>NC_092374.1:52492126-55000876 GCF_030028105.1 Mobula birostris
TGCCTGTTTGTTCACACATGGATAAGAAGCCTTTATCATTGAAGAAAGGCCCTCAGGCGTCATGTATGCATTGGAGTGCTATGGTGGTTACAGTCTCAGTACAAATTGTGGAGACTAACCACGTTTACCCTGTACAAAGATCAGTTATCACAAGAACATACTTACTAAGTTTCTGATAAATTGAGTTGCCTTGGAATGCCAGACATGGGCCTATATACTCAAGTTCCACACAGGCATTTGTGCAGCTGGCTGTATTTTTCTTATGGAATTTGATCTTATGCCTGCTCCTTGATTACAGGGCAGGTATATTTTTACTAGTTGCAGCAAATTGCTTACAATCACTCAATGTATAAGACCACAAGAGTAACATGGCTATTTTCATGAGAGGCTTGTCCACCACCATTAAATCACCACCAACTTCTTAAATCAGTGCTTCCTGCCTGTGGGTGTGAAGTATCTGCTTCTTATCTTTTTCAGGGCAGGACACCTTGACCTTACCTTCAGCATCAGCTTCATATTTGTACCTTATTGGAAATTCTTTGGGATTGACTTTAGTAGTATCCAGGAGAATGCTTAAAGCATCATCCTGGTTGTTTTTTTATGTGTTACTTAGATACTGTCAATTCACTGGTCTACCTTTCCATACTAAGGTCTATTCCAACAGTTGTTTTATTTGCTTATTGCTAGTCTAGTCCAGGGGTTCCCAATCTTTTTACGCCATGGACCCTTCCCATTAACTGAGGGGTCCATGAACCCCAGGTTGGAACTCACTGTTCTACTCAATAATAATTCATAAATATTCTTCCACATGGAGAAATTTGAAAGAAGTTTACTTTTGTCTGTTCTCCATCCTGTAGTTGACCAGATAGGAAAATTATTTTCTACTGAATTTCTGACATAATTAGAGTCAGTACTTATCAACACTGTTTCTGTCGTACTTTCCTGTTTTTGACAGAATTCTAGGGCTTTACCTCTGCAAATTAAACTGCATGATTCTCTAAAGTATGTGCTTCCAACTCACGTGGTGGAAATCCAGTTTTTGATAAAAGTTTTCATTTTATAATCAGGAGCAGAGTCTATAAATAAGTGGATCCATTTTTTTCTGGATTTCACACAGATCCATCACAGTATCATAGTTGAGAATAGTGCTCCAAAGGATATTGTACTATATCAGGCCATAAAGAAGATGGTTCTGCATCTTCCATGACAGGTAAGGATTGTAAGTCATAGCTCTCAGGAACATATTCCCACCTTAATGTGCCATCTTGTAAAAGAATCAATTATTATCAATTTTAAAGCTGCTGAAGGGTCTTGGCCCAAGATGTCTACTGTACTCTTTTCCATAGATGCTATCTGGCCTGCTGAGCTCCACAGCATTTTGTGTGTGTATTACCTGGATTTCCAGAATTTACAGATGTTCTCTTGTTTTTAAAACCACCAATTCTGTTTGTATAATCATTGTCCTGTCCACTTTCAGTGGTCTTACTGCATAAATGTATGGAATACCACATTGTGCAAGGTAGTAAATTTCCATTTTTGTTGGGGTAAAATTATATGAGGCATAGTGTTTGCCGGATAGTGTTTCTTCTCCTTCATTATACAGTGGATTTTGGAGAAGCTCAAATTTGCAGCATAAGAGATTTTGTTATGTCTCTTATCCAGAGGCCTATTTCTTGTAAAACTGCATTCATCAATTTCTCTAGAGCCTCATAATCTTCCAGAGTGAAAACAAAAGACATTTTTTTCATTTTTCTGATTTAGTACATGTCATATAATGGTTTTAACAATTGAGCACAGTCAGTCTGAAAGTCTAGCATAATTCAATAGGTCTAGGGTTGATTGTAAGACTTCTAGGATCTTTGGATATCCTATCTGAGTGACTTTTGTCCAAATTCAGGGGAGGGTTAAGCCACTTGCCTGCTTGGTAATTTTCATTCTTAGGAAATTTACTTCTGTATGACAGAGCTGAAATTTTTTAAATGTTAATTACATAGTATCTGCCTGTCACTTTCAAGGAGTGGTTGTGACCAGAAGCCACCAGCAATATTTATACTTTTTAATGAGTCAATCCTTGCAGCATTTATTGTGATGTCTGTTGCTATATCAAAATGACAGGGTTGAATTTAAAATACATGCTTTGGCATTTAGAAATGAGTGCGTCTATTTGTCAGATTAGAGCTGTTGTTGAAATTCTCCTGTGCAGTTTTGATTAAAATAACGTTAGCCTTCCCCTTTTCTATGTATTGTCTCTCCTGAGCTGCAGGGAAGGAAGTGGATGTTTGGGATGGGCCCTGGCCCTTTGTATTTTTAGAGAGTGAAGGATGAGGCAGGCCTTGTGGCATGTGTTCAGTTTCAAACTCTTTTCCATAATATCAATGGTGCCTCTGAATCTTACCTCTGCTGGAAGGAGTATCTTGGTCGAAGGCTTTCTTGAGCAAAGAAATGGGGTGGAGCTACTGGTCGTGGCCTATACCGAGTGTTTAGCCATCTACGGAATGGGTGAATTTCTCTTCCTAAGATAGGTGGTCTCCAGGGAACTTGTTTGGTTTGTTGACTATGTCTTGCCTGCTAACTGGCTTGTGTAGGAGAATGTTGTGAGTCTGTTCGACCCAAGGAATAAGGTTGGTTTGATGATTTTGTTATTAACTTTACATGAGTCAGAAGGAAAAGGGAGGAAACTGTGGTGGAACTTTGTTGTCCTTGTGAGGAAACAAACAGTATTCTTGTTACCATGCGTGGATGTGTAGGATCTCTTCAAAACCCAAAATCGTTCATGTCAGGTGTTGAGTAAGACTATTCTGCATACGGTGTGAGGGTTTTTACTGGAATAAAGGCAAAACTTTGTCGAACGAGCTTGGTCCCAGTCTGCCTTTGCCATTTGTTCTCTTATTTTATAAACTGTTATTAAGCCCTGACTTTTAACAATTCTAATCAATATAGTACAAAGTCCTTTGCGGATACCAGTTCTATGTTTATAAATACATGTACATATTTAACATAGATTTTGTTACATTTTGTAACTCCAGAAACTATCAAAGGAAAAACACAGGAGCCGGGTGTACTTGAATACATAGTTTTTCTTCAGTGAGGCGCTCACATATGACGTGGTGGCGTAATGACGATTGCCATTTACGTACTTCTTACACATAACCCATAATGAATTATGTAAACAAACAAAGAACAGTTAATCAAACAACACATTTACAATATTACTCAAATATTAAAGACATTACAGATTTCCACACTTGTGTGAAGGTGGTTGCAAGATGATAGGAAATAACATTAATAAGAATTGCTGAATATGTTGGGGTATATGACTGGCCCAGAAAGCCTTATCCTCCTGACATTCAGAAGCAGCCATTTCAAAATTCTTCAGCATCAGCTGGAGGTGTGGCACTGACCGCCCGCACACTTTGAATAGTAAAAGTTCCAAAACTCTTATGGGAAATTTGTTCCGGGGAACCTGCAGCAGCTCCTTGTTCAGGAAACAGTATCTGTATTCTTCTTTTATTAGCTATAGTCAATCTCTTTAGTATTTCTAGTGCATTTTCCCAAGCAGCCATTCCCCAGGCTTCATTAGTACCTCTCGGGGTTTACTGATGTGGGCATTATCTCATGTATGACCTGGAAGGAATGCGCGATATCCCCAGGCATCAAGATTATGATTTGGATCACCAGGTTCCATCACATACAGGAAGCATGTGATCCCCACCTGGGTGCTTGGTTTCTATCCATAAAGAGGCCAATTTGTTGTCTCCAGTCACAAATTATTGCTATATTGTTGGGATCTGGTACAAATTGTGATGGTCTGAGTCCAGCAGGCTGTACAACGAGGTTTGGTCTGTCTAATCTGCAGCCTGCTCTATGTTTTACCCCTTTCTCATTCCAGCCTCTGACTTGAAGAATAAAATATCCATCATGTTGAGTATTAGTCAGGGTATTATCCCATAGTTTTGCTATATTATTAACACATTCATAATATCAACCAGCATTTGTCTGCACAACTGTTGGAAACCAAGTAATTAACCAATTTATAGCATTAGGCAGAGTGAGGTAGCACTTGCGAAAGCTCTCTGAATTGGACTACTGCTAAATAATAATTCTTTCTAAAATAATACTCTTTGCATAATGTGACAACATTGGGCACAAATTCACCCTGGTCAGTATAGCTGTCAATACCCACTGTTTGAGTGGTGGGTGCCCACTCCCTACCTCGAAGAAGATAATTCCAGAGAAAAAATTGGTTTAAAACCCAGACCATTTTTTTTCATACATTTAATATACATTTAAATCCAAACAACACTCTTAAAACACATTTAAAACTTACAGGGGATTTCTATCTCAAACATTTTTTGGGAGCTTTGACCAGCGATTGATTGGGTGATCAGAAGCTTGAGACGAGGGAATTTCACTCGAGCTCACTAACGGAGTGAAAAAGTCAACAATTCATGGCAGTTTTTTGGAGCCCTGACCAGTGACTAACTGGTGTTTGGGATTGATCAGCAGGGAGAACATAAAGGAAGGCAGGGGCAAGCACAACCACCATTGTCAGGGGTGGTCAGATTTGGAGTGGAGATTTGTGAGGCTTTAGCTCTTTGAGGTTTCAGTGAAGAGAAGACTCAGTCAGAGAAAGCAAAAACAACAAGGTTCTGGTAGATATACATTTGCTCAGTCAGGACAGAAGAGATGCCAGGCAAGATTGTGAAATGCTCCTCTTTTGGAATGTGGGAAGGCAGGGAGACCTCCAATGTCTCTAACAACTCTATCTGCAAGAAGTGCATCGGGTTGCAACTTCTAAAAATCTGTGTTAAGGGGTTGGAGCTGGAACTGGATGAACTCTGAATCATTCGGGAGGCGGAAGGGGGTGATCAGTAGGACATATAGAGAGATAGTTACATCCAAGGTGCAGCACACAGAAAACTGAGTGACAATCGGGGAAGAGAAAGGGGTTAAGCAGCTAGTTCAGAGTATCCTTGTGTCTATCCCCCACAACAACAACTTTGGACACTGCTGGGGGGCGCGGGGGGGGGAAATGACCTAGCAGGGGGAAGTCACAACAGTCATGTTTCTAGCACTAAGTCTGCCTCTCTGATTCAGAAGGAAAGTGGGGAGAAAAGGCAAATTATGGTGGTAGAGGATTCAGTGGATGAGAACGAGATTCCCGGATGTTATATTGCCTGCTGGATGCCAGGGTCTGGGATATCACAGATCAAGTCTTCAACATTCTCAAGTGGGATGGTGAACAACCAGAGGTCCTGGTCCATGTAGGTACCAATGATGTGGGTAGGTTGAGTGACAAGGTTCTGCATAGAGAGCTCTGGGAGTTGGGCGCTAAGTTAAAGAGCAGGACTTCCAGGGTTGGGATCCCAGGATTGCTGCCCCTGCCACATACTGGTGAGGCCAGAGCAAAGAAAATTGTACAGTTTAACTCATGAATAAGGAGTTGGTGTAGGAGGAGCGGCATAAAATTTTTGGATCATTGGGCCCTCTTCCAGGAAAGGTGTGACCTGAATAGAAGGGACGGTTTACACACTAACTGGAAAATGACTAATATCCTAGTGGGAAAGTTTGTTAATGCTGCATGGTGTGGCTTAAACTAGTGTTGTAGGGGGATGGGAACCAGAGTGCCAGAACAGTTAGTGAGTTAGTTGGAGAGGTTGTGGAGGCAAATGTTGGTAAGACCTCAGACAAAGTCAGGAATCAAGCAGAGTGATAAGTGTCCTGAACTGTGTATATTCCAATGCAAGAAGTGTGATAGGAAAGGTGGATGAGCTCAGGGCATGGATTAACACCTGGAATGATGATATTGCAGCCATTAGCGAGACTTGGCTGCAGGAGGGGCAGAACTGGCAGCTTAATATTCCAGGGTTTTGTTTTTTCAGACATGACAGAGTGGGAGAGATTAAAGGAGGAGGGGTGGTGTTACGAATCAGGAAAATTGTTATGGCAGTGTCCGTCAGGACAGACAGGAGAACTCATTGAGTGAGGCATAATGTATGGAACTGAGAAATAAGGAATGTATGATACATTAATGGAACTATAGTACAGACCACCTAACAGTTCTAGAGATTTAGAGGAACAAATTTGTAAAGAGACTGTTGCAAGAAACAAAAGGATGTTATAATATGTGATTTTAGCTTTCCACAAATTGACTGGGAATCTAAAATTAAAAGAACTAGAGTGGATAAAGTTTGTCAAATGTGTTTGGGAGAGTTTCCTTCATCAATACTTAGAAGTTCTAACTAGAGAGTGTGTGAAACTGAATCTGCTATTAGGGAATGAAACAGGACAGGAGACAGGGCATGTAACAGACATTTGTGTTTGGGGAACATTTTTCATCTAGTGACCACAATGCCATTAGTTTCAAGGTAAATATGCAAAAAGATATCTGGTCTGTGTGTTGAGGTTCAAAATTAGAGTAAGGCTAATTTTGATGGTATCAGAAATGTTCTGGCAAGTGTGGATTGGAACAGGCTGTTTTCTGGCAAAGGTGTACTAGGAAAGTGGAAGGCCTTCAAAAGTGAAATTTTTGAGAGTACAAAGCTTGTATGTGCCAGTTGGAATAGAAGGTAAAGATAACAAGTGAAGGGAACATTGAATTTCAAGGGATATTGAGGTCAGGTTCAGAGAAAAAAGGTGGTGCGTAGCAGCTATGTACAAATGAGGTGCTTATTGAATGTATGAACTGCAAGAAAACACTTAAGAAATCAGGAGGACAAAAAGAAGGCATTAAGTTGCTCTGGCAGACATGTTGAAGGAGAACCCAAAGAATTCTACAGATATGTTAAGAGAAATATGATTGCAAGGGACAAAATTGGTCCCCTGAATGTCTAGAATAGTAATCCATGCGGGGAGCCAAATCAGAGGGGGGAGAACTTAAAAAGTTTGTTTGCATCTGTATTTACTCTGGAGATGGATGCAGAGTCTATAAAACTGAGGCAAAGAGAGAGGTCACCTTCAAGCGGGGGATGCCCCTGGTGCATCTGTTCCGGGTGATGATAATGCCTAGTGTCCCTCTGAGACAAGCGGGGAGAAACTATTGGAAAAAGGGGGAAAGTTGACTGCTGAGTCATTTAACTTCGGGGACTCTCCGGTTCCTGTGGATTGGAAGTAGAGGCTGGTAGAGAAGATGTTGAAGCTGGAAGGTGTCTTTTCCACTGACGACACACACATCAAGGTTGTTCCAAGAGCACTTGTCACACAATCTGGGTGACCGAGGACACCCTGTTTTAAGGGAGGTCACAGAGAGTGGCCCCTGCAGAGGTGGAAGATGTTCGGCAGCATTTGTTTAAGTTGAAGGAAGCTGGGATCATTACCAAGTGCCAAAGCTCCTATGCATCCCCAGTAGTAGTGGCCCGAAAGAATAACAGGAAGGTACAGATGTGTGTGGACTATAGGACTCTGAACAGGCACACTGTCCCTGACCAGTATATGGTCCTGAGGATAAAGGCACGCTGGCCTGTCTGAGTGGTGCGAAGTGGTTCAGTGTGCTGGACTTGAGGAGTAGATATTACCAGATCTCCATGAGTAAGACCACATTTATATGTCCCCTGGGATTCTTTCAGTTCAAAAGGATGCCCCAGGGCATATGGGGAGTCTGGAAGGGACCCCCTTCCAGCAGGTCATGGAGAAGACGGTGGGGATATGAACTTTCTTGAGGTATTGGTGTATCTGGATGATCTCATAGTGTTTGGGTCCACCTTGGAAGAACATGCAGCAAGGCTGCTAAAGATGTTGGGCCACCTGAAAGCTGAGGGGTTAAAACTTTCCCTGGACAATTTTGCAAAATGTCTGTTAGCTATTTTAGGCACATAGTCTCACGGGATGGAGTAGCTACGATCTGGCTAAGATAGAGGCAGTGACCACTTGGCTAAGACCTCAGACTGTGAGCGCTCTGCACTCATTCCTCAAGTTCTGTGGTTACTATTGGAGACTTGTGAAAGGCTACGTGAAAGTGAGTCACCTGTTGAATCAGCTTCTGTATGGCTACCTTCCCTTGGGGAAGAAAGGGAGGGGAAGAAAAGGACAGGAGGGTGGAGAATATCTTAGCCTGTCAAAGCTCTTTGGACTGAGGTGCGATGAAAAATGTGAGGAGGCCTTTCAGTCGCTGAAGGAGCTGCTGACACAGGCACCAGTGCTGGCTTTTATGGACCCCGATTGCCATATGTACTGCACACGGATGCCAGCTGAGAGGGCTTCGGAGGCATCCTGTATCAGGATCAGGGAACCAGGATGAGACCCATTGTGTTTGTCAACTGCAGTCTGTCGCCCTCCGAGAAAAACTAATCTACGCACAAGTTGAAACTTCTGGCATTGAAATAGGCAGTGTTGGATAAGCTGAGTGACTACTTCTATGGGGCCAAGTTTGAGGTGAGGACAGAAAACAACCCTCTAACTTAGAAACAGGGATGGTGCCAGAGAATTGGCGTATTGCTCATGTTGTTCCATTGTTCAAAAAGGGTTCTAAGAGTAAACCAGGTAATTATCGGCCTGTGAGTTTGACGTCAGTGGTGGGTAAATTGATGGAAAGTATTCTTAGAGATAGTATATATAATCATCTGGATAGACAGGGTCTGATTAGGAACAGTAAACATGGATTTGTGCGTGGAAGGTCATGTTTGACAAATCTTATTGAATTTTTTGAAGAGGTTACTAGGAAAATTGACGGGGGTAAAGCGGTGGATGTTGTCTATATGGACTTCAGTAAGGCCTTTGACAAGGTTCCACACGGAACGTTAGTTAGGTAGGTTCAATCGTTAGGTATTAATATTGAAGTAGTAAAATGGATTCCGCAGTGGCTGGATGGGAGACGCCAGAAAGTAGTGGTGGATAACTGTTTGTCAGGTTGGAGGCCGGTGACTAGTGGTGTGCCTCAGGGATCTGTACTGGGTCCAGTGTTGTTTGTCATATACATTAATGATCTGGATGATGGGGTTGTAAACTGGATTAGTAAGTAAGCTGATGATACGAAGATAGATGGCGTTGTGAATAATGAAGTAGGTTATCAAAGCCTGCAGAGAGATTTAGGCCAGTTAGAAGAGTGGGCTGAAAGATGGCAGATGGAGTTTAATGCTGATAAATGTGAGGTGTTACATTTTAGTAGGACTAATCAAAATAGGACATACTTGGTAAATGGTAGGGCATTGAAGAATGCAGCAGAACAGAGGGATCTAGGAATAATGGTGCATAGTTCCCTGAAGGTAGAATCTCATGTGGACAGGGTGGTGAAGAAAGCTTTTGGTATGCTGGCCTTTATAAATCAGAGCATTAAGTATAGGAGTTGGGATGTAATGTTAAAATTGTATAAGGCATCGGTAAGGCCAGATTTGGAGAATTGTGTTCAGTTCTCGTCACCGAATTATAGGAAAGATGTCAACAAAGTATAGAGTACAGAGAAGATTTACTAGAATGTTACCTGGGTTTCAGCACCTAAGTTACAGAGAAAGGTTGAACAAGTTGGGTCTTTATACTTTGGAGCGTAGAAGTTTGCGGGGGACTTAATAGAGGTATTTAAAATTATGAGGGGAATAGATAGAGTTGACGTGGATAGGCTTTTTCCATTGAGAGTAGGGGAGATTCAAACAGGAGGACATGAGTTGAGAGTTAGGGGGCAAAAGTTTAGGGGTAACACGAGGGGGAACTTCTGTACTCGGAGTGGTAGCTGTGTGGAACGAGCTTCCAGAAGAAGTGGTAGAGGCAAGTTCGATATTGTCACTTAAAGTAAAATTGGATAGCTATATGGACAGAAAAGGAATGGAGGATTATGGGCTGAGTGCAGGTCGGTGGGACTAGGTGAGAGTAAGCGTTCGGCATGGTCTAGAAGGGCCGAGATGGCCTGTTTCCATGCTGCAATTGTTATATGGTCATAACTTAAATTCTGACCTCGGCAAAACTGGGTGCCACAGGCCATCGGTGCTTGGCGGTGTTGTCTGCCTGTGATTTCAGCCTGAAGTACTGGGCAGGAAGCAGGAATATTGATGCTGATGCTTTGTCCTGACGGGTGCATGAGGGGCTGGACAGGGACGAGGAGTGGGAGAGTGTTCCTGCCTCAGGGGTGAAGGCCATGTGTCACTTTGCCATCACTGTGAAGGCACAGGGAAGGAGGGGCAGGATTGAGTGGTGGATCAATTGGGAGCTTCTGAAGACACCATTCCCTAAGTTTACTGTAACCTGACTGCTTTAAGGATAAATCAGCTGCCAAAATTGAGTTCTTGGGAAATGCCAGCTGCTCAATGAGATGACCTAGGCATCAGTACCATCTGGTCAGCGGTTGAAAAGGGAGACATGGTTCAGGCAGAAAAGATGAAACACGCGGTAGTGCCTCCATTACTGAGAGAACGGCCTCGGTTGGAGTTGCAGAACCAGATTCTATACTGAGTCATGTCACTCCCGGACCAACATCAGCATTATCAGCTTGTTCTGCTGGAGAAGTATCGGAGGTTTGCGCTGAAGTCACTTCATGATGATTCTGGAAATTTGGGGGTTGAAAGGACCTATGGAATGCTCAGAGACCGGTTTTACTGGCCTCACATGAAGTTGGAGATCGAAGAATACTGCAAGTTGTGCATTTGATGCCTACAGTGGAAGACACTGCCTACGCGGGCAGCTCCCTTGTCCCACTTGCAGAGTGCAGGGCCCCAGGACCTAGTGTGTGTGGATTTCCTGTCAATAGAACCTGATGCCAGCAACACAGTGAATATCTTAGTCATCACGGATCACTACACCAGATATACGCAAGCTTTTCCTACCAAGGACCAGAGGACAGAGGGCATCCACGGTGGCCAAACTGTTATGGGAGAAGCATTTCATTTATTATGGCTTCCCAGGGGATACATAGTGATCAGGGACAGGATTTCGGCAGCAGACTCATCCATGAGTTACTGGGCATGCTTGGAGTCGTGAATTCGAGGACCATGCCTTATCATCTGTAGGGTGATCCCCAGCCTGAGAGATTTTATCAATCCTTGCTAGACATGCTTGGGACCTTGGAGATCAGCAAGGAGAGTAGGACCCTGCAAGGGATGAAGTGGGGGGTGGCCATGGAACAGAGGGGTCCGAGTTGCCAGTGGGCATGAGTGAGAGGCCGGGGAGGCCTGGTCAATAGACCAGAAATATCCCCAGTAGTGTCAGAACCCGAAGAGTTAGGTGAGGGGGAACAGAGGTCTCAGGGAATTAGGAGGCCACCAGATAGGCTGGCCTATGTAGCACTGGGGGAACAGGGTATGATCCCTACTGCTCTGGGGAGCTACGTCACTGCCTTTTACACCTGGGTTGGACTTTGTGTTTTGCAGGAAGGGTTGGCGAATTATTTCAATGTGATGAGGACATGACTAAATTCGGTAGGGGGAGAGCGTAACGCGTTGTAAGATTTCACTGCTAATGTAATGGCCTCTCTGTAATTGTTCACTGCTAATGTAATGGTTTCGCTGTAGTAGCAATATTTGGGTTATGACTGGAGATATTGGGGGCTTTGGAATGTGCGCCATCCAATGAGAGGCATGTTGTTCTTTTTTGTGGGTCTGAGAGAAGGGATTCGTGGGCTTCTGTTGAAGGGAAATGAAGAGAGAAGACGCCAATGGAGAGAGTTGGTAGACTGCTGCATGGAGTGGACTGGAGCAAGGATTCGAGGTTGGCAACACTCAGAGGAGGTCGACGGTGAACGAATGGACAGAATCATGAGCTCCAACTTTGTGCATCTGTCTGTTTCATGAGAATGGGCCCTTTTCCTTTTTTTTGTTTCTTTACTAACCCTACAGTCAAATTAAGAATTATAAAGCTCAATCGTTTAATTGCATATTGTGTACTGTTTGTTATTTTGTGATACTGAGTTGTAACAGGGGACACATCACATAGCATCCACCCAAACAAGAATTCTTAATTTTGGCCAGGCCGGAGGCTGTCTTCCCCTAGATTAAGTCGCTAGCTGAACCTAAACTGGATTAGACAATGGCTATGTGAGAGAAGCCAGAGAACGGTAGTAGATGGTTGCCTCTCTAACTAGAGGACTGTGACTAATGGTGTGCTGTAGGGATCAGTGCTGGGTCCTTTATTGTTTGTCATCAGTATCAATGATCTAGATGATATTGTGGTCAACAGGATCAGCAAATTTGAGGATGACACCAAGATTGTTGGTGTAGTGAACAGCAAGGAAGACTATCAGGGTTATCAGAGGGAACTGCATCAGCTGGGGAAATGGGCTGGGAAATGACAGATAGAATTTAACGCAGACAAGTGTGAGGTGTTACACTTTGGTAGGACCAGCCAGGGTAGATTTCATACAATGAACAGTAGGGCAGTGAGGAGTGTGCTAGAATAAAGGGGTCCGAGACTTCAGTTCTATGGCATCACAGGTGGACAGGATCGAAAGAAAGCTTTTGGCATATTGGCCTTCATAAATCAATGTATTGAGTACAGAAAATAAGGTGTTATGTTGTATTTGTACAAAACATTGGTGAGGTCTAATTTGGAGTATTGTGTGTACAGTTTTGGTCCCCTACCTACATGAAAGATGTAAGCAAGGTTGAAAGAGTGCAGAGAAAATTTACAAGTACATTGCTTGTTCTAGAAGTCTGAGTTATTGGGAAAGATTGAATAGGTTAGGACCATATTCCCTGGAATTTAGAAGACTGAGAGGAGATTTGAGAGATGTATACAAAATTATGAGGTGTGTAGATAGGATAATTACAAGAAGGCTTTTTCCACTGATATTGGGTCATCGTTGTGGCTATCCCTTGAAGTCGAGGATGATGGTCTTCATTCTGAAGAAGTGGCCCACAGAGCGAAGACGCCTGTGCGTGTATTTGTTTAACGTATACTTGATGTTGCACTCCAAGAAGCATATTTTACTTCACAAATCAACCAAATGATTCCAATGACATGACGATCGGAGATGATGGATTTGTTGAAGCCTTCATCCGCCTTCACAGCCGTTGATGTTCGAAGTAACTTCGTCCGCCTGTTCCACCGTTGAAGTCTTGGTTGGATTGTTCTTTGTCAGGGACCTCACCCTCAACCTTACCGCCATGGGTGACCCGACCAGGAGCATAGCTCCAGACAGCATTGCTCTCAGGATCACAGGACCACACAAGCTTCTCCACCACGACAAGGTGACAATCCTCGATGATATTGGGTTGGACCTCAACCAGAGGTCATGTGTTAAGGATGATAGGTGAAAATTTCAAGGGAAGCGTGAGGGGAAACTTCTTCAGATAGAGGGTCATGAGAGTGTGGAATGAGCTGCTGGCACAAGTGGTGCATGCAAGCTCAATTTCAGTAATTAAGGGAAGTTTGGACAGGTACATAGATGGTAGGGGTATGGAAGTCTATGGTCCTGGTCCAGGTTGATGGGAGTAGGCACTTTAAGGGGTTTTTGGCATAGACTAGATTGGACAAGGTCCTTTTTCTCAGGGGTACTTTTCTATGACTCTATTTCTAATTTACAAATAATTTCTAAGATACAAAACATTTCTTAAACATAAAGGATTTTCAAAACACAGGTGCAATTTCTGTAAACTTAAAAAGATACACCACGATGTAAATAGATGTCTCCCATTGTAGCAATGGAAGATGGAGGAATGGATTCTAGCACTACCTGTGTTTCTTCCATTTCTCTTCGTCATGTTCCTTACCACATTTCATATGAGACTGATGTGCTTTCTACATATGTAATGTTTTTTCTCCACTTAGGTGATTTCACACTCATTTGATATTTACTCCGATATCTTTTTGAGGCAGTTATGGTCTAAAAGTATTTTGGAGACATGGACCTCATCTCAAGCTGTAAATGCAATGAAGCTAACTTCCTTGAGTACATTTTCTTTACGACCATAAACACATCAGTTATTTGATATGCTAATTAATATTTGCCATCTATTCTTCAAGCTTTCTTGAACTAAACAACTTAGGAGTCAGCTTGTCTGTTTGAAATAACCTAATAAGCAAGTGTAGTGACTTTATACAGTCAGAGCACCTGCACTATAAATAGAAATTGTTTGCAAAGCTGTTCTATTGACAGCACTTTTTTAACATCAAACTGATTGCTGTTTGCTGTTTACATTTTAAGAAAAAATGTGATTGAATTCCTTTTGCAACCTGAAACTAAACAAACTGTTAGAAATTTATTTTTGTCTGTTTTTGATCTTACAAGTAGCAGATGCTTAGTTTAGTAAGTCGAGATTAGTAAGTAACTGAAGAGTGAATATCCATCACACTATATCACTCAACAGATGCTACCTGACCAATTGAGTTCCTCCAGAAATTTGTAGCTGATGGGATGTTATTCCACTTGATAAAATATAGGACTAGATCTTTGTTTCTTTCCTACAGCTTAGCCACATTCACTGATGAAAGTTTGGCAAGATTTACAAGTTTTATATTTTGTTTGTCCCAGAGTGTTAACATCCTACCAAGCCTGTAGCTGTAAATACTGATACAGATTACTTTGTTTTAGAGACCAGAGTTTATTTGCCCTTGATTTTTGAGAGGGTTAAGACTTCTTTTAAACCTGTAGATGAAATTAGTTTCATCAAAGTCTTAAATGTCAAAAACCTGAGACCTTTGGGCACAGAGCTCGGAAAAAGGAACGCAACAGACTCTTAACATCGTAAATCAATGAGATTTTTTTATGTCTTCCCTCTTGCTGTGAAATGGAAACATTTCTTTCTCCCTTATTAGGGAGAGCGAGAGAGCCTGTGGAGTGTCAAATACCAGGTGAACGAGTAGTCTTTGGGGAACTGCAGGTCTGTGTCTTTGCTGCACACTTGAGTGCTCGGTGGAGGGGGGGGCGCTGTTGCTTTTTTTGCTGGTGGGGGAGGGAAGATTGTCGCTTTGCTGCTGCTCATGCAAGGGTGGGAGGGTAGCTGGGGAGTCTTTGGTGTCCTAACATTCAACTGTCATTCATTCTTTGGGGGCACTCCTCTGTTTTTGTGGCTGATTGCAAAGAAAAAGATTTCAGGATGTATATTGTATACATCTCTCTGAATGTACCTTTATGTTGAAACCTTTGCATCTGATATTATTTGCATCTGATATAACAATCAGAATGTTGACATTGTAGCCTCTGAATAAAATATGGAAAACATTTTTAGTGATAATCTCTAATTTGCTTCTCTTTATCAAGCGTAATAGACAGTTCTGCATGATTTTTACTCAATTCATATTCAGACAATGTTGTTGGAAGCCAATTTTAATGTGAAACACTCTTGTGCTTTCTCCATTGTTCCCATGAACAAGAATACCATGAAATAAAAAAATACAATAAGAATATATGCAATTTTAACTAAAATGAGTCATGGAAACCAAACCTAAGATATAAGTGACTGACCTTATGTAAGTTTATTTCTATATTGTATGTGAAATTATACTTGCATTAAACAATTTTCATGACATATCCTCTGGAATATAACCAAATTACTTTTAAATTATATAAACCCTAGAAATCATCATGGAGTGTAGAGCATGCAATTACAAAGTATTAAATTTACACTCTGCTACTTTACATTGTTCATGCTTCTCACTGGCTTTACACATCAGCAAGGAGCTCAATATATCTAGTGACTACTGTAACATAAAATATTTTCCAAGGGAGGGTCAATGAAGCTGAAAAACTCTGATGCTTCAACCATAATATTTGAACAAGTAAGAGTACATACACTACTTTCTGATCTTTGGCATTCTTGTTGTAAGAGGAGAAGAGACATAAGATATCCTATGTCTGCAGTGAGGTAGCAGAGAGATATGTGCATTGCTGGAAGCCCTCCTGATATATGCTCCCGAGGAGATGGGAAGAAATAAAAATGGAAGAAAATGTTAAGATCACAGTTTAAAAAAAATGGACATGCTCAAAGAAGATAACAAAATGGTGAAAGCTGCCAAGACAAATTAGCTCAGTTTTTAAATGTCACAAGCCTCAATAACTGCTCTACTCTCTACATCCTCATTACTAATTGACCCACAATCTGGATCAACCAGAATACAGCTCCAACATTCATATACTTTCCATAACCCTCATAAAAGTAGAATTTTTGGAAAGTGCACACATAGAAATCAAGACCTTTATAGACCAACAGCCATTCAAACATGGCTAGGGGAACACAATAGTTAGAGTAGCGTTAGTTATGATGCTGGTTTTCAACAGGAAATCTTGTCAATTCCTTTACCTCCACAGATACTGCTCAACCCATTGAGTTCATCTAGTAGATTGTTCATTCTGTTATTTCAGTCTCTTGTGTCTCTGTTCAAGAATGACGCACAGATTGTCCAAACATATTATATGATGCTTACTGACCTGCTTTTCTTTCTCTTGCAATAGAATATGGATATTTCAGTGGAAAAAAAATTGGAGGAAAAACATGTTTGAAATTCAGGTGGAGACAGTTTTGGCCTTGATAGGTAGGGCTAATTTTAAGGCCTTTGTTGTAGGTGGCAATGGAGTGATCAATACTTAAATCATGGGACAGTTCCCCTTCATCTGTCTTCCCATAAATTAATTGTTGAAGGTACTGATATAAACCCATTTACGAACAAAAATACTAGTGCGGCTGCTGTCACAAATATGCATGCTCACCATTCATTTTCAAAGTACGTGTATGTTATCATATGTGTCGGCGCGTGGCCAAGTGGTTAAGGTGTTCGTCTAGTGATTTGTAGGTTGCTAGTTCGAGCCTTGGCTGAGGCAATGTGTTGTGTCTTTGGGCAAGGCACTTAACCACACATTGTTCTGTGACGACACTGGTGCCAAGCTATATGGGTCCTAATGCTCTTCCCTTGGACAACATCGGTGGCATAGAGAGGGGAGACTTGCAGCATAGGCAACTGCTGGTCTTCCATACAACCTTGCCCAAGCCTCTGCCATGGAAACCTTCCAAAGCACAAATCCATGGTCTCATGAGACTAACGGATGCCTAAAAAAAATGTTATCACATACATACAATCCTGTAATTCATTCTCTTGTGGGAATTCACAGTAAAAGACACAGAAACACAACAGAATCTATGAAAATTGATACACAAAGTTGGATCATTGAGCAACATGCAAAACAAAATAAGTTGTGCAAATACAAATGAAATATAAAATAATAATAACAGATAAATAAGCAATAAATAATATTGAGAATATGAGTTGTGGAGTCCTTGAGTGTTGGGATAAGTGCAGTTATCCACTCTGTTTCAGGACCCAGAATAGATCCTTCGAAATGCTAACACATAGGCATTTAAAGTTACTTATCCTCTCTACCTCTGATCCACTGATGTGGAAAGGCCCATAGAACTCTGATTTCCTCCTCCTGTAGTCAATAATTATTATAATCAGCTCTTTGGTTTTGCTGGTGATGAGTGAGAGGTTGTCGTTGTGGCACCATTTAGCCAGATTTTCAGTCGCCTTCCTGTTTGCTGAATTGTCACCAATCAAAGGATTTGACCAACAAAAGTGCTGCTGTCAGCAAAGTTAAATATGGTGTTGGAGCTGCATGTAGCCTCAGAGCCTTAAGTGTAATGTGATTAGAGTGAGTGGGGGGCTAAGTACACAGCCTTGTGGTACACATGTTCTGATGGTGATTGTTGAGGACATGCAGTTGCCAAACAGAACTGACTGGAAATCAAGAATCCAGTTGCACAGTAGTTATTGAGATCTAAATATTGCAGCTTAATGATTAGTCTTGAGGGGATGATAGTGTTGAATTCAGAGCTGTACTCAATAAAGAACATCCTGACGTATGCATCTTCACTGTCCAGATGTTTCAGGGTTGAGTGAGGAGCCATTGAAATGGCATCTGTTGTTGACTTGTTTTGACAGTAGGTAAACTGGAGTGGATCCAAGTCACTCCTCTGACAGCAGTTGCTATGTTTCATCACCGACCTATCAAAACACTTCATCACAGTGGATGTAAGTGCTACTGGCTGATAACTATTGACGCATGTTACCATGTTCTTCTTGGGCAAGTAATGATTTTCTCATTACTATGCCAAACGAATTGGTGCTATGCCCTCAATGTAGAACTCTTGCAGTATACAGTACTCCAAACCTATTTGCAAGCTGCTATTGTTTAAATGTAGATTTAGAGTCACAGAGTTAAAGAGTATGGAAACAAGCCTTTTGGCTCAACATGCCAACCAGGTTCCTTAGTACAAAGGTAACCATTTTTATATATCAAGGCTATTTAGGCATGTTATGTACAGATGATTTGTTAGAGCATCAAAATCAACAGCAACAATAAAACCTAAGGCAAGTATCCACTCAAAATAGTTTCTTTTGATTGTCAGTACAAAGAGAATATATCAACAAGGACTTTGTTCCATATATGGTTCATTGCTCCATAATGGGAAACAACAGAGATTCAAGTTGGTGTTTGTCTGATCACATGGGAGCTATGGCAATGTAATTTTACAATGGCAGATAAGTTTTCCAAACCACTACATACAGGGAGAAGTCTGAAGAGGAGAAAAGTGATTTTTTTTGCTCATAGTCTGTGTAGAATCTATTAAGTGCATATGAGCATGATTACTTCAATAAAAGACACATAACTGTCAGGAGTCCTTGAGAAAAGAAGGTTCAGGTCTGGTTAGTCCTTAGATGGGGGACTGCTTTGGAATAGCAGATATTGTAAGCTTTACCTGAAGAAGTGATTGATACTATCGAATGATCTTTGATCTAAACCATGTTGGAGCATGAAGACGATAGACTGAAAATGGTAGAATCTTGTGTTAAAAAACAAACTGCTAGAAAAACTCATCAGGTCAGGCAGCAGAGAAATGGTTGATGTGTTGAATCGAGACTTTGCATTGGAGTGTCCAGGACTCCCTAATAATTGCTGTGGTGTAGAGATTGACTGATTTGGAATAATGATAGTGGGATGCTTCATGCCGGCAGAGGGAACTAGGGGCAATAATCTAGCATAACTTTCTCAAATATTTTCTGATGAAGGAGGCATTGTGGAAGAAAAGCAAGATGAGAGCAGCAAACACTATGAGCCAAAAGACCCATTCCAACTCAATATTGTTCAGTGTCTGCAGGGATATTCTATACATGAAATGTATAGTTAGCTATAAAAATACAAATAACAGGTGACTCAACTGTTGTGTTAAAAAACCTCCCCTGGGCTCATGGCAGCAATTCACTAGCACTCAAACCTATGATCTCTCACCCTATTTGAGTAAGGGCAGCCAATGCATAGGAAAATGCTCAAATCTCCTATTCCACTATGTCATAAACTATATCTGGACTTAGAAACTGCTCTGTAATCTGCTCTGTTCTTGGATCAATGTCCAGTAACTTCCCAACTAACAAAACAGTTGGAGATACTTCAGGGCTCACAGTGATTTGAAAAGACAGCATATCAACAGCCACTTGAAAATAATTTGTCATGAGAAATAAAAGTTTGTCTTGACAGTGACTACCACATCCTTTGGAAGTGGTACCAATCTGCCGGCCTTTCCCCAATTAAATTAATGATAACTTGAGTTTCTCAAGCACAGGCTGAAGTCCAACTTTCCTCTCAGCCAAGTGCTAATTCTGATGGATAAGCCTGTTTTGCCACAGTTTGCTCTTCAGGTAATGTGCCCGAGATTACATGGTACCTCATTGTGAAAAATGGCCCTGTGAGACCACATCAACTGAACATTGAAATCATGGGAAATGTGGCTTTCCACAGGAAGGTAGGTAGAAGGTTTTATCTGGCTTATTTTAGTTAACTTAAATTGGGTTAATCATTTTAAGTTACATAATCTTTGGTGTTTTAAGTTACACATTTAAAAATAATCTTAATACCTCCACAGATTTTCATACTTTTCTATCTTTGAATGTTTGGTTTTGCCATACTCCTTTTGTTTATTGGCTTTGACAGCCAGTGAGACAGGGTTGAAGGCCTCATTTGCCTTCAAAGTCATTCTGGATGTAAAACCTGGCACTTAGATTATATTCAGGTTCTTTCTGTTGTGCTAAGCAGATTCAATCTCTCTGTTGAAGCATACGTTGCAAAAAAGAGTGCACTCTAGGCTCAGGTGACCAATGAGCTCAGGCCTTTCAGTGGAAGATCCATCCAAACAAAATAAAGAGGCATTTTATTTTTATTATGTGAGCCCATGTCTGGTGATGTTGGTGCTAAACGAGAAAATACCCTATTTGGCATTAAAACATAAGTACATAGGAGAGCATGCAGCCATTTGGTCCCTCAAATCTGACTGCCATTTAATACTATCATGGCTGTTCTGCCCTATATCTCAGCTCCTCTTCTCTGCCAGTTCACCAACACTCTCAATTTCCTCATCTTCTTAAAATGATCTACATCCAATAATTTAACATCCAAAACCACCATGAAAAAAAGCTCATAGGTATCTCAGTTTTAAATGATGACTGCTCCCCTATTCCCTGCATCTGATGTGTACCTGACACCTGTCAGTAGTGTGGTGACAACATTTATATGGTAGTATAAAGGAATTTCATGTCTGTTATTAATGATTGTGTAAGTTTTTTAGTGATTTCTACAGGTATTGAATTTTGGTTTTGTATGCTTATTGTATGTGCTTTTTCTTTGTGCAAGTTCTAAAATTTTCTTGGAAATTTGCCTGGCTACCTGTGTCTCTCCTCTTTCTCTTTGTCTTCCTGTCGCTCTATTTCACAGCTGTCATCAATTACATTTTTTAACTATCAACAAAGCAGAAGTGATGGTTAAATCCTTTTCATCTGCCTGAGGTGATCAGAAAATGTGTTTCTTTTTTTGTTATCTGGAAAGAAATCAGGATTGGGAGAAATAGTCACCCCTTCCCTTTCATTCTGTCTCTCAACTTGATAAATTCTTGAAGTTTGTAAAATGTTTATAATTTAAACTTGTATAAAAGCAGGTTTGTAATCAACAGCATCTGTCATGTTGAAATGGATGTTTTTTTCCCCTCTCTTGCACAAGTAACTACTCCATTTAAAACGCTAAATAAAGCTTTTAACTTTGTTTGTGAGCATCACTTCAAGTAGATTTGAAAACTGACAGAACAACATTGTTAGAATTTGAGAAGCAGCATTGTATCAGTTAAGCTAACCTAACCTAAATGCTGCTGTGTATCAAAATGCAAAGTGATTACCTGCAAGCTACCTGCCCATACATCTGGCTGCACATCCATCCTTAAGTAAATTTCAGATGGAAGGTGTGCTCCAAGTTGTTGGAGAAGACTGTGGGTTTCTAATATGTAGTGAAAACAATACATGATAGAGAAAACAATTCATATAAAAATGCAATTATTATCTTGCAATGTATGTTCATTTTAGAATATAATAACATGAGAAAATAGGAGAAGCACTTGGCCATTTGGCTCCTCAAACCATTCAGTATGTTCTAGGCTAATCTACCACCTGACTACCTGACTTTTATATCTCCTGAAATAATTATTCTCACAAGTCTCATTTTATGCCAGCAGTATTTTGACCGCTCAATTTGCTTGATTTCCTATCTTTGGGGTTTGATTGTTTGAATAAGGAAATCGGGATAGTGAAATGAGAAGTGTGACATACATATATTCTGGTAAGATTGTATGCTTCAAATTCACATGACAAAGAATAGTAGGGCTTTTACTGACTTAGAAAACCTTCAGAGAATTTCTGCACTAAATTTTCCCCAGCCATTGTTGATAATTAGGAATGCTATTATTCATTGCAATCACTTAGAGGATTAGCTTGGATTTCCATTTTCAGACTCTTGCAATAATCATGACAGAAACACCTAGCAGGTTTGAAATCTGTATGTTTCACATTATTAACATAGGAATTCTCTTCAGATTATTCTTTCACAGGGCTAGTAAGATGGGAAGGAATGTCAGCTATTTGAAATGGATGCTTCTCTATCTCATGAAGAACCTTTTTGTACACAGATTAAGGCAGAGCAGGATGAATAAGGGAGGTGTTGGTTAGGATGATATTGACGTTATGGTGCCTGGAGGGTTTGGGGTTGTTAACTAGGTGCTAACTAGTCTATGGTCCAGAAACCTTACAGATGAGTTTTTAAAATTGTATTAACTAGCATAATTAATTTATGTAAAGAGGTGAAAACATTAAAAATACTTATTGTTAAATCAGCTGATGACACAAATACAGGTAGGAAAGTCTTAAGGAGTTTACAATGGCGCAAAGTGGGGGAAGAAATGACAGATGGAGTACATATGAGAGTACGTGAAATAACAACGTTGTCCAGGGAAAATAAAAGCATTGCATATTTTCTAAATGGTGAAAGGTCGCAGAGCTCTGAAATGCAGAGGTTTCAGGATGTCTGAATGCATGATTTACAGAAGTGTCAGGCGGTAGGTACAGCAAGTAATTAGGAAAACAAATAAAGTTATGTTACTTATTGCAAGGGAATTAAATAAAAAAGGAGGTCCTGCTTCCACTATTGAGGGAATGGGTAAGATCACATCTCATGTGCATTGTTAGATTAGACTGGATTAGAGTAGATAATTGTCATAATCACTGGAGTGTAATAAAATTCCTTAATGATATGAAGCTCATTGTTTAATCTGTGTGCATGGTAATAATAAATATGACAATCAGTCCATAGATCAGTGTGAAAACAGCAGAGTAGTACAAAGATTGTAATGCGACTTGAAGAAATGCAACAAAGAATACTAAAATGACAATAACAGAATAACCAACAGAGGAGGAGCTCAGAGAAATGACAGCATCATTGGGGGCAGGGGTGTGAGAAAGAGGTGATTTGTTCAGAGTTGTAGCAGTGGGGAAGAAAATGTTCTGAAGTCTGGAAATCTAGCCTTTCAATCTCCTGTAACTTCCCTCAGAAGGTAGAAGAGAAAAAAAGGAATAGCCAAGTTTGCAAATATCCCTGATGATACCAATAGTCTTCCTGAGGCAACTCATCATAAAGGTGGATTGGATGGAAGGAAGTGACATCCTTGTGATGGGATAGGCAATTCATACCACTCTCTGCAGGTTCTGACAGAGATGGTAAAGGAATGATGATATTTTTTCAAGTAAGATTGATGTGTGGCTTGGAGGGCAACTTCCAGGTAGTGGAGTTCCTAAGCTTTTGTTGTACTTTTTTTTCTAGCTGGAAGAGATGCAGGATTTGGAAGATGTGCCTATTGAGTCTCAGTGAGTTGTTACAATGCATCCTGTAGATGGCATTAACTACTACTACTGTGCATTGTTCATAGAGAAAGTGAATGGTTGTGGATGGAGTTTCTATCAAGCAGACTGCTATGCCCCAAGATAAATAAGGACATTTCAACTAATACTGATGTGGATGGCAACATGATCAGATTTGATGTGACCAGACCCAGAAGAAAAATAAGAACATATGTAATTATATTTGGTTTACAACTTTGAGAATGTGGAAGTGTTAATCACATGTTTTTGACTGTGTTAATGCATTCTCCCTTTTTTTATTTCCCTCCTGCCATTCTTCCTTGTCTATTTTTCCCAAAACGTATTTCATATTGGGGAATTCTTGAGCTGGTCATATTGGTATTGTTATTACTGATTAACTAGATCTGAAAAAATCACTCTTGTTTCTCAATCACACGTTATTTACTTGTGCACAAGGAGAACAGCATGGCCCCTTTTAGCATACTGTTCTGAAATTTGAACAAAGACATGCCATTTTTATACAGAATTGATGTTAAATACAAATACAGACCAACTGGTAGCCTTATATGCTTTATGTTCAATTTCCTTAGTTGTATGATCATGCTACAGTAATACAAGTATTAATAGCCAACAGAATCTTCACAGTAAAGGTCGATAATACTTCATAATTAGTAAAGTAACTGACAAATAGTAAGTGTCACTCGAGAATCTCTTGCTTGCATCCTGATCTTGTCTATATCAGCAGTGGCCAATCGGAGATCTGAAACGTGAGAAGACGTACATCACTCAGGTTTGCCAATTGAGTACATAGGGCATTGACTTGCAGCAGTTTAGTGTTCTGAGCAGCGGCCAATCAGTGTTTGGGATTGACAAGGACAAATTAAAATAAGGCAGGAAAGCGGTGTGTCCTTCACTGGAGTGGACAATGTTAGAGTGGGGATTTGGAGACATTAGCTTTATGGTAGCTCTGGCGAGACGAGTGTGAGCTGGTGTCAGTGCCCTACCGAAGTTGGGAGAGAGAGAATAAAAGGAGTAGATTTGGACAAGGCCAGTCTTGGTGGGCTGTGCAGGCATGAAACTTGTTGGTGTCAGAGGCCTATGGAAGTTAGGAGTGTGAGTATAAAAAGAGTAGACTTGGGTAAGGCTGGTCTTTTATCGATGGATCAGGCAAGAGGCATGTATGTTGGTGTCAGACCCCAACAGAAGTTGGGAGAGGGAGGATAAAAGGAGCAGATTCAGCGAAACCAGCCTTTTTGGGCTGTGCAGGCATGGGAAGTGTTTGATGCCTGACCTCAGATGCAGAAAAAAAAGGGTAGGCTCAAGCAGAATGGCCACTGTTGTAGTGGCCATTGTTTGCATGAACCAGTGTTAGAGTGTGAAGCATTTGGCTTAATAGTCTTAGGCATGAACAGGTGAAAGCAGAGTCAAAGAGAGGGAAGCCTTTTTTCTTTTTTGGTATAGAATAATCAGGATGGGATGTTCCTCCTGTCAGATGTAGGAAATCAGGATAGCTGATGGTTTCCCTGATGACTACACCTACGGGAAGTGCACCCAACATCAGCATCTGACTGACCAAGTTAAGGAGTTGGAACTGGAGTTAGAAGTACTCACGATCATTTGGGAAGGTAAAGATAACATAGACAAGACATTGAAGGGACGGTCACACCCAGAGTACAGGCTTAGGAGAGTAGATGGGTGACCACCAGGAGAGGTAAAGGGATTAAGAAGTCAGTGCAGGTTTCCACTGTGACCATTCCCCTCAGCAACAAATATACCCCTTTGGATACTGCTGGGGGGAATGACCCATCAGATCACAGCTGCAGCCGCCAGGCTGGTGGCACTGTGACCAGGTCTGAGGCTCGACAGGGAAGGGTAAGGTCAAGCAGTGTGGTAGTTAGAGGGGACTCGATAGTTAGGGGGACAGAAAGGAGATTCTGTGGCTGCAAAAGAGACACAAGGATTATGTGTTGCTTCCTGGGTGCTAGGGTCCATGATGTATCAAAGCAGCTGCAGAATATTCTCAAGGGGGAGGGGAAACAGCCGGAGGTTGTGGTGCGTATTGACACCAAACATAGGCAAAAGGGGGTGAAGAGTTCCTATGCAGTGAGTATATAGAGTGAGGAAAGAAGATGAAGAGAAGGACCTTCAAGGTTGTAATCTCAGGACTACTCCCTGTGCCACGGGCTAGTGCAAGTAGGAATGAGGTGATAGCATGGATGAATGACTGGCTGAGGAGATGGTGTTGGGGACAGGGTTTCAAGTTCTTGGATCACTGAAACTTTGTCTGGTGAAGGGCTGACCTGTGCAAGAGGGATGGGTTACACCTGAATATTCTAGTTGGGACGTTTGCTGATGCTACTCTGGAGAGTTTAAACTAGTTTTGCAGGGGGCTGGGGACCAGAGCCCCAGGTCAGTAAGGGAAGGATCGGACCAGAAGGTCGATATCAGAGCAAGTACTGAAAGACAGAATTGAAATAACAGGTGCATTGGATTGGATAGTGTGAAGTGTTTATATTTTCATGTTTGGATATTATGGGTAAGGTTGATGAACTTCAACATGAATCAGTAATGAACTATGATGTTGTAGCCAATACTGATACTTGGTTGAGAGAGGGGCAAGAATGGTTGATTAAAATACCAATTTTCGAAGTTTTAGAAAAGATAGAGCGGGAGATAAAAGACAGGGTGGAGTTGCACTACCAATCAGGGATACTGTCACAGCTGCTAAAGGAGGGGTCAGACACTGAGTCCATTTGGGTGGAACTCAAGAACAGGAAGGGTGCAATTACACTATTGAGATTGTACTACAGACCTCTAACAGCCACCAGGCTATTAAGGAAATGTGCAAATATAATTGTGTTGTTTTCAACGGGAAATTAAACTTCCTGAATATAAAAATGGACCTTCTCAGTGAAAGGGGCTTAGATGGGAATGAATTTGTTCAGTGCATCCAGAAAGGTTTCTTAAATCAATATGTGGCCAATCCAATGATGGGAGGGGTCATACTGGAGCTGGTGTTGGGTAATGAGCCTGGCCAGGTGACTGACTTTTCAGTGGGTGAGCAGTTAGGGAACAGTGACCACAATTCCTTTACTTTCAGGATAGCTATAGATGAGGAACTAAGAAGTGTTAATTGGAGAAAGCTTTGCTTTGGAAGTCAGGGTCAAATGAAGCCCATGAGAAGTATAAAGAAGTCAGAAAAGATCTAAAGTAGGGAATTAGGAAAGCCAAAAGGAGCCATGAAAAGTCCTTGGCAAATAGGATTAAGGTGAATCCCAAGGCATTCTATACATACATCAAGAGTAAAAGGATAATTCATGAGAGGGTGGAACTACTCAAGGTTAAAGGGGGGGAAGCATTTGCTTAGATGTAGAGAATATGCGTGAGGTATTTTCTGAGTACTTTTCTTCAGTATTTACCAAAGAAAAGGATGTGGAGGACCAGTGCTGAATGTATAAATATATTAAGGTATTTAGAACTAAAGGAAGAGGAGGTGTTAGGTTTCTGAAGAGTATTAAGGTAGATAAGTCCCCAGGGCCTGATGGAATTTACTCCAGGTTACTGAAGGAGACAAGGGACAAGATTTCCAGGCTCTTGACCAGTATCTTTGTATCCTCTCTAATCACAGGTGAGGTCCCAGAGGACTAGCAAGTGGCTAATGTCGTACCTCTACTTAAGAAGGGAACAATGGAAAATCCTGGAACTATAGGCTGGTGTTGGTGCATGGCCAAAAGGTTAAGGCGTACGTCTAGTGATTTGAAGGTCGCAAGTTCGAGCCTTGGCTGTGTGTCCTTGAGCAAGGTACTTAACCACACATCGCTCTGCGATGGTACCAGTGGCAAGCTGTATCGACTCTTGTGCCCTTCCCTTGGACAACATCGGTGGCACGGAGAGGGGAGACTTGCAGCATGGGCAACTGCTGGTTTTCCATACAGCCTTGCCCAGGCCTGCACTCTGGAAACCTTCCAAGGCGCAAATCATGAGACTAACAGATGCTTAAAATAGGCTGGTGAGTCTCACGTCAGTCGTAGGAAAATTGCTGGAGAAAATTCTTAGAGGTAAGAGCACTTGGAAACTCATGGTCTAATTAGGGAGAGCCAACATGGTTTTGTGCATGACAGGTCATGCATTATCAACTTAGTTGAGATTTTTGACAAGGTGACAAGAGAGCTTGATGAGGGTTGGGAAGTGGATGTTGTTTACATGGATTTTAGTAATACATTTGACAAAGTCTTTTATGGGTGGTTAATCCAGAAGATTAAGATGCATGGAATCCATGGTGAATTAGCTGTTTGGATCCAGAACTGGCTTGTGCATAGAAGACAGATGGTAATAGTTGAAGTGACTTATTCAAGCTACAGGTTTGTAATTAATGGTGTTCTGCGGGGATCTGTGCTGGGACCTCTGCTGTTTGTGACGTATATAAATGTCCTAGGTGAAAATATAGTTGGGTGGATTAGTAAGTTTGCTGATGATACCAAGATTGGTGAAGTTGTGGATAGTGTAGAAAACTGGCAAAGAATGCAGTGTGCTATAGATCTATTGCAGATATGGGAGAAGAGTTGGCAGATGGAGCTTAACCCAGATAAATGTGAGGTGTTGCACCTTGGTAGGGCAAATGCAAGGAGACAATACACTGTTGAGGACAAAGTCTTTAACATTGTTGTTGAGCAGAGAGATCTTTCAAACCATATTCACATCTTCTTGAGAGTGGCTACACAAGTAAATAAGGTGGTTAAGAAGACTTATGGAATGCTTCCTTTTATCAGTTGAGGCACTGAGTTCAAAAGTCAGTAAGTTATCTTGCAATTTTATAAAACTCTGGTTGTGCCTCATCTAGAGTATTACGTGCAGTTCTGGTCACACCACTATCATTATGATGTAGAAGCTTTGGAGAGGGTGCAGAGCATGTTTATCAGGATGCTGCCTGGTTTAGAGGGCATGTGCTATCATGGAAAACTGGATAAACATGGGTTGCTTTCTCTGAAGTGTCAGAGGCTGAGGGGAGATCTGATAGAGGTTTACAAGATCATGAGAGGCACAGATAGAGTGGACAGAGTGTATCTGTTTCCTAGGGTTAAAATGTCTAATACCAGAGGGCATGCATTGAAGACGAGAGTAGGTAGATTCAAGGGGGTTGTGAGGAGTAAGTTTTTTACTCAGAGTGTTGTAGGTGCCTAGAATGTACTGTCTCGTGTGATGGTAGAGGCAAATACATTAGAGGCTTTCAAGAGACATTTGGATAGGCACGTGGATGTTAGGAAGATGGGGGGATATGGACATGGTTTAGGTAGGAAGGATCACTGTTAGGTGTTTTTGATTTGCTTTTTCAGCTGGTTCAGCACAACATTGTTAAAAGAGATGGGGAAGATGGGGAAGATATTAAATGGATTTTTTTGCATCTGTATTTACTCAGGAGATAGACATAAAACAGAGGTGAGGCAAAGGAGCATCAACTTTATGGACCCTATACAGATCACAGAGGAGGAAGTGTTTGCTGTCTTGAGGCAAATGTGGGTGGGTAAACCCCCCAGGTCCTGACAAATCTCCTCAGACCCTATGGGGTGCAAGTGCAGAAATTGCAGGAGCCCTAGCAGAGGTATTTAAATCACCCTTAGTGATAGCTGAGGTACCAGAGGATTGGAGGATAGCTAACGTTGTCCACTGTGAAGAAAGGCTCTAAAAATAAACTAGGAAATTATAGGCCAATGAGCCTGACATCAATAGTGGGAATATTATTGGAAGGTTTTCTGAGGGACCAGATATATGAGCATTTAGATAGAAATGGACTGATTATGGAGAGTCAACATGGCTTTGGGTGTGGTAGGTTGTGCCTAACTAATCTTATAGTGTTTTTCAAGGAGGTCACCAGAAAAGTGGATGTTTTGCACATGGATTTCAGCAAGGCATTTGAAAAGGTCCCACATGGGAGGTTGGTCAAGATTGTTCAGTCACTTGGCATTCAAGATAGGGTTGTAAATTGGATTAAACAATGGCTTTATGGGAGAAGCCAGAGATTGGTAGTAGATGGTTGCCTCTCTGACTGGAGGTCTGAGACCAGTGGAATGCTATATGACTCGGCAGTGGGTCTATTGTTGTTTCTCATCTATATCAATGATCTAGTTGAAATTGAGGCTAACTGGATCAGCAGATTTGTGGATGACACCAAGATTTGGGAGTCAGTTGACAGCGAGGAAGACCAACAAAGTTTGAGCAGCTGAAAAAAATGGGCTGGAAAAATAGCAGATGGAATTTAATGCAGACAAGTGCGAGTTGGTGCACATTGGTAGGGTAAGTATTACACAGTGAACTGTAGGGCACTGAAGAGTGCTGTAGAACAAAGGAATCTAGGAATACAGTCCCATCATTCATTGAAAGTGATGTCACAGTTAGATAGGGTCATAAAGAAAGCCTTTAGCACATTAGCTTTCATAAATCAAAGTATTGAGTACAGGAGATAGAATGTTATGTTGAAGTTTCAGAAGATGTTGTTAAGGCCTTACTTGGAGTATTGTGTGCAGTTTTGTTCACTTAAGTACAGGAAAGATGTAAACAGGTTGAAAGAGTACAGAGAAAATTTGCAAGGAGGTTACCAGGACTGGAGGACCTGAGTTGTAAGGGAAGATTGAATAGGTCATGACTTTATTCCTTGGAAGGTAGAAAGATTGAGGGGAGTTTTGACAGAGCTATATAAAATTATGAGGGGTATAGATAGGGTAAATGAAAGCAGCTTTTTCCACTGAGGTTGGGTAAGATTACAACTGGAGCACATGGGTTAAAGGTGATACCTTTTGTAAACCCCTGCCTTGAGCAAATTCCACGGTTTCTGTGGCAAAGAGCTAAAGAAGCTTAATGATTAAGCTGGATATGTTAAACCAAGCTGCCAACATACTTCGACAAGCCAATAACTTTGACAGTCTTGTATTGTAGGTAGCAACCAGCTGTCAATCCCAGGGGATCATGGGTTTGCATCTCTGGTGGACTGTGCCCTCTCTCAGGCGCAAGCCTGGGCAGAAAGATTTGAAGAACCAGCTGTTGCCCATGCAGCAGGATCCCTCTCTCCATGTCACTGATGTCGTCCAAGGGAAGGGCAAGCACCAATACAGACTGGCACCAGTATCATCACAGAAGTTGCTAGAGTGAAGTTGTAAACAGCATCAAACTGCCTTAGGGACCCCGGCTCCAGATTTCTTCCTTGGGGTTTACTCCCAAAGCCTTTCCCATGGGTGGATATTGCCTCAAAGACTCTGGAGGTTTAAAATCAGAGTTTTCCTTCTCCTAAGCAATCTGCCATCCAAGGCGGGCGAGTTCCACCTGCCTGAGGTAAGTAGGTATGTGTCATTGATAAGTAAGGGATGAAGAAAATGAGATATTTTGGAGCCAGTCAATATTTGGAGGAACACGCATCAAAGTTGCTGCCGCGTTCACCAGCAACTTTGATGTGTGTTGCTTGAATTTCCAGCATCTGCAGAATTCCTGTTGTTTGCAATATTTGGAGGTATCATTTGTAGTATCAGTAATAAGTAGCAAAATGTACTAAATTATGGGGAGCAAACATATGCATTAGACTAAAGCAATCTTGCAACATAAATACCAAAAGAAACAATTTAATTAAGATGAAATCTAATGATGTATCTTTTTGGATTATATCCACCATAGATATTGTTCTTCCTTCCATTTTGTAGTCTGTCTGAACTGCAGAATGACCTTGCTTGTGTGCTTTGACAAGCTGCTTTCATTTCTGATGTGTTATTCACCATCATAAGTGAAGAAGAGGTCAGCACTTAGCCTAGATGTATTTAGGCAAAAAGAGTTCTGCAAATATTTTAGTTTCATTGAAAGGATCCAGCAGGAAAATAACTACACTTGTGAGCAAAAGATGTTACCTGAAATAAAGCTGTACTTGATATCAGGAATATAAAAAAAGTCAAAATAGCTTTCATGTTATTTCCCTGTATGAGGGTTGGTGCTCACCTCATTTGTTATAAATTGAAGCAAGCGCTGCATTGATTCATTGTCCATATACCTTTAGTAAATCCTATATTGCGACAGCTCCAAGACTGACCTTAGCCCCAATGGAAATAAAGCTTGATGAATCAGGAACAATCTTATTGGATCAGAGTGGGTATAGTACATTTATACTCAGTGTTACGTTTAGCTTTTCTAATGATGACCACCAACTGTTTGAGGACCATAGACTTTTTAAAAAAATCTCTTCAGTTTCCTCTGGCAAATAGTTGATATCATTAGACATGAAGTCTTAGAGTCACATAGCATGGAAGCTAGTCCTTCAGCTCAACTGGCCCCTGCTGACCAAGATGCCCATCCAAGCCAATCCCACTTACTCACATTTCACTCATAGCCTTCTAAAACTTTGCTGTGTATGGACCAAAGTTGTATCGAGCTTTAATATGTATATATGGAGAATGACCCTTCTAGCCTCAGGAAAACTTCCCTGACAGTGTCAGGTCACTTTTTATTGTCATTTTGACCATAACTGCTGGTACAGTACACAGTAAAAATGAGACAACGTTTTTCAGGACCATGGTGCTACATGAAACAATACAAAAACTACACTGAGCTACGTAAAACAACACAAAAACTACACTAGACTACAGATCTACTCAGGACTGCATAAAGTGTACAAAACAGTGCAGACGTAATAAACAAGACAATAGGCACAGTAGAGGGCAGTAGGTTGGTGTCAATCCAGGCCCTGGGTATTGAGGAGTAGGATGGCTTGGGGGAAGAAACTGCTACATAGTCTGGTCGTGACAGCCTGAATACTTTGGTGCCTTTTGCCAGATGGCAGGAGGGAGAAACGTTTGTATGAGGGGTGCGTGGGGTCCTTCATAATGTTGTTTGCTTTGTGGATGTAGCGTGTGGTGTAAATGTCTGTAATGGCGGGAAGAGAGACACCGAAGACCTTCTCAGCTGACCTCACTATCCGCTGTAGGGTCTTGCGATCCGAGATGGTGCAATTTCCGAACCAGGCAGTGATGCAGCTGCTCGGGATGCTCTCAATACAACCTCTGTAGAATGTGGTGAGGATGGGGGGGTGGGAGATGGACTTTTCTCAGCCTTCGCAGAAAGTAGAGATGCGGCTGGGCTTTCTTTGCTATGGAGCTGGTGTTGAGGGACTAGGTGAGATTCTCTGCCAGGTGAACACCAAGAAATTTGGTGCTCTTAACGATCTTAACGGAGGAGTCGTCGATGTTCAGCGGAGAGTGGTCGCTCCATGTCCTCCTGAAGTCAACAACCATCTCTTTTGTTTTGTTCACGTTCAGAGACAGGTTGTTTGCTCTGCACCAGTCCGTTAGCCACTGCACCTCCTCTCTGTATGCTGACTCGTTGTTCTTGCTGATGAGACCCACCACGGTTGTGTCATCAGCGAACTTGATGATGTGGTTCGAGCTGTGTGTTGCAGCACAGTCATAGGTCAGCAGAGTGAACTGCCATGGACTGAGCACACAGCTCAGTATGATGGTGTTGGAGATGCTGCTTCTGATCCGGACTGACTGAGGTCTCCCCGTCAGGAGGTCTAGGATCCTGTTGCAGAGGGAGGTGTCCAGGCCCAGTAGGCTCAGCTTTCCAATCAGTTTCTGAGGAATGATTGTGTTGAATGCTGAACTGAAGTATATGAACAGCATTTGAACATATGTGTCTTTTTGTCCAGGTGGGTTAGGGCCAGGGGGAGGGTGATGGCGATGGCATCGTCTGTTGAATGGTTGGGATGGTACGCGAACTGCAGGGGGCCATTGAAGGGGGCAGCAGGGGCTTGATGTGCCTCATGATTAGCCTGTCGAAAAACCTCATGTTGATGGATGTAAGTGCAACGGGATGGTAGTCGTTGAGGCAGGACACTGAAGACTTCTTTGGCACCGGGACGATGGTGGCGGACTTGAAGCACGTAGGAATGACAGCGCTGCTCAGGGAGATGTTGAAGATGTCAGTGAGAATATCTGCTAGCTGGTTTGCACGTTCTCTAAGCACTCTGTTAGGAATATTGTCTGGTCCAGCAGCCTTCCGTGGGTTGACCCTGCACAGGGTTCTCCTCACATCAGCCACGGTAAGACACAACATTTGGAAGACGGGTTGTCTTCCTTGCTGCCACATCATTTTCCCTCTCAAAACGAGCGTAGAAGTTGTTCAGCGCACCTGGGAGGGAGGCAGCACCCGCACAGGCAGGTGATGTTGTCCTGTAGTTGGTGATGTCCTGAATGCTCTTCCACATGCACCGCATGTTGCCGCTGTCCTGGAAGTGGCTGTGGATTCGCTGGACATGTGCACGCTTTGCCTCTCTGATGGCCCAGGACAGATTGGCTCTCGCTGTTGTTAGGGCTGCCTTGTTGCCTGCTCTGAAGGCGGAGTCACGGGTCCTCAGCAGTGCACGCACCTCTGCGGTCATTCATGGCTTCTGGTTAGAGCGTGTAGTGATGGTCTGGAACACAGTGACATCATTGATGCACTTGCTGATGTAGCTAGTCACTGATGCCGTGTACTCCTCTAAGTTGGTAGAGTCGCCATTGGTTGCAGCCTCCCTGAACATGTGCCAGTCAGTGTGCTCAAAGCAGACTTGAAGAGTAGAGATGGCTCCTGCTGGCCAGGTTTTCACCTGCTTCAGAACTGGTCTTGAGCGTCTGACGAGCGGTCTATATGTTGGGATTAGCATAACAGAGATGTGGTCTGAGTAACTGAGGTGGGGGCGGGGCTCCGCCTGGTACGCGTTGGGAATGTTTGTGTAAACAAGGTCCAATGCGTTCGCCCCTCTCGTTGTGAAACATGGTCATTGGTGAATTCAGTGAAGAATTTGAGATGACTATCTGCATAGCAGGCAGGATTAAAGCTTTCCCTACTGCGACTTGAGGAATTCTTTCTATAACACTTATAATATTCTCAATGGAATCACAGAGGAAACCTTGAAATTCTGAAGTAAAGGAAAACTCCAAACATAGTTTGAACATATTTAGATCTGTACAATCAATTGCTGCCTTCACATCAACAGTTTTCATATTTTAGTCTGTGTTTAGAAAATAATAACGAACTGCAATCGAAGGACAGTGTTTCACTTGTTTTCCGTGGAAGGATGTTTCGCATGCTGTGACTGTATTTGGAAAGTCTGCAAACTTTAGATGTACAAACAATGTGATTTTTTTGTATACTGTTTCATCATCCACAAGAATTCAAAACAATAAATGCAATCCAAACTCAATGACCCACTCAGCAATCACTGTAGGGCAGACGCAGATGACAATTGTGATACTTGTTTATCAGCACTTCAACAGAATGGGACAGGCAAGCATAGATTATGAAATACGAAGAACAATGACACTGCAGATTCACAAAGGCAAGATGTATAATTCATCAAACACATGACAAAATCAAATTTGGAAAATATTCTGGTGTGTTCTCGGCATCAGGTTTCCCGGGTCTCACTTGGAACTATTCTTATTAAAAAATGTACCTTTTTCTTTAAGGTTTAAAAAAATACATTAAATAAAATAGCATATGTAGGAAAATATCTAGTCAGCAGAAATGAGGTAAAAATAATTCAGAATGGTAAAGTGTGAGACAATGCATCAATAAAAGTAAAATTTTATCAACACAAAGTCAAATAGGGCTGAAAGTAGATTACAAAAGGAAGGCAATAATCAGACACTGTGGAAAAATTGACTAAAACCTTGAAAAAGTGCTTGGGATCAATTAACACACAGTGCAAATTAGATTAGTACTGGCTTATCTTTTAAATGATTGCTGTGTGCAAGCTAAGCATACAGAAGCCTTGCATGACTTTGTGGATGGCTAGAAGTATCTAACCTTTGTCCATACCTTTTGATAGGGAAAATGTGACTGCAGGAAATGGTAGCAGATCTACAAAGCCGGTCCAAATTGTGATACCTTAAAGAGTCTTTGTATAAACAAGCCACCAACCACCACTATTTTCAGACACTTGAAGTTTTGTGGAGCTGACAGAAAGAAAAACAAAGGGGCACCCAGACAGTACATAGAAACATGAGACCCTCCAGGTTTGTCTTCAGGAAACAGAATGTTGCTCCAAGAAAAATTAAGAATTAATTTGAACTTAGAATTATACAGCACAGAAACAAGTATATGGCCCAGCACTTCCTTATTAATTATCCATTCACAATCTATACCTATCCTATTTACTAGCACGTGTTTTGTAGTTTTTGATGCCTTGGCAGATCAAATGTTTGGCTCAAACTTCTGAAATGTTGTGAGATTACCTATTTCTATCACCCAATCAGACAATCTGAAATGAGTTGTCAAAGTAAGTAAATTCACCCTCAATAATCTCATTCTCCAATCAATTCTCTGTTCTTTTGTCATTCATCTACAACAATGCATATCGATCAGTTCCATTCAGTTTATTTGGTTTCTCTCATGCAACACTGTTGTGAGCCTCCAATCTATAACTCACAGCTTGCACACATTGGCAGCCATTGAAATTTGGCAGCCAAGTCACTCAAACACATTGCCAGATATTCAGTGACAGTTTTCTTACAAGAGAAAGTGATGTAAAACATCAGAGAGTGAAAATAGCTGGAGAAGATTGTGTACAGTAACCCTCATCTTCTGGAGATTCAATGAGGCTGTAAACATTGGAAGACATAGAGGGAACAGTAATGCTTTCCCAATGCCTAATCCTCCTTTGCTCACGCTACCGGTCCCATAGCCTTTCTTCTCTCAATGGAGATGGTGTCACTAAATGTTGTACTCCCATTAGACCACAAGAACATAAAACCTTAAGACAAAGGAACAGAATTAGGCCATGCAAACCATAGCCATTTTTGTTCTGTCATTTGTTCATGGCTGATTTATTCTTCATCTTTGCTCCATTCTTCTGTCTTCTCCTCATAGTCTTTAATGTCCTTTCCAATCAAGAATTGAATGATGACCTCCACAGCCATCTGTGACAATAAATTCTTCAGGTACATGGCCCACTGTGAAAGAAATTCCCCCTCATCTCTTTGATAAGAGAACGTGCTTCTATCCTGAGCCTGTGCCCTCTGGCCCTAGACTCTCTCACTATTGGAAACATTCTCTCCATGTATACTCTGTCTAGGTCTTTCAATATTCAGAAGGTTTCAATAAGATCCCTCCTCATTCCTCTGAACTCCAGTGAGCACAGATCTCCAGAGCCATCATACATTCCTCATGCATTAACAACTTCATTCCTGCGATCATTCACATGATCCTCTTTAATATCGGCACATCCTTCCTTCAGTAAAGGGCCCAGCACTGTTCACAATACTTTAAATGTGTTCTAAGCAATGCCTTATGAAATCTCAGCATTACATCCTTGCTTTTATATTCTAATCCTCTCGAAACAAATACCAATATTGCAATTGCTTTCCTCAATACCAAGTCAACTTGCAAGTTGACCTTTGCGGATATCTTGTCAAACATGGCTAACTGGCCTATAATTTCCTGTCTTTTTCTTCCTTCCCTTCTCACTGTTAATGCCTCCACAATCTCTTCAGAATCTTTTAGAATCCTCAGTTGTAGTCCACCTGCTCTATAAGACTTAACTACCTTCATACAAGAGAAAATATGCAAATGCTGGAAATCCAAGCAACACACACAAAATGCTGGAGGAACTCTGTATCTATGGAAAAGAATACAGTCGACTTGAGCCGAGACGCTTCAGAGAGACCCTTCAGCCAGTCCTGCTGAAGGGTCTTGGCTTGAAATATTGGCTGTACTGTTTTCCATAGATGCTGCCTGGCCTGCTGAGTTCATCCAGCATTTTGAATGCGTTTCTTGTAGAATGCCTTAGTAGGCTCAACCACAGGCTGCTTTGAAAAGCCATCTCATAAGCGTTTTCTACAATTTCTTCTCTTTGGATCTGAATGAACCAATCCACCTGCTTATTGAAATCTCCCATGATTATCATAAGATTGCCTTCTTTTTTAAAAAAATTTTTAAAAATATTTTTATTTTTATTTATTACAAGCAAAAAAACCACAAAAAAATACAGCACATCCACAAAAACCACAACCATAACAAAATCAAATTAAATGTTGAGCAGCAAAAGGGAGAAAAATATGAAGGCAAAAGTAAACATACACAGCAGAGGTGCATCGCACCAAAAAACCTCAGTCCTCACCCCATAAGAAAGTCCAATACAGGGCCCCATATCCTTTCAAAGATGTCCCCTCTGTCCTCATTATATAGTCTCAGTCTCTCCAAATGTAAAATTGCCTTCTTAACTTGCCTTTTCTTTCTCCCATTGTAATTTGTACCCCACATCCTGGCTACTGTTCAGATGCCTGTATTTAATTCCCATTGGAATCTTTCTACCTCTGCAGTTCTTAACTCTACCCACAAGCATACTATATATTCTGATCCTGTGTTACCCTCTTTAGCCAGAAGCCGGTGAATCTGTGGAATTCATTGCCATAAGTGGCTGTGGAGGCCAAATCATTGGGTACATTTAAAGCAGAGTTAAACCCCTAACCACAGCCCAAGGTATACCATTCACAAGGACTCTGGTCCCAGCATGAGTCAGAGGAATTGCACTTTCCTTCCCCAATACTGGTGCCACTGTCCCACAAACTCAAATCTACTTCTCTCAATCCAATTTATGAGCCATCCATTTCATTCTCTGGTCTTATTAATCCTATGCCAATTTACATGTGGTGCAGGTAATATTCCAAAGGTTATTACCTTTTTTGGTTCTGCATTTAAATTTAGTCCCTTTCTGCTCAAGTACCCTCAGCAGAACCTCTTTCCTTATTCTTCTTGTGATGTTGATAGCCACATGGTTCCTGCACTCGAACAGATCTTGCTCTCACCACATCAGAGTGAAATTCACATGCAACAAGACTTTCCTTTCAATGGTTCTGGTTCTCACATAGATTTCACTCTTGCTACCTCAAAGTGAAACTAACCAACCCTGTCTCTATGTTAGGGACTTGGAGTCTTCATCATTAATGGAAGAGCTCAGGTGACTTGGACTTATACATCAGGATGAGAGTAGATTGTTAAGCCATGAGGTAGTGAGCACAAGGCTGCATGGTCCAGGGGAAGAAAATGATCGTGTAAGTACCATGTCAGAGACATTTCATTATTGCAGAAGAATGGTCAGATAAGGTTTTTGATTGAGTGGCGTGGATGTAACAAAATACCTGGTGCACTGAAAAACCTGCTGGAAAGTCTGTGCTCAAAAATTCAGAGCATGAAGGAGTCCGGTACCAGAGGCAGTATCCTAAGAGCCACAAGGAGACATATGAAAGTCTGGGATTAGAGAGATATGGACTGTGCAGATGAGATTAAGTTAAATTGCATCACAATTAGCAAAGAAATATGTGTCAAAGGGCCTGTGTTGTATTGTTCTATGTTCTTTCTCTAATGTTCTCACAAGTTTGAAGTTTTGCCATTGTAACACACAATTAATAGTCTTCCCATCAACAAATCTGTGAAATAAAAACAGGAAAGTGTTGGAAATACTCAAAAGGTTACACAGCATCTGACCTTTCAAGTAAAGGATACACCTGGCAAAGAATCTTTCACTTCACAGGAAAAATCAAAGCACAGATTGCTGCCTTGCTGACACACAAGAACAAATCTTAAAACTTTGTTAGAACTTGTGGTATTTCATTAAGCACCATATGATCAGCTGTCTGTGATTACACAACTACTGATTGAGGACATACAAATTGTTAAATTGACCTGAAGAAAGTACTAATTTGTGTAGAGTCAGTGATACTCTCCACCAAGTGAAAGTCTTCAATCCATGGAAGCTCATGTATCCTTTTGGTTTGACCTTGGTAAGGTGCAGCTTTAGAAATTATGCCTCCTACTGCATTCATCTCAGGTCGCACCTAAAAGTTAGATGCATGAAAATCGCTACGGTGACCTTGGTAGCTACATGCACTATGTCCCTTGCCCTACTTTGATGTAATAGTATAGTGGCACAAGATAGCTGATTTCATCAGAAAAACAAGGAAATAGTAGCCATGTGTCACCAGTGAGACTGAAGGTTCAGCTTGAGAATCCTCTTCCTCCTCTTTCTTCCCCTTTTCCAACAGTGGGATCAATGTCCTCTCTTGCATGGGTTATGATCAGAAAAAAAAACAACAAACAAGAGAAGTAGATCATTCAGTCCTTTAAACCTTCTCTGCTTTTCAATATAACCACCCTCTAAATCAATCAGATGAGGAGGAATTTCTTTAGACATGGGTGGTGAATCAGTGGAATTCTTTATCAAAATATACTTCCATCTCTCTATATATCCCTTGATACGTCTTATATTTAGAAATCCATTTATCCTCTTCTTAAATGTATTCATTGCCTTGCCCTCCACAATCTTCTGTGAGGGGGTCCTAAAGGATGCTCCAATATGCTTAACATTTCTGGAAACATCTCCTTTCAGCACACAGGGTGGAGGGGGAGAGCTGCAGTTTCTATCACTGAGAAAGAACTTTACCACCAGCAAGGATAAAACATTCAAATTATAGCAAAGTATGTGAAAGCTCACAAAATATATAAATAAAGTAATGACAGTGGGAAGAAATTATCTACCAACTGATGACTAACTCATAAGAACTGGAAAACCATTTTTTCAAAGATCAAAGATCATAGTATCAAGATATATACATGTCACCATTTAGCACCCTGAGATTCAATTTCCTGCAGGCATTCACAGTAAATACAAAGAAACACAATAGAATCAATGAAAATCCGCACATAACAGAGGGACAAATCCGATGTATAGAAGACAACAAATAGTGCAAATACTGTTGTGTATTTAATATTTCAGTAATATTGAATATGTATCATTGATTCGGCATTCTTGTTCATTTAAATAATTAATTACAAGTTAGATGTATAAATACGTGAATTGCAAACACCATGCCACTACTACGTGATACGTGTGTGCCTCGGTTAAAACAAACACGAAGTTAGATTCACATTTCAGACTCCTGTGTTATCCTTTGAATCAGTTTAATAATTTGACTTTATAGAACTTTAACAAATACAAAAATGGTGATGGTAATTCTTGAGGAGAATTTGTTGCCAATCTGAACAGACTGGAGTGTGCAAGTGAGGAAATCAAGGATCCAGATGCACATGGAGTTATTGAGGCCTAGATCTTGGAGCTAGTTGATTAGTTTAGAGGGGATGATGGTGTTGAATGCAGAGCAGTAGTCAATGAAGAGCATCCTGATGTATGGATCTTCACTGATGTTCCAGGGTTGAGTGAAGAACCAATGAAATGGCATCTGCTGTTGACTTGTTGTGATGGTAGGCAAAATGGAGTGGATACAAGACACTTCTCAGGCAGGAGTTGTTATGTTTCATCACCAACCTCTCAAAGCACTTTATCACCATAGATGTGAGTGCTACTGGATATTAATCATTGAAGCAGGTTACTACAGTATTGTTTGGGAGCGGTATAATTGAACCTTGCTTGAAGAAACTCAAATTGCCAAAGGAGAGGTTAAAGATATCAGTGAATACTGCAGCCATTTGATTAACACGGATCTTCAGTACTCGCCCAGGTGCCACACTTGAGCTAGATGTTTTCCGTGGGTTCACCCTCCTGAAGGATGCTTTCATATGTGCCGCAGAGATGGAAATAGCAGGGTTATTGAGGGCTGTCCAAGTTCATGAAGGTGTCTCTATGTTTTTTTTTTGGTCAAAGCGAGCATAAAAAGTATTGAGCTTGTCTGGGAGCAAAGCCTTGATGTCACATATGCGGCAGTGTTTGAGTGTGTTGAGACCTCTGCTGCTCCAGGTAAGATGTTGATGATAATTGTGCAGAGGATTTTCAGCTCTGCAAGGGTTCAAAACAACCATCAAATTGTCATGGAGACTGAAAACTGATCTCTGGTATCAAATCATCATCTCACACAGGCTGAGGACATAATCTGGCTATTCCATATATTGTTGGTGCTTGTTAATTTTGCACATGGAACCACTTTTGCCATTATATTTGTTGCATTCCATATCTGAAATGTGCATGTGAATCTTCAGGTCCAGTTCTGAACATTGGCAGATCAATATTCAGTTTTTCCATTCTGATTTATCAACTACATGGAGACATTACATGAGTTTTCCAAAAATAGTGTCTCTTTATTTGGATGATTGTACTATATGGAATATTTGATTTCTTTAACAGCCACTTTCCCCAATAAGTAATGAATCCACTTAATATCATACAGTTATAGTGGAAACTATTGTCGTTTTTAATAAATTTGTTCATGTTCACAATCTTTACGAATAATAAGCTATTCAAAGATTCTAAGTTCAAAGTTTCAAAGTACACTTATTATCAAATTAGTATACAGGATACAACTCTGAGGTTCGTTCTTCCACAGGTAGCTATGAAACAAAGAAACATCGCGGCATCAATTGCAGAAAACATCAAACACCCAATGTGCGAAAAAAAAACCACAAATTGCACAAACAGTAAAAAGTGAACGAAAAACACATAGAATGACAGACATCAAGCGAGAAGTCCAGTTGTATTCAGTTTAGTTCAGTTCAGCACTGCACCACTAACCCACTGCAGGCTGCGTTGAAGTCTGTACTGATCGCCCCCAATCAAACTGCTCAAAAACAGCAAAAAAAAAATAGCCAGAATCCAGAAGCAATGCAACATGAGCCTCAAAGTCCCCCAAAACAACTCCACAGCCTCGCTGATTAATCCTTGCAACATGGATACCAAGACTCCTGCACTATCCCCCCACAGCAGTGAGCAAAAGGGAGAGGAAGACCAGTCAAGTGCAAGTAGACAGCGCTGAACACCCACCAGTCCTTCACTCTCATCCTTATTGATTTCACCATTGGTCAGGTGCGGAAAGGTGAGTATTATTTGATAATATCCATGTAAGTTCATTTATATTTGTTTGTAAATCTAGAATATCAGTAATCTGACATGTTTTACATGTGGATGCTTTAGATTTTCTCAAGTAAATTGATCAGCACTGGATTGCGTGATTGTGAAGTTCTTAATCGGCCTACTAGGCTAGTTTTTTTAGTAATTTAACTAGAAGGCAATGTATTGTAAACGTTTATCTTTATTGTTTCATGACCCAATGTGAATGTAACCGAGTAATGTGAATGTGTTAATCTATGTTCATATAGCATGAGTAAGGAGAACTCATTTCCAGGTCTAGCCTATATGTGTTTGGAAGTTAAGCACATGTGTGCCAAATGTGAGTATATCTCTTAGTTAAGGTGAGACATATTGATTCATATTTTCAATGTTGTGTAGAAGGTACAGGGTTGGTGGGATTCTAACATTGTTTGTATAGTTTTTTGCAGATTTGCCACTACCGTGTTGGTTTTGTATATTTTGCTTTAGTTATTTTCGTACTGCATATGTAACAAGGGTGTGGTCCAAAATTAAGGTGAGATTGTGATAGCAGGAACTGTTTTTTAAATTTGTTTTGTTGTTTTTATTTTGATACCCTCTTTCTGCAATGAAACATCTAAAACGGATAAAGGAATTTATGACTCAAAGAAGTATTTGTCGTCCTGCGTGTGTATTTTTCCCCAGGATACAAAATAAATTGTTCCACGATTAGGCTGAGGTTAAACCTCAAGTTGCTGGGTGATGTGGTTCGAAGGGCTGGAAGGCCTATTCCATGCTGGATCTCAATAAGTTTTAAAATAAATATGAAGTCCAGCTATTGCTAACTACTTTCAGCACTGTGCATGATCATAAACAACTTGAATGTCCTAATGATTATGGAGGAAATGGTACTGACCATCTAGGGGACCTTCAGGCTATAGGCACTGGAAATGATGGCGGTATCATTCCCATTTATCTTTCTTGCTTTCTACATGCTCTGAACACAGAATCATTCCTGATTTACAATTTATAGATGGTGCAAGCATGTGGCAGCCTATCTTTAGTTGTATATGTAAGACTTGTGTATGCATGTTTTATTCATTATTAAGACTCGTACAGCCAGATTTGGGAACAGCTTCTTTCCAACTGTGATAATCCTGCTGAACGGATCCTGACCTGGATCTGGGCCATACTCTCCAAATACCCAGACCTGCCTCTCGGTTTTTTTGCACTACCTTACTTTCCATTTTTCTATTTTCTGTTTATGATTTATAATTAAAAATTTTAATATTTACTAATTTTTACTATTTTTAATATTTAATATTTGTAATCCAGGGAGCGGGAAGCGCAAAATCAAATAGTGCTGTGATGATTGTATGTTCTAGTATCAATTGTTTGGTGACAATAAAGTATACAGTATAAAGTATTCATGAGAGTCTTGAGTCATGTTTCTTATTAGATAGATTGTGTCTCGAATAGCCACTTTCTGCTTGTATTGGAGATTTGAACATCGTGGAACTATGGCTCATTGGTACTGTGGACTGTTGTATGCATCTGACATCAAGTCAGGACAACAGCCAGGCTGTGAGCTTCATGCTTTGCAACATTTGGAGCTATGGCAATCAAATATTGTTGAAGGATTCCTTTACTTTCCAGTTTTCAGCTGTGATGTGCTGATGGAAAACCAGTGTGTCTGAAGCCCATCGTTGTCTCAACGTCTTACTTTTCATCTTTTGGCCTATAGTAAGAGGGAACAAAATTCAGCCAGCAATTTCAGTAATGGACTGGTGCCAAATGCAATGATGGCCAGCAAACTGTAAGATGTTGCAAATATTTTCACTTCTAGCCTGCAAAGAGCCAAATGCCTGGTACAAAGCCATGGTCACTTCAGAGGTTTAGGTAATGCAATTGCTGTCTCAATCTGAGGCAGCTGTATGGCATGTTCCAGTTAAAATTTTTAAGTTCTTTGTGTGGCCATCTGCTGCTTGTCCTTGTTTTCATGTTTCTTCTGCCACATCCAACATTTTGCCCTGCTAGCATGCTCTCCAATATTCCCTGTAAGACAGCAAAACATTTTTTGGCACCTCATTTAACATTCTGTGTAGACTTCTACAACTTGAACTGACTTTCGAAAGCATCAAACAAACAACAGCCAGAAGGATTTGAAAGTAACTAACCTGGAGGTATTTCATACTCTTTAACAGTGTTGAGCAGAGTCCTGCCTTTAAAAAATATTTCCAGTCTTGCAGCATTCAAGGGCTCTTTTGTGCTGTTCTTAATTAGAAAAAAGTATTGGCCTACAAAAAATGATTCTTTATTGAAGGCAGTTAACACTTAACCAACAGTAATTCATTTTAATTTGTACATTAAATTGATGCAGTTTTTAATATATATATATATATACTTACTGTAATTTAGTTTTTATTGCAAGTGTCCCCTGCTTTTTGAACGTTCGCTTTACGAACCCTTGCTGTTATGGAAGACCTACATTAGTTACCTGTTTTCGCTAACAGAAGGTGTTTTCACTGTTACGAGAAAAAGCAGCGCGTGATAAAAGGCAGTGTGCGCCCCGAGCAGCCAAGCTCCTCCCCCGGAACTGCATTCTAGCCAGCATTGCTTAAACACGAGCCTTTGAGCAGGCGTTAGCAAAATGTGTTCTAAGGTATCAGAAAAGCCTAAAAGAGCTCGTAAGGGTGTTACACTTAGTGTAAAACTAGACATAATTAAACGTTTCGATCGTGGTGAACTAAGTAAGGACAAAGTGAGTTTGGCTTGTGGAAGTTGACGAAGATGATGTTAAGGAGCTTTTGGCATCCCATGACCAAGAACTGATAGATGAAGAGCTGATGCAATTGGAAGAGGAAAGGATAATAATCGAAACCGAATGCAGTAGCGAACGGACCGAAAGTGAAGTCGTCCAGGAACTGAACGTGCAGCAATTGCGTGAGATTTTTGCTGCAATTGACAACAATAATCGTAGAAAAGTACGACTTTAATTTTGAAAGGGCACGTCAGTTTAGGGCATATTTGCAAGATGGTTTGAGTGCTTACAAAGAACTGTATGACAGAAAAATGTGCAAGGCTAAGCAGTCAAGCATACTGTTGTTTTTCATGCCTTCCACATCAGCCACAGCAGACGACAAACCACGACCTTCGACATCGAGGCAGGCAGACATAGAAGAAGATGACCTGCCTGCCTGATGGAAACAGACGATGATGAGATGACACCCCAGTGTCCCACCACCCCAAGCCCCAGGCCGCGGACCGATACATTGCCGTGGAGAATGCAGTGGTAGCCAGGATGTACCCAGCACATCTTTAGAAAAAAAGCCGAAATAAACAAGCTAATTAATTCGGTGCTGCCCGACACGCAAATGTCAACCCAGATCAGAGGCGATTGCCGACTGTGTCGCCTCTGATCTGGGCCGACGTTTATGTGCCCGGTGGCACCTAATTAATCAGCTTGATTATTTCGGCTTTTTTCTTAAAGATGAGCTGGGTGCATCCCGGCCACTGCTGTGTTCTTCGTGGATCAGTATTGGTTCGCTGCCCGGAGGTTGGGGACCACTGCACCACCCCAACCTCCGACGACTCAGCCTAACACACCGTCATCAGTGTGCTTGGCACTGTCTTTCCAATTCCGGTAAGTGATACTACACTGTACATACATTATTTCTACTTTATATAGGCTGTGTATTTTTATGTGTTAGTTGATATGATTTGGCAGCTTCATAGCTTAAAGGTTACTGGAGAGAGTGTTTCTGCCGAGAGCACTTGCGCTGTGTTTCTGCCGAGAGCGCTTGCGTGAGATTTTCGCTACAGAGAACAGTGCAGCAATAATTGTAGAAAAGTATTTCTACTTTATATAGGCTGTGTATTTATCATATCATTCCTGCTTTTACTATATGTTACTGTTATTTTTGGTTTTATGTGTTATTTGGCATGATTTTGTAGGTTATTTTTTGGGTCTGCGAACGCTCACAAATTTTTCCCATATAAATAAATGGTAATTGCTTCTTCGCTTTACGACATTCCGGCTTACAAACCGTTTCATAGGAATGCTCTGCCTTCAGATGGTGGGGGAAACCTGTACTATGTATTGCAATGTATTGCTGCTGCATAACAACAACAAATTTCATGACATATACCAATTATATTAAATCTGACCGATTCAGATTCTGATTAAATTTAACTAAATATAAGTTTCCTTATTTCCTTTGTTCTTCAATTATTTTATCCTTGTTTTCCTTAGGATTTTTTTTAGAAAGGAAATCTACTTTCATGGAAAGCCTCAGTTTACCACGTGCCCTGTGATCTGAGAGACATCTAAGAAGTACAGTTGTATTAACAAACACTATAACTTTGACTACAGTTAAGCTGTCGGAATGGAAGGCAAGTGAAGGAATTCCATCTGAATTCATAACAGAAAATTCATCTTTCTCCCAATGAATTGAAATTTTATACAATGGAAGAAAAAAGACAACTATGTGTTACTTCATTTTCTAATAATCTGAAACAAATAGTCTTTCTTGCAAAAATTAACAGATATTTCAAATATTCGGAAGGCCTAACTATTCACTTGAATAACAGGAAAAGCAGCAAGACTAAAAATAAATCAATTAACTGAAGAAAAATTTTGCAAATATGCATCAAACCTGAATAATAAATTAATATTCTGGTGTGAAAATCATCAAAAATATATTATTCATTTTTCACAATATTTCTTCACCTTGTTATCTCAGAGTAGATATGAATTTGCCTACTAAGATAAATCATGTCAGGCCCATCAAGATCAAAACCCTTAAACCTCCTTTTTTCTCCTCTGCCAACACTATTATCAATAATGTGTTTTTTTAGAAAACAGGCTGATACTAAATTTGCCTGGAGAGGTTTATGTTATTAGAGGCTTATATGTTTATGTTGATGGAACATTTGCACTTGTAAAAAAATGAACTTATGTGCATTATCCTGAGAGTGATTTCTAAGGACTTAAAAATCATTGTATTCCTCATCTGATTTTGTAGTAGAGCTTGAGATTTAAAGATGATGCATTTTTAAAAGCCATTGTTGTGCATAGAGCTGGTTATTGCCTTTGGGTCCCCTTAATAATAATTTTCAGAGCCAGTAAAACAAATACTATATGATAAAAACAGTCTTGTCTTGATGAAAGAAGCCCCTGTAGTTTGCCTTAAATGATTGAATGTCTCATGAGCTGTAAAGGTAAATTATCTGATGTGATTTGAATGTTTTGCAATTGAGTCATCCATAGTTTTACTTGATTTATTATGCCCATGTCTCAGAGAGAGTAAATGCTGTCACTGTAATTAATGGTTTTACTCACTTCTGGAGTTTGTAGTATTAATTATCACGAGGAGACTGCCACTTCTGTTTAAGCAAAAGTAGATGATACTCTTACTGGTTAATAGTTTCATGCAACTAAAATAGCACAAAAAAAAAGATTAAACCAAAGAGGGTTCTGCTTCTTTTTCTCTCTCCACAGATGCAGCTGGAATTTCTGACAATCTGAAGCGATATTTTTGCTTTCATTAGTGAAGAGGTTAGATAAGACAATTGTGAAGACTCGGTATGGGACTGCAGCCTCCCTGTTAATCTATGTGTGTTTGTGGAGAGGGAAACCATGAGCCCATGAGCCAGTAATCATCGAAGGATCAGAGGTGACGAGGATCAGTAACTTTAAATTCCTGGGTGTCACTACCGCAGAGGACCTGTCCTGAACCCATCATATAAATATAATTTCAAAGAAAGCATGACAGCGCCTCTACTTCCTGAGGAGTCTGTGGAGATCTGGCATGTCATCAAAAATCTTTTCAAAATTCTATAAATATATGTGGAAAGTATGCTGACTGGCTGCATTATGGCTTGGTGTGAACACCGATGCCTTTGAGTAGAAAATCATGATAAAAGGTTGGGAATTCGGCCAGTACATCACACGCAAAACCCTTCCAACTATTGAGCACATCTATATGAAAGGTTGCCGTAGAAAAGCAGCATCCACCATCAAAGATCCTCACCACCCAGACCATGCTCTTTTCTCACTGCTGCCATCAGGTAGAAGGTACAAGAGCCTCAGGACTCACACCCACAGGTTCAGGAACAATTACTACCCCTCAAGCATCAAGCTCTTGAACAAAAGGGGATAACTACACTCATTTAAGGACGCAAACACGAGGAATTCTGCAGATGCTGGAAATTCAAGCAACACACATCAAAGTTGCTGGTGAACACAGCAGGCCAGGCAGCATCTCTAGAAAGAGGTACAGTCGACATTTCAGGCTGAGACCCTTCGTCAGAACTAACTGAAGGAGGGGCTAGTAAGAGATTCGAGAGGGGGAGGGGGAGATCCAAAATGATAGGAGAAAACAGGAGGGCGAGGGATGGAGCCAAGAGCTGGACAGTTGATTGGCAAAAGGGATATGAGAGGATCATGGGACAGGAGGCCCAGGGAGAAGGAAAAGGGGGAGGCCGGGGAAAAAGCCCAGAGGATGGGCAAGGGGTATAGACAGAGGGAGAAAAAAGGAGAGTGAGAGAAAGAATGTGTGTATATAAATAACGGATGGGGTACGAGGGGGATGTGGGGCATTAGCCGACGTTAGAGAAGTCAATGTTGATGCCATCATGACGGAGGCTACCCAGATGGAATATAAGGTGTTGTTCCTCCAACCTGAGTGTGGCTTCATCTTTATAGTAGAGGAGGCCGTGGATAGACATGTCAGAATGGGAATGGGAGTGGAATTAAAATGTGTGGCCACTGGGAGATCCTGCTTTCCCCGGCGGACAGAGCATAGGTGTTCAGCAAAACGATCATCCAGTCTGCGTCGGGTCGCGCCAATATATAGAAGGCCACATCGGGAGCACTGGACGCAGTATATCACCCCAGCCGACTCACAGGTGAAAGTCAGCTGGAGTGATATGCTGCGTCTGGTGCTCCCGATGTGGCCAGACATTTTAATTCCACATCCTATTCCCATTCTGACGTGTCTATCCACGGCCTCCTCTACAGTAAAGATGAAGCCACACTCAGGTTGGAGGAACAACACCTTATATTCCATCTGGGTAGCCTCCAACCTGGTGGCATGAACATTGACTTCTCAAACTTCCGCTAATGCCCAACCTCCCCCTCGTACCCCATCTGTTATTTTTATACACACATTCTGTCTCTCACTCTCCTTTTTCTCCCTCTGTCCCTCTGACTATACCCCTTGCCCATCCTCTGGGTCACCCCCCCCCCTTTTCCTTCTCCCTGGGCCTCCTGTCCCATGATCCTCTCATATCCCTTTTGCCAATCAACTGTCCAGCTCTTGGCTCCATCCCTCGCCCTCCTGTCTTCTCCTATCATTTTGGATCTCCCCTTCCCCCTCCCACTTTCGAATCTCTTATTAGCTCTTCCTTCAATGTGTGTCACTCATTTAAGGACTCTTTAATTTTGTTATTTCATGCTTGTTATTTATTGCTATTTTTTAGTTTGTACAGTTTGTTTACAGTTTATAGTTCCTGATGTTTACTGTTTACAGATTCTGTTTACAGTTACTATTCTATAGATTTGCTCTGTATGCCCACAGAAAAAGAATCTTAGGGTTGTATTTGGTGACATGTTTGTACTCTGATAACTTTTACTTTGAACTTTGAACTTTGTGTTGCAGGCAGCTCATTAATTTCTGCTGCCAGCTGACATTTACCTTCATATCCTATATTGTTAGTAATATTTAAAGTAACATACTTCTCTTCGGACGGTTGGAAGTGAAATATTTTTGAGAAAAGTTGTCAACAATGATGTAACTAGTAAGATGCATAGCGTGATGGTACAGCAGTTATCTCTCTTACCCAAATCAATCCTGATTACTGGTGCGCTGTGTATTGAATTAGCACGTTGTCTTGCCAACTGCATGGGTTCCTGCTGGATATCTCTACAAAATCTTAAAAGTGTGTTGGTAGGTTAATTAGCTACTTTAAATTATTTCTGTGTCTAAATGAGTGACAACAGAGTCACAGGAGCATGTGTGAAAGAGAGGGAATGCAAATACAAATTTGCTGATGACACCAGTGTTTTGGACATATCCCAAGTGGTGATGGGTCAGTGTAAGGGAGCAAAATATGACACCTGATTGTGTTGTGTCTCAAGAAAAACCTCTCATTCACTTACTTACACACTACCCAATACACCACTACCATTTAGGGCAGCAATGAAGGTCCTCCCTCTCTGGCCATGCTCAGATCTGGAAGAATTCTTCATTTCTGTTTCTGTAAGAGTTTTTTTTAAACCAGTCAGAGTTGCTAGCCCTGAGCTGAGTCCCCAAACCTGGAGGACAGGTGGACCAGTCTGGCCTCTACCCTTTCACCTGTTTGGCATGGTTGACCATACCAAGAGCCAAAAATATAAAGCCCTGAATCAAGCCAACTTAGCTTTCTGGGATATTGAGGCACACAAGACTCCAAACCCAACAACAAGGTTGTGGTCCTCTCACTCAACATCAGTAAAGTTAAAGAGCTAATGGTTGACTTCAGGAAGGAGAAGGAGGGTGAACATGAGCCAGTCTCCGCTGCATGATCGGCGGTGGAGAGGATCAGCAGCTTTAAATTCCTGCTGTTATCCTATCGGATGAATTGTCCGGGGCCCAGCACATAAATACAATCACAGGGAAGGCACGCTGACATCTTTACTTCCTTAAAAGGCTAAGGAGGTTTAGAATGTCACTGAACACACGAACAAACTTCTACAGATGTACTGCTCAAATTATATTGATAGCCTGCATCATTGTCTCGTATAGCAAATAGAATGCCTGAGAACCTGCAGAGAGGAACTGGTTTAGCCCAATACATCACAGTTACATCCCTCCCCACGTGAAAGTACCTATTTAAGGTGCTGCTTCAAGCAGGCAAAATCAATTATCAAAGGTCCCCACCATCTGGGCCATGCCATCTTCTCACTGCTACCATCGAGCAGGAGGTACATATGCCTGAAGTCCCACACCACCAAGATGAAGAATAGATATTTTGTTTCATCCATTAATTTCTTGAACCAAACTGCATAACTCTAATCGGTATATCAACACTATGACTATTTTGACCACTGTGCAATGGATATATTTTTGTTTGTTCTGATTTCGTTCTTGTTTGTAAAAATTGTGTAAAATTTAGATCTATTTTTTCATTGCACCTGTGCATATGTGTAAATGGCAATGAACTTGTCTCTGAAAAGTTCCATGGCTGTAAGAAAATAAGGAGATGAGGAATGGTTCTGTTGGATTAAATCTACCAGCCGAGAGGTGACATGGAATGAAGGGCTGATTGAATTCCTCTGTATTAATGTGAAATAGTTTAAACTAATAATTTTGAGTCTTTCACAACATCAATAGACAAGTGGAGGGACATCCATCTGCAGAAAGATAAATAGCCTTTGAATTAGATTTGAAAACTCATTGTTAGAAAATTGTTTGCAGAAGTCAGTGGAAGGAATATATCCCTTAAAAATTAGGTGCAGTGCACACTTAGACTCACCCACTTCTTGATTCACTGTACTGTGCTTATCCTTTTGCAATAAAATTTACCACACAAACCTTCAATTCATAGGCTGACTCACCCTCTTGTACTTGGTGATGTTGCAAATACAATTCATGTACTGTACATTTGCAGCTAATGATTCTAAGAAGTTTGATAACCCTGGGTGTTTCGACCAATGATTCTTATCTCAGTGATGAGTAAACTGTTGGAGATGATTCTTAGACACAGGATTTACAAGCATTTGAAGTAGCACAGACTGATTTGGATAGTCAGCTTGCCTTTGTGAGGGGTAGGTGATAACCTCGCAAAGCTGATTGAATTCTTTGGATGTGTGATAAAAATAGAAATGATGAAGTTAGGGCAGTGGATGTGGTGTACGTTGGTTTTCGTAAGGTGTTTGACAAGGTTCCCCATCATTCAGAAAATCAGGAGGCATGGGATTCAGGGAAATCTGGCTGTGTGGGTATAGAACTTGCTTGCCCACTGAAAGCAGAGAGTGGTAATAGGTGGTGCATATCCTGCCTGGAGGTTGGTGACCAGTGGTGTTCCACAGGCCTCTGCTCTTTGAAATTTATATAAATTACTTGGATGATGAAGTGGAAGGATGGGATTGTATGTTTGAAAATGACAGAAATGTTTGTTGTGTCGTGGATAGTGTGGAAGATTGTCATAGGTTACATCGAGACCTTGATAGGGTGTAGAGCTAATCTGAGGAGAGTTATATGGAGTTTAAAGTGCAAAAGTGTGATGTTTTAAAAGGTCAAACTTGAAGGCAAAATGCTGTGCTAATTGCAGGACTCTTAACAGTGTGGAGGAATAGAGGGATTTTGGGATCCATGTCTATAGATCCCTCAAAGTTGCTGCGCAAGTTGGTAGGGTGATTAAGAAGGCATAGGATGCATTGGTCTTCGTTAGTCAGGGAAATGAGTTGAAGAACAGTGAAATAATGCTGCAGCTCTATAGCTCCCTGGTTGGAGTATTGTGTTCAGTTCTAGGCACCACATTATAGGAAGGATGTGGAAACTTTAGGGACAATGCAGAGGAGATATACCAGAATGTTCCCTGGATTAGAGAGCATGTTTTACAAAGATAGATGAGCAAGCTACGGCTTTTCCCTTTGGAGTGAAGAAGACTGAGAGGGGAATTGATAGATATGTACAAGCTGATGGGAGGTATAATTAGAGTGGACAGCCAAGGACATTTTCCTAGGACGGAAATGGCTAATATAAAGGGGCATAATTTAAAGATGATTGGAGAAAAGTGTCACTTGTTGCCACTTCTTTTTCATCCCCATCTGACAACTCTCTGGTACTTCAGGTATAGAGACTTACACTTAGTCTCAACCTTCCCCACAAGGTAATGAAATAATGCTGCATTAGAAACACAGAAACATAGAAAACCTACATACAATACAGGCCCTTCGGCCCACAGAGTTGTGCCGAACATGTCCCTACCTTAGAAATTACTAGGCTTACCTATAGCCCTCTATTTTACTAAGCTGCATGTACCTATCTAAAAGCCTCTTAAAAGACCATATCATATCTGCTTCCACCACTGTTAGTGGCAGCCCATTCCACACACTCAACACTCTCTGAGTAAAAAAATTTACCCCTGACATCTCCTCTGTACCTACTCCCCAGCACCTTAAACCTGTATCCTCTTGTGGCAACCACTTCAGCCCTGGGAAAAAAGCCTCTGACTAACCACACGATCAACACGAGCATACTCTGCATTCTCTTCCTTTCACCATTTGACCTTGGTGTGCACCTGAGACACATGGAGCGTTGCTGTGTTTGCATGGGGAGGAGCCCTATTGAACTCTGTTTCTTCATGCCTGGATCAGCAAGTGCACAGTAGACAACACTACTTACCTTTAACCACACAGATCACAAGGAAAACCAAGTGCCATGTTTCAAAGTATGCGTATTTTCACTTGGAGCATAATTGACTATCACCTCCCAGTTGCACTGGCATTAATAGAGAGAGGTTAAATATATAGAGTTGGTTTAGCACATCTCTTGAGGGAAGGATATATTTCTGAGACCATTATTCTGCGGGGCTCCCATCTTACAACAGTGGCTATATCTCAGGTATTCTTTATTGGCTGTAAAACACTTTTTGATGGCCTGAGATTATAAAAGGTACTCTGTAAATGTAAGTCTTTCTTTCCCTTTACTTAAACTTTAACCAAGAAAAGGAAGCATCCAGTAGCACATGCAATTTTCCAGTGTTTTGCAAAAAAAACAATAACTATTTCGAGCAGTCACTTATCACAAGCAATTGCATATCTCTTGAGCAGTTGCTGATATTGTGAGCAGTTGCTTATTTGTGGTGAATGACATTTAAAAAGTGACTGTGGCATTTTGAAACTTTTAGGCACATTTGAGATATTGTGATTTATTAGGCACTTGGCAAGGGCCAATAAAAGAAAGTTAGATTTAAGAGGAATGACCACTATGATAGCAGCCATTGTTGGAATGGGCCAGAGTTACAATGAATCTTTAGCTCAAGAGGCTTTGGCTAGAAGAGGCAGGGGCTAATGCAAGTTTCTGGTAAGTTTCTTACAGGAACTTTTGAAAAACATTAGGATAGTTATGTCCCTTGTGCCAGATGGGATATATCACAGGTTACTATGGGAAGCAAGGTATGAGACTGACCCAACTTTGGCGATGTTCTTTCCATCTTCACTGATCAAAGGAGTAGTACGAGATCGTCGGAGGGTGGCAAAAGCTATCTCTTTGTTCAAGAAAGAGAGTAAGGATAGCCCTGGGAATTATGGGTCAGTGAATCTTAATTTAGAGGTGGGCAAGTTATTGGAGAAAATTCTCAGAGACAGGATTTATAATCATTTGGAGTAGTATAGTCTGATTAGAAATAGTCAGCATGGCCTTGTGAGTGGTAGGTCATGCCTTATGAGCCTAACTGAATTCTTTGAGGTTGTGTCAAAGTACATTGATGGAAACAGAACAGTGGATGTGTTGTATATGGATTTTAGTAAGGATTGGAGAATATATCTTAAGAAGATAGTTAAGCGAACTAGGGCTTTTCTTTTTTGAGTAAAGGAGGATGAAAGGCAACTTGACCAATGTGCAGAAGATGATAAAAGGCATAGATAATAAGACCATAAGCCCTTAAGATATAGGAGCAGAATTAGGCCATTTAACCCAAAACTGCTTGGCCATTTTGTCATGCTAATCCAGTTTCCTCTCAGCCCCAGTCTTCTGCCATCTCCCTGTCTTCCTTCATGCCCTGACCAATCAAGAATCTGTCAACCTCTGCCTTCAATAGACATAAAGATTTGGCATCCACAGCTGCCTGTGGCAAAAAATTCCACAGATTCACCACTTGCTGGCTGAAGAACTTCCTCCACATCTCTGATCTAAAAGGATGCCATTCTATTCTGAGGCTGTGTCCTCTGTTCTTAGACTCTCTCACCATAGGAAACATCTTCTCCACATTCACTCAATCAAGGCCTTTTACCATTCGATAGGTTTAAATGAGTTCACTTTCATTCTTCTGAATTTTAGTGAATACAGGCCCAGAGCCATCAAACGCTCCTCATATCACAAGCTATTCACTCCTGATATCATTTTTGTGAGCCTTCTTTGAACACTCTCCAGTTTCAGCATATCCTTTCCCAGATAAGGGGCCCAAAATTGCTCACAATTCTCCAAGTGAGGCTTCACTAGAGCTTTATAAAGTCTCAATATTACACCTTTGCTTTTACATACCAGTCCTCTTGAAATGAATGCTAACATTGCATTTGCCTTCCTCACCACAGATTCAACCTACAAATTAACCTTTAGCGAATCCTGTACAAGGACTCCAAAGACCCTTTACATCTCAGGTTTTTTGTATTTTCTCTCCATTTAGAAAATAGTCAACCCTTTTACTTCTTCTACCAAAATATATAGCCATACATTTCCCAACACTGTATTCCATCTGCCTTTCCTTTGCTCATTCTCATAATCTGTCTAAATCCTTCGGGAGCCTCTTCACTTTCTCAAAACTACCTACCCCTCCACCTATCTTCATACCATCTGCAAACTTTCATACCATCTCCATCATCCAAATAATTGGCATATAACATAAAAAGAATCGGTCCCAACACAAACCCCTTTGGAATAGCACTAGTCACTGGCAGTCAACCAGAAAAGGCTCCCTTTATTCCCTTTCTTTGCCTCCTTCCAATCAGGCATTGCTTTACTCATGCTAGAATCTTGCCTGTAATACCAAGGGGTTGTAGCTTGTTAAAGTAGCCTCGTGTGGTGCCTTGTCAAACACCTTCTGAAAATCCAAGTACACAACATCAATCGATTCGCCTTTGTTTCTCCTGCTTGTTATTTCTTCAAAAAATTCCAACAGATTTGTGAGGTGAGATTTTTCCTTGAGGATACCATGCTGACTATGGCCTATTTTATCATGTGTCTCCAAGTACACGGAGACCTCATCCTCATGAATCAACTCCAACATCTTCCCAACCACTGAGGTCAGACTGACTGGCCCAGAGATGGAAATGGCTAATAAGGGAGGCATCATTTTAGGACGATTGGGGGGAAAGCATCGGAAGAATGGCAGTAGTAACTTTTTTAAACAGAGTGGTGGGTGAATGAAAAACACTCTCAGGTGTAGTGGTAGATGCAGATATGTACTTTAGGGACATTTAAGAGTCTCACATGGATACTAGCAATATGTGGGAGAGAAGTTCAATTCTGGCACTCTCTGTAGGGAGTCTGTATGTCCCCCCGTGGAATGTGTGGCTTTTCCCTGGGTGCTTCAATCTCCGCGAACAGTCCAAATCGGGTTGGTCAGGGCATGCTGGAGCAACATGGCTTGAAGGGCTGAAAGGGCATACTCCCTGCTGTATTGATAAATAAAAAAATAAAATTTTGGCACAACATCATGCGCCGAAAGGCCTGTACGTTCTATAAGTTTCTATGTTCTATGTTCTAACTAATACACAAGTAATCCATATTCCCTGTAAGTATTGCCTGCTAGGGAACCTTCACTTTCTTTAAACTGTGTTCAACTTTTATGTTAACACAGATGATTTGCTCAAATGTGCAGTTTTAAAAAGGCAGTGATGGCCAGAAATCATGTTGCATGCCAGCAGTGGTGCGGTGCTAGCCAGAGCACACCCGTGCGCGTCCGGCATATCTTTCAGAAAAAAGCCAAAATAAACAAGCTAATTAATTAGGTGCTGCCCAGGGTGATTTGAGTATCTCAGAAACTTCTGAAAAATCCAGCGAGTGGCTGTTCTGTGAGCGAAAGCATCTTGTTAAATCCACTGGCTGGATGTTTTTTTTTGTTTTTGGCACCATCCTTTATAAACTCCAGAGTCTGTTGTGCGGAAAAATCCCAGGAGATCAGCAGTTTCTGAGATACTCAAATCACCCTGGGTGGGACTTAATCAATTAGCTTGTTTATTTCGGTGTTTTTCTTAAAGATGTGCCAGACGTGTTCAGGTGAGCTCCGGCTAGCACTGCACCACTGCGTGCCAGTTCATGCGAATCATATGTTCATTTACCAGCCTCTGCATCAATATGATGTCATTGGGGTTCTGCCAATATTGTTCCTTCCTCACTCATCCCAAATAATGAGGCTAGTTGCTTAATTGTCTAATGTAATTTACCCCTGAATGTAGTTAGATGATTTTGAAATCCACTGTTTTTAACACCTTTTATAAGATGAATTAACATAAGATTAAAGTTGTAGTTTAATCCTCTGTACTTTTTAATAGTCTCATGTATTTTTCACAGTATGTGGTACTTCATTCCCACTTACTGGCAGAAAACTATACAGCAATTAAACTAATGGTTAATCAACTTTATCATTTTTCTTTAGCTAATTATTAGCACATTACCCATGTGATATCTTTGTGCAACCATTGATTGGTTTATTCTTATCTAATGAATTGCTTTTATCTGGATTATAAAATGTAATGGATTTTTCAGAGGTGCCTTCTTTCCTTTTTCCTTTTATCTTTGGCTTCTGACTGCTTTTCATTCATCTTAGCTTCTTTATTTAGTTTGTCTCGTATTTGTATGTTTGTTTGTACTTTAAAAGAAATGATCATTAAGATTGAAGACAACTTGCCATTCTCGACTCCTGGAAGAACCCAAAATTCAGTAAATAAACAGAGACTCAACAATGACAAAAGAATCAAAGGAGAGTTTATGGGTGGATGAAAGCAAGTATGTTAGAGAGGCAATGGTACTGAAGATGACTTCTCTGCTTGGAGAAAATGTAAATCCAGTGGAATAAAAGGCTCTTTCAGAGTCCTAATAAATACATAGTTACATTTGGATTTTACAATTCTCATTACAATATTATATTGTTGCAAAATGACTAAAGGTTGCATGGATGAACTGCAACAAATGTTCATCCCTGTTTGGCAAAAGAATAAATCAAGGAAGGTAGTGCACCCATGGCTGACAAGAGGAATTAGGGATAGTATCAATTCCAAAGAAGCAGCATACAAATTAGCCAGAGAAAGTGGCTCACCTGAGGACTGGGAGAAATTCAGAGTTCAGCAGAGGAGGACAAAGGGCTTAATTAGGAAGGGGAAAAAAGATTATGAGAGAAAACTGGCAGGTAACATAAAAACGGACTGTAAAAGCTTTTATAGATATGTAAAAAGGAAAAGACTGGTAAAGACAAATATAGGTCCCCTGCAGGCAGAAACAGGTGAGTTGATTATGGGGAGCAAGAACATGGCAGACCAATTGAATAATTACTTTGGTTCTGTCTTCACTAAGGAGGACATAAATAATCTTCCGGAAATAGTAGGGGACAGAGGGTCCAGTGAGATGGAGGAACTGAGCGAAATACATGTTAGTAGGGAAGTGGTGTTAGGTAAATTGAAGGGATTGAAGGCAGATAAATCCCCAGGGCCAGATGGTCTGCATCTCAGGGTGCTTAAGGAAGTAGCCCAAGAAATAGTGGATGCATTAGTGATAATTTTTCAAAACTTGTTAGATTCTGGACTAGTTCCTGAGGATTGGAGGGTGGCTAATGTAACTCCACTTTTTAAGAAAGGAGGGAGAGAGAAACCGGGGAATTATAGACTGGTTAGCCTAACGTCGGTGGTGGGGAAACTGCTGGAGTCAGTTATCAAGGATGTGATAACAGCTCATTTGGAAAGTGGTGAAATGATCGGACAAAGTCAGCATGGATTTGTGAAAGGAAAATCATGTCTGACGAATCTCATAGAATTTTTTGAGGATGTAACTAGTAGAGTGGATAGGGGAGAACCAGTGGATGTGGTATATTTGGATTTTCAGAAGGCTTTTGACAAGGTCCCACACAGGAGATTAGTGTGCAAACTTAAAGCACATGGTATTGGGGGTAAGGTATTGGTGTGGGTGGAGAGTTGGTTAGCAGACAGGAAGCAAAGAGTGGGAATAAACGGGACCTTTTCAGAATGGCAGGTGGTGACTAGTGGGGTACCGCAAGGCTCAGTGCTGGGACCCCAGTTGTTTACAATATATATTAATGACTTGGATGAGGGAATTAAATGCAGCATCTCCAAGTTTGCGGATGACACGAAGCTGGGTGGCAGTGTTAGCTGTGAGGAGGATGCTAAGAGGATGCAGGGTGACTTGGATAGGTTGGATGGGTGGGCAAATTCATGGCAGATGCAATTTAATGTGGATAAATGTGAAGTTATCCACTTTGGTGGCAAAAATAGGAAAACAGATTATTATCTGAATGGTGGCCGATTAGGAAAAGGGGAGGTGCAACATGACCTGGGTGTCATTATACACCAGTCATTGAAAGTGGGCATGCAGGTACAGCAGGCGGTGAAAAAGGCGAATGGTATGCTGGCATTTATAGCGAGAGGATTTGAGTACAGGAGCAGGGAGGTACTACTGCAGTTGTACAAGGCCTTGGTGAGACCGCACCTGGAGTATTGTGTGCAGTTTTGGTCCCCTAATCTGAGGAAAGACATCCTTGCCATAGAGGGAGTACAGAGAAGGTTCACCAGATTGATTCCTGGGATGGCAGGACTTTCATATGAAGAAAGAATGGATGAACTGGGCTTGTACTCGTTGGAATTTAGAAGATTGAGGGGGGATCTGATTGAAACGTATAAGATCCTAAAGGGATTGGACAGGCTAGATGCAGGAAGATTGTTCCCGATGTTGGGGAAGTCCAGAACGAGGGGTCACAGTTTGAGGATAGAGGGGAAGCCTTTTAGGACTGAGATTAGGAAAAACTTCTTCACACAGAGAGTGGTGAATCTGTGGAATTCTCTGCCACAGGAAACAGTTGAGGCCAGTTCATTGGCTATATTTAAGAGGGAGTTAGATATGGCCCTTGTGGCTATGGGGGTCAGGGGGTATGGAGGGAAGGCTGGGGCGGTGTTCTGAGTTGGATGATCAGCCATGATCATAATAAATGGCGGTGCAGGCTTGAAGGGCCGAATGGCCTACTCCTGCACCTATTTTCTATGATTCTATGATTCTATGATTCTACGAGTGTTGAGCAGCTGAATTTAACCCCTAACATCTTCATTATCATCTCTATGGATATATTGTAATTAGCATTGTGAAAGGTGTTTACATGAAAACTGCCTATGCAGTGGAATAACAAGAATGATGAGGCTCAATTTATAAAGATACAGCAGAATAAAGCACTTTAAAATGTTACAAATGACCAAAGCAACCCTCAATTGATTTATACAAGGGAATCCTAATCTGATATTCCCACAATATGTTACCTTTAGGTAATCGGTTATTTTTTTATTATACAATAACATCTTATAATTATGTACACCATTTAGGATTTATGTATTATTCAGTGGGCCTGGGATATCAAGAAAGCACAGCAACTAAACCATATTCGAAGGTGTAAATGAACTCCCACTTGTCAGCAGCATGCAATAAAACAAATAAAACTTACCCTGGTTTAATGGCGAGACGAAGCTTAGGAGGAAGGCAGAGCTTAGGAGGGATAATGGCGCCTAACAGCGACTCCTTTGCTTGCATCTTTGGAAGCAGCTCTATTTCCACCTTTAATATCTTTATTTTTCTCTTTTAGGATTCTTTTGAAGACCCTGACCTGGAGTTACACGCAGGCTTCAATTCTTTGCAGGAATGGGACCTGTTCTTGGGGTTCCACTACCATCTGTTATTCGACATGCTAAGGGTTTGGCCTAAGAATCTCGATCACGTTTGGAAGCCTAAGAACTGGGGGCTCTGGAGACAGGTGGATCAAGGGTCGGTGTCACGGCAGGAGATTCGTGTGTCGTTGGAAAGGCCAGAAAATCTTTTGCTGTGGGCCCGAAGACCCGAAGGCTTTACGATCTTGGACGCAGAGCTCGAGAAAAGTGACGAAATGGACTTTTAACATCGTAAACCAGCGGGTTGTTGTTATGTCTCCCACTCGCTGTGAAAATGGGGGACACCTCCCTCTCCCTTGCCAGGGAGAGAGAGAACCTGTGGTTTGTTGAAAGTTGGATGAAATGCAAAGCCTTCGGGGTAACTTTGGTCTGTGTCTTTGCTATTGCTTTGCACACACTTGGGCTTGGTGATGGTACCGATGCACTTTTTTTTGCTGGTGGGGGGAGGGGGGATTGCCGCTTGCTGCCGCTTACATGCGGGAGGGGGGCTGGGGAGGGACTTCGGAGTTCTCACGTTTAACTCTTGTTCATTCTCTGGGGCACTTCTCTGTTTTCGTGGATGTTTGCGAAGAAAAAGCATTTCAGGATGTATATTGTATACATTTCACTAACATTAAATTGGACCTTTGATCTTTGACCTTTGACTGTCATACCAGTGATTTAATGAAGCCACAACTTTCATTTACTTGGAGAATTGTTAAATTAATAGAATTAGTTTTATTATATTAGAACTAGCATTATTGCCTAATATTTTAATAGGAATGCAAGAATCCTAAAGCAGTGCAGACAGCAAAAAGCTTTCCATTCCACTGAACTTCCATGTACTCTTTCGAGAAATGATCCTGGCAGTCATACACTCCCCATTTTCTGCATATGTCCCTGAAACATCAACAGTCAATTTTTCTCCATTTCCTGATGCTCTGAGTTCTTCCACCTTCTTGTGTGCTGCTCCATATTCCAGCATCTAGTCTCTTATGATTCAACTCTACGTATACCTGCTGTCAAGTCAAGTGATGTTTATTGTCATTTAACTACATACATGTATATAATGTATATAACCATATAATCTATATATAAATGAGGCAACGTTTCTTCAAACCAGAGTGTAAACCACTTAACACTCATAACATATGATAATTTATAGTCATAGCCATAGTCATAGTCATACATTATTGATCCCGGGGGAAATTGGTTTTCGTTATAGTTGCACCATAAATAATAAATAGTAATAAAACCATAAATAGTTAAATAGTAATATGTAAATTATGCCAGGAAAATAAGTCCAGGACCAGCGTATTCGCTCAGGGTATCCGATCCTCCAAGGAAGGAGTTGTAAAGTTTGATGGCCACAGGCAGGAATGACTTCCTATGATGCTCTGTGTTGCATCTCGGTGGAATGAGTCTCTGGCTGAATGTACTCCTGTGCCCACCCAGTACATTATGTAGTGGATGGGAGACATTGTCCAAGATGGCATGCAACTTGGACAGCATCCTCTTTTCAGACACCACCGTCAGAGAGTCCAGTTCCACCCCCACAACATCACTGGCCTTCCGAATGAGTTTGTTGATTCTGTTGGTGTCTGCTACCCTCAGCCTGCTGCCCCAGCACACAACAGCAAACATGATAGCACTGGCCACCACAGACTCGTAGAACATCCTCAGCATCGTCTGGCAGATGTTAAAGGACCTCAATCTCCTCAGGAAATAGAGACGGTTCTGACCCTTCTTGTAGACAGCCTCAGTGTTCTTTGACCAGTACAGTTTATTGTCAATTTGTATCCCTAGGTATTTGTAATCCTCCACCATGTCCACACTGACCCCCTGGATGGAAACAGAGGTCACCGGTACCTTAGCTCTCCTCAGGTCTACCACCAGCTCCTTAGTCTTTTTCACATTAAGCTGCAGATAATTCTGCTCACACCATGTGACAAAGTTTCCTACCGTAGCCCTGTACTCAGCCTCATCTCCCTTGCTGATGCATCCAACTATGGCAGAGTCATCTGAAAACTTCTGAAGATGACAAGACTCTGTGCAGTAGTTGAAGTCCAAGGTGTAAGTGGTGAAGAGAAAGGGAGACAAGACAGTCCCCTGTGGAGCCCCTGTGCTGTTGATCACTCTGTTGGACACACAGTGTTGCAAGCACACGTACTGTGGTCTGCCAGTCAGGTAATCAAAAATCCATGATACCAGGGAAGCATCCACCTCCATCGCTGTCAGCTTCTCCCCCAGTAGAGCAGGGCGGATGGTGTTGAACGCACTGGAGAAGTCAAAAAACATGACCCTTACAGTGCTCGCTGGCTTGTCCAGGTGGGCGTAGGCACAATTCAGCAGGTAGACGATGGCATCCTCAACTCCTAGTTGGGGCTGGTAGGCGAAGTGGAGGGGATCTAAGTGTGGCCTGACCATAGGCCGGAGCAGCTCCAGAACAAGCCTCTCCAGGGTCTTCATGATGTGGGAGGTCAATGCCACCAGTCTGTAGTCATTGAGGCCACTGGGGCACGGCGTCTTCGGCACAGGGACAAGGCAGGATGTCTTCCACGTACAGGAACCCTCCGGAGCCTCAGGTTCAGGTTGAATACATGGCGAAGTACTACACATAGCTGAGGGGCACAGACTTTGATCACCCTGGTACTGACACCATCCAGTCCTGCAGTCTTGCTTGGGTTGAGACATTTCAGCTGTCTTCTCACCTGTTCAGCTGTGAAGCCCACCATGGTGGTTTCATGTGGGGAAGAGGTATAGTCATGAGAGCAGGGTGGTGGACTGTGAGGAGGGGTAGGAGGGGAGGGTGGAATATGTGTTGGTTGGGGGCTGACAACAGATGGCTCATGTGGGTGAGGACAAAGTCTACAGATGAATCACACATAAATAACAAACTAAAGTGCATTAATATTAAATATTGTAAGGTACAGGACACATTATTCAGTGACACTTTGAATACGATGCATTTGGGAGTTCAGAAGACTAATAACCCGGGGGAAGGAATTTTTTCTCAACCTGACTGTTGTTGTTTGTATGCATCCCTCCCCCTTTCTTTCTCCCTGGGCCTCTCGTCCCATGATCTTCTCCCTTCTCCAGCTCTGCATCCGTTTTGCCAACCTGCTTTCCAGCTCTTAGTTTCACCCCTTCCTTCTTGTCTTCTCCTATCATTTCGGATCTCCCCCTCCCCTCCCACTTTCAAATCTCTTACTATCTCTTCTTTCAGTTAGTCCTGATGAAGGGTCTCAGCACAAAACTTCGACTGTACTTCTTCCTATAAATGCTGCCTGGCCTGCTGCGTTCCACCAGCACTTTATGCGTAATTTCCAGCATCTGCAGATTTCCTTGTGTTCTTGTTTTTATGCGTTGTGGTCTCCTGCCTGAAGGTAGAAAGTTAAAGAGGATGCTGGCTGGATGGGTGGGATCCTGAATAATACTAAGGGCCCTACAGATGCAGTGCTCCTGTTAAATGTCCCTGAAGGATGGTAGAGAGACTCCTATGATCCTCTCAGCTGTTTTCACAGCCCTTTGAAGGGACTTCTGGACCGATGCTCAACTGCTCCCTTATCAGATGGAGAAGCAACCTGTCAGGACGCTCTCAGAAGTGCTCTTGTAAAGTGCAGTTAAAATGGGGTTGGGAGCCTTGCTTGCCTCAAACTTCTTAGGAAGTGGAGGTGCTGCTGAGCCTTCTTGCTCAGGGACATGATACTAAGGGATTAGGTGAGGTCGTATATGATGTGAACTCACAGGAACTTGGTGCACGTAACTCTCTATGGAGGAGCCATGTATTCACAGAGGGGGATAGTTTATCTTCACCCTCCTGAAGTCCTCAGTGCATTCCTATGTCTTCTCCATGTTCAGGCTTAGGTTGTTCTTCTTACACCAATTCACCATCAACTTAGCTCCCTCTCTATACGCCGTCTCGTCTACATTCCAGATAAGGCTAACCACTATTGTGTTATCTGTAAACTTGATGACATGGTTTCAGCAGGATCCTGCAACACAATTGTGCATCAGCTCAGCAGTGGGCTGAGCACACAGCCTTGGGGAGCAGCAGTGCTCAGCGTAATGGGATGAGAGACACTGCTGCCCACACAGACTGTCTGTGGCCTTACTGTTAAGAAGACCAGTATCCAATTTTAGAGGGAGGTGTTGAGACGCAGCGAGGACCATTTTCCCACCAGTTTCTGGAGTATGATGGTGCTGAATGTTGAACCGAACTTTATAAACAGTAGTGTGGCATATGAGACCATATTTTCCAGGTGGAACAGCTGTATTTCTCCTTCCAGTATATCTGTAGTTTTAGATGATACTGTTGAATCTGTATTCACCAATCTGTCTGCTGATGCATTTCAATATAAAGATGATGTCATTGAAAAAGGTAAAACATTTAGTGGATAAATAATGTGAAGAGGCTGTTTCTCCTGTTTGGTGAATCCACATTGACGGGGCAAGGGTGACTATTATGAACAAGAGGAGATCTGCTGAAGCTGGAAATCCAAGCAAACACATGCAAAATTCTGGATTTGAAGGGCTGTCGAAGGATCTTAGCCTGAAATGTCGACTGTACTCTTTTCTGTAGATGCTGCCTGGCCTGCTGAGTTCCTCCAGCATTTTGTGTGGATTGCTATTATGATTATTTTGAGAATCCTTATAATGCACAACCTTAGAGGTCTACAGATTAAGAGATAAAGAGTACAATCAACATTGACAAGAATAAGATTGGGCTTTCGGGAGAGCAGTGTCATGTGCTTTACTGAGACGTGGCTGCACGAGGACATAGCCGATCAAAGCGTTTCCATAGGGGGCTTCCAGACCGTTTGAGCTGACTGGAATTGCACTGAGAGCAGTAAGTCTAAAGGAGGGGGGTTGGCAGTTCTAGTAAATAACAGATGGTGCAGTCCTGGGTATATTACGATCAAGGAACGTGTCTGTAGCCCAGATATTGAACTTTTTGCTGTTGGACTCTGGCCATATTATTTGCCAAGGGAAATCTCGCATGCAATTGTGGTTATTGTGTACATCCCTCCCTCTGCCAACCTGACGTCAGTGTGTAACATCATTTACACCGTCATAGCCAGATTACAAACCCAGCACCCAAGTGCCCTCATTACCATCTCGGGTGGCTTCAACCAGGTTACCATGGCTAGAACACTGCCCAACTTCACGCAGTATGTGAGCTGTACAACCAGAGGGGAGAGAACTCCAGATTTGATGTACGCTAATGTTAAGAATGCATACAGCTCCTCTCCCCTCCCCCCACTGGGAGGGTCAGATCACAACCTGGTGCATCTAAAACCCTGCTACGTGCCTCTGGTGAAGAATAAACCTGCAACCTCGAGGACAGTGAGGAAATGGTCGGAGGAGGCTTATGAGGCACTCCAGGGTTGTTTTGAGGTGACAGACTGGCAGGCACTCTGTGAGCCACATGGAGAGGATATTGATAGGCTCACAGAATGCATCACTGCTTACATCAACTTCTGTGTGGACTGCAATGTTCTGACAAGAACTGTCCTTTGATATTCAAATAACAAGCCATGGGTGACAAAGGATATTAAAGACATCCTGAACGCTAAAAAGAGGGCGTTTAGAGATGGAAATAGGGAGGAGCTGAGGGCAATACAGAGGGACCTGAAAGCCAGGATCAGGGAGGCTAAAGACAGGTACAGGAGGAAGCTTGAGTGGAAACTCCAGCAGAACAACATGAGAGAGGTCTGGAGGGGGACGAGGACCATAACTGGGTTCCGGCAAACTAGCAACAGAGGAGCTGAAGGCAGTGTGGACAGGGCCAACGAACTTATCCTGTTCTTTAACAAATTTGACATTGTGACTCCTGCCCATCCCCACATGAGCCATCTGTTGTCGGTCGCCAACCAACACATACTCCACTCTCCCCTCCTACCCCTCCTCACAGTCCCCCACCCTGCTCTCATGACTATACCCCTCCCCCACATGAAACCACCACGGTGGGCTTCACGGCTGAACAGGTGAGAAGACAGCTGAAACGTCTCAACCCAGGCAAGGTTGAAGGACCAGATGGTGTCAGTACCAGGGTGCTCAAAGCCTGTGCCCCTCAGCTATGTGGAGTACTTCGCCATGTATTCAACCTGATCCTGAGGCTCCAGAGGGTTCCTGTACAGTGGAAGACATCCGGCCTCGTCCCTGTGCCGAAGACACCGTGCCCCAGCGGCCTCAATAACTACAGACTGGTGGCATTGATCTCCCACATCATGAAGACCCTGGAGAGACTTGTTCTGGAGCTGCTCCGGCCTATGGTCAGGCCACACTTAGATCCCCTCCACTTCGCCTACCAGCCCCGACTAGGAGTTGAGGATGCCATCATCTACCTGCTGAACCGTGCCTACGCCCACCTGGACAAGCCAGCGAGCACTGTAAGGGTCATGTTTTTTGACTTCTCCAGTGCGTTCAACATCATCCGCCCTGCTCGGCTGGGGAAGAAGCTGACAGCGATGCAGGTGGATGCTTCCCTGGTATCGTGGATTCTTGATTACCTGACTGGCAGACCACAGTACGTGTGCTTGCAACACTGTGTGTCCGACAGAGTGATCAGCAGCACTGGGGCTCCACAGGGGACTGTCTTGTCTCCCTTTCTCTTCACCACTTACACCTTGGACTTCAACTACTGCACAGAGTCTTGTCATCTTCAGAAGTTTTCGAATGACTCTGCCATAGTTGGATGCATCAGCAAGGGAGATGAGGCTGAGTACAGGGCTACGGTAGGAAACTTTGTCACATGGTGTGAGCAGAATTATCTGCAGCTTAATGTGAAAAAGACTAAGGAGCTGGTGGTAGACCTGAGGAGAGCTAAGGTACTGGTGACCCCTGTTTCCATCCAGGGGGGTCAGTGATGACATGGTGGAGGATTACAAATACCTAGGGATACGAATTGACAATAAACTGTACTGGTCAAAGAACACTGAGGCTGTCTACAAGAAGGGTCAGAGCCGTCTCTGGTTCCTGAGGAGACTGAGGTCCTTTAAAATCTGCTGGACGATGCTGAGGATGTTCTACGAGTCTGTGGTGGCCAGTACTATCATGTTTGCTGTTGTGTGCTGGTGCAGCAGGCTGAGGGTAGCAGACACCAACAGAATCAATGAACTCATTCGTAAGGCCAGTGATGTTGTGGGGATGAAACTGGACTCTCTGACGGTGGTGTCTGAAAAGAGGATGCTGTCTAAGTTGCATGCCATCTTGGTCAATGTCTCCCATCCACTACATAATGTACTGGGTGGGCACAGGAGTACATTCAGCCAGAGACTCATTCCGCCGAGGTGCAGCACAGAGCGTCATAGGAAGTCATTCCTGCCTGTGGCCATCAAACTTTACAACTCCTCCCTTGGAGGGTCAGACACCCTGAGCCGATAGGCTGGTCCTGGACTTATTTCATAATTTACTGGTGTAATTTACATATTTCTACTTAACTATTTATGGTTGTATTACTATTTATTATTTATGGTGCAACTGCAATGAAAACCAATTTCCCCTGGGATCAATAAAGTATGACTATGACTATGACTATGTGATCTTAGATACCATCTTATTGATTCTCTTTTTTAACTCCTGCCCTTTAAGAAGTGTACCTCAGCTTCTCTGTTTCATCTACCCAACTCCAAAGCCTTATCTCTGGAACCATTTTCTCAAGCCCATTGTACTATCTTCAAAGCCTTTTCATACTTTCTGCAGTGTGGTGCCTAGATCTGGACACAATGGACTAACTGGCCATAAACTGCAGTTCCTTTATGTAGATTTAATATGACTTCATGTTCCATACATCTGGGTATATAGCTCACGATCTAATTGTGGCACTTCTCTAATAGTTTGCCTCAAACACTATCTCCTTGTTGTGTCATATTTACTGTGAAGAATTACTTTGATTGTTTGGTCATCGCCAGAATCAACTCCTGCCTAACGAATGAGCTGAACCCACTGCAATTTGCCTATCTCAACAAAAGGTCTACAGTGGATGCAATCTCACTGGCTGTCCACTTGGCCTTGGACAACCTAGGAAAAAGCAATATCTATGTAAAACTACCTTTTGTTAATTACAGCTCAGCATTCAACACCATCATACCATCAGAACTAATCAACAGGCTCCAAAACCTGGGCTTCTGTACCTCAGTCTGCAGCAGGATCCATGACTTCTTCATCAGGGGACCACAGTCAGTGTGAATTGGAAATAACATCTCCTGCTTGTTGACAATCAACACGGGCACACCTCAAGAATTGTACTTAGCCTACTACTCTACTCTGTCCACACCCATGACTGTGGCTAGGCACAGCTCAAACATCATCTATAAGTTTTCTGATGGCACAGCTATTGTTGGTAGGATGCCAAGTGGTGAGGAAGAATCACAGAAGAGTGACATAGATCAGCTGGTTGAGTGGTGTTGCAACAAGTTTGTATTCAATGTCAGTAAGACCAAGGAATTGATTGAGATTTCAGGAAGGGGAAGACAAGTTAACACACACAAGGAACTTGAAGGGTGAGCAATTTCAAGTTCCTGGTTGCCATCATCTCTGAAGACCTATCCTTATGCTGGGGACCACATATTGATGTAATTACAAAGAAAGCATGACAGTGGCTATATTTCCTTTGGCATTTGAGAAGATTTGGTATGTCACAAAAGACTGCAGAAAATTTCTACAAATGTATCATGAAGACCATTCTAACTGAAGACCATCATCATTTGGTATGGAGGGGCTACTGCACAGAATGGGAAAAAGCTGCAGAAAGTTGCTTTATATGATGAGCCATTCAATCCTGGAATCAATTTTGTGAACCTTCTTTGAACCCTCTCCAGTGTCAGCACATCCTTTCTATGATAAGGGGCCCAAAACTCTTCACAATACTCCAAGTGAGGCCTTGCTATTGCTTTATAAAGTCTCAACATTACATCTTTTCTTTTATATTCAAATCCTCTTGAAATGAATGTTATCAATGCATTTTCCTTCCTCCCCACAGACTTAAGCTGCAAATTAACCTTTTGGGAATTCTGCACAAGGACTCCCAAACCCTTTGCACCTCAGCATTTTTGCATTTTCTCTCCACTTAGAAAATAGTCAACCCTTTCATTTCTTTACCAAAGTGCATGACCATACACTTCCCAACACTGTATTCCATCTACCATTTCTTTGCCCATTCTTCTAATATGTCTAAGTCCTTCTGTAGCTTCTCTACTTCCTCAAAACCACCTGCCCTTCCACTTATTTTCATATCATCCGCAAAATTTGCAACAAAGTCATCAATTCCATTATCCAAATTATTGATAAATAATGTAAAAAGAATCAGTTCCAGCACAGTCTCCTGTGGAACACCCCTAGTCACTGGACGCTGACCAGAAAATGATACCTTTATTCCCAGTCATTACATCCTGCCAATCAACCATTGCTTTATCCATCTTTCCTGTAGTACCTTGGGCTTGTAGCTTGTTAAGCAGCCTCACGTGTGGTACCTTGCCAAAGGCCTACTGAAAATCCAAGTCCACAACATCATCTGATTCACCTTTGTCCATCCTGCTTGTTATTTCTTCAAAGAATTCCAACAAATTTGTCAGACAAGATTTTCCCCTGAGGAAACAATGCTTTATCATGTGCCTCCAAGTACCCTGAGACCGCATCCTTAATAATCAACTCCAACAGCTTCTGAACCACTGAGGTCAGACTAACTGGCCTATAGTTTACTTTCTTTTGTCTCCCTCCTTTTTTGGAGAGTGGTGTGACATTTGCAGTTTTCCCGTCTTCTGGAAACATTCCAGAATCTAGTGATTCTTGAAGGATCATTACTGATGGCTCCATGATCTCTTCAGCCACCTCTTTCAGAATACAATGTTTATCATCCTTCAACCATTTTCCACCACCTCAGTATCTGAAGGAAATTGGAAGACTGTGGCCAGGCGCTCCTCAATATCTAACCCCACGTACCTCATCTACTGAAGAAGGGCTGGGTGAGTTATTAGTTTAAGTGTTTTCAGCCTTTGTTGTATTTGCACATTATCTACTTATAATTTCATTTAGCAATGCAACACGCACTTCCTTTTTCATTGCTTTGACACCATTTTTTTTGAAACGCAAATGCAAAATATTTGTTTAGTAATTTAGTTTCATAGACTTCTGCCTCTACTACTAAATATTCACTTTGTTACTTGATTGATGTCTGCTCTTCTGCCATTTGCTAATATGCTTAAAGTACATATGTGTCACTCTCAATAAATACTCGGAGTACAAATGCCATGAAAATTAGCCTTTCCAGTAGCAGCACAGTTCAAACACGACATACATAAATGACATGAACTTAAATTGACATAAGTTATATGTAACTTACGAGAAAAAAATGAACAGAAATTAACATAACAGGTTAAGGGAAATATAGTCCATAGTAAAATTGGGGCTTTTCAAGTTGGTTCAAAAACCTGATGGCCGTGGGGAAGAAGTTGTTGAACCTAGATCTGTCAGTCTTCCATCTCCCCGTTAAAAGTCCCTTATTATTCCATCATATTTCTGACTGGAAAAAAAAATCCAATAAATTAATTTAATATACTCCTCTTCCACCATTTCACATAATCAGTGCCTCATTCAATGCTTTCTCTCTTCAGTACTGGTCTCTTTGATAATTACTATGCAAATCCACTCCATTCTCTCCTTGCCGCATTAAAAGTACACCAAATATTTGTATAGGTCTCATATTTTATAGATAATTTATTTTATTATTTTGTAGAAAAATTAGAAATTTAATTGTTTTGCTTATTCCCTTGATATTATGTGCTCAATAAGCGGAGGAGGTCATTTTCTGAATAAAATTAACCCGGTAGCATTCAAAAAGTTTCACAAAAACTGTGGTTTATATTTCTTTTTCTTGAATGCTGTGGGAAACCTACAAAGCCTGAGATTTATTTTTTGTTTTGGAAGTGTATCAGACAGATGGTCAGCAATGTAATTTAATTATCCCATGCACATGGGCATCCCAAACTAGGTTTGTGATTGGGTCTCACAAAACAATGTTGGCAGGCTGCTATTGATCAGACAAGATGTCGGTCATTAGGGTAGTGGGAAGCTGAAAGCTGTGGAAAATCTAAAGGTTATTTTGTACGATTAGCTGCAAGCGTCACACAAAATGCTGGAGGAACTCAGCAGGTCAGACAGCACCTAGTGTATGGAGACTGGATCTGGTTATCTGACAAAGTTGATCCAGATCAGAAGAAGGTTCTCGACCCGAACAGATGGCTGTCCTTTTACCTTCATAGATGCTGCTTGACCTGCTGAGTTCCTCCAGCATTTTGTGCACAGCTCCATGTTCCAGCATATGCTTTATCTTATGTCTCAGCTGCAAGTAAAGCAGGATGAGGTTGCATTTGGAGAAGGGTAGAGGAGCTGATCATCAGGGAGATCTAAAAAGATGAATAATAACTGAGCTCGCAGTAAAATCCAAGTCAAAATCTTCACTGCGTTATTTTAACCATAGAGTGTTCAGTTCATGTGTTTCATTTTGTGGAAATCCAATACATTATTAAAACTAGAATTGCTTTTAGCAGCAGTGCCAGGCCATTCAGAATTAGGTGGCTCTTTTCAACACACAGCTCCTCAACAATGATGCAGTTTTTGAGAGCTTTTCAATGGCTTTAATTAGATGTCAAATTCTCAAGGGCATTCTGAGGCTTTAAAGAATCTATACAAGTATGTGCCTTTTCCATGTTTAGGGCATAGAAACCATAGAAAAACTACAGCACAGAAACAGGCCTTTTGGCCCTTCTTAGCTGTGCTAAACCATTTTCTGCCGAGTCCCACTGACCTGCACATGGACCATATCCCTCCATACACCTCCCATCCATGTATCTGTCCAATTTATTCTTAAATGCTAAGAAAGAACCCACATTTACCACCTCGTCTGGCAGCTCATTCCATATTCCCACCAGTCTCTGTGTGAAGAAGCCGCCCCTAATGTTCCCTTTAAACTTTTCCCCCCTCACCCTTAACCCATGTCCTCTGTTTATTTTCTCCCCTTGCCTCAGTGGAAAAAGCCTGCTTGCATTTACTCTGTCTATACCCATCATAATTTTATATACCTCTATCTAATCTCTCCTCATTCTTCTACGCTCCAGGGAATAAAGTCCTAACCTATTCAACCTTTCTCTGTAACTCAGTTTCTCAAGTCCCGGCAACATCCTTGTAAACCTTCTCTGCACTCTTTCAACCTTATTAGTATCCTTCCTGTAATTTGGTGACCAAAACTGAACACAATACTCCAGATTCGGCCTCACCAATGCCTTATACAACCTCATCATAACATTCCAGCTCTTATACTCAATACTTTGATTAATAAAGGCCAATGTACCGAAAGCTCTCTTTACGACTCTATCTACCTGTGATGCCACTCTTAGGGAATTTTGTATCTGTATTCTCAGATCCCTCTGTTCTACTGCACTCCTCAGTGCCTTAACATTAACCCTGTATGTTCTACCTTGGTTTGGCCTTCCAATGTGCAATACCTCACACTTGATTTTTAAAAAATATTCCCTCCCATTGTTACCTGTTAGTTTCATGATTAGAATGTGCTTTTGATTCAATTTTAAGCCAAAGGGTTTATTGTCACAGTTTATTGTCACATGCACAATTACAGCAAAATACAGCATGCATCACAGGAATGTTGATTCAGGCAACAGACAGAATAAGCTATACATAAAAGATACAAATTAAACCAGACAGTGAAAAAAGACAAGGCAAAACAAGAAATTAGTGCACAATAACAACAGTCTAATGTCCACGGTAGTGCAGGATGTGGTCTGTTGTCTTCCATCACCGATGTAGCATTAGGATTGTGCACATTGTCTCAAGAACCTGATGGTTATAGGAAAGGAGCCATTCCTGAAACCAGTGATGTCGACCTTCAGGCTTCTTTGTATCACAAACTGAAGGCTTTGCCTTCCATTCCTGAGCATTCCAACATGGTAAGATTAGAGGTTTACTATCCAGTGGTAAAGGAATATATACACCATCTCATATTCTGGTGCAAACCAGGTATTGACAGGTTAAATGGATAGTTCTAACTGCAGCAGGAATGATTGTGTCACAGCCTTTCAGGCAATTAATCACTCCATCAACCACTTCACACTCACTTCCAACATGTGAGGTTTTAAAAAAAAGACTTTTATATGGGAAGCAATTAAATAGCCAAGAATGTACTGTGAAGTCATTGAAGCTTTGATCCAGAAGCAAATGTCTCTCTGATTAAGGATGAAGATGTGCTCCTTCAAGTGCGTTCCCTTGGGAAGTGGTATGGAATTTATAGTTGGTGACTTAAGATTATATTTACATGTTCATTGCCTTAGCTAAATGAGTAGGTGTTCAGGATGTAGTATGTCTGAAGATACATATTAAAAAGTAAACTAATAAAGCAATAATACAAATTTCTGCCCTTTAAAGTTTAATGGAAAGCAGAAACACCAAAACATTGGGCACTGAGTGTAATTACTGTTGGCAGAACCTGAAATGGATATACTGTTGACATAAGAATGAAGGCTGATAGAATTACGTTAAATGTAAACCAACAGCCTGTGTCTTTAATTAGTTTAAGTTTTCAGTCACATAAACATGCTTGTAAGTAAACACAATTGGATAAAACTGATTAAAATAGGCATACACATTAAAACAAGTGATAAAAGTGTAAAAAATGTAGGTGGGTCTGAGCACAATTGCAGATAGAGACAATGACAGTGTTGACCCAATGACTTCAAACTTTGCTGAACAGTCAGAGGTTCTCAGTGAAACGGTCTTGCCACATTTTCTTGTTCAGATTCCAACCAAAATAGGCAACAAAAGTTCACAGGGAATATAACAAAAAGGCTTCAGATAAGCTGTCTCACAAGATCCAACACTTCAGGAGAAAATCAGGCAAGTCAGTCCACAAAACAAAGGGAGATTTCCACAGGCTAGATCCCACGTAAGTCCTTACACAGTACCAACACAGGTAAGTAGCTCCACAGAGAATTCCTAGCAAGCAGAGGCAGTATCAAAACTGAGTAACTGGTCAGTCAGTCTGTCTGTCTGGATCTTGTTTTACAGCGGTTGGCATCCAGCTTAATGGTGCATTACCACCACCCTCTGCTCCAGAATGTGCACTAGACATACATTCTAAATCCCCCTGAGTAACTGGTAGATGCAGCCACTGGCCTTAAACACCTCTCAGTCAGTTTCAGGTGTGTTTTGTAATCCAATTGAGATACCTCCCAGTGATCAGGGATGAGGAGCACCACCCAGACAGATTACATCATTGCTCTTGTAGGTGTCAGGACCACCTGCTGGGTGCTTCAGGTGTTACAGCACCTGCCCTGCCCCCTACGGCCAACTCCAGGTAGCTCAGGACGGTCTGGGTGATCCCAATGGAAACCTCTAATGAGGGATGGGTCCAAGATGTGATGAGATGGTACCGAGGAGCATTCCTTAGAACCCTGGCATTCCCAATCCAGAAGATATTGGATAACCTGGCCTACTCAGCATGAGTTAAGCAGCTTCTGATCAGTGTAGACAGGACTGCTGCAACAAACGTGGGGTGAAGGCAGGGGAAACAGGAGGAGACAGAGGAGAGGAGGAAACTGGTTTAAGTAGGTAAACGTGAAAAAATGGATCTCACCAGGAGTGACTTTGGCAGGGCCAGCTGTTAAGACCTTGGATAACTCATCTCACCATCTTCGAAGTTCCAACATAGCAGGGAGAAAGCTTCTCGGACTCTGTTCAGAGGGGTAGATGCTGCACAGACAACCACACCCGCTGACCAAGTTGGAAGGAGGGAGCCATTCTGAATCTACAGTTGTCCTGGTGTTGTTGGTACGGTGGGGCATGGCTGCGTGGGCTTTTCGCCAGGCCCTCCTGTACCTTGCCATTGCTGGCCGGGCAGAAGGAACAGCAACTTCTGGCTGCTGTCTCAGAGAAAAAAAAAATGGAGGGACAAAGCTATACTGGACTTTAAAGGCTGACATACCGTTGATGCATTGACCAGTTGATTGTGGGCCACTTCTGATCACAATAGCATTGAGCTCCAAGACCTGGATTGTCTGAGGTGAAACAGTGCAGGTATTTCTCCAGCTCCTGATTGATCCTCTCAGTTTGCCCATTGGACTGAAGATGGAAACCTGAGGGCAAACTCAAAAGTGTTAAACAGTGAGTAAAAGGCCTTCCAGAACCTGGAGGCAAACTGAAGGCCCTGATCTGACATGACGTCCTCCGGAATTCCATGCCGCACCACCTCTGTCATCACCATGTCTGCTGATCCTTGGCTGAGGGGAGGTTGGATAGCAGAACAAAATGCACACCTTTGGAAAAACAGTCAACCATGACTAAGATGACTGTGTTATCTGACCGCGGTGGGGGGTGGGGGGGGGGAGCGGTGTGGGGAAAGGCTGGTGATGAAATCCAGAAACACATGGGACCAAAGGCACTGTGGAATGGGCAACAGATGCAGGAGACTAACTGGAACTTGTGTGGGGGTCTTCTAGGTAGAGCAGACTGTGCTAGTCCAAACGTACTTAGTAACATCCTCCCTCATCTGAGGCTACCAGAAAGGACGTCCGGTGAACTCGATCATCCTCTAAACTCTTCAGCAGCTCAGGGAGAACAGTAGCTGGAACATAGAGGCATCCTGGCAGGCCCCTACCTGGGTCAGGAGCTACCTGTTGGGCCTGCAGGACTGAGTCCTCTGCGACAGATGCACTTGTCCCACCACCCAAGCAGAAGAGATAATGTTCTCAATCCTGGGCTCCTTGGCTGACAAATCAAATTGGCGTGAGTGTGCATCTGCCTTCGTATTCTTAGATCCTGGATGATAGGCAAGAACAAACTCAAATCTGTTGAGGAAGAGCGCCCACCAACGAATGGTTGAGTGGGATCAGAGCATGTCAGAATGGGAGCAGAAGTGAACCAGGACTTCAATATAGCAAATGCTTCCCGGGCTGCAGAAGTCCACTGGATACGAGCTCTGGCACCACGGGTAAGTGCTGTTATTGGGGCCACTACAGAACTGAAATCCCTGATGAAGCACCTATAAAAATTTGAGAACCCCACAAACCACTGGTCCTGTTTTAGAGATGAGGGTCGGGGCAAGTTGAGTATGACTTGGACATTGGCAAGATCCGTGCACACCTGCAGGTGAGATGCAAAACCCCAAAAATTAAGTATGACACACATGAAACTCACATTTCTTCAACTTGACATATAGTTGATTCTCCAGTAGATGCCGTAAAACCTGCCAGACATGGAGTGATGTACTCCTGGAGAAAACTAGGATGTCATTAAGGTATACAAAGACTGACAAGCTCACCTGATCGCGAAGAACACAGTTGATAAAAGACTGAGAAACCAGATGGGCAGGGGCAGTTGGACAACCAAATGGGCATGACCAGATATTCATACTGGCTGCTTGGGGTGTTAAAAGCAGTTCCATTCATCCCCATCCCATATATGAACTAAGTGGAAGGCATTACGGAAGTCTAGATTGGTGAAGACTGTGACCTCTCTAAGGAGGTCAAAGGCAGTTGACATGACCAGAAGGGGATACTTATTCTTAATAGTGACCCTGTTTACCCCCCTGTATTACAGGGTCTCAGCCCTCCATCTTGCTTAGAAACAAAAAGAAACCTGCAGAGGCTGGTGAAATTGAGGGGTGAATGAGTTCATTCTGTAATGCCTCACGAATGTACTCCTCCATTGCCCTAGTCTCAGGAACCGACCTCTAGGGGGCATGGCTCTGGGTAGCAAGTTAATGGCACAATCATAGGGCCTGTGCAGAAGCAGGGATGAGGCCTTAGCCTAGAGAGAAAAAAAAAACCTGCCATGTCAAGGATTGGTTCTGGTACCTTGGGCTCTTAAGACTCCCAAAGACATGACCTGTGTGTGCCCAATTCAGTGGCTGAATCTTCATCTTCATCATCCTGTCCATAATCCCTCTTCTTTGCACCAATTTCATCTTCATCATTTTCCCTTCTCTGTTCCTCCCAATAGGGAGGCCAGGAGGGATACAGTCTTCGTGACAGTCTGGCCCCCATGAAAGCGGCCTTCCCTCGGACCAGGCAAACTAGGAACCATGAGCATGAAGTCCACAGGTAACCTAAACTAGGGGCTCTTTTGAAAAGTCTACCAAAAAGAATGAGATCAGTTCAGAGTGATTTCCAACTGACACTTTGACAGGTCTGGTCATGTACTTGAGCTTTCCTGACCCCAGTAGGTGCCCATTTAAGACTTAGAGGGAGGGTGGGGATTCAGCTTAATGAGCAGGTTGAGCTACCTTGCCAGGGTGAGGTCCACAGGGTTCCCCTCTGCAGCTGAATACACCAGTGCTCAGAGCCTGGCTCGATTCTTCCACGCCTCATCCCAGATCAGCTGTGGCCAACTGTAGATGTGTGAGGGATCTAGACATTCTTACTGATCCGCTCGCCAGAGTCCCTCACTCTTCTGGTGAACCCTGGCTTTTCCCTGCAGTTCTGGACACCGGCTGGGGAAGTCGCTAGCACCACCACAGTAAAGGCATAGAAACATAGAAAAGCTACAGCACAATACAGGCCCTTCAGCCCATAAGGCTGTGCCAAACATGTCCCTACCTTAGAAATTACTAGGCTTACCCATAGCCCTCAATTTTCTATGCTCCATATACCTATCCAAAAGTCTCTTAAAAGACCCTATCATATCTGTCTCCACCACCATTGTCCACAGCCCATTCCATGCACTCACCACTCTCTGCGTAAAAAAACTTACCCCTGACATCTCCTCTGTACCAACTCCCCAGCACCTTAAACCTGTGTCCACTTGTTGCAACCATTTCAGCCCTGGGGAAAAGCCTCTGACTATCCACACGATCAGTGCCCCTCATCAACTTATACACCTAAAGGCACTTCCTCTCACGCCTCCCCTGTTCCTCTCAAGAAAGGCAGGAATGGCCCAGCTGCATCAGTTCCTCTTCGGACCGAGCGGTCCGAGCTGGGGGTGACCTCAAAGGGTGCAAGGCGGTAGGTTCCCAAGCCTGCTCTCTTTGCCTGTCATGTATATATGTTGGTCCAGCTGACTGGCTGTAGAAATCATCTGTTTTAGGGAATCCCCCCAGTCAGAACTAGCCAGCCCATCCTTCCTTCTTTCAGGCAGCCTATTATAAAAAGCTATGAGAAGGGCCTCATCATTCCAAAGGCTCTCGGTTCCCAGAGTGCAAAGTTCAATGGTGTAGTCTGCCACTGAGCGTGTCCCCCATCTCAGATTCATCAACTGCCATGCTGCTTCTTGTCCACTGAAAAACCTGGCATAGCAAGGTGGTGGAAGTCTCCCGACTATCATATACTGCAGACCATTGCTCCCAGAGACTGGCTGCCCACTCAAACACCCACCTGGAAAAAAAGTGAGATCATGTAAGTGACCGGGGCCTTCTGTGTTGTGAAGTGGGTCTTCTGCAGCTCAAAAACAAGAGAATGCTGGGTCACAAAGACACGACAGGCCTCTGGGGAGCCATCAAAGCAAGTTGGGGGAGGTTCTCTGGAGTCTGCGACTGATGAGCTGGTTGCCACAGTGCGCCGCTCGTGGGGCCAGAAGTGTTGCAGTAGTTGCAGCTGGGGGCATTGGGCATAGTTGGACTCACAGGTCTTGGACTACCTTGGCCACCTGTGCAAGGCTAGATACAAGCTGCTGTATTTGCTCTTATTGTGCACCCAGGAAAGTCCCCTGGTTGTTGAGTGCCACTCAAAAGTTCTCATTTTCTGCTGCACTCAAGTTGTGGCTCAGTTTTGTTGTAAGCAATGCAGGGGGGTCAGAGCACAACTGCAGACAGAGACAGCAAAAGTGTTGGTCAAATGACTTCAAACCTTACTTCAATAGTCGGGCACTTAGTACAACTGTCTTGCCATACTCACTTGTTCAGATTCAAACTAAAATACACAGTCACTTAAGAGTTCACAGCGATTTTAACAAAAAGGCTTCAGGTAAGCTGTCTCACAAGATCCAACACTTCAGGAGAAAATCAGGCAAGTCAGTCCACAAAACAAAGGGAGTTTTTTTCCACAGGCTAGATCCCAGGTAAGTCTTTTCACAGTACTGACACAAGTAAGTAATTAAAAAAAAATGACTAACTTTAGATGTCAATTCTAACAAGTGTATCAAGCCTGAAGAACTGGTAGATGCAGCCACTGGTCTTAAACACCTCTCCATCAGTTTCAGGTGTGTCTCATAATCCAATTGAGATACCTCCCAGTGATTAGGGGTGAGGATCTCTGCCCAGACAGATGACATCATTGCTCTTGGAGGTGTCAGCCCGCTGGCTGGGTGCTTCAGGTGTTACAAGAAGTAATTTCTAGTTAGTGAATACTTAGATGATTTTAAGGTTGAAGCTGTGAAGTCCCAAGAGTGTGGCCAATATTCAAAACTCTACCTTGTAAGAAAAAGTTAGATTGGACTTGACGGGTAATAACTTTTGAACACATCATTGGCCCTGGTCATACCAAGTAGCTTGGATGAATGACAGCAAACCACCAACAGAATGCTATTTGATTGATGTCTACTTGTTGGCCTCCTGCAAGTTCAAAGCCAGCTATGGTATTAGTGCGAGATTGGACTCACAACCTTTGCATCTCACAGGTTAGTTTTATATTAGTCAAGACAGAAATTATGGAAAAGATGAATTCACTGCAGCTCTGTTTTAGTCTTTCAGAGCCAAATAGTTGAATACAATGGATGTATTGTAATGGAGCAGCTGGAGATCTTCACCCCTACACAGTTTCGATTTGAAATGTGATATGACATCTTTACACATCTGAGAACATTTGAGCAAATTACCTTTAAAAGGCATGGAGAGGAATCTCAACAATGATATGGATCATCAAAGTACCAAAACTTAGTGTTATGCTGATGAATGTGCTCTGCATGTTTATTCTTGCTAAAGGAACAACCAGAGCTTCCCATATACAGCACCTTTAACGTTGTAAACCATCCCAAATTGCTTCCCAGAGAAAAGATTGTAAGAAACAAAATTAACCCAAAGGTACATTAAACATTATACACGGATAATCAATAGCTGAATGTTTGAGCTAGTTTCTTTCTGAGTTCTTAAACGATGAGATGAGAAAAGAGACTTGCAATGATAATTCCAAAAGTAAGGCATGATCACAGTTAAAAAAGAAGTGTTGGTGTATTTGAGGAAGCAAATGGTTTTGGAGGGAATGGTGGAGGTGTTATGAACTCATAAAAATTACATTGTTCAGGAGAGATGAGGCATGGACGATTTTTCAAAAGAAAAATTAAAAAATTTGAAAATGAGATGGTGCTGTAGCAGCATTTAACATGGTTAGTGAGTGCAGGATGAAGTTGTGAGAGTGGTATTTGTCTACAGAACTTTGGATGAGCTCACAGAAAACTGCAAGGTCAGCCAAGGGAAGATTTTAGGATTCAAGACCAGAATTACAGGTCATGAATGAAGGTACGTTTGTAGATGAGATGAACCTGAAATGAAGATGAGTTAAGCCATAGGAATGGATTTTGGTGGTCTTGGTGATATCTCGATTATACAATCAGAAATACCCCACAGGGCTAGACACAATACTACAAACAGACTGCTGGGCAGGGATAAATGAAAATGATGTTGATCTTTAGTTGCTGAAGATTCTTGCTCTCCTACACTGGACATTGGCCAAAATCATCTCGCAGTGTGCAGTCAGCAGAGGTGAAAAGTGGTGATGAGATAGAGGTCGGCAAGGTCAACATATCTGTCAAACTTTTTGGTGTGCTTTCTGATATCATGGAAGTTCACCATACAAAGAGATGACAAGTGGAAATGAGTAGCAACAAGTATGGAGACATATGAGACTATAGATAATGGAATCAGAAGTCCTGATGCAGGAACTCAATGTAAAATATTGACTATTCCTTTCCCTCTTCAGATACTACCTGACCCGCTGAGTTACTCTAGCAGCTTGATTTTTGAACAAATATTATCTATATAACTTAAAAGTAGTGTACAAGATCAAAATTGCACTCATAACTCCACATATTAAATGCCGTGAAATGGAGCACATACTTTTATTGGTAAATTATCCCAATTTGCACTTTCAGAGAAAGAAAGAAACAGGTATGCAGAATATGAAAAAATTAAGAAAGACTAGAGATGCTGAAAATCAGAAATAAAGTTAAACATGCTGGTAAGGCTCAGCAGGTCAGGTAGCATCTGCATAAAGAGAAGCTGTCAATATTTTGAGTCTGTGATAATTCTCTCTGCCGAGTTTTTCAGCTTTCTGATTTTATTGCAGTAGCAGAGTATCTTCTATGTTATTGGGAGATCATAAAATGTATTGTCACTGTCATGGAGAGACCTATAGTAACTGGCTTCCATGGAGATCCAACCAACAATAGTCTGGTAATAACCCAGATAAATGCCTTTTTATGTTCTTGACTGAGAGATCAATATTGATCATAGAGATAATTCCCAAGATTTTCTTCAAATTAGTGCCCTGGAATAACCTCAGTCGACTGGAGGGAGCAAATGGATACTTGGTTTAATATCCTTCAGGTAATGCAGCACTCCTGCAGCCTGTGTTTAGATGTACCTGAAACCTATGATAACTTAATGTGAGACCAAACACCTGAACTGCATCTGGAAAAATGGAAGAAATATTGTAGGAACAATTGGGTTCATATCTGTTAACCAGCATGATTTTCCTGAAATTATTCCTCCTTAGTTCAAAAATAAAAATAGGGATTGCTGAAAATACTGAGCAGGTTAGGCAGCATTATGGTCAATGTCATTTCAGCAAAGTTTGAACTGTAGAATTTCTAGTTCTAATACAAGGTCACTGATCTGAAACATCACTACATTTCTCACTCTCTACTGCTGTTGTTTGCCTGAGTACGTCTATCATTTTCTGCTTTACTTCAAATTTCAAAGCAATTTTTTTTGCTCCTCCAGCTCTGAATTGTTTTAGTGATACAATTCATGTCCTAATTGTGAGTCAATACATTTCAAAAAGAAAGGCTGTGATTGCAACTTAACTGTGAGCACTTTGAAGTCATACAACTTTCAGAAGTTATGTGCCAGCTTGGAAGACTCTGTGTGACAGTTTCTGACAGCTTAACCGGCAGTGTTTATGCAGCTGGGATTTCGTGAAGATTTGTAATAAGCAAGAGATAATGGTATGGTCATGGTAAGGAGAGAAGTAGAATGACAGGAGGGCATGCTTAGATCAGCTGAATCTTGTAAGCCAAAACAGAAGAGAAAACGAAAGGCAGCAGGGTCTGAGAAAGATTAAATACAAACATACGGACTTCTTCCAGGATTTCCATTCTGCTGGTGACCAAAATCTTGATGGCAGATACCAATATTACCTGCAGTCTTCCTTCAATGTGACTTAGCACTTATATAAATAAAGGTAAGTATGACTTTGAAAACAGCATATACTGCTTTTTCTTCACCTTGATATAAAATTGTACCAGATACCACGGTTCCATTTGAGCATTGTTGACTTCGGATACCAATGTCCTGTTGTTAGTTCTGCTTGGTCTGAATGATAACATTTATATTAAAACCAAAGAAAACTATAAACGTTGCATAGGAGATGACTTTGGGATGTGATTGCTTGTGAGAGTAATAGAAGACAGCAATCCACCTCCGAGAAACTGATTTCCAAGTATGCACACCTGCTGTGAGATGTGGATTCGGAAATGAACATGTGAGATATGCCAAGAAGCTTGAGGAGAAGCTTGAGCCCAGTACATTCATCATATTCCATATTCCACCATTCCTTAAGGTGAAGCATATTCATGAGACCTCAGTGAAGATCACAGGAAAGAGGAGCATGGTGATAAGAGGACAGGAAGATAACAATGCTGCTGATTATGATGTCACAGACATATGAGACATTGGCGAGTCTTGCAGCACCATGAACCATGTGTGAAATTTTGTTCAACAAGATCTCATCTTGAAGAGACGTTTTATTCTAACTGAATTAGAAGTTGTTGGAAGAATTGAAGCAGAGTGACTGAATGTGGAGAACTGTACCTCCACGTCGACTGTACCTCTTCCTAGAGATACTGCCTAGCCTGCTGCATTCAGCAGCAACTTTGATGTGTGTTGCTTGAATTTCCAGCATCTGCAGAATTCCTTGTGTTTAATGTGGCTCTGAGAGAGCATTTAGGAATGCCACCAGCAGGGACATAGTGTGTGAGAATGATATAGCTTTGTTTGGGGCATGAATCTCAGTTGGAAACTATCTGACATAAAAGATATAAATAAAATAGAAAAGGCTGGAATCATTCAACAGTTCAAACAGTGCTTGTGGAGAAAGACAAATGACTAACCTTTCAGGTCATCAGATGAATGGTCTACTGTCTGAAATAGTAGCATTGCATCACAGAGTGATAAACAATGGCTATCTGCAACATGAGATAATTTAATCACCTACCCCTCAATTTTCATTGCTAAGCCCCATCATTAATATCTTGGGAGGTCACTACTGAACCGAAACTCATCTGGAACATGGCTGCAAGAGCACTTCAGTGGCTAGGTATCCTGCAAGTGAATGAATTACCTTCTATGATACTTCAGGGCAATTCCACCATCTACACAGGACAAACCAGGATTAGATCACACAGTGGCAACAACTCCTAAAAAGTTTGATATCATCCTGGATGAGTCAAGCCTATTAGGACTAGCACCTCGTCATTCATTCATCCTCTCTCCCAACATTTCTTGTGGGCTGTAGGTACTCACCTAAGCTACTTTGACTTTCAAGCTAGTGATCTCTGCAACCATGAAAAATTAGGACAGAGGTTGCACAGGATCTCTAGTAGGTTACTCTTCAAGTCACACATCCTCTGTACTAAAAAGCTATCACATACTGTCATCACTGGGTCTAACTCTTGGAGCTCTCTGCATTATGGTATTGCAAAGCAGCATCACCAGAAACATTTAACAAGCTGAAGAACGTAGCCCATCACCATGCAGCAAATACTGGCCTTGCCAGAGTTGCCCAGATACGGCAAATGAATAATAAAGGCATGACGATATTCTCACTGTCATAGAGACTGAGTGGTAGCAAATAAAGTTTCTGGAGAAGGTGCTTGATATCTAACAAAACCACAATAAGCAACTGAAAAGGGTCTAATATGCATTTGTGCAGCCTAAATTTGTTCCTTTGGACTGCTGAATTGGCAAGAGCAGACAGAACCTGATCTGTAAAAACGTGAGACTGTTTTGGATATAAGAGAGTTTACTTATGTTCCTGAGCTTTGATATTTTCTTTGAATGGTTTAGATTCATCAACATTTTGATCATGTTTGACTACTATATTGAGACCCTTTCCCATGTTATTTCTTAAAATGGATTTTTGACCTTGAAGTGAAGAACTAAAACAGAGTGAAACACAGTACTGAATATTTACTGAATCATTAAGTCTTACAGAAACCGTTACAGATGTAGGGGTCTATTCATTCATCATCAGTATGATGGAATGCCACGAGCTATAAATTTGTCACATTTCTCTCATCCTCTGATATACAGATTTGTAAAAGAGGTCATTATTTTTGGGATGACTCCATTTCAGCATGTTCTTGCTGGCAGACATTCTGCTGATGTTTATTTTGGGGATAAATGATGAGAGCAGCTGTACAACTGTGTTGAAGGGCGGTACTGTTGTTCGACTACATTTATTCCATTGAGCAGTGCACACTGAGGCAGAATACTGCTGTGTACACACACTCTTGGCAACCAAATTAGGAGTTATTGTTTAGGAACCATTTTTTTTCAATTGGCAATTGCTGATGATGGTTTACTGGTCACAGCTGAAGAATACACCTCCTTTTGAGACAAGCATACAAGAATGCCTTATCGGAAAGGAATGTATTGGACTTGAAATAAGTGAGGAGATTAGACTCCAGAGAAGGTAATCTGAATTTTGGCCAAAGGTACTGCAAGCACAGATATTGAAGGATATCCTTGGTGGTTATTGTTGGTTGTTGCTCAAAGGAAAAGGGAAGCCAGAAATCAAGTACTTTGGGTCGGGTTAGACCATAGTATTACAGACGTGATAGTGTAGTTCTGTGTGTCAGGACTAAAGGCCATAGATGTTCACTAAAAGGAGCAAATATGGAGCTGATCAACTTGTCCCTTCCATCAGATGTGAATTGACTCCTTTCAGCTTGGCTTGATCATTTCCTGCTGGTTTGTGGCCATTCAAAAGTGGTTGGAAATGCTGCCATTCAGAACGTACATGACTATTGAACGTATTGTAGATGCTTTGATGCACATGGCCTCCCTAAGGAAATGGTTTGTGGTAATAGCCAAATATTCAGCTCAGCCCAGTTTGTCACATTGCTATGCTCTAGTAGGCAATGGTAAATCTTAACAACCCCACATGATCAAGCTTTTAGTAAGGAATCTGAATGATTTCCTGTGTGGTGAATGTAACAACAGTGCTTATTTGACAAGAGGACCAGCTGGTGCATGGGTTATGAGCTTGCTTTGTTTCATTTGATGTAGAATACATCTTGTTCCATCACATGACCTCCAGTTATAAAACATAGTATAGTGCAATTATAAACAAAAAAAATTCTGAAGATGCCGAAATTCAGGGCAACACACAAGAAATGATGGAAGAACTAAGAAGGACAGGCAACATCTATGGAAATGAATAATCAGTCAATGTTTTGGGCTGAGATCCTTCACCAGGACTGGAGAGGAAGGAAGAAGATGCCAGAAGGTGGGAGGAGGGGAAGCAGGGCAAGCTGGAAGGTGATCGGTGGAGAAGGAATCTGATAGGAGAGCAGAGTGACCATGGGAGAAAGGGAGGAAGAAAGTGCACCAGGGGGAGGTAAGAGGAGGTGAGGAGAAGAGGCAAGTTCAAGTTGAATTATTATTTAAGAGACCAGGATAGGGAATTGAAGGGCGAAGAAGGCGAGGGGAAATTATGAGAAAGAGGAATCAATGTTCATGCCATCAGGTTGGAGGCTTCTCATAGGCAGAATACGAGGTTTTGCTCTAGTACCTTGAGGGTAGTCTCATCATGGCAGAAGAGCAGGCCATGGACTAACATGTTGGAACAGGAATTGGGATAGGAGTTAAAATGGTTGGCACTGGGAAATTCCATTTTCTTGTGGATAAAGTAGAATGCACGACAATCACTGGAGGGAGTACAATCAGTTGGCATGGAAGAGAGAGGAACCAAAAGGACATATTTCTAAGATAATCAAATGCGAAGTGAGGAAGGGGGTGTGGTCACAGTGAGATCTCTCCGACCGCAAAGTCATGGAGTATTGGCATAGGGAGATTTAAAAGTCCTGGAAAACTATATGGAGATAATAGTAACAGATGTTGCAAGGATCTTGTTTTTACGATACAACCATAGATGTGAAAGGACTGGTGATTTGAAATGAGGCAGATGATACACAGCCCCCCATGGGAGGTGACATTTCATAATTAAGGGTGCATGGAAGTGCATATTTTATGGTTGACAAAGTCACTTTTATAGATGAGGAGGTCTTAAGGATTAAGAAAGCACAGAGATCAATTGAATTTACAGCAAATAATGGTGTCTTTCTATGGAAATGGAGCACAACAGGACAGAAACAGAACTTTTTAATCTATCTATACGGTGCTGACCTGTTTAATGCATACTTAAGTTATGCAATAATTGCCAGTGTGTAATTGTTAAAGGTATCATTCAATATGTTTATACAGTTAATGATTCATACTAGTTTCCATATTTTTAAGGGAAGCATAGTATAATTTTGTTTAGCTTGTTATTGTTGCAGTACCAAGATAGAGTGGAAAACTTGTCTGGCATGGCATCCCTGCAGATCATTCCAAACATACAGTGGCATGCAAAAGTTTGGGCACCCCTGGTCAAAATTTCTGTTACTGTGAACAGCTAAGCGAGTAAAAGATGAACTCATTTCCAAAAGGCATAAAGTTAAAGATGACACATCTCTTTAATATTTTAAGCAAGAAAACTTTTTTATTTCCATCTTTTACAGTTTCAAAATAACAAAAAAGGAAAAGGGTCCAAAGCAAAAGTTTGGGCACCCTCCATGGCAGTACTTAGTAACACCCCCTTTGGCAAGTATCACAGCTTGTAAATACTTTCTGTAGTCAGCTAAAAGAACTTCAGTTCTTATTTGGGGGATTTTCACCCATTCTTCCTTGCAAAAGACTTCTAGTTCTGTGAGATTCTTGGGCCGTCTTGCATGCACTGCTCTGTTGAGGTCTATCCACAGATTCTTGATGATGTTTAGGCCAGGGGACTGTGAGGGCCATGGCAAAACCTTCAGCTTGCGCCTCTTGAGGTAGTCCTCTGTGGATTTTGAGGTGTGTTTAGGTTCATTATCCTGTTGTAGAAGCCATCCTCTTTTCATCTTCGGCTTTTTTACAGATAGTGTGATGTTTGCTTCCAGAATTTGCCGGTATTTAATTGAATTCATTCTTCCCTCTACCAGTAAATGTTCCCCGTGCCACTGGCTGCAACACAAGCCCAAAGCATGATCGATCCACCCCCGTGCTTAACAGTTGGAGAGGGGTTCTTTTCATGAAATTCTGCACCCTTTTTTCTCCAAACATACCTTTGCTCATTGCGGCCATAAAGTTCTATTCAAAAGGTTTAAAGGAACATCTAAACAAGCCTGATGCATTTTGGAAACAAGTCCTGTGGACTGATGAAGTTAAAATAGAACTTTATGGCCACAAATGTGTCATCTTTAACTTTATGCCTTTTGGAAATCTGTTCATCTTTTAAAACGCAAACAACAGGAATTCTGCAGATGCTGGAAATTCAAGCAACACACATCAAAGTTGCTGGTGAATGCAGCAGGGCAGGCAGCATCTCTAGGAAGAGGTACAGTCGACGTTTCAGGCCAAGACCCTTCGTCAGGACTAACTGAAGGAAGAGTTAGTAAGAGATTTGAAAGTGGGAGGGGGAGGGGGAGATCCAAAATGATAGGAGAAGACAGGAGGGGGAGGGATGGAGCCAAGAGCTGGACAGGTGATTGGCAAAGGAGATATGAGAGGATCATGGGACAGGAGGTCCGGGGAGAAAGACAAGGTGGGGGGGAACCCAGAGGATGGGCAGGGGGTATAGTCAGAGGGACAGAGGGAGAAAAAGGAGAGTGAGAGAAAGAATGTGTGTAAAAAATAAATAACGGATGGGATACGAGGGGGAGGTCGGGCATTAGCGGAAGTTAGAGAAGTCAATGTTCGTGCCATCAGGTTGGAGGCTACCCAGACGGAATATAAGGTGTTGTTCCTCCAACCTGAGTGTGGCTTCAAGCGGAACAAGTGCTACACGTGCCCTTACACTTCCTCCCTTACCACCATTCAGGGCCCCAGACAGTCCTTCCAGGTGAGGCGACTCTTCACCTGTGAGTCGGCTGGGGTGATATACTGCGTCCGGTGCTCCCGATGTGGCCTTCTATATATTGGCGAGACCCGACGCAGACTGGGAGACCGCTTTGCTGAACACCTACGCTCTGTCAGCCAGAGAAAGCAGGATCTCCCAGTGGCCACACATTTTAATTCCACATCCCATTCCCATTCTGACATGTCTATCCATGGCCTCCTCTACTGTAAAGATAAAGCCACACTCAGGTTGGAGGAACAACACTTTATATTCCGTCTGGGTAGCCTCCAACCTGATGGCATGAACATTGACTTCTCTAACTTCCGCTAATGCTCCACCTCCCCTCATACCCCATCCGTTATTTATTTTTATGCACACATTCTTTCTCTCACTCTCCTTTTTCTCCCTCTGTCCCTCTGACTATATCCTTTGCCTATTCTCTGGGTCCCCCCCCCCCCCTTGTCTTTCTTCCCGGACCTCCTGTCCCATGATCCTCTCGTATCCCCTTTGCCGATCACCTGTCCAGCTCTTGGCTCCATCCCTCTCCTTCCTGTTTTCTCCTATCATTTTGGATCTCCCCTCCCCCTCCCACTTTCAAACCTCTTACTAACTCTTCCTTCAGTTAGTCCTGACAAAGGGTCTCGGCCTGAAACGTCGACTGTACTTCTTCCTAGAGATGCTGCCTGGCCTGCTGCGTTCACCAACAACTTTGATGTATGTTGCTGTTCATCTTTTACTCGCTTAGCTATTCACAGTAACAGAAATTTTGACTGGGGATGCCCAAGTTTTTGCATGCCACTGTAAGTACAAAGAGAAAAGCAATAACAGAATACAGAATATAGTGTACCATTGCAAAGAAAGTGCAATTCGGGTAGACAGTAAAGTGCAAAGACCACAATAAGGTAGATTGTGAGGGCAAGAATTTAACATTATCATACAGGAGGTTTGTTCAAAAACCTTATAACTGTGGGACAGAAGCTGTCCTTGAACCTGGAGGTTCTTGCTTTCAATCTTTTGTATCTTCTATATCAGCGGTCCCCACCCACCAGGCCGCGGACTGGTGCCAGGCCACAAAGCATGTACTACCGGGCTGCGAGGAAACGATGTGAGTAGGCTGCACCTTTACTCATTCCCTGTTGCACTTGAACATAGGGTTGCCAACCATCCCGTATTTTCCGGGACATCCCATATATTGGGCTAAATTGGTTTGTCCCATATTGGATCGCTCTTGTCCCGTATTTCCCCTGCCAAGGTAGAGCGTTCCTATGAAACCTTTTGTGCCAAAATGGCATAAAGCGAAGAAGCAATTATCATTAATTTCTATGGAAAAAACTTTGAGTGTTACCAGACTCAAAAAATAACCTACCAAATCATACCAAATAACACATAAAACCTAAAATAATTCTAACATATAGTAAAAGCATTAATGATATTATAAATACACAGCCTATATAAAGTAGAAATAATGTATGTACAGTATAGTCGGGAAGATTAATCCAAAACCGATTTGTAGGGGAAAAAAATCGGCACATACGCGCATGTGCACGTCACATATGCGAACGTCACGCATGCGCACACAGGTGCCCGCGCAAGGCTTCATGGTCATGGTAGTCTTTCTCAGGGCAAACACAAGTGTCTCGTCAACACACACAAAAAATGCTAGTGAACACAGCAGGCCAGGCAGCATCTACAGGAAGAGGTACAGTCGACTTTCCAGGCCGGGACCCTTCATCAGGATTTGACTGCTACTTTTGTCCCTTGTTTGGGAGTGAAAAAAGTTGGCAACCCTAACTGTAAAAGACATGTTGAGGTGAGGTTAACCCCACTTGAACACCACCTCCCCCCCCCCCCCGGAGGTCAGCCGGTCTGCAAGAATATTGTCAATATTAAACCGGTTTGTGGTGCAAAAAAGGTTGGGGACCCCTGTTCTACATAAATGAATGCGACTGCACCTTTAAGAACTGTTTGGAAGATGTGGTATAACGTTTGATACATTATTATGCCAGACAATTTTATTAGTTGAGTATTAACTGCATTCAATGAAGTATGATGTGTTGTAGTTCTTTCCTTTGCTCTTGTCTTAATAAACATATAAACACTACCAGTGTTATCTGCTAGCATTGCAGAAATAAGCTGTTTTAAATAACTATGTGAGTATTACAGAATTATAGTAAATGCTATTTATTTGAAGGAAAGACATCTCAAACCCTCTTTCACCGACTGTGTCCTGTGATTTTGCAATTATAAAGCCTCCTCATAATCATTCTTCAACTTGCTTTGCCACAGATTCCTTGCACACTTCTCTTGAAACTTTCTATTTGAATCCTTGAAATCAGTTTTGTGGTTCTTATAAATACCTCTCATAGAAAATAGTCCCATCTAAAATCATAATTTTTGGTCAGATGCTAACTGCATTTCATTGGCTTTGTATCTGTACTCGGCACAATGACAATAAAGCTAAATCTAATCTAAATGATTTATCTTAGGTAAAGTTTAGGGCTTGTCATCTGTAGATTTGCTCATTGTGCCTATTGTCTAACTTACCATTTCCCTTCATCTCTTCTCCACTGCTTTCCAGCTCTCTAAGATAATTCTTACTGAAGAGCAGGCTTTAAACACCAGTAATTTGCAAGTTCCAGCTCCCCCTTCCAACATCAGCTCTACCACTTTGTCACTGACTCTCTTCTGGCTATTCTGTCAAGTTTACTCAGACCATATATAACCTCATCAATCTTAAACTGTCTGCAGGAGCTTCCTACCTTTGTTCCCAGAATGAATTCCTGCAGTCCCATTCTTGATGGCCTCCTCAATTTCACTTTGAATTATTTTCAATGTGTTCAAATTGCTGTCAACTATAACCTATCCTACATTATGTCATTATGTTCTACTCACCCATCACTTCCAGCCTTGGGAGATGTTGATAGAGATCATGAAATTGGGTTGTTGATGGTTTTCTTTGAACAAATTAAGTCAGTACTGATAGGTTTCTCTAAGCAAGTCCAGAAAAAGAAACTCTGCTCAGTTTATTTGACTGTCCAAATAAATTGGAATTTCTCCTATCTTTACTGCTGTCATTGATCCTTCTCCTCCTTCAGAGAGGTCCAAAGCCAAATATTAACAAGTATTTGACGATTACACCTCCACAAACAGGCACTGATTGAAGTAGCTAACAAAATGCTCTATGACAGAATATTGCTTTTGAGCACTGTTCCTTTTCCCCATACACAGGAGTGGAGAACCCCACAATTAAAATACATTATGCACTCTTTATATGCCTTTTGCATATCTGAAACATAAGCTATGCCATTGTTGCATTCTGTGAGCATCAGGTACACGGTGGTGATCGGGGCAAATAATGCTGAGCTCCTCATCCTGAAATATTTTATTTTCCTATAAGCAGCCAGTATTAGAAATTTGATCCTATATAGGGTGTAAATGAAATGATTAATTATTCAAACTCATCAAAAAGAATTATTTTTCTCCATCAGCCTTATGAAATGATACCTATCTACAAATATACGAGCAATTCTCATTACCGGGGCATTTCATTCCCAGGAATTTTGTTTGAGTTTTATTTCTATGAGCATTAAAGTAATGGACTTAAGGGAATAATTACAATGTTAATGTTTTTTCTATTAATGGTAGGCATAGATTATGCAAATACATATCGGTGATTTGGACTATGGGCTCAGTGAAAGAGAAACTAGCAATTATTAAGTAAGGTGGGATACTTCCAGATTTTGAGTAGTATTGCTGAAAGCAATTCATTGCCAGTTTCAGAGCAAATTAATGTAATTTGTCTTATGATGTAATATTTTGCATACTATTGGGATTTTACACATTCCTTTGAACTGTGGACCATGCTTGGTACCCTTGAATTCATTGTACAGAATGACACAGCGGAACAACTTGCTTCAGCACTTCAGGAGACATCTCTCCTACCTTCTGGGAGAAGGTACAGGTCTCAACAACTTAGATCACCAGCCTCAAGTATAGCTTCTTCCAGATTGCCATCAGATTTCTGAACCGATCAGCTTTTTCACATCCTCATTCCTAGTAGTGTTGTTATGTTCCGAGACTCTTAATTGTACTTCCCTTGGTTATTCCATTATTGTCACTTTAAAGATTCAAATTTATTATCAAAGTATGTATGCAGTACACAGCCCTGAGTTTCGCCTTCCCCACAGACAGTCAAGAAATGAAGAAAACCAATGAACTCATTCAAAGAATAAACAACAACCACCCCGCAACCCTCACCCCCCGGCTCCACGTGCAATAAAAAACAAATTGTGCAACTGGCAACAACAAAAGAGCGAAAAGCATATATTCATGTCAGCTCAGTGTTCGTTATCTGCAAACCGGCCCAGTTCAAAATCTCCCACAATAGCAACAGAAAAAGGGAGCAACCAGAAATCAAGAATGCCTCATAACATGAACTACAAAGTCCAATCCAGCAAACATGTTGGTCAAACCTTGCCCAAGACCCAGGACTCTGGCACCATGCTCTGACAGCATCGAGAGAGAGACCATTCAAACCCAAGGACCTTTCTTCAGCAGCAGTGAGCGAGAGTGGGACAGATAGAGAGAGGGACCATCACAGACGTGCACCTTCCTCTGGTAGCAGTAAGTGAGAGGGTGGTTGATAGAGCTGAACACCAGCTCGCGCTCTGCACTCACCGCGATGATTTCAATCTTCCTTGGTGCTTTAATCGGCATTATTAAAGCATTTATTTTTGCACTACTTCAGACATCACAACTATCATCTGTTGTTTTGTGCTTGTAAATGTACTTACTGTTGTATTTATTGCTGTACATACTCTTTACTCTGTGAGTTTAATGTGAACAAGAAATTTTGTTGTGCCCTAGTGGATATGACAATAAAGAAATCTAATCTGGGAGACTATATTGGAGTTGGTTTCTGGAGCTACAACATCCTTAAGTTTTCTTGTAATGACTAACTCATGGTGTAGATACTCATAATGCCAGTCAGAAAGTAGTACCGCTCAGATGCCAGGACAGCCATTTTGAAGCTCTACGCATCAATCTACAGCATCTCTTAATGTCTCCCAGCTGTACGCATGCCAGGTTGGAAACTATACTAGCGTTATTTAAATAAATTATTAATTATTTCCAGGTTAGTTTCTGGATTACATCTTCTAGCTGCTTGCTGCAATTCTATACACTTGGCTGCTTCTGCAACCTTGTTTTAGGTTTCCACATTGTATTGAGAGAACTCTCACTGATAATGAAATAATTTCCTTGGTGACATAAAGGCACTAAGCACTAGCTCCCAGAGGTGGGTAGCCTCTTAATACTTCCTCTGGATATTGAGCAGAGACCACACAGATTAGGATAAGAAAGAGTGAGTAGAAAAACTGCTGAGACTAATAAGGAATTGGAACTATACAGTAATTGGATATGATCTGCTAATTTTAATCACTCATGTGTGATTATTAAAATCCTTCCAGGAGAACCATATCCTTGGCTTTGAGGCTATCCTTCTGACACTAATCTCCACAGCTCCCTCTTTCTATTGCACCCTTCACCATGATCATTTGCTCTTGGTTCCTAGATTATCATTTATAAGATGATACCACAACTACAAACAACAGAGGCATAAATTTGCTAATACTGATATGCTGGTGAGGATTCATTGTGCAATCATGTAACAATGTTTACCTCCTTTAGGGATATCTACATCTGTCAGAAGTGCATACGGCTGGACGATCTGGAAGACCATGTAAGGAATCTGTAGCAGCAGCTGGATGACCTTCGACTCATAAGGGAGAATGAGGCAGTCATAGATGAGAGTTACAGGGAGGTAGTCACACCTAGGCTGTCGGAAGCAGGTCGTTGGGTGACAGTCAGAGGGGGGGTAAACGAAGGTGAGCAGACAAGTAGTGCAGAGCACCCCTGTAGTCATTCCCCTGAATAATAAGTTTACCGTCCTGGATACTGATGGCGGGGACGACCGACCAGGTGTGGGCCACGGTGGCAGGGCCTCTGGCACTGAGTCTGACCCTGTGGTGCAGAAGGGTGGGACGGAAAAGAGGAGAGCTGTCGTCATTGGAGACTGTATAGTCAGGGGGGGCAGACAGGAGATTTTGTGGACATCGGAAGGACACCTGCATGGTTTGTTGCCTCCCGAGTGCCAGGGTCTGGGATGTCCCTGACCGGCTGCACAACATCCTGGTAAGAGAGGGAAAGCAATCAGAAGTCATGATACATGTTGAGACCAACGACATAGGCAGGAAGAGGGATGAGGTCCTGAAGTGTGGGTTTTGGGAATTAGGCAGGAGGCTGAAGAACAGGGCCTCAAGGGTGACGTAATCAGGATTGCTGCCAGTGCTACGTGACAGTGATGGTAAGAATTGGAGGAGATGGCAGTTGAATGCCTGGCTGAGGAGTGGGTGCAGGGAGCAGGGCTTTAGATTTTTGGATCATTGGGATCTCTTCTGGGGAAGGTGGGACCTGTAAAGATTGGATGGGTTGCATCTGAACCCAAGGGGGAACAATATCCTTGCAGGTAGGTTTGCTAGTATGGTTCGGGAGGGTTTAAACTAATTCGCAAGGGGGATGGGACCCGGAGCGATAGAGCAGTGCAAGAAGTGCATGGAGTAAAGCCAGATCTAACATACAGAGAGGCTTTGAGGAAAGAGAAGCAGAATAAACGGTGTAAAGACAGTAAGGTAGAAGGGCTGAAATGTGCGTACCTCAATGCAAGAAGCATCAGGAACAAAGGTGATGAACTGAGAGCTTGGATACATACATGGAATTATGATGTAGTGGCCATTACAGAGACTTGGCTGGCACCAGGGCAGGAATGGATTCTCAACATTCCTGGATTTCAGTGCTTTAAAAGGGATAGAGAGGGTGGAAAAAGGGGAGGAGCGGTAGCATTACTGGTCAGGGATACTATTACAGCTACAGACAGGGTGGGTAATGTAGCAGGATCCTCTTTTGAGTCAGTATGGGTGGAAGTCAGGATCAGGAAGGGAGCAGATACTCTATTGGGGGTATTCTATAGGCCCCCTGGTAGTGGCAGAGATACAGAGGAGCAAATTGGGAGGCAGATATTGGAAAGGTGCAAAAATAACAGGGTTGTTATCATGGGTGACTTGAACTTCCCTAATATTGATTGGCACCTGATTAGTTCCAAGGGTTTAGACGGGGCAGAGTTTGTTAAGTGTGTCCAGGATGGATTCCTGTCACAGTATATGGACAGGCCGACTATGGGGAATGCCATACTAGATCTAGTATTAAGTAATGAACTGGGTCAGGTCACAGATCTCTCAGTGGGTGAGCATCTGGAGGACAGTGACCACCGCTCCCTGGCCTTTAGAATTATCATGGAAAAGAATAGAATCAGAGAGGACAGGAAAATTTTTAACTGGGGAAGGGCAAATTGAGGCTATAAGGCTAGAACTTGCTGGTGTGAATTGAGATGATGTTTTTGCAGGGAAATGTACTATGGACATGTGGTCGATGTTTAGAGATCTCTTGCGGGATGTAAGGGATAAATTTGTCCCAGTGAGGAAGATAAAGAATGGTAGGGTGAAGGAACCATGGGTGACAAGTGAGGTGGAAAATCTAGTCAGGTGGAAGAAGGCAGCATACATGAGGTTTAGGAAGCAAGGATCAGATGGGTCTATTGAGGAATATAGGGAAGCAAGAAAGGAGCTTAAGAAGGGGCTGAGAAGAGCAAGAAGGGAGCATGAGAAGGCCTTGGCGAGTAGGGTAAAGGAAAACCCCAAGGCATTCTTCAATTATGTGAAGAACAGAAGAATGACAGGAGTGAAGGTAGGACTGATTAGAGATAAAGGTGGGAAGATGTGCCTGGAGGCTGTGGAAGTGAGCGAGGTCCTCAATGAATACTTCTCTTCGGTATTCACCAATGAGAGGGAACTTGATGACGATGAGGACAAGATGAGTGAGGTTGACATTCTGGAGCATGTTGATATTAAGGGAGAGGAGGTGTTGGAGTTGTTAAAATACATTAAGATGGCTAAGTCCCCGGGGCCTGACGGAATATTCCCCAGGCTGCTCCATGAGGCGAGGGAAGAGATTGCTGAGCCTCTGGCTAGGATCTTTATGTCCTTGTTGTCCACAGGAATGGTATCAGAGGATTGGAGGGAGGCGGATGTTGTCCTCTTGTACAAAAAAGGTAGTAGGGATAGTCCCAATAATTATAGACCAGTGAGCCTTGTCCTCTTGTCCTCTTGGTGGGCAAGCTGTTGGAAAAGATTCTTAGAGATAGGATCTCTGGGCATTTAGAGAATCATGGTCTGATCAGGGACAGTCAGCATGGCTTTGTGAAGGGCAGACTGTGTCTAACAAGCCTGATAGAATTCTTTGAGGAGTGACCAGGCATATAGATGAGGGTAGTGCTGTGGATGTGATCTATATGGATTTTCGTAAGGAATTTGACAAGGTCCCACACAGTAGGCTTATTCAGAAAGTCAGATGGCATGGGATCTGGGGAAGTTTGGCCAGGTGGATTCAAAATTGGCTTGCCTGCAGAAGGCAGAGGGTGTTGGTGGAGGGAGTACATTCAGATTGGAGGATTGTGACTAGTGGTGTCCCACAAGGATCTGTTCTTGGACCTCTACTTTTCATGATTTTTATTAACGACCAGGATGTGGGGGTAGAAGGGTGGGTTGGCAAGTTTGCAGATGACACAAAGGTTGGTGGTGTTGTAGATAGTGTAGAGGATTGTCAAAGATTGCAGAGAGACATTGATAGGTTGCAGAAGTGGGCTGAGAAGTGGCAGATGGAGTTCAATCCGGAGAAGTGTGAGGCGGTACACTTTGGAAGGAAAAACTCCAAGGCAGAGTACAAAGTAAATGGCAGGATACTTGGTAGTGTGGAGGAGCAGAGGGATCTGGGGGTACATGTCCACAGATCCCTGAAAGTTGCCTCACAGGTAGATATGGTAGTTAAGAGGGCTTATGGGGTGTTAGCTTTCATAAGTCAAGGGATAGAGTTTAAGAGTCACGATGTAATGATGCAGCTCTATAAAACTCTGGTTAGGCCGCACTTGGAGAACTGTGTCCAGTTCTGGTCGCCTCACTATAGGAAGGATGTGGAAGCATTTGAAAGGGTACAGAGGAGGTTCACCAGGATGCTGCCTGGTTTAGAGAGTATGGATTATGATCAGAGATTAAGGGAGCTGGAACTTTACTCTTTGGAAGGAAGGAGGATGAGAGGAGACTTGATAGAGGTGTACAAGATAATAAGAGGAATAGATAGAGTGGATAGCCAGCACCTCTTCCCCAGGGCACCACTGCTCAATACAAGAGGACATGGCTTTAAGGTAAGGGGTAGGAAGTTCAAGGGGGATATTAGAGGAAGGTTTTTTACTCAGAGAGTGGTTGGTACGTGGAATGCACTGCCTGAGTCAGTGGTGGAGGCAGATACATTCATGAAGTTTAAGAGACTACTAGACAGGTATATGGATGAATTTAAGGTGGGGGGTTATATGGGAGGCAGGGTTTGAGGGTCGGCACACATTGTGGGCTGAAGGACCTGTAATGTGCTGTACTATTCTATATTCTATGTTCTACCCATTGAATGATCTGGTGAGAGTTATCACACCCAGACCACAGATCACTAATTAAAAGAGCATTTAAAACACAGGAAGAGGCCATTTGTCCCATTGCATCTATATCAGTGAAAAAAAAATGCCTATGTTATCCCACCTTCCTGTACCAGAACCATAGCCCCAAACGTCACAGATCTCCAAGTGCATGACTCACATCACAATTATTTCCTTATAACACAGTAATAGGCTTGTTTGGGTTGTGGGTGAAAACCAGAAACTCACATGGCACAGGCAAAATATGAAATTTCACTTAGAGATTACCTGAGGACAGGATTGAACCTGGGCCCCAGGAACAGTGCAGTAGAAGCTCCCCTTTGTGTGGTGTTTGTCCATCGTCGACCTCGATGAGGACCTCAACACCATTATGATAGTGTCGAGACTAACGCATGATTTGGATTTAAATGAGGGAGAGTTGTGCAACGTCAGCCTCACTCTCTCTTCCCAATTCCCATCTGGATCCAGTGGCAAGACAGAGTCGAGATGGTTGGAGATGGGACTAGGCGCAGTGGATGACCAGGACATCTTCCTTGTCTTGTCCTGCTCTACACGTTCCACGACGCTTGCAGAGACAGCCTTCTTGACCATTGGACCTTCCATTGGTCTCGTCCGCTCAATCCGCCGGAGTCTGTCTTCACATGCTGGGAAATTTCCCTTTGTGTACTATTGTTCTGCTTGACTGTTTAAACATCGTGTAAGTTCCTGCTTCTATTACCCACTAGGGCAGTGAATTTCAGGTCTTTTCAAGGTGAAAATGTTTTCCTCACTCCTCACTTATGCAGTTATTTGAAACTAGTGCCCCATGATAGAGATCATTGTTTCTTCCTGTTTTTCTTCATCTGTCTCTTCACAAGTTTATGCGCAGCAATTGTTGGGCTCTTGAAGTGGTGTTTCTGTCATTGCAAAGGAGACAACCTTGGTCTTCCAATATTTTGTCACAACTAAGTATTTCCAGTTCTGATAACTTTCTCAGAAACCCTCTTTGCAATCTCTTCAGTGTAGTCACATCTTTCCTGTCATGTTGTGGCCAGAACAGTATACACGATTCATGCTGTGGTTGCATTTAGAGTGTCTTCTGGTTAATTGGTCCATCCATCAATTGGGGCAGCCATTTATATGAAGCATTTCTTTAAGAACAAAAATTAATCTAGAAAATAGCCAGAATTCCCTTTGTTTATTTGGGACTCTATTGCACTTGATTGGGACAGGAGACTATTGCCAAATAGTTTATAATTAGCATCAGTTCAATAGTTTATAATGCATGGACTTGTGTGCCTGTTATACAATACTTAGAGCAAACGGTGTTTTAATTGCAATCTTTGCATGTGTTTGCATTTAAAAAGCAGTGATCTTTGTCACTAACAGTTGTCAAGAAATAAGCAGCAAGACAATTCAGAACTGTTTTGCACACTGTGGTTTCAAGCATTTAGGCTGGAGACGCCAGAAACAGATGGGAGTGAAAACAAAATGATTTCACTGCTTCAACAAATTAGGCACTACAAAGAATTCAAAGATATGAACGATTATACAGAAAATTACAATGGGACTGAAGATTTGAAGGATGTAATCATCGAAGGGTCAAGGATGTCTCTGATCGATTGCATGACATTCTGAAGTGGGAGGGTGATCAGCCAGATGTCGTGGTGCACATCGGTACCAATGACATAGCAAGGAAGAGTGAGAAGGTCCTGGAGAGTGAGTATAGAGAGCTTGGTAGGAAGTTGAAAAGCAGGACCTCGAGGGTGGTAATCTCAGGATTGCTATCTGTGCTACATGCCAGTGAGGGTAGAAATTGGATGCTCTGGAGGATGAACAAGTGGCTGAGGAACTGGTGTAGGGGGCAGGGTTTCAGATTTCAGGATAATTGGGACCTCTTCTGGGGCAGGTGGGACCTGTACAGGAGAGACGGGTTACACTTGAACTACAGGGGGACCAATATCCTTTCAGGGAGGTTTGTTAATGCTATTGGGGAGGCTTTGAACTAGATTTGCAGGGGGATGGGAACCAGAGTGCCAGAGCTGACAGTGTGGCTGGGGTGAAAATAAATGATGTTAAAAGTTCAAGTAAATCCGCTAATAGAAAGGTTGTGAGTGGTGGTAAAAATCTTCTGAGGTGTATATATTTCAATGCTAGGAGTATTGCGGGGAAGGCGGATGAATTGAGGGCGTGGATTGACACGTGGAATTATGACATTATAGCAATTAGTGAAACTTGGCTACAGGAGGGGCAGGACCGGCAGCTTAATATTCCAGGGTTCCGATGTTTCAGATGTGATCGAGGCAGAGGAATGAAAGGTGGGGGAGTAGCATTGCTTGTTAGGGAAAATATTACAGCAGTGCTCAGGCAGGACAGATTAGAGGGCTTGTCTACTGAGTTCTTATGGGTGGAGCTGAGAAACTGGAAAGATATGGCCACATTAGTGGGATTGTATTACAGACCACCCAATAGTCAACGAGAATTGGAAGAGCAAATCTGCAGAGAGATAGCAGGCAACTGCAGGAAACATAAAGTTGTGGTGTTAGGGGATTTTAATTTTCCATATATTGATTGGGTCTCCCATACTGTTAGGGGTCTAGATGGTTTAGAGTTTGTAAAATGTGTTCAGGAAAGTTTTCTAAATCAATATATAGAGGGACCAACTAGAGGGGATGCAATATTAGATCTCCTGTTAGGAAATGAGTTAGGACAAGTGACAGAAGTCTGTGTAGGGGAGCACTTTGGTTCCAGTGATCATAACACCATTAGTTTCAACTTGATCATGGACGAGGATAGATCTGGTCCTAGGGCTGAGGTTCTTAACTGGAAGAAGGCCAAATTTGAAGAAATGAGAAAGGATCTAAAAAGCGTGGATTGGGACAGGTTGTTCTCTGGCAAGGATGTGATCAGTAGGTGGGAAGCCTTCAAAGGAGAAATTTTGAGAGTGCAGAATTTGTATGTTCCTGTTGGGATTAAAGGCAAAGTGAATAGGAATAAGGAACCTTGGTTCTCAAGGGATATTGCAACTCTGATAAGGAAGAAGAGGAAGTTGTATGACATGTATAGGAAGCAGGGAGTAAATAAAGTGCTTGAGGAGTATAAGAAGTGCAAGAAAATACTTAAGAAAGAAATCAGGAGGGCTAAAAGAAGACATGAGGTTGCCTTGGCAGTCAAAGTGAAGGATAATCCAAAGAGCTTTTACAGGTACATTAGGAGCAAAAGGATTGTAAGGGATAAAATTGGTCCACTTGAAGATCAGAGTGGTCGGCTGTGTGCAGAACCAAAGGAAATGGGGGAGATCTTAAATAGATTTTTTGCAGCTGTATTTACTAAGGAAACTGGCATGAAGTCTATGGAATTAAGGGAAACAAGTAGTGAGATCATGGAAACTGTACAGATCAAAAAGGAGGAGGTCCTTGCTGTTTTGAGGAAAATTAAAGTGGATAAATCCCCGGGACCTGACAGGGTGTTCCCTCGGACCTTGAAGGAGACTAGTGTTGAAATTGCAGGGGCCCTGGCAGAAATATTTAAAATGTCGCTGTCTACAGGTGAGGTGCCGGAGGATTGGAGAGTGGCTCATGTTGTTCCGTTGTTTAAAAAAGGATCGAAAAGTAATCCGGGAAATTATAGGCCAATAAGTTTAACGTCGGTATTAGGTAAGTTATTGGAGGGAGTACTAAGAGACAGAATCTACAAGCATTTGGATAGACAGGGACTTAATAGGGAGAGTCAAACATGGCTTTGTGCGTGGTAGGTCATGTTTGACCAATCTATTGGAGTTTTTCGAGGAGGTTACCAGGAAAGTGGATGAAGGGAAGGCAGTGGATATTGTCTACATGGACTTCAGTAAGGCCTTTGACAAGGTCCCGCATGGGAGGTTAGTTAGGAAAATTCAGTTGCTAGGTATACATGGAGAGGTGGTAAATTGGATTAGACATTGGCTCAATGGAAGAAGCCAAAGAGTGGTAGTAGAGAATTGTTTCTCCGAGTGGAGGCCTGTGACTAGTGGTGTGCCACAGGGAGCAGTGCTGGGTCCATTGTTATTTGTCATCTATATCAATGATCTGGATGATAATGTGGTAAATTGGATCAGCAAATTTGCTGATGATACAAAGATTGGAGGTGTAGTAGACAGTGAGGAAGGTTTTCAGAGCCTGCAGAGAGACTTGGACCAGCTGGAAAAATGGGCTGAAAAATGGCAGATGGAGTTTAATACAGACAAGTGTGAGGTATTGCATGTTGGAAGGACAAACCAAAGTAGAATATACAGGGTTAATGGTAAGGCACTGAGGAGTGCAGCGGAACAGAGGGATCTGGGAATACAGATACAAAATTCCCTAAAAGTGTCGTCACAGGTAGATAGGGTCGTAAAGAGAGCTTTTGTACATTGGTCTTTATTAATCAAGGTATTGAGTATAAGGGCTGGAACGTTATGATGAGGTTGTATAAGGCATTGGTGAGGCCGAATCTGGAGTATTGTGTTCAGTTTTGGTCACCAAATTACAGGAAGGATATAAATAAGGTTGAAAGAGTGCAGAGAAGGTTTACAAGGATGTTGCCGGGACTTGAGAAACTCAGTTACAGAGAAAGGTTGAATAGGTTAGGACTTTATTCCCTGGAGCGTAGAAGAATGAGGGGAAAGTTGATAGAGGTATATAAAATTATGATGGGTATAGATAGAGCGAATGCAAGCAGGCTTTTTCCACTGAGGCAGGGGGAGAAAAAAACCAGAGGACATGGGTTAAGGGTGAGGGGGGAAAAGTTTAAAGGGAACATTGGGGGGGCTTCTTCACACAGAGAGTGGTGGGAGTATGGAATGAGCTGCCAGATGAGGTGGTAAATGCAGGTTCTTTTTTAACATTTAAGAATAAATTGGACAGATACATGGATGGGAGGTGTATGGAGGGATATGGTCCGTGTGCAGGTCAGTGGGACTAGGCAGAAAATGGTTCGGCACAACCAAGAAGGGCCAAAAGGCCTGTTTCTGTGCTGTAGTTTCTATGGTTCTATGGAAAGCATTATAGGAAGCCAGTCCATTATCTGCATTAGGTGTTTGCATTAATTTTGTTCATTTACAGTCAATCAAACAAACATGGTTGTGCGCTGGTTGTCCATCATATATGACAATGAAAGAAAGTGGAAAAGCCATTGCACTGGGAAAATTCCATTCTGTCAACCTCGGAAGTCTAGGTGCAGCGATACAAATAGTTGTTACAAACTGGGGTCTTCCTTGGTTGCCCATGATTTTCTCTGTGTCTTATCATGCCCTTTGCTCTCCACAAAACATTGCAGAGCCATCTTTTTGGCCAGTGGATCTCACTGTTTTCTCATCTTCCCAGTCCGTCAGGGCTGGCTTCCCATTCCAGGACAGCCATGTCCCTACTTCACTACGTTATGAGATCCGTTGGCTACCTTCACACAATTTAACCCACCTGTCAAAGTGGTGTGCTAAAGTGTTGCTGCTATCGCTTGTAAACGGTTACTTGGATCCACAAGTGAGAGTTAAGTGTCCAGTGGGGTCCAGAGGTGAGTGAGCAGCTCCAGAATAGACATGAAAAGCCCCTTCACCAGAGGTGCTACCGCTCCCTGGATATCCCATACATAGTTGTGTACAGTGGATCAATTCCTCTGTTGTTAACTATTAGGAACTAATACACAGCCTTATAGAACTATAGTAGCTTTTGTAGTGTTCTAATTTGCTCAATATTTCATTTAAATATAGAATTTGTCACTCAGTTAAAGAGTAGATGATCTTTTTTATACCTTTTTAACTACTTCCATGAAGCTTTGGCTAATTGGAGCAGTCACTTAAGTGGGCCAAAATATACTGGTCCTGAGATGTCCTAATTAACAGGAACCCGCTGTATTCCTCTCCTGTATGCTGTATATTAGGATTAAGGAAATCACTCTTGATGCTTTGTTAACTACATTATTAATCTGTCCTGCTACCTTTCAGGATGTGTGGACACATCCACTACCATGTCATCTTGCTTTGTCTATTTGGCATTGTTCTGCCAAAGTCATGAAGTAACCTGTTTCTCCCACAGCCGAAAGCTTTCCTTTGTACTGTGAGATGTGTGGACAGCTTTCATTTCATCTGCTTACTTATCATACCCACTTTAATTAAGTCTATGGTATTAATAAATATCACTGAAAATAAGGAACTAAGTACTCTGCCCAGTGGAATCCCACTAGAAATAAGTTTCCAGTAAAAAAATAATTACACTATCCATCACATTTCCTGCTACTGAACCAGTTTTGGACCCCATATGCCACTTTCACTTTGACGATTTACATTTTTGGCCAGCCACTCAATGGGACCATGTCAAAAGCAATATTAAAATCAATATTGACCACACAAATGTATGTCTCTCATCAATGTTTCCTGTGACCTTCGCACGGTCAGTCAGACCAGAACAAAATTGCAATAATTGCCCTTTTGAAATAATGTGCTTAAGGATTGATTATCATTGTATGAATGATTATAATAAGTAACATGTTTATAATTTTATAATTCTCAATGCAGGTAGCCTGTGTTTCCTGCATTCCATTCAACAGATTGGGGTTAATTGTTCATCTTGATACCAATGCCAGCTGCCTGTTTTTTTTTTGGGGGGGTGGAGCCAATTTAGCCCCTATTGACACATTACAATATTGGGGTTGAAGTTTCTATTGTGTACAGTTTTGGGCCTCTCATCTTAGAAAAGATGTGCTGGCATTGGAGAGGGCGCAGAGGAGGTTCACAAGGATGATTGCAGGAATGAAAGGGTTGTCATACGAGGAATGTTTGATGGCTCTGGGTCCGTACTCGCTGGAATTTAGAAGGATGAGGGGGGATCTCAGTGAAACCTTTCGAATGCTGAAAGGCCTAGACAGAGTAGATGTGGAAAGGATATTTCCCATGGTGGGAGAGTCTTGGACAAAAGGGCACAGCCTCAGGATAGAGGGGCACCCTTTCAAAACAGAGATGCGGAGAATCTTCTTTCACCAAAGGGTGGTGAATTTGTGGAATGTGTTGCCACGTGCAGCTGTGGAGGCCAGGTTGATGGGTGTATTTAAGGCAGAGATTGATAGGTTCTTCATTGGACATGGCATCAAAGGTTACGGGGAGAAGTCCAGAATCTGGGGTTCAGGAGGAGATAGACAAAAAGATCAAACATGATTGAATGTCGGAGCAGATTCAATGGTCCAGGTGGCCTAATTCTGCTCCTATGTGTTATGGTCTTATGGTTTCAGATAGGTAGGCAAGTTTATCTTCTCTTCCTGCACACATTACTGAACCAGTGAACCAGGGAGTTTGCTTTTCAACAATCTTACTGTGTCATGCACTTTATTGTTATTTTCTATTTCAGGTTTTTATTTTTGGATTTAAGTCAAAACAAATTCATGTTCTCAGAGAGCTATGGTGAAGTTTAAACTCACATTCACAAGAGTACCACAGAACTGCTGTGCTAGTGCAACTGATGTACAGTTCCCAGGATTCAAGTTTCATCCTAAACTCAGGTGATGGATGTGTGCAGATCTTCTGCAGCCCTGTGTGTTTTCTCCAGTTGTTCTGATTTCCTTCCACATTCCTGGAGAGTAGGTTAATTGATTCCAGTGAATTATCTCCAGTTTAAGCAGATTGTTGGAAAATCTGGAGAGAATAAATGGTAATGAGAGAAAGAATAGACTACAGAGACATAATTTGGAAGTGGTGAGATGATGTGATCACTTTGAGAATGAACAGGCATGGATTTATGGGCCAAATGACTTCTTCAATTATTGTTTCAGATCTGATTAATTATTCAGTAAAATAGCTGTTAATGTACTTAACCCATTAGAATTAGACATCATTAACTCATCGCCTCATTTTCCAAACACTATCCCATTACCCCCATCATAATAATGATACCACATTTCTGTCCCATCTTCCCAATCACACCCTTAACACCAACCTTCCTTTTCCCTATGATTCCTGCATCACGAGTTCTTTCCTGGCAGATTGGCGCACAGTTTATCATATGAATGTATCATTAAAATTTCAAGAATTATTGACTTTCCACCACGAGGTTTGAATTTACTACTTCAAAAAAGAAATCTCTGTTAAGCATCTTGTTTGGAAAAGTAGGTTAATTGATATGAAAGAAAGAAAAAGAGAAAAAAAGACAGGAACACTTGTATTTATAAATCTCTTTTCATAACCTCAGGATATTCTGAAGCACTTTCCAGTTAATGAAGCAGCTTTTGAAGAAGAGCCTGTGCTGCAGTGGAGCAAACATAGCAGCCAATGTGCAGAGCTAACTCACAAATGCAATGTGGTAACGATCAGATAATTAGTTTTCAGTGATATGGGTTGAGGTTTGATCAATCACTGCACATGCTACTGAGACCAAAGAAGTGCTTTTGTTGGACAGCAATCAGTTTAGTTTTACAGATGGACAAATCATGGCAGGTGGCACATCTCCATTCACCATGAAGTGATTTGGAATACCCTGAGATTATGAAAGATATTTTAAAATTTAAATTCTTCTTTTCTGATTTTTTTCTGCCTGTACATTTACATAAGACTATAAGACTTAGAAGCAGAATTAGGCCATTTGATCCATTGAGTCTGCTCCCATTCTCCTGCCTTCTCCCCATAACTTTTGATGCTCTTACGAATCAATAATCTATTCACGTCCACTTTAAATATAACCAATGGCATAGCCTCCATAGCCATCTGTAGCAATGATTTCCACAGGTTCACCAGCCTCTGGCTAGGAAATTCCTCCTGATCTCTGCTCTAAAGGTTCATCTGTCTATTCTGAGGCTGTGCACTCTGGTTCTAGACTACTCCACTATAGGAAGTATCCTCTCCACATCCATTCTGTCTATGCCTTTCAATATTCAATAGGTTGCAAAGAGATCCACTAATATTCTTCCAAAATTCAGTGAGTACAGGCCCAGAGGCATCAAAGGCTTCTCATATGTTAATCCGTTCATTCCTGGAATCATTCTTGTGAATCTCCTCTAGACCCTCTCCAATGTCAGCACACCTTTTCTTAGATAATGGGCCTAAAACTGATCATATTCCCAGTGCATCTGACCAATGCTTTATAAAACTTCAGCATTATAATCTAGCCCTCTCAAAATGAATGCTAACATTGCATTTGCTTTCCTTACCAACAATTCAATCTGCAAGTTAACTTCTAGGCAATCCTGTAAGAGGACTCGCAAGTACCTTTGCACCTCTGATTTTGAATATTCTCCACATTTTAGAAAATCATCTGCACATTTATTCCTTCTAACAAAGTGAATGGCCATACACTTCAAACACTATTTTCCATCTGCACTTCTTTGCCCATTCTCCCAATCTGTCCAAGTCCTTCTGCAGCTTCCCTGTTTCCTGAAATCTACCAGCCCCTCCACCTATCTAGTATCCTTCCGTCATCTAAATTGTTGACATATAATCAGAAAAGAAATGGTTGACTAATCCCTGCGGAACACCACTTGTTACCAGCAGCCAACCAGCGTAGGCCTCCTTTATTCCAATTCTTTGCCTCCTGCCAGTCAGTCAATCATCTATCCATGCTCATATCATTCCTGTAATATCATGGGCTCTTAACTTGTTAAGCAGCTTCATGAGTGGCACCTTGTCCAAGGCCATCTAAAAATCCATAGTAAACAACATCCACTGGCTTTCCTTTGTCCTGCCTGATATTTCTTCAAAGAATTCCAACAGATTTACAGGCAAGGTTTCCTCTAAAGGAAGCCATGCTGACTTTGGCATGTTTTACCATGCGTGTACAAGTACCCTGAATTCTCATCCTTAATAATTAACTCCAACTTCCCAAACAACTGAAGTCAGGGTAATTGACATATAATTTTCTTTCTTCTGCCTCCCTCCCTTCTTAAAGAGTGGAGTGACATTTGCAATTTTTCGGTCCTCTGGAAACATTCCAAGATATATTATTACTAATGCCTTCACAATCCCTTCAGTTACCTCTTTCAAAACCCTGGTTTGTATTCTTTCTGGTCTAGTTGACTTTATCTACCTTCAGACCTTTCAGCTTCTCAAGTACAATCTCCTTAGTAATAGTAACTACTCTCTGAAACTCACAAATCCATGGCATACTGCTTGTTTCTTCTACAATGAAGACTGATGCAAAATACTTTTTAAGTTCATCTGCCATTTCCATGTCCCTCATTACTACCTCTCCAACATCATTATCCAGCAGTCCAATACCACTCAGGCCTCTCTTTTACTCTTCATATATCTGAAAAAAATCTTTTGGTGTCATTTTTGATATTTTTGTCTAGTTTACCTTCATGTTCCATATTTACTCTCCTTATGGTTTTTTAGTTGCCTTCTATTGGTTTTTAAAAGCTTCCAAATTCTCTAACTACCCACTAATATATGCTATATTACATGTCTTCTCATTTGCTTTTATGCTGTCTTTCAATTCCCTTGACACTCACTGTTGTCTTATCTTCTCTTTTGGAATACTTCATCTTCATAATGTGTACGTACTGTGCTTTCCAAACTCCCTCAGAAACTCCGGCCACTGCTGTTCTGCTGTCATCTCTGATACTGTCTCCTTCCAATCAACTTTGGCCAGCTCCTCTCTCATGCTTCTGTAATTCCACTTACTCCATTTTAATAATAATAAATCTGTCTTCATCTTCTCCCTCTCAAACTACAGGGTGAATTCTATAATGTTATGATCACTGTCTGCAAAGAATTCCTTTACCTTAAGCTCCCTATTCAAATCTGGATTATTACGTAACACCCAATCCAGAACTGCCTTTCCCCTAGTGGGCTGAACCACAAGCTGCTCCATAAAACCATCTCATAGGCATTCTACAAAATTCCCTCTCCTGGGATTCAACACTAACCTGATTTTCCCAATCTGCTTGCATATTGATACCTCCCATGGCTATTATACTACTACTACATCGACTCAGGCCTAGGGGGCTGGCGTCGGGCATGATGACAGATTCTCCACTTCTCCCTCTCCCTCATCAGTGTGTTCAGTTCATCTACATTGACTGCGCCGCTGTCTTCTTGGAGCCTGTTGACCATAGCCTTGGGAGGGCGCCCAGGGTTCATCCTCCTGTGCTTGGGCTCCCATATGATGACTAGGCTGGCAGGTAGCTCGGGGTGGCGTAGATAGTGCCCCGCTAGTTGCAGTCTTCTCGCCTCTATTATAGCATTGCGTTTATTGTATGCCTTTTCTATTTCCCATTGAAATTTATATCTCACGTGTCTGCTGCTTGGGGGACCTGTATATAACTCCCATCAGGGATTTTTTACCCTTGCAGTTTCTTACTCTACCCTCAGAGGTGCTACATGTTCCAATCCTATGTTACCTCTTTCTCAGCATTTGATTTTATTCTTTTACCAACAGACCACCCCATCCCCTCTGCCTACCTGCCTGTCCTTTGATACAAGGTGTATCCTTGGATGTCATTCTTCTAACTATGCTCTTCTTTCAGGCACATCTCAGTGATGTCCACAACATCATAGTGAACCTGCCAATCTCTTACTGTTCTACAACATCATCTACCTTATTCCGTTTTCAAATATAACATTTTCAGTCTTGTATACATCACCCTTTTCGATCTTGCCCCCATGTTAAAGTTCACCTCATCCCACTGAAAACAATTTTGCCCTGTAATCTGCCTGTACATTCTCACAGTCTCACTACACAATGCATCTACTTGTCAACTAACTGCTCCATCCCCAACCCTATCACTCTGATTCCCATTTCCTTGTCAAATTATCTAAACCCTCCCTAACAGCTTGAGCAAACCTGCTCACATGGATATTGGTCGCCCTCGGGTTCAGTTGTAACCCGTGCTTTCTGTACAGGCCATACTTTCCCCAGAAGAGATCCCAATGATCCAGAAATCTGAACCCTTCCTCCCTGTACCACTTCCTCAGCCACTCATTTATTTATACCATTATCCTATTCCTGCCCTGACTAGCGCATAGCACTGGGAGTAATCCTGTGATTATTACCTTGGAGATCCTGTTATTCAGGCTCTTCTCTAACTCCTTACATTAACTGCACAGGTCTTCTTCCCCCTTTCTGCCAATGTCTTTGGTGTCAATGTGCTACATGACCTTTGCTCACCCTCCCTCTTGAGAATCTTCTACAGTCATCTGAGACATCCTGGATCCTAACATCAGGGAAGCAGCAAACCATTCTGGCTTCTGTTTTGCAGCCACAGAATCTTCTGTTCATCCCCCTATCGAGCTTCCAATCTCTACCACTCTGTCTGAGTTTACCATTCCTTGCTGAAACTCAGAGCCAGCCACAGTGCCAGTGGCTTAGCTATGGCTGCTCTGCTATTATAGATTATCTGCCCCAGCAGTGTTTGCCCCATCAGTGTGGTTTCAGAATCAAGGTTACCTGTCCTAATGCATAGGAGATGGATACATATTATCAAGACATTTGAATGGTCCAATAGGAGCGGTGAACCACCTTCAGCAAATTCTGGATCACTGAGGTCCTTACCCAGTTGATCTCAATGAAAAATGTTATATTTTTTCATGGATCTCAAAGCTTTTATTTTGGGCTTATTACACTTGTTTGGTAAACCCAATTGGAAAATCTATTTGTCAATCCACCTTACACCCTGAACCAGTTACCCATGGATTTGCAGGCAACCTTAATCATACAACTTTTAACCGAGGATTGAAAACAAGAAAGTAAAGACTTTTTTACAGCAATGGTATTTGAAATGTTATATGTTAGATAAAGAATGAAGGTAAGCAAGCCAATAATATCAAAAGTTTATTCAGATATATTAGAAGCAAGAGAAAATCTGCAGATGCTGAAAATCCAAGCAACACACACAAAATGCTAGAGGAACTCAGCAGGCCAGGCAGCATCTAAGAAAAGAGTCCAGTTGATGTTTCAGGCCGAAACCCTTCAGGTACAGTAAAAAAAAAAATAAGAGGTAGCTGAGGAGATTGTGGAAGCATTAAAGGTGATCCTTCAAGAATCACTAGATTCTGGAATAGTTCTAGAGGACTGGAAGATTACAAATGTCACTCCACTGTTTAAGAAGTGAGGGAGGCAGATGAAAGAAAATTATAGGCCAGTTAGCATGACTTCAGTGGTTGAGAAGATGTTGGAGTCCATTATTAAGGACAGAGTTTCAGGGTACTTTGTGACACATGATAAAATAAGCCAAAGTTGGCTTGATGGGTTCCTGAAGGGGAAATCTTACCTGACAAATCTATTGGAATTTTTTGATGAAATAACAAGTAGGATAGTCAAGGGGAGTCAGTGGTTGTTATTTACTTGGATGTTCAGAAGGCTCATGAGGCTGCTAAACCAGATAAGAGCATATGGTATTACAGGAAAGATGCTAGCATGGATAGAAGATCAGCTGTCAGGCAAGAGGCAAAGAGTGACAATAAAGGGAGCCTTTTTACTGGTTGGTTGTTGGTGACAAATGTTGGGACCACTTCTGTTCATGTTATCAATGATCTGAATGACAGAATTGATTCCTTTGTGGCCTAGTTTGTGGATGACATGAAGATGGGTGGAGGGGCAGCTAGTGTTGAAGGAGCAGAGATTCTGCAGAAGGATTTAAACAGATCAGGACAAAGAAGTGGCAGATGGAATATAAAGCAGGGAAGTGTATGGTATTCTACTTTGTTGGAAGGAATAAAGGCATAGAATGTTTTCTAAATGGAGAGAAATTTCAGAAATCATAAGTGCTGAGGGACTTAGGAGTCTTCATGCAGAATGCCCTAAAGTTAACTTGCAGGTCAGGTTGGTGGTAAAGAGAATGATTTGGGGAATGATAGGGTTAATGTATGAGGAACATTTGATGGCTGTGGGCCTGTACTCGCTGGAGTATAGAAGAATGAGGGGGGATCTTATTGAAACCTATCGATTATTAAAAGGCTTAGGCAGAGTGAATCTGGAGGTCAAGTCATTGAGTATATTTAAAGGAGAAGTTGATAGGTTTTTTGGTTAGTCAGGAAAGAAGGCAGGAGAATGAGATTGAGAGGGATAATAAATGATTAATAATAAATTAGCCTTGATGGAATGTCGGTGCGGACTTGATGGCCGAGTGGTTTAAATCTGCTTATGTATAAGACCAGCTGGAATGAGCCCCACCCCAGAACTCCTATGCAAATATTTGACCAATGGCAAAGCTCTGCTTTTCCTCAACTTTCTGTGCAACAAAGCCTTCAAAAGTTTCTCACATCTCAATTCTCCTGACAATTAGGAACATATAATAAAATCGAAAAATGAAACCACCAGTTGAAAAGAAATTAGTAACTATTAACTATAAACAATTTTAAATAATTAAAGCAGAAAACACAAATCATTAAAAAAGACATTTCTTCCACACAGCTGTCATATCCTTATTACAATAAATGTGCTCTGGGCTTCTACTCCAGGTCTAATTGGAGGCATGAACTTAGAGTAGGGTGGCAGTTTGGAGATAAGTATTTACAAAAAGGTGTGTAAAGCGTTCCCTCCCTTTGCTGAACTGCTGATCATCCTTGGGCAAGATGTTGTACCTGCCTAGCCCCTGGATCAGGGTCACATGAAGCCCTGGAAGCAGGTGGTGGATGGTTGTATGAGCAGCTGCTGCATATCACAGTTCTGTTTACATAACCACTGACGCCAGGCAGATAATCTCAGAAGAGTATTGATAATGGCTAGGATAACCCATCTTGTAAAGACATGGCCCAGAAGATGCACTGGCAAACCATGTCTGTAGATAGATTTGTCAAGACCAATCATGGTCAGATTGCCGATGTCAGACAACATGGCACATAATGATGATGATGATAATGAATTCAGACCAGACTCCCCAAATTAAGCGGCAGAAAAAATTGAAGAAACTCATGCTGCCCTGCTGGATATCAGCAATGAAGAGAGCTTGGAACCTGCTGGATGAACTCCATCAGTAGATTTCGGTCTTCGAGATTCACTCAGGAGTCTCAAATTTTCCATTTTTTACATACTGACAATTGGCAAAATCCATCAAAATCTGAGGCCATTTAATACTCTCTGTATTTGACATCAAGTTGATGGGTATAATAGGATTTTCTCATTCCTCACTTTCGTTATGAATATTATATAACCTGACTGACAGGCTCAGAGTGCATTGTAAACCGCTACAGCAACATTTGATCTATTTATACAGATTTTCTCAAACACTCGATTGGATTACAGCATTGTAGTTACTGTTGTCTCTTTATTATTCATGATGGGCTCTGGACTGCCTCTTTTGTTTGTCACTGCCTGTGGCTCTGCAGCTGAAAAGTTCTGCTTCATGTCAGCACTTGGCAATTGCTGTTCATTTTGGTTTTAAGGCTTGGTGGATAAAAATACTTCTCTATATCAATAATGGGGAGGACAATAAATTCAAATGAAATGAGATAATTTATGTATTTGCTTATTGAAGTTACACTTCTCCAGTCCCTTGATTGTTCCGGATTTGCAGATGAATAATTGATTATTGGAAATTGCACTTCCAATTTAGACTTTACGGAGAATAATAAGCCATGATAGCTCCCAGGCAATCATCTCACCTCAGTATTTTGGTGATGCTATAAGCTGCAACAAAACTCGCATTATTAATAAGGATCACTTTAGCCTCTCAATGGGATTCCGACTTAGTAGTTGCCCGTATGAGTCAATTATTCTCCACAGGGTAAAAATAAGGGTATGCTATTTTTAGCAAATAGGCAGGACCGTTGCTGTGAAATTCCTCTGTCCATTACTATAATTAAGTGTGATTTTTAAAATAGTGCACAGGGATTCTCATCTCTATGCAGCAACCCGTTGACTAAAAATAGGATTACGATTTCTACCTGTTTTACATTTATCTCTTAATGCCTTGGTTCATATATTCAGAGTAGTATTTCCTTTTTCATTCGGCTTTCTTTCTTACATCAGCTGCCACGTGCATCATCCTAGGCTACATTAATGACGTAATCATTGGAAGTTATAACTAACTGATAGCCATTGAAAGCTGTCAGCATAGCAATGATAGGGTTCATTCATGTGATGAATCATCATTTCACTCAGAATCTCTGAGTTTCAAATGTATTAGCATTATCTTTAGATCACTTCAGACCCCTTCAATTGTTCTTGAGCTTCCGATGTTTAACCGGGAGTCAGGCTGTGGACCATCAAGGTAACATGTCAGTGTACATCTAGAAACAAGTTGACTCTCTGTGACAGATTTGGTAATTTGATTTCTGAGGCAGGTAATTACTCCAGGGAACTAACTAATGTGCTCAATGAGGAATTTAATGTAAATTGAAGGACAATTTTTCTCTCTTCCCACTTAATAGGTGTATAAGATGAAAAGAGGTATTGATAGAGTGGACAGCCAGTGCCTTTTTCCCAGGATGGAAATGGCTAACATAAGAGTGCATAATTTTAAGAAGATTCAAGGAAAGGTCCAAGGGAATGTCAGGTTTTTAGCACAATGGTGGGTGCTTGGAACATGCTGCTAGGGGTGAGGCAGGTAATAGACTAGAAGACTATAAGACACAGGTGCAGAATTAAGCCATTCAGTGCATCGAGTCTGCTCCGCCATTCCATCATGGCTGATCCTAGCTAAAATAATTCCTCCTTACCTCTGCTCTAAAGGGTCATGCCCTCTCGTTCTGGATACCCCCACCAACGGAAACATCTTCTCCACATCCACCCTATTTAGTCCTTTCAACATACAGAAGGTTTCAATGAGATCCCACCCCCCAGATTCTTCTAAATTCCAGTGAGTACAGGCCCCTAAGCTGCCAAATGCTCCTCATATGTTAACCCCTTCGTTCCTGGAATCATCCTCGTGAACCTCCTCTGGACTCTCTCCAATGATTAACCTTTCTGAGATATGGGGTCCAAAACTGTTGACAATACGCTAAGTACAGCCTGACTAATGTCTTATAAAGGCTCAGTATTATATCTTTGCTCTTATTCTATTCCATGTGAAATAAATGCCAACATTTCATTTGCCTTCTTTGTCACAAACTCAACCTGTAAATTAATCTTCTGGGAATCTTGCATGAGGATTCCTATGTCCCTCTGCACCTCCAATGTATGAACCTTTTCCCCATTTAGATAATAGTCCGCTATTGTTCATTTTACCAAAATGCATTATCATACATTTCCCAACACTGTATTCTATCTGCACTTTTTGGCCTATTTTTCCAATTTGTCTAAGTCCTGCATTGCTTCCTCAGCACTACCTAATCCTCCACCTATCTTCTTATTATCCGCAAACTTTGTCACAAAGCCATCAATTCCATTATCTAAATCATTGACAATGTGAAAAGTAGCGGTCCCAATACTGACCTCTGAGGAACACCACTTGTCACCGGCAGCCAACCAATACAGGCCTCTTTTATTTCCACTCGGTGCCTTCTGCCTGTCAGCCATTTTGTTATCCATGCTGGTATCCTTCCTGTAATGCAATAGGATTTTATCTTGTTAAGCAGCCTCATCTGTGGCACTTTTTTAAACGCCTTCGGAAAATCCAAGTAAATGATATTCACTGTTTTTCTTTTGTCCATTCTGCTTGTTGCTTCCTTGAAGAACTCTAACAGATTTATCAGGCAAGACCTTCTTCAACTGAAACCATACTGACTTCGACTTATTTTATTATTAGTCTCCATGTACCTCAAAACCTCATCCTTAATAATAGACTCCAACACTTTCCCAACCCCTGAGATTAGGCGAACTGGCCTATAATTTTGCCTTCCTCCCTTCTTAAAAAGTGGATTGATATTTGCAATCTTCCAGCTCTCTAGAACCATGCCAGAATCAAGTGATTGGTAATGATATTTCAACAATGTATCTGTTTCTTCAGCAAGCTCTCTCAGGATTCTGGGATGTAGACCATCTGGCCCAGGTGACATATCCATCTTAAGACCTTTGAGTTTGCCTAGTGCTTTTTCCTTTGTAATAGCAATGACACTTGTGGACCTCTGGCACACTGATTCTTCCATACGTAGTGTCTTCCACAATGAACACTGATGCAAAGTACCAATTAATTTCATCTGTCGTTTCTTTGTCCCCCATTGCTACCTCGCCAGCATCATTTTCCAGTGGTCCAATATCAACTCTCACCTCCCTTTTACTTTTTATATAACTGAAAAAAGGGGCATTTGAGAGAATCTTAGATTGGATGAAAGGAAATGGAGGGCTGTGTGGAAGAGAAGCATTAGTTTGATTTTGGAGTAAGTTGAAGGATCAGCACAACATTGTGACTGAATGGTCTATCCTGTTCTAAGCTGTACTATGTTCTATGCTCTTATAACATTGCAAACTAATTTCATTCGAGTTAAAATGGCAGTAAGTGGATGCTTACCAGCACTCTTTGTTAGAAACTGGCATAGTTTTAATAGTTCTAAATCCTGTGCTTTGATGGAATTCTTAAATCTATTTTCTTCCCTATATACAACTAGGAATGTAGGATTTAAGTATTTGGCCAAAGAGCATGCATGGGATATATGGCAAACCAATACCTTACATGCATAGATTTCTTAGTTACTTATTTTAGTCTATTTCCATATTTCAGATACCTGACCAACCTTCTTAAGTTAATGCTGCCTTTCTGTCTCATTACTATCTTTCTCTAATTTGGGGATAACATTTGGATAAATTTGTTAATTTTCACAGAAGATGAGAGTGAGGAAGACCTGAGGTTGTATTGATTCAAGTGCTGGACTGAATCAGAAAGGTGGGTTACAGGCCGAATTGAGGTGATAGAGTGCAGGCCCAGAGCATACTGGAGTGATTGAACCCAATGTTTGGACGAAGATTTAAGCACCGGGCTGAATTGGAAAGGTTGAGTACAGACCGAATCGAAACGGTGGGCCCAGGCCCCAGAGTGTAGAAGCAACTGAACCTGATGGTTGGATGAAGATTTCAGAGCCAGGCTAGAATGAAAACGACAGGGTTTCTGGGCCTGAGGTGAGGAACAGCTCACGGCTCCATGACATTTACTCAGCTCTACACTGACTAACGTTCTGGGGACAGACACTGTGGACTAAATTTCAGAATGCTACTTGCATGCATTTATTATTTGCCTGATTTTTTTTTCTCTTTGCACATTGGGTGTTGGATGGTCTTCTTTTCTCTTGGGTTCTTTTGGGTTTCTTTGTTTTGTGGTTGCCTATTACAAGACACATCTCAAAGTGGCATAATGTATACATACTGTGATAATAAATGTACTTTGAACTTTACGATTATTATCAGTCCAATCTGAACTGTGAAAGACCTGTTTAAAATCATGAAGCTTGCCAATGCAGTAGGTAGAGAAACACTGTACCAATTATTGCAGGGCCAAGATCGATGGAACATGCGTAGAAATGAAAGTTATAGGAAAGGGTGACTTTTTTTTCCACACAGAGATTGGTCTGGAATGCACTTTCAGTGGCATAGTATAAAATGTTCAATTATATATTCATTCACTCATGGGATGTGGGCTTTGTAGAGTGAGCCAGCATTTAGTTTCCCATCCCTAGTTGCTCTTAAGAAGTTGGTGGTGAACTGCCCTCTTGAACGACTGCAGTGGGAGCATTCATAAGAGATCTGGTGAAGTATCAACATGTAAAAAGGATCTGCATGACAATGGGGATAGGGCGGAAGTGATACCAGTACAATTGGTCGTACTTTGAGTTAGTATTATTCAGAAGGTCAGAAGATCCACTTCCTTACTCTACCCGTTCTGTGATTCTGCAATATGAGACACAATGATATTTTTAAGATGAAGTGCAAGGTTTTTTGGTTGCCAAGCCTATCTTCTCTAACTTAGTTCTTATTTTCACATCCAGATGAAGGTCTCAGATCTCTGACTCCTGTTCTCTGCTAGTGGTGTTCTCCACTTCATTGTTTGCCATTATCCTGTTTAGAATCTAAGAACAGCATTCAGTTACTCAGATACATCTTATTAATGGAGGATGATGAGTTTAACACTCTAAGGAATGTGCACATGAATAATGGCAGCAGTAGCAAACTGCTGTAGATGCTGCATATCTAAAGCAAAACTGGAAACATGCTGGAAATGCTCAGCAGTTCAGGCAGCAATTGTGGAGAGACTTACAGTCAGCTCTTCAGGCCGATGTTCATTGATCTGATTATTCAAATCTGTTTATTTTCTATTTCAAGAGCTTCGCTAGACTTTCATGTTTGTACAGTGATAATATCTTATACTCTTGTTGATCTATATCTATTAATAGGATATACTTCCCTTATCTATGCTTTGACGATGGGGTAAATGTAGTGGTGCATGATGAGTATCTTCATGGATCCTATGAGAAACTGTGGATGCATTAGTGTTCTAGAAAGAGACAAAAGCATAACAATTTGGAGTGTGGGCATAAGGAATCAATTAACGGAGCCTTCCTGTCTCAAGTTATATGATCACTGACCTGCAATAGTGCAGTCAATGTGTGCATCATATCCAGAGGCAGTAGATATTTTTCACAGGTGGATTCATGGATGGATAGATCATATCACTTCCTGAGCTTTTTTTTTTAACCCCTCTGTCTGCTATTTCATCACAAATATACTGAAAGAGAACTGTTCAGCTTATACTAAAAATTTCACATTTTTTACACTATTGTAACATTAAAACACAAGGCTTGGAGAATAAATCTTAAATAAAATGTAGATGCAAGACAAGTATCTGATGCTCAGCACTAGCTCCCTTGAATGACTTAGAACCATAGAACCATAGAAACTACAGCACAGAAACAGGCCTTTTGGACCTTCTTGGCTGTACCGAACCATTTTCTGCCTAGTCCCACTGACCAGCACATGGACCCATATCCCTCCATGCACCTCCCATCCATGTATCTGTCCAATTTATTCTTAAATGTTAAAAAAGAACCCGCATTTACCACCTCGTCTGGCAGCTCATTCCATACTCCCACCACTCTCTGTGTGAAGAAGCCCCCCCCTAATGTTCCCTTTAAACTTTTCCCCCCTCACCCTTAACCCATGTCCTCTGGTTTTTTTCTCCCCTTGCCTCAGTGGAAAAAGCCTGCTTGCATTCACTCTATCTATACCCATCATAATTTTATATACCTCTATCAACTTTCCCCTCATTCTTCTACGCTCCAGGGAATAAAGTCCTAACCTATTCAATCTTTCTCTGTAACTGAGTTTCTCAAGTCCCGGCAACATCCTTGTAAACCTTCTCTGCACTCTTTCAACCTTATTTATATCCTTCCTGTAATTTGGTGACGAAAACTGAACACAATACTCCAGATTCGGCCTCACCAATGCCTTATACAGCCTCATCATAACATTCCAGCCCTTATACTCAATACTTCGATTAATAAAGGCCAATGTACCAAAAGCTCTCTTTACGACCCTATCTACCTGTGACAACACTTTTAGGGAATTTTGTATCTGTATTCCCAGATCCCTCTGTTCCACTGTACTCCTCAGTGCCTTACCATTAACCCTATATGTTCTACGTTGGTTTGTCCTTCCAACGTGCAATACCTCACACTTGTCAGTATTAAACTCCATCTGCCATTTTTCAGCCCATTTTTCCAGCTGGTCCAAGTCCCTCTGCAGGCTCTGAAAACCTTCCTCACTGTCTACTACACCTCCAATCTTTGTATCATCAGCAGACTTGCTGATCTAATTTACCACATTATCATCCAGATCATTGATATAGATGACAAATACCAATGGACCCAGCACTGATCCCTGTGGCACACCACTAGCCACAGGCCTCCACTCAGAGAAGCAATTCTCTACCACCACTCTCTGGCTTCTTCCATCGAGCCAATGTCTAATCCAATTTACCAACTCTGCATGTATACCTAGCGACTGAATTTTCCTAACTAACCTCCCATGCGGGACCTTGTCAAAGGCCTTACTGAAGTCCATGTAGACAATATCCACTGCCTTCCCTTCATCCACTTTCCTGGTAACCTCCTCGAAAAACTCCAACAGATTGGTCAAACATGACCTACCATCCACAAAGCCATATTGACTCTCCATAATAAGCCCCTGTCTATCCAAATGCTTGTAGATTCTGTCTCTATCTCTAGTTTAGAGTTTGCAAAATGTCTTCAGGAAAGTTTTCTAAATCAGTATATAGAGGGACCAACTAGAGGGGATGCAATATTGGATCTCCTGTTAGGAAACGAATTAGGACAAGTGACAGAAGTCTGTGTAGGGGAGCACTTTGGTTCCAGTGATCATAACACCATTAGTTTCAATTTGATCATGGACAAGGATAGATCTGGTCCTAGGGTTAAGGTTCTGAACTGGAAGAAGGCCAAATTTGAAGAAATGAGAAAGGATCTAAAAAGCGTGGATTGGGACAGGTTGTTCTCTGGCAAAGATGTGATTGGTAGGTGGGAAGCCTTCGAAGGGGAAATTTTGAGAGTGCAGAGTTTGTATGTTCCTGTCAGGATTAAAGGCAGATTGAATAGGAATAAGGAACCTTGGTTCTCAAGGGATATTGCAACTCTGATAAAGAGGAAGAGGGAGTTGTATGAAATGTATAGAAAACAGGGGGTAAACTAGGTGCTTGAGGAGTATAAGAAGTGCAAGAAAATACTTAAGAAAGAAATCAGGAGGGCTAAAAGAAGACATGAGGTTGCCTTGGCAGTCAAAGTGAAGGATAATCCAAAGAGCTTTTACAAGTATATTAAGAGCAAAAGGATTGTAAGGGATAAAATTGGTCCTCTTGAAGATCAGAGTGGTGGGCTTTGTGCGGAACCAAAGGAAATGGGGGAGATCTTAAGTAGGTTTTTTATGTCTGTATTTACTAAGGAAGCTGGCATGAAATCTATGGAATTGAGGGAATCAAGTAGTGAGACCATGGAAACTGTACAGATCGAAAAGGAGGAGGTGCTTGCTGTCTTGAGGAAAATTAAAGTGGATAAATCCCTGGGACCTGACAGAGTGTTCCCTCGGACCTTGAAGGAGACTAGTGTTGAAATTGCGGGGGCCCTGGCAGAAATATTTAAAATGTCGCTGTCTACGGGTGAAGTGGCGGAGGATTGGAGAGTGGCTCATGTTGTTCCGTTGTTTAAAAAAGGATCGAAAAGTAATCCGGGAAATTATAGGCCGGTGAGTTTAACGTCAGTAGTAGGTAAGTTATTGGAGGGAGTACTAAGAGACTTCTACAGTCACTAGTGCCAAACAGCTTCCTCTGTTTTGGGAAGTAAGGTTAGGCCATTACATACTGTTGTATCAAGGCCAATTATAATTCACATAAAAATCAGTCAGTCATAATAAACTATGTAAATTAGGTAGAATAAATTTACCACTCTTGACTTAAAAACAAAAGAACAATAAAAAGGAATTATATTGCCACAAAGCCCTCAAGCCTATAGTATCATTTGTAATTCACATTCATCCACTTTTTCACTCAATCTTTGTATCTATTGATTCCTCTGAGGACCAAATATTCATAGAAACATAGAAACATAGAAAATAGGTGCAGAAGTAGGCCATTCGGCCCTTTGAGCCTGCACCACCATTTATTATGATCATGGCTGATCATCCAACTCAGAACCCTGCACCAGCCTTCCCTCCATACCCCCTTATCCCCATAGCCACAAGGGCCATATCTAACTCCCTCTTAAATATAGCCAATGAACTGGCCTCAACTGTTTCCTGTGGCAGAGAATTCCACAGATTCACTACTCTCTGTGTGAAGAAGTTTTTCCTAATCTCAGTCCTAAAAGGCTTCCCCTTTATCCTCAAACTGTGACCCCTCGTTCTGGACTTCCCCAACATTGGGAACAATCTTCCTGCATCTAGCCTGTCCAATCCCTTTAGGATTTTATACGTTTCAATCAGATCCCCCCCTCAATCTTCTAAATTCCAACGAGTACAAGCCTAGTTCATCCAGTCTTTCTTCATATGAAAGTCCTGCCATCCCAGGAATCAATCTGGTGAACCTTCTTTGTACTCCCTCTATGGCAAGGATGTCTTTCCTCAGATTAGGGGACCAAAACTGCACACAATACTCCAGGTGTGGTCTCACCAAGGCCTTGTACAACTGCAGTAGTACTTCCCTGCTCCTGTACTCGAATCCTCTCGCTATAAATGCCAGCATACCATTCGCCTTTTTCACTGCCTGCTGTACCTGCATGCCCACTTTCAACGACTGGTGTATAATGACACCCAGGTCTCGTTGCACCTCCCCTTTTCCTAATCGGCCACCATTCAGATAATAATCTGTTTTCCTATTTTTGCCACCAAAGTGGATAACTTCACATTTATCCACATTAAATTGCATCTGCCATGAATTTGCCCACTCACCTAACCTATCCAAGTCACCCTGCATCCTCTTAGCATCCTCTTCACAGCTAACAACTGCCGCCCAGCTTCGTGTCATCCGCAAACTTGGAGATGCTGCATTTAATTCCCTCATCCAAGTCATTAATATATATTGTAAACAACTGGGGTCCCAGCACTGAGCCTTGTGGTACCCTACTAGTCACCGCCTGCCATTCTGAAAAGGTCCCGTTTATTCCCACTCTTTGCTTCCTGTCTGCTAACCAATTCTCTATCCACATCAATACCTTACCCCCAATACCGTGTGCTTTAAGTTTGCACACTAATCTCCTGTGTGGGACCTTGTCAAAAGCCTTTTGAAAATCCAAATATACCACATCCACTGGTTCTCCCCTATCCACTCTACTAGTTACATCCTCAAAAAATTCTGTGAGATTTGTCAGACATGATTTTCCTTTCACAAATCCATGCTAACTTTGTCCGATGATTTCACCGCTTTCCAAATGTGCTGTTATCACATCTTTGATAACTGACTCCAGCAGTTTCCCCACCACCGACGTTAGGCTAACCGGTCTATAATTCCCTGGTTTCTCTCTCCCTCCTTTTTTAAAAAGTGGGGTTACATTAGCCACCCTCCAATCCTCAGGAACTAGTCCAGAATCTAACGAGTTTTGAAAAATTATCACTAATGCATCCACTATTTCTTGGGCTACTTCCTTAAGCACTCTGGGATGCAGACCACCTGGCCCTGGGGATTTATCTGCCTTTAATCCTTTCAATTTACCTAACACCACTTCCCTACTAACATGTATTTCGCCCAGTTCCTCCATCTCACTGGACCCTCTGTCCCTTACTATTTCTGGAAGATTATTTATGTCCTCCTTAGTGAAGACGGAACCAAAGTAATTATTCAATTGGTCTGCCATGTCCTTGCTCCCCATAATCAATTCACCTGTTTCTGTCTGTAGGGGACCTATATTTGTCTTTACCAGACTTTTCCTTTTTACATATCTATAAAAGCTTTTACAGTCAGTTTTTATGTTTCTTGCCAGTTTTCTCTCATAATCTTTTTTCTCCTTCCTAATTAAGCCCTTTGTCCTCCTCTGCTGAACTCTGAATTTCTCCCAGTCCTCAGGTGAGCCACTTTTTCTGGCTAATTTGTATGCTTCTTCTTTGGAATTGATACTATCCCTAATTTCTCTTGTCAGCCACGGGTGCACTACCTTCCTTGATTTATTCTTTTGCCAAACTGGGATGAACAATTGTTGTAGTTCATCCATGCAATCTTTAAATACTTGCCATTGCATATCCACCGTCAATCCTTTAAGTGTCATTTGCCAGTCTATCTTAGCTAATTCACGACTCATACCTTCAAAGTTACCCCTCTTTAAGTTCAGAACCTGTGTTTCTGAATTAACTATGTCACTCTCCATCTTAATGAAGAATTCCACCATATTATGGTCACTCTTACCCAAGGGGCCTCTCACGACAAGATTGCTAATTAACCCTTCCTTATTGCTCAAAACCCAGTCTAGAATAGCCTGCTCTCTAGTTGGTTCTTCGACATGTTGGGTCAAAAAACCATCCCGCATACATTCCAAGAAATCCTCTTCCTCAGCACCTTTACCAATTTGGTTCACCCAATCTACATGTAGATTGAAGTCACCCATTATAAGTGCTGTTCCTTTATTGCACACATTTCTAATTTCCTGTTTAATACCATCTCCGACCACACTACTACTGTTAGGTGGCCTGTACACAACTCCCACCAGCGTTTTCTGCCCCTTAGTGTTATGCAGCTCTACCCATATCGATTCCACATCTTCCCTGCTTATGTCCTTCCTTTCTATTGCATTAATCTCATCTTTAACCAGCAACGTCACCCCACCTCCTTTTCTTTCATGTCTATCCCTCCTGAATATTGAATATCCCTGAACGTCGAGCTCCCATCCTTGGTCACCCTGGAGCCATGTCTCTGTGATCCCAACTATATCATAATCATTAATAACAATCTGCACTTTCAATTCATCCACCTTGTTACGAATGCTCCTTGCATTGACACACAAAGCCTTCAGGCACTCTTTTACAACTCTCTTAGCCCTTATACAATTATGTTGAAAAGTGGCCCTTTTTGATGCTTGCCCTGGATTTGTCGGCCTGCCACTTTTACTTTTCTCCTTACTACTTTTGTTTCACTCTTAAATATATTCAGCAACTAAACATACACATTTCTGGATAGAAATTTCTAAGATTACACACTTCTGCAAGAAAACGTCCGCAAATATAAAAAGAAAATAAATAAAAAATAACAATAATGAATCATCATTATCATCATCACCAGGGGCCGTGCCAGTTTGAGCTTTGACTGCCATGGCCCATACACTCCTGTTTGGGGTCAAGTGAATCAATTCATTGGTATTCATTTCCAGTTCTCTGGCTGCTGTCTCCATCATCACTTGTCTTTGCCTTCTTCTTGCTTTCTTCCCTTCAGTCTTTCCCATAATTACCATGCATTCTAACTCCTCATTCCTAATCACATGTCCAATAAAGTCACATCGCGTTTTCATGATCTCATACATTATTTCTCTTTTTGTGCTTGCTCTGTTCATGACATCCTCATTAGATATTTGCTTCACCCATGATATTCTTTACATCCTCCTCAAAAACCATATTTCGGCTGCTTCAATTTGTTTCCTCGTGTTACTAGATATTGTCCAACATTCTGAGCCATATAACATAACTGGATAAATGTAAGATTTCAGTACTCTGAGGCGGGTTGTCATGCCTAGTTTAGTATTGGTCAGTATACTCTTCATTCTCGAAAAGGTGTCTTTTGCCATCCCTATTCTTCTTTTGATGTCCATGTCACACCTGCCATCTGATGTCATCCAGCTTCCTAAGTAGCAAAAGTTCTCTACTTGTTTTATGTCTTCCCCATTTATTCTCAGCCTGCAGATAGGATTCTCCTTCTTTTTTGATATCACCATACATTCTGTTTTTTTGCAATTGATAGATAGACCCATTTATGCACTTTCTTCAACAACTATATCAATTAAGTTTTGTAGTTCTTCCCCTGTACTTGCAATTAACACAGTGTCATCTGCATATCTGAAATTATTGATGTTTTCACCGCCAAAGTTGATCCCCAAGATGTCTCTTATTTTTTGTAATATTGTTTCACTGTACACATTAAACAAATCAGGGGAGAAAACATACCCTTGTCTAATGCCTCTCTTGATTTTCGTAAATTGACTCACTTCTCCATCTATCCTTACAGTGGCAGTTTGTTTCCAGTACAGAATTCTAATTAGGCGGAGGACTTTCGAATCTAGAGCTAAAGTTTCCTGTAATATTTTGAATAACTTACTGTGCTTCACTTGATCAAATGCTTTAGTGCAGTCGATAAAACAAACAAATCTTTTTGCATTTGAATAGCTCATTCTGATAGTATCCTTAACATCAATATTGCATTTCTTGTACCTTTGTCTTTCACAAAATCATATTGTTCTTTACTTATTTCAGCTTGTGTCTTACTTTTAGCTCTTGTCATCAAAATTCTTAGAAGTATCTTGGTGATATGACTCATTAAACATATGGTGCTAAGTAATTCACATTCTATTGCTCCAGGTTTCTTAGGAGGAGTGATAAATACTGATTTTTTTCATCTCTTCTGGTACTATTTCAGTCTCATAAATGTCATTGATTAAATCAGTAAGTTTTTCAATTCCATAATCTTCAAGGGCGATAATTTGTTCTATTACTAATTCATCAGGACCTGCTGCCTTTCCTTTCTTCATCTTATTTATTGCATTACGAACTTCAAATTTTAAAATACTTGGACCTTCAATAAATAAGCAATAAATATTGAGAACGCTAGTTGTAGAGTCCTTAAAAGTGAGTCCATAGGTTGTGGAATTAGTTCGTTGTTGGGGTGAGTGAAGTTATGCCCTCTGGTTCAAGAGCCTGATGGTTGAGGTGTAACAACTGTTCCTGGACCTGGTGGTGTGGGACTTGAGGCTCCTTCATCTCCTTCCTGATGGCAGCAGTGAGAAGAGAGCATTGTTTGGACGGTAGGGTCGTTGATGATGGATGTTGCTCTTCTACGACAGCGCTCTTTGTAACTGGGTTCAATAGTGGAGAGGGCATTACTTGTAATGGACTGGTTTGTAAGCACTGCTTTTCATGGGTTTTTCAGTTCAAGGTTCCCATACCAGTCATTATTCTTTCCACCGCACATCTATAGAATCTTGTCAGTTTTAAATAACATGCCAAATCTGCGTAACATTCCAAGAGCAATTATGTTCTGGACCCAGGGTGGATCCTCTGAAATGATAATACTGAGGAATTTAAAGTTGCTGATACTCTCCACCTCTGATCCCCTGATGAGGACTGACTAATTGACCTTTGTTTTCCTCCACCTGTAGTTAAAAATCAACTCTTTGGTCTTGCTGATGTTGAATGAATAGTGGTTGTGGTACCATTCAGCCAGATTCTCAATCTCCCTCCTATATGCTGATTGGTAACCACCTTTGATTCAGCCGATAGCAGTGGTGTTATCAAAAACTTAACCATGGAATTGGGACTTTGCTTAGCTTTGATGTTGAGCTGTTGTGACTATAAGAAAATTGGAGCAGATCCAAGTCATTGCTCAGGTAGAAGTTGATCGGCTTCATAACCAACTTCTCAAAGCACTTCCATCACAATGAACTTAAGTGCTACTGGATGATAGTAAGTGAGGCAGGTTATTACGTTCTTCTCAGGCATGGGAAGAACAGAAACCTGCTTGAAGCAGGTGATATCTTAGACTGCCAACGTGAGCTGTTAATGATATGATGAATACTGCAGCCAGTTGATCTTTAGTACTTAGCCAGGTATACTGTCTGGACCAGTTACATTCTGTTGGTTCACCCTCATGAAGGATGCTCTCACATCAGACTCAGAGACTGAAATCACAGGGACTGTGGGAATTCATGAAGGTGCCTCCATCTTTTGAAGGTCAAAGTGAGCATAAAAGGCATTGAACTCATCTGGGAGCTAAATCTTGTCATATATGTCATTTGCTTTCATTTTGCAGGAAGTGATAGCATTCAAGTTCTGCCACAGATTTTGAGCATCCTTCCATGATACAAGTCTGGTCTGGAATTTTCACTTCGCATGTAAGATGGACTTCCAGAGGTCGTACCTAGACCTCTTGTATTTTACTTGGTTATTATTGGCAGACAGGCAGCAACTCTAGACAGATTAACAAATTAATGTGTCTGATCAATGATCTATCAATGATCTAAGTAGTTGGTTCTACTTGAAGGAGCTTTACAGTATTTCCAGGCTGGAACATTATTTGCATAATGAGGTTTTAAAATGGAGGACTTAATATTCTAGACCTTTTACAATAATGTTATGTTTCTAAAAAGAAGGCATACTATGTGAATCCCATTACCAACAAAATCAAAGTTCAAAGTAAATTTATTATTAAAGTACATATATGTTGCCATATACAATACTGAGATTCCTTTTCTTGTTGGGAATCAGAATAAATAAATTGTAGGCCGTATCTCGATATGATGAATTTGAGTACAGAGAGGAAATTAAGAACCTGGTGGCATGGTGCGAAGACAATAAACTATCCCTCAATGTCAGCAAGACGAAGGAATTGGTTGTTGACTTCAGAAAGAGTAGCAGACTGCACAACCCCATTTACATCGGTAGTGCGCAAGTGGAACAGGTCAAAAGCTTTAAGTTCCTCAGGGTCAATATCACAAATGACCTGACTTGGTCCAACCAAGCAGAGTCTACTTCCAAAAAAGGCGCACCAGCACCTTTTTTTCCTGAGGAAGCTAAGGAAATTTGGCCTGTCCCCTAAAACCCTCACTATTTTTTATAGATGCACTGTAGAAAACATTCTTCTGGGGTGTATCACAACCTGGTATGGAAGTTGTCCTGTCCAAGACCGGAAGAAGCTGCAGAAGATCGTGTACACAGCCCAGCACATCACACAAACCAATCTCCCGTCCTTGGGCTCACTTAACACCGCACGCTGTCAGAGCAATGCTGCCAGGATAATCAAGGACACGACCCACCCAGCCGACACACTTTTCTTCCCTCTTCCCTCTGGGAGAAGGCTCAGGAGTTTGAAGACTCATATGGCCAGATTTGGGAACAGCTTCTTTCCAACCATGATAAGACTGCTGAATGGATCCTGACCCGGATCTGGGCCATACCCTCCAAATATCTGGACCTGCCTCTCGGTTTTTTTTCACTACCTTACTTTTCCTTTTCTATTTTCTATTTATGATTTATAATTTAAATTTTTAATATTTACTATCGATTTGTACAGAGAGCAGAATCAAATGTATCACTGTGATGATTGTATGCTTTGGTATCAATTGTTTGGGGACAATAAAGTATAAAGTATAAAATGTAAGTATAAAGTAAATACAAGAAACACAACAGAACCAATTAAATTGATTGTGTGGATAGTCAGAGGCTTTTCCCCAGGGCTGAAATGGGTAGCATGAAAGAGCATCGTTTTAAGGTGCTTGGATGTAGGTACAGAGGAGATGTCAGGGGTATGTTTTATTACACAGAGAGTGGTGAGTGCGTGGAAGGGGCTGCTGGCAACAGTGGTGGAGGGGGAAATGATAGGGTCTTTTAAGAGTCTCCTGGATGCCTACATGGAGCTTAGTAAAACAGAGGGCTATGGGTAAACCCTAGGTAGTTCTAAGTTAGGGACATGTTCGATACAGTTTTGTGGGCCGAAGGGCCTGTATTGTACTGTAGGTTTTCTATGTTTCTATGTTTTGAAAGGCCACACCAAAAGGGTGGACAATAACCAATGTGCAAAAAAAGGAACAAATTGTGCAATGCAAAAAAGAAATAAATAATAATAGGGTTATTAATAAATTGGCATTTCCTTGTAGTAATACAGGACCAGATGGTTAACACAAGAAAATTTCAAAAGTACAGAATAAAAGACCAGCAAATTCAAGATGATAAATGTGGAAAATGCCAAAAGAAACCAGAAATAATCCAACACATTACAGCATCCTGCAGCAGTTTAACTCAATCTGATTACCTGCACAGGCACAATCAAGTGACCAACATCATTCACCAAAATCTTGCTTTAAAATATAAACTTATAAAATAAACCATACCTTGCTATAAGTTCAGGCCTGATCCAGTTTTAGAGTCAGAATCTCACAAATCATATTTCAACAAATCTGTTATTACATATAAGACAATCCATAATAACCGTCCAGATACAATAATACAGAATAAACAAGCAAGAACAACTTATTTCATAAATATAGCCATTCCAAACACACATAACTTCCAGAAATCCAACATGTGAAACACATCAGAAATATGCATAATTAAAAGAAGAAATTGAAAAACTTTGGAACATTAAAAAGGTATACATTAGTAATATTTACAACTGGCATCATTCCAAATATATCACCACACAATATCATTAAATAATTAGGGCTACACAGCAATATCTATGTAAATCTTCAGTAAACCTCATTATTAAACACCGCTAGAATTGTCCGAAAGTTCCTAGCAATTGAGAAGTGAGTGTGCTTGGCTATGCATGTACCTCAGGTTTTACCAGCTTGAGCTGAGAAAAAAATAAGAATAGAATTATAATAATAAATATCAAGGCCATAAGATGAAGATTCCTTGAATGTGAGTCCAGTTCATTGGAAAAAGTTCAGTGATAAGACAAGTGAAGCTCAGTGAGGTTATCCCCTTTGGTTCAAGAGCCTGAGTCTGGTCCTGACGGTCCTAAACCTTCTTCCTGATATCAGCAATGAGAAAAAGCATAACCTGGATGGTGGGGGTCCTTGATGATAGATGCTGCCTTCCTGGAACAATGTTCTGCGTAGATATGCTCAATAGAGGGGAGGGATTTACCCTTGATAAACTGTGCCTTATTCACCGCTTGATTTAAAGAAAATATAAGGAAGCGAAAGAGAACTGGGTGAATGAACAGTGTGAAGAAATTGAGCAGTATCAACGAAGTCATGATTATAGAGGCCTTCACCGAAAGGTAAAGGATATGATACAATTAAAGAGGACCATGCCATCAGCTGGGTGTATTGAAGACGGTAGTGGTAATCCATGCTATGAAACAGATGAGATCATGGACAGATGGGTTGAGTACTTCTCAAAATTATTTGAAAATAGCAGGATTGAGGATTTACCTCAACTAAATCAAATGACTAATCAACCTAAAATATTGATGTCAGAGACGGAAAGTGCGAATTGGAGTCTAAAGGTCAGAAAGGTGACCGGTGAAGATAAGATTTCCACTGAAATTCTGAAATCACCTGGTCTGAAGGAAAAATGAACTTTTTAGCGATACTGAACAAGAGTTATATGACAGGAAATCTTCTGGAAGACTTTCTCAAATTGGTATTTATCACCTTACCAAAAAAACCAAAGATGGTAAAATGTATTGAACACAGGATAATAAGCATAATGTCTCACTGCGTCAAGTTACTATTGAAAATAATGTTTGGCAGAATGAAAGGTACAATCAGCGATGAAATTGGAGAAACACAGTTTGGTTTTCGTAAAGGCTCAGGAACAAGGGAAGGAATATTTGTGTTGAGAAACATCATGGAGAGATGCACTGTGGCACAAAAGACCATCTACTTTTGCTTTATTGACTATGAAAAGGCTTTTGATAAAGTAAGACATGAGAAAGTAATAGAGGTGCTGAACAAGTACGATATGGGATGGGAGAGTGTGCAAATAGTAAGGAACTTGTATTGGAAACAGAAAGCGGCGGTCAGGGTAGAAAATGAGCTATCACCATGGTAATGTATTAAACGAGGCGTAAGGCAAGGCTGTGTTGGCTGGCCGGATTTGTGCAACCTCTACAGAGAATGGATTTTTCGGGAATGCGACCATCAGGAGACAGGTATTCCAATTGGAACCCGGAAGGTGGATAACATCAGGTATGCGGACGACACCGTGTTGTTAGCTGACAGCGAATGCGAACTGCAAGTTATGCTGAATAAAGTGAATAAGAAAAGCCTTGAATACAGACTAAAAATCAACCCTATGAAAACAAAATTGATGGTGGTAAGCAAAACAAACACTAAAGACTCATTCATGATGGTATCATTACAAGTGAATGGACAAGACATAGAACAGGTGCGAAGGTTTGATTATTTTGGCAGTTGTCTGACAGATGACAGGAGATGTGAAGTTGAGATCAGAAGGAAAATAGGTATGGCTAAGACTCAGTTCATGAAGCTAAAAGATTGACTATGCAATCAGGAGGTAGACATCCAAAGGAAAATCCGCTTCCTCGAGTGTTACGTATGGTCAGTACTGAGGTATGGATCAGAAACATGTACCCTGAAGAAGAATGACATGAAACGAATTAATGCTTTTGAAATGTGGTGCTATCGACGAATGTTGAAGATCAGCTGGGTAGAGAAAGTTTCAAATGAGAGGGTTTTGTCTGAAGTTGATAGACCACGGATACTGCTGGAGAAGATCATGAGGTTAAATGTTGCTTATTGTGGACATGTTACATGGAGAGATAACATCTTGTCAGACTTGCTATATGGAAAGGTGGAAGGAAAGAAAGGAAGAGGAAGGCAAAGAACAACGTGGCTGGATAACATCAGGGATTGGATCAAGCTGGACAAGGCTAGGGATGTTGTGGACAAGTGTTGGGACAGAGCGGCAAGGGGGGAAGTTGTCCATCAACTGGAAATTCCAGATGTGACCTAACAACGATAACAACGAACTGTGCCTTATCCACAAGTTTTTGTGAGCTTTTTCATACAAGATCATTGGTGTTTCCAAACCCTGCCATGATGCAACCAGTCAATATACTCTCCACCACACATCTGCAGAAGTTTTGTTAAATTGTTAGATGACATGCTGAAGCTTCACAAACTTCTAAGAAAGTAGAGATGCTGCTGTGCTTCCTACATATAGGCACATACATGCTGGACCCAGAACATGATTCAGCTATACTAGAGTGGGTGTCATGTAATGAACAGAAGGCGATTAGGGAGTTTAAGGTAAAGAACACTTTAAGAACCAGTGATTGAAATATTATTGAGTTCAACTTGAAATTTGATATGGAGAAAGTAAAGTCTGATGTAGCAGTATTTCGGAGGAGTAAGGGAAATTACAGTGGTATGAGAGAGGTAAACATGAGGAAATCTACAGATGCTGGAATTTCAAGCAACACACATAAAAGTTGCTGGTGAACGTAACAGGCCAGGTACCTCTTCCTAGAGATGCTGCCTGGCCTGCTGCGTTCACCAGCAACTTTTATGTGTGTTGGTATGAGAGAGGTGTTGGGCAATGTAAATTGGAAGGAGCTGCTGTCAGGGATGTCAGCAGAGCAGCAATGGTGTTCATTTCTGGGAAAAATGAGGAAAGTGCAGGACATATGTATACCAAAAATGAAGAAATACTCAACTGGTAAAATAGTACAACAGTGGCTGACAAGGGAAGTCAAAGCTATTGTAAAAGCAAAAGAAAGGACATACAACAAAACAAAAATTAGTGGGAAGATAGCAGATTGAGAAGTTTTTAAAAACCTAGAGAGCAACTAAGAAAATCAGTAGAAGGGAAAAGATGAAATATGAAGCAAGCCTGCAAATAATATCAAAGTGGACAGTAAGTTTTTTCAAGTATGTTTAAAAAAAAGGGAATTGAGACTGGACATAGAACCACTAGAAAATGAGGCCGGAGAAATAATAACGGGGGATAGGAGATTACTGATGAACTAAATGAGTATTTTGCATCAGTCTTCACTGTAGAAGACACCAGCAGTATGTCTGATGTTGTAGTGTGTGAAGGAAGGGAAGTGGGTGCAGTAACCTTACAAGAGAGAAGATGTTCAAAAAGCTAAAAGACCTAAAGGTACATAAATCACCTGGACCAATTGAACTGCACCCTGAGGTTCTGAAAGAAGTAGCGTTAGAAATTGTGGTGGCATTAGAAATGATCTTCCAAAAATCATTGGACTCTGGCATGGTTCCAGAGGACTGGTAAATGTTCCTCCACTCTTCAAGAAAGGAGGAACACAGCAGAAAGGAAATTATAGACCAATTAGCCTGACCTCAGTGGTTGGGAAGATGTTAGAGTCAATTGTTAAGGATGAGGTGTTGGAGTACTTGGTGACACAAGACAAGGTAGTACAAGGTCAGCATGGTTCCCTTCAGGGAAAATCCTGCCTGATGAAACTGTTGGAATTCTTTGAGGAGATTACAAGTAGGATAGATACAGGGGTTGCAGTGAATGTTGTAGATTTGGACTTTCAGAAGGCCTTTGACAAGGTGCCACACATGAGGCTGCTTACCTAGTTAAGAGCCTATGGTATTACAGGAAAGTTACTAACATGGTTAGTGCATTGGCTGATTGGTAGGAGGCAGCAAGTGTGAATAAAAGGAGCCTTTTCTGGTTGGCTGCCAGTGACTACTGGTGTTCTGCAGGGGTCGGTGTTGGGACCATTTCTTTTTATGCTGCATATAAATGAGATGATGGAATAGATGGCTTTGTTGCCAAGTTTGCAGATGATATGAATATTGGTGGAGGGGCAGGTAGTGTTGAGGAAACGTGTAGGATGCAGATGGACTTAGATTAGGAGAATGGGCAAGAAATTGGCAAATGAAATACAATGTTGGAAAATGCATGGTCATGCACTTAGGTAGTAAAAATAAATGTGTGCACTATTTTCTAAACGGGGAGAAAATCCAAAAATCTGAGATGCAAAGGGACTTGGGAGTCCTTGTGCAGAACACAGTAAAGTTGTGATGTTGTGGGAATGGAACTGGACTCTCTGACGGTGGTGTCTGAAAAGAGGATGCTGTCCAAGTTGCATGTCATCTTGGACAATGTCTCCCATCCACTACATAATGTACTGGTTGGGCACAGGAGTACATTCAGCCACAGACTCATTCCACTGAGATGCAACACAGTGTCATAGGAAGTCATTCCTGCCTGTGGCCATCAAACTTTACAACTCCTCCCTTGGAGGGTCAGACACCCTGAGCCAATAGGCTGGTTCTGAACTTATTTCCTGGCATAATTTACATATTACTATTTAACTATTTATGGTTTTATTACTATTTAATTATTTATGGTGCAACTGTAACGAAAACCAATTTCCCCCAGGATCAATAAAGTATGACTACTATAAAGGTTAACTTGCAGGTTGAGTCAGTGGTGAGGAAGGAAAATGCCATGTTAGCATTCATTTCAAGAGGTCTAGAATACAAGAGCAAGGATGTGATTTTGAGGCTTTGTAAGGTACTGGGTGAGGCCTCACCTTAAGTATGTGAACAGTTTTGGGCCCCTCATCTTAGAAAAGATGTGCTGACATTGGAGAGGGTCCAGAGGAAGTTCTCAAGGATGATTCCAGGAATGAAAGGGTTATCATACGAGGAACGTTTGGTGGCTCTGGGTCAGTACTCGCTGGAATTCAGAAGGATGAGGGGGATCTCAATGAAACCTTTCGAATATTGAAAGGCTTGGAAAGAATAGGTGTCAAAAGGATGTTTCACGTGGTGGGAGAATCTAGGACAAGAGGGCACTGCCTCAGGATAGAGGGGTGCCCTTTCAAAACAGAGATGCGAGTAATTTCTTTAGCCAAAGGGTAACTTGTGGAATTTGTTGCCACATGCAGCTGTGGAGGCCAGGTCATTGGGTGTATTTAAGTCAGAGATTGATAAGTTCTTGATTGGACATGGCATCAAAGGTTACGGGGAGAAGGCCAGGAACTGGGGTTGAGGAGGAGTTAAAAAAAGGATCAGACATGATTGAATGGCGGAGTAGACTCCATGGGCCAGATGGCCTAATTCTGCTCCTGAGTCTTGGGGTCTTATGATTTGGCCAACAACTGTGGTGTCGTTAGCAAACTTAAATATGGCATTGGAGCTGTACTTATCCTCACAGTCGTAAGTATAAAGCAAGTAGATCAAGCGGCTAAGCACACAGTTTTGTGATGCACATTTGCTGAGGGAGATTGTGAAAGAAAAATACTGTTTTCCAAACTGACTGGGGTCTGCAATTAAAGAAATTGAGGATCCAGTTGCACAAGGGGGTATTGAGAGTAAGAACTTGAAGCTTTTGTTTTGTTTTGTTGGGAAGATAATATTGCATGCTGAGATGTTGTCAATGAAGCGCATCCTGATGCATGCATCTTCGCTGTCCAGATGTTCCAAGATTGAGTAAAAAGCCAATGAAATGGCATCTGCTGTTGACCTGTTGTGATAGCAGGCAAATAGGAGTAGATCCAAGTTGCTTCTCAGGATGGACTTGACATGGTTCATCGCAACATCTCAAAACCCTTTATCACAATGGATGTAAATGCTACTGGACAATAGTCATGGAGGCAGTCCACCATGTTCTTCTTAAGCACCGGTACAATAGAAGCCTGCTTGAAGCAGATAGTGTCCTTAGACTGCCGAAGTGAGAGGTTAAAGATATCACTGAACACTCCAGCTATTGGTCAGCACAGGTCTTTAGTACTTGGCCAGGTATTCCATCTTGGATGGTTGTTTTCCGTAGGTTCACCCTCCAGAAGGATGCTATCATGTTGGCTTCGGAGACTGAATTCACAGGGTCATCGGGGGCTGTGCCTGCATGATTTGATGATCAATGTGAGCATAATAGCATTGAGTTCCCCTGGAAGGGAAGCCTTGTTGCGACATGTGTCATTTAGTATCACTTGTAGGAGATGATAGCATTCAAGCTTTTCCACAGCTGTCGAGCATCCTTCAGTGATACAAGTTTGGTCCAGGATTGCCACTTCACATGTGAGATAGCTTTCCAGGGATTATAAGTGGACCTCTTGTATTTAACTTGGTCACCACAGCCTTCAGCACACTGCAGATCTCATGGTTTCTCCAGGGCTTCTGGTTGAAAACGGAATGATTTTGTAAGGATGTACTCATTATGACTATCTTTAAAAGGTCTTTGACAACCGTGGTATACTTACTCAGATCCTCTGATGAGTCCTCGACCACAGCCAGGTTTATCAACCTGAAGCAATCCCATAGCCATTTCTCAGCCTCCCACAATCACCTCTTTGTTGCCCTTATCCGTAGAGTGTTGCTATTTAGTTTCTGCCTGTACGCAGGTAGGGGAGGACAGCTAAGTGATCAGATTTCCTGAAATGCAATCTAATGATGGAACGGTAGGCATTCCTAATCATAGTGTAAAAGTGGTCAAGGGTGTTGGTGCTGCAGGTGATACCTTGATGAAAATTAGGCAGTTTCCTTCAAACAAGTCTGATTGAAGTCCAAGACAATTATTTGAACCACAGTAGAAATATACACAGTGATACAGGGAGAACAGGATATCTCTGCTTAAAGGTGCATGCCACTGCTCTCTCTCTCTTCAGTAACCAATTAGACCTGTTGCTGGATGTACCCCTGACCATCCAGGAGGCTGAAAACTTTACAGATGATATTTTTCCTGAGAAGTTCACACTCAGAGTGCCAAATTCAGCAGATGGGTAACCTCCAGAAGAAGTAATAGTTGAAAGCAGTTCATGTAGGGTTCCCCTGTGGCCATTCCTCTGAGTAACAAGTCTATTCCTTTGGACATTGTTGGGGGGGGTGATCTATTAGTGGCACTGTAGCTGGCTCTGAGGCTCAGCAGGGAAGGGTAATGTCAGACAGAGTGATAGTGATACGAGACTCGACAGGGCAACAGACAGGTGATTTGGTGGCTGTGAAAAGGATACCAGGATGACGTTTTGCTTCCCAGGTTCTAGAGTCAACAATGTCTTAGAGTGGCTGAAGAAGATTATCAAGAGGGAGGAGGAGTAGCCAGAGGCAGTGTTACACATTGTCAACAATGACATAGATAGAAAGGGGAAAGAGGTTCTGCAAGGCAAGTATAGGCAGTTGGGGAAGAGGGGGAAGAGGCTGAAGAGCAGAACCTCCAAGGTAATAATCTCTGGATTACTCACAGTACCATGTGTTAATCAGGACAGGAATAGGATGATAATACAGAAGAATGAGTGGCTGAGCAAGTGGTAGAGGGGATGGGGTTTCAAATTTCTGAATCACTGGGATCTCCTCTGGAGAAATTATGATTTATATGGGTTAAATCTCAACCTGACGGGACCATTTCCTTGCAGACAGGATTGTTATGGCTGTTGTGCATGGTTTAAACTAAGCTGGCAAGGGTATGAGAACTGGAGTGATAAGGCAGCGGATGGGACAGTTAATTTACAAAAAGATGCAGTGTGTAGTGAGACTGTGAGGAAATACAGGCAGAAGATAGTGCAAAAATGGGAGGAGTCGAAGTGTAACACTGAGGCAAAACTGAAAAGGGTGATGAATACAGAACTGAATGTGTTATATTTGAAAGCATGAAGTATATGGAATAAGGTAGATGAACTTGTTGTGTGTTTAGAGTCGTGGCTGAAAGAAGATCATGGATGAGAGTTTAACATCCAAGGATACACATTGTATTTAAAAAATAGGCAGATAGGCAAAGGGTGTAGGGTGGTAGTGTTGGCGGAAAATGAAATCAAATCCTCAGAAAGAGGTGCAAAAGGATTGGAAGGTGTAATATCCTTGTAGGTAGACTTAAGAAACTGTGAAGATAAGAGGTCCCAGATTGGAGTTATATATAGGCTTCTGAACAGTAGTTGGGATGTGGAATATAAATTACGGTGGGAGATTCAAAAAAAGGCATGTAAAAATGGCAATGTTAAGATACTCATGGGGATGTCAATCTGCAGGTTCATTGGGAAAATCAGACTAGTGCTGAATCTCAAGAGAGGGAATTTGTAGAATGCCTATGAGATGGCTTTTTAGAGCAGTTTGTTTTTGAGCTCACCAGGGAAAAGGCAATTCTAGATTGCGTGTTGTGTAACGAACCGTATTTGTTTAGGGAGCTTAAAGTACAGGAAACCTTAGGAGATAGTTGATCATAAAATGATAGAATTCACCCTACAGTTTGAGAGGAAGACGCTAAGGTCAGATATATCAGTATTACAGTGGAGTAAAGGGAATTACAGAGGCATGAGAGAGGAGCTGGCCAACATTGATTGAAAAGCGACACTAACAGGGATGACGGCAGAACAGCAATGGCTGAAGTTTCGGGGGCAATTTGGAAAGCACAGGATAGATAGATCCCAAAAATGAAGGAGTATCCTAAAAGGAAGACAAGTCATCTGTGGCTGACAAGGGAAGTCAAAATTAGCAGAAAAGAAAAAGAGAGGACAAGTAATACAGCACAAATTAGTGGGAAGTTCGAGGAGATACCGATCCTCATAGAGGGATCAGAAGTGGAGAGAGTGAGCAGTTTCAAGTTCCTGGGTGTCAAGATCTCTGAGGATTTAATGTGGTCCCAACATATAGATGTAGTTATAAAGAAAACAAGACAGTGACTATACTTCATAAGGAGTTTGAAGAGATTTGGCATGTCAACAAATACACTCAAAAACTTCTATAATTGTACCATGGAGAGCATTCTGACAGGCTGTGTAGTAACTTCTACTTTGAAAAAGGCATGCTTGACAACTTCATGCCAAAGAAACAACTTTATCTCGAACTTCAAAACCATTATGTATATATAGAGGATTTTTACAACCTGTACAGCATGGCAGGGACACTATATACAAAGCCAACCAGAAGTAAAACCCCTCATTATCCTAATTAGTATAAACGTACTTTTAATAAAGCTCACGTTACAACACTTCTCCCCCTTCAAACTCCAACATCCCCAAATGTAAAAAAAAACTAGGAAGTAAAAATAGTGGTGTTATTAACTTGTGTACCCCCTGAAAACTTATACTATCTCAGCAACAGTTTATCAATACAAAACATCTGGAAAATGTGACAGATTCAACATTCAATCTAACAACAACAAAAAAAGAACTGTCCCGTCAAAGATTCAGTCTCTTAGGAGGTTTACGAGTGCGCTGTGATCTGCGCACTACACCCAGTGACCCAGCAGGCACCGCTGGTGAGGGTGTTTTGGGGGCATGAGAGGGGTCTGTGTGTCTGCGTGAGTATGTCCATCCTCCTCAGGGGACCCCGACCCCTCTGCCAGCGTCTCGCCCTCTGGCAAAGTCACAGGTGAACATGCTTCCACCACAGTCCGTCTCACAAATGGAAACTCCATGGAACTGTCTGCCTCTGAGCCAGTATCATGACACAGACGCACATGGTTCTGATGTCTGCGGAAAACACGCCCATCAGTCAGCTTAACAACTTAGGAGACGGGACCACTCTGCTTGAGAATAACCCCAGGCAGCCATTGCTGATTGTTTCTCACATAGACATTGTCATCCAGTTTTAACTGTCTCTCTGACGCATGTTGATTATGTTCCTCCTTCTGCTTTTCCTGCTTTCTCTCCACTTTCGTCCTCACGTCTGGGCACAACAGGTCCAATCTTGACCTGGGCCTACGCCCCATCAGCATCTCTGCTGGAGTGCGGGCAGTCGTAGTCTGTGGTGTGAGGCGGTAATTAAACAGGAAACATGAAAGCCGCATGCTAAGATAGTCCCCTGTCATCTGCTTCAGGCCTTCCTTCACTGTCTGAAAAGCCCGCTCAGCCAAACCATTTGAGGCTGGGTGGAAAGGGGCCATCCGAATGTGATGAATGCCATTCTGCTGCATTAACACACTGAACAGCTCACTGGTGAACGTCGGGCCATTATCAGTGACCAGAGTGTCAGGGAACCCGTGGACTGCAAACACTTGACTGGGTTGTCTATGGTTGAGGGGAAGTGATGTTGTTCATGATGTGAGCTTCGATTCATTTAGGATGCGCATCTACATTACAAGAAACATCTGCCCCATAAAAGGGCCAGCAAAGTCCAAATGTAGCCTAGACCAGGGGTGGTCTGGCCATTCCCATGGATGCAAAGGAGCTGGTGGTGGCATATTCTGATTAGTCTGACATTGCGTGCATGATTTTACCTAGTTCTCCAGATCCTGATCCATTCTTGGCCACAAAACGTAAGATCTTGGAAGGCTTTTCATTTGAGACACTCCTGGGTGAGCCTCATGAATTTCCTCCACAATCTGTGAACGGCGAGGGGAAGGCACGATGACCCTTGCCCCACCCCCAGAAAATGCAGCCATCCTGCAGACTGAGTTCTGTCTTGTGTTTGGCATAAGCCTCAGTTCCTTTCCTTCCACGACTCTGGGCCAACCTTGTAAAAGAAATGTCTTGACTTGAGACAGGACTGGGTCCCTCTCTGACCACTGCTTGATCTGGGTCACCTTTACAGGTGTCTCTGACAGCTTCTTCAATGAAAACACAGTCTCTGGAGGCACATATGTCGTAACAGGTGTCTCAGGTAAAGGTAATTGACTCAGTGCATCAGTGTTTGTATTATCCCCACCCGCTCTGTACACTATAGTATATTGGTAGGCTGACAATGTAAAAGTCCAACACTATATCCTGGCTGAGGCTAGCGGTGAGATGCATCTAGTCTCACTGAACAGGCTCATCAGTGGTTTATGGTCTGTATAAGTTGTAAATACGCATCCATAAAGGTACTGATGAAAGCGTTTGACCACAAAAACAATGGCCAGACCTTCTTTGTCTAGCTGTGCATATTCCTTCTCAGCAGCTGTCAGGGTACATGAAGCAAAACCAATAGACTTTTCTGAACGGTCCTCCATTACATGTGAGAGAACTGCCCTGACTCCATAGGGCGAGGCATCACATGCAAGGGTGATCTTCTTGTCTGGGTCATAGTGAACAAGCAGCTTTGCTGAGTGGAGGAGTTCTTTCACTTCCTTGAAAGCTTTCTCTGCTCTTCGCCCCACTGCCACTTAGTGTCATTGTGAAGCAGCTTATACAGTGGGGTCAAAACCCTTGCGAGGTCAGGAAGAAACTTGCCATAATAATTCACCATGCCCAAAAGTGATCTGAGTTCCGTGACAGTCTTAGGGCCTGGGGCTACCTTAATAGTTCTCACTTTATCCTCCACAGGGCAAAGCCCTTCAGCTGTGATCTTGTGTCCCAAGTAAGTCACACTTGATGCCAGAAACACACATTTTCCACATTTCAACCGCAGCCCTGCGTCTGAGAGCCTCTTCAGCACCCGTTCTAAGTTAGCCAGATGCTTCATCTCCATAGCCCCCGTGATCAAAATATCATCAAGGTACACTGCTACGTGCGGAATCCCCTGCAGCAAAGTATCCATTGTCCTTTGGAAAATGGCAGAGCTGGACGCCACTCCAAACACCAGGTAATCGTACTTGAATAATCCCTTGTGTGTAATAATTGTGACATACTCCTTTGAATCCTCGTTGAGCAGCAGCTGTTGGTAGGCGTGGCTCATGTCCAGCTTTGTGAACAGCTTACCCCTTGACAGGGTCACAAGCAGGTCATCCACCCGTGGAAATGGGTACTCCTCCAGCCTAGAGACCTGATTCACCATAAGCTTGTAATCCCCACATATCCTCACCGTTTTGTCTGCCTTCAAAACTGGAACAATGGGAGCCGCCCACCTTGAAAACTGGACAGGCTCAATAATGCCCAGCCTCTGTAAATGTTCCAGCTCCTCCTCGACTTTGCCTTTCATGGCACCGACCTGGACTTAAAAAAACATGGTGTAGCCTCAGGGTCGACATGGAATTTCTCTGTCATGCCCTTCATTGTTCCTAGCTCAACCCTGAAAACGTCACTGTACCGCTGCAGAACGTCCTCCATTGTGTGTGCATACTTAATTTCATGGCAGTTTAGCTGGATTTTGCGAAGTCAATCACGCCACAAAAGACTGGGCCCCCTGCCCTTAGCTATCACTAGCCTGGCTTCAGCCTTCTGACCCCTGGCTGCAATGTCCACATATAACACCCCTAAGTGAGGTATGGTCTGCCCCGTATGGGCCCTGAGTCTGAGCTTTGACGGTCTAATGGGAGGCATGTCATTCTGTAGGTCTCCTCACTAATGACCGATGCAGTAGCCCCTGAATCAATCTCAAACTTAATGTCCTGTCCCCTGACAGTGACTGTGACATAATATGGTTCAAGTGGTTCCACATCTGCAACCCTTCCCATGTCCTTTCTGGTAATCCTTGACATTATTAGCAGCCATCTCCATACCTTGGGCAATCTCTAAGGCTTTCTTGAAAGTCAGTGGTGGGGTTTCCCCTAACAGGTGGCGTTGTATGTCGTCATTATTAATGCTGCATACCAATCGATCACGGAGCATGTCTTCCAACACCGCTCCAAAATCGCAATGCTCCGACAGCTGCCAAAGCTCGGCCACGAAGTTGGCCACAGACTGACCTGGCTTCCTGAAATGGCTGTGGAACTTACACCATTGGACTATCACAGAAGGTTTCGGATTGTAGTGGTTCCCCATGAGCTTGACCAGTTCGTCATACGGAATGTCCCCCGGTTTCCGCAGTGCAGCTAAATTCCTTATTAGCTTGTAAGTCTTTGCCCCACACGCACTCAGGAGAACAGAGCACTTCTTAGCCTCCTCAGTAATTCCATTAGCACAGAAAAAGTGTCCCAACGTTTCCTCATACTTCGGCCAGTCCTCGTTTCCTTCCAGCCTTCCAGAAATTCATCGATGGTTCCAAACATCGCCATCTGAAATGCGAAGCTCCCGCTCGAAAAACGTGCTGATACGTTCACAAAACCAGCTCACCTCATCGCCAAAAATATGTAGTAACTTCTGCTTTGAAAAAGGCACACTCGACAACTTCATGCCAAAGAAACAACTTTATCTCGAACTTCAAAACCGTTATGTATATACGGAGGCTTTTTACAACCCGTACAGCATGGCAGGGACACTATATACAAAGCCCATTGGAAGTAAAAAGAACAGAAGTAAACGCTGCCCCCCATTATCCTAATTAGTATTAAATACTTTTAATAATGCTCACATTACAACAGGCTGCATCACTGTCTGGTATGGGGCGGGGGGCGTGGTTCTACTGCACAGGACTGAAAGAAGCTGCAGAGGGTTGTAAATTTAGTCAGCTCCATCTTGGGTACTAGCCTACAAAGTACCCAGAACATCTTCAGGGAGCAGTGTCTCAGAAAGGCAGCGTCCATTATTAAGGACCTTCAGCACCCAGGGCATGCCCTTTTCTCACTGTTACCATCAGGTGGGAGGTACAGAAGCCTGAAGGCACACACTCAGTGACTCAGGAACAGCTTCTTCCTCTCTGCCATCCGATTCCTAAATGGACATTGAACCCTTGGACATTACCTCACATTTTTTTAATATACAGTATTTCTGATTTTGCACATTTTTAATCTATTCAATATACGTATACTGTAATTGATTTATTTATTATTATGATTATTATTTTTCTCTTCTATATTACGTATTGCATTGACTTGCTGCTGCCAAGTTAACAAATTTCATGTCACACGTCGGTGATAGTAAACCTGATTCTGATTCTGGAAATACTACAGAATGCAACAAGAGAAGTTATAAGGAGAGAAATTGTGAAAAATGAGGGTAAGCTAGCCAATAATATAAAAGGGGATTGCAAAAGTTGTTTTTTTCAGATATATAAAGAGTAAAAGAGAGGTGAGAATGAATATTGGACTGCTAGAAAATGATGCTGGAGTAGTAGTAAATGGAGACAAGAAAGGATGGACAAACTTAATAAGTATTTTATGTCAGTCTTCTCTGTGGATGACAGTAGTTGTCTGTCAGTAATTGTAGAGCAGGGGTTCCCAACCTGGGTCCACTGACTCCTTCTTAAAGATACTGCTCCATAGTATAAAAAAAGGTTGGGAGCCTCTGTTCTGGAGTGTCAGAGGGCAGAAGAGAGTGTAGTTACTATTACTAAGGAGAAGGTGCTTGGGAAGTCAAAAGGTCTGAAGATAGGTAAGTAATCTGGGCCAGATGGACAACACACCAGGGTTCTGCAAATGGTAGCTGAAGGGACTGTGGAGGCTTTAGTAATGATCTTTAAAGAATCATTAAATACTGGCATGGAAATTATAGGCCAGTTAGTCTGACTTCAGATGTTGGGAAGCTGTTGGAGTCCATTATTAAGGGTGACATTTCAGAGTAATTGGATGCACATGAAAAAGTAGGCCAAAGTTAGCATGATTTTCTTAACGGGAAATCTTGCCTGACATATCTGTTGAAATTTTTTGAGGAAGTAACAGATAGCATAGACAAAAGGGATTCAGTAGAAGTTGTTTACTTGGATTTTCAGAGGGCCTTTGTCAAGGTGCTGCTCATAAGGCTGCTTAACATGATAAGAGCTCATGGTATAACATGAAAAATATTAGCATAGATAGAAGATTGTTTGGCTGGCAGAAAGGAAGGAATAGGAATAAAGAGGTCATTTTCTAGTTGACTGCTGGTGACTAGTGGTGTTCTGCAGGGGTCAGTATTGGGACCGCTCCTATTAACATTATATGTCAACGATTTGGATGATGGGTTTGTTGGTCTTGTGGCCAAGCTTGCAGTTGATATTAAGAAAGGTGAAGGGTGTCTGCAGGACTTAGACAGATTGGGAGAATGCCAAGAAGTGCCAGCTGGAATATAGTGCAATAAAGCGCACTGTCATGCACTTCTGTAGAAGGAATAAAGGCATAGACTAGTTTCTAAACAGGAATAAAATTCAAAAATCAGAGATGCAAAGGGACTTGGGAGTCCTTGAGCAGGATTCCCTAATGGTTAACTTGCAGGTTGAGTTAGGGGTAAGGAAAGGCAATTGCAATATTAGCATTCATTTTGAGAGGTCCCATCCAAATATTTTGACTATTCATTTCCTTCCGCAGATGCTGCCTGACTTGATAATCAAATGATACAACATCTGGACTTGTTTTACCTCTGTTTGATTAACATGACTGCTTCTTACTTCCTCGAACCTCTATAATGCCTCATATTATCCATTTGCATTAACTCGACTTGCCAAGTGGCCAACAAAGTGGTCCAGTTTTGTGAAAATCTTTGATGCTGCTAATGTTAATTCTGCTCCCAAGTTTAGTGAAGTGGAGAGCAGAGATAATTTTTTTGTGGCTTGCGTTACTGTGACCACGTAACCTCCATACACCCTCACTATTTGGTTTACCATAGACACAACCAGCATTTATGTGGCCCATTCATTCTGATTTATTTCCATAACACATTTTGCTCCTGGCTATTCAGTTCTTTCTGAACTTGTCACTTTGAGGTAAAAGGAACTGATCTGGACTTGCGGTAGAAATACCTAGTATTTGGTCTGATGTGACCATGTGTCCTGAAAGCTGTTGTATGAATATATCTGCCTTTGAACATAATCTCAACAAATGTTAATGTATAATTTTGAAGCATCAGTATTAAAATAATCTAATCCATCTTCAATGTTCTTAGCGAAACTTTCCCTGGTTTTCATTGTTTGCTAAACTTGCTGTCAAAGTTGGTTAATCTTAATGAGAATGAGATTTCAGTTTAACAGTGCTTTCCATCAACAGTATCTGACTGAAATTTCATGAGTAATTGTTTTGATATATATGAATCAATCTGTATCAGTATCTGTTTACACATCAACATTAATCTACAGTTTTACTCCTGTTTGATTTGCTGCCATTACTGCTTGTGGTACAGATAACCTCATTCCTCATTGCTTGTATAGAATTACAAACCATAAGTTACCATAACTTACCACCAACCATCATATCTTTCATTTTCCTGTTGTTTTAAATTGCCACTGAAATTGATATCAATTGTTGATCAAAAACCTTAGCTGTTCTAAACCAAAAGGTAATGACCCTTATAACCATATAACCATATAACAATTACAGCATGGAAACAGGCCATCTTGGCCCTTTTAGTCCGTGCCGAACTCTTACTCTCACCTAGTCCTACCGACCAACACACACCACATGATATCCTGTCCAATAGAATTATAGAATGAACACATTTAAATGATTATAAATTTAAGAGTAGAATTAAATGCTATAAGGAGGAGAGACAGTAAAATAATTAAATTCAAAGTTTAGCTTTGTTTGTCACATGTACACTGAAACATGGAAGGTGTCATTTGCGTCTAATCTAATCAGTGAGGATTGTACTGGGACATTACCAGCATGGACGTAGCATACCCGAAACTCACTAACCTTAACCGTATGTCTTTGGAATATGGGAGGAAACTGGAGCATCTGGAAGAAACCTGCACGGTCATGGAGAGAATGTACAAACTCCTTACAGGCAGTGGCAAGAACTGAACCCCGATTATTGATCACTGGCCTGCAACATAAGGTGACACATTACCTGCTACACCATTGAGCCTCCTGTGTGTAAATTCTGTGTGTAACTCTGTTGTTTCTGAACTGCTGGAATCATGAAAAGGTAATGGATGTGGTCATAAATTCAGATTGGGATAGGGTTCAAGTCTTCTCTAAAAATATTAGTCATTTTACAAGTAACTTATCATGTATTTGTTAGCCCACAGCAGAACTTCTAGGTTAAAAAGTACAGAAATACATGTATTAGAACTGATAAATTAAATTCTAGAATTCTTGCAGTTTTTTTATTATAGTTCATTTGTTGTTCAACATGATAAAATAACTTTCAAGCTAATTAAGCATTGATTAGAAAATAAAACCGACCTGAAAATATTTCAAATATTTCAAATTGAAGCTTCCTTGGTTAATTATATTTCCCTGGTTTCTCAGATTTTCTACCTTTCCCAAATGTTTACTTAAAAGTGAAATATAAAAGCTGCTAAAAAGTTAATGGATCAATGTGTACCTATTTGTAGCTTACAGTTCCATAGGATTTCATCAGCTTTCTCCATGTGTACCAGTTCTCTTACTTCTATGTGCTGGCATTTTAAAGCAGAAGTCATTGACGCGCTGGAGATCAACTGTTGACGGGTTACCTTAACTGTGGTTCCAGTGCTGGACTCAGCATTGATTTTGAATGAGTAGCACAAGTGTTCTGAGTTGAGGGCAATATATCAGTTCTCAGGGAGGCCAGGTCAATAACAATCCAGCTCATTGCCTTTATTGAAGTAGAATGCTGTAGTTTGTAATTTGGTCAGTGAAAATCTCGTTATATTATTGGATCTCAAGGACAAAATACTCCCAAACAGTGAAAATGTTGCTTCCAGTGAATTTATCAGAGTTCATTCAGTGAGAATCAAATTTGTAAAAGTAACTTCCAAAGCCGCAAGTTAGCATCAATGTTATTGACCTAAAATACATCTGATTTAAAGGCATTTAATTTACTTAATGATAAATAACAGTTATTTATGTAAGTTTGAAAAAATCTGTCCACCATGTTGGTGTATGTTTTTCATAAAAGCTTTCATGAGTGTACTCAATTGGATAATATTTGAGCTTTCCCTACGATTTGAGACTTTGGTCTAAATTCATCCCAAATTTCTAGTTTGTCACTATATTTCTTTTATTTTAGCTCCTCATATGTTCGTCTGAAACAATTTGCTGATGCAGACAAAAATCACATTTTGGTAAGTTTAAAATAGACATGATTAGTGCAGCTAGTGAAGAGGTAACACCATCTCTTGCAGCATGTTCAATGACTGGGCAGATGCATTTTTCACTATGAAGGTAGTGGTTGTTAATATCACCTAAATCATTTGTAAGAAGCAAATTGGAATAGGGAAAACTAGATTTATAAAGATCATGTTAAGAAGCCTTTTTTGTTAATTCAAGTTTCTGTAAAGCATGCATTGGTGCTTGCTTCTAGTTTTACATTCCCTGCACAGTTTGTTGATAAAACACTTCCATAACAAAGTATTATGCCCTTCAACTGACCATGAACAATACCCAAGGAAGATTGAGTGTTATGTTAAAGACCTTTTATCCACCTGCACTTCCTTTTGTGTAAAATTTACTTCTTATACTGTCAGACATTGGGCAAAACAAATTTGTCATATTTTTTTTCTGTCAAACACCACTCAAAGTTTATTTACTCAAGGTAAAGCAGCAGAAAATTAGAACTGAAGGTAAGGAAGGTGCTAAAATCAAATGTAAATGTCTGGAAAACACGAATGAAAAATGACTAAAAGTTACAAAATCAAGTCAACTAGAATGCTATTCAGGAGAAATTATCAGTAAAAGAAGTGAGAAAGTGATTGATTTAAAACTTTTGTTTCAAAAACTGTTTTTTTGCTTGGAGACTGAAAGTTTTAGCATGGACTTTTTCTTTTGCCTTTTAGGGATAAGCCTGTGCCAACCAATTGGTGGGAGCGTTCAAAGAGATCTTCAATTTTTCACTGCCGCAGTTGGAGGTTCTCACTTGCTTCAAAAGTGCCCCAATCATATCAGTACCCACGAGGAGCACGATGAGCTACCTCAACAATTATCACGGAGTTGTGCTCACATCTACTGTGATGAAGTACTTTGAGAAGTTGTTCATGGCCAGAATCAACCCCTGCCTAAACAAGGACCTGGACCCACTGCTATTTGCCTATTGCAACATAAAGTCTACAGCAGATGCAATCTCATTGTATCTCCACTTGGGCTTGCATCACCAGGACAACAGCAATACCCACGTTGGGTTGTTGTTTACTGATAACAACTCGATGTTCAACACCTTCATCCTCTCACTACTAATCACAAGCTCCAAAATCCTGAGCTCTGTAACTAGATCCTTGACTTTCTCATTGGGAGACCACATTCAGTGTAGATTGGAAACAATGTTTCCTCCTCACTGACAATCGACAGTGGCATACCTCAAGAATGTGTTTAGTCCATTACTCTACTGTCTCTACACCCACAATTGTGTGGCTAGTGGGGTAGCGTCTTTGCCCAATTTCCTCCCGTTCGTCTAGGGTAAACTGGCGATGACTCCGCCAACACTGTAATCGCGTTGGTGTGGATACTGTGTGATGCAGTCTGGTACCAGCTCACAATATAAAATATCAGACAGTACACAATATACAATTAAATGATTACACTTTTTAATTATTTCTTGGTGATGGGTTAATAGAAACAAATACAATAAAGGTGCCAAGTCAGTAAATTAACTGTTCTGTGCACAAAATAATTCGTTGGAGCTCACAAAAGCAGGTATCCTTTCCACCCATCGATCTCCTCCGAACTCCGTCGACCCTCAGCTGGGATCACTCCCGGTGATCTACCAGAGCGCTCGACTCACGTCCGACCTCTTCTCCTTGACGAAAAGCCTGCAAATTCCCTCCAGTTCCCATGCATACAATAAAATAACATGACTTCCATTGGCTAGCAAATGAACACAAGTCCCGTTATCACTAATTATAACCCAAACATGCTGCTGCAGAGAACCCCTTACCTCAGCAGTTAACATTACAGAGAAGCCATTTTGTCAGCCTTAACAATTGACATTACAGATTAATATTACTGAGAACCCTACATTCTCCCCCCCCCCACCGAATTTAGTCATGCCCTCTTGACATTAAAAAATTTGCCAACCCTTCCTGCAAAACACAGAGCCCAATCCAAGTGCAGAAAGCAGTGTCATAGCAACCTAAAGCAGTGGAAACCACACCCAGTTCCCCAGGTACCATATAGGCCAACCTATCTTGGGGGTTCCTACTTCTCTGAGACCTGTGAACTCCATCTTCTAACTCTTCCACCTCAGACACTACAGGGGACCCTTGGCAGCAACGTGGTGAACCCTCCCGCAAGTGGTCACTCAAACACCCACCCCTGCACCCCAGAGCCATCTGTCTCCTGTTCAGGCCCCACATCCTCTCCTTCAGCGTGCTGCGGTACCACAGATTGCCCATCACCAATCCCCCCTTACCCCATCTAACCCAGTGTGGGAAAGGCCAGGAGTCATCACAAGGCATCAGCAAGCAGCATCATGCACCAATCCTCCAAATCATCATCCTCTGAATCAGTATCCCCCACGGGCACTGGGCGCAGGCCCGTCTCTTCCAGAGTGAGCTTTCCCGTCACCTGGCGGGTACGCAGGGTCCTTGTACTAGGTGCAGCCGCTGCGTCAGGCTCCTGCCCTACCTGTACATCTTGCCCCAGGAGCAACAGGTGATTCCGATGGAGAATCTTGAAAGACCCGTTTCCATCCTTGGGCTGCACCCAGAAAACCGGTAAGTTTGGAATCTGACTCGCCACCACAAAGGGCGTGGCCGCCCAGCGATCAGCCAACTTGTGCTTTCCAGGTAATCCCAAATTCCTTATGAGGACTCGGTCTCCTGGCAGGAGTTAAGAGAACTTCACTTTCTAGTCATACCTCCTCTTATTTCCCCGATCCTGCCTGGCGTCTGCCTCCCCAGCCAACTCATAAACCTTTTTTCAGCTCTTTCCTCATATCAGACACATACTTCAAGTAAGGCTTCGGCGATACCTCACCCACATCAGTCCCAAAACAAAGGTCACTGGGCAACCTTGCCTCGTGCCCAAACTTCAGATAATAGGGCAAGTATCCAGTATCTTCTTTGCGTGTACAGTTGTAACAGTGAACCAGATGCCCAATATGTTGACTCCATCTGTTCTTTTTGCTGATCTCCAGAGTCCTGAGTATGTCCAGCAATGTCTGATTAAACCTCTCCGGCTGGGGATCACCCTGCGGATGTGATCCTCAATTTCTCAATCCCCAGCATGCCCAGTAACTCATAGATGAGTTTACTCTCTAAGTCCCGTCCCTGGTCACTATATATCCACCGAGGCAGGCCATAATGCACAAAATACTTCTCCCATAGCACCTTTGCCACCGTAGTCGCCTTCTGATGCTTGGTAGGAAAAGCTTGAGCATACCTGGTGTAGTGGTCCGTGATGACTAAGACATTCGCCATGTTGCTGGCATCAGGTTCTATGGCCAGGAAATCTATATACACCAGGTCCAAAGACCCCGCACTCTGCAAGTGCGACAGAGGAGCAGCCTGCACAGGTAGCGTCTTCTGGCGTATGCAACAAATGCAGGACTTGCAGTACTCTTTGACCTCTGACCTCATTCGTGGCCAGTAAAACTGGTCCTTGAGCAATCCATAGGTCTTTTCCACCCCCAAATGTCCAGAGTCATCATGGATGGACATCAACACAACCTTCTGATACTTCTCAGGCAGGACCAGCTCCAGGTCTGGGGGTGACGTTACCCGGTATAAAATCTGGTTCTTCAACCTCAACCGAGGCCATTCTCTCAGTAATGGAGACACTGAAACGTGTTTTGTCTTCTCCATCCATGTCACATCCCCCTCTTCAACTGCGGGCCAGACAGGGCCAATGCCCGGGTCATCTCGCTGAGCAGCGGCCACTTCCCCGGGGCTTAACTCCGGCAGCTGCATGGTCTTCAGAGCAGTCAGGTCACAGTAAACTTGGGGTAGGGCATCATCCGATGCCCCCCATGGGTCCACTGCATGATCTGGCCTCTCCTTTTCCTTGGCCTGCACAGTGATAGCAAACTGGCACATGGCCTTCACCTCAGATGCAGAAACGCTCTCCTACTCCTCGTCCCTCTCCAGTTCCTCATGCTTCCGTCGGGATAGAGCATCCGCATCGGCTTTCCAGCTCCCCAGCTGGTGCTTCAGGCAGAAATCATATACGGACAAGACTGCCAACCACCATCCAGTTTTGCCGAGGTCAGGATGTAGGTGAGCGGATTGTGTCAGCTTATCCACCTCCGCCCATTTCAACACCAGGAACTCCAACTTGTGGGTGGGATAGTTTCTCTCAGAAGGCGACAAACTTTAGTTGACAAACGCTACAGGCCTCAGCCCGGAGCCTTGATCCTGATACAGGACAGCCCCTAGCCCCTCATGGCTGGCATCGGTGTGTAGCACATAGGGCAATCAGGGGTCTGCAAAAGCCAGCACTGGAGCTTGAATCAGCGTCCCTTACAGTGACTGAAAATCCTCCTCACATTTGTCATCTCATCTCTGTCCGAAGGACTCTGACAGGTTCGAATATTCTCCAACCTCCTGTCCTCTCCTCCTTCTCCCTTTCTGTACCAGAGGAGGGTAGCCACGCAGAAACTGGGTCAAGGGGTGACTCACCTTGGTGTAGCCCTTCACGAATCTCTGGTAGTATCCACAGAACCCCAAGAACGAGCACAGAGCACTCACAGTCTGTGGCCTCGGCCAAGAGGTCACCGCTTCTATCTTAGCCAGGTCTCTAGCTACTCCATACCGTGAGATTATGTGCCTGACATAGCTAACAGACATCTGGCAGAACTGACATTTGTCCAAGGAAAGTTTTAATCCTTCATCCTTCAGTCAGTTCAGCACATTCATTAGCCTCGCTTCGTGTACTTCCAAGGTAGATCCAAATACTATTAGGTCATCCAAATATACCAGCCTTCAAGCAAGTTCATATCCCCCACCATCTTCTCCATGACCCTCTGGAAGGTGGCAGGGGCTCCCAATATGCCCTGGAGCATCCTTTTGAACTGGAAAAATCCCAGAGGGCATATGAATGCCGTCTTCTCTTTATCGGCCTCACTCATCAGGATCTGGTAATATCCACTCCTCAAGTCCAGCACACTAAACCACTTCACCCCACTCAGACAGGCCAATGCCTCTTCGACCCTTGGGACCGCATACTGGTCAGGAGCAGTGCGCCTGTTCAGAGCCCTGTAATCCACACACATACAAATTTTCCCATTTTTTTTTTGGGCCACTACTATTGGGGATGCATAAGGGCTTCGGGACTCCGCGATGATCCCAGCTTCCTTCAACTTACACAAATGCTGCCGCACGTCTTCCATGTCTGCAAAGGCCAGTCGCCACGACCTCTCTCGAAACGGGGTGTCATCCATCACCCATATGGTGTGGCGAGTGCTCCTGGAACAACCCACGTCAAACTCGTCAAGGGAAAAAACATCTTTCAGCGTCAATATCTTCTCCACCAGCCTCCGCTTCCAACCCTCCAGCATAGGTGAGGCCCCAAATTTAAAAGCCTCAGCAGTCAACTTATCCCTGTTTTCCAATGGCTCTCACCCAGTGAGCCTCACGGGGCACTATACATCACCGTCACTGGGTACAAATGCGCCAGAGGCATTCCTTGCTTAAAAGTGACCTCCCGTGCAGTACTAGCCTACGTGTCTGTACCACTGAGGGCTTCTGCAACTCGATCTCACCAGCACCCCAGTCAGAAATCTTAATTCCCCCTCGAGATCTTCCGGGGTGTCCACTAAAATGGCTTCACCTTCAGGCACCCCAGGGAATCTGGGGATCCCCATCACCATCGCTACTTCTCTGGGTTGTACCACCCTGGGCTTCGACTGGGCACGCCACACCGTTCCTCTTTTAAACTCCGTGTCCAGCCCAGTGCGGCCATACACTTCCTTAAAAGCAGCTTGAAATACTGGGTGCACCGACAGGGTCTCTAAAAAGTACTCACCCGTCAGCTCCTTGCAGGCCCCCAGGAGCCTCTGTACAATAGGGGTGTTGGTCCCCACCAGAAATGGTACCCCCCAGTCTCAGCTGGGTTCGGGCAAACCAACACAAAGCCCTCATGAGCCTCAGACACTCCCACCTCGGCCTCCCAAAACTCCAGCTTCACTGACAAATAACACTCATACGGGAAATCACTAGTGCTGATACCCCAAATTTCCAGTGCGCTGAAGGGTGTCAAGTGTAAATGCTGCAAATACTGATCGTAGAACGACTGGTACAGTAACGTGACCTGCAACCCGGTGTCGAGTATGGCCTTTGCATCTATTCCCTCTATTCATATCAACATACTGGATTAGGGTCCCGCCAATCCTTCTGGGATAAGGTCTTTTCCTCCCAGGGATCCTGTGGCACATTGCTTGGAACGTGTTTTCCCAGAGACTCTAGGCCGTTCCCTCACTGGGTCTCCTCTAAGTTTCCCGACACCTCTCCCTGCTGGGACACCCATGGACTCGCGCTGCGAGGGGGCCCCCTGCCGGTCACATTCCCCTCTGAAGTGCACCTCTTCTCCACAGTTATAACACACGCCCCGGCCTCCCACGGGCCATTGTGCAGTCCATCCCCCTAGGGAGGGGGCTCCCTGCTAGTCCCTTCACGCGGAGGAACCCTACCTGCCGCGACCCCCTTTACTATCTCCTGAGTAGAGCTGGACCCGGTCACTTCACCACAAAGGACTACTACTGAGGACTGCACCGTCATCACGGAGCCCTCTTCCGACTCCAATGCGTCCTCCTCCTCCCTCGCCTCTCTGAGCAACTGAATGAAGGAGGGGGGGACCGCGTTCTATGGGACTGCCGGAGACCCATAGCAATCATGACATGCCTCTGCGTGCCGCTGGCTCCCTGGTCTATCCTTATCTGATCCACCTCAGTCCCTGAAATGACCCCCTCCCCCCCCCCCCCGGCGCCTCAAACAATTTAGCCATCGTTCTATCTGGAAAAGATACTCAGAAAGCTTTTCCCCTTTCTCCTGACGCTAATTCCAAAACCCCCCTAAAAGCTCCACCGTGCTCCCCGTCAAATCAAGAGCCTCCTCCAAGGCTGTCAGATACTCAGACAGAGAAGCATAAGGCTGGTTAACTTTCACGCCTCTTACTACCTCAGCCGCCACCCCCCCCTCAAACATTCAACCAATTGCTGTTGCTTTTCTTCCTCAGAACACTGCCACTCACCTAGCAGCTGAGAAACGTGCTCTATCCATGTCTCATAATTGTCTTCTCCTTCGGGGGTGGGAGTCCTCCCTGAGAAAATTCCCAACTTCTGACGAGGACCCGCTGCCTTGTTCGCCAGAGAGTTAATGGCTGATGCCAACTCAGAGCCCTCACCCTTCCGTGGGAGGTGGGACTAATTAAATCTTCCAAATCTGACCATTCCCTTCCTTCATCCTTCAGTAACAATAGGACCCGATCTCCAAAATCTCTGTCCCCAGCGACAGGCAACTCCTCCGGTGTCCCATCAGACCTTTCCTCCGTGACAATGTGCACGCCTCACTGCCTCGCCTCACCGGGGTCACCGATAGACGCTGGAAATCCCACTGCCATGACATCAGCACTAGTCTGAACTAACACAAAGCCAGCCTCCGCCATTGTACCAGACATTCTGGCTAGGATTTCGACCTTACCTACACCTTTAACCATACTCAACCATCGAATTAACACTTCCTCCAAGGTATGCATACCCACCCCACTTAATACGCAGGCATGATTAACCGGTACTTCCTCGATCTCACACCAGCATTCAATCTTATCTGGGTCCATCTCCACTAATTTAAACTGGGTGAATTACACAGTATCCATCAAAATTCAAATCCCGGATGAGCAACACACAATGTAGCATCTTTGCCCAATTTGCTCCCGTTCGTCTAGGGTAAACTGGCGTTGACCCCACCAACACTGTAATCATGTTGGTGTGGATACTGTGTGATGCAGTCTGGTACCAGCCCACAATTTAAAATATCAGACAGTACACAATATACAATTAAATGATTACACTTTATAATTATTTCTTGGTGATGGGTTAGTAGAAATAAATACAATAAAGGTGCCAAGTCAGTAAATTTATCAGTTCTGTGCACAAAATAATTCATTGAAGCTCACAAAATCAGGTATCCTGTCTAGCCATCGATCTCCTCCGAACTCCATTGACCCTTGGCTGGGATCACTCCCGGTGATCAAGTCACTTCCGACCTCTTCTCTTCTCCTCGATGAAAAGCCTGCGCATATCCTCCGGTGCCTACGCATACGGATAGAATAACATGACTTCCATTGGCTAGCAAATGAATACAAGTCCTGTTATCACTAATTATAACCCAAACATGCCACTACAGAGAACCCTTTATCTCAGCAGTTAACATTACAGTGAAGCCATTTTGTCAGCCTTAACAATTAACATTACAGATTAATATTACTGAGAACCCTACATAGGTATAGCTCAAACACCGTCTATAAATTTGCCAATGACATGACTATTGTTGGCAGAATTTCAGGTAGTGATGAAGAGGTACACAGAAATGAAATAAATCAGCTGGTTTTATAGTGTTACAACAACAACCTTGCACTCAACATCTGTAAGACCAAGGAATTGATTGTGGATTTCAGGAAAAGCCAACTTGATGGAACATATACCAGTCCTCATCGAGGGATCAGCAGTGGAAAGGGTGAGCAGTTTCAAGTTCCTGGGTGCTAACATCTCTGAAGATCTATCCTGGGCCCAAGATATTGATGCAATTACAAAGAAGGCATAACAGTGCCTATATTCATTGGGAGCTTGAGGAGACTTGATATGTCACTAAAGACTCTTCTCAAATTTCTACTGATGTACAGTGGAGAGCATTTTATCTGATTGCATCACTGTCTGGGATGGAGAGGTCACTACACAGGATTGGAAAAAGCTGTAGAATGTTGCAAACTTAGCCTCCCCAGCATTGATGGTGTCTACAAAAATTGGTGCCTCAAAAAGGCAGCATCCATTATTAAAGACCCCCATTACCCAGGACATGCCTTCTTCCCATTGCTATAATTAAGGAAAGGGTACAGGAGCCTGAAGACACACACTCAATGCTTTAGGAACTGCTTCTTACACACCACCTTCAGGTTACTGACTGGACAATGAACACATGAACACTACAGTACCTCACTATTTTTTCGCTTTTTGTGCTTTTTTTGCACCATTTATTTTTTTATATATATATATATACATATATATATATATATATGTCTTATTTTAATTTATAGTTCTTTTTATTATGTATTACAATATTCTGCTGCTGCAATACAACATATTTCACAACATAAGCCATTCTGATTCTGAACATTCACAGTGCAGATGCTCCCATGGAGAGGTGCTTTTTGGGATCATTATCCAGATCATGTGGTTTGCTCTGTTGATCTGTTCCCCAGGTGTTTATGCTGAAGTGCTTCACACTATATTGTAGTGTTAAAAAGCAGAAATATATGCAAGCTGATTAACTGTATAATGGGTGAACACTCCACATTTTGCTGTGTTTTCCACTGCAATTCTTAAAACAAATTGCCATGTCAGCTTCCTGAGTAGTTAATCACACAAGCATTAAAAAGTTAGTTTATATAATAAGTTTTGTACATCTTCATCATTGAAAAATTGCCAGAAATTATGCTAGATTCTTTTCCTATTTTCAAGGCCATAAGACAGCACATTAAATAAAAACATCAATGCATCTGAAACTTTATGTCCAAATTGGGTATTTCTGTCAGAATGCCAATTAACTTGACACTTAGTGTGGATGCTGGAAATTTGACAAAAAAAAACTGGAATTATTCAGTAAGTTTGAAAATATCTGTGCTTTGGCTTCATAGTTGATGCCTGATTCTTGAGTGTTCTCTGCGTTTCCTGCCCTTTGCCTTCAGCTTCACAACCACATTTCTCTTTGGTTGAATCCTTCATACTTAGTCATTTATCTTGTACTGATGGAGGAGCTTGGCCTGAAACGCCGACTGTTTATTCTTCTCTATAGATGCTGCATGACCTGCTGAGTTCCTCAAGCATTTTGCATGTGTGTGGCTCTGCAGAATCCTTTGTGTCTATGATTTAGTCATTTCTTTGCAAAACCACTCTCAATGCTTCATTTACTGCATCCCTATTCTCCCTTTTTATTCTTATCACACCTCATAATTTCAAACACATGCAACATATTGCACCTTAATCTGTTGGTTGCTGAACAAAACTGCTAAAACTTTTATCTAAATTTGAATGTTTGTAATCAGACAGTATCCCATTGATTGCAGTGAACAATCTTCTATTACTTTGGCATTCCTTCTGATATTACATCTAAACTGTGCAATGCTCTGGTTGTAGCCGTGTCAATATTTCATGCAGATTTGCTGTTACAGCAAATTATTTATATATATTTCCTCTCATCCTAATCCCAGCGTTACTTTAGCTTTGTTATAACCTAACCTGATTTCGGTGCTATTCTATGGTTTCGGGTTGACACAGTCCCACAGCTAGCGGAGCTGCCTGCTTCCCAGCTCCAGCTACTTGGTTCAATCCTGACTTCTGGTGCCATCAGAGTGGACTTTGTGTGTTCCGATGTGACTGCATGGGTTTTTGTTGGGTAATCTGGTTTCCTCAAACATTACAATCACATATAAATTAATTGGCTGCTATATATTGCCTTTTGTGCATAAATCAGGGATGGAATTTGTGGAATGTGGATAGGAATGTTGGGAAAATAAAATTAGCACAGCAATAATAGTGCTTCTATAATAGAAGAATTTCCCACTCGGGATCAATAAAGTATTTGTTATTATTATTATTATTTTATAAATGGGTGCTTCATGGTCAGCATATGTTCATTGAACCTAAAAGTTAATTTCCTTGCTGTATGACTCCATTACTCCATAGCTTAAATTTCCAAATCTTTCTGTTCTTCTGTACTGCTCACACTGCCCAACTGTTCCCATTACTGGTATACATAAAAAATTATTTCCAGGGTTACTACCATGTCTCATTCCTCAACATTCTTTCATTCTTTACCAAAGAAATCAAATATTGTGGATTATTCCAGTCTTATTTATTGAAAATCATGGAGAAAAGCTATATTTTCTCTTTAATTTTCATGCATCTGGTTGAATTTTGAATGTTATAAAGGAGCCAAGAAGAAGGATCTGATGAATTATTGTGACTCTCATGATTTAATGCATTGAATGAATCCATCTATATTAGACATTAGCATGCAGAACAGCTAGCTCCGAACTATTGCTGTTGAATTAGCTTAATTTTGCTGTGAAAATGGGAGGTTTTAACATTTCAGTTCCCCCTTATCTTTGAAATTGTTAATTAAGAAGCAAAGTAAACACTGATAGCAATCAGTCGATATATTTTGTAAGACTGCAAACTGGACAATTATCAAAAGTAACTTATCCATTCAAATGCTCTCTTCGCTAATGTACAAGTGAATTAACAATACTGAGCTTTAAATTCAGATTGTAAAGTAGTCAACTGATGAGGCAATATGATGTGACCATTAATCATCAGCGCATGTAACTTACTATTCGGTCTGAGTAAAATTGAATATCAAGCAAAGAACAAGAAGAAGCTAAATAAAATTTAGGCTTTCTTTAGGGAAGGATATAACTAGTTCATAGTATTATAATAATTATTAAATAGATGTTTGACAAACTGTCTTTCAATTGAATCTTGCAGCTTTGGACAGGTCCAATTAAAATCTAAGTACCGCAATAGCCATGTTAAAAGAACATGCTCAATCTTTAAAGCACTAGTCTTTAATTCCATGTTGGTTTTGATCCTGACATGCAGATTTGGTCAAAGCTCATCTCTGCTAATGCGATCTTCCCAGCTAATGAATGTGCTTCTTGTAAAACCTCATCACTAAGCCCACATATGCAGAAGGGAATTTTTGGCAGTTCGCAATTTCCTTCTGAAGCTGCATCCAAGCAAGTGATTTTATTAAAATTGGTTTACATCAATGTAACTGCTTTAATGTTGTAATTTGTGCAACAAATTTCATGCCATGCCTTGAAAGACTTTAAGCAAAAATGAGGAATGTTGGTTAATGTTCTGTGGGAAATATTACAGAGCCGATTATCACATCGATGGATGAGACAATGCAAACCTAGACTTTGTGGTAAAAATGATCAGTGAGGCTGCAAGCATTCACAAGAGCATCAATCGGATTTATATGTGCACTGTCAACACATGAGTAGTTAACACAGAAATCATCAAGTTGCTTTTGAGTGTGTTCCGATCCTCTGCAGATGTCATTCTGGCAGAGATTCACATAATGGCATTAATTTGCTACAGTGAGATAGGACACCTATTTAACATGCCACTAAAAGTTGGAGTAGGACCATTCAAGTGTGATCAGATTTGGAATACACCCTAATTACTGCTAAACCACTTCTGTAGCATTGAAAATTCACGTGGATAAGGGTGGTAGCATTTTCTTTCAGACATAAATGTTTCGAGATTCAAAATTTAAAACAAATTTGTCTCTTCCTTTTTTGCATCCATGTTATCTCTGTTTTTGCTTTCATTACATGATTTGGTTATTGAATTAAATATTTTGATTTACAATTCCTGGTTCTCTTTTGCGGGGGTCAGCAGGGATTCTTAACAAATATTTACGGAAGTGAAAGGCATTCCTCCAGCATTTCAGATATTTCACTAAACTGTTTTTAAAAAGTTCCACAGCTGGTATGATGCAATGAACTGTAAGCACTTTATTTGTTGTTCACAACACTTTCTGAATTCTTAACCAGGGAATTAGTGGTGAATTAACTTAGTACTCTATACCATATTTTTTTCTTATCTGATGAGCCTGATTCTCTGATTACTTCCTACAAATATGCTTGTCAGTGGAACACAGTGAGCAAAGCTGAGGGTCAGAAGCAGCACAAAATATATAGAAATGTGCCAGTTTAATGGTAAAAAGGCATATCAAAATCAGAATCAGAATCAGGTTTATTATCACTGGCATGTGACGTGAAATTTGTTAACTTAGCAGCAGCAGTTCAATGCAATACATAATCTAGCAGAGAGAAAGAAAAAAAATACTGATAAATAAATAAAATAAAACATAATAATAAATAAACAATACAAAACCAATATTTATCACTTAATCACATTAGAATAAGCTCTTTAGTAAAACCAGAATATAAGTAAACTGATCCCCTTCTTTTGCTCTTTTCTGTTGAGTTCATTTTTTCCATGTGATGAGTTTCCTCAGGTCTGCTGAGCTTGCTTTCTAATATCAGGTTAGAAATCTTAAATCAATGGCTGTCCTAAAGCTGATGAATGTGTAAGCTAATGCAATAGTTTGGTGCTTGACAAAATAATCATGCAAGCATTGGAGATATGTCTAAGTGCACTGATCTAAGAGCCTTCTAAGTGACATTATTTTTAAATCTAAGTAGAAGCAATGTGAAATTGTCATTAGTTCAGCAAAATTACAAATGCCATTGACTTTACTGGAACTTAGAGCTAAGGCAATTTCCTTGGAAGCTACCTAGTACTGATATTCTACTGTGTACAAAGTCTTCAGCACTCAGTGGAGATAAAAGGCCTTTCAAGAGCTTTGCCTCTGTCTTGGTGGACAGTGCAGTCTTGGGCATTATATGGCAGAGGGGCAGTGGCTGAGAGGAGGAGTGGTGAAGGTAATAGGAAGGGCTAAAAGGAAATGATGATTCAGAAATTGCCAAGTGATTGTTTCAGGTGCAGAAGAAGGGAAGGTATCCATCAGGAAAATGATCAGGATAATAAATCACGCAGTATCCAGGGAGGGAAATAAACAGTTGATATTCCAGGCCAGAAACTTCTACCTGCTTACCATCCAATGCCCTTTTGTTCTACAATCCTCCGCCAGAGAGAATAGAAACTTACCAGTATCTGTCCTAACAAATTATTTTACTATTTTGTAAACAACCATTAGGTAGCCATGGTGATACCCCAAATTTGTGGGAATTTAACTCAATAGTAACACTAACAACAACATGAACTTGAACCAATTTTATGGAACAAATTACAACACAAAAAGTGGCAAGGTTACTTTCAAATAATTTATGATCTGGATGGTACCAGGATTACGAGCTGTAGTTGGAATAAATTTCATCTGTAATTTTTTTGTTTATTGTTGATTTTTTAACAACTGGAAATAATTTATAATATGTATATTACTAATGCCTATTCATGTATAATGTAGTAACAGCAAATGTTAAAATGCTGCTGTTATATACATTACTGCAGTGGTACTGTGGATACAATCCTCTTGTTCACAGTTCATATTTGTCGCATTATTGCACACCAAATAAATTCAATTTCTCAAGTGACAGCACCCAGGCAACCTTCCATGAAGATATTAGTGATTCTGAATGAGCATTGCCTATTGCATTTCAAAGCTAAGTCTTGATGATGCATGCACGAGGTAGTGTCCAAACTTTTTTGAATGTATAATTTCTTTTCATCTGCTATAGTTAATGCACAACAAGATCTGCACCTGGCTGAAGAGTCAGGATTGTTTTCGAAACTGATGTTGGTGCCACTAAAAGCCCAAGATGACTGAGAGTGAAAGGGAATGAAAAAGATTTTTTTTTTGAAACTACAGCTTTTTTACTTTCAAGGGTGAAGATGTAACAAGCTGCAGTGTTGAAAATTGGAATAATACACTGTCAGAGAGGGGAAAGAAGAGTGCAGGAAGCTAGTAAAGTATAAATGTAGGAAATCAGAATATTATTGCAAGATGCAAAATAATATGCTTCCCATTTACAGAGAAGGAATGCTAAAAGAATAACCATTTAGCTTTTGGGAATACATCAATAGTTGGTGAAAATAGTTTTGTGGAAATGCATTACATATGAATTCGAAAACCTGTATTTCTGACACTGTAATATGTGCATGTTTTGCTGATAATTTGGAAATCAGCTGCAAAATCTGGGAGGTAATAGTGCTGATGAACTATCAGTTTGGTGCATACCTGAGTTGTGAGTTCTGACATCTGCCGTATTAAAAATTGGGGGAAATGAACACAACACCCCTGTGCATCAATAGCTTGTAGAGTGCAGGTCCTCCCTAGTGTTACGAATTAACCTGCTGCTGCTTGGCTACAGACATTTTCTGCTGCATGAGAACTCAGTTCACTCCCACATTTCCAACTTGGCAAACTGTTTGGGTTACTTAGATAGTTCACGGATGGAAACCTGCCATAACCTGAGAGGGACTTGAATGCAGAGGTGGCCATAAATCAACATGCAGTGCTGACTTAATTCCAGTTCTACCACAGTGGGCTTCAATGGTATAGCTATCCCCAACATGTCCTCAATCAGCTGATGGCTGAAGAATGTGCTTCAGGAGCAAAAACACGAGGCAGGCAAAAAGTGATGCTTACCAATATATCCAACTGTAAAATTATGTTATCTGAGCATTCATTCAGGAAATTTGACATGACTTCAGTGGAAATATTTTCTGAATTGACGGACGATACATGGTCATTTCTATGGATCTGTGTTTCATCAAGAAAGATTAAAATAAGAAAATCGATAAAAATTCATGACACAGAAGGGATCATTAAGTCCATCAGTCCACATTAGTCAATGAAGAGTTATTTAGCCTAACTTCTCATTCCAGCACTAGATCTATAGCCCTACAGATCACTGCCCTTCAAATGTACCACCACATTTTTAAAAAATACTGTTTGTTTCTGCATTTAATACTCATTCACATTATAGGCTCCAGACCCATACCACCTGCTAGGTGAAAGTTCCTTATCTCCCTTCTTATCCTGCTCCTATTCCAATTGAAACTATGTTTCCTACTTTTTCCTTTCAATCTTTTGCTAAGTTTTTTTTCCCTCGTTTTGCACTTCTTATTTAATTTAATTGTTTTATACACACATTTGTTGCAATTTATTGTTGTTATTGTTATGTATTGCAATGTGCTGCTGCAGCAAAACAACAAATTTCAGAACAAATGCCAGTGATATTAAACACAATTCTGATTCTGAGTTTTCCCTACTTATTCTTCCTAGTTCTTCATATTAACTATATCTAACCTATTTTCTTCATATCCCAATTTGCATTCTCTGCACCCTCACCTTCTCTCTTCATGTTATGGTAATTTTCCATTACTACATCCTTATTTGAGATGCTTGAAACTTTGTTATTAATATTATCGAACTAAATACCCTACAGTTCCTTGATTTTATTCCCATAACTGAGAAATTGGATATTCAAGGTCTCCCTTGCATCTTTCTCATTTCTGTCTCCATCTCTGGAGACAGATTATCTACTGATACCTTTTGTAAACCTATTGATTCTCACAGCTATCTTCACTGCAACTCTTCCCATCCAATCACTTGCAAGAATGCCTTGCTCTTTCTCAGTTCCTCTGTCTCCACTGTACCTGTTCGAAGGATGAGGTTTTCCCTTCTAGAGCATATTGATGTCCTCCTCCTTCAAATAAAAGGGTTCACTTTCCAGCACCATCAATGCTGCCCTTAGCCACGTCTCCTCCATTTCCTATATATCTACTTTCACCCCATCCTCCCACCACCACAATAGATTAGAGGACCCCTACCACCACATGAGACTTCATATTCAGCGTATCATTCTCCATAACTTCCACTATCTACAATAGGATCTTACCACTAAGAACATCTTTCCCTTCCCCTGCACCTACTCCACTCTCTTTGCTTTCTGTAATGCTCACTCTATCTGATTACCTTGTCCACCTGTCCTTCCCCACTGATCTCCGCCCTAGCGTGTATCCCTGCTGCACTTGCCCCTACACTCACTTTGTCAAGACAATTCAGGGTCCCAAGCAGTCCTTCCAGGTGAAGTGACACTTCTCTTGAGAGTCTGTTGGGGGTCATCTACTGAATCCCAGGCTCCCTGTGTAGCCCCTTCTTACCAGTGACTGGATGGAGATTCAGGACTGCTTTGCCAAGCACCTTCACTCCAACCACCACAATAGGCCAGATTTCCCAGCGGCCTTTATTTCAATTTGACTTCCCATTTGTATTGACTACACCTCTTCCCACCCTTCCCTCTCATCTGGTTTCAAATATCACCTATCAGCTTGTACCCTTTCTCCTACAACCATATTATTTTGATCTCTTCCCGCCTTATTTCCAGTCCTGCTGAAGGGGCTTAGCACAAAATGCCGACAATTTATTCCCCTCCTTAGATGCTGCCTGACTTGCTGAGTTCCTCCAGCATTTTGTGCATCGTTCCAGTGGATTGTTCAATTGTGTATTGTCATTCATAACTGGATGCAACAGAATTCAGATCTTTAATCTGTTGCTTTGCAGAATGATTTTACTTTGAGACATGCTATAGCTTGCAATTCTAACCTTTAGCTTTCCTAAGCTAACAATTCATTCTTAGGGATGTCATTTAATACTCCTCTGTACTCAAATGTGACCTAGGGTTGGCTCTTGGAGCAGATGATTGAATGTTATTCTGTAACTGTACGAGTTGCTTGTGAGAAGACATGAGGTAGTTTGTACAGTTTTGTTTTCCTCAGTTACAGAAAAGTTGTCACTGAGCTCAGAAGGATGTGGAAAAGATCCATGAGGACATTACCTGTACTTGAGATAAAAGGAGAGACTGGATATGTTGGAACTGTCTTGCCTGGATTGTAGGAGGCTGAGGGGTGACCTTCAAAGGTTTATGAAATCATGAAAGTGTAGATTCATTGGATGGTCATGGACTTTTTCTCTCGGATAGGAGAATCTTAAACCGGGGGAAAAGATTTAAATTGAGAGAGCAAAGATTTAAAGGGACCTGAGATGAAACTTCTCCACATAAAAGGTACAGGATATATGGAATGAACTGCCAGAGAGAACTGTAGAATCAGACAAAATTACCATGTTTAAAAAACATTTGAGCAGGTACATGGATCAACAAGATTTAGAGGGAAATGGGTCAAATGTAGGAAAATGGAACTCGTTTAGAAGGGTAGATGAGCTGGGCTGAAAGGTTTGCTTATATCCTGCATAACTCAATAATTCTAAGGAATAAGGAGTATGACTTTTGACCCAGCTGCTTTTCTTGTCCATTCAATAAGATAACTCCTGACCTCTTACTTCAGCCTCACATTTTTGTGCCAAGTTACATCTTCTAATTCCCTCAATATGTAAAAAGCTAACAGTTTATTATGTGGGGAATAAGTTAGTTTATGAGGACACAAGTAGTCTGAACATGTATCTGATGTTCCTGAGGGGGGGAATTTAAGATTAGAATTTTACAAGTGACATAATGAAACTGAAAAATTTGGAAAGGTTGGATATACTTGAGATATACAGGCACATTCCTATGCTCAATCTATGGTGTTCTACATTCATAGAAATAGATTCAGTTTCAAATTTGTTTATCCATTGTATATTGAATCATGGAGTAAAATTCATCATTTGCACTAGCAACCCACACACCCAAGGAATGGCTGTGGGCAGTCTTCAAGTCTCCACACCTTCTGGCACAATATAGCATGCTAACAATGCTCGGCAGAATGACACAGAGCACAACAAGCAACAAAACAACAACAGCCAGTCAAGCCCTTTCCTCCTTCCCACCCACCCACACACATGGAAGACCTCCAAGACAGGCCTGCAGTCCGCAAACTCCAGGTTTTACCCATCGTGCTTCAGCTTCTGGACTCTGATCTTTGGTATTGACTCCCAGATCAGCTGATAACAGGAACCTGAACTCCAGGCTTGGACTTCAGGTGTGCCATCTGACTGGCCCTCATGCCTGCTGCACACAAGGACTCAGCGACTGGGAGAGACCAACATTCACAGAAGTTGTTCATCACTCACCCATGTTGCTGGCCTTTGCATACGGAGTGTGGATTGGATCTCTGCCTCCTGCACATGGATGTCACTAAACCCTAACCTGACCTGTATCTCCCCCACATCACTGTGCCTGAACCTTAGCCTGGCCTGTAACTCGCCCCTCTGTCTCCAAAACAATCCCTATGAACTTAAAAAAAACTAAGTCTGAGCCACGACCTCAACAGAGACCGTAGGTTGGCACCATCTTGACCATCCACATTGATAAATTTTAGAAAGAATTGGTGTGATTAGAAAAGGATCGTCAAACCACAACATCTCCTTTCTCAAGAATGGCTATGTTTTTCAACTTTTATTACTTTGCGTTGATCTATTCTATTTTCCTTTCACCCTACTCTTTCTGAAAGGGAGTACTTTAAATAATTTTCAAATGTATTCTAAGTTAGCAAATGGGCAGGTATATCTTAATATAGATGCTTTGTAAGCTTTACAATCTGAAAGAAAGTTTCTATTCTGATTCTACTCCTTCATCTTTAAATCTACTGTTTTCCATTAGTGAAGTGATGAATAAGATAATGAATGCTATTTGAGTAAAATGAATACAGTCAAAATGCAATCACATCTGTTTTGTTGTTAGGATAACAACCTTTGGAGTAAAACAATTCCTCTCGTGATTATTTATTTAGATATTCAGAGTTAATTCCTTTGAATTCAAAACAAAAAGAAAGAACTTGCATTTATAAAGTATATTTCACTTTGCAATAAATGGACAGTTGTTTTAATATTTCGGATGTTATTATAGATACCATTAATAGCTATTTTAATATAAAAACAGAAAAGGCTGAAAATAGTACATCTGACAGCATCTGTGCAGGGAGAAACAGAGTTGATATTTCAGGCTGGTGATTGTTCAGTATAACTGAGAAAAGATAGGAATCAAATGTGTTAATTTGAAGAGAAGGGTGGGGGTAAAAAGGAATGCTTGTGATTGTTTAAAGTCCAAAGGGGACTGAAAGATGCAAGTTGTGCTGAAGATGCCAGATTTGAGAGGGTGATTGGTAACAAATGGACGAGAGAGAAGGAAGAGGAAAAAGAAATGCTAGAATCTTAGCATACACATTGGAGAAGTAAAACAACATTCTGAAAATCCAAAATAAGTACAGAGAATTCTTGAAATACTCAGCAGGTGAAAACCTAGATAAGAATCAACTCAGATTTATTATCCTTGTCTTATATGATACGAAATTTGTTATTTTGCAGCTGTGCCTTGTATCATGGAACATGTAAGCAGATCCCTTGGTCCGTTTAGCCCATGACAACATTTACAATACATTTACTCTAATAAATAATTAATACTGTTTTTTAATATTTTCCAAGCTCTCATCAACTTCGACCCTCTCTACCCCGCACCTCCCAACAGATTTTATCACTCCCAGCAATCATGAGACAATCTATAGAGGTTAATTAAACTGTCAGCCTGCACATAAAATGCTGGAGGAACTCAGCAGGCCAGGAAGCATCTATAAAGAAGAGTACAGTTGACGTTTTGGGCCAAGAGCCTTCAGCAGGATTGTCCTGACAAAGGGTTTTGGCCCGAAATGTCGATTGTACTTCCTATAGATGCTGCCTGGCCTGCTGTGTTCCTCCAGCGTTTTGTGTGTGTTGTTTGAATTTCCAGCATCTGCAGATTTTCTCGTGTTTGAGGAACTCATAACCACCTGTTACAACAGCTGTGTGCAGAAGAACACCTCTGAATGCATGACACATCAGATTTGAGGTGGAAGGGCTGCAGCAGTAGAAGACCATGATCAAAAACTCAGCGGCCATTTTATTCGGTACAGGAGGTACCTAATATAGTGGCCACTGAGTGTTTATCAATCATTGTATCTGAAATACTGTTCTACCCTCCTTATTTACATCAAGTAAATAAGCTGTCTGTTATATACACACCTCTCATAATCTTATAACCCTCTATCAGATCTCCTCTCAGCCTCCGCCACTTCAGAGAAGGCATCCTAAGTTTGTCCAACCTCTCATTATAGCATACACCCTCTAATCCTAACAGCATCCTCTTTTGTACCCTCTCCAAAGCCTCAGCGTGCTTCCTATAATGGGGTCACGAGAAATGTATTCAATACTCTAGATGTGGCCTAACTAGAGTTTTATAAAGCTGCAACATACTTTCCCAACTTTGAACTCAATACCTCAACATGCCATATGCCTTCTTGACCACCATATCAACCTGTGTAGCCACTTTCAGGAATCTTGACCCCCCAAGATCCTTCTGCTCATCAACGTTGTCAATGCTCTTGACCTGAATAGTACACTGTCTCTTTTCATTTGAATTACCAAGGTGAAACATTTCACACTTGGCTGGGTTAAACTCCAACCGCCATTTGCCCGCACATACCTGAAAATGATCAAAGTCTCATTGTATTTTTTGCCAGTCTACTACACTACTCAGAACACCACCAACCATTGCATCATCTGCAAACTTACTAACCCAGCCATCCACATTTTATCCATGTCATTTATATACATCACAATCAGCAGAGGTCTCAGTACAGATCCCTGTGGAACACCACTAAACACAGAACTCCAGCTAGAAGAAGTCCCTTCGACCACTACTTTGGTGAATTCATAATTGGAATTCAAATAGCCAACTCACCATGGATCCCAGGCATTTTAATCTCCTGGATGAGCCTCCTATGAGGGACTTTGTCGATTGCCTTACTAAAATCCATGCAGACAACATTCACAGTCTACCTTCATCAATCACTCTCATCACCTTGTCAGAAAACTCAGTCAAGTTAGTAAGACACGACTTGCCCTGCACAAAGCCATGTTGGCTCTCACTAATTATGTCATGGTTTTCCAAATGCTCATAAATCCTAACCCTAGAATCCTCTCCAGCAACTTCCTTACCACTGATGTGAGACTCACCGGTCTTCAGATTCCAGGATTATCCTTGGTTCCTTTCTTGAATAATGGAACAAATTTAGTTACTCGCCCATCCTTCAAGACCTCGCCTGTGGCTAGAGAGGACATGAAGGTATTGCTCAAGGGCCTGTCTCTTCTCTTGTCTCTCTCAATACCTGGGGTACATCCCTGGGGACTTATTCAAATAAATGCTCTTTAACAGACCCAACACTACCTCTTCTTTAAGTCTCAACACCCTAGCATATCGATATAGTTGGCACAGATTTCCTTATCCTTCGCATCATTTTTCTTGGTGAATACTGATGTGCTGATTGCCTGCCAGTTCTGCCGATGACGATAGGAACCTGCGCGGGAAAGAGTGGAAAAGCCATTGCACTGGGGCAGCTTGGCTCTCTGAACCTCAGAAGCCCTATTCCAACAGTAAGAGTGATAGTCACAACTGCAGACCTCAGAGTATGGTATTAACATCTTTTGTGCCTCGCCATGCCCTTCACTCTCCATGGAGTGCTGCAGAACCACCGTACTGCCTGTTTGATCTTACTAGTGATCCCATCCACAAAGTCCACCAAAACTGACATTGAATGCAAGCATAGTCATATCCCTATCTCACTGGAACGTGAGGCAAACTGGCTACCCTCACCTGGTTTAGCCCGCCTGTCGAAGTAGTATACTGTGGTGTGGCCGCTGTCACATGTAAACATCTATTTGGAGCCACAGAAGAGAATGAGTGTCAAATGAGGACCAAGGGTGGATGAGCTATCCTGAGGGGTTTATGACAGGACCTTTCACAAGAGGTACCACTACTCTCTGGACACCCCTTAAGCCCCAAATACTAATGAAAAGTACTCATAAAGGAGCTTACCTACATTCCCCACATCCAAGCAAATGTTTCCCCCTTTATCTTTGAATGGTTTTACCCTCTCACTAGCTATCCTCTTGCTCTTGATGTATGTATAGGATACCTTGGGATTCTTTATAATCCTATTTGCTAAGGACTTTTCATGGTCTCTCCTGGCTTTCCTGATTCCCTCTTGAGCTCCTTTCTGGCTTCTTTATAATCCTCAAGGTCTCCGTTATATACTTTCCCTTTTTTTTTCTTGACTAAATTCATCACCTCTCTTGACATCCAAGGTTTTCTTTCCTCTCTTCTGAATGGAACATACCTGTCCTGTACTCTGTTCAGTTGGTCTTTAAACACTCTCCAGATGTCAGATGCAGACTTGCCTAAAAGCAGCTGTTCCCAATTAACTCTCTCTAGTTCCTTTCTGATGCTCTCATTATTTGTCCTGCTCCAATTTAATACTCTCCCCGAAGGTCCATACTCATCCTTATCTCAAGTTATCTTAAAGCTCAAGGAATTGTGGTCACAGTTCCCTAAATGCTCACTCACTGAAAGGTTGGTTACCTGGCCAGGCACATTTCCCAACATCAAATCAAGTACAACCCCATCTCTTGTTAGACTGTCTATATATTGAATAAAGAAACCCTCCTGGATGCACCTAACAACATCTGTGTCATCTAAAACATTTATTCTAAGAAAATCCCAGTTTATATTAGGGAATTTGAAGACTCCATATAAGCAACCCTATAGTTTTTATGCCTTTCCTTAATCTACCTGCATATCTCTTCCTCAATGTCCCAGTGGCTATTGGGAGGTCTATCGTGCAATTCCATCAGAGTGATTACACCCATTTTATTATTGAGTTCTACCCATATAGGCTTAGTGAGCCCTCCATTATGTCCCCTCTGAGTGCAACTGTAAAACTGTCCCTGATTAGTACTGTAACTCTCCCCCTTTTTTTTTTATCTCCCTCTCTATCTTTTCTAAAACATCAAAACCCTGGGACATTAAGCAAACATTCCTGTCCCTCTCTCAATCAAGTCTTAGTAATGGCCACAACATCATAGTTCCATGTACTGATCTATGCTCAAGTTCATCATCTTTACTCAGAATACTCCTCACATTAAAATACATACATTCCAACTATCTGTCCCATTATATCTCTGATTTCACTTTAGCCTACTTTCACTGAACTTGACATCAATAATCTTTCCTATCTGGACAAGATAATTTGTCAACTTTTAATGCAACCTTCTCCACCCCCCCCCCCCACCAACACTTATTCATTACCTTTAGCGCCTCCTGCTCAAATACAGCAATAAAATAATTTTCCCTTTGAATCATAAATGCAATGAACTCATTTGGTATCTCAGCGGCTTCCTTTTATGAATGAATTCCACATCAGCTCCTTTCATCTGCTGTTCCCTTTTAATGTGGTTATGAAAGATTTTTCATTCTCTGTTATACTAACCATCAACCTTTTATCATTGTCTCTGTTTGTCCTTGCCTTCATTTTTTCATTTTTCTACTGTTATCTCTGTGCTTTCTTAACTTACTTTCTTATTTTAACCTGTCCCCACATTTATCATAAATAACCTTTGTTTTTTTCATATCTGAACATCTCCTTTCTTTGTCATCTGGGGAGCTGTTTCCTCCTTCTGTGTAAACAACATTTACACAAGTTATCTCCAACTTGAAGATTTCCATGGTTATTTATTGTCTTCTTGCTCAACTGTTGTTTTCCTTTTAATCACTGAAATTCATGATCTTTCATTTTACATATTATGTTCCAAAAAAATTGCGTTACAATCACAACAATGATTCAGGAATAATTGATTTGGTAGCATTTGTAAGAAAAAGAAAGGACAAAGAAAGCTTTTCAGGGTGATGGACCATCAAACTGAAATCTGAACTTTGTTTTTCTCCTCCAAAGATGCTGTCTAACCTGCTGGTTATTTTAAGCATTGGCTGTTTGATTTTGCTTTTCCAGAACTTGCAGTGTTTTACTTCTGGTGATGATTGCCATGATCCAAACGATCACTTGAATAAAGCAGCTTACTTACACTCCATTTATTCTGTAAAGATAATTCCACCATTGTTTACTTTCTCAATGGACTTATGTCAGACTGATTAAGAAAGGTATCCTGTACTCAGTTTACGAACCCTTTAATCTCTTTTCCCCTGGGTGGCGGGGTGAAGATTTGCCTCTACCAAAAGAGGTGTAAAGTGCTCCTTGCCCCTGCTACCTGCAGGACACCCTTGAGTAAGACGTAGCACCTGTGTAGCCCCCCTCATCAGGGTCATGTGAAGCCATGGGAGCAGGTAGTAGATGGCTGTATGAGCAGCTGGTACACATCACAATCCTGGTTATGCGAGCACTGACGCTGAGCTGACAATCTCTGAAGAATATTGATAATGGCTAGGGTCATACGTCATGTAAATATACTGCTCTGAAGAAGGCAATAGTAAACCAGTTCTGCAGAAAAAATTGCCAAGAACTATCATGGTTATGGAGACCATGACAGCCCATGACATACCACACGGCACATAATGCTGATGATGGACCTCTGTTAATAGGAGGCTAAGGAAAACTATTATTGTTACTGTTTAATTATTTTCACATTTATTGGACCTTTTGCAGTGCCCTGTCATTACCAGTCCACAGCATCTCCTGAGGAACAACTTTGCAGAAACGTGACAATGTTCTGCTACTGCTAATACATCTGCACCCCTTACTTAACCACTGTAAGGACTGTGTACATTGCTTTGACGTGCATTGATCCTTTTCCAGATGAGTCTGACTGCAGCCTACGTTTTACATTAAGTGCTTTTTGTTTTCTAATGGTCCCCAAAAGAGAAATTATTTCACAATCAAGTGGCAGATCTTTTATAAACATCTTCATTACTCTAGTTCCTTGAATCAAGTCTCTCATTTCCATGTTTTTTTTATTTGGATTTTTATTAAAATAAAACAGTTTTATAAAAAAATATATATCTGTACCTGCACAATGAAATTTTGATCACTAGACATCCAACATTTCATAATAAAAAGAGATAAGTTGTATGGTGTTCCCAAGGAATGGAAAGATCAAAGGAAAATTATTTATTTGTGATGAAAGGACAAAGCTAAAAACTCTATGATCAAATGTACAATTGAGCATTGTGATACTGTAAATGCTGAGCAAATGGACACTCATGCAGATGGAAGAAGCCTACAGAAATAGAAAATACTCCAAAAGGGGCCCTGTTGATGGAAACAATCAAAGAAAAATATGTTTGAACAATTCAGTGGCAATGCAGAGGACATTTCTGGCAGTGAGATAATTATCTTTTTTTTTGTATCCAACTGCCAGGCAAGCTCAAATCCTTTAAAGCTTTCATGAAATAGCTTAGGTGCTCCATGGACAATTAGATATTGGGAATGGTATCTTAGGGAAACCATAAAGTGATTAAGTTTGCAAACTAACTATATCATGATGCCTATTAGTAAGCAATACTGACTTTGGTGCCAATATTGTCATTTTTATGGTATGTAAAAGAGCAGGGGTAGTCCATTTGGACCTGTGTCTGCTTCATTAGTCATAAAGTATTTGTGTGATCTTTATCCAAATTATTTCATTTTTTTTTAACCCCTAACCAGTGTGCAGTAACTTAGACTCCATGGTGAAGTTGGGAAAGAAATTCCAAAGACTCACTACCATCTTGTTTAAAACATTTTTTTCAATTTTCTATCCATAATGGTATTATTTTGAGACCATTGCCTATGGTTCTGAACATCCTAACTAATGTTCCCTCTAAGGTGTGAGTGTGTGCATGCACACACACCTTTTGCAATTAATAGAAAATAGAATAGAAAACCTACAGCACAATACAGGCCCGTCAACCCACAAAGTTGTGCCGAACATGTCACTACCTTAGAAATTACTATAGCCCTCTATTTTACTAAGCTCCATGTACCTATCTAAATGTCTCTAAGAAGACCCTGTCGTATCTGCCTCCACCACCATTGCTGGCAGTCCATTCCATGCACTCACCACTCTCTGAGTAAAAAAATTACCCCTGACATCTCCTCTGTACCTACTCCCCAGCACCTTAAACCTGTGTCCTCTTGTGGCAACCATTTCAGCCCTGACTATCCACACGATCCTTAGTGCACAAAGGAACTTCAACTGCACACAAAAGGTTGTCACCCTCTGTCTCATTGGCATGTTAAGTATATTTCACATTTGTACACAATCATATTTCCTTTTCCAGTTTCTGACATGGATGGTGTTGACAACATGGAGTTTGCGATGATTCGAATGCAGGTTTTAGAACTGGCTTATTTATACTGCTCCTATTGAAGAAATTATTGAATCAATAAGTCAGTGCACCCATGTTGTAGTCACTGGGCAAAAAATTGCACAGCACAGGATTTTTGTGCACACTGGCTATTACTAATTAGAGGGAACATTGATCCTAACCCAAGGGCTTATCATTCTTACCTCAGTTATGCCAAGCACAATGAGAATTTTGCAACTTTCATTGAGGTTGCTTTTTCTTTCTTCTAATTTCTGAAGAACTTAGGACCAGTTCACAGGATAATTCCCCCGCCGCAAGGATCAATGTGACAAAGTTTGTTCCATTTCCTCTGTAGCCAATATATCCTTCCTTAGATAAGGAGGTGAAGCCAGTATAGAGCACTTCCAGTTAGAGTCTTAGCAGAGCCCAAATATTAACAGTAGGATGCATTTACTCTTGTATGCAAACCTTTTGCAATAATGACCAATATGAAAGCCAATCATAATTACTTTCTGCATCTGCCTGTTGACATTCAATGATTTGTCTACAAGGACACTTAGATCCCTCTGAAAAACAACACTTTCAATTTTTAATGCTTTAAAATACACTGCTTTTATTTTTTTTAACCAAAGTGAATAAATTCATACTTACCACATTTTATATTCTATGTCCCATGTGTGTGCCCATTTACTTAACGTTATGAAACACTCTGGTTTCCTCGGCTGCGCAAGTCTAGGGAAGATAATCTCTGGCCCCACCAAACATCTGAGATTGAGGCACAAGCCCACCTCAAAACGCCCTGTTGGTGTGGATGCTGTGTCATTTGCTACCCTGTTACAAGTTAATGCCACGAAATAGACAGTGCACTGCATACAATTAAAGGAATTATATTTATGACTCTTAACTGAAGAGTTAGTAAAGAATAACAAGAAAGAAAAGATCCCATTCTAATTAAACAGTCAAATGTGTACAAATTGGAGCTCACTTTGAACTTCTCTGTCACTCACGCACTGGGCTTTCAGTCAATGTAAAAGCACAAACCGCCTTCCAAACGTCGCTCGCAGTCCATCTCGATAAAACAGGTCTCCCACCAGATCATTTCCTACGATTAGTTCTCCCCAGTGTCTTCTCCCTCCATCTTCTCTTGAACAAAAGCTCAAGACCAACCTTATTGTCCCTCACCAAGAAAAACTTCCTGCTAGTTGGATGACACACACTCCACATCTTCAACAATAACCCAAACAGGCTGAAAGCAGAAAAAACTGCTCTTATAGAGCTGCTAAATGAAATACTTACAGAATAACTGTAAAAATGTGAACCAGGGCATTACACTTATTATTACCCAGAAATCTCTCTGCCACAGATCACACTGCCACTCATTTTGTACTAACAGCAGTCCAAGATCTATGATACTTGATCCCTTCAACCTTATAAACCATAAGTTGTAAACAGTTGGACCTACTAGTGAAGCTCACAGCTTTCCATTTCTAAGTATGGCATGTTTATTCATAAGAAGCTGCAGAGAGTAATGTACTCAGGCCAATATATCACAGGCACATCCCTCCACATCATCATTAGTCTCTACACTCAGATGCCACTTTATCAAGTACACGCACACCTGCTCATTAACACAAATATCTAAGCATGTGACAATTCAATGCACAGAAGATGCAGACATGATCAAGATGTTCTGCTTTTGTTTAGACCAAACATAAGAATAGGGAATAAATGTGATCAAAGTGATTAAGTGCCTGGAATGGTTGTTTGTGCCAGATGGTCTCCTGGGACTTACATGCACAACCGTCTCTGGATTTTACGGAATATGATGTGAAAAACAAACAAAGACATCCAATGAGCAGCAGTTCTATGGTTGAAAACACCTTGTTCATGACAGATGCTCTGACAGGAAGGCAACTGTAACTCAAATAGTCATGCATTACAACAGTAGTGTGCAGAAGAGTATCTCTGAACACAAAGCACATCGAACCATGAAGTAGGTGGGCTAGAGTAGCAGAAGACAACAAACATACAGTCAGCGACCACTTTATCTGACACAGGAAGTACATTATTCCCTGGCCCCTGAGTAAGCATGAAGGCAACTTCTATTATGAAAGATTTCCCCCATGTGAGCCATACCATCTTCTCTTCAGCCATTCAATCCTTGAACCAACCAGAATTATTCTAATCACTACCTCAGTATGGCAGCACTATGACCACTTTGTCCACTCTGTACAATGTTACAAAGGTTACAAAGCAAAATTAGAGTACAGTGTACTATAGGATGGGTGACAAGGTAATACATTGGTGTGGGGATTGAGGATTGGTTCATGAATCAAAAGCATCATTTAAGTCAAAGATAAGTTTATTGCAATGCACCCATCCTCTAGTCCACTGTACTCTAATTTTTCTTTGTAACCTTCCATATACTACTTGAGCAAAGGAATTTGCAATGTCCCAAAACATAGAGTCATGGAAAAATACAGAACAGAAACAGGCCATTTGGCCTATCTAGTCCATGCTGAAACCACTTAAACTGCCTACTCCCACCGACCTGCACTGGGACCATAGCCCTCCACACCGCTACAATCCATGTACCTATCCAAACTTCGCTTAAGCATTGAACTTGCCTGTACCATTTGTGTTGGCAGCTCATTCCACATTTTCCTGACACTATGAGTTTCCCCACATGTTCCACTTAATCTTTGCAGATTTCACCCTTAACCCATGACCTCTGGTTGTAGTCCCACACAGCCTCAGTGGAAAAAGCCTGCTTGCATTCACCCTTTCTATACCACTCATAATTTTCTATACCTCATTAAATCTCCTCTCAGTCTTCTATGTTCTAAGGAATATAGTCCTAACCTATTATATATTTCCTTACAATGCAGATCCCCAGCCCTGGCAACATCCTTGTAAATTTTCTATGTACTCTTTCAAGCCTATACACATCTTTTTTGTAGGTAGGAGACCAAAGCTACACACAATACTCCGAATTAGGCCTCACCAATATCCTTTACAGCTTCAGCATAACATCCCATCTTCCATACTCAATACTTTGATTTATGAAGGCCAGTGTGCCAAAGGTGTTCTTTACAACCCTACCAACCTGTGACATCACTTTCAATGAATTATGGTCCTGTTTTCCCATATCCCTTTGCTATATTGCATTCCTCAGTGCCCTACCGTTCACTGTCTGAGGCCTATCCCATCTACCGTAAGGGAGTCCCAGTCAATATATGGAAAACATTAGTTCCTCCTTATCTACTCTGTTAGTTGCAATCATCACAAAAAAATGTTAACGGATTTGCAAAACATGTTTTGCAGCTTGAATTGATCATTCTGCCAAGTTTTCAGCACTCTGTTAATTTGACTTAACAACAGATTCCAGCTTTTTCCCTACCACTGAAGTCAGGCTAATCAGTCCGATGTTCCTATTTTTTTTCCTTTTTTTTTAATAATAGGGTTAAATTCTCCACCTTCTAATCTGTGGAAATATTCTAGAAACATATGCCATTTGGAAGGTGATACGCAGTGCAGTGCACTCCATAGACATTTCATTCCAAATCAGGGAATGTAGATCACTAGATCTTGGGGATTCTTCTGGCTTTCAGTTCTATTCTTTATTCCAACATTTTTTTAAACCACTTGATGAACCTAGACCCATTTCTTTCTTCATTATACCCAAAAGGTTGTTTTTTTTCTGTCTTCTTCCACGAAGATGTACAATATACGATAGTTAATACAGCTCTGCCTCACTGTGCTAGAGACATGAGCTTAGTCCTTCCCCCGGGTGCTGCCTTTGTGTGGTCAGCAGGTTCTTTCTGTGGCAATGTAAGTTCTCCCTGGGTGCTCCAGTTTCCTTCCATATCCCAAAGACACACAGAACAGAATGTGAATTTCTCTAGATATGTGGCTGAGTGGTTGAACATGGAGGGGAAGTGTGAATGTGGGTGAACAAAACAGGATATTTATAGGATTTCTGTCAGAATCGAAATTAGAATCAGCTTTATTATCATTGACATATGTCATTAAATTTGTTGCTCTTTGCCAGCAGTACGGTGCATTACATAACAATTACTATAAATTACAATAAGAAATGTAAATAAAACAAAGAAATAGTACAAAAAAAGAACAAAATAGTGAGAAAGTGTTCATGGGTTTCATGGACCATTGTGAAATCTGATAGCAGAGGGGAAGAAACTGGTCCTGAAGTTTTGAGTGCTTGTCCTTGTGCTTCTGTACCTCCTGGTACCAATGATGGTAGCAATGAAAATTGGGTATGTCCTGGATGGTGAGTGTCCTTAATGATAGATACCACCTTTGTAATGTTTTGTAACTCCAAAACATAAAATTAATTGAAAGAAAACTATAGGGGCCTGAGGACACACGTGTGCGTTTAGTTTTACTTTAGTGAGGCGTGCACATGTGACATCTGCCATTCATGTACAGGAGTCAGAGAACATTTCTGTAGAGTAATGTTATGTGTTTTACTGAAACGTGCCTGCACGTGGACATACCCGACCAAAACATTTCCATGGAGGGCTTCCAGACCGTTCGGGCTGACCGGAAGTGCACTGAGAGCGGTAAGCGTAAAGGAGTTGGGGGCTTACTGTTCTGGTTAACAACAGATGGTGCAATCCTGGTCATATTACGATCGAGGAATGTGTTTGTAGACCGGATATTGATCTTTTTGCTGTTGGACTCCGGCCATATTCCACCGAGATACGACACCGGGCGTCATGGGAGGTCGTTCCTGCCTGCGGCCATCGAACTTAGCAGCTCCTCCCGTGGAGGGTCAGACACCCTGAGCCAATAGCCTGGTCCTGGACTTATTTCCATCTGGCATAGTTTGCATATTGTTGTTTGATTGTTTGTGGTTCTGTATTGCTATATTTATGCTCTATTCTTGGTTGGTGCAGTTGTAACGAAACTCAATTTCCCTTGTGATCAATAAATTATGTCTATGTCTATTATTATATAAATAAGAATATTTAATCAAACAAAATATTTACAATATTACTGACATATTGAATACACTAAATTCCTCCCTTCTTATCTATAAACTCCGTCTCAATATAGAATACAATACATCTCAATCCAAATATATAATGTATTGCTCGCTAGTCAACTATGTGTGTGTGTGTGTGTGTGTGTGTGTGAGTTGTATTTGATAGTATAATATATATGTTGTATTATATAGCATACTATATACAGTTGAAATCAGAAGTTAATACACCTTAGCCAAATACATTTAAACTCAGTTTTTCACAATTCCCGACATTTAATCCCAGAAAACTTTTCCTGTCTTAGATCAGTTAGGATCACTGCTTCATTTTAAGAATGTGAAACGTCAGAATAGTAGTAGAAAGAATGATTTATTTCAGCTTTTATTTCTTCCATCGCTTTCCCAGTGGGTCAGAAGTTTACATAGGCTTTGTTAGTATTTGGTAACATTGCCTTTAAATTGTTTAACTTGGGTCAAACGTTTTGGGTGGCCTTCCACAAGCTTTTCACAGAAATTTGCTGGAATTTTGTTCCATTCCTCCAGACAGAACTGATGTAACTGAGTCAGGTTTGTAGGCCTCCTTGCTCGCATATGCTTTTTCAGTTCTGCCCACAAATTTTCTATCAGATTGAGGTCAGAAAATGATGTCAAATCTGGTTCATCATTTGGAGCAATTTCCAAATCCCTGAAGGTATCACGTTCATCTGTACAAACAATAGTACTCAAGTATGGGACCACGCAGCCGTCATACCGCTCAGGAAGGAGACACATTCTGTCTCCTGGAGATGAACATACTTTGGCACAAAAAGTGCAAATCAATCCCAGAACAACAGCAAAGGACTTTGTGAAGATGCTGGAGGAAACAGGTGGACAAGTATCTATATTCACAGTGAAACGAGTCCTATATCGACACAGCCTGAAAGGCTGCTCAGCAAGGAAGAAGCCACTGCTCCAAAACCGCCATAAAAAGCCAGACTACAGTTTGCAAGTGCATATGGGGACAAGGATCTTACTCTTTGGAGAAATGTCCTCTGGCCTGATGAAACAAAAATTGAACTGTTTGGCCATAATGACCATTGTTATATTTGGAGGGAAAAGGGTGAGGCTTGCAAGCCGAAGAACACCATCCCAACCGAGAAGCATAGGAGTGGCAGCATCATGTTGTGGGTATGCTTTGCTGCAGGAGGGATTGGTGCACTTCAAAAAATAGATAGCATCATGAGGAATGAAAATTGTGTGGATATATTGAAGCAACATCTCAAGACATCAGCCAGGAAGTTAAAGCTCGGTCACAAATGGGTCTTCCAAGTGGACAATGACCCCAAGTATAACTCCAAAATTGTGGCAAAATTGCTTAAGGACAACAAAGTCAAGGTATTGGAGTGGCCATCACAAAGCCCTGACCTCAACCTGACAGAAAATTTGTGGACAGAACTGAAAAAGCGTGTGCGAGCAAGGAGGCCTACAAACCTGACTCAGTTACACCGGTTCTGTCAGGAGGAATGGAACAAACTTCCAGCAGCTTACTGTGAGAAGCTTGTGGGAGGCTATCCAAAACGTTTGACCCAAGTTAAACAATTTAAAGGCAATGCTATCAAATATTAACGAAGTGTATGTTAACTTCTGACCCACTGGGAAAGTGATGAAAGAAATAAAAGCTGAAATAAATCATTCTCTCTACTATTATTCTAACATTTCACATTCTTAAAATAAAGTAGTTATCCTAACTGACTTAAGACAGGGAATGTTTTCTAGGATTAAATGTCAGGAATTGTGAAAAACTGAGTTTAAATGTATTTGGCTAAGGTGTATGTAACCTTCTGACTTCAACTGTTTATGTATGTATATGTGTATATATACTATTGAATACAACTTCTATATAGACATTAACAGCATAGTAAATTCTAAGTTGTCCCTTTCAGGCTTTAAGATTTCATTGCTGTGAAGGATTTCTTACTCTTGTGCAATACCATCTTTCCTGACAAGGTGTTGTCTCTCTGCTTGTCATGTGTGTCGAGACTGTGAAACAATCTCAGGTTCTGGGGCCTCCTTTGTGGTGGTTGTAGGAGTAGACTCTGGAACTGCAGGAAGTGGTTCTGACGGCATTGGACACTTTTCTTCTGGATGTGTGGGCATTCCGAACAATGCATGGAAAGTTGTTCGATCTGCTGATCAATCTCAGGCCACCGGACATAGCTTCAAGCCAAGGCTTTCATTTTGACCATGCCAACATGACTGGCATGTAGCTCCTCGAACACTTCAGCTCTCAGCTTGGATGGTACAACAGCTCTCAATCCCCACATAAGGCAACTGCTGTCAAGGGCAAGTTCATCCCGACACTGGTAAAAATGAGGAACTGGAACATTTCGGCCATTTTGGATGACCATGTAGTCCTAAGAGTGTGTGGGGTCTTTTCTGGTTTCCCTTTGGCTCACCTCTGCCGTAATAGGTAAACTTTTGATTGGCATTAGGGAGAACATGTCAAGAGAAGTGTCCTCTTTTGTTCATTTTTCAAGTATTTCCTTTTCCAAGGGTGAACAAGACAATCCATTAGCACTTCCATGATTAGTCACCCTCTTGAATTGGATCTTGTAACTGTGTCCTCCAAATAACAGAGCCCATTTCTGCATTCCACCGGATGATGTGGAGCAGCTGCTGTTGTTAGTGAAACGCTCTTCTGTGAGTTGAAAGTGGACACTAGTAATGAGAGTGAACTCTACCGTATAAGTACTGATTGAAACACTTTACACCCCAAACCTCTGTCAATCTGCGCATGTTATTCTCTGCTGCTGTAAGAGAATGTGATGCAATGGTTATGGGGCATTTATTTCCATCATTCATAATTGTGACGTGACTGCACCTATACCATAAGATGATGCATCACAGGCAAGCTTCACAGAACTATGTGGATTATAATGTGTTAGTATGGTGTCTGCATCACCATTTCCTTTATCTTTTGGAAGGCAAACTCACACTGCTTTGTCCATTGCCATTTCTTCTTGATCTGTAGTAATGAGTTCAAGAGGTGGAGCAAGTTACTACATTTGGCAGGAACCTGTTATAATACTTAACCAATCTGAAAAACGATCACACTGTGTCATGTCCTTTGTTTGGCCTTGGGGCATCCACCATTGCTTGAATTTTCTCAGCACATTTGTTCGTCAAGAGTGTGACCACAATAAATAATGCTTGGTTTAAAGAATTCACACTTCTCATATCATGCTTTTAGCCCATAATCTTCTAATCTTTTTAACACTGTCTTGAGTTTTTGGAGATGGTCCTTGTCCTCCTAACCAGTAGCAATGATGGCATCAAGGTAATACTAAGTGTTTGAGCAGCCTTGCAGTTCCTAGTCTGTAGCTTTCTGCCAGAATACAGGTGTAGTTGCTACTCCAAAAATAAGCTTATATATAGCAATAAATATAGCAATAAATCTCTTTGTGAGCATTCATGGTGAAAAACACTTTGGACTCTTTTTCCATCTCTATCTGTATGTAGGCTTCAGCTAAATGCACTTAATTCACTCTCAATTGACTCTGTTGCAGGGTATGTGGCATGTAAAAGGTGGATTGATCCCTACTCAAGTTGTAGTTGTCTCAGACACTCACATCCCTGCAATGCTGGCCCTCTTGTTTTTAACACATGCAAACCTAATGTGGCTTGTTGGTTGTGATATTTCACTGTTAAGTATGTCCTCCTCACAGGTGTTATCTTTTCCCCATTATCAGCTCTTAGTTAGATATCAGCAGGCTTCTGTTTAGTATCTTTGAAAAGACATTCAAACTGATTTTGTGAAACAGCTGAGCCAATGTCTAAATCGATTTTAATTAATTTGCCTTTCACTTCTGGTGTAAACCATGTTACTCATCTCCTGTTATTTTTCAAATTGTATATCTCAAGGTAACTCAGTCCTGTTTCACTGTCATCTTTCTGAAACTTGAGCTTGACCTTTTTATCGTTCCTTCTTCCCCATGCAGTCCATTTACTTTTGTCCGTCAGACACCCTCTTTGTTTGTGTCCTACTTTTGTTGCTTTTTCTGTAAGTTTCATCTTTAAACCTGCATTGGTCTGGTGTATGTGAGCCCCTGCCACAATGGTAAAATAATTTGTTCAGCCAGGCAGGTTTCTGTTGAGACACTGCAACTTTGTTCATGTTCTCTTTCATTCTGAATCAGGATCAGAATCAGGTTCATTATCATCGGCATGTGTCGTGAAATTTGTTAACCTAGCAGCAGCAGTTCAATGCAATATACAATATAGAAGAGAAAAATATATCAATTACAGTATACCTATAATGAACAGATTAAAATTTGTGCAAAAACAAAAACAATATATATTAAAAAAGTGAGGTAGTGTTCACGAGATCAATGTCCATTTAGGAATCGGATGGCAGAGGGGAAGAAGCTGTTCCTGAATCACTGAATGTGTGCCTCCAGGCTTCTGTACCTCCTATCTGATGGGTAACAGTGAGAAAAGGACATGCCCTGGGTGCTGGTAGTCCGTAATAATGGTTACTGAGACACTGCTCCTTGGAGATGCCCTGGGCACTTTGTAGGCTAGCACTCAAGATGGAGCCAACTAAATTTGCAACCCTCTACAGCTTCTTTTGGTCCTGTGCAGTAGCACCCTGCCCCCCCCCCACCCCCAATGATGCAGCCTGTCAGAATTCTCTCCACGGTACATATATAGAAGTTTTTGAGTGTTTTGTTAACATACCAAATCTCTTCAAACTCCTAGAGATCTTGACACCAAGGAACTTGAAACTGCTGACACTTCCCACTCCTGATCCCTCTGTGAGGATTGGTATGTGTTCCTTTGTCTTATCCTTCCTGAAGTCCACAATCAACTCTTCTGTCTTACTGAGGTTGAGTGCAAGCTTGTTGTTGCGACGACACTCCACGAGTTGGCATACTGATATTGAGTGCCAGGTTGTTGCTGTGGCACCATTCCACTAGTTGGCATATCTCACTCCTGTACGCTCTCTTGTCTCCACCTGAGATTCTAAAAACAATGGTTGTATCATCAGCAAATTTATAGATGTATCTGAGCTATGCCAAGCCACATAGTCGTGGGTATAGAGAGAGTAGAGCAGTGAGCTAAGCACATACCTCTGAGGTGCACCAGTGCTGATCGTCAGTGAGGGGGAGATGTTATCACCAATCCATACAGATTGTGGACTTCCGGTTAGGAAATCGAGGATCCAATTCAAGAGGGAGGTATAGAGGTCCAGGTTCTATAACTTCTCAATCAGGATTGTGGGAATGATGGCATTAAATGCTGAGCTATAGTTTATGAACAACATCCTGACATAGGTGTTTGTTACGCCCAAGTGGTCTAAGGTTGTGTGAAGAGCCATTGAGATTGTGTCTGCTGTTAACATATTGTGGTGATAGTCAAATTACAGTGGGTCCAGGTCCTTGCTGAGGCAGGAGTTCAGTCTAGTCATGACCAACCTCTCAAAGCATTTCATCACTGTCGATGTGAGTGCTACCGGGCGATAGTCATTAAGGCTGTTCACATTATTCTTCTTAGGCACTGGTATAATTGTTGCCTTTTTGAAGCAAGTGAGAGGTTGAAAATGTCCTTGAATATTCCCGCCAGTTGGTTGGCACAAACACCTCACTTGTGTCTCTAGCTGCTGATAACATCATTTCAACAGCTCTTTTAAATCTGAGTTGTGCTTTAGTTAGGAGCCATTTTTGAATGCTTTCTTGTAAGATTCCATAAACTAAATGATCTCTCAGTGCATCATTAAGCCAATCACTGAAATGGCAATGCTTAGATAATTTATTTTAAAAAGATTTTAAAAATGAAAAATGACAATTCATTCAATTCAGCAATGTAAGCTGAAATGGACTCCCCTTCCTTTCAATTCTGTTTATGCAATCGACAATGTTTTTCATTCTAAATGATCGTGCATTACTTACACAATATCAGCAAAGCTCATTCCAGCTGGATTGGTTGGAGAAGCCAAACCTCTAAGCGGATTGTATGCTTTTCCACCTACTACGTTCAGCAAAACAGGCACTCACTTTTCATTTTCCATTTTACTTACGTCAAATACTGCTTAAATCACTCAGTTATTTGTTGAGCAATCGAAGACAGTGTTAAAAAGATTAGAAGATTATGGGCTAAAAGTATGATATGACAAGTGTGAATTCTTTAAACCAAGCATTATTTATTGTGGTCACACTCTTGACAAACAAGTGTGCTGAGAAAATTCAAGCAATGGTGGATGCCCCAAGGCCAAACAAAGGACATGACACAGTGTGATCGTTTTTCAGATTGGTCAAGTACTATAACAGGTTCCTGCCAAATGCAGTTATCTTTCCAATGCAGCCACCTATTTCTACCTTTTTATTTATTATAATTATTATTATTATCAGCCAGTACATATTGGTTATGAGTCCATGTATTTTTTTCATTTTCTTCCATTTTTAATTCAACCATCTTTCTCCCGTTGTGAAGAAACACGTGCTGTGCTTTTATTTAACTCAAACCTCTCCTGCTCACTCCCTCCGAAGAAAAACATGTGTTGTGCTTCAGTGGGTAGGTAGTCGTTCCAGGTTTGTTTTAAAAATTATTCATTGTCACTGCATTGTAACTCCAAAACATAAATTTATTGAAATGCATGTGAGAGAATAGCCCAAATCTTCAAATGAGATTAGTAGATAGGCAGTTCATGAGCATCATTCAGGAATCAGCTAATGGATAGACTGCAGGGAACCTGTGGGTATTGTGTGGATGGATCTTTGGAAAAGCTGAAGTAAAGTGCCATTCGAAAGATTTTTATACAAGATAAAGCCACAGTAGTTTACATATAATTTTTCAGAAGGAAAGGAGATATATAAATGTATAGAAAACAGAGAATAAGAATAAACAGGTAACTTTCAGGTAGTGAGACTGAAGAGTTCAAAAAGATTCAGTACTGAGTCCTGACGAAGGGTCTCGACCCGAAACTTCGACTGTACCTCCTCCTATAGATGTTGCCTAGCCTGCAGCATTCACCAGCATTTTTTATGTGTGATGCTCAGTACTGAGATGTCATTTATTGATAACCTATATTACTGACTTAAATAAAGGGATGGACTACAACATTGCTGATGTCAGGAAGCTTGATGCAAAATTAGGCAGTTGGCGGGATTCAGATGGTCAACAAAAGGATAATAGTAAAACATTATTTTGTTTAGTTGGTCGAAAATTATTAAATGTTTGCATTTGGAAGGATTGTGATAAATTTGTGCATTGAACATTGAACATTAATAAAAAAATAATCAGTGAGAAGTTGGCAGTGTGGCCTCACAACTTGGGGTAGAACATTTAGAAAGGAGATGAAAGGAAATTTATTCACTTAAGATTGAATCTTTGATAACCTCCACTCCACTGCGAAGTAGGTGGTTCTCTATCTAGAATATTCAAGGATGAATAGATTGTATTCTTCTCTGAGCATCTCAGGAGATAAAGGAACAATGTGGTGTTGCAGGTTATGGATCAGCGTTCAGTACTGAACGGTCATGCAAGCACCAGAGACAATGCTGTGCTTCCTTCACATTTCTGAAGATAGGTTGGGGCATTTGACACTTAGTAAATGAGTATTTTAGTTAGGTATTTGTTTACTAATATATTAAATTTTGTCCAATATTGTGGGCTGAAGCACCTGTTCCTGTGCTGTTCTGTTCTATGTTCTATATTCTATATTCTCATCATATTCAGTCTAAAATGCCCATGCGCCGGTCGTGCATGCAGCCTGGTACAGCCGTTCTGATCTATTCTTTTACTTTCTTCTTCTTACTTTTAATTTACGTTATTCTTTGTATTTTTTTCTCACGGTAACACGTCAAAGCTGCACCCTCTCTAATATGCTGGTAGAGAGAGTTTTATTTGGGTTTTCTTTAGTGCTGGAAATGGTTACATCCCGACACGCGGGACAGAAGCAAGGTTGCATTGTGTATTCCACGGACCAGCAAATTCTGGTCGGCTTAGCGAACAGAGCGGTAGACACCCCTGTTGAAATCCGGAGGAAACCACACAGAGAGGGATCACAAAGCCAAGGAAAGAGGATCGGTTCGAGACAACAGAGATTATTGGAGAAGAGGAGTTCAGTGGGTTATACCGTTCCACCTGACCGGAAGTGCACCAAGAGCGGTAAGCGGCGTGAAGGAGAGGGGTGCTTACTAATCTGGCTAACAACGGGTGGTGCAATCCGGGGTATATTACGATCGAGGGACGTGTTTGCAGACTGGATATTGAACTTGTTACTGTTGTTCCTGCCTGTGGCCATCGAACGTGCAGCTCCTCCCGTGAAGGGTCAGACACCCTGAGCCAATAGACTGGTCTTGGACTTATTTTCCATCTGGCATAGTTTTGCATTTTGTTGTTTGATTGTTGGGGTTTTTTGTATTGCTATATTTACACTCGATTCTTGGTTGGTGGGCTGTAACGAAACCAAATTTCCCTTGGGATTAATAAAGTATATCTATCTATCTAAAATGAAGGACCTCATATTTGTTTCTATTAAAATCTATTTACCAAAGAGTTGTTGATTTATTTAATATATTAATATTTATTAATAATTTATTTGCAATTCATGCTCCCTCTGTTGTTAATTACATCAAAAACCAAGTATGCTCAATGGACTGTTACAGGTTTCCAAAAATGAGATGAAGAGAATGTTAATATTTTCCTATTTTCACAAATATGATAATTTGCAATTCTGATATGTAACCTTACAGAACACTAACAACCTACAAATTTGAGCACTTGTCTATTGCTTTTCCTGCTACCTAGCTAAGTTTCTAATCAGCTCAATACTCCATTCTATTCTACAAGTTTTCAATTTTATCAGCGAGGTCTTGTTGCAAATTTCATTATATCCTTTCTTCCATTTATTTTTGTGATCTCTTCAAATAATAGAGTCAGACACATTAGACATGATTTTCCCTATAACAATCACATATTAGATCTGTAAAGAGACGTATGATTAATTACTTTGTTCTCCTTTACTCTTGTGTACTGGAAATGATATTAAACATCAAACAACGATCTCTTTGTGGATTTACATACAGCATTCAAAGTTAAAGTCAAGCTTATTGTTACATTTTATTTATTTTATTTTACTTAGAGATACAGCCCAGAAAATGTACTTCAGGCCCTTCAATTTGCACTGCACAGCAACTCCCGACAACCACAATTTAACCCTAAACTAATCACAGTACAACTTACAATGACCAATTAACCTGCTGAGTATGTCTTTGGACTGTGGTAGGAAACCAGAGGACGCTAAGAAAACCCACGTATTTCAGATGGAGGATGTAGACGGACTCCTTACAGAGGACACTGGGCCTGAACTCTGAACTCCAACACCCCGATCTGTGATAGTGTCATGCTAACCACTTTGCACTGTGGCGGCCAACAAATAAGGACACATGCGCAAGTACATGTGGGCACAGGGGCAATGAAAAATTCACTTGCAGGAGTATCACATAGAATCAGATACACAGAATTTACAATAAAATGTGAATTACATAAATTCCTCGTATATATGAAGGATGTAAGTAATGAAGTGAATTACATTTAATTCAATTCAGAACATTTCGTTTTTGAACTAACCTGCACAATCCCCAATTACTACCTCCGTGTAGCAACAATCGGACTTTGATCCCTTAGTAGTAAAATTGCCTTTTTTTTGTTTTTAATTGTGTTCTTTCTTGTGCAAAAAAAATGTGTAATTTATGTTCAATTCACATTTGTCCTGTAAGTGCGGATATATGACTTTATGTGCCTGTGGTACTGCTGCAAGTGAATTTTTCATTGCACTTGTGTCCACATGTATTTGTGCATGGGTACTTGGTTGCAGGATGCCACAGTAACATAGCGCTTAGTGTGACACTATTGGAGCATGTGGCGTCACGACAAGTTCAGTCATGACATCCTCTGTAAGGACTCTCTGTACATCCTCCCTGTGGAATATGTATGTTTTCCCTGGGTCCTCTGGTTTCTTCCCATAGTCCAAAGATATTCAGGGTAGGTTAATTGGTTATTGTAAATTGTCCCATGATTAGATTAGGGTTAAATCGGGGTTGTCATGGGTTGCTGGGCAGTGTGGCTCGAAGGGCCAGAAGGTCCTATTCCGTGTTGTATCTCCAAATAAAAAGAAGTAAATAAACTGTGACAATGAACTTGACTTTGACTTTTACCTTTGACTTTGAACTTGAATCCTGTTAGTAAATCCACCAAAAATCTCCAGAAAAAGAACTTGTAAGCTAAATCTGAAGGAAACTGAAGGATACAGGTGTTTTACAACTACAGGATCACATTGAGGCTTGCTTTTGAAAAAGATGTAACATAGTGAAACATGCCATGGAATGTAATCATTGATGTAATCAACACACAGACAAAATAAAGTTACAGGGACGAGTTATTTTTTTCTACTTGTCAGTGCTAAAACATGAATGGTGAATGTATTACAAATTTCTTAGAGTCAAATAAATTACCAGGATTTCGAATGGATATAGCAGCCCAATGTAAAATAAATCCAGTTCACCTATATATGAATCCCAGCAAATGGTTTTAAACTTTCAAAAGTGGAACTGCTAAGATTCGTGATTATAAAATGGATTTCACCTCTGGTTCAGGAACAGGTCTAATACTGACAACTATCAATGTAACTTGAAATCTGAGGTTTTGGATAACTTGCTCATTTAACCGCTGCTGAGGAGAAAGGCACATTTGACAGTAGATGTGAGTAAATAGACAGATAATATTGGTGAAACCACACTTGGAGTTTAACATTCATATCTGATCACCCAGCCATAGGAGGGATCTCACTAAGCTGGAAAAGGTACAGAAAAGATTCATAAGGATGTTGCTCAGGCAGGAGGTCTTAAGCTGTGAAGAGAGACGAGATAGACTGGGGCTTTTTAGCTTGACGAGTAGAAGGCTATGAGGTGACCTTATAGACATATCTAAAATCATGAGGGGCATAGATAGAGGAGATAGTCACAGTGTCCTTTTTCAGGCTAGAGGTCTTATCTTCATATTGTGATGGGATCCTGAATTATCCCTATGAATTGTGCATTTAAAAAGAGAAAGAGAGAGAGAGTTGTGCAACACAGACACCTTGTTATTAAGAGAGAGGGGCGAAGACTGCTCACAGTTTGTGTGGAATTTCTGCAAGGACACTGGCAGTTCTAAGTTCTTACAGAGAGAGAAGGGAGGAGCTACTTGATGGACATCTGGTGTTCAGCACAACAGTATTTAAACCAGCGTAATTGCTTGTTTCATGGGACATGCAGACACACAAGGTGTGGTGAAGTTACCACTACCCTGTTCAGTTGCCCATGAGTGTGGGACTGAGGATCGATTTTGAGGGATCGATCTGTGATTATTAGTGCGTGAAAGAGCGACCCTTTGGAGTCTACTAGTGTGTCTAACATTCAGCTGAGTTGGTAGACTGTCACTCCAAGGTGGTGCTCTTAGGTTGGTCAACTTTGGCTAACTTGGAAGTTTCAGAGGACAACATGAAGATCAATGGCATCAGCTCACCTGAAGAACTAAACACCTCTCTCTCTTCACCACTACTCAACTCAATACCACAAACTGAACTGAACTTTACTCATCACCATAAGACTGTATCCATTTACCCCTAGACTTGAAGAAGCTTGGTTTTCCTATTTCCACACTTTATATATATATTCATTGCTAACCTCTTTGATATATCCGATTTTATATTACTGTATTGCGTAGTTACTAATAAATACCTTTAGTTAATAACAATACCAGACTCCAAGGTGTTTTCCATTTCTGCTATTTCTTTAACCCGTCACGGGGTACGTGACAATATTCAGAAGAGAAAGATTTAAAGGGGAACTGAGGGAAAACTTCTGCACAGAGGGTGGAGAGACAAGCTGCAAAGTAGGAGGTAGAGGCAGGTAAAATTAGCATATTTTAAAGAATGAGGTAGAATGGTTTGAGCACACCAACTTGAATTCCAGTGTGTCCTCCCTACAAAGGATTGTGAGAACTGCTGAACCCATCATCAGGGTCTCTCTTCCATCCATCAGAGAGATTTACCAGGAGTGCTGTGTATGTAGAGCCCTTAGCAATATCATTGATGCCTCTCATCTGTCCAACAATCTCTTTGATCCCCTACCATCGGGCAGGAGTTACTGCAGCTTTAGGACAAGAACTGTTAGGATGGGAAACAGCTTCTTCATGCAGGCTGTAAGACAACTGAACTCACTGCCACCACCCTTGTCGCATCACGCACGAAGGACCAGTAACATTATACTGTATACTTGTGAACATGTGTTGTAAGTGCACCTTATTATTTGTTAATTTACTAGTGGTAATATTACTTTATGTATTATGTGTGTGAGTTATACGTACTGTGTCATGCACCTAAGTCCAGAGGAATATTGGTTCTTTTGGCAGAAGCTTGAACAAGATTGAAGACTAAAGACTAAGCACTAAAGACTAGAGACTAAGGAGATGATTGTGGACCTTAGGAAGATGCAGGCTGACCATTCCTCTCATCACCCTGGAGAGAGTTGGGAGCACTAGGTTTCTGGGCGTGCACATAATGGATGATCTCACCTGATCCCTCAACACCAACTCTTTAGTCAAGAAAGCACAGCAGCATCTCCACTTACTGAGCAAATAGAGGTGAGTAAATCTCCCCTCCCCCCACTATTCCAAGCAATTTCTGCAGAAGCACCAGAAGGTGTGTCCTGACCAGCTACATCACTGTCTGACACAGCAATTGCAAGGCATCTGACCGCAAAACCAACAATGGATTGTGAGGACTGCTGAGAGGGTCTTTGAGGTCTCTCCTTCACCCATCCAAGCTACATTCCAGGAGCGCTGCTGTCCATCCACCAATTTCTTTGACCCTGTACCAACAGGCAGGAGGTACCACATCATGAGGGCAAGGACTATTAGGATGTGAAACATCTTCTTTGCCCAGGCTGTGAGACTCCATACCACCACCCAGATCTCACTACGTATGAAGTGCCAGTAAGACCATTTGAGATAGGGGCAGAACTAAGCCATTTGGCCCATCAACTGGTCTGCCATTTCATAATAGCTGATCCATTTTCCCTCTCAGCCCAATTTCCTGCCTTCGCTCCTTATCCTTTCATGCCCTGACTAATCAAGAATCTAGTAACCTCTGCCTTAATACCCAATAGCTTAGCCTTCACAGCTGTCTGCGACAACGAATTCCACAGATTCACCACTCCCTGGCCAAAGAAATTCCTCTTCTTCTCCGTTCTAGTACGACACCCTTCTATTTTGAGGCCGTGTCCACTGGTCATAGACTCCTCCACCATAGAAAACATTCTCTCCACATCCACTCTATTGACACTTCTGAAAATTCCATCTGTTTCACTGAGGCCACACCTCATTCTATGAACTCCAGTAAGTAGAAGCCTAGAACCATTAAACGCTCCTCATATGACAAGCCTTTCATTCCTGGAATCATTTTCATGAACCTTCATTGAATCCTCTCCAATGTAAACACTTCCTTTTTCAGTTAAATAGCCTAAAACTGTTCACAATACTCTAAGTGAGGCCTCACTAGTGTCTTATAAGCCTCAAGGTTACAGCTTTGCTTTTATATTCTAGTCCTCTTGAAGTAAGTGCTAACATCAGATTTGCCTTCCTCACTACCAACTTAACCTGCTACTTAACCTTCAGGGAATTCTGCATGAGGACTCCCAAATCTGTTTGCGTCTCCGATTTTTAAATTTTCTTTCCACATAGAAAATAGTCTACTCTTTTATTTCTTCTATCAAAGTGCATGATCATACCCTTCCTGACACGATATTCTATCTGCCACTTATTTGCCCATTCTTCTAATTTGCTGAAGTTCTTCTGTAGCCTCTCTACTTCCTCAAAAGTATCTGCCCCTCCACCTACCTTCATATCATCTGCAAACTTGGCCGTAAATCATCAGTTCCATCATACAAGTCATTGGCATATAATGTAAAAAGAAGCAGTCCCAACGCAGAACCCTGTGGAACACCACCAGTCGCCACCAGCCAATTAGAAAAGGCTTCCTTTATTCGCACTGTTTGCCTCCTGTCACTCAGCCAACGCTCTGTCCATGCTGGTATCTTTCCTGTAATACCATGGGCTCTTAAGTTGTTAAGCAGTGTTATAATGTTATAATGTTTGCTGTTTTTAACGTATGATGTAAATGAACTAATATAATAGTATTTGTTTCATAATATCACTTAATTTGTTGTGTGTGAGTTATATGTACTGTGTTGTGCACCTTGGCCTGGAGGAACATTATGGTTGAAAAATACATATATATGGTGGAAATGACAATAAACTTGAACTTTAACATTTAGAGAGATACACGGACAGGAAAGGTTTAGGGCGACATGGGCCAAACACAGGCTAATGTAACCAACTCAAATAGGTTAGTTGTTTGGAAGGGACAGTTGGGCTGAAGAACCAAATTCTGCGCTGTGTCATTCCATGGCTCCAACAATTCAAATAACTGAACATTCATTTCAAGTCCCTATAGTTTTGGTATCATTGTTCCAACCCCTGCAGCTTCATTTGCAAAGTGATGCTCATTCTCAATTAATTTAACACTCTGGAGTGGGGCTTGAACCCACCACCTTCTGAATTAGAAGTAAAACTATTACCTACTAAGACACAGCTGACATCAAAGTCACAGTTTTTGGCGGGGCAAATTTTAAAAAGAACTGGAGACTTTTGGAACTTTTCAGCAGGTTGCAGTCATCGCAAGAAGTCATTTGTTGCTGAGGCAGCATGAGCTTTAAAAAAAAGCTTGGGGCCTTTTAAAATTTTCTGTAGGGGTGCAATCTCAACAATCTCATAGGCAATCAGCAGGGGCTAATAAAAAGAAGCAAAGTATAAGCGTAGCGGCAATTGTTGGAATGGATAGTGTTACAGTAGCCAGGCATTGGCTCAACAAGCTAGGTGAGAACCAAGCACAGGCAATACTCTTATACTTTATACTTTATTGTCACCAAACAATTGATACTAGAATGTACAATCATCACAGCAATATTTGATTCTGCACTTCCTGCTCTCTGGATTACAAATCAATAGTAAATATTAAAAATTTAAATTATAAATCATAAATAGAAAATAGAAAGTTGGAAAGTAAGGTAGTGCAAAAAAATCAGAGACGGGTCCGAATATTTGGAGGGTATGGCCCAGATCCGGGTCAGGATCCGTTCAACAGTCTTATCACAGTTGGAAAGAAGCTGTTCCCAAATCTGGCCGTACGAGTCTTCAAGCTCCTGAGCCTTCTCCCGGAAGGAAGAGGGACAAAAAGTGTGTTGGCTGGTTGGGTCGTGTCCTTGATTATCCTGGCAGCACTACCTCGGCAGCGTGTGGTGTAAAGTGAGTCCAAGGACAGAAGGGTGGTTTGTGTGATGTGCTGAACTTAAGACTAGAACTTAAGTCTGAGATGTCAGATGTACAATAAGTGTAGGTATGATGATAGTTAAGGCAGTGGAATGCTCTTTGTGCTAGATGTTGACTGCAGGTACCAAACAATCTCCCTGATGAATACACCTGTAGGAAGAGCTCGCAACTTCAGCTCCTGGGAGGTGCAGGAACTGGAGCTGAATCTAGATGTACTTGGGACCATTGGGGAAGATGAGCACACCATAGATTAGATTATTACTAAGGTGCTCAGACACAGAGGGTATGCTGCATATAGTACTTGGGTGACAACCAGGGGAAAACAGGAGTAAGCAGTCAGTGCAAATTCTTCTGTGGCCATTCCACTGAGTAATATTATACTCCTTTGGATATAGCTGGGAGGATGACCCATCAGGGCAAAGCAGCAGAAGCTGGGCCAGTGGCACTATGGCCGGCTCTGAGGCTCAGCAGGAAAGGGTAAAATCAGGCAGAATGATTGTGATAGGAGATGATAGTTAGGGAGATGGACAGGAGATTCTGTGGCTGTGAAGGAGACGCCAGGGTAGTACGTTGCTTTCCAAGTAATAGAGTCCATGGTCTCTCAGAGCAGCTGCAGAAACTTCAAGAGAGAGGGTGAGCAGCCAGAGGTCATGGTGCTCATTGGTGCCAATGATAGAGGTAGAAAAGGGTAAGATATCCTGAACAGTGAGTATAGAGAGTTACCGAAGAGGCAAAAAGCATCCATGGTAGTAGTTTCTGGATTAATCCCAGTACTTTGCGCTAGTGAGGGCAGAAATAGGATGATACTACAGATGAATGAGTGGCTGATGAAGTGGTGCAGGGTTCAGGGTTTCAAATTTCTGGATCATTGGTATCTCTTCTGGGGAAAGTATGAATGTATAATCAGGACAAGTTACACTGAGCCTGAGAATCACCAGCATCCTTACAGGTAGGTTTGCTAGAGCTGTTGATAGGGGAATGGAATGATTTACAAGTAGATGCATTGTGTAGTGAGACTGTGAGTAAGGACAGGCAGATGATAATTCAAAATTGCTGTCAGTGGGATGAATTAAAGTGCACCATGGGGGCAAAATTGAAAAGGGTGATGAATACAGGACTGAAGGTTTTATTTGAATGCACATGCTATACAGGATGTGGTAGATGATCTTGTAACGTAGTCAGAGATTGGCAGGTATGACATTGTAAGCAACACAGAGTCGTGGCGAAGATCATAGATGAGATCTCAACATCCAAGGATACACAATGTGTCGAAAGGGCAGACAGGTAGATTGAGGGAGTGAGGTGGCTCTGTTGGTAAAAAAAAATTAAATCAAATCCTTAGAGAGAGGTGGCATAGGATTGGAAGTTGCAGAAATGGAAAGAGTGAGCATTTTCAAGTTGCAAGGTGTCAATATCTCTGAAGACCTAAACTGGACCTAACATATTGATGCAGCTATAAAAAAGGCATGACAGCAACTATATTTCATTAGAAGTTTGAGAAGATTTGGTATGTCACCAAAATACTTGAAAATTTGATGAAGGTTCTTGGCCCAAAATGTGGACTGTTCATTCCCATAAATAAATGCTGCCTGACCTAATAAGGTCTCCTGCATATTGTGTGCATTGCTCTAGATTTCCAGCATCTGCAGTACCTCTTCTGTCTATGAGAGTTTTTACAGATATACCGTGGAAAGCATTCTAACTGGCTGCATCACCGTCTGGTGTGGGGGGCTACTGCACAGGATTGAAATAATCTGCAGAGAGTTGTAAATTTAGTCAGCTCCATTTTGGCACTAGTCCCTGTAGTATCCGGGACGTCTTCAAGGAGTGATGCCTCAAAAAGATGGCATCCATCATTAAAGACCCCATCATCCAGGTCATGCCTTGTTCTCATTGCTACCATAAGGAAGGAGGTGCAGAAGCCTGAAAGCACATGCTCAATGATTTAGGAACAGCTTCTTCCCCTCTGCCATCTGGTTTCTGAATGGAGATTGAACACATGAACACTACAGCACTACTTTTTATTTCTATTTTTGCACTACATATTTGATTTAATTATTTAATATGTGTTTGCTTTTTGTCATTCATGTATCTTTTCTGTAACTATGTATTCCATTGTACTGCTGCCACAAAGTTAACAAATTTCACGACATGTGCTGACGATATTAAACCTGCTTCTGACTCTGATTCAGATTCTGAGGAGATTATGGAAGTGTTATTAATGATCACTAGTTTCTAGCATGGTTCCGAATGGTTAGAAAATTGCAAATATCACCCCACTCCTTAAGAAGTGAGGGAGGTAGAAGAATGGAAATTATAGACCAGTTAGCCTGATTTCAGTTATCGGAAAGGTGCTGGAGTCCATTATTTAGCATGAGTTTTGGTGTACTTGGAGGCACGTGATAAAGTAGGTCAAATTCAGCATGGTTTTGTTAAGGGGAAATCTTGCCTGACAAATCTGTTGGAATTCTCTGAGAAAGTAATAGACAGGATAGACAAAGGCTAGTCAGTGGATGATATTTACTTAGATTTTCAGCAAGAATTTCACATGGAGATGCAAATTAGGTTGCTTAACAAAATAAGAGCCCATGATATTACAAGTATTAGCATGAACAGAAGGGTGGCTGACTGGCAGGAGACAAGGTGTAGGAATAAAAGGGACTTATTGTGGCTGGCTGCTGGTGATGTCAGATGTTCCATAGGGGTCGGTATTGAGACCGCTTCTTTTCACATTATATGTCAATGATTTGGATGATGGAATTGATAGCATTGTGGTGAACTTTGCAGACAATACAAGGATAGGTGGAGGGGAAGTAACGTTGAGGAAGTAGGAAGTCTGCAGAAGGACTTAGACTGGGAGAATTGGCAAAGAGGTGGCAGATATAATATAGGGTAGGGAAGTAGATGGTCGTGCACTTTGGCAGAAGGACTAAAGGAGTAGACTATTTTCTAACCAGGAAGGAAAATCAAAAATCAGAGGTCCCAATGGACATGGGTGTCCTTGTGCAGGATTCCCTAATGATTAACTTGCAGGTTGAGTTGGTGGTAATGAAGGCAAATTCAATGTTAGCATTTATTTCAAGTGGACTAGAATTTAAGAGCAAGTTGGCACTGCTGAGGCTTTATCAGGCATTGGTCAGACCGAACTTGGAGTATTGCAAGCAACTTCAGTCCCCGTTTCTAAGAAAGGATGTGATGGCGTTGGAGGGGGTCAAGAGGAGTTTCATGAGAATGATTCAGGGAACAAAAGGGTTAACACTTGAGAAACGTTTGATGGTTCTGAGCCTGTGCTCATGACAGTTTAGAGAAATGAGGGTGGATCTTATTGAAATATATCAAATATAGAAAGGCATAAATAGAGTGGATGTGGATAGGATGTTTCCTATAGTGGGTGAGTCTAGGACAAAAGGGCACAGCTTCAGAATGAAGGAACAACCATTTAGAACAGATATGAGGAGGAAATTCTTTAGCTAGAAGTGGTGAATATGTGGAAATTATTTTCACGGTTGGCTGGGAAGGCCAAGTAAATGAGTATATTTAAAGCTGAGGTTGCTAGATTCTGGATTAAGGAGGGTGTCAACGGTTATGGGGAGAAGGCAGGAGAATGGGGCTTAGAGAATTAATAAATCAGTCATGATGAAATGGAAGAGCAGACTAATTCTGCTCCTGTTTTATGGGCTTATTGTCTTATGGACCCATTCCCCACACTATCACTTACTGTCATTTTACCAAACGCAATGGGCTTATGCACTGTTACAAGGGTTCTGTAGCGCATGAAGTATGATGAGTTTCATGACTTCTCATTATTGAAGTACCTTTGGTTTAAATGTATTTTTCATCTGGGCCAAAATTTTGTTAGGGACCAGTGTGCTGCTAGTAGCAGTAAGGACGATGACACTGTAGCAGCATAACCAGGGTCTTTAAGCACCGCTGTGTTTCAGCTTTCAACATAGAAACAAGCCAACTGCTTTTCAGTTTTTACTACCCTGAGGCTGAACTCACATTTTTCTACCTATGTTTCATCTGCCTGGTTCACCCACCTGCCTATGCCGCTGTGAAGCTTCTATATCCATCTCACAGCGCCAGGTGCCACGTAGCTTTGCATTGTCAACTCATTGGATACATAATGCATTATCCCCCTCATGTATAACCTCGATATAGGTTTTGAACAGTTGGGTCCCAATACCAATCTTGAAGCACTTAATAAAATGGCCACAGTGTACATGTTCATGATCTTCTGCTGCAGCCCATCCACTTCAAGGTTCGACATGTTGTGCATTCAGAGATTACCTTCTGCACACCACCGTTGTAATATGTGGCTATTTGAGTTATTTCTGTCAGTTCAAAGCAGTCTAGCCATTCTCCTCTGATCTCTCTGATTAACAAAGCATTTTTGCACTCAAAACTGCCGCTCACTGGATGTTTTTAGTTTATCACATCATTCTCAGTAAATTCTCGAGACTATTGTGCGTGAAAATCCCAGGAGTATATGAGATACTCAAATTACCCCATCTGTCACCAACAATCATTTTCAAGTTCAGTTACAGTAGAACACATTTCTTCCCTAGTCTGATATTTGGCCTGAACAATAATTGAACCTCTTGATCAAGTCTGCATGCTTTTATATTTAGCTGATTAAATACTAACATAGAAACATAGAAAATAGGTTCAGGATTAGGCCATTCAGCCCTTCAAGCCTGCACCGCCATTCAGTATGATCATGGCTGATCGTCCAACTCAGAACCCTGTACCTGCCTTCTCTCCATACCCCCTGATTCCTTTAGCCACAAGGGCCATATATAACTCCCTCTTAAATACAGCCAATGAACTGGCCTCAACTGTTTCCTGTGGCAGAGAATTCCACAGATTCACCACTCTCTGTGTGAAGAAGTTTTTCCTCATCTCGGTCCTAAAAGGCTTCCCCTTTATCCTCAAACTGTGACCCCTTTTTCTGGACTTCCCCAACATTGGGAACAATCTCCCTGCATCTAGCCTGTCCAATCCCTTTAGAATTTTATATGTTTCAATAAGATCCCCCCTCAATCTTCTAAATTCCAGTGAGTATAAGCCTAGTCGATCCAGTCTTTCATCATATGAAAGTCCTGCCATCCCAGGAATCAATCTGGTGAACCTTCTTTGTACTCCCTCTATGGCAAGAATGCCTTTCCTCAGATTAACTGCAGATGATACTCCAGGTATGGCCTCACCAAGGCCTGGTACAACTGCAGTAGTATCTCCCTGCTCCTGTACTTGCATTAACAAGCAGGAGTACAGGTGTACCTAATAAAGTGGCAACTGAGTGTATTATCCCCAGTATAGTATATGACAACTTTGATTTATTACCTCCTGTTGTGCATCTTATCAACAGTCCAAATCCACAGTATGAACTGTTTTTTCTTATTATTCAGTTCCACACAATCTCAATATATACCAACAGATTAAAAAAAAAATTCCCTTTTACATATCCATATTGTTATAACTTACTCATTTTAGTATATTCAATGTGCCAGTTAGCACTTCCTAAATAATAGCTCCAGTGCCTTCCTTGCTACGTATGCTGCTCTAATTAGCCTTTAGTTTTATATTTCCCGATTTCCTTGTTTTTTCATAAACAGTGAAGTTACATTTGCTATCTTCCAAACTGTAGGAACCATTCCAAAATCCAGGATTTTTTTTTCTGAAAATTACAAGCTGTGCACCATTATTCTGCTCCTTCAAAACTTAAGAATGCATGTTATCAGTTCCTGGGGTTTTAATGATTCCAGGCCATTAATTTTCCCAATATTAGTTAAGTTTTTTTTCCCCTTATGCCCATGTCTATGAGCAAATCATTTATTTTATATCTATACTCTCTGCTGGAAGACGCTTGCATGGAGAGCAGAAGAAGCATTATAAAGACACACTAAAGGCCTCCCTGAAGTCGCTTGACATAAACACGACCACCTGGGAAATACTGGCACAAAACCGCCCTACCTAGCATGGTCTCATCCACAAGGGCTGTCAAGCTTACGAAGCAAGGCACATTGCTGAAGCACAACATAAGCACGAGCTGCGCAAGTCCAGAGCCACCAGCGCAACAACTGCAGTGCCTATACATGTCTGCCCAACATGTGCCAGGACATTCTGTGCCCGAATTGGCCTGACCAGTCATCTTCGGACACACCGCATCCAGTCTCAAAGTGACTAACGGTGTCGAGGTCTTCATCGACGACGATGATGTAACTGAATAGACTATCACTATTTCTGAATGGATATTGTGTTTCTTCCTCTATAAAACAGATACAAAGTATTTATATGTTTTGTTATTTCTCTGTTCGCTACCCGCTTTATCCTTTCTCAGTGGTAACTGAAGTAACTTTACAATGCATTACACCTCCAAACAGACAACCTGTTGAATTGCCTTGCCTATTGAACTGAGCAATTGCCATGGGAAATCTGCTAGTTAATGGCATGCTCGCTCATGTGACAGTGGGACTCCATGTGCACTTAAAATGGGGAACAAACGTGGAGGATATTAACACTGGATGGATTAAAAGTCATTTATTTATATCTGGGTGAAACACATCCAGACAAAGTTCTTCCCTCATAGGATACCTCAAAAAGTCCACAGTTTTTTTTTATCCTTGTTGGGCACAAGTGTTCTTGAGAAATCAGTCTTTTCTTCCCAAAAAGGAGACACCCTCAACAAAGGAGGCACATAACTTCATCCACTATTTAGTCCTCTCTTTGCCAACTGATTACAAGACCAACTGAATGTTTAAATAACTGGAAAACAAATATTTAAGTAGTTAATTTCATATTTTGTGATAGGATTACTTAATGACCTTGAGGAATAGACCAATGCACACTTACATGGAAAACATGTAGGGGTTGGAATTTTCATTTCATTTCTCTCATTCTCTGCATTTTATCTTTGGTACTCTCCCATTGCTCAATCCCCAAAAAAGACTTGCTGTGTAAAACCCTGCTGATAAAACTGATTATAGAACTCACACTGCATTTAAAAGTTCAAAGAACCACAATATGACTGAAAACTTATTAGCATTCCAGGTTGGAATTTCTTGCCATTTGCTTTGCAGTTTTACACACAACTTTTCATCCAAATGATGATTTGCATTTCAAAGTGTGACATTAGATTTATTCATTCAACTTTCTCTAAGCAAATTTATCTATGACATACTTTTTAAAATGCAAGACAAAAACACAAGAGATTCTGCAGATGTTGGAAATCTTGAGCAACACACACAAAATGTTGAAGGAGCTCAGCAAGTCAGGCCGCATCTATGGAGAGGAATAAACAGTTGATGTTTGGCCTAAAACCCTTTTTCAGGACTGGAAACTAAGTTGGAAAGAGCGAGGGTGAGAAAGTGAAGGTAGAGGAAGGAGAAAAACAATAGCACATTATAGCTGAAACCAGGTGAAGGAAAGGTGGGTGTGTAGGGGAGAGACGATGAAGGAAGAAACTAGCAGGTGTTTGGTGGAAGAAATAAAGGGCTGAAGAAGAAATAATCCCATAGAAGAGCACAGTGAACATGGAAGAAAGGGGAGGAGGAGAGTAACCAGTGGGAGGTGATGGGCAGGTGGTGGTAAGAAGCTAACCAGAATGGGTAATGAAAAAACAAGAGATGGAGGGAACAGGGAGAAATGACTAGGGAATCAGATTCACAAGCAAGTTTATTATCACTGTCATATGTCATGAAATTTGTTGTACAATGCAATATATAATAAAAAAACTAAAGGTTACAATTAATAGATAATGCAAAAAGAGAGCAAAGAAAAAGAAAAAAAGTAAAAAATATGGTAACGTAAACAAGAGAAAATCTGCAGATGCTGGAAATCCTGTTGAAAGGACTTGGACAGAATGTTGACTATACTCTTTTCCATAGATGCTGCTTGGCCTACTGAGTTCCTTCAGTAACTTGTGTATGTTGCTCAGATTTCCAGGATCTGCAGGTTTTCTCTTGTTTGTGATTGGATTATGACACTGTGAAGTCTCTGCGGTTACTACATCGTGAAGAGGTTTAAATCTTCCCTTTGATGGGAGTTCAGTGAAGCCCTCTCTCACTGCTCCCCCTCTGTGATCTCTGCGGTCCTCAGTCCTGATGAAGGGTCTTGGCCTGAAATGTCAACTGCACTGTTTCCATAGACGCTACCTGCCCTGCTGAGTTCCTCCAGCATTTTGTGTGGTGAGGTAATGTACATGGGTTCATTGTCCTTTCAGAAATCTGATGGCAGAGGGGTTGAAGCTGTTTCTAAAACATTGAATATATGTCTTCAGGCTCCTGTACCTCCTCCTTGATAGCTGCAATAAAAAGAGGTTATGTCCTGGGTGATTGGTGTCCTTAACCAGCTCAATATCTTTCATGTACGCTTTGAAAGGGAGAATAAAACTACACCTGTACAAATCCCTTCAGCATCTGGTGACACTGTGATCTCCGATGTTAGAATATCTTTCAAGAGGGTGAACCCTTTCTGGGCGTCAGGCATTGATGGTGTAACTGATAGGGCACTGAAAACCTGCACCAACCAACTGGTGGGAGTGCTCAAGGACATCTTCAATCTCTCACTGCTGCAGTCGGAGGTTCCCAACCAACTTCAGAAGAGTAATAATCATATAAGACCATAAGACCATAAGACATAGGAGAAGAAGTGGGCCATTCGGCCCATCGATTCTGCTCCACCATTCAATCATGGACTGATCCAATTCTTCCAGTCATCCCCATTCCCCTGCCTTCTCCCTATACCCTTTGATGCCCTAGCTAATCAAGAACCTATCCATCTCTGCCTTAAATACACCCAATGACTTGGCCTCCACAGCCACTTGGGGCAACAAATTCCACAGATTTACCACCCGCTGACTAAAGTAATTTCTCTGCATCTCTGTTCGAAGTGTACGTCCTTCAATGCTGAGTAGTGCCCTGTTGTCCAAGACTCCCCTACCATGAGAAATAACTTCACCATAACTAATTTGTTTAGGTCTTTTAACATTCAGAATGTTTCTATGAGATCCCCCCCTCATTCTCCTGAGCTCCAGGGAATACAGCCCAAGAGCTGCCAGACATTCCTCATAGGGTAACCCTTTCATTTCTGGAATTATTCTCAAGAAACTTCTCCAAAATCTCTCCAATATCAGTATATCCTTTCTAAATAAGGCGCTCGAAACTGCGTACAGTACTCCAAGTGTGGTCTCGTGGGTGATTTATAGAGCCTCAACATCACATCCCTGCTCTTATGTTCTATACCTCTAGAAATGAATGCTAACATTGCATTCGCCACCTTCACCACCGACTTAACCTGGAGGTTAACCTTTAGAGTATTTTGCACAGGGACTCCCAAGTCCCTTTGTATCTCTGTTTTTTGAATACTCTACCTATCTAACTAATAGTCTGCCTGTTTATGTCTTCCACCAAAGTGTATGATCATACACTTTCCAACATTGTATTTTATTTGCCATTTCTTTGCTCATTCCCCTAAACTATTTAAGTCTCTCTGCAGGCTCTCTGTTTCCTCAACACTACACGTTCCGTTACCTATCTTTGTATTATGACAAATTTAGTCACATATCCATTAATCCCATAGTCGAAATCATTGACATACATTGTAAAAAGCAGCGGTCCCAACACCGACTCCTGTGGAACTCCACTGGTAACCAGCAGCCGGCCAGAATAGATTCCCTTTATTCCCACTCTCTGTTTTCTGCTGATCAGCCAATGCTCTGTCTATGCTGGTAACTTTACTGTAATTCTGTGTGCTCTTATATCAGTGTCCAAAAAGAGCAGGATGAGCTGCCTCAATAATTATTGCCCAGTTGCAAACACGAGAAGGTCTGAAGATGCTGGAAAATCAAAGCAACGCATACAAAATGCTGGTGAAATTCAACAGGTCAGGCAGCATTGATGGAAGTGAGTAAACAGTCGACGTTTCAGGCTGAGGCCCTTCTTGAAGGCTGAGAAGTTAAGGAAAAGATGCCAGAACAAAAAGGTAGGTGAGAGGAATTAGGCTAGCTGGAAGATGATAAGTAAGGTCAGGTGGGTGAGAAAGGTCAAGAGGGAGAGGAGAGTGGAAAGGAGGAGAGAACCCAAGGGAAGTGATAGGCAGGTGAAAAGTGGAAGGTCAGATTGGGGAATGGGGGAGAGGAATTTTGTTCGCCAGGGGAAATTGATATTCATGTTTTCAGGTTGTGTATTTCTCCAGGTGGCATATAAAGTGTTGATTCTCCACCCTAAGTGTGGCCTCACCTTGGCAAGAGGAGGCCATAAATCAATACATTGGAATAGAAATGGGAATCAGAATTAAAATGTTTGGCTACTGAGAAAGCTTACTTGTGATGGATGGTGTGCAAGTGCTCAATTAAGTGGTCCCCCAATTTACAAAGGTTTTCACTAAGGTAAAGTGTGTCTCAATGGGAGCACCACATACAATAGATGACCCCAGCTTATTCATAGGTGAAGTGTTGACTCACCAGGAGGTACTGCCTGCGGTCCTGAATGGAGGTGTGGGAGGATGTGCATGGGCAGGTGTAGTAGTTAGGCTACTTGTAGGGATAAGCGCCTGGAGGAGTAAGGAACGAATGCACAAGGGAATCGCGGACGGAGAGATTCCACCAGTAAGTGGAAGCGGGGTATGCTTTGTGGTAGGATCCTTTTGGAGATGGCAAAAGTTTCAGGGATAATGTGCTGGATGCAGAGGCTGATGGGGTGGTAGGCAGGGACAAGAGGGACTCTATCACTCTTATGGCAGTGGGAAGATGGGTGAACGTGGATGTATGGGAAATGGAGAAGATGCAGGCGAGGGCAGCATCAATAGCAAAGAGACGGAAACCCCATCCTTTTAAGAAGGAGGACATTTCAGATGTCCTAGAGTGGAAAGCTGAGTCCTGGGGACAAATGCGCTGGAGGCGAAGAAATTATGAAAAGAGAATAGCACTTGTATAGGAGATAGGCTGGGAAGACATATTGGCGAAAGGCTGCACTCACATCTACTGTGATGAAATGCTTTGAGAGATTGGTCATGGCCAGAACCAACTCCTGCTTAAGGAAGGACCTGGAACTGCTGTTATTTGCTCATCACCACAACAGGTCTGCAGTGGATACAAACTCACTGGCTCTCCTCTCGGCCTTAGATCACCTGGAGAATAGCAATACCTATGTCTGCCTTCTGCTTATTGATTACAGCACTGCGGTCAATATCGTCATTGCCTCTGTACTGTTCAAAAAGCTCTAATATCTGGGCCACTATGCCTCTCTTTGCAACTGGATCTTTGGACCACAGTCAGTGTGGATCAGAATTAACATCTCTTCCTTGCTGATAATTAACACTGGTACTTCTCAAGGATGCATGCTTAGCCCACTGCTCTACTCTCTACACCCATGACTATGTGGCTAGGCACATGCCAGTGCCATTTATAAATTTGCTGATGACACAACAATTGCTGGCAGAATTCCAGGTGGTGACAAGGAAGCATACAGGAGCAAAGTAGATCAGCTGGTTGAATGGTGTCGCAACAACCTTACCCTCAAAGTCAGTAAGACCATGGAATTAATTGTAGTTTTCAGGAAGGGAAAATCAAGGGAAGACAAGTGGTGTGAGTCCTGAGGCTACTGTACATTCTTCTTGATGGCAGCAGTGTGAAAAGAGCATGGCCTGGGTGCTGAGGGTCCTTGATGACGGATGTTACTTTCTTGCAACAGTGTTTCATGTAGCTGTGCACAGCAGTGGGGAGGGCTTTACTGTGATGTACTGGGTGGTATCATGAGCTTATTGATTAGGGATGATGGTATTGAATGCTGAGATGCAGTTGATAAAGAACATCCTGATGTATGTTCCTTTGCTGTCCTGATGCTCCAGGGCTGATAGATGAGCCAATGAGATGGCATCCGTTTTGAAGTTGTTGCTGCTGTAGGTAAATTGGTATAGATCTACGTCACTTCTCGGGCAGGAATTGATGTGTTTGATCACTATCCTCTCAAAACACTTCATGACTGTGGATGTGAGGTCAACTGGACAATAGTCATTGTGACAGGTCGCCATGTTCTTCTGGGAAAAGGGATATGCTTGAAGCCTATTTGAAGCAGGTGAGTACCTCAAACTGCAGAAATAAGAGGTTAAAGATCTCAGTGAACAGTCCAGCTAGTTGATCAGCACAGGTCCTTATTACTTGGCCAGGTACCCCCTCTAGGCTGGATGCTTTTTGTGGGTTCACCCTCCTGAGGGCTGCTTGCGTGTTGATCTCAGAGACTGAAATCATAGTATCCTTGGAGGTTGTGGAAGTTCATGATGGTTCCTCAATGGTTTGATGGTCAAAGCGAGCATGGAAGCATTGAGCTCATCTGGAAGTGAAGCCCTTCTATCGCCGATGTCACTTGATTTAACTTGATACAAGTTGATAGTATTCAGTTAATATAGTATTAATATTATTATAATTATAGTGTAACAGTTGCAGAGCAGGTAGACAAAATGGCTGCAAGGGCCATGATGAGGAGGACTGAGAGGTTAAAAATTCATCTTTATTGTGCAAGTGGTCCATTAGGAGTGTTGTAACGATAGGGTAGAAGCTGTCTTTGAGCCTGGTGGTGCATGAGTTCGAGCTTTTGTATCAACTGCCTGATGGAAAGGCAGAGAAAAGAGAATGACCTGGGTGGGAGAGGGTTTGAGTATGTTGACTGCTTTTCCGTGGGAAGTGTAGATGGAGTCAATGGAGGGAAGGCTGGTTTTCATGGTAGATTGGGCTATGTTCACAACTCCCTGTAAAATCTTCTGTGGTCTTTATCAGAACAGTTGCAATTCCAACGTATGGTGCATGTAGATCAGATGCTTTCTATAAGGTTTAAAACCCAGTGATGGTTTCTGGGGTTGTGTTGAATTTCCTTAACTTTCTGATGATATAGAGAAACTGATTTACTTTCTTGACCATACAGCCTCTGTGGTTGGACAAGGACAAACAGTTAGTGATATTTACAGCTGAGAACTTGAAGCTCCCAACCATCTCACCTCAACATCATTGATACAGGCAAGAGCATGTGCTTCCTTATGTCCTGTCAATGACCAGCTCTTTTGTTTTGCTGACATTGAGAGAGAGGTTGTTGCCTTGACACCATATCATGAGATGCTTTAACTCCTTCCCATATTCTATCTTTTCATTCCTTGAGACTTGACCCTGTACCCTGGTGTCATCTGAAAACTTGTTGATGGAATTAGAGCAGAATCTGGTCACACTGATTTCTGGGTGTTAAGTGAGCAAAGTAAGAATAAAGTAATTACCTCAGCCTGCTAATCGGCCAATTGCAAGAAGACAGGTACACTAAAAAATAATTCCTCCTTGATTAAGAAAATGTTGTCCTAATACTTCTTCTCTGACATTACTCATGTGGATTTGATGAATCTTATTCAGAAAGCTGTCCCACTTAAGACCATACTCACATAATTGTCTCATTCTTCTTTTTTGTCAAATAGTATTGCTATCATGTCTCTCTTCCCATTTTTGCATTCTAGAATGATTATCATATTTTTTCAGATGAAATGTCATCTGGTCTTGCTTAAATATAGGGGTCATAACCTACTGCTTTTTGAGCTCTCTGAAAGGCCACCACTCAAATTATGCACCCTTGTTTTTCTGCTGGTTCTTACTGGGTAGGTTGACTTTGCTTACTCATAATTCTTGACCATTTTCCTCAGATAAAGGTTTCAAGGTTTCAAAGGTACATTTAATGTCAGAGAAATGTATACAATATACATCCTGAACTGCTTTCCCTTCACACATTTATCTACACATTTCAAACTTTTTGCAATTAATATCTCAATTTTCTGACTGTACTCTTTCCAACTACCCTGGAATCTAAATTTCAGCAGACTAATAATGTTATATCCAGAACTCTCAATAATTAATGGCAAACACTGAATGTCATCTGATCATATGACCAGTAAAATTAAAGGGAAGAGAACAAGGTATTGACTTTCTGTGGTTTATCAACCAACAATCAACAAAAGATTACAATTCCAACAAGAATACTGGAAAATCAATACCAATTGTTTCATTTTGTTTAATCTATATTCTCACATCGGTTAATTTTTTTTGCTCAAAATTTGAACACCTGGTGATGTGGTTCCATAGATAGCAACAGATGGTCTGGAATGTTTTACAAGTGTGTTCTATGCAGTGAGTACAAGGCTATAATCTCTCTCAGGTCTTCAAATCATGTTTAAGCCATAAGGGAGAAGTTTCATTCGATGATAAATGTTATCTGCACCAGAAATGAGATTGTAACCTTGACATATCTCCAGGTTTGTGTAATTTTCAGAGCCATATAATGCTAGATTTAAATGCAAGATAACACATATGCGACAGTACATTACAGGATCATAAAACATCAAATCGTTTCAGCAACATTACAAGTTATAAGAGCACAACTCAAGCTGCTTATTGACTTCAGCTGAACCCTTAGACATATTAAAATTTGTGTGAGAGATTTGGTGCAGCTGAAAACTGTGGAGGGAACTGACTGATGTGACAGTAATGGAAGAAACTTGTTGCAATTCTATGCAGTGCTGTATGACAGCATTGAGAGAAATTCTCAGAGCAGAGGGAGAACCAGACTACGACAAAGTGAGACATATTCTTGGAAGTGGCAATGCAGAAATGTCAGCCCGAGGGATTTCAGTAATCTGCTCAATTTACCATCATGGAACTAGATATTGAGGCAGAGGTAGTCCTATGCATTAGGCATATGGAAGGGTAATTTATTCCATAACACAGTCTATTTAAAGTTTAAAATCCAAGTATAGAAGCAAATATGTGTGACTCTCTACACAGGAATGACAAAGGGAGGCAGTGAAGCATGGAATTCAGGAACTAGTCCTGCCCAATACAATGCAACTGAAATGCTTGAATACAAGGAAAAGGGCTGGAGGTTGGGGTTGTGAAAGGTGAAGGGTTAGAGTTGGGGGAGGGGTTGGCATGGGTGGGGAACCAAAATGTTGAATAAGGCTTTGTGGAACAGGCTGCTCTTCAACAGCAGAATGAGCAGATTAAAAAGCAATTGTAATTATAGGACATTAATCAGATTATACATTTAAATTTATCAAATTGGAATGGATGGGTTGCTGTATACAAAGGGAAAATATTTTGATTAAATGTGTTTTCACATAAGTTTATATTGATGAGAGGGGATCTAATTGAAACTTTAAAAATTCTAACTGGATGGAGGGTGGATATTCCCCATTCTGCAGTGTCCAGAATGAAAGGTCACCATGTTGGATTACAAAGTAAAATATTTGCACTAAGATACAGAGAAGAGGGTGGTGAGTTGTGAAATTTTCCAGCACAAAATACAGTGGAGGATGAATTATTTATTGTTATCGTGCTAAGTACATTCAAGATATGAATAGATAAATGCTGAGGTACAAAAACTATGGAAGAATTTGGAAAGAAAGCAGGAATATGGGATTGAGACAACTGGTCGGCTATAACAATATTGAATGGGAGAGAAAGGAAGAAGGGAGTTATTGCCTTCCGCTACTCCTATTCTCTTTGTTTCCTTAATTCTTTTGGCAAGAGTCACTGACATGCATGGTTCAACTTCACAAAGGAGCTTCATCCTTCTGACTGTGGTTTCCGGTGAGAAGGGGAATGATTCAGCCATGCAGGAGTAGAAATACTTGCATTTCCGTGAATCCAGTTGGATAGCTGATGACCAATATGAAATGCAAATAGACATTGGTTGCAAGTTTAGACATGGAAGGTCCATGACTGCAATCCTCTTTAAGTTCTGATCACATTGATAGAGCTTTGGATGTTGGGGACTTTTGCTGAGAAAGAGAATACTCAACATGAATCAACAGAATTAACATTTTAAAGTGAAGAGAAAAGACTTAAAAGAAAACTCAGGGGTAACTTATTCATGCAGAGAGTGATGTGTATATGAAACTACCAGAAGAAGTAGTTGAGGCAGCTATAATAACATGTAAAAGACATTTGGATAAGTACATGGATAGGGAAGGTCTGAGGGGTAAAGGCCAAACATGGGCAAAGAGGACTGGCTTACGTGGGCACCTTGGTCATCAAGGATGAATTGGTTTGAAGGACTTTTTCTTTGACTCTCTTACCACCATCAATTCAATTCAATTCAACCCAACTTTAACTGTCATTCATCTATACATATATACTCATGAATACGTCCAAACGAGACAGTGTTACTGTGGGGTCAAGGTGCAACATAGTACAGCACAAACAAGGTGGCAAGCACAAAAAAATACTATCCTAATCACGGAATAAAAGAGTCTTAAAAACTTGCTCTAGCAATCTACAGTCAGCTACAATAGAGCCCGTCTCCCACTGAGAGGCATCAGCAAATCCAGACTGACGCTGCAAACCACCCCTTGGTGGAACACCTTGGCCCTGATGCCCAACCCCTACCGCCCCCCCACACCGCAACACCATGACCTAAGGCACGTACAAGACAACAAACCCATATAAAATTTCAGCACAACACAACAATGCAGAATATGCATATATAGACCAGACCCCACAGTCCATTGAGACCGGCCCTAACACCCGCCAAGCGACATTCAGCTTGAGGCCCGGTCCTCACATATACAAACACATATATCAGATTAGTTAATTCACAGCCACACAATTATATATGTATGTAGTCCCTACTCGTCAGCCCATCTGAAATGTTCTGTAGACCACAACAGCGCCATGTCGCCCCTAGTGGCTCAGATGCCTCTCCCCCAGCAGCTTGAGGCCTCAAATCCATTGAGTGCAGCTGAAATTACTGCAGTTGACCACCACAGAGGTTTTCTTCTGCCGAGCAAAACCCTGAGTGCAGCATTAACTCTATTTGTATTCTGCACCGCTCCGCCCGGTGAAGTACAACAGCCTCGTCCCCTCACTCCAGGCAGCTGCAAACAGGCAACACCGGGGCTTGAGGCCTAGTCCTTGCTAAAACGATACCTGTGTGAATCCCCATAGCAATTGGCAACCTTGTCATATCTCTCTCAGAATCCAACAACAGAACGTCTTTTACAAGAATGAACCCACACAAGGCGTTAGGCCTCGAAGATGTACCTGGCAAGCCTGTGCCAATCAGCTGGCTGGAATGTTCAAGGACATCTTCAATCTCTCACCACTGCATGTCAGAGGTTCCCATCTGCCTCAGTCATACCAGAGTCCAAGAAGAGCAGGGTGACTATTGCAAAGTAACACACATCTACTGTAATGAAGTGCTTTGAGTCAGTCATAACTGGGATATACCGCTGTCTGAACTTGGACCTGGACATGCTACAGTTTGCCTACTGCCGAAACAGGTCTACAGTGGATGCAATCTCAAAGGATCTACACTGAGCCTTGTATTACCTGCACAACAGCAATACCTATATAAGGCTGCTATTTATTGATTCTTCTTTGGCTGTCCTTTGATTTTCGATGATGACTGAGGCCTGGGCAAGGTTGTATGGAAGACCAGCAGCTGCCCATTCTGCAAGTCTCCCCTCTCCATGCCACCAATGTTGTCCAAGGGAAGGGCACTAAGACCCATACAGCTTGGCACCAGTGTCATCGCAGAGCAATGTGTGGTTAAGTGCCTTGCTCAAGGACATAACACACTGCCTTAGCTGAGGCTCGAACTAGTGATCTTCAGATCACTAGACCGACACCTTAACCACTTGGCCATGCCAATTTATTGATTACAACTCAGCATTCAATTCCATCATTCCCTCAGTACTACTCAATAAAATTCAAAATCTGGGCCTCTGTACCTCCCTCTGCAAGTGGATCCCTGACTTCCTCATTGGGAGACCGCAGTCAGTGTGGACCGGAAATAGCATTTCCGCGTTGCACTTCAATCAACACAGGTGCACTTCAAGGATGCATGCAGAGTACACTTCTCTACTCTCTCTACACTCATTATTGTGTAGCTAGACAGAGCTCAAATGCAAGTAATAAATTTGCCTATGGCACAATCTCAGATGATGATGAGGAGGCATACTGGAGTGAGGTAGATTGATTGGTTGGGTGCTGTTGTCACAACAACCTTGCAATCAATGTCAGCAAGACCAGCAATTTGATTGTAGACTTCGAAAAGGGGAAATTAGGAAAACACACAACAGCTCTCATTGTCAGTGGTGCAAAGAATGAGAAAGGGTGAGAAGCTTTAAGTTCCTGGGTGTCAGCATCCTGGAAATTCAATCCTGTTGCCAACATATTGATGCAATTACAAAGAAGTTATGCCAGGGGCTCTAGTTCATTAGAAGTTTAAGAAGATTTGTTACGTACTGTGAGGGTACTCTAAATGGTTGGAATTACTGTCTGGTATGGAGGGGTCACTGCACAGAACCAGAAAAAAAATGCCAAGGGTTGTAAACTCAGCCAGCTCCATCAAGGGCACTAGCCTCACCACCATTGAGGACATCTTCAAGGAGGAGGCATCCATCAATAAGGACCTCCACCATCCAAGACATGCTTTCTTCTTATTACTACCATAAGGACACGAAAAGACACACATTCAACATTTTAGGATCAACATCTTCCTCTTTGCCATCAGATTTCTGAACGGTCCATGAGCTCATGATCGGTACCTCACTATGTTGTTCTCTTTTTGAACTGGTTACTTGTTTTTGTATATTCTTACAGTAAGTTACAGTCATTTTTTATGCATTATACTGTACTGCTCCTGCAAAAATAAACAAATTTCATGACATATGTCAGTGACAGTAAACCTCATACTGATTCTGATTCCGATGATAGGAACTAGTTGACAACATTTAGTAACAGCATTTAAAAGACAACTGGGCAGACCGACAGATAAGAAAGGCTCAAAATGAAGTGGGTCAAATGCAGGCAAATGAGGCTGTCTCTATTAGCCTTGAGAAAGATTTACTGTACATTGGGTTATTTAAGCTAAGACAGCAACTGTCTGCCACCTTAGTAGGGACAATGGATATCCAGTCCATGATTTTAGAGTGCATCAGTGATCTCCTTCAAGCTGAGAGGAATGATGCCAGCCTAGAAGAGGAATAGTAATGAGAAGAGACACAGAAGTAAATTATCAATCATTTGCCTCACCATATGTCCCAACATATACTCCAAGCCCTCAGCCACTACCTGACAAAATGCTCAACCCCCTTGTGGCCAAGATTACATCTGCACAATGGTAAGTGAAACAGCCTTTGGCACGACCAACAGTAATTAGAAAACCAAGTAGTCATTTGTTTAAGGTACCAGGGCAGCCATTCCTTACCATTGTTGTAAAAGGTAAATTTAGGACATAACAATAAAGATCAAGCAAGTGATAGGGGAGTTTGCAGTCAGTGGGATGAGTTGAAGTATAGCATGGAAGCAAAATCAAAAAGGGTAATCAATACAGGACTAAAGATGTTACATTTCAATGTATGTAAAATACACAATAAATCAAATTATCTTGTAGCACAGTTAGATATTGGCAGGTATGATGTTGTGGGCATCACTGAGTTGTGGCTGAAAAAAGACACAGTTGGGAGCGTAACATCCAAGGATACAGTGCGTATTGAATGTACATGCCAGTAGACAGAGAGGGCGGGGTGGCTGTGTTGGGAAAAAAAGAATGCAATCAAATCCTAAGAAAGAGTTGACATGGGATTATAAGATGTAGAGTCCTTGAGGGTAGAGTTAGGAAACTGCAAGGGTAAAAAGATCCTGGTGGGAGTTATATACTGGCTTCTGAACAGTAGCCAGGATGAGGGGTACAAATTACAATAGGAGATAGAAAAGGCCTGTAAGGAGAGCAATGTTATGATAGACATGGGGTTTTTAATATGTAGGTAGATTGGGAAAATCAGTTTGGTGCTGGATCACAGGAGACGGTATGCCTACAAGGCAGGTTTTTGGAGCAGGTTGTGGTTGAGTACAGTAGGGGAAGGACAATTCTAAATTGGGTATTGTGTAATGAAACAGATTTCATTAAGGAGCTTAAGCTAAGGGAACACATAGGAAATTGAGATCATAATATGATCGAATTCACTCTGCAGTGTTAGAGGGAGAAGTTAGCTGAATCAGTATTACAGTGGAATAAAGGGAGTTATAGAGGCATGAGAGAGGATCTGGCCAAAGTTGATTGGAAGGAGATACTATCAGGGACGATGGCAGAATAACAATAGCTGGGGTTTCTGGGGGCTATTCTGAAGCGCAGGAGAGATACATTCCGAAGATGAAGAAGTATTCTAAAGGGGGAGTGAGGAAACCTTGACTTTTAAAGTAATTTGTAGACTGCAGAAAAGCAAAGGTTAGGGCATATAATATAGCAAAATATTGATTATTCATTTATTTATTTTGTGATGCAGCACTAAGTAGGCCTTCTGGCCCTTCCAGCCATGCTGCCCAGCAACCCAACAAATCCGATTAACCTTACCCTAACCACGGGACCCAATTAACCTATTCTAATTCCGATTAACCAATTAACTCTATCCCAATTCACAATTGACCTACCCAGATTGCAGGGGAAATTGGTAGATCTGGAAAATTCCATGGGGAGGGTGGCATACACAGAGACTCCTTACAGAATGGCACCAGAATTGAACTCTGAATTCTGAAACACCCTGAGCTGCAATGGCGTCGCGCTAACTGCTATGCTACTATGGCGCCAAGTTAGTGGGAAGCTGGAGGACTGGGAATTATTTATAAACTAACCTCCAACTAAAAAAGCCCTAAGGAGAGAGAAGATGAAATATGAAGGTAAGCTAGCCAATAATATCAATGAGGAGACCAACAGTTTCTTTAGATATATAAAGAGTAAAAGAGAAGTGAGAGTGGACATTGGACCACTGGAAAATGATGATCAAAAGGTAGTAGTGAGGGGAAAAAAATGGCAAATGAACTAAATAAGTATTTTGCTTCATTCTTCACTGTGGAAGATACTTGCAGTATGCCAAAATTTCGAGAGTGTCGGGGGAAAAGTGAGTGTAGTTGCTATTACTAAGGAGAAGGTGCTTAGGAACCTGAAAGGTCAGTAGGTAGATATGTCACCTGAACCAGATGGACTACACATCAGGGTTCTGAGAGAGGAAGCTGAAAAGATTAAGGAGGCATGAGTAATGATCTTTCAAAAATCACCAGATTATGGACTGGTTCAGCAGTACTGGAAATTGCAAATGTTATTCCACTTTTGAAGAAGAGAGGGAGGCTATCTTCTTGCTGCTGCCATCAGGAAGAAGGTACAGGAGCCTTAAGATTCACACTAGTAAATTCAGGAATAGTTATTACCCCTCAACCATCAGGCTCTTGAATCTGTGAGGATAACTTCATTCAGCCTCACTTGCCCCATCACTGAACTGTTCCAACAACATATGGTCTCACTGAAGAACTCTTCATATCATGTTCTCGATATTTATTGTGTATTTATTATTTTCCCTCTTTTAGTATTCGCACAGTGTGTTGTTTTTGCACATTGCTTCTTTTTCTGTCCAGATGGGTGTTTCATTGATTCTATTATGGTTCTTGGATTTGCTGAATATACTCACAAGAATATACAATCTCAAGGTTGTATATGGTGACATAGAAACATAGAAAACCTACAGCACAATACAGGTCCTTCGGCCCACAATGTTGTGTTGAACCTGTCCCTACCTCAGAAGATACTAGGCTTGCCCATAACACTTTATTTTTCTAAGCTCCATGTACCTATCCAAAAGACCCAATCGTGTCCGCCTCCACCACCACTGACGGCAGCCTGTTCCACACACTCACCACTCTCTGCATAAAAAAACCTACCCCTGACGTCTCCTCTGTACCTATTCCCCAGCACCTTAAACCTGTGTCCTCTTGTGGCAACCATTTCAGCCCTGGGAAAAAGCCTCTGACTATTCACACGATCAATGCCTCTCATCATCTTATACACCTCTGTCAGGTCACCTCTCATTCTCCATCACTCCAAGGAGGAAATGTCGAGTTCACTCATCCTATTCTCGTAAAGCATGTTCCCCAGTCCAGGCAACATTCTTGTAAACCTCCTCTGCACCCTTTTTATGGTTTCCACATCCTTCCTTCGGTGAGGTGACCAGAACTGAGCACAGTACTGCAAGTGGGGTCTGACCAGGGCCCTATATAGCTGCAACATTACCTCTCAGCTCCTAAATTCAACTCCATGATTGATGAAGGCCAATACACCGTATGCCTTCTTAACCACATTGTCAACCTGCGCAGCTGCTTTGATCGTCCTATGGACTCGGACCCCAAGATCCCTCTGATCCTCCACACTGCCAAGAGTCTTACCATTAATACTATATTCTGCCATCATATTTGACCTGCCAAAATGAACCACCTCACACTGATCTGGGTTGAACTCCATCTGCCACTTCTCAGTCCAATTTTGCATCCTATCAATGTCCCACAGTAACCTCTGACAGCCCTCCACACTATCCACAACATCCACAACCTTTGTGTCATCAGCAAACTTACTAACCTATCCCTCCACTTCCTCATCCAGGTCATTTATAAAAATCACGAAGAGTAAGGGTCCCAGAACAGATCCCTGAGGCACACCACTGGTGACCAACCTCCATGCAGAATATGACCCGTCTACAATGACTCTTTGCCTTCTGTGGGCAAGCCAGTTCTGGATCCACAAAGCAATGTCCACTTGGATCCCTTACCTCCTTACTTTCTCAATAAGCCTTGCATGAGGTACCTTATCAAATGCCTTGCTGAAATCCATATACACTACATCTACTGCTCTTCCTTCATCAATGTGTTTAGTCACATGATCAAAAAAATCAATCAGGTTCATAAGGTATGACCTGCCCTTGACAAAGCCATGCTGAATATCCCTAATCATATTATATGTCTCCAAATGTTCATAAATCCTGCCTCTCGGGATCTTCTCCATCAACTTACCAACCACTGAAGTAAGACTCACTGGTCTATAATTTCCCAGGCTATCTCTACTCCCTTTCTTGAATAAAGGGACAACATCCACAAACCTCCAATCCTCTGGATCCTCTCCTGTCCCCACTGATGATACAAAGATCATCACCAGAGGATCAGCAATCTCCTTCCTCGCCTCCCACCATAGCTTGGGGTACCTCTCATCCGGTCCTGGCGACGTATCCAACTTGATGCTTTCCAAAAGCTCCAGCACATCCTCTTTCTTAATATCTAAATGCTTAAGCTTTTCAGTCCACTGTAAGTCATCACTACAATCACCAAGATCCTTTTCCATAGTGAATACTGAAGTAAAGTATTCATTAAGTACCTCTGCTATTTCCTCCAGTTTCATACACACTTCCCCACTGTCATATTTGATAGGTCCTATTCTTTCATGTCTTGTCCTCTTGCTCTTCACATACCTGTAAAATGCCTTGGGGTTTTCCTTAATCCTGTCCGCCAAGGCCTTCTCATGGCCCCTTCTGGCTCTCCTAATTACCTTCTTAAGCTCCTTCCTGTTAGCCTTATAATCTTCTAGATCGCTAACATTACCTAGCTTTCTGAACCTTTTGTAAGCCTTTCTTTTCTTCTTGACTCAATTTATTACAACCTTTGTACACCACAGTTCCTGCACCCTACCATAACTGTCCTGTCTCATCGCAACATACCTATGCAGAACTCCACACAAATATCCGCTGAACATTTGCCAAATTTCTTCTGTACATTTCCCTGAGAACATCTGTTCCCAATTTAAGCTTCCAATCTCCTGCCTGATAGCCTCATAATTCCCCTTACTCCAATTAAACGCTTTTCTAACTTGTCTGTTCCTATCTCTCTCCAATGCTATTGTAAAGGAGATAGAATTATGATCACTATCTCCAAAATGCTCTCTCACTGAGAGATCTGACACCTGACCAGGTTCATTTCCCATATATATGTACGTTGATTAAAAAAAACATACTTTAAACTTTGAAATTTGAACTTTGAGAAAGGAGATTATAGACCCCTTATCCTTACTTCATTAGTTGGTAAGATGTTGGAATCCATTTTTATGGATGAGATTTTGAGGTACTTGGAGGCATATTATAAAATATGCCTGTCAAATTGATTTCCTTAAGGGGAAATCTTGCCTGACAAATCTGTGGAATTCTTTGGTAAAATAACAAAGAGGATTGACATAGGGGATTCAGTGGATGTGGTTTATTTGGATTGTCAAAGGACTTTGACAAGGTGTGCACAAGAGGCTGCTTAACAAGATAAGAGCCCGTTGTATTACAGGAAATATACTGGCATGGATAGAAGATTGGCTAACAGCTAGGAGGCAAAGAGTAGAAACAAAGAAGGCCTTTTCCAGTTGACTGCCAGTGATTAGTGGTGTTCCACAGTGGTTGATGTTGGGATTACTTGTTTTTTCATTATATGTCAGTGATTTGAATGGAGAAGAAGATGGCCGCGTGATGCAACATGCGCAGCCGCTCCAGAATGATATCTGTATTTGTTAAGTAGGTACCATGCACAATTCTGTTTTGATGGAGACGGACATGAGAAGCACGGAGGAACATCTGGAGAAACTTCTGAAATGCCTGCTTTGCTGCTGTTGCTACTGTGCGATCGAGAATCTCCGGAGGGGAAGGCCCCAAATCCTTGGCTTTGCCTGTTGTTGGCGGCCCGGGCTGGGGTCGAAGCGCCTGGCAGAGATGGTGCTTGGTGCTTGGTGTCGGAGGGCTGGTCGGAGGCTCGAAGTTTTCAGACAGACTCAAGAGTCGGCTGTGGTCAGGTGCTTTCAGGGTGCTGCATCGGCAATTTTGTGGCGCTAGAGTTTCATGGCAGGGAGAGTTTTCTTCCTTCTACCGTCTGCGTGAGATGATGGGACTTTCGAGAGACTTTGAGACTTTTTTTTACCGTGCCCATGGTCTGTTCCTTATCAAATTACAGTATTGCCTGCACTGTTGTAACTATATATTATAATTATGTGGTTTTTGTCAGTTTTTCGGTCTTGGTCTGTCTTGTGTTACTGTGATATCATACTGGAGGAACATTGTATCATTTCTTAATGCATGCATTACTAAATGACAATAAAAGAGGACTGTGTGTCCTCATAATCTAATCTAATCTAATTTGGATTATGGAATTGATGGCTTGTGGCCAAGTTTGCAGATGATACAAAGATAGGTGGAGGGGCAGGTGGTGTTGAGGAAGCAGGGAGTCTGCAGAAAGACTTAGACAGATTGGGATAAGAGGCAATGAAGAGGCAGCTGAAATATACTGTAGGGAAGTGTTTGTTCATGCACTTTGGTAGAAGGAATAAATGCTTAAGTCATTTTCTAAACACGGAGAAAATTCAAAAATTTGAGGTGGAAGGAGACCTGGAAGTTTCCATACAGAGTTCCCTGAAGTTTAACTTACAGGTTGAGTCAGTGGTAAGGAAGGCAAATGCAATGTTATCATTCATTTCAAGAGGACTAGAATATAAAGGCAAAGGATCTGGATGTGGACTACAGGAGGAAGGGAGACAGGCTAACCCCTATTGACATCAATTGATCTGGGGTTGAGAGGGTGAACAGCTTTAAGTTCCTCAGCACACACATCATCAAGGATCGCACGTGGTCTGAATGGTGAAAAAGCACAGCAGCGCCTCTTTCACCTCAGAAGGTTGAAGAAATTTGGTATGGGGCCCCAAGTCCTAAGGACTTTCTACAGGGGCACAATTGAGGGCATCCTGACTGGCTGCTTCACTGCCTGGTATGGGAACTGTATTTCCCTCAATCACAGGACTCTGCAGAGAGTGGTGCGGACAGCCCAGCACATCTGTAGATGTGAACTTCCCACTATTCAGGACATTTACAGAGAAAGGTGCTTAAAAGGGGACTGAAGGATCATTGGAGACCCAAGTTACTCCAACCACAAACTGTTCCAGCTGCTATCATCCAGGAAATGGTACTATAGCATTAAAGCCAGGACGAACGGGCTCTGGGATAGCTTCTTCCACCAGGTCATCAGATTGATTAACTCACGCTGATAAAGTTGTGTTTCTATGCTATGTTGACTGTCCTGTTGTACTTACTATTTATTACAATTCACTATAAATTGCACGTTGCACATTTAGAGAGAGACATAACATAAAGATTTTTACTCTCATGTATGTGAACAATGTAAGAAATAATGTCAGCTCAATTCAGTAATGCTGAGGCTGTACAAGGCATTGGTCCGAGTGCAGATGGTGTACTGTGAGCAGTGTTGGCCCCTTATCTAAGAAACGATGTGCTGGCATTGGTGACAATCCAGAGGAGGTTTTTGAAAATTATTCTGGGAATGGAAACTTTAATGTATGAGTATTTGATGTCTCTAGGCCTGTATTCACTGTGGTTTAGATGAAGGGAGTATATTGAAATCTATCAAATATTGAAAGGCTTATATATAATAGATGAGGAAAGTATCTTTCTTCTAGGGTGTAAGTCTAGGACCAGAAGGCAATGCCTCAGAATTGAGGGACATCCATTTAGAACAGAGAGGAATTTCTTTTTCCAGAAGGTAGTGAATCTACGGAATACATTACCAAATGTGGATGTGGAGGGCAATTCACTGGGTATATTTAAAGGGGAGACTGATAGGTTCTTGATAAGTCAGTGCACCAAAGGTTACGGGCAGAAGGCAGGAGGATGGGATTGAGAGGGATAATAAATCAACCATGCTGTATTAGCATAGCAGAGTCGATGGTCTGAATGGCCTTTTCTATGTCTTATGGGCTAATAAAAATGGTAAGAAGCATGAGTCTCAGAAATTGTAAAAAGGTTAAAGCAATGGGCTTAAGCCCTTGATAAAGTGACACATTGTTAGGATTTGTTTTACATAGATTGTGCAGACATCTACACCTTGTCCGTGATTAAATTCTAAAAGGCAACTGTTCTTCTATTTGTTGAATTGTTAATGTCAATACATGGTAGGAGTACTCATGCAGATGTGCAATAGGTGAGTGTATGGTTACAAAACTATTTAGTGGAAATGACAAATGCCATGGACACATTTGGGAGGCACGCTGTACTGGAGTTATTCCTGATGTTTATTGCTAATGGAGAATTTGTGGATTTAAGGCCTTCTTGTCATATCACACAGTTATAACAACAACTTCTAATTATGTAGCACCTTTACTGAAGCCAATATTTCAAGATATTTCATAGTAAATTTTAAAGAAATCTGCATCAAGGTACATAAGGAGAAGGCAGGACAGATGACCAAACCTTGGGCAAAGAGGTACCCTTTTAGGGGTAATTCAAGGGAAATAGAGAGATGTAGAGGCTACTGGAAGAAATTACAGATGTTGAGCCACAGAGATTATATTCTCATGTCATGTCATGTCATTCAATAGGTCAGAATTACAAGAGAGATAACTGTCAATGAGGCAACAAGTGAGTGACTGCTCTGCATAATTTGCTGCTTTTTATCCTCCTCCTCTTCCACCTCTGTGTTCTCCTCACGTGGTGATAATGGCCGCTGATCTTTTTAATCCTGTTCTATTTATAATCCTTCTGACATATTTTCTACATTAGGCAATGTTGTCATTCTGGAGGTGAATGGTCAAGTACGTCTCTGGGTTTACCTGGACATCTAAAGATCTCCAACAAGATGCCAGTGATTTGCACATATGGTGCTGATGTGGTTATTAGATTATTGCCACTGCATCCTGTTGGTAAAATTCTTCAGAGGTGGCATGAGCCAAGGACATCACGTGTGAACTAACCCCTCAGTATGCTCCTTTAAGACTAACGTCTGGAATATTGAACTCCTGCAGTATGAAGGTGTACGGGATTTCTTCTTTGTTATGTTAAATTTAAAATGGCTTCTTTGTTATGTTAATCTTCTAAACTGCTGCGTATGTGGATTAAAATGGCTTCTATGTTATGTTAAATGTTATGAAAGTCTCTAGCTAGACATTTGCTTGGGTTAGTACAGCCAGCAGGGTGCTATTAGCCAATGGGTGTCCATGTTATCATTTCTTGGGGTGATATGCTGTCTCATATGACTGGGAACGATGGACTTTTGGCTGGGAGTCGGAGGAGAGACCATGAGGACGATGGACGTACGGGAAAGCTCAGGTTGATCACTCCGGGTGATCCTGAGCCGCGAGTTGACAGGGTCAGGGTGGTCCTGAAGAAATTTCTGAGCTCCAACTTGTGCACGAAGAACTTGAACTTTGATAAGTCTGGCACCTTTTCCATTCCATTTTCCTGTATTGAACTTTTATTAATTTCATAGACTTTGTAATATCTATACTTGGTAAAATGTACTGTGTGTGCTGGCTGAGGATTGGTGTTTGAAACTGATTTCGGTGGCAGTGGTACAGCAACTGGAAGCGTCCAGGCAGGCGCCGGACGGGATTTCCCCTAGATATATATGAGCCAATATAGCTGAGTGTTACAAAGGCATCATAGCAGCTCCCACTGAGTCTGGCAAAGACCTACAGGAACTGCCTGTCATTACATATCAACTTGGATTACTATGGTGGTGTTGCTTTGCATGATGGATGCAGTCAATGGCACCACGCAAGTTCAGCCATCAAGATTATTTATTTATTTATTTATAGAAATACGGGAAAAACCTACAGCACAATACAGGCCCTTTGGCCCACAATGCCGAACCGAACATACACTTATTTTAGAAATTACCTAGGGTTACCCATAGCCCTCTACTTTTCTAAGCTCCATGTACCTATCCAGGAGTCTCTTAAAAGACCCTATCGTATCTGCCTCCACCTCCATCTCCAGCAGCCCATTCCACGTACTCACCACTCCCTGCATAAAAAACCTTGCCCCTGGCATCTCCTCTGTACCTACTTCCAAGCACCTTAAAACTGTGCCCTCTTGTGTTAGCATGATGTGTGCTGTATTTGGGGATACAGCACTGAATAGGACTTTCCTGCTCTTTGAGCCATAGAGCCCAGCAACCCCTGACAACCCCAATTTGACCCTAACCCAATCATGGGACAATTTACAATGACTAGCTAACCTATCTGTAATGTCTTTGGACTGTGGGAAAAAACCAGTGAACCTGGGGAAAATCTATGCATTGTATGGGGAGGATGTACAGACTACTTACAGAGTTTGCTAGGATTGAACTCTTAATAGCCCAAACTATAGCGTCACACTAACTGCTATACTGCCCAGGCATCATAGGGACCAACTGAGATGACCTAGGGAGCCCACTCTTTCCAATCATTTTCATTTCAGAGTAATTGCTGACTCTAGCCTTACAAAATTATTAAACTAGCTAGATGCAGAGAGGAGCTTAGGACAAATGTGCAATAGTTTGAGAATAAGGGCTAAGACATCTAATACTAAGATGAGGAGAAACTACTTCAATCAGATAGTGGCAAATCTTTTTAATTCTCTACTCTGGACATCTGTAATAGTTAAATTAAAGCAGAGAATGGTACATTTAGGGATTTTAAGGGAATCAATCAGTGTGGAAATCGTGTTAGAAATGACATTATGTAGAAAATCAGTATGTTCTTGATGAATGGCAGAACAGATTGAAGGGGGGTCATATAACCTCTTTCCATGGCAAAAACAATGCAAACTGTTGGAGGAACACAGTTGGTCAAGCATCATCTGCCATAACCGAACACATCTAATGAACATTGCAGGTCAGTTGTGGGAAATGGCCACATGACATTTCTGGTATAGATTGTCCATTTCCCTCTGGAGATGCTGCCTAACCTGTTGAGTTCCTCCAGCAGTTTGTTTTGTTTTGCTCCAAATTCCAACATCTGCATTCTCTTGTGATTCTGTCCTAATTGTGTAGCTGCTATAAGACATTGTTTTATTCCAAGAGTTCATTATCGACCTGCCTTTGTGAGCCTCCGATGTCACTTTGGTAGGATACTCGGGTGAAAAACTTCAGGGCATACCCTTTGGTTATGAGACCATCACAACCTGCAGTGAACAGGGCTTCCTGTGATAAGTTGCAGGCATCTACCTCCAACTGAATTGACAACATCAAGTCATGTAACCACAATCCTTCTAAGAAACCAAGAAATTAGAGCCTGCCCATAAGAGTAATGCATCAGGCAACTTGAGTTCCTACCCAGAACACTACCCCCCTTGCTTTTGTGTGTTTGGACCTCTGAACATCCTGCCCTAGTGCCCCCCACATATTGTGCTCCCTCTTTGCAAACTCTATTCTTCCACCCACTTCCCCTCTTTGGAACCACCTTCCATGTGTGTCATCACAGCAAAATTCATCATTGCGGTCATGAAAGATGATTTTCTTTTTCTGATGTACTATCAAACACTTCCAAAATATTTGCTATCTTGAAAGCCTTCAAAGGCTGATAAAAAGCGGTATCTGCAGAATCATTCTCTTTGAAATTTTTGACAGAAATCTGCAGTCAGTGAATATTTATTCAGATTAGACAATCACAAGTCCAAGCAGCAACATGAACCACTGCTTAAACTTGCTTCTAATCCATTGGTTATTCCCATGTTGCACAAGTTAAATTCAGGGCCATGTTAAAAGTAATTTAAAATGCCTCCTTTCCAAAAGTGTTAATTGTGTGAATAAGTAATTTTCCACATCCTGTTATGAATTCCCTGAGTACAGCAAATAGCTTCACGCAATGTATTAACATGTGAACAATCAAACATTTTAACCCAGCACTTTCCATACTACACACTCACTGCTGGGGTTTAAAATTCCTATTTGACCATTTCCGCTTTCTCCTGAAAATGTATTGAGATGTTACTCTCATAGAAACTTCTGGAAGTAAGATAGATACTTTTGTGTGTTAAGTTGTTCAAGAGACTTGTATTTTTGGCAGGTGAATGTGAATGTGTTCAGATTAGTTACAGTTAAACTCTGTGGCTGAATGACTCCAAATGTTGGACAATCCACACCAGTTCCTATCTTCCTAACTTTCTTAATATGGAAGTTATATAATTCAGCCTATAAATTAGATTATGAGAACACTCAATCCTCTTTTATTGTCATTCAGAAATGCATACATACATTAAGAAATGATACAATGTCTTTGGTAGATGGAGGGTTTCGAGGACTTTCATATTGCAATTATTTTCAATCTTTGTGAATAAGAAGCTGGGTAGTGTCATATGTATGTTTCCTGTGATTGATTCCCATGATCTGAACAGGAATTTTAGTGATACGGAAGATCTGTCTGGATAGCACCAATACTGAAATAGACATACAAAATGCTGAAGGGAATCAGCAGGCCAGGCAGCATCTATGGAAAGGAGTAAATAGTCGACATTTTGGGCTGAGACCCCTCAAGACTGATGAAGGACCTCAGCCCAAAATGTCAATTGTTTATTCTGTTTATTTGAAGTAGATTTAGAAAAGAGCATTTTATTTTTGTTCTGGTGAACAGAAGAGTTTGGAAGTCATCAATATGGTTGTAAAAAGGACTAGTGCCATAAAATCTCCTTGTTTGGATGGCAAGGTTAGTGAGTTGTTGTAATGTGAATGGAGAAAAAATATACGTTATTCTCCTCAATGACAAAATAAAGCCTTGACTATCAATTTCAGCAACCCAATGCCTTCAGCCAAGGATGCAATGCCAAGCAAGATTTAATGATCACACATCTGCAAGGCAGCATGAGTACTTTACACAGATTTCAAAATGACTGTGAGCAGTGTGACAACTAATTAGTATATCCTATCATCAGTGTAACAAGCCAGTTAAAATAGCAACAAGCATTTATGGGACAGTCTCATGCAGAATAACAATTGATATTCTGGTTGCAAGTCACAGTCACATCACTCAAGCATCAAGAAGGATCTAATGCATGAAAGATCAGTAAAAAGTACCATCTGCACACCATCTAATTACAGTGACTTTTGAATGCAGGAGGGAAAGCAGTGCTAATGTTACAGAAGATCATGATTCAGCAATATGACATGGCAGCCTTATGTATGGGCAGTAATTAGTAGAAGGCAGATCACGGTAATGGGAAAAGAAAAAACTTTGTTTGTGAAGATACCCACGTCAGCTTTAGAAAGGTGGCAAGAGAATATGATCAAGAGGTTTCTTATTCACTGTACCGTATTTCCTAATGGTCTGGTTAATATGTCCCAAAATTCTAACCTTTATGACCCCAACCATACAGATGAATTTGGTGATGAAGTTTGTGGTTATGCATTCAACTTTTCCCTCCAGAGGAAAGATGGGCAGCAACTATAACTTCAAAAAATCTGCCTACAGTGACATCCCACGATAATGCCAAAATCTGCCTACACTGACCAGTTACATCTGTAACAGCAGCAGTGAGATAGAATCACAGAGCACAGCAGGAATGTGGAAAGCTGAAGGAAGAGACACTTCCTGATATTGGTTGTCATTTAGTTCATCTTTAGAATGTGTAGAGATCAGCAAGAGGAGAGCTGATACCCTGCAGCCAAGCAGGCTGTTTTAAATTCATGCTGTGTCCACAAGGTCAGTAAATAAATGAGGGAGATGGCTTTCTTTCTTTCTCCTTTGTTAGAATGAGTACTTACCTGTGGTAAAGTATAATCAGTGTTAAGATTCAGATAACACTGATGTATAGTGTTACAGGCAGTGCATGTTTTCTCTTTGAAACACTGAGCAGTGTGCAGCTGAAAATTGTAGGAGGTACATAATTTTCCACAAGACTATAAGACCATAAAACATAGGAGCAGAATTAGGCCATTCAGCCCATCAAATCACTCCACCTTTCATAATGGTTGATCTATTTGCCTCTTAACCCCATTCTCCTGCCTGCCCCTATAATCAAGAACCTATCAAACTCCACCTTAAATGCACCCAGTGACCTGACATCTACAGCCACCTATGGCAATGAATTCCACAGATTTACCACCCTCTGGCTAAAGAAAGTCCTTCTCATCTCTGTTCTAAATAGAAGTCCTATTTTGAGGTTGTGCTTTCTGGTCCTAGACTCCCCAACTTCAAACACACTCTATCAAGGCCTTTTAAAAGTCAATACATTTCAATGAGATATCCCCTCATTATTATAACATCTACCGAATACAGGCCCAGAGCCTTCAGTCACTTTTCATGTGATAACTCTTTCATTCTCAGAATCATTCTTGTGAACCTCCTCTGAATCTTCTCTAAAGTCAGCAAATCCTTTCTTAAATAAAGGGCACAAAACTGCTCACAATACCCCAAATGATGCCTCACCAGTGTCTTATACAGCCTCAGTATTACATCTTTGTTTTTATATTCTAGTCCTCCTGAAATCAATGCTAACATTGCATTCACTTTCCTCACCACAGATTCAACCTGCAAATTTATCTTTCGGGAATCCCGAATGAGAGCTCCCAAAATGCTCTGCACCTTGGATTTTTGAATATTTACTCACTTAAAAATGACTATGCTTTTATTCCCCCCACCAAACGTCATAACCATATGCTTCCGGACACAGTATTCCATCTGCCATGTCTTTGCCCATTCTACTAATTTGCCTAAGCCCTTCTGCAGCCTCTCTGCTTCCTCAACACTTCCTGTCCCTCCACCTATTATCGTATCATCGACAAACTTGAAGTCTTCAATTTCAACATCCAAATCGTTGACATGCAACGTAAAATGAAGCAGTCCCAACACAGACACCTGCGGAACACCACTAGTCATTGGCAGCCAATCTGAAAAGGATCCCTTTATTCCCACTCTTTGCTTCCTGCCAGTCAGCCAATGCTCCAACCATGCTTGTATCTTTCCTGTAATACCCTGTGGTCTTACCTTGTTTAGCAGTCTCATGTGCAGCATTGTCAAAGGGTTTTTAAAATCCAAGTGCACAACATCTACCAGTATTCCTTTGTCTATGCTACTTGGTATTTCTGTAAAGAATTCCAACAGATTTGTCAGGTAATATTTTCTCGTAAGGAAACCATGATGACTTTGGCTTGTTTTTTTTTATGTGCCTCCAAGTACCCCGAAACTACATCCTTAACAATCAACTCCAACATCTTCCCAACTACTGAGGTCAGGCTAACTGGACTATAATTTCCTTTCTTCTGAATTGAGTTTATTACTTACATCCTTCATATACGTGAGAAGTAGAAATCTTTACATTACGATTCGGCCTAAATATGCAATGTGAAGTTTATAATAATTTATAATAAATAGCATGTACAACATGGCAGTCAATATAGCATGGAAATACATTTGTATCAGTGTGAGTTAATCAGTCTAATGGCCTTGTGGAGGAAGATGTCCCGGAGTCTGTTGGTCCTGGCTTTTATGCTCTGGTACCGTTTCCTGGATGATAGCAGCAGGAACAGTTTGTGGTTGGGGTGACTCAGGTCCCCAATGATCCTTCAGGCCCTTTTTAAACACCTGTCTTTGTAAGTGTCCCGAATAATGGGAAGTTCACATCTACAGATATGCTGGGCTGTCCACACTACTCTCTGCAGAGTCCTGCGATTGAGAGTAGTACAGTTTCCATACCAGGCAGTAATACAGCCGGTCAGGTTGCTCTCAATTGTGCCCCTGTAGAAAGTTCATAGGATTTGGGGCCCCATACCAAACTTCTTCAACTGTCTGAAGTGAAAGAGGCACTGTTGTGCCTTTTTTACCACACAGCCAGCAGGTACAGACCACGTGAGATCCTTGGTGATGTGTATGCTGAGGAACTTAAAGCTGTTCACCCTCTCAGCTCCAGATCCATTGATGTCAATAGAGATTAGTCTGTCTCCATTTCTCCTATAGTCCACAACCGGTGCTTTGTTTTGTGGCATTGAGGAAGAGGTTGTTTTCTTGACACTGCTGTGTCAGGGTGATGACTTGTCTGTAGGCTTCCTCATTATTATTTGACATTAGGCCAATCAATCTGGGTACGTGGCCAAGTGGTTAAGGCATTCGACTAGCGATCTGATGGACGTGAGTTTGAGCCTCAACCAAGGCAGCATGTTGTGTCTTTGAGCAAGGCACTTAATCACACAGTGCTCTGCGGCGACACTGGTGTCAAGCTGTATGGGTCCTAGTGCCCTTCCCTTGGACGACATCGGTGTCGTGGAGAGGGGAGACTTGCAGCATGGGCAACTGCCGGTCTTCCATACAACCTTGCCCAGGCCTGCGCCCTGGAGAGTGAAGACTTTCCAAGCGCAGATCCATGGTCTCGCAAGACTAACAGATGCCTTCTAGGCCAATCAATGTAGTATCATCAACAAACTTAATTAGCAGATTGGAACTGTGAGTGGCGGCACAGTCATAGGTATATAGAGTAAACGAGGGGGCTTAGTACACAGTTCTGAGGGGCACCTGTGTTGGGGTCAGAGGGGCAGAGGTGAGGGAGCCCACTCTTACCACTTGCTGGCAATCTGACAGAAAGTCCAGGATCCAGCTATACCTCCCTCCCTTCTTGAAGAGTGGAGGGACATTTGCAATTTTCCAGAACCACGCCAGACTCTACTGATTCTTGAAAGGTCATTACTAATGCCTTCACATTCTCTCATTTAGAACTCTGGGATGTAGTCCAATAGGTCGCGGTGACTTATCTACCATCCAACCTTTCTGTTTCCCAAACATCATCTCCCTTGAAATGGGAACTGCCCCTTGACACTCTTGCAATCCTAGCATATGACTAGTATCTTCCATAGTGAAGACTGATGCAAAATATTTATACAGTTTATCTGCCATTTCCTTGTCTCCCATTACTATCTCTCTAGAGTCATTTTCTAACAGTCCAATATCTACTTTTCCCTCTCTTTTCCTCTTTATATATCTAAAAAAAAACTTGTGGTATCATTTTCTGATGTTATTGGCAAGCTTAACTTCATATTTAATTTCTCCTCCTTATGGTTTTTTTTTTTGTAGTTGTCTTCTGTTGTTTTTTTAAAAAAAATCACAATCCTCTAACTTCCCACTAATAATTGCTCTATTATATGTCCACTTTTTTGCTTTTATGCCGTATTTGATTTCCCTTGTCAGCTATGATTGCATTCCTCGTCTTTGGGATGTATCTATCCTGTGGGATCCAAAATGCTCCTGGAAACTCCAGTCATCATGCCTTCTTAAGTCCCCATCCAGTCCACTTTGGCCAGCTCCTCTCACATGCCTCTGTAATTCCACTTACTCCACTGTAATATGCCAACTAGTGGAGTGGTGTCACAGCAACAACCTGGCACCCAATGTCAGTAAGACAAAAGATCTGATTGTGGACTTCAGGAAGGGTAAGATGAAGGAACACACACCACTCCTCACAGAGGGATCAGAAGTGGGGAGAGTGAGCAGTTTCGATTTCCAGGGTGTCAAGATCTCTGAGGACATAACCTGGTCCCAAAATATCGATGCAGTTATAAAGAAGGCAAGACAGCTACTACACTGCATTAGGAGCTTGAAGAGATTTGGTATGTCAACAAATACACTCAAAAACTTCGTAAGATGTACTGTGGAGGGCATTCTGACAGGCTGCATCACTGTCTGGTATGGGGGGTGCGGGGGTGCCTACTGCACATGACCGAAAGAAGCTGCAGAGGGTTGTAAATCTAGTCAGCTCCATCTTGAGCACTAGCCTACAAAGTACCCGGGACATTTTCAAGGAGCGGTGTCTCAGAAAGGCAGCATCCGTTATTAAGGACCTCCAGCACCCAGGGCATGCCCTTTTCTCACTGTTACCATCAGGTGGGAGGTACAGAAGCTTGAAGGCACACACTCAACAATTCGGAAACAGCTTCTTCCCCTCTGCCATCTGATTCCTAAATGGACATTGAACCCACGAACATTACCTTACTTTTTTAATATATACTATTTATGTTTTTTGCATGATTTTTTAATCTTTTCAATATATGTATACTGTAATTGATTTACCTAATTATTATTATTGTTATTTTATGTTTTCCTTCTTCTATAGTATGTATTTCATTGAACTGCTGCTGCTAAGTTAACAAATTTCACGACACATGCCGGTGATAATAAATCTGATTCTGGTGCACCTGGCTTCGGCTTCTCCCACTCAAATTTCAGGGTGAATTCTATCATATTATGATTACTGTTACCTGAGGTTCCATTACCTTAAGCTTAAGCACAATCTGTGAAAGTTAACACTGACACACCACAGGAATGTGTGCTTAGCCCAATGCTCTAGCTCTGTCTACATCCATGACTGTGTCGCTGGGCATAGCTCTAATGTCATCTATAAATTTGCTGATGTTAGAAGCATTGTTGGCAGAATCTCAGATGGAGATGAGGAGGCATAAATGAGACAGATATATATACTAGTTGAGTGGTGTCACAACAATAACCCTGCACTCAATGTCAGTAAGTCCAAAGAACTAACTGTGGACTTCAGAAAGGGCAAGATGAGGGAACACCAACCAATCCTCATAGAGCCAGCGGAAGTGGAAAGAGTGAGCAATTTCAGGTTCCTGGGTGTTAATATCTCTGAGAATCTAAGCTGGACCCAACATATCAATGTAGCTACAAAGAAGGCATGACAGAGGCTATATTTCATTAAGAGTTTGAGAAGATTTGTATGTCACCAAATACTTGAAAATTTGATGAAGGGTCTTGGCCCTTTTCAATATGGTCCCACTGTTACACTGCAAGCCATCCTGCTGACTGCAATTCTGCCTTATCACCTGCCTGTCCTTCCTGACAGTCTCACTATACACTACCTCTGCTTGTAAACCAACATCCCTATCCTCAGCCCTATTACTCTGGTTCCTATACCCCTGCCAAATTAGTTTAAACCCTTCTCAACACCTCTAGCAAACTTGCCTGCAAGGACATCCGTAATCCTCAGTTATCCCAATGTTAGAAGTGATTTCTGCTTAGACAGGCAGCATTCCTCAATATTCTGACATTAAGCTGTGTCAATGAGTTATATTAACTGTGTCAAATACAGGCAAAGGGGATTAGCCTAGATCGAAATCTTTCTTGGTATTAGAAAAGTTGAGACGAGGGTGATATTTCTGTGGTCTATGACTCTGAGTACCTTTGTACCACATATTAAGTGGCCTAACCACTTAAACCATTGGTGTCTGTCCAAGATAGGACCACTGGCAATATCGTTGAACTGTTATATGGGGAGACAGGAGGAGTGAGAGCTAGTATGCAATCAGCATTTACTAGGAATGGTTCATCTCACTTTGCCAGATGTCTTTTTCTATGTACATTCACTCACAGGATTTGAACTTCTTTGATAAAGCTGCATTTATTGTGGGTCCCTAATTGCCCCTGAACTGAGAAGGATGTTAAAACACAAAGGGTTTTCTCCCTGAAAAAATTACCGAACTGTATCATTTTTACTGACGCAGAAATCATGGAGTCATCAAGTCACTCAGCACAGAAGCAATCCCTTCAGCCTATCATGGCTATACTCACCATTTGGGCCATTACAAGCAGCAGGATAAAATGAGTTAACATTCATGAGAAGTGATGGCTTCTGCAGGAAAGTCTGACACTGCATTAATTAGATCCATTTGTTGCTAAGTGAAATCTTGATGCTCGGCTGATAATTCATCAATTGCACTCCATTGTGCATCTTCTAATGATCAATTAAGGCAATGTAGCCTTTCCCAACCTTTTTCATGCCATGAACCCCTACCATTAACTGAGGTCTGTGGACCTCAGGTTGGGAACCCCTAGTTTAAACTGAACCTCATCTGGTGTCTCGTGGAAGATTTCTCATTTTGAGTGATTGTGCTTTCCTTTGACTTTGAAATGTATTTCTTTGAATGATAGTATTGTCAATATGTTGTTATGTGCATTACTCTCAGTTGCTGTGCTAAAATGCTGACCAACCCCATTAGTGTTGCGCAGCAACTCACGGGTTTCCGGATTTTGTGTTTGAAGTTGCAGAATAAAGCTGATCAAAGTAGATACATCTTGAGTACTTGTCAAACTTCTCTACTGGGTGGCACAATCATGTCACGGGTAGTGCTGTTAGCTCACAGCTCCTATGATCAGGATTTGATTTTGACCTTGGCTACTATCTATGTGGAGTTTGCACAGTTTTCCCTTGACTTCTTCATTTTCTTCCTACATGTCAAACACAAGTTGGTTAGCTGGTGTCATTTACTCCAAGTATAGCTGGGAGAGAGGATAATTGGGGGGCAGGGGGAGGAGAGTTAAGGGGAGGGGAATATGTGAAACAAAATGCTTTACAGAGAAATAAGTGGAGGAATGCTATCAATGGAATTCACTTCTATGGACTTCTGGTTAAGATGACACCACTAAACGCATGCAACAGCTCTCTGGTAGTTAAAAAGATAAGAAATCCAACTAAAAACATCGCTAAAAATACCTTTGCTGTGGTAACTTGTATTAAATTATCATCGCAAATAGTGAAGAGGCAAGTGATGGTGAGGTGAGTTTTGGGGGGGGGTGGATGAGCTGAAGTGGCGTGTTGCAGAATTATTTCAGATGGAGTTCGGCTGCTCTGGAGTTTGGATCCGAGGAATCAATATTGGTTCGGAATGTTGATTGCTTCAATTGTTTGCATGACTTATATATTTTTTTCTTTCTCTTGCACATTGAATGTTGGTCCTCTATTTTTATTTTTGTTCTTTTTTTCTTTAATTGAATTCTTTGGGGTTTCTTACTTTGAGGCTACCTGTGAGCAAGCAAGTCTCAGGGTTATATAATTTAAACATTCTTTGATAATAACTGTATTTGAATCCTCAATCCTGAAAAAGAGAACCAGCATAGACTCAGCTGGCTGAGTAGCCTCTATCTCTTTCAATATAAGAAATGAAAAATTAAAAAAAAAAACATATGCCACCATTCAGGTAATAGCACCACACTATTTCAATATTTGAATCAGGGATTCATTCATTCATGTGCTATAATCAGTGCACATGGATCTATAAAGCAGAATGTGAAGGAATCTAATGTGTCATCTGGGCTGCTTCTGCTGATTATCGGCCTAAATGCTGCTGTGAGAGATAATGATTTTGCAGATTCCTAAATGCTGTGAGATAATCATTTTGCAAAGACATTATGAAGTCGTCTCTCTTTTAACTGAATTCTTTATAAACTTCATATCCAAAGCTTGTATTTTTCATTCTCCTGCAAAATGAGGCTGTGGAAGCTGAGCAGACCCCTTAATCTCTTCTTTTACCTGGAGAAACATGAGACTCCCATTCATCTTGGTAGCCACAGACAATGCCTGGCAGCATTGCCTCCTCAGGAGGAAGCAGTACCATGGAAATATGCTATTCACTTCAAGAAAATCCTTCTTGAGATGACAGCCACTGCTCATTTGAGTGTGTGGGAATCCTTTCTGTTCATACAAGAGTGGCTTGGCAGCATAGCAGTTAGAGCAAGGCTTTACAGTGCCAGCTGTAAGATTGGGGTTTGATTCCTGTCACTGCCTGTAAGAAGTCTATACATTCAACCCATGACCCAGGTGCTCTGCTTTCCTCCCACATTCTAAAAGGTGTACAGTTAGGGTCAGTGAGTGTGGTCATGCTAGGTCGGCATTTGAAATGTAGCAACACTTGCGAACTGCCCTGCACAATCCTTGCTGATTCAATTTGGTGCAAGAAGGTTCATTGCGTTGTATGTTTTGATGTACATGTGACAAATAAAGCTAATCGTTGAACCTTTGGAATTATCAAGGGGAAACCCAATGTGAGATAGTTGCATGCATAACTGCCTTCTGCACCATCTTAATGAGTGAAATTCTATTTGACTCAAAACTTGATACTCAAACTTGACTCAAAGGATGAAGTTCTTGGAAAAATGTGAACCTGCAAAGACATTGTTCATTTGAGACTGCATTTTTGGATTTGGGTTGTTCGATAACGAGCCTGTCTTTGCCTCTTGTCTCTTGCCCATCCTGATGGTTGAACTACACCTGTCTGGAAGCCACCAGTAGTGAAGTGCTGTCAGGGTTCCACAGATGAAATACCCATCAGATAAAGAACTCATAATCTAAATGTCGAGAAAAAAACATACACTCTGCTTTAGCATACTTTGGAAGGAGTTCATGCAGTTTATAGTCACTTCTGAAGTTTCCCGGTCCAGTACTTTGATATGATGAGAATGCCCTTGAAATTGTCAGAGAAGCAACAAACGTGCTTTGAGTGAGAGTGACTGGAGGAAGCTGTAATGTGGACAATCATTTCAGTTTGAGTTGAAATAAGAGATACAGGAACATTGAGGTAACTTGTACATCCAATCACTGAAAATTGTGAGATACACTGTTGTGAATCCCAATATTTAATGACTGATTAATTTAGAGATTGGCATGGTTTTACACAAAAAAAGTTATCAACCTGATTTGCTCCAGTTAAAGTTGAAATTGGACTGTGTAGCAATGAAAAACAAGCAATACATGACCCAGTTTATAGTTTATAGTTCTATCATGTTGCACAGTTTTTAAATACACTGTTTGAGAAACCCATTGGTGGGATGGATTGAGGTTACCTACTAGAATGCAATCCATCTTTTAATCTTTTGGTTTCTCTGTGCACCTGACATATTACGCCAAGTGGCATCCAGACACGTGAAGCAATATGTGTCCAAAACACATGCTATTATGTTCTTTTTTAAGTTTTTCACTACGTATATGGATACAGAGTCTATAGATATGAAGCAATGTAGCAGCGAGGTCATGGACACTATACAGTTCACAGAGGAGGAGGTCTACAGACAGCATGTCCTACAACACACAGAATGAATCCTCCTTCATCATGGCTATAACATACAATATATACCCAAGCAGATTGTCAGTTTCAATGCTGGAATCCCATCACAGTTAAAGATTAATACACATAAAATGCTGGAGGCATTCAGTAGGTCAGGCAGCATAAGAGAGAGGAATAACAAGTTTACGTTGGACCAAAGTTGGTCCTCTGAAAGATCAAAGTGTTAATCTGTGTGTAGAGCTAAAAGAGATGGGGGAAGTCTTAACAGGATTTTTTGCAACTGTATTTATTTGGAAGACGGACACAGGAGTCTATAGATAGGAGGCAATGCAACAGCAAGGTCATGGACACTGTACAGATTACAGAGGAGAAGTTGCTTACTCTCTTGAGGCAAATTAGGTTGCATAAATCTGTAGGGTCTGACAAAATGTTCCCTCCCTCAGACCATGTGGGAGTCTAGTGCAGAAATTACAGGGGCACTAGTGCGATATTTAGCCACAGGTAAGGTGCCAGAAGATTTTGGTTTCAGGCTCGTCTGAATAGATTGGAGCTAATTTAGCATCAATTCATTCATTAGCAGATTCATTCAAGAAGCAGTGAGTTAAGTTTCCCCAGACTCAGCTAATTCATTCCTATTGCAGTTATCAATGAGAATAGTCTTTCATTACAGAAATTCAAATTCATAAATAAAAAAAATAGAACTTTAAGTGTTGTGAAGCTTCAAAAAAGACTAAACTACATTATGGAACATCCTTTAGAATATTGTCCATTCGTAGTTACATTATTCTTAAAGCACATAAATCTGATTAGTTTCCAAGCAGGGATTAATCATTGTTATATTTCATATTCATAGACTGTGCTTTGAATTTTAAAATGGTACTGTATGAGACATGTCTAGCAATAGCTATAAGAAATGAGTCAGTAATAATATTAATACTAGCTTTTCAGCCAATTAAAGCATGAACAAATTACCTCCCTGTACTCCACTTTAGCAGATAGAACATTGCATCATTCATTAAACCTTATTAAAAGCTTCGAAATTCATTTCCTTATAATTACATTCAACAACAAATATTCATTGGTAATTATTTCTAATTGCCATTATTGTAACAAATTGCTGAGTATAATGGAAAAAAATATATAATTTAGCGTCGTCAAGTACTCCTCCCGACAATAGTTTTCAATATTCGTTTATTCTGTTTTAAACTTTAGGATGCGGGCCTTGCTGGCTATTGGGAAATAGCACTGATGGTGCAGAAGGGCTCCTAACAGCTTTCCTACTCGTCTTTGTCTCTATTAGAATGAAGATATTGGTCCATTTCATGTGGGCACGTGGCCAAGTGGTTAAGGCATTGGATTAGCGACCTGAAGGTGGTGAGTTCAAGCCCCAGGCGAGGGAATGTGTTGTGTCCTCGAGCAAGGCACTTAATCACACTTTGCTCTGTGACGACACTGGTGCCAAGCTGTATGCCCTTCCCTTGGACAACATTGGTGTTGTGGAGAGGGGAGACTTGCAGCATGGGCAACTGCTGGTCTTCCATACAACCTTGCCCAGGCCTGAGCCCTGGAGAATGAAGACTTGCAAGACTAACGGATACCTTTTTTTATTGGTCCAGAGTTATTCTTGTAGCCCTTGGCTCAAGAAATTTTCACCCACTTGATTGCTGGAAGAACAAGCAAATCACAGAAGCAGTGTCACCCGGAACTTTGGTGACCATCAGTGTCTTTCCTAAATTAAAAAAAAGTCTCAGAATTAAGCAGAAGGGGGTTTATGAATTACGGTGTTTGAAATCTATGTGGACTAAGTGACTGAAAAGAAATCTGGAGTGATGGAAATGACTGCACCAAGAGAGAAAGAAAAAAAACTCAGTACAATATTTTTCAAAAAATGATGTTTTATGTTTTGTTTAAATCACTGCTAATAAAATAAAGCAACGTAACTTGTCAGTTTAAATTGTCCACCATCTGGGCTTAAGATGTTTATCAGCACACATTCAGAGTTATAAAATTATTTTAAAAATGTACTTAAGTTATTAATTACTGGATTTGTACATTCAGTGGGTAATTAAGGAGGAAATGCAGCAACTTCATAAAAATGTTACAGACATTAAGGGCAGTAAATCAGTGGAGGACACAAATCAGACAGTGACTTTTACCAATTCAATTTCATTGCCAAAAGTTGGCAGCTGATTTGTAAGTTAATAATGACATGTGTCATTCAGATGCCAATTTTCTTCCAACAAATATGGGACATTATGCTTTGTATCATTATAATATTTATGTAGAGAGAAAAAAAATGAATTAAAATTGTCAACACCAAGAGATTCTTGTCATTCATTGGTAAATGCCAGCAGGATCCATAGTATGAAAGAGTACAAAATATATCTTACACCAATGTAGTTAAATGCGAGAGAATGATAAGATTAGAATAACAGAACACAATATTATATGCAATTGGGTCAGAGGAATAGCATTTAAACCATAAAAGGCACTGGAGATATAGTTAGGAAAAAAGGCATTCTTTTTAACCTTAATATCAATGTGTGATTAATTTTAATTATTTTCAGTACAATCTGAGATAACAAGAAAATATTGCATGACATACAAAATAACTAAAATGAAAGAAATAATTTACATTTTCTTCAAGATAACTGTACATTACCCTAGAAATATCATTTGATAATTTTGCTCAATTTGCATACTGAAGAGAAATGGCTGCTTAACTTTGGGAATACTTGTCCATTGCCGGATGTTCCACATTCTTATTGGCTGGGACAAGGAAATGAGCAAAGGGCAATTAGATGCATATCTCCAAAATGCTGCTGAGACATTGAAGGATGACTTGGTGACTTTGAAGAGCTTCTTTCTGGAAATCCAGAAGTTTTATGTTGATAGTGTGCTGACAGTTTGACCACCTGTTTAACTAGCCATTTTCAATCCCATTTTACAGCGTGTTTACTGTCACTATATAAAATACATTGCAACACAGTTCTCTAATGCTATAATAGTAACTTCACTTCTAAAATAGTTAGTTGGCTATAAACATCCTAAGGCTGTGAGGGTTTTTTATTCAAATATAAAACAACACATGCAAGATACTGGAGGAACACCACAGGTCAGGCAGCATCTATGAAAATGCATAGATAGCCAACCTTTTGGGCCAAGTCCTTTCTTCAGGACTGGGAAGGAAGGGGGAGAATAGCAGAATGAAAAGGTGGAGGGATGGGAAAGCGGACAAGCTGCAAAGTGACAAGTGAAGTCAGGTGGTTAGGAAAGGTCAAGGGTTGAGGGTTGGAGTAGGAAGAATCTTTTTAGGAGAGGAGAGTGGACCGTAAGAGAAGGGGAAGGAGGAGGGGACCCAGGAGGAGGTGATAGGGAGGTGAGAAGAAGAGAAGGAGTAAAAGGTCAGAATGGGGAATAAATGAAGGGGTGGAATTTGTTTACTGGAAGGAGAACCCGATATTCATGCCATCATGTTGGAGGGTACCCAATCAGAATATAAGGTGTTGTACCTCTACCCAGAGAGTGGCTTCTCATCTTGGCACAGATGTGAGGGCATGGACCAACATGTTGGAACAGAAATGAGAATTGTAATTAAAATGTTTTGATGCCGGGCATTTCAGCTTGTGGCAGATGGTGCGGAGGGATTGAACCAAGGGGCATGGAATGGATCAAGATATGATCACACAAGTAAGTTCTGTAGGACAGGAGCAGACCTACCTAGGCAGTCTGGTTTGGGGATCTTGGGTAGAAGGTAGATGTGAGCAGAGCATGGCAAGGGGACTATGTGTTTGGTGGCAGTGGTTGGGAGTTCTCCAGAGTGGATGAGGTCAGTGGTGTTGGAGACAGTTTTCTGATGATTCAGAGTGGGTTCCTCCTCTAAGTGTAGGTATGAGGAGCTGTCTGAAAGTTGCCATCTGGGCTCAGTAAGGTAGAGCTCAGTGCACCACACTACAACAGCACCCCCTTAGTCTGTGGATTTGATGGTAAGACTGGGATTAGAGTGGATAGAGTGGAGTGCAGTGAGTCAGAGGGGGCAAGGTTGGAGGAGGAGATAAGAGCCCTGAAGTCAAGATGGTTGTTGTCTTGTCAGCAATTTGAAATGAAAAGATCCAGAGAAGGCAGAGATTCAGGGCAGGGTGTCCAAGAAGAGAAGGAAGGTTGAAGATGGGAAAAAGGGATCATCAGCACCAGGTGTGCAATCCTTGCCAAAGAAGTGGGCTCGGAGGCAACAGAAGAAGAGCTCAACGTCATGGCAGGTGTGGAACTTACTGCGGTGTTGGTGAAGGGGGGCAAAGGTGAGGATCTTACTGAGGACAATACTTTCTGCCTTAGCGAGGGGAAGGTCAGAGGGAATGGTGAAGACATGGGAAAGATTAGAACTGGGATCTGAAGGGGGGAGAGAGCTGGTGGTGTTAGAGGCATGAAGACGTTCTGAGTGTTCAGGGGTGGGGTGGGAGAAAGATGGAGGCTCCGAGGACACAAGAGCGGACAATGGGTCCTGAGAGACATGCGGTTGCAATGGTGGGGCCTGGAGACAAATGTAAAATGTTACTTCTTTACTAATTGAGTGTTTCTATTACGTGTATTAGCAGGAAAACTCATTGTGCAATTCCATTTTAGAACATTTTGTGACTGTTGAAGAGAGATAAAGGCTATCAGGCCTATGAGGAAAATGTTAAACCTACGCCCACTGATCATCTGCCCACCCACATTCTTTCCAGCTGATAGTTTTTAACAGTGCTTTTGCTTCAAGTATTGTCTCCTTCTCTGAAATTTGCATTTTTTCTCCCTCCATCCCAATACCCCATTTGTCTCCAATGCCTGAACTGTGTTAAATTCTCTCACATTTATATCTATCTATCCCAGAGTTCCTTATTTCAGTGTCCCAGGTCATGTTTCCATATATAGATGAATCATCTTTGAGATTTCCAATGGCATTCTATGTGACTATGGCAAAGGCAAATTATTCTTCTTTGTTTTTGTTAGCCATTCTGAAGCCTTCAATGCAGTCAATTTCCTGTCTTCTAAGTCTTGTTTACCATCATATCCTTTGGTAAGACTCCACTCACTGGGTTCCTACCAACACAATTACAGGACGAGTGTGTCCTGGTATTACTTACCTGCATTACTACCTATTTGGTCACTCAAGATCTATCCTTGGTGCTCCTTTCTCCTATAAATAGAGTCACAGAGAAATATGACATGGAAAAAGGCCCTTTGCTCCACTGTGTTCATACCAAGCATCACTTAAAATATTCCTACCCTTTCCCTTACCATTCCCCATTTCTGTTTCACTCTCTCAACTATGTCTTTACCCGACCATCTCCACCATCTGGTGCTCTTCCCCCCCACTTCCCTTTCTTCCATGTACTTCTGTCCTCTCCTATCAGATTCCCCCTTCTCCAGCCCTTTATTTCATTCATCATATAGTTTCCCAGCTCTTTTCCTCAAACCATCACCATCTCTCGGTTTCACCTATCACCTGCCAGTTGTACTTCTTCCCCCTTCCCCCCAACTTCTTACTCTGACTTCCCCCCTTCCTTTCCAGTCCCAATGAAGGGTCTCAGCCCAAAATGTCGACTCTTTACTCTTTTCCATAGATGCTGCCTGGCCTGCTGATTTCCTTCAGCATTTTGTGTGTGTTGTTTTGGACTTTCAGCATCTGCAGATTTTCTTGTGTTTGTGATATTACCCTAACCCATTTCATTATCCTCACCTTCTCATCAACTACACAAAGGAAGATTTACAATGGCTAATTAACCCTTCAATCTACATGTTATTGAGATATGGGAACAAACTGGAGCACCCAGTGGAAAACCTACAAAGTCACAGGGAGAACATATAAATTCTATACAGTCAGCACCATCAGGATTGAACCCATGTCCCTGAAATGTGAGGCTGCAGGTTTATAGGCTATACCTCCGTACCACTGCAAATAATGACCCTCAATAATAACACTTAAAGCCTGGCATCTATTTCCAACAGCCCATCAAAGATACCTGGCTCAACGTCATAATGGGTTCTACAATAACGTAATGTTTAGCATGATGCTATTACAGCTCATGGTGTTACGGAGTTCCGAGTTCAGTTCTGGACCTGTCTGCAGGTGGTTAGTATATTCTCCCCGTGAACCATGTAGGTTTCTTTCAGGGGCTATGATTTCCTTCCACAGTTCAAAGACACGCTAGTTGGTAGATTAATTGGTCATTATAAATTGTCTTGTGCTCAGGCTAGTGTCAAATAGTTGGTTTGCTGGATGATACGGCTCATTGGGCCAGAAGAGCCTGTTCTGCACTGCACCTCCAAACAAATGAATTAAATCAAAAATAAAACTTACCCCCCATAATACTTCCACACTTTAAAGTGTTTCTTTGTTTGTTTCAGCCATCTGGCATTTGGTCTGAAAGTTTCATCCTCTTGGCAGCTCGTGTTGATGACCTTACACCTGTACCTTTTTATGCATTGTTGCTGCTCTCTGTGATGGTTAAGCAACAGCAGAGCATTATTCTCATAAACAGAAAGAACAATGTGCAATTTGACACAAGATTATTCATAGTCAGAGAATGAAAATATCTTTCTTTCATTCAGTCCATGAATAATGCAGGTCAAGTGCTGCTTTGAAATAATTATAATAGAACTTCTGCCTGTTTATAATGAACTTTATGGAGTGCTGGGCGCATGCAACTTTAGGTAAACAAAGTGATTTTCTGAATACGTTTAGTGCATTAGTCATAAGATAATGATGGTAAGACCATAAAATATATGAGTACAATTAAGCCATTTCACCCATTGAGTCTGTTCTGCCATTTCATCATGGCTGATCCATTTTCCCTCTCAGCCCCAATCTGCTGCCTTCGCCCCATATCCCTTCACACCTTCACTAATCAAGAATCTATCAGCATCTGTCTTAAATATACCCAATGACTTGGCCTCCACAGCTACCTGTGGCTACAAATTTCATAGTTCTCCACCCTCTAGCTAGAGATATTCCTCCTCGGGGGCAGCTGTTGGCACCAGACTCTGGAACGGAGGTTCCCAGGTTCAAATCCAGTCGGGGCCGCTCCTGAGTACGTTTTCCATCTGTGCCGGGTTGAGTGTCGAGATCACAACTCGACCTCGTAAAATAAAAGGGAAAAATACTGCGAAATGTCTGTGTGAGGAGTGGCACGCCACACAGTCTCTCTCTCTCACTCCACGCCTTGTAAAGGCATGAAAAAGACATTGTCCCGCACACATCACACACACAGGCAAGCACACACAGACGCACACGCACAGACACGCATGCACGCACGCACACGCCAAAAAAAAAGAGATATTCCTCCTCATCTCAGTTCTAAAAGGAAGCTCCTATATTATGGGTCTGTGTCCTCTGGTTTGAAGCTCCTCCACCATCGGAAATAAAGTAAAGTTTCTGTACAGCTGGTATACTCAGGACAGATTCCATTTTCCTGAAATTCTTGAATAGTTTTGTGTAGGTGTCTATGTGCACAAACTTCTTGTGTACTGAGATTCTCCGTACTATGCTCTGATCATTCTGCATTATGGTGCCTTCATTCAATGAACTGATTTAATTCTTTTGTGTAACTGCTTAGATTCCTGGAATGTTAAACCACACAGATTATTCTTTCCTTTTGTGCAGCCTGCATTAACAAAAATGAAATTATGCTCAAGTTGGAGCATATGAGGTTTGTTCAAGTGCATATTGATGTTTATTCTCCATTTAAATTTCATTCCTCTTCAAATTCTTGTGCACTTTTATTGTCATCCCTTTAAAAAATGTACTATCTATATATTACTGTTGTAAGGGAATTTAGTTTAAGCACCGACTCAAGGACTCACAATATTTTTAGTGTAATTGCATTCTAGGTCATTACAGATCCTTCTTTCATGGAAACAGTTTGTTTCTCTCTGCTCGTCTTTCAATATTTTATGTAGAATAAGCAGCTCAATCAAATCACCCATTACCTCCTCTGACACATTTCAGGTATCAGTGATGCATTAAAATAAAAGACTTTGTCAGGAATCCTGGCAAATTATTAGGTTTTGAATTGGTTTTGTTTTGTTCTTTAACTGGAGAAAGTTGCATTACCACTTATTGGAGCCATTCTCTCTGTTTGCATGTGTTGCTAATGACCGCATCAACCTCTGGTTGAAAGCATTCCTGCTTACTACTAGCTCTTACCAATTAATCTTGAAAGACTTGTATATATCACATATTGTTCATAGTTAAGTTGTAATATTGGCCATTCTCAATTGAAAATTGATGGAACATTATTGCAAATCTGTTTTATTCTGCTTTCAACAATGATATCTTGCAAATGTTCGTGACATTAGTGGGAGAAGAGGGAATTCAGAAATGTGAAATAACCTGCATCAGCATTTGTTGAAATAATTGGTAATTTTTTTAATTATCAGTTCTACCAAGATACCAAGCTTTGATTTGCATGCCATTCCATACAGAAGTATACCAATATAGTACGGTAGATGAAAAAAAAAGGAGCAGAACACAGAATGTAGTGTTGCAGATCCAGAGAAAGTGCAGTGCAGATAGACATATAAATTGCAAGTCTGCAATTCATATACTGCATGAAACAAGGGTTTGCATAATAATATGGACTGCTTCCATACTCTTAGAATGTGTCAAGGAAAAGAAAAGACATAAAGAATAGTTCTTTTTTTTTATGAACTAGAGAAAATCTGCAGATGATGGAAATCCAATTAACACACACAAAATGCTGGAGGAACTCAACAGGTCAGGCAGTACCTATGGAAAGGAGTAAACAGTTGACATTTTGGGCTGAGACCCTTCATCAGGACTGGAGGTGAAGGATGAGAAGTCAGAGTAAGAAGGTGTAGGGGGAGAGGAGGAAGAAATACAAGGTGACAGGTAAAACCAGAAGAGGGAGACGGGTGAAGTAGGGAGCTTGGACGTTGATCAGTGAAAGAGATAAAGGTCTGGAGAAGGGGGAATCTGATAGGAGAGCAGAGATGGTCACGGAAGAAAGAGAAGGGGAAGGAGCACCCAAGAGAGGTGATAGGCAGGTAAGGAGATAAGGTGAGAGAGGGAAACAGGAGTGGGAAATGGAGATGGAAAGGGGGAGGCCAATTACTGGAAGTTCAAGAAATCGATGTTCATGTCATCAGTTTGGACAATACCCAGAAGGAACATAAGGTGTTGCTCCTCCAACCTGAGTGTGGCCTCATTGCAGTGTTAGAGGAAGCCATAGACTGGCATGTCAGTATGGAAATGGGAAGTAGAATTAAAATGGGTGGCCACCAGGAAATACTACTTTTACTAGGTGCTCGGCAAAGCGGTCTCCCAATCTACGTTGGGTCTCACTGATATTTTTTAGTTTGGTAAGGAAATTATTGCACATTGCAACACACCTTATAGCACCTGTTAATTATGTCTGAAATATTACTTGTGATATTTTGATAGGAAAAATCTAACTAGCAAGTTACATTGCAATACTCCTAACCAAATCTCCTGGTTCGTGCCTAATTAAGTACATATTGAAACCACTCCAATCTCGTTATCAAAAAAACTTGGGCAAGGCTAAGGCAGATCAACTGATTTCTCCAGAACTAATATTTTCTTTGGTTACCAATTCATGTGAATGCTTTCTCCCTCAACACTGTGACATGTATTCAAGCCCTACATAAGGATTTACATATCGTGTTCAATTTAACCTCAGACCCAACATAAGATCCAAGTTATTTTTTCAAGTATTTTATTTCAGCATAATAGTTCCAGTAATCCCTGAATATTTTTATGTATTGTCAATTAATTTTTAAGTTTTCAAAGAATGTTCAATTGATTGTCTCAGTTTTACTATTATTTGTATGTGAAAATTTCAATGGTATTTTAAAAATGACAAAATCCTTTACATCTTAGACAGGAGGCAAGACTGCCCCATATGCATTAGGAGACTGAAGGGTATAGTCTCTTGCTTATCCATGTGGCACTTCCTAAAATTTATGCTAGCCCAGTTACCAGTGAGACTCATAGGTGCAATCTTGCAACAAGATTGTCCATTCGTATCTGGCCCAAGTGATTGTAGGTGGGTCAGCCCCTCAATACCTCTCCCCATCGCCTCAAATATTCTTTCAAAGGGAGTAGGAAGTTAAAAATTTATAGTCAAATATCTCGGCAAACTTCCTATGAGTGCAGAAGCAAGATGAATGAGCAGTTCCACTCTACTCTCTATATACACATGACTGTGTGGCTAGGCATAGCTCAAATACCAACTATAAATTTATACTGACAATACAACCAATGTTGGTAGAATCTCAGGTGGTGACAAGAGGGCACACAGGAGTGAGATATGCCAAGTAATGGAGTGGTGTCACAGCACAACCTGGCACTCAACGTCAGTAAAATGAAAGAACTGATTGTGGACTTCAGGAAGGGTAAGACAAAGAAACACATACCAATCCTCACAGAGGGATCAGAAGTGGGGAGAGTGAGCAGTTTCAAGTTCCTAGGTGCCAAGATCTCTGAGGATCTAACCTGGTCCCAATATATCGAAGCAGTTATGAAGAAGGCAAGACAGCGGCTATACTTTATTAGGAGTTTGAAGGGATTTAGCATGTCAACAAATACACTCAAAAACTTCTATGGTTGCACCATGGAGAGCATTCTGAGAGGCAGCATCACTGTCAGGCATGGACGGGCTACTGCACAAGACAGAAAGAAGCTGCAGAGGGTTGTAAATCTAGTCAGCTCCATCATAGGTACTAGCCTACAAAATACCCAGGACATCTTTAGGGAATGGTGTCTGAGAAAGGCAATGTCCATTATTAACGACCTCCAGCATCCAGGGCATGCCCTTTTCTCACTGTTACCATTGGGTAGGAGCCACAGAACCCTGAAGGCACACACTCAGAGATTCAGGAACAGCTTCTTCCCCTCTGCCATCCGATTTCTAAATGGACATTGAATCCTTGGACACAGCCTCAATTTTTTTAATATACGGTATTTCTGTTTTTGAACTTTTAAAAATCTATTCAATATGCGTATACTGTAACAGATTTTCTTGTTTATTTATTATGATTACTATTATTTTTATTTCATTTGTTTATTATTATTGTTTTTTCTCTGCTATATTATGTATTGCATTGAATTGCTGCTGCTAAGTTAACAAATTTCCTGTCACATGCCAGTGATAATAAACCTGATTCTGATTCCCTATTAGCTTTGCATAAAGCTTATTGTCACCGTGTGCACTGACAGGCAACTAAACTCAGGTGTGGTGGAACAACAGACTCCCATGTAGCGACAGAAATAAGAGTTTATTCATGGGAATTCCAACAGAACTATGCTGGCTCAACTGAGCAACTCTGCAAGACCAATCATTCTCTAAACACAAAGGCCCTGAGATAAGCTAATAACTATGTTACGCAGAAAACCCGTGTCAGTCAAAATAAACTTGACAACATTAAATAGATAGCACAAGGGCTTAATGACCCTAGATAAGACAACAATTAACATATACAAGTGCAGGACTCATGACAGTAACTCCCAGGGCTGGTAAACTCAGACATTACATATACTATAACTAGGGAAGATAGAATCAAATGAATGAATATGGAATCAAACTCAGGAACATAGAGTAGTCCTTGAAAACCTGGAATAGTTCTCGGAAACCTGGAAGGCCATGGGAGACCCAGGAAAACTTAATGAACTTGAATGAAGACTGAAGAAGCTCAAAATATGAACTCAGCTAACTCGGAAGATAGCCTCAGGAAACTCAGAATGTAGACAAGCACTGAGAATAGAAGGCACTTTCACCTCCAAGCCACTGCTGGGTACATTTGTGGTGGAGTTCTACTGTCACGGTGTGCGCTGACAGACGACTGAACCCAGGTGTAGAGGAGCGACAGACGCCTACTTAGAGACAGAAAGAAAAGTTTATTCATAGGAATTCCAACTGAACATCAATGGCTTGACTGAGCGACACTGCAAGATGAAACATTCTTGAAGCACAAGGATCCTGTGATCAGCGCTAATCGGGAATCTGCTTTAAATAATCACAGTACACGGAAAACCCGTGCTGGTCAAAGTAAACTTGACAAGATCAAACAGAAAGAAAAAGGGCTTAATGATTCTAGATAAGACAACAATGAACAAACACAGGTGCACTAGCCCACAGAGTGCACAACACTTATGGTTAGCAATACGTTGGCAGCTATGAAATTACATTATTTGCATTGTAGACGTAAGGTCACAGCCAAAAATTAAATCATGTCTTTTAAAGCCCAAATGATGGGGTGTCATTTAGTAGCAAATCACCCTCTCCGGAAAATTGACCAGTACATATATTGACTCATTCTTTTAAGTTTTAATTATGAAATGATTGCATTACTTTTAATGTTATTCTTTTTTTCCTACCTCTCTTAATTGTTATTTACTTCCATAGACTATCAGACCATATGACTAAAATGATTAAAGGAATGAATCATATGAAGAAGGTTTAATGGCTCTGGGCCTCTATTCACTAGAATTCAGAAGAATGAAGGGTGACCTTATTGAAACTTATTGAATGGTGAAAGGCCTTGATAGAGTGGATATGGAGAGGATGTTTCCTATGGTGGGAATGTCTAAGACCAGAGGACACAGCCTCAGAATAGATGGGCATCCTTTTAGCATGGAGATGAAGAGGAATTTTTTTAGCCAGAGAGTGGTGAGTCTTTTGCCACAGGCAGCTGTGGAGGCCAGTCTTATGTCTATTTAAGGCAAAGGCTGATAAAATTTTGATTGGTCTGGACATGAAGCGATACAGGGAGATGGCAGGAGATTCAGGCTGAGAGGAAAATTGGATCAGCCATGATGAAATGGCGGATCAGACTCAATGGCCCAAATGGCCTAATTCTGTTCCTATCTCTTATGGTCTTATGGTCTCATAAGACATAGAAGCAGAATTAGGCCACTCAGTCATCGAGTCTGCTTTGCAAGTCCTCCCTTCCTTTTCTTTCTGTACCTCATTCAACATTGAATTCGCTATCTTAATTTATGCTTCCTTGTTCTGAAGGCTGCCTGAAATTACAGTCAACTAGGAAATAACTGTGCTCAAAACTGGACTTGAAGAAAGATTCTTACAAATTAGCAGTTTTTGTGGTGTGAAACACCAGAAATTGGCATCTAATTTTATGTAATTTATTTTAATTCCTTTGGAGAAGTTGCAAAATAGTGTAGCCTGTGGCGAAGAACTAAAACATTCATAGCAGATTCAAATTTCCCTCTTTAAATCACCCATGTGTGGAAATGTCAATCTCATTTTGCAATGACAGCAAACACCAAAATTTCCACCAGTATCAAAAATGCGAAGTCAGGTCACTCCCCATCGATACAATTATTAAAGGAAAACGCAAATGTTGTCCTATTTAATGACACTCCATATATTGAAATCCAAGCCATTTCTATCTTGCACTCTCAAATTCCTTTCAAGCACAGCAAGTCTAACAAGAAATGGAGCCATTCCTTTATCATTCACGGGATTTTCAATATTATATAGTATATCAACATGTGAACATTTTAAACTACATGCCTTACAGGTGTAGCAAGGATATATTTCTTTTTTGAGGGAAGTAGAATGGTTGATAGATTTGCAGTTGCAAATTCTTTTGTCTCATTAAATATATTTGTAAACAAACTTCAGAAGAATGAAAAAGCATCATTTCTCTTTTACTTTTTGTGTCATCTCATTACTGACACAGAGAGCATGTTCAAGTCAACATTGTATACTGACTAAAGTATACTATTGAACTTATTTTAACAATTTTTGTAAGGAATTAAGAAAGGGTTCATCATTACTGATTCATACTGTGAACTTTGTTTTCTGACAGTAGTTCAGTGCAAAGGTACACAATTACTCTAAATTTCATTGATTATGGAGACCATTCAGAAATCTGATAGTAGAGAAGAAGAAGTTGCTTTTGAATTATTGAGTGTGAGCTTTCTGTCTCCTAGTGGAAAGCTTTTATTTGCATGCCTTCCAGATAGATAATTCCATACATAAGTACACTGAGGTCGTAAATGGAAAACAGGATGTGGAGTACAGTGTTACATTTGTAGAGAATGCGCAGTGCAGGTATGCAAATAAGGTGCAAGGGCCAATTAAGAGTTCATCTTTTAGCATTTGAGAGATGCATTCTAGGGTTTGCTAACAACAGTATGGAAGCTGTTCTTGAACCTCTCAGACTTTAGCTCATGCACAGAATTATTGCAAAATGGTCATTTTAAGAAAGGATCTACAGATACTTCTCCCCAATGCACCTGTCTTTCTCACATCTATAGTCAAGCTTAATGGGGTCATAATTTCCCTGCCAAGACCTCAGTGGATCTTATAAAGGCTGGTGCAAAACTATTTTAGACTGGCCCTTATTCCACAAGAAGGGCGAAACATCTCTGAAACATTACATCAAATGAGTGGGCATGTATCAACTTGCAGTAGGAAGTTACAGTTTAAATTAAATGTTTCAGTGTAGACTCATCAGCCCTTTGCTCAGGAGTTTGCAAGGGTGATTGATTGGGTCAGAGCAAGGCTAGAATGACCACTAGCACATTCTAATCAGTTCCTTCCCACTGAACTCACAATTCCATTTGTGCCCCAGTGACAGTTGTGACCCAAGGATGTTCTTAAACAATATTAGTTTAAATAAAATGTGAATTGATTTCCTGATGATTAACCTTTCCCACTACCCAGGATATCAAAATCCTCTTTTTAAACTGTCTCTGAATGAAAGGATGAAGACAATTTCCCACTGAGTCATAGATCATGCAAAATTACAGTATAATCCATTTGGAAATGAGATACTGGCAAGTGATGCTGCCCTAATGAAGACCAATTAAAACAATTGAACTCCTTGCTCAATGAATATTGGCAGTACATAAAAAGGATTATTTCAAAACTCGCCACACATCCACTGTGGTGTGTCATTGACAGATTAAAAGTAATAGGATCTCATTAAAATAGAGCAAGGAAAACAAAAACATAGAGCAGATCTGAATAGAAAGGCTAAAAGTTTGTGAAAAGTGGCTACACAGTGAGAAATAAATCTATTCTATAAGCCTAGTTGTAGCCTTCATTAGTATCTTGAAGATAACACATGAGGGTTTGTTTCATGAGTATCTGTCTCTGTAATTTGCAAATATGTATTCACAGGTATGGTTGATTTTGGGATTTCATGGTATTTTGAATAAATATATGCACCATATTTTTCATTTGTACAAAAGATTAGTGAAGTAAGCTTGACATGAGAATTTATTTCAGGAAATAATCTATCCTATTCAAAAATCAGACTGTTTAAAATATGTTGAATACTGTAGAAAGATTTAGACCAAGTTTGGATTGCTTGCTTTGGGAATTTGAATTACTGAATGAAGTAACTTCTAAAGAGCTGAATGTTTTTTTCTTAATGTAGGATGCTATGTTGATATATTACAAATAAACATTCCAGTGTAAATTTAGAATTTGTTCTAAATTGAGAGGGTGGAAGGGGTTTTTTCATGTGAATGGTTATCAATACATGGACCCCAATGCAGCAAGTGGCACTTGAAGTTATTGCTGACTACTTTCAAGACATCGTTGGATGAGTATTTAAAATGAGAGAACAAAAAGCAAAAATGCATGCTCAAAATCCCTGTGATTAGTTGTTAAACTTTCTGTGATACAGTTTGGTCTACTCAACTTCACAACTTTCTCACAATTTTATTCTTAAAAGGTCAAGGCTTTGAACACTAGAATTTTGCTTAATCTCTCCAAGTGTGTTTCTCATTGATCTCATTTAAAAACCTTCTTTAGTTAAACTTTTCCATAGAGACATAGAAACGTATATCGCGGAAACAGGCCCTTGGGCCCATTGAGTCAATGCCGAACACCAACCGCCCATTTTCAGTAACCTGACGTTAGCCCCATTTCTTATTCTCCCTACATTCTCCTCATTTTACTCCAGATTTCACGTCATCTATACACAAGGGGTGATATATAGTGGATAATGACCTACCAACCCACAGGTCTTTGGGACGTGAGATGAAACTAGAGCACCCAGTGGAGACTCATGTGGTCATGGTTGCTCCTACACATGGATCAGGAATTGCCTTGTCTCAGCAATGATGGAGGTGTCAAACCTCAACAAGGTATTAACATCTCCTCACTAATAATCAACATAAGGTGCACTTTAAGGATACGTGCACACGTCACTGCTCTACTCTCGCTAAACACATGACTGCGATAGCTCAAATATTCTCTATAAATTCATCCATAGTTGGCAGAATCTCGTATTAGTGACAAAGAGGCATACAAGTGTGAGGCATATTGACTGGTTGAGTGCTGTCACAATAACATCCTCACACCCAAAGTTAGCAGGATCAAGGAACGGACTGAGGACTTGAGAAGTCAGGAGAACATGCACCTGACCTCATTGATGGAGCAGCAGTGAAAAGCTTCAAATTCCTGGCCATCAACATGTCAGGGGATCTATCCTGGGCTCAAAACATTGATGCGATCATGAAGAAGGTATGCCAGCTGCTGTACTTCCTTAGGAGTCTGAGGAGATTTGGTATGTCACTAAAGACTCAATATTTTGACGTGTACAGTCGAGAGCTTTCTGACTGATTGTATCACAGCCTGGTGAGGAGATTATAATGCATGTGATTGCAAGAGGCCACATTGGGCTGTAGATGCAGACAGTTCCATCATGGATACAACATACCCTGCCATTGAGAACATGTTAAAAAGACCATAAGAAGGCAGCATCCATCATTAGGGGCCCTTACCATCAGGGTTATGCCCTCTTCTCATTACCACCATCAGGGAGGTACAATAACTGAAGACTCACGCACAATGATTTAGACACAGCTTTTTCCACTCTGCCATCAGATTTCCGAAGAGTCTATGAACTCATGAACAATATCTCATCATTCATCTCTGCTCTATTTAGTCGTTTTGTAATTTATAGTAATTTTTGTGTCTTGCACTGTACTGTGCAAAACAACAAGTTTCATAATTTATGTCAGTGATAGTACGCCTGATTCTGATTCTGATATTTTTTTCAAGGAGGCTGTAAAGGTATCCTTAAATTGTTTCTGCTGGCCAGATGATATTCTATTGCCAACTGTTAGTTGCCAGATTTGAAAGCTATATGATCCACTCATTGGAATCTTAGAGATTTGGTACTAGGGATATTGGCTTGGGTGAAGTTATTGATATTAGCTTCTGTGAACATTGTGAAGATGGCATTGGTGGTATCTCTCCAGTACTGCAGTCAATACATAACTCAGGAGTGTTCAGGAAGATGGCAATCACTACTGCTCAGTTGACCATGAGGTTGTGGTCTTGATCTTCACTTATTCTTTCCTTCATTTGGTAATAATCTATGCTAGCACAGCAAGATGATGGTGCTCTCTCTTGGCTGAGATGTTGCCATGAATTGATCCATATTGCCAAGATTTTCTTGAGGACCTTTATTGTTCTAAAGTCATGTTTCACATTGGATGCTGTCCTCTAAACTATCTCTATTTTGTGGGTGTTTAATGCAAAACCCATCCTTCAATGTGCTGCAGTCCAAACATTCATTTATGTAGGCATCATTTGCAAACCAGTCACTCAGTGATTGTGCTTGGAGTGGTCTTAGTCTGGAAGTGACATGAGTTGGACAGTTCCTCATATTGTCTGTATATTAGCTCCATGCTAGTACAACGCCTTTTGGGATAAGATTCTGCATTGCAATGAGAAGGACTGTGAAATAGGGTAATGGCACTGCCTTGCTTGATGACATTCACATCAAACTTTATCCTTCAAGAACGCCCTCGATAAAACTCTACATCCTATAGTGTTCTCTCAAGTTCAAGTTTAATTGCCATTCAACTGTTCATGAATACCATTGAATTACAATTAAATGAAACAGTGTTCTTCCACGGCCAAGGTGCAAAACACAGTGCCAACAACACACAATTAGTCTGTGTGGGTAGTAATGTCTCTAATCCCATTACACTGAGCACCAGAAACTCCCCCCCACCCGCCAACCCTGCCCCAAGGCTTTCTGTTCAGCTTGCTGCTGTTCACACTGCTGAATCATGATTGTTTCGCAGCTCAAAATGTGTCATCCAGTTTGCGGATGACATAACTGTGGTTGGCCTTACCAAGAAGCAATGGAGTATAGAGAGGAAGTTGAGCGGCTGATGTTTTGGTGTGAAAAGAGCAATCTAAGCCTGAGCGTGAAGAAGACAAAGGAAATAATTGCGGACTTCAGGAAGTCGCAGAAAAACTATTCCGCTCTGTGAATGCAGAGTGTTAAGTGCACCAAGTTCCTGGGAGTTCACATCATAGATGACCTCATCTAGCCTTTTAATATCACCTCCATGAACAAGAAGGCACAGCAGTGTGTCTCCACTTCCTGAGAAGACTGAGGCAAGCAAGGCTCCCACCCCCCATTTCAACTATATTTTACAGGAGCACTATTGAGAGCGTCCTGACAAGTTGCAACTACATCTGGTATGGGAGCAGTCGAGCACGACCAGAAGTTCCTGCAAAAACAGCTGAGTGGATCATAAGGGTCTCCCCACCATCCACTGGGGACATTTATCAGGAGTGCTGTATACATAGGGCTCTTAGTACTATTAAGGATCCCACCCGTCCATCCAACATCCTCTTTAACTTTCTACCATCAGGCAGGAGACTAACATAGAAGCATAGAAAACCTACAGCACAATACAGGCCCTTTGGACCACAAAGCTGTGCCGAAAATGTCCCTACCTTAAAACTACCCAGGCTTTACCCATAGCACTCTATTTTTCTAAGCTCCGTGTAGCCATTCAGGGGTCTCTTAAAAGACCTTATCTTTTCGTTTCTGCCTCCACCACCACCGCCAGCAGATCATTCCACGCACTTACAAGTCTCGGCGTAAAAAAAACTTACCCCTGACATCTCTTCTGTCCCAACCTCCAAGCACATTAAAACTGTGCCCTCTTGTGCTAGCCATTTCAGCCCTGGGGAAAAACCTCTGACTATCCACACGATCAATGTCTCTGATTATCTTGTACACCTCTATCAGTTCACCTCTCATCCTCCGTTGCTCCAAAGAGAAAAGGCTGAGTTTACTCAATCTATTCTCATAAGGCATGCTCCCCAATCCACGCAACATACTCGTAAATCTCCACTGCACCCTTTCTATGATTTTCACGTCCTTCCTGTAGTGAGGCGACCAAAATTGAGCACAGTACTCCAAGCCGGATCTGACCAGGGTCCAATATAGCTGCAACGTTACCTTTCAGCTCTTAAACTCAATCCCACGATTGATGAAGGTCAATGCACTGTATGCTTTCTTAACCACAGAGCAACTGTGGGGGAAAATGGTGGCACGACGCAGCGCGTGCGGCCTCTCCGGTGAATGATATCTGTATTTGTCAAGTAGGATGCCATGCACAATCCTGATTTGATAGAGACAGACGTGAGAAGCATGGAGGAACATCTGGAGAAACTTCTTAAATACCCGCTTCACTGCTGCTGCTACTGTGCAATCGAGAATCTCCGGAGGGGAAGGCCCCGAATCCTCGGCTTTACCTGTTGTTTGACGGCTGGGGCCGGGGTCGAAGCGCTCGGCAGAGATGGTGCTCAGTGCTCAGTGTCGGAGGGCTGGTCAGAGGCTCGAAGTTTTCGACGGACTTAAGAGTTGGCTGTGGTCGGGTGCTTCCAGGGTGCTGCATCGGCAAGTTTGCGGCGCTGGAGGTTCATGGCAGGGAGAGTTTTCTTTCTTCTACCGTCTGCGTGACATGATGGGACTTTTGAGACTTTGAGACTTTTTTTTACCGTGCCCATGGTCTGTTCTTTATCAAATTATGGAATTGCTTTGCACTGTTGTAACTATACGTTACAATTATGAGGATTTTGTCAGTTTTTTAGTCTTCGTCTGTCTTGTGTTTCTGCGACATCATGCTGGAGGAACATTGTATAATTTCTTAATGCATGCATTACTAAATGACAATAAACGAGGACTGTGTGTCCTCATAATCTAATCTAATCTAATCTAACCTCCGTAGCAACATTGAGTGTCCTATGGACTCAGACCCCAAGATCCCTCTGATCCTCCACACTGCCAGAAGATTCTTACCATTAATGACATATTCTGCCATCATATTTGACTTACCAAAATGAACCACCTCACACTTATCTGAGTTGACCTCCATCTGCCACTTCTCAGCCCAGTTTTGCATCCTATCAATGTCCTGTTGTAACCTCTGACAGCCCTCCACACTATCCACAACACCCCCAACCTTAGTGTCATCAGCAAATTTATTAACCCATCCCTCCACCTCCTCATCCAGGTCATTTATAAAAATCACAAAGAGTAGGGGCCCAGAACATATCCTTGAGGCACATCACTGGTCACCGGCCTCCATGCAGAATATGACCCAGCTACAACAACTCTTTGCCTTCAGTGGGCAAGCCAGTTCTGGATCCACAAAGCAATGTCCACTTGGATCCCATGCCTCCTTACTTTCTCAATAAGCCTTGTATGGGGTACCTTATCAAATATCTTGCTAAAATCCATATACACTACATCTACAGCTCTACTTTGATCAATGTGTTTCGTCACATCCTCAAAAAATTCACTCAGGCTCGTAAGGTACAACTTGCCTTTGACAAAGCCATGCTGACTATTCCTAATCATATTATGCCGTTCTCCATCAACATAACAACCACTGAAGTAAGATTTACTGGTCTATAATTTCCTAGCTATCACTACTCCCTTTCTTGAATAAGGGAACAACATCTGCAACCCTCCATTCCTCTAGAACCTCTCCCATCCTCATTGATGATGCAAAAATCATTGGCAGAGGCTCAGCAATCTCCTCCCTTGCCTTGCACAGTAGCCTGGGGTGCATCCCATCCGGTCCCTGCTTATCCAATTTGATGCTTTCCGAAAGCTCCAGCACATCCTCTTCTTTAATATCTACATGCTCAAGCTTTTCAGTCCACTGCAAGTCACCCCGACAATTACCAAGATCCTTTTCTATAGTGAATACTGAAGCAAAGTATTCATTAATTACCTCCGCTATTTCCTCCAGTTCCATACATGCTTTTCCACTGTCACCATTGATTGGTCCTAATCACTCACGTTTTATCCTCTTTCTCTTCACATACTTGTAGAATGCCTTGGTGTTTTCCTTAATCCTGTCCGCCAGGGCCTTCTCATAGCCCCTTCTGGCTCTCCTAATTTCATTCTTATGCTCATTCCTGCTAGCCTTATAATCTTCTAGATATCTATCATTACCTAGTTTTTTGAACCTCTCGTAAGCTCTTCTTTTCTTCTTGACTAGATCTACAATGGCCTTTGTCCACCACGGTTCCTGTACCCTACCACCCTTTCCCTGTCTCATTGGAACGTACCTACTCAGAACCCCACGTAAATATGTCCCAAACATTTGCCACATTTCTTAGGTACGTTTCCCTGAGAACATCATGAGAACATTTCTGCTTCCAAGTTCCTGCCTGATAGCCTCATATTTCCCCTTACTCCAATTAAACGTTTCCCTAATGTGTCTGTTCCTATCCCTCTCCAATGCTCTGGTAAAGGAGATAGAATAGTGATCACTATCTCCAAAATGCTCTTTCACTGACACCTGACCAGGTTCATTTCCCAATACCAGATCAAGTACAGCCTCTGCTCATGTAGGCTGATCTACATATTGTGTCAAGAAACCTTACTGAACACATCTATCAAACTCTACCCCATCTAAACCCCTCACTCTAGGGAGATGCCAAACAATATTTGGGAAATAAAACCTCCCACCACAACAACCCTGTTATTATTACTCCTTTTCAGAATCTGTCTCCTTATCTGCTCCTCTGTGTGCCTGTCACTATTGGGTGGTATATAAAAAACACCCAGTAGAGTTATTGACCCCTTCCTATTCGTAACTTCCACCCACAGAGATTCCATAGACAACCCCTCCATGACTTCCTCCTTTTCTGCAGCCGTGATACTATCTCTGATCAGCAGTGCCATGTACCCATCTCTTTTGCCTCCTTCCCTATCCTTTCTGAAACACCTAAAGCCTGGCACTTGAAGTCGCCATTCCTGCCTCTGCACCATCCAAGTCTCTGTAATGGCCACAACATCATAGCTCCAAGTGCTGATCCACGCTCTAAGCTCATCTGCTTTATTTATAACAGTCCTCACATTAAAATAGACGTATCTCAAACCACCGGTCTGAGCGCATCCATTCTCTATCACCTGCCTATCCTCCCTTTCACACTGTCTGCAAGCTTTCTCTATTTGTGAGCCAACCTCCCCTTCTTCTGTCACTTCAGTTCAGTTCCCACCCCCCGGCAATTCTAGTTTAAGCCCTCCCCAATAGCCTTAGCAAACCTCCCTGCCAGGATATTGGTCCCCATCGGATTCAAGTGCAAACCATCCTTTTTGTACAGATCACATCTGCCCCAGAAGAGGTCTCAATGATCCAGAAATCTGAATCCCTGCCCCCTGCACCAGTCCCTCAGCAACGCATTTATCCTCCACCTCATTCTATTCCTATAGGAGACGTGGCACAGGCAGTATTCCCGAGATTACTACCTTTGAGGTCCTGCCTCTTAACTTCTTTCCTAACTCCATGTAGTCTGTTTTCAGGACCTCCTCCTTTTTCCTACCTATGTTGTTGGTACCAATATGTACCACGGCATCTGGATGTTCTCCTTCCCACTTCAAGATATCGTGGCCACAATCAGAAACATCACGGACCCTGGTACCTGGGAAGCAAACTACCATCCGCATTTCTTTCCTGCAACCACAGAATCGCCTATCTGACTCACTAACTATAGAGTCCCTTATCACTGATGCCATCCTCTTCTTTTCCCTACCCTTCTGAATCACAGGGCCAGACTCTGTGCCAGAGGTGCGACCACTGTTGTTTCCCCCAGGTAGACCATCTCCCCCATCTGTACTCAAACAGGAGTACTTATTGTTAAGGGGGACAGTCACTACGGTGCTCTCTAGCATCTGCCTCTTGCCCTTCCCTCTCCTGACTGTTACCCACTTCTCAGTCCCCTGATGTCCTGGGGTGACTACCTGCCTATAGCTCCTCTCTATCACCTCCTCACTCTCCCTGACCAGACGAAGGTCATCGAGCTGCATCTCCAGTTCCCTAACGTGGGCTCTAAGGAGCTGCAGCTTGACACACCTGGAGCAGATGTGGTCGTCTGGGAGGCTGGGAGTCTCTAGGACTTCCCACATCTGACACCGAGCACGGAACACCAGCCTCACACACATAATTTGTCTGTATTCTAAACAGATAACATACCTCGCCTCGACCTTTTATCGCCGAAGCCCTGTTAAGTCAAAGCCCTCCTATTCTGTCTCACTCTACTCCAACGCATGCTCCTCTGACACCCCTTCTGTAAATCTGTCTTCTTTTTAATCTCTTCTCGCTATTCTCACTAGCCTTCCTCCACAAGCTTGCGTAGTCGTGCCCCATTCAAAGCGCTGAAGAAATAACTATGATGCTTAAAAACAACAATAGTTCCTTCCCCTGGGGCTTTAGACTTCTGAACTCCCGGCCTTACAGTGTCACAGGTTTATCTGTTTTGTACCTTCCAATAGTCAAAATTAGTGCACTTTAGTTTGCTATTTATGTGTGATTCATCTGTACCTTCATAAATTATTGTGTGTTATGTGTGTTGTGTGCTTTACAGTCTGGTTCAAAGAAATGTTGTCTAATTTCCATATTCATTGTATATGTAGTTAAATTACAATAGACTTGACTAGGCTTGACACAGCACATACCACATATAACACATAAAGTTATGATAGCAGAAAAACATAGAGTCACAAAAAAGATAGTATAGCCCTCGTCCCTGAGTGGCATGGCTGGTAGATTGATGGTGCATGGGATGTTGCCCTGGTCCAGCTTATCCTCTACAGAGTGAACACTGAAGGGTAGGACTGAAGAAACTGTGAACAGCAGCACGGATGGGAGGAGGTAGCTCCCAACCAAGTTTTCCAGTGAACCCATAGAGACCTCTGCTCTTTCCCAGTCTGCCTCAATGTTTTCCCTGCTGGGCAGCTCAACATTAGAGGCAATGAAGCTCATTCACCACCGGGGAATACGAGACAATCATTTGCACTGTTGTTGAACCGCGCTGGCTCTGCACGACAACAGTACGCAACAAGTCGAGGCGACAACACGGTATGCAGCAACTTACTGATGAGGTAGACATGCAGCAGTAGATATTCTTAATATCCAGCAGAGTCTTGCGATCGTAATAAAGATATAAGGCTCAAACAATTATAATGTTGCTCGGACACAGAGAGACTGCTGCTAACATGCGCATTATCATCTTCCACCTCATGAGCACCTCATGAACTGTGGAGGTATAACAATTCCACCATTACCGTGAGTGGAAAGGGACTGGAAATATAGTACATGCTTTTATTGCACCTTCTAACCACAGAAATGACCATTATTAGGATGATTACACCAGGATCTTGAGTGATGTGAAGTCATCAATCATACTGCTACACAAGTTCAAGATGTTCATTGATTTTTGATTGACAAGGGCATAAAGAGAAGACAACCAGTGCAAATTAATATGTCACATTTTGTCTGTTGTATAAATCTGATACTTAATTTATAATCAACATAATATAATAATACTTTTTTTTCTGATCTTAGACAGAAATGACTGCAGAAATGCTGTCTGAAGTAACAATTACATGAAACCAACTTGGCTTCATTCAGGAGTACTTTTTGCCAACCTTGATTTAATATGATAATAGACACAGTCTGCCATGAAGCTACTGAGGACAAAAATTATAGGAATCTATCTACTCCCTCTTGTCAGCTGAGCTGGAGTCTTGCCTGAAATGGTTTAGTACTGTTGATGGAGGGTGTACAAAGAAGTAAAAGTGTATTTAGATGGATTGCACTGACAGATGCTAATTCTATGCATCAGTGCCCAACATATGTTGGGCCAATAAAAAGGTTAGTTTAGGAATTAATCTAGTGAAAGAACTTCAAACAACTCCCTTACATAAAAGATTGTTAGATCTGTGGGACAGGGTGGAAACTGCGAAGACAAAACAGAATATTGTATGAAATAATTGGTGATTAGAACTAACATATGTTCTTTGTAGGTGTTATAATCATCCACAAATACATTTTTGACCCAGAATAAAATTCAAAGGTCCAGCCTAGACATATTATTTGGCATTCTCAAAGGGGAGCAGGAAACCCCACGTTGCTTTAGTTGATATTGATTGTGAAGCAGGACTGATGAAGCTATGGTTTAATAGATTACTAAGTGGATAGATGAATCAGTGTGCATGGAAATATGGACAGAGGTATCAGATGGATGGCACAGTGGTGCAATTTGTGGAGTCATTGCCTCCCAGCACTGGAGGTGACCTGGGTTTAATTCTACTCTGGGTACTGCCTGTGTGGTGTTTGGACATTCTCCCTTCTACAGAGTGAATTTCTTCTGTATGTTCTGGTTTCCTCACACATTCCAAAGACATCTTGGTTCGTTAGTTACCATGGCACCATAGTAGCGACTAATGTGACGCTATTACAGCACAGGGTGTTCCGGAGTTCAGGGTTCAATCCCTGCGCTGTCTGTAATGAGTTTGTATGTTCTCCCTCTGACCAAATAGCTTTCTTCTAGGTACTCCAGTTTCCTCTCACAATCCAAGGACATTCAGGTTAGTAGGATAATTGATCTTTGTAAATTGTCCTCCGATTAGGCTAGTGTCAAATTGGTGGGTTATTGGGCCACACAGCTCGTTGGGCTGGAAGGACATGTTTCATGCTGTATCCATAGATAAAATCAAATTAAATTAAGTGAACATTGTAAGTTGCTTCTCAAATGTGAGCCAGTGGTTGAATCTTAGGGTAGCTGATGGTAACGTGCAGAAAATAAAACTGGGAGTAATGTAGGATTAATGTAAATGGTCAGCATGAACTTGATGGGCCAAAGGACCTGTTTCCATGCTATCCCTAAGTTTATACAGTAAATACTTACTCCCAGCATCACCATGGTATGAGAGCTCTGTGTATACTGTGAAGGGATCTTAAGTTTCATTCGTTATGGACTGTCACTTTAAAATGCCGAGAGAATGAGACTAACTTTTGGACACTGTTGGATTTCTACAGACTACAAGATTGCTTGGTTACTATGGTGAGAGAGGTGGAGTTATTTGATGGACAATTGATTGTTTATACAAATTCGCGGCTTGTTTTGAATAAGCAAAGTCAGATGACCTTCACACAGACACACAGTTCAGAGTCGAGATGGTTTCGATCATGGAAAGACACCAATGACTTTCAGTAGCCTAAGGGGGTGAGTTGAGATCGATCCAGAGTATTGATAAACAACTCTCACAAGTTGCTGCAACTAGAAGAAGTTTGCAGAGAGGAGGGGAGAGAAAGGTTTGAAACAGATGAAACCTAGTGACAAAAGGGTCACTGTTTGGACTCTCTCCTAGTAGTCCGTAAAGGTGAGTTTGATTCCTTTCGAATACAAAAGTGTGATTATCACATAGTTAATCCACAGGAGTGGGGTCTCTGGGGAGGGGAGACCTTTGTGAATGCCACGTGTGTGTTTACCCTTGTCTGAGTGTGGTAATTCACTGAAGAGGGTACCCCTGTGTCAAATCATTGTTGGAGTTATTTGTATGTCGTGGAACTGGATGAGTGGCTATCATGTTGTGTGATTGGGGTAACCTTGTGGAGGCTACCGGTCTGTTTACCCTTGCCTGGGTGGTAGTTTTTCCTAGAAGATAGTCCCCTTTGTGATAAGCTACTGTTGGTGATAGTCCATACGTGGATTCCGTTTGAGTATTCCGTGGCCACCACTTTGGGATGACCCATGGCTGAATTTGAGTGTGGTATTGTGGTAACCATTTGTGAGAAAGGATATTCTCAGAAGATCACTGTCGGTGATACTTCATGTGTGGATTCGGAGCTGATGACGAAAGACTACAGCACCTGTTTACTTGTTTTTCTCCCATCGTGGATTTCACCTTGGATTAGCAACAATAACAACTCTGTGAACTTCATTACATTACCATCGTACGACTTCAAATCTGAGGTGGAATGAGTTTGGGAATTATATTTACACACATATATTGGGATAACACTGCTAACTTTGCATTATCTTGTTTAAGTTACTATATTAAGTAGCTACTAATAAAATATTATCCATTTGTCTATTTATCTATATCTTTGCAACTGTTTATTCCTTCGTCACACCAAACAGCAAAACCAGACTCTAGGTGTGTTCCATTGCTGCTAATACTTTTACAGGGTTGCGTGCACGCAACAGCACCCTGCATGGGACAGTGTATAGCTAGTTTACAGTGTTATACCGTCGAAAAAAGCAGATGTGATTTGGAAAGATTCTTCAGCTGTAGCCAAAAATATTCACTGCTCAGAACAACGGAGAAACAATTCCCTGGAGGCAGCGTCGCTCAGAGTTCCATCCTTAATCTCCTGCGAGCCAGCTTGAATGTATATGGCCATTGCTTCATTGTTACATCCATAGTATTGACAAAGCATCTTCTCCAGATCAACTGCAGTACTTCAAGGAAAAGGTGCACTACCCCTTATGAATAAGTAAAAGTGAACCACAGGTATCAGCTTTGTGAGCAATGACTGTTGGTAAATGGAATAATTAGAAAGCAGACTAGACCGTTTTGCAGACGAAGGAATAGACAATTGCAAAGATATACAAACAATAAGTAGACAAATGGATATACATGACATGCCATACTATCAGGTTTTCAAATGCTGTTTTTCATTCATTTGAAAGTTAGTGGAAATATAGATATTTAAATCAGAAAGAGCAGTGGAGGGTATTTTCAAACTATGATTTTTTATCTGAGTTGATGATATCAGAGCTTTAGATCATAAAAATGAAGAGTCGTTCAGTGGCAAGATCAATACTTGCCAATATTCCTCTCAATTTTTAAAAAACTAAAATAACTTTAAAGCTCAGAGATATCTACTTGATGTATTGATAAGTTGGTTTATTGTTATCCAGACAGTAACTAAGTTCTTCCTGTTGCATTACTATCATTTACTGCAACTAGTTCAATTATTTTATGGGTGTGAATGTAAAATAACACCCATAAAAACATAAACTGACACACACAAAATGCTGGAGGAACTCACCAAGTCAGGCAGTATTTCTGGAGGGGAACAATCTGAATCTGAAACAGTCAAGGTTTCTAGCCGAGACCCTTCATAAGGAAATGATGAAGGATCTCAACTGTATAGGTGAACCTGAAAAATTCCATAGTTGCTGCCTGACTTGCTGAGTTTTTTCGATCATTTTGTATGTGTTGCTCAAGACTTCCAGCATCTATAGAATCTCTTGTGTTAACATAGACTAACCATGTAAATCATGAGAATGCCACACTTCATTGTTTAGACTAACTGAACTAGGAATAAAAAGAGTAGGAATGTAAAGATGTTCAGCATTATTGAACAGTAACGTCTAGTTATCAAGCGCTGCAAGATTTATTGAATTTGACAGCTCTTTAGTAAATAGTGTTTTGTCTGATTCAGATTGAAAGAACACTTTTTGTCTTCATTCGGGAGCCAATAATTACCTCTAATCTTCTGCTAATCCGCAGAAACATTTCTGGTCCTATGATTGGTAAAGGGCAGATATGTTTCTTTTAGATTAAAAATAGATTACTTCTGTATTTTTAAAATATTAGTTTATTCTAAAAATAAGAAAAAAAGCATTTTTTGAAATACTTGTTCAAGTAATCCTTAAAATTTTGCTCAAAGTTCTCAAATTAGCTTTTTCCCACCATGACAAGAATAAATGTACAGTTTTAGCATAAATATATGTCATTGTCTCTATCTTCATAGAAAGAACACAGCATTTCAGCAAATACCAGGTTAAAATATCGAATAGGGAAAATGCGGGACATGCCGGGAGGAAGTCAAGCAGGTGAGAAAGAATTGATATCAGGTATCAGAACGAGAAAAAAAAAGAGAAAATATGTGTTATAAGTTGCAGAGAGAAACAGCAATGAAGGGATCAAAGAAGGATAGAAGAAAAGAGGCCTGCGGCATCCCTTATGGTTGGATTGGAGTTGGCTGTCAACAGGGGAGTGGTTACCTCCTCTTTTCCCATCATTCAGGGTCCCAAAAAGCCCTTTCAGTTGAAGCAGAAATTCACCTGTCTTTCTAATTTAGTGTACTGCACTCGGAGCTCATAATGTTGTCTTCTCTTTTCTGGATAAACCATACAACTTCTGATTTACAAAATGACTCATTTCAATCCACAATGTCTACGTTGGCCTTCTAATCACCCCAGAAAATCAATTCGTAGTCACAGCCCACACAGCTCTTAAGATCCTTAGCATCCTGCAATGGCCCAATGATACCTAATATTGAGGAAGAGTCGAAAACCTTCCTTCTGGCCTATGTAGTTTTTGGGACTTTAACAGTTTCAGGTAGCTACCCTTCTTTTCCTTATTATTCCAAGGATGTGCCTGTCCATTTTTTTTTCAATTTCATTCTTTTTCTACTGTCTACCTGAGTTTCTACCATCATTGTTTGCTTGAAATCAGATCACAGGCATTTTCTCAGTTCCCTCCATCCTCTGCCTCTCTGCAGTTTACAACATATTTGCTTTCACATACTTTTCAAGTTCTGATTAGTATTCTTGATCTGAAATTCCAACTCTGCTTGTCTCTTTGCTGATGTAGCCTGTTATTTTGAGGACCTCCAGACTGTCAACTTTTCATTGGATTTCTGTTATTTGCATTAATGCTTCAAAAACTGAATTTTGGATATATGGTTTTGTTCAAAAAGATCTGTTAACAATACAAGGTAAAAATGAAATGCCGAAGAACATTACATTATCATAGACTTTCTAAATGGCTATCTAGGCTATTCATAGTCATTGTAAGTCATTGATTCATAGGCCAAAAAGAGTGGCAGCAAACAAGAAGCGGACTACAATTTCTTGAAGCACATTAGCATCAGTAGCAACCAGGGCTGAATCGTTTGCATACAGAAGTTCTCTGACACATACCTCTCTTGATTTGGCTGAGGCTTTGAGTATTGACAGGTTGAAAAATTTTCCATCTGAGCGAGTTCTGATGTACACACCTTTGTCCAAATTATGGTCCATTATTTCCAAAACTGCAGCAAGATATAGTGTGAACAATGGTGGAGCAAGAATGTATCCCTGGTTTACCCCGTGGTTGATGGTGAAGGCTTCGCTGACGTCTCCTCTGCTAGATACTTTGCCAGACATGTTCTCATGATGCAACTTGATCATCGTAACCAGCCTATCTGGACAGCTATAAGTTTTGAGCACTTCCCAGAGTGTTTCTCTGTCCACTGTATCAAATGCTTGTGAGAAATCAACAAAGACAATATACAATAGTTGCTGCCGTTCTACCGCCTTCTCCTGGAGTTGCCTCAAAGTAAAAATCATGTCAGTGGTTGCTCTTCCATCCCTAAAGCCACATTGGCTTTCAGGAAGCACATCGTCTGTGATGATCTTGAGCCAACTGAGCAGTCTCTTTGCCATAATCCTGCCAGCTGTGGACAGAAGGGAGATTCCTCTGTGGTTTCCACAAACACTACGGTCATCTTTCTTCTTGTAGATGGTGACTATCAGTGCATCTTTGAAGTCCTGAGGGAGACATTGACTCAAACCGAACTTCTGTACCAGCCTCTGCCTCTGTGTAGTCCCAGTGAGACCCAAGCGCCAGTCATATTGGTCAATGGGGTAGCGCTGAAATGTTCTGTCCCTTTCACATACTTAGGAAGCGCTGTGACCAACACCAACTCATCAGATCTGGAAGTTGAGAGGAGAATTCAATCAGCTACGAAAGTCTTTGGTGCTTTGCAGAAGTGACTTTGGTCTCGCCACAACATTAAAATGGCAACCGAGGTCAAAGCGTATAACACAGCTGTTTTATCATCTCTGCTTTATTCAACTGAAATGATGACATCATATCGGAAGCACATCAAGAAATTTACCAAGACACAACACAGGCATTTACGTCAAATATTACACATCAAGTGGCAAGAGAGGGTACCAGATGTGGAGGTGCTCAAACGTGCTGGGACAGTCAGCATAAAATCGCTCATTACAGCTTCTCAGCTGCGTTGGACTGGTCCTGTCACAAGAATGAGCGATGATCGTTTACCCAAAGCTGTTTTCTATGGCCAGCTACATGAAGGAAAGAGGAAGCATGGTGGTCAGCAACTGCGCTACAAAGATGTGCTCAGGCGCCATATGAAGAACACTGACATGAGTGTCAACACCTGGGAGAAAGATGCTTTAGACAGAAGAAGACCGAAGAAGTTGGCACTGCATTGTCAAGAAGTCAATCCCAGATATCGAGGAGAAAAGGCAGAAGAAATATGAAGCAGGCCATGAACGCAGACATTTGGTGCTAGACCAGTCAAATCACAAATGCAAACAATGTGGGAGACAGTGCCGATCCAATGCTGGTCTCGTGGCCCATAAACGTGCCTGCAGAGACTGAACTCTCAGCACGGTCAACAACAAAATCGATGGACAGCCGAAGAAGAAGAAGAAGTCATTGTAAGTATCTCCAGGAAATCTCTAAAATTATTGTGGCAAACACAGGAGAAAATCTACAGCAAGTATTTTGTTGTCTCATATCAATGAATACTCATTGCTGCAAGCATACTGAATTCATATCTGTTCATGCAATCCACATTTTCTATTTTGACCGATCTACGGTTGGTTCCTGGAAAAGATAACTGTATGTCTCCAACAATGATCAAGAAATGGAGAACAGGAGACATTATGTCTGAGCAGTACACAGGATGTAATTCAACCTCTGACCCAATCCCTTTCATCTGAGGAAATGAGATAAGAATTAGGTATGGCACTGAGAGAGGTTATAATATCGCACACTATCTGGGGCAGGCTTGAGGAGCCAAGTGACATGCTCTTGCTCCTATTTTCATGTATTCATGTCAGTTTAGAACAAAAACAGAAACTACTAGGGATTACAGTAGGTTTGTGAATGTGTGTGAATAGAATGGACAGGGTTAAATGATCAGGCAATGATTGTGTTTAAGGAGGTGCTGTTCAATGTCACTTTTAGCTGCTTGTAAATTCCTGAGGAATTATAGAATTTGTCTGACAAGTATACAGCCATTAGAAGATCAAAAGCACTCCTCTCCCTGCACAATATTTTTAATTATCTTCTCGCAGGGGTTTTTCTCGCAAAGGTTGATGCTTCCATCGAACATGGCTCCAAACACGTTGCCTTCCTTTCAGTATCATATGTGAGTTGTTGAGCGTCTCAGAATACATTAGCTGAAATGTTATGGCATTGGATTAAGAATTGAATAATGAAGTTAGCCCCTGCAAATGATGGCTATAGTGTTACAAAATCAATAAATTGATGTTTGTGGGTTAACATCAGAAAAATAACGGTGAGGCTGAAAGGTGTTGTAAATCCATTAATGCCTTACCAGTGATCTTTCAAAAAGTGAGCCTGCCCTCCAATAGTCAGCTCCACTCTTTGACAATGTTTTGATTATCAGTCTGTGTTGCTGTTATCAGGAATTTTCCAGTAAGCCAGCCTAGTCTTCATAAGGGTCGTTGGTCAACCTGACCAACCCTGGTTTCTATTTATGGACTATGAATTTGGAACTGTCATCATCATCAATACCCTCAGAGAAATTAGATCTTAACTTGTAAAATTTGATAGTAATTTTCTGGGTACTTTAAAGCTTTGAAGATTGGATATTTATACATTATATCTGATGTATTATCATAATTGAAAACAGAATCCATTGTCACTGTATTAGCTCTTTGAAAAATCCTCCAATTAATCCCATTCAATTCAACATACAAAAAAATGTTGGCACACAAAAAATATCAGTAGGTCAGGCAGCATCTATGTAGAAGAAATAAAACAGTTGACATTTCAGGTTGAGACCCTTCATGTGTGTGTGTTGCTCCAGATTTACAGCATCTGCAGAATCCCTTGTGTTAACATCAATGCAATTTGTTGTTTGTCTTCCAAATCTCAACAAATATTTATTTCCTGAAATTATTTATCTAATTGTTTTTTGACAGAATTGTATCTGCATTTAACAGCCATTAAGTCAGTTCTTTCAGATTGCAACACCTCACAGTATTAATAGAGTCAAGAAACCACAAATTCACAGTGTCATATAAGCATAGAAATAAGTCCTTTAATCCACTAATCCGCAATGATCATCAATGACCCATTTATATTAATCCTTTTTCACTCTTCCATACAATGCAAAAAGACTAAATAAACTCATCAAAAAGGTTGGATCTGTCCTTGGCTACAACCCAGACTCTTTTGAGTTAGTGGTGGAGAGGAGGTCACTAAACAAACTGTTATCCTTTACGGGCAATCTGGGTGGCACACCCTCTCCATGAATAAGCAGTGGAACACCCTTTTAAACAGACTCATTCAGCTCCACTGTCACAAGGATTGTTACAGAAAATCTTTCCTAACAAATGCAATAAGCATATACAACAGTTCATCTCTGTGCAACAGGAAAACATACATCATAGTATGGTAGTCTCTGTTTTATTATTTTGTACATTATTATTGCACATTATTGCAAATTATTGCAAATTATTGCACATTGTTAAATTATTATTGTGTATATTATTATTCTGTACTTTAGTTTTAGTTAAGTCTGCACGCTGTTAAGCATTTTTTAAAAATGTTGCTGCTGTAACAAAAGAATCTCTCATTCTGGATTAATAAAGTATTCATTATTATTATTATGATTATTAAATCCCCCAGATTCTACCACTCACTTACATGCCATAGGTACCTTACAGTGGACAATTAAAATATGTCTTTGTAATATGGAAAGAAAATGGGGTATCTGGAAAAAAAATGATGCAGTCACAGGGAAAGCATGCAAGTTCCACAAAAAAATCTCAGAATGCCAGAATCAAACTAAATTTCACTACCAGCCACTGTGGCAAATGTTTGTCTTTCTCCCATCAGGTGTTATCTTAAGTTTGTATGATCTGATTTGCTTTTCTCTTTTTCTTACCATTTCATCTAAAGTCCTCATAATAGTGGTAATTACCTTCATTAAGTCTACCATGAACATTTTTTGTCCTAAGAAGAACAACTACTGTCTCTCCAGAAACTCAGCATAACTCAAGTCCCTCATCCCGAGTGTCGGACAAGTAAATCCTCTCTGCACTTCTTCAAGCTTTGATCTAAAATCTATAGTATGATTCCAAAATCTGCAGCAGTGTCATTGCCAATGATTTATAAATGTAAATGTGTTTTTCCTAGACTTCCCTCCTTCTCAGACAATAGGCAACGAAGTCTCTGTAGATGATCCTGACATACGGATTAAATTAACTTGCTATTTGCTCATTTATAAATTTGCTTTTGAAATCATTGTTTCACACATTCCCCATGAACTGTCAGCAGGGAGTCAGAATCAGAATTTAAAATGCTCATCGGAGCAGAAAGGGTAATGGCCGATTGAAGAATTTCCAATTATCTCATCACTTTTGATGCTGGCATAGAACTTCCATAAACAGCAATGCTCTATAGAAGTCTTGCACTGAAGTCAAATAGCTCAATTCCAATTGCTGACTCACTAAGCTAACACGATCTGTTCACTATTCCATTCATTTTATATAGGGAAATAAAGTAGCTGTATTTTGCCATACTATTACATGTAAAACAGAGAGCTATCATTCAATTGTTAAGCAAAATCCTCTGCAATTACTAGGAGGCTAGCTTTTTACTTGAATATTTAGCTTGCTCTAACTTGTGAATGTAGCCTGAAAAGGTATGTTCATTCTCTTTGTTCCTCACAGCTGCTGATCACAAAGCAAATGAAGGTTGATGAGTACATTTCATGAATTGCAATTATCATTCATTGCAAGAATCAAGACAACTCCATGAGTAGTGTAATATTTTGTTATCATGCCAGGTAACTCATTCTAACATTAAGAACTCTCGCATTAAAATTAAAGACATGTGTACCTGTTTTTGTATGTGTAAATCCTGCATAAAACAAAAAAAAAAATACAAGTAAGGAGAAAAATGATGAAGCATGAAGGGAAGCTAACCAATAATATAAACAAGGATAACTAAAGTCTTCTCAAATCTATGAAGAGTAAAAGAGAGACAATGGTGAATAATGGACCACTAAAAATGATGCTGCAAAGGTAGTACTGGGGGACAAAGAAATGGTGGGCAAACTTAATGTGCATTTTCACAGTCTTCACTGTGGAAGAAACCAGAAGTATGCTAGAGCTTTGAGAGTGTCGGGGATAGAAATGAGTGTAATTGCTGTTGCTAAGGATTAGGTACTTGGAAAGATGAAAGATCTGAAAGTAGATAGATCACCTAGACCTAATGGACTACACCCCCTAGTTCTGAATAGGTTGCTGGAGAGATTGTAGATGCACTTGCAGTGATCTTTCAAGAATCACTAATTTCTGGAATAGTTTCAGAAAACTGGAAATTTATAAATATTGCTTCACTCTTTGAGACAGGGTGGAGTTGGAGGGAGGCATGGGGAAGAAAGGAAATTATAGGCCAGTTAGCCTGACTTCAGTGGTTTGGAAGATGTTGGAGTCCATTGTTAAGTACCTTGGTATTTGGAGGTGAACAATAAAATAGGCCAAAGTCAGCATGATTTCCTTAAGGGGAAATCTTGCTTAACAAGTCTGTTGGAATTCTTTGAGGAAATAGCAGGCAGAATAGACAAAGGAGAGTCAGTGAATGTTATTTACTTGGATTTTCATAAAGCCTTTGACAAGGTGCAACAGGTGTGGTTGCTAAACAAGATAAGAGCCCATGGTATTACAGGTAGGATGCTTACATGTATATAAGATTGGCTGATTAGCTGATTGGCAGAAGGCAAAGAATGGGAATAAAGAGGGCCTTTTCTGGATAGCTGCCAGTGACTAGTGGTGTTTAGCAGGGCCTGGTATTGGGACCTTTACTTTTCATGTTATATGTCAATGATTTGGATGACAGATTGATGGCTTTGTGAACAATTTTGCAGACAATGTAAAGATAGGTGGAGGGGCAACTACTGTTGAGGAATCAGCAAGTCTGCAGGACTTGTACAGATTAGAAGAATGTGCAAAGAAGTGGCAGATAGAATATAGTGTAAGTGTATGGTCATGCACTTGGTAGAAGCAATAAAGATGTAGACCTCTTTTCCAAAAAGGGAGAAAATTCAAAACTTAGAAAGGCAAAGGGACTTGGGAGTCCTTGTACAGTATCCCCTAAAGGTTAACTTGCAGCTTACGTTGGTAGTAAGGAAGAGAAATGCAAAATTAGCATTTATGTCAGGAGGAGAAGAGTATGAGAGCTAGGATGTGATGCTGAGGATTTATAAGGCATTGGTCAGACTGCACTTGGAGTACTGTGAGCAGTTTTGAAAAAAAAAACACAAATCATGCAAACTTTAGAAGCGATCAACTACAATAGCATTCTGAACCCAACTGAGTCCTTAGATCCAAATCCCCGGAGCAGCCCGGAGTAGGCCCAAAGCCTCAGTATTCAGTTCATCACATTAGCGGGGAAAATTGCCGCAAAGTTCACTGACACAAAGCATCGCAGCTGGGTCAGTCTCACAGCCTTCGTGTCATGAAGAAGGGAGCCTTAGTCTATCCAGGTTGGCGTTTAAATTGTCCAAACAGCAGATCATAACTTGCATTAGCTCCTGGGCTCTGCTGTGGCAAATTGCTCCAGGCCTAGATTTCACTGTTGAAGGAGTTGTTCTTGACCTCTCCAAATTGGTTTGATGCTTAGAATGATCCATCGGAAGTCCTCTGCCTCATCTCCTACTCCCCGAATAGTTCACCCCAACCAGCCTGGCTTCAACTCCAAGTGTGTCATTTTTGCAGCGCACCTGCAGGACACATCTCTCAAGTTCTCTTTGTCTTTGCTCGCCTCTTCATTGTTTACAGTGATAGTTTATTGCAATTTACTTCAAAAGGAGTATTATTAGTAATGTTCATAAACAAATTCCTTTGCTTTCAAGCTACCAGTAAGCTATTACATAACTTCAGTATCACTATCTTAAACCAGAAGTGCAGGGGCAAGAAAGCAATAGATGAAATAAATTCACTCTCCCTAACCTGAATCTGTTCTTCAGAGACTCTGCTACTATGAACTGTGTCTTATGCATTCTAGCTCTTTTTCAGTTCTGTTCTCTTCTTTGTATATCCAGTAAAAATGCAGGTATGATAATCACCGATACATTAAAATCACTGAAAATTTCAGCCTGGAAATCTCAGTTTTTATAGATATATCTTACTCCTAGGAGACATCTTATCAGGATGCATCACAGCTGTGCCTGACTTCACAAGGAAGTAGAGTGTGGACAGCTCAACACAGCACAGAAACTGGCCTCCATTCAATGGACTCTGTCTTCATGTCTCAATATCTCAGTGAAGTAGTCAACATAATCAAAGACCTCACCCAGCCCAGACATTGTCTATTCTTTGCCTTCCCATTGAACAGAAGGTACAAGCACCTTAAAGCAAGAACTAACAAAACATTTTCAATCCTGCTGTTATTAGAATGGTTCAAAAACATGATGAAATGGACTCTTGGCCTCATTTTAGCCTTGCAATTTTTAGTCTGTCTGCAGTGGACTTTTTCTGTGGCAATAATGCATAGTTGTGTATGCTGTTGTTGTTTTCCTTGTACAACTTTAATACACAGTTGTAATGATTTGATGTGTATTGATAGCATAACGATAAAACAAAGCTTTTCACTGGGCCTCAGTACATGGGATAATAAGAAACAAATTTACAGATTTACCAGGACCCCATTTATTTCCTATTATTAATTCAGTAGATATTTGCAGAACTAGTTGAAAGTTGAATTGTTAAATGTCTTCTTGCTTTCTTGTATATTCATCCATCTCCTAAAATGTTGAGAATTTCAGGACTTGCAATGCTACTTCAATTTCATACTGTAAACTTAAGATCATAAGACCATAAGATATTGAAGTAGACCTATGCCATTCAGCCCATTTGATCATGGTTGACCCATTTCTGTCTCAGATCCATTCACCTGCCTTCTCCCTGTACCTATTACAATTTTTTGAGGAAATTACCAGTAGGCTAGACAAGGGAGATGTAGTGGATGTTGTATATTTGGATTTTCAGAAGGCCTTTGACAAGGTGCCACACATGAGGCTACTTAACAAGATAAGAACCCATGGAATTACGGGAAAGTTACATACGTGGATAGAGCGTTGGCTGATTGGCAGGAAACAGAAAGTGGGAATAAAGGGATCCTATTCTGGTTGGCTGCTGGTTACCAGTGGTTTTCCACAGGGGTCAGTGTTGGGGCCGCTTCTTTTTACATTGTACATCAACGATTTGGATTATGGAATAGATGGCTTTGTGGCTAAGATTACTGACGATACGAAGATAGGTGGAGGGGCCGGTAGTGCTGAGGAAACGGAGAGTCTGCAGAGAGACTTGGATAGTTTGGAAGAATGGGCAGAGAAGTGGCAAATGAAGTACAATTTTGGAAAGTGTATGGTTATGCACCTTGGCAGAAAAAAATAAATGGGCAGACTATTATTTAAATGGGGAAGGAATTCAATGTTCTGAGATGCAACGGGACTTGGGAGTCCTCGTACAGGATACCCTTAAAGTTAACCTCCAGGTTGAGTCAGTAGTGAAGAAGGCGAATGCAATGTTGGCATTCATTTCTAGAGGAATAGAGTATAGGAGCAGGGATGTGATGTTGAGGCTCTATAAGGTGCTGGTGAGACCTCACTTGGAGTACTGTGGGCAGTTTTGGTCTCCTTATTTAAGAAAGAATGTGCTGACGTTGGAGAGGGTACAGAGAAGATTCACTAGAATGATTCCGGGAATGAGAGGGTTAACATATGAGGAACGTTTGTCCGCTCTTGGACTGTATTCCTTGGAGTTTAGAAGAATGAGGGGAGACCTCATAGAAACATTTCGAATGTTGAAAGGCATGGACAGAGTGGATGTGGCAAAGTTGTTTCCCGTGATGGGGGAGTCTAGTACGAGAGGGCATGACTTAAGGATTGAAAGGCACTCATTCAGAACAGAAATGCGAAGAAATTTTTTTAGTCAGAGGGTGGTGAATCTATGGAATTTGTTGCCACGGGCAGCAGTGGAGGCCAAGTCATTGGGTGTATTTAAGGCAGAGATTGATAGGTATCAGAGTAGCCAGGGCATCAAAGGTTATGGTGAGAAGGCGGGGGAGTGGGACTAAATAGGAGAATGGATCAGCTCATGATAAAATGGTGGAGCAGACTCGATGGGCCGAATGGCCTACTTCTGCTCCTTTGTCTTATGGTCTTATGGTCTTATGGTACCTTTCCATGCCCTGACTTATAAAGCATGCATCAACTTCTGCTTTAAATACACCCACTGACCTGGCCTCCGAAGCCACCTGTAACAACAAATTCCACAGATTCATAACCCTCAGGCTGAAAATATTCCTCATCATCTCTGTTCTAACTGAACATCCCTATATTCCGAGGCTGTGCCTTCTGATCCTCGATACGCCACTATAGGAAACATCCTCTCCACATCCATTCTATCTAGGCCTTTCAAAATTCGCTAGGTTTTACTGAGATTCCACCCTGATTTTTCTAAATTCCAATGAACATAGGCCCTGAGCCACAAAATACTACACAAGTAATAAGCATTTCAACTCCAGAATTATTTTCATGAACTCCTTTGAACCATCTCCAACGTCAGCACATCCTTTCTTTGATACTGGACACAAAGCTGCTCACAATACTCCAAGTGAGACCTCACCAGTGCCTTATAAAGTCTAAGCATTACATTCTTATTTTTATATTCTAGTCCTCTTGAAATGAATGCTAACAGTGCATTTCCATTCCTTATCACTGACTTAACCTGCAAGTTAACCTTTAGGGAATCCTGCATGAGAATTCCCAAATCCCTTAGCACCTCAGATTTTTGAAATTTTTATCCATTTAGAAGATAGTCTATGCTTTTATTCCTTCTACCAAAATGCATATTCATACACCTCCCGACACCGTATTCCATCTGCCACCTCTTTGTCCATTCTCCTAATCTATCTAAGCCCTTCTGCAGCCCCATTGCTTCCTCAACACTACCTGCCCTTCAACCTACCTTCATATCATCTGCAAACTTGGCCACAAAGCCATCGGTTCTGTCATCCAAATCATTGACATACATTGTAAAAAGATACGGTCCCAATATAGACACCTGCAGAATACCACTAATCACCAGCAGCCAATCTGAAAAGGTTCCCATTATTCCCGCTGTTTGCTTCCTGCCAATCAGCCAGTGCTCTATCTAACCTATTATCTGTCCTGCAAAACCATGGAATCATACCTTGCTAAGCTGCCTCATGTGTGGCACCTTGTTAATGGCCTTCTGAAAATCCAGGTACACAACATCCACCAAATCTCCTTTGTCTATCTTGCTTCTTATTCCCTCATAGAATTCCAAAAGATTTATCAGGTAAGATTTTCCCTTAAGGAAAACATGTCGAGTCTGGCCCATTTTATCATGTGTCTCCAGGTACCCTGAAACCTCATCCTTAATAACAACTCCATCATCTTCCCAGCCACTGAGATCAGGCTAACTGGACTATAATTTCTTTTCTTTTGCCTCTCTTCCTTCTTGAAGAGTGGAATGACATTTGCAATTTTCAGTCCTCTAGAACCATGCCAGAATCTATTGATTCTTGAAAGATCATTTCTAATACCTCCACTATCTCTTTATCTGTCTCTTTCTGAACTCTTGGGTGTAGTCCATCTGGTCCATGTGACTTACCTACTTCAGACTATTCAGCTTCCCAAACCTAGTAATAACAACAGCACTCACTCTTTCCCCGTGACACTCTCAATCTTCTGCTATGCTGCTGGAGTCTTCGACAGTGAAGATTGATGCAAAGTACTTATTCAGTTTGTCCACTATTTCCATATCCCCATTACTACTTCTCCAGCATCATTATCTACTCTTGTCTGTCTTTTACTCTTGGTGTCTTCTTTGATATTATTGGCTAATTCATATTTCACCTTTTCTCTCCTTATGGCTTATTAGTTGCCTTTTGTTGGTTTTTAAATGTTTCTCAATCTTCTAATTTTCCACTAATTTGTGCCCTACTATATGCCCTCCATTTTGCTTTTATGTTGGCTTTGACCTCCCTTGTCAACCACAGTTGAGTCATTCTATTTTTAAACTACTTCTTTTTTGGCAGATATTGATCCTGTACCTCCCGAATAGCTCACAGAAACTCCAGCCATTGCTGCTTTGCTTGCGTCCTCTTAACTCACCATCTACAAGACTACAGAAACCAACAGACCTCGGCTGAGTAAGCCAGTTGAGATATTATATGTCCCCTCCACCCAAGATGTTGTAATGTAACATTGATCGCATTACTGCTACCTGTTATACAGTGCAACATTATTTATTGTTTCATTTTATCATTTGGGCATCACTGGCAAGGCCAGCTTATTTAGCCATCGTCAACTGCCCCTGAGAAATTGGAGGCGCATCACTGCCTTGAAACACTGTGTTCTTTCACATGAATATATTGTTACAATTTTGTTGGAGGAGGAGTTCCAGGATCTAGATGAAGTAATGAACTTCTGGCTAATGATAAAGGTTTGATCAATGCATGACTGAGCAGGCGCATAGATGTCAACGAGTTAGATTAGAAGGAAGAATTTAAAAGGCAAACACAAGGAAATCTGCAGATGCTAGAAATTCAAGCCACACGCATCAGAGATGCTGGTGAACGCAGCAGGCCAGGCAGCATCTCTAGGAAAACGTACAGTCGACATTTCGGGCTGAGACCCTTCGTCAGGACTAACTGAAAGAAGAACTAGTAAGAGACTTGAAAGTGGGAAGGGGAGGGGGAGATCCAAAATGATAGGAGAAGATAGGAAGGGGAGGGATGGAGCCAAGAGCTGGACAGGTGATTGGCAAAAGGGATATAAGAGGATCATGGGACAGGAGGCCTACGGAGAAAGAAAAGGGGAACGGGGGGAAAACCCAGAGGATGGGCAAGGAGTATAGTGAGAGGAACAGAGGGAGAAAAAGCAGAGAGAAAAAGAATGTGTGTATATAAATAAATAATGGATGAGGTACGAGAGGGAGGTGGGGCATCAGCGGATGTTTGAGAAATCAATGTTCATGCCATCAAGTTGGAAGCTACCCAGACGGAAGGTGTTGTTCCTCTAACCTGAGTGTGGCTTCATCTTTACAGTAGAGGAGGCCGTGGATAGACATATCAGAATGGGAATGGGGACGTGGAATTAAAATGTGTGGCCACTGGGCAATCCTGCTTTCTCTGGCGGACAGAGCATAGGTGTTCAGCGAAACGACCTCCCAGTCTGCGTCGGGTCTCGCCAATATATAAAAGGCCACATCGGGAACACCGTACACAGTATATCACCTCAGCCGACTCACAAGTGAAGTGTCACCTCACCTGGAAGGACTGTCTGGGGCCCTGAATGGTGATAAGGGAGGAAGTGTAAGGCCATGTGTAGCACTTGTTCCGCTTATGAGGATAAGTACCAGGAGGGAGATCGATGGGGAGGGATGGGGGGGACGAATGGACAAGGGATTCGCGTAGGGAGCGATCCCTGTGGAAAGCAAAGAAAGGGGGGGAGGGAAAGATGTGCCTAGTGGGGGGATCCCATTGGAGGTGGCGGAAGTTACGAAGAATAATATGTTGAACCTGAAGGCTGGCAGGGTGGTAGGTGAGGACAAGGGGAGCCCTATTCCTAGTGGAGTGGCAGGAGGATGGAATGAGAGCAGACATGCATGAAATGGGGGAGATGTGTTTGAGAGCAGAGTTGATAGTGGAGGAAAGGAAGCCCCTTTCTTTAAAAAAGGAGGACATTCCCTCGTCCTGGAATGAAAAGCCTCATCCTGAGAGCAGATGCGGCGGAGATGGAGGAATTGCGAGAAGGGGATAGCATTTTTGCAAGAGACAGGGTGAGAAGAGGAATAGTCCAGATAGCTGTGAGAGTCAATAGGCTTATAGTAGACATCAGCAGATAAGCTGTCTCCAGGTATAGAGACAGAAAGATCTAGAAAGGGGAGGGAGGTGTCGGAAATGGACCAGGTAAGCTTGAGGGCAGGGTGAAAGTTGGAGGCAAAGTTAATGAAGTCAATGAGCTTAGCATGCGTGCAGGAAGCAGCGCCAATGCAATCGTCAATGTAGCGAAGAAAAAGTGGGGGACAGATACCAGAATAGGTTTGGAACATAGATTGTTCCACAAAGCCAACAAAAAGGCAGGCATAGCTAGGACCCATACGGGTGCCCATAGCTACACCTTTAGTTTGGAGGAAGTGGGAGGAGCCAAAGGAGAAATTATTAAGAGTAAGGACTAATTCCACTAAACAGAGCAGAGTGGTGATAGAGGGGAACTGGTTAGGTCTGGAATCCAAAAATTCAACAGGTCAGGCAGCATCGATGGAAAGAGTAAATAGTCAATGTTTCAGGCAGGGATCCTTCTTCAAGACGGAGAAGGCAGGGAATAGATACCAGAATAAAAAGGTGGGGGAGCAGAAAGAGGCTAACTGGAAGGTGATAAGTAAAGTCAGGTGGTTCAGAAAGGTCAAGTGGAAGAGAAGAGTGAGAAGGAGGAGAGAACCCGAAGGAAGTAATAGGCAGGTGAGAAGTGAAAGGTCAGATTGGGGAATGGGGGAGAGGAATTTTGTTCACCAGGAGAAATCTCTCTAGAGCAAGGGGTTTAGATGGAGTGGAGTTCCTGACACAATATGTCGATAAGCCTACAAGAGGAGAGTCTGTACTTGATCTCGTATTGGGAAATGAACCTGGTCAGGTGTCAGGTCTCTCAGTGGGAGAGCATTTTGGAGATAGTGATCACAATTCTATCTCCTTTACCATAGCACTGGAGAGTGAGAGGAACAGACAAGTTAGGAAAGTTTAATTGGAGTAAGGGGAAATAAAAGGTATCAGGCAGGAACTTGGAAGCAAAAATTGGGAACAGATGTTCTCAGGGAAACGTATGGCAGAAATGTGGCAAATGTTCAGGGGATATTTGCGTGGCGTTCTGCATAGGTACATTCCAATGAGACAGGGAAAAGATGGTAGGGTACAGGAATCATAGTGTACAAAGGCTGTTGAAAATCTAGTCAAGAAGAAAAGCTTACCAAAGGTTCAAAAACTAGGTAATGACAGAGATCTAGAAAATTATAAGGCTAGCAGGAAGGAGCTTAAGAATGAAATTAGGAGAACCAGAAGCGGCCATGAGAAGGCCTTGGAGAGCAGGGTTATGGAAAACCGCAAGACATTCTACAAGTATGTGAAGAGCAAGAGGATAAGATGTGAGAGAAAAGGACCAATCAAGTGTGACAGTGGAAAAGTGTGTTTAGAACTGGAGGAGATAGCAGAGGTACTTAATAAGTACCTTGCTTCAGTATTCACTATGGAAAAGGATATTGGCGATGCAGGGATGGACTTACAGTGGAGCGGACGAGAAAACTTGAGCATATAGTCATCAAGAAAGAGGATGAGCTGGAGCTTTTGGAAAGCATCAAGTTGGATAACTCACCAGGACCGGATGAGATGTACCCCAGGCTACTGTGGGAGGTGAGAGAGGAGATGGCTGAGCCTCTGGCAATGATCTTTGCATCATCAATGTGGACGGATGAGGTTCTGGAGGATAGGAGATTTGCAAGTGTTGTTCCTTTATTGAAGAAAGATAGCCCAGGAAATTACAGACCAGTGAGTCTTACTTTAGCAGTTGGTAAGTTGATGGAGAAGATCCTGAGAAGCAGAATTTATGAACATTTGGAAGGCATAATACGATAGTCAGCATGGCTTTGTCAAAGGCAGGTCGTGCCTTACGAGCCTGATTGAATTTTTTGAGGATGTGACTAAACACATTGATGTAAGTAGAGTAGTAGTTGCATTGTATATGGATTTCAGCAAGGTATTTGATAAGATACCCCATGCAAGGCTTATTGAGAAAGTAAGGAGGCATGGGATCCAAGGGGACCTTGCTTTGTGGATCCAGAATATGTTTGCCCACAGAGGGCAAAGAGTGGTTGTAGATGGGTCATATTCTGCATGGTGTTAGTGACCAGTGATGTGCCCCAGGGATCTGTTCTGGGACCCCTTCTCTTCGTGACCTGGATGAGGAAGTGAATGGATGGATTAGTAAATTTTCTGATCACACAAAAGCTGGGGGTGTTGTGGATAGTGAGGAGAGCTGTCATAGGTTAGAGTGGGACATTGATAGGATGCAAAACTGGGCTGAGAATAACCCAGATAAGTGTGGTGTGGTTCAATTTGGTTGATCAAATATGATGGCAGAATATAGTATAAATGGTAAGACCCTTGGCAGTGTGGAGGATTAGAGGGATCTTGGAGTCTGAGTCCATAAGACACTCAAAGCTGCTGCACAGGTTGACTGTGTGGTTAAGAAGGCATAGAATGCATTGGCCTTCATCAACCGAGGGACTTAGTTCACGAGCTGAGAGGTAATGTTACAGCTATATAGGACCCTGGTCAGACCGCCCTTGGAGTACTGTGCTTAGTTCTGGTTCCCTTACTATAGAAAGGGTGCACAGGAGATTTAGAAGGATGTTGCCTGGATCAGAGAGCATGCCTTATGACAATGTGTTCCGTGAACTTGGCCTTTTTTCCTTGGAGCTACGGAGGATGACAGGTAACCTGACAGAGGTGTACAAGATGGTGAGAGTCATTGGTTGTGTGTATAAGATGATGAGAGTCATTGATCGTGTGGATAGTCAGATAGTCAGAGACTTTTTCCCAGGGCTGAACAGGAGGGCACAGTTTTAAGGTGCTTGGAAGTAGATACAGAGGAGATGTCAGGGTTAAGTTTTTTACGTAGAGAATAGTGAGTGCATGGAATGGGCTGCCAGCGATGGTGGTGGAGGCAGATACAATAGGGTCTTTTAAGAGACTCCTGGATTGGTACATGGAGCTGAGAAAAATAGAGGGCTATGGGTAACCCTTGGTAATTTCTAATATAAGTACATGTTCGGCACAGCATTGTGGGCTGTAGGGCCTGTATTGTGCTTTAGGCTTTCTGTGCTCTATGTTCTATAAACTCCAGAGATTACAGTCAGCAGTGGTGTACAATTCCGAGGCTAGCAAAGATCTACATTGCTTCAAGGATGATTATTTTTGTGCTTTTATTCATGTTCTGTCAACTTCATCATGGCTACAACGCCACACAATAAAATGCATTATCGGAGTGAAGCCAGGCTTTTTATCTCCACAAGGCCTATACAGTCATTCAGTTCCACCAGTGCTCTAATAGAGCTTAATCCATAGCAGATTTACATTTACTTGTATTATCCCATAGTTCTCAGTCTCAGAGTAATACTGTTCATTTTATTAGCTACAGATCCCCCCTAGGTTGTAAAATGTTTCCTTTTCTGAGAGACACGAAAAACTGTACTGTAGATGCTAGAATCCGGAATAACAAACATGTTACTGGAGGAACGCAACAGGCCCTCCCATGGGAAGGAAGGAATTGTTGACGTTTTGGTTTGAAACACTGCATCAGGACTGACAGTGGAGAGGGAAGACAGCATTGTTCCCTCCAGTTTGTAATGGCCAGTGCATGCAAAAATCTTGTGCTGTACAAGTTTTTTGCCCAGTGACAACAACATGTGCACACTGAACTTTATATATAGAGATATTCATTTTAACAGCTCGCAATGCTCATAAATATTTCTCATAACTGCACATTCCTGACCTCATGAGCTTTCGGTGTAGCAGTTTCTACTGTTTCATTAAGCCATTCCAATTTAAATGAATTAGCAGTTCTTTTGCACTTCACGTCCTTTGCTTCTTTGTAATTCAACATAGTGAATCAATAATTTCTTTAATAAAGATAGTATAAATAATCCTGTTCTAAAATCGGCAGACAAATCATTGCAAACTCAATGTTGTCAACATGGTCTGCATCAGAAACTGGAAAAGGAAATGTGATTGTGTATGATCATAAAATATACTTAACATGTCAATGAGGTAGAGGGTGACAACCTTTTGTGCACAGTTTAAGTTTCTTTGTCCGCTAGTAGAAAAAGATGTGTGCACGCACACACGTGCACACCTCAGAGGGAACACTGGAAAATAGTCAATTTTAAGAGGAGAGTGGGAGTAGTGAGGCAGAAGTCCAAAGTGATTGGTGGGCTGAGGATTGGTGAAAGATGATAGGAGGTATGGGAATCTGGGGTTTGGATTTGAGAGACAGTGGCAAGTGGATGATAGATGGAAACAAACAGAGAAAAATGAGACAGATGGAGTGAGTTTCAGAAAAGGAGGGTGAGGATTGGAAACAGTTGTTGCAAGGAGATAAGGTGGAGCACAAAGGGCTGGAGTCTGATAAGCAGAGGAGGTGATAATAGATTAGATTATGAGAACACTCAGTCCTCTTTTATTGTCATTTAGAAATGCATACATGCATTAAGAAATGATACAATGTTCCTCCAGAGTGATATCACAGAAAACAGGACAAACCAAAGACTAACTCTGACAGAAACCACATCATTATAACATATAGTTACAGCAGAACAAAACAATACCATAATTTGATAAAGAACAGACCATGGGTACGGTAAAAAAAAAGTCTTAAATTCCGATCGACTCCTGAGTCCCCGAGAGCAGGCAGCAAAAGGGAGAAACTCCCTGCCATAAATCTCCAAGGCATCGACAACTGCTGATGCCTTGGAAGCAGCCGACCACAGCCGACACCGAGTCCATCCATCCAAAAACTTCGAGCCTCTGACCAGCTCCTCCAATACAGCCTCTCGAGCGCCATCCTCTGCCGAGCACCTTCAGCCTCGCCCGGCTGCCGGAACAAGCAAAGCCAAGGATTTGGGGCCTTCTGCTCCGGAGATTCCGGTTAACACACAGTAGAAGCGGCAGCGAAGCGGGCATTTTAGAAGTTTCTCTAGATGTTCTTCCGTATGCTCACATCTGCCTCCATCAAATCAGAATCATGCACGGTACCCTACTTGACAGATTACAGATATCATTCACCGGAGAGGCAGCGTGCGCTGCGTCACGCCACCATCTTCTCCTCCTCATTTAATAGGAACAATTTCTGAGAACTTTTCATAATCTGAACAGTTCATACACAGGAAAGTGGCTACCCAGCAGAATACTGGACACTCTGGGTGGGGGGGGGCGTGGTGGACAGCCTGCCCTGCATTTCTAATGACCAGTACTGTTTATTGTTCTTGTGTTAAAATGCTTTTGTGGGATTATGGTGGGAAGTTCCAGTTTGTTTATTGTTACATTTTAGCTTGGGCTATACAGTTATTTGCTTGTGTATTTGTGGGTCACCCTGACTGTAACCGGGGTGTGTGATGGTCTCCTCCCCCATCGGTGTGAGACTGGCTGGGTTCAGTCTCTGGGTCATGGTGCCCGGTCTGTTTTGTGTCTATCACAATAAAACCTTTGATGAGATAAAGAGCTTCCTTGTCTGTCATTATGGAGCAATTGCTTGTCACATTACTTTAATAAAAATAGAGACCAACCAAGGGCAGCATGCTGTTAAACCAGGGCATGTAACTCAGCCATTCAGTTATTGTTATGAACTGATTTCACACCAGCAGAGATTTCCTGCAGCCCTGACATAGGGCAAATCCAGCCCACTGTCTCTCCAGTGTTCTGTCGTAAGTATGTGCTGCACATAAAATCAGGCATTTGTAACCTATGAGGACCTGAGCACTAAATTAGAAAGTCACAGATTGGGAGTATACATTGTGGAATATGTTTAAAAGGAAACTGAGTTAAAATCTTCCCAGCTAGGATCACAGAAATTAATGTGTGTAAATTAAACAGCAATACTCAAAAACAATTTTAAAGTAGTTAGCTTTATTTATGCAAAATATACAGAGTGATCCAGTTAATGTATATGCCCTATTTTCTTTGTTTACAAAGTCAATGGTGTGCATACCATAGATTGCAGATCATGAATATCTTGTTCATTGATTTTATGTCAGTTTAGTGAATGGTGTATTATGAGCACAACAGAACATTTTAAATATTCAGGGGTGACAGACAAGGCTTCCTGTTGGCATTGCAAACTGAGAGAATCACAGTGTTACAGATGGAAAGAGGCCAGCTGCTTCATCACGTCTGTGCCAGTTCCATGAAACTGCTTTTCAACTTGTCCCATCCCCTCATCTTACCTCATATTTCCTTTCAAGTGCTTTATTTCTCCACTGTCAATTCCATTTGAATAATATTCATAAATCTACTTCTAGCAGTATATTTCAGATCACAATAATCCCATTTTTTTATATTACATCTGGTTCTCTGTCAGTTATTTCAAATATGTGTTCTCCAGAATATGGAATTTCGGGGAGTACAGCACAGGAACAAGCCCACAATATTGTGCCAAACTAATTAAACTAGTAATTAAAAGCCTAAATAAATGATTTACATCTGCCTACAAGAGTTGATAGCCCTCCATCCTTTGCATATTCATGTGCCTATCTAAGAGTCTCTTAAATATATTGGTCACATTTTCCTCCACTATCAACCAGCTAAGTACATTCCAAACACAGTAACATTCTCTGTGTAACAAAACATGGCCTGTACATCTCCTTTGAACTTACCCCTTCTTGCCTTAAATGGATGCCCTTTTATATTAGCTATTTTGATCCTGGGAAAAAGATACTGGCTGCCTATTCTATCTATGCCTAGCATAATCTTATAAATTGCTATCAGATCTTTCCTCAGTGTCTGCCACTCCAAAACAAAACTCCAAATTTGTCCAGCCACTCCTCATAGCACATGCCTTCTAATCCATGAACAGAAGACTGCCTCTTCTGCACTGTCTTCAAAGCATCATCTAATGGGGCAAACAGAACTGAATTTAATACTCCAGATGTAGCCTAACTAGAGTTTTATGAATAATTTTATATTGCCAGTCCTTAAGCCACCAGAAATTGGTTTCACTTATATTATGATTTAGACAACACTTAAATCTCTCCTTCACCTTTTCAGATCTTTAGAAGACAGCATTGGTTCCTCTAGTATCTCCATACATTATCTTCTTTCAGGCCTGCTATTTTCTGTGCATATTTCTAAGAGACTTAATATCTTTCCCATATTGTGAAGCAAGTGTTGGCCACAATAGTCTATCTGTGGATAACCCAATGTTTTATAAACCTTTAATATAAATTATTTTCTCTTACAACTTTGCCTTTAATTAGATAGACTTTCCTTAATGCTATCTTGTCTTGTCCAACTTTTTCAAAGTTGTGTAAGTACACCATTGGAGAAATCTGGGATTCTCTGGTATTTGCAATTGCAACAGATAGTTAAGATTTTAAATCATTTTATTCCTTTCAAATCCTTTTGCCATAATCTCTTTGCATTAAATTTTGACTGTTAAGACCACAAGACCATGAAATAAAAGGAAAGAGTAGGCGCATGACCTCTTGAGTTTAAAGGTTCAAAGGTTCATTTATTGTCGAAGTTTACAACTCTGAAATTCCTCTTCTCCAGATAGCCACGAAACCAAGAAAGAAAAGAACAGCAATGCGATCATCAACCCCAAATCCTCGCACAAATAATAAACAATATCAAAACAAACACTTCAATCCCCAAATCCCTCTCCCTTGCACAAAATAACAAGAAAGATCGGGTGAAAAACATAGAATGTAAAAGCTATAAGACTGAAAAAAATACATTGTCCATAGTCCAAGTCCATACCAATATCCATATCCAAAAATCAGAATAAAAAGCCTCGGGCACAGCAGCAAGCCACACAGTCTCCCCTCTCTGGCAGCACAGCAACCTCTCCAGCCAACAAAAGACAGGCATCCAGCACCCACCCTCTACATTTGCCTAGATTTTTCAATCTTCCTTGTAACTTTAATCGGTGAACAATGGAATCTTTAATTGTTGAAATCACTCTCACTGCCTCCTGGAATCCTCTCAGAGACTGCAGAGCACTGAATCACCCAAATTATCTCTAAACTGCAAATCACTGGCTCCAACAGTTCCAGAATCTCATTAAGGATAGTTAAACAGACATAAAAGGCATAAAAGAAATGAAATAAATAGTTCTGTGGTCTGTCCAGAAAATGTTGACCATTGGAATGGAGTTCACATAGGCTATCTTGATGGAAATGTTTAATTTGCTGTCTAATAAGTTCAAGGGTTGATTCTGTGCCTTGAAAACTCAGCTAATTCTCATTTTCTTTGACAAAAATCTACCAATTTTTGAATATATTTAATAAATATCAGGCGTTCTCAGAAATTAAGGATTTCAAATTGGTTTCTGGGGTAAGTCCTCTTGGGAAATATCAAATAAAATACTCTGTATGAAGAAACTTCTCTTATTTTGTCATAAATGACTATGCCTTGTCCTCAGTGTGTCTCTAGATCTAGAATCTCTGGTATAAACAGCCCTCAACAGTGTTGCTCTTCCTTTGAATCTGTCTACCTAAAGGAGATTATCTCCCTTTTTCTAAATTTCATTGAGCGTAAGCCAATAGTGTTTGATAATCTCCAGCTAGAACACACCTCTGGAATCAATTTAGTGAACCTATATTCTTAAAATTCCTCTCCAAAAACACCTTTGCTAGAAGGACAGCATCAGTTAGAAGAGGGTGAATTACAACTATCTTTTCACGGGTGAGTAATGATGTGCAATAAATGCTGCCTTGCCAGTGTCTCCTATATACTGTAAATTAATCAGAAAAACATGCTACACCCTCTCCAGGGTTCGGAGACCAAAATATCAGAGAGACCTGTCAAAACGCTACACAATCTCGCCAAGACTTTCGAAATTCTGAAGTGCAAAGGGACTTGGTAGTCCTTGTGCAGGATTCCCTAAAGGTTAAGTTGCAGGTTGAGTCTGTGGTGAGGAAGACAAATGTAATGTTAGCATTCATTTCAAGAGAACTAGAATACAAAAGCAAGGATGTGATGTTCAGACTTTATAAAGCACTAGTGAGGCCTTACTTGGAGTATTGCAAGCAGTTTTGGGCCCCTTATCTTTTCTTAGAAAGGATGTGCTGAAACTGGAGAGACTTCAAAGGAGGTTCACAAAAATATACCAAGATTGAATGGCTTGGCATATGAAGAGTGTTTGATGGCTCTGGGCCTGTATTTACGAGAAATCAGAAGAATGAAGGGTGACTATTGAAACACATTGAATCACGAAAGACCTTGATAGGGTGAATATGGAGAGGGTGCTTTCTATGGTGGGAGAGTCCAAGACCAGAGGACACAGGTTCAGAATAGAGAGGCGTCATTTTAGAATGGAAATGAGGAGGAATTTCTTTAGCCAGAGAATGGTGAATCTGTGGAATTCTTTAGCACAGGCAGCTGTGGAGCCCATATCTTTATGTATGTTTAAGTTAAAGGTTAATAGATTGTTGATTGGTCAGGGCATGAAGGGATATGGGGAGAAGGTAGGAGATTGGGGTTGAGAGGAAAATTGGATCAGCCATGATGAAATATTCCAAATAAGAAATTTTCGAATGGAAGAAGGACTCTACCGTGGCCGACAAGTGAAGTCAGAACCAAAGTAAAAGCAAAAGAGAGGGCATACAAGGAAGCCAAAGCTAGTGGGAAGATAGAGGTTTGGAAAGCTTTTAAAAACTTGCAGAAGGAAACTAAGAAGGTCATTAGGAAGGAAAAGATGCATTATGAAAGGAAGCTGGAGACTAATATCAAAGAAGACATTAAAAGCTTTTTAAAGTATATAAAAGGTAAAAGAGAGTTGAGGGCAGATATAGGATCAATAGAAAATGATGCTGGAGATATTGTAATGAGTGATGCAGAGACGGCAGAGGAACTGAATGTGTATTTTGCATCAGTCTTCACAGTGGAAGACATCTACGGTATACCGGACATTCAAGAGTGTCAGGGAAATGAGGTATGTACAGTGAAAATTATGACTGAGAAGGTAGTCAAGAAGTTTAAAGGTCTGAGGGTGGATAAATTTCCTGGTCCTGATGGAATACACCCTTGGGTTCTGAAGGGAGTAGCTGGAGAGATTGCAGGGGATTTAAGAATGATCGAACAAGAATCAATAGATTCCGGCATTGTACCAGATGACTGGAAATTTGCAAATGTTACTCTGCTATTTAAGAAGGGTGGGAGGCAACAGAAAGGAAACTATAGACCTGTTAGCCTGACATTAGCGGTTGGGAAGTTGTTGGAATTGATTGTTAGGGATGAGATTACAGACTACCTGAAGGCACATGACAAGATAGGCCAAAGTCAGCATGGTTTCCTGAAAAGAAAATCCTGCCTGACCAACCTACTGCAATTTTTTGAGGAAATTACAAGCAGGGTAGACAAAGGAGATGCGGTAGATGTGCTGTACATGGATTTTCAGAAGGCCTTTGACAAGGTGCCACACATGAGACTGCTTAGCAAGATAAGAGCCTGCGGAATTTCAGGGGAGTTACTAGCATGGCTGGAGCATTGGCTGATTGGCAGAAAACAGAGAGTGGGAATAAAAGGATCCTATTCTGGCCAGCTGCCGGTTACCATTGGAGTTCCACAGGGGTCAGTGTTGGGACCGCAGCTTTTTACGACGTATGTCAATGATTTGGACTATAGGATTAATAGATTTGTGGTCAAATTTGTTGATGTTACAAAGATAGGTGAAGGAGCGGGTAGTGTTGAAGAAACAGAGAGCCTGCAGAGAGACTTAGATAATTTAGGGGAATGGGCAAAAAAGTGGCAAATGAAATATAATGTTGGAGAGTGTATGGTCATGCACTTCGGTGGAAGAAATAAACGTGCAGACTATTATTTAGATGGGGAGTGAATTCAAAATGCAGAGATGCAAAAGGGCTTGGGAGTCCTTGTACAGGATACCCTAAAGGTTAACCTTCAGGTTGAGTCGGTGGTGAAGAAGGCGAATGCAATGTTGGTATTCTTTTCCAGAGGTATAGAATATTAGAGCAGGGATGTATATGTTGAGGCTCTGTAAATCACTCATGAGACCATACTTGGAGTATTGTGTGCAGTTTTGGGCTCCTTATTTTAGAAAAAATATATTGACATTGGAGAGGTTTCAGAGAAGATTCATGAGAATGATTCCAGGAATGAAAGCGTTACTGTATGAGGAATGTTTGGCAGCTCTTGGGCTGTATTCCCTGGAGCTCAGGAGAATGAGGGGGGATCTCATAGAAACATTCTGAATGTTAAAAGGCCTGAACAGATTAGATATGGCAAAGTTAATTCCCATGGTTGAGGATTCTAGGACAGGAGGGCGCAACTTCAGGATCCATTTTAGATTATGAAAACACTCAGTCCTCTTTTATTGTCATTTAGAAATGCATACATGCATTAAGAAATGATAAAATGTTTCTCCGGAGTGATATCACAGAAAACAAGACAGACCAAAGACTAACACTGACAGAACCACATAATTATAACATATAGTTACAGCAGTGCAAAGCAATACCATAATTTGATAAAGAACAGACCATAGGTACAGAAAAAAAAAGTCTCAAAGTCCCGAGTTTATTGACTCCCGAGCCCCGGATAACAGGCGGCAAAAGGGAGAAACTCCCTACCATAAACCTCCAGGCACCATCAACTTGCCGATACCTTGGAAGCAGCCGACCCCAGCCGATGCTGAGTCCATCCGTCCAAAAACTCTGAGCTCCAACTAGCCTCTCCGATACAGCCTCCCGAGCGCCATCCTCTTCCGAGCGTCTTTGACTTCTCCCTGGCCTCTGAAACACGCAAAGTCGAGGATTTCGGGGCTTTCAGCTCTGGAGATTCCGGTTACCACACAGTAGCAGTGGCAGCAAAGCAGGCATTTCAGAAGTTTTCCAGATGTTCTGCTGTGCTCGCATGTTTGTCTCCATCAAATCAGGATTGTGCATGGTCCCCTACTTGACAGATAACAGATATTCATCACTGAAGTGGCTGCACGCGTCGCCATCTTCTCCCCCCCCCCCCCCCCCCGGGAGGATTTAGAACAGAGATACAGAGAAATTACTTTAGTCAGAGGGTGGTAGATCTGTGGAATTTGTTGCCATGAGTGGCTGTGGAGGCCAAGTCATTGGGTGCATTTAAGGCAGAGATAGATAGTTTCTTGATTAACAAGGGCATCAAAGGGTATGGGGAGAAAGCAGTGGAGTGGGGATGACTGGAAGAATGGGATCAGCCCACGATTGAATGGCGGACCAGAATCGATGGGCCGAGTGGCCTACTTCTGCTGATGGCCTGATTCTGCTGCTATATCTTATGGTCTTTTGGTCTTTTAACCAGCCTGCGGAAATTCGCTCACCCTAATTATAGTTAATTCTCTTTCTTGCCCATTGGTACACAGCCACTTTACCCATCAACCTTCGAGTGATCATCACAATTGAATATATTAAAGGAGTGGCCATTTGTCACTTATCATTCTCTTTGGTGGTTGCATTATCAAGGATAAAATGCACATAACCTTAGTTTTACTGAATGTAGTGAACACACTAACAACAGTGGCTGGAAAAGCATTCTGTGCTGTATCGTATCATATAATACATATAGCCCTGAAAGGTATACACATGGTAGTCACTTTATTAGGTACACCTATACACTTGCTCGTTAATGCAAATAGCTTATCAGTCAATCATATCACAGCAACTCAGTACATAAAAGCATGAAGTTTGACCTAAGTGACTTTGACCATGGACTTTCACACACAACAATCTCTAGAGTTGATAGTACAAAAAAACTACAAGAAAATCTAGTGGACAGCGAAAATGTCTTGTTAATGAGAGAAGTCAGAGTAGAATGGACAGACTGATGCGAGATGACAGGAAGGTGACAGTAGCTCAGATAACCATGCATTACAACAGTGGTGTGCAGAAGAGCATCTCAGAACATGTAACACATTGTACTTTGAAGTAGTTGGACTATAGCAGCAGAGGATCATGACCATACACTCAGTCACCACTTTATTAGATACAGGAGGTACCTAAAAAAGTGGCCACTGAGTGTGTGTACTCAAGCCTTATCTTTTCATTGCAATCATCTGTCTTTTTCACATCCACTATTTCTTTTCTCTCTCTTGCCAATATGCTACCTAGAATTCCTTATCTATTCATGTCAAATCTTATCAAATACCTTTTGGAAATGCAAAATCAGTTGTTTTACTAGTCTTCCTTATCTTATCTAGCTTGTTATCACCATAAGAGAATCTATAAAATGCATTAATTTGATTATCCTTCCAGAAAATCATATTGCATTTTTCTATGCGCCTTTTATCCTGAGAATTCTCCCTGTAACTGGTTGATAGGCCCCTTTTTTTGTTGTTTAGTTGTTCTTATATATCATTGTTACATTTGGTACTTTCCTATATACAAGCGCTATTCCAGAACCTTGAGAAACTAGGGGAATCATATCCACCCTGTGACTGTTTAATTAGTCTGTCATGTGACGTCACGTGATCGGTCAATTTTGTGGACTTCTCTGTCTATTGATTAATGTTAATCTACGAATCCTGTGCATGCTAATTTGTTCATTGTTTCTGGGTGTCTACGAGTCAAGCAGACCTGTTCGGCTACACAATGCATGAAAAACATCCTGTTCAAACCTCCAGGTTTTTCCTTGATTGTAACAGTGGTAACGAGGATTAAATTGGTGACTCTCACACTTTTGGAATACCTGTTCACATTAGAACCATGAGCACAATTGGAAAAGTTGGAGAATACTGTGATTCACAAAACCCCAAGAATGTTTATGTCAAATATTTGGACTGTTTTTTCTTGGCAAACAATGTCACTGATCCCAATAAAAAAAAGTCAGCGTCTTGCTCATTGTAAGCAGTCCAAAAGCATACAACATTGTCCAAAGTTTGGTGGGTCCCAGTTTGCCCTCTTCAAAATCTTATGGGGAACTTGTGAGATAAATTGGGTCCATTATAATCCTAAACCATCAGTTATTGTGCAACATTTTAGATCCAACCCCTTAATCAGTTAGAAAATGAATCAGTAGCAACATTTGTTGCTGAATTAAGGGAACAGACTAAATTTTGTGATTTTGGCGCTGTTTGAGGAAATATGTCTAGTGTTCGCATTCAATGCCTCCTATAGTCAGAATCAGGGCTCACACGTAAGTCAGCCTTTGATATTACAAATCGCATGGAAGTGGCAGATAAAAATGCTGATTTGTTCCAGCAGTGCAAATTACAAGGAGAGGAAACGTCCCCATCACCTACAACTACAGCAAATTATACTGATGTTAACAAAGTATCCCTAACTAAGTAAAAAGGGTATTATACTCTGGGTTTCCGATGTACCATTGCAGTGAATTTCACCAGATGCCTGCTGACTGTCAACTTGAGACTCTGTCTGTCATACTTGCCAAAAGCAAGGACACCTGTCAGTAGCCATCTGGTAACAGCACCTTATATTCCATCTGGGTAGCCTCCAACCTAATGGCATGAACATTGACTTCTCAAACTTCCGCTAATCTCTAATGCCCCACCTCCCATCCATTATTTATTTATTTATATACATACATTCTTTTTCTCTCTCTCTCCTTTTTCTCCCTCTGTCCCTCTCACTATACCCCTTGCCCATCCTTTGGGCTCCCCCCCTTTTCTTTCTCCCTAGGCCTCCTGTCCCATGATCCTCTCATATCCCAAAAAGCTGCATCACTGCAAGGTATAGAAACTGCACTGCAGCGGACAGGTAGTCAAAGCTGCCCAATGCATCACTGACAGCAGCCTACTCACCATCATGGGCATAAAGAGAGAAGTGCTGGAAACAGGCCAGTAATATCATAAAGGATCCCACCCACCCTGCTCGTGGACTGTTTGTCCAACTCTCAGCAAGGAGGAGGGAGCATAGTATCCATGCTAGCACCACCAGACACAAAGCCAGTTCCTTTCCCCAAGCAGTAAGGCTTGTCAACACCTCCAGCCAGTAACCCACACGTCCACAGCCCCAATCACCATTTCTTTATCATTTCCTGCCGGAGTTACCTTATGTACAGGCACTCCTGTACCTAGCGCCAATTTATGGTCGTACATTGAATTGACGAGTATAAGCTATCTTATGTATTTGTATTAATTGTGTCTTTTTGATTGTTGTGTTCTTTATCCTATTGTGTGTGTGTTTTCTTTTTGGTGCTGTATCAGATCTGCAGTAACAGTTATTTCATTCTCCTTTACACTTGTGTACTGCAAATGACATTAAACAATCCTGGGAACCAACATTTGTAGTCTGTTGTGTCTCCAGTGCCACATTGACATTTCCCTTACACGTGCCGTCATGAAATATCTCCTCCATTCCAAAGTCAGTGACCTTCTATTAGTTCAGCTGTAGTCACTGAAGAAACAATGAGTAAACATACAACAGGACAAAAGCTTGCAAAAAGCAGCAAAGTGAAGACCAAACTTACTAAACTTTATGATTTTTGTTTTCTTTTTACTATCCTTGAGTGCTTATGGGTGGTTTGACCTGTTGATTAATAATTATGGCTAATTGATTATTTTGAATTGATCAGTACCGGAAGAGCCACTCACGATCTGATCCATGGATTGGATTTAGAGGTGAACATGGCTCAAGATGCAAGTCTTGGCAGCATAGCTGATGGTGAGCAGAACCCTACCTTTTAGTAGTTTTTGTGGAGTATAAATTTCATCTCTGTTCCCTTTGTTGTTGATCAAATGTGCACGAATCCAACTTTCAATCTTCACACAGGAAAATTAAATTTCAGTTGTCATTCCATAAATGCAGATTTTCGATACACATTTTAAAAACATTTTAGGAACACTGACATTGCAGAGACCTCTGGCTGGAAATTCACAGGTCCATGGCATTAAATTTTCCTTCCTATGTACCTATTAGAATATTTGCTGCATGAACTTAGTTCTGCTCATTTCAAGGAAAAGTCACTAGAAGGACAAGTCTTAATAATCAAAATATTAAAAAGAAAAATAAGGATAGCTTTGCTCATTATATCAATTTGCTGCAGTGCATTGTTGGAGGTTTTCTGTCAACATACAAATGCATGCTGATGGTTCAATTAAATATATCCCAACTAACGTGCAACTTTGGAATAAGCCAGGGCACAACTTGAATAATGCTGCTGAGGTTTTGGTTAGGGTGTTAATGAGCTTTTTAATGTGTTTGGTCTTGTAACAGTTTGCTAATTCTATTGGTTATGATGCCTAGTGTTAGAATGTGCATTAAAATCCAAGTGCAGAGAAAGAGAGACGAAGCTGATCAACAGTTGACTGACATTTAATAGGAACTGCAGATAAATAAAGGAAAAACAATAAATGCTAGGCCAACAGGGCCATTAACTAGAACATTCAGACTAAAGCTAAAACCAATACAGTGGCTCGGCAGTAGTAGCTCAATACTAAATAAATACTGCTCCTTAACAGTATCAGTCTAAACCAGCTTTTCTCAACTTTTTTGCCTGCAGGAACCCTTGAAATAATTTTCAGATTGCAGGGGACCCTTGTGTAAAAACTATTATATCTACAGCTCACAGTATGTTAGCGTGATCAGTAAGTTGTAGATATAATAATCCAAAAAAATTATCAATGCTCTTTTGAGTACAGAATGAATTTTTAACCAATCTTTCTTAAAAAAAAGGTAGTTAAGCTTAGCTTACCTTTCTTGAAATGAATCTCTTTCTTCCCTCACGCAGTCTTACACTTATGTCGAGTGGGAGGGAAAATACTATTCAATTTTGTTCTGCATTTCTTCCAGGTGGTTTTCAATAAGACTTAAGATTTCCTGGTGTCCTTCCTCCATCTCAAGCCCAAGCAGCAGTGGAAACATTTCAAGATTTCTTTTTGCAACATGATTTTTCCAAAGATTCAGGTTCCTTATAAATCCAAGAATTGTATCACTTGAAGTCAAAACATTTTCTCCAGGGCCTTGCAGAGACTTACCCAACTGGTTCACATGATGAAAAATGACTGCTAAGTTGGCTAGTTTCTGTAGCCATTTTTTATCTTCAAAGCACTCAGCAAAATGTGGCGTGCTATTTTCTTGAAAGTGCTCCTGCAAATTACCTTTCAGCTTGAACACCCTGTTGAGAACTCTTCCTCTGCTAAACCACCAGATTGTTTTATGTAACAGGAGATTAGTGTGCTCTTTGTCCACATTTTCACACAGTTTTTTAAGCATTCTCGAGTGAACTGGTGTTTGTTTAATAAAGTTAACTATTTTGTAGCATCATCCAGAACTTTTGTCATTTCATCTCCAAGAGTTTTTGACATCAGCACCTCTGTAACGTGACATTTATTGGTGAAATCTGTTTACGCATCAACCTGGCTAGAGAAGTTGGTGTTTATCAGTTTATTACACAAGACCTCTTCAGCATCATATGACATGTCATCAGTACATCAACTTATCATACTATCTGAGAGTGAAACCTTTTCATTTTCCTGTACTGTATCTTGTCCTAGGATTTTACCCACTATAGTTTTACATGCTAACATTAATAAGTTCTCACCAACTATGTGACTTTTCCTTTTCTGAGTAATAAGTTCTGCTCCTAAATAACTTGTTTCCTGACAGTTTCTACTAACTGTGACTTTACTAACAAAAGCTTTACTCTCTTTGTTTTGAGATTCCAATGGCTGTTTAAAATAATCAGCACTTTCACATATCATATAGCTGAGAATTGTTGTTAAGTGTCTTTTCAATTTTGCTGGAGCATTGCTGCATTTATGAGTTCTTTGCCACAGACTAGGCACAATGGAATAGGACAACTTGGATCACTGGTCCATGTAAAAACCATTGATAAGCAACTTTCATTTTAAAGACAGTCTGTGATTCTTCATCATTAACCTTATCAGAATTGTCCGTAGGCCTAGACCTAGAAACCTCCTCTTCCATCTCACACCTCCTCTACAAAATTTAGCCTTTCAGACATATCTGTAAAACATAGGGGTTAATACAAGGGGAAGCTGGAGAAACATGTAAGGGGAAGTGGGGGTGGGGGACGTAATTTGGGAGGGAGAAGCTGACGTCGCAGCCCGAGTTGGGCGAGCCCATTGAATATTCGGAAAACACACTTCATGCTCCTCATCAGCCTACCATCCTCCCTTCCATGCAATACAGCGCTCACCAATTTACAAGAGCCTCCCCTATCTCGCAACAAAAACTAAGAATGGCCTCAACCAAATAAACACGGTCCTACTGTACACTGTCATATTGGGCTGAGAGACCCCTAACGAGATTGCTAACGGGGATGCTCGGTCACTGCCCATCACTGCGAGCATTAGCATCACGCATTGCATGAAGTTCAAAGAACAATGTTTATTTTTTCAATCACGATCTCTCGCATAACCTCTAGCGACCTCTCGTGGAACCCCTAGTGACCTCTCGCAGAACCCCAGGTCTGTGGAGCCCTGGTTAAGAAACCATGGTCTAAACAGTAGACCTCTTTCACAGAATCAGGACAACTGTAAATAGGGAGCACTGATGTTGCTCTGCTATTGATAAAGCCTCAACAAGACTGAATAAGAGGAAGGGACAATGAAACACTAATTCAGTGGATCATCCATACTCATGAGTGTGATTGCCAAATCTGTTCTGCAGCCAGCCTACAAGGACGTGCACACCCTATAGCAGAGTCTGTGGATATGACAGGGTACTCCTCCATAGATGTATCTCCCAAGGAGCCAGAAATCTGCACCCACAGGCAGTTCCAAATAAGAGACATGTCTAGAATGTCATAGCCAAAACCCAAGAGCAGTCCTCACGCTAAACCCCTGTCAATGCACAAGATACTGGACACCATCCTACTCCTGAAGAGATGCCAGGAGATGCCTCACAGAATAGACCATGGACCCATCTACCAAGTGTGGTGGAGGGGAAGGTACAGTGAATGGAGCTGGGAGGATGTAGTCACCGGCTTGAGCTAGGAAACGTGGAACACTGGGTAAATCTTCATTCATGGTGGTAGGCGCAATCTATATGAGAACTTGTTGATGGCCTTCTCCATTACAAATAGTCCCACATAGCATGGGGCAACTTGTGGCTCTTGAATTTCAGGGGAAGATCCTTAGAAGCAAACCAGACTCCTTCCACTTCCACTAGCTTGACTGGCCTCACATGTCAGTAGAGCTGATCAGCCTGTGGGCATGTTGTTTCTGGGCACGCAGCTGAGGAGCCCTGGCCCTGTGCCTCTGGCGCAGACTCTGGCCCTCTGGCTCAGAAAGGTAGGGAAAAGAAGGCAGCAGCAGTGATAGAGGACTCTACAATTAGGGGGTCAGACAGGCGATTCTGTGGATGCAGGAAAGAAACGCGGATGATAGTTTGTCTCCCAGGTGCCAAGGTCTGGGGATGTTTCTGATTGCGTCCACAATATCCTGAAGTGGGAAGGTGAATAGCCAGAGGTCGTGGTACATATTGGTACCAAATACATAGGTAGGAAAAGGGAGGAGGTCCTGAAAACAGACTACAGGGAGTTAGGAAGAAAGTTGAGAAGCAGGACCTCAAAGGTAGTAATCTCAGGATTACTGCCTGTGCTTCGCAACAGTGAGTGTAGGAATGGAGTGAGGTGGAGGATAAATGCGTGGCTGAGGGATTGGAGTAGGAGGAGGTGATTCAGGTTTCTGGATCATTGGGACCTCTTTTGGGGCAGGCGTGACCTGTACAAAAAGGACCAGTTGCACTTGAATCTGAGGGGGACCAATATCCTGGCAAGGAGGTTTGCTAAGGCTAAACTAGAATTATTGGGAGATGGGAACCAAACTGAAGAGACAGAGGAAGGGGCGGTTGGCTCACATATAGAGAAAGCTTGGAGACAGTGCGAGTGGGAGGATAGGCAGGTGAGAGATAAGGGATACACTCAGACCAATGGTTTGAGATGTGCTTTTTTTTGTAATTTATTTTTTTATTGAATTTCATCATCAAACAAACATGTCCATAAGATGTATTTCAGGTACTGTACATATATATCATATAATCATATTTGTCACAAATCTCCACATAATATTTATCTGAGGTATACACTTATAGAAAGGAGAGGAAAGAAAGAACAATTGAAAGAAGAAAACTATGTACAGAGTAGGGAGTGATCAATGCAAGAATCATCATGAACAAAGTGGATGAGCTTAGAGCGTGGATCAGTACTTGGAGCTATGATGTTGTGGCCATTGCAGAGACTTGGATAGCTCAGGGACAGGAATGGTTATTCAGAGTGCCAGGCTTTAGATGTTTCAGAAAGGACAGGGAGTGAGGCAAAAGTGGTGGGGGCATGGCACTACTGATCAGAGATAGTGTCATGGCTGCAGAAAAGGAGGAAGACATGGAGGGATTGTCTACTGAGTCTCTGTGGGTGGAAGTTAGTAACAGGAAGGGGTCAATAACTATACAGGGTGTTTTTTATAGACCACCCAATAGTAACAGGGACATCGAGGAGCAGATGGGGAGATAGTTTCTGGAAGAGTGTAATAATAGCAGGGTTGTCATTCTGGGAGATTTTAACTTACCAAATATTGATTGGCATCTCCCTAGAACAAGGGGTATAGTTGGGGTGGAGCTTGTTTGGTGTGTTCAGAAAGGTTTCCTGAGATAATATGTAGATAAGCCGACAAGAGAAGAGTCTGTACTTGATCTGGTATTGGGAAATGAACGTGGTCAGGTGTCAGATCTATCAGCGGGAGAGCATTTTGAAGATAGTGGTCACAATTCTATCTCCTTTACCATAGCATTGGAGAGGGATAGGAAGAGAAAAGTTAGGAAAGCATTTTATTGCAGTAAGGGGAAATATGAAGCTATCAGGGAGGAACTTGGAAGCACAAATTGGGAACAGATGTTGTCAGTGAAATGTATGGCAGAGGTGTGGCAAATGTTCAGGGGATACTTGTGTGAAGTTCTGCATAGATACGTTCAAATGAGACAGGGAAAGGATGATAGGGTACAGGAGCTGTGTTGTACAAAGGCTGTTATAAATCTAGTTAAGAAGAAAAGAAAAGCTTACAAAAGGTTCAAAAAGCTAGGTAATGATAAAGACCTAGAAGATTATTAGGCTAGCAGGAAGGAATTTAAGAATGAAGTTAGGAGAGTCGGAAGTGGCAATGAGAAGATGATGGCGAGCAAGATTAAAGAAAACCTCAAGGCATTCTACAAGTATGTAAAGAGCAAGAGGATAAGACATGAGAGAATAGAACCAATTAAGTATGACAGTGAAAATTGTGTAGGGAACCAGAGGAGATAGCTGAGGTACTTAATGAATACTTTGCTTCAGTATTCAGTATGGAAAAGGATCTTGGCGATTGTAGGGATGACTTACAGCAGATTGAAAAGCTTGAGCATATAGATATTAAGAAAGAGGATGTGCTGGAGGTTTCAGAAAGCATCAAGTTGGGTAAGTCACCGAGACTGGACGAAATGTAAGCTTCTGGAAATGACCTTTGCATCATCCATAGGGACTGGGGAGGCTCCAGACAATTGGAGGGTTGTGGATGTTGTTCCCTTATTCAAGAAAGGGAGTAGAGATAGACCAGAAAATTATAGACCAGCAAGTCTTACTTCAGTGGTTGGTAAGTTAATGGAAAAGATCCTGAGAGGCAGGATTTATGAACATTTGGAAGGCCTAGAATGATTAGGAATAGTCAGTATGGCCTTGTCAAAGGCAGGTCGTGTCTTATGATCCTGATTGAATTTTTTGAGCAGGTGACTAAACACAGTGCTGAAGGTAGAGCAATAGATGTAGTGTATATGGATTTCAGCAAGGCATTTGATAAAGTACTCCATGCAAGGCTTATTGAGAAGGTAAGGAGACATGGGATCCAAGGGAACTTTACTTTGTGGATCCAGAATTGGCTTGCCCACAGAAGGCAAAGAGTGGTTGTAGACAAGTCATATTCTGCATGGAGGTCGGTGACCAGTAGTGTGCCTCAGGGATCTGCTCTGGGACCCCTTCTCTTCATGATTTTTATAAATGATCTGGATGAGGAAGTGGAGGATAGGTTAGTAAATCTGCTGATGACACAAAGGTTGGAGGTGTTGTGAATAGTCTGGAGGGCTATCAGAGGTTACAGCAGGACATCAATAGGATAAAAAACTGGGCTGAGAAGTGGCAGATGGAGTTCAACCCAGATATGTATGAGGTGGTTCATTTTGGTAGGTCAAATATGATGACAGAATATAGTATAAATGGTAAGACTCTTGACAGTGTGGAGGATCAGAGGAACCTTGGAGTCTGACACTCAAAGCTGCTGTGCAGGTTGACTGTGTGGTTAATAAGGCATATGGTGCATTGGCCTTCATCAACCGTGGGATTGAATTTAAGAGTCGAGAGGTAATGTTGCAGCTATATAGGACCCTGGTCAGACCCCACTTGGAGTACTGTGTTCAGTTCTGGTCACCTCACTACAGGAAAGATGTGGAAACTATAGAAAGGGTGCATAGAAGATTTACAAAGACGTTGCCTGGATTGTGGAGATACCTTACGAGAATAGGTTGAGTGAACTCGGCCTTTTCTCCTTGGAGTGACGGAAGATGAGAGGTGACCTGATAGAGGTGTATAAGATGATGAGAGGCATTGATTGTGTGGATAGTCAGAGGCTTTTTCCCAGGGCTGAAATTGTTATCATGAGATGGCACAGTTTTAAGGTGCTTGGAAGTAGGTACAGAAGAGATGTCAGGGGTAAGTTTTTTACGCAGAGAGCGTTGAGTACGTAGAATGGGCTGCTGGCAACTGTGGTGGAGGTGGATACAATAGGGTCTTTTAAGAGGCTCCTGAATAGGTACATGGGGCTTAGAAAAATAGAAGGCTATGGGTAACCCTAGGTAATTTTTAAAGTAAGTATACATATTCGACACAGCATGTGGGCTGAAGGGCCTATATTGTGCTGTAGTTTTTCTATGTTTCTGTGTTTCTATCTCCACATCTACTTGCAGCACTAGACCAACTGCTTAGCAGCATGAACTCCCACATCGATATCCTGGTAAGGGAAAAGCAGTACACCTGGAATCCATTTTGGCATTCTCAGGGGAACATGCCAGTGGAGGATGACTGGAGGTTATTGTAAGCAATCTCTGCCAAAGCAATGAGAGCTCCAGGACATTGGTTTGAAGAGACAAGGCAGCACATAGTTGTCTCCAGTTCCTGGCTCATTCTCTCAGTCTGTCCATTAGATTGGGGGTGGAAACCAGATGAAAGGCTAGCTGTGACTCCCACGAGAGAACAGAAGGTATTCCAAAAATGTGACATGAACAATATGCCTTGATCAGGCGCTACATCCTGATGGAAGCTTAGCAGCCTGAACACATGCTGAACCATAAGGGTCATAGTCTCATGAGCCGACTGGAGGTTAGTGAGAGTAATGAAATGGGCAGCCTTGGAGAACCAGTCCCCAACCACATGAATTTATTTTATTTACTGATTAAGAATGGTAGTGTTTCCATCAAATGGGGGGCAGACAGAGATGATTCTATCGAGAGGTAGGACTAGGGATGATGAGGCACTGGCAGTGAACAGAAAACACCCGCAGGGCACTGATATGTTGCTTTATTCTAGGCACAGGTGGGATAGGCAGAGAAGTCATGAACTTCTTGGGACATATGTAGATAGGCATCAAAATCATCTCTTGATAAGTTCTAGGGTCTGTTGAATTGCTGGATGTTCAAATAAGCGGGAAGAGTTGTCCCATTCAAATACATTGGGACGCACAATAGCAGGGACAGGCAGGGGGCTTGGCAGGTTCATCAACTGGTCCTCAATCCAATTATTGGGCAGCCCTTACTTATTCTTCTATTCCCAACATCTCTGTTACATTCAGCAGGTGTCAAGTGACAGGAAAGAAAGGGGTACAGCTGGTTATCCACAAAGATTTTAGTTCTGAGAATGCTTCGTCCGCTTCACTTGTCCAAAGGAATACTGCAGAGGCCTTCTTGGTGAGTGCATTTATGGGAGCTCTAATGAAACTGAAGTTTCAGTTGAAATGGCAATAAAAGTTTGCAAACCCCATGAAGTGCCACGCCTGTTAAACTGTAGGTGGTTTGGACCAAACTGTGATCTAAGGAGTAGATGGCTTGGGGTTTTCTTTCTCTGCACTACTCCGTTGTAAATTCAAATGGCCAGATTAATCAGATCATCCAGGGAGTCATGTTTGTCAAAACTGTGAACTTGTGCTAGGCCCCATCACTTAGTATGCGCTGAATGCAGTGATGAGGGATCTCTCATTCCACCGCTTTATTACTGCAAGCATGTGGAACTTTACTGAGTAGTTCCTCACTGTCCCTCTACCTTGGTGCAGGTCCAGGAGTCAGTGGGCAACTTCCTGACCCATGCTAGTCGATTAAGAGTTCTCTTGAATCTGAGAGCAAATTACCAAAACAACTGGGCTGCGGGGGATCCTTGTTCCCGCAAAGTATTGAACAGGCTGAATGGAAGTCCATCAAAGAGATTCACCACATAAGCCATGTTATGTGTATCATCACTGAACTGACCAAGCTGGGCTTTGAAATTCAACTCACATTAGGTAATAGAATTCCTGCAGCCATCAGTGTCACCAGAGTACCTGCTAGGTGTAGGAATACTCAAAGTTCAAAGTGAATTTTATTATCAAAAAACGAATGTATTACCATATACAACCCTGAGATTCTATTTCAAGTGGACATACTCAAAAATCTATAGAATAGTAACTACAAAAGGATCAACCAGAGTGCAAAAAACAACAAACTGTGCAAATGCAAGTATAAATAAAGAGCAATAAATAATGAGAACATGAAATGAAGAGTCCTCAAATGTCAGGTCATTAGTTGTGGGAACATTTCAATGATGAGGCAAGTGAAGTTATTCCCTTTTGTTCAAGAGCCTGATGGTTTTAGGGCAGTATTTGTTCTTGAGCCTGACAGTGCAAGTCCTGAGGCTGTTGTACCTTCTGCATGATGCTAACAGTGAGAAGAGATCATGTCCTGGGTGGTGGAGATCCTTGATGTTGGATGTTGCTTTTCAATGACAGTGTTTCATGTAGATGTGTTCAACGGTTGGGAGGGCTTTACTCATGAAGACTTGGGCCAAATCCACTACTACTTGTGGGATTTTACTTTCAAGGGCATTGGTGTTTCCATTCCAGATTGTGATGCACCCAGTCAATATACTCTCCACCACACATCTATAAAAGTTTTTCAAGTTTTAAATGTCATGATGAATCTTTGCATCTCCTGAGAAAGAAGAAGTTCTTATGTGAGGGCCTAGGACAGGTCCTCTAAAATAGTAACACCTAGGATTTTATATGTGCTAACCCTTCCCATCTCTGATGCTCCAATGAAGACTGGCTTATGGGCCTTTGGCTTCCCACACCTGAAGTCTATAATCAGCAACTTGGTTTTGTTGATATTGGGTGAGAGGTTGTTGTTATGACACCACTGAGCCAAATTTTCAATTTCTCTTCTATATGCTGATTCATCATCACCTGGATTACTCAGTTCAGGTCCAGATGTGGTTACGGGAGGCAGGGCATTAGTGGCCAAGGTTCTTTAGGCTTTTGAGTAGGAGGATCTGGGAGATGCTAGGAGTGGGACTGACATGGCTAAAGATTCTATCCATACTATCTCTTGCCCTTAACAGTCACATACATACAGATACTAATTGCAACGTTTCAATGGTAAACCTGATCATCTTCGTCAGGCACAAGTTAGTGAAGTGACAGTCCTCCTAGAGACACCTCCTTATATACCCTCTTGAGTAAGCAGGGCAAAGGCAGGGCTTAATGCTTGATACCGATTGCTGATTGGCTAGTTTGAATTGGCCTTGTTCTGATTGTTTTTTTTTAGGTCAAAACCTCTTTAGGAACGTGTGGTCCCAAACTGGTTCTTTCAACTGTTTGTAACGCCTTCCTTGATCTACATGATGAACAAGGGTCCTTTAACCTTGAACCTCTAGAGACATTGTCATTGTGCCTGCATGTTATTAGGAACATTATCTCGGCAGATGTTCTTACTAGCCGCTGTGAAACCTTATCCAGGTACCTAAAGTCCTTCAATGCATCAGGGACATACTGTATGTATAACTGACTACAGAAGCTTTGTGACTGATTATCAAGTCCATCCATGCTACGTTTTGGCCTTAGCAGTCACGTACAGTACTTACAGATACTGTTTGTAAACTTTGGTTGCAAGGACTGACACTAGTTCTTCCAGCTGGGACTGAGCTTGCTGCTCTAAAAGTAGTTGTCACACTGTGTGAAACATGTTGGCCAGTCATCTGATACTGAGTTTTTGTATATCCTCCATGAAATTCTGTCTGGACTGGGCTTGTTGTTCTGAGAGTATCTGTCGCATTGCTTGACTCGCTTCACCTGACACAGCTTCAGCTGATTGTAATTTCTCTCCTATCTTGCCAATGAATGTCAGGGCCAAGGTTTTTCTCCATTTACTTTTGGTCAAGACATGCTGACAAGGCAAAACAGTGTAACATCGGATCAGGTAAGGTGTCGTTAAGTTCCAATTCCGATAATAAATTTTGTGCATATGTTTTTAGTGGAACTTAGCTGATTGGGTTACACGATGTGCACTTTATATCCGTAAACCAAGAAATTGTAGTTTGTATAGGTGGTTACTTCAATCCTTAATTTGATGTTGTTCGGTTGTGACCATCCAACTGTCTCTGTGAACTTACATGTATAAAAACTTGGCATTAATTTGCAGAAACTGAATTTAATGCAACAGACTCCACCTGGTTGATTTAAAGCAGTGCTTGTTGATTGCATTTATGTTGTTAGTTGAGCTGGAGATTATTACACTTGAGACAACTGTATTGAAGAAGACATTCAATTAGATATATCCCATGCTGTGCTTGGATTCAAAGATATTCTATTCCTTGAGCAAATAAAAATTTATGTGGTTACCTATAGAATGATAAAGCCACATCATACAGTGGGATATTCAGCCAGAAAAAAATTACGAAAAAATTAACCAATAGAAGCCTGAGAAGCAAAGTGACGATGGTTCTACCAGATAGATCTGTACAGCCATATGAGAGCTCCATGACCAAATCCTTGGCTAATCAATCTTTAGTATATCTTCTATAAGGGGTTTCTTCTTCTTCAGCCCTTTACCATTTCCATCTATCACCTCCCTGTTTCTTACTTCACCCCCCTCTTCCATTAGCACTCCTACTTCATCACCGTTTTGACTAATCACCTTTCAGCTTGACTTCCTTCTCATCCACTACCTTCTTATTCTTGCCTCAGCCTCCTTTCTTTCCAGACCTGATGAAGGAGTTCAGCCCAAAGTGTCAACTGTTTATTTTTCTTCATAGATGTTACCTAACCTACTGTTCCGACAGATTTTTTGTGTGTTGCCTAGCAAAGTAAAATTTTTCTTCTGTAACTACAACTATGTTCCCTCCACCCCTACCACTCCTTGTGGAGGCTCCACCTTAATTATACAGTGTATATAATCAATTTTATTGAATGTTTATTCCATATTCTAGTTTGAATGAAAAACTGATCAAATGCAACAGATCAGAGGAGGACAAGAGCAGTTTCTCTTTGAGATAATTATTTCACTTTGATGCCTGGATAAGTTTCTCTTTAAAACTATTTAAATTTCAGTCACCATTTATTTTTAAAAGGTAAGTTTTTTTGAAGTGGACTTTTGAGCATCTGAACATTTGAGCACAGCTGCTTTTGCTCAAATGGACTGAGAATTTCACATTCTGTTATGAACATCTTTGAAGGTAATGGCTAATAGCATTCTAATTTTGGCCTATATCTACAAATGCATGAACTTTAAGTATGGACATTTGGTATATTGGGGATTCTGCCTAGATTATACAGCTTGTCCTCTTGAGTTTTGCATCATTCCAGCATTTCACTCATTAATGTAGTTGAATGGGTTTTTGCCTCTAGATTTACCAGGGGATCAACATTGGCAGCCTGCCCATTTCACAAAATTGAAGGGCCCTTGACTAACCTTATCTACTAATTGCTTGCATGATTAGCAAGACTGCAGGCTGGGAAACATTTTGGGCCCAAGGGGCCCACGGTAATGTTGTGCTTGGTCTATTGGCTTGAGTAGTAGAAGCCCGTAAGTAAGTATAAGTGACAGCTTGCAGTATGAAATTCATTGTAATGAAATTGTGTTAGTTCAAATTTAAAAGTAAATTTATTATCAAAGTACATATTGTACATGTCACCAAATACTACCCTGAGATTCATTTTCTTGTGGCCATTCATAGTAAATACTAAGAAACACAATCGAATCAATGAAACATCACACACAAGGCAGACAAGCAACGAATGTGCAAAGGACAACAAACTATGCGAATACAAAAAAATAAATTAATAATAATAAATAAATAAGCAATAAAGATCGAGAACATGAGATGAAGAGTCCTTGAAAGTGAGTCCATAGGTTGTGGGAACGGTGTGTAAAGTTATCTCCTCTGGTTCAAGAGGCTGATGCTTGAAAGGTAATAACTCTTCCTGAACCTGATGGTGATGGTGTCCTTAGGCTCCTGTACTTCCTTCTTGATGGGAGCAGCAAGAAGACAGCATGGCTGGGTGGTGGGGTCCTTGGTGATGGATGCTGCTTTCCTCCAACAGTGCTCCATGTATATGTGTTCAATGGTGGGGAGGGTTTTACTCGTGATGGTCTAAGCTGTATCATTACATTTTGCAGTCTTCTGTAGGCTTTTCTGTTCAAGGGCATTGGTGCTACCATAACAAGCCATGATGCAACCAATCAGTATACATTCCACCGTGCAGCAATAGAAGTTTTTTTTCAAAGTTTAAGATGATATGGTGAATGTTGCCAAATCTCTAAGAAAGTAGAGGCACTGCTGTGCCTTCCTTGTAATGACATTTATATGCTGGACTCAGAACAGATCCATTTAAAAGATAACATAGTGGAATTTAAAGTTGCTGTCATTTTCCAGCTCTGATCCCTTGATGAGAACTGGCTTTGGACCACTGGTTTCCTCCTCCTGAAATTAATAATCACCTCTTTGATTTTGCTGACATTTAGTGAGAAGTTATTGCTTAATCATCTATTCAGCTTGATTTTTAATCTCCCTCCTATTTGCCTATTTGTCACCAACTTTGATTTGGCCACTGGCAGTTGTGTCATCAGCAAACTTAAATATGACATTAGAACTGTACTTAGACTCACACTATAAGTGTAACATGAGTATAGCAGGGATCTAAGCACACAGCCCGTGGTGCACCTGTCCTAATGATGATTGTGGAGGAGATGTTGTTGCCAATCCAAACCGACAGAAGATCCAGTTGCACATGGAGGTATTGAGGCCTACTATAGTTCTTGGAGCTTAATACTTAGTTTTGAGGGTATGATATTGTTGAACGCAAAGAAGTAGTCAATGAAGAGCATCTTGATGTATGCATTCCCTGTCCTGATTTTCCAGTGTCGAGTGAAGAGCAAATAAAATGGCATCTGCTGTGGACCTGTTGTTCTGGAAGGCAAATTGGAGCAGATCCAAGTTGCTCCTCAGGCAGGAGTTGACATGTCTTATCGCCATTCTCTCAAAGTACATCATCACGGTGGACCCAAGTGCAACTGAATGATGGTCACTGAGGCAGATTACCATGTTCTTCTTGGGCACTGGTATAATTGAAGCCTGTTTGAAGCAGGTGGGTTCCTCAGACTGCTGAAATGAGAGCTTAAATATTTCTGTGAGGACTCCACCCAATGACTCAGCACAGGCCTTCAGTATTCATTCAGGTACCCCATTTGGCCAGATGTTTTCTGTGGGTTCACCCTCCTGAAGGATGCTCTCATGCTGGTCTTAGAGACTGAAATTATAGGGTCATCTGGAGTTGTGGAAGTTCATTAAGTTGCCTCTATGGTTTATTGGAAAAGTGAGAATAAAAAAACACTGAACTCATCTGGGAGTGAAATCTTGTTGTTACATATTTCACTAGATTTTACTTTCTAAGAGGTGATGGAATCCAAGCCCTGTCAGTACTGTTGAAAATCTTTCTGTAAGATCACTTTCTGGAAGACGTACTTGCACCTCTAGTACTGTACTTGGTTGCTAGACCTGAACGCCACTGATCTGGCCCTCAGATGATTGTGGATCTCTTGGTTCATCTAGGGCTTCGGGATGGGAAAGATTAAATGATTTTGAGGGAACACAGTCATCCTCAACTGACTTTATAAAGTATGTAACAACTGTGGCATATTCATTCAGATCCTCTGAGTCCTTGAACATTGCATAGTCCACTGACTTGATGCTGTCCCATAGCTACTTCTCTGCCTCTGAAACCAACTCTTCATTGTCCTTACCTTTGGAGCATTGCTCATTAGCATTTGCCTGTATGCAGGCAGGAGGAAGACAGCCAGGTGATCAAATTTTCTGAACCATCATCGATGGATGGAACGGTAGACATTCCTTATGAAAGCACAGCAATGGTCGAGTATTTTGGGCCACTTGGTGTTGTAGGTGATATGCTGATGATAATTGGGCAGAGATTTCTTCAGGCAAGCTTGTCTGAAGTCCATGGAAATAACTTGAATCATGCTGGGATAGGTTGCTATTTGTTTGCTAATTGCAGCACTTAGCCGGGAGTCTTTTTGTTAGTATATAAACTGCGGTCAGGAGCATGGAGCAGAACTCTCTTGGTAAGTAGAATGGACAGCACTTAATCATTTGGTATTCTAACTGGGGAGAACAAGAGCACAACCAGACCACTACAACTGAGCACCACAAAGAGTTTATCATGAAACACAAACCCCTCTCTTTGAATCAGCCGGCTGGTCCACCTGGTGGACTGAGAATTCCCGGATCTGATCACCGCATCCGGCATGTCTGAGGTGGGTTATGTCATCATGAACCAAAGAATGCTGCATTCCCTCATTTCCTTTCAATACAGCAATCTTGTCCTAAAGTCTTCTATCTTCTTCTTCTGTGACCGTATATTTGCTTTCATGATACTGGGTGGAGGAAGTTTAATACCCCGCCGTGTTAGTATGGCTTGCAGTCCTCTGATCCTACCTCTCTTCTGGCATGGCAGTGTACCTTTGTCCCCTTAAAGGTGCTATACCTGCATTGAGTATAAACTTTTCATTGTTATCTCATTACCAAATCTTGGATAGGCTTTAATGGGCAGGACTGTGAAAACTAGGAGGAAATTCACTCTGTACTATGAATAACTCTAGTTGTACTGATATATTTAGTAGTTCAAACAAAGCTTTATTGCGGGAGAATTCAGCCCTTCTGGGATCAAATGAAGTTGAAATGAATACAGCATTAATGCCAACAATAGCAGTACTGAGAGTGAATACAGGTTTCAGTTTATAATAGCCAGGATCCCATTTTATCAGTATAATTATTAATGGCCCTGAGCATTGCGATGAGTGTAAACAAAACAGTTCAAGGATTCTGCAATGTCTTAGAAAAATAAATGCAATTAAAGAATGATTTTAAATGGGACTTTGAAAATATGACAAGGTCTTTTCAGACAGTGTTACTGCTTTCAATTCTATGTTTTTGTACATTGATTTAAATCAGTAGAATTGACTTCCAGTTTCTTGTGTGATAATAATACATGTTAGTAGTACAAGGATATTCTATTTTTATTTCCCTGTTATCACTTCATTAAGTTATTCATGGCCACAACTTCAAAGCACAAAATGAATCATGCAAAAAAGCACATGTCAAAAAAAAATCACAAAGAAAGCTTTAGTTGTAACTGAATTATGTCATTACATTGCACAAGGTTTTGTGTGCAAATATCTGCCCAAGTCAAATGTTTGGCAAGGAAGAGGATTAAGCTTAAGCATAGCCTGCCTACCCATAGCAAGGGGACCTTGTGTTGCACTCATTTTTTCCTGAAGCAAGAACAGATGTGTGAACTGTAACTGCACAAGGTAGTGTTGCTGAAATTCCTATTAGCACATTAGAACCTGCTGAGGGAAAGTTGACAAAACTGAGCTGAATACTAACAAGGCACCACATATATACTAAAAATTTTCATGAAGTAGCTTTCTGTGTCATTTTTAAATCAGGATTTTAGCTCTTAAATTTGCAGCTCTTGGTTCTCACGGGTTAATTGCTGCACCTACAGTATATGGTAATTTTATATATCAATTTTATTGGCTACGTGCACCTTTATGATTAAACTATATATAAATCAACATTCTTGATGATAATAGCAGAAATATTTCATAATTGGATTTCTACATTCACAGTGAGAAGCAATTGCAGTTTTAAATTACACTGCTGTTTTTACTTCTGCTATATTAACAGATTGTTATAATAGCTTATTTTAAAAATAGTACACTATTTTTGCAAATGCAGCTGAATATATGTATTTTAATTACAGATGATAAATATTCGATTGCATTTTTTTCGGTTTTGTGTTATTTACAGTTTTCTTTTACATTTGGATCGTGTGATCTGAGGCATTAAAACATCATGTTTAGTGGAAACATATTTCTATATTTACAGCTATTTCCAGCAATGAAGGAGAATACTCGGCTAATATTTGCTGTATTGGCATTTGGGAGGAGTTGAGTTTCACCCTATTGCATACCCAGTAAGATAGCTCTTTACTGAAGGACTGTAAATGAGTGCCTAGGCACCAGACAAAAATCAGCTCTACCTCATTACCTTGCATAATTCTGGGCCCAATTATATATTAGGATCACAATACCATTGTGAATTACAAATTACCAGTAGGTCCTATTGTTCCCGGTGCTGAGTGGGGTAATCAATATCTGAGATGAACACTCGAAAGCTGATTAAAAGGATTCTGCTCTGGCACTGTAGAAATTTTGCATTTGACTACTTTACATGATGTTCCAAATCTGTCTCCCAGGACTACCTTCCATTGTACTCAACATGGCTGGGCTGTGTATCACAAGAGTCCTTCTTTTAATGAAAAGCATAGACAACTTTGTGTGATTCAGTGGTAATTACCAAAGTAGGTGGATAGATTTAATATGTTCAGTTGTAATCTCATTGAATGCCAGAACTGGCCCACAGGATTGAATGGACTATTGAAGGAACATAAGAACATGAGGACTAGGAACAAGTAGGTAATCTGAGATCTTTGGGTTATTTCACCATTCATTGTGATCATGGTTAATCATCGATCTCAATTCTATTTTTCTGCACCATTACCACATCCCTTGATTTATTTACCATTTTGCAAGTCAACATTACCTAATTGCTCAATATTTAAAATTCGGCCCCAGTTTCTTCAGTTTTTGTAAAGTGTACAACTTTACATTCTTTCCACATTATCATGTCTTTGCCATGTCCTAGCTCAATGAGAGGACTCCCCTTTGAAACCTGGTTACATTCCCTTATCTGATCACAATTCCAACTGGTTTTGTATCATTAGCAAACATGGAAATATAGTACTTGATCCTCTCAGCTATATTATTGATGTAATTTGTTTTTCTACTGAAAGTCACAGAGTCATAGAACAGTACAGTACAGATACAGAGCCTTCGGGCCAAAGAATTTTTGAAAACCATGCTGCCCACTAATCGAGTCCTTATTTCCTGCCTTTGGCCCCATATCCTACTAAGTATGCCCTCCATGTGCCTATCCAAGTGCTTCTTAAATATACCACTGTATTTGCCTGAACTATTTCCTCTTGCATCTGGTTCCATATACTCAACACCCTCTGTTGCCTTCAAGTCCCTTTTAAATCTTTCCCTTCTCACCCTAAGTCCATGTCCCTGAATTTTGGATTCTTCTGCTCTGCAGAAAATACTGTTTCCATCCACCTTATCCATGTCCGGCATGATTTTATAAAAATCTATAGCGTCACCCCTCGTTCCCCCATGCTCTAAGGATTTGCCAGATCTTACAAACTCGAGAGTAATCCATTTATTCCCATTTTGTTTTTTGTCTATTAACCAATTCTCAGTCCATCCTACCTTATCCCTATGTGCACTAACTCTGTTGAGTAGCCTCCTCTGAAAGATCTGAACAAAAACCTGAAAATACATCTAAGACATCTCTTATCAATTCTACCTGTTCGATTGTCAATGAAACCTAGCAGTTTAACCAAACATAGTTTTCCTTTCATAAATCTGCACAGACTTTGCATGACCTTATTATTCTGTTCAAGATGATTTTTTATAATCTGTATTTGCATCATCCTATATTTCAGCATTTCAAGCAACAACTGTGCAGGCGCGTGGGCGTCAATGAGATTGGTGGGAAGAGTATAAAAGGAGATCATTTTTTCTTTGGTGGTGTGATCAAGGAACAACTGCACAGGCGTGTGGATGTCAATGAGTTAGACTGGCGGGAAGAGTATAAAAAGAAGTCAGCTTTATAGAGCAGGCAACAGAGTAAAGGGAGGCAGAGTAGGAGGGCTTTGGCTCAAAGGGGCTTCAGCAATAATGCATCGAGGCGAGGTAACTTACTTGTGAGGAATAGGAACAGAAAGTATGTCTGTGAGGTCGGTGTACTCCACTGGGTGTCAGATGTGGGATGTCCAGGAGACTCCCAGCCTCCCGGATGGCCACATCTGCACCAGGTGCGTCGAGTTGCAGCTCCTTAGGGACCGGGTCAGGGAACTGAAGATGCAGCTCGATGACCTTCATCTGGTCAGGAAAAGTGAGGACATGATAAGAGGAGCTATAAGCAAGTAGTCACACCAGGGCCTCGAGAGACAGGTAAGTGTGTAACAGTCAGGAGACGGAAGAGTAAGAGTCAGATAGTAGAGAGTACCCCTGTGGCTGTCCCCCATAGCGATAGCTCTCCTATTTGAGTACTTCTGGGGGGATGGAAATGACTTATATGGGGGGAAGCAACAGTGGCCATGCCTTTGGCACAGAGTCTGGCCCTGTAGTTCAAGAGGGTAGGGAAAGGAAGGGGATGGTAGCAGTGATGGGGGACTCTACAATTAGGGGGTCAGGCAGGTGATTCTGTGGATGTAGGAAAGAAGCATGGATTGTAGTTTGTCTCCCGGGTGCCAGGGTCCAGGATGTTTCTGATCGCATCCACAACATCCTGAAGTGGGAAGGTGAACAGCCAGAGGTCGTGGTACGTATTGGTACCAATATCATAGGTAGGAGAGGTCCTGAAAACAGACTACAGGGATTTAGGAAGGAAGTTGAGAAGCAGGACCTCAAAGGTAGTAATCTCTGGATTATTGCCTGTGCCACACGACAGTGAGTATAGGAGTAGAATGAGGTGGAGAATAAATGTGGCTGATGGATTGGAGCATGGGGCAGGGATTCAGATCTCTGGATCACTGAGACCTCTTACAGGGCAGGAGTGACCTGTACAAATAGGACGGGTTGCACTTGAATCCAAAGGGGGCGAATATCCAGGCAGGGAGGTTTGCAAAGGCTATTGGGGAGAGTTTAAACTAGAATTGCTGGGGGTTCAAACCAAACTGAAGAGACGGAGGAAGGGACGGTTGGCTCATAATTCGAGAAAGCTTGAAGATAGTATGAGATGGAGGATGGGCAGGTGATAGAGAAGAGATACGCTCAGACTGATGGCTTGAGATGTGTCTATTTTAATGCAAGAAGTATCATGAAAAAAGTGGATGAGCTTAGAGCGTGAATCAGTACTTGGAACCATGATGTTGTGGCCATTACAGAGACTTGGATGGCTCTGGGGCCGGAATGGTTACATAGAAGATCAGAGTGGTTGTCTAGGTGTGGAGCTTCAGAAGATGAAGATCAGAGTGCTTGTCTATGTGTGGAGCCTCACGAGATGGGGGAGATCTTAAACAGTTTTTTTTCCATTAGTATTTACTCAGGAAACTGGCATAGTGTATATGGAAGGAAGGGAAACTAGCAGTAGTGTCCATAGAAAGAAACCATAGAAAAATTACAGCACAGAAACCGGCCTTTTGGCCCTTCTTGGCTGTGCCGAACCATTTTTTGCCTAGTCCCACTGACCTATAGAAACCATAGAAAAACTATGTCATGGAACATATAGAGATTAAAGAGGAGGAGGTGCTTGCTGCCTTACAGTGAATAAAGGTAGAATCCCCCGGACTTGACATGATATTTCCTTGGACCTTGAGAGAGACTAGAGTAGAAATTGCAAGGGTCCTGGCAGAAATATTTTAAATGTCCTTAGCCACAGGTGCAGTGCCAGAGAACTGGAAGGTAGCTCATGGTGTTCCGTTGTTTAAAAAAGGCTCCAAAAGTAAACCGGGTCATTACAGGCCGGTGAGCCTGACATCAGCAGTAGGTAAATTATTGGAAGGTGTTCTGAGAGATCAGATGTACAAGTATCTGGACAGCCAAGGGCTGATTAAGGATAGTCAGCATGGCTTTGTGTGTGGTAGATCGTGTTTATTGAAACTTGTAGAGTTTTTTGAGGAGGTTACCAAGAAAGTTGGCGAAGGAGAGGCTGTGGATGTTGCCTACATAGACTTTAGTAAGGCCTTTGACAAGATCCCACGTGGGAGGTTAGTTCAGAAGGCTCAGACACAAGGTATCCATGGAGAGGTTGTAAACTGGATTTGAAATTGGCTGTGTGGGAGAAGACAGAGAGTGGTAGTGGATGACTGCTTCTCAGACTGGAGGCCCGTGACTAGTGGTGTGCCTCAGGGATCTGTGCTGGGACCATTGTTGTTTGTTGTTTATATCGATGACCTGGATGATAACGTGGTAAATTGGATCAACAAGTTTGCTGATGACAATAAGATTGGAGGCGCTGTGGACAGTGAGGAAGGCTTTCAAAGCTTGCAGAGGGATCTGGACCAACTGGAAAAATGGGCCAGAAAATGGCAGATGCAACTTAATGCAGACAAGTGTGAAACGTTGAATTTTGGAAGGACAAATCAAGGTAGAACATACACAGTAAATGGTAGGGCACTGAGGACTGCGGAGGAACAAAGGGATCTGGGAGTTCAGATCCATAATTCCCTGAAAGTGGCGTCACAGGTAGACAGGGTTGTAAAGAAGGCTTTTGGCATCCTGGCATTTATAAATCAAAGTATTGAATATAGGAGTTGGGATGTTATGGTGAGGTTGTATAAGACATTGGTGAGACCAGATTTGGAGTATTGTGTGCAGTTCTGGTCACCTAACTATAGGAAGGACATCAGTAAGAGTGAAAGAGTGCAGAAAAGATTTACTAGGATGTTGCCGGGTCTTCAGGAGTTGAGTTACAGGGAAAGATTGAACAGGTTAGGGCTTTATTCCATGGAGCATAGAAGAATGAGGGGAGATTTCATAGAAGTTTACAATATTATGAGGGGTATAGACAGAGCAAATGCGAGTAGGCTCTGTCCACATAGATTGGGATAAATACAAGAGGAATTGGCTTTAGAGTGAAAGGGGAAAGGTTTAGGGGTAACATTAGGGGGAACTTCTTCACTCAGAGAGTGGCGGGAGTGTGGAACGAGCTGCCATCTAACGTGGTAAATGTGGGTTCACTCTTAAGTTTTAAGAATAACTTGAATAGATATATGGATGAGAGAGGTCTAGAGGGTTTTGGACTGGGTGCAGGTCAATGGTACTAGCGGAATAAAGTTTCAGCACAAACTAGAAGGGCTGAATGGCCTCTTTTCTTTGTTGTAGTGTTCTATGGTTCTATAGAGTGCTAGGTTTTAGATGTCTCAGAAAGGACAGGGAGGGAGACGAAGAGGTGGGGGTTTGGCACTGCTGATCTGAGATAGTGTCATGGCTGCAGAAAAGTAGAAAGTCATGGAGGGATTGTCTATTGAACCTCTGTGGGTGGAAGTTAGAAACAGGAAGGGGTCAATAATTCTACTGGGTGTTTTCGTGGTGGGAGATTTTAATTTCCCTAATATTGATTGGCATCACCCTAGAACAAGGGGTTCAGCTGGGGTGGAGTTGGTCAGGTATTTTCAGGAAGGTTTCCTGACACAACATGTAGATGAGCCAACAAGAGGAGAGGTTGTACTTGATCTGGTATTGGGAAATGAACCTGGTCAGGTGTCAGGTCCCTCAGTGGGAGAGCTTTCACTTCGCCTCACGCTGGCAGAGGACAGACTGGTGTGGGAATGGGAAGGGGACAGGAAATGGCATGCAACTGGGAACTCAGGATGATCAACGGATACAGAGCATGGACGCCTGACAAAGTAATCACCCAGTCTGAACTTGATCTCACTGATGTTCAGTAGTGTGATGGTATAGGGTTCACTATCTGTAAAGCGCTAAACTCAAAAGGGGGTTTTAATTCCATTCCAATATAGATTTCTATGAGTATTCTCACCATAAGGAGGTTATACTATATCATTTTACTCTCCAGATACTAGCTTACTTCCCTGTCTAGCTTTTGTAGCAAGAGCTAGCTGCCAATACCCACTATTGAGTATTTGGTTTCCCCTCCCTATCAAGGAGGGGATACTTCCAGCTAATGAAGTAGTTTGAACACAGTTTATTTTAGTTTTAATGAGACACAGTTAAATTTCGACAAATCGTTCATAATACATATTTAAAACTCAAATTGAAAATCTGATTTATAAAAGGTTTCTAAATTAGCAAAGACTTTTAAAGTACAAAGGATTTCCAAACACAGGTACTATTTCTATGAACTAAAGAACACAGCAACAAGTTGCAGATGAATGAATCATCTGTTGCAGAAACAGAGGGTTGAGGAATGAATTCTAGTTCTTCTTTCTGTCATCCCATCTTTTTGACATTTCCCCTGTCATTCCTAACAATTCCCAGTGCTTTCTGACAACTTGCTACAAGTTGACATTATCCGCATGTGATATTTTTTTTCAGATACCTTTGCTGGGACAATGTAATTCATATAGATGGTCTGAAAGCTTCTGAGGATACATACCTCAGACACTTAAGTTAGTGCTGTGAGGGCTGACTCTTTGAGTACACAAATTTCACAACTGTTGATTGATCAACCATACCTTTAACTGTGCTTGACATGTTAATTGACAAAATCAGTCTGGTTTACAAGCTTCCTTGAATTCAGTCACAATGGTGAAAATAACTTAGCCAGTGTTGTCTGGTCTGATGCATCTCAATTAACATTGCTCCATTAGTGTCCATCGATTAAACACGAGCCTATAAGACCGCACTGTTTACTTGATTACAATAAGAAGTTGAACAAAGAAGATTGGATAGAACTTCAACTTTGTCAAAAAAAAAACTCTGGCTCTTTTCTGCAGTGCCAGAAAGCTGAGGTTGGACACAAACCTCTAGGACCTTGAAAACTGAATACCCATGCAGTACAGGTAACCATATCAAGAAAACCTAAATACAACAGGAAAGTTTATATGAGATGAATGAAATAAGTATTGGTCAAACAAATAGCCCTAGATAAATTGTTGAGACTAGGAGCCAGTGAACCCCCAAGGACTCTACATCCTAGAGTTTTGAAAAAGGAGGAGATAATGAAGAATCTGATTATCGTCTTCGAAAATTTAAGGCAAAGGACTGCAGGCATCAGGGCATTAATTAAAAAAAAGGAAAGAAAAAAAACTAGAGAACAAGCAAGCTGATAGCCTAAAGTCAGCAGTAAGGAAATAAAAACATAGAAACATAGAAAACTACAGCACAATACAGGCCCTTCGGACCATAATACTGTCCCGAACGTGTACTTACTTTAAAAATTACCTAGAGTTATCCATAGCCCTCTATGTTTCTAAGCTCCATGTATCTATCCAGGAGCCTCTTAAAAGACCCTATTGTATCCGCCTCCACCACCATCGCCGGCAGCCCTTTCCACGCACTCACCACACTCTTCGTAAAAAACTTACCCCTGACGTCCCCTCTGTAGATATTTCCAAGCACCTTAAAACTGCCCTCTTGTGCTAGCCATTTCAGCCCCAGGAAAAAGCCTCTGACTATCCACACAATCAATTCCACTCATCACCTTGTACACCTCTATCAGGCCAGCTCTCATTCCCCGGTGCTCCAAGGAGAAAAGGCCGAGTTCACTCAATCTATTCTCATAAGGCATGCTCCCCAATCCAGACAACATCCTTGTAAATCTCCTCTGCACCCTTTCTATAGTTTCCACATCCTTCCTGCAGTGAGGTGACCAGAACTGAGCACAGTACTCCAAGTGGGGTCTGAACAGGGTCCTATATAGCTGTAACATTACCTCTCGACTCTTAAACTCAATCCCATGGTTGATGAAGGCCAATGCACCGTATGCCTTATTAACCACACAGGCAACCTGCACAGCAGCTTTGAGTGTCCTATGGACTCAGACTCCAAGATCCCTCTGATCTTCCACACTGCCAAGAGTCTTACCATTAATACTATATCCTGCCACCATATTTGACCTACCAAAATGAACCACCTCACACTTCTCTGTGTTGAACTCCATCTGCCACTTCCCAGCCTATTTTTGCATCCTATCGATCTCCCACTGTAAGCTCTGACAGCCCTTCGCACTATCCATAACACCACCAACCTTTATGTTATCTGCAAAGTACTAACCCATACCTCCACTTTCTCATCCAGGTCATTTATAAAAATCACAAAGATTAAGGGTCCCAGAACAGATCCCTGAGGCACACCACTGGTCACCAACCTCCATGCAGAATATGAGCCATCTATAACCACTCTTTGCCTTCTGTGAGCAAGCCAATTCTGGATCTATAAAGGAAGGTCCCCTTGGATCCCTTATCTCCTTACTTTCTCAGTAAGCCTTGCATGGGGTACCTTATCAAATGCCTTGCTGAAATCCATATACACTACATCTACTGCTCTACCTTCCTCAATGTGTTTAGTCATATCCTCAAAAAATTCAATCAGGCTCGTAAGGCACCACCTGCCTTTGATAAACCCATGCTACGTATTCCTAATCATATTATGCCTCTCCAAATATTCATAAATGCTATTTATTTATACTTGCATTTGCACAGTTTGTTTCCTTCTGCACTCTGGTAGATCTTTTATTGTGCTTGTTATAATTACTATTCTATAGATTTGCTGAGTATTCCCACAGGAAAATGAATCTCATGGTTGTACTGTATATGATGATATATACATTATGTACTTTAATAATAACATTTACTTTAAACTTTGAACTTCTTTCTGTTTTAAGATTTCTGGCAAAGTTGGATTTAATTGCGTTTTTAATTTCCCGTGAGTGCATGACTTTTCCTGTTGAGTTTTTGTGTCTTATACAAATACTTATTTTGCAAGTTATGCATTGAAAATTTCAGAATATGTCAAGCACATTTTTTTTTCTTTTCTGTGATGTGTGCCAATCATAAACTGGATGCAGGGTTTTGACACAATTCCTTTCCCTTTCCACCGATGCTGCTGACCTCTCTACCACATTGTTTATTGCTTCAGTTTTAGTATCTGCAGTCTCTTGTATCTTCTGGTTGTTTTGGATGCTTTTTTTATTATTTACAGTTTATCAATGTTGTTGTTGCTTTGTCTTGAGTGTGTGTGCGTGTGTGTGTAAAATTGCTATAACATTCCTTCACAAGTGCATGAGACTCCACCTACCTCAGTGAGAGGTATTATTGGCTCAGTTCTGCCCATCTTCAGAAACCTGATAATTGATCTCATTATCAACCAGGACAATAGATTCTAGTTGATTCTTGCAAAGTCATACTACAAGTTTGCACATTTATTATTTTCTTTGCTTATTGTATGGGAATAGGATCAGAAGACATTAACTTAGAAGAGTTTCTTCAATAATACAGTATTTTACCACATTTGGTAATGGGAGAGTTTTTGCATTAGCCTGTACAAATTAAGAGGCACACCTTTAATTTCAGTAATGCGCTGAACTTCAGAGAAAGTTTATTACAAATATTAACATGTTGGGTTGCTGGAAGCAATTCACAATGTGAATATAGTTGACAACTTTGAAATTGGACTTAGGGCCATGAGATCAGATTCCACTAAGGCATGCAGAGAGACTGGTCAATTTTGTTCAGTTTTGGGACAACAGTGAAAACATACAACCATCTGATTTAAGAGCAGGAGAACTTACTTGGGTCCTCAATCTTGTTTTATCATTTAATAATGTAACTTCAATACTCTTACATCTATTCATGGTAAAGTTTTAAGAAGTTTACAAAGTCAACTTCTATGCTCCCTGAGGCAGGGATTTTCATTCCACCACTATTTGCAGAACCGAACTGCTAAAATGCATGAATGAGATAGATTGACTGGTTGAATGGTGTCACAATAACCTCACACTCAACATCAGCAAGGACAAGCAATTGATTTTGGGGCTCACGAAGGGGCGGTCAGGAGAGAATGTATCAGTCTTTATTGAGGATTCAGTGATGGAAAGAATGAGCAGCTTCAAGTTCCTGGGCATTAATATCTCAGAGGATCTACCCTTGGCTCAACACATTAATGCGTTTGTGAAGAAGACATGCCAATGGCTCTACTTCCTTAGGAATTTGAGGAGACTTGGTATGTCACCGAAGATGCTTACAAATTTCTGCAGATGTACAGTGAGGAGAATTCTGACTTGGTTGCATCACCGCCTTGTATGGAGGCACCAGTGTACAGAACTGAAAGAGTTTGCAGAGGGCCGTAGACTCAAACAGCTTCATCAGGGGCACATTACTCCCCACCATAAAGGACACCTTCAAGAGGAGACGGCTCAAGTAGATGGCATCCATCATTAAGGGCCCTCAACATCTGGGACATGCAGTCTTCTCTATTACATCCAGGAGGAGGTACAGAAGCAGAAAGACCCACACTCAAGTTTTAGGAATAGATACTTTCTGTCTGCCATCAGATTTCATGAAGCCATGAACATTACCCTATTATTCATCTTCTGCACTATTTATTTATTTTTGTAACTTATAGTAATTTTTATGCCTTCCATAGTACTGCTGTCATAAGACAAACAAATTTATGACATATATCAGAGATAATAAATTTGATTCTGACTTTGATTCCAAAAAATACTTTAAGAACACTTCCACTAATAAAAAACAATCATTCTCTTTGACTTGGCCGGCATGCAGTTCCAGTGCAATAACACATGGTTAACACTGATTGTATTCTGAAGAACATTAACAAGCTAATGAATTGATACTGATACTTATTTAGGGAAGGGAGGATGAAAAATATATCTTCGATAATATTACCCACAATAAAGTAATGCTGACAATATTTCTAATTTAATAAGACTCACTGTGTTCTTATAAAATCCCCCACAGGATGACCCCTAACTTTTACTTGAATTACATTCAAGAGAACTTTCTGAACTATTGTGTCTATTTTGTAAAATGAGTTATAGGAAGATATCCAGATGCAAATCATTCATACCATTGTATTTTTGATAGTAAGGCTCTCTCATGGACTTATATTGATGTATTACATGTATCAGCACGGGATAAATCCAGAGCTGCATAATTGCTCATTTTTACCTCAGATCTTTGTCAGCTGGGCCCAGACAGCTCAGGGTGTTGGAGGAATTAATTATTCATGCTTGTATGTAAGATTCTGCAGTCTGCATCAGTTTGCATTAATAGGTCAGTAATGAAGATTACAAAGCCCAGCACGAGCTGATAGCAGATGATAATTATTTTTAAAATCTCAATTTTCACCTGGTGAAGTTGTTTGCCTTAATATGCCTTCTTTGAGCTGCCAGCCAAAGCTATAAGCACAACTACAATGAAAATTGTTCAGTCTTCAAAGAAAAAAGATACACGTTGGTCTAACAATGCTTTAAACTGCTTAGTAAGATCTGATTTATATTGGAAATAATACAATGATAGTTTTGGAAGGTCAACCTGTGTCACTTGAATAGCAAGTTAACAGCATTACCACAAAAAAAGCTTCAAAACAAATCAAAATTCTGAATATTTTGTTTGACATTGAACTCAAATAAGCATGAACAAATGAATAGAAATGAAGAAGAATTCTAAAATAATAAAAAAACAATAATTTTGAATCTGTGAATCTCAGACCCTTATTAACCAATTTCCCTTCTGTCCATCAATTCTATTTGGTGGATTAGTAATGCAATTAAAAAGAAGCAGAGCTGTTAATTTCACTTGATGAGTCAGCAGGATGGAAGACTGACATTTGAAATACTCACATAGAACAAAAAAGGTGTTAAATTACATTAGTGTGAATCCATCATTGAACCTTGACCTCCAGTATGCATTCTATTTTCACTCCTCCAAAATGTTTGATGTTTTATCGATTTCTTTCTTCTCATTTCCAGATATACAGTTAACTGGACTGCAGGTGATTTTTTTCTCCCTGACCCACAAGTAGATAGAGTCAACTTTCATTCCTTTGGCCTGATGTCGACCTCAGGGTTGATTAGCTTACAGCCCTATTATTAATTGCCATACAGATGTTGATCAGTCACAGATATTCAGGATCTGTGGCTTTTGAGGAAAATGATGGGGGCATTCTAGAAGGCCATCAGAAAACTTGTTCTTTCCAGCACTCTAAGACTTTTGGGATAATTTAATCCAAGATATAAACCTGTAGAAATTTTGTAACCAGAGCATATGTTCCAAAGTGCCGCTAATGATTGATAAACAGCATCAAAAACTTGAGGCATTAATATTTTAGTTTTGGAAAATTAATTGATACATTCATTTATAATAGCCACATATACCAAGGTAGAACGAAGAGAAATGTTGCTTTGTATGTCATTCATACAAATCATTATATTACATCAGCGCAGGTAGTAACAAGAGAAGAAAATAACAATGCAGAATAAGGCATTGCAATTACAGAGAAATTGCTGTTCAGACAGTCAAGTCAAGTCAAGTCAAGTCAAGTCACTTTTTATTGTCATTTTGACCATAACTGCCGGTACAGTACACAGTAAAAATGAGACAACGTTTTTCAGGACCATGGTGCTACATAAGACAATACAAAAACTACACTGAACTATGTAAAACAACACAAAAACTACACTAGACTACAGACCTACCCAGGACTGCATAAAGTGCACAAAACAGTGCAGTCATTACAATAAATAATAAACAAGGCAATAAGCACAGTAGAGGGCAGAAGGTTGGTGTCAGTCCAGGCTCTGGGTGTTGAGGAGTCTGATGGCTTGGGGAAGAAACTGTTACATAGTCTGGTCGTGAGAGCCCGAATGCTTCGGTGCCTTTTGCCAGATGGCAGGAGGGAGAAGAGTTTGTATGAGGGGTGCGTGGGAACCTTCATAATGCTGTTTGCTTTGTGGATGCAGTGTGTGGTGTAAATGTCTGTAATGGTGGGAAGAGAGACCCTGATAATCTTCTCAGCTGACGTCACTATCCACTGCAGCTTCTTGCAATCCAAGATGGCGCAATTTCTGTACCAGGCAGTGATGCAGCTGCTCAGGATGCTCTCAATACAACCTCTGTAGAATGTGATGAGGGTGGGTGGTGGGAGATGGACTTTTTTCAGCCTTCGCATAAAGTTAGAATGTGAGGTCAAGATTCCATCTTATCACACAAAAAAATCCATTCAATAGTCTGAAGACAGTAGGATAGAAGCTATCCTTTGATCCTGGCAGTACATTCTTTCAGGCTTTTGTATCTTCTACCATTTGGAGGGGAGAGGAGAGAGAATATTCAGAGTGGCTGGGTCTATGATAATGCTATCTCCTTTACTATGGCAGTGACAATATCAGATAGAATAAATGGACAGGAAGATGGTTTTCATGATGTGGTGAGCTGCGTTCACAATTCCCTACAGTTTCTTGCAGGCTTGGGCAAAGAGATTGACAGGTCAATTGTTGATGCATCTAGATAAGATGCCTTGTGTGGTGCATCTGTAAAAAATTGGTGAGGGTTAAAGTTGACACAGCAATTGTGCTCTGAACTATCTCAACCTCAGGACCATTCTTGAGAAAGTCCCTTTCTTAAACTTGAAGGCCAGCTGTTTCGTTCTGCTGATATTAACGGAAAGGTTGTTGTCATAACAGTAAGCCATTAGACTCTTGGTCATCTGAAATTTGGCCAAATACAGTGGTGTCATTTACAAACTTTTAGATAGTGTTTGAGCAAAATCTGGCCACACTGTAATGAATATGTAAGTAATGGGATTGGGGGTGAGTGTGTGAAAATGCCTTGTGGGTGGCTGTGTAAAGGGAGGAGTTGAGTCCCTGGTCCAGGAGTTTTGAGATAAGTTTGCTTGGAATTAATGGTATTGAAGGTGGAATGTAGTCCATGAATAAAAGTCTGTGAGATATGAGAACAACCTAATTCTTTCAATAGAAACACTCACAACATGCTGGAGGAACTCAGCAGGTCGGACAGCATCTGTGGAAATGATCAATCAACATTTTGGGCCTGAACCCTTCATCAGACCTCCCCCCCACCTTCTTTATAGGGCCTCTGCCCCTTCCCTCCTCAGTCCTGATGAAGGGATCTGGCCCGAAACGTTGACTGATCATTTCCACGGATGCCGAGTTCCTCCAGCGTGTTGTGAGTGTTGCTTTGACCCCAGCATCTGCAGAGTATTTTGTGTTTATAATTCTTTCAATACTTTCCTTGTGCAATTTGGAAATAATAATGAATATAGTTTTTAGGAAGAATGACCACCTTTATCCACGTCTACACTTGACACAACCTCCAGAGAGAACAAATGAGATCTGGCATACTCCGGGCATGGGCCACTGAAATTTTGTAGTTAATGCTCACTCTGCCATGATCCACCTGTCACTTGATGAAAAGGCTTCACATACATCACATTTTCCGTTCACTACATCCTGTTTTTGTGTCTCCTGAAAGTATGTACTCAGCTGTACTGAAAAACAAACATGACATTGTCAATTTTGGCAGTTCTTCAAAAGCCTGATCAAATGGCAATCCCACATTAGAAAAGCCAGCATGCTGTTTGACCAAGTAAATTTCTGTTTCTTTCATCATTTATAGTTTTCAATCTGGATAATGTTTTAATTTTCAAACTACTCTTCAATGCAATCAGAGTTAAGGTTGGCTAAAGTTTTAATTATGTCTTAAAAGAGTTTCAAAACTTCATAGAAAAGTAATTTACCAACAGAGTTTCTTAAAATACACCTTACAACTCAATCTCACTTCATGAGACTAAGGGGATTTATTGCCTCTGATATCTTCATTGTATCATGATCTGTCTTCTGATATAGGTGCTGCTTGATTTTTCAAAGTTCAAAGTACATATTATGTCACCATATACAACCTTGAGATTCATTTTCTTGCGGCATACTCAGTAAGTCCAAGAACCACAATAGAATCAATTAAAAACCGTAGCCAACAGGGCGGCCAACAACCAATATGCAAAAGACAACAAATTGTGCAAATATCAAAAAAAATTAAAAATTTAAATAAATAAATAAGCAATCATTATTGAGAACATGAGATGAAGGGTCTTTGAAAGTGAGTCCATAGGTTGTGGGAGCAGTTCAGTGATCGGACAAGTGAAGTTGAGTGCATTTATCCCCACTGGTTCAAGGGCCTGATGGTTGAGGGGTAAAAACTGAACTAGGTGGTGTGAGTCCTGAGACTCCTCTACACTTTTCCTGATAGCAGATGCGAGAAGAGAATATAACTTGAGTGGCAGGGGTCCCGGATGCTGCTTTCCTCCAACAATTCTCCATGTAGATGTAATGAATTGTGGGGATGGACCGAGTTGTTTCATAGAAAATAGGTGCAGGAGTAGGCCATTCGGCCCTTCGAGCCTGCACCGCCATTTATTATGATCATGGCTGATCATCCAACTCAGAACCCCGCCCCAGCCTTCCCTCCATACCCCCTGACCCCCGTAGCCACAAGGGCCATATCTAACTCCCTCTTAAATATAGCCAATGAACTGGCCTCAACTGTTTCCTGCGGCAGAGAATTCCACAGATTCACCACTCTCTGTGTGAAGAAGTTTTTCCTAATCTCGGTCCTACAAGGCTTCCCCTCTATCCTCAAACTGTGGCCCCTCGTTCTGGACTTCCCCAACATCGGGAACAATCTTCCAGCATCTAGCCTGTCCAATCCCTTTAGGATCTTATACGTTTCAATCAGATCCCCCCTCAATCTTCTAAATTCCAACCAGTACAAGCCCAGTTCATCAGTCTTTCTTCATATGAAAGTCCTGTCATCCCAGGAATCAATCTGATGAACCTTCTTTGTACTCCCTCTATGGCAAGGATGTCTTTCCTCAGATTAGGGGACCAAAACTGCACACAATACTCCAGGTGTGGTCTCACCAAGGCCTTGTACAACTGCAGTAGTACCTCCCTGCTCCTGTACTCGAATTCTCTCGCTATAAATGCCAGCATACCATTCGCCTTTTTCACCGCCTGCTGTACCTGCATGCCCACTTTCAATGACTGGTGTATAATGACACCCAGGTCTCGTTGCATCTCCCCTTTTCCTAACCATTCAGATAATAATCTGTTTTCCTGTTTTTGCCACCAAAGTGGATAACTTCACATTTATCCACATTAAATTGCATCTGCCATGAATTTGCCCACTCACCCAATCTATCCAAGTCACCCTGCATCCTCTTAGCATCCTCCTCACAGCTAACACTGCCACCCAGCTTCGTGTCATCCGCAAACTTGGAGATGCTGCATTTAATTCCCTCATCCAAGTCATTAATATATATTGTAAACAACTGGGGTCCCAGCACTGAGCCTTGCGGTACCCCACTAGTCACCGCCTGCCATTCTGAAAGGTCCCGTTTATTCCCACTCTTTGCTTCCTGTCTGCTAACCAATTCTCCACCCACACTAATACCTTACCCCCAATACCGTGTGCTTTAAGTTTGCACACTAATCTCCTGTGTGGGACCTTGTCAAAAGCCTTTTGAAAATCCAAATATACCACATCCACTTGTTCTCCCTTATCCACTCTACTAGTTACATCCTCAAAAAATTCTATGAGATTCGTCAGACATGATTTTCCTTTCACAAATCCATGCTGACTTTGTCTGATCATTTCACCGCTTTCCAAATGTGCTATTATCACATCCTTGATAACTGACTCCAGCAGTTTCCCCACCACCGACGTTAGGGTAACCGGTCTATAATTCCCCGGTTGCTCTCTCCCTCCTTTTTTAAAAAGTGGAGTTACATTAGCCACCCTCCAATCCTCAGGAACTAGTCCAGAATCTAACGAGTTTTGAAAATTTATCACTAATGCATCCACTATTTCTTGGGCTACTTCCTTAAGCACTCTAGGATGCAGACCATCTGGCCCTGGGGATTTATCTGCCTTCAACCCCTTCAATTTACCTAACACCACTTCCCTACTAACATGTATTTCGCTCAGTTCCTCCATCTCACTGGACCCTCTGTCCCCTACTATTTCTGGAAGATTATTTATGTCCTCCTTAGTGAAGACAGAACCAAAGTAATTATTCAATTGGTCTGCCATGTCCTTGCTCCCCATAATCAATTCACCTGTTTCTGTCTGCAGGGGACCTACATTTGTCTTTACCAGTCTTTTCCTTTTTACATATCTATAAAAGCTTTTACAGTCCGTTTTTATGTTCCCTGCCAGTTTTCTCTCAGAATCTTTTTTCCCCTTCCTAATTAAGCCCTTTGTCCTCCTCTGCTGAACTCTGAATTTCTCCCAGTCCTCAGGTGAGCCACTTTCTCTGGCTAATTTGTATGCTTCTTCTTTGGAATTGATACTATCCCTAATTTCTCTTGTCAGCTAGGGGTGCACTACCTTCCTTGATTTATTCTTTTGCCAAACTGGGATGAACAATTGTTTTAGTTCATCCATGCAACCTTTAAATGCTTGCCATTGCATATCCACCGTCAATCCTTTAAGTGTCATTTGCCAGTCTATCTTAGCTAATTCACGTCTCATACCTTCAAAGTTACCCTTCTTTAAGTTCAGAACCTTTGTTTCTGAATTAACTATGTCGCTCTCCATCTTAATGAAGAATTCCACCATATTATGGTCACTCTTACCCAAGGGGCCTCTCACGACAAGATTGCTAATTAACCCTTCCTCATTGCTCAAAACCCAGTCTAGAATAGCCTGCTCTCTAGTTGGTTCCTCGGCATGTTGGTTCAAAAAACCATCCCGCATACATTCCAAGAAATCCTCTTCCTCAGCACCTTTACCAATTTGGTTCACCCAATCTACATGTAGATTGAAGTCACCCATTATAACTGCTGTTCCTTTATTGCACACATTTCTAATTTCCTGTTTAATACCATCTCCGACCTCACTACTACTGTTAGGTGGCCTGTACACAACTCCCACCAGCGTCTTCTGCCCCTTAGTGTTACGCAGCTCTACCCATATCGATTCCACATCTTCCCGGCTTACGTCCTTCCTTTCTATTGCATTAATCTCTTCTTTAACCAGCAAAACCACCCCACCTCCCCTTCCTTCATGTCTATCCCTCCTGAATATTGAATATCCCTGAACGTTGAGCTCCCATCCCTGGTCACCCTGGAGCCATGTCTCTGTGATCCCAACTATATCATAATCATTAATAACAATCTGCACTTTCAATTCATCCACGTTATTACGAATGCTCCTTGCATTGACACACAAAGCCTTCAGGTTTCCATTACATTTTGTAGGATTTTTCATTCAAAGGCATTGGTGTTTCTATACCAGACTGTGATAAAACCAATCTTTCTACACTCCACCACATACCTATAGAGGTTTGTAAAAGTTTTAGATGTCACACTGAATCTTTGCAAACTTCTATGGAATTAGAGGCGGGGCCGTGATTTCTTTGTAGTTGCACTTACTTGCAGGGCCCAGAACAGGTCCTCTGAAATATAAACACTGAGGCATTTAAAATCGCTGACCCTCTCCATCTCTGATTCCCCAGTGAGGACTGACTCATGGACCTCCGGTTTCCTCCTCCTGAGTTCAGTAATCAGTTTCCTGCTCTTGCAGACATTGGTAACAGGTTGTTGATATCACCCAGCCAAATTCTCATTCTCCCTTCTATATGATGATTTATCACCATCTTTGATTCAGCCAGTGACAGTGGTGTTGTCAGCAGACTTATATATGGCATTGGAACTGTACTTAGCCACACAGCCATCAGCGTAAAGTGAGTAGATCAGGGGGTTAGGCATGCAGCTTTGTGGTGCACCTGTGCTGATGGAGATTGTGGAGGATTGGGGTCTGCGAGTGAGGAAATCGAAGTTCCAATTTCACAATGAGGTATTGAGGCCAAGATCTTGAAGCTTTTTGATTCGTTTTGAAGGGATAATGGTATTGAATGCCGAGCTGTGGTTGATAAAGAGCATCCTGATGTAAGCACCTTTGTAGTCCAGGTGTTCCAGGGTTGAGTGAAGAGCCAATGAAACGGCACCTGTTGTGCCGATAAGCAAATTGGAGCGGATCCAAGTCACTGCTCAGGGAGGGATTGGTGTGCTTCATCATCGTTTCTTGTTTCACAATCTGGGCATCACTGGCAAGGTCAAAATTTGTTGCTCATTACCTGATTGCCCTCCAATGACATTGTTTACGGGAGGGCATTTGGAACTCTAGAACATGGGCATAGCGTTATATCAAAGTCAGAATAAATACAGACAGTAGTTTTCCTTCCTTGAAGGACATGCATGAATCTGAAGTGTTTTTGTGACAGTCTAATAGTTTTTCTCATCATTCGTACTCAGTAGTTTTAGTCTGCATACCTTTGGACTGTAATTAAACAGATTAGCAGTATTTTTTCTATAATTTTCCTTTTCATCATTTTCCAGTCTCTCGGGTGTGGTTAAGCAGCCAAATCATATTTACTCTCTTTATTTATTTTCACAAAAATTACTTCAAGTTGTAAATGGTATAACAGTTTAGTTGGTTCTCTATGGACAGTTTGGAAAGGTGTGTACAAATGCTGGATGATGCTAGATATTCAGTGAGTGGGTGCATAACAAATTTGTGTAACGGCAAGGCAAGTAAGAAATCTGAGCTCATCTCTGATCATGCCACCAGCTCTAATGGAAACCCCATTTTAAGTACTGGACTAAGAGATTCCCCTCAACCTGCTTCAGACCTCGACAATGGAGCCTTGTGGTAGCATACCAGTAAAGATATATTTCCTGCACCACCCTCACACTTCCCACATCTTCCAGTCATAAATGAAAGAAAAGGGGCTTTAACTGAATTTGGAGATATCTGGTTGCTTCTTGGTTGAAAATTCCATGGCTATCTTCAGAGATTCAGGAAATGATGCGAACTTGGGTTTATGCTTGAGCAAATCTTTATCATCCCATTATATACTGCTCTTGAAATCAATGATAGGTAATTTTTAGCTCAAATATACACTCCAATGTCAAGTAGCAATGTCAAGTATGTATGACATAAGGACCGTCATCTCCTGCTGTGCATCCAGTCTCCCTTTGCATAGAAGCATCAATTGCTGAACTAACTGCACTTTTGGAAATCAAAGGCTTTGAATCCATTTTCTCAAAATCTATATGTAAAATCTACATTGGAAAGACTAAAACCCTTCACAGAGTTAGAAGTGCATGGAAAAGATCAAATTCTTTGACTTTAAAAAACTGAATAGTTCATTCTACATTACATCTTTCCTGGTGTGCTGAACAGCAAATGATCTCAGTAATGACTGGAAGCACTGTATGTTCTCAGTTTTATTTACCCTTGCTCTTGCAACTCAGTGGTGCAGGCAATTATGTTTTCATATCTGTTGTATGATTAATATAATCAAAGCAGGAAATGAAACCTGAGACTGTTGTCTGTGGTTTAGCATTACGTCAGGAAAAGAGTTTGCTCCCTTAGTCGTCAAGTCAACAGGTTTGAACAGATATTTGTATTAACTAGGTAATATGTTCTTCTTCATTCTGGTAATAAAGAAATAGTCAACACGTTACCACTGTAGCAATACAGCAACAATGATATATGGCGTGGCCTGTTCATCTTATTTTCATTATTCAAGTAAATCATGGCTAATCTATAGGTTAACTCTATCTACAAGTACATGCCTTGCTTTTTGTAGATACCGGCAACATTTTTCTTGCTTTCCCTTTTTGTAGCAATCACTACAGGTCATCCCAGGTTTTTGCAGGGTGACCTGTTCACAACCCAAACAGTTCGCAAGTCAGAAATGCAGCTGGAATGCTGGTTCCCAGGAGGTGTATGGTGCTTGCAGCTCTATAGCAACCGGCAAATCTATCCTGCTGGTCTCCCAATTGATCATTTGTAATGCAAGAGGCTGTACATAAAGTGAGTATTCCTAAGCTGGGGAAGATCAGCACTTAATGTTGTTTAAACCTTCCTTGATGGATAGAAACAGCAGTGTTCTTTGTATCAATAGATGGAAAGAGAAAAAATCTCTAATGTTGGTAAACACAGGTGGATACTGTGATACTGCAATACAGGCAACACAATTAACAGATCACTACCAAAAAATCTGAGATATGGAATAAAAACTTACTCTCACAGAACTCCCTACTTCTATTTTTTTTAAAAAAGATGTACAGATGATGTGTCTCATATTAAGAAAGGAGGATGGAAATTGTACACCAGTTAACCTGACCACAGTGGCTGGGAAGATGTTGGAGTCAATTGTTAAGGATGTGGTTATGGAGTACTTGGTGACACAGGACAGGATAGGACAAAGTCGGCATTGTTTCAGTAAGGGAAAATCTTGCCTGATTAACCTGTTGGAATTCTTTGAGGAGGTTTGAGAGATAAAGGGGATGCAGTGGATGTTGTATATTTGGACTTTAAGAAGGCATTTGACAATGTGCCATACATGAGGCTGCTTACCAAGTTAAGAAACCTTGCTATTACAGCAACATTATTGTTATGGTTAGAGTGTTGACTGGTTGGCAGGAGGCAGTGAGTGGGAATAAAAGGATCTTTTTCTGGTTGGCTGCCAGTGACTAGAGGTGTTCCATTGGAGTCGGTGTTGAGACCACTTCTTTTTATGCTGTACTGTATATCAATGATTTAGATGATAGAATAGATGACTTTGTTGCCAAGTTTGCAGATGATATGAAGATTGGTGGTGGGGTAGGTAGTGTTGAGGAAACAGGAATGCTGTAGATGGACTTGGACAGGTTAGGAGAATGGGCAAGAAAGTGGCAAATGAAATACAATGTTGGAAAATGCATGATCATGCACTTTGGTCATAGAAATAAATGTACAGACTATTTTCTAAACAGGGAGAAAACCCAGAAATCTGAGATGAAAGGGACTTGGAAATCCTTGTGCAGAACACCCTACAAGTTAACTTGCAGGCTGAGTCGGTGATGAGGAAGGCAAATGCAATGTTAGCATTCTTTTCAATAGGAATATGATGCTGAGGCTTTATAAGGCACTGGTGAGGCCTCACCTTGAGCATTGTGAACAGTTTTGGGCTCCTCATCTAAGAAAAGATGCGCTGGCATTGGAGAGGATCCAGAGGCAGTTCACAAAGATAATTCCCAGAATGAAAGGGCTTTCATACCAGGAACATTTGATGACTCTGGGTCTATACTCACTGGAATTTAGAAAGTTGAGGTGAGATCTCATTGAAACCTTTCGAATGTTGAAAGGCCTAGATAGAGTAGGAGTGGAAGGGTGCTTCTCACAGTGGAGGAGTCTAGGAAAAGAGAGCATAGTCTCAGGGATATCCATTTAAAACAGAGATACGGAGAAATTTCTTTCACCAGAGGGTGAAATTTGTGGAATTTGTTATCACAGGCAGCTGTGGAGGCCAGGTCGTTGGATGTAATTAAGGCAGAGATTGATAGGTTCTTGATTAGACATGGCATCAAAAGTTACGGGGAGAAGGCCTGGGAATGAGGCGGGATAAAAATAATCTGCCATGATTAACAAGAGAAAATATACAGATGCTGCAAACTCAAGCAACGCACACAAAATGCTGGAAGAACTCATCAGGCCAGGCAGTATCTGTGGGAAAAAGTACAGTCGATGTTTTGGGCCGAGACATCAACTGTACTTTTGTCCATAGGTTCTGCCTAACCTGCTGTGTTCCTCAAGCATTTTGTGTATGTTGATCAACCATAATTGAATGGTGGAGCAGATTTGATGGGCCAAATGGCCTAATTCTGCTCCTATGTCTTATGGTCTGTTACTAAAAATTAGAATGCAGGTGGTTTTCTGGGAAAACCAACCACTTCTTCCTCAATTCCCATCCCCCCCACCCCGCCAACCTATCTGCCCTAACAGGGGAGTTGCTTGTTTCTTGCTTTCAGGCTGTATTGAAAATATGAACTCAGTGGCCTCTTTATCAATTATCTCATCTTATTAAAGTGGCCACTGAGTATATATTTGAGGTCTTCTGCTGCTGTAGTCCATACACTTCAAGGTTCGACGTATTGTGCATTCAGAGTTGCTCTTCTACTCATTACTGTCTAATGCATGGTTATTTGAGTTACTGTCATCTTCCTGTTAGTTTGAATCAGTCTGGCCATTCTCCTCTGATCTCTTTCATTAACAAGATGCTTGACCCACAGAGCTGTCGCTCACTGAATTTTTTTTGTTTTTTGCATCATTCTCTGTCAACACTAGAGACTTATGTATGACAATCCCAGGAGAATGGCAGCTTTTGTGATACTCAAACTACCCCATCTGGCACCAACAACACTGAACAACAAAAATTTTGCTTCCTGATTACTTTTGGGTGCATCTTATGAATTTTTGACTACTGATCAGCTCAGAAAAATAGAGGGCTGTAGGTAATCCTAAGTAAATTCTAAAGTAAGGACATGTTCGGCATAGCTTTGTGGGCTGAAGGGCCTGTACTCTGCAGTAGGTTTTCTATGTTTCTATGATCATGAAACTCACCATGAAATTTCCCTATCATGCACAATTATTTTTTAAAACATTGCCTATATTTGTTATTTCAATTCATAATTCAAGTTATAATAACCGATGCCAAGATTAAAGGAGGTACTTTTGTTGGTCCACAAATCAAACAGGTTATCAATGACAGGCAATTCAAAGAATTTCTAGAGGGACCAGAGAAAATCGCATGGAAGGCATTCAGGGATGTTACTGAAAATTTTCTTGGCAACAACAGAGTAGCAAACTACATGCAGCTGGTCGACAAGATGCTGCAAGCATGCAAAACCATGAAGTGCAACATATTCATGAATTTTCTGCATTCCCATTTAAAATTCTTCTCTGCAAATCTTGGTACTGTCAGTGACAAGCATGGTGAAAGGTTTCTCCAGGATATTGCAGTCAAAGTGGTATCAGGGCGACTGGAATCCATCAATGGTGAGTATCTATTGTTGGTCACTTAAGCAAGAAGCCTCAGACACTGAGTACAAATGAAAGTCATCAACAAAGCATTTTTAGCTTAGTTAAACTATTGCAAGGTGTCAGCACCATTACGCAATTAAACATATTATCTTCAATGAAAGTCAATTTCTTGTTTCTCCAATTTCCTATGTTGTATAAGTAGTCTGAAATTATATTTGTGTTCAGCTGCAAGTGGTGTGTCATAAACAAAAAAAAATTCAAGAAGCAACAACTATGAAAAAAAATTGTTGTCTAGTGCAATTATTCTAAAGTCAAAGTCAGTTGGATCACATTTCTTCCCCATTCTGCTGTTTGGTCTGAACAACAACAGAACCTCTTGAACCATTTCTGCATGCTTTTATTCATTATGTTGCTGCCACGTGACTGGATGATTAGATATTTACATTAATGAGCAGATCAGGCATACAGGTATACCTGATAAAGTGGTCACTGAGCATAATGTCACATTGCACCTTTGTTTTTGCACATTATCTGGGAACTCAAATTTCCTACATTAAAATAGCTTTGAGGGTTGATATGATCTTCATTACTTAACAATATTAAGAGAAGATGGATTAATGGAGCCAAGATCTATTTTAGCCTCAAACTAAATGAAATGTCAGAATAGACTCAAGAAGGTGAAGTTTTATCTCTTGTTCCTGATTTATCAATTGTGTTTGTAATAGAAAATCATTTCTGTATTCAGGGAACTAACTCAATAAATAGTTCACAGCTTCGTGAAATTGGGAAGTGTTTAGAGACATATTTTTACATCAATCCATAAAAATATCAATTTTTTGAAATAAGATTATAATTAACTCAAATATATATTTATTCATACTATCAATGAGATATACTGTGAAGATATTTTACTGCCCTTTTTATTGGTGTACAGAGTTTATATTTTACAGTGTAATGACAATCAAATCTCCTCCATTCATTTAATTTATGTCAATCTTATCATAATACATAGTCTATTTGAAGAAAATTGTGAGTCTGGCAGCAAAATACAAAAAAATATGAATATTTATTAAAGCTTGTTTCAGAAATAAGATATAGAAATAATTTTGCATTTGTTATACTCCTAATTGCCAAACATATTGAAAATTGAATGCTGATTCAGATTGTTTCATTAGTGTGAGTTATTTGCTGAATATCGTATAGTGCTTGAAATGTTTTCAAACATTAAGGTGAGACAGTGGAGCAAGTGGTAAAGCTGCTCCTGTAACCCTGGTTCAATTCCAACTTTGGTCATTATCTTTATGGAGTTAACACATTTTTCCTGTAACTGCTCGTTTTCATTCTGGGTGCTGTGGTTTTCTCACATCTCAAAAGTGTGTAGATTGGTAGTTTAATAATCATCATAGGTGAGTGTAAGACTCTGGATGGGAATTTGGGAATCATAAAATGAGTTGGGATAAGACGAGTGTAAATGACTGCCTGATGCCCCAGACTTGATTGGCCTAATTGATTCACCGTATACATTTATATGTGTTTGGAATTTGCTCTGGTGTGTTGGTTAGGGTGCAACATGCAGAAAAAAAATAGCATTCAATAACTATAAAGAAATTAGCATTATTTAAGAAAACAAAACAAAGGTTAAAGTACAGATATGGAATAAAATATGCATAAATGCATAAATACCAGCACGTAGTTACAATGTGAAGAACATTATTAAAAATAGGTTAAAGGGTTTACAGTGCAGTCCATTGAGGGGGGAGGTAGTAAGAGAGAGAAGGAGTGGGCTGGGAGCTAACTAGAATGGTTGATCAGATTATCTACCCGGGAGAAGAAACCTTTAAGATAGTTCTATGCCATATCTATGCTTTGAGTCTATGGTGCACTTGGCTCTTCCAATGAAAAATAATCATGGCACTGTCATAGCAGATACTAGGGCAACCTCCCATTGAGATTTGCTTGGGCCGGCCTGTAGTTTAGCGCATAACAGAGCTACTCCCAAGTGTCGGCTGACCTGCAGCCTTCAGTTCAGCAAAGTATTTCACCCACGCTGGTGGACTCTGGAATCCATTAGAACAGCACCAATATCCAGAGTGAACCTACTGAATTTGATCCTGATTAGTCCTGATGCAAAGTTTTGAGCCAAAGCATCAACAGTTTTTTACATCCCACCATTGCTGTCCAGCCTATAATGTTCCTCCAGTCACTGGTTTGTTTCTCCAGATCCCAGTGTCTGTAATCTCTTGTGATTCCTTAGACCCATTGTAAATACCATTAAAGTGAATGATAGAGACTGCTTGACGCAAGAGACTGCAGTTGCTGGAATCTGGAGCGGCACACTGGAGGAACTCTGCAGATCAGTCAGTATCTATGGATATGGATGTGGGGTCTTGATCCGAAACATCAACTGTCCATTTTTTTCCATAGAGGCTGCCTGACCTGCACAATTCTTGCAGTTTTTATTTTGTGGAAGCGATTGGTTGCCGGGAAAAATACTATATCAATCTTTCCATCTGATTTAACTAAGTTAGCTTACATGTATCTTATTCTTCTCAAATATTTTTTAGTCTTTCATTTGTTAAAATGCAGTTTTTATAATTGGTTTACTCCTGTGATTTTGAATGTTTGTAAACATCAATGGTGTCTAGGGAAATTCAATAGTAGTGACACAGTGAGCTTGGATCAGTGTCCCCAATGGATATCAAAGCCACTTTGCCAGTGTAGTAGTCATTATTTGAAGCCTGCACTCTACTTTACTGAACCACTCCAAATATGCAGGGAGTGCCAATTTGGCAGAGGATTGCAAGACATGAAAGAAAACAATATCGTGATCCATGGACAGAAGGCAGCAATCTTGGGGAAGGCGAATGATCTATCCCATCTGTAATAACTGGACAACAGTTCTTGCTAGCAGTGTTTGTGTTACTAAATATGAAATCCACAATCTACTGTGCACTTCAACCTGTCTCTACACATACTTAGCTGCAACAACTTCTCATCAATAGAATTTGGATTAAAACGCACAAAAGAACATTAAGTTGCATAGTCAGAGATAAGTGAAGTTATAATGAATATGTTAATCTAAAGTAGGACCAAACATCTTTATTTGTCTGGGAAATTTAATTTTATAAACACTGAGTGTCATTCAATTTATCTATTGTTCAGTTTTTTAAAGATGTCTCTCTGATATTATATTTCATTCTCTTTATTTTGCTTTGAATTCAGTAGTTGAATTTATGCTTCTCTATTTCAAATCTATGAGATACAATGAGGATTCTACAATGTGATTGGTTAGAAATATACACTGATGCTTAGTCCACAAACCCTTAGTGCCATTCCTCTCTCTCGCTCTCTCTCTCACATACACACACACACACACACACACACACACACACACACACACACACACACACACACACACACACGACACACGACACACAATACAGATGTAGCCATCAAAGCATCAATACCCAATGGAGGCCTGAGGGAAATCTGAAGACAGCTGTAATGAACAGTCTTGTTCTTTTCTTAATGTCAACAACAACCAGACCATCAGAAGGAAGAAGTTGTTTGATGTTCCTTTCCTTATGCTGTGTATCTGTACTGTTAACTTTGTAAAGGACTGATTGATTGGTATTTAAGTCCATGTCCACAATGTCCGATGTTCTCATGTTATACATTTACTGAAGATAGGATGTTGAGTTAAAATTAGGCCTTCCATTTTCACCCTTTGAGCACATTAGATTGTCATAGAACAGGACATGTTTGGGTTTCATCCCTGTGCTGCACTGCATTGTTTAAGTAAGTGTGCTCATCATTAAATCCTGGAAAAAAAGATGCTTTAATTCTTTATTTTTTTCTCTGTTACCTATGCTGCCATCAGGAAGGAGGTACAGAAGCCTGAAAGCACTCACTCAACCATTGAGTTATTTGTGGACTTCAGTTCTGCATTTAATACAGTCATCCCCCATAAACTGGTCAGCAAACTGAACACTCTTGGCCTTAGCTCCTCCCTGTGCTCATGGGTCATGGATTTTCTCACAGACCGACCACAGCAAGTCAGAATTGGTAAGCACACCTCCACCACCCTCAGCTTAAAAATAGGCACTCCGCAGGGCTGTGTGCTGAGCCCTATGCTCTACACACTCTTTATACATGACTGCACCCCCATCTACACCTCCAACTCCATAATTAAATTTGCGGACGATACCACAGTGGTTGGCCTGATCTCGGACGAGGATGAAACAGCCTACAGGCTTGAAGTGGATCATCTGACGGAGTGGTGTAAGGACAACGGCCTGGTCCTTAACACTTCTAAAACAAAGGAGATGATCGTTGACTTCAGGAGATCAAAGGACAGAGTATACATCCCCCTCATGTACATGGAGAGGTAGTGGAATGTGTGGAAAACCTAAAGTTCCTTGGAGTTATGTTGTCAAAACAGCTGACATGGACCACCAACACCTCGCTGCTTGTAAAAAAGGCACAACAAAGACTCTTCTTCCTCAGAAAGCTGAAACAGGCCAAACTCCCACAAAAGCTGTTGCTTAACTTCTACAGAAGCACAATTGAAACCATCCTGACTAACAGCGCCACAGTATGGTATGCATCGCGTGGTGAAGGCGGCCCAGCGAATTGTCAGGATGGAGCTCCCAGGACTGGACAGCATCTATTCCAGTAGACTCAGGAGGAAAGCAATCAGCATAACCAGAGACAACACACACCCTGGCCACTCCCTGTCTGACCCGCTGCTGTCCAGCAAAAAGTTCAGGATACTAAAAGCCAGAACAAATAGACTGAAGAACAACTTCTATCCCAGGGCTGTGGCCTCCATCACACCACTCCCACAGGACAATGACTGAAACTGTGAGCACACACATGCATGCACAAAGACTCAAATTCTTGCACTAACGGCACTTTATGCATTACTGTGATATTCTGGTGCTGCTGCAACTTATTTTCTGCTACTTATCTATTTAATACTGCTTTTCTATTACTGTCTTGTTTTTATCTACCGCTTTACTTAATTGCCTGAGAGAAGCCAAACAGTTTCATTGTACCTATGTATAATGACAATAAAGATCATTCAATTCAATTCAATTCAAGAACAGCTTCCTCCTATTTGCCATCTGATTACTAAATGGACATTGAACCCATGAACACTATTTCACTACATCTTTACTTCTATTTTTTTACACTACTTACTTAATTTAACAATTTAATATATGTACTACTGTGAATCACAGTTTTTATTCTCTATTATTATGTATTGCATTATACTGCTGCTGCAAAGTTAACAAATTTCATGACATATGCTGGTGATATTAAACCTGATTCTTATTCTGACTACGTAAGGATAAAAGTCTGATATATTTTAAAGAATATCTGAAATTTTAATATGCATATGTCGTCACGCTGATACACAATGAGTGAAAGCAACACACTGAGTTGAGCAGGGTCTGGTTGAACTGTTTATTGTTTCAATCTGCGCGCACTTAAGTGTCCGCTCCCAGTGTCTGCTCTTTGCAGGGTGGAAGTGACATCAGCTTCCGGGCCGAGGTCTGCCCCGCACTCAGAGCCCTCTCGGTTGCCGCTGGCTGCGGACTCACCCACAACTGCTGGAGCCGGTTCGCTTGCCGCGTGGGCGAGCCACCACATGACTCCCCCCCCCCAGAACCGGCGCTAGGAGGTGCAGAGTCCAAGCCCGCACACTGTCAGTTCTTTTAGCTGGCCGGCCTCATCGTTGTGGGGGTAGCACCGCAACTAGGTGTTGAAGGTCTAGATGCACCGGTTTGAGATGGTCAATGGTAAAAGTCTCTTCACGACCGCCAATGTCGAGAATGCAGGTCACTCCATTATGGCGCACCACCTTGTAAGGTCCTTCGTATGGTCGCTGCAGGGGTGGACTGTGCGCACCTTGGCGAACGAAAACATACTTGCTCTGTTGTAGGTCCCTGGGCACGAAAGAGGGTGTTGTTCCATGATGGGATGTTGGGACTGGGGCAAGTGTTCCAAACCGCTCCCGGAGTTTAGTTAGGACTGCCATAGGTGTGTCCTCCGGGCCACGGGGTGCTGGCACAAACTCACCGGAAACTGTGAGCGGGGCACCGTAAATAAGCTCGGCCGATGATGCAGTCAGGTCCTCCTTGGGTGCCATGTGGATGCCAAGCAGCACCCAGGGGAGTTCGTCAACCCAGTCTGGCCCTCAGAGGCGTGCCATCAGCGCTGACCTCAAGTGCCTGTGGAAACATTCCACCAGGCCGTTGGACTGCGGGTGGTAAGCAGTCGTTCGGCGGAGCTGGGTTCTGAGGAGTTGTGCCAGTGCAGACCACAAAGCCGATGTGAACTGCGCACCCCTGTCTGAAGTGACGTGGGCTGGGAGTCCAAACCGTGCCACCCAGGGCTCTGGCGCATGTCTCCGAGGCCGTGTCAGTGAGTGGGATAGCTTCCGGCCACCTCGTGAACCTGTCCACCATTGTGAACAGGTATCTCGCTCCTCTCGAAACCAGCAGTGGGCCGACAATGTCCACGTGGCCATGTTCAAACCTCCGATGTGTCGGCTGCAATGGTTGCAGTGGGGCCCTCACGTGCCTCTGGATTTTGGAGGTTTGACAGTGCGTGTATGTCCTGGCCCAGGGCCCGACCTGCTTGCATAGGCCATGCCATACAAACCTGTCTGCGATCAGCCGGATGGTCGCCCGGATGGAAGGGTGGGCTAAACCGTGCAAGGCGTCAAAAACGCGGGACTTCCAAGCGGTCGGGACAATGGGCTGAGGTTGCCCGGTGGACACATTGCAAAGGAGCTTCTCACTTTCAGTCCCAATGGGTATGTCTTCGAGGCAGAGTTCTGAGATTGCAGTTCAGTACGCTGGCATCTTGCTGTCCAGTCGTTGCGCCTTAGCTAATGCCGCATAATCCACCCCCGGAGACAGAGAGTGCACTGCTTGGACGGAGGTGCATGACAGCGTGTCAGCTACCACGTTGTTCTTCCCGGAGATGTGCTTGATCGTGGTGGTAAACTCAGAGATGTACGACAGGTGGCATTTCTGGCAGCCTGACTGCAGGTCCGACACTTTGGCAAACGCGAAAATGAGGGGCTTGTGGTCTATGAATACTGTGAACTCCCTCACTTCCAGGGAATACCTGAAGTGCCGGATGGCAAGGTACAGGACCAGCAGCTCCCTGTCGAAAGCGCTGTACTTAAGTTCCGGGGGTCGTAGGTGCCGGCGGAAAAAAGCGAGCGGCTTCCATTGGCTTTCGATGAGCTGCTCGAGCATGCTGCCAACTGCCACGTCGGAGGCATCCACAGTGAGGGCAGTGGGGACGTCGACCCGGGGGTGGACTAGGAGCGTGGCGTTTGCTAGTATGCTCTTGGCTTGTTCGAAAGCCACCTACGGCTCCTCTGTCCAGGTGACCTCTTTGACCTTGCCAGACATCAAGCCGAAAAGGGACTGCATGATCCAGGCCGCTGAGGGCAGGAAATGGCGATAAAAGTTAATCATCCCAACAAATTCCAGCAGGCCTTTAACAGTGCTGGTTCTGGCGAATTGGCGGATGGCTTCAACTTTTGCCGGTGGGGGCACAGCTCCGTGGCGGTTGATCCGGTGTCCCAAGAAGTTGATGGTGGATAGGCCGAACCGACACTTGGTGGGGTTGATAGCCAGGCCGTAGTCGCTTAGGCAGCGGCAGAGAAGGTGTAAATGTGCTAGATGTTCCTGGTGGGAGCGGTTGGCGATAAGTATGTCATCCAGTTAGATGAACGGAGAGTCCAGATCTCACCCTACTGCGTCCATCAGGCGCTGGAATGCCTGTGCCGCGTTTTTGAGCCTGAACGGCATCCTGAGGAACTCGAACAGGCCAAAGGGGGTAATGAGGGCTGTCTTGGGTACATCGTCCGGGTGGACTGGGATCTGATGATACCCTCAGACCAGATCAATCTTCGAAAAGATGTGCGCCCCGTGCAGGTTGGTCCTGGATGTGTGGTACCGGATAGCAATCCAACGTGGTGGCATCGTTCAGCCTCCTATAGTCGCCGCATGGTCTCCACCCTCCCGCGGACTTGGGCACCATATGGGCGTCGGAACGCCGCACAATCCCCATCTCCTCCATCTTCTTGAATTCCTCCTTCGTGAGGCAGAGCCTGTCGGGCGGTAGCCTGCAGGCCCGGGCATGAAGGGGAGGTCCCTGTGTGGGTATGTGGTGCATCACGCCGTGCTTGGGGTCTGTTGAGGAAAACCGCAGTGTGATGATAGATGGGAACTCCGATAACACTCTGGCGAACTCGTTGTCGAAATAAGAGACAGAGTCCAGGTGCGGGGCCGGTAACCTGGCCTCACTGAGGGAGAAGATCTGGAACGTCTTTGCATCGACCAATCGTTGTCCCTTCAAATCCACGAGCAGGCAGTGCACGCGGATGAAGTCCGCACTCAGCAATAGCTGTGATACTGCGGCCAGCATAAACATCCATGTAAAGCGGCTGGAACCGAACTGCAAGAGGATGGTTCTTGTGCTGTAGGTGCGGATGGTGCTGCTGTTGGCTGCCATAAGTTCCGGTCCTGTTCTTCTAGTTTGGGTATCGTGGCTCGAGTTGGGTAGGACACTGATTTCTGCCCCTGTGTCCACCAGGAATCTACGCCCGGAGTGCTTGTCCCAAATGTAGAGGAAGCTATCACAGTGACCAGCCACTGTAGCCATCAGGAACGGCTGGTCCTGGCGTTTCCCTGGAATGAGCATGGCGGTCAGCAGCGGCGGGCCTTGGAACCCCACCTTTGATGATAAAAACACCAAGACTCAGAAGTGGTGCCGACCCTTGGTGTGGGTGTTACGTGCTCCGCTGCTGGGGTGTGGGAGGGCTGGACTTCCGGCCGTGCCGCAGCACTAATTTCAGTGGTGGTTCTGCCATTTTGTTTGGTGCGCCAAAGCACGTCCGTGCGGACAGCCACCCTGCGCGGGTTTCTGAAGTCTTCATCTGCTAGCAGGAGGCAGATGTCTTCTGGCATTTGCTCCAGGAAGATCTGTTCAAAAAGCAGGCAAGGCTTATAGCCATCTGCCAATGCTAGCATGTTGCTCATCAGGGCTGATGGTGCACGGTCACCCAGGCCGTCCATATGCAGTAACCGCGTGGCCCGTTCGCAGCGGGAGAGGCTAAGTGTGCAGATTAACAGGGCCTTGAGTACTTCGTACATGTCTGTCGCCGGGGGCTGATGTAGAAACTCGATAACGCGGCCCGCTGTCTCCTGGTCGAGTGCGCCCACCACATAGTAATACCTGGTGGCATCTGAGACAATTTGCCTGACCTGGAACTGGGCCTCTGCTTGCTCAAACCAGACCAGGGGTTGAGTGGTCCAGAAGGTTGGCAGTTTAAGGGAAACTGCATTCTGCAGAGCTGAGTGGTTCAGACTGGGAGATCGTTTCGCTGAACACCTACGCTCTGTCCACCAGAGAAAGCAGAATCTCCCAGTGGCCACACATTTTAATTCCACGTCCCATTCCCATTCTGATATCTCTATTCACGGCCTCCTCTACTGTAAAGATGAAGCCACACTCAGGTTGGAGGAACAATACCTTATATTCCGTCTGGGTAGCCTCCAACCTGATGGCATGAACATTGACTTCTCAAACTTCTGCTAATGCCCCACCTCCCCCTCGCACCCTATCCATTAATTATTTATTTATATACACACATTCTTTTTCTCTCTCTCCTTTTTCTCCCTCTGTTCCTCTCACTATACACCATACCCATCCTCTGGGCTTCCCCCACCTTTCTTTCCCCCTAGTCCTCCTGTCCCATGATCCTCTCATATCCCTTTTGCCAATCAACTGTCCAGCTCTTGGCTCCATCCCTCCCCCTCCTGTCTTCTGCTATCATTTCAGATCTCCCCTCCCCCTCCCCCTCGCACTTTCAAATCTCTTACTAGCTCTTCTTTCAGTTAGTCCCGATGAAGGATCCCGGCCCGAAACTTTGACTATACCTCTTCCTAGAGATGCTGCCTGGCCTGCTGCGTTCACCAGCAACTTTTATTTTGGGTCAAGATCCTTGTTTTTCCAGATTTAGTCTTAAATTCCCAATTCTTCCACATGGAAGAGTACCCAGGTTGTGGCACCACCTTAAAGGATTTCAATGCTCAGTTACAGTTTTAGCTGCCAACTATTGATTCCAATTTACCCAGGCTAGCTATGTTCTTATCCCATTGATATTAACAGAAGGAATATCTTTTTATTATGCCCTGAGAATTTAGCAGTGAAGTGCTGTCAGTGCTGGCAGATAACACCAAAGGAATAGCATGCATTGGCACTATTGCAGACATTGCAAATACAGGTCCAGGCTTAACTACCTGACAGTGACTGAAGAACACGACCTCAAGTGGCTGAGAATTAGTGAGGAAATAGCAACTGAGGTTTACCAGCTTTTAAAAATGCAGTATCGAGTAATTAGGTGTCTGCCTGCCTGTCTTGTTTGCATAAAAATTGACATTCATTTAAGTCTTCTTGACTACGAACAAAACCTTGCAAAGATGATTTAGTTCCAATGCACCAGGTTCATTTATATTCCAATGCATTGATATATAAAGCTGGGTGCATGTTGCATACAAATAGGGCACTTGATCACTTGTAAGGGTAATTGTTTGTGAATTACATGAATTATCTGTCCTGGGTTGTGGCTTGTAGCAGTGGCAACATTGCATTGATAAAAATCTGTAGAAAGCATTCTTCTAGGGTGCATCACAACCTGGTATGGAAGTTGTCCTGTCCAAGACCGAAAGAAGCTGCTGAAGATTGTGAACATGGCGCAGCACATCACAAAAAACAATCTTTCGTCCGTGGACTCACTTTACACCGCACACTGTCGGAACAGTGCTGCCAGGATAATCAAGGACACAACCCACACAGCCAACACACTTTTCGTCCCTCTTCCCTCCAGGAGAAGGTTCAGGAGCTTGAAGTACTCGTACGGCCAGATTTGGGAACAGCTTCTTTCCAACTGTGATAAGACTGCTGAACGGATCCTGACCCGGATCTGGGTCCTACCCTCCAAATATCCGGACCTGCCTCTTGGTTTTTTTTTGCACTAACTTACTTCCCATTTTTCTATTTTCTATTTATGATTTATAATGTAAATTTTTAATATTTACTAATTTTAACTGTTTTAAATATTTTTAATATTTAATATTTGTAATCCGGGGAGTGTGAAGCGCAGAATCAAATATCGCTGTGATGATTGTACGTTCTAGTACCAATTGTTTGGCGACAATAAAGTATAAAGTATAAACACTTGTCCCTGCAGACACAATATTTTGTTCAATAACTTCAATCATTTTGGTTTTCTGGCTACTACTAATTGATTTTTGTTCACTTAAAGTTGGTTATGAGTAGTGAGGTGGTTAACTTGATTCAAACCAAGCTTTGATGCTAAAAAGATGCCGATCATCTTTGGAGTCTGAAGCACTAGTACAAAAAATTTAGACAGACATCACAGAGCAAGCCTTTTCAGTCCACCCAGCAAGCCACCGATTTTAACCCTACTCTCATCATAGGATCATTATAATGACTAATTAACCTACTAACCAGTATATCTTTGGACTGTGGGAGGAAACCAGAGCACCCAGAGGAAATTCACGAGTACACAGGAAGAATGTATAGCAAAAACTTTCTTACAGAGGGATGGTGCCAGAATTGAACTTCGAAATTCTTCAAAGGATGTTTGTATAGCACCTCAGCTTGTCAGTGCAGTCTGCATGTAACTTCAAAACTAAATCCAAGCTCAATTAGGATATTTTTGATATAACTTTCATAACTGACCTGGATAACCATTGAGAGGTAACTGCATCACTGAGTTAAATTGTCTAATTGCAATTCCATAGTTTATAGGTGAAAAATGTCTCCAAATATAATAAATCATTCCTCCAAAAACAACTGATATAAGCCTTTCAGGTTCACCAATTATGGAGTGTTTATGTGGAAATAGATTTGATTCAATACCAATCTCTTCCTCTTTGCTGAGTTTCAGTGAATATTTAGTGTGAGTGGATTGATGGGATGAGACTAAATGGTTCTGTACTTTGGACTGTGAAACTGATTACATCTAAAAATAACCCATCACATTGAGGTGTATTATATAAAATATATTCCATTTACCACAGCTGGGAGCTTCCTGAAGGGAAAGGAATTGCCTTGACTGTTATGTGCATTGACATTGTAAGCAAGTTATTTTTTTAAAATACAATTACAATGTCACTATGCAAAAGGAAGCTGAACAATTGTTTCACCGTGTTGTTAAATCGATGGTTTCCATCATCTCTGAAATTTATTGACTGACACTGTGCAAGCACATGTGCTTTGCTAATATAACAGCAGCGCTCACTAAATTTACCTGGGCCACATCCTGAAGACCAATCTCAGTGTCCCAGACGGTACCAGGGCAGAGACTTAATGCAGTTGCAGAGTCTCCAATGACATAATGAAGGATCAGAACAAGACCTACCACTCAAACATGACTGAATGAAAGAAAGAAAGGAAAAAATGACCCACTTATACAAGTGGAATAGCCCCAACTGCCAAGTATGTCTGAATGAGCAACAATTAAAACAGCATGTAAGCATGGTATTTAATGATAAAGTGAAGCTTTCTATGTATTTTAAGTACTTTTCTGAACTTCTATTTTCCCTCGTGCCTCAAGAAGGCAACTTTCACCATTAAAGATCCTACCATCCTGGCCGTACCATATTTTCATAGCTCCCACTGGACAAGAGGTACAGAAGCCCGAAGTTCCATACCACCAGAATCAAGAACAACTTCTTCCCTTCAATCATTCATATTTGCGCATATGACAATAAATTTGACTTTGACTTTTTCCTCAGTATGTGACCAGGTTATTTTTTTACATAAGCCTAGTGTTGTGTATGTGGCCTGGTTACACAACAATGCTCTTAATAAAAACGCTGGAGACAGGAGCTAAGTTTCAGCGTTCTTTACTAGCATAATCTGAAGTCAGCACACGCATACAGATCAATACGCGCCTAATGGCGCATGCAACGACGTGTTACTAAAACATAAAGTAGTCCCTTATTATAATGTAGGCTATAAGGTACATTCCTCCCCTTTTATTTTAATAGTGTATCAACTGTTTTTTTTAATGGGGCATTATGCTAAACAAATATGTTTACCCTTAACATACAAATGCCTACTATTTGTACTTAGCAACTTAATAATATCAAATTATAACAAAGTAATGTAATAATATTGAATTATAATAAACCTTTTTGTTTACTTTTGGTCTAAGACCCATTTATAACTCAAGTCTTTGGGGGGGGGGGGTCTTCTCTAGATTGCCCGGCAGTGAAGCAAATAGGTCTTCACTCTATTGTTTGGAATAAATAAAACAACCCACAAATTGGCAGGTTCCAGCCATAAAGAGTAGTCACCTCCATCTTGCAAAGCTGACGAAAGCAAAGTGAAATCTAATATAATTCCTTTCCACTTGTTCTGTCTCCAGTTGCAGAAAAAAACTCTACATTTTGTATTCTTTCCTTGTATTGTTGATCTAGTTTCTTCATCCTTTTCTGATATTCCTGCAAAGTGCCTTCCTGTAACTGCTGTAGATGTCTTTTGAGAGACGTCAATTTCTCCTGGTACATCTACTCTTTTACTTCCAGGTAGTCTTCATCATCCTGCTTATTGGCAATATCTGTCTACCTTGCATCCTCTGTATCTTCATCCAAGTCATGGCCACAGATACTACGTTCGTCCTCATCGTCGACGCTGTCTAGCTCCTCGTCGTCGTTGTAATAGTTGACAATGGGTGAGAGGAGAGCTGCGGACATCTTCCCCACTGAGCTGCCTTCCTTTGTTGACACAACTTGTGCCTTGATGGTGTGCCAATCCAACTGGATTTTCCTGAGCCATTCATGTCCTGGCACCAGTGGTCCTCCATTTTTCAGTACATAGAGGTTCAGCTACTGTGTTTTGTCTCCGTAGGTCACTGTCACTTTAATTTTACCTTTGGGACGCACTTTCTGACCTGTAGTAGTTTAGTTCGTTTCAGAGGTATATGAGAAAACAGTCGTTTGTAGTCATGTACAGAGATCACTGTTAAAGCTGAGCCTGATCCTTATTACTCTTCGATCATCTGTCTCTTGCACGATGTGAAGTTGCAGACAAGACAATTCACTTTTGTCTGAGTCATTTTCATCAGAACTGCTTTCTTCTATTTTGTGTACATTGTTGTATTTTCCTTTCTGAAGTTTCTTGTTTCTCCGTATTTTGTCCTTCTTCTGCTGTTTACCAGCTTTGCATACTCTGCCGGTGTGGCCCTGTTTGCCACAGTTTCTGCATTCTTTGTCTTTAAACCAACAGTCATCAGGGTCATGTGACATGTTCCCACAATGGTAACATTTCTTTCCTTCATTTCTGTTTAGTGACATTTTATTTGTAGCATATTCCAAAGGTTTTTGTTGTATCTCTGAAGCACCCCATGCTGCTGTTTCTGTTGATATTGCAATGTTCAGCGCCTTTTCTAATGTGAGGTCTTTTTCACCCAGGAGCTTCTTCTGTGTGGTTTCACGGTGCATGCCACACACTAACCTGTCCCTCAATGTGTCCGATAGACCAGCTCCAAATTGACAATGTTCTGATAATTTGCACAATTCAGCACAATATTCAGAAATGCTTTCATTTTGCTCCGATTCTGTTTGTGAAATTTGAACCTTTTATTAATAACCAGTGATTTGGGGTTTAAGTGCTGTTGGAGAGTATCTACTCTTTGCTTGAATGTTTTGTCAACTGGCTTTTCGAGGGTTAACAAGCTCTGTAACAGCCTGTATGTTTTTGCTCCCATAATACTGAGTAAGATGCTGGCTTTCTTTTCATCATTAACACCATTAGCCTCACAATATAACTCCACTCTCTCAATGTAAGGCTACGTCCACACTAGACCGGATAATTTTGAAAATGCCGGTGTTACGTAAAAATGATACGAAACCACACCAGGCATTTTTGAAAATACCCTTGTCCACATTAAAACGGGTATTTGGGCAAATCTCCTCCTAATGGGCATGCGCAGGTCATATCTACAGAAAACAAGTGAAGAGGAAACGGTATACTTGGTGCACGTTTGTCCAGTTACAGACTAGAAAAACTTAAAAGGAAATTGCCAAACGACAGACAGCTGTTGGCTCTCGTGCAGGAGGACTTAAAACTAAAAAATCAAATACTGGAGCATATGGAGGCAACCAACAGGGAGTTCATGGACAGTATGACCCGGCTGTTGAACATTGAAAAACTGACTATCTCCATTGCAGAGGGATTTGCAATGATGACGAATATGATGGCTCCCCCCCAAGTACTTTTCACCACCACAATACCAGTCTCACAGTCACCACAATGGCTACACATATGGACACACAGATCCCCAGGTGGCCTCACCAACATCTTCCCCACTCCCACAGAGGGGTCACCCTGGAAACATTTCATACAGCCATAGTCTCTTCATCGATGAAAGGGACAACAGATTTTTTAAAACGTCCTGTTACCCCGTACAGACTACAACGCCCAACCAGTGTTTTCAGATTTGAACACTCTGGAGAGTGTTTTAGAAAAGCTCCGTTTTCAGGCGAGGAAAACGCCATATCAATGTGGACGGAGGGTCAAAACGAAGAGAAAAAGCTTCGGTTACAGATTTATCCAGCCTAGTGTGGACGTAGCCGACGTTGCCCAGTCTTCAATGCCACTATCAAATACTGTAATGGTGCCAACCATCGCTATCTTTGTTATGTTAATAAAGCCCCATTTTCCCCTTGTTTTCTTTCTGACTCACGTGTCATTTTTGCAAGCGCCACAAGCGCACTCTGTCTAGATGTGTGTGTTGCTCGTTTTTATCTCCCTTTTGGGGCAGGCAGACCCTCAGCCCTTGGGGTCAGCGCCGACTGTGGTCTCGCCTGGACATTCTACGGCTCCAATTGTGTCGCTCAGTTTCCCGACGTTCCCGACCCTGGATGTGCTCCTGCTTCCTTTCGGACTCACAGCCTCGCTCTGCCTCCTTCTCCTGCTCTTTGGCTCGTTCCTTGTGCTCTCCCTCCGAGTGTCGTTATCAACTAAAACACGGAGTTCTGATAAGATGTAGGTTCATTAACCTCGTCGCCAATTTGTTGTGTATATGGCCTGATTACATAACAATGTTCTTAATAAAAACGCTGGAGACGGGAGCTAAGTTTCATGGTTCTTTACAGGCATAACCACACCCCGAGGCCCGGCACCCCCTTACAGACCCTCCAGGACCCGCCACAAGACAAGGAAGAGTCCATGGAGGAGGGGAGAGCTGAGGGGGAAGGCTGCTAGAACGTCGTGGGCAAATGCAAAAAGGCCCGAAAGGCTGTGGCCAAATGAGGGTGGAGAAACTAAAGAAAAGGGCAGGGAACCACACAGCCTCCAGTACCCTGTCCTCTTCGGAGGAGGAAGCAGTTGGGGGAGGCCAACAGCTCTGGCAGAGGAGGTGGCTGGCAAAACACGTGGAGAGGAGGGGAGAGAGCAGAGAAAGTCTGCTGGTCACCCCCCAAGTACAGGAGGCAGAGAGCAGCAGAGACCCCCAGCGCCGGGAATCCGGGAGCAGAGCCACAGCCAGCGCCCAGCAGCCTGAAGGGGAAGCAGCCCTGGAAGTCAACAACCTTCCCAGACTCAGAACCAGAAATGCCACACCCAGGGGAGGATTACCTGTGGTACCTGAGCACACAGAAGGTGAAAGACTTCACAAAGGTGGTGGGCATGAAGTCTCAGGACTGCAAAGGTGAGGACGGCGAGCAGTTGAAATAAAGAAATTTAAATGATAGCAGACCTTAAATTGGCGTGGTTGAATGTGTGCAGTTTGAAGCGTACTGGGCGATGCATCAGCGCGCTTCAGTACTTGGACACTGTAAAGGCCGACGTGCCATTCCTCCAGGAGTGCGGACTACCACACCTCCGCAACTACCCGAGGTGGTCACGGTGGTGGACCAAGGGTTTGCCTGTGTGGCTGGGGGGGCAACGATTGTCGCACCTCCGGCCTGGAGATTCTGCTACGGTGGGGCAACTTCTCAATCACCCAAGTTAAAGAGGTGGTTGCGAGGTGCCGCCTGGTAGCAGACGTCAAACACCAGGGCACTCCGCTCCGGCTGATCAACGTCTACACCTCCCCCGTGCGGAGCGAGCGGTAGGCCGTCATCCCACATCTCACACAGACAGGAGAAGGAAGAAAAACTCTCCCTGCCATGCCCAACCACAATCCGTCTCTGAATCATCCGAAAACTTCGAGCCTCCGAATCAGCTCTCCGACACTGAGTACTGAGCGCCATCTCTGTCCAAACGATTCGACCTCAATCTCGGTCGCCAACAGCAGGCAAAGCCGGGGATTTTGAGGCCTTCCCTCCAGAAGATTCCCGACCGAGCAGTAACGACAGCAGCGAACGAGCATTTCAGGAACTTCTCCAGATGTTCCTCTGTGCTTTCACGTCCATCTTCATCAATTCAGAATTGTCCATGGCCCCTATTTAATGGATATGATATCATTTTTCACCGGAGGGCTGCGCACGCACAGCGTGCTGCTCTCTCTCCTCCCGCCTATTATTCCAGATTTGGGGAGCGAATCCGGAATTGGATCAGACCGCTCTACACAGACATCCATAGTGCAGTCCAGGTCAACGGGTGGGAAACAGACAGCTTCCCCATCAGTTCTGGAGTCAGGCAGGGCTGTCCCCTCTCCCCTATCTTGTTTGTCTGCTGCATCGAACCCTTTGCCGAAGCCATCAGGAGGGATGAGGGCATAAGAGGGGTGACACTGCCAGACAGTGGAGGGACCCAAGTGAAAACCTCCCTGTGCATGGACGATGTCACCATCTTCTGCTCTGATCTGACGTCAGTTCGCAGGCTGATTGGCATCTGCGAACAGTTTGAGCTAGCGTCGGGGGCCAGGGTCAACTGCACGAAGAGTGAAGCTATGCTCTTCGCTAACTGGCCCGACCAATCCAGTGTCCCCTTCACCATCAGGTCTGATCATGTGAAGGTGTTGGGGATCTGGTTCGGAGGGGCTGAGGCGTGCAACAAGAACTAGCAGGAGCGGACTGCCAAGGTGAAACAGAAACTGGGTCTGTGGGGAGGGCGCTTCCTATCGATAACGGGCAAGAACCTGGTCATCAGGTGTGAGGTGCTCTCAGGGCTGCTGTACTTGGCGCAGGTGTGGCCCACCCCCGCTCCTACAGCTCGGAAATCACCCGGGCTGTCTTCAGGTCCGTCTGGCGATCCAAGATGGAGTGGGTCCAATGGACCGTCATGCACAAGTCCCTGGACAATGGGGGCAAGATTGTCCCCAATGTAGCCCTCACCCCAATGGCCAGCTTCGTGTGTGGCTTTATCAGGTTGTGTGTAGAACCCAGGTACGTGGGCACCAAGTACAACTATGTGCCCAGGTTCTACCTGACGCTCTGACTACGAAGGATGGGTCTGGCCCCGCTCCCGCGCAATGCCCCAGTCAGCTGGTCGTTGCCGCCATACCTGTCCTTCGTAGAAAAGTTCTTCCAGGAGAATGCCTTTGACCACAGGGCCATCAGGCAGTGGTCGGCACTTAATGTCCTGCTGGCACTGCAGGAGAAGGACATGATCGACACAGTGGGGTGGTTCCCTGAGCAGACTGTCCAGTTCATCTGGCAAAATGCCTCATTGTCAGACCTCACCAACAGGCACCAAGATCTCGCCTTGCTGGCGGTGAGAGGGGCCCTCCCAGTCAGATTCCTCCTGTATGCCCGGAATGTTGTCTCCACACCCCGCTGCCCACACGAGGACTGCAGTGAGGAGGAGTCTGTGACTCACCTCTTTGCAGACTGTGAGTTCGCAGAGAAGGTGTGGAGGAGGATTGACGGGCTAGTGTTACGTTTCCTCCCCAGCAGCTGTGTAACAGAGGACTGTCTGATCTATGGGCCGCTCCTGGGGATGCACACGGAGACCAACATCTGGTGCCGCTGGCAGATCATCAACTTGGTGAAAGACGCTCTTTGGTCAGCCGGAAACTTGATGACCTACCAGCACATGGAGATGTCCGTGGGAGAATGCTACCGACTAGCACATTCTCGGCTGCAGGAGTACATGCTGAGGGACACACTGAAACTCGGTGCAGCCACCGCGAGGGCCCGGTGGGGAAGGACCACGGTATAGGTTTCTTCACCCATGGGAGTGGGAGGGGTCGGGTGGTGAGGAGTATACCCCTCAACAATGGTGTGGTAAGGTGAACCAATGGAGTGCCATGTGGGTGGTCAAAAGTATGGATATATAAAGACCATAAAGGAAACATATGTAAAGGATTGAGAGTCATCGAATGGTTTATTGTATATAATTTTATTTTTGAATGAAGTATATTTTGAAGTTAAAAAAAACCCGAACTCATCACACACGTACAGCTCAATGAGCGCCTAATAGCACATGCAATGACGTGTTACTAAAACATAAAGTAGTCCCTTATTATAATGTAGGCTATATGGTACACCTAGAAAGGCAGATAGAACCTCAATTTGCTGGAAGAGGGCACCCTGAGATATGCAAACTTTTCCCCATGCCATACTACAAGGTCAACCTGGACTATTTAGCTAGGTCTCTGGAGTGGAGTTTATACTTCACAACCTCTGACTCCAGAGGTGAGAGTGCTATTACTGAACTGTAGCTAATAGCTAACCAAAAGGTTTAGAGTGATCCAATAATTCTAAAACTTAGATCTAAACAATAGGAAATTATATTTTTTCTGCTATTTGATCCTTTTTCATCATTATGTGTTCAGCACATGGTGACACATTAGTTAACATATTTCTGCCATACCTTAATATATAGCAGATATATCATCTCAGATATATCATTGGTTATGTTTTTCTACTTGATTATAAAGACTCTTTATATGCTGACAGTCTGTCAGTGCGATACATTTTCACCAGACATGAGTATCTCACTGGACGCTACCCTGGTAATCAGAGGTTGCAATTTTCATTTCCGCTCACTGAGGCAGTCTCCCTTGAGGTTAGAACCCACAGCTCTCAGACTCGGAGAAAATTATACTTATCACACAAAATATCTGTTTCTAAGAAAAGTAATTCCTTTCCATTTTCTCATTTATAACTACTTTTTATTTTGCCTGTGGAATGTTCAGTACTGGCTCGCCCCAGGTTACAAATACTTGACTAATGTACAGGCCAAACATACAGCTGAGCATTTGGGACACCGGCAGGAAGCTGCTGTGGAGCTGATGGCTCCTTTGTCGTGTGGGAACTCAGCTCGTGGTAATATTGTTGATTTAAACACACTGGTTTAACTACACGTTGCCCTTGGTTGGCTGATTTTTTTATTTAAATATATTGCTGTGCAGCTGCATTTCTAAGCAGTGGACTGCAGAGGTTATGAACATTTCTAAGGAATGGAATTCTGTCATAACCTGGAGAGGACCTGAACTTGATTTGGAAAGAGACTGTGGTAACATTGCCTTGCCTACGTGCTCATGCCAAAATCATGTACTGTATATTTTTGAAATCCCAAAAGCTGTAAACTCCTGATGGAGTAGTAACTACCAGTAACAGCAGCAGCTGGACAGCAAAGCACAACGCAACTCACAGATGAAGCACTCTGGAGCACTCCTGCCACGGTGATAAAATATTGAACTGAAATTTGTGGGCCAACTGGCCAGATGTAAATGCCCAGGCAAGAGAATCTGCCACTGATAGTGTTAAGGTGCTTGAGCTGAAATCTAATGAGAGAAAAGAAATCATACCAGGGTATTACTTAATTATTGATATAAAGGAGGAAGGTATCCAATGCACAGGTCTGCAGTTAGCTCTGAAGTTTGATCTGAATGTGATTCAATTTCATTCAATGTCATTCAATTTTAGCAACATCAACTGACACCCAAATATCCTCCCAATCTGATTAGATTAGCCATGAATTTAAAATGGACAAAAAATTCAATGATAATCTCACACTATAAGTATGAATATTTAAGTTTTATGCTTTTAATTATTCATATACATCAGATACAGCATGTTTAGAAACTAAAATTGGGGAAGCTAATCAATTTTTAATGTGACCTCTACTTATGCCATTAAAATAAATCAGAAACAGGGAACTCAAAGCCGGTCATGTGAGGTTGAATGAAAAATGAACATTTGAAGAAACTGCTGGAAAACAGCAGGTAGGTGACATTCCTTTGCACTGCCCCTGAAAGATGTGACCACAATTTTAAAAGGACCGCAACATTTAATTGGAGGTCACATAAATTTATAGCCGGGAAAGGGTAGTTTTAGAGGTGGAAATCATCCTGACAAAAGATTTGTCAAAAGAAGATGTTGCTTCTTTGCAGAATTATAATTAGGTATAATATCACTGACTTATGTTGTGAAATTTGTTGTTGTGTGGCAACAGTACAGTGCAATACATAAAAAAATAAATAATATTAAATGACCATTACCCTGGGGCCAAGGTGCAAAACACAGTACCAACAGTTATATACAGCCCAAGCACACATCGCACATATAAGACAACAGTAAAATACAGTCACACAAAAAATATATAGTTGAAGTCTTTGAGTCAATGAATGTTGCAGCAGTCTACATTCAAACACAACAGATCTTGTCTTCTGCTGAGCAAACACTGGAAAGCAGCACCAACTCCAACATGGACACTGCACCACACCACGCCACCTCCAGCACTGCAGTGGAGCACACTGACTTTGATGCTTCTCTCCTGGGTGGAAGCAAACAAGCAACACCACGGTTTGAGGCCTAGTCCTCCCTACAACCAATGTCACACAGCTCCCCTGCTGTCTGCATCCACCATTCGCCAATAAAACAGTGAATCAGACTTGTAGTATTCCACATTACCAATGTCCAACAGGGTCTTGTGATCACTAGAAGAGCAACTATGATGATGGCTCTCTGTTAGACTGAGAAAGGACTGCAGACAGAAAGCTGAATCCAGGGAAAAATTTGTTCAGCTGCATTTATACCTCATGCTGAACATGGTTGGTTCAGCACAACACTGTGGGCTGAAGGGCCCATCCTGTGCTGTGTTATTCTATGTTCTATATTATAACACATTGTATCTCCCAAACATCCAAGATGGAAGTATCTTCCATTGATATGGTGTTTACTCTCTGATGTAGCTATATGAAAACTTTGAGCAGTAATCTAAATGCAGGTCAATCATCATTGGCTAATAGATCTGGGTGATTAATTGGGGAGCAGATCACTTTCAATAAGTCAAAGGCACTCCTGATCACACAATTGTTTATCTGTGTTGTATGTATGTTGCACAGCATTCCAGGAAACAAGGCATACATCAATGTTCAGATCTTTATTGTACTTAGTTACTTACTTGGGCCCTTACCTCTGAAGTGGAGCATAGGCCATCGATGACCTCCCATCTCCATTGCCCTTTGAAGGCGATGGTATGGTCGGAGTTCATCAATGATTCTGCAATCCATTGCAACCACTGTACAGGAGATTGGACTATACAACTTCACCAGAGCCCTTCTGGCCAGCCTTACCTGTTTCTACCTCTCATGGAGAGGACACAGGTTGGACTTTAAGAGGCAATATTCAGATCTTTATTGCTCTGACCAACATTAATTGTGGTTGGCAGAGCAGTTATTAGTTCTGCATTTATTGCTAAATGTTTGCCAATATATTTGGAACCTTCAGTTCAGACCTCTGATGTGCAGAAGAGATATTGCTCATGGTTGACCTTGTTTGCTTTTTTTTTTGTTGTACAAGATGCAAAGCTCTCCGGTAGCTCAGTGTAGTGACCTCGGAGATAAGTCAAAGGTAAGATAGGTGGAGGTGCAGGTAGTGTTGCGGGAGAAGGAAGTCTGGAGAATGACATAGACAAATTGGGAGAATTTGCAAAGAAGCGGCAGATGGAATATAGTGTAAGGTAGTATATGGTCATGCGTTTTGGTAGAAGGTGTAAAGGCATAGACTATTTCTTAAACAGGGAGAAAATTTAAAAATAAGAAGTGCAAAGGGACAGGATTCTCTGAAGGTTAATTTGCAGTTTGACTTGGTGGTAAGGAGGGCAAATGCAATGTTAGCATTCATTTTGAGGACCAGGATACAAAAGTAAGGATGCAATAGTGAGGCTTTATAAGGCATTGGTCAGTCAGTGCTTGGAGTATTGCAGACAGTTTTGGGCTCCTTATCTAAGAAAGGATGTGCTGGCATTGGGTCTGTAGGAGTTTTATGAAAATTACTCAGGAAATGAATGGGGTAACATATGAGGAGATTTTGATGGCTTTGAGCCTGTGGTCACTGGAGTTTAGAAGAATGAAGTGGGGATCTCATTGAAACCTATTGAATATTGAAAGACTGGGATAGAGTGGATGTGGAGAGGATGTTTCTTAGACTGGCTGAGTCTAGGACCAGAGGGCACCACCTCAGAAAAGAGGGTCATCCATTTAGAATAGAGATGAAGAGGAACTTCGTTAGCCAGAAGGTCAAGAATCTGTGGAATTCATTACCACAGACGACTGTGGAGGCCAACTGATTGAGTATATTTAAAACAGAAGATGGTAAGTTCTTGGTTAGTCAAGGCGGCAAAGGTTAGGGGGAGAAGGAGAGAGATAATAAATCAGCCATGATAGAATGGAGGAGCTGACTCGATGGGCCAAACGGCCTTATTCTTCTCCTCTGTCTTATGGTCTAAGTATCCGCCTGCCGCTGACAGGCATTTTGCAAGTGATGAATTCCATGCTCTAGAACAAAATATACCACAACACAACAATTTAGTTTCAAATAATGTCATGTTATGCATCAACATTAGAACAGGTACCTGCACCTTATTATGATGCAAGAGTTATGTCAATATCACTGATGCAAGGAGCTCATAATAAAGGCACTGTTCAAAAGCATGTGGAATAACTTTGTTGCATTTGAAGGCAGATGAAGCAGAATCTCAAAACTACATAAAGATCAACTTGCAGGCAAGAGCAACACTTACTCATGCCCACTGTTTAGAGCATGTAATTAGTTTCCTTATCACAAAAGTTACAGCACATCAGGCATCGGGCTACATTCAGTTCTTTACTGCAGGCAACCCTTGATTAATTGTTGAAATTTTTGTTTCACTTGCTGTTTTATAGATAATTGAAACTATCAGCGCAAAGGTGTTACACAAAGAGAACATAAAAGAATAGATTAGGAACAGTGCTGCTTCTTACTGGAAAATAATACATTTGATATCCCTATCTCATCACGCCCAATCCCGAACAATAAGTAGCCCAGCCAAAACATATGGAATAAGAAGCATAATGTTCATTTAAGCAGACCTTTCTTCAATAACTTGTTAGCATCAGGAGTGGGTAATAGGTGCACAGATTAAGATACTGTATCTTTCCATCTACCACAATGTAACAATTTGCATATTCAGCATCCAACAGTCCTATTACGTTAATGATAAGAAAAACGTTATCTGCCATTTTCAAGGCTTCAAAGGATTCAAAGTACATTTATTATCAAAGAATGTATGTAGTACAGACAGCCACGAAATAAAGAATGAAAAAGGAACCCATTCCAGGAAACAAGAAAACCAGTGATATCATTTAAATATCTCTACATACATTTTGAGAGGTATTAAATTGACTTCTATCACTTCCATTGGAAGATCTTGGAAACATTGCCAAATGCCTTCAAGCTGGAAGAATGGTTTCTTTGTTAGGTTTCAGTCAGTGGAAAGTTCCAACTGGAACCTCATACAAAAAGCTGGAGGAATACGATGGGTCAGACCCCATCGATAGAGGGAATGGATAGTCACATTTTGGTTTGAGTCTCTTCAATAGGACTGGCTGTTGTTTCTCAACATATTGAAGTAATTTTATCTAGATATTATTAAATACAATTTATATGGTTACAAAGTTCTCACTCACTGTCATTGCAATCATCACTGATTCGAGAGTTTGAGGCCTGGGTTATCAACCAAGGTCTTCTTTGGAAAGTCCTTAGTCAATAGTGAAGATTGAAGCCAGAATGTCAATCAGAAGGCCAGATCAAAGCTTAAAGGAGGTTTTGAAAAGCATTAAGTTAGATAAGTTATTGAGACCGGATGAGATATATGCCAGGCTACTGTGAAAAGCGAGGGAGGAGATTATTGAGCCTCTGGAGATGATCCTGAAATCTGCTGGAGGCTGGGGGCGGAAGACAGCCTGTCCTGGGGATAGATGACTGGGTATATATGTGGTGAGGGAGAAGGCAGGAGGGCGGAACAAGACTTATTTTGCTGTTTTGCTTTTCTGCTTGGTATGTTCTGTTTTGTTGTGCTCTGTATTATTCCACTGAGCGTGGTAGACTTGTTATCTTGGCACTAGCATAAACATAGGACATAGAATATAGAAATCTACAGCACATTACAGACCCTTCAGCCCACAATGGTGTGCCGACCACATAACGTACTCTAGAAACTGCCTAGAATTTCCCTAGCGCATAGCCCTCTGTTTTTCTAAGCTCCATGTACCTATCTAAGAGTCTCTTAAAAGACCCTATTGTATTTGCCCCTACCACCTTCGCTGGCAGTGAAATCCATGCACCTACTTGTGTGAAAAACTTACCCCTGACATCCCCTCTACACCTACTTCCAAGCATTTTAAAACTATGCCCCCTCCTGCTAACTATTTCAGCTCTTGGAAAAAAGCCCCTGGCTATCCACACGATCAACGCCTCTCATCATCTTATACACCTTTATCAGCTCACCTCTCATCTTCCGTCACTCCAAGGAGAAGAGCCCAAGTTCACCGAACCTATTCTCATAGGTATGCTTTCCAATCCAGGCAACGTTCTTGTAAATCTCCTCTGTGTTCTTTCTATAGTATACATATATTTCCTGTAGTGAGGTGCCCAGAACTGAAGACAGTACTCCAAGAGGAATGTGACCAAGGTCTTGTAATGCTCTAACATTACTTCATGGCTCTTGAATTCAATCCATGGTTGATGAATGCCAACACACCATATGCCTTCTTAACAACACTGTCAACCTGCGCAGCAGCTTTGAGTGTCTGAATACACAGACCCCAAGATCTCTCTGATCTGCCACACTACCAAGGTGCTTACTATTAATACTATTTTCTGTCTTCAAATTTGACCTACCAAAGTTAACCACTTCACATTTATCTGGGTTGAACTCTATCTGCCACTTCACAGCCCCGTTCTGTATCCTATTGATGTCCCGTTGTAACCTCTGACAAACCTCCACACTATCTACAACACCCTCAACCTTGTGTCATCAGCAAACCTACTAACCCAGCCTTCTACTTCTTCATCCAGGTCATTTATAAAAATCACAAAGAGGAAGGGTCCCAGAACAGATCCCTGTGGAACACCACTGGTTACCGACCTCCATGCAGAATAAAAACCCGTCTACAACCACCCTTTGCCTTCTGTGGGCAAGCCAATTCTGGATCCACAAAGCAAGATCCCATTGGATCCCACATCTCTTTACTTTCTGAATGAACCTCGCATGGGAAGCCTTATCAAATGCCTTACTGAAATCCATATACACTACATCCACTGCTCTACCTTCATCAATGCATTTTGTTACATCCTCAAAGAATTCAATCAGGATCAGAAGGCACGACCTGCCCTTGACAAAGCCATGCTAACTCTCCCTAGTCAGATTATGTCTCTCCATATTCTCATAAAACCTGCCTCTCAGAATCTTCTCCAACAAATTGCCCACTACTGAAGTAAGACCCACTGGCCTATAATTTCCTGGGTTATCTCTCCTGCCTTTCTTGAACAAGGGAACAACATCTGCAACCCTCCAATCCTGCAGTACTTCTCCCATCCCTATTGATGATCCAAAGATCATCGCCAGAGGCTCAACAATCTCCTCCCTCACTTCTCACAGTAGCCTGAGGCATATCTCGTCCGGTCTCGGTGACTTGTCTAACTTAATGTTTTTCAAAAGCTCCAGCACATCCTCTTTCTTAATGTTTGTATGCTCAAGCATTTCAGCCCGCTGTAAGTCATCTCCACAATTGCCAAGGTCCTTTTCCCTGGTGAATACTGAATCAAAGCTTAGATTGTATTACAGCTACGGATTCGGCAGTGCAGTAGATATGGTAATTATGCTTATGAATTTGCACGTGTCAGCTAATTATTATTTAATCATGTTAGTATATAACTCAATACATGTCATCGTAGTGCTTGTCGAGACTTGGACAGAGCATAGCAACGCTTCGCTGCTGTTTTGCGTTCAGCCTTCCCTGAGATATTGGACTTTCAAGTCAACTGACTCTGAAGACGAGCGGTATTCGTTTAATGTTTAGATGTTCTTTTCAGCCGCAGTGTAGGTTTGTTTTCCTTTTGAGAGTTTTAGTTAATGGCCCTGTTTGGCCTAGCGTTCATTGTTTTATTTTCCCTTTAACACTGTTCGTATTAAAGTCTGTGGACTATCGACCCGCTTCCGTGTCTCTCACTCCGCACTTGGGCCATATCCGAACCGGGTGACAGCAAGTCTCGAACAACAAAGGTGGACTCAGCAGAGAGAGAGCAGCTGACCTTGGCCGTGAGATTAATTCCTCAGGTAGGAGACAAGCTAGAGGCAATGGAATCTGTTCTCAGTGGAGTTACGGAGGCAATGAGGCAGATAATCTTGTGCCAATAAGCCCAGACTCACTTGGAGGAGCAGGTATCATCCCTAGCCGCAACTGTTCAACAGTTCACCACAGATAATCGGACTCAGGCATCTGCGATTTCCACACTCACGACTGCCGTCCACGAACTTACTGTGAACAGCCAGCATCAGCTGATAGCCATTAACATCCTTGCCAGCTCAATTCAGCAGCTCAGGCTGCCTCAGTCCCATCTCCAGCATCTTGCAGGTCCTCCTTTTCTGTTGCCCCGACAATCTCTGCTACTAATGCTCCCGCTCCCATGCCTGGACCAGAGCCGACTCCCACGACCGTTCAGGAACTGAGTATTCCACCCCAAGGCAGATATTCTGGTGATCCCGATAGTTGCAGGAATTTCATTAACCAATGCGAGCTGACATTCCAAGCCTAACCTGGTCGTTTTGGTGATGATGCGCGAAAATTGGCGTACATGGTGAATCTTCTTGACGAACCTCCACTCAGCCCGTTCAACGCTTTATGGGAGCAAGGATACCCTCCAGCCCAGTCGTTCTGATATTTCATGGTGGAATTAAGTGAGGGGTTTTGATCTTCCAGTACAGGGTCAGGAGGCTGCCCACCGACTCTTGGATCTGCGCCAAGGAAGAGGAACGGTGAGAGCCAATGCAGTTAAATTCCATACCCTTGCAGTAGAGACAGGATGGAATGAGATACTCATAGCACGCTGGAGGAACTCAGTTGCAAGGTTCCAGTAATTCCCTCCCTCTCCCTTACTCTATCCCTATTTCACTCCACCCCCTCCCCCAGCTGCCCATCACCTCCCCCATGGTTCCACCTCCTTCTACTACCCATTGTGCTTTCCCCTATTCCTTCTTCACCTTTCCTGCCTATCTCCTCCCTGCCTCCCCTCCCCCACCCCTTTATCTTTCCCCTTACTAGTTTTTCACCCTGAACCTACCCGCCTTCTCCTTCCCACCCTCCCCCCACCTTCTTTATAGGGCCTCTGCCCCTTCCCTCTACAGTCCTGATGAAGGATTCCAGCCCAAAACGTTTGCTGATCGTTTCCACAGATGCTGCCTGACCTGCTGAGTTCCTCCAGCGTGTGGTGAGTGTTGCTTTGACCCCAGCATCTGCAGAGAATTTTGTGTTTGGGATGGAGTTAGAGATCACTCATTGCTGCCTTCCAGCATGGACTGAACACAGGGGTCTGGCATGAGATCGCTGTCCGGGACGAGCAGGATAGTCTGGATGACCTGATTATTCTGGCTCTTTGAGTTGACGACCGGGTAACCGAGTGGCACAGGGAAAGAATGTTTCAAACTTTCTACGCACCGCCAGAACACCGTCTACCCCCCTCATCTGATCATCGTCGTTCCTTGCCCTCTCCCCCTCCCTCACCACCCAGCACCCAGCCTGTGGAGGAACCTATGCAAGTGGGGTGCATATGGCTGTCTCAGGAGGAACAGGAGTGGCGCCGGAGGACAGGGTCCTGCCTCTACTGTGGTGATCCAGGACAGTCCCTGGCGGCACGTTCCAAGCATCCAGTAAAAGAGAATACCGGTAACCAGGGAGGGGAATCCTGAACGGTCGGTTCTCTCTTCAGTCTGCTTCGCGTAATTCTGTAATGCTCGCAGCTTCCTTGTCATGGAGGTCTCAGACCCATGAACTTAAGGCATTTATTCACTCTGGTGCAGCCGGGAATCTTCTGGACATCTTTCTCGTTCAAAGATGGGGAGTTCCAACTCAGGAAATAAGAGAAAAGATCAACATCAAGGCGCTGTCCAGTCGACCTCTGGGAACGGGCCAGATCCACCTTTTCACCCAACCCCTCCAACTGGTGCTTGAAGGCAACAATCATGAAGAAATATCATGATATTTCAATATCATCAACCATCATGAAGAGTACTCAGATGCCTTCTTGAAAATAATCTGTATGCCAAGCCTGAAAAATGTGAATTCCACAAAAAACAGGTGTTGTTTTTGGGCTATATACTTACCCCATGGCTCCAAAGGTAGTCATAGCCAAAGGATGGTAGTGGGGATGAGTTCTCACTGTTAAACAAATGCTCTTCATGGCGTGTGTCTCAAACAGCCTCTGACAACCAAGTCCAACTCCTGGCCTTCACGTGTGGTGTAGTTCTTATGCCCAATGGAGCTCTTCTCACTGACAGAAGGGGCAAAGGCGGGCCACCGGCGCCTTAAAACCAGTTGCTCCGGGCAGTTGGAGCTCGTTAATCACGGATGGTAGCTCATCTAGGAAATGGAAAACTCTGATTTTAAACCTCCACTGCCTTGCGGCTATACCCACTCACAGGAAAGGCTTTGGGAGTAAACTCCGAAGAAAAATCCGGAGTCGGAGTCCGGAAGGCGGCTGACTGCTGTACCCAGCACTGGCATGGCAACTCCTGTGATACTGCTGGCACCAAACTGTATCCACTTTCATCCTTCTTTTGAACTGGTCATCAGCATGGAGAGGGGGGTCCCGCTGCATGGGCAACAGACAGCTCTCCATATCAACTCTGCCCTGGCTTGCACCCTGGACAGGACCAGTGACTACCAGAGTCGCAGTACCCATGGTCAACCACAACCGATGGAGGCCACACACTTACCCCATCCGGTGTTCAAATAGACCCTAGTAAAGTTCAGGCAGTTGCAGAGTGGCCCAAACCATCTACAGTCAAATAGGTACGGCGCTTCATGGGTTTGTGAACTTTTATCGCTGCTTCATTGGGAATTTTGGCTCTATTGCAGCTCCAATTAATGCACTCACCAAGAAGACCTCAACAGGATTCCATTGGACAGACGATATCAACCAAGCATTTACCGAGCTAAGGCGATGTTTTTCCACTGCCCCGCTGCTGCAACACTCAGCCATTCATTGTCGAGGTGGATGCATCTGATATAGGCATTGGAGCTGTCCTCTCTCAGCACTCATGTGTAGATAGATGGCTGCATCCTTGTGCCTTTATTTCCCATCACTTGACTCTGGCTGAGAGGAATTACAATGTTGGGCTGTCAAGGAGGCCCTGGAGGAATGGCGACACTGGCTGGAGGGGGCAGAGCATCCATTCTTGGTCTGGACAGATCACAAGAACCTCTCCTATATTCAGGATGCTAAAAGACTCAACTCTTGTCAAGCCCAGTGGGCTCTCTTCTTCACACAGTTCAATTTTGTCCTTACTTGTCCTCCCAGCAGCAAGAATACAAAGGCTCATGCTCTCTCCTAGCAGTTCGATGGACCTGAGGACAATGCCAATTCAGAGCCCATTCTTCCTCGCTCGTATATCGCTGCTCCGGTGATCTGGGGAATAGAGGCAGAGGTGAGGGCACCCAGCAGCCAGATCCAGGCCTGGATGGAGTTCCTCCCAACCAGCTGTTTGCCCCTGCTGTGATGCATTCCAAAGCGTTGGAATGGGGTCACTCCGCCCGTCTGGCTGGACATCCAGGAACTCAACGGACTCAGGAGTCTATAAAGAGACAATTTTGGTGGCCATCTATGTCCCAGGATGTCCACTACTTTGTATCTGCCTGTCCCACCTGCGCTCGGAACAAGACATCACGCCAGCGTCCGGCGGGTCTGTTATGTCTACTACCTGTGCCCCACCGCCCCTGGTTCCAGTAGTCTGCCCCTGTCTAATGGAAATACCTTAATTTTGGTCATTGTGGATTGATTTTCCAAGACTGCCCACTTCATTGCCCTCCCTAAGCTTCCATCGGCTCATGAGACTGTCACACTCATGGTTCAACATGTGTTCAGGCTCTATGACTTTCCTCAAGACATAGCATCTGATCGTGGACCACAATTCACTTCCTGCTTTTGGAAGTCTTTCTGCTCTCTTGTAGGAGTCACGGCCAGCTTCTTGTCTGGCTTCCACCCCTAATCTAATGGCCAGACTGAGAGAGTGAACCAGGAGTTGGAGACAAGCCTGCGCTGTCTTGTCTCTTCCAACCTCACATCCTGGAGCTCCCAACTGGTTTGGGCAGAGATCACCCACAATAACCTCCAGTTGTTCTCCACCGGTATGTCCTGTGAATGCTAGAAGGGATTCCAGCCCCTGCTCTTCCCTGACCGGGAGATGGATGTAGGAGTTCCCGCTGCTGAACAGCTGATCCAGCCCTACTAGCGCACCTGGACATGAGCCAGGGCTTCTCTGCTGTGTGCCCAGAAACCGCATTCCCGACAGGTAAGGACATTCAAGCCAGGAGAGGAGGTCTGGTTGGCCTCAAGGGATCTTCCCCTGAAAATCGAGAACCGGAAATTGGCACCGCGCTATGTGGCCATTTGTAGTGGAAAAGGCTGTCAACAAGGTGTCCTATATCAGCATCACTAAAGATCTCCCAGTGCCTCCTGGGTACGTGGTAAGGTCCAATACCTTGTGGCCCAGAAGAACGTACTTGGATTGGCGAAGGACATCTTGGACAATTTGCTGATCTGGGACTTCCAGCGGACACAGTTCTGTGGTGCCTCAGGGGCCCGTGCCTAGAGAGGGGGGCCCTGTCACAACCACAGATTCGGCAGCGCAATAGATACGGCAATTGCGCCTGTGAATTTGCACGTGTCAGCTAATTATTATTTAATCGTGATAGTATTTAACTCCATACTTGTTGTCACAGTGCTTGTCAAGACTTCGACAGAGCATAACAACACTTCGCTACTGTTTTGCATTCAGCTTTCCCTGAGATATTGGACCTTCCAGTCAACTGACTCTGAAGACGAGCGGTATTCGTTTAATGTTTAGATGTTCTTTTCAGCCGCAGTGTAGGTTTGCTTTCCTTTTGAGAGTTTTAGTTAATTGCCCTGTTTGGCCTGGCGTTTATTGTTTTATTTTCCCTTTGACACTGTTCGTATTAAAGTCTGTGAACTATCGACCTGCTTCAGTGTCTCTCACTCTGCACTTGGGCCATATCCGAACCTGGTAACACATTAAATACCTCTGCCACCTCCTTCGACTCCATGTGTGGCAACACTTGCAGGCTTCCCCCAGCACATCCTTGGGTGTGTTGGTTGTTAATGCAGACAATGCATTTCGCTGTGTGCTTTGATGTCCTTATGATAAATACATCCGAATCTGAATCTGATACTCTGCATCAGTGATTGGAATGAATCATTGTTTTGCCGAAACCCTAAAAGTAACTCTTCACATTTAACCTATGAAGACAGCTCAAGTGAATCTTGTGATTGGAGGAAGGATGGTTGAAATATATATTGTTTAATAGCTACCATTAACAATCTGTATTTTGGTGGCAAAAATAGTGTTAGTAAGTTCCTATAGATAGAACAGCATTCAGCAACTTCTCATTTGAGGTTTTTCTGTTTTCCAGTTCTACTCTGTGTGTCTGGTCTGATCAGATCAATCACATAATCCATTTTTTTAAACAGTTATGAGATGTTTCTCTATTGCTGCTACTGTAAGATATTACTTAAAGAACTAAAGTAGCACTGGAAAATTGCCCATTCAGTTAATATGTGAACAGGACCAGTAGTTACTATGGTCAGTAAGTAATTGCATTTCAAGCTTTTCATTCTAATCCATTATAATCCAGATATATGGTCCAATCTTCTACAATAATGAATAGAGTTTTGGAAACAGATGAATATTGCAGATTTAAGTAGCTCTATTTTGCTTTCTCTGGAGTTTGGAAAGAATGAAAATAAACTGTATTCTATACATTAGTCTCTTAAATCTTCCTAAGCATTTTACTGGAAATGCAAAGTAAAAGAATATACTCTCCTTGATTTAATAAACCACCCACTTCTCAGTTATAATGATCTTTATGTATTACAAAATCCTTGACCCCAAAAGGCTTGTAAAATAGAAGGAAAAGTTTAACACAGATCTTTCATTTCAAACTAGAGACCAAATAATATTGAGAAACTGTGGGCTCTTGCTGACCTGAACACCTGGAAGTCAGGCATTTTTCTTTCTATCTGCCTCTGGAGTTGTGCACGATCATCCTGGTAATGATGTACATGCCACTCCTGGCAAACATTAAGAGGTATTTTTAAGAGCAATCATAAGACAGTGTACCCTGATGCCTTCCTGATCATTGTGGGGGACTTCAACCAGGCTAGCTTGAAGAAGTTCCTGACAAACTACCACCAACGTCACCAAAGAAACCAACACACATAATCACCACTGCACCACCATCAAGTATCCTTATTGAGCCATTCTGACCCCATATTTCAGTAAGATCAATCACCTGGACGTAGAGAGACTCCTTACAGAGGATGCAGGCATTGGACTCGAATTCCACCACTCCGAACTGTAATAGCATCGCACTAACCATGGCACTCAGGAATAAGTGCGATGAATTTAGAGCATGCGTAAATACATGGAAGTACAATATCGTGGCCATTACAAGGACTTGGCTGTCTCAAAGGTAGGAATAGGTGCTGAATGGTAGAGTCACTGATAATATGAATAAGGGAAAGTGTCGCAGTTGCAGAAAGAGAGGGATCGTCTACTGAGTCAGTGAGGATATTAAGTCAGAAACAATAAGGGAGCAATCACTCTGTTTGGAATATTCTGTTCTCAACCACCCTCCACTCCTAATAACAACAGAGACACCGAGGAGCAGATAGGAAAGTTGATTTTGGAAAGGTACAAAATAAGTAGGTTTATTGTCATGGGTTGCTGTATCTTCTCTAACATTACTTGGCACCTCCTTAGTTCAAAAGGTTTACTTGAGGTGAAATTTGTTGGGTGTACCAGGAAGGATTCCTGACACACAGTAGGTTGAGTAGAGGAAAGTCCATATTTGATCCGGTGCTATGCAAGGAATTTGCCTCAGGTGACAGATAACTTATTGGGTGAACATTTCAGAGACAGTGATCACAATTCTTGACCTTTAGTACAGACTTGGACAGGGATAGGAGCAGACAATATAGGAAAGTAATTAATTGGGACAGGCTGAATTATGATGCTACTAGGCAGGAAGTTAGAAGATAAAGCATAGCACATTATGACACAGTACAGAGCATTTGGTCCACAATGTTGTGCAGACCATTTAACCTAGTAAGATAAATGTAACCCTTCCTTTCTACATTGCCCTCCATTTTTCTATCATCCATGCATCGAACTAAGAGTTTAATAAATATCCCTAATGTATCTGCCTCTGCTGCCACTGGTGATAGGGTGTTCCATGCACTCACCACTCACTGTGTTAAGGAATTACCTCTGACATCTCCCTATATTTTCCTCCAATCACCATAACATTATGCCCCCTGGTATTAGTCATTTCTGCTCTGGGAGAAAGTTTCTGGCTAAATAATCTCTGCCTCTTATCATCTTGTACAACTCCATCATCAAGTTCAAGTTCAGTTTATTGTTATTCAACCATATGCATATATAGTGCCAAACAAAACAAAGTTCCTCTGGACGAAGGTGCGTAGCACAGCACATCTAACGCACACACATAACACATAAATTATAAAGTGCATTTACAACCCAAGATAAAAAGTAAACAGCATAATGCTATCGGTGCTTCATGTATGATTAGACCTGGATGGTGGTAGGGAATTCAGTAGTCTTGCAGCCTGGAGAATGAAGTTGATTCCATTCTAACAGTTGTTGTCCTAATGCTATAGTACTTCCTGCTTGATAGAAGAAGTTCAAAGTGATTGTTGGACTGATGGGAGGGATCATTGAAAATGCAAAGATTCCTGCATATGCAACGTTCTTGATAAATATCTCTATGGGTACAAAAGATACACTGATAATCCTCTCAGCAGTCCCCCTTCTCCAGGCTTTATCTCTTTCAACAATCAACTTTCCAATTCCTTCCCTCCTCCTCTTCCAGCTTCACCCATCACCTACTACCTTGTGTTTCTTCCTCCCCTCCCCTCCCCACCTTCTTACTCTTACATCAACCTTTTTCTCCAGTCCCGACGAAGGATCTCGGCCCGTAATGTCAACTGTTTACTATTTTCCATAAATAGTGCCTGACTTGCTAAGTTCCTCCAGCAATTTGTGTGTGTTGCTCGGATTTTCTCTTGATAGGGATGTGTGGTTTGCAAGTCATTGTTGGTGCCGTAGAGCTCACGCAGTGTGTCCCCAGCATTTGCACTTGGGGGGATGGGTGGGGTGGAGGGGTTGTATACAGCCATAATTACAATAGCAGTGAACTCCCTCAGTAAGTAGAAGGGCTTGCACTTCACCATTACAAACTCTACCATAGGCGAACAGTGGGCTATCACTACCAAAGCATTCACACACCAGTTCTTATTAGCAACATTATATACACCTCCACCACAGGTCTGCCAGAGATCACTGGAATTCTGTCGACCTGAAAAGACATGAAACCCTCTAGTCTGATTGCTGACTTCAGGATTGGTTTCCCGGAGACACATTTCCGTCAGGATGAGCACGCAGCAGTCCTTCATCACACACACTGATTTAATCTCAGACACAAGCAATCTAGTTGATTGAACACTTAAAAGTAGAGTCAATGGGAAAGTTGGCCTCAGGGGTTCGCCTTTAGTCTCACATGACTACCAGCACGCTTTCTGCGTGTTTTCAGGATGAGTCAACTCTGTTTCTACTTCACTCCAAAGAGATAAAGTCCTAGCTCACTCAAAGCGACACATGCATAAAAAAAAAATGGAGAGCTATGTAAGACAGAAGAGTTAGGTTGATCATAAAATAGGATAAAAGGTTGGCACAACATGGTGGGCCAAAGGGCCTGTACCGAGCTGTAATGTTCTATGTTCAATTCCTCAGCCAAATGTACAATAAGAATAAATCAAAGGGGATTTATTAACAACTTCTTGCCCAACAAAGTATTTTTGCCTGAAGTTGTCTGTAAGTCATAAAGATACACAGCCACTCAGAGAAACACCAAATGTTGCTTCATCACCAGCAACATTGCTCATGAAATCTCTCAATCCAGTCAAGTAGATTAATTTAGGATCCTTACAGAGAAATGCTGTGGTTGAACTTTATATAGTTGGAAATCAATAATAGCAATACAATCTGCCAGTCATTCTTCTGGTGAAAGGGAGAAGCTTGTAATTCTGTGACTCACGACTACATCATAACAGACTCTTGCAGAATGGTAGCCATGCGCTTTGATCAGATGCCATGGCATAGCTTTGAGTCCAGAGGAATTAGTTATTTGAGTCTCCAGTGAGGCATGAAGCTTAATGCTGAGTAAAGACTTCGGGATATTTTTTTGTTGTCAGAAGGAGAAAAATCACAAAGTTACAAACCCACATAGAATAAATGGCTAGATCATTGATCAATGCAGGTTTATAAATAAAGCAAGACATTGGGCACAATCATTCACTTTTGTGATTGACTACCCCAATATACAGTATATCAGTAATAGCAGTTTGATGCAATCTGATTCATGTCATGAGAAAGGCTTGACATGGAAACCAGTAAAGATTTCACCTCTTTGCATTGAAACATTTAATCAGTGACTTTCTCCTGCCAGCATGTATTAAATTCACCACATGAACAGCTGAACAGAAAAAGACAGTTTCTGCTCAAAATAAAAGGAACAAACCCTAACCTTTTAAATGGTGTGATTGGTACCATCTGTGCCATAGACCTGAAGAAGGGTCTTGGCACGAAAGGTTGATTGTTTATTAATTTCCATTGATGCTGCCTGACCTGCTGAGTTCCTCCAGCATTTTGTGTGTATTGGTCTATACAGAGTTATGAAAGCTCAACTGGCCCAAATCTCTTTATTTCCATGCAGCTGACCTTCAGAAATGCTCAGACCAATGCAGGTAGATGGTTTGGCCTAGATGGATCAACCATAGGTTCACGCCGTCATCTCATGGTTATCATGAAGTAGGAGGTACTGAAGCACCACCATGTTTAAGAACAGCTAGATGTCCCTTCAATCATTTGGTTTGGATCTCGATAAACCGAAACACCATCTCAGTACTGCACTTCTATAATCATTTTGATCACTTTGCATTAGAGTGGATTTTGCTGTTTGATCTAATTGTGTTCCTTCTTGTAAAGATGTATATAGTGTATGTTTAATTTAAGTTTTCTTCTTGTGAACACTTATCTGATGCTATATGCATGTGATACAGTTTGCAAGTGAGTTTCTCATTTCACTGGTGCATATGACAATAAACTCAACTTTTGACTTTTCTTTAACTTTTGATTGAAGTAACTTTAGAAAGTTCTTTAATTATGACCATTAGGCATAGATTTGTGCTAGTGGGTAAGAGATGTAGAAGGGATTTTAAGTAACATTGATTTTCAGCTAGAGACTGGTTGAATCTGGAACACAGTCTGAGGAGATGATAGAGGCATGTGCTCCCACAATATTTGAAAGATGTTAATTGAGCAATGGACACACCATGGTATTTACAGTTTCAGTCTTTAAAGGGCATTTGGACAAGTGCAGGGACAGAATAAGCCGAGGGGAATATGGGCCAAAGGCATGCAAATAGAGGTTGCACAGTTGGACATTTTAGTCAGTGCAGATGTTTTGGACTGAAGGGCATGTTTATTTCTCTACCCTTGTTGCATTACTCTATGACTCCATGACATAAAAGATAGAGTTGTGAAAATAAAATTAGTATAGACAGGTTCTTTTTAACCAGCATGGATAGTGAATAAAAGAGCTTGTTTCCACACTTCGTAACTCTGAGTCTATGATAGAATGAAAGACAATATTTATTTTCAGAGTACCACACAGTTAAAGTAACTCACAATATCACAGCTGCCTGCAAATTACCATTTTGCTTTTGGCACCAGATGATTCACGTTAACATCATTTACATTGGCTCACATTGATGCTTGACTGTCCTCTGAAAAGGTCAAGTTAAGTTAACAAGTTCAATGGCAATTAGGGATGGATGACACAAACTGGTATTACCAGCAACACCCACACCAATGAGTGAAAACTGTTAAGAATATATAGAAAATGAAACATGTTTCTTCTCTTTGATGTAGAACGCCCCTTTTTATGACCAGGCATTGAAATATTGTGTTAACTGCGTGGAGCTTCTGATTTTGAACACATTTAGAGAAAGGCCATTGTCACACTGCACCGGTTGTTCTCTCAGATGTTCAAATACTGAATACTGGAACCATAAAAAAGGTTTTTAATGAACACTTATGGCAAAACAATGATGACAAAAAGTGCTTACTGTCTTTGCATTGCATCACCCACTGGGCTTTATAGGCCTACTAAATCAACACAGTGCTCTCCCTGTCACTTTAGTCAGGCTAGAGGAAGGTTGCTGTCTCTTTTGGGTGGACAACAGCAGATCTTGTTGATGAGCAGCTGATGTCCTGTAGGACCTGTTGGCAACTGCAGTTTCTTGCCATGAGAGACTGTCATCTAGCTTAGGCAAGACCGGTGCCTGAGATCTAGATCCAGAAGTGGTAGGAAGAATGCTGACAATCTGAGAGAGGGTAGTACTTCCCCACTCTGTAATGTGAGTGGATATCTGCAGCAATAGAGCAGTCTCCAGATTGTGTATCTGCCATGTTTTGGACAGCACAGTTACTGACAAAACCTCCATATCCATGACAGCATGAGCAATCAACTCACTCACAACATCACTGTACTCCTGGTTGTCAGTTCTCCACTCTTGAAGATCGGCAATCTGCTGCCACTTGACAACAATCTGTTCCCCTAGGTGGTAGGTCTCTGTTCTTGTGGAGCAACAATCTGCTTCCAGGTGGCAGCAAGCAGTGTTCTAAATGCTTCTGTCTGAGATTCCATTGAAGTATAAGGACTTTGGAAAGCTTCTGCCAGTGCCTTCATGGAAGCAGGATGTGTATCAGTGATGATCTGTAACTGGGCTTTACCATTCCACTGAGAAAGGATATTAGTATTGTAGGAGTCATTCTGTATGAAGTAATCTGAATTCAGTACTCTTTTCCACAGAGGCAATATTTAAAATTGAATCTCATCTCTTCATTTCCCACTGAACAATTTCTTCACCAAAATCATAAAATCACAATACAGACACAGATAATGATCATTCAGCCTTTTCAATTTTGTTTCAATACTATAGTGCAGGTTATCATCACCAATCTGAATTGGCTGTTCATCTCTCCAAGCCTTGCTTTACATTAGACATATATTGAAGAATATTTAATAATGACTAATGTGTATCTGTTCTTCTTTGTCCCATTGACATGATATAATTTGAAATAATGTTTTTTTTGGATTACTTATACCCTGTCACTTATTTACAATGCACACTATTTCAAGACACTGCTCTTGATGACTTTATGAAATTGTAAGGATAAAAGACCCTATTGGAGATATATTTTGACCCCCAGACAGTAGCCAGGATATGGGTTAGAAATTACAATGGGAGATAGGAAACACGTGTCAAAAGAGCAATGTTACAATAGTCATGGGGGATTTCAATATGCAGGTAAATTGGGAAAATCAGGTTGCTACTGGATCCCACACAGGAAATATGTAGAATGCCTATGAGATGGCATTTCAGAGCAGCTTGTAGTTGAACCCACTAGGGGAAGGGCTATTCCCAATTGGGTGTTGTGTAATTAACCAGATTTGATTAGGGAGCCTAAGGTAAAGGAACCCTTAGGAGACAACGATCATAATATGACAGACTTCACCCTGCAATATGAGAGGGAGAAGCTAAGGTCGGATGTATCAGTATTGTAGAGAGGAGCTGGTCAAAGGTGATTGGAAGGGGACACTGGCAGCGATGACTGCAGAACTGCAGTGGCTGGAGTTCTTGGGGCAATTTGTAAAGTGCAGCATAGATACGTCACAAAGATGAAGAAGTACTCTAAATGGTGGAAGAAGTGACCACGACTGACAAGGGAAGTCAAAAAATGCATAAAAGCAAATGTGGGGCATATAATATAGCAAAATTTATTTATTTATTTAGAGATACAGCACAGAGTAGGCCATTCCAGCCCATCGAGACATGCTGCCTCAGCACCCCTGACAAATCCGATTAACCCGAAACTAATCATTAACTAAACTAAGACCCGATATGCCTTTGGGCTGTAGGGGAAGCCGGAGGACCAGGAGAGAACTTATGCATTCCACAAGGAGGAACGGCACTGGAGTTAAACTTTGAGATCTGAAATACCCTGAGCTGTAATAGATAGAAAAATAGATAGACAGATACTTTATTGATCCGAAAGGAAATTACAATATCACAGTAGTATTACAAGTGGACAGATATACAATATTAGAACAGAAGTAAGAAGAATAAATTAAAAATTAAGTTACCTTAAACATCTAATGGGAGGGGTTCATAATTTCCCCGGTTATAGGTTGACTAGGGCCTAATGGCTGAGGGTAAGAATGACCTCATATAGTGCTCTTTGGAGCAGCACAGTTGTCTTAGTCTGTTACTGTAAATGTTCCTCTGTTCAGTCTAGGAGGCATGCAGAGGGCGTGAAACATTGTCCAGAATTGCCAGGATTTTCCATGGGGTCCCTTGTTCTACCATAGCCTCCAGTGTGTCTAGTTTGACTTCTGTAACAGAACCAGCCTTCTGAGTCAGTTTATTGAGCCAATTGGCATCATCCATGTTGATGCTATTACCCCAGCACACCGCCACATAGAGGATTTTACTGGTGACAATAGACTGGTAGAACATATGAAGGAGAGACCTGCATACTCTTAATGGCCTCAGTCTCCTTAGGAAGTAGAGGCATCTCTGGCCCTTCTTGTACACAGCCTCTATGTTGCTCCACACAAGTCTTTTGTCCAGGTACATCCCCAGAAGCTTGTAGTCACCATCAGTAGTAGCAGGGAACTTAGTCTTTCTGAAGTGCTAGCCACCTCATTTGTCTTATTGATGTTCAGCTGCAGATGTTTCAGCTTGCACCATTTGACAAAATCTTCCACCAAGTCTCCGTATCCACCCTCCTGTCCTCGCTTTATACACCCAATAATTGCTGGGTGTTGTGCTTGCTCCTACGCTACCATGGCGCCAAGATAGTTAGAAGACTTGGAAGCATTTAAAAATCAACAGAAGGCAACTACAAATGCCATAAGAGGAAAAAATGAAATATAAAGGTAAACTAGCAAATAATATCAGAGAGGATACCAAAAGATTTTTCAAATATATAAAGTGTAAAAGAGATGCAAGAGATGGTGGAGAAATAGTAATGGGGAGACAAGGAAATGGTGGACAAACTAAATAAGTAATTTGCATCTATCCTTGCTGTGGAAGACATTAACAGTATGCCGAAAGTTCAAGAGTGTCAGGGGGCAGAAGTGAGTGCAATTGCCAGTACTAAGGAAAAGATGCTTGGGAAATGAAAGGTCTGAGGTAGATAAGTCACCTGGAGCAGATGGACTACACACCACGGTTCTGAAAGAAGTAGCTGAGGAGATTGTGGCGGCATTAGTATTCACCTTCCAAAAATCACTATATTCTGGTATGGTTCCAGAAGACTGGAAAATTGCAAACGTCACTCCACTCTTCACACTCTTCAAGAAGAGAGAGAGGCAGAAGACTGGAAATTATAGGCTAGTTAGCCGATCCTCAGTGCTTGGGAAGACGTTGCAGTCGGTTGTTAAAGACAAGGTCTCAGGGTACTTAGAGGCACATGATAAAATACACCAAAGACAGCATGGTTTCCTTAAGGGAAAATCCTTCCAGACAAATCTGTTGGAATTATTTAAGGAAACAACAAGCAGGATAGACAAAGGAGAATCAGTAGTTGTTGTATACTTGGATTTTCAGAAGGCCTTTGATGAAGTGCCACACATCAGGTTGGTTAACAAGGTAAGAGCACATAGTATTACAGGAAAGATATTGGCATGAATAGAGGATTGGCTGACTGGAAGGAGACATAGGATGTGAATAAAGGGACACTTTTCTGGTTGACTGCCAATGGCTAGTGGTGTTCAACAGGAGGCTATGTTGAGACCACTTCTTTTTACATTATAGTCAATAATTTGGATGATGGAATTGATGGCTTTGTGCAAGGTTTGTGAATGTTATGAAGACAGGTGGAGGGGCAGTTAGTGTTGAGGAAGCAGGGAGGCAGCAGGAGGATGAGACGGATTAGGATAATGGGCAAAGAAGTGGCAGATGGAATACAGTGTGGGATGTATTTGGTTATGCACTTTGGTAGAATGTGTAGACTATTTCCTAAACAGGCAGAAAAGCGGCAAAGGAACTTGGGAGTCTTCACGCTGGATTCCTCAAGGTTATCTTGCAGATTGAGTTGGTGGTAGGGAAGGCAAATGCAATATTAGCATTCAGTTTATGAGGAGTAGAATATAAAAGCAGGGATACAATGCTAAGCATTATAAGACACCGATGAGGCCCCACTTGGAGTATTATGAGCAATTTTGGGCCCTTTACCTAATAGAGGATCTGTTGACATTGGACAGAGTTCAGAGAAGGTTCAGGAGAATTATTCCAGGAATGAGAGGTTATTGTAAGAGGAGTGTCTGATGGCTCTGGTCCCGCAGTCAGTGGAACTCAGAAGAATGAGGGGCAACCTCCTTGAAATCTATTGAATATAGAAAAGCTTAGATAGAGTGGATATGGAGAGGACGTTTCCTATAGCGGGGGAAGTCTAGAACCAGAAGTGCACAGCCTCAGAGTAGAGGGACGTCCATTTAGAATGGAGATGAGGAGGAATTTCTTTAGCCAGAGAGTGGTGAATCTGTGGAATTCATTGCCACAGGTGTTACGAAGACAGTACAAACTACAAATGCTGGAATCTGCATCAACAACCAAATATGGGGGAACTTAGTGGATCCAGAATGAGACAGATTGAGGTAATTACAGGTATATGCTACAGTGAAAAGATCCCCATCCATCTTGCAATTAAGTTCTGCAGGAAAAAAGTGTTTCTGTAATACAGAACTTCTTGTATTACAGAGTTCTGTAATACTTCAGTATGAAGTACTGTACAATATCTATTTCTTGCAATACAAGTTCAATCACTGAAATTTCCCTGAACTGGTGTTTAACCATTTAAAAGTAAAACGTACTGTACCTTACTACGTCCTCCCTATGTGCTGTTCCTTATCGTGGTGGGGAGGTTTGTGTGCCTTAATGATCCTGGGAGCTACACCAGCTGGGACTTCAGTCCCTGGTAGGTTCAACCTTGCTGGGCGGGTTCCAGGTAAAGGGCCAGATGAATACAGCTCCTGGTCCTCCAGGTTGGGGGTTGGGCATGGGGCCAGCAGCCCTACCCTGTAAAATCTTTACCACTACAGAAACTGAAAGAAGGAAATTTATTGATGCCGGTGAGAGGAGTGATGCAGAACTGGGAACAGAAATTATGATGGACAGAGACCAAAGCCACCAGGACATCTCTGGACTGAGAGCTAATCTTCTTTCACCCAAAGAAACTATCCATATTGGATGCTGGAATGTTTGAACTTTATATCAAACTGGAAAGCTTGCACCGACTATCAAAGAGATGCATAACTACCGAGTGCAGCTGCTTGGAATACAAGAAACACATTGGACAGATTCTGGAAAGCGACTCCTAGCATCTGGTGATACTATCATATAGTCAGGCTGCAAGGACAACCACCATTTTCAAGGTGTGGCACTCTTCATGGACAAGGATGCCTCGAGGGCCTTATTAGAATGGAACTCCATCTATGAAAGACTCCTGTATGTTCTTCTGACCTCTAAGTTCGCTAAACTGTCCATAATTGTGGTATATGCACCTACTGAGGATGCGGAAAAAGAAACTAAAGATGAGTTTTATAACAGCCTTCAAGCTGCCGTGGAAAATATCCCAAAACATGATGTGTTCATTAGAATGGGGGACCTTAATGCAAGAGAGTTGGGAGTGAAAACAGCAATCACGAAAGTACTATTGGAAAGCATGGTGTTGGAGTCATGAATGACAATGGTGAAAAACTTTGTGACTTTTGTGAAATGAACCGTCTTACAGTAGGAGGCACCATTTTCCAGCATAGAGATATCCATAAACTCACGTGGAAATCCCCCGATGGGAAAACAGAGAGTCAGACTGACCATATCATTATCAACAACAAATGGAAGAGATCACTCAACGATGTTCGGGTAAAAAGGCCAGCAGATGTTGGCAGCAATCACCATCTCCTTGTAGCAAAGTGAAACTAAAATTGAGGAAAGTGAGAATGGGCTTAGGCAGAGACCGATGCTTCGATTCCAGCAAACTTCAAAACTTCGAGATACAGAGAAAGTTTACACTCAAACTTACAAACAGATTTAGCATACTTAGCAAAGATATTGACCTGACAATCCACGACTTTAATATGTGATGAAGGAGACTAGTATAGAGATCCTGGGATACCAAAAGAAACAGAAAGAAAAATGGATTAGTGAGACAACCGGGATGAAAATAACGAAAAGGAAAAAAACTAAGAAAAGAATGCTGAGTACAACTTCCCGTCGCCTGAAGGAGAGACTTGCTGCTGAATATGCTGAGAATAACAACGGTGTTAAATGAAGCTGCAGAAAGGCCAAGCAACAGTATTTTGAAACACTTGCCTCAAAAGCTGAAGAAGCTGCAAAAAATATGGATATGAGAACATTATACAAAATAACCAAGTGCATGAAAGGGAACTATGGAAGTAAGCATGATATCGCTATAAAAGCAAAGGATGGCAATATTATCAAAAACGAGAAAGGAATAACCACCAGATGGAAAGAACATTTTGAAGCAGTTTTGAATAGACCAACACCTCGAGAAACCCCGGAGATTTGTGTGAGTAATGAAGACCTTGATATCTCCACGGAACCACCTACAGTTGAAGAAGTCCAGCAAGCCATCAAGAAAATGAAATCAGGAAAGGCACCCAGAGAAGATGAGATAAGTGCAGAAATGCTTAAGGGAGGTGGCAGAGAAATGTACCGTGTGCTGTGTCAAATCTTAACACCATCTGGAGAAGTGAAGATATGCCTGAGGAGTGGAAAACTGGACTTATTGTAAGACTACCAAGGAAAGGAGATTTAAGTATATGCAACAACTGGAGAGGTGTTTCACTGCTCTCAATTACAAGCAAAGTTTTCAGTCGCACCTTGTTAAATTGGCTCTCAGAGGTTGTGGAAGATATCATCTGGAAAGAACAAGCTGGCTTTAGAAAAGGTTGATCTTGCATAGACCATATATTCATACTAAGACAAATTCTCAAACAATCTGCAGAGTGGAAAAGCAACCTTTAAGTACTATTTGTGCACTTCGAAAAAGCATTTGACAGTATCCACCGAAAAACACTCTGGAAAATTTTAAGAAGATACAGATTTCCCCAAAAAATTGTAAACGTTATCCAAATGATGTACAGCGACTTTCAGTGCAAGGTGATTTGTGGAAAGCAACTGACAGAAAGCTTTAGGTTATGCACAGGAGTTAAACAGGGGTGTATACCATCACCTTTTCTCTTCATTTTAGCAATGGATTGGCTTATAAGGGAAACAATCACAGAAAAGAAACAGGGTATTCAATGGACACTTACCTCAACACTTGAAGACCTAGTTTTTACTGGTGACATCAGTCTGCTAGCGAGTTGTCATTGTGACATTAAGGAGAAATCAGAGCATCGCAACTTGGGATGAACATTCAAGTGAGAAAAAACAAAGATCATGAAGATGAATGCTTCCAACCTCCAACCAGTAATGATCAATAATCAGCAAGGGGAAGAGGTAGGTGGAGTTCATGTACCTTGGGAGTAAATTCAACACTGATGGAGATAGTGGTAAGGATGTATTAGCAAAACTAACTAAAGCAAATCAAGCTTTTGGCAGCCTCAATGCAGTTTGGAAATCCACACAACTTAAACTTAACATCAAAATCAGAATTTTTAAAGGCAATGTCCTAAGCGTGCTACTTTATGAAGTGAATATTGGAAGATGACGAAAGACATCTGCAAGAAGCTTGACACGTTCCAGACAAAATGTCTATGACGGATCAACAAGATCTTCTGGCCTGAGAAAATCAGAAACCAAGACTTGCTTACATCTTGCAATATGGAATCAATCCCAGTTTGTGTGAGAAGAAGACAATGGAGATGTCTGGGCCATGTAATGAGAATGCTAAATGATCAACTAGCAAAAGTAGCACTAAGGTGGACCCCACAGGGAAAGCGAAGTAGGGGCAGGCCCAAAATGACGAGGCGAAGATCTGTGGAAGCAGAACTGGAAGAAGTAGGCATGAACTGGGTAACGGTGTGCGGCAGAGCAAAAGACTGGCAGAAATGGAAGACCCTTGTGGAGGCCCCATGTGCCACCTAGGCACTAAGGGTTCAGACAATGACGACCTTACTAAGTAGTGGGAGGAGGAATTCAGAAGTACTTTTAGAATCTACAATTACACATATCAGTTGTTCAAGAAATGTAATTTCAAGGCACTTGCCCAACTAATAGATATACAATGAGCATGGTACATAGCAATTCATGATTTCCTTAATGTCACTGATCTGTTTTGTCAATGTGGCTGTTGTTTTACTAAGTAATGCACTAGCATATATAAATGTATCAGAGATGTTTTAGACCAACATATAATCCTTTGGGATAAACTGGGAATTGCTAACATAATTTCTATTATCTTACATCAGCGCCATCAATGATACAATTGAGCAGCATATATTGTGGGGAAAGGATGAGGGAAGGTGAGGATGGGATTGTTGATGTTTTGTGTTGAAATGCTGCATTGTTTCCTCCCACAATGACATTTGGAGCCAGGATGGCAGCAAGCTGAACTTGTATAGTCAACTGCTGAACCAGCAGACCACATCTCATCTCCCACTGGGCTATTACTTCACTGAATTACTTCTGCTTGTGAGGAGAAGGAGGTTGAGATGTTGATAATTTGATGCTGCACAGTGATTGAGTCTGCAAGGATTGGTAAACTAGCCAAAACTGTCATGTTGGAATAGACGTAATTATGTAAGTGCAATTACGAACAAAGCACGGCAGTACTTCTACTTCTTTAGGAGTTTGCAAAGATTCAGAATGACATCCAAGTCTTTAACAAACTTCTATAGATGTATGGTGGGGAGAATATTGACTGGTTGCATCACAGCCTGGTATGAAGACACTAAAGCTGTTGAATAGAAAATCCTACAAAAAGTAATGGATACCACCCCATCCATTATGAATAAAGCCCTCTGCACTATTGAACTCATCTACACAAAGTGCTGGCACAGGAAAGCAACATCCATCATCAGGGACCCCACCTTCCAGGATACGCTCCCTTTTTGCTGCTGCCATCAGGAAGAAGGTCCAGGAGCCTCAGGACTCACACTATCAGGTTCAGCTATAGTTATCACCCCACAACCATCAGGCTCTTGAACCAGAGATAACTTCACTCAGCTGCACTTGCCTGATCACTGAACTTCTCCCATAACTTATAGATTAAATTTCAAGGACTTTTTATCTCATGTTATTGTTATTTATTTCTTCTTTATTATTATTATTATTATTATTATTATTTATTTTCATTTTGTATTTCCACAGTTTGTTGTCTTTTTCACAATGGTTGTTGTCCACCCTGTTGGGTGCGGTCCTTTATCAATCCTATTATGGTTATTGTTCTGTGGATTTATTGAGTATACCTGCAAGAAAATGAATCTCAGGGCTGTATATAGTGACATATATGTACCTTGATAATAAATTTACTTTTAACTTTGAATTATCCCCTACAAAATGACAGTTGCTGGTATCTACATTAGTGACTGTGAATTCTGGATTAAGAGTTGGAGTATTTGAAATTGGGTGACCAATACAGTGGAAAAAGCTTTATTTGCCTACCATTCAGACAGATCATCCCATGTATAATTATACCAGGGGAGTACAAAAGGAAGACAAAACAGAATCAGAATATGCTGTTACAATACAGAGAGAGTGCAGTGCAAGCAGACAGTTAAGGTGCAAAGTCCATGATGGGGTTCATTGAAGAGATAAAAATTTCATCTTTGTCATATTAGAAGTCCTGAACAAGCATGGATAACTTCATTCACCTTAATGCTCAACTAACTCCACAATCTATAGACTACCTTTCAAGAACTCACAACTCAGGTTCTTATTACTATTTATTTACTGTTTTATTACTTGCATGATTTGTCTTCTTATGCACATTGGTTGTTTGTCTATCTTTGTTCATGTATAGTTTTTCATAAATTATATTGTATTCTTTTATTTTCCTGTAAATACCTGCAAGACAATGAATCTCAAGGTAGTATATGATAACATATATGTTGTTTGATAAAAAGTCTGACTTAACAACAGTCAACTGGAGAAGACCAGCAAGCCAAATAGGTTCTGTGGGACCAAAGCAATTTGGTGATAACCACCAAAACTGGTGATATTAAATTTGATTCTGATTCAGGTTTTCAGCAATTGGGGTTGAACCACTGCATCTGGGTAACAATTTCCTTCCTCCCACTGATGTTGCTTGGCCAGTGGATTGTTTGTTGCTTCAGATTTGAGTATCTGCAGTCTCTTGTGATTCCATAGTTCTACCTTTCCCTGTGCAACAGCTCTGCAGTGCGCAAATCCCAATACAACACAAGGTTTGTTTAAAATACTGTGCCTCAGAACATTTTGAAAGCAAGAGTAATCCAATAGTTAAGTGCTAACAAAAGCTTGGATCTATCACACAGATCTGAAATGTCAGTATATATCACAATACACGTAAGACCATAATTATAATACAAAGTCTGCTAGCAGTGCCTGGGGACAAGTTCTGAACCTCCCTGGATTTATTCCAAATTCTATTCCTTCATAATGCAAAAGAAATCACTGTTAACTATTTTACATTTTCACTGCAAAGATTGATCGATTGATTCTAGATATTGTTCTAATTAATTGTGCAACAGAACGCTCAAAATTTCCTCATTATTTGTTGTGATTAATTATGTCACTATTCAATTGTAATAAGTGGGGACTCAATGGCTCAGCTAGGCGCTCAGACATTCTCAATGTAATTACGTTCTTCAGAACTTGAAGAGTTATAAAATGATGCAGGTGCTTTACAATCTGTTCACATACTGTCACCAAGATGTAAGATGTGTGGTGCCCAGTTGTCAATTTGTATTAACCTTCTGAAATTCTGCTGAAGCTCAAAAGCAATTTTTTGATTGAATCATATGCATCTGTTTTCTTGATTTCAAAGCACTGTTATTCTTTTAAGTGAAAGACCAATCATATTTAGAATGTTCTTTAGCATGATTTACAATTATTCTTTTACAGTGAAAAGTAATGCCATCGAAATGCTTTACTACTGGAACTCGGAGGAAACCACATTTTTTTTTAAACCAGTGTTGCTAGTGCATTGCATTTCCCCAGAACCTCATTCAACAGTGAGACTGCTGTTAAAACTGAGGGCCATGCTGATTTCATCAGAAGTCCGTTTTCGAGAGCTTTTCATCTCAGCACTTGTTGTAATTGACACTGGAACTTGAATCATAAAGTGGAACAAACCATTAGCTCACAGCACTTCTGGAAGTCATTAAAGAACATTGCAGAGAACTCAGACTTCTAAGGGTGCTGCCATGGTCCTGCCACTTGGGGTGAGCAAGCTTGGAGATCCAGTGATGGTGATATCAACATCCTGGTTGAAGAGCTAGGAGTTGGGAAATCATTTAGCACGGGCCTTTCATCAGGTGGGTCCCATCCCCCATATATATATACACACACACATACAGATAGAGGAAATGAATAGATTTTGACACCATGGATCTAATCCAAGTATGGATAGAAGTTTAATAACCTTAGCTCTTCCAAGACAATTGTGTCTGTCTCTAACTCATTCAAAGTTGCATTCATATAACACTACAGTGTTCGGCTAATTATATCTTCTGGTCATTAAAGGAAATATAAAATGCCCTGTAGCAATTCACTTTGGAGCAGTTTATTACCTTAATGATAATATGAAAATGAGAGGTTTTAGCAATCCAAGCCAAGCCGTGTGTCCTATTCGTAAGCTCATCACTGGAAGAGAGCAAAATCTTGTTAACTCTCCTCAGATCATGATGCTTAGTCACAATTCTCATTGACAACAGTAAATGACAAAGGTGCAAACTTAACCTTGAAAATTCTTGATGCATGGGATTTTATTGCTATGATCACTTTGGCAGTTATTGACAATGCTTTCCTTACCCTGCTTGGTGATCACTGATGTGGCGTGAACAGATTTAATTGAGAAATTGCTAGATGAGGTACAGACCATTCATCCTTCGTTCCCCGCTGAGGGCGGTGGACAAATATTGCTTCAGTTTTCAACCTTCTGGTGTTTTTCTTCCATAACATGGTCTCTGTTCAATCTGCTGGCCATATAAATGTTTATTAATGTACTTGGCGCTGTGTTCTGCCATAAACCTTGAAATTAGCCTGCGATTTAACATGAGCTAAAATTCTCTTTGTAGACCTTTACAAATGAAAGCAAGTATAGGCTGACCTTCACTAATCTGGCACCATTGGAACCTGAGGAGTGCTGGATTAGTGAAAATGCTGAATTACAGAAGGATCACATTAAGCATAATCACTGCCGGATTATTGAAGGAACTGGATTACAGGTAGTCAGATTAGTGAAGGTCGACCTGTATAGAAAGCACCATATGCTTGCATGAGCCTGAGAAAACATATTAACTTCAAACATTCAGTTAGCTGATAACGCTTTTTAGGAATAATCTCTTCTCTTGCTGAGTGCCATGCATAGTCGAGAGATTACATCAACTGGAGCATTGCATTCCAAAAAGGTAACACTCACATAAAATCTCTGTTACAAATCGATTGACACTATGATCTGGTTAGAATGCACACTTCCACCAATGCTCATGCACTAAAACCTTCAACCATTTGCTTTCTGATGTGATTCATTGCAGAAATGTGCATGCTGATTCAGATGTCAAGGCCATTCATGGCACCCAATAACTTGAAACCAATGTTCTCAAAGAGATTTTATTCCCAATAGAGGTCAAGGGAACTGGAGAAGCAAGATTGCAATGCCCTCTACTGGTAGGATTCTATACTTACTTAAGAGCTGATGGATTTAGGTCAATTACAATGTTTGGCTTCTGAATTTAGAGTAAAATATTCTGATCTGGAAATATCACAAGATCAAAACATTGCAAACACTGAATATGCAAATTATATTACACCAGCTATACAAGCATTTTCAAAATATATCAACAATATTCATGTTTATATTTTTATCTATTGCTGAGTGTTTTGCTTTCATATGCAACTTAGTTATTGGCCTAGATGAAACAATTTAACTTACAATCGCAAAACAGAAAATTCTAGAAATTCGGAATTCACAAATAATGTTAGCTGAGATATGATTTTGAAATGTCTTTTAAGTACAGCCTACAATGATAAAGATCATTAAAATAAGAGGTGCATCCTTCCTCCACTGAAAGAAGATGCTTCAACTATCATTATCAAAGAAGAACCAGAAATTTCAGTAGTCAGTCATGTTGGTTTTGTCTGATTATTATTGTCATTTTGTTAGAGGTGTGCATTCATGCAAAGTTAAAGAGTATGCAGGAGGATGCAAGATCAATGCATTTGGAAGGAATAGTACCTGCAACTGCCAGGAGTTTATATTAAATACATATCTTTCAGTACCTCTTACCTAGATTTGATAAAATTGTTGCAAGTGGGTATGAACTTTGAAGTACATGTTTCATTTAGGACAAATACTACTGCCATATCTCTATGTAATTTTGTTTTTGTTGAAAATCAGTGCTAGGCAATGAGACCAATTCAAAATTAGCCACAAACACAAGAGATTCTGCAGATGCTGGAAATCCAGTTTAACACATGCAAAATACTGGAGGAACTCAGCAGGTCAGGCAGCATCCATGGAAATGAATTAACTGTCAACATTTCTAGCTGAGACCCTTCATCAGGCCTAGAAAGGAGAAGGCAAGAAGCCAGAATAAGAAAGTTGGGGTATGCGAAAGCAGTACAAGCTAGAAGGTGGTAGGTGAAGTCGGCTGAGCAGAGCAAGGGGGGGGCAGTGGTGAAGTCAAAAGCTATAGGTGGAAAAGGTTAAGTGCTGAAGAAAGAATCTGATAGGAGAGGAGAGTGAACCATCGGAGAAAGGGAAGGAGGAGGGCCACGAAGCGGAGCTGATAGGTTGATGAGAAGAAGAAAAGAAGTAAGAATGGAGCTGGAGTGGTGAATTAGAGAAGAGGAAAGGGGAACTGGAAAAATAACTGGAAGTTAGAGAAATGAATGTTCATGCCATCAGACTGGGGCTACCCAGACAGGTATTGAATTGAATTGAATTGACTTTATTACTTACATCCTTCATATACATGAGGAGTAAAAATCTTTTACTCCATCATTCTGATAGTGGCCTCAATGTGGTTTTTTGTGTATTTAATACTTCAGTAATATTTGAGTAACCTTGTACACACATTCTCTTCTTTGGTTGTGCATCGAAATCCGATGACGACGTTCACTCCTTTAACGGTGAGATCTTTGATGACTATACAGTCCTATCCTGGACCCACAAGCTCTGTTGCAGGTGGGACATGTATATGTGGTGGTGGGAACCATGGCTGCATTTCTCCTGGATCTCTTCTGCTGTCTTCTGGTTGTTCTTTCCATCTCCAGAATACCAACCCCATCCCTACACAGCTGTTGCTAAGTGGTACGGTCAGCAGCAAGATCCTCCAGGTCCTCAGGTCTGATCTTGCACTTCCCTAAAGCAGTCTTCATCTGATCCTTATAGTGCTTCTTCAGCCTTTCAGCTGAGCATCAACCATGATGTAGCTGGCTGTATAACACTCTGCGGGGTAACCGACATGGGGGCATCCTTATCACGTGCCCCAGCCACTGCAGCTGACACTCGAGGGATTATGGCCTCAATACTCCTGCAGCTGGTCTTTACAAGTATTTCAGTGTGAGACACCCGCTCACGCCAGGTAATTCCCAGGATGTGCTGGAGGCAGCTTATGTGGAAGCGCTCCAAGGACCTGATGTGACGGCTGCAGGTTACCCAAGCTTCACAGCTATAAAGGAGAGTGGTGACACAGACTGCTTGGTATACAGTGACCTTTGTGGAGGGACGAAGGCTCCTGTTCTGAAAGACTCTACACTGAAGTCTCCCAAAGGCAGCTGATGCCTGTTTAATGCAGCTCTGGACGTCGTTGTCAATGCCGCTATCCTCAGAGAGAATGCTCCCCAGATACTTGAAAGATGGCGCTGCTGACAGCTTTTCATCACCAACAGTGAAGGCAGGGAGAGTGGGTAGGATGCTGGTACTCCATTGGCAAACCACTTCTGTCTTGGTGGTATTGACAGTCAGTCCCATCCTGCTGTATGCTTTCACCGCCACAGCAAAGACGGTCTGAAGATCCTCTGGAGTATGGGCCACAAGAGCACAGTCATCTGCATACTGCAGCTCCAGGTCCCACTCTCCATGGAGTCTGGTGGTTGTGTGGAGCCTCCTGATGTCAAAGAGGTTGCCATCTAATCTGATGTCCACTGCCACACTGCTGTTGTCTTCAATCTCGTTGTGGAGAAGCTTGGTAACACACAAGAGGAAGATTTTAAAGAGCACTTGCACTAGCACACACCCCTGCCTCACCCCTGTGCGTATCAGGAAAGGCTCGGACTCTTGTCCTCCTATGATCACCCGAGCAGTCATCCCAACATGGAACTGGCAGAGGATGTTAACAAATTTATTAGGACAGCCAAACCTGGGGAGGACATCCCATAAGAGCTCTCTTTGCACAGTGTCGAATGCTTTGGAGAGGTCGACAAAGGCCATAAGCAGGTCCCACCACTGTGTGGACATACCCTGGCGCCCATCAACCACTGTCCCAGCTATGGGTAAGTAGCCTCACTGCCTTGTGGTAAGTCTGTTGAGACAAGCCTAAGGGAGCACACCCTGACAGAAAAGCAATGCGCTGGCAGCTCGCAATAGGCGGGCCTTAACACACACACACACACATATATATAGTTTGATTAAGCATTCTTGTTAATTTAAAATAATTAATTATGGGTAATATATACAAATGTGTTTGTACAAATAAGTGAATTGCATATGTCTTCAAACTACCATGTGATACATGCCTGCCTCGCTTAAAGTAAACTTGCATTTCGGACATCTGTGTCTTCGTTTGAATTGGTTTAATGTTTTGAAGTTACAAAACATAGCATCGGCAGTAGAGGAGGTCATGGACTGACATGTTGGAATGAGAATGGGGATTGGAATTAAAATGGATGGCCACCAGGAACTCCTGCTTGTAGCTTGTAGTGTTACTTAAAATGAGCCACATTCCCTGATTAAGTTACTATTGCAGGCTACAGCTAAGTGTATGCAATGAAGCTCTTTAAATTCAACATTTTAGTTGTTAGGAATCTATTTGCCATATTTAAAAGCTTTAAATATATATGTTTTTAATTTACAAGAGGATTGTTATTTCCTCCATAATATTACCAGCAAACAGTGCTATGTGGTCCTAACTAAAATTATTTTGAGTTATGGATTCTAGCAAAATCCTGCTTTTTAAAAAAGCTTTTTTAAACCGGCTGAAACATCAATGAAAAGAAAATGACAGTGGATGCTGAGAGATTGAAATGCCATCACTTAAAGTGAGTTTCAGGTGAATTAAATTGAAACAAAAGCATAACTAAGCAAAGCCCAACCATTCTCCATTGCAAAGCACAGAAGTTCTTCAGTAAACACAAATACACACATCCAATGTGGAAAGAAACAGGGAATGTATTGTGTGCTGAAAGACCAAAGACAAAGAGACAATTTTACTAGATTCAAATAAATAATGATATTCATATTTCTTCATTGTTTATATTGATGACTAGAAGATTGGTTTTGTGTGCTGTTGCTGAGCTAACGACTGTCGTCACAAAATACCATTGTAACTGCAGTTCCATTAAATATGAGCCCTTTAATAAGTTAATCTTTGATTCCATTTTTTTTGCTGCGGAAACAAAATACTCAAACTCCATCAACAATGCTGAAACCCATGCATTTATCAACATGGTACACAGTTCAGGGTCAAGTTTAAAAGCAAGAAGCAATGAAAATGAAAGCAACTGCATTCTATAAATAATCCTCAGTAATACTATATTCAAGTTCCAGTTTTTAGAATGGGGGAAAAGAAAACTAATAGGACCATAATCTCAAACCATTCCTTGAAGGGTGTTTTGGCACTTGGAAAATTTCAGCCAAGCATCTCATAAAATTCGTTCTTGAGTTCACAATGTAACCTGAAACTTGGTGTTATTACCCTGATAGCATGAATTAAATTACCATGATGCCAATGATGTGTGCAAAAAAAATTGTTTATCTGTACATTGCTATTGTTCTTGTAATCAGGTCCATAAAGTCTTTGCTTAAGTCAGTTTATTTCAAATGACTTCATGTGGTTGTTATATTTTTGTGAAAATTCTGTCATAGCAGAGAAACATTTTTCCTTAAAGTTCACCGAGAAATTTCTAATTATGAATAGCCTCGAGTTTTTTTTTCCAAAGGTGGTTAATGCAGAGATTACAAGGACACATTATTTCAATATTACAATACTTCCCACCAAGCACTATTTACAGCTTCAAATTGTAACACGATCATCGCTTTTCAAAACACACTTCAGCCCCTGTGGCACCCACTCATCCCAGAAATCCTCTACGTTACTAATGGATACCAGGCACTCCTTCTCTAGGAACACATAGGTACAGATGCAACCTCAGACGAGGGGGAGGCAATCACCCCAGGCAAAAGTCTCAAATACCCACCACCTAGGCCCATGAATGACCGTCTTCTCTGGGCACTGGGGCAAATTGACTAGGAGATCACCTGAATGACCCATGCCAATCTGCACTGGGTGACAGAAGGAGTACAGGGATGAATTGCAGCGTAAACCTGAGGAGCAATCCCTTCAAATATTCAAATAGAGCCTGCAGCCTTTTATATTCCATATATACACAATACACTGTCTCCTTCCAACTGCAGAAATGTCAGGCTGTTGGGAAATTGGTAAACTGACGTAAGAATTCTCCTATTATGGATTGAGACAGGACAGGTGAAGTTTGTGTAGCCAAATACTTTGCACCTAGTGATCACAATGCCATTAGTTTCAAGGTAGTTATGGAGAAGGATAGGTCTGATCCTTGGTTTGAGATTCTAAATTGGAGAAAGGCCAATTTTGATGGTATCAGGAAGGATCTGACAATGTATATTGAGACAGGTTGTTTTATGGCAAAGTTGTACTTGGTAACTGGGAGGCCTTCGAAAGCAAATTTTGAGAGTCAATTTTATATGTTCCTATCAGAATAAAAGACAAGGATAGCAAGTTTAAAGAACCTTGGCTTTTGATAGAAATTGAGGCCCTAGTTAAGGAAAAGAAGGAGGCACATAACAGGTATAATAGGAAGGAGCAAAAGAGGTACTTTGGAAGTATAAGAAATGCAAAAGAATACTTAAGCAGGAAATCAGGAGGGTCTAAAAGAAGGCATGCGGTTTCTCTAAGAGAAGGAGAATCCCAAGGGCTTCTACAGATATACTGTATTCAGAGAAAAATGATAGCAAGCGACAAAATTGGTCCTCTGGAAGAGTGGGTATCCATGCCATGGTAGTGTAACAGTTAGTGTGACACTATTACAACTTGGGGAGTCAGAGTTTGGAATTCAATTCCAATGTCATCTGTAAGGAGTCTGTACTGTATGTCCTCTCCATGGAACCCATGGGTTTTCTTGGGGTGATCCAGATTCCTCCCATAGTCCAAAGACGTACTTGGTAGCAGGTTAATTAGTCCATTGTAAATTGTCCCAATGTTAAATCAGGGAGGGTTTGCTGTGTACTTCAGTTCAAAGGGCCGGAAAGGTCTATTCCATGCTGTATGTCTAAGAAAAATTAAAAACAAAATAGAAAGACATGCAGCCAAAACAGATGGGGCAGATCTTAAATGGATGTTTTGTATCTGTATTTACTTGGGAGATGGGCATATATTCCATAGAGGTGAGGCAAAGCAGCTGTGAGGTCATGGACCATTTACAGATCACAGAGGAGGGGTGTTTGCTGTCTTGAGGTAAATTATGGTGGATAAATCCCCATGGCCTGATAAAGTGTTCTCTCAGACCCTTTAGGAGGCTAGTCCATAAATTGCAGAAGTCTGAGCAGAGATATTTAAGACATCCTTAGCCAACAGTGAAGTGTCAGAACATGGGAGGATAGCTAATGTTGCTCCGTTGTTTAAGAAAGGTTCTAGGAAGAAGCTAGGAAATTATAAGCCAGTGAGCCTGACATCAGTAGTGAGTTAGTTATTGTAAGGTATTTTAAGGGACTGGATATATATGCATTTGGATACACAGCATCTGATTAGGGGTAGTCAACATGGCTTTGTGTGCAGTAGATCATATCTAACTACTCTTATAGAGCTTTTTGAGGAAGTCAGTATGAAAGTTGATGAATGCAAGGCAGTGGATGTCATTTACATGGACTTTAGCAGGGCCAGTGACAAGGGCCCGCATGGGAGATTGATCAAGACGTTTCAGACACTTGGCATTCAAGTTGAGATATTAAGTTGGATTAGGTAACACACACAAAAAATGCTGGTGAACGCAGCAGGCCAAGCAGCATCTATAAGAAGAGGTACAGTCGACGTTTTGGGCCGAGACCCTTCGTCAGGACTAACAGTCTCACTTCCTCACTCACCACCATTCAGGACCCCAGACAGTCCTTCCAGGTGAGGCGACACCTCACCTGTGAGTTGGCTGGGGTGATATACTGTGTCCAGTGCTCCCGATGCGGCCTTCTATATATTGGTGAGACCCAACGCAGGCGGGGAGACCGTTTCGCCGAACACCCAAGAAAGCAGAATCTCCCAGTGGCCACACATTTTAATTCCACATCCCATTCCTATTCTGATATGTCTATCCATGGACTCCTTTACTGTCAAGATGAATCCACACTCAGGTTGGAGGAACAGCACCTTATATTCCGTCTGGGTAGCCTCCAACCTGATGGCATGAACATTGACCTCTCTAACTTCCGTTAATGCCCCACCTCCTCTTCCAACCCCATCACTTATTTATTTATATATATATATATTTTCTTTTTCCCTTTTTTCTCTCTTTTTTTCCCCTCTGTTCCTCTCACTATAACTCCTTGCCCATCCTCTGGACTCCACTCCCCCCCACTTTCTTTCTCCCTAGGCCTCCTGTCCCATAATTCTCTCCCTTCTCCAGCCTCATATCCCTTTTGCCAATCAACTTTCCAGCTCTTAGCAAAGTGATACAAGGCTGGAGAAGGGAGAGGATCATGGGACGGGAGGCCTAGGGAGAAAGAAAGTGGGGGGGGGAGCCCAGAGGATGGGCAAGGAGTTATAGTGGGAGGGGGCAGAGTGAAATAGGGATAGTCTGCCCCCTCCCCCAGCTGCCTATCACCTCCCTCATGGTTCCACTTCCTTCTACTACCCATTGTATTTTCCCCTATTCCTTCTTCACCTTTCCTGCCTATCACCTCCCTGCTTCCCCTCCCCCACCCCTTTATCTTTCCCCTTACTGGTTTTTCACCTGGAATTTACCAGCCTTCTCCTTCCCACCCTCCCCCCACCTTCTTTATAGGGCCTCTGTCCCTTCCCTCTTCAGTCCTGATGAAGGGTTCTGGCCCGAAACATTGACTGATCATTTCCATGGATGCTGCCCGACCTGCTGAGTTCCTCCAGCGTGTTGTGAGTGCTGCCTTTCAATAAGATTGTGGCTGATACAAAAACTAATGAAACTGAGCCAAATCAAGTTTGAAACGTCATGAGAGAGGTTTACACCCTGAATGAGGTGTTTGATTCTTAATGAGACCTCAGTCAATTTCTTATTCCTAACTCAAATGGTCATAACCTTGCATCCCAACAGTAGTGTCTGTGTCCTTGCCTCCTGCATTATTTTAGTGTCTCATTAGAAAGCTAGAAAGAACAATGATTCCTCTGACAAGTTTCTCTGGCAGTCATACTGCAGGGTTTTCTGCTCCATCCAAAGTCATTAGAGGTGGAGGTATGATTTATGAACTATAGTGTCATTCATTGTGAGCCTAGGAAGATGTTAAGCACACTAAGATGGAGAATGCATGGAAGCTGCCGATCCAATTTCATAAGATTATCCAATCATTAGCACCTACCTCAATCCACTATGGATAAGACTGAATGCCTGAGAATCTGGCATTGCACGGTTTAATTCTGAGGTTATAAAGTTCTTCTCAAATCATTAATTTCCCCTGAGCAATTGGGAATGCTGCAAAACTATGCAACCTAGTTTAGAATTAGGCTATATTATCCATATTTAAGTGAATAAGTGTGTACTGTACTCGTTTCTATTTTGTTAGTTCGAGGTTGCTATTTGTTAGTTTCCTGATGTGCTGATGCTGTTGTGAGCTCTTATAATTACTTTAATTAGAAAATGTGAGCCACCTCATCAGGTATCTTGTATATAATTTGGATAATAGAAATCAGACTATCAGAAAATGATAAATTATTTGAAAGTTGTTTGAGATTGATATTGATATTGAAGGATTGAAATTTGGCAGGTCTGGATATGATCAAGTCTCAGTAAAGTGATGAAGTATGGCTGTTTATTCTAAAAGAAGGTGAAAACTAATAAACAAAGAAGAATCAATGCCAGGACATTGTTGCACAATATTAAGCTTTGGAATCTAAAATATAACTTGTAAATTTGTGAATGATACCATATTATAGGGATCATCTTTGCTATTGAGAGTCAGAACAAATTTAATTCAACAAATGAAATAAGAAGAGCAAACCAGAAGTCACTTATTAGGGAGAGATCAAGAAATAATTAGGGAATTCAAAGTAATTTTCTTCTTCTGAAGACATTTAAGAATATGGGATTTACTACACAGTCAATGGCCTTGACAGCATAATTACATTTATGTGGATGCTTTGATTGAATAGAGGATTATGATGTAGCGAGTTGTATAAGAAAAGATTGGAAGAGGCTCGGGAAGCACAAATGATGGTATTGATATGTTGGTTAAAACGTCTTTCACTGTCCACATTATTGTACTTAATTCTAAGTTTGTGCAGAGTAATGGCCATTACTTGATCTAACACTTGTCAGCATCAACTCAGGAATTCAGATCCCTAAAGCTGGATTATAGGCAAATGATGTAATACAATTAAAAAAGGCACCGACTCATCAGAGGCCGAGATCACATGTATTCTGCTGCAGTAACTCAGATATGGTCTTAAGTAGGGCCAGAAACATGATGAAATGCTAGGTGAATTGGGAAGTCTGACAAGCTATCTGTTTCCAGAGAAGGGAAACAAATAGATATATTCAACAAACTTATGTAATGTCCTTTGCAGAAGCCATTTGTTCCAGCATGAAAGTCATAGTCATAGTCATAGTCATAGTCATAGTCATAGGCATACTTTATTGACCCCAGGGGAAATTGGTTTTTGTTACAGTTGCACCATAAATAATTAAATAGTAATAAAACCATAAATAGTTATATAGTAATACGTAAGTATGTAAATTATGCCAGGAAATAAGTCCATGACCAGCCTATTGGCTCAGGGTGTCTGACCCTCCAAGGGAGGAGTTGTAAAGTTTGATGGCCACAGGCAGGAATGACTTCCTATGACGCTCAGTGCTGCATCTTGGTAGAATGAGCCTCTGGCTGAATGTACTCCTGTGCCCAACCAGTACATTATGTAGTGGATGGGAGATATTGTCCAAGATGGCATGCATCTTGGACAGCATCCTCTTTTCAGACACCACCGTGAGAGAGTCCAGTTCCATCCCCACAACATCACTGGCCTTACGAATGAGTTTGTTGATTCTGTTGGTGTCTGCAACCCTCAGCCTGCTGCCCCAGCACACAACAGCAAACATGATCGCACTGGCTACCACAGACTGTAGAACATCCTTAGCATCGTCCGGCAGATGTTAAAGGACCTCAGTCTCCTCAGGAAATAGAGACGGCTCTGACCCTTCTTGTAGACAGGCTCAGTGTTCTTTGACCAGTCCAGTTTATTGTCAATTCGTATCCCCAGGCATTTGTAATCCTCCACACTGACCCCCTGGATGGAAACAGGGGTCAGCAGTGCCTTAGCCCTCCTCAGGTCTACCACCAGCTCCTTAGTCTTTTTCACATTAAGCTGCAGATAATTCTGCTCACACCATGTGACAAAGTTTCCTACTGTAGCACTGTACTCAGCTTCATCTCCCTTGCTGATGCATCCAACTATGGCAGAGTCATCAGAAAACTTCTGAAGATGACAAGACTCTATGCAGTAGTTGAAGTCCGAGGTGTAAATGGTGAAGAGAAAGGGAGTCCCCTGTGGAGCCCCAGTGCTGCTGATCACTCTGTTGGACACACAGTGTTGCAAGCACACGTACTGTGGTCTGCCAGTCAGGTAATCAAGAATCCATGACACCAGGAAAGCATCCACCTGCATCACTGTCAGCTTCTCCCCCAGCAGAGCAGGGTGGATGGTGTTGAACGCACTGGAGAAGTCAAAAAACATGACCCTCACAGTGCTGGCTGGCTTGTCCAGGTGGGCGTAGACACGGTTCAGCAGGTAGACGATGGCATCCTCAACTCCTAGTTGGGGTTGGTAGGCGAACTGGAGGGGATCTAAGTGTGGCCTAACCATAGGCCGGAGCAGCTCCAGAACAGCTCTCTCCAGGGTCTTCCCCTGCTGCTACAATTTGATGAATCATAAAGGTTTAAAGATAATTCTTTAGTGGTAAACATTACTAATTGTAGCATATTTAAATTCCAGAATTAGCTGAATTTGTTACCTTGATTTCCCATGGTGGGCCTTAACTATCCTCATGAGGTCAGCTTTGGATTACTGAGGTGAGTAATCGTTATCCATAAATTCACTGTGACGTAATTAATGTTTGCAAGGTAAAGCATTAACCTGGATTGTAGCACAAGCATGTTATACACAAAATCCTTCCGGTGAATTAAGATGGTCAGAGTGAATTCATCCAAGTCAGCTTGGGCATATGCAGCCATTATTAGTGCAATTAGTGGCATTCATATGAGCTTTCAGAATACCTAACAGTTCAACAACTTGTTCTCTACAAATTATTGGAATTGTGTATGCTTCAGTTCTGGGTTGCAACATTAACTCTCTGGAGCATAATTCTGCTCTGTTCTGAGAGAATAGCTTGTTCATCCTCTGAACAACCACTAGCTGATGCCATACCAGGCCTGGTTGTCCATCAGGCCAAACTGCCACTCCCACCATTTTCAGACTCACCTACTGAAAGACTATAGCTTCTCAAGTTAACTTGAGTAGCATAGTGTAAGAGCAGAAGAAAAGGGAAAAAAAATCTCACGTAACGCTGGTTCTAAGTGAATATACAAAGGGTATTAGTTTCCATTTGTGATATACTTTCACTTTACAATTTGTTTGTGTGTTTTTAATTCAGTGCACTTAAAATAATGAGGTTATATGTAGTTATAGAATAAATGTAAATAATGTGGAAAATTGGACTGCACTTATTGGCATCTCATTAAATCTCACAGTCAAGCAGAAAAGGCATGATAAGAATACAGCCTTTCTTCCTCTTCCTTTTCCTTCCACCTTCTTGTGTTCCTGCTCCTCAAATCCTTGCATGATGGGTGAACTGAATGGCTCAACCCATACAATGTTGAGGCTGTACATCATAGAGCATAGAGTACAGGAACAGGTCCTGTGGCCCACCAAGCCTGTGCAACCGTTCTGTCCATCCAAATGAATCCCGTTTGCCTACATGTAGTTTATATTGCTCCATTCCTTGCCTGCTCATAGACCTGTCTAAATCGCTCTTAAATGCTGCTATCATATCTGCTTCCACCATTTTCCTTATTGTGTGTTCTAGACACCTAGTGCTTATTGATTAAAATGAGTATCTTGTAAATCTCCTTTAAACTTTTCTGTTCTCATTTTCAATGCATGCCACTACTGAGTAGTGTCACAACAACAACATCTCACTCTATGTCAGCAAACTGATTATTCACTGCACGAGGGCCAAGAGGCAGTTCTCATCAGGGGGACAGAGGTGGCGAGTGTCAGTAACTTTAAATTCTCTGGTGTTATCCTTTCAGAGGACCTGTGCTGGGTCCAGCATGTAAGTGCTATTACAATGAAAGCATGGCAGCCTCTCTTCTTCCTTAGAAGTTTGTGTAAATTTGACACATCATCAAAAACTTTGTTAAATTTCTATAGATGTGCGGTGGAGGGGATATTGACTGGTTGCATTACAGCCTGGTATGGACGTACTAATGCCCTTGAATGGAAAAGCCTAGGCCATCACATGTAAAGCCCTCCCCACCATTGCTTCATTTATCCAGCTTGTGTAAGGATCGCAGAACAGGAGCAAGAAGAATAGTCAGCTCTGCTTAGTGATTGGATGGTTATCTCCATTATCTGGGTGGTAATCCAGTACAACAGAGCAGCATTTATTCTTAAACAGAACCTGCCTAATTTACATTCCACGAAAATTAAATAGTAGCCGTCTATGTGTGGAGCCAGAGGGATTTTGACGGCTAAGATTTTTAATGTCTGTTTCTCCACAGTGTTTACTAAGGAAAATATCTTGCATGCCTAAGAAATGACAGTAATAAATGAGGTATTGAATAACATACATGATGAGAAAGGAGGTATTTTCAGCCTTGAAATTCATTAATATCAACAAATCCTCAGAGCCTGACCAAGTATTGCCCACCCATCTAAAGGGAAACAAGGGAAGAAATTGAGGAGGCCTTTAAAGAGATATTTAGCTTGTCATTAACCACTGGTGAAGTTTCAGAGATTGGATGGTGGCAAACGTTATTCCACTGTTCAAAAAGAGTGAAAAGAGTAGGCCAGGGATCTACAATGAGCCTGATTTCAGTTACAGGGAACTTACTGGAGTGAATCCTGAGGGAAAAAAATATCTGCACATGGATAGTCAAGGCTTGATCAGGAATCGTCAACACGGTTTTGTGCATGGGAGGTTATATTTGATGATTCTTCTGGAGTATTCCAAAGAGGTAATTAATGGGATGGATGAAGGTAGATCTGTGGATGTTGCTTATATGAAATTTAGTAAAGCCGTTGACAGGGCCCTGTTTGGCAAGCTGCTCTGAAAAGTTAGGTTGCATGAGATTCAGAAGGAGCCAACGAGATGGAATCAGAATAGGTTCATGACAGCAAGCAGAGTGTGATGGTTGAATGTCAATTCTCTCCGAGTTGAGGTCTGTGATTAGTGGGGTGACTCAAAGGGTCAGTGTTTAACCTCTGTTAGTCACTATTTATATACATGGTTTGAATATGAATGCTTGTTCATGATACTACATTAGTGGGGTTTTGTTAAGAGTGAAGCAGGTTACAATGAACTGCAAAGCAATCTTGATCAGTTAGGGAGATAGGGTGAGCAATGGTAAATCGATGCGTGGGATGCAGTTTGTAGAATCAAACATGGCAGCATAGCGGTTAGCACAACACTATTATAGCTTGGGACGTCAGAGATTAGAGTTCAATTCTGCCATAACCTGTTCAGAGTCTGTATGTCCACCAAATGGAATGGGAGGGTTTTCTCCTGGTGCTCTAGTTTCTTCCCACAGTAAAGACATAGGTTAATTAGTCATTGAAATTTGCCCCATGGTTACACTAGAGTTAAATCGGAGGTTACTGGGGCTGTACGATCTGAGGGACCAGAAGACCCTAATCCATGTTGTATCTCTAAATAAAATAAAAAAATTAAACCAGGGTAGGATTTATACAGTGAATGGTAGGGTGCTGATGAGTTTTGTGGGACAGAGGGACCTGGGAGTACAAATGCACTGAAAGCAGCCATGGATATAGGCAACGTGATGAAGAAGGTGTTTAGCATGCTTGTCCTCAGGGCCTCAAGTTTAAGAGTAGGGATGTTATGCTGTGGTTATGTAAGTTGTTGGTGAGGCTGCATTTGAAGTATTGTGATAAGGTTTTGATCACGCTCTTATAAGAATGACATTGTCAAGCTGGAGAGGGTGCATAAGAGATTTCTGATGATGCTACCTGAGTTATGGAGGCCATGCTGGATCCTTATCTGAATCATAGGAAAATGAGAGGTTACCTCATTGAAGTTTATAATGGATAAGGTTGACCTTCAAAGTCTTTTCCCTGGGGTTCAAGAGTACAAAACTGAAGGGCACTAGTATAGGAGGGAGGAGATTTGAGAGGTAACTTCTGATTTGAGATCTGAGAGGTAACTTCTTTACACAGAGGTTGGTGAGTACAAAGACCGAGCAGCCAGAGGAAGTGATGATGGTGGGTATGTACCAGATCTAACCTCTGTGGTCCTGCCAGATCAAGCCGTGAATGGTGGTGGACAATCAAACAACTTACTGGAGGAGGAGGCTCTGCAAATATCCCCATCCTCAATGATAGAGGAGCCCAGCACACCTGTGCAAAAGATAAGGCTGAGGCATTTGCAACAATCTTCAGTCAGAAACGCTGAGTAGATGACCCAGCTCATCCTCCCAGTATCCCAGATGTCAGTATGCAGCCAATCCGATTCACTCCATGTGATATCAAGAAACAGCTGAAAACACTGTATACAGCGGAAGCTATGGGCCCAGACAAAATCTCGGCAATAGTCCTAAGACTTGTGCTTCAGAACTTGCTGCGCCACTAGCCAAGCTGTTCCAGTACAGCTACAACATCGGCATCTACCCAGCAATGTGGAAAATTGCCCAGGTAAGTCCCGTACACAAGAGACAGGATAAGTCCAACTCAGCCAATTCCACCCTATCAGCCTACTCTCAATCATCAGCAATGTAATGGAAGGGTCATCAACAGAGCTCTCATGCAGCACCTACCTGGCAGTAACCTGCTAACGGATTCCCAGTTTGGGCTCTGTCAAGGCCACTCAGCTCCTGACCTCATCACCTCCTTGGCTAAATAAAAGATGTGAGGTGAGAGTGATTGCCTCGACATCAAGGCAGCATTTGACCATATGCCAAGAAGGTGAACTGGCTAAAATTGAGTTAATGGGAATTAGGGAGAAAATCCGCCACTGGTTGGAATCATGCCTGACACAAAGGAAGATGGTTGTGGTGGTTGGTGGTCAATTGTCTCATCCTCCGGACATCACTACAGGAGTTCCTCAGGGAAGTGTCCTAGGACCAACCATTTTCAGTTGCTTCATCAGTGACCTTCTTCCTGTCACAAGGTCAGAAGTGGTGATGTTCACTGATAAATGCACAATGTTCTGCACCGTGACTCCTCAGATTGTGAAGCAGTTCATACCCAAATACAGCAGAACCTGGACAATATCCAAGCTTGGGCTTACAAGTGGCAAGTAACATTCAAGCCACACAAGTGCCAGCCAATAACCATCTCCAACAACAGAAGCTCTAACCATCGTCCCTTGATATTCAATGGCATCACCATCATTGAATCCCCTACTATCAACATCCTGGTGGTTACCATTGACAGGAAACTGAACTGGTCTAGACATAGAAACACCGTGGCTACCAGAACAGATCAAAGACTAGGAATCCTGTGGCACGTAACTCACCTTCTGACTCTCCAAAGCCTATCCACCATCTACAAGGTTCATGTCAGGAGTGTAAGGAAATAATCACCACTTACCTGGATGAGTGCAGCTCCGTCAACACTCAAGAATATTGACATCATCCAGTACAAGGCAGCCCACTTGATTGGTACCCTTTCCACAAATATCCAATCCTCCATCATTGATAAACAGTTGCAGCAGGGTGTCCTATCTACAGATGCACTGCAACAACACACCAAAGTTCCTAAGGCAGCACCTTCAAGACCCACAACCACTACCATCTAGAAGAACGAGAGCAGCAGATACCTGGGAACACCACCTCTTGGAAATCCCTCTCCAGGTCACTCACCATCCTGACTTGGAAACTTATTCACCATTCCTTCATTGTCACTGGGTCAAAATCATGGAATTCCTTCCCTGACAGCACTATGGGTGTACCTACACCTCAGAGACTGCAGCGGTTCAAGAAAGCAGCTCATCACCACCTTCTCAAGGGCAACTACAGATGGGCAATAAATACTGGCTTAGCTGGTGACACCCACATCCAATAAATGAATAAATAAAAATAAGACAGCAGCTTATAGAGATATGGCCAGAAACAGGCAACTGGGACTAGAAGCTGTCATGGGCATGGAGCAGTTGGTCTGTTTCTATGACTCTATGACTCTAAAGGTGAATTGTTGTAATGATTTGGAGACACAATAATTTTAGAGCCTTTGTATTCAGCTTTGATTTCAGGTAACAGAGTGAATACAAGAAATCACAACCAATCCATAGACTTATTTATAATTTTTTCTTTAAGGTATAGAAATCCCATGAAATTGTTCCCAGCTGCCAGAGCAATTGCTGAATTCCATTTCCCCTCTTCTTTCCTGTAATCTATCCTCTCGCACATTCCCGTAACTCTATTCTCTTATCTTCCACCCACACAAGTGATAATTTACCATAACCGATGTATATGTGCCAACTGGCATGTCTTTGGGATGTGAGAGGAAATCAGGAGGACGTGGGTAAATTCACAGGGTCACAGAATAAGTATACATATGAGACACAGACTATACCACAGGGCAGGACCAAACCTGGATCACTGGAACTCTATAGCTGCTGTGCAATGGTAGTACAGAGCTGTCAGAAGAATCTAATTTAGTAATTGGGAATTGGTTTATTATTGTCATATGCAACAAGGTCCAGCGAAAAGCAAGAGAAAATCTGCAGATGCTGGAAATCCAAGCAACACACACAAAATGCTGGAGGAATTCAACAGACGTACTACTGAAGGGTTCAGTCCTGCTGAAGGGTTTCGGCCCAAAACGTCCACTGGACTTTTTTCCATAGATGCTGCCTGGCCTTCTGAATTGCTCCAGCATTTTGTGTGTGTTCAAGTGAAAAGCTTTTGTTGGCATGCCATCTCGACAGTTCATTCTGTACAGAAATAGCACAAAATGGATTAAGAATAAATTAGAATGCGAAATGTGGTATTACTGTTACAGAGAAGGTGCTGTGCTGGTAGACAAATAAAATGCAAGGACCATAGCGAGGTACATTAAAAGATCAAGAGTTCATTTTTATCGTAGAAGAGGTCCACTCACAAGTCTTATAACAGCAGGTAGAAGCTGTCCTTGTATGCATTCTCAAGCTTTTGTGTCTTCTGCTTGATGAAACCTGGAGAAGAGCGAATGATCGGGGTTGGGAGGATCCTTGATTATGCTGGTTGGTGTTCCAAGGAAGCAGGAGGTGTAGACAGTCAATGAGAGGAGGCTGATTTTCATGATAGACTGGGCTACATTCGCAACTTTCTTCTATATATAAATTAATCAATTAGATATATTTGTTTTGACTCAGCTAGGTAAAAATGGACTGACATTTATATATCTTTGCAGTCAATAAATCAATTTGGAATTCTACCAGTGCCATAACAAGGAACCATAGCAGCCAATTTATGAACAGCAAGCTCCCAGAAATAGCAAAGGGAATATACCAGATAATTACTTTTGTGATATTGATTGATGGATCAATATTCCTCAGGGCATCAGTGAAAATTCTACTTCTCTTCAAGATAGCATTTTGAGGTTTCTTGCATCCACCTCATGGAGATGGGCCCTTGATAATCGATAACAGAGTCCACCACCCACTAAATGCTGCATAGGAGATGCAGCCTCTTGTTTTTTTTTTTGCAAAGTGAAATTAAACTCACAGAATTCTGATCCAATAATGAGGACATTTCCAGCTGAGACATAGTCAGTAACTGAATGCATGTACTAATTTGTAAAATTCCTAACAGCAAGGCATTAGCACTGATTTCCTATTGAACTGAAAGAGGGTAGAATCCACCAAAGCTAACTGCGCTCTGGGAAGAATTGATATACTGATTTAATTATTCCAAAGTTAAATTTCAGATTTTCTGATTTCTTCCATGGAGACCCTGCTGTTTCACTTCATTGAAAAAATTGTAATGTTTCTAAAAACATCCAAATTATTGATGACGAGAATTAAACCGGAAAGGCTGCTGCAATCAGAGTGGGCACAAAATTTTTTAAAAGATCTTAACAACTTCTCAAGTAGTTTCTGCTCTTAATATTCCCTCCTTTAAAGAAATACTCCTGTCACATCATTGCCACCTGCTACTCTACTGTATATTGGACATCCTCTTTCAATTCAAAGACCCTCAATTATATTCTACTTGGGCTCTTCATCTTTCTAGTTACTCCCATCATTCTGCAATCCAGCCTTTATGCTTCTCATAGCACTCTCAAGACGTGAACCAAAGTTACAATTGTGACTATTTCCAATAGTTTACTGTGCTATGCTTGGACTCTTTTCTCAAAAGCTTTCAATGTGGCCAATCAATCCATCACCCCTTAAATATTCTCACTTCTGTAAAAGAAAATGAATACTTACGATTTACATAACACCCAATACGACTTTATAAGCATTAAAGTACTTGTGAAATATTGCCATTATTAATGTTGATGAGGAATAAATTTTGCAATAATGTCAGGTGTAATTTTGATGTTCTTTGAAATAGCCTCAAGGATATTTTTATGTGCATCTGAGAGAGTAATTTAATATTGCACCTGAATGACCACACATTTTGTTCATGTGGTGACAGTCTCAATATTTATACCGAATTCTATGGAGTGAATTTGAACATGGGGCTTACAGAGACCCTGATGAGTACTGTTTCTCAAGTTCCATTGTATCCAATTCCATTTCTTTACATCTAAAAATAGTCACATCACCTTAGTAAATATCTTTTCCTGCCTTTTCTTTGGGTGTTGGCAAGATGGGAAAAGTGATCAACGTGACTAATGGCGATGTCCTGTAGACAATTCACAAAACTACTTCTTCTCTTTCTTTCTTTAAAATATGCCTCTACTGCTGTTCTGTGTGTGATTGGAACCTGTAATTTACATCTTGATACTGTGTTTTTGGGTGATACTGCGGCCGGCTGGTGGCGCAGTGGCATGAGCGCCGGACTTCGGATCCGAGTTCGAATCCAAGTCGGGCCACCCCCCAAGCACACTTTCCATCCGTGCCGGGTTGAGCATTGAGCTAGCCACTCGGCCTCATCAAAAACACAAGGGTCGAGTCAGGAACGTTCATATCGTGACCCGGTTAATCTGTAAGGAGACCAATCCTGACACCACACGCCAGACTAGAATGGCTGACTGTCTGGTGCGACATGCTAGGAAGGAAGGATCTGGTGCTTTTGCTCTCTCCGAGGTAATTTGTCATGGTTGAGAATGGAGTATGCAGCCTCAGCGTGGAGCATAAACCCTTGATCAGCTCCATCACTTGATGATCTCACTGATTAATATATCAACAAGGACGAGAGTGGAAGGCGAGTGGGTGTTCACTGCAATTTGCCTGTGTTTGACCTGTCTCCCTCTCCCTCTCACTCACTGTTGCAGGAGCCTTCTGCCTTGACAAGGCTTCGTCAGAGTGCTTTGTGGTTTGGACTCATTTTTAGAGCTCTCTGTAGTTCATATCAGTTCAGTTCAGTGTTCGTTTATTGTCATTTAGAAATACATGCATTAAAAAATGATACAACGTTCCTCCAGAATGATATCACAAGAAAACACAGGACAAACCAAGACTAAAACTGACAAAACCACATAATTATAACATATAGTTACAACAGTGCAAAGCAATAACATACTTTGATAAAGAGCAGAACATGGGCACGGTAAAAAAAAGTCTCAAACTCCTGAAAGACTCATCATCCCACACAGGCAGCAGAAGGGAGAAACTCTCCTCGCCATGAATCTCCAAGCGCCGCCAACTTGCTGATGCAGCACCACTAGAAGCACCCGACTGCAGCGGACTCTGAGTCCGTCCGAAAGCTTCAAGCATCCGACCAGCACCTCCGATACAGCGTCTCCGAACAGCATCCTCTGCTGAGCACTTCGACCCCGCCTCGGTCGCCGAGCAACAAGCAAAGCCGAGGACACGGGGCCTTCTCCTCCAGAGATTCTGGACCACACAGTGGCAGCAACAGCGAAGCAGGCATTTTGGAAGTTTCACCAGATGTTCCTCCGTGCTCTCACGTCCGTCTCCATCAAATCAGACTTGTGCACGGCACCTACTTGATAAATAACAGACATCACCACTGGAGTGGCCACTGCGGGCTGCGTCGCGCTGCCATCTTCCCGTTCCTCCAAGAAACACATATCATACGTGTTTCTGACTTCCAGTTAAACCTTTCTATAATTGTGTGATTTTGATCGGGGCACTTCGGCACTGACTGGCCCTGTGGCACTAAATTGAACTGAATTGAACTAACCTGAGCATTTCTAGGTTGTTTCAAGGACTCTCCGGTTTGGTGTTTAATATTCCGTGTGTTAATTGACTCGTTTTTTACCATTTGCGCGATTTGTTCTTTTTTTTTGTGCTTTGGGTGTTTGATGTTTTCTTTGAACAGGTTCCATGGTGTTACTTTATTTTGTGGCTGCCTATGGGGGAAGACCAATCTCAAGGTTGTATACTGCATCCACACTTTGATAATAAATATACATTGAATCTTTGAATCTTTTTGAATCTTCTGTCCCTGTGAAGTCAGCTGTGGAGTCCTGCAGATTAGTGCTACCTCTTGTATTCATTTATAGGATAACTTGTCCCTTAATACCAGTATCTGCACATAAGTTGATATTTAACTGTGACATACAGTTGTAACTCAGCAGCCTCATTTCAACCACCACTTTGCTGTTTGACGGCAAAACAAATATCTTCATCGCTCTTGAAGAAGCTGCACTAGAATAAGGAGATAAGATAGGGACTGGGTTTGCTATCACTGCAGATGCTCATATAAGTGAAATAGGCCATTAGCTATATTAAACATGGGAGTGATATTGAGATGAAAATTACCCCTTCCCTCACTATAGAGTCAGTTGGAAGATTCTTTAGTTTGAGCTCAGAATTAGCAGCCTCACCAAATGTTTAACTTCCCCAACCATCTACCTGAACATTTGCCCAACCATAAGCATCTACTTGGCTCCCCAAATTATCTTTGGCTCTCTTCTTTATTATTTGTCCTAAATCTCTCCTGAAGAACTCTGCCCACAAGTTTCTTCCGAACTCACTTCTTGGCATCTCCATTCTCCGTAATGATGGAAGGCCAGAGACTTTCCACCAGTCATGATTCCTTGAGTTGTATGCATAGAAGAACATTTCAGCCTTCTTTTCAAGAGCTATGAGATACTTTTTATCAATTATGCTGCCAGAATGTATCATTCAGTTTACATGTTACAGATTGATACTTATGCTACACTCAGACCTTGGCCCATAATCTCTTCAAATGAAGAAAGGGAGGGGAGGTCATTAAGGGAAGGATCGGACTGGAATGTAGATGTCAGGGAAGGAATTGAAAGGCAACATGTATGATGGGTCAGATATTTTGAAGTGTATATATTAAATTTGATTAAGGGTAAGGGTGATTAACTGACAGCATGGATCAGCACATGGGACTATGATGCTGAGGTCATTACCGAAACTTGGTTGAGATAGGGGCAGGACTGAGTGACTAATGTATCAGGTTTTTGAAGTTTTAGAAAAGATAGAGAAGGAGGTAAAAAGTGGTGGGGGGAGTTGCACTTCTAATCAGGAACAATGTCAGAGCTGCACTCAGAGGAGGCGTAATGGAGGGGGTCAGACACTTGTTCCATTTGGGTAGAATTCAAGAATTGGAAGGGTGCAATCACACTGATGGGATTGTAATACCGATCCCCAATTTCTGTCGGGATGCTGAAGAACAGATATGTAATCAGATTAAGGAAATTAGAAAAAATAAGACCCTAAACCCATAAAATATAGGCATTCAGCCCATTGAGACTGCTCTGCCATTCAATCATGGGCTGATCCTATTCTTCCAGTCATTCCCACTCCCTTGCCTTCTTTCCATGTCCTTTGACGACCTAGCTAATCAAGAACCTATCTACGGTATCTCTGCCTTAAATGCACCCAATGTCTTGGCCTCCACAGCCATTCGAGGCGACAAATTCCACAGATTTACCACCCTCTGACTAGAGTAATTTATCCATGTCTCTGTTCTAAATGGACGTCTTTCAATCCTGAAGCCGTGACCTCTTGTCCTAGACTCCCCTACCATGGGAAGTAACTTTGCCATATCTAATCTGTTCAGGCCTTTTAACATTCGGAATGTTTCTATAAGATCCCCCCCTCATTCTCCTGAAAACCAGGGAACACAGCCCAAGAGCTACCAGATGTTCCTCATAGGGTAACCCTTTCTTTCCTGGAATCAGTCTCGTGAATCCTCTCTGAACCCTCCCCAATGTCAGTATGTCATTTTTAAAATAAGGAGCCCAAAACTGCACACAATACTCTGTGTGATCTCACGAGTGCCTTGTAGGGCCTCAACATCACATCCCTGCTCTTATATTCTATATCTCTAGAAATGAATGCCAACAATGCATTCGCCTTCTTCACCACTGACTCAACCTGGAGGTTAACCTTTGGGGTATCCTGCACAAGGACTCCCAAGTCCCTTTGCAACTCTGCAGTTTGAATTCTCTCCCCATCTAAATAAAAGTCTACCCATTTATTTCTTATATGAAAGTGCATTGCCATACACTTTCCAACATTGTATTTCATTTGCCACTTCTTTGCCCATTCCCCTAAATGATCTAAGTCTCTCTGCAGGCTCTCTGTTTCTTCAACACTACCTGCTCCTCTACCTATCTCTGCATCATAATAGTTGTTGTCATGGCAGATTTCAAATTCCCTAGTATAATTATAGTGCAAGGGGTTTAGATTGGGTAAAATTTGTTACGTGTATCCAGGAAGGTTTCTTAAGTCAATATGTGCACAGTCCAATCAGAGGAGGGGCCATACTGGATATGGTGTTGGGTAATGATCCTGGCCAGGTGACTGACCTTTCAGTGGGGGAACAATGACCACAACTCCTTAACTTTCAGGATAGATACAGATAATTAAATGCATGGTCCTTGCAGGAAAGTTTTTAATTGCAGTAAGGTAATTTACAATGGCCTTATGCAGGAACTAAGAAGACTTAATTGGGAATACCATTTTTCTGGCAAGTCCGTATCAGACATGGGTTTAAAGATCAATTGCTCAGAATACAGGAAATGTACGTTCCTGTTAGAAGGAAGCATGGGGATGGAAGGATAAGAGAACCTTGCATATCCAGAGAGATGATGAATTTAGTGAAGAAGAAAAAGGAAAAGTATGTAAAACTTTGGAATTTAGGATCATGCGAAGAGCATGAGGAGTATAAAGGGCAACATACACAAAATGATGGAGGAACTCAGCAGGGCAGGCAGCTTCTAGGAAAAGAGTACAGTCGATGTTTCGAGCTGAAACACTTCGGCTGCTAAAGAAGCCAGAAAAGAACTAAAGAAGGAAATTAGAAAAACCAGGAGGAGCCATGAAAAGTACTTGGCAGGTAGGATTAAGACGAATGCCAAGGCCTTCTATACATACATTAAGAGCAAGAAGATAGCTGGGGAGAAGGTGGGACCACTCAAGGATAAAGAGGGGAACATATGCTTCGATTTAGAGAATGTGAGTGAAGTATTTAATGAGTATTTTGCACTGTATTTACCAAGTAAAAGGGGTATGGAGGACTAGGAGATCAGTGCTGAGTGTATTAATATGTTAGGGTGTTTAGAGGCCAAGGAGGGGGAAGTGTTAGGCATCCTAATAAGTATTGATTTGTATGTTCCCAAGGCCTGATGGGATTTACTTCAGGTTACTGAAGGACACAAGAGGTGAGATTGCTGGGGCCTTTGACCAGTATCTTTGTGCCCTCTCCAGGCACAGATGAGGTTCCAGAGGACTGATGAGTGGCTATGTTGTACCTCTATATAAGAAGGGTGTACCGTATAACCTACATTATAATAAGGGCCTACTTTATGTTTTAGTAACACGTCGTTGCATGATCTATTAGGCACGTATTGATCTGTATGTGGGTGTGTCAAGTTCGGACTCTACCAGTAAAGAACCATGAAACTTAGTTCCCGTCTCCAGTGTTTTTATTAATAATATAGTTGTGTAAACAGGCAACATACACAACAAATTGGCGACAAGAATTATGAACCTACATCTTATCAGAATGCTGTGTTTTAGTTGATAACGACACTCGGAGGAGAAGAGTGAGAAGGGAGATGAAAAGGAGTGACACACACATCTAGATGGAGTGCGCTCATTGCGCTAGCAAAAAGGACACATGAGTCATGTGGAATGTGCAGTGACTGCAAGGAGCTGGCTAAAAAAAACAAGGAAAAACAGGAGTAAATTAACATAACAAAGATGGTGATGATTGGAACCATTACAGCATTTGATAGTGGCATTGAAAACTGGGTAACTTACATTGAAAGAGTGGAGTTATATTGTGATGCTAATGGTGTTAATGATGAAATGAAAGCCAGCGTCATACTCAGTGTTATGGGAGCAAAAACATATGGGGTGCTACAGAGCTTGTTAACCCCTGAAAAGCCAGTTGACAAAACATTCAAGCAAATAGTAGACACTCTCCAACAGTATTTAAACCCTAAACCACTGGTCATTGCTGAAAGATTTAAATTTCACAAATGGAATCAGAGCAAAAATGAAAGCATTTCTGAATATTGTGCTGAATTGCACAAATTATCAGAACATTGTCAATTTGGAGCTGATCTATCCGACGCATTGAGGGACAGGTTAGTGTGTGGCACACACTGTCAAACCACACAGAAGAAGCTCCTGTGTGAAAATGACCTTACATTAGAGAAGGTGCTGAACATTGCAATATCATTGGAAACAGCAGCATGTGGTGCTTCAGACATATAACAAAAATCTCTGGAATATGCTACAAATAGGATGTCACTGAACAGAAATGAAGGAAAGAAATGTTACCGTTGTGGGAACATGTCACATAACCCTGATGACTGTTGGTTTAAAGACGAAGAATGCAGAAACTGTGGCAAACAGGGCCATATTGGCAGAGTATGCAAAGCTAGTAAACAGCAGAAAAGGGACAAAATACAGAGAAACAAGAAACCCCAGAAAGGAAAATACAACAATGTACACAAAATGAAAGAAAGCAGTTCTGGTGAAAACGACTCAGACCAAAGTGAATTGTCTTGTCTGAAACTTCAAAGCGTGGAAGAGACAGATGATCGAGGAGTAATAAGAATCACCCCACAAGTGGCAGGCATGAGACTGAAAATGGAGTTGGACACAGCTACATCTGAGAGACTGTCACAAATACTTGCTGACTCTGAGGAAATGTTCATGAAAGGAATAGGAGCACTTCAGGGCATGAAGGCAAGGATTGAGATTGAAGGCAAAGATTGAGGAAAATGCATGTCCAAAATTTCACAAAGCCAGACCAGTTCCATATGCAATCTGTCCTACAGTACAGAGAGAACTGAAAAATCTGGAGCAGACTGGGGTCCTGTCAAAGGTGGATTGGAGTGAATGGGCCACGCCTATTGTTCTAGTGATGAAGAAAACCTCCAGCACAAAACCAGGAAAACCAAGCAAGGTGCACATATGTGGCGACTTTGAAATGACTGTAAACCCAGTTCTCCATAAAATACGGTATCCTCTACCTCATATTGAGGACATCCTGTCAGGAGGGGAACATTTCACAAAAATCGATTTGGCCCAGGCTTATCTCCAAATGGAAATCGATGATACATCCAAGAAATACCTGAGAATAAATACACACAAAGGACTTCACCAGTACAACAGGCTGGTGTTTGGGATAGCATCAGCTCCTGCAATGTGGCAAAGGGCAATGGACCAGGTCCTGCAGAGGATTCCAGGGACTCAGTGTTACCTGGATGACATCATTGTCACTGGCAAGGATGACGACGAACATCTTTCTAACCTTGAACAAGTGCTCACCAGGTTACGAGAATATGGGCTCAGAGCTAATCGACAGAAATGTGAGTTTTTCACAAAGGAAATCTCATACTGTGGACATGTTATCAACAAGGATGGCTTACACATGTCTCAAGACAAGATAGAAGCGGTGTTTAAGGCACCACCACCTGAAAATGTGTCTCAGCTGAGAGCATATCTTGGACTAGTGAACTATTACCACAAGTTCTTGCCTAACCTATCCACAGTCCTACACCCACTAAATGCATTATTACAGACAGGGACACAATGGAAGTGGATTGAGAGCTGTGAGAAAGCATTTCAAGAAACGAAAAGACTCATAACTTCAGAAGGGACACTCGCGCACTTTGACCCCTTCTTACCAATCCAACTGGCTTGTGATGCCTCACTCCATGGGATAGGAGCTGTGTTATCGAACAAGTGTGGTGGCCAGGAATCGATAAACAGATCAAGGACTTGACCAAGAACTGCTCTGGATGTCAAAAGATCCAGAACACATCCCCACAAGACCCTCTCCATCCATGGGAGTGGCACTCATCACCAAGGAAATGAGTGCACATCGACTTTGCTGGACCATTCATGGACTCTATCTTTTTAATCGCCGTTGATGCATATTCCAAATGGCCAGAGGTCATCAAAATGAAGACAACCACATTGGAAAAGACAGTTCTGAGGACCACTTTCTCCAGAATGGCATACGCGGACAAATCTGCACAGACAATGGACGACAATTTGTCTCTGAAGAATTCCAAAGTTTTGTGAAGAACAATGGAATCAAGCACTTTACATTTGCCCCTTACCATCCATCCACAAATTGCTTGGCAGAAAGATTTGTGCAGACTTTCAAGAAAGCCATCAAGGCAATGGACAGCGAAAATCGACCACTGCAACACAAGATAGACAACTTCCTCCTTGCCTATCGTAATGCAGTACATGCAACCACTAATCAGACTCCAGTGATGATGTTTCTGAACAGGAAGCTGAGGTCCTGCATGGATCTTCTCAAACCAGATGTACGATGTGATGTGGAGAACAGACAGTTCAAACACCTGAATGCTAATCAACTCGGAGCTTCAGTGTGGGACAGTCAGTTCTTGCATGTGATTATCGGACTGAAAAGTGGCAGCCGGGTATAATTTCCGGCATAGACAGGCCACTGATGTATACAGTGGAGGTGGGAGAGAACATATGGAGACGTCATGTCGACCAAATCTTGGATGCTCAGGTGGAAAACACAACACCTTGCCCGGACTCCCCAGATATAGAAGCAAACACTCCTGATGTGATTACATCAGCCTCATCCACAGATAAGCCTGTCATCAGTGCTGAGGACCCACCTGACGTACCTGTGGAGACTCATTCCCCAAAGCAAACGTTTCAGGGCAGACGTTACCCGGAAAGGCAGAGAAGCCCCCCCCCCCAGACTTGAGTTCTAAATGGGTCTTAGACCAAAAGTAAAAAGATAAGGAAACAAAGGCTTGTTATAATTCGATATTATTAAGTTACTTTGTTATAATTTGTAAACAAATGGTAGGCATTTGTATGTTAAGGGTAAACATATTTGTTTAGCATAGTGCCCCAGTAACAAAAAGTTGATACACTATTAAAATAAAAGGGGAGGAGTGTACCATATAGCCTACATTATAATAAGGGACTACTTTATGTTTTAGTAACACGTCGTTGCATGCGCTATTAAGCGCATATTGATCTGTGTGTGTGTGTGTGTGTGTGTGTGTGTGTGTGTGTGTGTGTGCGTGTGTGTCAAGTTCAGACTCTACCAGTAAGGAACCATGAAACTTAGTTCCCATCTCCAGCGTTTTTATTAATAACATAGTTGTGTAAACAAGCCATATACACAACAAAGGGAAGAAGGGAAAATCCTGGGAACTATGGACTGTTGAGTTTCATGTCAGTTGTACTGAAATTGCTGGAGAAAGTTCTTAGGGATAGGATATATAAGCATTTGGAAACCCATGGCCTAACTAGGGTGAGCCAGAATAGCTTTGTGCAGGGCAGATTGTGTCTTACTTGATTGAGTTTTTTGACAAGGTAACGAGAGGGATTGATGAGGGTAGGGTAGTGGATGTTGTCTAATAGATTTTAGTAAGTGCTTGTCGAAATCCCTCATGGGAGGCTAATCCAGAAGATAAAGATGCATGGGGTCCATGGCAAATTGGCTGTTTGGATTCAGGACTGGCTTGTGCATAGAAGACAGACAGTAGTGGTTGGATTCAATCTGTAATTAGTGGAGTCTGCAGCGATCTGTGCTCGGACCTCTGCTGTTTGTGATGTATATAAATGACCTGGATAAAAATGCAGATGGATGGGTTAGTTGGCTTGCTGATTGTTCCAGGATTGGTAGAATTGTGGATAGTGTAGAAGACTGGTAAAAATATAGCATGATAAAGATCAGTTGCTGATATGGGTAGAGAAATGGCAAATGGAGGTTAACCCAAATAAATGTGAGATGTTGCACCTTGGTAGGGCAAATGCAAGGAGACACTACACTGCTAAGGGGCAAGATCAACTCAAGTTCATTGTCATTTAACTATGTACGTGTATACCCGTCAGATGAAACTGTGTTTCTCTGAAACAGGGCGTAAAGCACTATAGTATAAATAACACATAACTTATGAATATAAAGACGGAATCTACAGATGGATTGTGCATAAACTAAAGTGTATAAATTAAAAATTGTAAGGTACAGAACAGATTAGCCATTGACAATTTGAATACGATGCAGCCGAGAGTTCAGAAACCTAACGGCCTGAGGGAAGAAAGTATTTCTCATCCTGACCATTCTTGTTTCTATGCATCATAGTCTTCTGCCTGATGCAAGAAGGCCACAGAGGATGATGGATGGATGGGTGGGTGGGACCTTTAATAATATTAGGGGCCCTGCGCCCACACCATTCCGGATAAATGTTCCCGATGGATGGTAGGGAGAACCCTATGATCCTCTCAGCCATTCTCACAGTCTTTTTTAGGGACTTCCAGTCTTATGCTCGACTGCTCCCATACCAGAGGGAGATGCAACTTGTCAGCATGCACTCAATGGTGTTCCTTTAAAATGCAGTTAAGATGGTAGGTGGGGGTGGGGGAGACTCTCTTTCCTCGATCTTCTTAGGAAGTTCAGGGGGGTGATATTAAGGGGCCAGGTGAGGTTATCTGTGAAGTGAACTCTCAGGAACTTGGAGTAGTTAACTTTCTCTAAGGAGGAGCCAGGTGATACAGGGAAGGGGGAAAGGGGGAAAAGGGTGAAGTAAAGAGCTGGGAAGTTGATTGGTGAAGAAGTGGGAATCTGTTAGGAGAGGACAGCGGACCATGGAAGAAAGAAAAGGGGAGGAACACTAGAGAGAGGTGATGGGAAGGTAGGAAATAAAGACAGAGGGAAAAGGGAATGGGGAATGGTGAAGAGGGGGGCGTTACAGAAGTTCAAAAATTGATGTTCATGCCATTAGGTTGGAGGCTATCCAGGCGTAATATAAGGTGTTCCTCCTCCATCCAGCATGTGGCCTCATTGCAACAGTAGGGGAGGCCATGGACTAACTAGTTGGAATGTAAAACAATGAAAATCTAAGATGGACAAGACTAAATAAAGAATCCATTAAGTATTAATGTTACACCTTTCTCAGCTCAAGAATGTCCTGAAGCACTTCACCGCCAATCATAGAAACCATAGAAAAACTACAGCACAGAAACAGGCCTTTTGGCCCTTCTTGGCTGTGCTGAACCATTTTCTGCTTAGTCCCACTGACCTGCACACGGACCATATCCCTCCATACACCTCCCATTCATATATCTGTCCAATTTATTCTTAAATGTTTAAAAAGAACCCACATTTACCACCTCGTCTGGCAGCTCATTCCACACTCCCACCACTCTCTGTGTGAAGAAGCCCCCCACTAATGTTCCCTTTAAACTTTTTCCCCTTCACCCTTAACCCACGTCCTCTGTTTTTTTTCTCCCCTTGCCTCAGTGGAAAAAGCCTGCTTGCATTCTCTCTATCTATACCCATCATAATTTTATATACCTCTATCAAATTTTCTCTCATTCTTCTATGCTCCAGGGAATAAAGTCCTAACCTATTCAACCTTTCTCTGTAACTGAGTTTCTCAAGTCTTCGCAACATCCTTGTAAACCTTCTCTGCACTCTTTCAATCTTATTACTATCCTTCCTGTAATTTGGTGACCAAAACTGAACACAAAACTCCAGATCTGGCCTCACCAATGCCTTATACAACCTCACCGTAACTTTCCAGCTCTTATACTCAATACTTCGATTAATAAAGGCCAATGTACCAAAAGCTCTCTTTACGACCCTATCTACCTGTAACACCACTTTTAGGGAATTTTGTATCTGTATTCCCAGATCCCTCTGTTCTACTGCACTCCTCAGTGCCTTACCATTTACCCTGTATGTTCTACCTTGGTTTGTCCTTCCAAAGTGCAATAACTCACACTTGTCTGTATTAAACTTCATCTGCCATTTTTCCAGCTGGTCAAAATCCCTCTGCAAGCTTTGAAAACCTTCCTCACTGTCCACTACACCTCCAATCTTTGTATCATTAGCAAATTTGCTGATCCAATTTACCACATTATCATCCAGATCATTGATATAGATGACAAATAACAATGGACCCAGCACTGATCGCTGTGGCACACCACTAGTCACAGGCTTCCACTCTGAGAAGCAGTTCTCTACTACCACTCTTTGGCTTCTTCCATTGAGCCAATGTCTAATCCAATTTACTACCTCTTCATGTATACCTAGCGACTGAATTTTCCTAACTAACCTCCCATGCGAGACATTGTCAAAGGCCTTACTGAAGTCCATGTAGACAACATCCACTGCCTTCCTTTAATCCACTTTCCTGGCATCCTCCTCGAAAAACTCCAATAGATTGGTCAAACATGACCTACCACACACAAAGCCATGTTGACTCTCCCTAGTAAGTCCCTGTCTATCCAAATGCTTGTAGATTCTGTCTCTTAGTACTCCCTCCAATAATTTACCCACTACCGACGTCAAACTTACCGGCCTATAATTTCCCAGATTATTTTTCGATCCTTTTTTAAACAATGGAACAACATGAGCCATTCTCCAATCCTCTGGCACCTCAACCTTAGACACCAAGATTTTAAATATATCTGCCAGGGCCCCTGAAATTTCAACATTATTCTCCTTCAAGGTCCGAGGGAATACCCTGTCAGGTCCTGGGGATTTATCCACTTTAATTTGCCTCAAGATAGCAAGCACCTCCTCCTTTACAATCTGTACAGTTTCCATGATCTCACTACTTGTTTCCCTTAAATTCAAAGACTTCATGCCAGTTTCCCTAGTAAATACAGACACAAAAAACCCACTTAAGATCTCCACCATTTCTTTTGGTTCTGCACATAGCCGACCACTCTGATCTTCAAGAGGACCAATTTTATCCCTTACAATCCTTTTACTCTTAATATACCTGTAAAAGCTCTTTGGATTATCCTTCACTTTGAGTGCCAAGGCAACCTCATGTCTTCTTTTAGCCCTCCTGATTTCCTTCTTAAGTATTTTCTTGCACTTTTTATACTCCTCAAGCACTTTATTTACTCCTTGTTTCCTATACATGTCATACAACTCTCTCTTCTTCTTTATCAGAGTTACAATATCCCTTGAGAACCAAGGTTCCTTATTCCTATTCACTTTGCTTTTAATCCTGACAGGAACATACAAGCTCTGCACACTCACAATTTCTCCTTTGAAGGCCTCCCACTTACCGATCACATCCTTGCCAGAGGACAACCTGTCCCAATCCATGCTTTTTAGATCCTTTCTCATTTCTTCAAATTTGGCCTTCTTCCAGTTTAAATCCTCAACCCTAGGACCAGATCTATCTTTATCCATGATCAAGTTGAAACTAATGGTGTTATGATCACTGGAACCAAAGTGCTCCCCTACACACATTTCCGTCACTTGTCCTAACTCGTTTCCTAATAGGAGATCTAATATTGCATCCTTTCTATTTGGTACCTCTATATATTGATTTAGAGAACTTTCCAGAACACATTTTACAAACTCTAACCCATCTAGACCCCTAACAGTATGAGAGTCCCAATCAATATGTGGGAAATTAAAATCCCCTACCACCACAACTTTATGTTTCCTGCAGTTGCCTACTATCTCCCTGCAGATTTGCTCCTCCAATTCTCGCTGACTACTGGGTGGTCAAGAATGCAACCCCACTAATGTGGCCATACCTTTCCTGTTTCTCAGCTCCACCCATACACCAAAGTAAGTTTGCAGATGCTGTAAGTCCAGGACCATGGCCTCCTCTACTGCCACAATTAGGCCACTCTCAGGTTGGAAGAGCAACACATCATATTCTGTCTGGGCCACCTTCAACTATATGGTATGAATATTGATTTCACTAGCTTCCAGTAATTTCTTTCCCACATGTCTTACTTTTCCTCATCACTTCTCCTCACCTACCTATATCCTTCTCTTTGCCCTCCCTCTTCCCTTTCACCCAAGGTCCACTCTCCTCTCCTATCAAATTCCTTCTTCTTCAGCCCTTTACTTCTTTACCTCTTCCACCTATCACTTCCCAGCTTCTCAATTAACCAAATAATCCCCCCGCCCCTCACCCACTCATCTTTCCCCTCATCTGTTTTCACCTGTCACTTTCCAGCTTGTGCTCATTAACCAACCCCCCCCCCCCCACCACCACAGCTACTTATTCTGGTTTCTGTTCCTGTACTGATAAAGGGTCTCAGCCCAAAACATTTGACTGTTTATTCCTCTCCACAGATTTCTGTCTGATGTGCTAAGTTCCTCCTGCATTTTGTGTGTGTCACAGCCAATATATGCGCAGCAATATCCCATCACATTGGTGATCACAAGATTACCTGTATTAGCTATGTGGACTGAGCGATAACTACTGTCTAAGAGCAGTAGCTAACCCTACATATCTTTGCAATTGGATTCAAGATGAGAAGACATATGAAACCTTGATTTAGCATTCACCCCATGTACAGGATGTCTGACAGAATCATACTAATACTACCACAGCAAGCTGGAACTTTCTGCCTAAATTTCTAGAGTGGATCCTAAACCCATGTGGTTTTGATTGGATTGCTAATAATTAACTCAGCTAACATTGATGAAAGGACGATTGGAATGGGATTTAAAGAGATTTGACGAGAGCAGGAGATCCAAACATGGAGTCTGTAGACACCTTGCTTAATGGTTTTGGTCCATGGCATAAAAAATGCTGGGAGACCCTGGACTAGAACATAAATACTTTGGCGCTCTGTTGGGGGTGGAGTGGTTGGGCGTGGGATTATGGTGGGATGTTCAAATTTATTTCTTTAGCTTGGGTTATGCAGTTATTCACATCTGTGTTTGTAGGTCACTCTGATTGTAATGGGAGTGTGTAATAATCTCCTCCGCTACGTGACTGAGTGGGTTCTCTGAGTCATTGTGTTGCCCTTAAAGCATTTATTTGACTTTGTTGAGTCTATGTTTTAAATGATTTGTTTGTAACTATTTTCTAGTTAAAGGTAAAGGTTGATAATTAAGTTACAGTATAACAAAGGTAAATTCATTGTCTATGGTATATCACGGCATGTGATGACGTCACCTCCGGTTTCGCCGCGTCTTATGTCTAACCTCTGGTTCGGAGAAGGTGTGAAGGTGGGTGCCATACGTGCAGCATGATCGTGAGGAGCTCCGTTTCTATCCATAAAGAAACATTATAGAAGCAACACCATAAGTTCATAAGAATGTATTTGAAGTAAAAATATTAATGCAGTTTCTGTTAAGGAAGTGACGGTTGGGGCGGCACGCGTGCCGGCTTTTCAATTTCAAATGCGGGGTGGGCTCGAGCCCGATGACGGTTTGACACGACCCCCTCGCCCGCTACTTGGGGCAGCCGGAGACACTCGCTAAGAGAGCGCGTGGTCTCCAGAATGAAACAGACGCTGTATATGTTTATATTTTTTTATCAACAGTTTTCACCGTACAATGTTAATGTGGAAGAGTGAACAGTAAATGGTTAACCTTACGACGACTCTGTCTTCATTGGCTCCGGTTTAACTTGGTGTTAGGTCAGAGTTTCAACACACTGCACGAGAACTCTACAGTTGCAATAAAAGCGGCTGTTAAGTTAAATGAGCTTTTCTCATCTGTCATCATGGACTGAATGCTTATCACAATACCAACATGATGGAAACATGCGGATGCTGGGATTTGCAGCAAAACCAAACTGCTGAATGACCCAGTGGGTCGGACAACACCTTGGAAGGAATGAACAGTCATGGTTTTGAGCTGAGACCCTTCATCCAGACTGCAACAGCCGAAGTTTCAAGTGTTGACTGTCCATTGCCTTGCATAGATGACCCTGTGAGTTCCTCCAACATATTGTGCATTGATATCAACTGAGACCATCTGAGCTGAATTACAGCTCAGATATTTATTTGCATACAATATTGAATTGAATTGAATTGACTTTACTTCTTATATCCTTCACATACATGGGAAGTAATAATCTTTACATTGCATCTCCGTTTGAATGTGCAATGTGCAATTTATAGTAATTTGTAATAAATAGTATATGCAACAGGACTGTAGATATAGCACAGAAATACAATTGTGTCAGCAGGAATTAATCAGTCTGATGGTCTGGTGGAAGAAGCTCTCCCGGAGCCTGTTGGTCCTTGCTTTAATACTGCGGTACCTTTTCTTGGATGGTAGCAGCTGGAACAGTTTGTGGTTGTGGTGACTTGGATCCCCAATGATCATTCAGGCCCTTTTTACACACCTGTCTTTGTAAATGTCCTGAATAATGGGAAGCTCACACCTATAAATGGGCTGGGCTGTCTGCACCACTCTCTGCAGAGCCCTGCGATTGAGGGAAGTACAGTTCTCGTACCAGACAATGATGCAGCCAGTCAGGATGCTCTCAATTTTGCCCCTATAGAAAGTTCTTAGAATTTGAGGGCCCATACCAAACTTCTTCAATTGTCTGAGGTAAAAGAGGCGCTGTTGTGCTTTCTTCACCTCACAGCCGGTATGTGCAGACCATGCGAGAACCGTGGTGATGTGTGTGCTGAGGAACTTGAAGCTGTCCACCCTCTCAACTCCAGATCCATTGATATCAATTGGAGTGAACCTGTCTCTGTTCCTCCTGTAGTCCACAACCAGCTCCTTTGTTTTTGCGACACTGAGGGAGAGGTTGTTCTCTTGACACCACTGTGTCAGGGTGATGATTTCTCTGTAGATTGCCTCGTTATTAGATTATGAAGACACACAGTCCTCTTTTATTGTCATTTAGTAATGCATGCATTAAGAAATGATACAATATTTCCTCCGGTGTGATATCACAAAACACAGGACAGACCAAGACTGAAAAAAACTAACAAAACCACATAATTATAACATATAGTTACAACAGTGCAACAATACCATAACTTGATGAAGAAGTCCATGAGCACAGTAAAGGTTCAAAGTCTCTCAAATGTCCCACATCTCACACAGACAGGAGAAGGAGGAAAAACTCTCCCTGCCATACCCGACCACGGTCCGACTCTGAGTCATCCGAAAACTTCGAGATCTGATCAGCTCTCCGACACCAAGTACTGAGTGCCATCTCTATCCGAGCTATTCAACCTCCATCTCAGTCACCAACAGCAGGCAAAGCTGGGGATTTTGAGGCCTTCCCTCTGAAAGATTCCCGACTGCGCAGAAACAACAGCAGTGAACGAGCGTTTCAGAAATCTTTCCAGATGTCCCTCTGTGTTTTCACGTCCATCTCCATCAAATCAGAATTGTCCATGGCCCCTATTTAACGGATATGATATCATTTTTCACCAGAGGGCTGCACACGCGTAGCGCACTGCTCCTCTCTCCTCCCACCTATTATTTGTAATAAGGCCAATATAATTAATTAATTAATTAAAATGAAGGGATAAATAAACTAATGGAGGTCTTGCAGAGACAAGTATAGGAAAGGACATGTGGAATTATATGTAAAAGGGATGACATATAATTGACAAGAAAAAATAGGTGGAGGGGACAAGTTCCCAATAAAAGAAATTGAGTACCATCAGAACAAGAGATTAAAATATTCCCTAATGTTTTGGCTCATTTGTTGAGCTGTGATTGCATTATACCATGCATTGTATGAGTGTATTATTTATAATAAGATTGTTTGACAATGAACTAATGGATTATGAGCACAGGAATCACTACCATACTGAGAAGAGTAATTTCTTAGTTCAAATATGTGTATCCTATTATATGTGGCTTCAAAAGACATCAATCACGGATAAATTGCATCACCAATAGTCTTGACTCACTGGCTATTTCACCACATGAATGACATAACAAATGTTACCCATGAGAATAAAGAGGTATATTATTATATCAAAGAAACAAGTTAGCTATTAGAAGTTTCAGTGCTAAAATAGTGTTGAATCCGTTCATTTGTTCCTAAAGCACTAATGCATTTATTTTGCTTTGGTTACTGTGATATTTCAGAATCACAGCAATATTATCAGTTAAATCAAACACAAGCAGATGTTAAAGAAAATTAATGACTTTTTTTACAATCAGGAAATAAGCTACTTGACACTACTGAATTTGCCTACCACTGCTATGACTGTAAACTGATGAAAAAGGAATGTTAATCAAGTAAGCTTTGGGTGAAGTTGGAAGCATGTTGCAACATGGTGCAAATGTTGTGCAGGAATGGCTGCTAATATTAAAACAGTCCTTCAAAGGAAAAATAGTAATGCATGGCTACCTTTGCAGTATGTAACAATGTTTGATAAGTTGCAGATGTAAAAGCATATGTTCCTTTGAAGCTAGGCATGGCAATGCTCTGCATTGCTAGAGGGAAGGTGGAAATTAGTTTGGTGAAAGGCTGAAAAACATACAAAACATGTCATATTGCATGAAATTGGGCAATGATTTTCTATTCATTTTTATTTACTTGTCACTTAGTGGCAAATTGTCTCTTTTCCAGAGGTGTGGTTATTCCTCTCCTCTGCAAAGAGTCTGAGTTCCTCTCTTTGGAACTATGATTGTTCCCCAGTTTCCTGTTACCTCTATCCAGAAGAATGTTGGCTCCCCATCCATGCATCTACTGCACCTCCAGCCCCAACCTCTCCCCAAGAGCAATTGCAACCTCCTAAAACTTATTCTTCTTAGGTATGTTTGCCCCTTTCCTGTCTTCTCCTGAGATAGGATTTTCATCCTCGCCTTTCTTCCTCTTCCAGCTGTCAGACCAATCTCATCAAACCCATTCCCCTGCATATTTCCCTGTAACTTTTCTCTCACATGTGCTCTTTAACTCTCTTATCATCTCTTCCCTTAGCTCCAGATTCTCCTGCAAGCCATCTGTACCAGGGTAATTTACAATAACCAATTAATCTGAGATCCAGATCAATGCATGAGACTGCAGATGCTGGAATATGGAGCAACAGATAATCTGCTGGAGAAATTCAGCAAGTTGGACAGCATCTATGGGGGAAAGGAATTGTTGGTGTTTTGGGTCAAAATTACACATGACTTGTGCGTATGAATAATTCCGTGCTCAATCCGATGAAAGTCTGTCAGATAATTAGTTCAATTCTGAATGGATATAAAACATAACAAATGGAATTTTCCATTTCACTTTCTTATTTTATTACAAGAAATAACACACACAAAATGCTGGAGGAACTCGGCAGGTCAGGCAACATATATGGAGAGAAATAAACAAATATTCAAGATTCAAGGTATGTTTATTATCAACGTCTCTGTGCAGTATACAACCCTGAGATTCATCTTCCTCCAAACAGCCATGAATACAAAACACCTGAACACATGGAAAGAATCTAGGCATATTCAGTTCAGCAGTCGACGGTTCAAGCCGAGACCCTTCATCAGGATTATGACAAGAAGTTTTAATTTTCAATCCAAAAGCATTGATCTATTATCCATCTTTCATGTTAAGTTGCTTGGAGTCTTCCTCTGATGCAGCATTTTGACTCAAAATGTTGACAATTTCTTTCTTCCATCAAATAATATTCTACTCCTTAGGTCCTTCCTGCAGATTTGTGCTACAACCAAACAATGACAATGTCACCGGGACTTGGACAGGATCTGAAGCCAGATGGGAAATCCAGATGGTTACAGGAAGAAATGCAAAAGGCATATAACCGTCAGGGCAGTTCAGATTCGAACTATGCCTACTGGCCCTGTGAGACTGTTGCACTACCTATTGTGGTTACTGGTGCTAGGAGACTATTGCACTACCTGCTTCACCACACTGTCACTCTGTTCCCAAGGTCTGGGTCTTCCCTTTCTCATCTTTTATAAAGTAACCCACTTTTCAGTTACTGTTTAGTCAAGCATGGTTGTGAATTTACAGATCCTTTATGGAATGATTATTTGAACTGCTGGACAGAGTTCAACATCAACACTTTGAACTGATTTTCTATTTTCCCTTGCCTGGAGTGCTGGTGCCAAATTTAGCACTCTGGCCATCCCTTAACTAGAGTGTGGTTTCTGTGGCATCTGCTGATCACTCTAGGGTGGGAAGCATTAGCACTGCAGTTGGACCTGACTGTCCAGTACAGGTGAGAATACAAACAAACTGAGCTTCTCAGTCTTTTTCCAATGATTTCTTCCAAAAACTGGATCTAATTTGAATAATCCCCTGGGCAAGCAATACACAACAATTCTGCCAGATTAGTAGTTCAAGTCTTGGGTTAATATAAGATATTAACAAACATTACTTTTTATTTCATTTTCTCACCTTCCAACAAGAAATTAATATTTTAAGGCTTGAAATCATTGACATATTATCCATTTTTCATGCCATGTCATGAGGGATCTTTCTTGTTGCTGATCATGCTGATCAGTACCATTCGTGGAAAGAAGAAGTGGAGGAAAAAGAAGAAAATTCTCATTTGGTTAAAGCAGTATGGTCGGACTGGATTCATTTACTGGATCAATGAAATAGAAATTATGAGCACCTTAATTTTAAAAAGTCAGAAATAAAGCCATTGAGTTTAATTTTCTGCCACTGTTAATAGCTGTAACCTATGTTGAAGTTGCTGACCCATTTAAGCTCTCTCAAGTCCAAATCTAACTGGTACACTACTACTTTGGCTCCTGATGCACGAGAGCATTCATCAACAGGCAAAGGATGAATACTCTCAAAGAATCTATGTGTAGGAGAACTTCAAGATTTAATAGCAAGAATAAGGAACAGGTCTGTTGGAACATAAGAGAAAAACATATTAATCAGATAAATATGGTGTTTACCATGGCAACATCACACAGATGAACTCTACCACAAAAGGAGTAATTTTAAATCTAAGCTCAACACTGCAAAAACTGGAGGAAGTCAATGGATCAAAGTTGAAAGTTTAAAGTAAATTTATTATCAAAGTACATACATTTTATCATATACTTCCCTGAGTTTCATTTTCCTGTGGCCATTCACAATAAATACAAAGGTAAACCACAGAATCAATGAAAAGAGCGCACAGTAAAGACAGACAAATAACCCATGTGCAAAATACAAAAGGAAGGATAGATAGATAGATAGATATTGAGAATGTGAGTTGTACAGTCCTTGAAACTGAGTCCATATTTTGTGGAATCTTTTCAGTGTTGGGGCGAGTGAAGTTATCCACTTTAGTTCAAGAGCCTGGTGGCTGGAGGGGGGCAGGGTGGGGGGTAATAACTTCCTGAACCTGGTGGTGTGGGACTAATGACTCCTATACCTTCTTCATGATGGCAACAATCAGAAGAATGCATGGCCTGGATAGAGAGGGTTTTTGATGATGGATGTTGCTTTCCTGCGACTGTGCTCCTTGTAGATGTGCTCATTAGTGGGAGGTCATAGGTCAGGCAGTACTTAGCAACAGAAAATGGATAGTTAATGATTTGAGTCAAGACTGTCTTAATTGGAAATGTTGATTTCCCACCATGGATACTGTACTCCAGGGGCGTGCCTTATTCTGATTGTCTAATAACACTTCCGTTGTGATTGGCTAGTTTAGAAACTGCTGCTGCTTTTCCCATTGGATAGCTGCCTGGTGTCCAGCTTCAAATATTCAGGGTATAAAGGAAACATGTGTGGGCGGTTCTGTCTCTCTTCCTTTGTTTAAGGCAAGTGGTGGACATGACTATTGAGAAGGTATGCTCTGCATGAGCTTTTAACTGAGTATGTTTGTTGAATATTTGTAGTGTCTCAAACTTGGGGACATGAACGTTTGGATGAATTTTTACTGTTTGTAAATAAATGATTAATATACCTAGTCAAATTCAGTACATTTCCTGTTTCACTTGCTGGACCCACAAACCTGATTCAACATTACAGATACTGCCTTACCCATTAAGTTACACCAGCATTTTGATGCTCCATATTCCAGAATCTGCATTCCCATATGTTACGCAATATTAGAGTCATGGACAGGTAAGTTGATTTACTGCTCAGCCAGATAACGTTTTTCTTTAGTTTTCTTATCTATGCAAATTACAGTAGCAAATAGTCAGAAGCTGTCATACTGAAAGTCCTAATACTGAGTTCCAGAGGTGAGGCAGATCAACCGTGATGGAATGACAAAGGAGGTGTATCATATGATTGGTAAATATAACTGTTTCAAAAGCATACCTCATATGATGTCACCTTGAAATAATGTTAACTTACACATATAAAGAATGGTGGCATAGAAATCAGGGGAGCAAAAACTAAGTCTGACTGCAACTGATGTCAAAGATCATGGAGAAAGATATCAGCACTGGTTGGAGTCCCACCTGGCACAAAGAAGAAGGACAGTCATGGTTTTAGGAGGTTAATTGTCTCGTACACCAGAACGGCAGGAGCTTTTTGAGTGAGTGATGATGGCCCACTTCTCAATGACGTTCTTCTGTCCAAAGGTTGAAGGTGGGGAATCTTCACAGCTGCTTATACAGTCTCAGCTACATATCCCCAGAAAATGAAGTTCCTAATGCAAATACATAACAAGAAATTATACAACAGTGTGCCTTAAGTGATAAGTTCTCCCTGATCATGCAGCGAATAACAGTAATACAACTGGAATGTCTTTTTAACATTATAGCCAAATGAAAATCCAGAGATTTCCCGCTGAACAACACAGGCTGATTATCTTCATCATACCTACTTCAATAACTCAATGCGGCAGCTCACTGCTGCCTTCTCAAGGAAAATTAACGGTGGGTAACAACTGCTGAATATGCCAGCAGCACCGAGATGCCAATACTGAAGAATCAAACTCTAACTAGAGTTGCAGGGGGATAGGAACCAGAGTACCAGAACAGACAGTGGAGAGTTTGAGGAAGCAGATAGCTGGTAAGGCCTCAGACAATATCAAGAATCAAAAGGTTGAGCATAGTGCGACTAATGTTCTGAGATGCTTACATTTCTTTTTTTTTAATTTTATTTTTATTTGGATAAGGAATTCACAAATATCATGTACTTTTTTCACACATATAACCTTTTCCATTTTTTTATATGTATAAAACTAAAATTATTTATACGTTCTTAAGTACACATTGAGATGATATAAAAGGAAAATAAACACTTAAATAGATAATTATGTACTGTGGTAAATCTAACCTATTAGGCTAAGTAATAGTAATGGTATTAGTTGTTAAGAAAAATGGTAATAATAGTTTCCATATAACCCTTCTGGACCATTTCCACTGGTCCAAAATGTTGTATATAAGCCTATGTATCAACCATTGTAGGTGTTTATATCCTAATTTGTACATGCTTGCTCCTGCCCGCAGACATAATTATCCAATCCCTATGTACTTATTTACTTAATTTTTTCATTTTTTTATCCCTTTCCCAAATCTTTCCCTTTACTTGTGTTAATTTTCTATTTTCCAAAAGAAAACAAAAAAAAACGAACATTTAGACTAGGGGTGCTTACGTTAGCAATATTACTGTGTTGATGGGAAGAGCAGTTTAAATCATTAGGAGAGTCATCTAAAGTCTGCTCGCATTGGGGTTATATATTCAATCCATTTATTCCAGATTTGATAATTTTTTTCTTTTTGAATTCTCAGGGAGTAAGTCAACTTTTCCATTTTAAATATTTCCAAGATAATTTCGTGCCAATCTTCTAATGTAGGTGGTATTGGATTTAGCCATTTTCTAGTGATTGATTTCTTACTTGCTGCTAAAAGGGCCTGCGGCAACTTTATATCTTCCTTCTGTTCAAGAAACAATACATGCCCCAAATAAAGCGTCTCAAAGTTCAGAGGTATCTGGGACCTAAGTACCTTAACTAATGTTCTATGAATACCTTCCCAATATAGACTTAATTTAGGGCAATCCCAGAAAATATGAAAATGATTTGCCTCCTTGGAACCGCATCTTCTCCAACACATCACATTTGTATCTTTATATTTTTCCTGATATGGGGTCTTGAAGTATCTTATAATGTTTTTCCAACAATGTTCTCTCCAAGTCAAAGAATAAATCAAGGACCATTGAAAGCTGCAGATTTTCCCCCAAGCCTCCTCTGAAAGTACCAACCCTGCTTCTTTCTCCCACTTCTCTTTAATATACAGTGTATTTACATTTTTAGCATGGGAGAGTGCATTATATAATCGAGAAACTGATTTACTAGGTATTGAGCTGCAAGCCGAATTCAGAATCTTGAAAAATTCTAATTCTACTGTTGATAGGTCTGTATATCTACAACTCTGGTTAACATAGTTTCGTACTTGAAGGTACCTAAAAAAGTCATTATGATCTAGGCCATGTTTGTCCTGCAGGATTTGGAAACTTTGTAATACTCTTCTATCTATAAATGAGAGGTAGGTTGTAAGACCTTTCTTTATCCATAGCTCAAATCTTTTATCTCCTCTGTTGGGAAGGAATTCGGTATCATATGCACACCATCTAAAGAGTGTTAACATGTTATTAATTCCACATGAATTAACCACCTTCTGTCATACTTTTAATGTAAGATTTATCCAACTGTTTTTAAATTTTTCCAACTGGGCCATCAATCCTTTGTCAGCTATTGAGGCCTGTAGAGGAAAACTGACAACTAATCCAAATTCTATTTCCGTCCATCTAGCCTATATTCCCTATTACACCAACATAACAGAGGGATTATCTGCGAGGACGCTCCACACGAACCAAAGTGTCAAACTACAAGGAAAAGCTGCAAATATTCAGACGCGAATGTACAGAGAACACAGATTAATTAAGAGAAATGACTGAAAAGAGTAAATCGGACTTAAAGGTAAAATGAAAACTGGTAACTGAAAATAAACTAGGCGGAGTAACTTGAATGATAGCAATTTGGTCGAGACATAAATAGGAGAAAACTCTCTATGATTATTCAAACTGCTGAGGGCCCTCTAACACAGGGTGAAGATAGAGGTTATCCCTCTGAACTGAGGCGGGTCGGTGCTCAGGCCTCACTGTGGGAAGTCGGGAAAAATTTTCAAATGTTACACGTTCAAAAATGTCTAGAGATGCTTACATTTCAATGCAAGAAGTATCGTAGGAAAGGCAGATGAACCCAGGGCATGGATCAACACCTGGAATTGTGATATTGTAGTCATTAGGGAAATTTTGTTGCAGGAGGGGCAGGACTGGCAGCTCAAAATTCTGGGGTTCCATTGTTTTAGACCTGACAGAGCAGGAGGGATTGGGGGCGGGGGTGACATTACTAGTCAAAGAAAAAGTCATGGCAGTGTTCGGCCAAGGCAAACCGGAGAACTTATCTAGTGAGGTTTGATGGGTGGAAATGAGTAATAAGAAAGGTATGACCATGTTAATGGGGCTATATTACAGACCACCCAACAGTCCTAGGGATATAGAGGTACAAATTTGTAACGATATCGCAGACAGTTACAAGAAACACAAAGTTGTTATTTTAATAGGTGGTTTTAATTTTACATGTATTGACTGGGACACCCATACTATAAAAGGATTGGATGGGCTGGGTCAAATGTATTCAAGAAAGTTTTCATAGAAGTCACAATGAGGGAGTGTGCAATACTTGATCTGCTATTTGGGAATGAGACAGGACAGGTGACAGAAACTTGTGTAGAACACATCTAGTGATCACAATGCCATTAGTTTCAAAGCAAATATGCAAAAAGATAGGTCTAAGGCAGAGATTCTAAATTGGAGAAAGGCCAGTTTTGATGGTATCAGAAAGGATCTGGTGTGGATTGGCACTGTTTTCTGACAAAGGTGAACTTGGTAAGTGGGAGGCCTTTAAAAATGAAGTTTTGAGAGTACAAAGCAAGTATGTGCCTGTCAGAATAATAAGTAAAGATAACAGGTGTAGGGAACCTTGGTTTTCAAGAGATATTGAGCCCTGGTAAAGAAAAAAAAGGTACTTTACAGGTATAGCCAGGTAGGAACAAGTGTGGTCTATTGGTGTATAATAATGCAAGAGAACACTCAAGAAAGAAATCAGGTGGGGCGGGGGGGCAGCTAAAAGAAGGCATGAGGTTACTTTAGCAGACAAAGTGAAGGTGAATCCTAAGGAATTCTACAGATAAGTTAAGAGCAAAAGGATTGCAAGGGACAAAATTGGTCCAAAGGAAGGTCAACATGGTAATCCGTGCATGAAGCCAGATGAGATGAGGGAGATCTTAAATGCACGTTTTGCATCTGTATTTACTCAGGAGATAGACATAGGGTGTATAGAAGTGAGACAAAGGAGCATCAACTTCATGGACTCTCTCTCTCTCTCTATATATATAACCATATAATAATTACAGCATGGAAACAGGCCATCTCGGCCCTTCCAGTCCGTGCCGAATGCTTACTCTCACCTAGTCACACCGACCTGCACTCAGCCCATAACCCTCTAGCCCTTTCCTGTCCATAAACCTATCCAATTTTTCTTTAAGTGACAACATCGAACCGGCCTCTACCACTTCTACTGGAAGCTCGTTCCACACAGCTACCACTCTCTGAGTAAAGATGTTTCCCCTCATGTTACCCCTAAACTTTTGCCCTTTAACTCTCAACTCATGTTCTCTTGTTTGAATCTCCCCCACTCTCAACGGAAAAAGCCTATCCATGTCAACTCTATCTATCCCCCTCATAATTTTAAGTACCTCTATCAAGTCCCCCCTCAACTTTCTACACTCCAAAGAATAAAGACCCAACTTGTTCAACCTTTCTCTGTAACTTAGGAGATGAAACCCAGGTAACATTCTAGTAAATCTTCTCTGTACTCTCTCTATTTTGTTGACATCTTTCCTATAATTTGGTGACCAGAACTGTACACAATACTCCAAATTTGGCCTTACCAATGCCTTGTACAATTTTAAGATTACATCCCAATTCCTATAGTCAATGCTCTGATTTATAAAGGCCAGCATACCAAAAGCTTTCTTCACCACTCTATCCACATGAGATTCCACCTTCTATGTAGATCACAAAGGAGGTGGTGTTTGCTGTCTAAAGGTAAATTAGGGTTGATAAATCTCTAGACCTGACAAGGTGTTCTCTTGAACCCTACAGGAGGTAATTGCAAAATTTGCTGGGGCCCTAGCAGAGATATTTAAATCATCCTTAGTCACAGGTCAGGTACCAGAGGATTGGAGGATAGTTAATGTGGTTCCGTTGTTTAAGAAAGGCTCTAAATATTAACCAGGAAATTATAAACCAGTAAGCCAGACATCAGTAGTGGGAAAGTTATTGGAAGGGATTCTAAGTGATTGGATATATGAATATTTGGAAGGACATTGAATGATTAAGGATAGTCAGTATGGCTTCGTGCATGGTAGGATGTGTCAAGGAAATTACAAGGAAGTTGATGAAGGCTAGGCAGTGGATGTTGTCTACATGGACCTTAGCAAAGCTTTTGACAAGGTTCTGCCTGGGTTGTAGGTCAGGAATGTTCAGTCGCTCGGCATTCAAGATGAAGTAGCAACTTTGATTGGACATTGGCATTGTGGGAGAAGCCAAAGAGTGGTAGTATTTATTTGCTTCTCTGACTGGAGGCCCGTGACTAGTAGGCTTTTGCAGGGATCTGTGCTGGGTCCATTGTTGTTTGTCATGTATAGCAACTATCTGGATGATAATGTGGTTAATAGGATCTGCAAATTTGCCGATGACACCAAGATTGTGGGGGTAGTGGGCAAAGAGAAAGACTATCAAAGCTTACAGTGGGACCTGGATCAGCTGGAAATTGGACTGAAAAATGGCAGATGGAATTTAATGCAGGTAAATGTGGGGTGTTGCATTTCAGTAGGCCCAACCAGAGTAGGTCTTACACCGTGAATGATAGGGCACTGAGAAGTATGGTAGAACTAATGGACCTGGGAATACAGGTCCATAATTCATTGACAGTGGCATCACAAGTTGAGAGGGTCGTAAAGAAAGCTTTTGGCACATTGGCCTTCATAAATCAAAGTATTAGGTATAGCGAATGGGATGTTATGTTGAACTTGAATATGACATTAGTGAGGCCTAATTTGCAGTATTGTATGGAGTTTTGGTCATCTAGCTACAGGAAGGATGTAAATGAAGTTGAAGGAGTTCACAGAAAATTTACAAGGGTGTTGCTGGCTCTAGAGGATTTGGGTTTTATGGAAAAATTGATTAGGTTAGGGCTTCATTCCTTGGAAAGAAGATTGAGATAGAGGTATACAAAATTATGAGGAGTATAGATAGGACAAATGCAAGCAGGCTTTTTCCACTGAGGTTGGATGGACTACAACTAAAGGTCATGGGTTAAGTGTGAAAAGTGAAAAGTTTAAGGGGAACATGAGGAGAAGCATCGTTAGTCAGAGAGTTGTAAGAGTGTGGAATGAGAAGCCAGTGTAAGTGATGCATGTAAGCTCAATTTCAACATTTAAGAGAAGTTTGCATAGGTATACGGATGGTAGGGTAATGGAGAGCTATGGTCTTTGTGCAGGTCAATGGGAGTAGGCAGTTTAAATAGCTCTGCATGGACAGGATGGGGTCAAAGGTTCTGTTTCTGTGCTGGACTTTTCAATGACTCTGTGACTCTAAAGATGGACCTGTTAAAAGAAATGTTTGCTGTGCTATGTCAATTCTGACAGATATTCAAAAATGATTTATCCATCATGAACGTCTGTCCATTAATCTCTTAACCATTTATTCCTATCAACTGTTGATTACACTTTCCAATAGGGGAGATTATGCTAAACACAGGTAAATTGGACTAGCTCAGGTGGACAATTTGGTTGGCATGAACAAGTTGAGCCAAATACCCTGTGCTGGAAAACCCTCTGAAACAAATGTTCAAGTTATCTTTTAAGGTTTATACTTGTACGTAGCAATTTCTGAAAGTGGTCACTATTCCTTGACTACTCAATTAATTAATTCCTATTTTGGATGTACATGGAATTGCTGAATTACAGTATGAATTCTTAATGTTTTATTTCATAGTTTGTCCAGAGTAAAATGTAAAATGTAGAAGTAATAGATTGCTTTACTTCACTGATTCAAAATGTGTTGTAATTGAGACATTAGAATTTTGTTGGTCTCTGCACTTATAGGACAACTACAGGCAAGTGGAAAGAACAATTACTTTTGCATATTTAATAATTCTCAGATATTTAATTCAGATACTGTTCACTGTGCCAGGTCAGCATTTTAGAAACTATTTTCTGAGAAAACATATTACAAAAAGCCTTGGACCAAGTATGTTCCTGAGACAATTTTTAAAATGTAGCCCACATTTACCAACCCAGTGTTGTTGATGCTTGGAATTTCATTTAAACATATTGATATTTTTCATTATTATTTTATGGCATATTATTAATTATATTTTTATTTATTTTCCTGTGAAATTGATGTCAAAATTTTCAGTTATTAGTTGGGTTATTCATATCTACTCCAGGCAGTCTAAATGTTATAAAAGGCCCTGCTCCCACTTTAATATTTTTACATTTCATATTTTTCTCAAAACATAGGAAGGAGCCATTCAGTCCATTGAGTCTATAATAGATATCTGATCACACCAACCTTGTTCCATTCCTCCTATTGCTTTCTCTCTAAATTAACCACGCTTTCACATAACCTTCAGCTCCCCACGACCCTTCTGCCACCTACTAACACAAGGGTAATTTAAGGTAGGCAGTTTGCCTCCCAGGTAAATTGGGATATAGGAGGAAAGCAGTGGCCAAAAAAAAAAACTTAACATTGTCATAGGGAGAACATGAAAAGTCCTTACAGATAGCACTGGAGGTCAGAATAGAACCCAAGTTACTGAAATTGTGCCACACAATGTACTTTAGCAAAGATTGGTATTGGAATTGGTTTATTATCGTCACATGTGCAAAGGTTTTGTTTTTCATACAATCCAGCCAGATCATGCCATACCTAATTATATTGAAGAAGTGTAAAGAAGATAGAATGCCAAATATAAAGCTGCAGTTACTGAGAAACAGCAGTGCAGGTAGACAAATAAAGTGTATGGGCCTCAGTGAGGTAGATTGGGAGATCATTTTTTCAAGAGTTCGCCTTTAAGTATATGAGAGGTCTATTCAAGAGTCTGATAAGAACAGGACAGAAACTTCTTCTGCTCAACAGGAGAAGAGAGAAGAAAGAATAATCTGGCTGGGAGGGGTCCTTAATTATGTTAGTTGCTTTCTCAAAGCACCAGGAAGTACAGATGGAGTTAATAGGTTGTTTTCAATGGAAAATTGTACTTAACATAGTGTTAAATACAGATAACAAACACCAGGCCTCCACAGACACAGAAAGGCCTTAAAATCTACCATCCTAAGGACAAACAAAACTTTAATCAAGTATAGCAAGCATTTAAAGTGAAAATCAGGTCATCACTTTGCACAGCTTAACCCTGAACTTCTTACTGTCTACTATTTTAATTCTCCAATCCATTCCTAGTCTTTTCCAGCTGTCTTTAGCTTCCTGCACTGTACATCATCCCATTTGGAGTTCTATACTAATCAGCATGCATTCAATTGAATGGGATAAGAAGGGGCATGACCTAGAATGTGGACCTTTGAAACAGAACCAGCCTGAATTGCATAAAAAATAGTTCTTCAGTGTAATGCTGGTTGACATTACATGCTTGAATACAAATACCTTTAGGAAGAAGATGATCAGCATCTTTCCCTTTGGAGTTGTACATGCCAGGGGTCCCCAACCTTTTTTGCACTGCAGACCCGGTTTAACATTGATAATGTTCTTGCGGACCGGCCAACCGGTGGGGGGGGTGGGGGCGTGTTCAAGTAGGGTTAAACTCACCTCAGCATGTCTTTTACAGTTAGAGTTGTCAACTTTCTCACTTCCAAATAAGGGACAAAAGTAGCAGTCAAATCCCGGGACACTTTACCTCAGGAAAGACTACCATGACCATGAAGCCTTGCGTGGGCACCTGTGTGCGCATGTGTGTACGTGCTGAATATTTCCCCCCACAAATCGGTTTTGCCTTTGTCTTCCCGACTACACTGTACATACATTATTTCTACTATATAGGTTATGTATTTATCAAATCATTCCTACTTTTACTATATGTTACTGTTACTTATTGTCGGTTTTATGTGTTATTTGGTATGATATGGTAGGTTATTTTCTGGGTCTGGGAACACTCAAAAATGTTTCCCATATAAATTAATGGTAATTGATTCTTCGCTTCACGTCATTTTGGCATGAAAGGTTTTATAGGAACGCTCTACTTTAGTGGGGGAAATACGGGACAAGCCAATTTAGTTCAATATACGGGATGTCCGGGCAAATACGGAGCAGTTGGCAACCCTATGTTCAAGTTCAACAGTGCGTGACAGGGCATGAGTTAAGGTGCAGCAGACTCATATCTTTTCCTCATGGCCCGGTAGCACATGCTTTGCGGCCCCGTGGATGGGGACCGCTGGTATATGCAGATAGGGAAAACAATTTTTTAGAGATTTAAAGTTCTCAGAACACCCAGAAATGCAGCTATGCAATAGCCCAATTCAACAACCATTTTATCTTAGGCTTGTGGAAATTAACAGAATGTAAGCAAAGTTGTTTTTGGAAGGAATAAGAGAGTTATAGATGAAATCTAACCCATTACTTCACTAGGAACACCCATTTCGCTTCTGCAAATTTATCCAACTCCAAAGTGATCAAAATAAATCAGCTATTGATTATCAACAATAATCACTGTCTTGGAACTTATCAGATACCAGCAAAATGTTAAGGTCCAGCAAACTTAATTTGATGTACAAGAGGATTTTTTCATGATTTTCTACTTCATGTCTCTCAGTGGTGTGAAGGAATCATAATGCATGTAGTCTTCTCTTACTTTATGAAACACATAGCTCAAGTGTCAAGGTAACTATACTTCTTAGCTTCCTTTTCATTAATGTTATCTGAAATTGCGTGCTAACTGTTTGGACTTTTTCCATACTGAGGCTTCATAATATAATTATTTATTGGTGAAATATAAAAAAAACACAGATGAAGAAGAGCAAGCATAATTTTGTTTGAATTTCCTGGTAAAGGTATTATTGCATGACATATATTATTGCATTATGATCAGGGCTGTGTTCCCTCTGATCTGTTTCTAATATCACAGGCACACTATCGCTTTTCTGTTGATCTTCCATTAAATGAATGAGATGTTTCCTAAATCTTTTCCTTCTCTTCTGCAGATTGCAAGGATTATAGACTAATGCATCATTTGATTTATTCTCATTATTTTCAACATCCTATTTTTTGTCTTCTGCCACTGTTCAATTTATTTTCTGCTGTGTACCCTGAAATATATCTTCAGAGGGATTTAAATAACTACACTGCCCTCTGTCTTTCACAAGGTGTTCTTACAGTGTGCACTAAATAAGCTCACTCTAGAAAGAAATGTGCCAAATCTCCATGGAATACATAAATAAGCCTTTTTTACATGTTAACCTGATCCTCAATATTCTGATGTATAACATGTGGAATAAGGTAATTCTCCTTCTTTTCAACATCAGTGAGCTGAATGCAACTATAGTGGTTGGGTCATTGTGCAGATCATGTAGCAAGAAGAGTTTTGAATACACATGTACTGCATGTGCATATTAGCAAATAATGTCTCGTCATTTGCTAATGACGCTACTTTTATCTGCTGAATTCTTTTGTCTTTAGCCAGCAGTGTTTCTTTTCATGCCATTATTCACAATTGAGTATAGAGCTTGCAAGGATTTAAACAAAAGAGCAAAATCTAGGGCAGCTGCTGCAATATTACACTTCTAATCTGCTGTATAATATAATTAAACAGCAGTTATTCAATATGATTCGTCGTGATTTGGGATTATTTATGAAAAAAGAATTCTGCTTTAAATTTGTATTTTGACTCATTAAATCATTCAATGACTAATCCTTCCTACTGGAAGTCCTTTTTTTTTATCAGACTTCACATTTCATGGCTATGATCTGTAGTCTTCTTTTCAAACATTAATTTGGTCAACCTGTGGAGAAGTTACAGAATTATACATTGAGAGTGGAAATTGCACTTGACTTTATCAAACACATAACAATTCCTACTATGTTGGGAAAGCTTATGCTTGTCGGACAAGTAAATATAAATGACCTCATCTAAATTTTAACATTTAAAAAATAAGCCACAGAAGCTTTAGAATTCTACAAAGCACAGCTGAAAAGCTACAGATGAATATTACATCCCTCAGAAGACAAGATTAAAATCAGAATTAGAGTCAAGTTTATTATCACTGGCAAGCTGTATGTTGTGAAATTTGTTGTTTTACAGCAGCAGCATAGAAAAAGACATAAAAAATCATTGTGTTACAATAAGAAAATATAAAATATAAATAAATATTGCAAAAAAAGGGAACAAAATACTGAGATAGTGTTCATGGGTTCATGGATTGTTCAGAACTCTAATGATGTAGGAACAGAAGTTATTCCTAAAATATTATTTGCATCTTCAGGCACTCTAACGGTAGTAATAAGAATAAGGCATGTCCTGAATGGTGTGGGACGTTAATGATGGATACCACCTTCTTGAGGCACTGCCTTTTGAAGATGCCCTTGATAGTGGAGAGACCAATAGTAAACCTAACCCTATTACAAAGCTTGATTAAATTTGTTGAACATTATGAAAAGAGCAAATAAGCACAACAAATGAGAAAGTTGGATATATTTGGCTTATGATTGTTATTAAATAGAGCCAATGTAAATTCACTCTTTCTACATGCTCAGTAACAAAGATAAGCACTAACAAAAAAATCACTTAATTCTGTAGCCTGCATACGGCATTCAAAATAGTGTTATATGAGTAAACATTAAAAGAACTGGGTTTTCAATTGTAATGAATGGAATTGAATGCAGACATGGCATATAATGACAGCCAATACAATACCATCAGTTCTGTGCCATTGCCAAAGAGAAGTTTTTACTGTATGATGATTTCAGTTCTCACTCCATATGTGCTATCCAAATGGCTGCTTTTTCTGTGGCTCATCGTACACTCTTATGGCATGACAATAATTAATATTACAGCTCTGATAATCAAAATAAAACCTCATAATATTTGCTAAAATTTTGATTGTTTGGATGTGTGTCAGAAAGGAAAAAACTCAGTGTTAGTTATGATGCAAAAAATTACATTATACACAATACTTTATTCATTCATTGTGCCGAATAATATACTGTAAGTGGGTCCTTATATATATAGCTAGGGTGCATTAAACTTTTGTACAGTGCTATATTTGTCAATGTGGAGCAGAAGGTGACTCTTTAAATATGATGGGAGCAAAGTACGTTGGGAAGGGTGAGGGTGGAGCACTGCAGGAGGGGTGTGGGGCAGTTGGCAGAGAAGGAGTGCCGTGACTGGGGAGCGGGGAGGTGCGGGTGCAGACACACCCAGAGCTGAGACACCAGGTGTGGTCATTTGATTACTAACATTTGGTTTATTGATCATTACAGAATGTCTCTCTGGTGCTTTCCACTCCCTCCCCTGTCCCCCTTTTCCCAATCATGATTGCCCTCATTCTGCCCAGTTCCCACTCTCAATCCACAATAGAGACCTATATCAGAATCAAATTTACCATCACTCACATATGTCATGAAATTAGTTCTTTTTACAGCAGCAGCAGTATAGTGCAATACATAAAATTACTACTGTGCAAAGACACCCAGCTGTATACATGTGCCTAAGACTTTTGCACAATACTATATATCACAATTTGCAATATTTCCCTTAAATCTCTCTTGAAATGGTTGACTTTGAAGTTTTGGGCTAGATATCTTGGTCTTAGATTCAGCAAAGGTGGGCATAATTCAGGAAAACACGATTAGTGTAGGTAAGACTTCTTGGTTAGTATGGATAAGTAAGGCCATATAACTGTGACTTAATGTCTCCACTTTTACAGTATATTGGTATGTGCCTGCATTAATCTGTACACATTTACCTGCTTTAACCCAAATGAAATGTGAAGTCCTGCCTTTTGTTCAGAAAAGTGCGGGTCCAACTGTGCTGCATCTATGGATGCATCTGCATCCTCATGGAGTCCAATGAGACAAGGTCCATTTTCTCTGATGTCCCAGCATGCAGGCTAGGATATCTGACTGCTTAGCCTGCTGCAGGTTAGAGCAGGTTCAAGTTCTCACAGAGGTGTTCAAAATCGTGGAGCGTATTTAGGATGAATGCACACAGATAATTTCCCAGGTTCAAGGAATCAAAAAAAAGGACAAGGTTTAAGGTAAGTTTGGGGGAGAGAGGTTTAATAGGAATCTGAGAGGATATGTTTCGCCCAGAGGATGGTTAGTGTTTGGTATTGCTGCCAGAGGCAAAGGTTGAAGCAAGTATATTAGTGATATTTAAAAGGAACTTGGACAGAGTACATGGACAGGAAAAGTTGAAAGAGATATGGGTCCAGTTCAGGCAAATGGGAATATCCTAGATGGGCATCTTGTTCAGTATGGACAATCTGAGTTGAAGGGCCTGTTTCTACGATGTTTATCTCAGTGCCTGTTTTCAAGGATGCTGCATGTAAGAGATCTCACTGCTATGAAAGATCTTATTTGATCAATTGGCTTCCCCAGGAATGATCTAAAACAGCTCATTATAATGAAAGAAGAATCCAGAAGGTTAGTACAGTAATATCCAAAATAAAAGACTGACAGAATTGACATAATCCTTTGAAGTGGCATCATTTGCAACAAGAACTATTTATCAAAGACTGAGTTTCAGTCTAAGTGACACCATAAAGATGCACACAAAATTCTGGAGGAACTCAGCAGGTCAGACAGCATCAACGGAACAGGTGATGTTTTGGTCGAGATCCTTTGTCAGGACTCTCATCAGAATACGGCCTGAAACGTTGGAGCAATGTATTACCCTACATTGAGATAATTTACTGTAGTGAACTAATCTAGCAATTGGCATATCTCTGGCAGAAAACTGGAGCACCCGGGGAGAATGCACAATATCACAGGGGGAGTGTGCAAACTCCATACAGATAACATCATAGGTCAGAATCAAACCAGTAGCACTGAAGCTGTGAGTCAGCTGCACCACCTGCCATTTGTGCTTTTATTTTTCATTACTTCATTCTTAGAAGTCTATTCAAGGTCCAGATAAAGGGTCTCGATACTAAAAGATGACTGTCCACTTCACTCCACAGAAGCTGCTTGAACAGCTGAGATCCCTCAGCATCCTCTTTGTTGCTCCAGACTTCAGCATCTGCAGTCACTTATGTTTCAATTAAAAATCTTAGTTCTCCCTCATAAATGTCACAACCAGCTTTGGAGTGCGGATCTGTTAACTCTGAAACCTTCAGGGATGAGTGACTGCTGAGATCACATGTCTGGGTTCCTCGATGGGTTCAGTGTAAATGGCTCTCTGCATCCCAGCTGGGTAAGAATGGGCACGACACATAATATTTCTGTGTAGGGGAACACCTCAGCAAAGTCTGTCTCAATGTTTATCTTTATGGATGGTACAGCAAAATTTTTCACTATATTCAGTATATATGACAATAGCAAACCAATTCCAAGTACAATTCCAATTTTTCAACCATTTTAGAAATATAGAAACATAGAAACATAGAAAACCTACAGCACAATACAGGCCCTTCGGCCCACAAAGCTGTGCTGAACATGTCCTTACCTTAGAACTACCTGGGCTTACCCTTAACCCTCTATTTTTCTATGCTCCATGTATCCTTCCAGGAGTCTCTTAAAAGACCCTATCGTTTCCGCCTCCACCACCATCGCTGGCAGCGCATTCCACACACTCACCACTCTCTGTGTAAAAAACTTGCCCCTGACATCTCCTCTGCACCTACTTCCAAGCACCTTAAAACTATGCCTTTTCGTGCTAGCCATTTCAGACATTGGAAAAAGTCTCTGACTATCCACACAATCAATGCCTCTCGTTATCTTGTACACCTCTATCATGCCACCTCTCATCCTCACTCAACCTATTCTCATAAGGCATGCTCCCCAACCAGGCAACATCCTTGTACGTCTCCTCTGCACTCTTTCTATGGTTTCTGCATCCTTCCTCTAGTGAGGCGACCAGAATTGAGCACAGTATTCCAAGTGGGGTCTGACCAGGGTCCTATATAGCTGCAACATTATCTCTCGGCTCTTAAACTCAGTCCCACGATTGATGAAGGCTAATGCACCGTCTGCCCTCTTAACCACAGAGTCAACCTGCATAGCAGCTTTGAGTGTCCTATGAACTCGGACCTCAAGATCCCTCTGATCTACAACACTGCCAAGAGTCTTACCATTAATGCTATGTTCTGCCGTCATATTTGACCTACCAAAATGAACGACCTCACTGTTATCTGGGTTGAACTCTATCTGACACTTCTCAGCCCAGTTTTGCATCCTAAGAATGTCCCACTATAACCTCTGACAACCCTCTACACTATCCACAACACCACAAACCTTTGTGTCATCAGCAAACTTACTAACCCATCCCTCCACTTCCTCATCCAGGTCATTTATAAAAATCACAAAGAGCAGGCATCCCAGAACAGATCCCTGAGGCACACCACTGGTTACCAACCTCCATGCAGAATATGACCCGTCTACAACCACTCTTTCTCTTCTGTGGACAAGCCAGTTCTGGATCCACAAAGCAATGTCCCCTTGGATCCCATGCCTCCTTACTTTCTCAATAAGCCTTGCATAGAGTACCTTATTAAATCCCTTGCTAAAATCCATATACACTACATCTATGGCTCTACCTTCATCAATATATTTAGTCACATCCTCAAAAAATTCAATCGGGCTCGTAAGGCATGACCTGCCTTTGACAAAACCATGCTGACTATTCCTAATCATATTATGCCTCTCAATTTTTTTATGAAGACAATATAATTTTAATCATTACATTTAGTAATTTGCCAGCAATTTCATGATCATTTGAGTCATCTGTAAACTTAGTTCACATTGTGTAAAATCTCAGGTTCTACACTGCCTCTTCAACTCAGCACCAAAATTCATCCTCCCTCTAACTCCACCTGCCTCAATGAATCATTACTTATGTTAAGGCCCATGCCTGTGGGCACAGATGTGCAGGATTTGTGTTTGTTCAAAATGTCCCCTCAAATACAATCACATTTAAATTCCTACCGTTTCCAAGCATCCGGTGAAAATCCTGTCTTTGGACAGTTTGCTTTTGGAGTAAATCCACTGCAAGTCGCAGTGTTTAAAATAAAGGTGTAAATGAGAAAGCTCACAGTCACACTTATGATAACATGGGTGTAAATTTATTCATGTACAGGACCATCTTTATCAGTTTGTGAAGTAACAGATGTACATGTGTGGTGGATGGCAGATCATGGAGAGATTGCAAAATAAAATGTCCTCAATAACTGTGAGGTACAGTGAGCAAGGGAAACTGAGCATCAATCCGAGATGCTGGTGGCAATATGGAGTTGTCTGGATGTAATATGATATTAGGATTTTTGGAAAAAAGCATTTTCAGTGGATTTTATATATTTAATTTTATATAATTATTGTAGTCATGCTAAAGCAGCGAAATGCAGCTTGTGTTTGAAAACATCTGAAAATATAAAATCCATTTTGATTACATATTTGAAATTCGTATTTATTTCTGTTTCAAAACAATTTCCAGCAAACTGGATATAAAGAAGAGGCAGCACCTTTTCCAGAAAAGCTGTTCACCTTTCATAATATTCCCTCAAGTACGTAACCAGAAGGCATAAATATTGGTGCACAGCATAACTAGCTCAAAGCACAGTGAACTATGTCATGCAAAGTGAAAATGATTTTTTTTGCAGATTTAAAGGAGCTCAGGATAGCCTGAGATGCTTAAATGTTTAAACAGATCTTATTCAAATGAGATCACTATTATTTTATGAGATTGCTAGTTCCAGATCATGGAGATTTTACTTTAATCAGCATCTCAAATTGTTTTAAAATATTATTTCTTCTAGTCTTTACTTGCTTCATTTCATATTAAAGACTTCACAGCCTAGGCTAAGCCATGGAATTGAAACTGCCATTTTAAATCAATGGGAATCTATATTGGTTTATGGTCTGTCATATCACCGGTCCTGTTATACCTATCTCTTCAACAAATCATCACCTCATATTAAGTGCTCATTACATAGCGTAGTACTGAATATGCAGCAGAATGATTTATTTGGATAACTAGAAATTATTTGAGCTGAAGACTATCAATCTTTTTTTAGAGCACATGTAGTCCAGGATATAGTAGCCCAGGTCAAAACAAGCCTAAATGTTCATTTACTCTGGTGTGAGCTTCAATTATGAAATAGCATGAGTTTCATATTATACAAAATTGATTGTTCATAATTATATGTAATGATTTTAAGAACAGAAAAAGACAGTTAGACATGGCAATCTTTTTCATTTGATCAATTTCATCCGTCATATTTATTCTTAAGTCCCTAAAACAATTTTTTGGATTTTCACTTGTTCCTTTGGTTCTCGAGTTCAATAGAATCTCTCACTCTCATAAGCAGTCTCTAACCTCCTACTTGATATGGTTGAGCAATGCACTCTAGCTATCACTGTGGTACCAAATTCCTCACATTCTAAGAAAACACTCTTAATAACAATATTTACAAGACATTTGGAAAAGAGTATGGATGGGAGGGTTTTAGAGGGATATGTACCAAATGCAGGCAAATGGGACATTAGGTGGGCGAGATGGTTGGCAAAGACAAGTTGAGCCAAAAGGCTGGTTTCCATGTTATATTACTCGATGACTCTGTGACTCCAGTGTCCATGTTTTAATTTATGTACTTCACTTATACAAGTCTATTTCAGTGGATGAATGTTTGGTACCTTTAGCTTACCATGTTCTTCCCAAAAACACCATCAGTGAATGATGACTAATGAATAGTTATTGTAGGGTCTGCAAAAAACTCCCATCTTACATTGTAATAACTGTTATAATTTCATAAATGTGAACAAAGGCCAGAAATAGCAATCAAGTCCAGAATGTGTGCTTATTTGGATGAATGCATATAGATTAAAGTTAGCATGAATTTATTAATGGTATATCCAATTAACCAATTTCCCCCCGGGGTCAATAATGTATGTCTATGACTATGACTATGACTATGACTATAACTATGACTAACCAACTTGATAGAGTCTTTTTTGAAGCCACAGACATAGGTGAAAAGGAGATGTGCTTGATGTGTTGTGCTTAGTCTTCCACAATGCATTTGATACACAGGGAAAGCTTGTTATCAAAACTGAAGACCATGGACAAAAGAGCTTCCATATGAAGTTAGCTGGTGAACCGGAAACAGAAGGTAGTAGTGAAAGGTTTATTTTAAATTTGGAGAGGAGTGTACAGTGTGATTCCTCAAGACATAGTACGAGGTTACTATATATGTTATTGACATGGACATGGAATCACTTAGCACAATTTCCAAACCTGCAAATGCACAAACCTTGGAGATATTGATGAACTCTAAAGGGGATAAATATATACTGGTAAAATGAACAGGTAGGAGGTGGATGAAATTTAATGCTCAAAAATTATGGTTTTAGTAGATTGAATAAGAAGAAATTATATAAAATAGTACTGAAGGTGACAGAACAGGTTAAAAACGTGGTTAAAAAAAGGATTTTGGTTTTATAACTAAAACGTGTAGGATAATTTTCCCAGAAATATATGTCAAGGATCGATATGATTTGGAGTTCAACCGGACAGGAATGTCATGATGTTCCCATTAAAGAAACCCCAGTCTGAGCGAATGCTGTGTAGATACTGTCCATACACAGTTATCAGTTGGCAAGAAATAATAGATGGTACTCTGCATAAAATTATAAAGGAAGTATACTAACCAATTTCAGCTTTATCAAACAATTAATAAGAAAATGAAAATAAAAGGGCCCATTACAGTTAAACCAGACCAATCTGCAGATAGTGTTGGAGCTCATACTGGATTATTCGAGGGTGTATCTCTTACTCACATGCTGTTCCTACGATCTAAATGAAAGCCACATTCCGAACTTCCCTTAAAGTCCCTGGCTCTCCATCAGGAGTATTGGCCCTTCCTTCTTGGAGCCATTCATCTGCACAAAGATCCTCTTGCAAACAGGGACTCTCCTCTGAATGGCATTCTGTGGCGTTATCCCCACTGTCCTGTTCTGCAGCTCCCACCAAAAGACCCCAAACCAGATTACTGTCCTCTGAAAACACTTCACCACAGTTCTCGAGTACCTTCTCTCACATCCCACAATCCTGGTTGGCAGACAAAGAGCCCAACCTATTGTTGAGCATACCCACCACCAATCCCACAATCTCTCTGACCCCCACTACCACTAGAAAGGAGGTACGGAAGCAACATGACCAGGACTGTCAGACTGGGTAACACCTTCGTCCCTCAGGCTGTCAGACTAATGAATACCCTGCCACTACCGAGATCTCATCGCTAGGACTGTCCCAATGTGCACTGGAACCCAGATGTGGAGGAAAGACAGTCTCCAAAGTAGAGACAGCAAACAAAGTTTATTCATAAGAATTCCAACAGAATATTGGTGGTTTAGCTGAGCGACTCCTTAAGAGTCGCAAAACTAATATTCCATGATTAGCGCTAATTGGACATTCACTTAAATAACGTAGGTAACATAGAATTCCTGAGCCTATCAAAATAAACTTAACAAGTATAAACAGAAAATGCCTGGAGACTGCATTACAAAGAGTGAGTCATGTGAGAAAAAACACAAGGATTTCTAAACAATTAATGATTCTTAGTAAACAACAAATAGCCAATTCAGGTTCTCTAAAAACCTCAAAGCCCAGTGCTCTTTGGCTCCCTGCACAAGCCTGAAAAACTCATGATGGTTACCCACACCCCTCCCTATGGCTGGTACCTGATGGCTCAGGGAGACCTGAAAACTTGAGACAGACCTGGCAAACTTGAGCGGGACTTGGGGAACTTGAGAGGGACTGGGGAACCTCAAAACTTTGCGACAGTGAAGACATTGAAAAAAATTAAAAACTTGAAACAACCTTGGAAACATTGGAATAAAAATCCCGGAAGCATTGAATAAACCTCAGAAGCCTTGAATAAACCTTGGAAAACTGGAGAGCCATGGGAAACACAGAGAACCTTGATGATCTGCACCCAGCAAAACACTTGAGTGTAGACTCGAGAAACTCAAACATTTGTCTTGAGAAACTTAGAATGTTAACAAGAAAAGTTCAGAACATGGACACAAAGTGTGGACTTGACCGACTTAGGAGGTAGACTAGAGACACTCAGAATGTGGTTTTGAGAATAGATGGCATTCTTATCTAAAGCTAACCGATATCAAAACACCATTGTTCAACCTCCACCTGGGCCATTACTTGGTGGGGTCTTTCTGTCACAATGTGCGCTGGCAATATTAGAACCCAGGTGAGGAGGAATGTCAGACTCCAACGCAGAGTCTGTGACCAGAGGTTATTCATAAGAATTCCATCAGAACATTGGTGGCTCAGTGACACCGCTAGACATAGCATTCTGAAATCTAGGATTCTGTGATTAGTGCTAATTAGGTGCCTACTTAAATAACACAAGTAACACGGAATCCACGAGCCTATCAAAAGGATTTCAACATGTTTAAATAGAAAGCGCCAGGAGACTGCATTACAAAGAGTCAGTTGTTGGGGAAAAAAAAACCACAAGCAACTCTAAGCATTTCTGTTGTTGTGGCTATCCCTCAAGGATAATGGTCTTCATTCTGTTGATCTACTTATGGGATCTCAAGTAGCTTATGAGTCCAATCTTTATTAAACAACAATTAACCAATTCAGGTGCTCTAAAAACTTCAGAGCCCATCGCTCCACAGCTCCCCGCACAAGCCCAAAGAGCTCATTGCCAGGACAATGATCTGTTTACTGTATAATTTACTGTTTACTGTTTACCTGTGCTCTGCTTCACTGCATGCATTTTGAATTATATTTCATTAACTTATTTATAGTGTAACATTTTGGTTTATACACTGTGTGTATTATATGTTGTGTGGGGTACCATAGTCTAGAGGAACATTGTTTTATTCGGTTGTATATTTGTAGAGTCAGATGACAATAAACTTGAACTTCAACTTGTACGAGTGGTGTCAGGGCTATCCAAGGTATCAAAGAAGTATTATTTTCCTGAACAGGTGTGTGATATTGAGAAGAAAATTATGTCTACCTTTAATATTTCACTAGAAAACGGTTTGCTACATTTTTTCAGGAAAACAATGCCCTTTTAACTCTAATCGCATTCTACATATATTTCTGACTACAGCCTGATACAGGTTTTAATTGAATACTTAGACCAGTTCTTGGCTACATCTTTAAATGTAGAAACAAAATGACTTCAATAAACTGATATACAAGTTAATATACAAATCAATAATCACTTAGACTGACGAAATTTGAAATACTTAATTGGTTTATTTATACAGTTTGTTCAAAACAAAAAAGAGATGTGAAAAAAATACTTTCTGACAACTGCTGTTCAGTAAAACAATTAAGTGTGATGATTTGATGGGTTTAATTTTCCTGAATTGAATAGCGTTCCATAATATTTTAAGTACTGAATTTAAATGAGGAATGCATTATGTTCAGTAGATTTCCTTTTATTCAAGTACATTTGAAACTGAAAATTAATCCTTAATTGGATATATTTTAAGAAATATTAATTAGTTAAATATAGATTTAATCTGTCAAGTAAGGTACCGTGCACAATTCTGATTTGATGGAGACAGACGTGAGAGTACGGAGGAACATCTGGAAAAACTCTGAAATGCCCCCTTCGCTGCCGCTGCTACTGTGTGGTAACCAGAAACGCCGGAGCAGAAGGCCCCGAGATCCTTGGCTTTGCATGTTTCAGCAGCCGGGGCGAGGTCGAAGGAGCTCGGCAGAGGATGGAGCTCGGGAAGCTGTATCGGAGGGCTGGTTGGAGCCTCGAAGTTTTCGGATGGATGGATTCGGTGTCGGCTGTGGTCGGCTGCTTCCAAGGCATCGGCAAGTTGACGGTGCCCAGAGGTTTATGGCAGGGAGTTTTTCCCTTTTGCCGCCTGCTATCGGGGATTCGGGAGTTGATCGTCTTGGGGACTTTTGAGACTTTTTTTTACCGTGCCCATGGTTTGTTCTTCATCAAGTTATGGTATTGCTTTGCACTGCTGTAACTATATGTTATAATTATGTGGTTCTGTCAGTGTTAGTCTTTGGCTTGCCCTGTTTTCTGTGACATCACTCCGGAGAAACATTGTATCATTTCTTAAAGCATGTATCCATTTCTAGAGGACTGAGTGTTCTCATAATCTAGATTTATACTTTTCAATCACCTTGTCCCCTGTATTAAAACATATGCTTTTTAACATTCAAGCCTGCATCACCACTCCTTAAACAAATATAGATCAGTGTGACTAGATTAGATATAAACTCGATTAATCAGAAATTGCAAAGCTTACAAAAAGTTAAGTTGCCTAATAAAAAGCTTCACAAAATTTATTTTTGATGCCCAATAACATCTTAGGGCATTTCTTACTCACTTGCACACTTCCATAATTGTAAAATATTACCATTTATAGAATGCTATTTAAATTTATGGCTCAGAGTTTCAGAAGGTGCAAACAGGTTATACCCTATTTAAGGCCGCAGTAGATTTCATTGCAAATTTAAATTTTAACAACCTCAGATCAATCTGACTTGAATGCTTGCTTATTATTGCTCTACTTTATTAAACTGAAATATCACTTGTTATTCCAGAGAAGCTGCTAAGTTGCTGTTTTTGTGAAAAGGAACCTTAAAAAAAATCCCACACAGGTCCGTATTTGAGCCAAAAGAATGAAATTATCAAAGGTCTTCACAAAATGTCACAGCTATAAACTGAATTAGTAAAAGAACTTGATGTTGCACAAGCAGCCACCTGCCAAATCTACAAAAGGTTGTACCTTGATATATCTGTTAAGCAAAGGTTTCAGAAATGACATGACGTGGCTGCATACTTTGACACTTAATTGTGCTGGAACAATACTCCTTGAATGGATCCTTGCAGAACATGTAAAAGAATTCACCAAATGACAGCCATACAACTTGCAACAACTCTTAGTCTTGTCATAATTACATTTTTCTTGAAACTTCTGCCAAGGTAGACTTGAACAGTTAGTATCAGAAAATGTATTTTTAGAACAAACAGATCTATGAAGCTCCTTCTCACCTGAAAAGAACACAGCATAATTTCCAGGCAACTTGGTGATCTGTGTAGCAATGTAGAAGATATTTTTTGATACAGCAATCCTTGGCTATGTAATAATGACAAAATAACCTGATTAAATATTATCAGTCAAGGACAAACATTGCATTGATAACCAGGGTAGTCTCTTTTGCTCTTCTTGGAATAGTGTCCTGGGTTTCTTTCTATATCCATCTGAAAAAGCACTTTGGGCATTGGTTTAGTGAACCTGCCTAAGAACTTCATAGACCTAAGTGTAGCCTTCCTTAGACATTGCACTGGAATCTCCATGTAGATCCACCTGCTCTTGAATGGGACACAACTCCATCATCTCCTGTGGGAGTACAACCACTGGAGCTACTATCAGTGAATGGAGAAAAGAGCCCATAACCTTTCTAGCAAATGGATGAATCTGAGAACTTTTTCTTCCTGCATCAGTAAATGAGAACAGCCTCTAAGTTCTGAAGTGCATTACATTACCATTCAAAGCACCACTTGGCAAGTTGGGCTGCTTTTGACAAGAAGTATATATGAACACCGAACACTAAATATTGAACTTAGCTTAGAAGATTGAACTGAATGGGGACATTTCTTCCTTTGTGTCGTGTGGCCTATTTTAATGATAAGTCCAAGTATACTTACTCTTATGTACTTTCTTCTGAACTCTACAATATTTTCCCCTTTATCAAATTTGTTTTGTAATACTACTCTTAGTGCCTCTGTATATACTATGATGTTAATGGAATATATCTTATTTCAGAATTTCTTTTGGCCATTGGGTCTTCTGCCTGTCAGCTGTATCCTCTCATTATTAACAAAAAAAACTATTACTCTTTATCCTTTATCTAGTCAATCCAAACCTTTCATAATTTTAACCAAGTAGTTGGACCTGCTTAACTGCTCATAGCATCATAGCATTTCTTTCCAGTGAGAATCAGAATGAGGTTTAATGTCATCAGCATACAATATGTCATTCAATTTGTTCTCTTTACAGGAGGAGCAGCAGCACAATGAAACACAAGATAAATAAATGTAGAGAAAAACTGTGTTATATTAAGTTTACAGTGCCTATAAAAAGAATTCACCCCCCTTAGATGTCATGTTTTATTGTTTTACAATATTGAATCACCATGGACATAATTTGGCTTTTTTGACACCGATCAACAGAAAAAAATCTCTTTCATGGTAAAGAGAAAGCAGATATCTACAAAGTGATCTAAATTAATTTCAAACATGAAACACAAAATAATTGATTGCATAAGCATTCACTCCCCTTTAGTATGGCACATTAAATCGTCACTGGTACAGCCAACTGGCTTTAGAAGTCACATAATTAGTTAAATGGAGATCTGTGTTGGGAGACCTGTATGCTGTCAAGGTGTTTCAATTGCTGGTAGTAAAAATATACAGGCGTCTGTAAGGTCCAACTGTTGGTGAGTCAGTATCCTGGCAAAAACTACACCATGAAGACAAAAGAACACACCAAGCAACTCCACAAGAAGGTTATTGAAAGGCACGTCAGGAGATGGATACAAGAAAATTCCGAGTTACTTAATATCCCTTGGAGTACATTTAAATCAATCATCAAGAATTGGAAAGAATATGGCACTATTATAAATCTGCTTAGAGCAGGTTGTTCTCAAAAATTGAGTGACTGTACAAGAAAGAAACTAGTGAGGGAGGCCACCATTAGACCTATGCCAACTCTGGTGGAGTTACAAGCTTCAGTGGCTGAGGTGGGAGAGACTGTGCATACAACTGTTGCCTGGGTGCTTCACCAGTCACAGCTTTATGGGAAAGATGCAAAGAGAAAACCACTGTTGAAAAAAACTCACATGAAATCTCGGCTAGAGTTTGTCAAGAGGCATGTGGGAGAATCTGAAGTCAGCTGGAAGAAGGTTCTATGGTCTGGTGAAACCAAAATTGAGTATTTTGATCATCAGACTAAATGCTATGTTTGGCGTAAGCCAAACACCAGACATCATCACAAACGCACAATCCCTACCATGAAGCATGGTGGTGGATGTATCATGTTGTGAGGTTGCTTCACTGCAGCAGGCCCTGGAAGGTTTGTGAAGGTAGAGGGTAAAATGAATGCAGCAAAATACAGGGAAATCCTGGAGGAAAATCTGACGCAGTCTGCAAGAGTACTGCGGCTTGGGAGAAGATTAGTTTTCTAGAAATGACCCCCAGCATGAAGCCAAAGCTACTCAGGAATGGCTTAAGAACAACAAAGTTAATGTTCTTAAAGTGGTCAAGTCAGAGTCCAGACATCCATCCAATTGAGAACTTGAGTCTGGACCTGAAAAGGGCTGTTCACTGATGATCTCCATGCAATCTGTTTGAGCTTTAGCAGTTTTGTAAAGAAGAATGTGCAGAAATTGCAGTGTCCAGATATGCAAAGCTGTTGGAGACCTATCCACACAGACTCAGGTTATAAAAGGTGTATCTACTAAATGCTGACTTGAAGGGGTGAACACTTGCACAATTAATTATTTTGTTTTATATTTGTAATTAATTTAGAAACTTTGTAGAGATTTGTTTTCACTTGGACACAAAACAGTGTTTTTCTGTTGATTGGTGTAAAAATACCAAATTAAGTTCACTGTGATTCAATGCTGTAAAACAATGTAACATGAAAACTTCCAAGGGGGCTGAGCACTTTTTATAGGCACTGCTTATATATCTGTTAAATAGTTAAGTGCAAAAAAAAAAGGAAATTAAAAAGTAATGAGGTAGTGTTTATGGATTCAACACCTATTTAGAAATTGTATGGTAGAGGGAAGAAACTTCCTGAACTGCTGACTTTTAGGTTTCTATACCTCCTTCCTGATGGTAAGTGTGAAGAGGGCATGTCTTGGGTGGTGGGTCTCCCCAATTATGCAAAGAACATCACATTTAAACTCCACCCAATAGACTTTCAGATAATGATACAATTTAAATATCTTTTTTGAAGATTTCTAACACGGAAAAGTTAACAATTGCATCTTATTATGTTTTCCTCCATTGTGCATGTTTTGTGATATGTTGTTTTCACCTAGTAACTTGGCTAATAAAACAAGGAAGCATTTGGTAGAGTTGGAAGAACTTGAAGTTTGGAAACACTTCAAAGCGATTTCAGGTAAAGAGATGATCCATGTGCTTAGTCTAAATGTCAGTGTATTGTAACGAGTAAAATTTTACCGCTTTAACCTAAGTTGGAATTCAATAATAGCTGAAATTTTACAGATGCTATGGCAACAAAAATTCTTCACTTTTGCCTTTATTTCAGGATGAAACAGAACTTCTAGTGTCCACACTTGTGAAATTGAATGTGAAATCAAACTCTGCTTACAAAGATTGACTTCTCCTTCATGGGGTGTACTTCTATGTTCAAATATTATTATGTTATAGAACAATTCTTTCAAAGAAGCCTTTGAGATTTTCCTCCTGAAGATATTATTTTATCCTTCAGAAGAGGGTCTTGCCTCCTGACCACATAGCACAATGCAGAGAAATATGAAGATATGCCTTAGAAAGAAGAATAAAAATTACACTAGTGGTAAAACTTTAAAAGTAATTACAAGCTGGGAAGACTAAGATGAGCAGATAAGCAAATGTTTACTGAATATGGTGACTAATGTTGCAGGGATGTGGGAAATTGTCTATTATCATCAATGTATCTGAGTACACATGATAAACTTCTGTTTAAGTGACATCCAGGTGGATCATGACAAATAGATCAGAGAATGTGGTGTTGCAGCTGTGGAGCATGTACAGTTCAGATAAGCAAATAAAGTGCAAGGGCTACAGGTAAGAAAGCTGGGAGATCAAGAGTTGATCTGTTAATGTATGAGGGGGCCATTCAAAAGTCCGATAGAAGCCATTTTTGAGTCTCGCAGTATGTGCTCTCAAACTTATGTATCTTCTGCCCAATGAGAGAGGGGATAAGTAAGAATATCCACAGTGGGAGGGTCCTTGATTAGGTTAGTTGCATTTTTCAAGTCAGCAGGAAGTGTAGACAGAGTCAATGGAGGTGAAGCTGTTCACATGATATACTGGGTTCACAACTCTGCAATTTCTTGCAGTCTTGGGCAAAACAATTCTCTAGTTAAGCAGCAGGGGAATGTGAACAATGATATTAGTTTAATTGGAGCTCCTGTGCTGTAGTTAAAAACACGGGGGAATTGCAATTGTATATGTTCTTTGTTGTGATCTGGAATTATAAATGCAAGTCACATTTGTGGATTGCAACTTCAACATCTATTTTCCATTAGTAAATGTGGAAATGCACACAGATCCCTCAAAAGATGTCAGTAGATGTTTATTGAGGAAATATCAGATGCATATTGGGGACTGAAGAGAGACCTTATAGCTGTTATTAACTTATGAGAGGCATAGGTAGAATAGATGTTCAATATCTTTTTCAGGGTAGAAATGTCAAATATTAGTGGACATGGATTTAAGGAACAGAGTTTAAAGGAGCTGTGCTGGGCAAGTTTTCTTAGACAGATGTTGTGAGTAGCCTTTGAAGTCACTAATGATCTCAGGCCAGAGCTTGCCCCAACATCCATTAGAATCATAGGCTTGACTACCTCTTCAGCTTACCTGGAATTTCTGTTTTCTGGACCGCGGTAATAGATTTTTACACAAGATCATAAGTTCTCTTAGATACTATTTTCACAATTATGGAAGCTGTTGGATGATCGATTCGCACCTAAGTACCAAGTTAAAATCTGTCCATTGCTAATTATGAAGCACAGTACGGCAGAAGTTAAAACACTGGTCACTTTCTGTGAAAAAGAATCTGAATCAGTGCAAAGTAACTGGAAGTCCCATGGTAAATCTAGTGAAGGATATGCTGTGCCATGAATTTGCCTCTTGTGATTAAATGTATTTCTGCTGTGTTGCTGATGCTCACTGTGTTCATAGATGTTCAATTTTTACCCTGCCAGGTCTGTTTTGAGACTATCTAATTTATTAATGACCCACACAAAGATTTTAAAATGTACATAAAATACCAACAACTGGAATGCAGCTACATCAGGAGGAGGAGAAGAAGGAAGTGAAGGAAGCCGGGGAAGGGTAGGGTCCCTTTCACTCTGACCAGTCAGAGAACAAACTTCAGATTGTGTTATCCTTAAAAGTAGCACATTTACTATTATACAATAGTACCTTTTCTCATTGTTCGAGCATCATGGACACCATTGTTGCAAAACATAAGCTGAAACACAATGATGGAGTCATACATGTAAGGTCCTGGTTAAGATTTTTACTGCTGTGCTGTAGGTATTTCATTTCAGCGGTTCTGTAAGGGCAGCTTGTTTTGCTTTCAGCCTGTTTGGGTTACCGTTAAAGATCAGGGATGCTTAGGAATATTTGTCATCCAATCAGGATTCTGGGGGAGAGGTTTTGTGACGGACACTAGGGTGGGTTGAGGGCTTTTTCAGCTTTTTCAGTCTCTGTTTCTTCTACTATCACAAACAGTGTGTTCCAGATTGTAACCACCCTCTGAATGAAGAAAAATATCCTCAAAACTGCTCCAAACCTTTCACATCTCATCTTAACATGACCATTCTAAATCAAATATCATACAAAAAGTCATAACAGTGAATCATTTTGTGCCTTCCCTGGTGCCTGTCTTGTGGATGAATTGACATGTCAGGTGGAGTTTTATGGATGATTTGATATGTCAGCTGAATCAGGCTTTCTGGGTAAAATTCCCCATCAAAGCCATCATCTGATTCATTTGCTCTGGTATTACAATTGGCTGCTGATGGCTTCACTGTCTTCATTATACTCCTCAGCTGCCTCTTCCCACTCTTATTCCAGCCTAAGAATGGTCATCACAGAGAGCAAATGCTTCTCCATCTCAGCACCTTATCACCCATTACCACCATTGCTTGATCAGATATTTAAATGCAACAATCTTTCAAATGACTTCCACTATCTGCTTAGGCCAAGGTGAGTTTCATCTTTAAGAGATGCAGTCTGCTTTTAAGTAGCACAAATGGGTTTGATCTGATGCTAGTCACTAAAGCCCTTATCCCTATTGTCTTAGCCAATCAACAACTTGGGTGAATAGAGGCTGGATTCTGAAATTATACTAATTTTCTCACAGTCTACACTGGTCATGTATGAATTGATTACAAGTTAAGACCCCTATCAAAATAGGTCTGCTTCCTCTCACTTCTTCTTGACCCTTCAGGGTGATTTCCAGACACATCATTATTTATTGAACCTCAAACTGGGATACTTTGGAAATTATTTAATAATTAAATAATTCAAGATTTAGCTACTACTCGATGGTGTAAGTCAATTTTGCTGAGCTCCTGAGAGTTGGTTTAGTTTCCTCAAATGAACATAGTGAATACTTAGCTGATGAGTGATTGTCCCATCTAGCTCATGCAGCCTCATTGCACTGATCTTCCAGTGGTCAAGCTAATTTGTTCTCACTTCCTAGGAGGAGGATGTTTACAATGAACTCCATTTCTTCTTGCAGCCTTACAGAATGCAGAGTAAAGAAATCACATCCCTCTTAATATTTTGAATTTGTAAATCACCGCTGTCTTGAAGATGATATGTTAATAATAAGTAACTAACACTTCTTCTGATATGAATGAGTAAATAATATACACTTACTCATTTTTGAAGGGATCTACGCAGCCACTAATATCAATTTTCCTTCCGTTCTTGCTTGACAGAAATGTGATGTGGTATTAACAATGTTACCTTTTAAGATGAAACACTGTGATACCTTAATTTCAATAATGAATCCAGCAATGAATTCAGCTCATTAATTAACTCTTACACTAAGCTTAATACTCGTTCACTTTGGATCACTTTCGAATCTTTGAGTTTGAAACTCCTTCAAAAGCTGTGCTGGAAATGCCATCAGTGAAGACCCATTGTGCAAGGAAGTGATTCTATTTGCACAATTAATTAAACTAAATAAATAATTTTCAATTTTCAGAAATATATTAGTTTTGTGTAAACAGTTCTCCTATTGAGATTCACACAGAAGTCTGATCAGGAGTACAATGTCAAGAGGAGGGTGCATTTAAAATTCAGATAAATGCAGACTGGCAATATTCATTGGCCTATATAAAACTTGAAGACATTTTTTAAATGCATGTATGCTTTTCAAAGATATATAGAGAAGGAAAGAAAAAAATGTACCAAATAAAAGTAAAGTGAATGTAACTTAACCTAGAGCCATTGAAACACCTTCCCTGACCACAGATCACTATCTTAGTTTGAACCAGACTGCCAAAGAGCAGCTCTCGACTACATCACATAGACTATCAACCTCATAACATCTCCTTCTTGCACCTCTGCATCAACCATCTGAGATTGAAAATTGCATGCAGGTCTTTATCAACATCAGTGTGCACTGTACATGTCAATATTCCTACCAGATTTCTCTCCTTCATCTTTCATAAATGTAAACTCACATACAATTCTACTGTTTGCATTCTTTTTCACAACAAATTCTGCTCTTTTAGCATCCCTGTACTTAATCGGCAATAGTTTTGGTTCCAAGTCCCTCAAATTTAGAATGATCATTATTTTATTGCAATAAATATTTCATTGTCCTTTTCCTCCCTGTCCTCATAGAAGCTGCTGTCATGCAGCCCACTCTCAAATTCTCTCAGTGGATCATGAATTCAAGTTCAGAATTCACTTAAGTTAATACATATAAGTAAAATACAGATCTTGAAATAGTAATAGTACAAAATACATATGCACCCTGGCTTCTTGCCCTCCCCCACCTTATTCTGGCTTCTTCTCTTTCCCTTTCCACTCCTGATGAAAGGTCTTTGGCCAAAATGTCAACTGTTTATTCATTCCCATAGATGCTGCCTGACCCGCTGAGTTCCTCCAGCATTTTGTATGTGGTACAAATCCTTGAGATCTGATGGCTTCCACTCCTGAGTTTTAAAAAAATTAAACACAGAAATTTATTCATGATTTTTCCTTTCAATTGGGAAATGAGAAACATAATGCCTTTCCTTAGGAAAGGTTATGATTGTGAGCCAGGATTAACTAGCCAAAATATACTATTGCAACTAGAGCTGGTGGTAAATAAAGCAAATGCAATATCAGTATTCATTTTGAGGGGAATAAAGCAGTAAGGCAAGGAAATACTCCTGAGACTTTATAAGATGTGCTGGCCCTGGAGAGGGTCAAGAAGAAGTTATCAAGAATGATCTCAGGACTGAAAGATTTAACGTATGATGAGTGTTTGATAGCTCAGTGCCTGTACTCGATGGAGTTCCCAAAGCTGGGGGGAGGGGGGAGTACCCATTGAAACTTCCCAGACACTGAAAAAACCTGGATGGAGTGAATGCTTCAATTAGTAGAGAAGTCTAGAATCTGAGAGTGCAGCTTCAGAATAAAGGGGGTCCTTTTAAAAGTGAGATGAGGAATTTCTTTAGCTGGATAGTGGTGAATCGATAGAATGTATTATTATCACAGAGGGTAAAAAAGGCCAAGCTATTTGATGTATTTAAGACAGATTCTTGAATGGAAGAGGTTAAGGGTCATGACTGAATGGCTGAGTAAACTCGATATACCCAATGGCCTAAATCCGCTCCTATGTCTTTTGGCATTATTAACTAAATGCATCACTGATAAAGATGAAAATATCCCAAGTATATTTTATCCAGGAATAGCCAGATAAGCCTAGTCAGACTAGTTAAGGCCTCATTAACTTCATCTCAGCACTAGTACAATAGAAGATGAGGTTAACAGGGAACAAGAAGCAGATGTAACAACATATCCTTTTCACAGCTACCTCTGTTCCAACACTCACAGGCACAACTCACACCATTGACACACTTCCCTTGAAGGGGATGTCCTGCACTATAAATGCAGTAAAGACACCAAAGAGTTCAGTACAGGACTTCCTGGAAGGCTCCTCAAGGTTTTACATGATAAGTCTTTATATCATGGTGAAATGACCATTGCTGTCAACACAGGACATCTATGTGGAATTGTGTTCTTAGATGAGTGTTGACGAAGTGTCTTGAACTAATAGCATTTATTTTGTCTGTATGCATGGTGGTCTTGTCTGTTTTTGCCACAACTTGGTTTGCACGGTTGTGACTGAGGTTGTACATGCTAATAGATTGAAACAGTAGCTCAGCTAGTAGAATTGCAATCCCACATCATCGCAAACTTGGGTTCAATCTTTACCTCAGTAGCTGTCCGTGTGCAAGTTGCATGTTATTCCCATTACAGGGTTTCCAACGAGAGCTCTGATCTCTTTCCATGTCCCAAAATGTGTAGGGTGATAGGCTAATTGGACAGTAAGTTATCCCTAATATGTTGGTGAGTGGTATAATGTGGAGGGAGTTTATAGAATGTATGAAGAAGAGGATTAGTATATGATTAGTGTAAATGAGTGGTTCATGTACAGTGTGGACTCGATGGGCTGAAAGACTCTTTCTGTGCTGTATCTCTCTATGACTATGAAATAAAATAGAGTATTTCAGATTAATAAAATTATGTACAAAGTTGCCTCAGTGTCTGCCTCTATGATGGTTGCGATGGCATATTTGGTGATAACAGATAGATCAAAATCAAACTGGGATCCTTATGACGAGGACCAAATCTGTTACATGCTTTAACACTGAGCCTCTTAACCATATGTCTGATCTGGACTAACAACCTATTGAAGTTATGGTTCACATCTTGAAATGGTTATAGAATAGTGCAGCACAGGAACAAGCTCTTGGGCCAGTGATGTCTGCGTTGAACATAATCCCAAATAAAATTAAATCTTTTCTGCCCGGACATGATTCATACCCCTCCATACTTCGCATATTAATATGCTTGTCTAAAAGCCTCTTAAATGCCAGTACCAGCCTCCACCCACCAGCTCACCCTCCCACCCCTCACCAGCACATTCCAGTCACCTACTACTCACTGTGTAAAAATAAACTTTCCCACACATATCCTCCCTTTAAATTTTTCTCCTCACCTTAAAGCTCTGCCTTCTAGCAAGTGTCATTTCCTCCTTGAGTATAACGATTCTAACTGTCTACTCTTTTATTGCCTCTCGTAATCTTATAAACTTGTATCACATCTGCCATCAGTCTCTAACACTCCAAAGAAAACACTTAGGAGTTGTTCAACCTCTCCTTAGAGTTAATAAGCCTCCACATCCTTCCGGTAATGGGCTGACCAGTACTGCACACAATCGCCACTCAATTGGACAAATTACAATTGTATTACAATACTGCAGGTCCTGTGCAGTCATGTGCAGATAATAGTCCGAGTGATAGCTCACAATTAGTTTTATACCACGGCTCAGAGAAGTAATACACAAAATGCACATGTTATGTAGTAAATTTCTTTGTCTTTGTGTTCTTCATATACTTCTGTGCTGAATTGGAGATGGCTTCTATTCCAGCCTTGTAGTCCCTTTCACCAACAGTATTTACACAAGGTTCAATGCCAATCCACTACTTTTATAGGTCCTTGCTTGGATCCAATAATTTCCAGAGAAGAGTAGTTAGTGGTTGATATATTGTTATTCAAATGTGTTTTCATCAGTTATTGATCACTGACTAATTAAAAGGTGCTAAGTTGTAGAACTATGCAGTCACCGTAACATTTAAACCTAAATTATTTAATTATAGCCTCATCCCATCTTGAATAGCTAAAACAGAAGTCATTTTTTTTTCCCAGATTGGATCCATTTTTGTTGCATAGTGAATCAAAGGTTTCAAAGGTACATTTGATGTCAGAGAAATGCATACAATTTACTTTTTCTTCACTACCATCCATGAAAAGAGAGGAGTGCCCCAAAGAATGAATGACAGTTAAATGTCCCCCTTCCCACACGTAAGCAACAAAATAACGATCCCTCCTCCCCCACCAGCAAGAAAAAGATTCAGCTCTCCCCACCGAGTACTCAAGCATGCAGCAAAGCATAAATAAAGACACAGACTTGCAGTACCCCAAAGCCTACTCATTAACCAGGTATTTGACATACCACGGGCTCACTCTCTCTCCCTAATAAGGGAAAAAGAGGTGTTTCCACTTCAAGTTCCAAGGTCTTATGATTCATGGCCAGACCCTAAGGAGCATTGATGTACCCAGGGATTTTGGGATGCATGTTCTTAGGTCTCTTAAAGAGTGTATCATTAGTGGATAGGGCAGTTAAGAAGGTGTATAATACTTTGATTAATAAAGGCAAGAATGCTGGGTTGAAAAGTCAGGAACGTTGCAGCTGTATAAGGTGCCGTGGACTGTCCTGGATATGCTTCTGCCAGAGTCTGGGAGGTAAATGCATGGAAGTAATCTGATTTTCCAGCATATACAGTTACATGCAATAAATCGCTATGCTCCTGTGATAGATTTACCCCTAAAATGTGAGTTGTTACTTATTTAAATGTCATTTGTAACATAAAACAACAAGAATTAAAGTTAATTACTAGCATAACAGTTATGATCTTATAATTTGTTGAGGAAAATCTTGTTAAAAACAGGTCTGCAATCAGTATTTCTGACCCCCAAGTTAGCTGTGCACATTTGCCTTGCTCTGATACCTGCCAATGGTCAGGTAAATGCTTCTTCTGTGTCTTCAGTAAGCTGGAGAGGAAATTAATAGAAAATAATTTGTCAAACCAACAATCTGAGCGAATGAACAAGCATTGTCAGAAAACAATTAATCTTTTTATAGTTTCATTGATGACTTTGCCAGAAAATAAAGGTAGAAATCTCTCAAAAGTACCTAGCTATAATCTATGTAAACTGTGGAAAGAACAATTGTAAACTTTCACACTATTTTCATTCCAGGGATTAAAGCAAATCTGACTGGTTTATTGACATTGAAATTCAAAGGTTTAAAGGATCAAAAGTTCATTTTATTATCAAAGTTTGTTTGCAGAATACAACGCTGAGATTTAACTGAGATTTGTACTTAGAGCAAGGGGTTTAGATGTGGTGGAGTTTGTTTGGTGTGTTCACTAAGGTTTCTTGACACAATATATAGATAAGCCTACAAGAGGAGAGGCTGTACTTGATCCGGTATTGGGAAATGAAACTAGTCAGGTGTCAGATCTCTCAGTGGGAGAGCATTTTGGAGATAGTGATGATAATTCTATCTCCTTTACAATAGCATTGGAGAGAGATAGGAACAGACAAGTTAGAAAAGAGTTTAAATGGAGTAAAGGGAATTATGAGGCTATCGGGGAGGGAATTCGAAGCTTAAATTGGAAACAGATGTTCTCAGGGAAAAGTACAGAAGAAATGTGGCAAATGTTCAGGCAATATTTGCTTGGAGTTCTGCATAGGTACGTTCCAATGAGGGAGGTTATGGTAGGGTACAAAAACCGGAGTGTACAAAGGCTGTAATAAATCTAGTCAAGAAGAAAAGAAAAGCTTACAAAAGGTTCAGAGAAGCTAACTCTGTTAATACAGTAAATTTTCTATTACTTCTCTTCTTGGATCCTCTCTTTCTTTATCTTTAAGTAAACTAATTGACAATTTGGTAGTTAAACATACTTTAAGGATCTGGGTACAATTTAGAAAATATTTTGGTTTATTGAGATTTTCTCTTGCTAGTCCCACTTTTTCTAATCTTTTTAAATGTTCTATGACCGATCTAGTTTTTAAAGAATGGGATGGATTGAGTATTAAATGCTTCCAGGATTTGTTTGTGGAGGAAATCTCTTTTCGTTTGAGCAATTGTCAGCTAAGTATAGCTTACCAAAAACCAACTTTTTTCGATATCTACAAATTAGAGACTTCCTGCAATCTCAATTATATACATTTCCTAAAAGTCCCGATATGAACTTATTAGATATAATTTTTAATTTGAAACCATTTCATAATGGTTCAATATCTAATATTTACAGTATATTGCTGGGAATGAGAAATGCTCCTTTAGACAAAATTAAAAATCTTTGGGAACAAGGTTTACAGACCAATTTCTGAGGAATGAAATTTTTAACTTGGTTAACACTTCATCGTTATGTACCCACCACTCCCTCTTACAATTTAAAGTAGTCCATAGGGCCCACATGACCAAGGATAGGCTATCTCGTTTTTATTCGGATATATCTCCCTTTTGTGATAGATGTAATAATAGAGACGCTTCATTAATTCATATGTTTTAGACATGTCCAGGTCTTGGGAAATACTGGAAGGAAGTATCTCGAACTTTCCCTGTACTTTTCAAAGTAAATTTTAAGCCAACCCTTTGACTGCTTTATTCGGTATTGTTGGAGAAAAAGATATTATTATGGACAAAAAGATTTGCACATTTTGGTTTTTATTTCTCTTATAGCTAGGAGGACGCTCTTGCTTAAATGGAATGATGTCATTCTGCCTACTCACGCTCAATGGTTTTGTGATGTTATGTCATGTTTAAATTTAGAGAAGATCCGTTGTTCACTTTCTGAATCTAGCCAAGACTTTCACACATTGTGGGGACCATTTTTGAACTATTTTCAAAATCTTCGATTTGTTGTTAAAGTACAGATGTTAGCTAATAACATATTTCATGATATGATAAGGTTTTTTATCCTTCTTTCTTTAACAAGCAGCTTTGATCTTAGTAGTGGGTTTAGACTTTTTCTGTATGATAATAACATTAACATATTTCAATATTATGATCTAATATAATTTACATGAATATAGTATAATGAGGTTGCAAGTATGCTTCAAATATGTATTGGTACTATATCTTTTTTGACATAATATATATATACTACTCTGCATTTTACGTAGAAATTAATAATAAAAATATTGAAAAAAACAGTTTTAAAAAAGGTTCAGAGAGCTAGGTAATGTTAGAGATCTAGAAGATTGTAAGGCTAATAGGAAGGAGCTGAAGAGGGAAATTGGGAGAGCCAGAAAGGGCCATGTGAAGGCCTTGGCGGGCAGGATTAAGGAAAACTCCAAGCCATTCTACAAGTATGTGAAGAGCAAGAGGATAAGACATGAAAGAATAGGACCTATCAAGTGTGACAGTGGGAAAGTATGTATGGAATTGGAGGAAATAGCAGAGGTACTTAATGAATATTTTACTCCAGTATTCACTGTGGAAAAGGATCTTGGTAATTGTAGTGATGACTTGCAGCAGACTGAAAAGCTTGAGCATGTAGATATTAAGAAAGAGGATGTGCTGGAGCTTTTGGAAAGCATCAAGTTGGATAAGTCGCCGGGACCGGATGAGGTGTACCCCAGGCTACTGTGGGGGGTGAGGAAGGAGATTGTTGAGCCTCTGGCTCAGCAATCCATTGATGATGGGGGCAGGAGAGGTTCCGGAGGATTGGAGGGTTACAGGTGTTGTTCCCTTATTCAAGAGAGGGAGTAGAGATGGCCCAGGAAATTATAGACCAGTGAGTCTTACCTCAGTGGTTGGTAAGTTGATGGAGAAGATCCTGAGGGGCAGGATTTATGAACATTGGAGAGGTATAATATGATTAGGAATAGTTAGCATGGCTTTGTCAAGGGCAGGTCATGCCTTACAAGCCTGATTGAATTTTTTTGAGGATGTGACTAAACACATTGATGAAGGAAGAGCAGTAAATGTAGTGTATATGTATTTCAGCAAGGCATTTGATAAGGTACCTGTGGTAAACCATATATATATGTTGTAACTGGGTTACCTGTCTGGACACGCCCCTCTGCTGACTGCTCCTGTGGCTTCTCCCACAGACCCCTGAATAAAGGCAATTGTGCCACTGCTCCTCCTCTCAGTCAGGGGCAGATACTCAGCATGGTGGAGGTCGCTTTTACTGCTAATAAAAACCTTTCAGTATTTACTCTACTTCCAGTCTTTTGGAGTAATTGATAATGCATCAATTTTATTGGCAGTAATTTTAAAGCATGGAACACTTACTGAGACCCGACAAGTTAGAGCGCGACCCGCAAACACCTGAAGCTGGAAATGCTTTCGAACTCTGGCTGGCCTGATTCGAATCATACCTGGAGGAGATTGAAGCGACCGAGTCCACCGCGAAGTGCAGAGTTCTCCTCTCCAGGGTCAGTCCACGGGTCTACTCAATGATTAGAGACCAGCCGAGCTACGACGGTAAAATGAGCGCCCTCAGAAGACAATACCTGGGGCCGGTAAACACGTCTATGCGCAACATCGATTAGCGACGCGACAGCAGCGGCCCGAAGAGTCGAGCGCTGAGTTCGTCCGGGCCCTACAGACACTCGTGCAGACCTGCGATTGCCAGGGGCTGACGGCTGTAGAGCATGTGGAGATCCTATTAAGAGACGTCTTCGTCATGGGGACCAGGTCAGTGTATGTGTACCAGCGGCTGCTGGAACACGCCGATCTTACCTTACATTCAGCAATTGAGCTGGTCGACACGCTGGAGGCCGCTCTGCTCCACTCTGACGCACTCCAGGCACACGATCTCCCGACAGCCTCGTGCATACCACAGACCTTGCAACCTGCTAGCGAATCGACCACGGCTGCTGCCAGTCGCGAATCCGCGAAGTGCTACTTCTGCAGACTCGAGAAGCACCCCTGGAAACGCTGCCCGGCCAGAAAGGCTACCTGCTCCAGCTGCAGAAAGAAGGGCCACTTCGCCAAGGTCTGTTAGTCCAAACCACGAGCGGGATCAATCAGTGTCACGTGTGAGGCATGGGGGTCGCCATCTTGCCTGCACGCCGCCACCATGTGTGAGACTTGGGGGCGACCATCTTGATTGGCGCCACCTCGCACCGCCTACGACCCATGGGTGCTCACAAGGCACCCCACCACGCTGGACCCAAGACAGCGACTCAACTCTGTCCTCCGTGATCCTCGACCAAAGCGCTCCTCATCAGCTCGCAAGGTCAATGATGGACATCCTGGTGGAGGGGAGCAGGGCAAGCTGCCTGCTTGACACAGGCAGCACGGAGAGTTTTATCCACCCGGACACGGTGCAGCATTGCGGACTCATGATATGGCCAGTAAGTCAGAGGGTCACCATGGCTTCCGGGTCGCATACAACAGACATCCGGGTGGGGGGGGGGGTTGCGTAGCGACGCTAGTGGTGCAGGGCACAGACTTTACGTTACTGGTCATGCCGCAACCGTGTGCCCCTGTGTCATTGAGGCTCGACTTCCAGAGCCGCCTGAAAAGCATGACAATGGATTATGACGGGCCCCTCCCACCAATCACTGTCGTAAATCCTCAGTTTTGTAAGAATATGTCACATACCCCGCTACTGACCACACACACACACCGACCCGCACATCCCACCCAACACCATGCCAACTGCCGCACTATGGACACCACTTGTGGCCTCTCCACCCTCAAGATCCCTCCCCCACCGCTGTTCACCAACCTGACCCCCGACTGTAAACCTGTGGCAACTAAAAGCAGGAGGTACAGCGCGGGGGACAGAGCCTTCATTAAGTCAGAGGTGCAGCAGCTGCTCAGGGAGGGGGTCACTGAGGCAAGCACAAGTCCTTGGAGGGCGCAGGTGGTTGTTGTTCGGAACGGGGAGAAGAATAGGATGGTCGTGGACTATAGCCAGACCATCAATAGGTTCACGCAGCTCGACGCGTACCTTCTACCCCGCGTCGCGGATATGGTCAATCAGATAGCACAGTACAAGGTGTACTTGACCATAGACCTAAAATCCGCTTACCATCAGCTCCCCATCCGCCGGGAGGACCGCCCTTACACCGCCTTCGAGGCGGACAGCAGGCTTTATCACTTCCTGTGTGTCCCCTTCGGTGTCACGAATGGTGTATCTGTCTTCCAGAGGGCAATGGACCGGATGGTAGAGCAATGCCAACTGAAGGCCACGTTCCCATATCTGGATAACATCACCATCTGCGGTCACGACCGGCAGGATCATGACAACAACCTCCAAAAATTTCTCCAAGCGGCCAAAGCTTTCAACCCCACCTATAACAAGGACGTGTGTATTCGGGACCACCTGACTTGCTATCCTTGGGTGTGTCAGGGAGAACGGAGTCATTGGCCCTGACCCTGACCGTATGCACCCCCTGTTGGAACTCCCTCTTCCCAACACCCTCAGAGCCTTCAAAAGGTGCCTGGGATTCTTTTCATATTACACCTAATGGGTCTCTAACTACGCAGGCAAGGTCCGCCCCCTGGTCATGTCCACCACATTCCCCCTCTCTACCGAGACCTGCGTGGCTTTCAGAGGCATTAAAGGGGACATTGCCAAAGCAGCAATGCATGCGGTGGATGAGGCCATTCCCTTTCAAGTAGAGAGTGATGCCTCCGACTTTGCACTGGCTGCTACCCTCAACCAGGCGGGAAGACCGGTGGCGTTCTTCTCCCATACCCTTCAAGGCCCTGAAATTCGGCACTCTGCGGTGGAGAAAGAGGCCCAGGCCATAGTGGAAGCTATTAGGCACTGGAGGCACTATCTCGCCAGCAAAAAGTTCACCCTGCTGACTGACCAGCGCTCAGTTGCTTTCACATTTAGTGACCTACAGCAGGGCAAAATCAAGAACGATAAAAATTCTGAGGTGGAGAATCGAACTCTCCACCTACAACTATGACATCATGTACCGGCCTGGGAAGCTCAACGAGCCCTCCGATGCCCTATCCTGGGGAACATGCACCAGTGTGCCGATTGACCAGATATACCCCCTACATGTAGATCTTTGCCACCCGGGGGCCACCCGGTTTATTCACTTCGTGAAAGCCCGGAACCTGCCTTACTCCTTTGAGGAGATCAGGACGATGACCAGGGACAGCCAAGTCTGCGCAGAGTGCAAACCGCACTTCTACCGACCCGAAAAGGCACAACTCATCAAGGCCACCCGCCTCTTTGAGCAACGGAGTGTTGACTTAAGGGCCCCTTCCCTCCACCGACCGCAATGTGTACTTTCTTAACGTTATCGACAAGTACTCGCGGTTCCCCTTCACCATCCCCTGCCCCGACACCACTACCACGTTAATGATAAAAGCCCTGTGCAAGCTCTTCACACTGTTCAGATACTCATGCTGTATCCACAGTGACAGAGGGTCCTCGTTTATGAGTGACGAGCTGCGCCAATATCTACTGGCTAGGGGAATTGCAACTAGTAGGACCACGAGCTATAATCCCCGGGGGAATGGACAGGTAGAGAAGGAGAATGCCACGGTGTGGAAAGCCACACTCTTAGCCCTCAGGTCAAAGGGACTGCCGGTCTCCCGCTGGCAGGAGGTCCTTCCCGAGGCACTCCACTCCATCCGCTCCCTGTTATGCACAGCCACAAATGCCACCCCTCATGAGCGGCTCTTTTTGTTTCCCAGAAAGTCGACCACTGGGACCACCCTACCAACTTGGATGACGTCCCCGGGGCCAGTGCTGCTCTGGAAACATGCGAGGAGCAATAATTACTCCCCGTTGGTCGAGAGGGTTCATTTACTTTATGCGAACCCCCTGTATGCCTATGTGGTTTTATCTGATGGGCGGGAGGACACGGTCTCCATCCGCGACCTGACGCCCGCAGGAGCACCGGGCCCCTACCCTGAGCACTCCATGGTGACTATTAACCCCGTATCCACCGATATATATACCCATGGGACACCACGCACTCTAAGTCCTACACAGATACCACACGACACTCCCATACCAGGCGCGACGCACATGCACGAAGGATTACCGACACCTAATGTGCTGACACCACAAGTCAGGCCGGAGGCAGCACAACCGCCATCGCCGGTGCAATCACTGCCGGTGCTACGTAGATCACAGCGACGGACTCGACCGCCAGATAGACTTAACCTGTAAATATACTTGTTTTAGATATTGTCAGTCACTTCACCCCGCGGGACTCTTTTTAAAAAAAGAGGGATGAATGTGGTAAACCATACATATATATGTTGTAACTGGGTTACCTGTCTGGACACGCCCCTCTGCTGACTGCTCCTGTGGCTTCTCCCACAGACCCCTGAATAAAGGCAATTGTGCCACTGCTCCTCCTCTCAGTCAGGGGCAGATACTCAGCATGGTGGAGGTCGCTTTTACTGCTAATAAAAACCTTTCAGTATTTACTCTACTTCCAGTCTTTTGGAGTAATTGATAGTGCATCAGTACCCCATGCAAGGATTATTGCGAACGTAAGGAGGCATGGGATCCAAGGGGACATTGCTTTGTGGATCCAGAACTGGCTTGCCCACAGAAGGCAAAGAGTGGTTGTAGATGGGTCATATTCTGCATGGAGGTCAGTCACCAGTGGAGTGCTTCAGGGATCTGTTCTGGGACCTTTACTCTTCATGGTTTTTATAAATGACCTGGATGAGGAAGTGGAGGGACGGGTTAGTAAATTTGCTGATGACACAAAGGTTGGGGGTGTTGTGGATAGTGTGGAGGGCTGACAGAGGTTACAGCGGGACATTGATAGCATGCAAAACTGGGTTGAGAAGTGGCAGTTGGAGTTCAACCCAGATAGATGTGAAGTGGTTCATTTTGGTAGGTGAAATATGATGACAGAATGCAGTATTAATGGTAAGACTCTTGGCAGTGTGGAGAATCAGAGGGATCTTGGGGCCCAAGTCCATAGGACACTCAAAGCAGCTGTGCAGGTTGACTCTGTGGTTAAGAAGATGTATGGTGTATTTGACGTCATCAATCGTGGAATTGAATTTAGGAGCCAACAGGTAATGTTGCAGCTATATAGGACCCTGGTCAGACCCCACTTGGAGTACTGAGCTGAGTTCTGGTCACCTCACTACAGGAAGGATGTGGAAGCCATAGAGAGGGTGCAGAGGAGATTTACAAGGATGTTACCTGGGTTGGGGAGCATGCCTTATGAGAATAGGTTGAGTGAACTCGGCCTTTTCGCCTTGAGAGAGGTGAGTGCGTGGAATGGGCTGCCGGCAATGGTGGTGGAGGTGGCTATGATAGGGTCTTTTAAAAGACTTTTGGATAGGTACATGGAACTTAGAAAAATAGGGGGCTATAGCTAAGCCTAGTAATTTCTAAGGTAGGGACATGTTCGGCTCAACGTTGCGGGCCGAAGGGCCTGTATTGTGCTGTAGGTTTTCTATGTTTCTATGTTTCTAAAAAGACCAACATAACATGTCTGAATGTCTGACATCCTGTTGCACTCACCTCAATAACAAGCAAATGCTTTGAGATGCTTGTCAAAGACTATATCTGCAGCATGTTGTCACCCACAATGGACCTCCTATAATTCACCTAGCTACACAATCGATCGACAGATGATGCAATAGCCACAGTTCTACACACCGTCCTTAAACATCTGGAGAAGAAGGATGCTTATGTGAGAATGCTGTTCTTGGACTACAGTTCAACATTCGCCACCGTAATTCCCTTCAGGCTCCACAAGAAGATCAGAGACCTTGGCCTTCACCCTGCCATGTGTAGCTGGATCCTGAACTTCCTGTCAGATCACCGGTATGTGGTAAGGGTGGGCTCCCTCACCTCTGCCCCTCTGACCCTCAACACAGGTGCCCTTCAGAGCTGTGTCCTAAGCCACACCCTTTACTCTCTGTATATCCATGACTGTGTCCCCACCCACAGCCCCAATTTGCTGACAACATTACACTGATTGGCCTTATCTCAAATAATAATGAGGCAGCCTTCAGAGAGGAAGTCATCACTTCGACATAGTGGTGTCAAGAAAACAACCTCTCCCTCAATGTCGCAAAAACAAGGGAGCTAGTGGACTACAGGAAGATTGAAGACAGGCTAACCCTTACTAACATCAATGGATCTGGGGCTGAGAGGATGAACAGCTTTAAGTTCCTCAGAATACACATCACTGAGAATCTCACATGGTCTGTACATGCTAGCTGTGTGGTGAAAAAGACACAATAGTGCCTCTTTCACCTCAGACAGTTGAAGAAGTTTGATATGGACCACCAAATCCTAAGAACTTTCTACAGGGGCACAATTGAAAGCATCCTGACTGGCTGCATTACTGCCTAGTATGGGAACTGTACTTCCCTCAGTCGCAGGACTCTGTAGAGAGTGGTGCAGATAGCCCAGCTCGTCTGTAGATGTGAACTTGCCGCTATTCAGGACATTTACAAAGACGTGTGTAAAAAGGGCCCGAGTCACCTCAACCACAAACTGTTCCAGCTGCTACCATCTGGGAATAGTACAGCACATAGGTGGCCTTAAGCATCTGGGGGCCTGTTTCAAGAGTTCATGTGGGGCCCTACCCCTGCTTCCCAAAAAAAGAAAGAAAAAAAGCGAATATCCAAGTTGGTTTGCATCAATAATAGTATAATTTTGGACTTAAACGTTGATGCAGTATATGCACTTTCAGCATAATGGACAGATAGCTCAACATAATCCAAACAACTCTCTTAATTAAAAACTGAAATAATGACATTTTTTTGCTTTGGAGTGAGAAGCCTCGCCCTTTTGAGCAACTAGTCTGCATTGAATGGCACTATGTGTTAGGTATCAGCTGATATAAGAACAGCTTAAATAATTTTCCTCTAATTAAATTAATAACAAAAGCAATGTCATATTTAATGAAAATTCACACTTTATTTATTCAATGAACAGTGTCTGAAAGTTAACTACTGGAAGTTTACAACAAACTGGGTCTTACGCTCTTTCAGCACCACGGACAGCTCACGTAAGGCCTGGAGAGCAAACAGGAGGAAAGTAAGAGAGAGAGGGAATGCAAGCGGGAGAGAGAAATTACGATTTGTGGAAACGCTGCCTAATCACCTATACACATTTTGAGTGAAATACGTGGTTTATTTTATTATTTTAATTATAAACTTTATTTCTGCTAAAAATGTGTTACAAGACTTACCACTAGAAATTCACCACCCTCCTGTGCTTGAGTGCTGAGAATGCTTTAATGAGCTCACCTTGGTCTCATCTTGTTACTTCATGCTCAATTGATACCCGAGCAAGAGCTGACAGACAGTCCTGGAGCATAGTTGTCCTCACATGCATTTTGTGAGCTTTAGCCACGAAAAACTTCTCTCTTCACTTGCTACAGTCACAGGCACTGTCAGCATGAGTCTTTGAGCAATGCAGTTCAACCAGATTGTTGCTGTAAATGTAGCTCAGAATCTGCAGGCTAGTGGTTTCTTTTGCAGACACGGCACTGACAGCAGCTGACACCTCGCGCAAAAGGTCCTCAGCATCCACATCACCAAGTGTCCTCTCCATGTTTACGCAACTGTCTTTCAGTGTGTGACTTTAGGTGGCTTTTCTTGTTTCCTCTCTTCCATAAATGAAGCCAAACAGACTGTAAAACGACTCCATCAGCTTGAAGCGCTCACTAATGCCTGTGATGGCAGAGTCCACTAGAGGAAGGAAAACTTCTCTCTTGTACCGTTCCTTGGATGCCACTGTCAGGAAAGGATCTGGACTTTAGAACTTGTACTGGAACTGGCGTTTTGGTTTTCTGATTCGTGCAGTAGGAAAGACCATTGGCATCCCTATCTCTTCAGCTATGCCTCTGGCATAGATATCAGCTATGTCTAAGGAGCTGGTGGTAGACCTGAGGAGAGCTAAGGTACCGGTGACCCCTGTTTCCATCCAGGGGGTCAGTGTGGACATGGTGGAGGATTACAAATACCTGGGGAAATGAATTGACAATAAACTGGACTGGTCAAAGAACACTGAAGCCATCTACAAGAAGGGTCAGAGCCGTCTCTATTTCCTGAGAAGACTGAGGTCCTTTAACATCTGCCGGACGATACTGAGGATGTTCTATGAGTCTGTGGTGGCCAGTGCTATCATGTTTGCTGTTGTGTGCTGAGGCAGCAGACTAAGGTTAGCAGACACCAACAGGATCAACAAACTCATTCGTAAGGCCAGTGATGTTGTGGGAACTGAACTCTCTCACTGTGGTGTCTGAAAAGAGGATGCTGTCCAAGTTGCATGCCATCTTGGACAATGTCTCCCATCCACTACATAATGGACTGGTTGGGCACAGGAGTACATTCAGCCAGAGACTCATTCCACTGAGATGCAACACGGAGCGTCATAGGAAGTCATTCCTGCCTGTGGCCATCAAACTTTACAACTCCTCCCTTGGAGGGTCAGACACCCTGAGTCAATAGGCTGGTCCTGGACTTATTTCCTGGCATAATTTACATATTACTGTTTAACTATTTATGATTTTATTACTATTTAATTATTTATGGTGCAACTGTAACGAAAACCAATTTCCCCCAGCATCAGTAAAGTATGACTATGACTACGGCTATCTGTTTGAGCAAATGAAAGGCCGTTCTCTCTGCATTCCTTGAGAAATTTCAGAACATATTCCACCTCACGCTGTACCACATCGATTCCCACTTATGGGCTCTGGAGCAGCTTGCTGACATGATTCACCTCATGTAAAACATTGTACCAGATGATAATAGTGAGCAGGAATTTCCATGACATGATCTCCTGTTCTAGGTCTCTGGCTGCAGATGTGGTTTTCACTGTCACCTTTCTGTGTGGCATGTTCAATCAGTGACGGGAGTGCATTGCCAACATCGGGAAGTTGGCAGCGCAGGACTTTCACACTTTCCACTTCGCACTCCCATCGCGTGTTGGATAGGGCCTTGAGGGTCATCTGTGGCACGTTCTCCTGGAAAAGCTCCCATCTCTGTGTTGATGAGCTGAATCGTGTGTATAGACGTTGCAGCACCCCAAAGAAGCTCACAGACTCCACTGTTGATTTTGCAGCATCGACAATGACTAGGTTTGGGCTGTGGCTGGCGCATGGCATGAACAGTGCTTTTTTGTTAATATCTAGCACTCTCTTCCGCATCCCGCTATTTTTCCCCCGAATATTGCTCCCGTTATCATAAGCCTGCCCCCTGCATTTTGAGATATCTAATCCTGATTTCTCCTATGCGTTAAGAAAACGTTGGTTACACCTGCACCTGTTGTGTCGAGCACTGGTAGGAAACGGACAAAATGCTCACTAACAGCAGCTCCGACATTGACTTGGCCTGTGACAATGCGCAGTGTCACAGAGAGCTACTCTATGTGTGCAGCGTCAGGGGTGCAGTCCATTATCACCGAGTAGTAACGTGATTGTTTTACTCTCTCTGTTACCGCTTCCAGTGTCTTGTCTCCAGTGAGTGTGATTAACTCATTTTGTATGGTTTTCCCCATGTAGTGGTCAGCAATCTCTTTCTTTCTCTGCTCATCTGTCATGTTCGCTCGTCACTGGGTCGAACTCGGCAAGCAGCTCCACCAGACCTAGAAGGTTCCCATTATTTGATTCATATAGGGTGGAATTGTGGTCACGGAAAGCAAGGTTTCATTCTGCAAGGTGACAGACTATGGCAATGAACCTCTTCATGACATCATTCCAGTGTTTTTTTTCCAGCATTTGCATTTCCTGGTATGTGCTGTCAATGGCACTGTGCGTTCTTAAGCGTGTTTCCAGCTCGCACCAGCTATCCATGTTGGCACGGTGCGCATTTGACTTCTCATGATCCTGGAATGTGAGAGTGAGTCACTCCCACACTCTGAAACCTCCGCAAGTGAGACTGTGATTTCGCTTGTCAAATAGGGTACAGCAAAAACAGAAGATTGAAGTTTCTGAGTACACTAACCATGACCTACAAATGGTTTCTCCATCTTTCATCTTCTTAAGATATCTGTCCTTGCTAAAACGATGGCATGATTGGCTCTGTGGAAAGTTAATTTCCCGGAACTGAACGGGACCTCTCCTAACAATGTCGATCCGCTGGTCACTGGTAATATGCGCTGGCCAATGTGCCGGATCGGTCTCTGTGAGTGTTAGTGGGGCTTTCTCTCTGTCTGGTGTGCTGGTGGTGGCATCTCCCTCACCTGTCTCAGTTGTAGGACTGTCATCATGCTGTCGTGCTTGATCATCAAACAAAGTTTGGTCATCATTATCACCATCTGTTTGAGTAGAATTGTTCTTCTCATTTTCATTGCTCTGATTATCAACATCTTCTGTACTGCTTACATTGTCACTTGGCACTGCAGCCCCATGCTGTGACAATGGTACAGCAGCAACTGCAGTTGGCGGGCCTTTTACAGATACTGGACCAAAGAAAGATGTAACTTTTGGGAGATTATTTAGATGGTTTGTTTTGTTGTCTAATATTTTCTGTTTTTCAGCACCACGAGGATAGGAGCATTTCATTTTCTTCTCATTGAAAAGTAGCCTTCTTTGCTAGGAGCAATGTTACAAGTGAAGTAAATATTTTAATGTATTTTCTCAGATGTCAGACAGCGAGTGCCCACTGGTGGTTCGGCTGGCAATAGCAGGAGAATATTGTGGTGTCTGGGAGCTATGCATTAAATTTTTGCATGTCAGTCGAGGGCCCTTGAGAGGCGGGGCCCGTCTCAGGTGAAACATAGTACTATAGGCTGCCTATAGTACTGCAGCATAAAAGCCAAGGACCAACAGGCTCTGGGACAGTTTCTTTCACCAGGCCTTCAGACTGATTAATTCATGCCGATACAATTGTATTTCTTTGTTATATTGACTGTCCTGTTGTGCATACTATTTATTATAAATTATTATAAATTGCACATGGCACATTTAGACAGAGATGTAGCTCCTTATGTATGTGAAGGATGTAAGTAATAAAGACAATTCAATTCAATTATCCAGAAAGCCATAGAAATCATTGAAAGAAAGACATCAATCTTCCTCGCACAAAATAAAAAAGAAACAAAAAGTTACACACCCCAAACCCCCTCAACCCCTCCCTTGCACAAAAACAAACAGATTACTCACATGGAGAATCAACAACAAGAACATCAAACCCCAAACCCTCAGCCTGCCAGTCGGCATCAAGAAAGCAGGGGCTAGAACAAAAAAAGATGCATCAAACTGAAAGAGGCCAATATGAACTACCATTAGTTTTAACTACAGTCCAATCTATAAATCTCAGGTTTTGATTATATCTTCAAGAGCATTGAGACCTAATGACCCCTCCAAGGGAAGTGACTCAAACCAGTGGCCCCTCCTTGGGCAGCAACTCGAATCAGTGTCCCTCCTTGGGCAGCAACTCCAATCAGTGTCCCCTACTTGGGCAGCAACTCCAATCAGTGTCCCCTCCTTGGGCAGCAACTCCAATCAGTGTCCCGCCTTGGGCAGAAACTCCAATCAGTGTCCCCTCCTTGGGCAGCAATTCCAATCAGTGTCCCTCCTTGGGCAGAAACTCCAATCAGTGTCCCCTCCTTGAGCAGTGACTCTAATCAGTGTCCCCTGCTTGGGTAGTGACTCCAATCAGTGTCCCCTCCTTGGCCAGTGACTCCAATCAGTGTTCCCTCATTGGGCAGCAATTCCAATCAGTGTCCCTCCTTAGGCAGCAACTCCAATCAGTGTCCCTCCTTGGGCAGCAACTCCAGTCAGTGTCCCTCACTGGGCAGCAACTCCAATCAGTGTCCCTCCTTGGGCAGTGACTCTAATCGGTGTCCCCTCATTGGGCAGCAACTCGAATCAGTGTCCCTCCTTGGGCAGCAACTCCAGTCAGTGTCCCTCACTGGGCAGCAACTCCAATCAGTGTCCCCTCCTTGGGCAGTGACTCCAATCGGTGTCCCCTCCTTGGCAGCGACTCCAATCAGCAGCCCCTCCTTGGGCAGTGACTCCAATCGGTGTCCCCTCCTTGGCAGTGACTCCAATCAGCAGCCCCTCCTTGGCAGTGACTCCAATCGGTGTCCCCTCCTTGGCAGTGACTCCAATCAGCAGGCCCTCCTTGGGCAGCGACTCCAATCAGTGTCCCCTCCTTGGGCAGCGACTTGAATTAGTATCCCCTCCTTGGGCAAAGACTCGAATCTATGGCCCCTCCTTGGGCAGCGACCCGAATCTGCGGCCCTTCTGAGGGCAGTGGCATGAGCCAGTGATCCCTTTGGTGGCAACATCTCGAACTAGCAGCCTCTCTGAAGGATGTGACTCAAATCAGCATCCTCTCTGAGAACTACTCACTGTCCTCTGCATTTGCCTTGATGTTTCAATCTTCCTCAATGCTTTAATCGATGAGAAAATTAGTCCAGCATGGCCCCTGGTCTCGTCTCTGAGCTTCTCCTCATGGTAGCTCATGCTCACATTCTCTCCTGGAGTTTTCTTGGGGACAGCAGAGCACTAGCTGCCTCAGTCGAACGACGGACTCCAACAGTTTCAAAAACAAAATTAAGATAAAAAGAATAAATAGAAGACATAGAACAACTCAAATAATTGACTATCTCAAAGATGTCATCAAAGAATCATTGTTCACTGGTGCCATCTTGACTGGAAGATGAGTTAACACATTTTCATTTAAAATGGTTTTGTTGGATTTTGTTTCTTTTCCCAATTTACATTTAATGCACTGTTAGTTCTGAATATCTGTTACTGAGGGGAAAATATGTTTTCTATTAGATGCAAAAATTGTAAACAGATTTTTTATTTCATTAAGTTATAGGTTTAGCCCTTTCCCCTTCTATTTACCATCAATTGTTCGTAATACTCAAAAGAACAGCTTCATACCAGTACTGAAGACAAACTGTTCACAATAGATGCAGTTGAAATGAGTGAATCAATTCTTGAAATGAAATTTATCATCTCTGTGAACTCAGTAAATTCTGCTGACTCAGATTAATGAAAGAAAAATTTACTAGCAATGGACTCTATAGCTGGACCAAGTTCTTCTCTCATTTCTGTGCAAGTTTATTTTTGCTGACCAGCAGCTTCATCCTCAATAATACAGATCTATAATTTTGTTCAGTGTTAAGTGCCACCTTGGTAAGGGAATTAAAGAGCATGTTATCAATAACTGTCCAGAGGATCATGAAGATGTTGATTCATCATAAATTGACTGTTGGCTGCTATTGAGGAAGTTCAATGTTATTTAAGTAGATAACATTTTATGACATCTGCTACAAACACCTAGTTAAACAGAAGTAACATGTCTTTGCTGAGAGTTTTGAGCATTGTTTAAACCAAAGTTTGACATTGACTGACTGTGCTCTGAAGAGGACTTTTGAAACGCAATGCAATTTGTCAAAGCTCCACAATAGCTCTGTCAGTTTTATTCCAGGAAATTTTCTCAGGGCATCAGCTAAAAAGAGTGGCATCCTGTTTTACTTATTGGTCACTGTAGGAGTTACCAGACAACGTGACCTGTGTGTGATTATTGTTGCTCTGAAGTTGCTCAGGGGTTTTCAGGCTTTTGTTTCTTTTTCTTTTTGTGTGAGGGGGATTAATGTCTTGGAAACATTCCGTAAAATCTCCTCTGTAAAATGACTGTAAAGTCATTGGGTAAAATTCTGTAATATTGTTTGCAGTGCTAACATAATATTCTTGCTATTATATTATTTATCATTACTAATAAACATAGAACATAGAATAGTACATCACATTACAGGCCCTTTGGCCCACAATGTTGTGCCGACCTTCAAACTCTGCCTCCTATATAACTCCCCACCTTAAGTTCCTCCATATACCTGTCTAGTAGACTCTTAAACTTCACGAGTGTATCTGCCTCCACCATTGACTCAGGTAGTGCATTCCACACACCAACCACTCTCTGAGTAAAAAACCTTCCTCTAATAACCCCTTGAACTTCCCAACCCTTACCTTAAAGCCATGTCCTCTTGTATTGAGCAGTGGTGCCCTGAGGAAGAGGAGCTGGCTATCCACTCTATCTATTCCTCTTATTATCTTGTACACCTCTATCATGTCTCCTCTCATCCTCCTTCTCTCCAAAGAGTAAAGTCCTAGCTCCCTTAATCTCTGATCATAATGCACACTCTCTAAACCAGGCAGCATCCTGGTAAATCTCCTCTATACCCTTTCCAATGCTTCTGCATCCTTCCTATAGTGAGGCGACCAGAACTGGGCACAATACTCCAAGTGTGGTCTAACCAGAGTTTTATAGAGCTGCATAATTACATCGCAACTCTTAAACTCTATCCCTCGACTTATGAAAGCTAATACCCCATAAGCTTTTCTAACTACCCTATCCACCTGTGAGGCAACATTCAGGGATCTGTGGACATGTACCCCCAGATCTCTCTGCTCCTCCACACTACCAAGTATCCTGCCATTTACTTTGCACTCTGCCTTGGAGTTTGTCCTTCCAATGTGTACCACCTCACACTTCTCCGGGTTGAACTCCATCTGCCACTTCTCAGCCCACTTCTGCATCCTATCAGTGTCTCTCTGCAATCTTCGACAATCCTCTACACCATCTACAACACCACCAACCTTTGTGTTGTCTATAAACTTGCCAACCCACCCTCTCAAAATTGTGTGTCAGTAATGGTGGCAATATTATACTCCCACATAGCATTTTACACCTTCACCTTCTCAGCCTTATTTACTCTATATTCAGGTTTCTACCACGTTGCAAATTCACTAATGTTGTTTTCTTTGCCTTCCAAGCTTTCATTGATTTCTTGCATTCCCCTTTCAGCTCTGTCTAATGAATCACTCCCTTTCACCGGAGAAGGCTAAATGCAGAGACCTGTTGGATTGAACAGGACCATGGGATTTGCAATGTTTCAGAGAGCTATTGACTGCACATATTTGCCTCATTTAAACTTGGAGGCAATCAGAAAAAGAAATGGACTGGATTCTGTCAGCATGAAGCCTGCGTGCATTCTGCGGGTGAATGCTTGACATTCACAGCGTCACCATGGTGGTCCTTAAAATGAACCACGATATAATAGGTGTCTCCACAGATGACCTGGGGTTTATCCAGTTACCTGCTGAAATATGATGCAATATTGAAAAGAATATTTTCTATATTTTTTGATGATTTCACAATAATGCATTGGTTGTACAGTGTTACAGCAAGCAAAACTGCAGCCTCACAGCAGCAGAGACCTAGGTTCATTCTGCTGTCCGTGTGGGGTTTGCACACTCTCCCTGTGACTGTGTAAGTTTACTCTGGGTGTTCTGATCTCCTCCCACATCCTAAAGATGTTCATGAGATTGGATGGTGAAGCACTCTGAATTGGCCCCTGTATGTTAGTGAGTAGAAAAATTTGCAAGAGCAGGGGACTCATAGGATGCGGGTCTGTACTCGCTGGAGTTTAGAAAAATGTGTGTGGGGGGATGGTTATCTTGAAATGCCTAAATAGAGTGGACATAGAGAGGAAGTTTCCTGTAGTGGGTGAGTCTAGAATCAGAGGGCATTGGCTCAGAACAGAAGGTCGTCATTTTAGGACAGAGAAATGGAGGGTTTTCGTTAGCCAGGGGACAGTGAATCTGTAGAATTCATTGCTACAAATGGCTGTGAAGGCCAAATCACTGGGTATACTTAAAGCAAAGGTTGCTAGGTTCTTGACTAGTCAGGGTGTCAAAAGTTATGGGAAGAAGGCAAGAGAATGGGGTTGAGAAAGATACTAAGCTAAGATGGAATGGCAGAGCAGACTTGATGTGCCAAATGACTTAATTCTGCTCCTTATGGTCTTACAGAATGAAAATAGATGATTGATGGCCAGCACACATTTATTGAAGTGAAAGGCCCAGTTCTATGGCCTGTCTCTTAATGACTGTAGAGCTCGTTGATGCATTGGCAAGTGTGCAAAAGAATTGAATTTTTAGTCATAGCAGCATTTGGAATCTATTCCATTACTGTGTCTTATGTTATGTTTGTTGTGTGAATGGAGAAGTGTTTCATCCAGTTAATGATAATTAATATAAATTTCATCTTAGTGATAATGTTGTTATGATAGTCTTCTCATTGCCTACAATATGATGCTGTATTAGCCAGCATGGTCTTTCACGTGGCCGTGGTATTAGTGGATTAAATTTGATCCCTAACCTGGATTGGTCTGTTTAAGGGAGATGTATGGATTGTATAGATTTCCAGCAGGACAGAAAACAATGATGAATACTCACATTTGGAGTATTCCGAGCAATGTTCAGAAGGTCCAAATTAATGTCAGAGAAATATACATCCTGAAATGCTTTTTCTTTGCAACCATCCACAAAAACCGAGAAGTGCCCCAAGGAATGAACGACAGTTAAACATGAGAACCTTTAAAGTCCCCCCTCAAGTCCCCCCTCCCGTGCATAAGCAGCGGCGAGCAACGATCCCCCCTTCCCCCACCGGCAAAAGAAAGCAAGCACCAGCACCGCCACTGAACACTCAAGCGTGAGCAAAGCAACAGTAAAGACACGGGCTTGCAGTTACCCCAAAGACTTCGTTTTTCATCCGGCATTCGAAATCCCACAGGTTTTCTCTCTCCCTAATAAAGGATAGGGAAGTGTCTCCATTTTCCCAGCGAGCGGGGAGACATAACAACCACTCTCTGGTTTACGATTTTACAAGGCCATTATGTCACTTTTCTCAAGCTCTGTGCCTGAAGATTGCAAAGATCTCAGTTCTTCGTGCCCACAGCAGTAGATTTTCCGACTCCCCCAACGACACACGGATCTCCTGCCGTGACACCGACCCTTGATCCGCTCGTCTCCAGAGCCCTGAGATCTTAGGCTTCCAAATACGAGCCGAAATTTCAGGTTGCACCGTTGGCGTGCCGAACAATGACCAGTCCTGAAACCCCAAGAACGGGTCCCATTCCCACAAAGAACCGAAGTCTGCATATAACTCCAGGTCGGGGTCTTCAAAAGAACCCTGAAAGGGAAAAATAAAGGTATTAAAGATGGAAATAGAGCTGTTTCTGAAGATGCAAGCAAAGGAGTTTCTGTTTAGTGCCATCTTAACTCCGTCTCATTTATGGAAGGATGTGCTGGCATAGCAGATGGTCAAGAGGTAGTTTTTAAGAATGATCTCGGGAATGGAAGAGTCAATATTCGAGGAGTGTTTGAAGGCTCTGGGCCTGTATTCACTGGAGCTGAAAAGAATGAGACAGAATTGCATTGAAACCTACTAAATATTGAAAGGCCTCGATAGAGTGATGTGGAGAGGATGTTTCCAGTAGTGGGAGAGTCTAGGAGTGGACAGCATCGCCTCAGGATAGAAGGATGTCCCTTTAAAACATAGAAGAGGAGGAATTTCTTTAGTCAGAGGTGGTGAATCTGTGCAAGTTACTACCACAGACAACTATGGTAGCCAGATCATTGGGTATATTTAAAGCTGAGTTTGATAAGTTCTTGATTAATAAGGGTATCAATAGTTATGTGAAGAAGGCAGGAGAATGGTGTCAAGATAGAAAGTGAATCAACCGTGATTGAATGGTGGAGCAGACTTGATTGGCTGAATGTCCTAATGCTGCTCCGACAGTATGTCTTATGAATCAGGTCCATTTGAACCAACTAAATTTTGTCAAAAAATATTCACCAGTGGTCCTGGTTCAGTCCAGCCACGATCTCACATTTTGTTTACTGCTTCACCTAATCATTTTCCCTATATATCCCGTATTCTAACTCTTTGCCATGTGTTGATACCTACTGGTCCTTTTCTTTCTCTCCAACATCTCACTCTCTCAAACTAGCCATGGAGATCTATCTTCTTTGTCACACTGAGTTTTTCCAGCAGTTCGTTTTTGTCACTATTGAATTATTCTGCCTAAAACAATATCTATGTTGCAAAGTAACTCAATGAAAATTTGTTGCAGTATCTAAAGTCTTTCTAAAGTTACAGTGCTCTTGGTCCTAAAGTGTTGACTGATAACTTCGTGATTGATTTCTGCCAGACTGTAGATGTTGTCATTTTTGTTGAAAGTGTGCGGTATGTGTCAGATATTCCCTGCTGATTTTTTATGAGAGAATTGTTAACGAGTATCACCTGGTCGAAGGTAAAATTACATTTCAATTAAAACTTCTCCCAGGCACATGGCTGGATGTTTGACATAACACGAGAGATTTGGTAACAGATCAAGTGAGGCAAAAGCAAATTGAGTGACATCATGGAGTAGAATTATTAATGGCATAATTTAGTGCAAAACTTTGCATTAAAAGTAATACCTCCAGAGTTAACTGAAAGTTAATTTACCAACAGGTTGAAGTGTTAATTAAGGGCATCACAATAGAGTTAAACTTTTGCTTTTGTTTTAACAGTTACATTTCCTTTGATCCATTGTTTTATATATATGTGTGTGTGTATGTATGTATGTATGTGTGTGTGTATATATATATATATACAGCTTTGCTTTCCATATTACACTGCAAATGGAGCATCTGATGGAGCATCTATATGAAAAAATTATGATATGCATGCTTCAATGTCATAAATTTCCAATGCCCAACGAATGGCAACAGCGATAAAGCTTATTTTATTCCCTACAAAATAGAAATGATGACTAAGATGATCACCAATTATTTTCCATACCTGCTAGGCATTTATAACAAAATCCCAGAGTGCAAGTGCACAATCCTCAAGGCATACATTGCTTATCTCCTTATTTGTGTGAATATAATTACTGAGCCAAGAATCCATAGACATCTAATTGGTAGGATCTTGCTAGTCTGATAAAGGCATGGTACGCTCATAGCACTCTGGTCAATTTTTGTGTGTGATAAGCAGGGAGACAAGAAGATGGAGTTTGCATTAGTGATCTAAACTTGACCAAGTGCAAGAGAAAGAAATAAGAGAGGCAATTTTTCTTGACTAATTGTCACAGAAAATTGGAAAGGGCAAGGAGATATTTCCATTACAGCACACATTTATTTGGCTGAAAAAAGACAAGACAGTTTAAATGGGTTCAAATTGATTAGCTGAACTTGCCTTGTAGTGTTTTGTCTGCGTAGTTAAAAAAAGATTTATGTAGACAGAGAGATTAATCTTCACTCTCTGCTTCACTAAGATTGGGAAAGGACTTTCCTTTAAGTTGGTTTGGCTCAACTGCTGTAACTTCATAGAAGGTTATTAGAATCCCCTTTAGTAGACTTAGTTTCTTCAAGTACTGCATCGTAGTAGCTTCTTTTGCCAATACTGGAAGCCCTATAGACCATAAATGGTCAAGAGCTAAAACAAAGTTTCTCAAAAGAAAAATACTAAAACAGAAAACACTGGAAATACTCAACAGTTCAGAACCATCTGTGGAAGGAGAATAAAGAGTTAACATTTCAGATTGAAGGCCCTTTATCAGAATTGGGAAAGATAGAAAAGAATTGGTCTTAAATTGCTAATAAGGTATATGGAGGGTTGGAGAGATGGGCACTCATTTTCATTCTCTTGAGATAGATTGAGATCATGGTTATCGTGAGGATGAGTAGTAGATGGGATAGTTACTTGATGACAAATAAATGTGCTGCATCTTAAATACCAAGCCAAAATGTGCCAAGGAGGAGGAAATAAACTGAGTCAACATTTCAGGTGACATATAGCAAATACCTTGGGTTAGCTCTCACATTATCTGCTTTAAACTTAGCTTCTTAATTTTATGCTTTTACACATCCAGCTTGGTCACTCTGAATTCATCTTAATGTCAAAATCTGAAGTCTCCCACTCTGTACTTTCTATTTATGTGCTTCTTCCAAGTGCTATTCAGAATGGAGGGTCAATAATTTTGTACTCGAGAGAAAATATTAGATAGTGATCTACAACATGTCCCCACGCCTGGGCTTTAACTATTACAATGGGTCCTCTCTGGCTTGAGCCATGCTGAGGACTCCCATGGCTACTCCCTTTCAGGTATATATTTCTACGCTCACACCTCTGATGTGTTGATATTGTCAGTGGTGCAAGATCTCCAGGGGTCATGATGAATGAATCCAGTGGGTCCAAGTCTGTCCACAATAAGAGTTACAGAGAGACCAGCCCTTCTACACACTATGTCTAGACTAAATATCAACAATCCATGCAGATCCCCACATTCTCATAAACCTCCCCTGCCCCGCCCCATATCTACTACTCACCTACACATTAGGGTCAATTAACCTACTGGCCTGCACATTTTTAGGACGTAGCAGGAAAATGGCATAGCCAGAAGAAACACACAGGGAGAATGTGCAAGCCCCATACAAGTAGCACCTGCGATCAGATGGACACAAGTCACTGGGTCTATGAGGAAGTGACTATGATGGCCTGAAAAATAAATATTGATTCTAAAGGAAGGAAGGAAAATGTTTTGTATTTTGCTCTTTTTAGATTTCTCTTTGGATAATTCACACTCCCACATTCTGTTTATGTGCCTATACCTCAAAGCTTCCTTCTCCCTCTCTGCATGTCCTTCATTCCAACCATTCCTGCTGCATTCTTTGTACTAGAGATCGCATGAACAATGTTCCCTCAAATTTGTAATGATTAGTGTGTGCAAAAATCATGTGCTATGCAATTTTTTCCCCAGTGATAAAAACATTTGTGCACTGAATAATTTCTTCAATGAAAACAATATATATAAGCCAGTTCTAAAAATCTGCAGACAAATCAACGTAAACTCCGAGCTGTCAACACTGTCCTCATTAGAAACCGGAAAAGAATGTGGTTGTGTACAATTGTGAAATATACTTAACATGCCAACGAGGTAGAGGGTGACAACCTTTTGCACGCAGTTTAAACTCCACTGTGCGCTAGTAGCAAAAGATGTGTGTGTGTGCACACTCGCACACATCTTAGAGGGAACATTGCTCATGATTCCTTCATCTGCTATCTTTTACCTTAGCAATCCTTCACAAATCTCCTCCCCAGCCTCTCATGTAATATATGCCATACTCAGGCTCATCCAATCTGAAGAAGAATGCATTGCATAATTTGTTACATGGCTCCAGGAATCTCTACGTAAGTTACTGCACTAGATTTATGAAGAGAAGTGTTACAAAAAATAAGCATTACTCTTTGCTGCCTTCTTAAACAGTTACTTGCTGTGCACTTAATAATTTGGCCAGGTTGAAGGAATAAATTAAAGAAATAATTACAGGTACATAGTCAGGCAGTGAGCTCCCTCATGTGTTTGCAGGTACAAAAGGCCAATGTGAATAAAAGATATCCAGGTATGTATGTCCAACCAGGGCACTTTTTCTTATCACTGAATAAAAATCAACTCTGTCAAGTGAAAATCTAATCATACACTTGGGAAGTCTTAGAGTTGATACCACCATGGAATATGAACCAGTGATGAAACACACATTTACACTAATCCTATTTTATTTTCCCTACATTCCCATAACTACCTCCCAAACCCAGTTCTACCACTCTCCTATACACAAGTGGTCAGTTTATTGTGGCCAATTAAGCTACATGCCTTCGTGATGCAGGAGGAAAGTGGAGCAGCCAGGAGATGCCCACATGGTCACAGGACAAACTCCAGACAGACAGCACAACAGGGGTCAGGACTGAATGCGGATTACTGGAGCTATGAAGCAGTAGCTCTACTGGTTCCACTGCGTCGCCCCATCTCATCACATTCATTGAAAGCTGAGCATTTTTTTTATGGACTGCAATTCTCTGGCTCATTTACTGTATTGAAGCATTCTTGATGTGGACGGATCACGTAACTGCTTGGAACACCCTTGTGAGCTGTGAGAGAAACAATATAATAATAACTTTGTACTATTCAGAGGTTAAGTGTAATTGTAAAAACCAACACGTTACATAAATGCATTCATATTCTCTGAAGGTATCCTTCAGCCAAGCATTCTTGGCCCTGCCCTATATTTGGAGCAGCAGCTCTTTCCTTAACAGGAACAGCTGCTGAACCTTTGGCACATGAAGGCAGAGTAAAGGACCTGAACACTATGACTTCTCAGGCTGTATCTGCCCTCAGACAGAGACTGCCTACAAACTGACCTCTTTCCTTGGTCTGGTTCGAGTCACTTGTAAAAGAAAACTAGGTAGCATGCAACAAACCTATGTTTCTTTTGTGTGCATTCCAGAAATTGCATACACAGCACCCACCACAATCGTTAGCTTTTAAGACACAGGAAAAACGTTTGCTTCCAACTTCTGCAAGTTACAGTCCCACGAAGAACAGTGAGGTGAATTGAGTGGATTTGGTTTACAGGTGAGAAATGAAGAATCATTGTAGATGAGCTTCTCCCTGCCTCAATACTTCTTGTGCATTCTAATGGGACATAAAATAGTTTGCACAAGCAATATATATAAACAAACATTTTTAGAGTCACTGTTATGAAAAGTTGACAATAACAGTCCTTGTAATGAGTACATAGAGATTAATACAAATTTGGAGAAAAGGTCAGAAAAGTGATCATATTCCATTAGTTCCAGGATAATTTAAGAGAAGGACAGAAAGGCAAGAAAATTCTTAAGAGAGAAATCAGGAGTGGTAAAAGAGGACATGAGGTTCTCTTCAGACAATGTGTATGAGAATCCCAAGGGCTTCTGTAGCTATATTAGGAGCAAAAGGATAGCAATAGCCAAATTTTGTCTTTCCAAAGATCAGCAATCTCATTTACGTATCCATGGAGCTGAAAGAGATGGAGGAGATCTTAATTTTTTTTGCATCTTTATTTACCTTGGAGACAGAATATAGTGACTATAGAACTAAGGCAAAGGTGTAATTATGTCATCGACCATATCCATACCTTGTGCACGGCCAGTGCAGAATTTGTACGGCCTCTGGTGGAGATGTTTAAAGCATCCTTAGCCATGGGTGAAGTGCCAGAGGACTGGAGGACAGCTAAGGTTGTTCTGATTTTCAAGAAATTCTTTCTGAAAATTCAGGAATAATTCAGGAAATTTTGGACCAGTGAGCCTGACGTCATCTGTGGGTAAACTGTTGGAAAGTATTCCAAGGGACAGAATAAGTAAATATCTGGATAGACAGAGCCTGATTAGGGATATTCATTATGATTTTGTGCATGGTAGGTCATGTCTACCCACTCTTATACGGTCTTTTGAAGAGATTACGAGGAAGCTTGATGAGGGAAAGGTTGTAAACATTGCTAACATGGACTATGTTCTAGATGCAGTTAGAGGGCACTAGATCAAAGATCAAGTCGGCATGAACTAGGTGGACTGAAGGGCCTGTTTCTGTACTGTGGTACTCAATGGCATCTTTAGCATTCAATAAGCTATCGTATACAAGAGCTTACTCACATTTCTGACTGACAATTTTCCATCAGCCAGATGTTTTTGGTTGGGAATTTAATCTCCATGCTCTAATACGTAAAGGAAAAAGGCACAAATTTGAAGCTCTATTATTAAATCTATGAGTGATAGAAACATAGAAACATAGAAAATAGGTGCAGGAGTAGGCCATTCGGCCCTTCGAGCCTGCACCGCCATTTATTATGATCATGGCTGATCATCCAACTCAGAACCCCACCCCAGCCTTCCCTCCATACCCCCTGACCCCCATAGCCACAAGGGCCATATCTAACTCCCTCTTAAATATAGCCAATGAACTGGCCTCAACTGTTTCCTGTGGCAGAGAATTCCACAGATTCACCACTCTCTGTGTGAAGAAGTTTTTCCTAATCTCGGTCCTAAAAGGCTTCCCCTCTATCCTCAAACTGTGGCCCCTCGTTCTGGACTTCCCCAACATCGGGAACAATCTTCCTGCATCTAGCCTGTCCAATCCCTTTAGGATCTTATACGGTTCAATCAGATCCCCCCTCAATCTTCTAAATTCCAACGAGTACAAGCCCAGTTCATCCAGTCTTTCTTCATATAAAAGTCCTGCCATCCCAGGAATCAATCTGGTGAACCTTCTTTGTACTCCCTCTATGGCAAGGATGTCTTTCCTCAGATTAGGGGACCAAAACTGCACACAATACTCCAGGTGTGGTCTCACCAAGGCCTTGTACAACTGAAGTAGTACCTCCCTGCTCCTGTACTTGAATCCTCTCGCTATAAATGCCAGCATACCATTCGCCTTTTTCACCGCCTGCTGTACCTGCATGCCCACTTTCAATGACTGGTGTATAATGACACCCAGGTCTCGTTGCACCTCCCCTTTTCCTAATCGGCCACCATTCAGATAATAATCTGTTTTCCTATTTTTGCCACCAATATATATATGTAAACAATATGTAGTACAATATATATGTAAACAATATATATTGTAAAGTTGATCTGATAGATTTTATGTGATATCAGTGTACACCTTAAAAATATTGTCAGAAAGCACTAATTCTCTGCAAGCTCAGTAATAACAGCTATGGGAATGAATGAGGGCAAACATCAGAAAAAACATACTGAATATTACAATTAACAGCAGTTGTTATACTTTAATCTAATGTACAGGAATTGGTGTACCTTGTTGCAATACATCTTCCTGAATACACATTTGTACCTTGTGCTGTAGAGAATTACTTCCTTTTTATCTGTCCAGGCAAAATAAAATGCCAGAAGATCAGCCACTACCTGCACAAAATCATTTGTTCTACAGAGTGATTTAAACTTAAATGCTTGACTTCGTAATCCTGCTTGTGGCTAGCTGCCTTCAAACGGGTCTGCAACGAAACAAAGTTTTGATGTCACTGCAAAACACATCGCTCCAAGGTCACAAGGAAAATGTTCTTCATCAACATATTAAAACTTGCCTGTGTTGTGATTTTCACTGCAACATATGCAGCTAGGTAAATTGCACATTTTTAATTATGTGTATTTTTAAAAATATTTTTCGACATGTAAGAATGTTTCTATGTTCTAGTTGTTCTCTAAAATGATGTATTTTTTAAAAAATTACAGCTTCGGCAGTCATAGAGCTGTACAGCAAGGAAACAGGCCATTCAGCCCAACTTACACATGTTGACCAAGGTGTCATCCTGGGCTGGTCCTGGTCCCATTTGCTGATATTTTGGCCCATATCACTAACTTTTAAGTGAAATGTCTTTTAAACATTATAGCTGTCCTTACTTCTTCTATTGGTTCCTTAAGGCTGTCATGGGGGTGGGAGGGGAGGTGAGTACCAGGGATAAGCTCCCACTACCTATTAAGTATTCCCCCAATGGAGTGCATCTCAAATAGCTTCAGACAACCATATCCAACTCCTGGCCTTCACATGTAGCTTAGGTACTAGGCCCGATGGAACTGTATCTACTGACAAAAGAAGAGGCGATGCTGGATGACATGCACCCTAAAACCAGTCATTCCAGGCAGATGGGGCTCATCACCATGGTTGGCAGCTCATCTAGGAGAAGGGAAAAGACTGATCTCAACCCTTCGCTGCCTTACAAATATGCCCATTCATGGGGAAGACTTTGTGAGTAAACCCTGAGGAAAAATCTGGAACTGGATTCCCCAAGGCAGTCCTATGTTGAGTTCAAAGCTGAGTGGAAACTCTGGCACACCGTTGGTGCCAGACTACATCAGTCTCTGCCGTTCTGTTGGACTCATCAGCTACATGGAAAGAGGGAGCCTGCTGCATGGGTAACAGCTTGCTCTCCATATCGCACTGCACTGGCTTGTGTGTTGATCTCTATGCAGATATTAGGACACAACATCCATAGTTGACCCCAAAGAACAAAGGAGCTTCTTCCACTTCTCTAGACATTCATTCCATATATCAACCACTCACCTAGCTGTGCATCAAAGGCTTCCAGAGGGGTTGTTTGGTTAGGATTTGCTTCAGGCCCGCTCACAGCTTCCCAAGGCATTACTCAAGGCTCTGTCACTGTTCACTGCCTCCACAATTACCCTGGGAAGTGTGTGCATGTGAATCAGGAGGAGAGATGTTTGGCAGAACAGGAAAAAAATGCTACTGAAAGCAGTTTTCAAACCCCAGCTAGAAATATCCAGGCAGTGATTTCTTCCCTACTTAAAATGTTGGCAATTCACTGACCTAAAAAAAATGTTTTATTGTGATTTTAATCTGTCTCCCAAGCATTATTCATGGGTTTTCTGACACTTTGCTTCGATAGCTTTGTTTTGGTTCCTTGGGATCCTGTCCAGTAAAGATTAATGATGCAAGTTTGCAAAGCTATCTGCTGGTGTTTTAAAAATAATCAGGCTTTTTTAAAAAAATAAATACCAGCTCTATTGCAGTAAACAGTTAGAGATCCATATGCATCAATCCAATCTCTGTGTCTTCCTTCCACTCTTGCGTGAGCTGGCTTCATGGTACTTCTTTTCCTGTTACTGCTATAAAGTTCAATGTTCAAATTTAAATTAAATTGATTATCAACATACATATATGTCATCATATATAACCCTGAAATTTATTTTCTTGTGGGCATACTTAATAAATCCATAATAGAATAATAACCATCATAGAATCAATGAAAGACTGCACCAATTCGATGTTCAACTAGTGTGCAAAAGACAACAAATAGTGCAAGTACAAAATGAAATTAATAATAATAAATAAATAAATAAATAAATAAACAATAACTATCGAGAACATGTGATGGTGAGTCCTTTAAAGTGAGTCTATTGGTTGTGGGAACATTTCAGTGTTGGGGCAAATGATGTTGAGTGAAATTGTCCCCGTTGGCCCAAGAGCCTGACCGTTGAGGGGTAATACCTGCTCCCGAACCTGGTGGTGTGAGTCATGAAGCTCCTGTGCCTTCTTCCTGATGGCAGCATTGGGAATAGACTATGACCTATGTGGTGGGTATCACTGTTGATGAATGCTGCTTTCCTGTGACAATTCTTTATTTAGGTGGGTTCAGTGAGGTGAGGGCTTTGCCCATGATGGACTGGGCCATAACCGCTACTTTCCACAGGAATTTCCACTCAAGGTTGTTGGTATTTTCATACAGCCAGTCAATATACGGTCCGTCACACATCTTATAGAAGCTTGTCAAAGTTTCAGATGTCAGATGTTTCAGAAACTCCTCAGGAAGTGGAGGCGTTGCCGTGTTTTCTTCATATTTGCACCTACCTGCAGGGCCCAGGGCAGATCCTCTGAAATGATAACACCGAGGAACGTCAAGCTGCTGACCTTCTCCATCTCTGATCCTCCAATGAGAACAGGCTCATCATGGTCCTCTGGATTCCTCCTTCTGAAGTCAATAATCAACTTTGTGGTCTTGCTGACATTGAGGAAGAGGTTGTTGCTGTGGCACCATTCAGCCAGATTTTCAATCTCCCTCCTATATTCTGATTCATTCCCACCTTTATTTTGGCCTATGACAGTGGTGTCATCATCAAACGTGAATATGGCACTGGGACTGTGCTTAGCAACACAGTCATCCACCACTTCGATGGCATTTCAGACTGCACACGGCATCTGGAAGCAGTCACCCCAGTCTGAGGAGCTGGGCCCTTTTCAGCAGTTGGGCCGGCGATCAACCAGACAGTTCAAAAGGGGATGCCACGGGGGAGAGTTCCATGCAGACATTTATGTAGAGGCCACCCCAACCCCTTCCTGTACATCGATGAGAGGGCCTGTGGTTTCAGCAACCAGAGGGTGAAGGGTTGAATACAAAGGAATGTGATTAAGCTGCAGTCAGCCTGCAGGGAATGAGCTGACAGGCACACGAAAGGAGCCGCATTTTCTAAAGACTTGGAGCAACCTCTCTGCTTAACATTTGGTAGGGAGTGATTAAGGAATGCTAGGATAGATATCGAGGCACACAAAATTGGGGGGGAGTTTCAAGACAGGCTGTTTTTGCTACCCTATTTGAGTAGTTCCTCCTAGGTTGGTCTTTCCTGGTACAAATTTATTTTTGTTGAGGAGGGCCAAGAGGAGGGACAGTTAGAGTGAGTTTTTGGGCAGATGATTCATTTACACTTAAATTACTTTGGCTACCAGTCTTCTGTTCTTTGACAAAGTACTGTGGATTGAGTTCATAACAATGCATTTCCTAAAAGCTGTGAACCCAGTTCATTTGTAACAATGCTGTTCCTAAAAGCTGTGAATACCAGAGTACTAGCCCAGACGCTGCTGGTGCCTCTGGGATGGCAGTGCAAAGTTTACAGGTAGTTTCAAAGACAGCATTATCTATACTTTGTAAATATGAGTTGTCCTCTATGTTAGCATGTAAAATATCAAATAAAGGTATTGTGGATTCGTTTTGGAACAATGGATTCCTGAATACCAGTCCAGAAGCTGCTGGCGCCGGTGGGATGAGTGTAATCGAGTGGTGTGAGGTTTGTATGTAGCTTCAAAAGAAAGCCTTGTCTACACTTTGTAAATATGGAATTGTCCTTTGTGTGCGTAGCAAATAAATATCAAGCCCCGTGTTGGGCAGCAGACCTTTCCACCGACAGCATCTCTGTCCATATGATGCCTGCTGAACCTTGTTTTGTTGAATAAAGAAGCTGCTTTGTATCTACCAGTAACTCTCTCTCTCTCTCTGGTGATTTCATTCATGACACAGCATTAAGTGTAAAGAGAGTAGAGCAGGGGGCTAAGCACACAGTCTTGTGGTGCACCTGTGCTGATGGCGACTGGAGAGGATATGTTGTTGCCAGTCCGAACTGACTGAGTCTGCAGGTGAAGAAATTGAGGATCCAATTGCAGAAGGAGGTATTGAGGCCAAGGTCTTGAAGCTGAATGATCAGTTTTGAGGGGATAATGTTATTGAATGCCAAGCTGCAGTTAATAAACAGCATCCTGATTGCTGTTCAGATATTCCATGGTTGAGTGAAGAGCCAATGAGATGGCATCTACTGTATATCTGTTGCTCCAGTAGACAAATTGGAGTGGATCTATGTCACTTCTCAGGTAGGTTTGATATGTTTCATCACTAACCTTTCAAAACAATTCATTACTGTGGAATGGCCTTTGCCACATTGACTCCCGTTGCCAAGGGTGAATAGCCGTTGACCCCGCCAAACAGTGCAAATACTTTGGTGCAGATAAGGTGTGAGTTGCCCAATGATCAGCCACGACACAAGTACCTATTCAAAAGTCTCTAAAAAGACCCTATCGTATCCGCCTTCGCCACCGTTGGCAGCAGCCCATTCCACGCATTCACCACCCTCTGCATAAAAAACGTACCCCTGACATCTCCTCTGTACCTACTCCAAAGCACCTTAAACCTGTGCCCTCTTGTGGCAGCCATTTCAGCCCTGGGAAAAAGCCTCTGACTATCCACATGATCAATGCCTCTCATCATCTTATACAGCTCTATCAGGTCACCTCTCATCCCCTGTCGCTCCAAGGACAAAAGGCCAAGTTCACTCAACCTGTTTTCATAAGACATGATTCCCAATCCAGGCAACAACCTTGTAAATCTCCTCTGCACCCTTTCAATGGTTTCCACATCCTTCCTGTAGTGAGGCCACCAGAACTGAGCACAGTACTCCAAGTGGGGTCTGAACAGGGTCCTATATAGCTGCAACATTACCTCTCGGCTCCTAAATTCAATTCCACGATTGAGGAAGGCCGATACACCGTACGCCTCCTTAACCACAGAGTCAACCTGCGCAGCTGCTTTCAGTGTCCTATGGACTCGGATCCCAAAGATCCCTCTGATCCTCCACACTGCCAAGAGTTTTGCCATTAATGCTGTATTCTGTCATTATATTTGACCTACCAAAATGAATCACTTCACATCTGTCTGGGTTGAACTCCATCTGCTACTTCTCAGCCCAGTTTTGCATGCTATCAATGTCCTGTTGTACCCTCTGACAGCCCTCCAAACTATCCACAACACCCCCAACCTTTGTGTCATTGGCAAACTTACTAACCCATCCCTCCACTCCTCATCCAGGTCATTTATAAAAATCACGAAGCGTAGGGGTCCCAGAATGGATCCCTGAGGAACACCACTGGTCACTGACCTCCATGCCGAATATGACCCGTCTACAACCACTCCTTGCCTTCTGTGGGCAAGCCAGTTCTGGATCCACAAAGTAATGTCCCCTTGGATCCCTCCTTACTTTCTCAATAAGCCTTGCATGGGGTACCTTATCAAATGCCTTGCTGAAATCCATATACACTACATCTACTGCTCTTCCTTCATCAATGTGTTTTGTCTCATCCTCAAAAAATACAATCAAGCTCATGAGGCACAACCTGCCCTTGAGAAAGCCATGCTGACTATTTCTAATCATATTATACATCACCAAATGTTCATAAATCCTGCCTCTCAGGATCTTCTCCATCAACTTACCAACCACTGAAGTAAGACTCACTAGTCTATAATTACCTGGGCTATCTCTACTCCCTTTCTTGAATAAGGGAACAACAATCCGCAACACTCCAATTCTCCGGAACCTCTCCCGTCCCCATTGATGATGCAATCGTAATCGCCAGAGGCTCTGCAATCTCCTCCCTCACCACTCACAGTACACTGGGGTACCTCTCATCTGGTCCCAGCAACTTATCCAACTTTATGCTTTCCAAAAGCTGCAGCACATCCTCTTTCTTAATATCTACATGCTCAAGCTTTTCAGTCTGCTGCAAGTCATCACTACAATCACCAAGATCCTTTTCCATAGTGAATACTGAAGTAAAGTATTTGTTAAGTACCTCTGCTATTTCCCCCGGTTCCATACACACTTTCCCACTGTCACATTTCATAGGTCCTATTCTATCACATCTTATCCTCTTGCACTTCACATACTTGTAGAATGCCTTGGGGTTTTCCTTAGTCCCATCCGCCAAGGCCTTCTCATGGCCCCTCCTGGCTCTCCTAATTTCACTCTTAAGCTCCTTCCTGTTAGCCTTATAATCTTCTAGATCTCTAACATTACCTAGCTCTCTGAACCTTTCGTAAGCTTTTTTTTCCTTCTTGACTAGATTTATTACAGTCTTTGTACACCACGGTTCCTGTGCAGAACTCTACACAAGTATCCCTTGAACATTTGCCACATTTCTTCCGTACCTTTCCCTGAGAACATCTGTTCCCAATTTAAGCTTCTAAGTTCCTGCCTGATAGCCTCATAATTCCCCTTACTCTAATTAAATGCTTTTCTAACTTGTCTGTTCCTATCCCTCTCCAAAGCTATTGTAAAGAAGATAGAATTATGATCACTATCTCCAAAATGTTCTCCCACTGAAAGATCTGACACTTGACCAGGTTCATTTCCCAATACCAAATCAAGTACAGTCTCTCCTCTTGTAGGCTTACCTACATATTGTGTCAAGAAACCTTCATGAACACACCTAACAAACTCCACCCCATCTAAACCCCTTGCTCTAGGGAGATGCCAATTGATATTTGGGAAATTAAAATCTCCCACCACGGGTTCTCTGTTATTATTACACCTTCCGAGAATCTGTTTCCCTATCTGCTCCTTGTTATCCCTGTTACTATTGGGCGGCCTGTAAAAATCATGCAGTCCGGTGTAGTCATTCAACTCCAATTGTATGTGAAGGACCCAGTAACGTTATATCAGCGCAAACACGAGGAATTCTGCAGATGCTGGAAATTCAAGCAACACACATCAAAGTAGCTGGTGAGCACAGCAGGCCAGGCAGCATCTCTAGGAAGAGGTACAGTTGACGTTTCAAGCCAAGACCCTTCGCGGCCTGAAACGTCGACTGTACCTCTTCCTAGAGATGCTGCCTGGCCTGCTGTGTTCACCAGCGACTTTGATGAGTGTTGCAACGTTATATCAGACTGTTTTCCAACTGTGGACTGTTCACTCTGCAAGCTTTACATCAGCGATATTTGTAATGTAAATGGATTTTGTTTTTAGATGGGTCCCAACTTCAAGTTATCTCGTTATATATGTACAAATATTCCAAAATCTGAGTCACTTCTGGCCCCAATCATTTTGGATGAAGTGCTTAACCTGAATTTTTAGTCTATTTTGTCAGATTTATTTTGTTTCCTTCTGTTTTTAAATTAATCCTTTCTCTTCCAAATGTCCATTTTGTTTGTCACAGATGAATTTTAATTTATTTTTGATTAATATTTTGTACATCATGATTTGGACTGTATATCTCTGCACAGATTATTTGATATGACTGGATAAAAAATCTGACAGTTCTTTACCTGGTCATATTCCTACAACTTCTCAGGAGAGAGTAATGATCTGATTATTAACCGAGCACCTGTTGACTGCATCTTCTCAAAGTCCCACTTTATGTGTAGATCTCAGCATGTGAAATACAGTTCCTTTGGCACTAAATGCAATATATCAAAATATTTCAATATATTTTTACATTGCCTATTAAATGCAATAGTCATATCCAAATATTTGGACCATCTTGAAGACTAAGAATTATTTAATATTTAATAGAACAGTTTACCATATATTCACTGTTGTTCCATTGTAGTTAAATTAATAAGATTGCAATTATAATTAATGATGCATTGGCAAAGATCAAGCTGGCTTATATTACTTCAAATGCCAATTTGAATCAGGGTACTGCTAATCTTCATGATTTTACTTTTGAACTTTTCTAAGTAACTGAGCCAAGCCAGGTAGTTATAATCATTCTGTGGCTAAGAAATTTACTGTGCTACTTGTTGGCAATTAGAATTTACATCTTGTAAATCTTAGGACTGCCCTTAATTGAAGGAAAAGTAATTACTTATCAAAGCTACATGCTGACAGGAGTCTGCAGTGATGCTGATTGTTGTGGAACAATTTATGAGCCGTGAAGGAACCATTTGATGGTGCAGCAAGTAGTTAATAAAAAGCATTGCAGTAATAGTACACAATTAACTCCACATCTAAATTTAAAAACTATCTTGTAAAGCAAGAAATGATAAAGCAGATACCATCTTTTGCATGCTAAAAGAATATTAAAACAGTCCATTGCCTATATTTGCACGTTACAGCTTATCTTTCTGAGACATTTTAATTAACATATTAATAAATTCTGAGATGCATTTAATTGTAAGTGGCAGCTCAGAGGTGAATATGGAAATCAAATCCAGCACAACAACTTTGTCACTTGCAAGCAAAACAAAATTAAAACCTATTCAACCAATTCACAGCAGAAAATAAATCTATGTGCAGGGAAAAGATTTATACTTCAGGTAGCATATTAAAGAGAATTAATGATCTGTTTGCCTTGGTGTTGTACAGTACATACACTTTATCCATCTACTGAGTAAATGGTAAACATTGCTTGGTCAATATGATAGATTTGGATGTGGGTTCCAATATCAGTCAGTGTCAGGAGTTGATTAGTTGTGTGTATCTAAGCCAGGCTCTTCCATCTCTGAGAATGAAAGCCCACTGATTGCTCTCACTTCACTTCACATTTATTGCCCCTCTCTACCATTATATTGTAGGTCTTGTGCTGACTATTGAGAAACCCCAGTTACAACATTTAGACAGTCTTCCCTATTCCTGCACACTTGATTTCAGCTTGTCTTCATCTAAATTTCACAGTCCCACTCAACCTTAACCTGTCTTATTTATGATTTCCATGATGGACGAGAAAAACTGAAAGCAAGTGGGCAAAGACAAGTACAATTAATTTGACAGTTAACTCCTGCTTTTATAATACAATGCCTTGTTATGATCAATAAATCACATCTATTCATGACTTCCAAGGTCTTTGATAACATTACACAAATTTGAAGCTGTAACATTTCATATTCAAATAACTAAACAACTATATGGAAGAAATGAATAACAGAGTCCCAGATACATGCTTTTAAAGCTTTAGATAAATTTGGTTATCAAAAGATACTGTTCCATTTGCACATCATGACACTGACCCAAATCGGCAGTAGTTGTGAACAGATTTAAATATGAGTTATACAGCATGCTACTGGAATGGGAATTGTAAAGGAAAAATCTGGTAAAGCGCCATTGTTTATATATAGCACACATGGCCCTTAGGATTACATTAGATAATTTCAGTCATCTGTTTTCTTCTAACTAGAGCAGAAATAAGGGTGGATGTAGGGGCCTTTGCAAAGTTAAAGAGAAAACATTTATCAGAACAGCAACAAAAGTTAACATTATTTATTTGGACACATTGTTTTAATTTAATGATAGCTCTATAAAATTTTCCTAGATGGCACCTTGCAATATACATTCCCCTTGATACGAATCTGTAATAGAAACCTACGGGGAATTCTCAGAAAGTTGCATCAAAATGCGGATAAAATTATCACCAGATGCACTTGAAGCTCCATGACCAGTAATGGCAAGTTCTGTACACAGTCCAAGCAGCAGCGATGGAATGTGCCAGTCTTAATAGGCTGGACCATAGTTACATCTTGTGCACTCTCAGTTGAGCCTATAAGGAGATCTGATGCCAAACAATATTTTGTTAGTACCAGATGGCCTGTTTGAGAGTCAACGTGCTAGATATTTTGGATCTCTGTCAAGGGTATTTCATTCCAATGCATTAAAGTACAGTAAAAGATGTCTTATAAGACAGCAGTAAGGAATGAAAGAGCATAAACCAAAACATGGTTCTGGTGAAAGTGAAGATGTGTGATTCCAGATGGATATTTCTTATATGCTGAAGTGCAAAACTATAACCCCACTTTTATAAAATAGGACTGTCTACATATACTGACGGTGGTGTTAGTGGAGAGACGCAGTTGTTTCTGTATTTGCAAACCACTTAATTTTCTACCTATCGATCGAAGCACAAGGACAACACCTCAGCTTTACTGTTGTACATCATATGAACTTTATCTACAATATCAAATTGCTTTTTAAGCAATGCTCAGATCTTCAAAAATAAATAAATAAAATATAACTGCTAATCAGATCAGGTTAAAACCATCTGTAATTTCTTAGTCTTCTATCTGTGTTTCCAATTATAGGAATCTCATTCTCTGTCGTGCACTTGAGGATATTCTTCATTGTTTCTTCTGATCATTTATCACCAACACATCTGGCTTCAAACAATGCAAAATAACTCATTCACATATTATTTTAGCATGTGCTTGTGAAAAATTATATCAGGGCAAATTTTAATGAAAATGTAAAACTAAGAGACTAATCTCTTCATAATGTCTGCCCAGATATCCATGTAAGTTTTTTTTTACCTAAAAGGAATTGTGAGCAAGATCAGACCACTCATCTCTCAAACTCTCAGCAACAGAATCAGGTTCAATATCACTCACATACGTCATGAAATTTGTTAACTTCTATGGAGCAGTACAGTGAAATACATATTGAATATAGGAAAAAATCTGAATTACAGTAAGTATATATATGCCTGTTAAATAGTTAAGTTAAAATTAGTAGTGCAAAAAATCAGAAAAAAGTAGTGAGGTAGTGCTTATGGATTCAATGTCCTTTTAGAAATAAATAATTTTTTTATTAAATAGTTCTCACATCGGAGTTTCTAGCTTGCGTAAGCTAGCTTTTTGCTGAATGGTTCCATCTATTGACCATGGCCATAGCCTCCTGACGTATTACTTTTGTGGCTGCTGGGAAGAAGTGTTCTTTTTAAAATATTATTAACACTCTTTGTCTGCATTATATTACAGTCAGGCTTCAACAAAGACCGTTCTGTGCTTCCCTGTTCTCTTTTCTATATAAGCCTTCATTTGATCACTTTGTCAATGTTCTATTTTAAGATTTCAGACCTCTATCAATCTCCATATTCACTGACCTCCAACAAATCCTCTTTTCACAGTGTGTCAGTTTAAAGTCTTTGTCTTCAAATTATTCTATGCTTTTGCCATTCTTTGTTTTTAAAATACTCTGCAGCTCATTCTGGGGCATTCACAGTTTTGATCTGATAAATAGAATGGGTTGTGATAGAAACATACTACCTGGTGTTGGCATTTATACCCAAGGGTCCAGTATTGTTGTGGATCAGATGAATGCATTCTATTGCAAAATATTGTTGCCCATTCATTATATTAAGAAAATATTTCTTCTATACTCACAATATAATCTGTTCATTTCAAGAAAATGAAACGATTATATTGGCAGTATAGCTAGAGCTAACTCTTAAGGAACCATTTCACCCTCTGCACTTTTTTTTGATGGGGATGGAAAGTTAATGAGGTGAATAATATTATAATAAATCACATTGAATTCAAGTACCACAACCTCCAAAGACCAAGGTCCCCCTGGAAACAGGTGGGAAACAGGAAGGAGGAGAAGATGGTGGCACGATGCAGCGCGTGCAGCCGTTCCGAATGAATATCGATATGATGTGTAACTAGGGATGCCATGCACAATCCGGATTTGATGGGGACAGCCGTGAAAGCGCAGAAGACCATCTGGAGTAACTTCTGAAATGCCTGCTTCGCTGCCGCTGATACTGTGCGATTGAGATTCTCCGGAGACGAAGGCCCCAAATCCTCGACTTTGCGTATTGCCTGTGGCCGGGGCTGGGGTTGAAACGCTCGGCAGAGGTGGTGCTCGGTGCTCGGTGTCGAATAGGTGGTCGGAGGCTCGGAGTTTTTCGGACAGACCCGGAATCGGACTGTGGTCGGATGCTTCCAGGATGCTGCATCGGCAAGTTGGCAGCGCTGGGGGTTTACCGTCTCTGTGAGATAATGGGACTTCCGAGAGACTCTGAGACTTTTACTGTGCCATGGTCTGTTCTCATCAAATTACGGTATTGCTTTGCACTGTTGTAACTATATGTTATAATTATGTGGTTTTTGTTAGTTTTTAAGTTGGTTTATCATGTGTTTTCATGATATCATTCTAAAAAAACATTTTTATCATTTCTTAATGCATGCATTACTAAATGACAATAAAAGGGGACTGCGTGTCCTCATAATCATATATCATTACTGATGTATTGAATCTACCAACACTAAACTTTATCTGTAAGTGTAACACTATATTCTGCACTCTTATTATTTTCCCCTTTGTACTACATCATTGTTCTTATGTTTGGAATGATCTGCCTTGATGGCACACAAACAAAAGTTTTTCACTGTATTTTGTATAGGTGACCAGAATAAACCAATTACTAATTAATTCAAAGTATGTAGATGTTTGCTGAGGCAGATGAATGTCAAGAAGCAATGTTGATTGATAAGCATTGTTATGAGAAGACTGATATTTGGTGTGCGCAACAAGAGTGGGTGTAATTGTTGATAGACTGGACTTTTTGATATGTTCACTTGCTGACATTTGAGAATCATAAAATCTTTCCTGCTGGTATGGCAAGGTATTACATGCAAACTAAGCACGTATATCTTTCACAGGACAGCAGAGTAATTTCTGAATGAAAATACATTACATTCATGTTGCAAGTGTCCACCTGGTAGCAGTGTCTAAGACAAACACAGAACTTTGAAAGATGCTCCATAAATTATGCACATTTTAATATCTTTCTGGGCACAATTGATCCACTTAAAGGTTTTACTGAAATCTTCTAACTGGTGAGCTGCCCCTTGTCAATCACTACCACTAAGTATTTAAGTAACTCCCAACGGCCATCAAAATGATTAGGCCTCCACTGAACCGCATCCAATGACATCTGCTCAACCTGAAAAAAGTATCACATTAATAATCAATTCCCTGCCACACACTGACAAAATATGGACATCTTAAACCTGTCCTAGTTCTTGAATAAGGCCGTGTGAAGGCTGCTGAGTTGTTTCAATATTAGCACGTATCATATTGAGAAGAAAAAAGCCACATCACTTATGCAATGATGGATTTATTGAATGATTTTTACCATTGTAAGTTATGAAGATTCTGAGTCCAAAATTTAAATGAATGGATTTAATTTAATCAGAATTCAATCACAAGACCAGATGTAGAATGGGAAAATTATTTAAGAAGTAATGTTTAAAACGCTTAGAAGTCTGGTAGCTCAGACGTTCTAGTTCTAAAAAGTTTATTTTGGGAATGAGCTGCTCCCTGTGTTACTAAATACGAGTTCCTGCACTGAGCCACATGAGCTAAAAGCAGCAGATGTTGGCCAATTTTGCAAACCCTAATGATGAAAAACTAGTTAATATCACATGGGATTTGGAAGAGACATCTATGTCTGTCCAGTATTTCAGTTAGATAATGGCTGCTCCTTGTATGTATTAATCTGTCCTATTTGATTCTGAAAAATACTCATCTGATGCTTCACTTTTAATTTTTCTATTGACATGAGCCTAGCAGCATCTTGAGGGAGAGTGTCCACCTTTATGTGCTGATGTTCTTGATTTCACTGCTGAATAGATGAGGTCCATTTTTAAGACTAACCACATCTGCTCCTCCACTCTGAAATATTTTTTTCCCATATCCAACTTAGAAACATTCTGATCACCATAACTACTTCAATAGATCATTTGTATTAAAGGAAACACAAGCATATTTTATGAGGGGTGATTGATAAGTTTGTGGCCTAAGGTAGAAGGAGTCAATTTTAGAAAACCTAGCACATCTATTTTTCAACATAGTCCCCTCCTACATTTATACACTTTGTCCAGCGGTCGTGGAGCATACGGATCCCTTCTTTGTAGAAGTTGGCGTCTTGGACCTCCAGAAGTGGTCCACAGCAGGGGTGATTGAGAAGTTTGTGGTCTAAGGTAGAAGGAGTTGAGTTATACAGCTCTTGTTACACGCACATGCAGTTCAACTCTTTGAGTAATTATGCAGAAAGTTTGAAGTTAATAACTCATCTCCTTCTACCTTAGGCCACAAACTTATCTATCACCCCGGCTGTGGTCCACTTTCTGGAGGTCCAAGATGCTGACTTCTACAAAGAAGGATCTGTATGCTCCACGTCCGCTGGACTAAGTGCGTAAATGTAGGAGGGGACTATGTTGAAAAATAAATGTTCTAGGTTTTCTAAAATGGACCCCTTCTACCTGAGACTACAAACTTATCAATCACCTCTCGAATGATAACATTCTCATGTTACCCATTTGGAACCTGTACTCAAACTGCCCAAAGCCAGTAAATATTTCCTGAGGTGCAGTACTTAATACTGCATATCCTACTCCAAATATTGTTGATCCAGAGCTCTGTGTGGCTTTGATATTACTTCTGCATCTTCATACCAGCCCACTTGAGGTAAGAGCTTAATTTGACTGCAAAATGTAATTACATTTTATAGCTATTCTCTGGCCTTCATAGATTTCACAACATGCTTCCCTAAATCTTCTTACTCATATACAATTCCTGACATCTTACCATTTAGAATATACACTCACCCACCTTTCTTTGGTTCAAAATGCATTGAACATTGCACTGCATTTGCCACAGTTTTACCCTCTTCCTTAAATTATTGGTATAATTATTGCACCAAACATAGACGCATCTACAAACTTAGATATTTGCCTTTCTGTTCCTTTCTCCAAGCATTAATAAATAGGCTAGCAGGTGCTGCCATTCTTTATGGTAACTGCACACTTACTGTTTCCAAGTCAAATTTCTGGTCGAAGCCATCCAGTTTCTAGGTGTGGTGGCATGGTTTGATCTAATGTATTTCAGCCACAAGGATTGATGAGACTGAAAATCAGCCCATGAAACTGCCAGCTAAAGTTTTAGCTGTTGGGTTAGCTTTACCCTCAAGCTAAGCTGGCTGTCAAACCGGACAAGGATATAATATCTTTAAGGTCTAAATTTTTACCAACCCATGCTGACAATCTCTGCTCAACTCCTTTTTGTTCAAATATTCAGATGTTGCGCCAGTGGTGGTATATCTTAATAACATCTCTCAGACTGATGTTAAAAAAAGTCTATGTTTTACCAGTTGTTTCCCTCTTCCCTGTTGAGTCAATGGAGTAGTTTTCGCATTTTTCCAGTCTAAGAGGATAATCATTGAACATTTTGGAAAGGCATGACTAAGACATCTACAATTGCCTCACCTTTAATACCCTCAAGTAACTATAAGTTCATTACTTTCATGTTCTGTCTCTTACCTCCCGACTCACTCCCTATCTTATGAGCTTTTCCATCAAAATTTAATCTACTTGCTGCTTCCTTTTGATATATTGTTTTGTTTCTTTATTTCTAGTGTTTTATCATTGTTCTCCAATGAGAAGAATGTTGCAGGTTAATTATTCACTAGATCTGCTATTTCTAAGTTCTGTCATCAAGGGGCCAGCATTATTCTTTGTAGTTTTATTCTTTGGACATACTTATAATTCTACATATTTTGAAAATATTTTATATATAATTCATATTGTTTGGTTATTGCCATTGCTCATTTCTATTACCTCTTTATCTAGCTCTCTTTATCAATTGAAAACTAATTAACCAGCTTCAGAGTCACTCCAATTGATAGACCAGATAGTTAAAAAATGCCCTGCTATAGATTTAGAACAGGTGACATTTTAATTCTGTTGTTACCTCAATTTTAGCACTCAAAATCCTTTGAGAATTGCCTGGTGCCAGTTATTTGACTAAAATGCAAATTTCATTACTTTATTGAGGTCTAATATTTTATCAGGATAAATGACATTGAAAATCTATACTAAATAAATCAGATTAGCCACAATCAACTTTCCATCTTCAATAATTAGATGATGAATATAATCTAATTTGGTATTATTTAATTTGTTCTTAACAGTGGGCTGAACTATGCTTCTATTCAGCCAGTGAGTCTAAGATCATTTGAGTGTGTATTACAGTAAACAGGTAAGTCTGACACTCGCACTCTGTCCCTGAATTCACCATTGGATCTAAGCACAACCCTGCAATAACCGGATCTAAGCATACACATACAACTTTCTTCTGGACCCTCAGCTTTACATCAGTGAATTTAAGAGGGTCACCAATTTACTTGATGTTAGATTTTTAAAATTTATTTTAAGTAATATTATTATTTGAAATAATCTATTTTAGTGAATGGATTTCAAGAGACATTGTCAGCTATTATTTTTGATAATATCTAAAAATTAGTATATAAATTCAGTTGTTTCAAAATATTGCTCATGAGAGACATTTAGAAAAACTGTGAAGACCTTCTGACATAAAGGGTTATCAGAAAGCCATTTGGGTTATCTGTGGGCCTGTGTTCACTGCCCAAGTCCCAGATGCATGCTCGATTTGCTTTGTGGAAAGTCACAGTTGCAATTTTTGAGAGACAGGACTGCAAATGTTTAGCACAGCTGCGGTGGCTGTGGGAGTTATGGTAAGGGAGGGAGTGGGTAACAGCAAGAAAAGGGCTGGTAGTTTACCGAAATATCCCTCTCAATAAGGACTCTATTTTAAGAGGCAACTAATGAAGAAGTTACTTTGGGTGGATGTAAGTAAAGCAATATAGGAAGGATATAAACAGCTTTTGTGTTCAGTGTAAAGAAGCCCAAGTCAATAATTCTGTCTGAGAGGATTGATTGCCTAGCTGTAAGTCCATTTCTAAAACCCTTAAGAGTTGATTGTAAATATTCAGTTCTTGGCTTAACATTTTATCTATTTTAGACTCATAAATCTGATTAGAAAGGCTGGTAAAAGAGTAAGAAGCATCGAGGACATTCAGTTCTTTTGCCGTCAAGGAGAGCTGCAGCCAACAATAAAAGGGTGCAGCATTGATTGCAACAGCACAAGCTAGGAGTTAATCTCTGTAGCTCAACCAGGCTTACCAAACTCATTAGGCAGTCTGGTTTGGCGCATCCGTACTCACATTAGTCTATAGAAGTGCAGTACAGAGCATCCTAGCGAGCTGCATCACATCTTGGTGTGGTAAGTGCACTGTGACAGACAGGAGGGCCCTGCAAGAGATATCTGAAAAAGCCCAATGCATCATAGGCACCAGCCTACCTGCCATGCTGACCATACAGAACGTGTAGAAAGGTGCCAGAAAAGAGGTAGTAACAACATGAAGAATCCCACCCACCTTAGTCATGGACTGTCCCAGTTCCATCAAGGATGAGGCTACATAACATCCATGCCAGGACCACCAGACTCAAAAACAGTTACTTTCCTCATGTCTTAAGGCTGATTAACACCGCTATCCATTAACTCCACCACTAGTTTATTATTTCCTGTCAGTCACCTTATGTACAACATAGTGTCACTTTATGGACCTATAATCAAACTATTTACAGTATATAAGCTGTTTTATTATTATCGTGTTCTTTATCGTTTGTGTTTTTTTGCACTGCGTTAGATCGGGGGTAGCTATTATTTCATTCTCCTTTACACTTCTGTACAGGAAACGACATTAAACAATTTTGAATCTCTTATGTCATGGTCCAGTCTTTCTTGCTTCAAAGGGATGTAGCAAAGATTCTAAATCACTCCAATTTTAAGTCCTGCAATATCATCTGAAGGTTCACTAATGTTGAAACCAAGGTTACAAAATCTTTTAATCATGAGATGTTGAGTAAATGCGAAATGTTGATCACTGAGTATTTAAAGTGAACTTTTATGAATATCTCTACCCCCAGGCAAGAATGTTACATGGAGGTCTGCTTGTTTCAGACAAAGACTTATTGCTCTGTGTTTTGAAGGTTGGTGGCAAATGCTTTCACCCAAGAGAAATCTGTTGCACAGTTCAAACTCTCCAAGTTTAAATCTGTTGCCAGAAACTACCAGAACTATATCTGTGAGACATCTGTTCCTGTTATACTTGCCTCTAGCTCCCTGTTGTTTTGGCACCTATAATGCAAAAAAAAGTGTCAAGCAACAGTAGTTGTTGTGTGTACTGTGACTAGTGAGGAACAAGCTGTTCTTTCTCAGAGCACAGTTACAATCCTTATGAGCTCATCTACATTAAGGATGTTTCAATTATCCTGGATTTCTACTTAAATCCCTCTATAATTATGTTGAGCACTCTCTCCCTAATATGGAATAGATGGTACACTTATTTTTTTGATATATCACAGTTTGATTAACTTTCTAGATATGACCATAAAATCAGTTCATATTTTACAATATTGTTTCAAAACTTATTTAACAGGCATGAAACATTGTTTTCCACCTTTTGCATTTTTGTTTTACAACCCAGTTATGATATTGTTAAGGTTTCAAGTTGAGTGGTTATTAGCTTTGTGTCACATTTTAATTTTTCCTTGATATTACACTTCCCTTTGCCAGATTGACCACATACACATGTGTAAATTATTCCCCATTGTAGTAAACACAAATAATTTCATATATTAGTTTGCAAGCACTAATCGGTACTTGTCAGTAATGTCATTAAGGACACATTTTTAGTTGCTGGCTTTAATGGGAATTACATCAAATGCAATTGAACCTTAGTTAAACATGTTTTAAGGTGGGAGAACATTTTACTTAAATTAGAATCGAAATGATGAACGAAACGGATGTGATTCCATTGATTGAGAGTAATTTACTTTTGCCTTTCTTAATAGATTTTTTCCTTCCTCACTGTTATGCTTTAGACACATATTCAAAGAAAAAAAAAACACAGGAGCCAAACTATACTTATGTACTCAGCTTCTCTTTAGTAAGGCACTCTCATATGATGTGGTGGCATAATGATGTATGCCTTTCACATACTTCTTACATATAACCTGTAATGAATTGTGTAAACAACAAAGAATGCTTAAACAAACAATATATTTACAATATTACTCAAATATTACCAAATACTATGCACTCTTCCCACAGTATACTATATAATACCAGTTCTATATTGACATCAGAATCAGGTTTACTATCACTGACATGTGATGTGAAATTTGTTAGCACAGCAGTTCAATGCAATACATAATATAGAAGAGAGAAAAAAAGAAAATCAAATTAATAATAAAATAACTAAATAAGTAAATCAATTACAGTATACATATATTGAGTAGATTAACAAATGTGGAAAAAACAGAAATACGGTATTTTTTAACAAGTGAAGTAGTGCCCAAGAGTTCAATGTCCATTTAGGAGTCAAATGGCAGATGAAGAAGCTGTTCCTGAATCGCTGTCATGCAGTGATGCAGCCTGTCAGAATGTTCTCCACGTACATCTATAGAAATTTTTGAGTGTATTTGTTGACATGCCAAATCTCTTCAAACTCCTAATGAACGTCCACAGCACAGTAAATGTTAAACTGTCCCATTCTGGCCTAAGTATTTAATTGCTGTGGAGGATTTCTTACTCTTGTGGGATAACATCTTTCTTGACAAGGAGTGTCACTTTACTTAGCAGGTGAGACTTCTGGCTGTGAAACAGTCTCACATTCTGGGGCCTCCTCTGTGGTAACTTTAGGAGTTGCCTCTGAGACTGCAGGAAGTGGTTCTGACAGTGATAGCCATCTTTCTTCTCTAACAATTAACTCTGATCTCCTCAGCTGATCAATGTGTCACCTCCAGATGATATCAGAAGCATTCTCCACTGTGTAGGCGAGTGGTCCTGTTCTGTCCTTAACCTGTCCAAGCACTAATATTTGATCACCTCTACAGTCCATCGCCAGGGCTCCTTGTCCAGAAGTGAAACATCGAACCTCCTTGCTTGAGAAGCCCTCAACATATCTCAGCTGATTGTCCTGCTACTCCTTCTGAGATTGGGTTTGAGGAGATTCAAGCATGAGTGCAAAGGATGGCCCAGGAGCAGCACAGCTGGTGAGTTGTTGGTTGTAGAGAGTGCTGCACTGTGATGTACAAGTAGGAAATTGGCAAGTTTCTGATTCAGTGTCAGTGTAACATGTCCTGCTGACTTTGCTTGCAGTGTGTTCCTTAGACCCTGGACAAACTTTTCGCCAAACCCACATAGCTGGGTGATACAGTGCAGATGTAATAGTTTTATTCCATTCATTTTTAAGAAGGATTAAAACTGTTCCAGAACAAGCTGTGGTCTGCAGTTGCTGACTAAGTGTTCTGGAGAAATAGGCCCTGAGAAGAGCCTACTCAATACATTAACAGGGCGTGAGGCTGCTGTGGAGGATATCAGGAACACTTCTGGCCACTTTGTGGCTGCATTCACTACCACCAAGAAAGTTGTTCCAAAGAATTATCTGGCAAAATTCACAGGAGTCCTCCACTAGGGATAGAGAGGCACTGCTCTTGGCATTTTCTGGACGTGTTGGCAACCTCAACAGTACATGGCAAACTTTTTGATTTGCTGATCTACAACAGTCCACCAGACAGAGCTTCAAGCCAATGCATTCATTTTGACCACCCCTAGATGACTGGCAGGCAGCTCTTCCAACAGTTTAGTTCTCTGGATGGTGTAACAATTCTCAATCCCCACATAAGGCAACATCTGTAAAGGGCATGGTTATTTCGGCACTGGTAAAAATGGGGAAACTGAAATTTACTGTTCCACATTCAAGCCATTTTGGTTGTCTTGTCGACTTAAGACAATGTGTGGTCTTTCCTGGTTTCCCTTTGGATCATCTCTGCCATAAAAAGGAGATTTTTGATTTGCATTAGTGAGAATATGTCAAGAAGAGTGTCCTTGTTTGTAAATTTTCAGTTATTTCCTTTTCCAAGTGTAGATACGACAATCCATCAGGATTTCTACGATTAATTGTCCTCTTGAGTTCTATCTTGTAACTGTGTCCTGCAAGAAACAGAGCTCATCTCTGCATTCATACTACTGCTGTTGGTGGAACACCCAGCCGTGGACTGAAAACGGACACTAGTGGCTGATGATCAGTAATGAGGTTAAACTCTCTCCTATACAAACACTGGATGAAATATTTTACATCCCAAACCAGACTCATAGTTTCTCTGTTAACCTATGCATACATTTTCTCTGCGGCAGTAGGGAACATGATGCAAAGACTGTGGGGTGTTCACTTCCATCAGTCATAACATGTGACATGACTGCACCTGCACCATAAGGTAAAGCATCACAGGCAAGCTTCACTGGACGATGTGGATCATAACGTCTGAGTACAGTGTCTTACATCACTATTTATTTGCCTTTTGGAAAACCACTTCTAACTGCTTTGTCTATTGACATTTCTCCCGGATCATTAGAAATGGATTCAAAGGGCAGAGTACACTGGCCAGGTTTGGCAGGAAGCTGTTATAGTATTTGACAAATCCTAAAAAGGACTGCAATCATGACAAATCCTTTGACCTTGGGGAATCCATCACTACTTAGATTTTCTCAGCACACTTGTGTAATCTTGTGCATCGGTAGTGTGACCACAGTGGATGATAATTGGTTTAAAGAATTCACACTTGTCACATCATGCTCTGAGCCCATAATCCTCTAATCTTTTTAACACAGACCTGAGAGTTTGGAGCTGTTCCTTGTCACCCTTGCTAGTAACAATGATGTCATTCAGGTAACACTGAGTGCTTGGGCAGCTTTGCAGTATCTGGTCCATATCCTTCTGCCAGAGTGCAGGTGCAAATGCTGCTCCGAAAATAAGCCCATTATAACAGTAAAGCCCTTTGTGAGTGCTTATGGTGAGAAACACTTTGCACCCTTCTTCCATCTCCATCTGTAGGTCAGTCAGTGGGTGCCGTCCCGAATCCGGGGTTGGCAGCTATGCACCTCCATCTTCTTCCATCATGCGCTCTTTTCCTGGCCTCAGCATAACTCAACCCAGTCCATTGCCTCACATCATCATACCAAGTGGTTCGCTGCCTTCCTCTTTCACTCTTCCCTTCTATCATCCCTTCCAATAACAATTTCTGCAGTCCACCACTTCTTAACAAGTGCCCGGCATATTCCAGCTTCCTTTTCTGCACATTCTTCAGCAACTCCTTTTCTCTCCTCGCTCCCTTCAACACTTCCATATTACTGTAGGTACATATCTGTAGGTAGGCCTCAGCTAAGTCCACTTTACTGAAGTATTTCCCACCAGGAAGGTTTGCAAAGGCATCCTCTATCCAGGACAGAAGGTAGTATCAGTACTAGGTTGATGGTGACCTTAAAAATACCACAGATGCTGCCAGACCATTTCTTCATTGTTATTGGGACAACTGGCATTGCCCATGGGCTCCACTCAAATTTGGAAAGATTCCTGAAGCCTCTATGTGATCTAACTCACTGGCTACTTTATCACAGATGGTACAAGGAACCGGATGGGTTTTGTAAAACTTTGGTGTGACAGTTTCATTTAACACTGTTTTACCCTTGATATGTTTGAGTTTGCCAATGCCATCCTTGAACACAGCTGTGGTATCATCCAGTACTTTTCTTAATTTGCTTTACGTTGACCCTATTGCAGGGATGTGGATGCATCTCCAATCAAGTGTCTCAGCCAATTATGGTCCCACAATGCTCGCACTCCTGTGTTTACTACATACAAGTCCAATGTGGCTTGTTGGTTGTTGCATGTCACTGTTATGAATGTCATTCCCACAGGAGTTACCTTTTCTCAAGTATAAGTAGTCAGTTGGCTACCTGCAAGCTTCAGTTCAGTATCTCTGGAATGCTGTTCAAACTCATGTTGTGTAGTGACTGAAACAGCTAGTCCAGTGGCCAATTTCATTTTAGTTAATTTGCCGTTCACTTCTGTTGTTTCCATGGTTCTTCCTTCTGTTGGGAAGAGAAATTTCTGGGTTGTATACTGCATACATACTTTGGTAATAAATGTACTTTGAAATGTATGTGTTTAAAAAAACAAGAGGACCGGCACTGTAGGGTTGTGAATGGCTAAGACAACTACAACTTGATTGGAGATCCATTCCCTATCTGCATGCCATATCCCCTGCAATAAAGTCAACTGGAAGTGAATTAGGAAAGGTACTGGATGATGCCACATCTGTCACCATGCTGTACACCAGGAACCATTGCCCAACAGGTGTTGGTGCCAACCCCTGTGCCTCTGGTTGGAAAGCATATTGAACAAGGAAGGACAATGCTGCTCAGAGGAATTGTGAGAGCGACAAAAGCAGTGATCTGACTGCAACCTGTCTGGGAAAGCTCCTAATGTGTTAATCAGGTGAAATGTGGCTTGGTTTTAAGTTAGAAATGGAGCTTCAGGAAAGTTGCAAGCATTTGGCTTTTGTAAGTATAAAAAACAGAATCTACTTCGCCTGCATTAAGGTTATTACACGAACTTCAAGTGGAAGACAAAAAGCTGATTGTAAAAGTAGATGCAAAGGCCAAAGCCCAGATGGAGAAATGGAAGGCTAAAAAGAAAGAAGTCAATGGAGAAATGAAAAAAAGAGGATTCATCAGATGATGTTGTGGATGAGGAAATCAAGAGGAAAAATCAGGTTGTGAAGTGATCAATAGAAGAATTAAGAAGAAAATACTGCTGTGAACTAAGTAGACCTCCCCAAGATCAAGATGCACAAACTAGAAGAAAGGTGAAGGAGAAGAAAAATGTCCAGAGCTGTCAGAACCACTTCCTGCAGTCTCAGAGTCAACTATAACAATAACTACATAGGAGGCCCTAGCACCTGAAATTGTTTTCAGAGCCACAAGTCTCACTTGCCAAGTAGAGTGACCTCCCTTGACAGGAAAGACATTATCCCACCACAGTAAGATATCCTCCATAGTGATTAGATCTTCAGGCCTGAATGGGACAATTTAAAATGTACTATGCTGTAACTGTCTATATAGAAGTTGTATTATATAGTATACTATATACAGTTTATATAAGTTAAGATGCATTCTATATTGAACTAGAGTTTATAGCTAAGCAGGGAGGAGTGTTGTGTATTTAATATTTCAGGAATATTTGAGTAAAATTGTAAATAAATTGTTTGATAAGCATTTTTGCTCATATAAATACTTCATTTTGAGTTATAAGCTCGTGAATAGCATATATCATCACGCCACCATATGATATATACATGCCTTAGTTAAAGTAATAAAATGAACTAAATCTCAAGTCTCTTGGGCTCCCTTCTTTTTCTTGCAATTATATTTAACACATAACACTATCATTTTACATTTTTACATTTTACAAAAGTAATGATTATTAAAATGTTAATTATTTTAAATCTATTATTTCAAGAATTTTACATTTTTGCATTTAATAATCTTTAATTGCATAATTAATTAAATCTAATTCAACTGTTTTTAACAAAGACATACATTTGCAAAGACCTTTGACACAATTCACTGGCTGCGGCAGGGAAGTCTTCAGCAGAACTGAATCCTTGAAGCTACAAAAGATTTCTTGTAGCCATGGGGATCATGGGAAGGACAAAAGCAGAAGATATGGAGATATAAGAAACTGCAGATGCTGGAATTTGGTGCATTAAAAAAGCTACTGGAAGAGCAGGTTGGTGGATCGAGCTGTATAAGCAAAGGGATGGTGGACATTTTGGGTAGAGACCCTGCATCAGGCCTCCAAGCAGAAAATGTGGGTCAGGTTAAGAACAATCAGACCATTTGACGTTTAAACTCCACAGCTGAACTCAACTATGCCAAGCTGAGGATCCAGGTACATTTTATGTTTCAGTTGTGCAAATGCCATGTCTATGCAACCAGTTGATTGGAATGGCCTCTCTCCAATGTTTTATGTGGACATGGATGTTAAGCATTAAATATTGTAGAGTAAATAGTAAATTGCACCATTGGTCATCAGCTGAAGGGCCTGCTATTGGTCAAGGTCAACCATGGACATGGCTTCCCAGTTGTCTACATAATATGCAAGCCATCTGTTGCCCAGGCAGCAAGCTCCCTCTCTCCACACAGCTGATTGATCCAAAGGAATGGTAGAGACTAGTACGGTTTGCATCAGTGGCATAGCAGAAGTTGGCAGTAGGTGTTGAACTCAACATAGGACCTTCTTAGGGATTCCAGTTCCAGATTTTTCCTCAGGGTTTAGTCCTGAAGGCTTCCCCATGTATGGGTTATAGCCACAAGGCAGCAGAGGTTTCCTTCTCCTAGATGAACTGGCAGCTACAACTGATGAGCTCCATCTACCCAAAGAGACTGGTAACCCACCTTTGCCCCTTCTCCGGTCAGTAGACCTGGTTCCGTTAAGCTTAAAAGCTAAGTCACAAGTGAAAGTCAGGAGCTGCACTTGGTTGTCAGAGGCTTTTTGAGATGCATGTCACTGGAAATATTTAATAGGTAGTGGGAGCTTATCCCCACCATGACACTGGGCTATAACAACCTTGAGGAACCTGATCACCAGTGCTATACTTACTGTACTTGGTGTAAGAATAACACATTGTCTCAATCACCAGGGCACATGATTTGAGACTGGAAGAGTTATAAGTGTTTCAGTTAAACACCATAGTTTAGAATTAATGAGCAGTGCTCTAATAAACAAACAAAATGTAACATGTGGCAACAGTTATGTAAGTGAAAAGAAATCTATATTATTCAAAGGTGTGGGCACTGAATTTATAAAATAAAAAATGCTTGTGTCTGCGTGCAATAGATGGCAATCAACTCTGCAGAAGCTCAGTGTATAACAAACTGGAAATAAATGACAATGTGGAAGCATTCAGAAAACATAAAAACAAAGTGTAGAGCAATATTCAGTAGTTACTAAACTAAAGGAAAGTTCAGCTGTATCTTGCTGTTGACAGGCTAAAAGACAATAGGCTTTGTTTTCTAATTGTAAGGAATTTAGTGAGAACAAAATTAAAATCCTAATGTGGCATTTGGAAGATTCCACAGAATTCACACTGTCATTGGATTCAAATATACACATTCCAAATCTAAGGCAAAAGCAAGGAGACACTTTTTATGCAACACACATCAAAGTTGCTGGTGAACGCAGCAGGCCAGGCAGCATCTCTAGGAAGAGGTACAGTCGACATTTCAGGCCGAGACCCTTTGTCAGGACTAACTGAAGGAAGAGTTAGTCCTTGGAAGGTTTCCAGGTGCAGGCCTGGGCAAGGTTGTATGGAAGACCAGCAGTTGCCCATGCTGCAAGTCTCCCCTCTCCATGCACCGATGTTGTCCAAGGGAAGGGCATTAGGACCCATACAGCTTGGCACCAGTGTCGTCGCAGAGCAATGTGTGGTTAAGTGCCTTGCTCAAGGCCACAACATCCTGCCTCAGCCAAGGCTCAAACTAACGACCTTCAAATCACTAGACAAACACCTTAACCACTTGGCCACCCGCCAACACAATTATCACTCCCAACATTTGAAGAAATCATGCCAGCTTTGAGGTGAACTAAAGCTATTGAAATATAAAGCTTGATGTATATAGAATTTTGACTGTTGACAACACCTAACACACAGCTTATTTCATTACTATCTTTTGATGAAAGACAAAACACATTTCATTAGGAAATAAAGAATGCACAAGAGACTATAGATGCTGGAATCTGGAGTGGCAAACAATCTGTTGGAGGAACTCAATGGGTTAAGTGGCATCTATTGGGGTGAAAGAGAACATCCGCAATTCTTTTCCCTTCAGAGATGCTGCTTAAGCCATTGAGTTCCTCCAGCAGACTAACTGTTGTTTCGTCAGAAAATAGTTGTGTTTTATGGTGCATATAAAGGAACAGTATTCATAGCAAGTAGTACCTATGGATTGAATAACAAAGGACATCGCTATGAGTGGCACACTGGGACAGGCAGTTAAACTGACATCTCACACCAGAGACCTGGGTTCTGTTTCGACCTTGGGTACTGTCTGTGTGGAGTTTGCATTCTCCCAGTTACTGCATGGGATTCTTCCAGTTGCTTTTGTTCACTTCCACATCCCAAAGATGATAGGTAGATAGGTTCGGTGGCCACTATCAATTGTCCTGATATGTAGGTAAGTGGTAGAATCTGTGTGATTGGGGAAAATGGGGGGAGAATAAAATAAAATTAATATAAGATTGAAGTAAATGAGTGATGGATAATCAATGCAGAATCAATGGGAGCCCATTTCCATGTTGTATCTCTCTATAACTTTATGACAATCACAAAGCAATGGAAACAATCTGAAAGGCTAAGATCCAGCTGACAGGTCAAAACAGAGAAAATAACTCCAGTTTTTTGGAATACTGGATGTCCAAGTGGAGAGAAAGCCAAGACCAGAAAATTTTACAGCAACAGTAGTGCTGGGCAAAGGAGAGGCAGTGGATGTCATTTACTTGGATCTTCAGAATGCATTTGATAAGGTGCAATGCATGAGGTTGCTTAACAAGATAAATTCCTAAGTGTTACAGGAAAGATATGGCATGGATAGTGGAAAGGTTGACAGGCAGGAGGCAGGAAGCAGTGAGTGGGAATAAAAGGGCCCTTTTCTGGTTGGCTGCCAGTGAATAGTGGTGTTCCTCAGGGGTCAGGTTTGGGACTGATACTTTGTACATTGTTTGTCAATGATTTAGATAATGGAATTGACAACTCTGTGGCAAAGTTTGCAGGTGATATGAAGATAAGTGGAGGGGTAGGTAGTGCTGAGGAAGCAATGTGATTGCAGCAGGATTTAGACAAATTGGAAGAATGGTCAAAAAAGTAGCAGATCGAGTACAGTGTTGGGAAATGTATAATGCATTTTGGTAAAAGGAAAATAGTGTGGACTATTATCTAAATGGGGAAAGGGTTCAAACATCAGAGGTGCAGAGGGACTTAGGGGTCCTCATGCAAGACTCCCAGAAGGTTAATTTACAGGTTGAGTCTGTGGGAACAAAGGCAAATGCAACGTTGGCACTTATTTCAAGGGGAATAGAACATAAAAGCAAAGAGATAATGCTGAGCCTTTATAAGACACTAATCAGGCTGCACTTGGAGTATTGTCATCAGTTTTGGGCCCCATATCTCAGAAAGGATGTGTTTTCATTGGAGAGGGTCCAGAGAAGATTCACAAGGATAATTCTGGGAATGAAGCGATTAACTTATGAGGAGCATTTGTACTTACTGGAATTTAGAAGAATGCAGGGGAATCTCATTGAAACCTACTGAATGTTGAAAGGGCTAGATAGGGCGGATGTGGAGAGGATGTTTCTTCAAGTGGGGGGGTACCCAGGACTAGAAACAAAACCTCAAAATTGTGGGATAACCTTTTAGAATAGAGTTAAGGAGGACTTATTTTAGCCAGAGAGTAGTGAATTTGTGGAATGCTCTGCCACAAACTGCAGTGGAGGCCAAGTCCGTGGGTATACTGAAGGTGGAAGTTGACAGTCTTCTGATTGGTCAGGGTATCAAAGGATACGGTAAGAAGGCAGGTGTATGGGGTTGAGTGATCAGCCATGACTGAATAGCAGAGTGGACTCGTGGGCTGAATTGTCTAATCTGCTCCTATGTCTTCTGGTCTTACGGTTGAACAGCTCAAATCACCAAGGGACAAGGAACACTAAGCAAAAACACAATATTCTTTCATTCCTGACATGTCAGATGTAATGGCAGTCTGAGAGAATAGACATAGTCATAGTCATTGTCATACTTTACTGATCCCGGGGGGAAATTGGTTTTCGTTACAGTTGCACTATAAATAATAGATAGTAATAACACCATAAATAGTTAAATAGTAATATGTAAATTATGCCAGGAAATAAGTCCAGGACCAGCCTATTGGCTCAGGGTGTCTGACCCTCCAAGGGAGGAGTTGTAAAGTTTGATGGCCACAGGTAGGAATGACTTCCTATGATGCTCTGTGTTGCATCTCGGTGGAATGAGTCTCTGGCTGAATGTACTCCTGTGCCCAACCAATACATTATGTAGTGGATGGGAGACATTGTCCAAGATGGCATGCAACTTGGACAGCATCCTCTTTTCAGACACCACCGTGAGAGAGTCCAGTTCCATCCCCACAACATCACTGGCCTTACGAATGAATTTGTTGATTCTGTTGGTGTCTGCTACCCTCAGCCTGCTGCCCCAGCACACAACAGCAAACATGATAGCACTGGCCACCACAGACTCGTAGAACATCCTCAGCATCGTCCGGCAGATGTTAAAGGACCTCAGTCTCCTCAGGAAATAGAGACGGCTCTGACCCTTCTTGTAGACAGCTTCAGTGTTCTTTGACCAGCCCAGTTTATTGTCAATTCGTATCCCCAGGTATCTGTAATCCTCCACCATGTCCACCTTGACCCCCTGGATGGAAACAGGGGTTACCGCTACCTTAGCTCTCCTCAAATCTACCATCAGCTCCTTAGTCTTTTTCACATTAAGCTGCAGATAATTCTGCTCACACTATGTGACAAATGGCTGATATTAGAGGTTAGATGGCAATGATCTCATTCTTATAAAGTATATTTCAAGGAAATGTTGTGTTCTGAGCAAGCCTATCACATAACAGGTAAAAAAAAACTTTTATTTTACAGGTAGATATTTCAATTGAAGACTTTGAGGGTCAGGTATATTACAGGATGTAGAGTTGACAGCATCTTTGCCTCTCTAAAGCATTCAACTGCAGAAATAAACTATGACAACATAGACAGATATCTATTAGCAGCTCTACATAGAAGTCAGAAATACCACAGTCACCAACTCTTACAGCAAATTTATAAGAAACACCTTTGTAGAAAACCAGCAAAAGTTACTTTTGAAGCTTCAGAGGTATGACTTTAATCTGAGATATAAAACATGGAGAATTAATATTAGCAGATGTATGATCTCAGTTGTTGCCACAGGAGAGAAAAAGATGGGAGATTTTGATGTGAATATCCATTGCCTGGTTAATGTGATACATCTAATATAAATAAGAATACTTTAATTCAAAGCTTCAAAGTTTTATTTTATTGTCAAAATATGCATGTACAGTACAACTCTGATATTCCTCTTCATGTTTAAGTCAAAAAATTAATTGATTTGAAAGAAAAACATAAACAACAAAAGTTTATTGGTGTCACATCGGGGGGGCGTTGGGAACGGACCCAAATGCAAGACACAGCTGGAAGACCCGGAGTCCTGATTCCACGGACCGGACCGTGAACTGGAATGCGGATTTTACGGACCGGACCATGACAATTGCACTATCACCATTTCAGAGTTTTTTCCAAAATCTTTCTTCAACCTGAACAGACTTCAAGTACTGAGAAGAAATATCAAGCAAGTAAATTCAAATATTTGTTTTAGATAACTTTGCCTTCACAAAAGCATAAAGAAAACTGATGTCTTGAAGTTTTTGAATCTCTGAGAGCTACATTTACATTCAACCTGGACTCCAGGAATAAACATTTTCACAAATCAGAAAATCCAATGCAGGTTGGTGAAGGATTCCTGAAAGGACCATTGAAGCAAAATGTAACAGTCATCATTACTATAGTGCTGCATGGACTACAATTCTGTTCATCAGAATCAGATTTATTATCACTTAGGTGACTGAAATTTGTTGTTGTGCACAGTACATTGCAAAGACATGAAATTACTATAAATTATTAAACTAAATAGTGAAAAAATTAATAACAAGGTAGTTCATTTTAGTGACATCACATTTTGCATGTGAACAAATTCTATACTGAAATTCACTATGCCTTTTGAATAACATGTCAACATAAAGTCACCAGCACTGTCAATGGTTTTGAAAAGACAGGTGCCGTAGAGATACACATATCAGAGAGACCAAAATTCTAAGAAAAATCCTATATGTTTAGTTTAAACAGTGGCTTATGGAAAATACTCAAACATAACCTGACCTTCTGCATTTTCAAACCAGACAGTGAGCAGATCGTTGTGGCATGTTTATTTCCTGAAGGACTAGCAGTGGACACCTGAATACCTGAATATGGTGATTATGGACACACCTTGAAGAGAAATGCAGCATTTGAATGAGATTGATGTGAAGGTGAGTGCACAGAGTCAATGGAAACCATGTGAATGTAAAGCACAGATCAAAACAGTTACAACAGGAATTCTGCAGATGCTGGAAATTCAAGCAATACACATCAAAGTTGCTGGTTAACACAGCAGGCCAGGCAGCATCTCTAGGAAGAGGTACAGTTGACGTTTCAGGCTGAAACCCTTCATCAGGACTAACTGAAGGAAGAGTTAGTAAGAGATTTGAAAGTGGGAGGGGGAGGGGGAGATCCAAAATGATAGGAGAATACAGGAGGGGGAGGGATGGAGCCAAAAGCTGGACAGATGATTGGCAAAGGGGATATGAGAGGATCACGGGACAGGAGGCCCAGGAAGAAAGACAAGGGGGGAGGAACCCAAAGGATGGGCAAGGGGTATAGTCAGAGGGACAGAGGGAGAAAAAGGAGAGTGAGAGAAAGAGATGTGTGTATAAAAATAAATAACGGATGGGGTACGAGGGGGAGGTGGGGCATTAGCGGAAGTTAGAGAAGTCAATGTTCATGCCATCAGGTTGGAGGGATGTTCACATCCACAAATGCACTGGGCTGTCTGTACCACTTTCTGCAACGCCCAGCGATCAAGGTTGGTGCAGTTCCCATACCAGGTGGCGATACAGCCAGTCAGTATGCTCTCAATGGTGCCCCTGTAGAAGGTCTTGAGGACTTGACGTTCCATACCGAACTTCTTCAGCCGCCTGAGGTAGAAGAGATGATGTTGTGTTTCTTTTTTTGGCACAAAGCAGATGTGTACAGTCCAAGTGAGATCATTGGTGATGTGTATACTGAGGAACTTCTAACTATTCACCCTCTCAACTGCAGACCCATTAATGTTGATTGGAGCGAGCCTGTCTCCATTCCTCCTGTAATCCACAATCAGCTCTTTTGTTTTTTTTGGACATTGAGGGAGAGGTTGTTATTCTAGTGCCACTGTGTCATGGTGTCAACCATGACTCTGTGGGCTATCTCATTACATGCTATCTTGTATGATGAATGTGAAATCTTGTTCTCTCATTCTATCTCATCATGGCCCTTGCTCTTTATTTGTTTACTTGCACTACTCATGACAAACAAGGGGTTTTCAATTTATGTTAGTATATTTGAACAATAATAAACTAATTACAAATTACCAGTCACCAATGATTAACCATTGTAAATTGTCCCATGTGCAGGTAAATGGTAGAAACTGACAGGAAAGTGGGAAGGATAGGTTACATGAAAATAATTGAGGGGATAGGATTGTTCTGAGAGCTGGCATAGTCTCATTGGGCTGAATGGCTGTTTTCTAGGAAAGATGAAGACTGAGACATTTTCAAGGAGCTCTGTGATTGAAGGTTAACTTTAGTTGGGATTAGTTGCTTTTATACATACAGTTCTTCAACACAACAACTAAATAAAGGCAGGTTCTGCAGAGGGGAGATAGGGAAGAGAAGGAGAGTGATAAGGGCTCTATTCTGGTAACTTTGTCCATGAAGAATATAAGCAATATGATGAGTAGGCTACATATCTCCTTGAACTTGTTTTGCTAAGCAATAAGATCTTAGCTATTCTGCTCGTTGCCCTCAACTTCAATTTCCTGCCTGATACTCCAACTTGATTCCACTATGGACCACAATAATCAATCGATCTCAGTCCTGCATATGCTTAATGCATGGCATGCTTTATATGAAAGGCAGTCACATATCTATAAAGTCACAACAAGCGACGGTATGTAGGCAGTATTTAAGGAGGTAATGCATTACAAAGAGACATTGATAATTTAAGCAAATGGACTAAATAGTGGCCAAATGTGAAGTCATTTTTTAAGAATAAAAAGAACACAACATAATATATTTTAAACAAGTAGAAGATAGAAACAGGTGAGTTCCAATGAGACTCATCAATGGTTCCATTGTACCAATTGTTAAAATCCTTGCAGAGACTGTACATTCAATTGATGCAAAACTCCCGAATTTTTCCACTAATTAGTTTTAATCTTAAAAACCTGGATCAGAATTATAATTAGGTTTAATATCATTGGCATATGTTGTTAAAATTATAGTTTTGTGACAGCAGTACATTGCAATACACAATAATAAAAGAAAACTATAAATTACAATAAGAAATATATATAAAATAAATTAAATAAGTGCAAAAAGAGAGCTCAACTAATCATTTGTATCTTTTATAGCTAAAAAATAAAGAATATCTTCATATTTGAACACTCTGATCCACTAATTTTAAACACAAAAGGTTCCGTAGATGCTGGATATCCAGAGCAATTTGTTGGAAGAATTCAGGAAGTCAGGCAGCATCGAGGGGGAGCAACAAACAGTCAAGGCTGGAAAGGAAGGAGGGAAACGTAAAAAGAAGAAGATAGGGGTGGGGGGAGGGTAATTAATAAACTTGGCAGGTGGTAGGTGAAACCAGATGAGGGAAATGTGCAAGGGTAGGTGGGGGAGAGGGATACGAAATGAGAAACTAAGAGGTGATAGGTAGAAGAAGAAGGAATCTGATAGGAGTTTGGACCATGGGAGAAAGAGAAGGAGAAGAGGCATCAGAAGAAGATTATGGTCAGGTGATGAGAAGAGAAGGGGTAAGAGGGGAGCCAGAATCAGAAGGGGCAAAGAGAGAAAGGAGAAGTGGTAGAAATTACGAGAAGTTAGAGAATTTGAGCCACAAAAGGCAGGATTTCCCAGTGGTCATGCACTTTAATTCGACTTTCCAACCCCATTCTGAATGTCAGTCCATGGCCTCCTCAATTGCTACAGAGAGGCCACCCACAGGTGGAGGAGTAACATCTCATATCCTGCCTGGGTTGCTTTCAACCTGACCGCATGAACATTGATTTCTTTAACTACTGTTAATTTCTCCCCCTCCCCTTTCTCTATTTTCTTATTCACTATTATGTCTCCCCTCTTACTCCCTCTTTTCTCTTCACGTGCCAATCATCTCCCTCTAGTGACCCTCCTCCTCCCTTTTTTTTCCATGGTCCACTCTCCTCTCTTAACAAATTCCTTCTTCTTCTGCCCTTTAACTCTTCCACCTCTCACCGCTTGGCTTCTCACTTCTTCCACCCTCCACTACCCACCTGCCTTTTACCTCACCTGGTTTCACCTATCACCTGCCAGCCTGTACCCCTTCCCCTCCCCCTTCTGATTCTGGCTTTCTCACCCTTCCATTGCAGTCATGAAGAAGGAAGTCAGTCTGAAACATCAATTGTTTATTCCTCTCATAGATGCTACCTGACCTGCTGAGTTCCTCCAGCATTGTGTGCGTGTTTGTGTGAGGCACTAGCTTACAGGTTTGAAGAAGCGTTTCAGAATTGAAGTATTAACACAGTTTATCTTTCCACAGATGCTGACTGATCGTTGATTGTTTCCAACATTTTCAGTCCTGATAATTATTTTTGATTTTGCTCTTAATCAGATACAACTTTTGAACTCTGTTAAATAAACACCGCTATGAAGCAAAAATAACAAGAACAAATCAAATATTGTGTATGGGTTGACTATAAAAGTGACTTTGGAGCCATTGAAGGGAAAGTAAGGGAATTACAATATTGTTGAAGTGATATTCTATTAAAATAAATAGATTTTGTAATGGTATCATAAAACTGCTGCATTATCGTAAAAATACAACTGGCTCACTGATGTCCTTCAGGGTAAGAAGTTTGACTTCTGTTTGATCGATCTGCAGCTCTAAATCCACTACTGTTATTAACTCTGAATTGCCATTTGCCTACCCCACATTCCCAGCTCTGGGGCAATAAAAATGAGCAAGAAATGCCTGTGCAATAAGTGATAATACCTGCATGAAGAAATAAATACAGTATTTGTCAATGTTTTCAACTTTTAGAAAGTTAAATATAATTTAAAAATTCAGTGCTTGCTTTATATCTATTTTATTCACTGTATTTAATTACTTGTTCATTGTTGTTTACAAAACAATAGGGAAAGATCAAGGATGTGGAACTAATTAGATAACACTTTCAAAGAGCCAGCATTGACTTAATGGATCTGTTGGCTTCCACCTGTGCAGAATTATTCTCTGACTTAATGGTTAGTAATTCATCCTTGGGCACATTAACTAATTATGCAATATAGGAGTGTTTGTGTTTGGATTTAGTTTTCTAATCTGAATTCCATTAAAGTCAATGAAACTGAATTCTGTGAGCAGAGAGCTATGTGCATCAACCATTGTATTGTGCATCGTTCTATCCCCAAGCAAATCAAGGTGTTTTATTTTCAATTGTTATTTGAAACAAGTTTCTTTTCTGAATGCCATTGTCAAAGTATTAATCATTTAATCCAGAATGATATTTCTCAGACTTTACTGGAAGTTTTCTGTTCTTCTCTGTTCACAGGTTTTTTATAGTCTTCCTTCTCTGCTCATTTATTGAGCTGTGTGTTGTCAGTGTGGCATCCTAGAACTTGGTGAATTAAAGATCCAACAGACTTAACTTTGCAAATTATAAGCAAAAGGGATTCTGCATTTGCTTGAAATCTAGAACAACACACTCAAAATGTTGGAGGAAATCAAGTCAGACAGCATCTATAGAGGAGAATAAACAAGCGAGAGAACATCTGTAGATGCTGGACATCCACACAACACTCACAAAATGGTGGAGGAACTCAGCAAGCCAGACAGCATCTATGGAGAAGAATAAACAGGCAACATTTCTGGCCAAGACCCTTCATCAGGACTAGAGAAAAAAAGATGAGAAGTCAGAGTATGAGATCCTGCTGAGATCCTCTAGGGGAATAAACAGTTGAATTTTTGGGTGGTGACCCTTCACTGGGACTGTTTATTCCCCTCCACAGATGCTGTCTAACTTGCCGAGTTCCTCCAGCACTTTGTATGTGTTAGCTTTGTAACTGGTGTGATTTAAGGATAAAACAAGATATAACAAAAGTAATGAGTGAAACTACAAAACTAGGTGAGATCACAAAGAACAAGAAGAATAAAGGAAAAGTGGGTACAAAAAAGAGAAATAAATAGTAGCTTAAAAAATTCATCAAAGAATTCATAGGAGATGATTTGCAACTTACATAAGTAACTTAACACTCCAGGGTTTCAACTTTTTCTGACTCTGCAAGCTTGAGTGCAACTTCGGAGCTATAAAGTGCCAATATAATATCCTTGAAGGAACAGTCCAACCTTAATGTGCTGAGCTTAATTTTTATTCATACAGACAGGTATTGATAAAAATATGGAAGAGGAACCAATAGGGGTATGGCAAGTGCCACAACCATGACTCGGCTGCGTAACAGATACAGCAATTGCTCTCATGAATATGCACGTATCAGCTAATTATTATTTCACTATGGCAGTATTTAATTCCCTTCTTTTCATTGTAGTGCTTGTCAAACCTTGAGCATCGCACAACAACATTACACCGTTTGCTTGCATTTGGCCTTGCCGGAGAATGTGGACTATCAAGTCAACTGATACTGAAGACAGGCAGTATTTGTTTTATATTTAGATATTCCTTTCAGTCGTGGTGATGGCATCTAGTTTTCCATTTGAGAGTTTTCATTAATGGTCCTGCTTGGCCAAGCATTTATTGTTTTCTTTTCCCTTAGAATACTGCCAGCATTATACCTGTGAACTATCGATCCGCTTCAGTGTCTCTCACATCGCACTTGGGCCATATCCGAACAAACTGACAGCAAGTCTCGACCACACAAAGATGGACCCAACAGAGAGAGAGCAGCTAACCTTGACCCTGAGATTCTACTTGGCCCCTGATCAGGTAGGGGATAAACTGCAGGCAATTAAATTTGTTCTGAGTGAAGTTACTGAAGCAGATTATCTCATCCCAACAAGCCCAGTCTCATCCAGAGGAACTGGTACCATCCCTCACAGCAACTGTTCAGCAGATAACCCACAGACAATTGGAGTCAGGTGTTTGCTATTTCTGCTCTCACAATCAGCATCCACAAACTCATTGCAGACAGCCTATGTCAGCTGACAATTAGCGTTCCTGTCAATGTAACTCAGCAGCCTCTGACCACCTCAGTCCCACTGGCCTGTCGAGCCTGATCCACCATTCAATAAGATCATGGCTGCTCTGGCATGGATTCATCTCCATCTACCTGCCTTTTCCCCATAACCCTTAATTCCCCTACTATGCAAAAATCTTTCCAACCTTGTCTTAAATATATCTACAGTGGTAGCCTCCAATGCATCATTGGGCAGAGAATTCCACAGATTCACCACCTTCTGGAAAAAGCACTTCCTCCTCACCTCCATCCTAAATCTACTCCCCCGAATCTTGAGGCTATGTCACCTAGTTCTGGTCTCACCTGTCAGTGGAAACAACTTTCCTGCCTCTACCTTATCATTCTCTTTCATAATTTTATATCCTTCTATGAGATCTTCTCTCATTCTTCTGAATTCCAACAAGTATAGTCACAAGCGATTCAATCTCTCCGCATAGTATAACCTCCTCATCTCTGGAATCAACCTGGTGAACCTCCTCTGCACTGCCTCCAAAGCCAATACATCCTTCCTCATGTAAGGAGACCAGAATTGCATGCAGTACTCCAGGTGTGGCCTCACCAGTAGCTTGTACAGTTGCAGCACATCTTCCCTGCTCTTATATTCAATCCCTCTAGCAATGAAGGCCAATGTTTCATTTGCCTTCTTGGTAGCCTGCTGTACCTGCAAACCAGCTTTTTATGATTCATGCAGAAGCACTCCCAAGTCCCTCTGCATAGTAGCATGCTGCAACGTTTTACCATTCAAATAACAATCGCTCTTCCATTCTTCCTTCCAAAGTAGATGATTCACATTTACTAACATTGTATTCCATCTGCCAGACCCTTACCCACTCGCTTATCTATATCTCTCTGCAGACTCTCTGTATTTTCTGCACAATTTGCTTTTCTGCTCAAGCTAGTATCATCAGCAAACTTAGATACACTATATTCAGCCCCTCTTCCAGTTTGTTAATGTATATCGTGAACAGTTGTGGGCCGTGCACAAACCCCTGCAGCACACCACTCACCACTGATTGCCAACCAGAGTAACACTCTTGTATCTCAACCCTCCGCTTTCTATTAGTTAGCCAATCCTCTATCAATGTTAATACATCAGCCCCAGCTCTATGCATTTTTAGCTTATGGATAAGTCTTTCATGCGGCAACCTACTGAACATCCTCTGGAAATCCAAGTAAATAATGTCCATCTGTTCCCCTCTATCTACTGTTCTCATTATGTCCTCAAAGAACTCCAGTAAGTTTGTCAAACAAGACCTGCCTTCGCTAAATTCATGCTGAGTCTGCCTGATGGGTCCATTTTTTTCTGGATGCCTCGCTATTTCTTCTTTAATGATAGCTTCAAGCATTTTCCTAACTATAGATGTTAAACTAACTGGCCTCCCAACTAACTGAAAAGTCTCTTTGAAAGTCTTCCACTGTTCCACCATATAGCCTGTGCTCCAGTCTACACTAGCCAAATCCTTCCTCACCCCATTGTAGTCTCCATTATTTAGGCATAATACACTGATTTTGGATCGTACTATTGCACTCTTCATTTGTATGAGAAACTCAGTCATACTGTGATCATTCTTTCCAAGAGGATCCTTAACTACAAGATCACTAATTTTACCTGTCTCATTGCACAGGACCAGATTTAAGATAACATGGTTTTGGAAGTTTTTGGGCTATATATGAGGACTGAGTGTCCTCATAATCTAATCTAATCTAATCTATATAGTTAATCAATCCAGTGTTCAAATGGGCCCTAGTAAAGTTCAGGCAGTTACAGAGTGGCCCAAACATTCCACAGTCATACAGGTATGGTGCTCCGTAGGCTTTGCAAACTTCTATCGTTGCTTCATCCGGAATTTTAGCTCTATCGCAGCTCCCATAAGTGCACTCACCGGCATGACCTCTGCAGGATCTCATTGAACGGACAATGCCGACCAAGCATTTTTGGAGTTAAAGCCTCGTTTCTCCATTGCCCTAGTGCTGTAACACGCAGACCTACCACAGCCATTCATTGTCGAGATGGATGCATCCATTGTTGGCATTGGAGATGTCCTCTCTCAGCGCTGTTCTGTGGATAGCTAGCTGTACCCTTGTGCCTTTCTTTCCTGTCACTTGACTCTGGCCAAGAATAATTATGACGTTTGTAACCGGGAACTTCTGGCTGTCAAGGACTCCTTACAGGGATGGCAACACTGGCTAGAGGGGGCAGAACATCCTTTCTCGGTTTGGACAAATCACGGAAACCTCTCCTACATTCAGGATACACAAGTGACTCAACTCCCATCCTGAACGGTGGGCTCTTTTCCTCACCCGGTTTTATTTCAGCCTCACCCATCATCCCGGCAGCAAGAATACTAAAGCTGATGCCCTCTCCCAACAGTTTGATGGATCTGCAGACAATGCAAATTCAGAGCCCATTCTTCCTTTCTTGTGCATTGCTGCTGTGGTAATTTGGCGAATAGAGGTGGAGGTGAGGGCCGCCCAACAATCGGACACAGTTCCCGAGGGGTACCTCCAAAATGGCTGTTTGTTCCTGCCACGGTGCAATCCAAAGTATTGGAATGGCATCACTCCTCCCATCTGGCTGGCTATCCGGAAATTCAACAGACCCAGGAGTTTATTAAGAGACAATTTTGGTGGCCATCTACGTCCCTGGAAGTCTACGATCTCATATCTGCCTGTCCCGCTCAGAACTAGATGTCACACCAGCGTCGTGTGGATCTTCTGTAACCCCTGCCTGTGCCCCACCACTGTTGATCCTGCCCCTTTGTGGATTTCATCACTGTTCTACCCTCTTCTAATGGAAATACCACCATTTTGGTCATTGTGGATTTATTCTCCAAGGCTGCCTATTTTATTGTCCTCTCTAAGTTCCCATCAGCTTGTGAGGCTGCCACACTTATGATTTAACATGTACATGGCTTTCCTCAAGGCATAGTGTTTGATCGTGGATTACAATTCACTTCCCAGTTTTGGAAGGCTTGCAGAAGCCACGGACAGCCTCTCACCTAGTTTCCACCCCCAATCCAATGGCCAGACTGAGAGAGTGAACCAGGAGGCAACCCTGCACTCGCTTGCCTCTTCCAACCTCATGCCTGGAGTTTCCAATTGGCTTGGGCAGAGATTACTCACAAAAACCTCCAATCATCCTCCACTGGTATCTCCCCCTTCGAATACCAGAAAGAATTTGAGCCACTGCTCTTCCTTGACCAGGATGTTCATGTAGAAGACCTTGCTGCTGAACAGCTGATCTAGAACTATAAGCACACCTGGAGCTGAACCAGGCCTTCTCTGCTGTGTGCCCAGAAACAACATGCCCAGAAGGCTGATTGGCACCACTGACAGGTGAGACCTTTCAAGCCAAGAGAGGAGGTCTGGTTGGTATCAAGGGATCTGCCCCTGAAAGTCGAGATCTGCAAATTGGCTTTGTGCTACATGGGACCATTTGTAATAGAAAATGCTGTCAACAAGGTCCTGTATAGATTGCGTCTACCAGCAGCAATGAAGATCCACCCAGTTTTCCATTTTTCCCTGCTCGAGCCAGTTACTATCTCTTCTCTGGCCCCAGTCACCCCAACTCCTCCTCCTTCCTGCTTGGTAGAGGGTTCACTAATGTAGCATCTACTGGCACCTCACTGGGTATGTGGTAAGATCCAGTACCTTATGGATTGGAAAGGGAATTGTCCTGAAGAATGTTCTTAGAGCCCAGCAAAGGACATCTTGGACAAGTCAATCATCTGGGACTTTCAATGAACACAGGTCTGTGACGCCTCAGGTGCTGCATCTAGGGAGGGTGGCCCTGTCACAACTACGGGCTCAGCTGCGCAGCAGATTTGACAATTGTGTTCATGAATATGCATGAGTCAGCTTATTATTATTTCATTATGATGGTATTTAACTCCCTTCTTTTCCTTGCAGCACTTGTCGAGACTTGAGTATCGCACAACAACATTACACTGCCTGCTTGCATTTGGCCTTGACTGAAGACAAGCAGCCTTCGTTTTATATTTAGATATTCCTTTCTGCTGTGGAGCTGGCATCTAGTTTTCCATTTGAGAGTTTTATTAACTGTCCTCTTTGGACTAACATTTATTGTTTTCTTTTCCCTTAAAGTACTGTTTGTAGTGAGGTCTGTGAACTATTGACCTGTTTCAGTGATTCTCTCTCTGCACTTGGGCCAGATTTGAATGAGCTGGTTGTATGTTATTGCTGCAATTTGAAATCTCCTAGACCATCAATCAAGGTATGAAAGTGGACCCCCAAGACTTTTCCTGGAAGGCCAAATCAATTGTTGTGAGAAAAGCAGACATATCATCGGTACAGATTGACAGCTACTTGAAATGGTTTGAAGTAAAGCATGTGTAAAATTCATGTACCACAACACAATATGATTAAGGAATTAAGATCTATCTTTGCCATATAGCTATCCAGAGGAAGGTCATATCAAATATTCATTCACAATTTTGATCACTTGAGTTTGAACAATTTATGAAAAGCAATGGAATAAGATAAATTTCACTTCACTTTACTATTCATCATTACATTAGGGGAGACATTTACAAAACAGATCATGGCAGATCAGTTGTAAGATATATCAATTTCTTCTAAGCGTTAGTATAACATCACACTCCACAATTACATGGAAATGCTGGTGCTGAGGAGATTCAGAACATGATTGAGCTAAATTTGGAACAGAAGGTGGAAGAATGCCAATTCAAACATCATGACAAAAGATGTGAGGAATAGAGATTCAACTATTAGAGCTAGAATAAGACATCACAGAAACAGGTCTTGCACCTATGAAGTCTATGCTGAACACAGTCCTAAATTAAACTAAATCTCTCCTGTCTGTTCATGAGCCATATCTCACCATTCCCTTTGTTTAACTAAAATGTCACTTTAATGTCATCATTACTTTGACATACACTACCATCACCGACATCCTTTTCCAGGCAGTACCAGACTCTGTGTAAAACAATATTGCCTCACATTCTCCTCTAATCTTTTCCCCTTTCAGCTTGAATGCATGCCCTCTCATATTTGACAATTCCATCCTGGGAAAATGATTTTGACTCTATACCTTATCTCTGCCTCTCATAATTTTATAAACCTTTATCAGGTCCACCTTTGACACTCCAGAGCAATCAATCCAAGTTTGTCTAACCTCTCCTTGTAGATCATGTCCTCTAAGAGGTATTAGAAATTTTGGTCGTGAGACCTGAAAATAGATCAATCAGGATAAAGTGAGATGGAAAATAGTCGAAGTGTGCAGTTCTAAGAGTTATGGGTTACAGAGAAAAAAGTGGAACATAAGGCCAAGACCAGATTAACCATGAATATGGATGAAATATCCAGAAATTCTATGCAGACCATTTACTCCTAGTGGAGGAAAGAGGAAAAGATTATGGGATTCAACTAAACCAAGATAAGATTCAACAAATAATATTTCTAAATGGAGTGAAGCTGAGACAAAGTTAATGACTCCAGGACGGATGACACTCGATGAGAAAATCTGGTGAATCTACAAATTCATTAAAAATAACACTGGTAATATTATGAAAAAATCTGAGGGAATGTGACTCCATGTGACCTTTGTAGCATTTGTAAATTTTTTTTTACTGTTTAGGTTTCCTGAAGGGAATCAACAACACAGTTGTGCTGCTGTTAATGAAGCAACTTCACAACTCGACTGACTTGGATTGGATTCCGATATCTGTGTGGAGTTTGCATTTTCTCCCTGTGACAACATAGGTCAGTGTAGGTGGTCTGGTTTCTACTCACTTCCCATAGTTATGCTGATCAGTAAATTACCACCAACATAGGTTGGTAGTGAGAGTATTGGAAAGATTCTGTCCATACAGTATATAAAAGAGAAATACCAGAAAAAAGTACAGTCAATGGAAAGATTTGCATTCTAATATGCAAGGAAATATGAAAAATAAAATGAGTGTGTGAACCAACCATTTCATTGTTACAAAGCTTAATTGAGTTTGCATCATGTGATTGCCTGCTGTTCAGGCTGCACTAATGTTTATAGAATGTTCTAGACACCTGTGGAGAGCCCTTTAATAAACCACACACACCTTGTCTGAGCATTTCTCACCTCATGTTCATCAGTCTGTCCACTCTGCAATGGATGTTTCAAGAATTTAAGAACTCATTGAAATTGCATTATATTAATGAAGGATATCAAGAAATCATAAAAATAAGCAATTATGAAGGATAAAGGTATGGCTGTCAGGAATAGTTAATTTAGTTGAACATTAACTGAACCAGTGTTTAGAATATTAAGCAAAAGTGACATCAAACTTACAAGAACTGAATTTTTATACAAAAGCCACGGATTAACATTTGTAATGATTTTGTTGGCATGTTATCTTATAATCATTAATTACTACTTTTTTTAATAAGCAAAACCTTTTAACTATATCTTGATACATGACACAATAAAGATTAGCTTAATTTCACACATATACGTGTATATCAAAATATACAATGAAATATATAATTTGCATCAAATCAAATCTGCAAGAACTATGCTGGACAGTCTGCAAGTGTTGTCATGATTCCAGTGCCAACATAGCATGCTCACAACTCTCTAACTCTAACCATACACCTTTTGGAATGTGGGAAGAATCTGAAGCACCCAGAGGAAACCCACATGGTCACAGGGAGAACGTACAACCTCCTTACAGACAGTTGGAGGACTCAAGATATTACAGCTGACACTGTAAAGCATGGCGCTAACCACTGCACAACTATGCCTTTCTTCCCCCACCCCAACATCAATACAATGATCTATCTCAGATTCCCTATTGGAGAAGTTGTTCATTCATTCTATATTTGCAGAAGCTGTTCTTTAGGCATTCTGCAAACATTGAGGATGGCAAATAGACCTCATTTTAGCAGTGGATGTTACAGGAAGTGCACAACTTACTTTGAAATTGACCCTCACCAATTTTTATTGATGCACCATAGAAAGCACTCAATCCAGGTGCATCACAGCTTGAACAGTACCCTAGCAAATTAAGAGGGACTCTTGACCTCCCAATCTACCTTGTTATGACCTTGCATCTTCTTGTCTCCCTGCACTGCAATTTCTCTGTAACTGTAATACATTGTTGAGAGTTCTGTATTCTATTATTGTTTTCCCAAATACTCACTCAATGGGGTATGAAGTATTGTAATGAAATTATCTGTATGGATGGCATGCAAAGCAAAGATTTTCACCATATCTCAGTACAGTGAAAACCAATTTACCATTAAGTTACCAACTGACAAATGTTAAAGAATCTCACCTACAAAATGAGTGAAGGCTTGAGGGCTACAGACAGGAAGTTGGAGCTCATATCAAGATCAAATCGACCATAATCTTATTGAATAGTGGATAAGGCTTTATGGTTCGAATTGCCTGCTCCTGCCCCCATTTTATTTGTTTTGGAGAGGTCTTAGAGATTATTGATTTTGTGAAATTACTGAGCAAGGCCACATCCAATGATAGGAATGCTGCCACCTTCACTCAATTTTGCACCAAGCTATGTGCATATGTCTTCCAGAGATTTATAATGAGACAGATGATTAACACTTATGCAAGGGTGAGAAAGATAAATTACATGAAAACACATAGAGAGAAGCATTTGAAAATCAGGCCTATGCCATCATGGCCTAGGAATACGGTTCTGAGGTAAACAGTGTAATGGATATTGATTTTCTGGGGCCCAATAAGATTCGTGTTAACCTTAGCTTTCTAACACAGCTGCTTGAGCTTTCCAAAGGGTCCGAGTTGTTTCTGACCAAGTTAAACTTTTAATAAATATCTCTTGCTCAGTTTCTTTTTGTAAACAAAATAAAATCGTCCTCAGATCTTAATGTAAGTTGCAAGCAGCAATCAGTTTGAAGCTAAAAGCATAGCTTTGCAAAAAGCATTGTTTTCAGAGCAAAGGCAGCTGGCCCACCACAGGGACTGGCTATTCAAGAGATATTGGTTGCAAATTGAATTGACCATGAGACTTCTTGTCTGCATTAGCCAAATGCAGGCCAATGGGGTTATGTCACTTAGCACATCAAACATGATCACAGGCACAGCTGATCTATCAATGGTTGGGATATTTGTGTACTCAGAGAATCACCCCTCAAAGCATTAAATATAGGCATCTGGGATCACTGTCCACAGTAGCTTTTAGACCACCTGTGCGAATTACTTTGCCACAGCAATTTCTTCAGGACTGGAAAGGAAAGGGGAGAATGCCAGAATAAAAAAGGTTTGGGGAAGGGAAGAAAGATAGCTGGAAGGTGATAGGTGCAGCCAAGTGGGTGGGAAATGTAAAGGGATAGAGATGAAGGAATCTGATAGGAGAGGAGAGTGGGCCATAGGAGAAAAGGAAAGAGGAAGGGCACTGGTGGAGGTGAAGAGACAAAAGGCCAGAGTGGAGAACAAAAGAAGAGGAAAGGGGGAGGGAAAAAAACTTCTAACAGAAGGAGAAATTGATATTCATGCCATCAGATTGGAAGCTACCCAAATGGAATATAAAGTATTGTTCTTCCATCATGACACCAGAGTATGCCATGGACCGACATGTTAGAATGACAATAGGAATTAGAACCAAAATGTTGGGGTTACCGGGAAGTTCTACCCTTAATGGATTGGGTGGATGTGCTTGATGAAGTGGTCCCTCAATTTACGATGGGTCCCACCAGTGTAGAGGAGGTCATATCAGAAGCACCAGATACAACAAATGAATCACAAAATGAATCCCAGCAGAATTGCAAAAGTGTTGCCTCACCTAGAAGGACAGAATGAAGGCAAGGGAAGACACGAACGGACAGGAGCAGCATCCTGGCTGCTTGCAGGGATAAGAGCTGGGAGGGAGATTAGTTGGAAGGGACAAATAAACAAAGGAATCATGGAGGGACAGATCCCTGTTGAAAATAGAGAGTGGGGTGGTGGGGGAGAAAGTACATGTCTGTTTGGTGGTAGGATCTCTTTGGAGATGCGAAAGTTGCAGAGCATGACGTATTGGATGTGGAGCTCATGTGGTGGTACGTAAAGAGGAATCATTGGGACTGCATATAAGGTAGCAAAACTGAGTGGGAAGTTGGCTGATTGGGAAACTTTTAAAATCCAACAAAAGGCAACTAAGAAAGCTGTAAGAAGGGAAAAGATGAAATACGAGGGGTGATTGATGTTCATGGCCTAAGGTAGAAGGAGTCAACTTTAGAAAACCTATCACATTTACTTTTCAACATAGTCCCCTCCTACATTTACACACTCAGTCCAGCGGTCGTGGAGCTTACGAATCTGGGACCTCCAGAAAATGTCCACAGCATGGGTGATTGATAAGTTTGTGGCCTAAGGTAGAAGGAGATGAGTTATACAGCTCTCGTTACATGCACATGCAGTTCAGCTCTTTGAGTGATTATACAGAAAGTTTGAAGTTAATAACTCATCAGGGTGATTACTAGGTTTGTAGCCTAAGGTAGAAGGAGATGAGTTATAAACTTCAAACTTTCTGTATAATCACTCAAAGAGTTGGACTGCATGTGCATGTAACGAGAGCTGTATAACTCATCACCTTCTACCTTAGGACACGGACTTATCAATCACCCGTGCTGTGGACACTTTCTGGAAGTCCAAGATCCGTATGCTCCATGACTGCTGGACTAAGTGTGTAAATATAGGAGGGGACTATGTTGAAAAATAAATGTGCTAGGTTTTCTGAAATTGACCCCTTCTACCTTAGGCCATAAATTTATCAATCACCCCTCGTTTGAGGGAAAACTAGTCAATAATATAAAGCATGATACTTAGTTATATAAAGAGTAAAAGGAGGGTGAGAGTTGATATTGGACCACTGGAAAATGATGCTGCTGAGGTAGTAATGGGGGACAAAGAAATGGCAGGTGAACTTAATAAGTACTTTGCATCAGTCTTCACTATGGAAGACATTAGCAGTGTGCCAGAGGTCCGTGAATGTCAGGGAGCAGGTGTGAGTGCTATTGTTATTACAAAGGAAAAAGTACTAGGCAAACTCAAAGGTCTTAAAGTGAAAAAGTCACCTGGACCAGATGGATTACATCCCAGAGTCCTGAGAGAGGTTGCTGAAGAGATAACGGATGCATTGGTCATGATCTTTTTAGAATCACTGAATACTGGAAAATTGGAAGTTTGAAAATGACACTCCACTCTTTAAGAAGGGAGAAAGGCAAAAGAAAGGAAATTATAGGCCTGTTAGCCTAACTCCAGTGGTTGAAAAGGGTTGGAATCTATTATTAAGGATGGATTTTGAGGTACTTGGAGTCTAATGAGAAAATAAGTCCAAGTCAGCAAGGCTCTGTAAAGGGAAATCTTACCTGACAAATCTGTTGGAATCCTTTGAAGAAGTAACAAGCAGAATGAACAAATGAGAAGCAGTGGATGTTATTTACTTGGATTTTCCGAAGGCGTTTGATAAGGTGCCACACATGAGGCTGCTTAACAGGATAAAATCCTCTGGTGTTACAGGAAAGATACTGGCATGGATAGAGGACGAGGAATGGCTGACAGGGGGAAGGCAGTGAGTGGGATAAAGAGTTGGCTGCCAGTGTCTAGTGGTGTTCCTAGGGGTAGGTATTGGGACTGCTACTTTTCACATTGTTTGTCAATGATTTTGATAATGGAATTGATGGCTTTGTGGCAAAATTTGCGGATGATACCAAGGTAGGTGAAGGGGCAGATAGCGCTGAGGAAGCAATGCAATTGCAGCAGGACTTAGACAAATTGGAAGAATGGGCAAAAATGTGGCAGATGGAATACAGTGTTGGAAAATGTACAATAATGCATTCCGGTGAAAGGAACAATAGTGCAGACTATTATCTAAATGGGGAGAAGGTTCAAACATCAGAGATGCAGTGGGACCTAGGATTCTTAATGCAAGACTCCCAAAAGATTAATTTACAGCTTGAGTCTGTGGTAATGAAAGCAAATGCAATGTTGGCATTTATTTCAAGGAGAATAGAATATAAAAGCAAAGAGATAATACTGAGGCTTTATAGGACACTAAGCAGCCGCACTTGGAGTATTGTCAACAGTTTTGGGCCCAAAAATCTCAGAAAGGATGTGTTGTCTTTGGAAAGAGTCCAGAGGAGATTCAGGAGGATGATACCAGGAATGAAATGGTTAACATATGAGGAGCGTCTGGTAGCTTTGGGTCTGTCTGTACTCACTGGAATTTAGAAGACTGCAGGGGGATCTCACTGAAACCTAAAGAATGTGGAGAGGATGTTTACTATGGTGGGGGTATCCAAAACTAGAGGGCACACCCTCAAAATTGAGTGGCGACTCTTTAAGACAGAGATAAGGAGAATTTTGTTTTTAACCAGAGAGTAGTGAATCTATGGAATGCTCTGCCACAGACTTCAGTGGAGGCTGAATCTGTGAGTATATTTAGGGCAGAATTTGATAGTTTCCTGATCGGCTGGGCATCAAAGGATATGACAAGAAGGGAGACGTATGGGGGTTGAGTGGGATCCGGGATCAGCCATGATGAAATGGCAGAGCAGACTTGATGGACTGAGTGGCCTAATTCTACTCCAAGTCTTATGGTCTTCTGGTTTTATGGCATGTAGCCATTTAGAAAGACTGTACTGAAAGGGTCCAATATCACAACATCAAGAGATTCATAAAGTAGCATCCTTTTAAACCCTCCTCTATCACATTGAATTCAAAATGGATAACCCTAAGGCAGAAAAAGGAATACACAGGTCTAGTTGGCACAATAACAAATTGAGCTCACCTGGAAATTCCTGGGCATTCATCCCAACAGCTAATAGAAAACACCCTAACGTATGTGTAGCCCACTCTGCTTGCCACTCACGTTTGTCCAGGGGAATCAGCTTTCCGCCCCGCCAAACAAGTTTGGGTGGATGCTGTGTAATGTACCCCAGTACAAACCCACAACACTAAATATCAGACAGTACACAATAGGCGATTAAATGGTTACAGTTTATAACTCTTACTTTGCTATGTGGTTAGTAGAGAAACAAAATATCCCCATCACTCTTGCTACTTCCCCGGGCCGTATCACCTTAGGCTTCGACTGGGTGCACCACACAGTCCCCTGTTTAAATTCAATATCCAGCCCAGTACAGCCACGCACTTCCTCAAACGCAGCTCGAAACACTGGATGCCCAGATAAGGAACCCAAAAAGCTCTCACCCGTCTTCTCCTTGCAGGCCCCCATGATCCTCCGTACAAGAGGAGTGTTGGTCCCCACCAGAAATGAAACGCCGCCCATCTCAACTGGATCTGGACAAACCAGCACTAATGTCTCAAGAACTTCAGACACTCCCACATCAGCTTCCGAGAACTCCAGTTTCACTGACAAGTAACTTTCATATGGATAATCACCAGCACTGATACCCCAAATCTCCAGTGCACTGAATGGGGTCAAGGGCAAGTGCTTCAGAGACTGGTTGTAGAACAAACGGTACAGTAACACAACCTGCAACCTGGAGCCCAGTATGGTTTCAGCATAGATTCTCTCTATCCGTAGTGACACGCTGGAGCAGGGTCCCACTAATCCTTCAGGAATAGGGTCTTTTGCTTTCTGGGGTTCCTTGGTACATTGCTGGGAATGTGCTCCCCCAGATACAGCAGGCCATTCCCTCACTGGGTCTCCTCTATGTTTCTCGACATCTCTCCCTGCTCGGATGCCCGGGGGCTCACCCTCCGAGGGGCTTTCTGCCACTCATAGTCCCGCCGGAAGTGTCCCCCTTCCCCACAGTTATAGCACACACTACCAGCCATCCCTCTCCTTGCGGAACCTCAGCCCCCCGCAGCCCTCTGCATGGTCCGTCTCCTGGGGGGGCCTCTCTACCAGTCCTATCATGTGTTTCTCGTTGTCGTGCTTCTACATGGTGTAGGTGTAGTTTCCTATGGTGGGAGAGTCTAGGACCAGAGGTCACAGCCTCAGAATAGAGGGCTGTCTTTTTAGACCAGAGGTGAGGAAGAATTTCTTTCACCAGAGAGTGGTGAATCTGTGGAATGCTTTGCCACAGGCAGCTGTGGAGGCCAAATCTGTAGGTATATTTAAGGCAGAGATTGATAGATTCATGATTGGTCAGGGCATGAAGGGATATGGGGGGCGGGGGGCAAGGCAGGAGATTGGGTCTGAGAGGAAAAATGGATCAGCCATGGTGAAATGGCCAAGCAGACTCGATGGGCCAAATGGCCTAATTCGACTCCTACGTCTTATGGTCTTATGGTCTTATGGTCTTATGGTCTTATGCCAGCAATAAATTCTAAGCTGGCAAGACTATACATTAATTCATACTTTGAACTGCTCTTTCTGTTAAATCTTGAATGATAATTTAAGGTAATTTGAAAAAAAAGTACATTGACTTTCATGTGAAGTTTCATAGCTTTGCATTAAGCAGGGATGTGAAACCTACATTATGTTCTCATCTACATTTACACTCATTAACTATTCAGTGAGAAACAGCATACCAGGAGAGCTTTCCCACTTAGAGAAGCTAATATTCAAATGCAACACTTAAGATTTAGCTATCTGTATCTGCATAATTCAGTGACCCAAAAATTAAACTTGGAAGAGTTACCAACATATAGTTCCACTATAAATGACTGATGAGAGTTTGTTGCAATAACTGGAAAGTTTTCAAGTTAAATATTTCTATCTTCAAAAAGGTGTTTATTTATCAAAACACAAAATTAGATGAATCCAAAATGTTTCCTCATTCAAGAATCCATGACGCAAATAGCTCAATCGATACATGAACCTTGCTGTCTAGCACTGAGCCTGAGGCAGTCTTCATTCTTTGTAGTTATTTGATTTGAAGTGTATGGATAGTGGTCAAAAGACATAAAAGGTATATTTAGCTTGTCAGTTACATATCAGTCTCTGTGGCAGTGGAGATGGAGAGTATAATTGCTTTGATTCCTGTGATTAAACAGCTAATCATAACACAAGCTACTGAGGATAGGTTCTACAGGGGAGGGAATTGAAGAGAGTGCTGAAACTGACACACTCCATTGACTGTTATGTTGGATGAGTTTGCATGCATTGACAAGGTTGGAAGCACTTACAGCTTGGATTTTATGCACTGTTATTCATGTTGCATTTCTGTTACTTGAATTTCTCAATGAAGCAAGCACATTTTTACAATGTTTAATTTTGAAGATTGTATAACATGCATTCACTTCTTGGCAATCACTGCTCAAAATGCTTATTACCTTTCCTCTTTATTTTTTCTAACTTCTTTCGTATCCTCCAGTTTGACCGTTTTAATTGTCTCCTAATCATTGATAACTAACAATTTTCATGTTGACATCAAGATATTTATTTGTACCTTTACTGGCAATATTGCGTTCCAAGCTCCAAGCGTTTTGTGGACATTTTGAGTTATAAACTCGTATATACATTTTAGAGCTTCACAAGATTTCAGAGGCACACCTTGTGACAGTTCCACTAAGCAGACACTTTGTTCAGATGCCAAGTAATTCTTTACAAATCCAAACTGAAAATTTGACAGAGGATGAGAGCAATTTAGATTAGGATTGGTTAATATGCATGATGCTTAAGCAGCATTGAACCTTATTCATTAATCAGATTTGTGCATGCCAGTTTTAGGCAAATTAATTAATATAATTATATGTAAAGATTTTAAATAACTTGGAGCTAAACGATACAGTTGCACTATTCCTAGCTGGACCCTTTTTGTTCTTGTAAATATGTAACTGTCCTATTAATGAGTTGATAATTCAATTTATTCTTGGGAATTTACAGAATAATTAATGTTAAGATTTCTTATTTGTTTTCAATTAGTTCCTGCACATCCATGTGCAGTGGATTCCGATTAATTGGGCCATCAGTTAATTGGGGAGCTGCTTATTTGGGACAACTATTAAAGAACAAAAACTAATTGAGAAAATAGCTGGGATTCCTCTTGTTTATTTGAGATATTAAGCTGCTTAATTGGGGATGAGACTGTTACTGAACAGTTTCTAACTAACATGAGTTGCATGCATTTGCATGACCGTTAGACACTACACTATGCGTAGGGTGAACAGTTTTTAAGTAGTATCAGTTGCATGTGTTTGTGTTCCAAAATCAGGGATCTTGTCACTGATAGTTGGTGAGACAAAAGCAGTAAGATGATATAGAACTGTTTTGCTCACTGCTGTTTCAAACATTCAGGCTTCGAAATGCTAGAAACAACGACGAGCGAAAATGAAATGATTACACTACTTCAACAAATTAGTAACTAAGAAGAATTTGAAGGTATCAACAATCAGCTTGAGAGATTTGAAGAATGCAATCATCAAAAGCATTGCATGAAAGCAGTCCATTATCAGTACTAACACATCTGAGCTAACATACGGTTTTATAAGACCAATAGATAGATATAAGAGCAGAATTAGGTCATTTGGCCCATCGAGTCTGCTTCACCATTTCATCATGGCTGATGCATTTTTCTCTCAGCCGCAATCTCCTGCTTTCACCTCCCCCCCCACCCATATCCCTTCATACCCTGACCAATCAAGAAGCTATCAACCTCTGCCTTAAATATGTATAAAGACTTGGCCTCCACAGATTCCTGTGTCAATGACTTCACTACTCCCTGGCTAAAGAAATTCCTTCTCATCTCCATTCTAAAAGGACGGCCCTCTATTCTGAGGCTGTGTCCTCTGGTCTTAGACTCTCCCACATAGGAGACATCCCCTCCTCATCCATTCTATCAAGGCCTTTCAGCATTTGATAGATTTCAATTAGGGCACCCCTCATTCTTCTGAATTCCAGTCAATAAAGCCCCAGAGCCATCAAACACTCTTCATATGGCAAGCCGTTCAATTCAATAGAAATTTTTGTGAACTTCCTTTGAATGCTCTCCTGTTTCAGCACATCCTTTCTAAGGGGCCCAAAACTGCTCACAATACCACAAGTGAGACCTCAGTAGTGATTTATGAATTCTCAATATTACATCCTTGCTTATAAATTCTAGTCCTCTTGAAATGAAGGCTAACATTGAATTTGTGTTCCTCACCACAGACTCAACCTGCAAGTTAACATTTAGAGAATCCTGCACAGGGATCCCCAAGTCTCTTAGTACTGTGTCAGTAGTGTTCTATTTTGTTCATTTAAATACATAACTTGTTACTCACTTAAATGGTAGTTTGTCTTTTTCCATACCTTTTTAACTATTTCCATTAAACATCAGCTAATTGGGGCAGCCACTTAATTGGGTCAAAATGTATTGGTCACCATGTGTCCCAATTAACTGGACTCCACTGCTTTTAGTTTTATTTTCTTAAATGATCTTCCCCTTTTCTTTTTATAATCTCCTCCAATCCCAAAAAGTATCTGCATTTCCACACAATTAATCAACCTAACACTTGTAATTATGCTCTGGATTGCCAATGTCCAGTATCTTGGAATTCCCTTCTCAGTTTTCTCTGATTCACTCATTCCCTTTCTTCCATTTCACTTTCTAAAAGCCACCAAGGTATTGGTGATCTGCATTAAAAGGTTCTCTTGTGTTCACGTGTCACTTTTTAAGTTCCTATTTCCAGCAATGATGTCAGCCCAAGTCAGTGTTGGCATCTTCTGCCTTGCTGCATCTGGCCTTGAAATCCAACAGGATGATCTTCTATTCATTTCCCAGCTCTTGTTCAATGAATGGGAGAAACTGTCTGCCAGGAGAAAAATAATTTGCTACTCCAAGTTATTTTCAATGATTTTTATTATGGATTACCAATGGGATTTAAAAAAAATTTTTATAGCATTCTTATTCTTGTGCTTTCAATTATTACTAACTGTGAATGATAAAGACATTCATGTTCAATTGGCTTCACTGAGCTGATAACACAGACCATTATTCTGGCACTGAGTCTTAGCAGCTGTCAAAGCCTTTACATAAGTGCAGCAGACTGCCCGAGAGCTGTATTGCACCCCACCAAATGTTGAAGCTGTGCTCCGAGCGATTACTGTGCTTGGGACCAAGCTGAAACAAACAGTGACACAGATAATGTCGGTTTGGGTGGCCAATTCTCCTGGGGCAATTGCTGTTGAACCTATGATGATTTGTGTTATCACAAATTAAGGTTTCAGTTTATACTGATTGAAGGGCATTGGCCCGAAACATCAGAATTAGTTTTGACATTTTGACGTTGACTGTATACTCTCTCCGTAGATGCTGCCTGACCTGTTGAGTTCCTCCAGAATTTTGTGTGTGTTGTTCGGGATTTCCAGCATCTGCGGAATCTCTTGTCTTCAGCTTATATTTTGTTTGACATCAAATTTCTCTATTTGTTTTAACTCTCACTCAGCGATAAATTAGTTGGAAAAATACACATCTTTTTCAATCATAATTGACAAAACAAAGTATGCCTTGTTTTGTTTCTTGAACACCATTTTAATCTTAATGTTTGGCTCTATAATTCCAAGATGTATCTCTGTGCTTTGCTGGGTAATGCTATTGAAAAATAAAGCTGTGATCTCATTATCCAGCACTGTCAAGCCTCCACTAATAAACTCAAACATTTCTGCAAATTTCACTCAGCAATACGCAGCTCATTCTAATGGTTCATGACAGAAGGCTCTGTTATTTCAGTTCAGTTGTAGCTTCAGCTGAGACTGAAGACTATTACTCAGCAGTACACAGATCAAGGTGTCTTTCTTGAATCTTAGTCCAAGGCCCCACCTATCTCATCTAAAATGGATGACCATTCCTGTCTCCCTGTCTTAAATACAAGACCGTTGTTGCAAAGGTCTATAATTTGTTAATTAATTCCCCGAGCTTATTAATGATACAAAGCTACTTATGGGCCGCAACTGATTACTGAGTAAAAGAAATGTTGTTCTTTCTCCTTTTACCTCTCTCATAGAAGCATCAACCTAAATGCCACCATTGATAAAGCTAGAATCATGCTGACCCTCGGCAGTGCAATTAATTTTTATGGCTATGAATGCAACTCTATTTATCCAGGTAAATGAAATTTAAAGGATATCAGAATTATCAAAAGCTCACAGATTACCAGTTGGTAGATGGTGTTTAAACAACCGCGGACAAGATGATTAATTATTGCACTGTAGCAGCAAGGCAAGATAGATAGTGATTTATTACTTTGGCTCATTAAAAGAAGAACAGGCACACTCAGAGATAAGGCTCAGTATGCACTTTACATTTGCCACTCCTGATTTGTGGTACATCAGATTCCTTCAGGAGCAAGTGCACATTGATTCAGTTCCTTAACCATATTAGTGGAGGTGCGGAGCAGACTGATGAAAGGGATGTGAAAGAAGATGGTGACATCGTTGATGCTAAAGATTTTGCTAAGGAATGGTGTTGATGATTCTGAATTGTCACATCACTACCACATAAAACACAGCGCAAACTTCTCCCCACCTACCTCAGAGCCTCAAACCCACAATTCCATCTGTGTTGCTAGTTCCTTGCAGTACTCTCAGTTTAACCTGTTGGAATAAAAAAACTGGCTACATCCCTATGCACAGAACCAATAGTCCCAAAGCCTCCCAGGTCAGCTTGCCAGTTGGAAAACTAGTACCAAGATGGCAATTTCTCAGACTGAGATTCTGAAAGAGATCAGCCAGCTTATGAGTTCTCAAAGTATTAAAGGAACATAGTTTATTCAGCAATTAATTAAGAGTGTATCAATAACCAACTGTCTTGTACTCTGTAGATTTAAAATGACACAACATCATCCATGGACACAAAATGCACAAAAGGAAATGGAGTGTGTGGGTCAGCCCAAAATCAAAAAGGTCATACGTTAGAGGTCACATTAAAAATTAACAACAGATCATCGCAAATGTTTTTGGTTTTGTTTCCACCTTGTGGAAAAACGTTCCCCTGGATGGTCTGGATCATGACTGGAGGAGAATCATAGACTAGGTCTCCAATGATTGGGACTGGTAATGACAGGAGATAAGAGCAGTAAGAACCTGAAGGGCAGGTTAGTGTTTGGGGATTATGGTAATAGCATGGAAGAAGAAGATAAAAATGGAGGCAGCAATGATCGATATTGCGAAAGGGGCTATAGAGCAAGCAGGCCTCATCTGTTAATGAAATATGGTGGATTTTGGAAATGGAGCTGGGTATTTATGGGAGCTCAGGAAATGACAATGGGGCCTTGGGAAATATGATATTAAAGCCTGGATTCACTAGTTATGGCAGTCAAGTTCACAACAGGGCTCGGTGTGACTAGAAGCTTGTACACCAACTCCTCAATGTCTATATTGAGAATGCTTCCCTGTGGGAGCAACAACTCCGCCTTCTTTTACACTGTTGAGTTTCTTGACTTCCACATGCAAAGATGAATTGTAAGCCACTTTTCATCAGTAAATTTGGTAAAGTCTCCCTCTTCTCCTTGGCAGGAAATGTGGATAGATTTAAAATTGTGGATGAGAAAGAGAATGCATAGCTCTTGCAATGATTTGTCTTGTTTAGGAAGTCATTACATTTTGTATGATTTAAGAATAATTTATGAATTTCTTGTGAATAGTATGTCTTTAATGCACTATGCCTAGGATGCTGCTGCAAGTAAGTTTTTGCATTACAATTGTACGTACGTGAATTTGTGTATTTGACAATGAACTGATTTTTGACTTTGACATTTAGTTGCTGAACAGATTGACAGTCATGTCAGGAGCGTCTATTAAATTGGCTCCTCAGAAAATGGCTATAATAACTAAAAATAACATAACAACTCGGGAAACTCTTATAGAGCCTCAATGTACCCACTGTAAGGAATTCAACATCTGGCAATGCTGACATATGAGTATGCAGAGAATGGAATCTGGAGCAAAAAAAAACACTGGAGGAATTCATTGGGTCAGGCAGGATCTGTGAAAAGAAATGGGAAGTTAGTGCTTCAGGTGAAGACCATTTATCTAAAAGATTGAGGGGTAATAGCTTGTATAAAGAGGTGAGGGGTTGGTCATGATACACCAAGCGATGAATGGATCAAGACAAGAAGGAGTTATTGGCAGATGAGCCAGGTCGGGGAGGGAAGGGTGGAGAAACCCATTCGATCTTGCACATCTGTGATTGTTGCCTATTATGGTCCACTTGTAAGTAATTGAGTTATTTTTATTGAATAGAGAATCCATGTGAGAAAACAGAAGAGTGGAAGGATAATTTTGAGAGGTTAGTCATGGTTAGCAATAACTGCCTGAGCAAGGACCTGGACCAGCTGCAATTCACCTACCACCACAACAGCTTTACAGTGAACTCAAACTCACTGGCTCTCCACTCCACTTTGGATCACCTGGAAAACAGCAGTACACACTTCAGGCTACTGTTTATTGATTACAGCTTGGTATTCACCACCTTTATCCAATCAGTACTAAACAATAGGGTTCAAAACCTGGGCCTCTATATCTTCCTCTGCAACTGGTATGTCATTTTGTAAATTTCCAGAGATGTACGGTGGGGAGCATTCTGACTGGTTCCATCGCTGCCTGGTATGGTGGGTCCATACATGTATTGTTGAAAGAACCTTTAGAGGGTGCAGATTTAGCCAGTTCCATCACGGGCACAAGCCTCTCCACCATCAGGGACATCTTCCAAAGATGATGTTTCAAGAAGGAGGGATCCATCATTAAAGACCCTCATCTCCTGGGTCATGCCCTCTTATCAGTACTACCATTAGGGAGGAGGCACAGGAACTTGAGGACACACACTCAACATCTTAGGAACAACTTTTTTTTTATTCGTCTTCAGAACCCATGGATACTTCTTATTTGACCTATTTATTTATGAATTTTTATTGTAACTTATTGTAATTTTTATGCCATGCTCTGAACTACTGCACAAGACAACAAATTTCATGACATATGTCAGTGATAATATGCATGATTCTGATTCTGATTCTAGTTTTAATTTCTGTTCATCCATTGCTCCTGTTTCACTCCAGTTCAATTATCAGAGGTAAGGTGCACACAACTCACTTTTAGTCTGATTACCACATTATCAAAAGGATGTAGAGGTTTTGTAGAGGGTGTAGAAAGGGTTTACTCCGATACTGCATGGATTGGAAGGAACATGCTATGAGGAGATTTTGACAAATATGGGTTGTTTTCTCTGGAGCAGCAGAGGCTGAGAGGAGATCTGATAGATGTCAATAAGACTATGAGAAGCATAGATAGAGGAAAATAGTGTATTTTTCCCTGGAGTCAAAATGTTTAATCTGAGAGGGCATGCATTTAAAGTGAGACAGAGTAAGTTCAAGGGAGAAGTGTGGGGCAAGTCATTTTTACACAGGGAAATGTATGGTAGGACCCTGGAATGCATTGTCAGGGCTGGAGGCAAATATGATGGAAGTCCTTCAGAGCCTTTCAGATAGCTACATCAATGTGCAGAGAATGGAGCTATATAGACATTGTGTAGACAGAAAGGATTAGTTTTGTTAGCCATTTAATTACTAGATTAATTAGTTCAGCACAATATCATAGGCTAGAGGGCCTGTTCCTGTACTGCACTGTTTTATGTTAACACGTCCCAGTTTAAACTGGAAATGCATCTGAAAGATATGAGCCGAAACAAATGATCATCCCCTCATTAACTCCAGCACTTTGCTTGTGATCATTACTCTTCAATCAAATTCAGACCCTGGAAGTCCCTGCCAATTATGATTGGGGCAGGGACCAGCTGACGATGGTATTCCTTCGCATTTCATTCCTCTGCCTGGCAAATGCATGGTGCATTGTGATGAAAATTTGGATCAGTGCTTGAGCAGCAGGTAACTGAAAAAGATGGAAAGACTTTAAACTTTGATCAAAGGAACATATTTTATTCGTAATTTGGGAGGGCAGCTGGCTGTTGTGATACTCTGTGCTGCCATGAGTCAAAGCTTTCAAGAAGAAAGAACATTTGGCTCTGAAAGTTAAAATAAAAATCTGGAAACAGCATTAAGAACTATCCCATGCAGAGCACAATATGAAAGCAATGTCTGAAAAAATGCATTTGTCATGTTTGATAATGATCACCTGTTCTCTGCTATTCAGTTTGCAGACATGGTGTAGAATGGGCTGCATTCAGATATATTGTACAGATATGAAAAAAATATCATGGCCTCTCTTGTCAATCACATTATAACATTCATTATGATTGTTAGTGTAGACTTAAGTTTCATCTAGAGAATTAAGCTACCATTCTCAAATTCATTTTCTTTAGCCATCGAAGTACCAATTGAAAAGTGTAAAATTCAAGCATACTTATTTTTGGAGAAAGGGGGGTTGTCATAATACTGTTTAGTTACAATTATTTCCTTTTCACTTAAATTAATGAAATGAAAATTATCAGGTTCTGTAAGTTCTGCATTCTACACAATAAATTTCTATTTCTGTGCTCTACCTAGGTGAAGTTAACTACTCTGATAACAAAATCAAATGTTGGTACTGGAGTTTGTGGCAACACGTGTGGACTGCCCCAGCACATACTTGGGTGTGTTCATTGTTAATGCAAGTGACACATTTCATTGTATGTTTCAATGTACAGTGGATTCCAGTTAATTAGGCCATCATTTAATTGGGGTAACCACTTATTTGGAATAACTCTTAAAGAACCAAAGCTGATCAGGAAATAGCCAGAATTCCCTTTGTTTGTGATAGTATACCACTTAAACACGACAGGAGACTGTTGCCAAACAGTTTTTAACTGGTGTCAACCACATGCACTTGTGTGGCTGTTAGACACTATGCCATGCTTAGAGCGAACAGTTTTAAAATAACATCAGATGCATCTGCTTTTGTTCAAAAAACAGTGATTTTAGTCACTGATATTTGACGAGAAATAAGCATTAAGACAATGAAGAACTATTCTGCTCACTGCTGTTTAAAGTATTCAGGCTTGGAGATGCCAGAAAGGGCTGTGAATGAAAATAAAATGATCTTGCTACTTCAACAAGGTAGAAATTGTGAAGAATTTGAAGATATTAAAAATTATCTTGAATGTTACAATGGAAATGAGATTTGGAGATCAATAGCATTTTATAAAGGAAGTCCATTATTTGCACTCAGCTTCCACGCTGATTTTGTTCATTTACTGACAACCAAAAGAACACGGCAACATACTCTGAATAAATTCCTCAGATGATAACTATTAGAAACTAATATGCAATCTTATAGTACAGTAGTAGTATTGGTAGTGTTCTAAATTGTTCTGTATTTCATATAAATTGTTACTCATTTGTTACTCAGTTTATCTTTCCTTATACTTCTTATTTCCATGAAACATCAGCTAATTGGGACAGCTGCTTAATTGGGCAAAAGTGTACTGATTCTTATGTGTCCCAATTAAACAGAAATGTGATAAATAAATCTGAATCTGAAATATATAACCCAGAAATTTTCTGAAATAATAATTCAATCCCCTATGATGACTACTGTTTCATTAAGGACCGGATACTCTCTTTTGGCTGATGCCCTTATATTGAAAGAATTGCTAGCTCAAAACAAAGATTCCATTGCCAAGAAACTTTACTTCACTTTACTTTATTGTCACCAAACAATTGATACTAGAGCATACAATTATCACAGCGATATTTGATTCTGCGCTTCGCGCTCCCTGGAGTACAAATTGATAGTAAATATTAAAAATTTAAATTATAAATCATAAATAGAAAATAGAAAAGGGAAAGTAAGGTAAACCAAGAGGCAAGTCCGGATATTTGGAGGGTACGGCCCAGATCCAGGTCAGGATCCGTTCAGCAGTCTTATCACAGTTGGAAAGAAGCTGTTCCCAAATCTGACCATACGAGTCTTCAAGCTCCTGAGCCTTCTCCCGGAGGGAAGAGGGATGAAAAGTGTATTGGCTGGGTGAGTCGTGTCCTTGATTATCCTGGCAGCACTGCTCCGACAGCGTGCGGTGTAAAGTGAGTCCAAGGACGGAAGATTGATTTGTGTGATGTGCTGGACTGTGTTCACGATCTTCTGCAGCTTCTTCCGGTCTTGGACAAGACACCTTCCATATCAGGTTGTGATGCACCCTAGAAGATCGCTTTCTACAGTGCATCTATAAAAATTAGTGAGGGTTTTAGGGGACAGGCCAAATTTCTTTAGCTTTCTCAGGAAGTAAAGGTGCTGGTGGGCCTTCTTGGCAGTGGACTCTGCTTAGTTGGACCAACTCAGGTCATTTGTGATATGAGTATTAATGTTGCTGAATAATGAAAATGTTAGCTTACATTATGCATATTTTATAATTATTTAAATGTGAGGTGCAACATTTCTAGCAGAAAGTCATTTGTGTACTCTGCCTCTTAATAAACATTTAGTCACTTTGCATTATAGTCACTTGCCATACGAGATTAGAAGTTTAAACTAATGATTTAGTGCTCTGCACCACTGAGTTGTATTTAAAATAGCTAGCAGTGCTAAATGAAACTTACCAGTCATAACTCAAAGTAGTTTTAACACCAAAATAAAAATTTTACACTTGCTGCTAAAGTGCTAAAAACGGTGAGAAACAGGACAAGTTGACCCAATAATATGGCACAAGTTACTGAACTGATGAAGAATTTGATGTTGTGCAGGTGAATCATCTTTCTCACCAACCTCCCAGCAGTCTGTTCTCCATGTTGGAAGTTTAGCTCTAATAGATGTCAGTTACTTGACAGACTGTCGTTTCGAATGCTTCCTGGGTTACACTTGTTAATGGCTTTGTCATTTTTTTGTCATTCAAGAAGCAGAAGTACCTTCAAGAAGAATACCAACTAAATAATGACAAGTGGACCTGCAGTAGAACGAAACGAGAAGTAGAGTCTATGCTCTTGCCTGTAAGGCAAATTCCCTTCAGGTTTTATAAAAATTCCTGAATATTCTACAACAGATTGAAAATTGATTTTGATTATTTTATTTCTGCTCAGATACACCACAAAGCATCAATGTGGAATATTCTGAAAATGTTGAGACGTTTGCAAAATATTCAATAGTAAAACAAAAAATATACTTCTTCCAAGAATGGTTAAAAATCCATGAACTGTTCCATTGATTTTATAAGTCAGAGATTTCATAACTCAATTATTTAATCACAATAGTGAAAACATTTTATTGAGCATTTTTATTTTTATTTTATTGAGCTTTTATGTGTGTTGCTTGAAATTTCAGCATCTGCAGATTTCCTCGTGTTTGCGTTTATTAAGCATACAATTATTTGCTGGGTGCAATATCTGTAATGGAAACACTGGTTTGAGGTTTTAGTTTTGCTTGCTATTTAAAACACTGTTACAATTTAACTATTATATTAATTTAATGCTCATTTTATTTATTCCATTCTTTAGGCTTCTCTAATGCAATAACCATGCTCAACAATTCAAGTCTTTTTCAAGTTCAAGTTTAATTGTCATCAACTGTACATGAATATCCAAGAATACAGCCAAATGAAATAGTGTTACTCTGGGGCCAAGGTGCAAAACTCAGTACCAATAATTAAACTCTGCTCAAAGCACATATACCACATACGAGGTATCAGTAAAATACAGTCACACAATATAGTCCAAGACCTTGAGTCCATGGATGTTGCAGAAGTCTGCAGTTGAACACAATACAGATTGTCTTCTGCTGTGGGATCACTAGGAGGCAGCACCAACTCCAGTCTGGACGCTACACCATAACTGCCTCTGGTAGAGCGCTCTGACTTAGGATGGCTGTAAACAGTTCAATATGTTTTGCTGAAAATTTATTTTGGTGTATTGTGTGCTGAATTGTTTTCCATTTCATTTACAAGTTCTGCTTGGCATTTTGGCTAATGGAGTAGTGGATCTCTTATGTGTGCATACCAGAAACATGTAATCAACAGATAATTACTTCAGTCCATGTGTAGCACTGAGTAAGTACGAGCTTTGCCCTATTGAAGCACAACAAAGAAGACAATCTATTAATTCTAGAGAGAAACCCCGTCAACACTCTATTCTTACTAGACCTAATTAAAGTCTTCCTCAATGACGTGCATATTTGTTCATGATTCAGTTGGAGTTCAGTTGGTTTTGGGAGAACTATGTTTGTTCCTTGAAAAGAGGAAAGTGCCAAGGTTGGTGATGAGCTTGTAATCTGCACTTGGTCCTTCAGTTATCTGATTTGGTAGGCATCCATCTCAATGCCTTCAACTCAGCAGTGTTTGACAATATCCGAAAGGGCAAAGGCACAGCGAGGTGGTCAGAATAATCAAGGGTATGGCAAATAATCTTTTCCTCAGTGTCAATGAGACAAATGAGATGGTTAACGAATTCAAGAGAACTAGCACCACCCAAACCCTTCTTTACAGCGCTGGCTCAGCAGTGGAAACTGCGAGTAGATTCAAACCCTTGGGAGTGCACATCTCATGGTTCCTGAACACATCCTACACAAATAAGCAAGCTCATCAACGTCTGTACTTTCTGAGGAGGCTGAAGAAAGTTGGACACATAAATACCACAAATGCACAGTAGAGAGCATCCTAAAATCCTGCATCACTGCATGGTATGGAAACTGCACTGCAGCAGACAGGAAGGCTTTTCAACGGCAAGTCAAAACTGCCCAATCCATCGCCAGCAACAGCCTACCTGCCATCATGGACATATATATATATATATAGAAGGCTGTCTGGAAAAAGGCCAGCAACATAATGAATGATCCCACCCATCCTCCTCAGAGACAGCCATCAGGGAGGAGGCTATGCAGCATCCGTGCCAAGACCACCAGACTCAAAAAGTTACTATCCTCAAGCAGTAAGGTTGATCAACACTAATCCACCTCACAACACCCTCCTCTACCACTACTTTATCAGCTCCTGTCAGAGTTATCTTAAATACAAATATTCCTGTACCTAGCATCACTTTATATATGTATAATCAATCTATGTATACAAGGTACCTTACGTATTTATATTTATTGTGTTTTTTCCTATTTTTGTGTTCTATATCTTAGTGTGTTTTATATGCTGCATCAGATCGAGAATAACTATTATTTTATTCTCCTTTACATTTACATACTGATAATGATATTAAACAATCATAAATCTTGAATATCTTGAATTACAATACTCAGAGTGTGGAATGAACTGCCAGTGAAAGTGGTGGAGGTGGGGTAGATTGCAACATTTGAAAAATGTTCGGATAAGTACATGGATTGGAGGGTATGGAGGGCTTTGGTCCAGTTATGGGTCGATGGGACTGGGCAGAATAACAGTTTGGAAAGACTAGATTGTCCAAAGTGCCTGTTTTTCTGCTGCAGTGCTCAATGAATCTTTGACTCTATCATCTTTTTCTGTAAGGCAGAGGAATGGTATTACTGAGAGTGCTGAAAGATGGTGCCAGTCATGTGACTGCCATAATTGAGTAAACATTCATTTCAAGAGTCTAGAATACAAGAGCAAGGATGTGATGCTGAGGCTTTATAAGGCACTGGTGAGGCCTCAACTTGAGTATTGTGAACAGTTTTGGGCCCCTCATCTTAGAAAAGATGTGCTGGCATTGGAGGGCGTCCAGAGGAGGTTCACAAGCATGATTCCAGGAATGAAAGGGTTATAATATGAGGAACATTTGATGGCTCTGGGTCTGTACTCACTGGAATTCAGAAGGATGAGGGGGGTTCTTATTGAAACCTTTCAAATATTGAAAGGTCTAGACAGAGTAGATGTGGAAAGGATAATTCTCATGGTGAGAGAGTCTAAGTCAAGAGAGCACAGCTCAGGAAAGAGGGGCACCCTTTCAAAACAGAGATGTGGAGAAATTTCTTTAGCCAAAGGGTGGTGAATTTGTGGAATTTGTTGCCACAGGCAGCTGTGGAGGCCAGGTCATTGGGTGTATTTAAGGCAGAGAGTGATAGGTTCTTGATTGGACATGGCATCGAAGATTGCGGGGAGAAGGCTGGGGACTGGGGTTGAAGAGGAGATTAAAAAAAAATTCAGCCCTGATTAAATGGTAGAGAGGACTCAATGGGCCAGATGGCCTAATTCTGCTCCTACGTCTTATTAGATTAGATTAGATTCAACTTTATTGTCATTGTGCTGAGTACAGATACAAAGCCAATGAAATGCATTTAGCATCTGACCAGAAATGCAAAGAATAGTGTTATTTACAAAATAACTGCGAATAAAAAAAGTGCTACAGCACAGAAATATAAAAGTACTGAGACAGTACAATACGGATGTAATACTGCTTAGCACTGTGATGAGAGGTTCTTATGGTTTTATAGTCTAAACGTGTGATTGTCTAAGCATCAGATCTATGACATTTGTGTGAGGTTTTGGTACAAATTGGGATTAGAATTGGATTATTATTGTTACATGCACAGTGAAAAGCATTTTGCCCCCTTTCCTGGAGTCAATGATGAATTCTCTTACTGACATTGAGGGAGTGATTACTTCCATGATACCATGTTCTTAAGCTCTCTATTTCTTTGCTGTGCCTCAACTTATCATTATTTGAGATATGGCCCACTTTCGTGGTATCATCTGCAAACATGTAGATTGAGTTAGAGCAGAATCTCTAAGGTTAAAGCAGTTATGAGTATTCAGGGAGTAGAGTAGGGAGCTAAGAATGTAACCTTATGGAGCACAAGTTTTGAGAATAATAATTCTAAATTCAAGGTAAATTAATTATCAATGTACATGTACTGTTATGTCATCATATACAACCCTGAGATTCATTTCCTTGTAGGCATACTCTGTAGATCCTAGAGCCATAATAGAATCAATGAAAGACCACACCCAACAGAGCAGACAAACAACAAATGTGCCAAAGACAACAAACTGTGCAATACAAAAGAAAAAATGAAATAATAAATATAATAAACAAATAAAGCAATAAGTGTCAGGAACATGCAAAGGAAAGTCCCTGAAAGTCAGTGTATATGTTGTGGGAACAGTTCAATTATGGGGTGAGTGAAGTTATCCATACTGATTCAAGAACCTGATGGCGGGAGGAGAGAGAGCAGCACACCGCACACGCGTGCGCAGCCCTCTTGTGAAAAATGATATTGTATCCATTAAGTAGGGGCCGTGGACAATTCTGATTTGATGGAGAGGGACGTGAAAGCACAAAGGAACATCTGGGGAAATTTCTGAAACTCTTGTTCGCTGCTGTCATTACTGTGTGGTTGGGAATCTTTCAGAGGGTAGGCCTCAAAATCCCCGGCTTTGCCTGCTGTTGGCGACCAAGATTGAGGTCAAATCGTTCGGATAGAGATGGCGCTCAGTACTCGGTGTCGGAGAGGTGATCAGAGCTCGAAGTTTTCGGATGACTCAGAGTTGGACCGTGGTCGGGTATGGCAGAGAGAGTTCTTCCTTCTCCCGTCTGCATGAGATGTGGGACACTTGAGAGACTTCGAACTTTTACTGTGCTCATGGACTTCTTCATCAAGTTATGGTATTGTTGCACTATTGTAACTATATGTTATAATTATGTGGTTTTGTCAGTTCTTTCAGTCTTGGTTTGTCCTGTGTTTTGTGATATCACACCGGAGGAAATATTGTATCATTTCTTAATGCATGCATTACGAAATGACAATAAAAGAGGACTGCGTGTCTTCATAATCTAATAACTGTTCCTGAACCGGGTAGTTTGAATCCTAAAGGTCCTGAATCTTCTTCCAGATGACAACAGTGAGAAGAGAGCATGATCTGGGTCGTGGGTGGTCCTTGATGATGCATGCTGATTTCCTGCTACAGTGCTCCATGTAGATGTGCTCAGTGATGGGGAGGGTAGGGCATCGGTGTTTCTATACTAGGCCTTGATGCAACTAGTCCACCACACATCTACAAAAGTTTGTCAAATGTTTTGATGTCATGCTGAATCTTTGCAAACTTCTAAGTAAGTAGAGGTGCTGCTGTGCTTTCTTTGTAATTGCAATTATGTGCTGGGTCCAGATCAGGTCTTCTGAAATGGTAACACTAAGAAATTTAAAGTTGCTGATCCTCTCCTCCTCTGATCTCCCAATTAGGTCTGTCTCGTGGACCTCTGGGTTCCTCCTACTGGCACCAATAATCAGCTCCTTGGTCTTACTGACATTGATTGTAACACCACTCAGTGAGACTTTCAATCTCCCTTTTATATGTTGATTCGTCACCACATTTGATTCAGATAACAAGTGATGTCATCAGAAAACTTGAATATGGCATTGGAGCTGTGCTAATCCCTCCTGTCATAAGTGTAAAGCAAGTGAGGCTAAGCACACAGTCTTGAGGTGCATCTGTGCTGATGGAGATTATGGTGGAGTTGTTGCCACCTGCCCTTACTGATCACGGTCAATTGGTCAGAAACTCAAGGATTGATTTGTAGAGGAAGCTGTTGTTTCCCAGGTCTCGGAGTTTGGTATTGAGTTTTCTTTGAAGTGTAGTATTGGAGATGGAATAAACAATTGTCTAATATAGTTGCCTTTACTCTCCAGGTACTTCAGTGATGAGTGTAAATCCAGCGAGATGGGATCCACTCTAGGGTTGTTTCAGTGGTAGGCAGATTAGAGTGGGTTAAGGTTACTTGGGAAACAGGAGTTAATGTGTGCCACAGCCAGCATCTCAAAATACTTCACGTTGGTGCATGTCAGGCAATAATCAATAAAGCACATTAACTTGTTTTTCTTGGCTACCAGGATAATGGTGGTCTTCTTAAAGCAGGTGGGTATAACAGATTATTTTCATGTGAATGATCGGTGTATTTCATATATTATGGAGTGTAGCTGGTGGTACCATTATTCAGAAGTGAGATTGGCTGATTATATTTTCATATTTTAGATTCATTTATATATTCAGATTAAGGTATTTATCGTATGTACATCAAAACATACAACCAACACAACGTAAGGAAATGTGGGGCAGGGGGAGCAGTCCAGAGGTGTTGCCACACATTCCAGTGCCAAAATAATGAGCCCAGATTGTTCAGCAGATCAACACAAGCAACAATAACAACAAAACAACAGCAAAATAAACCCCTTCCTCCCTCCCACCCAACCACCGACTCGCACACAGTGACTGGCTTCCAATCTCAGAACAGGCCTCCTCTGGGCCTCTAGGTTCCAGTCGACTCACAGACTCACACCCATTGGGGCTTCAGCTTCACCTGTGAACTCGCAGACTCGCAAACCCAGACTTTCCGATCTTTCTGACTTTGGTCTTCGAACTTCATGCTTTGATCTTTGGTTTCAATCCCAGGACTCTCTGATGGCAAGACTGCAAACCTCAGGCCTGGAACCCTAGACTCCCTGACTTGCCAACCAAGTGGGTCACTGGCACTCATGCCTTCTGTCTGCACGAACACCTGATCTTGCGGCCCGTTGACTGAGGAGACTCAGGGACTTGACACCCTGGTGGGGAAGATGGTTATTAGCCCTCATTTTCACTGCTCTTTCCAGCCTGACATTCATCTATATGGATCCTAGCTTTTGACTCTTCGATTCCTCTGCCTTGGAATGTTCACATAGGAATCCTTAACTTTTCCTGGAATTGCATTCAATTCCTTATGATCTTAGTCCTGCTGTTGACCTCCTTGGCCATATCCCCTCAATTCTGCTGTGGTTGAGGTAACTGAGATCACTTCTCTTTCTCTCCAGTTTGAGTGCTAACTAACTGATGACTCTGGTTCTGTGCAGCAGGATTTCTGAAGCTGTGCAATGACTTCTAATGGTTGGAAGAGGTACAGATATACAGTACATTCAATTAGTGCCAACTGGGTTCAGCTGGCATGAACAGCTCCCTAATTGCGTGTGAGCTGTTACATCAAGAAGTGGGTCTGGCACTGATTGATTGTGAAACATTTCTGTGAATTTGAGGTGTGACCTGCACCAGGTCACATTGACATTTATCTTAATTACAGCGCAATTTTCTAACACAGTCTGATTGTTGGACGCAAGCTTATAAATATGTAAGTGAGAAAAGAAAGGGTTATGGATTTGGTCAATGCCAAGGAGGATAGCGACAAATTACAGGAAGGCATTAGACCCACAGAACTTTCAACTGAAGCAATAACTTGCATTTTTCTTTCTCGACAACAGACCAAGCCAGTTCCATCTCCATCATGACCCTCCTTTGATTGGCGGACTTGGCCTTCACACTTAACAATTATGCTTTCAGTTCCTTCCACCTTCTGCAAGCCAGATGTGTAGTCAGGTCCACCCGCATGGGTCCCATCTATACCTGTTTTTTCATTGGCCACGTGGAACGGGCCATCTCCATCCTCCATTGGTAATGCTGTGCAATTCTTTCTGCGCTACATTGATGACCGCATTGGTGCTGCTTCTTGCATCCATGCTAAGTTCAACAATTTTATCAACTTTTCCTACAACTTCCACTTAAAATCACTCAGATCACTCCTGTCCCCTCTCTCCTCTTTCTTGATCTTTTTGTCTCCATCTTGGGAAACAAACTGTCTACTGATATCTTTTATAAAAATACTAACTCTCACAGCTATCTTGACTATACTTCTCCCCTGGCACCTGTAAAAATGCCATTTCCTTCTCTGAGTTCCTTTGTCTCTGTTGCACCTGCTCCGGGATGAGACTGTCCTTTTCAGAATATCAGTGAAGTCCTCCTTCTTCAAAGAACGGGGTTTTCCTTCCTTCACCATAGATGCTGCCTTTACCCACATCTCCTCCATTTCCAAGATATCTGCCCTTATCCCATCTTCCTGCAGCTTTAACTGGGATAGTATTCCTTTTAGCATAGAGTCATAGAAAATTACCGCACAGAAACAGGCCCTTTAGCCAATCCAGTATGTGTCAAACCATTTAAACTGACTACTCCCATCAACCAGCATTAGGACCCTAGCCCTCCATACCCCTACCATCCATGTACCTACCCAAACTTTTCTTAAACATTGAAATTGACTTCGTATGCACCACTTATGCTAGCAGCTCTTTCCACACTCTCACAACCCTCTGAGTGAAAACGTTTTCCCTCTTGTTCCCTTTAAACTTTACGCCTTTCACCCTTAACCCATGAACCCTGGTTGTAGTCCCACCCAACCTCAGAAGTAAAAACCTGCTTGCATTTACCCTATCTGTACCCTTCATAATTTTTTATACCTCTATCAAATCTCCTCTCAGGCTTTTACGTTCCAAGGAATAAAGTCTTAACCTATTCAATCTGTCCTTATAACTCAGTTCGCCAAGACCCAGCAGCATCCTTTAAATTTTCTCTGTACTCTTTCAACCTTATTTACACCTTTCCAGTAGGTAGGTGACCAAAACTGCATGTAATACTCCAAATTAGGCCTCACCAATGTCTTCTACAACTTCAGCATAACATCCCATCTTCCATACTCAGTACGTTGATTTATGAAGGCCAATGGATCAAAGCTTTCTTTACAACTCCACCTGTGTTGCCAGTTCCAATGAATTTTGGACCAGTATTCCCAGATTCCTTTTTCTACCACACTCCTCAGTGCTTCACTGTTCACTGTGTAAGACCTACCCTGCAACACCTCACACTTGTCTGCATTAAATTCCATCTGCCACCTTTTCGGACCATTTTTTCAAACTGGTCCAGATCCCATAGCAAGCCATGATAGCCTTCCTCACTGTACAGTACACCCCCAATCTTGATGTCATCCACAAATTTGTTGAACCAGTTAACTACATTATTATCCAGGTTGTTGATATAGATGATAAACAATAATGGACCCAGCACCGATCCCTGCAGCTCTCCACTAGCCACAGGATTCCAGTTAGAGAAGCAACTACCTACTATCGCTCTCTGGCTTCTCCAATAAAGCCAATGCCTAACCCAATTTCCTATCTCGTCTTGAATGCCGAGTGACTGAACCTTCTTGATCAATCTCTCATGCGGGATCTTGTCAAGTACCTTGCTAAAGTCCACGTAGGCAACACCCACTGCCTTACCTTCATTCACTTTCCTGGTAACTTCCTCAAAAAACTCAGTAAGGTTGGTTAGGTATGCTGACCTTCCTTATTCAGTCAATTTCTATCCAAGTATATATCCAATTGATTCAAATACCTTCCAATAACTTTCCCACTACTGGTCAGACTCACCAGCCTGTAATTTTATGGTTTATTTTTAGAGCCTTTCTTAAACAATAGACCAACATTGGCTATCCTCCTATACTCTGGTACCTCATCTGTCATTAAAGATGATTTAAATATCTCTGCTAGGGCCCTGGCAAAATCCGCAAATTCTAAATATCTCTGCTGAGGCCCTAACAATTTCTGAACTTGTCTCCCGTATTGTCCAACGAAACTCCTTGTCAGGCCCTGGGTATTTATCCATTCTAATTTGCCTTTGGACAGCAAACACCTCCTCCTTTGTAATCTATATAGGAACCATAAAGTCAATGTGCCAGAAAGTTTACTCTGCTAGGTTATTCCACCTTCCCCCCACCCTCCCGACAGTATCCAAAGAGGTATACCTGTTGTTGAGGGGGGTGGCCACAGGTTTACTCTGCACTGGCTGTTTAACCCCTTCCACTCTCCTGAATGTCACCCAGTTTCCTGTGTCCTGCATCTTGGGTGTAACTACCTCTTTATATGTTCTTACCTACCTCCCCAAGATCCTCCATATCCAGCACATTACTCTCTGCAAATTCTGTCATCTTCAAAGGAAGCCTACTATGAAATACAACTTTGCCTCACTCCCAACACTCTCCTTTCCACAGGAATTGCTCTCTCCATGATTCCCTTGTTCATTGGTCCCTCCCCACTAACCTCCCTCCTGGCACTTATACCTGCAAGTGGAGTAAGTGCTGAGCCTACCCATTTACCTCCTCTACTCACCTCCATTGAGAGCTACAAACAGTCCTTTCAAGTGAGGAAGAACTTCACTTGCAAGTATATGGAGTCTTCTACTGTAGCTGGTGTTCACAATGTGGCCTTCTCTACATCAGTGAGACCCAACGTAGATTAAAGAAGTGCTTTGTTAAGCATCTTTGCTCTGGCAAAGCCTCATTAATTGCCATGATGAGGCCACCCTCAGGGTGAAGGAGCAACAGCGCATATTCTGGCTAGGCAGCCTCTAACTTGATGGCATGAATATTGATTTATCTAATTTACAGTAATGTTTTCATCCAACCCCTTTCCCTGTTCCCCATGGTGCCCCTTCACCTTCCCTTTCTTCATGGTCCACTCTCCTCTCCCATCAAATTCCTTTCTCGTCAACCATTCTACCTTACCTCTTCCATTTATTACCTCTCAGCTTCTCACTTCACAGCCCTCCCCCACCCATATACCTTCCCCCTCCTCTAAATACTCATATCAAATTCTAGCTTGTGCTTCTTCCCCTCCCCTTCCATTCTTGTTCTGACTTCTTCCCCATCCTTTCCAGTCCTAATGAAGTGTCTCAGCATGAAACGCCAACTGTTTATTCCTTTCCCAAATGCTGCCTGTCCTGCTGAGTTCTTCCAGCATTTTGTATGTTATTTTACATTTTATCCAGTTTCCTGTACCCTGTTCCATGTTCACAATGTGGTTTCATAAGTACTGGAAAAATAAACACAGAATGGGTGACCACTTTGCCGAATGTCAGTGTACAGTCTGTTGAACCCACCCTGAGTTTCTTGATGCTTCTCTGTTCAGTTTTCCATCCCACTCTCACTCTGACTTACCTGTCTGTGGCTTTCTGCATTGTTCCAAATTAAGATTGAGAGACAGTTTTCCATCTTCCATCTGGGTATTTTGTAGCCTGAAGAACTAGTTTTTAAATATAACAATTTCCTCATTAATTTATTAGTCAGATAGCTTCATCCACAGCTAATCGCATATATCCTCGCCTTTTTGAGGGATTCAAACCATCCCTCCCCACCCTATTTGCAGTTTAAAACAAACCTTTCTTTCTTTCTCAATTTGGGTGAAGGGTTTTTGATCTGAAATATCAACTCGTTCTCAGATGCTGCCTGATCTGCTGAGTTTTCCAATACTTTCTGTTTTTATTTCAGCTTTCCCGTCTCTGAACTGTTTTATGATATTCAATACAAAAATAAAGTTGTGGATTGGCAAATAATTGACAAATACGGACATTTCAGAACACTCAAGTGTTAATTACTATGTTAGGAAAAAGTTTATTTCTTAGAAAATTATGAATCTTAATGGGGTGGATACTCCAGAATGTTGATGATATCTTGATCTATTGCAACAGTATCTTCCATTATTCTCCGCTACCTATGAAACAGACCCACCACCTGTGGAAAAGATACCAAACAGTTCACATTTAGGAGGGATATCTGTGTTGGAGGCTGTTAAAATTATTAAAGGTTCTGAGAGAGCACCAAAATAAAAAAGCAGTATCAGAGGTTGTCAATCAAGCAAATAAGTAACTAAAACCACATAGACAAAATGCTGGAGGAGCTCAGCAGGTCAGGCAGCACCCATTGAAATGAACAAACAGTTGACGGTTTGGACCTTCTTCAGGACTGGAAAAGAAGGGGATAAGAGGATGGGGGAGGGGAAGGGGAAGAAGGACAAACTAGAAGGTGGTAAGTGAAACCATATGGGTGGAAAAGGTGGAGGGCTGGAGAGGAAGAAATCTGATAGGAGAGGAGAGTGGAACGTTGGCGAATGGGAAGGAAGAGGGGCGCCGGGGGAGGTGATAGGTAGGTGAGAAGAGGTAATAGGCCAGAGTGGGGAAACAAAGAAGAGGAGAGGAGGGGGAAATATTTTTTACCAGAAGGAGAAATTGATATTCATGCCATTCGGTTGGAGGATACCCAGACAGAATATATCATGTTGCTCCTCCATCCAGAGGATCACCTCTTCATAGAACAAGAGGAAGTCATGGACTGACATATCGGAGGGGGAATAGGAATCAGAATTAAACTGTTGGAGCACTGGGATTTTCCCCATTTGGTAGATGGAGTGAAGGCATTTGGCAAAGCTGTCCCCATTTTACAACGGTCTCAGCGTTGGTTGCATTGGTAGCACTGGATAAAATAGATGATCTCAGCCGATTCACAGGTGAAGTTTTGCCTCACACGGAAGGACTGTTTGGGGCCCTGAGTGGAGGTGAGGGAGAGGTGAGTGGGCAGGTGTAGCACTTTGGTCGATTACAGGGATAAATACAGGAAGAACAAATGGAGGAAGTGATCCCTGCAGAAAGCAGAGATGCAGGGGGGAGAGGTAAAGATGTGTTTGGTGGTTTGATCCCTTTTGAGATGGTGGAAGTTGCAGAGAATGATATGTTGGATGCAGAGGCTCACGGGGTGGTAGGTAAGGATAAGAGGAACTCTATGATGGTTGGGGTGACAGCGGGATGGGGTGAGCACGGACATCCAGAAAATGGAGAAGGTGAGAGAAGCATTGATGGTAGAAGAAAGGAAACATGTTCTTTGAAGAAGGAGGTCGCCTCTGATGACCTGGAAAGGAAAACCTCATCATGGGAATAGATGCGGCAGAGAAAAAGGACCTGGAAAAGAGAATAGCATTTTTACAGGAGATAGGATGGGAAGAGGTACAGTCAAGATAGCCATGGGAATCGGTAGGTTTATAAAAAATATCAGTTGACCGTTTTTCTTGAGAGATGGAGAAATTGAGAAAGGGGAGGGAGGGAGGTGTTAAAGAATTTAAGGGCAGGGTGAAAGTTGGAGGCAAAGTTAATGAAATTGATAGGCTGACATGGGTGCATGAAGCAATACTAATGCAGTCATCAATGTGGCGGAGGAAGATTTAGGAAGCATTACCAGGGAAAGCGTGGAACGGACTTTCAAAGGAGCTAACAAAAAGGTAGGCATAGCTGCGGCCCATGTGGGTGCCTATGGCTACCCCTCAAGTCTGGAGAAAGCAAGAGGAGCTGAAGGAGAAATTGTTGAGGGTGAGGACCAGTTTCGTCAGATGGAGGAGGGTGGTGGAAGAGTACTGTTTGGTTCATTTATTGAGAGGGAACCAGAGAGCATTAAGGACTTTTTGATGAACGATAGAAGTTCTTAGGGACAGGACATCCATGGTGAAAATTAGGTGGTCAGGGCCAGGGAACTGAAAGTTAGTGTAGCGATCTAGAGCATGTGAATTGTCACGGACGTAAGTGGGAAGGGACTCATATAAGGGGGATAGAATGAAATTGAGATATGAGGATACAAGTTCAGTAGGGAAGGAGCAGGCAAAGACAGTTGGCCTAGCCGGACAGTCAGGCTTGTGGGTCTTGCGTAGGAGGTAGAAGCAAGCAGTGTGGGGTAAGGGAACTATGAGTTTCATGGCAATGATGGCAGCAGTAACTAAAACTGGAAGAAGCTGATTAAAGGGCCATGAGATTGTAGTGTTGCCCTTGGGACTGGAGAAGAATATGTGCACTTAAAGTGAATGTGGATGAGTACAGAGGAAAGAAGCAGAAATGAATAAGTGTTGACATGTTCTGGGTAAGATGCCAGGCTTGCGTCCATGTTGAATATTTATGTAGTTATATTTCATGATTAAATCATTGTCATCTGATGGAATCAAGCCATTTCAATTAATAATAAAGCATGACGCATACTAATTCTCATTAAATATGCTAGATCGAAAATGGATCTCAATATATTTTCCTTTCGTATAATCTCATATAATCTATCAGCAACAATCATAAATAAGAACTCCTTTTTCCCTTCTTCATTAGAGATAGCTGCCTGCTTCTGTGTGACAAGCTATTCATTGTTATAATGAGCAAATGAAGAGAACCCAAGTTCAGGACACAGGCACGGAGACTGAGTTAGGATGCTTATGCGGACGTGAACATTAAACATCAAACAGGAGGGATCTTGACGCGGAGCCTTGACATGGCATCTCGACACGGAGCCTTGGCACGGAGAGACAGAGTTTCATAGGTAAACCTTGAAACTGGAGCAAAACTTAGAACACACGGTCCAAAGTGGCTGGGAAACATTAATTACCACACAGACAAAACCAACGATCTGGCGACTAGTGGTTGTAACACTGGGGTTCTTATGCTTGCAGGTCTTGCAGGTGTGCCGTCATCAAAGAGAATTAGAAGCAAATAGGAAATTAGCAGTCAGGACCGTGGGACAATCAAAGGAAATTAGGAGAAAGATAGGGAATTAACGATTGGGACCGTGACAGTACCCACCCCACCCCCCCCACCAACAAGAGTCTCCAGGCGAACCATCAGACTTGTCCAGATTGTCTCGATGGAAATCACGGAGGAAGGAGGAGTCCAGGATGAAGGAGCAGGGAATCCAGGAGCGTTCCTCCGGGCCATATCCCTCCCAATCGACCAGGTACTGGAGGCCCCTGCCTTGGCTGCGCACATCCAGTATTCGCTGGACGGTGTATGCTGGGTGGTTGTCAATGATCCAGGCAGGTGGAGGTGGTTCGGCAGGAGGGCACAAAAGACTGACAGATACAGGTTTCAATTGGGAGACGTGGAACGTGGGATGAATGTGCATGAATCCGGGCAGTTTGAGTCTGACCACCGAGGGATTGGTGACACTCTCAATCTCGAATGGACTCAGGTAGCGAGGGGCGAGTTTCTAGGTTTCATTCTTGAGGGGGATGTCTTTTGACGAGAGCCAAACCTTCTGCCCAGGCCGATAACTTGGTGCAGAAATCCGATGGCGATCAGTAATCCTCCAGTTGCGGTCGGCTGAGTGGAGCGGTGCCACGGGTGCATCCTCCCAGATATTGCGGCACCGGCGGAGATGGGTCCGAACAGAAGGCACAGCGATGTCATCTTCATGTGTGGGAAACAGAGGAGGTTGGTATCCGAGGGAGCATTCGAAGGGAGAAATTCCAGTGGCGGTGCTGACGAGGGAGTTGTGGGCGTACTCGACCCAAACAAGATGGGTGCTCCAGGATGACGGGTTGTTGGTGGTTATGCAGCACAGTACTGCTTCCAGATCCTGGTTAGCTCATTCTGTTTGACCATTCATCTGCGGATGAAAGCCAGTTGACAGACTCATTGAGGCTCCAAGAGCTTGACAGAAAGATCTCCAGACTTGAGAAATGAATTGGGGACCCCGGTTAGAAATAATGTCAGGGGGAGTTCCATGAAGGTGGAAGACATGATGAACAAGAAGGTCGGCTGTCTCATGGGCTGTAGGGAGTTTGGGAAGGGCTACAAAACGCACAGTTTTGGAGAAGCGGTCCACCACGGTGAGTATGGCAGTTTTCCTACGTGAAAGGGGTAGTCCAGTAACAAAATCCAGCACAATGTGAGACCAAGGGTGGCTAGGGACAGGTAGGGGATGAAGCAAACCAGCAGGTGGTCGGTGGGAGGCTTTTCTGTGGGCACAAACAGAACAAGCAGAAACGAAGGAGTGAGTGTCAGCATCCATGGAGGGGCACCAGAAATGTCTCTTCAGAAGGGATAGAGTCCGATCGATCCTGGGATGGCAGGAGAAACGAGAAGCGTGCCCCCACTGGAGAACCTGAGACCGAACCGAGTCAGCCACGAAGCAGCGATTGGAGGGTCCATTGCCTGGGTCAGGTTGGGTCTGTTGGGCCTCTTTGACTATGGATTCAATCTCCCAGGTGAGGGCAGCCACTACACAGGATGGTGAAAGGATGGTCTCCGGGTTGGGAAGGCCCTCCTTGGAGACATATTGATGGGAGAGAGCATCAGGCTTCCTGTTCTCGGACCCTGGACAATAGGTGAGTGTGAATCTAAAACAGCCAAATAATAATGCCCAACGGGCTTGGCAGACATTCAGGCGTTTGGCGGTTTGGATGTATGCGAGATTCTTGTGATCAGTCCAGATGATGAATGGATGTTCCGCTCCCTCCAGCCAGTGCCTCCACTCCTCCAAAGCAAGTTTGAAAGCCAGTAACTCACGGTTCCCTACGTCATAGTCCTGTTTGGTGAGGGATAGCGGCAAGAAAAGAAGGTGCAGAGTTGGAGTATTTGGTCTGGGCCGGAGCGCTGGGGAGGACCAACCCTGCCCCCCAAGAGTCGGAGGCGTCGATTTCTACAATGAATTGGTGGGAGGGGTCTGGTTGGATCAGGATGGGAGCGGAGGTGAAACGCCTCCTCAGCTCCTAGAAGGCTGAGTCCACTCCAAGTTCCAGTGGAAAGGGGTCGTTGGAGAGGTGAGTCGAGTAAGGGGTGCTGCCACCCGGCTGTAATCCCTGATGAAGTGACGATAAAAGTTTGTGAACCCCAGAAATCACTGGAGTTGCTTGAGTGTCGTGGGTTTTGGCCACTCCACCACCACCCGGATCTTTTCAGGATCCGCCCTCACCTGCCCGGTCTCGATGATGTATCCCTAAGAAACTGACAGAAGGGTCATGAAGCTCATACTTCTCAGCCTTCACAAATAGTTTGTTCTCCCAAAGCCTCTGCAGAACCTAACAGACGTGCTGGGTGTGTTCCTGAAGACTGTGGGAGAAGATTAAGGTGTTGTCCAAATAAACAAAAAACAAAACAGTTAATAATGTCCCTAAGGACATTGTTTATCAGAGCTTGGAAGACTGCGGGGGCATTGGTGAGACCGAATGCTATGACCAAGTATTCAAAATGACCAAGAGGGGTGTTAAAAAGCTATTTTCTACTCATTTCCCTCCCTTATCCTGACCAGGTGATAGGCACTTCGTAAGTCCAACTTAGAGAAGATGGTGGCTCCATGAAGGGGTTTGAAAGCAGAGATGATAAGGGGCAGTGGATACTTATTCGCTATGGTTGTGCTAGTCAGGTCCCGGTAGTCAATGCAGGGGAGCAGTGAGCCATCTTTCTTCCTGCATAACACTAAGGGGCAGAAAACGCTGGTGGGAGTTGTGTACAGGCCACCTAACTATAGTAGTGAGGTTGGGGATGGCATTAAACAGGAAATTAGAAATGTGTGCAATAAAGGAACAGCAGTTATAATGGGTGACTTCAATCTACATGTAGATTGGGTGAACCAAATTGGTAAAGGTGCTGAGGAAGAGGATTTCTTGGAATGTATGCGGGATGGTTTTTTGAACCAACATGTCGAGGAACCAACTAGAGAGCAGGCTATTCTAGACCGGGTTTTGAGCAATGAGGAAGGGTTAATTAGCAATCTTGTCGTGAGAGGCTCCTTGGGTAAGAGTGACCATAATATGGTGGAATTCTTCATTAAGATGGAGAGTCTATTCAGAAACAAAGGTTCTGAGCTTAAAGGAGGGTAACTTTGAAGGTATGAGACGTGAATTAGCTAAGATAGACTGGCAAATGAGGCTTAAAGGGTTGACGGTGGATATGCAATGGCAAACATTTAAAGATTGCATGGATGAGCTACAACAATTGTTCATCCCAGTTTGGCAAAAGAATAAATTAAGGAAGGTAGTGCACCTGTGGTTGACAAGAGAAGTTAAGGATAGTATCAATTCCAAAGAAGAAGCATACAAATTAACCAGAAAAAGTGGCTCACCTGAGGACCGGGAGAAATTCAGAGTCCAGCAGAGGAGGACAAAGGGCTTAATTAGGAAGGGGAAAAAAGATTATGAGAGAAAACTGGCAGGGAACATAAAAACTGACTGTAAAAGCTTTTATAGATATGTGAAAAGAAAAAGATTGGTTAAGACAAATGTAAGTCCCCTACAAACAGAAACAGGTAAATTGATTATGGGGAGCAAGGACATGGCAGACCTATTGAATAACTACTTTGGTTCTGTCTTCACTAAGGAGGACATAAATAATCTTCCGGAAATAGTAGGGGACAGAGGGTCCAGTGAGATGGAGGAACTGAGGAAAATACATGTTAGTAGGGAAGTGGTGTTAGGTAAATTGAAGGGATTAAAGGCAGATAAATCCCCAGGGCCAGATGGTCTGCATCCCAGAGTGCTTAAGGAAGTAGCCCAAGAAATAGTGGATGCATTGGTGATAATTTTTCAAAACTCTTTAGATTCTGGACTAGTTCTTGAGGATTGGAGAGTGGCTAATGTAACCCCACTTTTTAAAAAAGGAGGGAGAGAGAAACCGGGGAATTATAGACTGGTTAGCCTAACATCAGTGGTGGGGAAAATGCTAGAGTCAGTTATCAAAGATGTGATAACGGCACATTTGGAAAGCGATGAAATCATCGAACAAAGTCAGCATGGATTTGTGAAAGGAAAATCATGTCTGACGAATCTCATAGAATTTTTTAAGGATGTAACTAGTAGAGTGGATAGGGGAGAACCAGTGGATGTGGTATATTTGGATTTTCAAAAGGCTTTTGACAAGGTCCCACACAGGAGATTAGTGTCCAAACTTAAAGCACACGGTATTGGGGGTAAGGTATTGATGTGGATAGAGAATTGGTTGGCAGACAGGAAGCAAAGAGTGGGAATAAACGGGACCTTTTCAGAATGACAGGCAGTGACTAGTGGGGTACCGCAAGGCTCAGTGCTGGGACCCCAGTTGTTTACAATATATGTTAATGACTTAGATGAGGGAATTAAATGCAGCATCTCCAAGTTTGCGGATGACACGAAGCTGGGCGGCAGTGTTAGCTGTGAGGAGGATGCTAAGAGGATGCAGGGTGACTTGGATAGGTTGGGTGAGTGGGCAAATTCATTGCAGATGCAATTTAATGTGGATAAATGTGAAGTTATCCACTTTGGTGGCAAAAGCAGGAAAACAGATTATTATCTAAATAGAGGCCGATTAGGAAAAGGGGAGGTGGAACGAGACTTGGGTGTCATTATACATCAGTCATTGAAAATGGGCATGCAGGTACAGCAGGCGGTGAAAAAGACGAATAGTGGGCTGGCATTCTTAGCAAGAGGATTTGAGTACAGGAGCAGGGAGGTACTACTGCAGTTGTACAAGGCCTTGGTGAGACCACACCTGGAATATTGTGTGCAGTTTTGGTCCCCTAATCTGAGGAAAGACATTCTTGCCATAGAGGGAGTACAAAGAAGGTTCACCAGATTGATTCCTGGGATGGCAGGACTTTCTTATGATGAAAGACTGGATGAACTAGGCTTATACTCGTTGGAATTTAGAAGATTGAGGGGGGATCTTATTGAAACGTATAAAATCCTAAAGGGATTGGACAGGCTAGATGCAGGAAGATTGTTCCCAATGTTGGGGAAGTCCAGAACGAGGGGTCACAGTTTGATGTGATAAAGGGGAAGCCATTTAGGACCGAGGTTAGGAAAAACTTCTTCACATAGAGAGTGGTGAATCTGTGGAATTCTCTGCCACAGGAAACAGTTGAGGCCAGTTCATTGGCTATATTTAAGAGCGAGTTAGATATGGCCCTTGTGGCTAAAGGGATCAGGGGGTATGGAGGGAAGGCTGGTACAGGGTTCTGAGTTGGATGATCAACCATGATCATACTGAATGGCGGTGCAGGCTTGAGGGGCCGAATGACCTACTCCTGCACCTATTTTCTATGTTTCTATGTTTCTGTGTTCCCCACAAAGAAGAAACCTACGCCTACAGGGGAAGATGAGGGTCAGATAATGTCTGCTGCGAGAGAGTCATTTAGGTAAGCCTCCATGGCTTCCCTTTCTGGTCAGGACAGGTTATACAGCCGACTGGTGGGTAGAGGGGCTCCGTGGAGAAGGTCAATTGCACAGTCGTAAGGGCGGTGTGGAGGCTGGGAAAGAGCCCGTTGTTTACCAAACACTTCTCCCAGATCATGATACTCTGCTGAAACCTTGGATAAGTCAGGAGTTTCAGTGGCAGAGGAGGTCGTGATGACTTTCACAGGGGAAAGGGCCGATTGAAGTGGAGTGACAGAATGAACTCCAGCTGACTGTCTTCCCGGTGGACCAGTCAATGTGGGGATTATGACAGCTTAACCAGGGGTACCCAAGAACTATAGGAGCTTGAGGAGAGGAAATTAGGTTAAATCGTACCTGTTCCCAATGGTTCCCAGAGGTAATAAGAGACAGGGGCGGTGTGCAGTGTGTGACCCGGGCCAGAAGTCTGCCGTCTAGTACCCAGGCTTCCAGAGGGGTACTCAACGGCTCCTGAGGAATTCCGGCATGGGAAGCTATGTTTTCATCCAAAAGGTTTCCCTCAGCGTTGGAGTCCTCTAGAGCTGACAGAGGCAGCGACTGTTGGTTGTAACGTAAAGTAGTTTGGATCTGCATCTGGGTTCGGGGGACGGAAGGGTCCCCCTGCCTACTGATGAGCCCTCCTTTTTTGCCGAAAGGGACAGGTAGCACGGAAGTGGCCAGACTGGCTGCAATAGAGGCTCCCAGCCCCTCTCACTCTCCGGAGTCGCTCTGTGGGAGAAAGACGGTTCTCCTTCTGCATGGGTTCCTCTCCCGGGACGGTGGAAACGGCCAGGCTGGGAGCTATTCTAGGGGCAGGAGGAGAAGAGAGGCTTGGCTGGTGAGAGATGGTAATGAGTGCTGTGGAGTGGCCAAAGATGGTGGATGACCAGTTCTTTCCCTATAGTGTTCTCGAAGGCATTTGTCCAACCTGGTGGCTGGGGAGATCAAGGGATCCAGGCTGTCGGTGTCATCTCTTGCCGCCAACTCGTCTTTCACCATGTCGCTGAGACCATTCCGAAATACCCCTTGGAATGCCTCATCGTTCCACTCCAAGTGGGCCACTAACGTCTGGAACTCCACAGAATATTCGGCAACACTGTGTGAGCCCTGACGGGGAGTGAGTAAACGCTTAACGGCATCTTTACCACGGACGGGGTGGTCAAAGATCTTTCTCATTTCTGCGATAAAGGTGGCAAAAGAAGAACATATATGCGGTTAGTTATCCCAAACAGCTGTAGCCCACTCTAAGGCACTTCCCCGCAACAACTCCATGATATAAGCTATCTTTGACTTATCCATGGAGTACGTGGATGACTGCTGTTCCAACACCAAGGAGTATTGCAGAAGGAGCCCAGCACTTCCCCAAATCCCCAGCGTAGTGTTCTGGCTCAGGTACGTGCAGCTCTCTTGGTGGGGGTGTTGCTGACACGTAGGGGGTTGCCACTACAGACTGCCTGGACTGGGTTGACAGAGTTCCAGGAGTGGATGGAGTAAAATGAGTGGATACACGGTCCACCTGGTCACCGATCTTCGTTATGTTAGCAGACAGAGAGCGGAGGTTCTCCATGACATCCCGGAGAGACCCAGTAGGGAGCCCTGGTTGGAAAGGGCTTGTTGCAAGGTATTCGTGTTCGCTGGGTCCATTGTGGCTAGATCATTCTGTTGCAATGAGTGAATGAAGTGAACCCAAGCGCAGGACACAGGCATGGAGACTGAGTTAGAATGCTTACGCAGACATGAACGTTGAACAGCAAACAGGAGGGATCTTGACACAGAGCCTTGACACGGAGCCTCGACACGGAGAGACAGAGTTTCATAGGTAAACCTTGAAACTGGAGCAAAACTTAGAACATACGGTCCTAAGCGGCCGGGAAACATTAATTACCACACAGGCAAAACCAACGATCTGGCGACTAGTGGTTGTAATGCGGGAGGTCTTATGCTGCAGGTCTTGATGGAAACCAGGTGTGTCGTCATCAAAGAGAATTAGAAGCAAATGGGAAATTAGCAGTCGGAACCATGGCACAATCAAAGCAAATTAGGAGAAAGATAGGGAATTAATGATTGGGACCATGACATTCATGGGATTAGATTAAATTAGATTCAACTTTATTGTCATTGTACCGAATACAGATACAAAGCCAATGAAATACAGTTAGCATCTGACCAGAAATGCAAAGAATAGTGTTATTTACAAAGTAACTGCAAACAAAAAGTAAGTGCTACAGCACACAAAGATAAAAGTACTGAGTCAGCACAATATGGGTGCAATACTGCTTAGTGCTCTGATGTGAGGTTCAGCAGGGTCACAGCCTCAGGGAAGAAGTTCTTCCTGTGCCTGCTGGTGCAGGAGTGGAGGCTCCTGTAGCGCCTACCGGATGGGAGGAGAGTAAAAAGTCCATGGTTAGGGTGAGATGCTTCCTTGATAATGCTTTTTGCCCTGCCCAGGCAGCATTCATGGCAGGTGTTCTCAATGGTGGGCAATTGCATGTCGATAATCTGCTGGGCAGTTTTCACCACACGCTGGATTGCTTTGCGATCCGATACGGGACAATTGTCATACCACACTGAGATGCAGTTGGTGGGTATGCTCTCAATGGTACAGCGGTAAAAGTCCTTCAGTATCCTGGGACAGAGGTGAGCTTTCTTCATGCTCCACAAGAAATAAAGGCGCTGTTGCACCTTTTTGACCAGGATGGAGGAGTTCTGGGACCAGGTGAGATTTTCGGAAATGTGGACACCAAGGAATTTGAAGCTTGAAATATGTTTTACTACAGCTCCATTGATATCGCTGGGGATGTGAATGTGGCTCCTAGCATGCCTGAAGTCCATGATGATTTCCTTGGTCTTCTGGGTGTTAAGGGCCAGGTTGTTGTCGGCACACCATGCAGCCAGGTGCTGGAACTCGTCCCTGTAGGCCGTCTCGTCATCCCCTCTGATCAGGCCAACCACCGTGGTGTCGTCTGCGAACTTGATTATGGAGTTAGAACCATGTACAGGAATGCAGTCATAGGTGAAACGGGAGTACAGAAGAGGGCTCAGCACACAGCCTTGAGGCACACTGGTGTTCAGGGTGAAAGTGGAGGAGGGGAGGTTGTCTAACTTAACTGATTGGGGTCTGTTAGTCAGAAAGTCCAAGGTCCAATTGCAGAGGGATGAATTGATACTAAGGTGGTGAAGTTTGACGATCAGCTTGGACGGGATCACAGTATTGAATGCCGAACTAAAGTCAATGAACAGCATTCTGATGTAAGAGTTGGGGCTGTCCAGGTGGGTCAGGGTAGAATGAAGTGCCAGGGAGGTGGCGTCCTCTGTTGACCTGTTGGTGCAATAGGCAAACTGATAGGGGTACAGGGTAGCGGGCAGACAGGATTTCAGATGTAATAGAACCAGTCTCTCAACGCACTTTGCAATGATGGGGGTGAGTGCAACTGGGCAAAAGTCATTCAGGCCCGCAGCAGTGGAATGTTTCGGCACTGGCACGATGGTGGCGATCTTGTAGCTTGTGGGGAGAACTGCCTGGGCCAGGGACTGATTAAAAATGTCCGTGAAGACCCCGGCCAACTGCCCTGCACAGACTCTGAGCATCCGGATCAGTAGCCTTCCGTACATTTACCCTGCTCTGGGTCGCGCAAACATCAGAGGTGAAAAGTGAGAGAGGCAGTTCACCAGGTGGGAGATCCGCTTTGAGGGTGACCTCCTTGTTCTCTCAGTCAAAGCAAGCGTAGAACTGGCAGCCAGTTCTTGGAGGGAATGCACTGCTTACCACATCTGTCTATCATCTCCTATATTCTTAGAAATCAGATGTGTTGCTCACTTAAAAGAAACAGTAGCACCTATTCTGCTGGAGTGTTCCATTTATCAGGATACTGACAGGTGTCACAGCAACTATCAGATCTTGAAGCCACAGAGAGGCTGCAGCCTGTCTAAAAATGATTATGAGGATTCTGTTGCATCTTCTGCCTCCCAAAGGGGTCTGCACGTTCACAGAAGGGAAGACCAGCTGGTTGCTGGCCTCCTCTAGAATGGCTAGCAACTGTCACTACTCCATTAGCAACCAGACAAGCTTGAGATACTGCATGGTGCTGTCTCCAAACAAAAAGCAGTTCATCCTGACACATTTCAAATCATAGCCAAGGATTATAACCAGGCTTGTTTGAAGAAAACCCTGCCCACTTACCAGCAGAGGTCCCAACCGCTGTTCTACTAAGATAAGGAATGCCTACCATTCCATGCCCAGAGTGCATTTCAGGAAATCTGATCACTTGACTGTCCTCCTATCTGCAGACAAGCAGATGTTGAAGAGCAAAGCTCCAGAGATTAGGACAATAAAGAAGTGGTTGTGGAAGGCAGAGGAGTGACTATGGGATTGCTTTGAGTTGGAAGGCTGGGCTGTGTTCAAGGACTCATCTGTGGATCTGAATGAATGCACCATGGTTGTCACAGACTTTATTAAAACAGTCGTAGACAAGTGTGTCCACACAAAATCATTCAGTCTTCCCCAACCAACAGCCTTGAATAAACCATGAGATTTGCAACCTGCTGAGGGGCAGATCAGAGACACATAAACCTGTTGACTAAAAAAGTTTTAAGAGGTCTAGGTGTGATCTCCAGAAAGCCATCTCACAGACAAAGTGGCACTTCCAGATTAAATTTGAATCAACGAAAAAGGTTCACCAGTTGTGGCAGGGCTTGAATGCTAGCACCTCATATAAAATTAAATCAAGCAACGTATGTGACAATAGGTCTTTTCTTGCAGGTGTGCTCAGTGCCTTGAATGCTTACTCTAACCGTGAAAAACATGGAAAAATCATCGCAAACTCCTACAGCCCCTGATGATCTTGTGATTTCAGTCTCTGAGACTGATGTGCGAGCAGCCTGTGTGAACCCATGACATGTGACCCATGAAAAGTAGACAGCTCAGATGGGGTAGCTGGCCATGTAGAAAGACCTGTGCTGATCAGCTGGCAGAGTGTTCACTGAGATCTTTAACCTCTCATTTCAGCAGTCTGAGGTACACACCTGCTTCAAGCAGACTTCACCACCGGTGCCCAAAAGGAAATAATAACCTGTCTCAATGACAGTCGTACAGTAGCACTTACATCTATAATGATGAAGTGTCTTGAGACGTTGGTGATGAAACATATCAATTCCTGCCTGAGAAGTAACTTGGATCGGCTCCAATTTGCCTCCCAGAGCAACAGGTTCACACTAGATGCCATTCCATTGGCTCTTCACTTAACATCAGAACATCTGGACAGCAAAGATGTATACATCAGGATGTTCTTTATCAAATACAGCTTGCAATTTAATGCTATCATCCCCTCAAAACTAGTCAATAAGATTCAAGACCTTAGCCTTAATACCTCTTTGTGTAATTGGATTCTCAATTTCCTGACTTGCAGACCCTAGTCAGTTTAGATTGGCAAAAACATCTCCTCCTGATACAATGGGGTGTAGGAAGCGGACACAGGCATGGAGACTTGACACGGAGACGGACTTGGACTTGACTGGAACACAGAGCCAGGTCTTAGACTGGGACTCAGAGCCTTGACTTGGACTGGGATTCGGAGCCTTGACTTGGACTGGGACTCGGAGCCTTGAAAACAAAACAATGACAGACCACTCGCATCCCGGCTCGGAGCAGCGACAAAACAGCTGGCAACACTCCGCTGGACACGAGACGACAAAAACAAACAAAAACGGACAATACGAATCTTGACATGCAGAAGCTCATGAAGACAGTCCCTTATTTTTGGCAGTTTGGAAGATGGTTGCTTATTCTTGGTGGCTTGGAAGACGGTCCCTTATTCTTGGTGGCTTGGAAAATTCATCACCACCCCAAGTAGCTGTAAGCCGGGGTTTTTATCCTGCCGGTTTGGATGAAGATCAGGTGCCCTAATCAAGGAGCTCGGTGGAACACAGGGAAAAGGAAATTAACTGAAATGTGTAGTTAACGGACCGGACCATGACACCTCCACCATCTCCATCAGCTCAGGTGCTCTTAGCTCCATCTTTAATACTATACTTCAAAGAGAGCTCAGTACAAAAATCCAAGACCTAGGAGTGAACACCTTCTTCTACAAATTGATCCTTGACTTTTTGAACAACAGAGTGCAATCATTAAGGACAGGCAGTAAAAATTCCATCATGATCTCCATCAGCACAGCTACACCACAAGGTTGTGTGCTTAGCTCCCTGCTCTACTTGCTTTACACTTATGACTGTGAGGATAAGCACAGGTCCAATGCCGTATTCAATGCTGATGACACAACTCTTGTTGGACAAATCAAAGGTGGAGGTGAATCAGCATATAGGAGGGATTTTGAAAATCTGTCTGAGTGATGCAAAAACAACAACCTCTTATTCAATGTCAGCAAGACCGAGGAGCTGATTATTGACAAGAAGAGGATGAAACCGGAGGTCCATGAACCAGTCTTCATTAGGGGCTGGTGATTAGAGGTGCAGATGGTCAGCAGCTTTAAATTCCTCAGTGTTATCATTTCAGAGGACCAGTCCTGGGTCCGGCACATAAGTGCAATTGCGAAGAGAGCACAGCAGTGCCTCTACTTCCTTAGAAGTTTGCGAAGGTTTGGCATGACATCTAAAACGTTGACAAACTTCTATAGATGTGTGATGCAGCATATATTGACTAGTTGCATCACAGTCTGGCATGGAAACACCAATGCCCTTTAATGAAAAATCCTACAAAAAATAATGGATATGACCCAGTTCATCACAGGTAAAACCTTCCCCAACAAAGAGTACATCTACATGAAGCATTTTCACAGGAAAAGCAGCATCCATCATCAGGGACCCCCACCGCCCAGATCATGCTCTCCTCTCACTGTTGCCATCAGGAAGAAGGTACAGGTGCCCCAGGACTCATACTACCAGGTTCAGGAACAGTTATTACATCTAAACCATGAGGATTGTGAACCAAAGAGGGATAGCTGCACTGAACTTTACTTGCCCTATCATTGAAATGTTCCCACAATCTATGGACTCACTTTCAAGGACTCTTCATGTCAAGTTCTTGATACTTATTGCTTATTTATTTATTATTATTATTTATTTCTTTTTGTATTTGCACAGTTTGTTGTCTTTTGCATACTGGTTGAACGCCCAAGGTGGTGTGCTCTTCCATTGATTCTATTGTAGTTATTATTTTATTATGGATTTATTGAGTATGCCCACAAGAAGGTGAATTTCAACATAGTATATGGTAATTTATATGTACTTTGATAATAAATTTGCTTTGCAGTGTGCATTGCAGATTGAATCCATAGATTCTAGAGAAGCAGATGCAACATCTGCCTGACCTAGGTTCCTGCATTTATTAAGTTTCAGGTGAATACTCACAGTACAAAATTCTATAAAATCATAACTACGATTGGGATAATGATTTCAATCCTCCTCCAACTCAATTAGGCTTATCAGAATCGGAAATAAAATTTCTTTATTGTTGTCACAGGTACTGAGATTCAGTGAAAGCTTTTTTGCAGGCATACCTTCCCAACAGATCATTCCATACATAAGTGTATGAAGGTAGTAAAAAGGAAAAGCAGAATGCACCACATTGTGTTACATTGATAGAGAAAGTGCAATGCAGGTAGACTAAGGGCAATGATGAGGCAGACTGAGATATCAAGAATTCATCTGTTAGCAAATAAGATGTTTATCAGGAGGCTAATAACAGTGGGATAAAAGCTGTCTTTGAGCCTGGTGGTACATGTGCTCAGTCTTTTGTATCTTCTGCTTGATGGATGGAGGGATAAGAGGGAATATCTCTTGTGGGAGATATATTGGCTTTGATTATATTGGCTGCTTTCCTGAGGCAATGAGAATTGAAGCAGCGGTGCATCAAAGTGGGATGTATTCTCTGTGTATCTGTAATAACTGGTGAGGCTCATCACTTGCTGAATTTTCTTAGCTTTCTGAGGGTGTTGATGTATTAGTGTGTTTTCATCTTAATGTTTGTTTGAGAAGTGCAAGGTCATAATTTCATGTCATTCCCTGGTTAGTCCCGAACAGAGTAACTTTTGAGTCAGGTGTAGGTCACTCCAGTAAACAATGACAGATATTCCTATACTGAGACACAGTAGAACTTAGTTACTTCATGGTCAGCATTCCTTTCAATTTTAACATTTTAGATTATTGACTGAACGTAAGTTCCATAGCTGCTACAATGAGATTTAAACTGAATTCCCTCTGAATTGTTAGTCCAATAATCCGGGAAGCTCAAATACAAAATGGACGAGGCTGGAAAATCTCATCAGGTTAAATACCATATGTGGAACGAGAACCAGTTAAAATTCTAGTTCTATGACCTTCTGTAAGAACTAGGAACTGATAAAAGATTGTGGACCTGATAAATTGAATGTTTCCTTTCTCCATGGATGCTGCCTGATATACTCAGTTTTATCAGGGATTTCATTTTTATTTAAATTTGCAGCATCAGAGGAGTTTTGGATTTTCATCTCAGTTACTAATCAGATACCCCATACACCATGGTATTTGGTGTGAATCATTGTGCACCTCATCTTCACTCTCACTTACTCTCACTCCCACTTGGTCATCAGTGGATGATATTTAAAGTGGAACAACATCATGCATGAGCTATCTGGTCCAGACAGCCATCTGGTCCAGGTCCACCAAAGCCAAACAGTTTATATATCTCTGCCATTTCCTCAGCCTGTGGCAGCAATGCTTAATCAGAGCTGGCACTTTAAAGTTTGGAGAGATTTCTTAATATCTTTAGTCCAGGAATATAACTCATAAAACCTTAAGACATAGCTGCAGAATTAGGCCGTTTGGCCCATCAAGTCTGCACTTCCATTCCAACATGGCTGATCAATTATCCCTCTCAGCCCCATTCTCCTGCATTCTCCCCATAACCTTTGACATCCTGGCTAACCAAGAACCTATCAGCCTCTGCTTTACATATATCCAATGACTAGGCCTTCGCAACTGTCTGTGGCAATGAATTCCACAGTTTCACTATCCTCTGGCTAAAGAAGTTCCTCCTCATCTCATCTGTAAATGGATGTTCCTCTATTCTGAGACTGTGCCTCCTTGTCCTATATTTTCCACTACAGGAAACATCCACTTCAAATCAACTCTGTCTTGGCCTTTCAATATTCAATAAGTTTCAATGATAGCACCTCCCCCCCTCATTCTTATAAACTCTAGTTAGTATAGGCCTATGAGACATCAAATGTTCCTCATACATTAACCCTTTCAATCCTGGATTCATTCTTGTGAACCTCCTCTGGAAGTGCTCCAATGCCAGCACATCTTTTCTTAGATTAGGGGCTCAGAACTACTCATAATACTCCAAGTGTGGTCTGGCTAATGCCTTATAAAGACTTAGCATTACATTCTTGCTTTTTTATTCTAGTCCTCTCAAAATGAATGTCAACATCGCAGATGCTTTCCTTACTACTGACTCAACCTGCAAGTTAACATTTAAGGAGTCCTGTGCTAGGACTCCTAAGTCCCTTTGCAAGTCTGATTTTTGAGTTTTCTCCCTGTTTAGAAAATAGTCCACACTTTTATTCCTTCTACCATTGTGCATGACTATATTTCATCTGCTACTTCTTTGCTCATTCTCCGAATCTGTCTAAATCCTTCTGCAGACACCCAGCTTCTACAGCAATTGGCTGCAAACTTGGTCGCAAAGCCATCAATTCATTCATCCAAATTATTGACATTTAATGTGAAAAAAACAGTCCTAACACCGGCCTCTGTGGCACATCACTGCTCACCAGCAGCCAACCAGAAATTCCAACTACTTCATTCCAACTCTTAACCTCCTGCCAGTCAGCCAATCTTTGATCTATCTTTCTTATGATACCCTGGGCTCTTATCCTGTTAAGCAACCTCATATGTGGTACCTTATCAAAGACCTTCTGAAAACCCAAATAAACGACATCCTATGACTCTCCTTTGTATACCCTACCAGTTATTTTCTCAATGAATTCCAACAGATTTAACAGGCAAAATTTCCTCTCTAGAAAACTGTAATGCTGTTGGCCTATTTTATCATCTGCCTCCAAGTACCCTGAAACCTCATCCTTTAATAATGGACTCCAACATCTTCCCAACCACTTAGGTCAGACCAACGGGTCTATAATTTCCTTTCTTCTGACTCCCTTCCTTCTTAAAGAGTGGAATGACATTTGCAATGTTCTAGTCCTCCAGAACCATTTCAGAACCTAGTGATTCTTGGAAGATCATTACTAATGCCTCCACAATCTCTTCAGCTACTTCTTTTAGAACCCTGTGCTGTAGTCCATCTGGTGACTTACCTAATTTCAAACCTTTCAGCTTCCAAAGCATCTTTTCTTCAGTAATAGCAACTATTTTCATCTGCCCCCTGACACTCCCAAATTGGCATGAAGCTAGTGTCTTCCACAGTGAAGACTGATGCAAAATACTTACTAAGTTTGTCTGCCATTTCTTTGCCCACATTATTACCACTTCAGTGTCATTTCCACCAGTCCAGTTTCCACTGTCACCACTCTTTATACACCTGAAATATCCCTTTGTATCCTCTTTTATATTATTGGTAGCTTACCTTCATACTTCATCTTTTCTCTCCTTATGGTTTTACTAGTTGCCTTCTGTTGGTTTTTAAAAGCTTGCCAATTCTGACTAATTTCTCCTGTTATATGCCCTCTCTTTTACTTATAAAATGGTTGCCTTATGCTCCCTTTAGAATACTTCATCTTTGGGATGAATGTATCCAGCGCTTTCTGACTTGCGCCAGAAACTCCAACCATTGCTGTTCTGCTGTTATCCCTGATAGAGTTCCCTTCTAATCATCTTTGACCAGCTCCTCTCTCCTGCCTCTATAATTCCCTTTACTCCACTGTAATACTGACACATCTGACTTTATCTTCTCCCTCTCAAACTGCAGGGTGACTTCGATCATACTATGACGAACTACCTCCTAAGGATTTCTTTACCTTTAGCTTCCCTTTCAAATCTGGTTCGTTACATAACACCCTATCCAGAATTGTTTCTCCTCAAGTGGGCTCAATGACAAACTGCTGTAAAAAGCCATCTTATAGGTTTTCTACATATTCCCTTTCTTGGAATCCAGCATCAACCTGATATTCCCTGATATTCCCAATCTACCCACGGAGGCAGACCACCCCTTCTTCTTATCTACTTGTCCTTTTGATACAAGGTGTATCCTTGGATGTTAAGCTCCCAGTTATGATCTTATTTTAGTCATGATCCAATGATGTCCCCAGCATCATACCTGCCAATTTCTGACTGTGTTATAAGATCATGCACCTTATTTCGTATACTGCATCTGTTCAAATATAACACCTTCAGTCCTGTATTCATCACCTTTTTTTGATTTTGCCTTCAAGTTACATTTCAACTCATCCCACTGACTGCAATTTTGCCCTATCATCAGTCTGTTCTTCTTCACAGTCTCAATACACAATCCATTGACATGTATACCAATTGCCCAGCCTCAGCCTTATCACTCCAGTTACTTTTCCCCTGTCAAATTAGTTTAAACCTTCCCCAGCAGCTCTAACAAACCTGCCCACAAAGACATTGGTCCCCTCACGTTCAGATGTAAAGTTCATACTTTCCCCAGAAGTGATCCTAATGACTCAGAAAACTGAAACTCTACCTCTTGTACTAGTTCCTCAGCCACACATTCATCTGTACCATCATCCTATTCCTGCCCTGATTTACACATGATACTGGGAGTAATCCAGAGATTACAAGTGGGGTCCTGCTCATTACCCTCTTCCTTAACTCCAAAAACTCCATGCACAGGACCTCTTTCCCTTTCTACCTGTATAATTGCCTTTCTATTGATGACCTTTGGCTAAAAGCAAAGATCTAATACTGAGGATTTATATTTCTTCCCACCAATGAAAAGCTAACTGGCCTATAATTTCCTTTCTTCTCCCTCCCTCTCTTCTTATAGAGTGTAGTGACATTTGCAATTTTCCAGTCCTCCAAGCATTATATTATATGATGTCAATGCCACTACATAGATCTCCACTGCATAATAAATTTTAAATTAATAAATTCGGCGGGAGGAGAGAGAAGCAGTGTGCCGTGTGTGCGCAACCCGCCGGTGAAAAATGATATCATATCTGTTAAATAGGGGCCGTGGACAATTTCTGATTTGATGGAGATGGACGTGAAAGCACAGAGGAACATCTGGAAAGATTTCTGAAAAGCTCGTTCGCTGCTGTCATCACTGCGCGGTTGGGAATCTTCTGGAGGGAAGGCCTCAAAATCCCCGGCTTTGCCTGCTGTTGGCGACCGAGATGGAGGTTGAATCGTTTGGATAGAGATGGCGCTCAGTACTCAGTGTCGGAGAGCTGATCAGAGCTCAAAGTTATTGGATGACTCAGAGTCGGACTGTGGTCGGGTATGGCAGGGAGAGTTTTTCTTCCTTCTCCCGTCTACGTGAGATGTGGGACATTTGAGAGACTTTGAACTTTTACTGTGCTCATGGGCTTCTTCATCAAGTTATGGTATTGTTGCACTGTTGTAACTATATGTTATAATTATGTGGTTTTGTTAGTTTTTTTCAGTCTTGGTCTGTCCTGTGTTTTGTGATATCACACCGGAGGAAATATTGTATCATTTCTTAATGCATGCATTGCTAAATGACAATAAAAGAGGACTGCATGTCTTCATAATCTAAATTGTCCCATTCAGGTCTAAAGATTTAATCGCTGTTGAGGATTTCTTATTCTTATGGGATAACATCTTTCTTGACAAGGGGGTCACTCTGCTTGACAGGTGATACAGGGCTGTGAAACAATCGCAGGCTCTGGGACCTCCTCCATAGTGGTTGTAGGAGTTGACTGCAGGAAGTGATTCTGACAGCACTGGACACCTTTCTTTGCATGTGTTTGTATCCCGAACAGTGCATGGCAAGCTTCACTGGAAAATGTGGATCATAATGTGTGGGTACAGTGCCTGACATCATCATTTACTTTACTTTTTGGAAAGCCACCTCAGACTGCTTTGTCCATTGCCATTTCTCCCCACTCTGTAGTAATGAGTTCAAGGAGTGGAGCACAGTAGCTAGGTTTGGCAGGAGCCTGTTGTGTAGTTAACAAATCCTAAAAAAGATCACAATTGTGATACGTCCCTTGGCCTTCAGCATTCACCACTGCTTGAATTTTCTCAGCAAACTTGTGTAAAGCTTGTGTGTAAATAGTGTGACCACAGTAAGTGATGCTTGGTTTCAAAAACTCATACTTATTGCACTGTCCTCTGAGACATAAACTTCTAACTTTTTTAACAATGGCTTGAGATTTTGGAGATGTTCCCTGTTATGCTTACAGTGATGTCATCGAAGTTGCGCTGAGCACCTGCACAGCCTTGCAGTACCTGGTCCATTGCTTTCTGCCAGAGTGCAGATAAAAATACTACCCTCAAAATAAGCCTATTTCAGTGATAAAGCTCTTTGTGAGTGTTTATGATGACAAACACTTTGGACTCTTGTTCCATCTCCATCTGTAGGTAGGCTTCAGCTAAATCTATGTTGCTGAAATACTTCCCTCCAGGATTATTTGTAAAGATAGCCTCTGTGCTAGGCAGAGGGTATTGATCTACTTTCAGTATGGGGTTGATGGTAACTTTAAAATCACCACAATCCTGAAAAGCCATTTTCCATTGTTACTGGGACCACTGGCATTGCTCATAGGCAATCTTGGAAAGAATTCCTTCAGTCTCCTTGCGAGCTAGTTCACTGCCTACTTTTTATGGATGGTATTAGGAACCAGAAGGGCTTTGTTAAAAGTGCATGTGGCATTTTACCCTTGATATATTTGAGTTTTCCAATGCCATCCTTGAATACTGCCATGGCAACTCCTTTCTTAATTCAATTCAGTTGACTCTATTGCAGGAGATGCAGTGTGAAAATGGTGGATAGATCTCCAATCCAGTTGTAGCTGTCTCAACCACTAAAATCGCCACAATGTTGTCCTTCCTGTTTTTACCACATAGATGCCCAATGTGGATTGTTGTTTGTTGAACTTCACTGTTACAAATGTCATTCCCATAGTATCTTTTATCCAATATAAGTTCTTAGCTCAATATCTGCAGGCTTTAGTTTAGTATCCTTTAAATGTTGTTCAAACTCATTTTGTGGAATGACTGAAACAGCCAAGCCATTGCCCAGTTCCATTTTAGTTAATTTGCTGTTCACTTCTTTCGTATGCTATATTGCTTGTCTATTGTTAGTTTTCATATGGTAAATCTCAAGACTACTCTGTTCAGTGTCACTTGCATTATTTTCAGATTTTCCATCAACAGCATGCAGATTAGTGCTCTTTTTGAAATTGCAGCTTGTCTTTTTATCTTTTTCTCTTCCCTGTGTAGTCCATTTATTTTTGTCTGCCTGACGTGCCCTTTGTTTGTGTCCTACTCTGTTACATTTTCTTCAAGCCTCACCTTTAAACCTGCAAAGGTGTGGTTTATGCAAGCCCCTGCCACAATAGTTACACAATTTGTTCAACCATGCAGCTTTCTGTTTAGACATTACAATTTTCTTTGTGGTTACTTTCATTCCTGACTGCAGCTCCATTGTATATCTGTTTCTGTTTCTTTTGATACAGCTATTTTAACTGTTCTTTTAAATGTAAGTTGTGCTTCAGTTACGAGCCATTTTTTTCCTCATCTTGGTCCTGTAACTTTCAATATTTTTACCAATCAAAAATCTACCCACCTTAAATATAATTGATAATGACCTCCACCGCCTTCCATTGGCAATGAATTCCACTGATTCTCCGCCATCTAGCTAAAGAAATCCGTGCATATCTCTGTTTTGAAATAAACTTCACATTTCATGAAGCTATGCCCTAGATGTTAGATTCTCCTACTAATTGAAACATCTTTTCCATGTCCTCTCTATCCAGATCTTTCAGTATTTGGTAGGATTCATTTGAGATCCCCACTTCACATGCTTCTGAACTCTATCAAGTACTGACTGACAGCCATGAAACACACCTTATATATTAACCCTTTCTTCCCTGAGATCACTCTTGTGAATCGCCTTTGGACCCTCTTCAGGTAATGACACCTTTCCTCAGCAAGGGAGTTCTTGTTGCTCACAATATTCTAGACATGGTCTGACCAATTCTCTATGAAGCCTCAGCCTTACTTTTATATTCTGGTCCACTTGAAATGAATGACAACATTGCATTTGCTTCTTTACTATCAACTCAACTGGCACATTAACCTGAGCTATGACTCTCAAGTTCCTTTGCACTTCCAATTTCTGAATTCTCTCTGCATTTATAAAAAAATCATCTACATCTTTATTATTTTTATCAAAGTACAACCCCCCACATTTTCCTAGCTGTATTCCATCTGCTACTTCTTTGAAAACTCTCCTAACCTGTCCAAGTCATTCTGCAGACTCCATACCTCTGCGACACTACTTGTTCCCCACCTATCTTTGTGTCACTTGTAAATGTGGCCACAAAGTCATCAGTTCCTTCATCCAGACCATTAATGTTTAAAGTGAAAAGTTGATGTCCCAACGGCGACCTCTGCAGAACCCCACTACTCACTGGAAGCCACCCTGAAAGGGACTCCTATGTTCCCACTCTGTCTCTTCTGCCAGTCAGCTAATCTTTGTTGGTAACTTCCATCTAACACCATGAGCTCTTGTTTGGCAGCATCGTGTGCAGGACCTGTCAAAGGCTTTCTGAAAGTCTAAGTAAATAACATCCAATGAGTCTTGTCTGTCTAGCGTGCTTGTTACCTCCTCAAAGAATTACAGTCATAGTCATAGAGTACTACAGCACAAAAATGGGCCCCTTGGCCCATTTAGTTGGTCCCAAATTGTTAATCTGCCTTGACCTGTTGACCCTCACCTGGATAATCGCCCTCCATACCCCTCCCACCCATGTACTTACCTATACTTCTCTTAAATGTTGCAATAAAACCTGCATCCACCACTTTCACTAGCAGTTTTTTCCACATTTGCACCACCTTCTGAGTGAAGGAGTTCCACTTAGCTCCCCCTTAAATATTTCATCTTTCACCCTTAACCTATGATCCCCAGATCTAGTCTCACCCAAAGAGAGCACAGGAGAGAATGAGAGAAGCATTGTGAGTATGTGTGAAAGGAACATGGCTCATGTTAGAATAAGACAGTTTAATATAGGCTGTAAAATTGTAATTACTTCCTTTAGGTACATTTCCTCCAATATTACTAACTGCTGCATATTTAGGTGAAGGCACTTTTGGTTGAATGGCGTAACAGAGCTCTACTGAAAATGTTTCCAAAACTACATCTGCAGGTATTAGTATAATATATAAAGTCTTGCAAGGTTCCAGCTCATCGTACTCAAATACATAAATGATATTGAAAAGGCTGAGGTCAAACCAAAAGATACCTGGGAGTGTGTTACGCTCAATTCTAAACATATCCAACTAATATGGAAGTGCAATTAACAAGCCGAATGAGATGTTGAACTGTGTAGTCAAAGTAGTAAATCAAAGAAGATAATTATAATTATATATTGCTCTTGTAAGGCTGCCCTTGAGTACTGCATCCAATTCATCTTGCTAAAAAGCAGGAGAGACATTCAATTACTGGAATCAGTCCAGAGAAGAACAAGTAGCCTGACTCCCAGGAGATAATTCTAACCTAACCTGCGGCAAGTTCAAGTTGGGTTTGGAGTCAATAAAACATAAAGGATGAGGCGTCAATAACAGACTTCTGACCTAAAGCTGTTTGACCAAGCAAGCATGTTAGGTTAAAAATTAACCCGCTTTTGTATGATTAAGTAAGAAAGGGGGCAGTTGGCTATTACAACCTCAAAAGATGGTATTTTGGTGTAAATCATAACAAATATCTTCAGCTTGTTTCACTTGTATTATTAAGTGAATTTTATTATCTCCATGACAGAAAATATCTCCAAACTATCCACCTATGGGACAGTTTAGGTGCATGGTAGTCCATTCCTGGCTCTGTCACCAAAGCTCTTACTCAAAACTTCAACTGCTGGCTTTCCGACATATATGTTGGTTTAAAATATTATGCTCCAAACTTTAGTCACAGTCTGAAGAAACCTATTGTATTCTCCTCAATGTTTATTGCCATTTATTGAAGAACATTTTTTAATATAAAATATGCCTACTCAACCATATCCTGCATTTTCTGTTTCTTTCTATTAAATCTAAAGGCATAATTCATGTAGAAGCTATAAAAGCTTTGATGCATGTTCTTAAGCCACAATCTACATGAAAGAAACTCTACCAAACCTGAAAAGATATTTTAAAATCATGCTGTGTAAGGGATTTGCTCTTGTTTTTCTGTGAGACTCATTGCTCATACATAAAGTCCAGTAAATTGGTTTATTATTGCACATGAGCCGAGGTAGTACAAGGGAAAACAATAGCGGAATGCATGTTCACACAAAATGCTGGTGAACGCAGCAGGCCTGGCAGCATCCATAGGAAGAAGCACAGTCGACATTTCAGGCCGAGACCCTTTGAGTCCTGACAAATTAAATCTATTAAATCCTATTTAAATCTTGATGCTATATTCAAAACTGACAGATCCATTGGTGAAATTTCGTGATAAATACCAATATTTCAAGAAAAAAGAACTTAGAATGCGACAACATAGGAGCAGGAGTAGACCACTGGGCCCCTCAAGCCTGTTTCACCATTTTATGCATTCATGGCTGACCTCTCTGGTTATCCATCCCATAGGATGATGATGGTTCCTTTCAGTCAGTTAGTGGGGTTTGATATGTGCGACCTGGAGTGGCTGCACAGGCCGATCCTTGACAGGCACTGCTTGCCACATACTTGGCAGGTGAGGCCTGGAGGGGCAGCAGGGGCAGAAGCTCTGTTGTGGCGCTTCCTGTGCCTTTCCTCTGTTGCCTCGTTGAGGTTGCTCTCAGCAGTATCCACACCTTTTCTGACAGTGTCCCTCCACTGTGAGTGATCTTGAGCCAGATCCTCCCATGTTGATGGGGCAATGTCAGCTTTCTTGAGGCTCCTGTGCAGAACATCCTTGTACCGTAGTCGCTGGCCTCCTCGTTTTCGGGTACCACTGGACAGTTGGCCATACAAGATGTCCTTGAGCAGTCTTCTGTCAGGCATACTGACAATGTGTCCTGCCCAGCACAGCTGCGTTGATAACACCAAGGTTGAAACTGCTGGCATTCCGGCTTGAGAGATAACCTCGGTATTGGAGACCTTGTCTCGTCAGGTGATCTTCATCAGAGAACGTAGGTGACGCTGCTGCAGTTGATCAGGCTGGCGTAAGTGTCTCTGATATGGGCACCATGTCTCACATCCGTATAACGAGGTTGATATGACAACGGCTCTGTATAACTTGCACTTGGTGGCCAACCTGATGTTTTGTGACCAAATTTTGATCTTTCAGCTGACCAAAGGCAAAGCAGGCTTTTCTAGTTCTTGACTTAATCTCTACATCTAGAGAAGCTGAGGACGTTATTATGCTGCCCAGCTAGCAAAACTTGTTGATAGCATTGAGACAAGTGTCATAATAAGGACAGTTGGTTCTTCGTAGCTTGAGCCAGGAGCTGGTTGGTATAAAACTTCTGTCTTTTTCAGGCTGATTGTCAGTCCGAAGCTTTTGGCTACACTGGCAAATTGACTGGTGATCTCCTGTAAGTTTTTGAGAGAGTGGGCAACCAGTGCACAGTTATCAACAAACTATAGCTCATGCGTCACAATGTCCCTGACTTTTGTTTATGCTCTCAATCTTGCGAGGTTGAGGAGCCCACCATCAGCCCTCATTTGTAGGAAGACCCCTGACTTCAGGTCCCATGTGGCATCCTGAAGAACAGCAGCGAAGAATAGTCCAAACAGAGTAGGAGCCAGAACACAACCCTGTTTTACGCCATTGCTGATGGAAAATGGGTCTGACAACTCAGCACACATTTTGATGCGGCCTTCCATGACTATGTGGAACTGACGGATGATATTGGTTAGGCGTGGGGGTGGGGGGGCAATTGAATTTTGGTGGGAGCTTCCACAGGCCATCTCTACCAGCAGTGTCAAATGCTTTGGTTGGATCAACAAATGTGACATAGGGACTTCTCTGCTACTCAACACATTTCTCTTTGAGCTGCCTCAGTGAAAAGATCATGTCCACTGTACTACAACCTGTTCAAAAAGCACACTGGCTTTCTGGAAGAATGTTGTCACTGATGTTGGACACCAAGCGTCTAAGGATGATCTTCGCGAGGCATTTTCCTGCAACTGACAGAAGACAGATGCCATGGTAATTGTTGCAATCTCTCTTGTCTCCCTTGTTCTTGTAGGTGGTCATGAATGATGTGTCTTTGAAGTCTCGTGGTAGTTCTGCAGCTCCCCACAACTTTGTGATCAGCTGGTGCAGGCATGATGTTAGTGTGTGACCACCATACTGGTAGATCTCGGCTGCGATACCATCAGGCCCTGGTGCTTTGCTGGGTTTTAGCTGTTTGATGGCTTTGATAACCTCGTGAAGGGTAGTGGGAGCATCTAGCTCGAACAGTATGGGTCGAGGGTGTACTCTGCCCAGTGCTTCATCGGTGATGGTTCCAGGTCTGTTCAGCAGCTCGTGGAAGTGTTCTTGCCATCTTTTCATGTGCTCTGACTTCTCAGTGAAGATGGATGTACTGCCCTTGCTCAGGAGTTGTGAGGTGCCTTGTTTCGATGGACCATACACAACCTTGATTGCTTCATAGAAATTTCTTGAGTTATTACAGTCAGTGAAGGCTTGTAACTCCTTGGCCTTGTTCACCCATTGCTGGTCTTTCACAGATCAGACCGTTTCTTTGAAAGCATTCCAGTGCTCAGTAATATCATCTGGTGGACTCTCAACCTGTCTGCTTAGAGCATTCTCCGTAGAGGATTTCAGGGCATCAACACACTCGCGATGTTTCAATTTGGTGGTGTTCAGCTTTTTGGGTGGTTTGGCAGCATTCAGTCTGTGTGAAGGTTTGATCGATAAACGTAGATCCGACCATACCATTTGATGATCAGTTGAGCACTCAGCTCCACGCTTAGCTCTGGTGATACAAACGTCAGAGATGTCTCGTTGTCAGGTGATGACATAGTCAATGAAGTGCCAGCTTTTAGATCGTGGATGCATCCATGTGCATTTGAGCTTGTCTGGCAATCTGAACAGTGTGTTAGTACTGCACCGTTTGAATTCTGTGCACATCGAGACGAGCAGTAGGCCTTTATCGTTACTGTTGCCAACCCCTTGGTGTCCAGTCACACCAGGCCACACAGTGGACTCCTTGCCAACCCAAGCATTAAAGTCTCCCAGCAACAGCAGCTTATCGGAAGTTGCCACGCTACAGATGGTCGTTTTCAGCTCACTGTAGAGTGCCTCCTTGACTTCACTGGGATTAGTCAGAGTTGGGGCGTAAACATTGACTATGGTGAGGTGGCGTTTTCCTTGCAAAGGTGTGCGCGAGGTCTGGATTTGGTCATTTACAGCAACAGGCAGGGTTGGTAGCTTTTCTGCGAAGCAGTTCTTGAGAGCCAAGCACACACCAGATTCTCTTTGTTCTTCTTCGGGCCTGCCAGACCATGAATACCCTCCTTTCTCTTCACAAAGCGTGCCCTCTCCAGCGAGTCAGGTCTCCTAGAGAGCCGCAATGTCCATTCTGTAGTCCTTGAGCACACGAGCAACAAATGCAGTACGTCTCTCTGGGCAATCTGATTTTGCATTGTTCAACAGAATTCGTATGTTCTATGAGGTGACTATCAGATTCTGCTTGTGATTCTTACCACTAGAGCTTGACGACCCGCCAGCCACGGCAGACTGGCCAGGTTGGTGTGAACGGGCTTTGTTTGAGCCACCTTTTCTAGGCCCTTCCCTAATTATAGGGTGAGCAATGCCTCCTTAAACAGGGCTGCTCAGACTCAGAGGGTGCTGCCTCACCAGATCTCCACTCTGTAATCCATGTGCGACTACTCTCCCCCTGCCACCTGCATGCAGTCTTGTGACTACAGCTCCCAGCTGGTCAAGCCGACCGCTTCGCCACTTGTCCATCACTACAGGACTTGGGTGTGACACCCCACTCCTCAGAAAGGAACAGGGTGTGCCTGAATGGATTTTAGGTGCACAGGTCCAGACCCACCCTCTCGACATCCCCTCCTGATCCAGCGGCATGGTGGGGTCCAAGACGGCTGGAGGAAGTTCTGTTGCAGTGAACGGCCAGACCAAGCTTCGACGCAAGGGATGCCCTTTCCACACTTCACGGCACCTGTTTGCTAGATGGCCATTGATCCTGCGAGAGGGTTCCTTTGCCCTTTGACAGGTCTTGTTTTTCATTCTGCAGGGTCTCTAGCCACCCTCTTCACCAGGCAAGCCTGGTGGGGGAGCCGGTTTAGCCGCCGACCACCCGACCATGCGACAGGTAGTACTGGGTGACATGGTACCAGTAGCACTCAGACAAGTGACCTGACTCAGATGGCTGACCTATGCTGTCTTCAACTCCTTTTCTGCACCAATTTCCCACAAGCGTCAATTCCTCTGTGTAACAAATGCTCTAAGTAACAAATCTGTGTAACAGATTTTCCGCTATTGAAAACAAACAGTTAGAAAGTATTTTATTCCTTCAGCTTTTAATTATTATTTGTTATTTTATCCTTTCTTTAAATGTATTAGTTGTTGGGATACAGCAGAGAATGGGCCCCCCCCCTCCCCGGCCCTTCGAGCTGCGCCACCCAGCATCCCGCAATTTAACCCTAACCCAGTCATGGGAAAATTTACAATGACCATTTAACCTACCAACCTGTATGTCTTTGGGTTGTGAGAGGAAACAGGAGTACCTACACAGTCACAGGGCGAACATCTGAACACCTTACAGACAGTAGCAGGGATTGACCCAGGGTGACCTGCACTGTAAAGCATTGAGTTAACCACTAATCTACAGTGCCACCCCCAAAGAATTTTTTTTTTACATTTTTACATACATACATCCCTATCTCAATGCCATCTTTTTTCTCCTTTCATTTTGCTGTCTGTACATGATTATGAAAAAAAAATATCTATATTGCATCTACACCTCCTCAGTCACCTCAATCTGAATCCTGTGTGGTGTAAAAAATAGATTAATGGCACTCTAAGAACTTGGGTGTAAACACGTAAATGGATTTCAGTTCACTTTATTCATTAGTAATCAAGTTTTGGGCTTCCAGTCCATCCAGCTGCAGGGGATGTGATTTAAATGCTGCAAAATGTGATCTCTGCTTCAATGTTCAAATTCAAGTTAGCCATTAAAGAAACTTGGAGTAAACAAGAAAAAGGGATCAACTACTAGAAAAGAATGAAATTGAGCAAAGGTCACTGCTTAGTTTAGTGAATTTCCTTGGATGTGCAGCTGGAGCTTGAGAGTCTGGAGAGAAATGATGTTCCAATGCAAGGAAAGAGCTTACATCTGATTTAAAAATGACTTGATTAACACTATCAGAGGAAGTCAGCAGGAGGAATGTTCTTTACATATTTAGCATGTACTTTATTGCTTATAACCACTTCCCATCTTGTCTGTCTTTGAGTGCCATATGCTTTGTAGATTTTAAGTTGTAATAATAAATATGAAGATGAATTTGGAAAGGGAAACCGCCGGGACTCCACTTCAAATGGAAAATAAATGCATTCAACAAGGAGGACCTATTAACTTAGTTCAAGTATTATGTGCTAACTAGTGCTGAGACAAAAAGAAGGTTATTGGAAAAGATCTAATTGTGCAGATCATTGAATCCAACAAGCATGATGTAGTGCAAGTGAAGGACAACAGGGAACATATATTACAAATGTCAACGTTGCATGGCACAGACTTTAGATATATAATTATAAAATAACATTGATAGCTCTAATCATCTGTTTAATTACCTATCTGTACATTCCCCAGCTATGTGATCTTCAGCATTTCTCGTAACATTAACTAATAGATTGTTTGATATCAGTTATAGTTAAAAAAAAATCTTCAAAGAAGGAATTACTGCTGAGGTAACCAGTAGGTGTAATCATTTCCCTCTGAAAGGAAGTTAGATCTACTATCATGTACTGTTCTTTCTCTTTGAACAGAAGCCTCTGCTATAATTTTCTGAATAGATAAGTGAATATCATGGTCCTTATTTTCTTACTAAGTTTACAAAGAATGGAAAAACAAAATAATGTTGTACAAGTTGCATTTAATCTTTACTACTAATGTTAAAAATGGTGACAGCAGAGACGCAGCAGCTTCTCTAGATTCCAATAATGGTGCAAGTTTAATTTCTTTTTACTCTCCTCTCACAAGATCTGCCAGCAGTCTATAAAGTACACTGACTTTACACATTATTTGTATCTCTGATTTGTATTTTTCCTTTTATCAACTGTGAATAAAGTTGATCAGTCTAATCTCCTTCTCAGATTTCATACTTACTTGGGATTTAACTTCTGCAAACTCAGCTGCAGGGAATGCTTAAAGGTTAAATAAAAAGATGTAGGCCTATTTATTTGTAACTTTGCAGGTTTCATATTGCCTTCGGAATTATGGAGCTTTTGGGATAGTAGGTGGATATAAAGCCATGAATGGAAATGGTATGCTCATGGCCTTGCTAGTTATTTATAAGAATCAGAATCAAAATCTGAATCAGATTTAATATTATTGGTATATGTCATGAAATTTATTGTTTTACAGCAGCAACAGATTGCAACATAATAATAAAAAACTATGAATTACAATATATATAAAGTTCAATTAAATAATTAGTGCTAAAAGAGAGCAAAAAAAAGTGAGGTAGTGTATACGGGTTGATTGTCCATTCAGAAATCTGATGGTGATGGGGAAGTGTTATGTTTTTATTGAGGCACTCATGATGTGGTAGCATAATGACGTATGCCATTCATGTACTTCTTACATGTAACACATAAAAAATCATGTAAACAAGCAAGGAACGCTTAATCTTACAATATTACTCAAATACTACTGAAATATCAGATTTACTACAGGAAGGAGCTGTTCCTGAAATGCTGAGTGTGTGTCTTCAGGCTCTTGCACCTGCTCCTTGATGGTAGCAATGAGAAGAGGGTGATGGTGCTCCTGAATAATGGATGCCGCCTTTTTGACACAATGCCTTTTGAAAGTGTTCTCGATGCTAGGAAGATTTATGTCCATGATGGAGATGGCTGAGTTTACAAATTTGTGCGGCTTCTTCCAATCCTGTACAGTGGCCCCTCCATTCCAGATGGTGATGCAACCAGTTAGAATGCTGTCGATGGGTATATTTGTAAAAATGTGTGAGTGTCTTTGGTGATATACCAGTTCTTCTCATATTTTTAAGGCAAAGGAGCCACTATTGTGCCTTTTTAAAAAATTGTATCAATACGTTGGGACCAGGGTAGACCTTCAGGGATTTTAACACCCAGGAACTTGAAACTACACTCCCTTTTCACTATTGGTGCCTCAACATGTGTTCTCTTGACTTCCCCTTCCCAAAGTCCACAATCTATTTTTTGTTCTTACTGATGTTGAGTATACAGTTGTTGTTGCAACACCACTCAACCAGCTGATCTGTCTCACTCCTGTGTGCATCCTTAACATCTTCTGAAATTCTGCAAACAATAGCTGATTCATCAGCAAATTTGTAGATGGTGTTTGGGCTGTGCATAGCCACACATTAGTGGGTATAGAGAGAGTAAAGCAGTAGGCTAAGCATGCAACCTTGAGGTGAACCAGTGTTGACTGTCAGAGGAGAGGGGATGTTATTTCTGATTTGCAGGGTCTGTGGTCTCCAGATGAGGAAGTCAAGGATTCAGTTGCAGAAGGAGGTACAGAATTCCAGTGTTTGGAGCTTGTTGATTAGAACTGAGAGCATGATTGTATTGAACACTGAGCTATACTCAATAAACAGCATCCTGATGTCGGTATCATTACTGTCCAGGTGACCCGAGGCCTAGTAGAGAGCCAGTGAGACCTATTGTGGTCCTGGTCCTTGCTTAAGTAGGAATTGATTCTGGGAATGATCAACCTCTCAAAGCATTTCATCACAGTAGACGTGAGTGCAACTGGGTGATAGTGGTTGAGGCAGCTCATCCTGCTCTTCTTGGACATTGATATATTGTCACCCCTTAAAAACAGGTGGGATCCTTTCACTGTTGCAGTGAGCGATTGAAAGTGTCCTTAAAACACTTCTGCCAGTTGGTTGGTACAGGTTTTCAGTGCCCTACCAGCTACACCATCATGGCCTGATGCCTTGTGAGAGTTCACCTTTTTGAAAGGTGTTCTGACATTGGCCTCCAAGACAGTGATCACAGGGTCACCAGATGCTGCAGGGATTCATACAGCTGTAATTTAATTCTCTCTTTCAAAGTGTGCACAAAGGAGTGCATAAATAGCTTCAAGCTCTTCTTAATATTTCATTAGCGGACAGAATATCGTGTATCTGTGGCCTGTCCATGAATAATTCTTGATAAGTTATTCAAAATGTTCATGTAACCCCATCACATTCACAAAGAATTTTTATCTGAATTTCAATTTGAATCCAGATCTAGGGTATTGCACTCAAATCCAGATGCCCGAGTATAGGGAAGGATGTTCAGGCTTTTGAGAAGTTTCAGAAGATGTTTACTAGATTGCTGCCTGGATTAGAGTGCATATACTTTAAGGGGAGGTTGAAAAAACAGGGGTTGTTTTCTTTGGAGCAGCAGAGTCTGAGGGGAGATCTGATACATTATAAGATTATTAAAGGTACGGATGAAGTAGATAGCAGGTATATTTTTCCCAAGGTCTAATACTAGAGGGCATGTAACTAAGTTAGAGATCATAAGATCAAAGGAGATGTGCAGGGCAATAATTTTTACACAAGGGGTGATGGGTCCATGGGGTGAGTTGCTAATGGTGGTAATGGAGGAACATATGATAGAGACATTTAAGAGGTTTTTAGATAGACGCATGAATATGCAGAGAACGGAGGGACACTGATATTAGTGTAGGCAGAAGTGATTAATTTAGTTAGGAAACTTTATTAGTAGTATAGTTAGTTCAGCAGCACATCATGGACCAAAGGGTCTGTTCCCATGCTCTAGTGTGCTATGTCCTACAAATCAAGAGCTGAGAAGTTCCATTTTCAAAAATCTTACACTATAACTCCCTTTTATGGAAATAATGCCATGAGAAACAGGGACAGAAGTACACCAGGTGGCTCCTTTAGCCTACTCAAATAGTCAACAAAGTGAGAAATGGTTAGTATTGTCCTTTCTTTTGCTTTATTAGTTGTCCCTCATGATTTCCCCATAATACTTGAATCATTTTAAAGACAAACAAAGCTGTCACTCTCTACTGTAGATACATAGATTCAATAGCTCATGTTCCAAAATTTCATGACTCTCTGAGAAGAGAAATCTCTATTTTAAAGGGTGACTCCTAGATTGCTCCTTGAAAGAAATCACCCTGACAATATTTACCTTATAATCTCCCAAAAAATCTCACCTCCAACTTTCCTAACCTCTAGAATGTATAACCCCAACCTGCAGGGAGGAAATCTCTCATCCAAGAATTTCCTATCACCAGGAAATGAGCCAGTAGCAAGGGAGATATTGCGTTAAAAACTCTGCAACTACTACCAGTGCATTTAGTATGATTAGCATACTGGAAAATCTGCTCTTTGATCTTTTAATTTCTTGTAGTCATCCCATCACACTCTCCAAGATCTAGAGTGGAACTTTTCAATATGATCCTATGGGCAATTCTTTCTTTGATTCTAAATATGTCCCTGAAATTCTTTCATCTTTTATAGTAAAGTAATAAGCTTTTGAAATCAAAGGAAGCTTTTTGTAAAATATGTTGTTGTCTTTTTTCTGTGTTCTGAAAAAGTAAAGATGTTGTTCTTTCTGGTTTTGTCTGCTCTGGTAATAGAAAAGGTATTACTGTTGTACAGACAATTGTCAGGTTCCACTTCTGAAAAAGAAACACTCTTTGTTAAAGCTCTTCAAGATAATTGATGCAACAATACATTTAACATTACACTTTGTTAGATACACGTATATACCTGCTTGTTAATGTATCCATCTAATCAGCAAATCATGAGGCAGCAACTCAATGCATAAACGTATTCAGATGCAGTAAAGAGGTTCAGTTGTTGTTCAGACTAAACATCAGAATGGGGAAGAAATGTGATCCAAGTGACTTTGACCATGGAATGATTTTTGGTGCCAGACAGAGTGGATTGAGTAACTCAGAAACTGCTGATTTCCTGGAATTTAAAGAGAATGGTATGAAAAACAACAAAAAAATTCCAGTTCAACAGCATATATGTGAGCTTGTTAATGAGTGAATTCACAGGAGAGGTGGTATAGAAGGACAGTCCCAACTGTTTCAAGCTGACAGGAAGGCAATAGTAACCCAAATAACCACTTGTTACAACAGTGGCATTCAGACAAGCATCTCTGAATGCACAAAATGCTGAACTTCAAAGTGGATGGGCTACAGTAGCAGAAGACCATGAACATGCGTTCAGTAGCCACTTTACTAGGTACAGGAGATAACTAACAACACGGCCACTAGTTTATGTATATGTGTTAACAACGTGCTCCAAATGCATACTTTGGAAGTGAAAATGGATAGATAAGATATATATGTTGAACTAATATAAACAAAATTGAAATCTGTTCTAGGCTTGAATTTATTGTTTGGCTTTGATCAGTTATGGACACATAATGTTAATATAATATGTTTCATGTTTTTGAATACAAGTCAACAATACTGAGTATGCTGCCAAACCTTTGACTCACGTCAAATGAATTCAGAGTTAGGAAATTCTAAATTTATTAATTGTAAATTGAAAATGTTAGTGGATTGTAATTTATTGATATTGATTCATTATGTTTGTGCCATCCATTTGTTATAGCAGCTTATCTTTAGTTTTAACTATGAGGTATACTGTTACAGTAAATGTGGTATCATAATGTAACTTAGAATCTTCCTTCTTTACACTATTGACTACAATTTCCAACCAGTTCATTGTTTGTCGATACTTCGATGTAGGCCCAATTTTTAAAAGTCTAATCAATTACTTATTAATTCTATCCTTCATATATAGCCAAATTAATTTCCAGATCGGGATAGAAAATGTTTCCTTCCACTTTCTCTGTTCAGACAGTTCTATCTAATATTGAGGAACAAGTGATCAAATGCACTGAATAATGAGACTTACAATGGAATGTGTGTGCAAATATATATTATTTATGAGATTGTATTGTCTGTGTCTATTAAATATGCATATTTTAAATATGCATATTAAACCAAAAGTCCAGTGAATCTTATAAATCCTAGTCTTTCTTAGAAGTACTTCTGTTTGATAAAGAATAATATAAGGTTGTTTAGTGTGCTTTGTTATTTCAGATTTGTATTTTGCTGTTTCAGATTTACTTTGACAGTGCTGCATACATCATGCAGCATGATGTATAAAAGCATTTTCTTTTCAAGATATGCTCCCTTGAGCTTATATTTCAGCTTGGTGTTCAGAATCAGAATGAGAGTCAGATTTATTATTGCTGACATGTGTCGCGAAATGTGTTATTTTGCAGCAGCCATACAGTGCAAGACAAAAAAATTACTATAAGTTACAAAATAAATAAATAGTGCCAAAGATGAATAATGCAGCAGTGTTCAAGATTCATGGACCATTCAAAAACTTGATGGCACCTGAGAAGTAGCTGTTGTTAAATGCTGAGTTTGAGTCTTCAGGGTCCTGTATCTCCACCCTGATGGTAATAGCGAGAAGAGAGCATGTCCTGGATAGTGAGGGTCTTAAATGAGGGATGCCACATTGTTCAGGCACCACCTCTTGACAATGTCCTCAACAGCGGAGAGGGTTGTGCCCATGATGAAACTGGCTAAGTCTACGACACCCTGCAGCCTCTTCAAATCCTGTGCATTGCAACCTCCATACCAGGCTGTGATGGAACTAGTCAGAATGCTCTCCACTGTGCATCTGTAGAAATTTGCAGAAGTCCTTGGTGACATAAAAATCTCCTCAAACTTCTAATGAAGTAGAGCCATTGGAATGCCTTTTTTTAATTGATTGTCTCAATGTGTTGGGCTAAAGATAAAGTAGATCCTCTGAAATGTTGACACCCAGGAACTTAAAGTTGCTAACCCTTTCCACTGATTCCTGGAGTCCACAATCAATTCCTTGGTCTTGCCGATGTTCAGTGCAAAATTGTTGTTGCAGCACCACTGAAGCGACTGATTCAGCTCACTTCTATACACTTTCTTGTCACCTTCCGCTGGTTGAAGTATTTCTCCAGTGTGTTTGAATGAGGTTGCCACAACTCCTCAGTTGCCCACCTGTAAGAACTGAAAATATTTCAGATATTTTCTTCATTTATGTCTGATGTAAGCATATCCATTGTCACCAATTGAACATAGAACAGCACAGAAATAGGCTCTTTGGCCCATCCTGGCACCTTTCTGACTTTAGGTTGAAAAAAAAGTTTGCCCCGAAATCCTTCTTAGATGTTTCCCCCTCTCGGTTTAATGTATACTCTCTAATATTTGACATTGATACTCTGAGAAAAATATTCTGACTATATATGTATCTATGCTGTTCATCATTTTATAAACTTCTACTTTGCTGAATCCTGCACAGGGAAGGCATTCAGTACTGATGTGATGCCATTTTAGGTGATGAATGCAATGATATTACACTGAAGTACAATGTGCAAATGACAATGCTGAAGCTTCTGAGAAGATCATTAGAAAGGAAATTATTTTCATTTCTTGTCTTTAATTGTGCCAGTGTTGGAGGTCAAAATGCAATAGCTGGAGAAATCAAAGAAATGAAATCACTGCTGCAGTTGATTATTCTGATTGACAGTGATTTGAAACAGTGGTCCTAGATGAGTGAACAAAAGATATTGTTGGCCAAAAACAGGAAGATGTCACAGGTTACCTGTAGATATGTAACACCTGAAAATCTTATGCATGGTTTTCTGACAATCTCTGATTTTGATGGATAACATACTGTAGCCCTGGTAATCTTGCCGTACAATCTGAAACGAGTGGTTTCATTTCTTCACTATAAACAAAAGTACTAGGAAACATCATTCACTGATTGAAAATGTAAGGCAATGAACTGAATATTTCTTTCCTTTCGGTTTTCAAAGACCAACAAAAAGCAAAGCAGGGCCAGAAGAAAAGAAGTTTGTTAAGACACAATGGAAGTTATTGCAAAATTCCATGGAGAATTTTTAAGAATTCAAAGAAGTGTTAAGGTATTTTTTTATATTACTAGTAAGACCAGCATTTACTTCCCTTGAGGACATGGTGATGCATCAGCTTATTGAACCACTGTTATCCGTCTAGTGTAGAAACCCCACAGTGCTGTCAGATGAAGGGATCATGATATCACTCCACGTCAGGGCGGTGTGTGATGTGGAAGGACAGCCTACTGATGGTGGTGTTCCTACATGACTGCTTCCTTTGTCTGTTTTTGTAAAAACATGAAATTTTCTTTGTTCAGTTTATTTTGAAGATGACTTATCTATGTGTCTCTACTTACACTCAGTGGCCACTTTGTTAGTTTATATCAGCTTATTAATGCAAATATTTAATCAGCCAATCATGTGGCAGCAACTCTTTGTATAAAAACATTCAGACTTCGTCAAGAAGCTCAATTGTTGTTCAGACCAAATATCAAAGTGGGGAAGAAATGTGGTCTGAGTAACTTTAACAGTGGAATTTCAAGCAATGATTGGTGTGCCAGACAATGTGATGTGAGCATCTCAGAATCTTTTGACCTCCTGGGATTTTTGCAACAATAGTCTCTAGACTTTCAGATCATGTTGCAAAAACAAAAAAAAAATCCAGTGAGCAGCAAAATGCCTTGTTAGTGAGAAGGATGGTCCTGATGGTTTCAAGCTGATAAGAAGGTGACAGTAACTCAAATAACCACCTGTTACAATAGTGATACGCCAAAGAGCATCTTTGAATGCAGAACTAATTGAATCTTGAAGTGAATGGACTACAGCAGCAGAAGTCTATGAACATGCAATACTGTGCAAAAGTCTTGGGCACATATATGTATATATTGTAGCTAAGGTGTCTTAGAATTTGACACAGTACTGTAGGAATTTTATGTATAGTACTGCGCTGCTACCATAACAAATAAATAAATTTCATGACATATGTGAGAGATGATAAACCTGATTCTGATGTGGGTCTCTATAGTGGACAGCGAATGGGAAAGGGATAGGGAGAGGGGAATCACGGTTGGGAAAAGGGGAAGAGAGAAGGATGAGAGTGGGAGAAGGACCAGACAGTCATTCTGTAACGATCAATAAATCAACGTCTGGAATCAAATTACATTGGGTGGTGTCTCAGGGCTGGGTATGACTTCACCCCCGTCACCGTGCCACCACCTCCCCCCACCCTGGCATACCTTCTTTGCCACCTGACCCACTCCCCTCCCACAGCACTCCATCCTCGCCAACCCCAATATACTGTGCTCTCGGCAGATTTACCAACTTGCTGTCTGCTCCATGTTGACAAGTACAGTACTGTGCAAAAGTCTCAGGCATATGCCTTAGATGTTTGCTCAGCACAGTACACTCAGTGGCCACTTGATTAGGTATAAGAAGTGTCTAATAAAGTAGTCATTGGGTGTATATGCCAGTAATTCTGTGCCAATAGACATTTTATTGTAACACCCTATACTTGTGCACGCGACAATAAACTCAGCTTATTATTCTTCTAGCTTCGATGTGCCACAGGCAAACAGCCTGAATAATAGAAGGCCAGGACTCTGGAATTTTAAAGGAAGCAGTCACTTATTTCCCACATATTTGGAACAAAAATTTTCAACAGAAGCTGAAAGCAGGATCTTAACCTAATGAGGCAGCTTCTTCCCAGCATGAATAACTAGAAAAATGAAAGTTAAGATGAAAGCATGTTGCATCAACCTCTTGTTTCATTGTTGCTCAGTGCATGATATTCTGTGCTCTGTGAGGTTTCTGTTTTCAAGCCATTCCCCCTTGGAACATGTCATTCAGAGTGGAGATATGGCATGCCTGCTCCCAGCCTGAGACATTAAAGATTTGTCTTCCTTAGCAGCCGCGGACCATGCTTTGCCACTCTCCTGCTTGGCTTTACGTATCATTTAATGAATGACCTGCTTTAATTGGATCTCTGTTGACCTGACCTCTGCAAAGCCAATGATCTGCTAAAATTAGCTTGTTTGTATACACTTACCAGTGTGAATGGCCTTTAACACTTCCTGACAAAGTCTTCTTTCAACTTATTCCAAATTTATTATGATATCTAAATGAATTGCAGAAAATGCACTTTGGGGAAACAACTCAGATATATTGTTATGTTAATAGAGTAACAGAGCAAATGAAAAAGGTGCTATAAATGTACAGGCAAAATAATTTCTTCTTGTTGTAGATCCCATCACACAGGAGTCTTCTATTATACATTCACTCAACTTTTAAGAGGTAAAGTTCAATTTATTCTCTATCACTGAGCCATACTTCAGAAGTCAGACCACTGCAAATCTGATTGAACATAGCTCCCTTGTATTAGGAAATTACACACATTGTCCTTGTGACGTTAGCTGGTAATTCAATCATCCTAAAAGGACATTCTTGAATATGATTTTTCTTGTGATATTTTTCTTTGGCCTGATAAAACCACATCCATCCTACTTTTTGTTGGATGAAGCAGCTGATGCACACCACATTTTAAATATTATTGATGTTCTTTGTGTCCACACTTCTTTAGCCTGACAGCAATAAAAAAAAACAAGCCTTGGTAAGATAGGTAATTCATTGGGAAAGCATAGTTTTACTTTGTGGTTTTCTGAAAGCAGAATGAATTTGTCTGATATGAGACTCCATCACAAAGGCTGGAAACAAGATGTAATCCTGTATTGAATTGAATTATTGATTGGAGGTTGGCTAACGATGGAGGTTGGTTTTACACTGTCAGTAATATTGAAACTACTATCATAGTATACAGAACATAGAGCAGGATGGCACAGGACGAACCCTTCAGCCCATCATGTTGTACCAAACTAATTAAACCAATAATTCAGAATTAGATCTGAATCATTGGCTTAATTCAGGTTCAGATTCAGCTTGACTTATCACATGTACTGTACGTGTTAACATACAGTGAAATGAACCTGTTTGCATTCACAACCAGCACACCTAAGGATGTGCTACTGGAAGCTTGAATGTGTTGCCACCCATTCTGATGCCTACATAACATGCCAACAATGCTTGACGGCTCAGCACAGGACACAACAACACACAAAACAACAACAGCAAAACAAGCCCCTCTCCTCCCTCCTACCTGCACACATGGAGAGTCCATCAACTCCAGGGCAAACCTCCAGGGCTTTCGTCTCCAATCTTTAGGCCTTGGCCATTGAACTTTGACTTCTGGACTTCCAGTAGACTCCTAATTAATCTAAACGCTCTTCCACACACATTCACTATATCACTTCCTTCTCTCCATGCTGTTATCCAGAGTCTCTTAGAAGTTCCTATGCCATCTGTTTCTACCACTAGCCCTGAAAGTGCATTCCAGCACTCCCCCACCACTTTGTGTATAAACTAAACATGCCTCACACATATTCTTTGTGCTTTCCATTCACACACCCTCTAGAACGCCATTTCAATCCTGCAAAAAGAAAATATACTGACTGTCCACTCTATCTGAAAGAGGAAAGTTTAATCTTCAAAGAAAAGCTTAATCTTAAAAATGTTCAGTGATTCTGGTGGACTGCACCTTTTACATCTGTATAGAAGGGAATATAGAGTTTGAGTTGGTCAGAACTGCAAATATCCCTGGAATATGACCAGCCCTGTTACAAGAGTGGGACTGAGGGGTTAAGAGGGTCACCAGATGTACTAATCAGAGACCTCTGACTTATTGGCATGGACCAAACGTCCAACTGGGGACTTTTATCACAAAGACAAGCATACATTTGACTTTGAAGTCAGATAATCCTTCTTGCAAAGCACAAGGAAGCTCCTTCTAACAAATCAAGGCTCTGGTGGAATGCAATGTAGAAGCATTAATTTTGGTAGTCCTCTGTACCAAATTGAATGTGAAGGTGGAGGTGTGAGCTTAAATATAGAGACCAAACTCATTGAATCTTAACATATTAGATTCTCAGCCATCTTCAATGGGATCTTATCTCATCTTTACCTGCACCCTCCACCACTCTCCACTTTCCACAGGGATCACTCTCTCTGTGATTTCCTTGTCCATTCATCCCTCTCCATTTCTCACCCACCTCGCACTTACACCTGCCTGTTCACCTCTTCCTTCATCTCCATTCAGGGTCCCAAACAGCCCTTTCAGACAAGGCATCACTTCACTTCTGAGTCTGTCAGAGTCATCAAATATATACAGTGCTCTCAGTGTGGCCTCCTGTATATTGATGAGTTCCACTGCAGACTGGGGGATCATTTTGTTGACCACCTTTGTTTCATCCACAGCAAGCAGTATTTCCTGGTAGCCAACTATTTTAATTCCAGTCTCCAGACCCATTCAAGCATGTCAGTCCATGGCCTCTACTGCTAGGGTAAAGCCACTCTCAGGTTGGAAGAGCAACAGCTCATATTCCATTTGGGTGGTCTCCAGCTTGATAGTATGAACATGGATTTCAAAGTTCAACATTCATATTTCAAAGTACATGTATTATCAAAGTATATATACATTATATAACCTAGAGATTTGTCTCCTTACAAGCAAATAGAAAACAAAGAACCCCAAAAGAATCCATTAATAAAATACTGCCAAACACCTAATGTGCAGAGAAAAACACAAATCATGCAAACAATAAACACAAGAAAATAATGTTTTGAACTGAAGTCCCCAAAGGGAGTCCATCCACAGAAACCTTAGTTCAGTGCAGAACCGAGTAATCATCGCAGAGCAGCTGGCCCATCCTTCACCTTGGGCTCTGACACCCTGGCCTTTTAAATCACCATCCAAACATTGGGTTCAGTTGTTTTGATACACTTTTGGGGCCTGGGCTCCATCGCCTTGATGCAGCCTGTAGCCGAACTTGCCAATTTGGACTAGTGCTTAAATTAATCAAACCTCAGGTTTTTCCTCGCTCGCAGCAACAGACACACTGCCACACCTTATCTCAGTTCTGCTGCATCAAATTGCCTCCAAGTCCAAAGGGAAGTTATAGGCTATTGTTTGAGATGATTATTTACCAGTAAAAAGAGTAACTAGCAAGGTATTTAGTTGTTTTCTTTGTTTCATCGGCCACCAGCCAGAAGTCGCTGAGATGCACCAGTGCCAGCTTAATGGAAAGTTGCAGTAATTTCTCTCCTCACCCACTTCTCCCACCTTCTGGGGCACCATCAAGAAGGCAACTCATGTGTACAGCTCTCATGGATACCATCAAATACTTTCATTTTGGTTTGCAACAACTGAGAACCACAGCTACATCTAAGCCCTATACAGTTAGTAATGTCGTTTTAATGCACCAAAAATCTCTACTGCTACTTAAAGTCGAAAGAACTCAAATGGACTCTGGTTGCCAGCATTAGTGTGCTTCCCCTTTAAGACGGCGGAAGAGGGGGTGCCAAGCTGGACTAAAAGTTCATTAAAGAAAACGTAGCTTTCAACTCCCAATACCGACCATCTTGTTGGCACATGTACAGTCTCTGGTAAATAAAATGGAAGGACTCAGAGCTAGGGTGCTGTACCAGAGGGATATTAGTATTACTTGTGTCTGTTGCTTCACAGAACCTTGGTTATCACCTTCATTCCAGATGCAGCATTTCAGAATGATGGGTTCACAATACTCTGGAAAATAAGCCTGCTGAGACTTTCAAAGGCAGAGGAGGAGGAGTGTGCTTCTTGATCAACTCATTGTGGTATGCAAATGTGGTGGTGCTATCACCAGACCTGCAACACCTTCCGATCAAGTGTTGTCCATTCTAACTGCCGCGGGAGATTTTAATGATTAATTTGGTAGCGGTGTACATCCCACCTCAGGCCGCTGTCAAGCAGGCTCTAGACAAACTGAACAATGTAATCAACAGCACATCCTGATGCTTTCCCATCATTCTGGGGGATTTTAATCAAGCAAACTTGAAAAAGATATTTAAATAATTATTACATAGACATATACATAGAATAGTACAGCACAGCACAGTACAGGCCCTTCAGCCCACAATGTTGTGCCGACCCTCAAACCCTGCCTCCCATATAAGCCCCCACCTTAAATTCCTCCATATACCTGTCTAGTAGACTCTTAAACTTCACGAGTGTATCTGCCTCCACCATTGACTCAGGCAGTGCATTCCACGCACTAACCACTCTCTGAGTAAAAAACTTTCCTCCAATACCCCCTTGAACTTCCCACCCTTTACCTTAAAGCCACGTCCTCTTGTATCGAGCAGTGGTGCCCTGGGGAAGAGGCGCTGGCTATCCACTCTATCTATTCCTCTTATTATCTTGTACACCTCTATCATGTCTCCTCTCATCCTCCTTCTCTCCAAAGAGTAAAGCCTTAGCTCGCTTAATCTCTGATCATAATGCATACTCTCTAAACCAGGCAGCATCCTGGTAAATCTCCTCTATACCCTTTCCAATGCTTCTACATCCTTCCTATAGTGAGGCAACCAGAACTGGACACAGTACTCCAAGTGTGGCCTAACCAGAGATTTATAGAGCTGCATCATCACATCACTACTCTTAAACTCTATCCCTCGACGTATGAAAGCTAACACCCCATAAGCTTTCTTAACTACCCTATCCACCTGTGAGGCAACTTTCAGGGATCTGTGGACATGTACCCCCAGATCCCTCTGCTCCTCCACACTACCAAGTATCCTGCCATTTAGACCATAAGACCATAAGACAAAGGAGCAGAAGTCGGCCATTCAGCCCATTGAGTCTGCTCTACCATTTTATCATGAGCTGATCCATTCTCCCATTTAGTTCCACTCCCCCGCCTTCTCACCATAACCTTTGATGCCCTGGCTACTCAGATACCTATCAATCTCTGCCTCAAATACACCCAATGACTTGGCCTCCACTGCTGCCCATGGCAACAAATTCCATAGATTCACCACTCTCTGACTAAAAAAATTTCTTCGCATTTCTGTTCTGAATGGGCACCTTTCAATCCTTAAGTCATGCCCTCTCGTACTACACTCCCCCATCATGGGAAACAACTTTGCCACATCCACTCTGTCCATGCCTTTCAACATTTGAAATATTTCTATGAGGTCTCCCCTCATTCTTCTAAACTCCAAGGAATACAGTCCAAGAGTGGACAAACGTTCCTCATATGTTAACCCTCTCATTCCCTGAATCATTCCAGTGAATCAAAACTGCCCACAGTACTCCAAGTGAGGTCTCACCAGCGCCTTAAAGAGCCTCAACATCACATCCCTGCTCCTATACTCTATTCCTCTAGAAATGAATGCCAACATTGCATTCGCCTTCTTCACTACCGACTCAACCTGGAGGTTAACCTTAAGGGTATCCTGTACGAGGACTCCCAAGTCCTGTTGCATCTCAGAACGTTGAATTCTTTCCCCATTTAAACAATAGTCTGCCTGTTTATTACTTCTGCCAAAGTGCATAACCATACACTTTCCAACATAGTACTTCATTTGCCACTTCTTTGCCCATTCTTCCAATCTATCCAAGTCTCTCTGCAGACTCTCTGTTTCCTCAGCACTACCGACCCTTCCACTTATCTTCATATTGTCAGCCAGCTTAGCCACAAAGCCATCTATTCCATAATCCAAATCATTGATGTACAATGTAAAAAGAAGCAGCCCCACGGATCCCTGTGGAACACCACTGATAACCAGCAGCCAACCAGAACAGGATCCCTTTATTCCCACTCTCTGTTTCCTGCCAATCAGCCAACGCTCTATCCACGTATGTAATTTTCCCGTAATTCCATGGGCTCTTATCTTGTTAAGTAGCCTCATGTGTGGCACCTTGTCAAAGGCCTTCTGAAAATCCAAATATACAACATCCACAGCATCTCCCTTGTCTAGCCTACTTGTAATTTCCTCAAAAAATTGTAATAGTTTTGTCAGGTAGGATTTTCCTTTAAGGAATCCATGTTGAGTTCTGCCTATCTTGTCATATGCCTCCAGGTACTCTGTAACCTCATCCTTGACAATTGACTCCAACAACTTCCCAACCACCGACGTCAAGCTAACAGGTCTATAATTTCCTTTTTGCTTCCTTGCCCCCTTCTTAAATAGCAGAGTGACATTTGCAATCTTCCAGTCCTCCAGAACCATGCCAGAATCTATTGACTTTTGAAGGATCATCGCTAATGCGTCCGCAATCTCCACAGTTACTTCCTTCAGAACACACGGGTGCATTCCATCTGGTCCGGGAGATTTATCTACCTTTAGAATATTCAGCTTCCTGAGTACTTTCTCTGTCGTAATTGTGACTGGACACACTTCTCTTCCCTGCCACCCTTGAATGTCCGGTATACTACTGATGTCTTTCTCAGTGAAGACTGATGCAAAATACTCGTTCAGTTCCTCTGCCATCTCCTTATCTCCCATTACAATTTCTCCAGCATCATTTTCTATCGGTCCTATATCTACTCTCACCTGTCTTTTACTCTTTATATACTTGAAAAAACTTTTAATATCCTCTTTGATATTATTTGCTATCTTCCTTTCATAGTTAATCTTTTCCCTCTTAATGACCTTCTTAGTTTCCTTTTGTAAGGTTTTAAAAACTTCCGAATCCTTTGTCTTCCCACCAATTTTTGCTTCCTTGTATGCCCTCTCTTTTGCTTTAACTTTGGCTTTGACTTCTCTTGTCAACCACGGTTGCATCCTTTTTCCATTCGAAAATTTCTTCTTTTTTGGAATACACCTGTCTTGCACCTTCCTCACTTCTCGCATAAACTCCAGCCACTGCTGCTCTGCCGTCTTTCCCTCCGGTGTCCCTTTCCAGTCAACTTTGGCCAGTTCCTCTCTCATGCCACTGTAATTTCCTTTACACCACTGAAATACCGACACATCAGATTTTGGCTTATCTTTTTCAAATTTCGCAGTGAACTCAATCATGTTATGATCACTGCCTCCTAAGGGTTCCTTCACCTCAATCTCTCTAATCACCTCTAGTTCATTACACAATACCCAATCCAGTACAGCCGATCCCCTAGTGGGCTCAACAACAAGCTGTTCTAAAAAGCCATCTCACAGACATTCTACAAATTCTCTTTCTTGAGATCCAGTGCCGACTTAATTTTCCCAATCCACTCGCATGTTAAAATCCCCCACAATTATCATAACACTGCCCTTCTGATAAGTCTTTTCTATTTCCTGTTGTAATTTGTAGTCCACATCCCTGCAGCTGTTTGGAGGCCTATAAATAACTGCCATCAGGGTCCTCTTACCCCTGCAATTTCTTAGCTCAACCCATAAAGATTCTGCACCATCCGATCCTATATCACCTCTTTCTAATGATTTAATATAATTTCTTACCAATAAAGCTACGCCTCCCCCTCTGCCTACCTTCCTATCCTTCCGATACACCGTGTATCCTTGGACGTTCAGCTCCCAGAGACATGTATCCTTTAGCCACGTCTCAGTGATGGCCACAATATCATACCTGCCAATCTGTAGCTGTATGACAACATCACCCACCTTATTCCTTATGCTGCGTGCATTTAACTATAACAACTTAAGACCAGTATTTGGTACTCTTCACTTTGATTTCACTGCAACTTTATTGCACTGCAACTCATCCCAATGGCTACAAATTTGCCCATCGCCTGCCTGTCTTCCCTGACATCTTTACTGCTCACTATCTTAGATTTATTTCTGTTTTCCCCTTCCTCTGCACTGTCATTCCGGTTCCCGTCCCCCTGCCAAATTAGTTTAATTTACTTTGTACTCTGCCTTGGAGTTTGTCCTTCCAAAGTGTACCACCTCACACTTCTCCGGGTTGAACTCCATCTGCCACTTCTCAGCCCACTTCTGCATCCTATCAATGTCCCTCTGCAATTTTTGACAATCCTCTACACTATCTACAACATTACCAACCTTTGTGTCGTCTGCAAACTTGCCAACCCACTCTTCTACCCCTATATCCAGGTCATTAATAAAAATCATGGAAAGTAGAGGTCCCAGAACAGATCCTTGTGGGACACCACTAGTCATAATCCTCCAATCTGAATGTACTCCCTCCACCACCACCCTTTACCTTCTGCAGGCAAGCCAATTCTGAATCCACCTGGCCAAATTTCCCTGGATCCCATGCCTTCTGACTTTCTGAATAAGCCTACCATGTGGAACCTTGTCAAATGCCTTACTAAAATCCATATAGATCACATCCACTACACTACCCTCATCTATATGCCTGGTCACCTCCTCAAAGAACTTTATCAGGCTTGTTAGACATGATCTGCCCTTCACAAAGCCATGCTGACTGTCCCTGATCAGACCATGATTCTCTAAATGCTCAGAGATCCTATCTCTAAGAATCTTTTCCAATGCTTTCCCACCACAGACGTAAGGCTCACTGGTCTATAGTTACCCCGACTATCCCTACTGCCTTTTTTTGAACAAGGGGAAAACATTCGCCTCCCTCCAATCCTCCGGTACTATTCCCGTGGACAACGAGGACATAAAGATCCTAGCCAGAGGCTCAGCAATCTCTTCCCTTGCCTCGTGGAGCAGCCTTGGGAATATTCCATCAGGCCCCGGGGACTTATCCGTCTTAATGTATTTTAACAACTCCAACACTTTCTCTCCCTTAATATCAACATGCTCCAGAACATCAACCTCACTCATATTGTCCTCATCATCATCAAGTTCCCTCTCATTGGTGAATACCAAAGAGAAGTATTCATTGGGGACCTCGCTTACTTCCACAGCCTCCAGGCACATCTTCCCACCTTTATCTCTAATCGGTCCTACCTTCACTCCTGTCATCCTTTTTCTCTTCACATAATTGAAGAATGCCTTGAGGTTTTCCTTTACCCTACTCACCAAGGCCTTCTCATGCCCCCCTTCTTGCTCTTCTCAGCCCCTTCTTAAGCTCCTTTCTTGCTTCCCTATATTCTTCAATAGACCCATCTGATCCTTGCTTCCTAAACCTCATGTATGCTGCCTTCTTCCACCTGACTAGATTTTCCACCTCACTTGTCACCCATGGTTCCTTCACCCTACCATTCTTTATCTTCCTCACCAGGACAAATTTATCCCTAACGTCCTGCAAGAGATCTCTAAACATCGACCACATGTCCATAGTACATTTTCCTGTAAAAACATCATCCCAATTCACACAAACAAATTATTTGTAGTACCAGAGGAACCAACATACTGGACCACTGTTACACTACCTTCAAGAATGCTTAATGTGCTATCCCATTTCCACACTTTTAAAAGTCTGATCACTTGGCTGTACTGCTACTCCCTGAGTATAGGCAGAGACTGAAGACTGCCGAGAAGGTATAGACAAGGGAAACATAGGAGAGCTTACACGACTTCTTTGAATTGGTAGACTGGACTGTGTTCAGGGATTTATCTTGAGTCTGAATGAGTACAATACAGCTGTCACCAATTCATTAAAACTTGTGTGGATGAGTGTGTGCCTATGAGAACTCACTGTATATATCTAAATCAAAAGCTGTAGGCTGAACCGGAAGGTTCGTAGTCTGCTGAGGGCTAGAGCCATGGCATTCAAGCCTGGTGACCGAGATCTGTACAATGAAAACCAGATATGACTTGCGGAAGGCTATTTCAAGAGGTAAGAAACAATTCTGAGCGAGATTCGATGCATGTGAACTCAGGCAGGATTTGGAGGCCATTACTTCCTACAAAGCGAAGCACAACTCATGAATGGCAGTGATGCTTCACTCCCAGCTGTGCTCTATGCTTTTTATGATCGCTTTGAAAGGGAGAATAAAACTACCGCTATGAGTGTCCCTGAAGCATCTGGTGACCCTGTGATCTCTGTCTTAGAGGCTGATGCTTCTCTGTGCAACATGAAAAATTATTTCAAATTCTCGCTAAACTAAACATTGACGGAAGGGACCAACAACTACTTCAAAATTTATATTAGAACCAAACGGCGGCGGTAAAAATTGATGATAATATAGGCAGTTGGACTAAAGTTCAAAGAGGAGTTAGACAGGGATGCGTTGCCTTACCAGAATTATTTAATATCTATAGTGAAGTGATTCTCAGAGAGATAGAAGAACTAGATGGGTTAAAAATTGGAGTTGTTAATGTCTACAATATAAGATATGCAGACGATACCACCCTAATAAGAAGTGCTGCAGAAGACCTACAAATCCTCCTAGACAAAATAGTACAAACAAGTGCAGATTTTGGTCTAACCGTCAACTGTAAAAAAAACAAATGTATGGAAATATCAAAACAGCAGGATACTCCTAACTGCCAATTGTACATTGGTAACCAAGAGACTGAACAAAAGATCAGCTTTAATTACCTTTGTAGCTTTATATCACGAAATGCTTGAAGTAAAGTAGAAATAAAAAGAAGAATTGCCATTGCCTAAACCAGCTTCCAAAAAATGAAACCCATTTTAAACAACAGACACATTTCTGTGACAACAAGGCTTAGGCTACTAAAACGTTACACCTGGTCAATCTTGCTGTATGCTTCTGAAACATGGACTATAACACCAGAACTCCAAACAAACTTAGAAGCAACAGAAATATGGTTTCTTAGAAGAATGCTGAAAATATCATATAGAGATAGGGTAACTAATGAGACAGTACTCCAACATGCCCAAACAAAAAGACCTTTAATGAGAGGAAACTTAATTTCCTGGGCCATGTCATCAGAAAGGGAGAAATAGAATGCCTTATATTACAAGGCCGTATGCCTGGAAAATGCTGAAGAGGAGGGCAAAGAGGAAAATATATGGACACTGTGAAAGAACTAACAGATGTAAGTGTGTGAGATATCATTGACGCTGCAAGGGATCGTTCGATGTGGAAAGCCACGATCGTCCAAGCGTGTAACGCGCAAGGCACATGAAGAAGAAGAAGCTTCTCTGTCCAGAGGATATCTTTCAAAAGGGTGAACCGTTGTAAGATGACAATCCACGATGGAGTACCTGGTAAGGCTCTGCAAACCTGTGCCAACCAACTGGCGGAAGTGTTCAAAGACATTTTCAATCTCTCATTGCCACAGTCAGAAATTCCCACCTACTTTAAAAGGGCAACCATTATACCAGCACCCAAGAAAAGCAGGGTGAGCTTCCTTAAGGACGATCATCCAGTAGCACTCACATCTACAGTGATGAAGTGTTTTGAAAGGTTGGTTATGTCTATAATGAACTCCTGGCTCAGCAATGACCTGGACCATGGCAACTTGCCTATCATCACAATAGGTCTACATATCCTCACATGGCCTTAGATCACCTGGACAATACAAATACCTATGTCAGGATGCTGATTGTTGACTACAGCTCAGCAATTAACACCATCATTCCTACAGTTCTGATGAAAAATCTCCAGAACCTGGGCCTCTGTACCACCCTCAGCAACTGGATCCTCGACTTCCCTACTGGATGATCACAATCTGTGCAGATAGGAAATAAAATCTCCACCTTGCTGACAATCAACATTGGTGCACCTCAGAAATGTATGTTCAGCCCACTGCTCTTCTCTCTGTACCTCTGTGACTGTGCGGCTAGGCATAGCTCAAATCCCATCTATAAATGTGATGATGGTACAACTGTTGTTGGCAGATTCACAGATGGTGACAAGAAGACATACAGGAGTGAGGTATACCAGCTAGTTGAGTGGTATTGCAGCAACAATCTTGCACTAGGTATCAGTAAGACTAAAGAGCTAGGGAACGCACACCAGCCCTCATAGAGGGATCAGAAGTGGATAGAGTGAGCAATTTCATGTTCCTGTGTATCAATATCTCTGAGGACTTAACCTGGACCCAACATATCAACGCAACTATAAGGAAGGCAAGACAGCGACTATATTTGATTCAGAGTTAGAAGAGATTTGGTATGTCACCAAAGGCACTCTCAAAATTTTCCACAGATGTACCATGGTGAGCACTCTAACTGGCTACATCACTGTCTGGTATGGAGGGTAGTGGGGTGGCTACTGCACTAGCCTCTGTAATATCCAGGACATCTTCAAGGAGTGGTTCCCTCAAAAAGGTGGCATCCATCATTAAGGACCCCCACCACCCAGGATGTGCCCTCTTCTTATTGCTACCAGCAGGAAGGAGGTACAGAAGCCTGAAGGAACATACGCAGTGATTCTGGAAAAGCTTCTTCCCCTCTGCCATCTGATTTCTGAATGGACATTGAACCCATGAACCCTACCTCATTACTTTTTTATTTAAATTTTTTGCTCTACTTATTTAATTTAACTATTTAATAAATATACTTACTGTAATTCACAGATCTTTTTCTTTCTATAAGTATGTATCACATTGCACTGTTACCGCAAAGTTCACAAATTTCACAACATATGCCAGTGATATTAAACTTGATTCTGATTCTTATTTCTGTTCCCCATTTTGGCTCCCCTCTTACGTCCTCTTCACCTGCCTATCACCTCCCTCTGGTGCTCCTCCTCCTTCCCTTTCTCCTAAGATCCACTCTCCTTTCCTATAGATTCCTTCTCCTTCAGCCTTTCCCCCTATCACCTCCCAAATTCTCACTTCATCCCCCTCCCCCATGCACCTATGTTCACCCTCACCAATCATCTTCTAGTTTTTACTCTTCTCTTCACCCACCTTCCACTTCTGGCTTCTCCCCTCTTCCTTTCTGGACCTGATGAAGTGTCTTGGCCAGAAATGTTGACTTTTTATTCCTTTCCATAGATCCTGCCCGACCTGTTGAGTTCCTTCAGCACCTTGTGTGTGTTATTCCGGGTCTTAGCTGTTTCTACTTCCAACTCTGTGGCTGACAATCCATTGGGATTATTGTTAGGGAAATGGTAATCATTGCAATTCACACAAAGCCAGTTACTATTTTAAATTGCTACTTAACATTACTCAATCTGCAAGTATAACATTCCCTTGGATACTCACTGTATTGTCTGATAAAATGAATTATTAAATAAAACTTTGTGGTTCAGTCATTAAAGGTTTGGGATCTAGGGAGAAGTTATAAAAATTAAGGTTTTTGTCAATTATTTTAAGCTAACCATATATTTGGAAACATTTAACTGTTCGAGAGGTCAACTCAAAGAGATTTATAATCAAGATATGATGGAAATTCCTGATATTACAAGGCTCTGGAGATTTCAGGGTGGAAAACTTCAATAGCTACATGGAAGTTCAAATAAAGCACACCATGTAATTTATGAACACAATTTCATCACTCACAGTGACTTTTACAACATGGAGTTAATAATTCCGATCATTAGTTGGAGCTAGGTTTTATTGCTGAAGGATCTTTAACAATACAGTTGAAGTCAGAAGTTTACATACACCTTAGCCAAATACATTTAAGCTCAGTTTTTCACAATTCCTGACATTTAATCCTAGAAAACATTCCCTGTCTTAGGTCAGTTAGGATAACTACTTTATTTTAAGAATGCGAAATGTCAGAATAATAGTAGAGAGAATGATTTATTTCAGCTTTTATTTCTTTCATCTCTTTCCCAGTGGGTCACACACTTTGTTAGTATTTGGTAGCATTGCCTTCAAATTGCTTAACTTTAGTCAAACATTTTGGGTAGCCTCCCACAAGCTTCTCACAGTAAGTTGCTGGAATTTTGTTCCATTCCTCCAGACAGAACTGGTGTAACTGAGTCAGGTTTGTAGGCCTCCTTGCTTGCACACACTTTTCCAGTTCTGCCCACAAATTTTCTATCGGATTGAGGTCAGGGCTTTGTGATGTCCACTCCAATGCCTTGACCTTGTTGTCCTTAAGGAATTTTGCCACAACTTTGGAGGTATGCTTGGGGTCATTGTCCATTTGGAAGACCCATTTGCGACTGAGTTTTAACTTTCTGGCTGATGTCTTGAGATGTTGCTTCAATATATCCACATAATTTTCCTTCCACATGATGCCATCTATTTTGTGAAGTGCACCAGTCAGCAAAGTACCCCCACAACATGATGCTGCCACCCCCATGTTTCAAGGTTGGGATGGTGTTCTTCGGCTTGCAAGCCTCACCCTTTTTCCTCCAAACATAATGATGGCCATTATGGCCAAACAGTTAAGTTTTTGCTTCATCAGACCAGAGGACATTTCTCCAGGAAGTAAGATATTTGTCCCTATGTGTACCTGCAAACTGTAGTCTGGCTTTTTTATGGTGGTTTTGGAGCAGTGGCTTCTTCCTTGCTGAGCAGCCTTTCAGGTTATGTCGATATAGGACTCGTTTTATTGTGGATACTTGTCTATCTGTTTCCTCCAGCATCTCCACAAGGTCCTTTGCTGTTGTTCTGGGATTGATTTGCACTTTGCGCACCATCTCTCCATCTCTAAGAGACAGAATGCATCTCCTTCCTGAGCAGTATGACAGCTGTGTGGTCCCATGGTGTTTATACTTGCGTACTATTGTTTGTACAGATGAACGTGGTACCTTCAGGTGTTTGGAAATTGCTCCCAAGGATAAACCAGACTTGACATCATTTTCTGACCTCAATCCGATAGAAAATTTGAGGGCAGAACTGAAAAAGCATGTGTGAGCAAGGAGGCCTACCAACCTGACTCAGTGACACCAGTTCTGTCTGGAGGAATGGAACAAAATTCCAGCAACTTACCGTGAGAGGGTTGTGGAAGATGACCCAAAACGTTTGACCCAAGTTAAACAATTTAAAGGCAATGCTACCAAATAGTAACAAATTGTATGTAAACTTCTGACCCACCGGGAAATTGATGAAAGAAATAAAAGCTGAAATAAATCATTCTCTCTATTATTATTCTGACATTTCACATTCTTAAAATGAAGTAATGATTCTAACTGACCTAAGACAGGGAACATTTTCTAGGATTATATGTCAGGAATTGTGAAAAACTGAGTTTAAATGTATTTGGCTAAGGTGTATGTAAACTTCTGACTTCAACTGTATATACATTCACTCTTGTTAAATTTTCCATTTCGTATTGAGATCTTGTAAATCTTTTGCATCCCAGTTGTTGAAAATTCTCTCTGAAAATGGTACAGAGAAGAAAAACAATGTTTTTTGACCTGAGTGGACAGAATGAGAAACACATTCTGAAAGAGTTCTGAGAAACAAAAGCAATACATGACAATGTTGTTACTTTTATGTCAAATCACATGCAAGAATAAGGGAGTGAAGCATTGAATAAAGAAGGGAGAGAAGCAAAGATAGTGAAAGACACAAAAATGATGATTTTAAATTTGACGTTTGTAAAATAACAACAAGCAGTGATAACCCAGGGACATGACATACACTTCAAAAATTAATTTTCAGTGTAATTGTTCATTAACTGTTCTTGCTTTCCAGGGATTTTTGGAAAAAAAATAATAGCATAAGCCTTTGAAGCCGTTCCATCATTTAGTATATTTATGGCCCAAGCCCAGTTCCCAGCTCATTCCCTGTTCTTTAGTTTCCTAAATGTTTGGGATAAAATTCTTACTGCACTTGTCACAAAAGTTTGGAAGACCTAGGGAATAAGAATGCTAAGGAGAGTGTCAAACTGAAAGAATAAGCATACCGTATTGTGACTTTGAGTGGTAGACTAGAAGACTGGGATTTTTATTTTTTAGATACCAGCAAAGAATAATAGAGGGAATTGATATATTGTAAGATTGAACTCTCAAGTAGTATAAAAACTAATAGCAGAAGATTGATAGGCAGAGAGTAAGGAAGGGAGCATCTAAAGTAAACAGTGTTCCTTCAGAGGATGAAACAAGGAATTAATAGTAGGAAATAGCAGTGTAGATGAAATACTATTGTTTGCATGCAAGAGAACAGAGAAGCACTGTTCAGGCCATGAGTGGTTTACCTACTGTATGATCTTACTGAAAGGTGGAACAGACTTGAGGGACTGTTTGGACCATTTTTCTTGTTTTTTTCTATACTTTTACTTTTCTGTAGCCAGCTAAATCAGCATCTCCCAAGCAACCAATGCAACTTCAGAACCAGAATCAGAATCAGAATCAAGTTTATTATCACTGACATATGTTGTGCACTTCGTTATTTTTATGGTAGCAGGACAGTGCAAGACGTAAAACATTACTTTCAATATTATGTGCTGTGTCATATGACGTGGGCAACCATGGTTTTCCATGACCATGATTGTCTTGGCGAATTTTTTTGCAGAAGTGGTTTGCCATTGCCTTCTTCTGGGCAGAGTTTTCACAAGACAGGTGACCCCAGCCATTATTAATTGTCTGGCTGGTGTCAGTGGTTGCATAACCAGGACTTGTGAAATACACCAGCTGCTCCCACAGCTTCATGTGACCCTGATCAGGGAGCTAAGCAGGTGCTACACCTTGCCCAAGGGTGACCTGCAGGCTAGCAGAGGGAAGGAACACCTTACACCTCCTTTGGTAGAGACGTATCTCCACACCACCATCCAGCTATAAGTTACAAAAACAAAATAAAGTAAGCAGTGCAAATGAGGAATAGTGAGGTAGTGTTCATGAGTTCCTGGTTTGTTCAGAAATGTGATGGTGGAGAGGAAAAAAATAGTTTCTAAAATGTTGAGTGTGCATCTTTTGGCTCTGATACCTCCCCCCGATGGTAATAATGAGAAGAGGGTATGTCCTGGATAGCAAGGGTCCTTAATAATGCATGCATTCAAATTATTTTGTTCATGAATCAGATAAGGGAATCTTAGTTTACAAAACTGACAGTGGTACAGCATCACCTACACAACAAGTTTTTGGGGTACCCACGTTTAGTGACCATCTACCATTCTCCTGAAACTTCACACAGTGATGCTTAAGCAGGAAAGGTTCATATTGATTTCATCATTATTAATATAGCAAGTTGTGGAAAGTTAATAAAATGACACATTTAGTTGCTAATTTATAACTAAAAGCTGACATACCATTTACCTTCATGATACAAACATGAATATAAGCTTTAAGTTCATGAGTTTATTTAAGTTTAAGCTTATGTCATTTATAGGAAAGTGAGAAAAGGCAATATAAATTGAATATTTAATCTTAAAGGGATCATGGTCTTTGTAAACCTTTGAAGGTGATGAAATAAATTGGTGCATGAACCATATTGGATCCTTGGTATTATATATTAAGGCACAGAATGTAAAAAACAAGAAAAATAAGCTCAACACAAACAACTAACTGTACTTATATAAAACTCATAGGTAAATTCAATAACCCAAGTTTATGTATAGAAGTATCATAAGTAAATTTCCATACATTTTAGTCAAGGAGATAAGTTTTAAAACATCTTTTTAAAGGAGGGTAAGAGACAGAGACCTAGAGAATTTTAGGGAGAAATCTGAAATCTTGTTGCCTCAGCAACTACACTCATAACCACCAATGACAGAATCACCAGTCTTCTTTTATTAAGTTTCTAGTCAGCCTTCTCCAAACCCTTGACTTCACTGCTCTGCTCTGCTTCTGAAAACACAATGTTCTACAGCTAACGAGCTTGAACTATTTTAATGTTTATGTTCATGAAGAATTTCTTCAGATTCCTCTCTGTAAGCACCTACTCATTCCAACCACCATCAATTCCTATTGTATGACCTGGTGTTTTGCGGTATCCTGAAGGATTTGTTGAACTGGACTTTCGAGAATGCAGGTACAACTGTGGCGGCCATTACTGAAGCAGATTAGGGGCCATATTGAAATTCTGGACTGGATCGGAGGGGCACCAGCTCAAGAGTTGAACCGATGTTTATTCAATTTACATGCCAACCCAGATTAAAAAGATTTAGGCATCGAGGCCGAGGGCAGAGGATGAACCAGAGTTCAACTTACTCCTCTGAGAGGCTTTACTCAGTTTGGTGTTGAAATGGCCCCATGGTTGGGGCCTGCACCATTGACACTTGCCTCAGTGTTGAACTGATACTGGTTCGGTGACCTGCAACCACCAGACCCCTGGACCAGCTGCAGTGCTGACCTAGCTCCATGGCTGTGGCCTGCAGACATTGGCCTCCTGGTCAGGCTGCAGTGCTGACCATTGGATGTTTGACAGTCTCTGTTGTGTGTGTTTTTAGAGGGTTCTGTTGTGTTGCTTTTGTGGCTTCCAGCAAGAAGACAAATCTCAAGGTTGTATATGGTATCCATGCTTTGATAATAAATGTACTTTAAACTGTTTTCTCATTGTGAGAATCCCTGTGAAACAATGACGCCATTTGAAAAATCTCATCTGTTTTCAATTCTCTACGTGGAATCTTATTCAAATACAAGAGGGCATAGTTTTAAAGTGAGATGGGAAAGTTTAAAGAAAATTTAAAAGACCATAAGAAAATGGGAGCAGAAGTAAGCAATTTCGCCCATTGAGTCTTCTCCGCCACTTCATCATGGCTGATCCAATTTTTCTCTCAGCCCCAATCTCCTGCTCTTTCCCTGTATCCCTTCATGCCCTGACCAATCAAACATCTCTCAACTGATTCTGAGGCTGCGTCCTCTGGTCTTAGACTCTCCCACCATAGCAAACATCCTCTCCACATCCACTCTAGTGATTTCTGAAAGATCATTACTGATGTTTCCACAATCTCTTCAGCCACCTCCTTCAGTACCCTGGGGAGTACGCCATCTGGTCCAGGTGGCTTATCTACCTTCAGCCCTTTCAGTTTCCCAAAAACCTTCTCTCTAGTTAACTTCACACATTTCATGCCCCTGACACCTGGAGCATCCACCATACTGACAGTGTCTTCCACAGTGAAGACTGATGCAAAATACTTATTCAGTTCATCCACCATTGCCTTGCCCCCACTACTACCTCTCCAGCATCGTTTTCCAGTGGGTCCCCTACCTACTCTCACCGCTCTTTTACATTTTATGTATCTGACAAAAGTGTTGCTATCCTCTTTAACATTGGCTTGCTTATTGTTATACTCCAGCTTTGCTTTCTTAATGAATTTTTTTAGTTGCCTTCTGTTGGATTTTTAAAAGATTCCCAATCCTCTAACTTCCCATTCATTTTTGATCTATTATATGCCCTTTCTTTGGCTTCTATGTTGGCTTTGATGTATCTTGTTAACCATAGTTGTGTCATCTTTCTTTTAGAATACTTTTTCCTCTTTGGGATGTAAATACCCCATGCCTTCCAAATTGCTCCCAGAAATTCCAGCTATTGCTGCTCTGCCATCATCACTGCCAGTGTTTTTTTTGAATCAATTCTGGCCAACTCCTCTCTCATGCCTCTGTAATTCCCTTCCACTGTAATACTGATGCATCTGACTTCTGGTTCTCCTTCTCAAATTTCAGGGTGAAATTTGATATTATGATCGCTTTCCTCTTGGGGTTATTTTACTTTAAGCTCTCTAATCAATTCTGGTTCGTTGCAATACATTCAATCCAGAATAGCTGATCTTCTAGTGGGCTCAACCACAAGCTGCTCTAAAAAGCCATCATGTAAACATTCTATAAGTTCCTCCTCCTGGAATCCAGCATCAAACTGATTTTCCTAAACCTGCATATTGAAATCTCCCATGATTATTGTAACATTGCACTTTTGGCAGGCATTTTCTATCTCCCATTTTAATTTGTAGGCTACATCCCTACTATTGTTTGGGGGTATGCATACAACTCTCATCAGGGTCTTGTTACCCTTGTAGTTCCTTAGCTCTATCCACAATGATTCAACATCTTCTGACCATATGTCAGCTCTTAGTAATGATTTCATTTTCACCAGTAGAGCAACGCTGCCCCCTCTGCATTCCTGCCTGTCCTTTTGATACAATGCCTAGCCTTGGACATTAATCTCCCAGCTGTAATCTTCTTTCAGCCATGATTCAGTGATGCCTACAACATCATACCTGCCAATCTGCAACTGTGGTACAAATTCATCTACTTATTCTGCATGCTGTGCATATTCAAATAAAGCACCTTCAGTCCTGTATTCACCCTTTTTGATTTTGTCTGCTTTTTACATTGCAACTCATCCTGTTGAATGCAATTTTGCCCTATCAACAGCCTGCAGCATTAACAAATCTTCCCACTAGGATATTAGTTCCCCACAAGTTCAGGTGCAAGCCATCTCTTCTATACAGGTCCCACCTTCCCTGGAAAAGAGCCCAATGATCAAAAAATCTTATGCTCTCCTTCCTAAACCAACTCCTTAACCAGATACTAAACCGTGTAATCCTCCTAGTTCTGGCCTCACTAGCAATCCTGAGATCACAACCCTGGCCATCCCGCACTTTAACTTAGCACCTAACTCCTTGTACTCCTTATGCAGAACCTCATCACTCGTCCTGCCCATGTCATTGGTACCTACAAGAGCCATGATCTCTGGCTGTTCACCCTCCCACTTAAGATCATTGAGGACTCAGCCTGAGATATTCCAGACACCGGCACCCCAGAGGCAACATACCATCCAGGAATCCGTTCTCACCCACAGAACTGCCTGACCATTCCTCTAACTAATGAATCCCCTATCACCACAGTGTGCCTCTTCTCCCCAGTTACTTCTGAGCCACAGAGCTAGACTCAGTGCCAGAGACCTGACCTCTGTGACTTTCCTCTGTTAGGTCATCTCCCCCCACCAAAAATGTCTAAAGTGGTATACCTGTTGTTGAGGAGGATGGCCACAGTGGTACTCTGTACTGGCTCCTTAACCCCTTTCCTGTCACCCTGTTTCCCCTGTCCTACACCTTGGATGTAACTACCTCTCTATATGTCCTATCTATCACCCCATCAGCTACCTGATGATCTGGAGTTCATCCAGTTCCAGCTCAGACTCCTTAATGCAGATTGTTAGAAGCTGCAACTGGACATACATCTCGCAGTTGTAGTTGTCAAGGACACTGGAAGTATCCCTGCCTTCCCACATCACATAAGAGGAGTATTCAACTATCCTGACTGGCATATCATCTGTCCAAGCTGAGCAGGTACAAAGGAATGAAGGAAGAAAAACTTAATCTAGAACCTTTCTTTGCCTTTGACTGATGCCACTTCTTGAAGTCTCGAGGAGCTAAAAGCCTCAAGAGCACCACTCTGACTCTGTCCTCTCCACTTGCTCCTGCCTTCCTTTAATTCGCTCTTGCTACTCAATCCCAAATGGCGATTGGTCGCATGTCAAAGCTCTTTATTGCTTTAGTGACCCACTGCTGCCTTTTGGACTTGGGCAGTGGACCTGATTGAAATCCCCTCCTCTCCAAACTTCTGATGTCCGGATTGGCCACTGGTCAAAGCTTTTTCGCTGTAGCGATCCGCTGCTGCCTTTTCTACTCAGGCAGTGGACCCATTTGAAGTCCCCTTATCTCAAAACTTCCAACACCTGGATTGACTACTGGTCAACGCTTTTTTTTTAATGAGGCAAAGTTTTTTTTAACATAAAGTGCTCAGAACGCAGAATGCATTCCCAAGCAAAGTGGAGGAAGCATAAAAATTGGCAATGTTTAAGAGGCACTAGTATAACAAGCAGGGAATGGAGGAAAATAAGCCATGTGGAATTGAAATTAACATCATGTTTGGCATAGATATCATGTGCTGAAGGTCCTGGTCCTGTGCTATCCTGTTCTATGTTCTGTTCACATTTTTTATTTGTTGCTTTTTCTGTCTTTCATGGGAATTTTGCACACCATATTAGGAGAAGGGACATTTTCCATGAGCATGTGATTCCTTATACTTCTCATTGCCCAACTAACATCCCACCCTCATCAGTCTGTGGAATTTCAAGGACATTGAACTTTACATGGTACATCTTAAAAATCAGGGCAATGATATATAGGGAATATTAATACCAATCAATAAGATTGTTTTTTATGGATGCTTTTATAATTTCTTCATATGGTCATAAACCTGCTAATCTAGAATATAATGGACATGATTGAGAATGATTTAGTTGAACTGTGTGATGAATCACTCTCAAGGGACAGAATGAGCTAAGATGCTCACGTAGCACGTTAATCGTTGTCCAAAATTGTGCACCATTGTTTACCATGTCATTAATTTGATATTAATGTATTGAGAAAATGGGAAACATATTTTAGTAAATGGATAAAATACAGGACAAAACATGCAGAGATTTTTATTGCAGATGTTGGGCTCATCTAATGAAAAAATATAATTTAGTGTTCATTTTGCATATTTTTGCAACAGATTCTGAATGGGAATCATGTTTCAGGCAATAAAATTTGATGGTGTGGAATAAAAACTGAAATTGCATGCAGTGATTTGTACAATCACATGAAGCAATTTACAAAATGTGCAATGCCTCATAAAACATATTTTAGTGTTATTAAAATGTATCAATTTATGAAAAAGAACAAAGAGTGGTTCATAAATAAAGGAGGAAAGGCAATTTATTAAGTTGGCTGGGAAGTGTAAGTACAATGACAGTAATGTGTATTGAGGCCATCAACAGATCAGTGCTAAGAAACAACCAGGGTATCCTTCCAGTGCCTAATCAGTGACAGGAGCAGGCCACAGGGACAAGCTATCTCGTAGGTCGGTGACGCTTGTTTATAAGGAGTCCTTTGCGGATATTCGGGCTCATTCTGGTGGTCCAATCAATGGCAGGAGAAGGCTGCAATGATGAAGTTTCTTGTAGGTCAGCAACACTTGTTTAAAGGTACAGAAGGGACAAGAGAGGCGGCCATTGTTGGGAGTAGGCCCGTTGTGAGAGTAGAATCAGGCTTTGGTCAAAAGAGGCTTTGGTTCGAAAGAGGCTTTGGTTCTGGGTAAGTCTCTGTTAAGGTTCCTTTTTTCTCTCTTAAGGTGCTTAATGTAGTAAATATGTGTTGTGTATTCTTCTATTCTTCGTGTCGGATGTTGGAGTAGTGGGAGACCCAGGGTCTCCCAGGGAACTACATCTGCATACAGTGCATCCAGCTGCAGCTCCTTGAAGACAATTTTAGGGATCTGGAGCAGTTGCCTTCAGCTTGTATGGGAGAGTGAGGAGATAAACGATCAGAGTTGCAGGGAAGCAGTCACCCCGAAGTTGCAGGAGATGAGTAGCTGGGTGATTGCCAGGAGAAATGGAAATTTGAACAGGCAGTTAGTGCAGAGCATACCTATGGCCATTACCCCTCAATAATAAGTATAATAAGTCATCCCTCATACTGCTGTGAGGGATGACCTCCCAGGGGAATGCCATGGAGACCAGGTTACTGGCACTGAGCATGGGTCCATGGTGCAGAAGGGAAAGAGGGAGAAGAGGGGAACGGTAGTGATAGGGGACTCAGTAGTGAGGGGAACAGACAGGAGATTATGTGGACGTGAACCGGACATCAGAATGGGATGTTGCCCCCTAGGTTCCAGGGTCAGGGATGTCTTGGATTGTATCCACAACAGTTTGGAGGTAGAGGGAGTACAGCCAGATGCCTTGATACATATTGGTACCAATGACATAGGAAGAAAAAGCAAAGAGGTCCTGCAAAGCGAATTTAGAAAGTTAGGCAGAAAGCCGAGAAGTAGGACCTCCAAGTAATTCTGGATTGCTGCCTATGCCACACACCAGTGAAGGTAGAAAAAGGATCATTTGGCAGATAAATGCATGGCTGAAAGTCTAGTGCAGGAGGCAGGGCTTCAGGTTCTTGGATGATGGGGATCCTTTCTGGGGGAGGTATGACCTGTACAGAAGAAAAGGTTGCACATGAACCTGAGCAGGACCAATATTCTCTCGGATAGGTTTCTTAGAGCTGTTGGAGAGGCTTTAAACTAATTTGGCAGGGGCGTAGGAAAAAGAGTGAAGGGACTCAGGATAGAACAGATGTTTAAAAAAAAAGCAAATATAGTATGCATTCAGACTGTCAAGAAGAGCAGGCAGATCACAATTGCAGTCAGTGGGGTAAGTACCTGTGCATTAGGGATTCAGAATCAAAAAGAATAGAAAATACAGTACTCAAAGTGTTACAAGGGGTGATTGATAAGTGTGTGCCCTAAGGTAGAAGGAGATGAGTTATTAACTTCAAACTTTCTGCATAATCACTCGAAGGGTTGAACTGCATGTGCATGTAACAAGAGCTGTATAACTCATCACCTTCTACCTTAGGCACAGACTTATCAATTACCCATGCTGTGGACACTTTCTGAAGGTCCAAGATCCGTATTCTCCACAATCACTGGACTAAGTGTATAAATGTAGGAGGGGACTATGTTGAAAAATAAATGTGCTAGGTTTTCTAAAACTGACTTCTCCTACCTTAGGCCACAAACTTATCAATCACCCCTCGTATACTTCAATGTATGGAGTATAAAAAATAAGGTGGATGACCTTGTTGCACTATTATAGATTGCCAGGTATGATGTTGTGGGCATCAATGAATCATGGCTGAAGGATGTTTGTGGTTGGGAGCTGAATGTCCAGGGTTACACTTTGTATCAGAGGGATAGGAAGGTTGGCAGAGGGGATGACATGGTAAAGAATGGCATCAAATCAGTAGAAAGATATGACATAAGATCAGAAGATGTTGAATCATTGTGGGTTGAGTTAAAAAATTGCACAGGGTAAAAGGACCCTGATGACAGTTCTATACAGGCCTCCCAACAGTAGCTGGGCTGTGGAAATAGAAAAGGTGTGTTATAAGGGCCATGCTATGAATCTCATTGGAGTTTTCAACATGCAGGTCAACTGGAAAACTCAGGGCGGTAATAAATCTAAAAAGAGTGAGTTTGCTGAATGCCAATGAGATGGCATTGTGGAGCAGTTTGATATTGAGCCTCCTAGGAGATTAGATATACTGGATTGGGTGTTATGTAATGAACTGGAGGTGATTAGGGAGATTAAGGTAAAAGAACACCCAGGAGGCAGTGATCATAGTATGATTGAGTTCAACTTGAAATGTGATAGGGAGAAAGTACCAGTATTTCAGTGGAGTAAGGGAAATTACACTGGTAGGAGAGGAGCCGGCCAAAATAAATTGGATGGAGATGCTGGCAGGGAGAACAGCAGAGCATCAATAGCATGAGTTTCTGGGAAAAATGAGGAAGGTGCAGGATAGATGTATTCCAACAACCAAGAGTTACTCAAATGGTAAAATAGTACATACGCAGCTGACAAGGGAAGTCAAAGCCATTGTAAAAGCAAAAGAAAGGGCATACAACAAAGCAAAAATTAGAGGTAAGATAGAGGATTGGGAAGCTTTTAAAAACCTACAGAGAGCAACTAAAATAATTATTAGGAAATAAAAGAGGAAATAGGAAAGAAAGCCAGCAAACAATATGGATGTGGATAGTAAAAGGTTTTTCATGTATTTATAAAATAGCTCTCTGCCGCCATTGTACTGCGGGCTCCGGTCGCAGGAGGAATCATGGATGTCAACACTGCACTTCAGGAGATGCTGAAAACGGCATACAACCACGATGGCTCGTGCTGTGGTCTCTGGGAAGCCGCTAAAGTGCTTGATAAACGGCAAGCACATTTGTGTGTCCTGGCGAGCAACTGTGATGAGGCACAATATGTTAAGTTGGTAGAGGCACTCTGTGCTGAACACCAGATCAACCTGGTCAAGATTGATGACGACAAGGAACTTGGAGAGTGGGTAGGCCTGTGCTAAATAGACCGAGAAGGGAAACCTCGTAAGGTTGTGGATTGCAGCTCTGTTGTTGTCAAGGATTATGGCAAGGACTCACAAGCCTTGTCATTGTCACTGACAATTATTTCAGGGCAAAGTAATGCATTTTATTTAATAAAAAAAACTTTAAAGAAAAGTATTTAAAAAATAAAAGAGAGATGAGAGTGGATATAGGACCGCTAGAAAATGAGGCCAGAGAAATACTAACAGACGATAAAGAGATGGCAAATGAACTGAGTGAGTATTTTGCATTAGTCTTCACTGTGAAAGACACTAGCAGTGTTCCAGATGTTAAAGAGTGTGAGGGAAGAGAAGAGAGTGCAGTTACCAGTACAAGAGAGAAGGTGCTCAAAAAACTGAAAGGCCTCGGGATACATAACTTACCCAGGCCAGATGAACTGCACCCAAAGATTCTGAAAGAGGTAGCGGTAGAGATTGTGGAGGCATTAGTAATGATCGTTCAATGATCATGGGACCCTGGAATGACAGCAGAGGACTAGAAAATTGCAAGTGTCACTTAAGACCGTAAGAACATAAGATAAAGGAGCAGAAGTAGGCTATTTGGTCCATCGAGTCTGCTCCATCATTCAATCATGGGCTAATCCAATTCTTCCAGTCATCCCCACTCCCCTGCCTTTTCCCCATACCCTTTGATCCCCTGTCTAATCAAGAACCTATCTATCTCTGCCTTAAATGCACCCAATGACTTGGCCTCCACAGCTGTTCATGCAACAAATTCCACAGATTTATCACCCTCTGACTAAAATAATTTCTCCACTTCTCTGTTCTGAATGGACGTCCTTCAATCCTGAAGTTGTGTCCTCTTGTCCTGGACTCCCCTACCATGGAAGTAACTTTGCCATATCTAATCTGTGCAGGCCTTTTAACATTCGGAATGTTTCAATGAGACTCCCCCGTCACTCTCCTGAACTCCAGGGAATACAACTCAAGAACTGCCAGACATTTCTCAAATGGTCACCCTTTCATTCCTGGAATCATTTTCGTGAATCTTCTCCGAACCATCTCTAATATCACTTCTAAAATAAGGAGCCCAAAACTGCACACAATACTCTAAGTGTGGTCTCACGAGTGCCTCATAGAGCCTCAACATCACATCCCTGCTCTTATATTCTATACCTCTAGAAATGAATGCCAACATTGCATTCACCTTCTTCACTACCGAATCAACCTGGAGTTTAACCTTTAAGGTATCCTGCACAAGGTCTCCCAAATCCCTTTGCATCTCTGCATTTTGAATTCTCTACCCCTATCTAAATAATCATCTGCCCGTTTATTTCTTCCAATAAAATGCATGACCATACACTTTCCAACATCCTATTTCATTCGCCACTTCCTTGCCCTAAACTATCTAAGTCTCTCTGCAGGCTCTCTGTTTCCTCAACACTACCTGTTCTTCCACCTATCTTTGTATCATTGGAAATTTAGCCACAAATCCATTAATACCGTAGTGCAAATCATTGACATACATCATAAAAATCAGCGGTCCCAGCACTGACCCCTGTATAACTCCACTGGTAACCAGCAGCCAGCCAGATTTGGATCCCTTTATTCCCACTCTCTGTTTTCTGCCGATCGGCCAATGCTCCACCCATGCTAGTAACTCCCCTTATCTTGCCAAGCAGTCTCACGTGCGGACTGCTTTAATCCTTTAACAAAGGAAGGAAGGCAGCAGAAAGGGAACTATAGACTAGTTAGCCGGGCATCAGTGGTTGGGAAGATGTTGGAGTCAATTGTTAAGAAGCCCATGGTATTACAGGAAAGTTACTGGTTTGGTTCGAGCATTGGCTGATTGGTAGAAGGCAGTGAGTGGGAAAATGGATCCTCTTTTGGCTGGCTGCCAGTGACTAGTGGTGCTCCGCGGGGGTCGGTGTTGGGACCACTTCTTTTTATGCTGTATATCCATGATTTAGATGATGGAATAGATGGCTTTTTTTGCAGATGATACAAACATTTGTGGATCAGCAGGTAGTGTTGAGGAAACAGGTAGGATGCAGAAGGATTTAGATAGATCAGCAGAATAGGCAAGAAAGTGGCAAATGAAATACAATGTTGGAAAACGCACAGTCATGTACTTTGGTAAAAGAAATACATTTTTCTAAATGGAGAGAAAATCCAAAAATCTAAGATGCAAAGGGACTTGGGAGTCTTTGTGCAGAACACCCTGATGGTTAACTTGCAGCTTGAGTCGGTCGTGAGGAAGGCAAATACAATGTTAGCATCCATTTCAAGAGGTCCAGAATACAAGAGCAGGGATGTGATGCTGAGGCTTTATAAGACACTGGTAAGGCCTCACCTTGAGTACTGTGAACAGGTTTAGGCTTCTCATCTAAGAAAAGATGTGCTAGATTGGAGAGGGTTCAGAGGAGGTTCACAAGGATAATTCCAGGAATGAAAGTATTTTCATACGAGGAACGTTTTATAGCTCTGGGTCTATACTCACTGGAATTCAGAAGGATGAGAGGGGATCTTTTTGAAACCTATCAAATGTTGAAAAGCCTAGACAGAGTAGATCTGGAAAGGATGCTTCCCATGGTGGGGGAGTCTAGGACTAGAGAGCACAGCCTCGGGATAAGGAGGCATCCATTTAAAACAGAAATGAGGGGAAATTTCTGAGGCAGATGTTGGTGAATTTGTGCAATTTGTTACCACAGGTAGCCGTGGAAGCCAGGACATTGGGTGTATTTAAGGCAGAGCTTGATAGGTTCTTGTTTGGACATGGCACCAAAGGTTACGGGGAGAAGTCTAGGGACTGGGGCTGAGAAGGGGAATAAGGGATCAGCAATGATTGGATGGTGGAGCAGGCATGATGGGCCAAATAGCCTAATTCTGTAAACATCTGAATTATAGACTACCTTTTACAGACTGTTGGATCCCATTCCTTTATTTCCCCAGTTTCTTTGAAATGTAAGTATAACTCTAGTGGCAAATGATCATTTTTATAGAATTAATGTAGAATAATTATGTTTAGAATAAGAATTAAATGACAGATTTCTGGCCAATTTCTTTCCACAAAATATATTGGTCAGAGTTCCTTTAGATCTATTTGCTTTAATCACTGATAATTCACTGGAAGTATAATTGGAAGCATAATGCTAATTGATTGTGCATTGCAAAATATTTCATGTACACAGCAAAAACAAGACCACCTGTGAATCAATGGACAAGATATATAATTATTCATGTAATGACAGTTAAAATGATACTTTGGAAATTTTCAGCAAAGTCCCAAGTTATGATTTTCTTGTACATAGGAGACCCAAAGTGTTGATGACAGAGATATTGGCCTTAGACTGTTCAAGGACTTTCTTCTACAAACTTCAAACACTGCAGAAAGTGATCACACAGTATGTTGTGGGGCGTGTTGAATTTGCGTTGAAATGTGGAACATAGAATAGTACATCACAGTACATGCCTTTCAGCTCATGTTGTTGTGTCAACTATTTAACTTACTCCAAGATTAATCTAACACTTCCCTCCCACATACAGTAGCTCTCCACTTTTCTTTTATCCATATCAAACATTAAGTGGAGGACATTAGGGGGCTTTGTGGCGTTATGCAAATTTGCTGCATAAGACCAAATTTTTGGAAGGGGACCCAGTAAAAAAAAGTTAGGGAGGAAACTAAAGAAGGGGATTTTGGGAATGCGATCAGATGTAGCTGAGAAGATGATGAAGGGATCATGGTAGCATCTTTGGTGAGTATCTAAGTTCACTTATCCAAGTTTTACTTAAAAAGTGCACTGTAAACTTGACCTGCCAACACTATGGTTATACCCCCAGTCTGATATACAGTAAATGGATTGTGAATTCTGACTAACTCACTTGTGAAAATTTGAAGTTTTCTTCCGAATTAAATTGTGTTGCAATTCTGCAAGTATTTAAATATTGAATTTAATAAAAGATTGCTTAATTTCAGAAAACATTGTACTTTCAATCATATTTTGAACCTGGGTTAAGCCTGAACAGATCCTGTAAACCAAAGAATCTTCAGATGCTGTTGATGACTACAGACTTCTTTGTCTAACCAGCAATACATAAGGTGTATTATCTTGAAATGGACTGTTGAAATTTGCTTATTTCTGGAAAACTTTTAAAATAATATTTTGATCAAATGCTCAGATGTCTTGTTTCTAATTAGATACATTAGAAAATAGTTGACATGTATAAGTAATGGCTAAATGCTGAGGGAGGAGATTGATTCCTCTTATCCACAGATATGCTCTCTTTGAAGTGCTATTCTTCTGTATGTGAAAATCAAGCAATATTCTGTACACATTTTGAAGAGCAAAGGTATCATCAAAGTAGTCTTAAAATTGCTCCAGGATCTTAGCCATTAACTGCCATCACTAATTTTTAATATATTTATTCATCAAGATGGTTAGTCCCATTTTCCCCTTTGTATCAGTTGTTTCAATGTCTCACTCACATTTCTGAACCAGAAAGAAATAAAATCTGTCATTTGGAGAATGCTTTAAAATCATATCTCCAAGATCTTCTTGTTGCAATTTGGCTTTGTGTAGGCACAACCTTTTCCTGCTCTTCTTGTGTTCCAAATATGTCATCCAACCCATTCTCCCAACATAAAACCTCTCAGCATTGCAATTGAAATTCATTCATCAGACCATCGTCTATGAAAACTCATTATTTTCCTTGTATAGAAACCCACAAAATTCACTACTTCCTTCCTGCTTTCTTGCAACAATCAATCTTCTAAAAACCAAACTTTATATGGAATTCGCAGCAGGCCAGGCAGCATCTCTAGGATGAGGTACAGTCGATGTTTCGGGCCGAGACCCTTTGTCAGGACTAACTGAAGGAAGAGATAGTAAAAGATTTGAAAGTGGGAGGGGGAGGGGGAGATCCAAAATGATAGGAGAAGACAGGAGTGGGAGGGATGGAGCCAACAGCTGGACAGGTGATTGGCAAAAGGAATATGAGAGGATCATGGGACAGGAGGCCCAGGGAGAAGGAAAAAGGGGGAGGGGGGAAAAACCCAGAGGATGGGCAAGGGGTATAGTCAGAGGGACAGAGGGAGAAAAAGGAGAGAGAGAGAGAAAAAGAAAGTTTGTATATAAATAAATAATGGATGGGATACGAGGGGGAGATGGGGCATTAGCGGAAGTTAGAGAAGTCAATGTTCCCATTCTGATGTGTCTATCCACGGCCTCCTCTACTGTAAAGATGAAGCCACACTCAGGTTGGAGGAACAACACCTTATATTCCATCTGGGTAGCCTCCAACCTGATGGCATGAACATTGATTTCTCTAACTTCCGCCAATGCCCCACCTCCCCCTCGTACCCCATCCATGATTTATTTATATACACACTTTCTTTCTCTCTCTCTCCTTTTTCTCCCTCTGTCCCTCTGACTATACCCCTTGCCCACCCTCTGGTTTCCCCCCCCCTCCCCCTTTTCCTTCTCCCTGGGCCTCCTGTCCCATGATCCTCTCATATCCCTTTTGCCTATCACCTGTCCAGCTCTTGGCTCCATCCCTCCCCCTCCTGTCTTCTCCTATCATTTTGGATCTCCCCCTCCCCCTCCCACTTTCAAATCTCTTACTAGCTCGTCCTTCAGGACGAAAGGCCTCCTCCTGAAACGTTGATTGTACCACTTCCTAGAGATGCTGCCTGGCCTGCTGCGTTCACCAGCCACTTTGATGTGTGTTGCTTGAATTTCCAACATCTGCAGAATTCCTCGTGTTTGTCTTTATATGGAATTCCTTTTTTAATGCTTTTATTGTCTTTTCAGCTTTTTGGGTGCCTACACCACAGATCTTTGCCTTGAAGTCTCTGAATCTAATTCTTAGGCAACACCTGGCAAAAGAATGAATAATTTTATCAAGATGAAGTGTATTGATTACAGTTGTTAAGCTAAAATGTGCATCATCTCCATTAACATTTAACAGGTAATTATTTTCTCTTTCCTAAGCAACTCTGCTTACCTTGAGAAAAGAAGAATTACATCCATTTGATCTTCTGTTTGGTGATATATCTCATGCCAAGTTAGAAATACTGCCTAGAATTTGCTCATTTCTGCAAACTTTAGCATTTTGATCACATGCTCAGATATCTTGCTTCTTGTTAGGTGAAGCTTTCTCCTAGGATTTACCGTCAATTTAATAATTTTTTGGATGTATATTCAGGACAAAATATTTGATGAAATCATGCAAAGAAAAATAAATATGTTTGATGAATGATTGCTGAACTATCTTTAATTGAAATAACCAATCAACAAGGCTGAGAAAATAGACACTGCAATAAAAATGACAATCAAAACTGTGATTAAAGTCACAGAAATCACTGTATAATAGCAATAGTTGATAACATTTTCTCCACTGAAATTACATATTCTTTAGAATCCAATGAACAGTTTATTACTAATTATAAAATGTGATATTAGTTGATTCTTCTAATTTTAAAAAAATCAACTAATATAAATCTACTCTCACTGGCATAAATGCCATCAGTTTGTCACTTTAGATGTTTTTAACTTCCCAATGCATTGAGTTGCAGTGTGTTGGAGTACTTGCATTTCACAGAGAAACAAATAATCATTCCACATTTGCAATAAAAAAGACGGCTGTGTGTTGACCGGTGTAACACAATGACACAGTTGGCATCATATCATTCAGTTTGATTCTTTGGTTGAAATGACAATGTGTATTTTTAGAGTCTGCATATTTTCTGTACTTTACTCTATGATTGGTTATCATGCAGCCAGCCAGCTACCGAATACAGAGTAGTTCAGCAATCAGTGTGAGCTGAGTAAAATTGATTCTTCATTTTCCAAGAGAAATGCTGAAATATTGACAATCTCACCCTCTCCTGATTAAGACTGGCATATTGATGGGAAAGGTAGAGCATGTTGTCATGGAAATTGTATTTTAAATGTTCAAAGTTCAAAGTTCCAAGTAAATTTATTATCAAAGTACATGTATGTCACCATATACAAGCCTGAACTTTTTCTCGTGAATCTGTAGTACTCAGTAAATCCAACCATAATAGAATGAATGAAAGACCAGACCTAACAGGGCGGACAATTAACCAATGTGCACATGACAAAAACTGTGCAAATAAAAAAGAAAAAGAAAAATTGAAACCCCGCTGGTTTCTTCTTTGGTTGCATAAGTCTAGGGTATGCATACTCTGGTCCCGCCAAACCTGTGAGACTGGGATGGCTCTCCCAGTCCAAACCCTGGTTTGTACGGACGCTGTGTAATTTGCTATCCTGTTACAACTCAGTGCCAAGAAATAACAGCCAGCACACTGTATACGAGTAAAGGAATTATATTTATGAATCTTAAATTAACTAAAGGGTTAGCAAAAGCAAAGAAAGAAAAAAAACAAAAAGGGCCCATTATAATTAAACAGTCAAATGCGCACAAGTTGGAACTCAACTCTTCCCAAAATTCATATTCATCGATCCTTAGTCAATCTCGGCACCTGGCTCCATCGAATCATGATCCCCCACCGTGTTGAATCCTATGCTTAGTCCTCTCAAGCGCCTTCCTGCTGAAAAGGACCCAGCTCACATTCCAAAACACCAGTTATCTCTAACTATAACTCAAACACTACTTCTACAGAAAGACTATTGCGTTAGCAGTGAAACCTTTCCCAGGGTGTTACATAATAATAAATGAGATGAAGAATCCAAGAAAATCAGTCCATAGATTGTGGGAACAGTTCAGTAAAGTTGAAATCAGTTACCCCTACTGGTTCAAGAGCCTGATGGTGGAGCAGTAATAACTATTTCTAAACCTGCTAGTGTGAATCCTGGGACTCCTGTACCTTCTTTTTGTTGGCAGCAGCAAAAAGAGAGCATAGCCTGGGTGGCATGTCCAACTTGAGGAATTTATTTTTCTATTCTTTTTGGGATGCTCTTCTGACATAAAATGAGCATAAGAGTTTCACTGGATGTCAAAGATTCAGAGATTATCATGCAACATGCACTGCATCTGAAAACATAATCGTGGTAGGAACAGGGGGATCTTGGAGCTACTAATTACTGGTCTATACTGAAGCAAAGACTAAGAACAACCTTTGAGGCTTCAGGCACTTATTTATACGACCAAATGACCATTAGATATAGGAGTTGAATTAGGCCATTTGGCCTATTGAGCCTGCTCTGCCATTTCTTCATGGCTGATCCATTTTTCCTCTCAGCCCCAATCTGCTGCCTTCCCTCAGTATCCCTTCATATGCTGACTAATCAAGAATCTATCAACTTCTGCTTTAAATATGCGTGAAAACTTAGCCTCCACAGCTGCCTATGGCAAAGAATTCCACAGATTCACCACTCTCTGCATAAAGAAATTCTTCCTCGTCCCTGATCTAATAGAATGCCATTCTATCCTGAGACTGTGTCCTCTGGTCTTAGACCCTCGCCACATAGAAAACATCCTCTCCACATCCACTTTATCAAGGCCTTAGCTTTAAATGAAGTCACCCTTCATTCTTCTGAATTCTAGTGAAAACATACCCAGAGCCATCAAATGCTCTTCATATCGCAACCCATTCAATCCTGGTATTATTTTTGTGAGCCTCCTTTGAACCCGCTCCAGTTTCAGTGCATCCTTTCTAAGATAGGAGGCCCAAAATTGTTCACAATACTCCAAGTGAGGCCTCACCAGTGCTTTATAAAGTCTCAACATTGCATCCTTTCTTTTATATTCTAGTCCTCTTGAAATGAATGCTAATATTGTATTTGCCTTCCTCACCACAGACTCAGCCTGTACGCTAACTTTTTGGGAATCCTGCACAAGGACTCTCTAATCCCTTTGCACCTCAGTTTTTTGCATTTTCTTTCCATTTAGAAAATCATTTCCCCTTTCATTTCTTCTAGCAAAATTCACAACCGTACTCTTTCTGACGTTGTATTCCATCTGCCACTTCTTTGCCAATTCTCATAATCTGTCCAAGTCCTTCTGCAGCCTCTCTATTTTCTCAATACTACCTGCTCTTCCACCTATCTTTATATCATCTGCAAACTTTGTAACAAATCCTTCAATTCCATCATCCAAATTATTGACACATAATGAAAAAAGAATCGGTCCCAACACAGACCCTAGGGGAACACCACTAGTCATTGGAGGCAATCGGAAAAGACTCCGCTCATTCCATCTCTTTGCCCACTGCCAATCAGGCACTGCTTTATCCATGCTAGTATTTTTCATGTAAGACCATGGGCTCATAACCTGTTAAGCAACCTCATGTGTGATACCTTGTCTTCTGAAAACCCAAGTACTGTCATGGTCCGGATCGGGGTCCCTTTAAATTTACCTTGTTTATGTTATGATCCGGACCATTGATTCCCTGTTTTCCCGTGTCCCTCGACTTTGGTGATTAGAGGCAATTAATTCTCGGCTGAACCAGTAGTTTATAGTCTCCAGCTTTCAGCCGTTCGGCGCAAGAGCGTCTGCAAAGTCACGGCATGCCGATGTCATCTGGCCGGAGCAAGCCTAGTCTCTGCCGAAGCGAGAGCCGGTAATTCGCCTTTCCTCACCGGAGCAACCCTGTCCAGTTACCTCGCCAAAGTGAGCCTGCAAAGTTTCCTCACCGAGCTGGGTCCGTCAGTTAACCCGCCGGAGGGAATTAGGAGCCACTGTCTACTGTTCCTGGGTCGAGTCTAGAGCTCGCCACTACCCAGAGGATCCAAGTACCACGTCCAGGTCCTGGCTCCGGCGGCATTCGAGTACCGAGTACCAAGTCCAATCCTGTCCCTGGCGGCATTCAAGCACCAAGTCCAGTCCTGGCCCTGGCGACATTCAAGCACCAAGTCAAGTCCTGGTCCTGACGGCATTCAAGCACCAAGTTAAGTCCTGGCCCTGGCGGCTTCCCAGTTCTGAGTCAAGTCCTGGTTCTGGCGGTCTGTGATTCCTGTCCTACCCCCTTGTCTGAAACCCTTCTCTGCCCCTCTCGCCTCTAGTCCTCGTCTGCAGCCCCCGCCTGCACTTTGGTCTAGTTCCATCACCGGAGCTAGATAGGTACTGTCTGGTGTTCATTTGTGTTGGTCTTGTCTTGACTTGTCCTCGCCTCCGTGGGGTAAGTCAGGCCATCTTGCTGTTGCTCCACGGGGGGTCATGTCTTGTCTTTTCTGGTCCATGCCTCCGTGGGGGTAAGTCTGGCCGTCATGCCTTTGCCCCACGGGGAGTCATGTCTTATCTTGTCTTGTCCTCGCCTCTGTGGGATAAGTCTGGCCGTCTTGCCGTTTCCCCACGGGGGGTCATGTTCTGTCATGTCTTGTCCTTGCCTCCATGGGGTAAGTCAGGCCGTCTTGCTGTTGCCCCGCAGAGGGTCATGAGTCCAGGCCCTATGTCCTGTACTCAAGGAGGGGTCCTGGCTCTCTGTTCTGTGTGTGAGTCCCGGCCCTATGTCCTGTACCCAAGAAGGGGTCCCGACTCTGTGTTCTGTGTATGTGTCCATGGTTCCATGTACCTGCTCTCCCGAGATCGAGGCTCTGTTTTCCATGTTCCTCCTCTCCCTCGCCCATGTCATGTCCATGCCTGGTTCTGGGGTCCGAGCCCAAGGCAAGACCCAGGTACTGGGTCCTTGCCCAGTCTCAGGCTCGGAGTCCATACCCTAGCCTCTTCATGTCTCCTCTAGTTCTGAGAGCCGATTCCGAGTCCAAGCCCAGACCCTTGGTCCCAGCCTAGTCGTAGTCCTGAGTCCTTGTCCAGTTTGCTATTTCCTGCTCCTGCCTTGCTCTCCTGGTATCGAACAATAAACTAAATTTAAGTAACCTCACAAGATGTGTCTTGCATTTGGGTCCACCCTTGCTCCCAATGCCCCTGCCATTGTGACAAGTACACAACATCAACCAATTCTCCTTTGTCTATCCTGCTTGTTATTTTGTCAAGAAATTCCAACAGATTTGTCAGGCAAAATTTTAATTTGAGTTGACTACAGCCTATGTGTCTCATTTGAACATTAGAATATTAGACAACAATAAGAAGCTATCAAGAAATGAAAAGAAAACTTTGTGCACAGGAAAGTATAAACCAATATTTTAATTACTTTTAATTATTTAGAGATACAACGCGGAATAGGCCCTTCTGGCTTAACGAGCTGCACTGCCCAGTAACACACTTAATTAACATTAGCCTACTCAAAGGACAACTTATGAGAACCAATTCACCTAATAACTCATGCATCTTTGTCATTGGGAGGAAACTGAAGTGTTTGGAGGATAGCCACACAGTCACGACAAGATTGTACAAACTCCTTACAGATGGTTGGTAAGTTGATGGAGAAGTTCCTGAGAGGCAGGATTTATGAACATTTGGAGATGCATAATATGATTAGGAATGGTCAGTATGGCTTTGTCAAAGGCATGTCATGCCTTAGAAGCCTGACTGAATTTTTTGAGGATGTGACTAAACACATTTATGAAGGTAGAGCAGTAGATGTATTATGTATGGATTTCAGCAAGGCATTCGATAAGGTACCTCATGCAAGGCTTATTGAGAAAGTAAGGAGGCATGGGATCCAAGTGGATATTGCTTTGTGGATCCAGAATGGGCTTGTTCACAGAAGGCAAAGAGTGGTTGTAGACAGGTAATATTCTGCATGGAGGTTGGTAACCAGTGGTGTTCCTCAGGGATCTGTACTGAGACCCCTACTCTTCATGATTTTTATAAATGACCTGGATGAGGAAGTGGAGGGATGGGTTAGTAAATTTGCTGATGATACAAAGGGTGTTGTGGATAGTGTGGAGGGCTGTCAGGGATTACAGCAGCACATTGATAGGATGCAAACCTGGGTTGAAAAGTGGCAGATGGAGTTCAACCCAGATAAGTGTGCAGTGGTTCATTTTGGTAAGTCATGTATGATGGCACAGTATAATACTAATGGTAAGACTCCTGGCAATGTGAAGGATCAGAGGGATCTTGGGGTCCAAGTCCATGGGACACTCAAAGCTTCTGCACAGGTTGACTCTGTGGTTGAGAAGGCACATGATGCATTGGACTTCAACAATTGTAGAACTGGGTTTAGGAGCCGAGAGGTAATGTTGTAGTCATATTGGATCTTGGTCAGACCCCTCTTGGAGTGCTGTGCTCAGTTCTGGTTGCCTCACTACAGGAAGGATGTGGAAACCATAGAAAGGGTGCAGAGGAGATCTACAATGATGTTGCCTGGAATGGAGGAGAATGCCATAGGTTGAGTGAACTTGGCCTTTTCTCCTTGGAGCGACAGAGGATGAGAGGTGACCTGATAGATGTGTATAAGATGATGAGAGGCATTGATCGTGTGGATAGTCAGAGGCTTTTTCCCAGGGCTGAAATGGCTATCATGAGTGGGCACAGTTTTAAGGTGCTTGGAAGCAGGTACAGAGGAGATGTCTGGATAAGTTTTTTACGTGGAGAGTGGTGAGTGCATGGAATGGGCAACGGTGGTGGAGGCAGATACGATAAGGTCTCCTTAACAGACTTCTGGATAGGTACATGGAGCTTAGAAAAATAGAGGGCTATAGGTCACCCTAGGTAATTTCTAAGGTAAGGACATGTTTGGCACAGCTTTGTAGGCCGAAGGGCCTGTATTGTGCTGTAGGTTTTCTCTGTTTTTCTATGTCGGTGGAACTGAACTCCAATTCTCTGAGCTGTAATAGCACTGCACTAACAACTGTTCTACCCCAATGCCCTATATTTAATATGTGAGGGTCTGGAAGTGGGTTGTATGATTAGTTTCTGGAAGAAAAGAAATTTTTTTGTTGTTTTGCATGAGAAGCATTATCAGAGCAAAGAATTTAATTGTTTTTTTAATTTTTTTTTCAGATGCTGGTTTGACCAGAACTGTATTTGCAGTTTTCTCTGTTTATTTTGGTATAGCCACTCAAGCTGCTGCCTCACTGATCCAGCAGCCCATGTTCAAACCTGACCTTGGAGTTTACACATTATCCCTGTGACTATGTTGGTTTTTCTGGGGGTTTACGTTTTCTTACCACATTCCAAAGGTACAAACTTTACTAGTTTAATTAGTCCCTCAGAAGAGTAGGATTGAAGGGCAGTGGAAATTAATTGGAATGTGGAGAGAATGAAAAATAGAATTGAAGTAAATGAGTGTTTGACGGTCACCATGGACTCAATGGCTGAAAGGCCTGCTTCTGATGTGTGTCACTTTATGTCTCTTTGATAGTGGAACAGTTTGTATAACAATGATTTATTTCTATTTATTCTGAAGACCCAAAATCAGTCGATGGCTTTCTCTTATTCAACACACTGATCAAAGAAACTGTTTGATTTTTATGGGCAAAACGTTCAAGATTTAACCTAAGTGAACTGAATAGCATGTTGCTGCATGATGCGATGACTTCAATATATTGATGAATAATGTGGCTTAGTTTTATGCTAGGAAAGATAGAAGCTGTACTTGTATATCGGGGCTATAAGTATTCATCCACTACACTGTTTTAAAATTACATTTCATTCGATCAAGAATAAATAATTTATTGCATTAATGAAAGATAGTTTACTCCATTTTTGCTCAAGAATTACAAACTACTTAATTCAAGGTATTTAATATCATCCATGATTATAAGTGATGTTTTTGCTATTGATCTTTTGCCATCACTATTCCAGGGCTCGGTAACAATTAGCAGGTTTATCATTACACCTCAATTACAAGCCCATTATGTTGGTATCATTATAGCGGTGTTTTGTCAGCTGATGATAACAACACCCATCATCATTATGTTTACTGTACCCTGGCCTTCGATCATTGTTCCAGCCTATTCCCTACACTTCATACTAAATGGTGGTTATCAGTTTTTCTTATTTGTTCTCATCAGTGTCTCCAACGTGCTATTAGTTTTGCTGGATTGCGATATTGTGGTCCCAGCTACAAGCTGAGAACAACTCGGTTGCAGAGTAAGATTATGCCAATAGATTATGCCTTTCTCCAAGATTTATCAATGCAGTTTCATCATCCTCAATTAATTACATCCAGGAACTGAAAAAAATAAGAGTTGCAGCCAGGATGTAATAAAGTCACTACTTGCACTAGTGCTAGGAATGTAGGATTTTTAGTATGTTGTGGAGGAGATCTCCCAGAACTATTTATTAGAGCAGAGAGAACTCACTCACAACTCATTCACTGAACCAGAGTCAGAACCAGCATCGCTAAGAGCAGAAAAGTGGTCAGCTACAAAGATAGTGTTTCACAACCTGAAGTTGTAACCATAATAAATAATTTGTCCTTTTTGGTACTACTCAAATGGATGGCAAAGTATTTACATAAATTTTTCGAGGTTTTTCAGATGTGGTTCACTTTTTTCTCTTCATTAGGCTGTGTAGATCTGATACTTTCAAAGACAGAAAGCATATTTTGATATCTCAGTGATCAAGTTGGAATCTAATACAGTATTTGACCATGAGCCTACAGATATGAAAATCTACATATGCTATAGTAATTAAGCAGCACCTGCTAATGGGAACATAATTAGGTTTGGAGTAATGTTCATTGTTTTGAATCTGAAACAGAACCATTTTTGCTACATGGTGCAGGCTGTAGGAATAAAGTTGACTTCATCAACAAGCATAAGGATCCTTGTAACAGCTGAACAGATGATTCTCAAACTTTTCACAATAAGTGTCTCTATTATTTTGTGAGCAGGACAAAGGGGTTTAAGGTATTCAGTACAAAAGAAGAGAAAGATTACTCCATTGGAAAAAATGCACTGAAGAGCCAAAGCATACTAAAAATGTCCTCTTATGTGAAAGATAGAAGAGGTGCAGAGGAAATTTCAGGCAGATAGCTTTATGTAAGTTTGACAGCAAACTATTACTGATGTCTGAACTCTCAATTAAAAACAGGAAGCAGTGGAAATATGCATTGAGTCAGGTAACAGCTATGGAGAGAGGAAAACAGAGCAGATGGTTCAAGTCCATAAGACCATAAGACATGGGAGCAGAATTAGGCCATTCAGCCCATTGAGTCTGCTCCACCATTCCATCAGGGATTTGGTGCCTTGATCGATCAGGAAACTATCAAATTCTGCCTTAAATATACCTACAAACTTGACCTCTACCACAGTCTGTGGCAGGGCATTCCACAGATTCACCATTCTCTGCCTCAAAAACATCCTCCTTACCTCTGTTCCAAAAGGTTTTTGAGGCTGGACCCTCCAGTTCTGGATATCCCCATCAAAGGAAACATCCCTTCCACATCTACCCAATATTGTCCTTTCAACATTCGGTAGGTTTCAATGAGCCCCCCCGCATTCTTCCAAATTCCAGCGAGTACAGGTCCAAAACTGCCAAACACTCCTCATTTGTTAACCCCATTCATTCCCAGGATCATTCTTGTGAACCTCCTCTGGACTCACTTCAATGACAACATTCGATATTGAGATATAGGACCCAAAACTATTGATAATACTCCAAGCCAGCCTTTCTAATGTCTTATAAAGCCTCAATATTATCTCCTTGGTTTTATAGTCTACTCCCCTTGAAATAAATCCCAACATTGCATTTGCCTTCTATACCACAGACACAACCTGTAAATGAACCTTCTGGGAGTCTTGCACGAGATCTCCTATGTCCCTTTACATCTCTGAGGTTTGAGCCTTCTCCCCATTTAGGTAATTGTCTGCACTATTGTTTGTTTTACCAAAATGCATTATTGTACATTTCTCAATGTTGTATTCTGTCTGCCACTTTTATGCCCATTCTTCCAATTTGTCTAAGTCGTGCTGCAATCGCCTTGCTTCCTCAGCACTACTTAGCTGTCCAACTATCTTTGTATCATCCACAAACTTTGCCACAAAGCCGTCAATTCCATTATCCAAACCATTGACATGCAATGTGAAAAGTAGCAGTCCAAATACTGACCCCTGAAGAACACCACATCACTGGCAGCCAACCCAAAAACCCCCTTTATTCCAACTTACTGCCTCCTAGCCTTCAGCCGTTCCTCTACCCATGCCAGCTTCTTTCCTGTAACGTCATAGGAAGTTATCTTGTTAAGCAGCCTCATGTGTGGCACCTTGTCAAATCCCTTTTGGAAATCCAAATAAATGACATCCACTGCCAATGCTTTGTCCCCCTTACAGGCCATTTGTCTTCAACAGAACTGGAAAATGTTAAATTCAAACAAGTTTTAAATTGCAGAGAATGCAAGTAGTGAGTAGAAAGGAACAAAGGGAAGGCCTGTAATAAGGTGGATGGCAGTGGTGCTGAAAGACAGAGGGTGATAATGATTGGTTAACAACAGGTGAATCTGGGAATGTATAAATAGGAAGAGACAAAAAATCTAAAACTCCAGAAAAGTAAAGATAGAGATGAAAATGAGATGTAAGATTGAAATGGCTAAAAAAGTTAAATGTTGGGGGCTGTGATGTGCCGTGTTGCAAGATGAAGTGGTGTTCCTCAACTCATGTTACACTTCAATAAACTGTTTTGAAGATTAGTGACAGACAGTGAGGTACTCGGGCCTGCTCTTGCAAGTGGAACTGACATGTTCTGCAAAGTTTTCCCAATTTCCATCTTATGCCCCTTTCATTCACAAGCAGTGTTTAGGTCTCTGATGGAAGTAAGATGGTAGGTGATGCATATCCTGGAATTGCTTGGGAAGCAACTGTATGATGAGGAGTAAAATCATTGCGGGAAAACAGAACTGGACCAGATTGACTTTGAAGTTGTAAACCTGACAGAAGAACCAGCCACAATGATCCAATTCTGCATGACTCAGTGTTTTAGAAGGCTCTATATGATGTTCTTGTTCTTGTATTCTGTGCCTCTATTCACAAAGACCACAAAACTACTGTTTATATTTTTCTAGCCATTTCCCCAGTTTGCCCATTCTTTTGATCTGTCCAGCTTTCATGATTTATTAATACATTCCTTACAGCTCAGTAGGTCCCCAAACAATTTGCTTATTCATAAAAATACTTCATGACTTGCCGAATTGAAATAATTTAATATATATAAAGACATAAACCCAGCAAAAACAAGTGAACAGCTGAGCACCTCACACCAAAATTTGTAGCAAGCTCTGAAGGTTCTTGGATCTGATCAGAATTTATTATGAAGGTTTCAAACTCACAGAGGCAACACTTCAATACTGTAAGAGTAATGGAGAGGCAGATAGGTCTTGCATCCTATTAGAAGTGCATAGAAATGTTCAATAATAATAGAGAGGCAAAATTTCTTCAGGCACGCAAGTGGTCCTAATCACACACAGAAGATGAAGTTATGGATTCTGAAGTTATGATATGAGGCTCAGGTTCTGCAATATTTTTACAATATAAATTCAGGAGCAATCATTACAAGCAGGGTGTACAAGAGAAAAGCCACTTCTGGTAGCTCATATGAAAAATGAGTTTGAGTAGATATCTTTCTTTTCAATAAACACATAGTCAGCAAAGTGACAGAGGAATACGTTAGTGAGGAAAAGTTGCTTATAAAGGAAGTATAGCAAAAGCAAGGTTGCAGAAAATTATGGCAATTGAATGAATGCCTTTTGATGTATTGTTTGTTATTGGTTAATTTGAATTAAGTTCATGTGCATGTTCAGCAGACATGATATTTCAGGCTGAATTTGACCATGAATAGAAAAAGGGTTTAAATTTACATTCAGTGGCCACTTTATTAGATACCTCGTCTATCTGATAAAGTGGCCACTGACAGTATGTTCGTGGACATCTGCTGCCGCAGCCCATCCTCTTCAAGGTTCGATTTGTTGGGCATTCAGACGTGCTCTTCCACATACAACTCATAGTCATAGTCATAGTCATACTTTATTGATCCCGGGGGAAATTGGTTTTCATTACAATTGCACCATAATTAATAATTAGTAATAGAACAATAAAGAGTTAAATAGTAGTATGTAAATTATGCCAGTAAATTATGAAATAAGTCCAGGACCAGCCTATTGGCTCAGGGTGTCTGACCTTCCAAGGGAGGAGTTGTAAAGTTTGATAGCCACAGGCAGGAATGACTTCCTATGACGCTCTGTGCTGCATCTCGGTGGAATGAGTCTCTGGCTGAATGTACTCCTGTGCTCACCCAGTACATTTTGTAGTGGATGGGAAACATTCACCAAGATGACATGCAACTTAGACAGCATCCTCTTTTCAGACGCCACCGTGAGAGAGTCCAGTTCCATCCCCACAACATCACTGGCCTTACGAATGAGTTTGTTGATTCTGTTGGTGTCTGCTACCCTCAGCCTGCTGCCCCAGCACACAACAGCAAACACGATAGCAGTGGCCACCACAGACTCGTAGAACATCTTCAGCATCGTCCGGCAGTCTCCTCAGGAAATAGAGACGGCTCTGACCCTTCTTGTAGACAGCCTCAGTGTTCTTTGACCAGTCCAGTTTATTGTCAATTCATATCCCTGTTGCACTGCTGCAATGTGTGGTTATTTGAGTTACTTCTGCATTACTGTCAGCTTGAACTGGTCTGGCCATTCTCCTCTGACCTCTCCCATTAACAATGCGTATTCTCCCACAGAACTACAGCTCTCTGGATATTTTTGTTTCTCACACCATTCCCTGTAAAATCTAGAGAATGTTGTATGTGAAAATCCTAGGAGATCAGCAGTTTCTGATATACTCAAATCATTCCATCTGGCACCAACCATCATTCCACATTTCTTCCCCATTCTGATGTTTAGTCTGAACAACAACTAAACCATGTCTGCATGTGTTTATGCATTGAATTGCAACCACATGTTTGGCTGATTAGATATTTGCATTAACAAGTATGTGTGCACTGAGTGTATATAAGAATTTTAACAGCTTTTAGTGCAGTCTATAAAAAATAGTCACAACTGTAATGTAGGAAACAAGACAACTATCTTGCATTTTCATTCCTCAAATGATTTGATAACTAATTTTGGTCATGTTAGTTGGGACAGAAATTTATCTGTTCTATTAAAGAAGAGAACCAAGCGATCCCTTGGGTCAGAGGCATCTAAGGATGGCATTTCTGCACATACAGCATTACCTCAATTCAGCTTTGTACTCAAGTCTTTGAGGTATGTCAACAACCTACAGTCTAATCACACGAAGACAGGAGAGTTACAAAACAATAAACCATTGACATGTCAATCTAATCACATTATAATGTTTACAATGACATCTGTGATGGAAAGCTGTTGGAAAAGATTCTTAGAGATATGATCTATGGACATTTAGAGAATCATGGTTTGATCTGGGACAGTCAGTATGGCTTTGTGAAGGACAGATCGTGTCAAACAAGCCTGATAGAATTCTTTGAGGAGGTGACCATGCATATAGATGAGGATAGTGCAGTGGATGTGGTCTACGTGGATTTTAGTAAGGCATTTGACAAGGTTCCACACAGTAGGCTTATTCAGAAAGTCAGAAGGCATGGGATCCAGGGAAGTTTGGCCAGGTGGATTCAGAATTGGCTTGCCTGCAGAAAGCAGAGGGTCATGGTGGAGGGAGTACATTCAGATTGGAGGGTTGTGACTAGTGGTGTCCCACAAGGATTGGTTCTAGGACCTCTACTTTTTGTGATTTTGTCATGGTCCGGTCCGTGAAGTCCGCATTCCAGTTCATGGTCCGGTCCGTGGACTCCGGACTTCAGGTCTTCTGGCTGTCCCTTGTTTCAGTTGGGCTTAATTATAGGCACCTGATGCTTGTCTTGGGGCTGGGAATATAAGTGGCCTTGAATTCAAGTGTGGTTGCTGGTTTGTCTTGTCAGTATCCTGTCCTTGCCTCTGTGGGGGAAGTCAGGCTGTCTTTGTTGTTACCCTGTGGTTGGATCTGTCCCATCCTGTCCTTGCCTCCATTGGGTAAGCTAGGCCATCTTTGCCATTACTCTGAGGTGGGACTGTTCCCTTCCTCCCCCCCCCTTCCTCCCCCCCCCTCCTCCCCCCCCCCTTCCTCCCCCCCCCTTCCTCCCCCCCCTTCCTCCCCCCCCCCTTCCTCCCCCCCCCTTCCTCCCCCCCCCCTTCCTCCCCCCCCCCTTCCTCCCCCCCCCCCTCCTCCCCCCCCCCTCCTCCCCCCCCCCTTCCTCCCCCCCCCTTCCTCCCCCCCCCTTCCTCCCCCCCCCCTTCCTCCCCCCCCCCTTCCTCCCCCCCCCCTTCCTCCCCCCCCCTTCCTCCCCCCCCCTTCCTCCCCCCCCCTTCCTCCCCCCCCCTTCCTCCCCCCCCCTTCCTCCCCCCCCCTTCCTCCCCCCCCCCTTCCTCCCCCCCCCCTTCCTCCCCCCCCCTTCCTCCCCCCCCCCTTCCTCCCCCCCCCTTCCTCCCCCCCCCTTCCTCCCCCCCCCTTCCTCCCCCCCCCTTCCTCCCCCCCCCTTCCTCCCCCCCCCTTCCTCCCCCCCCCTTCCTCCCCCCCCCTTCCTCCCCCCCCCTTCCTCCCCCCCCCTTCCTCCCCCCCCCTTCCTCCCCCCCCCCTTCCTCCCCCCCCCTTCCTCCCCCCCCCCTTCCTCCCCCCCCCTTCCTCCCCCCCCCTTCCTCCCCCCCCCCTTCCTCCCCCCCCCCTTCCTCCCCCCCCCTTCCTCCCCCCCCCTTCCTCCCCCCCCCTTCCTCCCCCCCCCTTCCTCCCCCCCCCTTCCTCCCCCCCCCTTCCTCCCCCCCCCTTCCTCCCCCCCCCTTCCTCCCCCCCCCTTCCTCCCCCCCCCTTCCTCCCCCCCTTCCTCCCCCCCCCTTCCTCCCCCCCCCTTCCTCCCCCCCCCTTCCTCCCCCCCCCTTCCTCCCCCCCCCTTCCTCCCCCCCCCCTTCCTCCCCCCCCCCTCTCCCTCCCCCCCCCCTTCCTCCCCCCCCCTTCCTCCCCCCCCCTTCCTCCCCCCCCCCTTCCTCCCCCCCCCTTCCTCCCCCCCCCCTTCCTCCCCCCCCCCTTCCTCCCCCCCCCCTTCCTCCCCCCCCCCTTCCTCCCCCCCCCCTTCCTCCCCCCCCCCTTCCTCCCCCCCCCCTTCCTCCCCCCCCCCTTCCTCCCCCCCCCCTTCCTCCCCCCCCCCTTCCTCCCCCCCCCTTCCACCCCCCCCCCCTTCCTCCCCCCCCCCTTCCTCCCCCCCCCCTTCCTCCCCCCCCCCTTCCTCCCCCCCCCCTTCCTCCCCCCCCCTTCCTCCCCCCCCCTTCCTCCCCCCCCCCTTCCTCCCCCCCCCCTTCCTCCCCCCCCCCTTCCTCCCCCCCCCCTTCCTCCCCCCCCCCTTCCTCCCCCCCCCTTCCTCCCCCCCCCCTTCCTCCCCCCCCCCTTCCTCCCCCCCCCCTTCCTCCCCCCCCCCTTCCTCCCCCCCCCCTTCCTCCCCCCCCCCTTCCTCCCCCCCCCCTTCCTCCCCCCCCCCTTCCTCCCCCCCCCCTTCCTCCCCCCCCCCTTCCTCCCCCCCCCCTTCCTCCCCCCCCCTTCCTCCCCCCCCCTTCCTCCCCCCCCCTTCCTCCCCCCCCCTTCCTCCCCCCCCCCTTCCTCCCCCCCCCTTCCTCCCCCCCCCCTTCCTCCCCCCCCCCTTCCTCCCCCCCCCTTCCTCCCCCCCCCCTTCCTCCCCCCCCCCTTCCTCCCCCCCCCTTCCTCCCCCCCCCCTTCCTCCCCCCCCCCTTCCTCCCCCCCCCCTTCCTCCCCCCCCCTTCCTCCCCCCCCCCTTCCTCCCCCCCCCCTTCCTCCCCCCCCCTTCCTCCCCCCCCCCTTCCTCCCCCCCCCCTTCCTCCCCCCCCCCTTCCTCCCCCCCCCCTTCCTCCCCCCCCCCTTCCTCCCCCCCCCCTTCCTCCCCCCCCCCTTCCTCCCCCCCCCCTTCCTCCCCCCCCCCCCCCGAAGCCTTGTTTACAACCTTGCCTGTATCACTGTCAAGTTCTACCGCTGGAGCAAGATTGGAGCATTGCTGTTTCTAGATAAGGAACTGTCTATTATTATTTGGAACTGTTTCTGTGTCTATGCCTTTGCTAGGGGGTCCCAGCTCTGTGTTCCATGTTCCTGTCTCCCTCAACCACGGATCTGTGTTCCTGCCTCCCTCGACCATGACTCTGCGTTCCTGTCTCCCTTGACCAAGGCAAGGCTTCGTGTTCTCATGCTGTCCATGTGCCTTGCCCTGTGCTGGAGTTCCCTTGTCTTGCCCAGGAGTCTCTCATTCTGTCCTGTAGCTTTGCCTAGTCCTGTCTCTCAAGACCATGTCATGTCTTCACCTAGTTCTGGAGTCCGAGCCCGAGTCAAGACCCAGGTTCTGGGTCCTTGTCCAGTCTCTGGGTCGCCTCAAGGAACCCGAGACTCGCCATGTCCAGTCCTGTAGCCACATCATGTCCTCCCCTATTTCCGGGGTCCAAGCCCGAGTCAACACTCACGTTCTGGGTCCTTGCCCAGTCTCTGACTCGGAGTCCAAGCCCAGGCTCCTAGTTCCCAGTTCCTAGTCCTGGTCCTGCTTGCCTAGTCGAAGTCCTAGCCCAAGTCTGTGTTCTTGTCCCAGCTCCTAGTTTGCATCCAGTCACGTCCCTAACTCTATTCTATAGTCCTGTCCTGTTCCTAGTACTTCAGTGTCTGTGTCTTGCATTTGGGTCTGCCATCAATGCCCACCTTATGACAGATTTTTATTAACAACCTGGATGTGGGAGTAGAAGGATAGGTTGGCAAGTTTGCAGATGACATGAAGGTTGGTGGTGGTGTTGATAGTGTAGAGGATTATTGAAGATTGCAGAGAGACATTGATAGGATGCAGAAGTGGGCTGAAAAGTGGCAGATAGAGTTCAACCTGGAGAAGTGTGAGGTGGTACACTTTGGAAGGGCAAACTCCAAGGCAGTGTACAAAGTAAATGGCAAGATACTTGGTAGTGTGGAGTGGCAGAGGGATCTGGGGGTACATGTACACAGATCCCAGAAAGTTGCCTCACAGGTAGATGGGTTAGTTAAGAAATCTCAAACATGAGGAATTCTGCAGATGCTGGAAATTCAAGCAACACACATCAAAGTTGCTGGTGAACACAGCAGGCCAGGCAGCATCTCTAGGAAGAGGTACAGTTGACGTTTCAGGCTGAGAATCATTAACTGTACCTCTTCCTAGAGATGCTGCCTGGCCTGCTGCGTTCACCAGCAACTTTGATGTCTGTTAATTAAGAAAGCTTATGGAGTGTTATCTTTCATAAGTCGAGGGATAGGGTTTAAGAGTCGCGAGATAATGATGCAGCTCTATAAAACTCTGGTTAGGCCACACTTGGAGTACTGTGTCCAGTTCTGGTCACCTCACTATAGGAAAGATGTGGAAGCATTGGAAAGGGTACAAAGGAGATTTACCAGGATGCTGCCTGGTTTAGAGAGTATGCATTATGAACAGGGATTAAGAGAGCTAGGACTTTACTCTTTGGAGAGAAGGAGGATGAGAGGAGACATGATAGAGGTATACAAGATATTAAGAGGAATAGATAGTGGACAGCCAGGGCCTCTTCCCCAAGGCACCACTGCTCAGTTCAAGAGGACATGGCTTTAAGGTAAGGGGTGGGAAGTTCAAGAGGGATATTAGAGGAAGGTTTTTTTATTCAGAGTGGTTGGTGTGTGGAATGCACTGCCTGAGTCAGTGGTGGAGGCAGATACACTAGTGAAATTTCATCGTCGTCATAGCTATCCCTTGAGGTCGAGGATGATGGTCTTCATTCTGTTGATCTATTTATGTGCTCTCAAGTGGCTAAAAGTGGCCCACAGAGCAAAGGCGCCTGTGCGTGTATTTGTTTAATGTGTACTTGACGTTGCACTCCAAGAAACACACAATACTTCACAAATCAACCAATGGATTCCAATGGCATGGAAACCACGATGATTGGAGCTGATGGATTTGTTGCAGCCTTCATCTGCCTTTACAGCCATTGAGTTTGAAGTAACTTTGTCTGCCTGTTCCACTGTTGAGGTCTTGGTTGGATTGTTCTTTGTCAGGGACTTCATCCTCGGCCTTACCGCCGTGGGTGACCCTACCAGGAGCATAGCTCCAGACGGCATTGCTCTCGGGATCTCAGGACCACACAAGCTTCTCCACCATGACAAGGTGACAATCCATGGAAAAGTAGTGAAATTTGAGACTGCTAGACAGGTTATATGGAGGAATTTAAGGTGGGGGGTTATATGGGAGGCAGGGTTTAAGGTTTTCACAACATTGTGGGCCGAAGGACCTGTACTGTGCTGTACTATTCTATGATCTATGACTGACAGTAACTCACTTTAATAGATTTTAAGCAAGGAAGTAAGTTGATCAAGTAAGAAAGTTTGCAGCAGCATTGGTATTAGCTTGAAGTACAATGCTGTTGCATTCCTCTTCCCTTGCTGTGTTATGTTTCCACAAATCCTGCTGTGACCTACTTCTGAAATCTAGCTCTCTCCAGTCCCTTGTTCTTTTCTCACTAGTAGTTCTCAGTTCTTCCACAAGCGCTGTGTCTTAATCCCTGATCAGTATCTCTGAGCTCAGCCCCTTGCCTTGTAATGTGAAGATATTATTGCTGCTATAATGTGCACGGGGAAACTGCCTGTGGTTTTCAGACAGGCGGCTCAGCACTCCTACAGTCACCTAAAATTCCCATTGCATTTTGGAGGGTAATTGCTTAGACAACCACAAAAATCTGCTGATATTCCCTAAATTCTGGCCTGCTTAATATAGGGAGGTAGTATTTGTGAACATAAACACAATGATGAAGAGAAAATCCATGTCTAATGTATTATTTGAAACACAAATCTGAGGAGATAATATTTTTGATACTCTGGGTCACACTTGGCACACAAGACACAAAAATTAGAGAAGGGTTGCCTACTTCGATGTACTCTTGTTGATTTTGGATAATAACACTAAAAAATTCGAAAAGAAAAATTAGAGAAGGGGTAAGCAGCATGGGTCCTCAACCCTTACTTGACATTTAAAATGATCATAGTTGTTCTAATCCAGGCCTCAATTCCTCACAATTAAAAATTAACCTTAGATCATGCTTAATAGAACATAAATGTGGGAAATTTTACAGTGGTATTACTTCATAAGAATCTGAAGATTGAATCAACTGATTTTCCTTGATTTCACAAGAGAAATCACTATTACATTAAGATCAAGTGTGCCTACCATGCTATCCCATGCCCACACTTTGGGAAGTCTGATCACCTGGCTGTACTTTTAATCCCTGAGTATAGGCAGAGACTGAGACTGCAGCACCGGTAGTGAGGACCAAGAAGATATGGACCAGGGAGGCACAGGAGTGCTTACAGGACTGCTTTGAATCAATGGATTGTACTCTGTTCAGAGAGTCATTGTTGAGCCTGAATGAGTAGGCCACAGTTGTCACTGACTTCATTGAAACCTGTGTGGTTGAGTGTGTGTGCACAAAAACATACTGTGCATTCCCAGGCCAAAAGCAATGGGGGAACCAGGAAGTTTGTAGACTGCTGAGGGCTGGATCTGTGGTATTTATGTCTGATGATCCAGGTCTGTATAAGAAAACCAGGTATGACTTGCGGGGACGGGGGTGGTATCTCAAGAGCCAGGACACAATTCTGAAAGAGGATAGAAGCAACATTGGATTCACTTCAACTCTGGAAGGGTTTGCAGGCCATTACTTCCTGCATAGAAAAACCTAACCTCATGAATGGCAGCGATGTTTCACTATTGTTTGTGCTCACATTGAAAAAGAATAAAACCACAATTAAAAGGATTCCTGCAGCTTCCAGTGACCCCGTGATCTCTGTTTCAGAGGTCCATGTCAGGCTATCTTGCAAGAGGGAGAACTGTTGCAAGGTGGCAGTGCCTAGTGGAGTACCTGGTAAGGCTCTGAAAACCTGCGCCAACCAACTGGTACGGTTATTCAAAGACATTTTTAATCTCCCACTGCTACATTTGGAAGTTCCTACCTGGTTTAAAAGGGTAACAATTATACCAGTGCCCAAGAAGAGCAGTGTGAGGTGCCTCAACAACTATTTTCCAGTAGCAATCTCACTTATAATGATGAAATGCTTTGAAAGGTGCTAGAATCAGCATCTGCCTCAGGAAGAACCTGAACCCACTACAATTTGCCTATCACCCCAATAGAGCTACAGCAGACGCGATTTCAGTGGCTCTTCATGTAGCCTGGGATCACTTGGATGATGTAAGTACCTATTTCAGGATGCTGTTTTAAGTATATCTCAGCAATGAACACCATCATTCCTACAGTCCTGATTGAAAATCTACAAATTCTAGGCCTCTGTACCTCCCTCTGCAATTAGCTCCTTGACTTCCTCACTGGAGACCACAAACTGTGCAGATTTGAAGTAACATTTCCAGCTCAGTGACAATCAACACTGGTGCACCACAGGGATGTGTGCTTAGCCCACTGCTCTACTCTCAACACTCATGACTGTGTGGCAAGGCTCAACTCAAATGCCATCTCTAAATTTGCTGATGATACAGCCATTCTTGGCAGAATTGCAGATGGTCATAAAAGGGCACACAGGAGTGAGATATACCAGTGAGTTGACTGGTGTCACAGCAACAAACTTGCACTCAACGCGAGCAAGACCACAGAGCTGATTGTGGACTTCAGGAAGAGTAAGACAAGGAACACACACCAATCCTCCTAGAGGGATCAGAAGTGGAGAGAGTGAGCAACTTCAAGTTCCTGGGTGTCAACATCTCTGAGGACCTAACCTGGACGCAACATATTGACACAACTATAAAGAAGGCAAGACAGAGGCTATATTTCATTAGGAGTTTGAGGAGATTTGGTTTTGTCAACTAAAACGCTCAAAAACTTCTACAAGTGTACCCCAGAGTGCATTCTGACTGGCTGCATCACCATCTGGTATGGGAGGAGGGTGGGGTGGGGGCTACTGCACAGGACCGAAATTATTGCAGAAACTTGTAAAATTGGTCAGCTCCTCTGTGGGTACTAGCCTCTGTTGTATCCAAGACATCTTCAAGGAGCCGTGCCTTAGAAAGGTGGTGTCCATCTTTAAGGATCCCCACCACCCAGGACATGCCCCCTTCACACTGTTACCATCAGGACGAAGGTACAGAAGCCTTGATGGCAAGTTGAATCACTAGGACCTCTAAAGACAGCTACAAATGCAGGAAAAGCCCAGGGTTCCTGTCAGTTTTACAAAGATGACAGACATTGGTAGTTTTATTATTACTGGAAAATTGGAGCCCTGGTTGCAGCAGAAAGGTTGTTTAAACTGCTGTTCCAGAACATTTTTTTTCGTAATTGCCTGTTACACATAAGTACAAAGTCCAGAGTACAATGTTCAGGACTTGTAATTTTATCCAGAGTTTTAGCACCATGAGTATAAAATAGAGAGATGTGAATAAGTTTGCACTGGCTGCACTGAGTCAACAGCCTTTAGTTTGAGATAAAAATCAACAATTAATCTGACTCATTTCAATAATCAAACAGATAAAACAGTCTTCCTTAAGTCTAAGTATTGAACCTGCTGTTGCTCTCAGATGTGAGCTGAATCAGAATGGATAAATACCCATTTGTGGAAATAAATCCGATGAGCATGCAGTCTAGGAGCAGTACAGTGACAGTCCGCAAGCACAGATGAGCAAACACAGTGAACAAAGGTCTTCATTCAGACCTATTTTCAATCAGAGATAAAAGTAAAGGTCAAACAGATTTAGTTTTGACATGGGCAGTGTTAAGTGATTATGAACAAGTGGGATCTGGATCTGCTGTAATGATTCATTGCGTCTGCAGATAGGAGAGATAATTTCCCAGTGAGTTAGAAATATCTCAACTGGCTGTCATAAATCCACTTGTTAAATTTGCAGTGAGAGAGTAAAATTGATGGCTGTGTATTGCTGGATCTTCCTGAAGTTCAACCATGCTGTCAATCATGCTCTCAGCCCAACATTTAACAAAAGTTAAATTGAAAATGTGCTGAATAAAAGACCTGTTAAAATCTATATGCCCGAACCCTGAAAGTTCCCATGAGTTAATATTTTTCATTTCTCATTTTCAGTTATGTTCCTTTTCATTTGCAGTTTCCTGTTGATGTAGTTTGTAACTGTACAGTATTTATTACCAGATTTCATTTGGCATGATGTGCCTTTAATTCCCATCTCATAACATAGGCTACAGAACTTCCTCAAAAAGGTGTTCAGCTTTCCTATACTTCCATTTGTTTAATCAGGTATCTTGCCTTTATCGCTAGGTTAGAAATGGATATGCTCACGTTTCTGAACCGTTTGCAAATTTCAGAGAGTGGAGGGTGTCTGGAATGTGCTGCCCGGGGTGGTTTTAGTGGCAGGTATAATAGAAGCATTTAAAGGGTTCTTAGATATTGGCATGAATATGCAGAGAGTAGAGGGATGTGGACCTTGTGCTGACAAAAACGATTAGTTTAATTACATGTCATTAGCTTAACTTGTTCAGTATAGTATTGTTGGCCGAAGGGTCTGCTCCTGTTCTGTACGGTTCTCTTTTTTTTTCATGCTATTCAGATAATAAAACAATTTATGGCACCAGTCAGTCTTGCAGATAGAAAAGAAACAGTGAAATTCACAACATGCAAATGCTAGGCAATGGCGGGTTCGGTTCCAGCAATAGAGAAAAATAGAAACACAGAAAACCTGCTGCACAATACAGGCCCTTTGGCCCACAATGCTTTGTTGAACATGTACATATTTAGAAATTACCTAAGGTTACCCATAGCCTTGTATTTTTCTAAGCTCCATGTACCTGTCCAGGAGTCTCTTAAAAGACCCTATTGTTTCCACCTCCACCACCGTTGCCCATTCCACGCACTCACCACTCTCTGCATTAAAAAAAACTTACCCCTGACATCTCCTCTGTACCTACTTCCAAGCACCTTAAAACTGTGCCCTCTCGTGTTAGCCATATCAGCCCTGGGAGAAAGCCTCTGACTATCTACACAATCAATGCCTCTCATCATCTTGTACACCTCTGTCAGGTCATCCTCTGTCACTCCAAGGACAAAAGGCCAAGTTCACTCAACCTATTCTCATAAGGCATGCTCCCCAACACAGGCAACATCCTTGTAAATCTCCTCTGCACCCTTTCTATAGTTTCCACATCCTTTGTGTAGTGAGGCAACCAGAACTGAGCACAGTACACTAAATGGGGCCTGACCAGGGTCCTATATAGCTGTAGCATTACCTCTCAGCTCTTAAACTTAATCCCATGGTTGATGAAGGCCAATGCACTCTATGCCTTCTTAACCACACAGTCAACATGTGCAGCAGGTTTGAGTGTCCTATGGACTCGGACCCCAAGATCACGCTGATCCTCCACACTGCCAAGAGTCTTACCATTAATACTATATTCTGCCATAATATTTGGCCTACCAAAGTGAACTACCTCACACTTATCTGGGTTGAATTCCATCTGCCACTTCTCAGCCCAGTTTTGCATCTTATCGATGTCCCACTGTAACCTCTGACAGTCCTTCACAGTATCCACAACACCTCCAACCTTTGTGCCATCAACTCTGAACATGAACTCTGAACATCTCTCCATCACAATCAAGTACATTATCAGCACTGGACCCTACATCTTCAGCATCCAATAGATCAAATTTGATTGGAAACTTGATTACAACAACCATATACCTACATAGCAATTAAAACTGACCAAGTTAGATATTCTTCAGCAAGTGGCTAACATTCTAACACTCCAATGGTCCTTCAAGACTGCAATGGGGTAACCGTCATTCTTACAACAGTACTCATGATGTTGAATACAATTCAGGACAAAATAATCCACTGGATGCCCTGTCCATTCACCAACTTGAAAATCAAAGCCCCTAAATTCAACAGACACCAAAAGTAGACTTGGAGATCTCAGCCCAGTATTGGCTTGCACTCATTCCTTCTAGTGTTATCAGAATGCCCACATGATGTTATGAGATATGTTGTATGCCTATATGCCATAATGGAAGCCACAACATAAAACTTCCTATACTGGATATTGTCTGCATCTCTTATGTGAGTATGCATTTTTGCTGGAGAAGATGGTGGAATGTGAAGTAGAGCTTAATATTGCATGCTAAAGAATGCAAAAGTATATGCTGTAGGATTGTCTGGCTTTATTGCAGACCATGGTGGGAATGAGGTGACACATGCTCCATATAGATGGGCCAGGAGACCCTCACTACAAATTCTCAGAAGGCAATGGGGCAAGTTGGTTCTAGCAGGGAGTACCTGGAGCCAAGCCATATGAACTATGATGGCGTACTTTGTGAATGGTCTCCCCGATGGGGAACTGAACTCTGGTCTCCTGCGTTACAAGCAGGGATGCTAATCACTATTCTACTAAGGAAGCAATACTAACAAGAAAACAATGCTAGCAACTTAGCAAATGGCTTCCAAATGTGCACAGTTACATATATAAATTGATAATTGCTGTTGGGGATGTCTAAAATGAAGATGGTGGAATATCAACGGTATTCAATGCTCCCACAGATTAATTCTCAGTATCAAGGTGAGGTGCAGACTATTAGTCAGAAGTTCTCAGAAAGTAGTTGCTACAAAGTCGCGCTCACATGTCTGAAACAGGGGAATTCCGCTCAAGTTTCATTGAACTGAGTGTCTCCATTGAAATCGTGGCTCAGAAGTAGTTGTCTTTGAGGTTCATAGGGATGGTTCTGGGGATAGAGAGGGGAGTTAGCGATCAATGCAGGATTTAGGGACAGGGATGTGGGTGAATGAGAGGTCAGACTGGAGTCCTGGCCCGCACTCTATGCTTTGTGTTCGAAGGCCCATGAAGTGGATGTGTGGCAAAGAATAGCTGTGTATGGATATCAGTCTGGCAGACTATACGACCATAAGACATAGGAGCAGGATTTGGCCATTCAGCCCATCTAGTCTGCTCTGCCATTCCATCATGGCTGATCCCAGATCCCACTGAACCCCAGATGCCTGCCTTCTTGCCATATCCTTTGATGCCCTGACCAATCAGGAAACTCTCAACTTCTGCCTTAAATATATCCATAGACTTGGCCTCCACCGTAGTCTTTGGCAGAGCATTCCACAGATTCAGTACTCTCTGGCTAAGAAAATTCATCCTTTCCTCTTTTCTAAAGGGTTGCCCCTCAATTTTGAGGCTGTGCCCACTAGTTTTGGATACCCCCGCTATAGGAAACATCTTCTCCACATTCACCATATCTGGTCCTTTCAACATTTGGGAGGTTTCAATGAGATCTCCTCGCATTCTCCTAAATTCCAGTGAGTAAAGGACAAAGCTGCAAAATGCTTCTCATATGTTAACCCCTTCACTCCCAGAATCATGCTTTTGAATCTCCTTTGGACTCTCTCTAATGACAACACATCCTTACTGAGATATAGGGCCCTAAACTGTTGACAATACTCTAAGTGTGGCTTGACTAGTGTCTTATAAAGTCTCAGCATTATCTCCTTGCTTTTATATTCTATTACCCTTGAAATAAATGCCAATATTGCATTGCCTTCTTTACCACAGACTCAACCTGTAAATTAACCTTCTTGGAGTCCTGCATGAAGATTCCTAAGTCCCTCCGCACCTCTGAAGTCTGAACCTTCTCCCCATTTAGATAATAGTCTGCACTATTGTTCCTTTTATCAAAATGTATTATTGTACATTTCCCAACACTGTATTCCATCTGCCACTTTTTTGCCCATTTGTCCAAGTCCTGCTGCAATCACATTGCTTCCTCAGCACTACCTACCCCTCCACATACCTTCATATCATCCGCAAATTTTGGCAGAAAACCATCAATTCCATTATACAAATCATTGACAAACAATTTGAAAAATAGTGGTCCCAATACTGACCCCTGAGGAACACCACTAGTCTTTTGCAGCCAACCAGAAAAGGCCCCCTTTATTGCCACTCGCTGCCTCTTGTATGTCAGCAATTCCTCTATCCATGCCAGTCGCCCTCTCAGTAATCATTGGGTTCTGAATGAGAGTTTCATGTGGGCAGGAGGCACAAGGGCTGGTGACTCTCTAGGTACGTGAGTCAGCGAGATCGGAGTTTGAGACTTAGTGTTCAGGGATCTATCATCAATAAATATAGAGTTCGATGCATGGTGTTCAAGGCCCTCATCCAGGGTCCCTATTCATCTTCATTGCGAAGTCCTGGTCGATATCAAAGATCGAGGCCCAAAAGTTGATCAGAAGTCCAGAAGTTGAAGCCTGTTGGCTGAGCGTCATGAGTCAAAAGGAGGCTGGAGGCCTGGAGACTTCTGTTCTGGGGTTAGGGGACTGTCTATATGTGTGCTCAGGTGGGTGGGAGGGAGGTAAGAGACATGTTTCGGTGTGGTTGCTTTGCTGCTGTTGTTTTGTTGCTTGTGTCGTTGTGCATGGTGGGCATATTATGTTGGCGTTGGAATAGATGGCAACATTCGCAGGCGACCCCAACACATCCTTAGGTTGTTAATGCAAACAACACATTTTACTTATGTTTTAATGTATATGTGGAAAAAAAAGTGAATCTGAACCTGAATCAAATGTATCACTTTCTGATGTGAAGCCAAAAAAATTGTTATACTGACACTTAGTCATTGATTAGAAAACCAATGCAAAGTGACTTTAGATAATTTGAATGATTACAATCAAAGATTTTGAAATTTCTCCACTAATTTCCCGATGTGTTGAAAACAATGCTGATCATTCTGATATTTTATTTGCCCTGAAATAATTGGCTTTGTGTTTAAATTAAAAATGCTCCTTTCATTCAAGCTGCATATACAGTATGTTTTCTCTAATCAACACCAGACAAGTATATTTTATAATAACAATGTTTTTGTTTTCTATGTTATGAAGGTCCAAAATAGGAGTTATCTTGGATTAAAATAATGCAGCATTTAAATAGATTGATAGAAATGTATGAGAAATATTGTGTAGATTCTACAAAAATCATTTCTGGAAATAAGACCTAAAACCTCAAATTATTTAATCTCATTTTTTTTGTCAAAAGACTTCAAAGTTTAATCACTTTTAAAATTTAATACTTATATAGCATCATCAAATCATATCATGGGAAGCACATTGATTAGAATTAGAACAGTCCACATCTCAGGAACCACTATGACAGTAAAAGCAGAACAACTCAGTGCCAACTTCCTCATTTTGGCTGTTGCCTTCAATGTGATTAATGTATCTGAGGTGAGGTTTATCTCATTCAAAGAATATTTTATTTCATCTCCACTTCATTGTTACTAAAACAAACACTGAAATTGTTCTCACTGTTACACGTGACACAGTTGGAAGACAGCAAATAAAACACAGCAGAGAGGAGGAATCAAATGATAGCCTGACTGTGGTGACACGGATACAACTAATGTCAAGATATTTAGTAGAAAAACTCTTTGTTGCAATTTGCTTGTATTTCCCCGAAATAAAGAATGACCTGTGGAATTATGTTTATCAAAGTATTGCTAAATAATTTGTTGTTCCCGTTTAGTTCAGGAGCCTGAAGACCCACACTTAATAATTCAGGAATTAGTTCTTCCCCTCTACCATCAGATTTCTAAACATTCCAAGAACCCATGAACTCCACATTGTTATTTTGTTTTTTTTGTTGCACTATTTATTTTTGATAATTTTATGTCTTTGCACTGTACTGCTGAAGCAAAGCAACAAATTTCATGCTGTATAAACCAGTGTTAATAAATCTGATTCTAATTCTGATTCTTATACCGAGTTTTTGGCAATGCACAAGAAACACAGGAAATGAGTAGAGAAATTTCAAAATCTTTAATCATAGTCATTCACGTTAACTAAAGTCACTTTACATTGGTTTTCAAATCAATGACTAAGAGCCAGTACAATAAATTCTTGCAAACTTTCTTGAATAATTGCAGCACAGCACTATTTCAATTTCAATAAATGCATTAATATAGAAGCACAATAAATATTGTTTGACAATTCAATCACATAAACTATTGAACATAAAATGTACAGGTCTGTAATTTAGGAAGTACTATCAGGAGAAATACAAAAGCTCGAAGGAAATGGTAATTGCATAATGTCTACAATGATGAATTCAACTGGACTAAGTATAACATTAGTGGTGCAATGAAGACTTTATCTTAATGTAGTGGGACATTTGATCTTCAGTGAAATTTGTGAGAAGGTTGTTAAAAAGCCACACTGCTTGTGACTGAACTGAACTAAACTAAAGATTTCTGTAAAAAAAAAAGACACAAATAAGCACAATGCAAATTTTGAGAATGCAGGATCTCAACTTCAGCAATTCCTTTTTAGAATATTTGTTCCAGTGGTAACATTCAAATATCAGCTATCATGGGGAATCCTTAAGACAATCCATTAACATGTCTCAGGCAGCCAGCAAGGCAAACAATGAAATGAAAATGTCCTACTTTTGTTTGGCCTAATGTTTAGCTTCTTGACAAATATCTGATAAAGTCAGAAAGTTAACTGCTGTGAAGTCAAGAAGAATGTTTTAGCAAAGTCACTAATTGATATTTCCAAATGGATAAATGTTAGTGATGAAAAATTGTTTAAAATGTGTTTGAGTTACACTGAGATATATTGCTCTTTTGCAGAATTTGTCCAATCAACCTGCAGTCACTTTAGAACATCTGAACATGGTCATTGATTTAACATGCCATGATAGCTTTATTGCATCATGAATGCAAACATTAGGAATCAATTCATTCTTTTAAGGCCATCCTAGCTCATTGAGGATAAACGCATTCCCTTTGGCACCACATTGTTTTCATTTTCGCAGCTGATCCAATTCCTTTCAAATTGCCTTCCACCACCTCAGGCTTAGCTTCCAAGTGCTGAGAAAAGTTTATCAGAAAAGTGAAATGTGTGTAGACCACTCGGCCCCTCAAGGCTGAACTACCATTCAATATGATCATAGCTAATCTGCCACAGATCTCGTCTCTCCTATGCTTGTTCCCCAAAGCCCTCAATTCTTGGTTCTTCCAACCATCTATTTGCTTCCTCTTTAAATATTCCTAATTCACTGGGGTAGACAATTCCAGATCTTTTCCACTCTGCTAAAAGGATTTCTTATGCACCTTAATGGTAACTATGTCTCCTTATTCAAGATACTTCCACGAGCTGACTTGTCAAGTGATCCTATTTAAACATGATTTGTTTAAATAAGATCACTTCTTATTCTTCGGCAACCAAAATGATGTGGAGCAATTCAATAGGAGCAAGATAGATCCACCCAAAGAAGAGGATATATTCTAAAGGGAGGATAAGGTAACCATGGCTAACAAAAGAAGTCAAAGACAGCTTAAAAACTAAAGTGAGGGCATATAATATAGCAAAAATTAATAGGGGAGTGGGAACCTGGAGGATTGGGACACTTTTGAAAACCAACCGAAGGCTACTAAAATAAGCAATAAGGAGAGAAAAGATTAAATATGAAGGTCAGCCAACCAATAGTATAAAAAAGGATGCCAAAATGTTTTTCAGACACACACTGTAAAGTGTAAAAGAGAGGTGAAAATGGCTGTCTTCACTGTGGAAGAGAACAGCTGGATGCCAGAAATTCGAGAGCTGAGGTTCTAGAATGGTTCTGCTGGACTGGCAAATTGCAAATATCACTGCAATCTTTATGAAGGGAGTGAGACAAAAGACAGGAAATTATTAGGGAGTCAGCTTAAATCCAGCAGTTGACTTGATAAGATGTTGGAGTCCATTATTAATTATGAGGCATATGACAAAATAAGCAGAAGCCAGCACGGTTTCCGCAAGGAGAAATCTTGCCTATCTCTTTCCTTTAAGGAAATAACAGGCAGGATAGGCAAAGGAGAGTAAATGGATTTGTTTACTTGGATCGGAAGACCTTGACAAGGCCCTGTACATGAGGCAGTTAAACAAGAACCCAAGGCATTACAGAAAAGATACTAGAATGGATGGAAGGAGGCAGGACTGACTGACAGGAGGCAAAGAGTGGGAATAAAGGGGACCTTTTCCGATTGCTTGCTGGCAGACTCGTGGTGTTCTGCAGATTTGGTGTTGGGACTGCTTCTGTTCACGTTAAATATCAATGATTTTGATGATGGAATTAATGATTTTGTGGATAAGTTTCCAGATGATACATAGGTGGAAAGGCAGGTAGTGTTAAGGAAGCAGGGAGTCTAGTCTACAGATGGGCTAAGGTGGATTGGGAGAATGAGAAAAGAAGTGGCAGATGGAATACATTGTAGGGAGGTGTATGGTCATGCACTTTGGTAGAAGGAATATAGACTGGACTATTTTCCAAATGGGCGGCAAAGGCAAATGGCCTTTGGGTCCTCGTGCAGGACTCCATAAATGTTAACTTGCAGATTAAGCAAGCTAATGCAATGTTATATTCAAGAGGACTAGAATATTAAAACAAGATTTTAATTCTGAGTCTTTATAAGGCATTGGTCAGACCACACAGAGTATTGTGATCAGTTTGGGGCCCCTTAACTTAGAAAGGATGTCTGGCATTGGAGGGTGTCCAGAGAAGGTTCATTAAAATGATCCTGAGAATGAAAGATTTAACATATGAGGAGCATTTAATAGCTCTAGGCCTGCTCTCACCGGAGCGTAGAAGAATTAAGGTGGATCTCATTGGAACTTTTGAATATTGAAAAGCCTATATCAAGTAGATATGGAGAGTATGTTCATGATCGTGGGGGAGTCTAGAACCAGAGGGCACAGCCTTAGAATAGAAGGACATCCTTTAGAACAGAGATGAGGAGGAATTTCTTTAGTCAGAGTGTGGTGAACATATAGAATTCATTGCCACAGATGGCTAGAGGTCTAGTCATTGGGTATATTTGAAACAAAGGTCAGTAGGTTTTTGATTATTAAAAGCGTCAAAGGTTATTGGGGGATGGCAGGAGAGGGATACTATATCAGCCCTGATGTGGTGGCAGAGCAGACTTGATGGGCCAAATGGCCTGTTTATGCCTCTGTGTCTCATGGTCTTATGATCTAATTTCTTTACCCACTCATGATTTAACAACCTTTTCATCCTGGGAGTTAGCCTAATGATCTAATTGCCTTGGTTTTTTCACAAATACTTTAACTCACACTTCACTTGTTCACACAGCACCTCCCAGCTCCATTTCTTCTCTATCCTTGCTGAACATATTATCTCCAGAGATATCTAATGTATAGTCCTATCCTGGTTTCCATATTTCCATGAACACCACAATATCCTATTTCCCTGTGACTCTTTGTAACTGCAGCTCATCAACCTCATTTAACTTGCTTCATGCATGCACAGCAAACACATCCAGAACTTCTTTTGGTCCCCTTTTAAACTGCTCTCATACAGTACTGAACAAGCAGACATAGATCGCGGGAAATCAGGAGAAGATTCAGAAGAAATCTGAGGATGACTTTTTTCATCCGAAGAGTAGTGAGTAGAGTCATAGAGAAGTACAGCACAGTCCAGGTCCTTTGGCCCATCTGTTCATGTTGACTCCATTTGAATTGCTCACTTTTATCGACTACACTGGGACCACAGTATTCCATAACCCTACTATCCATGTACCTATCCAAACTTCTCTTAAACATTGAAATCAGGCCCGCATGCACCACTTGTGCTAGCAGCTCATTCCACACTCTCTCGACCCTCTGAGTGAAGAGTTTTCCTCTGATGTTCCCCATACACTTCTCACCATTCACTCTTAACCCATGACCTCCAGTTGTAGTCCCAACCAACTTCAGTGAAAAAGCTTTGCACTTACCCTATCTATACCCCTCATAATGCTATGTACCTCTATTAAATCTCTCAACCTTCTACATTCTAAAGGATACAGTCCTAACCTATTCAATCGTCAGCTGGGAGGTATTTGAAGCTGAGAACATCTCCAATTACATGGAGGTGGTCACAAGCTTCATTCATTGTTTCCCAAAAATCAGTCTGGGTCTACCCAAACCAGAAGCCCTGGATAAATAGTTCAGTGCGTGTTGCGCTCAGCACAAGGGATAAAGCCTTTGTCTCTGGAGACCAACAGGAGCTCAAGAGATATGATTTGTGTAGAGCGATCAAGGTGGCAAAACAGCAAAACAGGGACAAAATCCAATCACAACTCTGCGACAATGACACGCAGCATATGGCAAGGACTGCACACCATCACAGACTTCAAGAGGAAACACAACAGTACAGTCAACATTGTCGCCTCACTCCCGGATGAGCTAAATGGCTTTTTATGTTCGGTTTGAGGTTGATAGGACTGGATCCCTGAGGAGAGCCGCCGACGAGATCTGCACTCTGGTCATCTCTGAGGCTGAGGTATGTAGGACATTCCAATGTGTCAACAGCCACAAGGCAGTGGGGCCAGATGGCATCCCAGGCCTCCTGTTTCAAATCGTCCAGCATTGTCCCTTTAGCTAAGAAAACCAAGGTAACAATCCTGAACAATTGGTGCCCTATTGCACTCACCTCAATTATAAGCAAATGCTTTGAGAAGCTGGTTAAAGACTACATCTGTAGCATGTTATCACCCACACAGGACCCCCTGCAATTTTCCTACTGATGGAACTGGCCTACCTATGACACCATAGCTACAGCACTACACACTGTCCTCACTCAGCTGGAGAGGAAGGATGCATATGTTAGAATGCTGTTCCTGGACTACATATTCAACACCATAATTCCCTCCAGACTTGACAGGAAGTTCAGAGACCTCGGCCTGCACCTTACCTGGTGCAGCAGGATCCCAGACTTCTTATTGCCGACAGGTAGTAGGCATGGGCTCCCTCACCTCTGCCCTTTTGACGCTCAACACAGGTGCCCCCCCAGGGTTGTGTCCTGAGTCCCCTTCTCTACTCCCTTTATGCCCACATCTGTACTGCTACACACAGCTTCAATCTTCTGATCAAATTTGCATAACTTTGATCGGCCTTATTTCTAGTGGTAATGAGACAGCCTACAGAGGTTGACACCATGACACAGTGATACCAGGATAACAATCTCTCCCTCAATGTCCAAAAAACAAAAGAGCTGATTGTGAACTACAGGAGGAATGGAGACAGGCTTGGCCTGATCAGAATGAATAGACTGCAGTTGAGAAGGTGAGTAGTTTCAATTTCCTCAGTATACACATCACCGATGATCTCACCGGGACTGTACACATGGGCTTCCTGGCAAAAAAAAAGCACAGCAGCATCTCTTACACCTCAGACGATTGAAGAAGTTCGGCATGGGCTCCAAACCTTCAAGACCTTCTGCAGGGACACCATTAAGAGCATCGTCGTGGCTATCCCTCAAGGTCGAGGATGATGATCTTCATTCTGTTGATCTACTTATGGGCTCTCAAGTGACTTGGCTTTGAAAGTTCTTCTGGATTCAGGACAGGTAGTTCCAGATGGCAGGTTGGGCTTTGGTTGTTGCTGCCTCTCTTTCCATTTTCTTCTCTTTTCTTCTAAATCTGCACATCTGCTGGCTTCAAAAGTTGCTGTTCCTTCTCAGATGATGGCTGCCAGAGTTTCCTGTCCTTGGCATTGGTTTCCCAATTGTTGATGTCGATGCTACACTTCATGTTGGCTTTTAAGACATCTTTGAGTATCTTCTGTTGTCCGCCTCTTTTACGTTTGCCTCCTTTAAGCCGGGAGTAGAAGATTTGTTTTGGCAGACGTTCATCTTTCATCCGAACAACATGACCACTCCATTTTAGTTGGTTCTTGATGACGTAGACTTCAATGCTTGTTGTTTTTGCTTCATTTAGCACACTGACGTTGGTTCTTCTATCTTCCCAGCTGATATTTAAGATGTTTCGAAGACAGCATTGATGGAACTTTTCAAGTGTCTTAAGATGTTGTTGGTATGTTGTCCAGGTTTCTGATACATACAGGAGTATTGGGATTACCACTGCTTTGTACACTAACATTTTGGTGTCTGTTCGGATGTCACGATCATGAAAGACTCTTGTTTGGAGACGTCCGAAAGCTGTTCCAGCACATTTAAGACGATGTTGGATCTCGTCACTAAGGTCGACATTGGAGAGGTGATTTCCAAGGTACGGAAAGTGGTCCATGTTTTCCAGGGTTGTTTAGCCAAGTTGAATTGATGGTTCTATCCGATTTGTCTCAATTGGTGATGGCTGATAGATGATCTGAGTCGTCTTGGAATTGAACGTAAGTCCAAGTTTTGTGTATGCATGGTTGAAGGCAGTCAGAATCTGTTGTCAGTAGTTTTCTGAAAGAGCTGCAACACTGTTGTCATCTGCGTATTGGAACTCGATGAGGGAACTCGTGGATGTCTTCGTTTTGGATTTGAGACCGGCAAGATTGAAAAGTCTGCCATCTGGCTGTATCACTGCCTGGTACAGAAACGGCACCAACCTTGATCACTGGGCACTGCAGAGAGCAGTATGGACAGACCAGCATATCTGTGGGTGTGACCTTCCCTCCACTGAGGACATTTACAGCAGCAGGTGCAGAAAGAAGGCCTGGAAGATCATCAGTGACACCAGTCCCCCAAACCATAACCTGTTTCAGCTGTTTCTGTCTGGCAAAACGCTACTGCAACATTAAAGACAGGAGCAACAGGCTATGGGACCGCTTCTTTCTACAAGCCATTAGATTTATATATTTACATGTCTGTACATTGCAATGAAGTCATAACGCAAAGATTTTTACTCCCTCACATTGTGGGATGAATGTAAGATTTATATAAATTCTAATTCTAATTCTTCAGACCTGGCAACATCCTTGTAAATTTGAAATACACTTCCTGGGAGAATGATGGGAGCAGAAATGCTGTAAGCAACTAAATGAGGCCAGATCGGATTGATACAGACAAGTTTCCACTGGTCATTGTGGAGTATTTGAATAACTTGCTCCCATACTATATTATTTAATGACTATCTCTTCTGTCAGTGTTGCCCCTTCTTCCTAATTATTGTGCAACATGATTTTCATTTCTAATTAGCATCCTGATTTCCATTCCATTCTCCTCCCAAATTAAAGTAAACTTTCCCTGTAGCACCATCTAAGTCTCTAAGTAGAAATCTGCCAACCTGTAAGGGTTCAACCCAAACCAGTTGGAAAAGGACCCTCTAAGAATTGGCTTTAATGACCCAGGATTTTAAGCTTCCTTCCTAGAGAATCTCTTCACCCACAAATATATTGATACCATCTTTCTTTTTTCCTACTTGCTAACAACAGATGATTATCCAAGGATTTACTCTCCTTGACGTCATTGTTTTTAATTTGTTTCTTTCACTTCCTAAGGCCTCCTTATAGAAAATAATTCTTTCTTCTATTGTGTGACATCAACATAGATCAAAACTTTGTTCATCCTTTACTCTGTTAATGTCCTGTGATTGCTCACAAGCCTTGATGTTATCACAAAGGAAACAACGTACCATTGTGGAACCAAAAAACTTGTCTATTTCCACAGCTAATGGTAATTGTAAACATGTGCCATTCTCAATCTTTGTTGCACATCTAAGCACCATCGTCTATGCTCTGACTGCATCCACCACAAGAGCCAACATGTTTATTAAACATGAAGGGTTAAGTGCCTGTGATAAGATGGAAGACTCTCTCCGGCTCCTGCACTGCCTGCTTGTTCTTTTATTTCTGTCTGAAGATCACTCATCTCTCTCCATCTGCAGTTGTTCAAACCACTGAGGGTGGCTCCTTTCAATCACTGTTCATGGATGTCTCAGTACTGCAGATGGATCCCAATGACTCAGCCCCTGCTGAGTTCTCAAATCCCAGGTTTAGCCTTCTTAGTCAATTGTGATGCCTACACAGGTCAAAAACTAGATCCTGCAACTCTCAGTGACAATGAGGTGCCCTGTTCAGCAGGTCTTATGTTATATATCTAATTATATAACACTTATACTATCATTCATTCTTAATGTTATAAGTTACTGAATTTAATTTGAATCAATAGAAACCATAGAAAAACCACAGCACAGAAACAGGCCTTTTGGCCCTTCATGGCTGTGCCGAACCATTTTCTGCCTAGTCCCACTGTTGTGCACACGGACCATATCCCTCCATACACCTCCCATCCATGTATCTGTCCAATTTATTCTTAAATGTTTAAAAATAACCCACATTTACCACCTCGTCTGGCAGCTCATTCCACACTCCCACCACTCTCTGTGTGAAGAAGCCCCCCCCCCAATGTTCTCTTTAAACTTTTCCCCTTCACCCTTAACCCATGGCCTCTGGTTTTTTTTCTCCCCTTCCCTCAGTGGAAAAAGCCTGCTTACATTCACTAAATAATTTATAAAAGTTTGCTTTTGCTCATTTTTCAATTATTTTACTATAACTCACTCACAGAAGCAGAATCAGAATCATGTATATTATCACTGACATATGTCATGGAGTTTGTTGTTTTGTGGCAGCAGTATAGTTCAAGGCATAAACATTACTATAAGTTCAAGTTCAGCTTATTGTCGTTCAATCCTATACATGTATACAACCAAGTGAAATAATTTTCCTCCATACCAAGGTGCACAAAATAGTACATGTAACTCACACACATAGCACATAATGTAATATTGCCATAAATAAATTAACAAAGAATAAGGTGCATTTATGACAGAAGTTCAAGTAAACAGTATAACACTACTGGTGCTTCATATGTGAAGAAATGTGGGTGGTGGCGGGGAGTTCAGTAGTCTTACATCCTGGGGGAAGAAGTTGTTGCCAATCTTAACAAATAAATAGTGCAAAAGATGAAGAATGAGAACGAATAATGCATGGGCTCATGGATCATTCAAATAGCTGATGGTGGAAGGCAAGATACTATTCTTCAGACAGAAAATAAGAAAAAAACAACAAAAGTCAGGTAGCTTCTGATTTCTATATACTATTACTTTTCAATTTTTTATTTTGCTTCAGATAGCAGGAAAGAAGACCGATGTAGCTGCTACTCCAGGTAAGATGATGCCCCAAGATTCATTGTCTACGGACCTATCTGGCAGAATTCAATAGGTTGCTACAAATCTCTATAAAACCTGAGTAAAATCCCAGTGAAAATGTTAATTTCTTTTTTGAGCTCTACTGTAGAAAACCTTGTGCAAAAGAAGGCAGCAGCTTTTATTCACATGGATGTAGTCCTTTTTTGAAAAATATGTAAATTGTAAGAAAGGGACTGAAATTTGCATCTAGAGTGATAGTAAAGCTATAGGCACATGCCATCATCTTGGAAAAGTCCAAGTAAAGCCTAAAATTTCCATCAATAATTACCTGGTCTGGTGTTGCGTTTGCTATTGCAGTCTGCTTTCAGGTAATCAACAGAGTGTAGAAAATATTTGAGCTTCAATCATTTATAAAGAATTCTCACCATGTTAAAATCATTGAAGGTGTTTCACCTTGAACATAAATATTTAATGTCATACTAAGACATAGTTACTGCTTAACAGCTTTTCTGGGACCAATGTTCTTGTTTCGGTATTGTCTCTCAAAATATTACTTAAATATTATAGCTTTAAAAATACTTTTTTTAATTTCATGAATTTTATTTTTAATTACTTAGATTCTACCTTAATCTTACACTGCACCCTAGTCTTTGTTTCACTCTATAAGAGTATGTAAGAATTCTTTAGTGTGATTGGCTGCTCAATCAACTCACTGGTATCAATGTTGTTGGAAACCAAAGGATTCCTGAAACAGCAAATATCAGGAAATATGAAATCTAAACCTCATTGGTGATAGATCCCAGTGGGTACCTTACTTTTGGCTAAGTAGCAAACATTGCTGTGATGCTGTCTACAAAATCTGGGCTAAGGACCCCTTTGTCAAAATGGAAATAAAAGGAGTTACAAGATTGCTCCTTAACATTGAGGAGTTAAGAAATGAGAGTAATAGTAGAAATTTTTTTCTGAAGACAGAGTGACTGAATAAGGAGATTGTCGAAGTAAGATTAAGTGCAAAAATAATTATGACCAGAAGCCAGATTCTTTTTTTTTCTAACATGGTGGGGCAATGATCCTCAATGGTTGAAATCAAGATCAGGTCAACGTTCCGGTATAGATAGGGGTGTCACAGTAGCGTAGCAGTTAGCACAATGCTATCACACCATGAGGTGTCGGAGTACAGAGTTCAGTTTCTGCGCTGTCTGTAAGGAGATTATATGTTCTCCCCATGATGGCATGGGTTTCCTCCAGCTGCTCCGGTTTCCTCCCACAGACCAAAGACCTACCGGTTAGTAGGTTAATTTGTCATTATAAATTGTCCTGTGATTAGACTAGGGCTAAAATGTGTGGGTTGCTGGGCCAGAAGGGCCTGTTCCTACTCTATCTCCAAACCAATAAATCACTGAAAGAAATGTTGAATAAAGAGGACACTGACAAAATGCCTGATTAAGTAGATGACATGGTTCCATGCATTTTTTCCTGAAGTAATGGGATGAAGACTATATCCTTTGTACATTATGATCGATGGAAATTGCAGTGCAACAAAAAATATCATCAATGTTACTCCAAGTAACTATTTTTCTTTAACTTCCAAGTTCCAGAAACCTGATATCAAATCCCCGTTCGGACAAGTTCCACTCTAATTGAGCACTTGTTGAAATATCAAAATATCAATATGCTCACATATTACAAGATTAATTTTCTGACATTAATCCTGGCAGTGTGTATTGGAAATTTAGAAACATACTATGCTCAATTTTCTAAAAATTGATTTAGATGATTGAAATATAATGGGTAGCAAGTGCCTAAAATTCCCAGCTGGTGATGCTAGTCTTGTGGAGTCTGAAAATCAGTAAATTATTACCTACAATATATATCATCATGTAAGAGTAGAGCAGAAGTAATGCTGTAGAGAGTCCCTAAGCTTCAATGTAACCAGTAAAGAACACTACATTGGCAAACCTCAGAATATACTTTATTCAGGCTGAATTGCTAGGAACCAGAAGACTGGCATAATTCCTTAAAATAGCTTTCATTAGCATAATTTCTTGCTGGATTTGGAAGTTTGATATGTTCTCTTTGAATAGTGTTGTCTTGATCCTTGGGGTCCAATTAAATTAGATTCCAATTGTCAACAATGGATAATGAGTTCATTAATTAAGTTAGTTGATCTATTTTATTCATAACTTCCAAGATCAAAATATGATGCTTTGACAAGCAAATGTAATATTTGGCATGATATGCTTCTAACAAACAATCCACTGCTCAAAATTAATAGAAATTCACCAAGGATTTGTTCAAAATTGACATTATGGAGATTAATTTAAAATTATGATTTCTCTTGGAAAAATTAGAATATTTCTGGGAAAAGTCAAAATTGGAAAATGCAGTTTCAGGCTTTGAGAAGTCCATGGGATATCTGTGAGGGTTTCATTAAAGTTGGAATCAGAACCAAAATTAGGTTTATTATCACCAGCATGTGTTATGAAATTTGTTAAGTTAGCAGCAAAAGTTTGATGCAATACATAATATAGAAGGAAAAAATAAAAATAATAAATAAGTAAATCAATAATGGTATATGTATATCAAATAGATTAAAGATCATGAAAAAGCAAAAATAATATATATTAAAAAGTGAGATAGTGTCCTCACTAGGAATCCAATGGCAGAGGGGAAGAAGCTGTTCCTGAATCACTGAGTGTGTGTCTTCAGGCTTCTGTACCTCCTACCTGTTGGTAACAGTGAGAAAAGGGCATGCCCTGGGTGCTGGAGGTCCTTAATAATGGACAGTGCCTTTCTGAGACACCGCTCCTTGAAGATACCCTGGGTACTTTGTAGGCTTGTACCCAAGATGGATCTGACTAAATTTACAACCCTCAGCAGCTTCTTTCAGTACTGTGCAGTAGCTCCCCATACCAGACAGTGATGCAGCCTGTCAGAATGCTCTTCACGGTACATCAAAAGAAGTTTTTGAGTATATATGTTGACATACCAAATCTCTTCCAACTCCTACTGAAGTATAGTCACTGTCTTGCCTTCTTTGTAACTGCATTGATATGTTGGGACCAGGGTTAGGTCCTCAGAGATCTTGACACCCAGAACTTGAAACTACTCCCTCTCCATTTCTGATCCCTCTGAGGATTGGTATGCATTCCTTCATCTTACCCTTCCTGAAGTCCACAATCAGCTCTTTCGTCCTACTGATGTTGAGAGCTAGGTTGTTGTTGTGACACCACTCCACAGCTTGGGATATCTCACTCCTGTATGCCCTCTCATCGCCACCTGAGATTTTACCAACACTGACTGTAGCACCAGCAAATTTATAGATGGTGTTTGAGCTATGCCTAGACACATAGTCATAGGTATAGAGAGAGTAGGGCAGTGGGTTAGGCACACATCCCTGAGGTGCACCAGTGTTGAATGTCAGCGAGGAGGAGGTGTTATCAACAATCCGCACTGACTGTGGTCTTCTGCTTAGGAAGTCAAGGATCCAATTGAAGGAGGAGGTACAGAGGCCTAGCTTCTGCAACTTCTCAATCAGGATGGTGGGATGATGATATTAAATGCTGAACTACAGTTGATGAACAGCATCCTTTCATAGGTGTTTATTGTCCAGGTGGTCTAAAGCCCTGTGAAGAGCCATTGAGATTGCATCTGCTGTTGACCTATTGTGGCGATAGGCAAATTGAAATGGGTCCGGGTCCTGGCAGGAATTCAGTCTAGTCATGACCAACCTCTCAAAGCATTTCATCACTGTAGATGTGAATGCTACCGGTGATAGTCATTAAGGCAGCTCACAATATCCTTCTTTGGCACTGGTATAATTGTTGCCTTTTTGAAGCAAGTGGGAACTTCCACCCGTAGCAGTGAGAGGTTGAAAGTGCCCTCGAAAACTCCCCTCAGTTGGTTGGCACAGGTTGTTAGAGCCTTGCCGGGTACTCCATCGGGACCTTCCACCTAGTGAGAGTTCACTCTCTTTAAAGACAGCCTAACATCAGCCTCTGAGACAGAGATCACAGGGTTACTGGGTGCAGCAGGGATCTCCACAACTGTGTTATATTCTCCCTTTCAAAGCGGGTATAGAAGGTGTTAAGTTCATCTGGTAGTGAAGCATCACCACCACTCATGCTATTGGGTTTTGCTTTGGAGGAAGTAATGTCTAGCAAACCCTGCCAGAGTTGTCGTACATCCGATGTCATCTCCAACCTCGTTCAAAATTGTCTCTTCGCCCTTGAAATAGCCCTCTGCAAAACATACCTAGTTTTCTAGTAAAGGCCTGGGTCGCCAGATTTGAATGCCACAGATCTAGCCTTCAGCAGACAACATACTTTCTGGTTCATTGACGGCTTTTGATTTGGAAATGTACAGTAAGTCCTTGTAGGCACACACTCATCCACACAGATTTTAATGAAATTGGTAACAATTGCAGCATACTCATCCAGATTCGAAGATGAATCCCTAAATACAGTCCAGTCCAAAAGCTGTGCCTTTGGTTTGGTACCCTCTTTATTTTAATATTTCTAACTAACCAGATGCAAGGGTAAATTGAGTTGTGAGCACAAGACTGGGAACTACAGTAGCTATTCAATAATTTCTTCCCTTGGAACTCCAAAGATAAATAAACAATGGGGTAAAAGGTATTCTTGCTAGTGAATTCTCAGTTTGAGGTTGATGCATTAGACAAGTGGTATGTTGTTCCAGTGTTTAAGTAGATCAAACGAGAAAAAATTGGTATGAAATTTTAAAAAAGTTATAAATTTACAAGCAGGAGTAGACCTGGAAATGTGGAGAATTCTGTAAACTAGAAGATGATAACTGAGAGGTGGATGAAGGAGAGAAAAATAGAATGATAGCCTAATTAGGAACTAAATTTCTCAGTGAATTCACACGTACAGAAGTTAACACAATATTTCCCTGCTTTGGATTAAACTGATTTTCAAACTGCATAGTCCTATCATTTGAAATTGCATGCAGGACCTGGATGCTTGGGGAGGTACATGGATAGTAAAGTTTAAAACTGATATGGGTCAAATCTGGGTAAAGTGGACCAGCTTGGGCCAAAGGGGCTGTTTCTGTGTTATATGTCTCTAAGATTCATTGGGTCATTGTTTGCTTCAAAATTTGGAATCAAAGTAGTCTATCAGAGATAATTAGACATCAGTATGGAGCTTTTATTGAATGCATAGACGGTGTGCATCCTATTATGCTCCAAGTTATATTTGTAATGTGGCAGAAAGCTGATTTATTGTAAATCTGCTTGTCAATAGAAACACTTTCACTCCTTTCCTCTCAGATTTGTCAGAAATAACTGCTGGTTATAATCTGCAGCTCACGAGCATCCTCATAATTCTGTCATGACAGCTTTCAGTGTTCATTGATTTCAGAGCAGCAAGGTCACTGGCTATTAGCAAGCTCCTCAAATTGAGATATAATTGATCATGATACATTGCCTTTTCCCTGCCTCCAAGAATGAGTTGCCTTCCACAATCAAAGGGTGATTACATTCATAATTCAATCTCTGTTTGAAGGAAAGCAAAGTTTCATTTTCAATTTATTCCGTAGACGCAAGGAATAGAAAGGAAATAGTTCAACTGTACCTCCCCATTGATACTTCAGCATTTTAAGCACCTTGATTTGATACACATGCTATCTTCTAAACAAAAGAAGTTTATGTAACCTGTTATCAACCCTTTAATTTAAACTGCTATTTGCTCTAGGCAATGCGAATTTGCTCCAGTATTATATACAATGGAATATTTCAATTAGTTTCTAATCTCAGCTTTGTAGTATTGAAACATGTGTTCTTTATCTGCTCAAGATGAAACCCTGTATCTCATGATTTTTTTTTTGATTACTTCTACCTTGTGGATATAGTGGTGTCATAGACAGGGCTAGCATTATTGTGCATCTCTAACAATAGCATTTGCACAAGGACTGCAAATATTTTTGTATCCAGTTCTCTCTGGCAACTAACATGGTGTTAGAGGAATGGAGGTTGTTAATAGTTCAACTCCCCTTTACCAAATACTGTAACTCATCATCCTGAAATGACAGTGGGGAAGCTTAAAAGAGGTAGGTCTTGAAGCTTATTTGTGTAGTTCACTTTACAGGAATTTAAAATAAGAAATTTTGCTGATTGTTAATAGTTGATTGGTAAATTTAGCTAATTGACAATAGTCAGTGAAAAGAAGCTAGGGTCAAGTGAAGAGGCCAATGTAAGAATGTGGAGCTGAGGTTTTGGCTTTACAGCCCTTGGTGAGGAGGCACAGGCAAAGTTTCATTTGTTGCTGATCTTTAGTACTCCATTCAGTTTAGGCAGGATGATAGTTAGAACAGCAGAGTGCTTTTCCTGCATGATTTGGAGAAATCAAGGGTCCCATTAGTCTCTGATGGCTGCATTTTTGGTAATTGCACCCAGGTGCAGCTTCTACCAAACTGGGTCAAGGAACTAGAGCAGGGTTTAGATGTACTCAAAATGATGATGTTCTTTCAGAAGATAGTAACAGTAGTATTAAACACAAGAGATTCTGCAGATGCTGGAAATCTTGGGCAACACACACAAAAAGCTGGAGGAACTCAGCAATCAGGCAGCATCTATGGAGGTGGATAAAAAGTCAACATTTTGGGCTGAGACCTTTCATCAGGACCTGTTAGGAGAACCTAAAATCAAGAAGGCTGTTTTAACAATCTCCAATAGGCAATGTGATTTTGACAAGCAGGAATGTAGAGAAATTGTAAGTCATAAAAATAGGCTTGCATTAGTGGAATATTTTAATTTTCCTGGTAAGACTGGACTACACAACATGTTAAAGGCCTAGACAGAATAGAAATTGTGCAATATGTCCAGGAAAGTTTCTGAATCAATATACCAATAGCCCTTCTTGGGAGGGTGCACTACTGGATCTTCTTGTAGTGCAGTAACTGAAGAGAATACTTTGGCTTCAGTAACCATAATTCTATTCATTTTAAAATAGTTATGGACAAGGATAGGACAGATCCACATTTAAACACTGAACTGGAACAGGGCTAATGTTTGTGGAATTTGATAGGATCTAGCAGAGGTTGATTGCATGAGCCTGTTTGAAGAGAATGGGAAAAAAATGGCCCTTATGAGTGTGATACCAAGAGTCTCAGACTGGAATATTCCTTTGGAACGCATGGTGAACTTGGCAAGTGTAGGGAACATTGACAGATGTGAGATATTGGGGATCTGCTTGAGAAAAAAGAAACAAGCATATATTGGATTTAGGAGGTCTGGGGCAAGTACTTCCTTTGTTGATACCATGCATTAAGAATACTTATAAGAGGGCAATCAGGAAGGAGAGGAAATGGTATGAGAAAGTTCCAGACGGTAATGTGGAGGAAAATCTCAAGAAGTTTTGTAGTAAAACCAAGAGTGAACGTGTGTCCAGGAAGTGAGTAGGTCCGTTTGGAGATCAGCAGGACTGCATGTGACTCGAGTCACAGCAGATGGGTGAAATTTTTAATGAATATTTCTCCTTGATATTTACTCAGAAGGACATCATACTTAAAAGATAATGTGGTTGTGTTTTGGAGGAATATCATGGAGGAACCATTTGTAGCCTTACGGCAAATTAAGGGGGATAGACTCTGCAGGGCCTGACCAAGTGTATCTTCCAACTCTGTTGGAGGCTAGAAAAGAAATTGCGGAGGCCCATGTGGAGATAATTGTTTCATCATTAGCCAATGGTAAAGTTCCTGAAGACCTGAAGGTGATTTATGCTGCCCCTTTGTTTAAAAAGGGCATCAAATACCAACCAGAAATCTACGGGCAGGTCAGGCCAGTGTCATTAGTGGGGTAAATGCTGAAAGGAATACTGAGGGACAGCATCTTCTATCATTTGGATAGGCAGACAGCATAGGAGAAGTCTGTGTGGCTTTGTACATGGGAAGTCATACTTGAGGAATCTTGTAGAAGTTTTTTGAAGAGAAAATCAAAAAAATTAGAAAAGTTAAGGCAGTGGATGCTTTCTATTTGGACTTTACCAAGACTTCTGATAAGGTCCCACAAGGTAGGCTTGTCTGGAAGTTAGGTCCCATGGAATCCCAAGAGAGCTCGTTTGGTGGATACAAAATTGGCTCGGAAGTAGGATTCAGAAGGTGGCGCGTGAAGGTTGTTTCTCAAAATCAGGCCAGTGACTAGTAATGTTCCACAGTGGTCGGTATTGTTATTCTTTATTTATATAAACTATTTGAATGTCAATGCACAAGGCTTGATCAATAAATCCAATAACAAAGCTATGGATTAAGGAGGCATTGTTGCTAGTGAAGAAGCCATCACAGATTATACAGGGATATTGATCGGATAGGGAAGTCAGAATCAGACTCAGATTAATATCACAGGCGTGTGTCGTGAAATTTATTGTCTTTGCGGCAGTAGTACAATGCAATACAAAATAATAGAAAAAAACATGAATTACAGTAAGTGTGTGTGTGTATATATATATGCTAAATTAAATAAGTAATGCAAAAATAAAAAAAGTAGTGAGGTAGTGTTCATGGGTTCAATGTTCATTCAGTAGGGGGAAGAGAATCATTGAGTGTGTGTCTTCAGGCTTCTGTACCTCCTTCCTGATGGTAACAGTGAGAACAGGACATGTTCTGGGTGATGAGGTTTGTTTATGATGGATGTCATCTTTTTGAGAAATTGCTCCTTGTAGATATCCTGGATATTATGGAGGCTTGTGCCCAAACAGAGTGGACTAAGTTTACAACTCTCTGCAGCTTAGTTTGGTCCTGTGCAGAAGACTGTCCCTACCCACCCATACGAGAGAGTGATGCAGCCAGTTAGAATGGTTTCCACACTACATCTGTAGTAATCTGGGAGGTGTCTTTGGTGACATACCAACTCTCCTCAAACTCTTAATAAAATATAGCTACTGTCATGCTTTTGTAGCTGCATTGTTATGTTGGGCCCAATGGGTTGAGAAGTGGCAAATAGACTCCAATTAGTGTGAAGTGATACATTTTTGAAAGTCTAACATGCATAGGATTTCTATTATTGAATGGAAGAACACTCAGAAGTGTTATGGAACCTAGGCGTACAAATACTTCATTCTTTGAAATTGTCAGAAGCAGACAAGGTAGTGAAAAAGGAATTAGGTATATGGGTGTTCATCAGTTAAGGCACTGAGTATAGGAGCTGGGATATTATGTTGCAGTTGTATAAGTCATTCCTGAGGCTGCACTTGGAGTAATGTGTACAATTTTGGTCACCCTGTTAAAGGAAAGAGTTAGTTAAACAGCAGTGAAAGAAAAAGGTGGAAGTGCATGTTACCAGGTTTAGAGGGCCTGAGAAATAGGGAAAAGGTTGGCTGGGCTAGGTCCTTATTCCTCGAAACATTGGAGAATGTGGCAACCTTAAAAATATTTAAAGTTATAAGAGGCATAGATAAGGTAGATGGGAAGAATCTTTTCTCTGGGGTAGTGCAGTCCAAAACTAGGGGGCATAGATTTATGGTGAGAGAGAAAAACGAGCTGGGGGGCAAATTTTTCAAAGAGTGAGATGAGTATATGGAATGGGCTACCAGAGGAAGTGGTTCGGGCAGGTACTATCTTATTATTTAAGAGACACTTGAATAGGTGGGCTTAGAAGAATATAAGCCAAACATAAGTATTTGGGATTGGCTGGGTGGGCATCATGTTCAGCATGGATTCATTGGTACGAAAGGCTTGTACCTATGCTGTGTTGCTCTGATCTATAAACTTTGTTGCCTCCATTTACCATCTATCAGCTTCTGTCACCCTCTTCTCTCTTTCTTCATCCTTATTACTCCCCTATCTCCCAATCTGCACCCTGTCTTGATACATGGTCTTAACCCAAAATGTTGACTATCCATTTGCTTCAAGCTGCAAGGGGATAGTGGACATTTTGGGTTAAGACCATACATAGATGCTACCTCAACCCTCTGAATTCCTTCAGCAGTTTATTTGCTTCAGATTACTGCATCTGCAGTCTTATGTCACATAATCCATTTTTGACATTTAATCACCCTTTTTCTGACTTAACCTAGTTAAGTCATTTCAAAGTCAAAATTCTGTTTGTTGTCATATGCAAAAGTCATATGTAATTAAAATGTTATTTGCTGCAGAATTACAGACAGAAATCATCAGATGTAGAACATTTCCAAAAAACTTAAACTAATAACATGAATTATTTGAAATTATACAAGAAACAACACAATTAGAACAAATAAGTCTATTGTTGTGCAATAGTGGTGATAGTGTTGCTATAATGAGATTACCCTTGTGCAGGTTTGTTTAAGAACCAAATGGTTGAAATAAAGTAACTGTTCTTGAACCTGGTAGTGAGGAACATCATGTTATAAAACATAGAACATAGAATAGTACAGCACAGTACAGGCTCTTCGGCCCACAATGTTGTGCCAACCCTTAAAACCTGCCTCCCATAAAACCCCCACCTTAAATTCCTCCATATACCTGTCTAGTAGTCTCTTAAATTTCACTAGTGTATCTGTCTCCACCATTGACTCAGGCAGTGCATTCCACACACCAACCACTCTCTGAGGGTGTTCTGTACATCCTGCCTGAAGGTAGCTGCAATAAGATGGAAGGGCCTGGATGGTAGGAATCTTGTTTCCTTTTTTGTAGCAGCATCTCCTGCGGGGGCAGGGTGGAGGGGGGGTCAGGTCTGCACATGCAGGAACCTCCCAGGATCCACCCAGCCAATAGGAGTCAACTGTAGCCTGTTTCAAACTTATTACCTGCAGCCTATTTAACCCCATTTCTGATCCAAATTCCTTGTTCACTCATTGATCCAGCCAGCTTCAACGAGTTGCTCCCAGCTTTTACTCTTCCTGCAAAAGGTTTACTCTGTTGCTGTTTGTTTATTTTCTGTTCTCTATTGTTTTAAAGCCCCTCTTAGCTTGTTATTTTGCAGTTTATGATGAAAGATATTGTTCACCGTCGAAGCGTCTCCACAGCTCTGCGTTTTGGGTCGGGATTAGAGAAACATTGATTGACACAACACCGTATGCTCACCTAAAGAAAGTCATCTGGTGGCATGTCTGCACGATCCAGAAGCAATAGGAATCTATTTATCATCTGCTCTCCAGTCTCTTCTAACTCACTGTCTCCTTGCAGCAGCTCCATGCCAGTCAACCTCCCTCTCAGTCCCAGATTCCCATGCCCGACTGCTTCGATGGATTTTCATCCCAATGCCGCAACTTCCTGTCCCAGTCCATCTTGCACTTGAAGCACCAGCCATCTCTGTATTTCATGGAGTGGGCCATAATTACCTTCATCTCTTTCTTGACAGTGCAAGTTCTGACCTGGACCACTGCTAACTTGGGCAATAAAACCCCCATTTGCTACAAATATGAGAATTTCACCAATGAGAGGCACTGGATTTTCAACCATCCGGGAAGTGGAAGGGAGGCAGTGACCTGATAGTTCGTGTGCATCAAGGCTCATGCTCTAAGCTGGATTACAGCATAGAAATCAGGAGACTCATGGTGGACTGTGGCTGCAGGTTGGAAGTGCTGCTGGCACATTACCATCACGGCCTCTCGGAGCACTTGAAAGACAAGCTGCCTGCCTGACAGATGACCACTGATCTGAAAGGCTCAACCCTCTGGCTCTCCACATTAACATGTACGATTCTCCAGTTCATCTGCCAGGCACCCAGTTCAATTCTCAGAACCATTTCACATTGCAGGACCCTCATTACCAAAGCCTCCAGAACCCAGACAGTTCGGAAGGGCTTCCTTAGCCCCCCAGGAGTCAGTGGAGAAACAACTTGTGTGCCTACTGCAGAGCAGCGGACCAGCAACTCATCAAATGCACCTGGGATGGTGCTTCCAGGTAGAAATGAGGGGCCTCCTATCTGACAAGTGCTTCCTAGCCCAGCATTCCAAGACCATGGCCTGTCTCAGTCTCTCTGTCCTCCTCCATACTCCATTGGCTCTGCACACATGGGAGACTCTGGTGGATTCCTGTGCAGCAGACAACTTTCTGGATTAGCTCTGTTAGCTCTCTTTATGCAGCTTGGTGTCACTCCTTCATCATCACGGCGATTGATGGATGTCCGTTGATGTCTGGGACAGTCAGAGCATGCACATGGCCTGTGCACATGAGCATCAAAGAGCGCTGCAAGTCTATCCAATTCCTCCTGATCAATGCACCCAACACTCCTTCCATTCTGGGTTATTCCTGGTTTTCCATTCACAACCCCAGATTGCCTGATCACCTGGTGCACCGCTGGATTGGGGACCCAGCTGCCTGTAAATTCTGTTGACCTCCTCTTATAAATACATGGAGATGAAGTATACCCTCGACCTCACCAGACTCCCACAGGAATATCACAATTTAGCTATTGCCTTCAGTGAATGGGAAGCTAGCATCCTGACACTTCAAAGACCACACAAATGAATGATCAACCACCTCTTGGGCACCACCCCTCCCCAGGATCATCTGTTCTCCCTCTCTCCTCCTGAGGCCCAAGTCATAAATGACTACATTGCCAAAATGCCACAGCACATCTTCATTCACCTATCCCAGTTCCCAGTCGATGCAAGATTTGTTTTTTTTCGTTTAAAAAAAATGATAGGGATCTTCATCCCTGCATTGACTGCCATGGACTCAACAAAATCACCACTAAGAATCACTGCTTTGTCTACTTAAAGGGTAGCATATTTGAAAAACTCCACAATGCCAAGATCTTCTCCAATCTGGATCCATGGATTGTGTTCAACCTGATCCACATCTGTCAGGAGGAATGAGCAGAAGATGATATTCATAACACCCAGGTGCCACAATGAATATTTGGTGGTACATTTTGGACTTTCCAACAGTCCAGTTGTTTTCCAACCCTTCATTAATGAGATTCTCCAAGATATGCTACATATTGTTTTGTTCATCTGCCTCAACAACTTCATCTTCTCCATAAATGGCCAAGACTGCCTGTCACATCCGTTCAGCCCTTCAGCATCTCTTCAAAAACCAAATGTAGTGAAAGTTAGAAAAATGCCAGTTCTGCACCTAGGTTACGTCCTTTCACCCCTAGGCATAACCATTGGCCCAGAGAAAGTGCATGCCATCATTGAAAGGCCCAACCACACTCCTTCACACAGGTACAGCGCTTATTGGACTTCTCCAGCTACCACTGCTGTCTCATCAGAAATAACAGCCAAATTGTTACTCCTCTCAACTCCCTCACCAAGTCACCTACCTCAGGGATAACGAGGTGTGCTACCACAAACCATACTTTCGAGCTCAACAAACACTTCACTACAACTCCTATTCTCTGCCATCTGAACCTCTCTGAACATTTTGTGGTAGAGGTAGACACACCTGACATGGGCACTGGAACCATACTCTCCCAATAAGAACTGGACAGGAAGACACACCTTTGTATCCCTACACAAGTTCAACCCTACACAAAGCCATTATGGAGTAGGAGATAGGGAGTTATTCACCATTAAATAGGCCTTGGTAGAAGGAAGAAATTGGCTGACGGGAAACACCGAGCCCTTCATGATCTGAACTGTCCACCAGAACCTCATGTCCATACAACAGACCTCTCAACTCACCTGTGTCAGGCTCACTTTGCCCTCTTCTTTGAACAATTCAACTTCCCCATCTTCTACCAATCTGGTTCCAAGGAACACAGGTGTATGAGCTGCCATAACAGTTCCACTCAGCTGAAATGGAAATAGACTCACAGCCCATAATTCCCTCAACTCGGATCTTCATCCCATTCATGTGGGATCTTGAATACCAGAACCACCAGGCTAAAGCACCAAACTGCTCCAGTCACTTGAAAACTGCATATACGTACCAGTGGCTGTGCCCTCCGATGTACTTGAGTGGGCCCACTCTTCATTCCTCCCCTGCCAGGTGCATGATACTCTGAATTTTCTGCGACACCTGTTTTCGTGCCCTGCCATGTTCATAGATGTACCATAAGACCATAAGTGATAGGAACAGAATTAAGCCATTCATCCCATTGAGTCTGCTCTATCATTTCATCATGGCTGATCCATTTTCCCTCTTAACACCATTCTCCTGCATTCCCTCTATAACCTGACATGCCTTGACTAATCAAGAAACTACCAACCTCCACCTTAAAGGCACTAATGACCTGGCCACCACAGCCATGTATGGCAACAAATTCCACAGATCACCACCATCTGACTAAAGGAATTCTTTCTCACGTCCATTCTAAATTAGGACCCCTTCATTCTGAGGGTGTGCCCTTTGGTCCTAGACTACCCCACAATAAGACACATCCTCTGCACATCCTCTTTATCTAGGCCTTTCAGCTTTTGATAGGTCTCAATGAGATCCCCCTGCATTCTTCTAAATTCCAGCAATCACAGACCATTAGTCATTAATCCTCCTTGTATGATTACCCTTTTCTTCCCGGGATCATTCTTGTGAACTTTCTCTGAACCCTATTCAATGTTAACACATCCTTTCTTAGGTAAGGGGCCAAAGCTCACAATACTCCAAGTGAAGCCTCATCAGGGTCTTATAAAGCATCAGCATTACATCCTTGCTTTTATTTTCTAGTCTTTTCAAAATGAATGCAAACTTTACATTTGTCTTCCTCACAAATGACTCAATCTGCAAGTTAACTTTTAAGGAATCCTGCACAAGGACTCCAAAGTCCTTTGGTACCTCAGATTTTTGAATCTTCTGCCCATTCATAAAATAGTTTTTCACTTTTGTTCCTTCTGCCAAAGTGCATCACCATACACTTCCCTTCACTATATTCCATCTGCCACTACTATGTCCATTCTCCTAATCTGTCTAAGTCCTTCTGCAGCTACCCTGCTTCTATAACAATAGCTGCCTCTTCACCTATCTTGGTAACATCTGCAAACTTGGCCACAAAATTCCATCATCCAAATCAGTTTCATATAATGTGAAAGGGAGTAGACCCAACACTGACCCCTCCAGAACACCACTAGTCACTGGACTCTAACCAGAAAAGCTTTCCTTTAGTCCCATTATTTGCTCCTGCCAGTTAGCCAATCCAAATCCTATGCTAATATCTTTCCTGTAATACCATGGACTTTTATCTTGTTAAGCAGCCTCAGGTGTGGCACCTTGTCAAAGGCCTTCAGAAAATCTAAGTACGCAACATCCACTGATCCTCCTTTGTCTATCCTGACTATTATTTCCTCAAAGAATTCTAACAGATTTGTCAGGCAAGATTTTCCTTCAAGGAAACCATGCTACTTTGCCCTTTTTTTTTCCTTCAAGGAAACCATGCTACTTTGGCCTTTTTTTTTTATGAAATGTCTCCAAGTACCTTTAAACCTCATCCTTAGCAATCGACTTGGTTGTTCTGAGATGGCATCAAAGGTTATGGGAAGAAGGCTGGGGAGTGGGGCTGAGGAGGGGGAAAAAAGGATCTTCCCAACCTCTGAGGTCAGCTAACTGGCCTATAATTTCCTTTTTCTGCCTCCCTCCCTTCTTGAATAGTGGATTGACATTTGTAATTTTCCAGTACTCTGGAACCATGCCAGAATCTAGTGGTTCTTGAAAGATTATTACTAATACATCCACAATCTCTTCAGCTACCTCAGTCAGAACCCTGGTGTGTTATCCATCTGGTCCAGCTGACTCATCTACCTTCAGACCTCTGATTCCCATGCTCCCTTTCCTTAGTAATAACAGTTGCACTCACTTCTGTCGCCAGACACTCTTGAACTATTGGCATACTGTTAATATATTCAACTGTGAGGAAGGATGTAAGACACATATTTAGTTCACTTGCCATTTTCTTGTCCCCATTGCTACCTTTCCAGCATCATTTTCTAGCAGTCCAATATCAACTCGCCTTTCTTTTACTCTGTGTATCTGAAAAAATATTTTGTATCCTCTTTGATATTATCGGCAAGGTTACCTTCATATTTCATCTTTTTCCTCCTAATGGTTTCTTAGTTACCTTCTGTTGGTCTTTAAAAGCTTCCCAGTTCTCTAACGTCCCACTAAATTTTGCTCTATTGTTCTTTTAATTTAATGTTGTTTTTCATTTCCCTTTTCTGCCACGATTGTGTCAAACTGGCTTTAGAATACTATTACTTCTTTTGGAATGTATCTATCCTGCACCTTCTGAATTCTTCCTGGAAACTCCAGCTATTGCTATTCTGCTGTCACCCTGCTAGTGTCTCCTTCCAATCTACTTTAGCCAGTTCCTTTCTCTTGCCTTTACTCCACTGTAGAAATGATACATCTGAATTTACCTCTGAAATTGCAGGGAGAAGTCCATCATATTATGATTACTGTCTTGTAAGGGTTCCTTTACCTCAAGATTCTTAATCAAATTCAGTTCATTACAGAGCACCCTTACCAGAATAACCTTTTCCATAGTGTGCACAACTTCCAGCTGTTAAAAAAGCCATTTCACAGGCATTCTACAAATTCTCCCTCTTGGGATCCAGCACCAACCTGATTTTCCCAACCTACCTGCATATTGAAATCCTGCATAACTATCATAACATGGCCCTTTCGACATGTATTTTCTATCTCCCATTGTAATTTATGTCCCGCATCCTGGCTGCTGTTCAGAGACCTGTATACAATTCCCATCAGGGTCTTTTTATCCTTGCAATTTCTTAACTCTACCCACAAGAATTCTACATCTTCCAATCCTATGTCGCCTCTTTGTAAGGATTTGTTATAATTATTTTACCAACAGAGCCACTCCAACCCCTCTGTCTACCTGCCTGTCCTTTCAATACAATGTGTATACTTGGATATTAAACTCCCAACTATTATCTTCCTTCAACCATGACTCTGTGATGCCCATGTCATACCTATCAGTCTCTAACTGCAATTGAAAATCATCTGAATATTTGCATTCATTCAAATATAACATTTCCAGTCCTGTATACATCACTCATTTCAATTTTGTCCCCATGTTACACTGCAACTCATCCCACTGACTGCAATTTTGCCCTATTATCTGCCTGTCCTTTCTGACAGTCGCACTGCATCTAGTTGTATACCATCTGCCCCGTCCTCAGCCTTATCACTTTGGTGCCCCACCCCCCTGCTAAATTAGTTTAAACCCTCCCCAACTGCTCTAGTAAACCTGCCCACAAGGATATTGGTCCTACTCAAGTTCAGGTGTAACTTATCCCTTTTGTACATGTCATACCTTCTCCATAAGAGATCCCAGTGATCCAGAAATTGAAAGCCCTTCCCCCTGCACTAGTTCCTCAGCCATGCATTCTAAAGGCAATCATCCTATTCTTGCCCTCACTGACTTGTGACACTGGCAGTAGTGCAGAGATAATTACCCTGGAGATCCTGCTTTTCGACTTTCTACCTAACTCCCTAAGTTCTCTCTTCAGATCCTCTTCCCTTTTCCTACCTATGTCATTGGTGCCCATATGCACCAGGACTTCTGGCTGCTCACTCCCCCCTTTAGAATGTCATGGACCCAATCCCAGAAGTCCCTCACCCTAACACTTGAGAGGCAACATACCATAAGGGTGTTGCTTGCATGTCTGTAGAATCTCACGTCTACTCCTCTAACTACAGAATCCCCTATCACTACTGCAATCCTCTTCTCCCTCTTTCCCCTCTGAGCTACAGTGCCAAACTCAGTGCCAGAGACTCAGTCACTGCAGCTCCCCCTGGTAGGTTGTCCACCCAAACAATATCTAAAGTGGTATACTTATTATTGAGGGTAACAGCCACAGGGGTGGTCTGCACTGGCTGCCCAATCACACAGCCACACAGTACCTGCCTCATTCCCACATCTCACACAAAAAACACAAAACAACCCCTGGAGTCATTCTCACTGCACTAACTATACACTAACAGACTAAAAATGAAGAATAAACTTACCTAGAAAACACCTCGCTCAAGCCTATTGAGACAAAGCTTGCCCACTCTATCACTGGCCCACTCCAACAATAGCCACTCCACGCCCTATCTTATTTTTATTTACCCTTGCTATTGAGTTGCATTTGATTATGCCAGTAAAGGTGAAAACCCGCAAACGCTCCTTTTTAAATCTCTCACCCCAACCTATATGTAGCCTCCTCTCTTGATTCGATCATGCCGCCTGAAAAAAATGTACATTAGTTCAATGCTGCCTTCCCTCAGTTTGCCCAATCCATTTCCTCAAACCAGTCACCCTTTTGAGCTCCTGAAGCCCCTGTGACTCCCTTGATGCTTGCAGTCCCACATTGCCATGGATTTCATTACAGGTTTTCCTCCTATCAATGGCACAATGGTGATTATAACACTGGTAGACTAGTTTTTCAAGGTGGCCCAGATCATTATCCTCCCCAAGATTCCATAAATTGCTGAAACAGTGGACCTGGTTCTCCAACAGGTCGTTCACCATTACAGTTTCTCTTACGACATAGTTTTGGACTAGGTCGCACAATTCGTCCTCCACTTCTAGCAAGCCTTCTGCTTCCTCCTCTGCACTTCAGTGAGTTTGTCCTCTGGCTATCATCCGCAGTCGAATGGTCAGTCAAAAAGAGCCAATCAGCATGTGGAGAGGTTTCTGCAATGCTTGCAGCCTCTAACCCTTCGACATTGAAGAAGTGTATTGTCTAGGCTGAGCTGTTCCACAATCTCCACACCTCCTCTGCCTTGGGTATGTCACCCTCTGAAGTGCTTCATGGCTACCAACCATCCCTACGCAGCAGCCAACGGTGGAGGTTCCACGGACTAGGACTCTGGTTTGCTGCTGCCAAAACACTTGGAAGAAGGCAAGGAAGGCCCTAGCTGCCAGCCAAGCCTACTGCTGGCAGGCCAACCACCATCAGCACACATCCAGATTACTCTAGTACCTGTCCACACAAGGTCTCCCCCTGTGCGTTGACACTCACAAGCTGTCTACCAAATTATTGGTCCCTTCACTTACATCATACACCAGGGTGCTCTCTCCAATTACCTGATGAGGTAACTGTAGCCTTTGGCCAGGAGCAGGTGTCGTCAGGTAGTGCCCAACCTTTACAGAGTGTATTGACCCTTAACCTCAACACTCTCCAGTTGGTGGGTCAACAGTGGTGGCCAAGTCGCTGTCCATCTGCTCCTGACTTCCAACTCAACCCCTCTTGCCTGCTCCATGTCCAGCAAGAGGCTGTTTCTGCTTCCTCCCCCTTTCTACGAGCTGTTTGGTTCTTGCATTTTTCATCAAGGCCCAGCGCAGACAGCAACCTCCATGCTGACCTTGCCAGTAACCCTCTACAGCTAATCTCCATGGAGAATAGCCACATCTGTCATCCTTTGTCCCTGCACTCCTGGATAAAGGACTGGTACTTCAGGGCCTTCCTCTCGTGAGCCTCCTTGCATCCTTCCTCCCACAGTACTGTGAGCTCCACCAGGATGATTTTCTTGTCTCCGGAGGTTCATAGTACACTGTCTGGTCGAAGTGTGGTTTACACCACCTCTGGGAACTGCAGCTTCCTCCCCACATCGACCGTCACCTCCCATGACTTTTAGCAATTTGCAGCAGATTAGAATTAGCCCTCTTTGTATGACCATTGTGGCCCTCTCCTTGATGAAAATGACTGCCCTGTTTGCTTCTCAGCCTGTTGGTCTCTTTTTTACACCTCTCCCATTCCAGCGTGTCAGCAAGGGACAGCAGGACCTTGCTGTGGTGCCACCTATACCATCCTTGTGTTAAAGCTGTTTTGCATCCTGACAGTATGTGTGTCAGTGAACCTAGCTGACCACAAAACTGAAAGGTAGGGTCCTGTCTCAAACCCCATGCACGCATCCGTGATGGTGTAGGGAGAATGTCATACATGGACTGCGGGAGGAAAGAAATGTGAAAGGGCTCCAATCTCCAAAGCACTGCCCAAGTGATCTTCCACTTGAGAATATCCCATTTTGTACAGGCAGCTTCTGACCCCAACTCCACTGCCTTCGATACCTGCCTTTCATCCTCACAGTTCCATACCTTTGCCTGAACCATATCCCTTGCATTTGCACTCCCCCATCATTGGAAGTGTGCTAAGGCCTTGGCGTAGCAGTCATGGGTTACTAATGATGTATCTCAATTGCAGGGAGCACACTGTTTGGTCTATGGCTGAGTTGGTGGCCCACTTTCATTTTATAAGACTCTTTACTGGGTTGTCCGCTGTGGATAGAATGACTTCTCCCCGTATTTTAAGACTGAACTTCCAAGTAACCTTGCCCTTTTTGAACACCATGCATCTGGACTTTTAGGCCTTGAAGGTCATCCTAGCCCAGGTAGCTATGTTGTCCAGGGTTGCCAATACCCATAAAACCCATCTCATTTGGACATGGGTTACAGTGGTTACTGTGATGTCATGCATGAACCCACCCCCACCTCCGACCATTGCAAGTTGTCAGATGCTGGACTCCAATACTGGGCCTCGGATTATGTCTGCTGCTGCTGATAGGAGGGGGTTCGTGGGGGAGATGGTACAGCCAATTGGAATTCCTTTTGGAGGTCTTGCCTCCTGGTTGTAAAGTGGATTGAAGTGAAGCTGAGCGTGATTCCTCCTAGGTGGCTAGTGATCATGTCTCGTGTTACTGGCTGGATATGGTGGTGGTCCAGGCCAACCTGGATGAGGACATGTGGAATTGATCCATAGGCATTGGCTAGGTCTAACCAGACAACTTTTAGGTCACCTTTCTTCTACCTGTCTTCATGGATCAATTGACTGATTATTGAGGTGTTTTCAAGGCACCCAGAAAAACCCAAGATGCCACCTTTCTGGGTGGGTGTGTTGATATAGTGGTTCTCCATTAAGTAAGAGATCAGCCTTGCAAGCACCAAGAAGAGTATCTAGCACCCCGCCCTAAGGAGGGAGGTTGTACTAAACTGGGTGATTGTAGAGGAACCACCTTCTTTGGGAACAAAGCAATCTTCAGCCATTTTCCAACTTGGTGGGATAGAGCCTTTGGTCCAAATCTTCCTCATTATCTTTCACAACCTCTGGAGGAGTTTTGGGCATATCTTATATACCTTGTAGGGTATACCATTTGATCCTGGAGCAACAGATAACTTTGCTGTCTTGATTATATCCTGGGCCTCCTGCCATGTGGGCTCTGCCACGTCCAGCTCAGTTGCTGGGATACTTGGTTGTGGGACTTTGGATTGAATTCTAGTCTCTGATTCCTACAGAGATTGCTGTGTGATTCCTGTACAAATTCTTCCACCTCCTGTTTTGAGCTGGTTAGAAAAACATAGAATATAACAAACTATGAGACTGAAAATGCAGAAAACCTGGGTAACATTCTTTGGGCACAATGGCAACCTCTTCCAAATTTCCTGACAGAAGGTACTACTGATGCTGAGTAGGGATGTGCCAATGATGTCTTTTGCAGAGTCCTGTACTCTCTCCAGGTTCTTGCATTCCTGCGCATTTGAATTGATATACTCAGCCATGATACAACCAGTCAGGTTAATTTCATCAGAGTATCTGCTAAAGTCTGTTGCAGTGTTTAGTGACATGTTGAGTCTCCTTAACCTAATAAGTTAAAGATTCCAGCAAACCTTCTTTGGGAATGCCCTTATGTGCTAAGCCCATTTCCTTATGCTGTTTCATCTTCCCCCCCCCTCCACTTTTCCTGCTTTAATGGTAAAAGATTATCATCTTCCTACATCTTCAGTATTGTCAAAGGTTATAGGCTAAAAATATCTACCCTGTTCTTCCTTTACAGATGCTGATTAACTCAGACTATTTAAATGCTTTGTTTCCATTTTACTTTTGCAGCTTCTGCAGTTATTGATATTTGTCATATTAAATGTGCAAGAGTGCTTAGTGTGAAAATATCGACACCTAGTCTGATTCGTTGGAGTGCAATATTCTCACTGTTAGTTGTTGTTATTAGAGCCACCTTTGTCATTCTGTTCTGTAAGCTTTCACTACATATGCTGCTTCTCAAGATCTTTCTCCTACCTGCTTTGTCCCAATCTATTAACCATTACGAAGAAATAAGATAATGGCAGCAGGAGTAGTCCACTTAGCCCCACAACCTCTCTTAATATTTAATATGATCTGGCCGATCTGCCCTAGACCTCATCTCCTCATTAGTATCAATTCATTGAACTCTCAAATATAGATTCAAATTCTTTTGCCACTTGTGATTGGACAACTCTGTGATTCCAGGAGGTAGCAGAATGCCTCTCTTTTGGATGCCCCCAATACTAGTATATCTCTTCTCAATTAAAGAGACTATAACTGTGCACAGTACTCCAGCTGTGGCTCCACCAATACCCTGTACAGATGCAATAAATCTTCACAATTTCTAAGCTTCAATCCTCTTGCAATTAAGATGATATGCTATTTGCCTAACTACTTCCCACAATTGCCTGTTAACTTTTTGCACCTGTACTGTTGCAATTTGATTAGCTGCAGCCTTTTTCCATGTAGATAATAATCTGCCTTCCAATTGATTTACCAAAGTGCACGTCCTCACACTTTTCCACATAAGTCATTTATCACTTTTTCACTCACTCTCTCCACTACCCATATCATGTTGCAGAGTCTAAAAACCATCAATGCAACTAGCTCTTTCTTCGTGTCCTTACTTAAATACCTTATACCTTGTCTCCTCCTGCACAGTAATAATTGAGGCCAAGAACTGACCCTTGGAACACTCCACGAGTTAAATCTTTCCAGTCTGAAAAACGTCCCATTTATTCTACACTTTTTCCAATACCATGAACTCTTATCTTGTGGTTTAATGTTTTAGGTAGTACCTTGTCAAATCTCCCATGCCATTGACACATCCTTCAATGTACCTCATTCCTCCTTGCTTGTACTGAAATCCTTCTCAAAATATCTCTTTCCAGCTGGCAAGAAAATTCAAATAGGTGGTATTAAGAGGTTAACAGTTGAGGTCCTGAAGTTTTGCAGTATTACATGGCCTGCAATAGGCAGACCTTAGTTGCTGAGGCAACAGGAAATCTCTTTATTGAAATGTCATTGACTGCATAAATAGCAGAAGAATTTCTAGGAAAGAGCAATAAGTTGCCAAAAATCATAACCCACCTTGAAATCAAAAGTGATTGAGTCAGTTATACACCATAGAAATGGCCCAACTCATTTATGCAGATCAAAACGTCTCCCTGAGCTCGTCCTATGGTCACCAATTTGGCCATATCCCTCCAAAACTTTCACGGTTAGAAGAAAAAGCATGCTTGAAATCTTGCTCAACATACTCATTGATTATAAGCTCTAAATTACAATCAAACACTTGTGAGTTGCAACTTCTAGATACTTGTATCAAGTGCAGAGGTAAAATATTATGGGTGTAAGGTTATAAAGATTAATGAGATGTAGCAAAGCTAATGCAGGATTTCACAGTCATGGAGCAAGCTTTATTACAAAGAATTATCTCACCAAAAGCCCCATTTAAAATAACACTGGCACCCTTGAAGATAAGCTGATTAGTAGAAGAGTATTTTGCAATAATGTGGGACAGAGACAAATCTTGAAAGCCTGGAAAATGGATTTCACATTTTGTTGTTGCTTTCAGTGCTACCATTCACTTTGATTCCCTGCAAACAAACAAAAAAAATCATAATAAGAACATTTGTAAAAGGTTTGCTTCAATAAGTGTTCATATAGCTGGGACCTGCAGATGAGACCACAGAAAATTCAACATAGCTATGGGCATTTTACTGCATGCAGTCCAGTAACTGAAGGACACAGTCTTCCCCATGGCAACTGGATAGCAGGAAGGCACAAAGGTGTGATAGAAGAAAGGGGGAATGCAGATGAGCTGGAGAGCACCAGTGTGAAGTTGATGTCTTGATGCAGGAGACAGAGACCAGGAGGGATAGACTGTACACCAGGGGAGCAAGAGATCCATCAGGTCCACTATTAAACAGTATACAAGTACATGGGCATATTTCATGTAAGTCTAATTCATAGTCTTCAAGGAATGCTTACTGCAATTTTTTTTATTGTGATGTAAAGAAGGCAAGACAGCAGCTATATTTCATTAGGAGTTTGAGGAGATTTGGTTTGTCACCTAAGACACTCGAAAACTTCTACAGATAAACCATGGAGAGCATACTGAGAGGGTGCATCACTCTCTGGTATTGGGGAGCTAGTGCACAGGATCGAAAGAAACTACTGATAGTTGTAAAATTAGGCAGCTCCCCTCCATAGTATCCAAGACATCTTCAAGTATCGGTGTCTCAGAATGGAGATAAACATCGTTAAGGACCTCCATCACCCAGAACATGCCCTCTTCTCATTGTTACCATCAGGAAAGAGGTACAGAAGGCTGAAGGCACACACACAGCGATTTAGGAACAGCTTCTTCCCCTCTGCCATCCGATTCCTAAATGGACATTGAGCCTATGAAGACTTCTTCACTTCTATTATTTCTGTTTTTGCACTATTTTTAATTTAAATATTGAATATGCATATGCTTACTGTAATTGGTTTATTTATTTTTTCCTGTATTATCATGTACTATTGCCTCTAAGTTAACAAATTTCACAACATACTCCTGTGATATAAACCTGAGTCTGATACTGATTGGCTTCTTCACACTCAAAGAGAAAATAAATGTGATCTGCTACATAAGTCGTGAACAGGTTTACACTATAAATCCATGGACAGAAATGAATGAGCACTGTTGAAGTGGATGTTGTTTGCTCTTTATTTCATTCAGCTAGGCCATCGCAACTAGCTTCTTCTCATTATTCTAAAGGAAGTGACAAATTATGCAGTTTATCCTGAAAGGATGACAGAAGCAGGAGTACTTGTATGTTTGAATGTACACTTGACAAGCTATGACAGGCAGGATTACAGATTCAGTGTGGAAAGGCTCAGTATCACTTTGTTCTTTTGCATATGCATCATGGGCTGAATGGCCTTTTCCATTAATTTTCAATAATTCAATTACTCTTTAAATATTTGGATTAGACAAGGATAAGAAGATGTGTTTGCACTCTGGTGATTCTGGTTTACACAAGCCACTTATAAATTTCCAGGGCAACAGTGCACACGTTCTGGCCATGTTGGTTGGCATGAAGGAGTTGAACTGAAGGGCTTGTTTCTATGCTGTATGTATCTGACTGTAAGACACTGTTTTATTACCATATTTCTGTTCCTTCACCATAAAGGTGATTGGATCAGAGTTTACAAGTACAGTTTTCTGTTTTGTGCTAGCACAGCTTTGGGTAGCTACCTGCTCCACCCTCCACCTCAGGAGAGAGAAGACATGGGAGATTCAGCAGGGAAGAGCATTTAGATAATGATAAAGGAGCTACACAGCACAGCACCAGCTAGGAGGCTGATGGGGTGAAAGATGGAAAAATATCATCAGAATCACTTCATTGCCAGTATGCGAAACATACCAAAATTGATTGTCATTCGGTGGCCAAGCATAAAACACAGGACAATACCACTACAGACAACACAATAGAAACCAACTGTTTACTGGACAATAGCCCAAATAGTCATGAGCAAATAACAATTAGCAGAATGGTCGCATGTGCAATCATCAATAATCAAACTTAAGTAAATGTGAGCATATGAACAGATTAAGTAATTATCGTGGAACGAGGACAGCAAGAAAGACCAGTTGTACAGGGACATTTAGCATATTACACCTGAGTGAGTTTGATGAGAAGCTGGATAGAAGCTTCAGTGGGAAAAACACTGGGTACTTGATCGCAACAGTCTGGCACCAGGAATGTGGAATCTGCTGTGGGGTCCTGGTGGATCAATATCTGGACTGCCCTTCAGGAATTACAGGTGGATCATAATTAAGCAGGTTGATGCAGATGGACAGGAAGATGGCAAGGGAACTGCCAGCCTATCTGACTGAATACAAGCTGACAAAAGCATTATGCGGGAATCAAGCTTCAAATTGGTGTGTGAAGCTTGGAGACCATCTACTCCATATGCTATGTGCACTTCGCTCTTGGTTGTCAGTGGTAATTCCATCACACAGTACCAACAGCTTCAAGTGATACTATTGAAGAGACAAGGACAGAGGAATCAGTTTCACAGTGATCCAGCTGGAGATTTAATGTACACCAAACAGAAGGGAACTGAAACATTTTAATGTGCCTTCATTGACCGAAGTGCCACTCCAGAGAAGATCGCTTTAAATAGGGAGACACCAGTCGTGAATAGATTATTTCTGGTGACTAGCCAAGCTTACTCCAGAGCAAAATGATGCCTCACATAATCCATTAATTGTTCTATTGGAGCACACGTGTGACAGGAAGAGGCTCTTCCTTCTTCTGCGGGAATAGCAGTCTGAGAATATAGTGCTGAATGTGTTGTGCAAAGTGCTGACTCAACAGAATAATGAAGTGAGCTGGATCTAGGCGCTTGGGATTTGTCTGTGGGTTCAAATGGGAAACGTGTATGCACTTAAAGTCAAAATCAGGACTCCAATATTACATAGCAAACATCAGAGGATGAGCCCTCTTGCTCTTCATTGTTTCAAGAACATTGATTAGGCTTAAAGAATGTCTCTTCTTCTTAGAGAATTTAAAAACTGTCAGAGTGAACAATGTCTTTAACACTTTTAATCCGTAATCACTGGTCTCATTCTAGTGAAGTACAGGTGAAGGCTATTGTTCTGCTGTTGCCAATGACACCTTCTCTACAGTTGTACTTGATTTCCTTCCATTATCCCATTCCACACTTGTCTGCCTTCCGCCAATATAACATAACTTAATCAATCTGCTACCCTATCACACACCTTGCCTGATATACTGAGTTCCTCCAGCATCTTGTATAAGTCACACACTTTGCCCTCTGTGTTTATGGTCCTGTTACTAAGATAATTGATTTTGTCCATCTTGTTTGGTTAACCACTGCATACATTGATTGTATCCTGTTAGACGTGAGAGTTAATCCCATATGCATCATGAAGCCAGTGGAAAGTTCTTCATTTTCAAGGAAATGTTACTTATTTACACAGAAATTGAAAACCATTCTCCTTCACTTCCTAGCACTCTCCACCCTTGCTGTTCTCCCTCCTCCAAAGCAAGGCAACCTGGTACAAATTCTCATGTAGTCTCCATCTATTCCCTGGACTAGCTATGAACATACACAGTATCCTAAGCAACACACACAAAATCTTGGAAGAACTCAGCAGGTCAGGCAGCATCAATGGAAATGAACAGCAAACTTTTCGGGTCAAGTCCCTTCATCAGGTCTGTATACTAAGTTTCTGTCCTCTCACTAGTTTCTCCACCCGTGAAGGAAGATGCAAACAAATTACTTCAATGCCATTAGGATTCCATCTGACAACAAATAACTATATAAAAACACAATTACTTATTTCCCTCACAGAACACAGAACACAGAACACAGTGGAAAGTGGCCAGTGAGTGAGTGGGCCAGTGAAGGAGTGGAGCTTTGAGGCTTTGACTCGAGAGGCTTCAATGAGAAGAGGCGGAAGACAAGCTTGCTCACAGTTAGTCTTTACAATGCCTCCAGAGATGGTGATGTGCCTCTCATGTGAGATGTGGCAGTCTTGGGGGAATGCCCCTCTCCTGCAGAGTCACATCTGCCAGAAGTGTATACGGCTGGACGATCTGGAAGACCGTGTAAGGAATCTGGAGCATCAGCTGGATGACGTTCGACTCATAGAGGAGAATGAGGCAGTCATAGATGAGAGCTACAGGGAGGTAGTCACACCTAGGCTGTCGGAAGCAGGTTGTTGGGTGACAGTCAGAGGAGGGAAAGCAAAGGTGAGCAGACAGGTAGTGCAGAGCACCCCTGTAGCCATTCCCCTGAATAATAAGTTTACCATCCTGGATACTGATGGCAGGGACGACTGATCAGGTGTGAGCCACAGTGACAAGGCCTCTAGCACTGAGTCTGACCCGGTGGTGCAGAAGGGTGGGACAGAGAAGAGGAGAGCTGTCGTCATCGAAGACTCTATAGTCAGGGGAGCCGACAAGAGATTTTGTGGATGTGAGAAGGACACCCGTATGGTTTGTTGCCTCCCGGGTGCCAGGGTCCGGGATGTTTCTGACAGGGTGCACGACATCCTGGTATGAGAGGGAAAGCAGCCAGATACACGTTGGGATCAACCACATAGGCAGGAAAAGGGATGAGGTCCTGAAGCGTGAGTTTCGGGAACTAGGCAGAAGGCTGAAGAACAGGACCTCAAGGGTGGCGTTCTCAGGATTGCTGCCAGTGCTACGTGACAGTGATGGTAAGAATTGGAGGAGATGGCAGTTGAATGCGTGGCTGAGGAGATGGTGCAGGGAGCAGGGTTTTAGATTTTTGGACCATTGGGATCTCTTCTGGGGAAGTTGGGACCTGTACAGATTGGATGGGTTGCACCTGAACTTGAGGGGGAGCAATATCCTTGCAGGTAGGTTTGCTAGCATGGTTCGGGAGGGGGATGGGACCCAGAGCGATAGAGCAGTGAAGGAAGTGCATGGAGTAAAGCCAGATCTAACATATAGAGAGGTTTTGAGGAAAGAGAAGCAGAATAAACGGTGTAAAAACAGTAAGGTAGAAGGGCTGAAATGTGTGTACCTCAATGCAAGAAGCATCAGGAACAAAGCTGATGAACTGAGAGCTTGGATACATACATGGAATTATGATGTAGTGACCATTACAGAGACTTGGCTGGCACCAGGGCAGGAATGGATTCTCAATATTCCTGGATTCCAGTGCATTAAAAGGGATAGAGAGGGCGGGAAAAGGGGGAGGAGGGGTGGCAATACTGGTCAGGGATACTATTACAGCTACAGAAAGGGTGGGTAATGTAGCAGGATCCTCTTTTGAGTCAATATGGGTGGAAGTCAGGAACAGGAAGGGAGCAGTTACTCTACTGGGGGTATTCTATAGGCCCCCTGGTAGCAGCAGAGATACAGAGGAGCAGATTGGGAGGCAGATTTTGGAAAGGTGCAGAAATAACAGGGTTGTTATCATGGGTGACTTTAGCTTCCCCAATATTGATTGGCACCTGATTAGTTCCAAGGGTTTAGATGGGGCAGAGTTTGTTAAGTGTGTCCAGGACGGATTCCTGTCACAGTATGTGGACAGCCCGACTAGGGGAAATGCCATGCTAGATCTAGTACTAGGTAATGAACCAGGTCAGGTCACAGATCTCTCAGTGGGTGAGCATCTGAGAGACAGTGACCATCGCTCCCTGGCCTTTAGCATTATCATGGAAAAGGATAGAATCAGAGAGGACAGGAAAATTTTTAATTGGGGAAGGGCAAATTATGAGGCTATGAGGCTATAAGGCTAGAACTTGTGAGTGTGAATTGGAATGATGTTTTTGCAGGGAAATGTACTATAGACATGTGGTTGATGTTTAGAGATCTCTTGCGGGATGTTAGGGATAAATTTGTCCTGGTGAGGAAGATAAAGAATAGTAGGGTGAAGGAACCATGGGTGACAAGTGAGGTGGAAAATCTAGTCAGGTGGAAGAAGGCAGCATACATGAGGTTTAGGGAGCAAGGATCAGATGGGTCTATTGAGGAATATAGGGAAGCAAGAATGGAGCTTAAGAAGGGGCTGAGAAGAGCAAGAAGGGAGCATGAGAAGGCCTTGGCGAGCAGGGTAAAGAAAAACCCCAAGGCATTCTTTAATTATGTGAAGAAAAAAAGGAATGACAGGAGTTAAGGTAGGACAGATTAGAGATAAAGGTGGGAAGCTGTGCCTGGAGGCTGTAGAAGTGATCGAGGTCCTCAATGAATACATCTCTTCGGTATTCACCAATGAGAGGGAACTTGATGATGGTGAGGACAATACGAGTGAGGTTGATGTTCTGGAGCATGTTGATATTAAGGGAGAGAAAGTGCTGGAGTTGGTAAAGTACATTAGGACGGATAAGTCCCCGGGGCCTGACGGAATATTCCCCAGGCTGCTCCACGAGGCGAGGGAAGAGATTGCTGAGCCACTGGCTAGGATCTTTATGTCCTCATTGTCCACGGGAATGGCACTGGAGGATTGGAGGGAGGCGAATGTTGTCCCCTTGTTCAAAAAAGGTAGTAGGGATAGTCCGGGTAATTATAGACCAGTGAGCCTTACGTCTGTGGTGGGAAAGCTGTTGGAAAAGATTCTTAGAGATAGGATCTATGGGCATTTAGAGAATCATGGTCTGATCCGGGACAGTCAGCATGGCGTTGTGAAGGGCAGATCATGTCTAACAAGCCTGATAGATTTCTTTGAGGAGGTGACCAGGCATATAGATGAGGGGAGTGCAGTGGATGTGATCTATATGGATTTTAGTAAGGCATTTATCAAGGTTCCACACGGTAGGCTTATTCAGAAAGTCAGAAGGCATGGGATCCACGGAAGTTTGTCCAGGTGAATTCAGAATTGGCTTGCCTGCAGAAGGCAGAGAGTTGTGGTGAAGGGAGTACATTCGGATTGGAGGGTTGTGACTAGTGGTGTCCCACAAGGATCTGTTCTGGGACCTCTACTTTTCGTGATTTTTATTAACGACCTGGATGTTGGGGTAGAAGGGTGGGTTGGCAAGTTTGCAGACGACACAAAGGTTGGTGGTGTTGCAGATAGTGTAGGGGATTGTCAAAGATTGCAGAGAGACATTGATAGGATGCAGAAGTGGGCTGAGAAGTGGCAGATGGAGTTCAACCCAGAGAAGTGTGCCGTGGTACACTTTGGAAGGACAAACTCCAAGGCAGAGTACAAAGTAAATGGCAGGATACTTGGTACTGTGGAGGAGCAGAGGGATCTAGGGGTACATGTCCACAGATCCCTGAAAGTTGCCTCACAGGTGGATAAGGTAGTTAAGAAAGCTTATGGGGTGTTAGCTTTCATTAGTCGAGGGATTGAATTTAAGAGTCGCGATGTAATGATGCAGCTCTTTAAAACTCTAGTTAGGCCATGCTTGGAGTACTGTGTCCAGTTCTGGTCACCTCACTATAGGAAGGATGTGGAAGCATTGGAAGGTGTACAGAGGAGATTTACCAGGATGCTGCCTGGTTTAGAGAGTATGCATTATGATCAGAGATTAAGGGAGCTAGTGCTTTACTCTTTGGAGAGGAGGAGGGTGACAGGAGACATGATAGAGGTGTACAAGATAATAAGAGGAATAGATAGAATGGATAGCCTGCGCCTCTTCCCCAGGGCACCACTGCTCAATACAAGAGGACATGGCTTTAAGGTAAGGGGTGGGAAGTTCAAGGGGGATATTAGAGGAAGGTTTTTTACTCAGAGAGTGGTTGGTGCATGGGATGCACTGCCTGAGTCAGTGGTGGAAGCAGATACACTAGTGAAGTTTAAGAGACTACTGGACAGGTATATGGAGGAAATTAAGTTGGAGGCTTGTATGGGCGGCAGAGTTTGAGGGTCAGCACAACATTGTGGGCCGAAGGGCCTGTACTGTGCTGTACTATTCTATGTTCTATGTTCTATAGAGCAACAAGGTACAGGAACAGGTACTTTGGCACATGATTTTGTGCCCAGCTAATTCAACATAATGCCCATTTTCTGCCCATTCACTTGCCCATTTAGGAAACTCTTAGAAGCCTCTACTGCAATTTCCTCCACTACCACCCTTGACCGTACTTTCCAGGCACCCACTAATCTGTTTTTACATATATTCAAAAAGGGGGTTGATTTGATTGTTTAAACCGCATTTCTGCACTGAAGACTGCATGTTTTATATATATATATAGTGACATCATTCATGAAAATCAAGGTGCTAAAACTATTATATATTGTTGCAAGGAATCTGCTCATTTCACAGTCAATTCGATGTCATAAATTTCTAGTAAAATTTGTACACTATGGGCTGTTTCCAATTAGAAGAGGTAAGATAATAAATGACAGTTGTGTCATATTACTTGCAACTATGGATGTCAGTTAGTTAGATTCAATGAATCTTCTCTATATTCAGAAATGCTCTTATTTCTGCTTGCATATTTCTCTGCCTGGTATTTTTCATTCAATGATGAAGAAAGTTATTAACATACTCTATTAATAGAACTTAATAGAAAGGTACACTATCGCAGATTTCTATTTGTAAAAAATGCATTGCAAATATTCCTAAACATTTATTGATCATATTTTGTTAGAATATGTATTATTGAGTTTCAGGTTACCTTGATGTTATTGTATGACAATACATTTTATCAATGAAATAATCAGGCAAGCAGTTCGGCTGATCTCGAGGACAAAATAATGGAAATGCTCCAACTTCAAGATCTGAGCCACAAAACCTCATTCAGCAGTTCTTTCAATATATCTAAGTAGGAATTGCTAAGAACAATTAGAAAAGATAATGAAAGATAGAAAAAATAAGTTTGTCTTTGCATATAAAGGTATATTGAGTGATAACAAACTGCCTGTTTTAAATTGCTTGTGATATAGAACATAGAACATAGAATAGTACAGCGCAGTACAGGCCCTTCGGCCCACAATGTTGTGCCGACCCTTAAACCCTGCCTCCCATATAATCCCCACCTTAAATTCCTCCATATACCTGTCTAGTACTCTCTTAAACTTCACTAGTGTATCTGCCTCCACCAGTGACCCAGGCAGTGCATTCCATGCACCAACCACTATATTTAATTGAAAATAAAATCATAACAACTGAAGCACTGATTGTTCAGTGTCAAAAAACAGAGGTGTTATAGAGGAAAAAAACAAAAACAAAACAAAATGTTATCATAAGAATAGCTAAAGGAATATCTGGTCAGAGAAGTTGCTTCATACTAGAGCTTTGACCAGTGGCCAATCTGGACACTGGAACTTTGGAGAGGAGGGGACCTCAATCAGGTCCACTACCTGAGGATAAAAAGGAGGAGTGGGTCATAGCCATGTAATAAAGCTATGACCACCAACCAATTGATATTTGTCATTGATGAGTAAGAGCAAATTAAAGGATGGCAGGGGTAAGCGCAGTATCTGTCATCACAGTGCCATCAGTTGGTGGATATTATCAGAGTGGTAATCTTCAGGCTTTAGCTCTTCAAAGCTTCAGTGAAGAGAGGCTTCATTCAGAGAAAGCAAAGGGAAAAAATGCATTTTTTTTCCTTGTCTTATTTATATCTGCTAAGCTAAGACAGTGGAGGTGTCAGGCAGAATAATGAAATGCTCTTCTCGTGGGATGTGGGAAGGCAGAAAGACTACCAGTGACCCTGACTACTACAACTGAGAGAAGTGGATCAAGCTGCAGCTTCTAATAAACCGTGTTAAGGAGTTGGAACTGGAACTGGATAAATTCCGGTTCATTCAGGAGGCTGAAGGGGTCATAGTACATATAGAGAGGTAGTACACACAAGGTGTATGTAGCCCCCTGGTAAGCCTCAGGCTCACTCAGCTCGCCTTCGTCTAGGGGGAGCAGCCTTCGGCCCCGCCAGACCGGGTAATCAAGTTTGTGTGGATGCCGTGTGATGTACCCCACCCCCCAAATAACAGACAATACACCATATGTGATTAAATGATTATACTTTATAGATCTTCCTGGAGCGATGTACTTAATAGAGATTAAATATAAAAGGAAAATAAAAGATGCCAAACTTATCAAAGTTCATCCACTTTGTGCACACAGTTGGAGCTCAACCTCCTCGACTCGCTGCCTGGGACCAACCACGGTGGTCAACCAGAGCGCGTCCAGCACATCCAGTCCTCTTCGGTTTTCTTCCCAAAAACCCTGGGCCTCGGACTCCCGCTTGGGCTCTGTCCCGTCACCCAGCTTACAGCATCCCATCTCCTCTCTCTGTCCCCATCCGCCTTCTGCCCCAAAGCCTGCAAAAAACAATAGCTTACAGACACACAAGAAAGAATAACATCTATCCCAATTGGTTAGCAATGAATACAATGCTCGTATCAGTAATATAACCCAAACAAGCTGCTAGAGAGAGAACTTTCTCAGCAGTTAACATAACAAAGAAGCCATCTTATTCTAACATAACAAAGAAGCCATTTTGATTAGCCTCAGCAGTAATATAAAAGAAGAAACCCCTTACACTCTCCCCCCACCAAATTTAATCATGTCCTCATGACTTCTAAATAACTCGCCAACCATTCCTGCAGGCGCAAAAACCCAATCCAGGTACAAACAGTCACCTGGCTCCCCAAACAGTAGACCTTATGCCCTGTTCCATGGGCACTACATAGGTCAACCTATCTGGGAGTTTCCTAATCCTCCGAGACCTCCGTACCCCCTGACCTAAACACTTCAGGCTCGTACACTACTGGGGAAACCTCGGGTCTGCTTGCCAACTCCTCTCTCAATCTCTCACTCATGCCCCCACTACACATCGGAGCCCCCTGTCCATTGTCCGGGGCCCCACTGCTTTTCCTTCGGGGTCCTGCAGTAACCCCCACTGCCCACAGCTAACCCTCCTCACTACCCCTGACTCAGTGGGAGAAGGGCCAAAAACCTCTTTCTCAATCAAGGGGAAGTTAGCGAAAGGCAGCCTGTACCACACATCCAGCACATCACCCTTCGAATCCGTATTCTTCCTCATTTCCTCAATCGGTAGCTGCTGTTTGATTTTCTCCAAACTGAAGCACTTAGCCTGGGCTGCCTCTGCAGCCTCTTCAGCCTCCTGCAATTGAGATGTCAGCTTCTTCTCTGACTCCTCCAGCTCTCACCCTAGTCTCAGCAGTCCTGACTCACGCTTCATGTCCATCTCCATCTGGGATGCAATTACACCACCAGCTTCTTCCAATCTGTTCTGGATCGATTTATCGAGTTCCTGCTGACCCTTTTGAAGGTTGGTCCTTGTTTCATCTCTCTGGAGTAATTCATCAGTAAATGACCGCAGTTTCAGATCGGAATTACGTTTCCCCGTCTCCACTTTGATGAGCATGAACAATTCTTCAATGGTTGTCCAGGGCTCCGGCACTCACCTCACACCATAGTCCCCCAAGGCGAATCCAAACCCTAGGCGATCATCCACATACGCCAAAACTCCAAGCACCTCCACATCCCCTGTGGTCTACTTCATGCCCCACTGGAAGGTTACAGGGGCTCTGGATATGCCCTGTGGCATTTTTTCAAATCGGAAGAATCCTAGGGGACCTTTAACGGCCATCTTCTCCTTGTCGGCCTCATTCATTGGGATGTGGCAACATCCAGCCCTCAGATCCAGCACACTAAACCACGTCGCACTATTCAGACAGACCATCGCATCTTCAGCCCTCAGGACTGTATTCTGGTCAATGACGGTGCACCAGTTCAGAGTCCTATAATCCACAAACACGCTGCCTGCATCTTCCACGGCTACAGGGTCCAGTCGCCGCGACCTCTCTCTCACCGAGGTGTCTTCAGCAGTTAACTCCCCTCCCTCGTGGTATTTTGGAGTGTCTACTGAGAGCGTCTCACCCTCAAATACTTCCCCCAGGCCGTACAACAATCGGCTCTCGTTCAAATTCGGAACCGGCCCAAAGCTGCTACGCACGTCCTCACAGGCAGCTTGAATCACTGGGTGCACAGACAATGCCCCCATGAACTCCAGTTTCACTGACCAATAATTATCTCCTGGATAATCACTGGCACTGGTACCCCAAATCTCCAGTGCCCTTAATGTTGTCAAGGGTAAATGCTTCAGAAACCGGTTGTAAAACGAACTGTACAACAACTTGACTTGCACCCCGGTGCCGAGGATGGCTTTAGCATAGTTTCCATCTATCCGTAACGACACATGGGGGCATGGTCCCTCTAAGCCTTCAGGAATAGGGTCTTTTCCTTTCGGAAGTTCGTTGGTACGTTGCTGGGAACGTGCTCCCCCAGAGACCCCAAGCCGATCCCCCACCAGGCCTCCACTAAGTTTCCCGACACCTCTGTGATCAGCTGAACAACTGAGGGAGGGGCTAATCCCTTTAAATGATCCCCCTGGCACTGCAAGCACTTTAGCTGCCCTCCTAGCCAAAGAAGATACACTGAAAGTTTTTCCCCAATCTCCTGACACAGGTATGGAAAGCCTCTCAGGTGCTGCATTTTACTTCCAGTCGAACCAGACACATTTTCCCCCACTTTCAGATAACTGGCAGCTGTCACTACGGGATAATGAACCTGACAGTTCTAACACCATCAACAGCCCGCCTACTCAAACTTCCAAAAAAATCCCTGTCACTCTCCCTCAAGCGAGCACTGCCACTCATCTAACAACTAAGAGATCCGCTCCGCCCTCGTCTCGTACGCTTCCGCCCCTTTAGGGGTGGATAATATCCCAAAAACCAGGCGGAGCCTGCCATAACTGGAAACTTAATTTGCAGACACTACCTCCGAATCAGACCACTCTTTCCTCTCTCTCCTAACAGTATGGACACCTCACCTGGGGCACCAATAGACACTGGCAGTCCCACCATCAACTTGTCAGCGCTAGTCTGAACTTGAACAAAGACCTCTGGGGTACCAACAGCCAGCCCACCCAACATGCGTGCAGTAATAAAAAGCAATCGCACGGAGACACACATTACTAACCACAATCCCACAGAAACACAGCAGCACTGATTTAAACAGGGCAATCACACAGCACCCCACTGAATCAAATCCTTCGATGAAGCCGCCAAATGTAGCCACCTGGTAAGCCTCAGGCTCGCTCAGCTCGCTTTTGTCTGGGGGAGCAGCCTTCAGCCCTGCCAAACTGGGTAATCAAGTTTGTGTGGATGCTGTGTGATGTACCCCACCCCCCAAATAACAGACAATACACCATATGTGATTAAATGATTACACTTTATAGATCTTACTGGAACTATGTAATTAATAGAGATAAAATATAAAAGGAAAATAAAAAGAAGCCAAACTTATCAAAGTTCAACCACTTTGTACACACAGTTGGAGCTCAATGAATGGAGTCCTCTTTCCACCATTCAATCCCTTCCAATCTCCTCGACTCGCCGCCTGGGACCAACGACGGTTGTCGACCAGAGCACGTCCAACACGTCCAGTCCTCTTCGGTTTTCTTCCCAAAAACCCTGGGCCTCGGACTCCCGCTCCAGGTCTGTCCCCTCGCCCAATTTACAGCATTGCATCTCCTCTCTCCCATTGCGCCTTCTGTCCCAAGGCCAGTGAAAAATAATAGCTTACAGACACACAAGAAAGAATAACATCTATCTTAATTGGTTAGCAAATGAATACAATGCTCTTATCAGTAATATAACCCAGACAAGCTGCTAGAGAGAGAACTTTCTCAGCAGTTAACATAACAAAGAAGCCATTTTATTCTAACATAACAAAGAAGCCATTTTGATTAGCCTCAGCAATAACATAAGAGAAGAAACTCCTTACATGTAGGACACAGGGAATTGGGTGACAGTCAGGAATGGGAACAGGGTTAAGGATCCAGAGTAGAGTACCCCTGTGGCCATCCCCCTCGCCAACAAGTATATCACTTGTATACTGAGAGGGAGGGCACTTGCCGTGATGATGGCAGCATAGCAATGGCTGGAATTTCTGGAAGCAATTCAGAAGGCACAGGATATGTAGATCCTAAAGAAGAAGAAGTATTGTAAAGGAAAGATAACACAAATGTGGCTAACAAAAGTAGTCAAAGTAACATAAAAACCAAAGAGAGGCCATATAATAGAGCAAAAATTAGTGGGAAGTTAGAGGATTGGAAAGCTTTTAAAAATGAACAGAGGCAACTGAAAAAGTCATTAAGAAAGGGGGAGACAAAAGAAAGCTAATAATACTAAAGAGGATACCAAAAGTTTCTTCAGATACATAAAGGGTAAAAGAGAGGTGAGAGTGGATATCGGAACACTGGAAAATAATGCAAGGGAGGTAGTAATGGGGGATAACAAAGTAGTGGACAAACTGAGTAATTACTTTGCATCAATCTTCACTGTGGAAAACACTAGCAGTATAGTGGAAGTCCCAGGTGTCAGAGGTCATGAAGTGTGTGAAGTTAACATAACTAGAGAGAAGGTTCTTTGTAAGGTCTGAAAGTAGATAAGTCACCTGGACTAGATGGTGTACACCCAAGAGTTCTGAAAGAGGTGGCTGAAGGGATCATGAAGACATCAGTAATAATCTTTCAAGTATCACTGGATTCTGGAATGGTTCCAGAAGATTGGAAAATTGCAAATATCACACCACTCTTCAAGAAGAGAGAGAGGCTGAAGAAAGGAAACTATAGGCCAGTAAGACTAACTTCAGTGGTTAGGAAGATGTTAGAGTCGATTATTAAAGATAAGGTCTCAGAGTACTTGGAAGCACAAAATAAAATAGGCCATAGTCAGCATGGTTTCCTCAAGGGGAAATCTTGCCTGATAAATCTGTTGGAATTTATTGAAGAAATAACAAACAAGATAGACAATGGAGAATTGGTTGATAAAGCATAATTGGATTTTCAGGAGGCCTTTAACAAGGTGCCACACATGAGGCTGCTTAACAAGCTATGAGCCCATGGTATTACAGGAAGGATGCTAGCATGGATAAAGCAGTGGCTGACTGGCAAGAGACAAAGACTGAGAACAAAGTGAGCCATTTCTGACTGGCTGCCGATTACTAGTGGTGTTCCACAGGGGTCCATGTTGGGACCAATTCTTTTTAGATTGTATGTCAACGATTTGGATGATGGAATTGATGGCTCTGTTGCAAAGTTTATGAATGATATGAGGATTGGTGGAAGGCATGTAGTTTTGAAAAAATAGGGAGGCTACAGGAGGATTTAGGCAGATTATGAAAATGGGCCAAAAATGGCAAATGGAATACAGAGTTGGGAAGTACATGGTTATGTACTTTGGTAGAAGAAATGAAAGGGTTGACTATTTTCTAAATAGAGAGAATATACAAAAAACTGAGGTGCAGAGGGACTTGGGAGTCCTTGTGGAGGAGTTCCTAAAGGTTAATTTGCAGGTTGAGTCTGTGGTCAGGAAATAAACTGCAATGTTAGCATTCATTTCAAGAGGACGAGAGTATAAAAGCAAGGATGTAACGTTGAGACTTCATAGAGCACTGGCGAAGCCTCACTTGGAGAATTGTAAGAAGGCTTGGTCCCCTTATCTTAGAAAGGAAGTGCTAAAACAGGAGAGGGTTCAAAGGAGTTTCACAAAAAATGATTCCAGGATTGAGTAGCTTGTTGTATGAAGAGCATTTGATGGCTCTGACCCTGTATTCACTAGAACTCAGAAGAATGAGGGGTGACCTAATTGAAATCTATTGGATGATGAAAGGTCTTCATAGAGTAGATGTGGAGAGGATGTTTGCTATAGTGGAAGAGTCCAAGACCAGAGGACACAGCCCCAGAATAGAGAGGCATCATTTTAGAATGGAGATGTGGAGGAATTTATTTAACCAGAGAGTGGTGAATCTCTGGAGTTCTTTGCCACAGGCAGCTGTGGAGGCCAAGTCATGTATGTCTAAGACAGAGGTCGATGGATTCTTGATTGGTCAGGGCATGAAGAGATACGGGGAGAAGGCAGGAGATTGGAGTTGAGAGGACACTTGGTCAGCCATGATGAAATAGCAGTGCAGATTCCATGGGCCGAATGGCCTAATTCTGGTCCTCTATCTTATGGTCTTATAAGCAAGACACAAGAACAGGAAGAAGTGTTTCAGCTTCACTAACCTATTCTGCTATTTATTTGCATCATGAATGAGCTCCAATCTAATATTTCCCTGCATCCTTTAAAATTTATCAATTGCAGATTTAATTTTTTTTTTAATGTCCAAATGCAATCTTTCAGAAGTGAGCTTCAGGTCATCTCGAATGCAAAATAGTTTCCTAAATTTTCACCTAAGAAAAATGTGCTCTTAATTTTATCAAATAGCAGTCAAATTATATCTGAAGCAGATTTTATCCACTCAATTAAGTATCTCAATTAAAATACCCCTCAACTTCCTAACTTACTGCAATTCAGTTTTTCCATCTTTGAAAATGAATAGTGGGGTAGTATATGGTGACATATATGTAGGTACCTTGATAATAAATTTCTTTGAACTTTGAACTAATACAGTAGTTTCTTGGCTCTGAAGCTGGGGCATTTCTGAGCTAAGGTATTATTGTGGCTTTGAGATAAGCTAAAACTTACAGTTATCATTTCATTACTAAGGTACAATGTCATACAGTACAATTACATTTTATTCACAGTTTTTCCATGTAGTTAATTTATTTGAGGTATTTTCTGCTATATTTATGTTCCCTTTCTTCCAGGCTAATATAATATTCCTGAAGTAAAAAATAAAAAAACAATGTGAAATATTCCGGAAGTTAACCAGCATCTGAGGAGAGAGAGAAACAGGGTCTTCGTGACGTGTGTTCTCCACGGCTAATAACAATATTCGAGGAATTTGTGTAATATTTGTGTATTAATCTCTGAGTTTGGTCAGACTTCCACTTTTGCTAATTCTTCATTACCCTGAAAATACTGTTCTATCTTTTTTGGGCTTATATAAGTTCATCTCCCATTTACTGACATTGAAATCCAATTTGTTATGGTTTTCCCTAGTTGCGCAATCTATCCTTATGCCATTGTGACTTATTGCTTACCAAGTCATTTATGCTTGTGTCAATGGCTTTCTATTCCATCATCATAAAATTATTTATAAATATATATTAATTGCAGCTGCAATGCAATGCAAAATTTTCATGAGTTGCATCCTCCCAGTTAGAGTGCCTATCCATTTCCTTTATTCTGCCTTCTGCCACTCTGTTGATTTCCAGGCCAGATCAATAATCTATATTACATTCAGAGTTTTAATAATGTTCACTTATGGGGGACTTTATCAAATAACTGATGGAAGTCCATATTTTATTGAGTTTTTTTATTTGTTTTTCGATGCGGATATCAAATGGTGATAGAGCACAACACAGAAACAGCCCAACCACGTCTATGCCTGCCATGGAGAAAATATGTGTACTAGTCCCATTTACCAGCATTTAAACTGCACTTTTCTTTGTGTTGGTGATTCCTTTACTCACCTAAATACTTCTGAAATGGACAAGGGACATAATGAGGTAGAATTTATCTTTAGCCAAGTGGGAGAGGAGAGAAGATAGAATGATCTGATTGGGAGGGGGTTTGATTAAGCTGGCTTCTTTTCTTGGGGCACTGGGTATTGCGGACAGAGTTAAAGTCAATTTCCTTGTTAATAAACTCATTTTATGAGGAATGAAATTTAAGATTTTTTTGACAATATAGTTGTTACATGGTCACTATTACAGATATCATCTTTTGATTCCAGTTTTGGGTAATTAATTTGTTTGAATTCTGTCACTGGTGTAGTGGGACTTCAACTCCTGCCTGTGGATCAATAGCCTAGATTTTTGGATAATCCAGTAATTTAAAAACAAAGCCACTATATCTGAATACAAATCACATCTTTTTATATTTCACAGTGTTAGTCACGTAAAAATAAAAAATCACTTGGGTTTCTCCACACTGGCTGTAACGGATCAATAGAAAATTTCCAGGCCTTAAGCCACTTTATCCTTCATTGTAGTCTCTAGTAATTTACTGAAACCAGAAATTAATCTAACAGTTTGATAATTCCATGTTTATCCCCTGTTTGCCACTCTCTCTTGTTGTCTGCTTTCTTGAATAGTACAACTTTCCTTTCTTAGATAACTATTTTGACATTGTGAGAATTTTGGAAACAGTTAAAATTATGACAGGGCACCTGTTTTGTATCATTCATTAAATGCTTAATCCAGGGATTTGTCACTGTTTAGACCATAAAATATAGGAGTAGAATTAGGCCATTTGGCCCGTCGAGTCTGCTCCGTCATTTCATCATAGCTGATCCAATTTTCCACTCAGCCCCAATCTCCTGCTTTCTCCCCTTATCCATTCGTGTCCTGACCAATCAAGAATCTATCAACCTCTGACTTAAATATACTCAAGTACTTGCATCCAGAAGGATCTAAAGCTCACTTCTAAAGGTTGCCTTTGGACATTTTTTTATATTAAGTCTATAATTGAAAGATTTTAAAGGATACAGGGAAATAATTTGAAAATAAAATTAGGTTGGAGTTCAGTCATGATGTTAATGAATAGCAGAATAGATTAGTGAAGCTGAATCACCTCTTCCTGTTCTTGTGTCTTGCTTATAAGACCATAAAATAGAGGACCAGAATTAGGCCATTCAGCCCATGGAGTCTGTACTGCCATTTTGTCATGGCTGAATTGCACACTATGCTCACCTTACTGCTGCAAATTTTACAAAGCTTCTTTGTCAGCATGTCCCATCCCAGAGGAACATAAACAAGGAAGCATCCACTCGCTCCAAATTCCCATTCCAAAATACTATACAAACTACGTGTGGATATGCTGCATTCTTAGTCAACAGCCTGGAGTTGATCACACTGTGCAATTACAATGAATAAACAAAATGGCTCCCTAATAGCCTAATAGCATTGACTATTTTCTAAATACAGAGAAAATTTCAAAAGTCCAAGGTACAAAGAAACATGGGAGTCCTTGTGCAGGATTTCCCAAAGGTTGGTTTGCAGGTTGAGTTAGTGGTGAGGAAGGCAGATGCGATGTTGGCATTCATTTTGAGAGGACTAGAATATAGAAGCAACACATGTAATATTGAGGCTTTATAAAGCACTGGTGAGGCTTGTGAGCAGTTTTAGGCCCCTTACCTATGGAAGGATGTACTGATATTGGAGAGGGTTCAAAGGAGGTTCACGAAAATAATTCTGGGATAGAAAGGCTTGTCATAGGAGGAATGCTTGATGGCTCTGGGCCTCTACTCACTGGAATTCAGAAGAATGAGGGATGACATTGAAGCCTATTGAATGTTGAAAGGCCTCAATAGAGTAGATGTGGAGACAATGCTTCCTATGGTGAGGGAATCTAAGACCAGAGGACACATCCTCAGAATAGAGGGTTGTCCTTTTAGAACAGAGATGAGGAGGAATTTCTTTAGCCAGAGAGTGGTGAATCTGTGGAATTCATTGCTACAGCCTGAGGAGGCCAAGTTCTTGAGTATATTTAAGCCAGAGGTGGATAGATTCTTCATTTGTCAGGGTTTGAAGGGTTATGGGGAGAAGGCATGAAATTCTGGCTCAGAGGGAAAATGGATCAGCCATGCTGAAATGGTGGAGCAGATTCATAGGGTCAAATGGCCTAATTCTGCTCCTATGTCTTACAGCCTTATGGTCTACTAGATCCCCAAAGCAGAAATGGATAGTTATAGATTCCTGCCATACCAGCTCACATCACTGAGTGACTAAAGAAATATAAGCCTTTATATTCCAAAAAAGCCTATTGGGTCAGCCTAAGATTTGGTTATGAAGAAAAATGAAAATTACTTTTAGTATGGAGGAACGCATATGCACATATGCATTGGGGTATTTGGAGTTCAAATTTCTCCCAACAGGCTGAAGGCTTTAAAAGTTTAATAGCCAGTATCATCTGGAATGTGGACATATTATATACTGATGACCACCAACATTCTACTAAGCATACAGAATTTATTCTGCCTGTCTTGAAAAGAATGAAATATATAATGTGGTGATTAGATAGTTTAGTCCAGGCTTTTAGGTTTCAGACATACTGTATATCTCAACTACTGGAGCATAAAATAATTTTCTTATAAATTATATATCAACCCTAGTCACTGATCTAATTAAAATGTATTTAACTAACAAACATTTGAAGCTATTTCAGCTTTAATTAGCAGGATGAAGCAATAAGAAATGAAGGAACAGAGAGTGATACAGTTTTGTGACGATTATCATAAAAGCCCAGGGGCAGCAGTACAATTTGGAAATTAAATCGGCTTCATTATCTTTCACCACCTGCAATCTGGGGAAAATTATGGAACTTGATTGCAGGTAACAGTGACACCTACTGTTCAAGTTTATCTTATCTTTTCTTAAAATTAAAAAAGTGTTTCGGTGACTTGAACCCTCTCAAATAAATGCATAATGATGCATAATAAGACATAAGAAAATGTCTTATGTGGCAAATGAGAAAATACCCAACAGCTATAACAAATATATCTTGCTAAATCTAGTTAAACATCAAACAACGTTGGTTCTGCAAGGAGTTACTTCTGATTTTGTACTGGTGTGATTTATGTAATTTTACCGGAAGAGAAAGCTCTATTATCTTTCTGCCCTTGATCGAATATGGTAAGTTAATAGCAAAGGGGATGAACTGCTTTTGGGTTGAAGATGTATTACATGGCAATCTGCCTCATAAGCAAAATAAAATTTTAAACATAATATTGCTTTACATTCAAACAAAATTTAAAAGTCATATCATAAAACAAATATCAGTGCTTTTCACTTTTTTTTATAGATTTGCTCTCTTTTATAATACCAACAGACTGTTGTTTCTCAGTCATCATTGCTATTAGAGATCTTACATCCAGCTACATCTTGAAAGTGTGGCACTCCTTTATACTTTCTTTTCTTTTTCAATCTTTTCATTGGTTTCATAATGGTAAACATAACATAATATTGATACAAAGTTATTGGGATTACATTGTTATAATTAACATATTTAATTATAACCCAGTTGACACACGGGTATTAAACCGCCCAATCGTACAGGATACAAATATAATATACATAAGAAAATAGAAAAAATATCATAAAAAGGAAAAAAAAATAGAAATATACCCCAAAAGAAAAACTAACCTAAACAATGTTAACCAACTAAACTAAAAAAAACAACAGGAATTCTGCAGATGCTGGAAATTCAAGCAACACACATCAAAGTTGCTGGTGAACGCAGCAGGCCAAGCAGCATCTGTAGGAAGAGGTGCAGTCGACGTTTCAGGCCGAGACCCTTCGTCAGGGCTAACTGAAGGAAGAGTGAGTAAGGGATTTGAAAGTTGGAGGGGGAGGGGGAGATCCAAAATGATAGGAGAAGACAGGAGGGGGAGATATAGAGCCAAGAGCTGGACATCGACTTCTCTAACTTCCGCTAAGGCCCCACCTCCCCCTCGTACCTCATCTGTTACTTATTTTTATGCACACATTCTTTCCCTCACTCTCCTTTTTCTCCCTCTGTCCCTCTGAATATAGGTCTCGGCCTGAAACGTCGACTGCAACTCTTCCTAGAGATGCTGCCTGGCCTGCTGCACTCACCAGCAACTTTGATGTGTGTTGCTTAAACTAAAAAAAAAGACATGGGCTGTTATGTAACATCAAAGAAAAATTAACCATTAGTGTCGCTGACTCCGCTCCTCTCAACATATATTAAAAAGAAATAGAATAAGTTTGGAAAAGGTCAAATTACATCATATGGAAGTGTTGAATAAATGGCCTCCAAGTCTTTCCGAATTTAATAGAGGGATCATAAATAACACTTCTAATTTTTTCTAAGTTTAAACATAACATAGTTCAAGAGAACCAATGAAATGTGGTGGGAGGATTAATCGCTTTCCAATTCAGCAAAATGGATCTTCTAGCCATTAATGTAAGAAATGCAATCATCCGACGAGCTGAAGAGGTTAAATGACTTGATTCTATCATTGGTAACCCAAAAATTGCAATAATAGGGTGAGGTTGTAAATCAATATTCAGAACAGTTGAAATAATATCAAAAATAGCTTTCCAATATTTTTTCAAAAAAGGACATGACCAAAACATATGAGTTAAAGAAGCTATCTCAAAGTGACATCTATCGCATACAGGATTTATATGAGAATAATGACAAGCTAATTTATCCTTAGACGTATGAGCCCTATGCACTACTTTAAACTGTATCAACGCATGTTTAGCACATATAGAGGATGAGTTAACTAATTGAAGAATTTTTTCCCATTTTTCAATCGGTAAAGTAATCTTGAGTTCGCTTTCTGAATCAGTCTTAACTTTGTTAAAGACGTCTGGATGTATTTTCATAATTATGTTACAAATAGTTGCTATTACACCTTTCTGAAAAGGATTTAGATCTTTTTTTTTTCCAAAATATCCATGGAATATAAATTCGGTAAAGTAGGAAAGACAGCCTTTAAAAAGTTCTATCTGTAAGTATCAAAAAAAATGGGAGCTAGGCAAGTTAAATTTATTAGATAATTGTTCAAAGGGCATGAAACAATTATCCAAAAATAGATCACAAAACATACCATACCTTTAGTTTTCCAAGCCAGATATGCTTGATCCATAATAGAGGGATGAAAGAAGAAATTAGATACAATAGCACTTGTTAAAATAAATTGATTCAACCCAAAACATTTTTGAAATTGAAACTATATACATAACGTATATTTTACTATTGGGTTATCCATTTGTTTATGCAATTTAGAAAGAGTAAAGGGAAGCGAAGTCCCTAAAATAGAACCCAGTGAAAACCCTTGTAACGAATTACTTTCAAGATTTACCCAATGTTGACTTGAAGTTTCATCCAAGTCCCATAACCAAAGTTTTAAATATTGAATATTAATGGCCCAGTAGTAAAATCTAAAATTCAGAAAAGCCAAACCCCCCTCCTTTCTAGGTTTCTGTAAATATATCTTACCTAACCTAGGATTTTTGTTCTGCCATATATATGAAGAAATTTTGGATTCAACATTATCAAAAAAGGATTTCAGAATAAAGCCCTGACAAAGGGTCTTGGCCCGAAGTGTCGACTGTAGCTCTTCCTAGATATGCTGTCTGGCCTGCTGCATTCACCAGCAACTGTTGTGTGTGTTTGCTTGAAATTCCAGCGTCTGCAGATTTCCTCGTGCTTGCATTTCAGAATAAAAATTGGCACCGCTTGAATTAAATATAAAAATTTAGGCAAAATAATCATCTTGATAGCATTGATCCGACCAATCAATGACAGCAACATTGGTGACCATTTAGTAAACAAAAGTTTAATCTGATCAATTAAAGGTAAAAAATTAGCCTTAAATAGATCCTTATGCTTTTTCGTAATTTTAAACCCTAAATATGTAAAAAAGTCGGTAACCAATTTAAATGGTAAACAACCATAAATTAGAACCTGCATATTTAGGGGAAATAGTTCGCTCTTATTAAGGTTCAATTTAAAAACAGAAAAATTACTAAACTGAGCCAACAAAGATAAAATAACAGGAATGGATTTCCCAGGATTAGAAATGTATAATAACAAATCATCTGCATATAATGATAACTTATGTATTGCATTCCCACGGGTAATACAAAGTGGCACTCCTGATATTGTATGGCTAATGGCCAAATCTTTCTAATAACATTATACTGTAACTCATAATGACAGACCATTAATATTTCACTCTTTTGAACGATCCAGACTCTTTTTGGTTTTCATCATTTCCAGAAAGAACTACAGTTGTATAGGAGCTGGTCTCAAACAGACCTGGATAAAACTCCACCATTTTACTTGACTGTCTGTACAGCTATGAAAAAAAAACAGGAATGTTAATGAATATGACAAAAGATGCTAAAAGTAAGAATATCTTCAACTCCAGTTGTAAAACAGAAATACATGGAGCATGAGCAGATGTTAAGTCTTGTTAAGTTTCTTGGTTATGGATATGTCTATGGCACAAAATAAAATAATATTAGCAAATGGTTTTATTAATGTTCCATGCACTGACATATCCTGAAAAAACTTTGTTTTGCATGCTATCCACATAGATCACTTCATCACATTGGTTTATCAAGATAGTACAAGGGAAAACAGTAACAAAATGTAGAACGAAGTGTTAATTACAGAGAAAGTGCAGTACAGGCAGACAATAAAATACAAAGCAATAACAACATAGATTTCGAATCGCGAGCCCACCTTATCGTACCAGGGAACTGTTCAGTAGTCTTATAACAGCATGGTAGAGGTTGTTTTTGAGCCTGGTGGCTTAGGAATCATCTGGGACAATGTTAATTGCGGGTGGGATATTAGATTATGTTGTCTGCTTTACTAAGGCAATGACAAGTATTAACAGGAGGGGAGGCTAGTTTATCTGACCCATGTGACTTAAACTGCTCAGTAAATAAAATTGTTGGTTCTTTCAACAATAACTTGACAAATGTATTAAACAAAGTGGCCCCACTAAGAGTTTAGAATAAATCACTTAGTTAAACATTACAAAGTGGCCCGTAGAATCATTGGGGACCTGAGTCACCCCAACCACAATCTATCCCAGTTGCTACCACCTGGGAAATGGTACTGCAACATAAAAGCCAGGACCAGCAGGCTCCGGGACAGCTTCTTCCACCAGGCCATCAGGCTGATTAACTCATGCTGATTTGAGTGTACTCTATATTACATTGACTGCTATATTGATTATAAATTACTATGATTGCACATTGCACATTTACACAAAGACTAAACGTAAAGATTTTTATTCCTCATGTAGGTGAAGGATGTAAGAAGTAAAGTCAATTTAATTCAATTCAATTCAACATCATTATAGTTTAATAATTCTATCTGTGATCTCAAGAAATCCTGCAGAATAGCTGAAAGAAAATGGACAAAAACTGAACTGGAAGTCAACCGTAATATTTTCAAGGAAATACTAGACGCCGTTAATGTGCAAGAAAGAATAGCTCAGTTTTCCAAGATTATTATAGAGAATTGCAGTGATTCAAAAATATTATTCTCAACTATAAACTGACTATTGAACCCTACCCCAACCTATAATGTCTAGTCAAGCATCTGCCACAAAATGTGAAGAATTTGATATTATATTCCTGTCCTCACTGTCTTGTGGCACAGTCAGCAATTCTGAGATTACTACCCTTGAGGTCTTGCTTCTCAGCTTCCTTCCAAACTCCCTGTATTCTGCTTTCAGAACCTCCTCCTTTTTTCTATCTCTGTCATTGGTACCAACATTTACCACAACTTCTGGCTGTGCACCCTCCCTTTTCAGGATATTGTGGACGTGTTCAGAAACATTACGGACCCTGACATCCATGGTTCAGAATTGCCTATCTGTCTCCCTAACCTATTACTGCTGCCATCCTCTTCAGTTCCCTACCCTTCTGAGCCACAAGGCCAGACTCAATGCCAGAGGCATGGCCATTGTTGCTTCCCCCAGGTAAGTCACTCCCCCAACAGTACTCAAACTGAGGTACTTATTGTTGAGAGGGTCAGCCACAGGGGTGCTGTCCACTATTTGCCATTTTCCCCGACAGTCACCCATTTATTTCTCTCCTGTAGCCTTAGGGTGACTCCCTCCCTGGAGCTGCTGTCTATCACCTTTTCACTTTCCCTAACATGCCAAAGGTCATCAAGCTGCAGCTCCAGTTCTTTAACGCAATCTCTAAGGAGCTGCATCTCGATGCACCTGGTGCAGATGTGGCCTTCGGGGAGGCTGCTATTCTCCCAGAAATCCAAATCTGACACCCAGAACAGAATACTGGCCCCGTAGATATACCTTCTATTCTCTCAAGAGTTAAATAAGACAGAAGAAATAAGAAATAAAGAATAAAATTACCTACTTACCTTGACTCTGCCTGTTCTTGCCAAAACCCTTTTGAGTCAAAGCCTTACCACTCTGACTCAGATACTCCAATGATGACTGCTCTACGAGATGGTATCCTTTTTTATGGAGACTGGGTATACAAAGTTCTTCATCAGACCTGTGTAGAAACGTTTCTGTTACATCTGCGCGGTCCTCCAATCAACGAGTCCCATTGAAAAAGCATCCTGCTTTGTAAAGTTCTTCACTGGGCTGGACCTCATGGGAGTGCTTCTACAGTGTCTTCACGGTATTCCAATCAATGACTTTAACCTTTAGGGAATCATGGACTAGGACTCCCAAATCCCCTTGCACCTCAGTTTTTTGTATTTTCTCTCTATTTAGAAAATAATCAACCCTTTTATTTCTACTCCTAAAGTGCATGACCATACAATTCTGAAAACTGTATTCCATCTGTCATTTCTTTGCCCATTCTCCTAATCTGTCTAAATCCTTCTGTAGCCTTTCTACTTCCTGGGGTTGAGAGGAATCCAGGATCAGCCATGATTGAATGGTAGAGCAGACTTGATGGGCTGAATGGCCTAATTCTGCTCCTAGGTCTTATGGCCTTATGGTCTTAAAACTACCTGCTCCTCCACCTATCTTCATATCCTCTGCAAAATTTGCGACAATGGCATTAATTCCATCATCCAACACATTGACATATGACGTAAAAAGAATCACTCCCAACACAGACACCTGTGGAACATCACTAGTCACCAATAAGCCAGCCAGAAAAGGCTCCTTTAATTCCTAGCCTTTACCTCCTGCCATTCAGCCACAGCTTTATCCATGTTAGAAGCTTTCCTGTAATACCATGGACTTATAGCTTATTAAGAAGACTCATGTGTGGCACCTTGTCAAAGGCCTTCTGAAAATCCAAGTAGGCAACATCAACTGATTCTTCGTTGTCTATTCCGTTTGTTATTTCTTCAAAGAATTCTAACAGATTTGTCAGGGAAGATTTTCCCTTGAGGAAAATATGGTGACTATGACCTATTTTGTCTTGTGCCTCCAAATACTCTGAGACCTCATCCTTAATAATTATCCCCAACATCTTCCCAAACACTGATGTTAAACTAATTTGCCTATAGTTTCCTTTGTTCTACCTCTCTCCCTTCTTGAACAGTGGAGTGATATTTGCAAATTTCCAGTCTTTTGGAACCATTCCCGAATCTAATGATTCTTGGAAGATCATTACTAATGCCTTCAGGATCCCTTCAGCCACCTCTTTCAGAACTCTTGGGTGTACACTATCTAGTTCAGGTGACTTATCTACCTCCAGACCTTTCAGTTTCCAAAGAACCTTTTAGCTAGTTATGGTAATGTCACACACTTCATGTCCCCTGACACCTGGAACTTTCACCATCTATCACTAGTGTTTTCCACAGTGAAGACTTAACAAAGTATTTTTTCAGTTCGTCTGCCATTTCCTTGTCCAACATATCTACCTCTCTCCAGCAGCATTTCCAGTGGTTCAAAATCTACTCTTGCCTCTTTTATACTTTATGTATCTGAAGAAACTTTTCATATCCTATTTAATATTATTAACTAGCTTACTTTTGTATTCCTTCTTAATGACGTTTTAGTTGCCTTCTGTTGTTTTTTAAAAGCTTCCCAATCCTCTAACTACCCACTAATTTTTTTCTCCATTATATGTCCTTTCTTTGGCTTTTATGTTGGTTTTGACTTCTCTTGTTAACCACTGTTTTCTCATCTTTTAAGGACTCTCTTATTAGTGCTTCAATTCTGTTAGGAAAATTAATACGACATCCTTTGAAACTGGAATTTTTCCAAGTGCCTTGAAATCTCTATTTAAAAAGCCAAACCTTGATAGTATTGAATTGAATTGAATTGACTTTATTTCTTACATCCTTCTCATACATGAGGAGTAAAAATTTTTACATTACATCTCCGTCTAAATGTGCAATGTGCGATCATAGTAATTTATAAAAATTTATAATAAATAGAGCAGTCAATGTAATATAGAGTACACTCAAATCAGCGTGAGTTAATCAGTCTGAAGGCCTGGTGGAAGAAACTGTCTCAAAGCCTGTTGGTCCTGGCTTTTATGCTGCGGTACTGTTTCTCAGATGGTAGCAGCTGGAATAGATAGTGGTTGGGGTGACTCAAGTCCCCAGTGATCCTCCAGGCCCTTTTCACACACCTGTTTTTGTAAATGTCCTGAATCATGGGAAGTTCACAACCACAGATGCGCTGAGCTGTCCATACAACTCTCTGCAGAGTCCTACGATTAAGGGAAGTACAGTTCCCATACCAGGCGGTGATGCAGCTAGTCAGGATGCTCTCAATTGTGCCCCTGTAAAAAGTTGTTAGGATTTGGGAGCCCATACCAAACTTCCTCAACTGTCTGAGGTGAATGAGGCCCTGTTGGGCCTTTTTCACCACACAGCTGGTGTGTATAGACCACGTGAGGTCATTGGTGATGTGGATGCCGAGGAACTTAAAGCTGTTTACCCTCTCAACCCCAGATCCATTACTGTCAATAGGAGTTAGCCCACCTCCATTCCTCCCGCAATCCACAACCAGCTCCTTTGTCTTTGCGACAATGAGGGAGAAGTTGTTTTCCTGATACCACTGTGTCAGAGAAATGACTTCTTCACTGTAGGCCACCTCATTATTGTTCGAGAAAAGGCCAATCAATGTAGTGTCATTGGCAAATTTAAGTAGGATATTAGAGCTGTGGGTGCCAATACAGTCATGGGTATACAGGGAGTAAAGGAGGGGACTCAGTACGCAGCCCTGGGGGGTTCCTGTACTGAGAGTCAGAGGGTTGGAGGTGAGGGAGCCCTTTCTTACAACCTGATGGCAATCTGACAGGAAATCCTGCACACGGCAAGATCAAGGCTGAGGTCCCTGAGCTTCATGTCGGGCCTGGATGGAAATATAGTGTTGAATGATGAACTGTAGTCTAAGAAAAGCATTCTCACATAAGCATCCTTCTTCTCCAGATGTGTAAGGTCAGTATGTAGAGCAGTGGCTATTGTATCATCTGTTGATTGGTTGTGTCAGTAGGTGAATTGTAGGGGGTCCAGTTTGGGTGGTAGCAAGCTGCGGATGTAATCCTTGACCAGCCTCTCAAAGCATTTGCTTTTTATTGAGATGAGTGCGACAGGACGTCAGTCGTTCAGGCATGTTATCTTGGTCGTTTTTGGTACAGGGACAATGGTGGATAATTGGAAGCAGGAGGGCACCTTACACTGGGAGAGGGAGAGAATAAAAATGTCAGTAACCACACCTGCCAGCTGTGTTGCGCACATCCTAAGTACTCATCCTGGGATGTCGTCCGGTCCTGCAGCCTTGTGACTGTCCACTTGTTGGAAACATCTGCATACCTCAGCCTCAGAGATGACCAGGTTGCAGGTAGAAGCATTTGCTTTCCTCGGAGGCTTAGAGTTGGTGACATCGAACCAAGCATAAAAGCGATTGTGCTCATCTGTGAGAGAGGTACAAGTTCACTATTCAGGCCAATATCAAATCTTTCCTTCCTGGGCAAGTTTCTTGAGAAAGTAATTTTCAACTAATTCAACATCTTTCTGAATGAAAACAATATTCTAGAGAAGTTTCAGCCAAGTTTTTGAAAAAAACCATAGAATGGAGACAACCCTTACAAAAATTGTCAGTGACCTTAGGCTCAGCACTGATACCAACAGAGTTTCAGTTCTAATTATTCTAGATCTAAGTGCCGCCTTCGATACAATTGACCATATGGTTGTCCTGGATCGCCTTGAGAACTGGGTTGGCCTCTTTGGTAGTGCTCCTAATTGGTTTTGTTCTTATATCTTAGAGAGATTTTATTTTCTAAGAGAATCAATGTATCTTTTGATGTTGCTCAGGGAAGTTGTTTCAGTCCCCTACCTTACACATGCTTCCCTTAGGAGACATCATTAGGGAGCATAAACTTAATTTCCAAGGTTATGCAGAAGACACGCTATTGTATAACTCAGTTGAGTCTGTTGATGATAATAACACCTATCTTCTCTGACTTCTTGTATGGCTACAATAAATAATGGATGAGCAATAATTTCCTAAAACTAAACAAAGATAAAATGGAAATACATTTGATTTGTCCTAAAGCCAAAAGAGATAAACTTATTGATAAGCTTGGGAACTTTGCTCTGTTTGTAAAATTAGAAGTAACTAGCCAGGATGTTATCCTTGAATTTTAAATCACATATAAAGAAAGTGACCAGAGTAGCATTTTTACACTTAAGGAATATTGCAAAGGTACATTTGGTTCTATCACATATTGATGTTGAAAAACTAATTCATGACTTTATATCAAATAGATATATTACTGCATGCATTTTTTACTAGCCTTCCGAAGCAATCTATTGACAAACTTCAACTCATTCAGAATACCGCTACTAGATTTTTAACCAAACCCAGGATGAAGGAACATATCACTCCCATACTATCTACTCTTGCATTGGCTTCCTGCTTCTTTTAGAATTGATTTTCGAGTTTTATTACTTGCTTTTAAATCTCTTTATAGTCTGGGACTAGAGTACATCACAGGATCGTTTTTGTTTTATAATTCTGCTTGAACTCTCGGGTCTTCTTCCGCCGGTCTCTTAAATGAAAACAATCTCCCTCAAACTATATTTCTTGGGGCATATTTTTTAAACTATGCTCCTGATCTGTAGACTTCAATATCTAAATCTATGAGGGATGCAGACTCAGCTGACACTTCTAAATGCCAGCTTGAAACCTATTAATTTAACTTTGCTTTTAACTAACATCCTTTTGTCTTTTAGTTTCATGTTAATTTTTTTTTAATTTTTAATTGTAAATTGTAATAGAATGATCAATTTTAATAGGTTGCTCCTTTTTCAACCAACATAGAAAATGTTGGAAATCTCACTAAATCAGGCAATATCTACAGAGGAAAATGGGAAGTTGACTTTTCAGGTCAAAATTCTTCATCTGGACTGAAAGATAGTCAGTGTTTAAAAGTGAAGGGTAAGAATGGAGTAAACGTTGGTAACTGATAGCTGGAGCCTAGTGAGGAGTGGTGAGTCGGTATAGTGTCAGAAGCTGGGAGGTGATAGATGGAAGTAACAAGAGTTTGCAGATGTTGGAATATGATGACAGAGGAAGGTAGAGCATGGGATAGAGAGAGGGCAGAGCAGTGTAGTGAGGGAAACAAACAATGGGAGAAGTCCGTGATTATTAGCCTTTGCTGCCTATCTCTATCACTTCTCGGCTTTTGACATTATTCCCACTCTCACCCTCTATCTGACTATCACCTCCACTCCTCACATCTGGATTCACCTCTCAAATCCTCCCACTTTCAAATCTCTTACTAGCTCTTCTTTCAGTTAGTCCTGACGAAGGGTCTCGGCCCGAAACGTCAACTGTACCTCTTCCTAGAGATGCTGCCTGGCCTGCTGCGTTCACCGGCAACTTTGATGTGTGTTGTCTGGATTCACCTATTGCCTGCCAGCTCTTTTTCCCACTCCTTCCCTCTTTACATTGGTTATACCCATTTTATCTCAGTCCAGATGTAGGATCTCAACTTGAAATATCAACTGTCAATATCCACAACAGATGCTGCCTGACCTACTGAGTTCCTCCAGCAATTTGAGTGTTGCTCCATGATTCCAGCATCAACACTCTCGTGCCTCTGTGATCATTTCGAGTAATCATGAATATCAGTGGCATTCATAGTCTTAGGAAGTATTTTGGTAATTGTGACATCGGTTCAGTTTGGAGTTGTGGTTTTAAAACCAATTAAAGCTCTGCTTGAGACTTGCTGATTGAGAATTGGCGTAGAGCCATAGATGGTGCATCAGAATTGATCATTGTTATGAAGGTCGCTGCTGACCAATAATTACATTCTCCACTCAGAAGGTGCAGTGGTACAGTATGGGAAGTGATGAAGATGGGTAGTTTTCCAATAACCAAACAGGTTCATCAGAACCGTGCTTTGAACCAAATTCAGCCATGTGACATGGAAAGGAAATCAATGGCTGAGAATGCTGGCAAGATGAGATCTTGCTTTATCTATGAGTATAATGAAGAAAAGGATTGGGAAATAAGGGGGGAAGAATGGGGGCTGACTAGTTCACACTTTGAACAAATGTGAAACACTTCCATAGCTGTACATTGGAGATTGTTCAACATGCTCTAGGGGCTTGAAGAATACAGAACAGTAATAACTAATGTTTCATTGAATGTAGAGTTCCGCGGAATGTTCAGATCAGTAAATAAGCATATGAGCATCAGTTCAGGACAGCTTCTCATCTCCATGCATAATGCAATGAACTCCATGCATCTCATGATTTATACTGCACAAGTTTGAATAGTTTAATTAGTCACTTTGTAGGGTAATGTAATTGAGAGAAATATACATAATTCACACCCATCGACATTGAGGTGGGATTGCACTTTAAGAGTCTGGTCAGAAGTGACGATGTACTTACATCAGGATTTTTAGTGCGCTTTGGTGTTTAGGTTTTGGGATTCAATAAAATATGTTAAAGGTTTCAAAGAAGTAGTGGAGGCTACCTCAGTAAATGTATTTAAGATGAGGTTGGATAGATTTTTGCATTGTAGCGGAATTAACGTCTATGGGGAAAAGGTAGATAGGTGGAGATGAGTCTGTGGTCAGATCAGCCATGATCTTATCGAATAGCAGAGCAGGCTCGACGGGCCAGATGGCCTGCTCCTGCTGCTATTTCTTATGTTCTTTTTAAACATAAAACACCTCACTTCATTTTATTTGCGAAAACATACATTGGCAACCCCACTGCTCTAGGACGATTCCGGAGGTATTGAACATGTGGCCAACGCTGTTGCTTTGAAACTGCCGGAGTTTAGGGAGCAAAATGCCATTGCTTGATTTGTACATGCTGAGGCCCGGTTCACTCTGCAAGATATCTCTGCCAACAACACCAAATTTTACAACATGGTAGTGTCACTCAACAACCCCATGGCTGTGAGAGTGGTGAGTCTGCTTGAACACCCATCTGAACACGATAAATACTGATCACTGAAAACTCACTTTTACAGCCTTTTGGACTGTCAGAGTCTCAGTGTTCCAAACTGTTGCTGTCCTTACCCGGCATCAATGAAGGTAAACCATCGGAGCTGATGGACCACACGCTTTCTCTCTTGGGAAATCACCATCCTTGTTTTATTTTTGAAGAGCTCTTCATGCAGCAAATGCCTGACCCAGTCCACATTGCCTTACTAATGCACCCGTGATGGACTATGGGGAACTTACTAAGATGGCTGATAGTGTGCACTCAGCTAGGCAGTGGTGCATCATTCCTCCTCCTTTCTCTACCTCTATAAGCCTAGTCAGCAAGGCCCCCAACATAAGGATGCCAGTGGCTGTAAATCAGACAATGCTTGGTCTGTGCTTTTACCACGCATGCTTTGATAGGAACACTAGGAAGTGCCAACCGCCTTGCAGCTTCATCAATGCCAGTGCATCGGAACATCAGAGGTCTGTGAACACCATGGGTTCCAGCTGCCAGGGTTGTCTACTGTTCATCACAGACACACTTTCAGGGCGTTGTTTCCTGTGTGACGGGGTGCTCAAGTGAGTGTGCCGTAGGCATCGCCTTTGGATGAGAAGGCAAAAAGCGACAGAACCTCGCAAGAGGCCACCAATGGCAGCAGAATCCAGACCTACAAGACACAATGGGTGACAGACACTCTGCTTCAGTGGGCGATATTACACTTAGGACTTTGTCCTGACTAAAGTGGCTGGACTTCTGCTCGGTGCAGATTTCTTGTGTGCTCAAGATTGTTAGAATCTTCAGGACTGCCGGCTTGTGGATGTCATGGACTTTGGGTTATTACCCTGCTTCCCCAGTAAATTCCCCACAATGACTTTGTCAATCACATGCACCACCACATGTGAGTTTACACCCACATTCTCCACTACAGTCACAAAACATGGTGTCAAGCATCACATTCCACAATTAGCCGATCAGTCAATGTCTGCACGCATAGAGTGGACCAAGAAAAGCTAGCAACCATGAAGGATGAGTTTGCCAACATGGAGAGAGTCGGGATTGTACATTGGTTGAATAACCCTTGGGCTTCACCCATCCAAATGGTTCATGGGTCCAATGGCGTTTGTGCCCACAGGTGATTATCAGTGCCTTAAAGCGGCCACCACCACCCGATCGTGACTCGATCCCACATATTCAAGACTTTTATGCATGTTTAGCCAGAAAGTTAATTTTGTCCAAAGTCGGTCTACTTAGGGGCTACCGTCAAGTGCCTGTGTGCTCAGAGGACATTTCCAAGACAACGGTGATAACCTGTTTGGTCTCTTTGAGTTTCCATGCATGCCATTTGGACTGAAAAATGCAACACAGACTTTTCAATGGCTGATAGACTCTGTATTAAAAGACTTAGATTTTCTTTATGTTTACCTGGATGACATACTTGTCGCCAGTCCGTCCAAATCCAAACACGTATCTCAACTCTGCACACTTTTCAAGCACTTAAGCAGACATGAGCTGGTTATGAATCCTGCTACATGCCAGTTTGGGTTGTCAACCATTGACTTTCTTGGCCATCACACCTCCCCCTTATGCTCCTCCCATCAAAGGAAGCCACTACTATGTATTTCCCAACGCCCTGCACTACTAAAATACTACAGGAGATTTTCAGTATGGGGAATTTCTATCACCACTTCATTCTGTGAGCTGCTGAAATTATGCTCACCCTGTACAGCACGCTTAAAGACAGTGCTCCTAAGCAAGTGCTGGTCTGGTCAGCAGACATGACCAGGGCAATTGATGAGACCAAATGAACTGTTACTAATGCGACACGACAGGCGCACCTGTTCCCCAAAGTACCCATAGCCGACACTACTGACACCTCAGACCATGCTGTGGGTATGGTGCATGAACAGCTGGTTGGAGGCACGTGGCAGCCGCTAGCCTTCTTCAGTTGGCAGCTCCACCCCCCCCCCCAATAGGAAGTACAGCACATTTGACCGTGAACTTCTTAGTCTCTATCTGGTTGTCTGCCATTTTTGCTTTCTTCTAGAGGGTCGCTATTTCACCGCATTCATTGACCACAAGCATCTTGTGCGTGCGATGGCCAAAATATCAGACCCTCGGTCTGCATGGCAGCAACACCACATGGCCTACATATTGAGTTCACAACAGATATGTAACATATTAAGGAGAAAAATAATGGCGTAGCTGATTGCCTTCCACAGCCAGCCGCTGAGGCCATACTCATCAGGGTTGATTATGCTGGCATGGCAGCCGACCATGTTACTGACCCATTGGTCTAGGCTTGCCAAACAGTAGCCACGGGCTTGTATTTGATTGACATGAAGTTCGGGTAAGCTGGGGTTTCTGTCCTGTGTGAGGTCTTAACTGGTTGCCCTTGCCCCACCATGCCTGTAAATGGACTGTTTTTGACTCCATACGTGGCCTCTCACATCCGGGCCAGAAGGTCTTACAGAAAGTGGTTGCACTAATGTTTTTTTGGAAGGTCGTGCGTGATTGGACTGCAGCTTGTGTGGAGTGCTAGTAGGAAAAAATTAACTATCATGTTCAGCACCATTGATGCCTGTTGATGTCCCTGAGGGACTGTTTGACTGTATCAATGACCTTGTTGGTTCTTTTCCCCCTCCCCTGTGGTTTTATACACCTTCTTACTATGTACCACTAGGTGACCAGAGATCATTTCTCTAGCATCGATGAAAGCCACAAACATGGTTTGGATGTACATCAGCTCCGGAGTTGCTTGGTTTGGCACCTCATCTGATATTTCCTCTGACCACAGTCCCCAATTCATTTCAGACCTCTGGACTGCGATGGCCCAGAATGTCAGCATTTGGATACATCACACCACGGCATATCACCTGCAGTCCAATGGCCTATGAGAACTGTTTCACCACTCCTTAAAGGCTGCTCTGGGGACTTCACTGACTGATGAGTGTTGGCATGATTGACCTCCATGGGCCCTGCTGGGGCTTAGAACTGTAGTAGTTCAAGGCTGAATTGATATACAGGGAGCCATATGAGTGCCAGGTGATTTCACTCCTAACACCACAACCGCCTGGTTGTCTGTCAACAGCGTTCCACCCTCCCCACTAAATTCAATTCGTTTTCACCTATTCTCATTCTGGCCTACAGCACTCTTGGGATCCTGTTCACTAACATTCCAACTCATTTATTTTCATCCACTATTACGCACATCAACATCCCCTATGGCTCCTGTATGATAGCCTGCTCCACATTTTGGAATGGGGAGATAAGGCTTTTATCATAGATAAGAGGGGTAAATGTGAATGTATTTTGATAGATCACCTTAAATTGGCCCATCAGGATTTGAAGTATTCCACAGCCCTGTCCCTGGCATCACAACATGACCATGAGCGTGTCAATGCACCTCTGGACGAGCCAGAGTTTCCTATGGTTCTTCCATCCATGGAACACAGGACACGAGCCGAGTGGCTCTTCTGAGCTCCAGACAGGCTCACGATGCCAGTGTTAGTGAATTCTAGTGGGACCTGTGTAGGGTAACATAACTGGGAGAAATGTACGTGATGCACAACCACCAACATTGAGCTGGGGTTCTGCTTTAGGAGGCTGAACGGATGTGGTTACATAAGGATTTTTAACACACTTTTGTATCTTCCATTTTGGAGTTCGATAAAACGTGTTACAGGTTTCAGTAATCATAAAACACCTCACTTTGTTTTATTTGTGAAAACCTACAACTTTAAATTGGTTTCATTGTGTGGGAGAGTGGTGGAATTTTAGAGAAGCTGATGGGTGAGTGAGGAGATTGAAGTGGAATTATTGTAGAGTTAACATAAATGAGTGCTCCCTGATCATTATGGAGAAGGTGAGATGATGGACTTGCTTTCATGCTGCTTCTCTCTAAGATTCTAATCCGATGTGTGATAGAATGCTCCAGCTGCGGAATGAGAATAACTGTGAGAATTCTCAGTAAGCTTATAACCATCTCAACCGAAACAGCCCACTCAATTAGTACCCGATTATCTCGATTATTCATGCTAAATATTCATTCCCAAGGATTTCCCATCACTTTTATACATGGCCTGGTAAGGCCTCCTTTGGAGCATCTTGTGCATGAAAGAATATGTGGTCCATATAGGAAGTTCTCTGGGCCAACTCCTGAACACATAATAAAGAGTGGGTCAACAAGACCTGTTTTCACTAGACTAGAATAATAAAACATAGAAACATAGAAAACCTACAGTACAATATAGGCCCTTTGGCCCACAAAGCTGTGCTGAACATGTCCTTACCTTAAAAATTACTTAGGGTTACACATAGCCCTCTATTTTTCTGAGCTCCATGTACCTGTCCAGGAGTCTCTTAAAAGACCCTATCGTATCCGCCTCCACCACTGTTGCCGGCAGCCCATTCCATGCACTCACCACTCTCTTCATAAAAAACTTACCCCTGACATCTCCATTCTCATTGAAATGCATGAATATCTGACAGGGATCAATGTGCTAAGTATAGACAGAATGTTTCACCTGGCTGGGATATTGATAACCAGGAGCCTCAGTGTCATGATATAAGTGAAATGCTTCAGGCAGCCAAGGAGAAGCTTCTCTACTCAGAAAGTGATGAACCTTTTCCATCACGCAACAGACCAAGTCACTAATGAGGAGAAGGATAAAGAAGACAACAAGAGGAATAGAGAGAGTGTGGTAATATTGTATTGAGATAGATAAACTGCCATCATTGTATTTAATGTAACTAACAATCTACTGGGCCAATTCAGCACATGCAACTTCTGTGGGAGGAAAGAAATTGTAAACATCTCTGGTTGAAACCTGGCATCAGGATTGACAATGGAGAGATGAGATTACCAACATAAAAGAGGAGAAAAGGGAGCGGTGAGCAAGGATTATGAAGTAACATGTGGTTTGAAAAGTTGTGAAAGATGACAGACCGGTAATGCCCGGTAGGGAAGATGAGCAGGGTAGGTGTTGGGAAATAGTGGTAGTTCATTTTATCTTTTTTTATTTACTGAGATACAGCATGAAATAAGCCCTTCTGACCCTTCAAGCCGCACTGTCTAGAAATCCCAACCCCCCCCCCCCCCCCCGCCGCCTCCGATTTAACTCTAGCCAAATCACAGGATGGACAGACAAGAGAGAAAGAATGAAAAGGGAAAAAGCAAGGTGGGGGAAGGGCGTGTAATGATCGGAGACAGCTGCTAGAAGGAGATGAGCAGGAACACAAAATGCTGCCAGTGCTGGATTAACATAAATGAAGGAGTTGAGAATGGGAACTCAGAGATTAGTCCTGGAATAACACAGGGTCATAGTGACAGAGATTAGTCCTGGAGTCACACCAAGGGACACATTGACAGGGATTAGGGAAGAAGTAAATAATAGTTGGAACTAAATATGAGGTGGGGCTGGTACAGGGGAGAAAAGGGTTGTTCAACTTCATTGGCTGAAATCCCATTGTTCTCTCTTGACAGAGAACATGATTGGAGTGGGTTTACAGCTTTGTAAAAGTGTAGACTTTTGCAAGTTTCAAACTGCTTTTAATCAAATGTATGTTGATTAAAATTAGTTTAGTGAATTGTCAAATACACCACTGTAGCGGCGAAAGCAGACCAAACCAAAACCAAAACAATTACTACTGCTGGTAACCCTACACATCTGTTATACTTGCATGACACACCCTCACTCTAAAATTCGTTGCTCCAAAAGTCAAGGATATATATTCCAAACATGAGGAAATCTGCAGATGCTGGAAATCCAAAGCAACACACACAAAATGCTGGAGGAAATCAGCAGGACCGGCAGCATCTATGGAAAAGAGTAAACTGAAGATGTTTCAAGCCAAGACCATTCAAAGGGTCTTAGTCCAAAACATCGACTGTTTACTCTTTTCCACATATGCTGTCTGGCCTGCCAAGTTCTTACAGCATTTTGAGGATATGTATTTGATCCTTTATTAGCAATCATGCAATCTTAAAGCAATGGAAACTAAGCATAATTGAGCGTTATTGAGTGGTCAGCAAAAGATATGACCACTGTTACCCCCCACCACTACTACAAACTGCCACGAACAAAGCACAAATATGTGTCTTATTGACTTATTCCCATCACCTTTACCATGCCCCACTCATGTGACCAGTTAGCATAATAAACATGCAACAGAGAGTAAAATGCAGATGGAGAACAGGTGCATGGCTCCTACACACCAGGAAACTCACAGAGCTAACAGTATACATGGTAATAATAAATGCAATGATAAGTAGAATAAGAACACAAAACAACAAAATAGTGTAAAGACTGGAGTGCATTCTAGAATATTGGGAAAAAATATCAAAGTGACAATAATGAAATAATCACAAGAAGTAGAGTTAAGAATTCCATGAACATGGCAGCATCACTAGGAAAGAAGACAAAGGTTTATGAGCCTGTCCCCATCACAGGACTGGAGATGGAAACGACCAGTAACTTTAAATTTCTTGGTGTTATCATATCAGAAGATCTGTCCTAGGGCCAGTAAGTGCCTTCACAAAGAAAGCACAGCAGTGCCTCTGTATTCTTAGAAGTTTGCATAGATTTGGCATGTCATCTAAAATGTTAACGAACTTCAATAGATGCACAGTGGAGAGTATCCTGACAGGTTGCATCATAACCTGGTTTGCAAATACCAATGCCCTGGAATGGAAAAGTCTACAGAAAGTGGTGAATAAAGCCCAGCCCATCACAGGCAACCTCCACCACCACCTCCCCCCACCATTGAGCACATTTACAAAGAGCCCTGCCACAAGAAAGCAACATCTATCTTGAAAGACCCCCAGCATCCAGACCATGCTCTCTCTCACTATTGCCATTGGGCAGTAGGTACAGGAGCCTTAGTTCCCATGCCACGAGGTTCAGGAACAGTTACTACCCTACAATCATCAAGCTCCTGAACCAATGTGGGTAAGTTCACTCAACTCAACTCTGAACTGATTCTGCTTTCAAAGACTCTACAACTCATGTTCTCAGTATTTTATATTAATTTCATTTCCACAGTTTGTCTTCTTTTGCACATCGCTTGTTTGTCAGTCTTTGTTTTTGGATAGTTCTTCATAAATTCTATTGTATTCCTTTATTTTCCTGCAAATGCATGCAAGGAAAGAGTGGCAGAGTCCCACAGCAATTCGTGTAACACTATTACAGCACCAGTGAACTGGGTTCAATTCCATTACTGTCTGTAAATAATTTGTACATTCTCCCTGAAAGTACATGGATTTCCTCTGTGTGGTCCATTTCCTACCACATCCTAAAGATATGGGGGTTCATAGGTTAATTGGTCATATGGGTGTAATTGGGTGGCACAGTCTCATTGGGTGGAAGGGCCTGTACCTCTAAATAAAAATAAAATAAACAAATAAAATATTAAAATGAATCTCAAGTTAGCATATAGCGACATATACTTTGATAATAAATTTACTTTGAATGAGGTGACTGTTTTGGAGGACTAATAGTAGTGGGGAAGCAATTTGGACATCTGGGCTTTCAAGCTTCTGTTTCTCCTCCCAGAAAGCAGAAATGGAAAAAAGGAATGGCTAGAGTGACAGGCATCTTTAATAATGTACTGGACTTCCTGTAATGAACTGTGAAGATGGACTGGATGGAAGGAAGTGATAAGGCTGTGATGGACTGGACAGTGTTTGCACTCTCTACAGATTGCTTTCATGTCAACTCAGATTTATACCACAAGGGTTTCACATTCTTGCTTGCCCAGCTGTACTCAAAGTATCACACAGGTCAGTGGTCCGTAGCTGTGAATCATCATGTGTCCTCGGTTTTGTGTCAGTTCATCATCTCTAATTGGATCACAGCAACAAATCAAAGGGTAACTACTGGGCAAGCATGGCTTTGGATGACTTTGTGACTCATGAATCTGGTGCACACATCATGGAGACAGGGAACATTCACAAACAGAATCAGATGTCATTGTACATGAAAAGTGTTAGTGTGTGCAACATAATAACAAATCAGTGAGTAGCAATAATAATACAAAGTAAATAGTTGATGAAGAAGAGGAGGAGGAGAGGGTAGGAAAACTACAAGGAATCCTAGATCCTTCCTCTTCCCCCTCATCAAGAGCTCGCTGGACTACAAGTGTTACAGATTTCATTTGGTTAAGGAGCTTTCCCTGCAGCAATGTCACTATTTTACTCTTTGAATAGTGTTGATGGATATTTTGTGATTTCAGTCAGCTTACTTTGAAGAACACATCTGGGACATGCACACCTTGCCCATCTGCTTTATTTAGTCAGATGTTGGAAAGAAGTTTTTAATAAGGCTGAGAAAACTTCCCAGAATTGTAATTAGTGTAATATAATATTAAGCATTAGGTTTATCCTTTCAACAGATTACTTTCAAAAATAAGGTAGATTTCTATGCTATAGCAAACTTATCCAATCCACGCAAATGAAATCCCTTTTCTTCTGCCTTACACAGGTAGTATCTCCAGTACTGTACTGCACTAGTGGATACTTGTTTTCAGCAGTACATACATTCATCAACCTCCACAAACACCTTTTTTTTTTGCCCAGAATGGTCTGTCTCTCTGACAAATAAATATATTTAATGGCTGCACAGGAAATCCCAGCCTACTTAATTTACAATGATAGTGTGTTTTGTTCAGGACTGGTTATCTTCTGCTTTCTCTTTTGTTTCTAAATATCATTTCTCTTAAGTTGTGCTGTAAAAGACAGCACAGAAATATTAGACACCACTGACATCTATCAACTGTCAGCAATGATACATGAAGCTTATCATTCTTCTAAGGCTGTTTATGGAGGCAGTGATGAAATAAATATAAAGTTATCATGACATCAATTTAATTTATCAAAATACCATCTAGGAAGTTCTACTTCATTAATATCCAATGTAGCATGCTCAGTACAGGAGAAGAGCCATTTTTCTGTCCTTCATTCATCACTTGAAGGTTCAAATAAAGAATTTATGTTTATTCCAGTTCTGCAGAAATGTTGATGCCCATAGAAAACTAAATATGATAGCTTCTTCATTATTTTACAGCTAACAGCCATCTAATGAGATGTAGACTATAAAACTCTCAGCAAGACTTTAAAAATTCTGAATTATGACAAAAATTGTGATAAGGTCAATTTGTATTCTTCATACTTATCTGCAAATGTATTCATTTTCTTTTTCTGTAAAATAAGTACAGTTTATTGTTTTTATTCAATAAAGCATTCTTGGAACATTTAACATGAAAGCATCTCTTGTTACTGTAACTAATTACCAAACCCATAACAATTTGGTATTGCAGAGTGATGAAATATTTTGCACTATATTCAAGTCATAATAAAGCATTTGAAATGTAAAGAATTTGTAATGTTTCAAATAGTGACAGCCCATTTACTTAAATGCATATTAGATTTTTATTAATAACTGCTCTTCCACCTGGCTTGTTAGTAAAAGAGCAGTAATTCAACAAAAGATTCTGTCTCTAATTTTGACTATATATGATAGCTGAATGCAGATGCTGGCAGAATAAATCCTCCTTCACATCTCGCCTGATTTATTCTCATTGTCTTCAAAGGAAATACAAATGAGATAAGATGTTAAGTGGCTCTGGCTTTCTATTACTCATTTTCTATCTTTACGCAAAGTCAAATGTCATCTTGCATTTCTAACAATCCCCCTCCCTACTTCCCCCTATGGTTAATTTTCATTTCTTACTGGATGATCAAGTAAGAGCCTATATATTAAAGAATGCATCAAAGGGAGGGTGCATATTTGACTCCCTAATGGTAACAATAAGCCGACGAGAGTAATCTATTGATTTCCAGGCTGCATAACTTGACTAATGAGAACATTCAGAAGGAATTGTGATGTGTTAGTAATGGACTGGACCAACCCAAATGAGGAAAGTGCAACCTGAGGAATCTCTTTATAATGTGCTGATGGAGGAGAGGGTGAATTAGAACATTAGAATCTGTGCGTGAATTAAGGGTATTGGAGGGGAACTGATCTGTGTACTGGATGAAGTTAGAGAGGCCTTGGTGCCCTAATAATGTAGCGTATGCTGCTGCAGACAATGTTCTATGGCAGGGAAATAACTTTCACTGAAATGTTTCTGCTAGCTGCCATCTAGAAGTGAAGGCAAAACCATGATCAGGAAGGATGACATTATATTTTATTTCATCAGAGCCAAGACTATTAATAGAGAAATGATCAGTCTGCCGGAGGAGCTCACCAGGTCAGGCAGTATCTGTGGGAACTATTCAACTGATTGAATTCTTCCAGCACTTTGCTTGTTTCTCCAGATTCCTGCATCTGATATCTCTTTTGTCTCCGAGACTGTTAACAGAAGTAGATTTGCACAGATTTGAAGGATTTGCTAGTCGGAGATCGGATTAGTTAAGGAAATCTGCAAGTCCAGATGAGGAGAACAACTACTATATACGATGGTGTCAGCCCCTGAGAAGTGCAAAAGGATAAGCCAAACTGTAGACCCCCAAGAAACTAGACACGAATCATATGATAACCAACAATAGGAGGTACATGAGGTGAAGCAAAGGCCAAAAAGGAAAGGTACACCAAGGATTTTTAGGTGTTTTGAAATTGTGGTCAGTGACATGAAGGACGAATGCCAAGTATAAAGGAAAAGGTGTATGTGATATGCTTAACATGGATGGTAATTTCCTTACAAAGCTACAACATGAAAGCAACATGACAGTTCAGTATGCTGCAGTTCCTGAGTGAGTGATTTTGTATAGCATGAGTTTGAACTGGTCTCGGATGTATGCTGGGGAGGTGAACTCAAAGTATTGCTTCAGGTGTGAAAGTGTAAAAGCTATGAAGGAAGCATGATTTCCATGACAGGATCTTGACACCTGTGATTCCTCACACCTGATAGAGAAAAGTTTCATCCATAGAGCCCAAGGAAGTATCCAGAACACAGGAAATAACATGGCGATCAAGGATTACATGAAAATCGTAAGCCAGCTCATTCTTTTGAAGGAATGAGATAGGGGCAACAACTCTTTCACAACAATTTCCAAATAGACACTAGTGAAAAGATGAGTCAGACCTTGTTAGGAGATCTTCGTGTTTATCCCTGTATTAAACATCATTCACAAGCTTTAATGGCAGTTTACCACTTGTAATGGCCCTAAGGAACTAGTCACAGATAATAAGATACAGTTCACACTTCATGAGGTTTCTAGTGGGATATCAATTTGATTCCCAGTCGACATCACTTCAAGCACCGGAGAATAATAGAAAAATACAACAGATTGTAAATGGAGACGTCTGTAAAGATGTAGTCTTCTGCAATGCCCCAGTCCAAGGGATGACAAGGGGTTAAAGGATGTCATGTGCCAAGCCACATGAGTGGATGAACTCGAAGTCTTCTTGGAACAATATGAATGCTTGTCGAATCATAGTACAGAAATGTCTTCAAAGGCAACTGGAGATAGCTAAAAGAAGACATCCATGTCTACAACAGAAGCATCCAGGAACTGTAACTCTAATGAAATGGAAAAATAGTGAAGATAAAAACCTGTGTCAAACCCGATATGTTGAAAAGCAATGGTGAATTAACACTAATACCAATACTGCAGTATTGAATAAAAATAAAAGGTACAGTGAAGGACAGAATTCTTTAGTCTGTCTTGATAACTCTGATCCTTGGTTTTCCCAGGTTAAATACTCAGAGGAGGAGAAGCAAAGACAAGATGGCACCGAATAGTGACTCCTTTGTTTGCATCTTTGGAAACAGCTCTATTTCTATCTTCGATATCTCTTGTTTTGCTTTTCAAGGTTCTTTGAAGATCCTGACCGGGAACTACACTCGAGCTTTGGTTCCTTGTGGAATGGGACTCGCTCTCAGGGCCTCATGTCTGGCTGCTTTTCGATATCCAAAGGACGCGGCCTGGAAGACTAACACGCCTTCAGGGTGCTGGATTTTCGTGGCTCTGGATACGTGCTGATTCTAGGCTGCTGCCCCTGAGTGAGAAGTCATGAAAGAATACGGAACATCGGGAGCAATGGGTTAGATGCTGTGGGTTGTGTGTCCGGAGACCTGAGCCTTTCTGGGGTCAATTCTCTGGGCACAGAGCTCAGAAAATGTTATGCAACAAACTTTTAACACCGTAAATCAGTGAGTTGTTTGTTATGTCTCCCCTCTCACTGTGAAATGGGGACATCTCTTTTTCCCTTATTAGGGGGAGAGAGAGAGAGAGAGCCTGTGGTATGTCGAATTACTGGGTGAACGAGTAGTCATTGGGGTACAGCAAGTCTGTGTCTTTATTAATGCTTGGTTCATGCTTGAGTGCTCGGTGGAGGGTGATGATACTTTTTTTGCTGGTGGGGTTGGGGGGGGTCATTGCTTTGCTGCTGCTTGTGCACAGGAAGGGGGGTTTCTGAATGGGGGGCTTTGGGGTTCTAACGTTTTAAATGCCATTCATTCTTTAGGGCACTCCTCTGTTTTTGTGAAGAAAAAGGATTTCTGGATGTATATTGTATACATTTCTCTGACATTAAATGTACTTATTGAAACCTATTGAAAATGGTGTAGACAATCCTACCTTAGAGAAAGGGAATCCTTCTCAGGAAGATCACCAAAGATACTTGCTTGGTAAAAGCTGATGAGGAGATACCAAGACTGCTTAAAGAATGTCATCCTTCACTGTAGGCTTTATTCTTATTCAATTATGTATGATGAGTGTTAGTTTGAATAACTAGTTTTTTTTGGAATCTTAGAGTAGCATACAGAGGTTGTGACCACTGGGAAAAGAAATTGTTAACTTATACTCAAGGATGCTTACAATGACTGCTGTAAAATCCTTTGATATTTTTACTTTTGTTTAGCATCATTGGCCTATCTCTTCCTGCCATATACAGATGAAGTCTACATATAAAAGGGATAAAAGAGGTGTTCTCTCAATGAACTAGTCATGCAAGATACCAAGACACCTTTGCCTTTAAATAAACTTGCATACTCTAAGTCAGCAGTTCCCAAAGTGGACAATATCCTCTCACTGGGGTCTGTCGGAAATACCAAGGGAGCAATAAAGGTAATGAAGGCAGTGGCGGGTGGATGCACTCGGTAGAAAGGGGGCAGCTGAGGGATTACAGGTACAATTTTAAAAATTTGATTACAGGCACAATTTAAGACACTAAGCATTTGATTCTTAGTGTCTCATAACAGATTACAGTGATCACATCATCGTCCCATCACTTACTAACCCACCATTCTCTCAGATTTTGTTTGAAGTGCAGTATATTTGTTGAAAAACAATATGATACTTCTGTATTTGGCATATCATAAGAAATCTAGATTGAAGAAATTGTATTATTTCCCAGACTGGTCCATCATATTTTTGCCATTCATTATTGTAGTACAGTGTTAGCTAGTACGATTCTCATAATCTAATTGAATGAATAGGGTTTTGGAAATCAATGGAGTAAAATTCTGAATTTTCTCATTTTAGTGGTCTTGATTGCAATTCTCTAGCCCACAGCCTAACTGAGATATTGCTGCTTCTCTTTATGTACCTTCAGCCATAGCTCGGGTTTTGCCTGATCTAGGGTGATATCATAATGTTCCTCATTATTGATCACAGCATTTGAGGTTGGACTTAAACAATAGGCAACTGCTGCAGTTGTTAATCCACAAAGAAAATGGCAGAAGCTGATCAAACCGAAAAGAAGTGTAGACAGTATAGTTCAACTATCTGAAATATGGACTTATACCAGCACCAAACAACCAACAGCAGCTAATATGTCTGTTGTGTGAATAGATTTTCAAATAATGCAATGGAACTATCTAGGCTTCTGGAACATTTGATGAGAATATGATCTGATAAAGCAAACAAGAATGGCTTATTTTCAGTCGCTTTGTGAAAACTATCAGAAAAGGAAAAAAACATGAAAACATGTTTGCCAGCACTTCACAACAAAACAGTGATGGTTTCCATGTTTCATTCAGCATTTCATTGCTCAATGCTAAATCTAGAAAGTCCCATAAAATTGGAGAAGAACTGATTCTGTTAGCAGTAAGGGAGGTTCTGAGTACAGTTTTGCATAAGTTACCAGATCAAATAATCAAAGCAATTCCGTTCAGCCAACTCAATGATGTTCGAGGATGAATAGAAGAAATGCCTGAGAATGTGAAAGACACATAGTGCAACATGTTTAGGACAACAGAATTTGCTCTGCAGTTGGATTAGTCAACTTTGCCAGGCAACAAATCTTTGCTTCATGGCTATGATTGCTTCATAAAAGATGAAAGCCAGGCCCAAGAGTTGCTATATGCAAAGAGCGAATCAATATTGCAAAGCGAAGGATATTCTGCTCTCCAATGATGGGACACCAGTGTGGGTTGCTAATTTCTTGAAAAAATTTGTACTTAAAATATTTAGCATTCATGGACAACATCTTGTCACAAAAGTGATTGGCTTTATAAATTAGTAAATATAGCTATCATAAAGGTAAATAAAATGAAGTCCTGTGCTCTCAGTTCTCAACTTGTTGATAACCTTGTACTGGGAGTGCTTACTGTTACACACAAAAGTCAAATGGCTCCCAAGTTAAACTGTCTGAGTTGCTTTTATGCACTTTTTGATACTGTAATAAAATTCTTTGAAGGCTTGAATGCTTCATTCACAACTCAAGAATATTATGCATGACAATGCTTATTTGTCAGAATTATTTGCAAAGTTTAATGAGATCAATCTTTAATTGCAGGGAAATTATTTCTCTTTTTGTGCAGCAGGAGGTATTTGTGTGTTGATGTGCCTGTTCTATTTTTGTTCATTTTTGTGTTGGGAGAGGGCATTTTGGAGGTTGATGATCGTGCTGCCTTTCTTTTCTTTCTTGGTTTCGTGGCTACCCAAAGAAGACTTCCAATTTGTATACTTTGATAATAAATGTACCTTTGAACCTTTGAATCTTATTAAAGTCGAATGAGTTATCTCCACATTTCTGTCGCAGTCAATTCTACTTAGGTGCGACACCAACCGTCGCAACCTTTTCCAATTTCCGAGCCTCTCTGAGTTGGAAGAGAAAGAAAGAATACCAGATGATGATGTTCAAGTATACTGTGCCCATTTAGGTGAGCTGCATAAAGATATATCAGAATGATTTCAGGATCTATCCAAATTCCAGATTGAGTAATAAATCCATTCCTGAACACTTATAAAGAGGAAAGATGGACAAAGAACAGTGCAGAAAAGATTTACGGGGCTTAATGTCAGGACTCAAATGATTGTTATAAGGAGACTTGGGTAGGCCAGGGCTTAAATCCTGAATGATCTTGTCTAGGCGTGACATGGGCAGATGGGAATATCTTAGAGCAGCATCTTGTTAGCATGGTTGAAAGGGCCAAAGAGCTTGTTTCTGTGCTCTATGTCTCAATAACCTCTCCAAGTTCTACCACTTGCCAACACTCGAGGGACAACTAATAGTAGCCAATTAACCTAGCAATAAGTATGTCCTTGAGATGTGGGAGGAAGCTTGTGCATGCAGATGAAAACCACACAGTCACAGGAGGAATGTGCACACTCCACACAGATACTAGCAGAAGACAGGATCTCCGGCACTTTAGACAGCAGTTCTATTAACTATGCCAATCTGTTGCCAAAGTGTTGGTGTGCTGAGAGACAGACAACACTTCTAGTTTCCAACACTGGATGCTTGATTAGTATCACCCCCTTCATCATACTCCTTCTACGCCCGCCACCTCTGGCAAATCTGCAGCGTAGAAGTGCCCTGGGCAAGACAGAACTCTATTAAAGACAATCAGTGTCAGAACCCCATGTGCACAACTATTTTTCAATCATTCTATCAAAATATTTTTCACTTATCTGATCAAGTTACTTTTAAGAACCCTAAAAAGCATGTTATTTTTGAGTGCATTATGTTGAACTGACAGATTGTTCATCAGATACCGAAGAGGGTGTTGTTTGCTATCGCCAGCTGTCACAGTAAGGGCTGTAACATTTGCTATTAAGTGGCATGCAACCCAGTGATGTATGAGGAGTGGAGCTTAAATCAGTGGGAGGTGTTTGGAAAGAGCACAAATAGTTTACTTAGCCACATTTAATCTTTTTAAAATTTCTGTGATGACTTTGAGCCTGTATTCTGGCGGCAGGTTTATCTTTACTTGTTCCATGAAGAATGTTATTTAGAACAATATTTCCATACTTTTACTTACCAAGAGTTGTGTTGTACTATTGGAACTGAATGTTGGTGCAGTTGTTTGAAGTGTACGATTTGACCTCAATATTTCAATCACATGGTGTATTATTATTTATAACATGTAAATGCATTCTTAATTTTTAATAATGTTTTTGGAAATATATAAATCAATAAGTGCTTTATGTCTTAGTATTTCTTCAAGATGAACTGAAATTAAAACAGTTGGTGGAGAATAATCAGTCATGCATTATCTCACCAGATTAAAGGATTCAAACCGGAGATTTTTTTCTAAATTTGTTATTATCTAGCTTGGTTTAGGATTACCTTGATCTCAGTAACTCTGTGATGAGTAATAAAGCAAAAGAGGATAGATACATTTCTTCAACAGAGATATCCAAGAACTGTGATCACCACGAATTGGAGATACAGTGTAGATGAAACCTCCATCATTGGAGTAATAGAGTAATAAAGCTGAGCAATAAATTAACTCCAGTATCAAAAGCATTCATGAATGGCAAGCAGTGGTGGAAAGATAGAGCTAGTACTTGACAGGGAAAATGTTAGACCTATCAGAATGGAAACTATACATCTGTGCCAGAAAAATACAAGCAATCTGCATCTATAACAAAATACACGTAAGTGACCGTAGATTAAATAATTATCAAAACTGTAATGGAATCTTTACCTCTTGAAATTAAAAAAAAAACTGTTCTCTGATAAAGATTTCATTGTGGCTACCACCTGCTAACATTCATGAAGCCAACAAATCATCCTGTAATCTCAGCATTTATGAGCTATGTCTTTCACTTCGTAAACCATGTATCAACTGATACATTTGAAATATTCTTCCATGGAAGCTTAATATCCTCGCAGGATATTGGCATAATAGGAGCTTAAAACTTGAATTAATGCTTCCAATAACTCTGTGCTTGGACTTGGTAAAATGAAACAGGCTCTTGAGCCCATTAAGTCTGTACTGACCATAAAGTATCATATACACTAATCTTACATGAATAGCAATTTATTTTCCACAAATTCCCATCATTTCTCTACCTATTTTACCTCTCAGCTACACACTTAAAGCAATTTTGATGACTTGTTAACATGCCCTATATCCAAATTCTTTTAATCTAATGGTTCCAGGATGGCTTGTCTTTATAAAATTAATATTGCTTCAACAACTAGAAAACATGATAGATAGCAAGTGCAGGAATTTCATGAGAAATTCCAAAGCTTGACCCCACAGCAAGGTAAATACCAACTTAGATCAAAACTCCAATTTGTTAGCTATAAATTATATTTTATTGTATACTTGCTGTTCAATATAGTGAAAGTTAAATTTTAGTCTTCATTGTATTAAAATTCCCCACTTTATGATCAACCAGAATAATAGAATATTATGGATTGTCCAAAGTCTCTGTGTTATTATCTCTAAAACAAATGAAAAGATTTTGCTCTTGTACAATAAATTAATTACGTATCAGTTAGTCTCATTTCTAGCAGAATTAAATTCATCATTCAGAATTTGTCCACTCGCCAACTTCATAAATTAAGAAATCTTTCATTATTGGGATGTGTTAGCTTTGGATTAGCAATAGACAAGATGAACAACTTAAGCCAAAATCGCCAAAGGAGCAAATGGTTTGTAAGGACGCCAAACATGTTTAAATGAGCATATGTAGCTGAATTCAGTACTGTAATTCATATTGATATCATTAATTGCAGCACACTCCAACTGACTATTAGAGAGTCCTGGAAGCTCCCTAAATAATAATCTGCTTTAATAGTATTAGAGGAGTTCAGATGTTGCAGAGTTGCTTTTGATTATCAGCAGATTATAGTCAGGCAATCAGTCACATAAAGAAGTTTCCTCTCAAAAGATTCAGCATGTTTTCATGTTTGTTATTTTTTGTTTCATGGAACAAACTGCAAAGCTTTGAAACTGCATTCACAGAGAGCTTGTTGCTAGTGTGTGTGGGAGAGTCATTAGGCCTTCATATCACCAGATTGAAGACTGAGCAAGTGCTGGACAGAACTGGAATGCAAAAATAATTTTTACCTGAGAGTTCTACAATCCTATTTCATCCAGTGAAAATCAGCCCATTTTTCTCCTTTGTATTTAGTATAAAGTAAAATAGAGAAATGGGGAACATCAGAACTAGATGTGAGGGAAACCAGTCACAAAAGCCAATGTAAAATATTATAGAACACAAGGAGTTGTAATTATCCTCTCTCTCTGGGAAATGGTCATTCATTGGCTATCGTATGGCATAGATGGTACTCTGTACATAGATGGTACAAAGACAGGTGTGAGAAAAACGGGCCCGAAGGATCACTGGGAACCTGAGTCACCCCAACAACAATTTATTCCAGCTGCTACAATCCAGGAAATGGTACTGCAGCATAAACACCAGGACTGGGACAGCTTCTTCCACCAGGCCATCAGACTGATTAACTCACATTGATTTGAGTGTATTTCTATGTTACATTGACTGTTCTATTTATTATAAATTATTATAAATTACTATGATTGTGCATTGCACATTTAGACAAAGACGCAACAAAGATTTTTACGCCTCATGTATGTGAAGGATGTAAGAAAAAAAGTCAATTCAATTGTACTTCATCAGTCTAAACTGAATGTTATCTATATTTACTTGCATGGATACTCGGGCCTCTTCATCACATAGGATATTGCAAAAGGAATTTAAAATGATGTGATTACCAGCAGACATCCCTTCTCATATTTGGCAAGCTAAGTGTTCTGCTCTGTTCATATTTCACATCTGTTCAAAATTATTTCTACTTTGGTGTGAAGATGGGTACCAAAAGGGGCAAGTAAATCTCCTACAATCCAATTGTCATCAGTAAGCTAACTGTGTTTGATGGCCACCATTTCTGAGCTATTGGTGGACGGAGGGTCAACAAAGAAGTTGCCTACTGTGATCAAAATTAGAACACTATGCTCCTATGCCTTTGGATTGTAAAGTTTGGTCATCAGCAATCGCACCACCAATATAGATGCTGCATGACCCACTGAGTTCTTGCACTGTCTTTTTGCTCCGGGTTCCAGCCTTTGCAATGCCCTGCATTTACATCACACCATCTTGCTTTTTGCTCAAATGTATTCCAAACAATGGATATTTTTGCTGGTTGCTGTTTTACTAGGGGTTCACTATACCACTCCTGATTTTACACTCAGTCTCTTTTGCCCGCATCTACAGTACTTAACTGATTCATAATATCACATGGAGTGAATCAAATGAACTGAAGACTTTGATGATTGGGATTGCCAGAGGAATTTGAAATGGATCATTAAGTTAGTGCTTTTGGATGAAAATGTAAATAATTTAGCTTTGTCTTTGGCATGGAAATGTTGAGCTTTTTAATCCTTGAATATATTGTTGAGGTTGTATCATCTCACTTGATTTGTTCTCTAGTGTACAACATTTCATGACTAGATGAGGCAAGTGGATTTTTTCAAAGATCAAAGTTCAAAGTAAAATTATTATACAAGTAGATATAATAGGCATCCGTTAGTCTCATGAAACCATAGATTTGCACCTTGGAAAGTTTCCAGGGCACAGGCCTGGGCAAGGTTGTATGGAAGACCAGCAGTTGCCCATGCTGCAAGTCTCCCCTCTCCATGCCACCGATGTTGTCTAAGGGAAGGGCATTAGGACCCATACAGCTTGGCACTGGTACATATATGTCACTATATACTATCCAGATATTTATTTTCTTGTGGGCTTTTACAGTAACTACAAAGAAGCACAAAAGAATCAATTAAAAAAAGCACAAAGACGGTCTAAAAACCAATGTACAAAGGACAACAAATTATACAACTACAAAAAAGAAATGAAATAAGTAAACAAGCAATAAATATCAAGAACGTGAGTTGCCGAGTCCTTAAAAGTGTGTGCATAGGTTGTGGTATCATTTCAGTGTTCAGGTGAGCGAAGTTATCCACTCTGGTTTAGGAACTTGGTTGTTGAGGGGTAATAACTGTTCCTGAACCTGATGGTATGGGACCTAATGCTCCTGTACCTCCTTCCAGATGGCAGCTGCAGAAGAGAGCATGGTAAAAGGATCTCTGAGCTCTGCCTGTACCATGCTGCTTTTGATGTAAGTTTGCACCCAGTCCCTTGTTGTTGCTCCACCAGATTTTCAGATGTGTCTGGAGCCATTCCTGGCATGCTCTTTGACACCTCATTGAAACAGATTTTTTCCCTTGTATGACGATAACACTAAAGAGAAGGATTGTCCAGACTGCTCATTAGAACGCAATATAAGTAGTCCATGCTTAATGATGCATAGTCTAACAAAGACTATATGTTTCTATATCTACTTTCCTCTTGGATATAGACTACTTTGCCCATTGAGTTTATGGTAGCTCATTGAACAATACCATTACCCCACTAAATATCCTTGTTGCTTATTCTCACAATATTTGCATCAATACCCATGATTAGACTAATTATATTCACCATAGATAATTTACAGTGGCTAATTAACATACCCACATGTAATTTGGATGTGGAAGCAAACCTATATGGTCACAGAGTAGATGTGGAAATTCTTCGAAGATAGCTACTGGATCTGTGAAGCTGTAATGTAGCAGCTCTGATAGCTTTCTATTGTGCTGCCCTTTGATGCCTCGCTTTGATCTGCTCAATCTATTTTCACAATCCCTGGGATAGGAGTGTTAGAGAGGCTAGACAGTTTAGGTTGGGGAAGAAACACGAGACCACAGATGCAGGAATCTAGAGCAACTATCTGATGGAGAAATCCAATGGATTGAGCAGCATCTGCGGGTTGGAGGGGAGGAACCTTTGATGCATTGGGTCAAAACACTCCATTCAATGAAGGATTTTGACCTGAAACATCAATAGTTTCCTTTCCCCTTACAAATGCTGCTTGACACACTGAGTTCTCCTCGCAGATTTTTTGTTGTTCCAGCTTGGGTCTGCACTCCTTGGAATTGAGAACTATAAGGGGTGAATTTATTCAAATATAAGACCCTAAGGGGGCTTGAGAGAGTAGATATTCAGATGTTCCACCAGTGAGTGAGTCATGAACAAAGAGATGCAGCTGCAAATTAAAGGGGCAGTCATTTAATACTGAAGTGTGTGAAAATCTCCACTCTCAAAGGTAGTGAATCTCTGGAATTCTCAGCTCCTGATGGTGCTGGAGGTCATGCCATTAGATACTATATATGATTGCTGCCGAGGTTTAATGCATCTCAATTCTCAATGAAGATTTTTAGCCCTATATTAACTGTCTTTTAAGACAAGGCAGGCTCATATTAGAGATGTGAGCTCCAAGGTAAGGGAGCATGGAAGAAACCTCACCTTCTCAGTTTCAGATAGATTTGGTCCACGGTTTATTTCAAAATGTTATTTCCAACAGTCACCTTTACAAATTTCTAGTGAAAAACATACCTACATGTTTCACTGATACAACACTAAATCCCTCACAGTAAGCTTGCTACACATTCTGGTTTCCAACTTGTTATGTGACTGTTATCCTCTTATGTAGTAGGTCTAGAAAGGGGTATCGTTTATTATTCCTCGCAACAATGAGATGCTTTTTTTCTTTTCCTTAAGTGCTTTCCTTTTGATTTCCATAAACCTGCTGTGCTTTATCCCCCAGCTTGTTCCATGAGGATTTGAAATAATTGATATCTAAGTAAGTCACATGTTAAATATTTTATGGTGTGCTGTATCCATTCGGGTTTGTAATTTACTTACAAGTAATGACATGTACTGTGTACATTTAGGAATTATAGTAATGGGAGCACAGTTCAGACACAGGGTCTATCGAGTGTGTTATTAACGAGTAAGATCAAGGTATAATGCATACAAAGAACAAAAAAAAACCTGAAATTGCTGATAAAATAAAATAAAAAGCACTAAGTACTGGCAATACTTATACTGGAGAATATGCTATCTAACCTCTTAAATTCAGAATGTTCTGTTTTTTGTTATAAGAAAGTGGTGTACTCAGACGCAGCAGTTACTAGGGGTCAACCAAAGGTGTTATTATCTTTTTTTAAATATGATTTTTTACAATTGCAAGACCCCCCCAGCTGGATGTTAGGTACTTAAAGTACTGTAGGTCTACCCCATCAGTGAGTCCGAAGTGCTGGAGCACAAAGGCGGTGTGCCTAACAGCATGTGATCATCTTAGTTGCTTTTCTTATGATCTCAAGACCCTGTTGGGCATTGTTAATGTGGAATGCTGCAAGTCCGATTCACTGATTTATTGGCAGTGGGCAGGGGCGGACAGCAGGGGAGCTGCATGGCCTCAGTTCTCGTGAGGATTAAGCCTCAAGCCCCAGTATCAACTATTTACAGCCACCCAGGAGAGAGGTGTCGGAGACAGTGCACTCCACTGGTGGTCGTCCAAGCTGGAGTTGGCAATGCCTCCTAGTGTTTGCTTGCCAGAAGGCAAGATGTATTATTTTCAACTGCAGCCTGCTGCAGCATTCATGGACTCAGGTTCTTGGACTACCTGTTTTCTGTGATATCTCATGTGTTATATGTGCCTTGTGCTGTGTTTTACTGTTGCTACTGTGTTTTGCACCTTGGCCCCCGAGTAATGCTGTTTCGTTTGGCTATATTCAACCATACCCATGAACTTGAAATTAGTCTAGTCTGTTATATTCCTTTATTACGTAATACTATTTATATCCAAAGATGTATTGATCTCAAGCATGATTGAACTTGTCAATTTTGCTACAAGAACACTCTGGGATAGAGAACACCAAGAACTCATAAACTTTGAGTGAAGATATTCCTCCTTATCCTCTTATCCCCTACTTCTCTCTCATTTTATGCAAATTAGACTCTCAATATCTGTCGTGTAATAACGTCCAAAAATATGGTACAAATAACAAAATTAAACGCTGATATTGGAAATCTCACACAAATCCGGAGAAACACTCAACAGGTCAGGCAGAAGAACAACCAATTACTAGTTCAGGTCTTGGACATTTTGTCCCTTGGTTTTGTTCTGTCAAGCATTTTACATTTCTGAATGAGCTAACCTTTTGTTCTTCAATAATCTAAAGAATATACACTCAGTGGTCACTTTATTATGTACCTCTTGTACCTAATAGTGGCCACTGAGTGTATGTTCATGGTCTTCTGCTGCTGTAGCCAATCCCACTTTGAGGTACAACGTGCTGTGTGCTCAGAGTTGCCCTTCTGCACACCACTGTGGTATCGCGTGGTTATTTAAATTACAGTCGCCTTTCTGCTAGCTTGATGAGCCTGACCATTCTCCTCAGACCTCTCTCATTAACAAGGCATTTTTGCCCATCGAACTGCTGCTCACTGGATGTTTTTCTTTGTTTTTGTTTTCCTTCTCTGTAACCTCCAGAAGCTATTGTTCATGGAAATCCCAGAATATCAACAGTTTCTGAGATGCTCAAACCACTTTGTCTGGCATCAACAATCATTCTACGGTCAGAGTCACTTGGACTTTCTTCCCCATTCTGATGTTTGTCCGAATAACAGCTGATCCCCTTGACCATGTCTGCATGCTTTTATGTATTGAGTTGCTGCCACACGATCGGCTGACTGACAAGCAGCTGTACAGGTGTACCTAATAAAGTGCCCACTGAGTACATATATACTTCCAATTTTTTTTCTGTATGGAAAATACGAGGGGTGATTAATATGTTTGTGGCCTAAGGTAGAAGGAGTCAATTTTAGAAAACCTAGCACATTTATTTTTCAACATAGTCCCCTCCTACATTCACACACTTAGTCCACCGGTCGTGGAACATACGGATCTTGGACCTCCAGAAATTGTCCACAGACGGGTGATTGATAAGTTCGTGTCCTAAGGTAGAAAGAGATGAGTTACACAGCTCTCTTTACATGCACATGCAGTTCAACTCCTTGAGTGATTATGCAGAAAGTTTGAAGTTAATAACTCATCTCCTTCTACCTCAGGCCAGAAACTTAGCAATTACCCCTGATGAGTTATTAACTTCAAACTTCTTGCATAATCACTCAAAGGGTTGAACTGCTTGTGCATGTAAAAAGAGCTGTATACCTCATCTCCTTCCATCTTAGGCTACGAACTTATCAATCACTCCTCGTGTATCTTAGAAATATGCCCTTCCTCATGTATTAAGTACAAAGTTTTGCACTGGTTTCCAGGGTGGTTCTGCCAGACCTCTAAACACTTACAATGTCAAATGCTCATCCAAAAATTATTTCAGGAGTTTGGCCTTGACCATGCTTTCAGCCAGAGATTTTCAAGCCTCCACTGCCTTCTGTGTAAAATCACTCTTCTGCCTCTAACCTTCAGTCAAATAAAATACTGTTTGTCAGATAAATACTATACCTGCCAGCTAGTGACTATTCTCTTCCATTCTTAGGATGTTGTACACTCAGTTAAATCATCTCAGTTTATTCTCTACCAGTGAAAATTACCTAGCTTACCTAATCTTTCACTATCCTTGCAATCCTCCAAGACTGGCAACATCCTCATAAGTCCACCTTTCTGGTGCTGTGATATGTGTTCTGTGATGTGGAACTAATAGAAATGGGCAAGTAATGGGTGCAGCGCACTTATCTTGCTTGGAATGAGGATTAGGCTGGGCAGCTCTTTGACATCTGTCAAAGATGAAATGGACCAAAATCCTTTCTTTTCTGTGTTGGATTTACCAAAGTGATTTCTCTTTCATAAACTTATCTTGATCCAGCTTAATTGCACTTGTTATTGTTGGTTTTGTTCCTCATAATTGCAATTTTTCTGTCAAAATATGTATTTTTAAACGTTCCAGTTCTTGTAAAAAAATCTATATGGTTCCTCATTGCTTCTGCTTTATCAGTATTTCCTATACATTCTTACTAGAAGTTATTAAATGCAAGGCATATTCTGCCTTTGTACCTGAAGTTATTTGGATAGCACTTCTAAAGAAAATGTGATTTATCACCTTCAATGTTATTTTGTTTTATTTCATCCAGATGTGCTGGAGATCCGATGGCTTCACATTTCCAGCAAATCTGTAAGCTCAGGGCAATAGAAGATGAATGATTAATTGAATGTATTACATTGTTATTGTAGTGTTGCATTGCCTTACTTGAATGAAATAGCTAAATCCCTTCTCCAAGTCTGCATGTTCACTGAACATGCATAAAAAGTTCTGCTGGTATATCTGTACAGATATTCTAAACAGCTGATTCCCTTTTGGCTATGTGATTGTATAGATTATATTGTGAATTTTGATAGTAAATATCCCGCACAGATCTTTCTGCAGGACTGCAGGACTGCAGAAGGGTCTCAGCCCAAAGCGTCGACTATACTCTTTTCCATAAGTGCGGCCTGGCCTGCTGAGTTCTTCCAGCATCTTGTGTCCATCTATCCACGGCCTCCTCTACTGTCAAGATGAAGCCACACTCAGGTTGGAGGAACAACACCTTATATTCCGTCTGGGTAGCCTCCAACCTGATGGCATGAACATTGACTTCTCAAACTTCCGCTAATGCCCCACCTTCCCCTCGTACCCCATCCATTATTTATTTATATACACACATTCTTTTTCTCTCTCTCCTTTTCCTTCCTCTGTCCCCCTCACTATACCCCTTGCTCATCCTCTGTTTTTTTCCCCCCTCCCCCTTTTCTATTTCTCTAGGCCTCCTGTCCATTGATCCTCTCATATCCCTTTTGCCTATCAACTGTCCAGCTCTTGGCTCCATCCCTCCCCCTCCTGTCTTCTCCTATCATTTCAGATCTCCCCCTCCCCCTCCAACTTTCAAATCTCTTACTAGCTCCTCTTTCAGTTAGTCCTGACGAATGGTCTCGGCCCGAAATGTCGACTGTACCTCTTCCTAGAGATGCTGCCTGGCCTGCTGCGTTCACCAGCAACTTTTATGTGTGTTGCTTGAAATTCCAGCATCTGCAGAATTCCTCGTGTTTGTGCTAATGAAGGGGTAAGTTCAAAAGAGATGTGTGGCGAAACTCGTGGCCAACAGAGTGAATTTATAGATAGATACTTTATTGATCCTAAAGGAAATTGCAATGTCACAATAGCATTACAAGTGCATGGATATATAAATATTAGAAGAGAAATAAGAAAGAATAAAAATAATTTACCTTAAAAATAAGATGCACAAAATTTACAAGACAAAGATTACAAGACCACTTCCCCAGAGATGGGTTGATTCATTATAGAACCTGATGGCCAAGGGTAAGAATGGCCTCATATAGCGCTCTTTGGAGCAGAACAGTGCTCCTCTGTTCAGCCAAGGTGGATTGCAGGGTGTGAGAAACATTGTGCAGAATTGCCAGGATATTGCAGAGGATCCTTTGTTCTACACAACCTTCAAAATGTTCAGTTAGACACCTGTAACAGAGCCAGCCTTTCTAATCAGTATATTAAATTTGAGTGGCATCGCCCATGTTGACACCATTGTCCCTGCACATCACCACATAGGAGATTGTACTGGCGACAACAGACTGGTAGAGCATGTGAAGGAGAGGCCTGCATATTCCAAAGGACCTCAGTTTCCTCAGGAAGTAGAGGTGACTCTGGCCCTTCTTGTACACAGCCTCTGTATTAGTGCTCCACTTATGTCTGTCATCCAGGTTATAGTCATAGTCATACTTTATTGATCCCGAGGGAAATTGGTTTTCGTTACAGTTGCACCATAAATATTTAAATAGTAATAAACCATACATAATTAAATAGTAATATGTAAATTAAGCCAGGAAATAAGTCCAGGACCAGCCTATTGGCTCAGGATGTCTGACCCTCCAAAGGAGGAGTTGTAAAGTTTGATGGCCACAGGCAGGAATGACTTCCTATGACGCTCTGTGTTGCATCTTGATGGAATGAATCTCTGGCTGAATGTACTCCTGTGTCCAACCATTACATTATGTAGTGGATGGGAGACATCGTCCAAGATGGCATGCAACTTGGACAGCATCCTCTTTTCAGACACCACCGTCAGAGAGTCCAGTTCCATCCCCACAACATCACTGGCCTTACGAATGAGTTTGTTGATTCTGTTGGTTTCTGCTACCCTCAGCCTGCGGCCCCAGCACACAACAGCAAACATGTTCGCACTGGCCACCACAGACTCGTAGAACATCCTCAGCATCGTCCGACAGATGTTAAAGGACCTCAGTCTCCTCAGGAAGTAGAGACGTAGGAAATAGGAAATAGCCTGGGGTGCACCCCAGGCTACTTGTAGGTCCTCACCACATCTACGTCTTCACAATCAATAGTAACTGGGAGCAGTGCAGGCTTAGTGTTCCTAAAGTCCATCACCATCTCTTTTGTCTTACTGAAGGTGGATATGTAGTGGAGGCAAATAAGTTAGAGGTGTTTAAGAGGCCCTATAATAGGCACATGAATGCACAGAGAATGGAGGGATATGGACATTGTGTAGGCAGAAGGAGTTAATTAAGTTAAGTGTTTAATTATCTTGGCACAACTTCATGGACCAAAGGGCCTTTTCCTGTGTTATGTTCTATGTTTGATAAAAACTTGGATAAATGGCTTGATTGCACAACCTGACACTGTAAGAAACAATATAACATTGTTAAAGTAGTTACAGCAGTGAAAGCAGATGAATTTAGTTTCTCTGAGTCCAGGGTCAATCACTTGAATTCCATTCTCAATGAAGTACTGCATTTAGACATTGCATCTTCTTATGGTGAATTCAGAGAAAGTAAGTAGAAAGAATAATAACTACAGAAAGTAGAAACATTCAGAAAATAAAATGGCTTTTAAGATTAAAAAGAAGTTAACATTTCAGCTTGTTGATCTAAAGAAGATTTTCTCCTAAAGATTAACTTTATTTGACACATGTACATTGAAACATCGAAATCATACAGTGAAATGCATCATTTTCCATCGACAAACAACACAGCCCAAGGATTGTGCTGGGGGCAGACTGCCAGTATCATTATGCTTTTAGCACCATCATCAAACTCGTCACTAGCCCTAACTATCTGTCTTCGGATTGTGGGAGGAAGCAGGAACACCCAGAATAAACCCGCACAGAAATTAAGAAAATGTACAAACTCTTTACAGACAGCAGCAGGAATAAAAATCTTATTGGTGATCACTGGCAATGTAAAGCAATTGTGCTAATGGAACCAGTTTGATAATCAACAGTACAGGAACAAGGAAACTAAGTTTTGGTGTTGGTATGATAGGGGAAGACAAACTACAGAGATGGTCTATGATTGGAGGAATTAGTAAACAAAAGGAATTGTGGTATAATTTAAAAATACTGTAGATGGTGATGAGAAGCTAACCAGTGAACATAGAATGAATTCTAGCTGAGGTACAAAATGATAAAGGCATCTAACTTTCAGTAAAGCACTGATATCTGGAAAAACTGTGTGAAAAGAAAGACTTGCATTTCTATAACATCTTTCATATTGCTAACAGAACAAGTTCCAGTCAATGAAGTGGTCTTAAAATGTGATCATTGTAATGTGAGAAAGACAGCTACATTATCCCACAAACAATAATGTGATAATGCCCAGATAACTTGTTTTAACATTGTGGACTGAATGATTATTTCACTTGCAAAATAATGCCGTGGGAACTTTTATGCTCACCTGAGAAGAAAATGGAACTTAGATTAATGTCTCATCCAACAGAATATATCTTTGAATTCTGCTTTTGAAGTTGTCATATCACATGTTTAGTGTATATGATAGTGGAAAAAAATGAATAAGCAACTTGTCCTTTGTTGAACAGTTCTGCTTGTTTCCTAATTTATCCTTACATTTTGCAGTGCTGATGAAAAATCATTAGCCTGATAGGATTGTGTTGTTTGAATTGTCAAGTTCTTCCACCTTGTTGTTTTTAATTTCAAATCTCCAGTGTTTTGCAGTGTGATAGCCAAGAGGTTATCACTGAGCTACTGATTTTCTTTCCTATTGCCACCAGGAAGGGTTACTGGAGATCTGGGAACAGGTGAAGGTGCAGTTCTCTTTTTGCTTGCCAAGCTCGTCTCTGTGAGAAGCAAAGAAAAATTAAAAATGTCTCCCTCTCCAAGAAAATATCAAGGTTAAGCACTCTTCTTGTAACATTGTCAATCCTGTGGGATAGAGAATTCTATGGTATAGAGTTTAACTGTATATTAAGTGTATGCGATGGAGTAAATAGTCATTTGGATTAGTTTACTACTATAGAAAAGATAACTGTGATATTGGAAACTCAAAAGCTGGAAAAGACTTGTGTGTGTATATAGCACCTTTCATATCCCATTTAGTACATCCTAAAGTGTTTAGTCAATGACGTATGTTTTGAAATCAAGCCACTGCTTAAATAGATGAAATTCTGCATGAAATTTGAACAGAGCAAGTTCCCATAAGGAACAGTGTAATAAAGACCAGATTGTCTGCTTTTTGTAAACCACATTGACCAAACATGATAATATTTTGAATTTAATTGTTGCTTGAAGTTTATCATAGCAGAAAACAAGAGCAGAGATCTGTATTTGGAACTATTTCAATATCTGCAGAATTGGCAGAGTTCAAGAATACAGCTCCAATATAAAATAAAAGAGAATTAAAGGAAAGAATGATTATTTTCATTTAATTTTGTCAGTCAAGGTCACCCCAAACTGAGTAAAATGGGGAAAATAAGTGGCTTTCTGTAGATGGGCTCATGAAGACACAATGGATTTGCTTACTAGTGATTGCTACAATTCACAAGCAAGGAGAATAGGACAAGGAAGAACTGCTTTGATAGAAATGGTTCACTCAGTTCCACTTTATTACATACCTCCTGATAAGAGGCAGATCCACTTCAAGGTTTGATGCGTTGTGCATTCAGAGATTCTCTTCTGCATAACACTGTAGTAACAGGTGGTTATTTGAGTTACTGTCAACCCTTCTCATCAGCTTCAACCAGCAAGGCTATTGTCCTCTGACATCTCTCATTAACAAGATGTTTTTACCCACAGAAATGCCACTCACAGGATTTTTTTGTTTTGCACACCATTGTCTATAAACTCTAGAGGCTGTTGTGGATGAAAATCCCAGGGAATCAGCAGTTTCTGAGATACTCAAACCATCTCAACTGGCACCAACACTCATTCCATAGTTACAGTCACTTAGATCACATTCCTTCCCCATTCTGATGTTCGGTCAGATCAACAACTGAACCATTTCTGCACACTTTTATGCTTTGAGTTGCTGCCACTTGATTGCCTGATTAGATATTGCATTAATTAGCAGGTGTACAGGTGTACAAAATATTGTCCACTGAGTATAAATCTAACAATAATTGTTGCTTTAAGGACATTACTCTTTTAAGGATTGTGTCACTTGGCTCTTTGGTTTCTGGGCTACAACAATACTTATAGAAAGTTCCACAAAGGCAGTCTGTGAGAGACTCTTGAATAAATAGGATATTCCTTGTTTTTAGCTCCGTGTGTACTGTATTTGTCTCCTTACTCTGTAAATGCACTTCATTGGAAGTTAATTTCTGCAGCTCTCCCTGAACAAACACCTCGATCACCCTTCATTCTGAACCTGATTATGATGATGAATTATCTTTAATTTCTCCTTACTGTCATTCAAGGATGGTACAGTGCCACAACTTTAGATTAGATTATGAGGACACTTAGTCCTCATTTATTGTCATTTAGAAATGCGTGCATTAAGAAATAATACAATGTTCCTCCAGACTGATACAGTATCACAGAAAAACAGGAGAAACCAAAGACTAACACTGACGGAACCACATAATTATAACATATAGTTACAGCAGTGAAAAGCACTACCATAATTTGATAAAGAGCAGACCATGGGCACAGTAAAAAAAAAGCCTTAAAGTCTCGATCGACTCCTGATAGTCCCCGATGGCAGGCGGCAAAAGGGAGAAACTCCCTGCCATAAACCTCCAGGCACACACAACTGCCGATGCATTGGAAGCACCCGACCACAGCCGATTCTGAGTCCGTCCGTTCAAAAACTTCGAGCCTCCAACCTGCCCCTCCGATACAGCCTCCCGAGCACCATCCTCTGCCGAGTGCCTTCGACCTCACCCCGGCTGCCGAAACAAGCAAAACCGAGGATTCGGGGCCTTCGGAGATTCCGGACCACACAGCAGCAGCAGCAGCGAAGTGGGCATTTCAGAAGTTTCTCCAGATGTTCCTCCGTACTCTCACATCTGTCTCCATCAAATCAGAATTGTGCACGGCACCCTACTTGACACATAACAGATATCATTCACCGGAGTTGCCGCGCGCGCAACTACTTTAGATGCTGCCTCACATTGCCAGAGATTTGGGTTCAAACCTGACCTTGAGTCCTGTCTGTGCACAGTTTACTTGTTCTATCTGTGAGTGTGTGGGCTTCCTCTATCTGCTTCTGTTTCCCCAGCACCCCATAGATATGTGGGCTGGTAGGATAACTTGCACTTAGTGTGTAGGTGAATGGTAGAATCTGGGTAGAGTTTATGAGAATGTGGGGAGAATAAAATAATACTATTAATGTAGGAATAGTGTAAATGTGTGGTTAATAGTTGGCACAAATGCAGTGGGCTGAAGGCCTGTTTCTGTATTATATCACTCTGTGTCTATCATTCAAATATGTTGGTGTCCATTTATTGGCACCTGAGGAATATTTCCCTGACCCTTTATCTTGGTTCACAGTTTAATTGTTGGTTTAATAAGGACAATCAATGTCTATCACTTCCTCTGATTCTGATACGTTGGGCCCCTACATCCCTCCCTTTCAGAAGCACTCCAATGTCTACTTCCCTCCTTCACTCCAGTCCCATTCACTTTCTTCAGCTCCCCCACCTTTTGTCCCCTCCCTCCATGCCACCCTATACTTTCTGTGAAGCATGAAGACTTGCTCAAACTGAATGTAAATCAGAACATTAGGAAAGCTGCAGGCCCTGATGGCGTCTTACCTGGTACTCTAAGGCACTGTGCAGATCAGTCAGCACTTGTCTTCACTGAGATATTTAACATCTCCCTCAATTACATAGGGCTCTGGATTGCTTTAAAATCGCTACAATCATTAAAGTTCCCAAGAACGACAAGATCACTGAACTTCAGTAGTTACGAAAACCTTTGAATAACTGATATTGACCTACCTTAAGTCCATTACTGATCCTCTTCTTGACCTGCTACAGTTTGCTTAAAAAGCAAATTGCTCAGTTGAGGATGCAGTTGATTTGTGCCTTCACTACATTCTTCAACATTTAGGCTCTCCTAACACCTATGTGAGGACTTCGTGAATTTTAGCTCTGCCTTCAACTCTTTTGTTCTGGTGTTGCGGCACAGCAAACTAACCCAGCTTGCTGTACCCTACAGTGTCTGTCAGAGGATTACAAACTTCCTGAGAGGAAGTAGTATGTAAGACCGGATTCCTACTTGTCCAATCCAATGTCTATAAGCAGAGCTCTGCCCAGAGCTATGTTCTTGTTCTCATTTTATACAAATGACTGTACCTTCGCAGACAAATCCATTAAAATCCTAAAGATTGCGGATGGCACAACTGTATTTGGTCTCATCCCTAATAATGATGTGACCTGCTATCAAAGAGAGATAGACTGTCTTGCAACATGCGGTGCTTGTAACAGCCTGGAGCTTAATGTTATCAAGACAGTGGAAATGAGGATTAACTTCTGCTGACAGCTCCCTACCCACCCCATCACCCCTTGAAAATTAATTGTCAGGCTGTGTCTGTGGTTGACTTATTCAAATTCCAGGGGACCACCATTACTAATACATTGAATTAGGACAAGCACGTTACAGTCATCTCTAGAAAGCCCAGTAGGGATTGTTCTTCCAAAGCCAGCTTCGGAAACTTAACATCTCAGGGGGTATCCTAACGAATCTTTACTGGGCCATCATTGAGAATGTTGTGACCTCCTCTATCACCATTTAGTTTCCTGCTGCCTCCTCCCTCTCCAGGTCTAGGTTGCAGTAAGTGGTCCACCCTATGTAGAAGATCATTGTCTATCAGCTACCAACATCAAAATACCTGTTCATTGCTAGAATGAAGAAAAGAGCTGGAAATATTACTTCTGAGTCCTCCCACCTGAGCAGTCACCTATTTACCAAATTGCCATCAGGGAGACACTATAGGTCCCTCAACACCAGGACTACACGTTATCTCCAAAACCTCTTTCCTGTAGCTATCCAGCTTCTCAACAAAACTCACTCAGGTGTCCCTGCACAACATCCGTTAAATAGTCTTTCCTGCTCTCCTGTTCTGTTGATAGTTATTTAGTCTCAAAATTTAAAAAGTTCAAATAAAGTTTATTATCAGAGTATATACATGTCACCACTTATAACCCTGAGATTCTTTTTTTCCTGGAGGCATACTCATAGATCTATAGATTAGTAACTATAAACAGGATCAATGAAAGAGCAAGAACAAAGAAGACGATAAACTGTTGAAATGCAACTATAAATAAAATCGCAATAAATAATGAAAGCAAGCAATAAAAAGACAAAGAGTCCTTAAAGTGAGATCACTGGTTGTGGAAACATCTCAATAGACGAGTGTAATTAACTTCTTTTGTTCAAGAGCCTGATGGTTGAGGGATAGTAATTGTTCTTGAACCTGTTCATATGCTCAGATTTATTTAAGTTTGATTATTGGTTTTTGAACTAATTGTTGATTGCTCTTGGCTGCTTGCACTATTATCCTGCAACTTGTTAGTTGCTATTGTCCTGTGTTTTATGCTTGGCATTGAACCACAATTATTTCTGGTAAATTTCACATACTGGCAATAAAATGATTCTGATTGAAAGTCATACAACATGGAAACAGGCCCTTTGGCCGAACTCTTCCCTGCTCACTTTGTTGCCCAGCAAGCTCGTGTCATCTAACTACATTTAGCCCTTAGCCCTTAGCCCTCTGAACCTCTCATGTTAGTCTAGATAGCTTTTAAATGGTGCCAGTGTTCCCACCTCCACCAATATTACCAGCAGATTATTCCAAATATGCACCATGCTATGTGTGAAGTAGCTGTCTTTAAAATCCTTTTTCACTGACCTTAAAGCTGTTTCCTCTTATTTTTAACTCCCCATCCCTGTGAAAAGGACGCTGTGTTTTCACCCTGTCCACACTCCTCATGATGTTTTGTACCTTTATCAGGTCATCCCTTAATTTCTCCGAGCCATTGCAACCATAAATTTCAATCTGATTCTTATTGCTACTTTGCATCACAACCTATAGCCACTTAAGCTGCCTCTGGGTTTTGAGATAAAAACGAAGTTTCCAGATCTGGAGCTATGAGGAGTGTAGGAGGCTGCAGAGTGAACATAGAAAAGCATATAAAATCATGAGGGACTTAGATGAGGTGAATGGTCACAATTTTTTTTTCCCAGGGTAGGGAAGTCTAAAACTGCAGAACATGGAGTTAAGGTGAGAAGGGAGAAATATAAAGAAACCTGAGGGGCAACATTTTCACATGGAGGATGATAGGTTTATGGAACAAGCTGTCAGTGGAAGTAGTAGAGACAGGTATAATTACAATGTTTAATAGACATTGAAACAGGTGCACGGATAGGAGCATTTTAGAAGGATATAGCCCAAATTCAGGCAAATGAGACTCAGTCAGGTTGGCACTGTGGTTGGCATGGAAGAGTTGAGCTCAAGGGCTTCCACGTTATGTAACTCTGTGACTCAGAACACCCAGAAGGAACCCACACATTTGCAAAGAGAATGCGTAAATGTCACACAGAGAGCTCCTAACATCAGGAACTATCCTGGGTCTCAACACTTGCATGCTCCAACCACAATTCAAGTTGTCAACAACTTCTGTTCATCTTCTTTATATTGATAGTATTTTCAAAATGGCTATAGTAAAAGCAGAGCCTCATACAATATTCAACATTGTTGTTAAGTTAGAATTGATTATACTAATAAAGTTACAGAACAGAGGGTGATAATACATGAACAAATAATCTCTTTTTAAAAATCAAGACTGTATTAGTGGCTCTAATTGCTTCTTGTTTTAGTCTCATCTCAGCATAATGAGGGGAACATTGTTGGGTAATTAAAATGTCTGGTGACCAGCATGAACACGGCGCAGTACTGACGAGAAAATTGAATGAATAAAAGAGCAATTTATTATATAATTCTTAAATTTATAGTCATCCTAAAGAATTAATAATGTTAAGGAGAAAGATTATTTTGAGTTTGATTGGATGTTGGATGTTTCTGAAGCAGTTTTAGATCTTATTGTGTTAAAATCTCAGCAATATAGCAAAGACCTTTAATTAAGAGTGTAATCAACTTAAATGTCTCTTAGCAGAACAAACAGCTGAAGTGATCAACCTCTCACTAGCTAAAATGCTAATTCCTGCAATTCAATATTTTTATTTGTAATCTTACACATTATAGTTGCTAACAGAGTCAGGAAAATCTCAATAGAGTATTAATACCCTTCATCATCCTTAAAGCAACAATTTTAGATGTTTGTCATATTAGTTGTAGCACTGCTCAGTTATATGGAAAATCTATATCAATACATTGGTAATGAACCACATGTCAAGTCAAGGCTCATAGTAACAAAACTACAGAATCAAAGGAGAAGTACAGGCTCTTCCCAGCAACTTCCCAGTGATCTGATCAGTGCTTCTCACTGAATTGTAACAAAACAGACTTGCATTGATGTGAAAATTTTACTTAAAGACCTATGACGTATTTTCACAAACCTTTGTTTTATAATATTGGTTAAGTTCATGGATTGAAACTGTCGGAAATTGTTGTGCTTTCTTCACATTTAATGGAGAGACTATGTTCAGTTGCTGGTTGGCTACTTCTTGCTTGAAAAGTGAAATGCTGGCTGATGAAAATCAAGGAGGTGAGAGCACCTCATTTGGCTCATTAATATCTAAGGATATTAATGAAGTTTTAATGAAGTCTAATGAAGTTTTCAACAGACCCAAAAAAAGTCATTCCCAATTGAACTGCCTCTAATATGTGAATGGTTGCTTTATATGGAAATTGTTGCTGAGATGTTACTTATAGTGTTTTGCAGAATGAACACCAACAATATTCTTCTAATTATATTGGAAACTGAGGAATCAACTTCCAGAAGCCATTTAAATTATATTTAATTTTTTAGAATCTGTTCAAATTAAGGGAAGCTTGATAATGGAAAATAATGTAGATCTATTAACAGAGAGATCAATAACAAGGGGACAAGATAAACTGGAAAAGCTTTTCACCTTTATAGTGGTGGGAATCTGGAGTTCTGTGTCTAAAAGAGTGGTAGATTTATATAATTAAACTTTAGGCTGATTGAATGCAGTTAAGAGTGCTTAGCTAAGCTTTGCTGTGGCCCACATTGGTACAAATGAGAGCTGGGAAGTAGGCGGTTTTGGCTGACATTGTAGTGTGGGCATAACTGAGGGTATACATTCCTTTAATAACCACATGGTCTGGCTTTTGATGCACTGCAGCTACTTGAGTGTTGTGTGTCTTCTGTACTGTTCCCACAGCTCACAATTCTCCAATATAAATATGATTTATCTCTTTAGGGTGGAATGTGTCACCATCATCATACATCATTGGTACTGAGGGATGTTGGTTATTTGCTGGCATCCTTCTCCAATACTACTGAGGGCTCCAACTTGGTTTATGTTGAAAGAGGGAACTGATGTTTCTTCAGATGCTCTTTGTTCTATTAGTGTTATAAAGTCGGCCATCTTGGAACATCTCTTCCAATGGCATTTTATTCACCAATAGAGATATGCCTAGTGATCTGAATACTAGTGCCTGCTTTCTTTGCCATATCCTTTTGGTGGAAGAATTCCCTTCTCACACCAGAAATACTGAATCAAGGGTACCTGTCCAAAACAAACATTAAAACTCACCATTTGTGCACCTCAAGGTCTAAATGTTAATTTTAGATGCTTTGTAAATTTAAATTTAAAGCTAGTGAACACTAAGGTGCTAAGAAATAAAATTTGGGCCACACACGGACTGTGAGATCAGATTCAAATAAATTCTTTTCCCCTTCTCTATGTTTCTGATATGCTCTTGAATGGGTTTTGGAAGTATTTTAAGCAATCTGGTGGGCAGAACACTTCCAGCCTAAATCTAGCCTTGCTTTATAAAGCTTCTAAACAAGAGGGTCTCAGCCTGAAACGTCGACTGCACCTCTTCCTAGAGATGCTGCCTGGCCTGCTGCGTTCACCAGCAACTTTGATGTGTGTTGCTTGAATTTCCAGCATCTGCAGAATTCCTGTTGTTTGCAATACAACCAAATTTCAATTTAAAAGAATACTGTAAATATAGACTAATTTCCAACTTTAGGAAAAATTACTTTAATAATTACACCTTTAATGATATGATTAATAACATTGTAAAACTCTCTGCTCCAGAGCTTGTGGTCAATAAGATCCTGCCCTTAAGAATCCTAAACATAAGCAATCAGAGAAACAGAACAATGACTACTTTTTGAAAACGTACAAGGAACTATCCATTCAGTGGAGCACAAGAAGTAAATAATTCAATTCAAGTTGCCACATACTGCATCCAGTTTCTGTCCTCAAATCAATTAATTCGTCTACACATTCAATTTTCAGTGGAAATTAATTGAAATTACTCTCATCAGGAATCCCATATCCCATCTTTGTCGATTGATTCCAAGCTATGTACTTACACGTCTGTATGGTGCTTCAAGGTAGAGCTTTCCCATTATTTACCTTGCTAGGAATAGTAACTCATGGGTGCAAACTTAAGGAGCCAGCTTCTGCACTTAACACGACACAGACTTAAATAATACAAACGCACAATATATTTGAGCTCTGACATTCTGCAAGTAAGACAAGGGTGGCACATTCTAATTCCTCATGGTGAGTTTTTAGTTTCAGACATACTGATTTGAAAAACTGGTAAATGAAGATGATTGATCTCTCCTTGTAGGATGAGCAAAGAACTGAAAGGAGGGGGTACTGTCTGAATTACTGGAGGACGTTTCGGAGTAAAAAGGCATTTGGCACTAATAATGTCTTCCTCCATCCTTATTGAACTACACCTGGAACATTTTTGATTGTGGTTTGAATGAAACAATTGACTGTACCATGGCAGAATTTGCATGCAATTAAATATATGTACTAAACTAATCACTGACTGCTCACTGCAGCAGGTTTTCTGATATAGTGGTCAGTTATCCAGCTAGCTGAGGGACAAAGGAGTAATTCTCACCATCCTTCCTCCCTAGCCTTCATTCAGGGCCCCAAACAGACTTTTTAGGTGAGGCAATACTTCACCTGCAAAACTGCTGGGGTCATCTATTGTGTCCAGTGCTCTCGATGTGGCCTCCTCGACACTGGGGACCCATCATAAGTTGGGGGACTGCTTCATTTAGCACCTCCACACCATCTGCCACTAGTGCGACTTCCCAGTGGCAAAACATTTTAATTCCGATTCCCATTCCCATTCCAACGTGTCAGTCCATAGTCTCCTCTTGTGCCACAATGAGGCCACCCTCAGGGTAGAGGAGAAACTGCTTATATCCCATCTAGGTACCCTCCAACCTAATGACACGAATATCGATTTCTCCTTCTGGTAAACAAATTTCCCCATCCCTTCTTTTATTCTCCACTCTGATGGTTTACATCTTCTCACCTACCTATTACTTCCCCAGAGTCCCCTCCTCCTTCCCTTTCTCCCATGGTCCACTCTCCCCTCCTATTAGATTCCTTCTTCTCCAGTCCTTGACTTGTCCTACCCACCTGACTTCACCTATCACCTTCTAGCTAACGTCTTTCCCTCCCCCCCCCCCACCTTTTTATTCTGGCATCCTTCCCCTTCCTTCTCAGTCCAGAGGAAGGGTCTTATCAAAAACATCAGCAGTTTATTCATTTTCATAGATGCTGCTTGAGTTCTTCCAGTATTTTGTGTGTGTTGCCTTGGATTTCCAGCGATGCAAATTTTCTCCTCTTTATGAATTCTTATCACTGATCAGATTTAGACAGAAACTTTAAATTCCTGGGTATCATTATCTCAGAAGCCCTGTCCTGGACCCATCATATAAATATAAATGCGAAGGAAGCATGACAGCACCTCTGCTTCCTCAGGGGTTTGCAGAGATTTGGCATGTCATCGAAAACCTTGGAAAACTTCTATAAGTGTGTGGAGGAAAGTGTGCTGACTGGCTGCATTATGGCCTGGTATGAGAACACCAATGCTTTTGAGCAGAAAATCTGACAAAATTACTGGATTCGATTCAGTACATCACGGGTAAAACCTCCCCAACCATTGAGAACATCTACATGAAACGTTGCTGTGGAAAAGCAGTATCTATCAGCAAAGATCCTCACCACCCAGGCCATGCTCATTTCTCACTGCTGCCATCAGGAAGAAATTACAAGAGCCTCAAGACTCGCATCACCAGGTTCAAGAACAGTTACTACCCTTTATCCATCACGTTCTTGAACAAAAGGGGATAGCTACACTCATTTAAGGACTCTTTTATTCTTTTTATTTCATGCTTGCTAATTATTGCAATTTACTTATATCTGCAGTTGCACAGTTTGTTGTCCATTGGTCCTGTCTACAGTTACTTTCCTATGTTCGCAGAAAAAGAAATCCACGGTTGTATGTGGGGATATATATCACCACAGAGGAGGGGAGGAGAAGATGGCGGTGTGACGCAGCGCGCGTGGCCGCTCCGAATTGATATCGTATTTGTTAAATAGGGGCCGTGCACAATCCTGATTTGATGGAGACAGATGTGAGAAGTACAGAGGACCATCCGGAGAAACCTCTGAAATGCCTGCTTCACTGTCGCTGCTACTGTGCAATCGAGAATCTCCGGAGGGGAAGGCCCCAAATCCTTGTCTTTGCCTATTGCCTGTCGAAGCGCTCGGCAGAGACGGTGCTCGGTGCTCGGTGTCGGAGGGCTGGTTGGAGGCTCGAAGTTTTCGGATGGACTAAGAGTCAGACTGTGGTCGGGTGCTTCCAGGATGCTGCATTGGCAAGTTTGCGGCGCTGGAAGCTCATGGCAGGGAGAGTTTCTCCCTTCAACCGTCTGCGTCAGATGATGGGACTTTCGAGAGACTTTGAGACTTTTTTTCACCGTGCCCATGGTCTGTTCTTCATCAAATTATGGTATTGCTTTGCATTGTTGTAACTATATGTTCTAATTATGTGGGTTTTGTCATTTTTTTTAGTCTTGGTTTGTCTTGTGTTTCTGTGATATCATTCTGGAGGAACAAATTGTATCACTTCTTAATGCATGCATTACTAAATGACAATAAAAGAGGACTGTGTGTCCTCATAATCTAATCTAATCTATATACTCGGATAATAAATTTTACTTTGATTTTGACTATTCCATGAGTCTTTTTGACTATTTTCTCCACTGCCCATATAGTACACAATTTTCACTAACCAAGTCAATAAACCTGCCTCCATTTCTGCAGGCTGCAAATTTTGTTAGGTCACTTTCATGTGGTATGATGAGATTCCACCTAGAAGTCTGTATAAAGTTTTAAACCCTGAAGAAAGCAGTGAATCTTGTTCCAAAGGAATAAACTTTTGTGTGAGATATGAACAGAAAATCAGGCTACCTCCAATCCAAGTATGAAGCTTGTAAGATTTTTCTACTGACAGAGGAAACATCCCTTTCTACCTTTTCAATCAACTGTACTCCTCAAATTTTAAAATGCCATGTCAGTGTCCTCTTTATTTTCCTTCCTGTCTTCTGTAGCCCAAGGCTACTTTTTTGATTCATGATTGGTGTGAGATATTGATTTAAAGTGGATATGGCTTCATACAGGTTCCTCTTCAACCTTGCAAAGATATTAAGAAGTATAGTTGTCCAAAATCTGAGAATCATTAATCTTGTCATCCACAAGTTGGATTTCTCTATCAACAACACTGAGGCCAACTTGGACAAAGCTATTAATGACACTATGACTATTACTCAAGTGTCTTCTTTACTTTCCTTCCTGCCTTCTACAGTTCAATGATAATCCATTCTAAATATCAAGAAGAACAGAGCTATTTTCCAATCTATTTTCCTCATCCACAATTGAACCGTTCCATTCATCCTCTTGGCAACCATGTGGAATTGAGCCATGCATTTGCTCATGTCTCATATTTGAGCAACACAAGCAAAATACTGAATGAATTCAAAAGGTCAAGCAGGATCTGTAGAAGAAAATGAGGAGTCTTGGCCTGCAACGTCAACTGTCCTTTACTCTTCATAGATGTTGCCTGACCTACTGAGTTCCTCCAGCATTTCATGTGTATTGATCAAGATTTTCAGCATCTGCAGAACCTCTTGTATCCAAGTTTTAGTGCATGTTTTCTGCTGCAATGCACTAAAAGAACTCACTGCTGAGACTTTTCTGGGACTGAGCTTTCCTCCCTACCAAGATTTGTCTTTCTTTAGTTGTTTATGAAGTGTTCCAGTGTATGATTAGATAGAAATCTGACATCTCACCTAGAAATGACCAGTGATCTTATAAAGGTTTCAAAGATTCTTACTCCAATAATGGTGCCACCTTTCTCCTTAAATGGTTGCAGCCTCTTCCCAACTAATGATAAATCTAAGTAAATTACTTCCTTATGAACAAAGATGTATCTTTATTAAGTGTAGCATTCTGTGAAACAAAAATAAAGGTGCATAAGTTTCATTTCTCCATGTCCTCCTGCAACCACAAATGAAGTTGATTCACTTCATCCAATGTCACGTGGAATATTTTTGATGATAACGTTAATTCCCCATCCCTCCCCCTGTCCCAAGTTATGGTTTGGTTTAGGAGTATAATCACTTTTGGATCTTAATTGTTGAATGGAATTAGCCTTTTTCATCTACATTAGTTTGAAACAAGTCTAATTTGGTGAAGACCTTCACCCTTAACTCCTGATTTGTGTGCAGATGATATTGTTCATCATCCAGTCAAAGTCACTTTTTGATGTCCACATCTTTGAGTATCTCATCTACCATAATGGATGTTGCTGAATCACTCTGTGATACATTTACCAATCAGTCACGACAGTTCAGTTCATTGAAAAAGAAGATTAATTTACAATAGATGTATTAGCTTGGTATTAGCCTATACAGTATATGCTCATCAAAATCTATGGGTAAAACCATATATGGCTTCATTTTATCCCAGAAGCTCATCTATGGTCATATCATATTCATGTTTAAAACAACCTCAGTCTAGACCTAGACACAAGATTCATCAAATGCTAGGAATCTAGAGCAACACACACAAGATTTTGGAAGAACTCAGCAGGTCAGGCAGCATATCTAGAGGAAATAAACAGTGGATGTTTTGAGCTGGATGAAGGTTCTTGGCTCCAAAAGTCAACTGTTGATTCCCCTCTGTAACACTGCCTGATAAACATATTTGAGGAAGAGATTGATAGATTCTTGATTGTTAAATGGATTACAGATTATTGAGACAAGGCAAGAGAATGGAGTTGAAATAAAGAATCAGCTATGATTGAATAATGGAGAAGAGTTGATAGGTCCAATATCCTAATTCTGTTCCTATAATTTACGGTCTTATGATCTTAACAACTGATAAGCATTGCTTCTTTTAAATAACATACCTGTGCTGAGAGATTCCATTTTACAAAGGTAACAGGGTGTCCTGCAAAATATGCTTTTCACGTGACAGGTGCTCACATGAGCCTGACTCAGAGTAAAAGCTCCCTGTCTCTGATCCATTGTCCATGTTCACACGAATGTTCTTTGCACGTTAAAAGTTTCATTCATTTTTAGAGGCCTTCCCCAGATGAAAGTATTATACATTCCTGCATGGACATTATATCTAGGACAATATTTATGACCCTCCACAATAAGCAGTGTCACCGTGATGAAGTGGGTTTGTCCTTTTTCTATTACCATATTAAATAGGATCTTGCCTGTTGCATGGAGCCTAACATGATACACTTACCATGTCAGATCCCAAGAGTGCAACCTCAATAGTAGTTATTTCTCTCCACCCCTGTATCTTAATACTTTTCTACACACAGCTCAACTCTGCTTTGATTCTTTTGCCAATAACCTACTAATTTACATCCATTAATTAAATAAACAGCATACCATTATGAGAAGAAACTAGATCTTCCTGAATTCTTTCATGTCGTCACTGTGAGAATATGTAAATATCATGCATATTTAACCCTAGGTCAGGATTGAACCTAATCCTTAAAACTAATTCTAACTGCTATACCTCATTATCTGGCATAATTATCTAGCTTTTTTTCTCAACACTTGAAGTTCTGTAGATGCTGAGAATCTAAGACAACATACCCAAGATGCTGGAGGAACTCAGCAGGGCAGGCAGTGGCTATGGAAATGAATAAAGAGTCAATATTTTGGGCCAAGATTCTCCTTCAGGACTCTATTTTAGCTTTAGCTTTATTTCTAGATGCTTTCATTTCCAGATCCATTCCAATCCTGCTCTCAGCACAATTTACACAATTTGGCTTGAACACCGTCTCCATATGATTATTATATAAATGGAGAGTCTCACAGATATTACCAAAGCAAAACTAGCAAAGGCCGCATATGGAGCATTGGGAGCAGTTCAAATCTCAAACTATATTTAATATCAATGTTTGTGTATCATATACAAGCATGAAATTCATTTTGCTTGTAAGAACGCACAAGGGAACAAAAATATACAGTAGAATAGACTGAGAATAGATTGAGTGAACTTGGCCTTTTATCCTTGGAGCGACGGAGGATGAGAGGTAACCTGATAGAGGTGTATAAGATGATGAGAGGCATTGATCATGTGGATAGCCAGAAACTTTTTTCCAGGTGAAATGGCTAACGTGAGGACGTATAGTTTTAAGGTGCATGGAAATAGGGATGTCAGGAGTAAGTTTTTCACTCAGAGAATGGTGGGTGCATGGAATGCACTGCCAACGATGGTGGTAGACGTGGATAGAATAGGCTTTTTTTAAAGAGACTCTTAGGTACATGAAGCTTAGAAAAATAGAGGGCTATGCAGAAGGGAAATTCTAGCCGGTTTTCTAAAGTAGGCTGCATGGTTGGCACAACATAGTGGGCCGAAGGGCCCGTAATGTGCTGTAGATTTCTATATCATTGTTCTAATCCACAAAAAGGCACACATAACCAAAACTAACAATGTTCAAAAGAAAACAACTTGTGTAAATACTGTAAAAAGCAAAAACAAATGATACTAAGAATGTGAGCTGCAGAGTCCTTAAAAGTAATTCAACAGGCTGCAGAGTCAGATCAGAGCTGAGGTGAGTGAAGCCAGTTCAGGAGCCTATTGGCTGCAGGGCAAGAACTGTTCTCAAACCTGGTTGTGTGGGTCCCAGATGACTGCACCTCACGCCCAGTGGTAGTAGTGAGAAGAGAGGGAAAGAGGTCAAGCACAGGTAGTTGGGAAAGGCTCAGGTGGGGGATCTTGGTTGGCATGGCGCAGTGAGGCTGAACACAGGTTTATTTTCTGCTCTAGGAACTTGCTGCTTTAGTCTGGCTTGAAATTCGCCCTGGCCATCTCTTTCTACCTCTATTCCAGCAAGTTGCTATACCTGCATTATGCCTAGAGTCAAGTTTGCCTTCAGGGTATCATAAAATCTTAGTTTATTTAAATGGTTCAAAAGTCCATTTCTTAAAGGGAAACTACAGGCTGTAGATTGCTGTGATCATAGTTCTAGAGAAGTATATCTAGTAGAAAATCTAATACTTTTGTGAGCTGGTTGCAAAACATCACCATAGATTGGCAGTGCCATCTTGGCTCCAAGTTGGTCACTGTAATATAGAAATGATGCTGAGGCTTTGGAGAGGGTGCAGAAGAGGTTCATCAGGATATTGCCTAGATTAGCGAATACAAGGAGAATTGGACAAACTTGGGTTGTTTCCTCTGAAGTACCTGAGGCTGAGGGGAGACCTGATAGAAATATATAAAACTATGAGACATTTAGACAGGCTAGAGTCTTTTTTTCCACAGTGTGGATGTGTTAAATGCTAAGGGAATAAATTTAAAGTGAGGGGGGGAGTTTAATGGAGATTTACAGGACACTTTTTTTTTGCATGGGGAGCAGTAGGTTCCTGGAACAAGGTAGCACAGGAGTTGACAGATTCAAAAACAATAACAATAGAAATTTAGGCAGGTGCATAAGCAGCCAGGAAAGGAAGTGATATGGGTCATGTGCAGACAGATAGGATTAGTTTAATTGTTATCATGGTCAGCACAGATACTACAGACTAAAGGCCTGTTCCTGGGCTATATTGAGCTGAGATAGGTAGGACTGAAGACATTGGCATATCATAGATTAGAGGGACTCGTCTGGGGAGGCTATTTGGGTGGAATTGAGGAATGGGAAAGGTGTAGTAACACTTATAGGGGTGTATTGTAGACCACCTAATGGGGAGCGAGAACTGGAGGAAAAAATTTATAAGGAGATAGCAGCTATTTGTAGTAAGCACAAGGTTGTGATTGTGGGAGATTTTAATTTTCCACACATAGACTGGGAAACCCATTCTGTAAAATGGCTGGATGGTTTGGAGTTTATGAAATGTGTGCAAGATAGTTTTTGCAGCAATACATAGAGGTACCAACTAGAGAAGGGGCACTGTTAGGGAATGAGATAGGTCAGGTGACAGAGGTATGTGTTGGGGAGCACTTCGGGTCCAGTGATCACAATGCCATTAGTTTCAATATAATTATGGAGAAGGATAGGACTGGATCCAGGGTTGAGATTTTTGATTGAAGAAAGGCTAACTTTGAGAAGATGCAAAAGGATTTAGAAAGAGTTGATCAGGACAATTTGTTTTATGGGAAGAATGTAATAGAGAAATGGAGCTCACTTAAAGATGAAATTTTGAGGGTACAGAATCTTTATGTTCCTGTTAGGTTGAAAGGAAAGGTTAAAAGTTTGAGAGAGCCATGGTTTTCGAGGGATATAGGAAACTTGGTTCGGAAAAAGAGAGAGATCTACAATAAATATGGGCAGCTTGGAGTAAATGAGGTGCTCGAGGAATATAAAGAATGTAAAAAGAATCTTAAGAAAGAAAATAGAAAATCTAAAAGAAGACATGAGGTTGCTTTGGCAAGTAAGGTGAAAACAAATCCAAAGGGTTTCTACAGTTATATTAATAGCAACAGGATAGTGAGGGATAAAATTGGTCCCTTAGAGAATCAGAGTGGATGGCTATGTGCGGAGCCAAAAGAGGTGGGGGAGATTTTGAACAATTTCTTTTCTTCGTTATTCACTGAGGAGAAGGATATTGAATTGTGTAAGGTAAGGGAAATAAGTAGGGTAGTTATGGAAACTATGACAATTAAAGAAGAGGAAGTACTGGTGCTTTTAAGGAATATAAAAGTGGATAAGCCTCCGGGTACTGGCAGGATATTCTCTCGTACCTTGAGGGAAGTTAGTGTGGAAATAGCAGGAGCTCTGACAGAAATATTTCAAATGTCATTAGAAATGGGGATGGTGCCCTAGGATTGGTGTATTGGTCATGTTGTTCCATTGTTTAAGAAGGGTTCTAAGAGTAAACCTCGCAATTATAGGCCTGTGAGTTTGACATCAGTGGTGGGTAAATTGATGGAAAGTATTCTTAGAGATGGGATATATAATTATCTGGATAGATTGGGTCTGATTAGGGACAGTCAACATGGATTTGTGTGTGGAAGGTCAGGTTTGACAAATTTTATTGAATTTTTTGAAGGGGTTACTTGGAAAGTTGACGAGGGTAAAGCGGTGGATATTGTCTATATGGACTTCAGTAAGGCCATTGACAAGGTTCCACATGCAAGGTTAGTTAGGAAGGTTCAATTGTTAGGTATTAATATTGAAGTGGTAAAATGGATTCGGCCGTGGCTGGATGGGAGACGCCAGAGAGTAGTGGTGGATAACTGTTTGTCAGATTGGAGGACGGTGTCTAGTGATGTGCCTCAGGGATCTCTACTGGGTCCAATGTTGTTTGTCATATATATTAATGATCTGGATGATGGGGTGGTAAATTGGATTAATAAGCATGCAGATGATACTAAGATAGGTGGAGTTGTGGATAATGAAGTAGGTTTTCAAAGCTTGCAGAGAGATTTAGGCCAGTTAGAAGAGTGGGCTGAAAGATGGCAGATGGAGTTTAATGCTGATAATTGTGAGGTGCTACATTTTGGTAGGACGAATCAAAATAGGACATACATGGTAAATGGTAGGGCATTGAAGAATGCAGTAGAACAAAGGGATCTAGAAATAATGGTGCATAGTTCCCTGAAGGTGGAATCTCATGTGGATAGGGTGGTGAAGAAAGCTTTTGGTATGCTGGCCTTTATAAATCAGAGCATTGAGTATAGGAACACACATCAAAGTTGCTGGTGAACGCAGCAGGCCAGGCAGCATCTGTAAGAAGAGGTGCAGTCGACGTTTCAGGCCGAGACCCTTCATCCTGATGAAGGGTCTCGGCCTGAAACGTCGACTGCACCTCTTCCTACAGATGCTGCCTGGCCTGCTGCGTTCACCAGCAACTTTGATGTGTGTTGCTTGAATTTCCAGCATCTGCAGAATTCCTGTTGTTCATTGAGTATAGGAGTTGGGATGTAATGTTGAAATCGTACAAGGCATTGGTGAGGCCAAATTTGGAGTATTGTGTACTATTCTGGTCACCGAATTATAGGAAAGATGTCAACAAAATTGAGAGAGTACAGAGAAGACTTACTAGAATGTTACCTGGGTTTCATCTCCTAAGTTACAGAGAAAGGTTGAACAAGTTGGGTCTTTATTCTTTGGAGTGTAGAAAGTTGAGGGGGGACTTGATAGAGGTATTTAAAATTATGAGGAGGATAGATAGAGTTGACGTGGATAGGCTTTTTCCGTTGAGAGTGGGGGAGATTCAAACAAGAGGACATGAGTTGAGAGTTAAAGGGCAAAAGTTTAGGGGTAACATGAAGGGAAACATCTTTACTCAGAGAGTGGTAGCAGTATTGAACGAGCTTCCAGCAGAAGTGGTTGAGGCGGGTTCGATGTTGTCATTTAAAGTTAAATTGGATAGCTATATGGACAGGAATGGAATGGAGGGTTATGGGCTGAGTGCAGGTCAGTGGGACTAGGTAAGAGTGAGAGTTCGGCACGGACTAGAAGGGCCAAGATGGCCTGTTTCCGTGCTATAATTGTTATATGGTTATTGCTATATAGGACATGATGCAGCATCAGGAAGCAGGATATCAAGACTGGGAGTTGGGTCAGACACTTGATGGTCACGAGGTTCGTAAATATGGACATGCAGATGGCTGCTGGATTTGTGGGCTAGTCATGAGTGTTTCAGCATGTCAAATACCTGGTGATGCAAAAGTTATGGTGCAAGAAATTAGTCAGCAATGGGATCAGCCATAGCTCTCTGGAGGAATGCAGAGAGCTGACTGAGTAAAACAGGCTGGGAAGATGGGGATTATCATCATACTTATCGGGTATTTGATAAAATTCATTCATGTCATACACAAGAAACGTAGTGCCGTGAATATGAATTTTTGCACATGATATCCATGTTGAGAATTCTTGGAAGGATACAGGAGAAGCCAGAAAAAACCTCTAAACAGTACAGGAACTTTGGAGACATAGATTCCCGAAGAAAGTATGTTAAGTTAAATGATTATAAATTATTGAATAGAGCTTAATAACTGTGTTTATTTCTGAATTTTACACACAGGAAGAGCTTGATAACTTTAGAAAGGTTGTGAAAAGGACTTCTGCAATGTTTTCAGAGTTTTGATATGTTTAGAGATCAGAGAAGCCTGCATCAGGTGAGGTAAAGAGGTGACTTAATAAACCTCTTGAGAAGATTTATGTGGATAAAGTGGGGAAAACTGTTTCCATCACGAAGTCAAACAATAGCTATTATGGTAATTACTACCTTAGAAAATGTGAGTTGTTTCACCCAAGGAGTTTGTGATACATGGTTATAGTCTGTTGGTGCTTTTTGTTCAGCTGAAGGCATACTGCTATGAAAAGAGTAAGACTTGCTGAGTTCCTCCAGCATTTTGTGTACGCTGCTCAAGTTTTCCAGCAGCTGAAAAATCTCCTGTGTACCTAATGACTGCAAATCTCCAGGAGATATGCAATATTAATATCCCTCCTTGTGCAATATAAGAATCTCATTTAATTGTGAGATCTCAGGATTTGATGTTGTTTAGCAAAAGGAAATTAATTCTAAATTACAGAAGCAGGAAAGTGTGGCTAAATATGTAACTAAGTTGATGCCATTTACTAACTTTGACCACTGGGACTTTAGATTTGAATCTAGATCAGAGCCAAGGCTTCATTGAGGCCACAGCTGATTTATGGTTGACTAAAGAAGAAGTGCAAATGCAAGAGCCTCCAGCATTAGTTACTCAAATCTGTCTCATTGGCCTAGGATGATTCCCTTAGCTGTCAAAAAACCTAGCCATGCGTGTCTGATGAAAACAATGTTTGGAATGGTAGTAATCTTATATTAGTCTCCCTGACCAGTTACAGTTGATCTAAGGACCCACAGATTTTCTACAAAATGCTTCATTTTACTGCATCAGTGTCTCTCACTTTGTGACACCAACAGATTTAATGTTAACACAAAATACTCTGCAGACACTGGGGTCCTGACAAAGGGTTCCGGCCCGAAACGTTGACTCATCATTTCCACGGATGCTGCCCGACCTGCTGAGTTCCTCCAGCGTGTTGTAAGTTTTAATGTGATTGCTTTAAATATAGAAAACTATAATGCACAATGAAAAAATTCATGATGTTAACACTTTCCGAAAGGCCCTGATCTTTTTTTTATTGCAGCACAATTGATGATTTATTGTGGTGCATCTTTGTCTCAAACCAAAAATAACATTATGCCAAATGCAAGGAAGTATTGACAGAAAATTACTTAAAGTTTGTATTTTTCTTTTAAATCATTACATGGCATGTGAACTTTAATGTATTTCGTCACATATATCCTAGAAAATTCATGGTTGTTTCTGAGCATATGGCCCATTGAAACTTGCCAAGCATTTTTTATGAAAAACAGCTTCTATAAAAGTCACAGCATCTTGAGAACGCAACCTGGCAGTTCCATTAGTGTTATCCCTAGAGGCTGATATCCTGCAGCAAAAAGATGTCACTGACGAGCTAGTTAAACTTAAAGCGACAATGTCACACCAATTACTTGGGCCAATTTGTACATGCGTTAATGACCTTTTAGATGCACTAAATTATGTTGCATAGCACCCACTATTCATCAACTATGAAATCTGAGTGTACAAATGGCAAACAGGAAATAACCCGTTGGACTGGAATTCCATATTTGATTGAGGTTGAGTATAAGTCTTTTGAAAAGTCTTCAATCTGAAGTATCAGCTGTTTCCCTTTGCACAGGTATTGACTGACACATTGAGTGCTTCCAGCATTTTCAGCTTTTGTTTCAGATTTCTAAAGTCTTGAGACTTTGTGTTTCATTGTTATTGAGAATAAGGGATTTAATATGTGTTTAAACTGCCTGGTTCGACCTGAGGCAGAACGCTAAAATTGACCACTGCCCATAATTAAACAGGACTTTTTTACTCATCTCTGTAACATTCACTCAGTCATTGAGGCTCCTGACATTTGGATATGAGACTGAAACCCCAAGCTCACTGTCTTCCTACCTTGCTCTGGGACTCTAATCTCTATCTTCTGACACTGATCTTCCTCCAGATATCCCTGCCACTGGGGTAACTGATCTCACAGTTTGATGACATTGTCTATTCATCCTATCTGCTGAAATTAATTATTGCACAGTGGCTCACAATTCCACCACCAACACCCCCAGCAGTCCAAAGCAGACCCACCAATCAACTGACTATGGTCCAAATTCCTTCTAATATTTAGCTTCTGCTATTAGTTGATGAACATTACAACAAGCAGCAGTACCAGTCAATAAGTTCAAGTTCAAGTTTATTACCACCTGGCCATACATATATACGAGCAAACAAAACAGTGCTACTCTGGACCACAGTGCGCCCATATCACACAACACTTAAACCAAAACATTATACTGTAAGTTAATTAAATGTAATTCAAAATGGATGTAGTAATGTACAGTACAGGTAAACAGTCACCTGTACAGTAAACAGTTTGCTATCCTAATGATGAGACTGCGGTGGTGGTAAGGTAGTCATTAATCTCATAACCAGAAGGAAGAAGTGCCTGGCAGTCCTAGTCCAGATACCCTGTACCTCCTTCCTGATTATATTGGGTCAGAAATTGTGGGATGGGTGGTAGGGACCCTCAACAATGCTTTGGGCTTTTCATCTGTACGCTCCCAGTAAATTTCACAAATAGAGGAAAAGGAGACCCTGATGATCCTCTTGGCGGTTATTACTGTCCTCGGTAGGCTCTTGCGATCGGATATTTTGCATTGCTTGAGTTACGGACGTTACCTATGTTGTTGCTTTAGTAAACACTTATGTAGCGACCTTTCCTTGATATTCTTTGTAGTAATTATCCAACACATTGGAGATTGCATTCAAAAATCATTCAAGATCAAGATTAAAGATTATTTAATGTCATTTCCAGCACACAAATGTAAAGGAGAACGAAATAATTGTTAATCTGGATCTGATGTGGCAGTAAAAAAAACAAGATAAAGAATACAATCATAAAAAACACAATAAATATAAATACATATGAAAGCCTATATATGTAATAAAATGATGCTAGGCACAGTGGTGACTGAACATAAGGTGACTCTGACAGAAAATTTTACAGTAGTGGTAGTGGGGGGTATGTGAGGTGGTTGAGTGGATACAGTCTTACCTTTTGGGAAAAGTTACTGTTTTTGGGTCTGATGGTCCTAACATGCATGTTACATAGCCTCCTACCTGATGAGAGTGAAACAGGGTGCGTGAGATCCTTTAAGATGTTATTGACCTTTCTCTGGCATGTTTACGTATATACTATATGTCCTTGATGGTGGGTAGGCTGGTGCTGGTGATATATTGGATAGTTTGACTACCCATTGTAGAGCCTTCAGCAAATATAGAGACTTCAGCAATCAAGGAACTTCACAGAGAAATTCTCATTTGAAATTTAGTTTTAGTAGAGATTTACACACAGTTTCTACACTGTGTCTCATCAGCACTAAACTGCAACCAGCTAATCTAGTGTACAGGCATTAACTGTTAATTACAAACCACTGCAGTATCACAATGCCTTATCTTTCATTTCACAGCAATCATTCTTCATAAATGAGATTTCCCTAATTAGTGATGAGAAAATTAACAATAAGCTTTCATCAAATTTGTTCATTGTACCTTTTTGCTACAATTCATCAGATATTGATTATTTTAAACATGTTGAGACATTTAGAAACTAAATCATGAGAAGATTGATTTGGTAGAGACATGGCAGAAGATATACTGCATGTGCAATTGATTTGAAGATCAATTCCGTTTGCGACTCTTCAGAAAATAAATCTGTGAGCTCTCCTGCATGCAGCAAGACCCGGACTTCATATAGGCATGAGCTGGTAAGAGGCAGGCTGCATTTATCTTATGCAAATGTTTGATGATGGCTATATCAAATTAAAGGAAAATATAACTACTTCTCCTTAACATTCAGTAGCATCAATCCCACCATCAATATCCTTGGGATCACTCTTGACCAGAAACTCAGCAGGCCCAGCCCAATATACAAGAGTAAAGCCAATGCTGGGCATGTTTGGTGCATCACTTATCTCCAGAATTCCCAAAGTTTTTCCATCACGAAGATACACAGGCTTGGTATACTGTATGGTGGAATATTTTCCATTGAGAGGAGTGTAGATGGTCAAACAAGCTTGACACCATTTAGGACAAAGCAGACAATTAGTCTAACACCACATCAATCAATTCAGGCATTCATCTCTTTCAGCATCATTACACAACACCTTCGACAAAATACACTTCTGATACTTACATATACAAGTTGAAAAGCATCTCCAGCACTTCAGATGTGCTACTACATAGGATTACAGCTGCAAAGTCTGCAATTTCTTTCTCCTAAATACCGTAAGTTGATATATCAGTTCTTTGATTTCACCTGAAGGCATACCACCATAATCTGGTAATATATTGCTGGGACTAAATCCTGGAACACCTTTTGCAATAGCAGAACATGAGAACACCCATATTTGAAGGACTGCAGTGATTCAAGAAGGCATTGCACCATCACTTTTTAAGTGTCAAAAAGGGATGTGCAATAAAAGCTGACTTACTGTGACTTTCAAGTCCTTTGAATGAGCAAAACAGTAACATACAGTCAGTGCCTACTTTATTAGGCACATCTGTACACCTGTTCATTAATGCAAGTATCTATATCAGCCAACCAAGTGGCAGTAAACCGATGCATTAAAGCATGTAGATGTGGTTAAAGGGTTCAGTTGTTGTCCAGAGCAAACATCAGAATGGGGAAGAAAACTGATCTAAGTGACTTTGACCATGAAATGAGTGTTGGTGTCAGAAAGGATGGTTTGAAAATCTCAGAAATTATTGGTCTCCTGGGATTTTGACACACGGCAGTCTATAGAATGGTGTGAAAACCAAAAAAAAAAGTGCGCAGTAAGCACAGTTCTGTGGGCAAAAACTGTTTTGTTAATGAGGGTGGTCAGAGAAGAATTGCCAGACTGGTTCAAGTTTACAGGAAGACGGCCGTAATTCAAGTAACCACATGTTACAACAGTGGTTCGCAGAAGAGCATTTCAGAGCACACAACACATCACACCTTGAAGTGGATGGGCTACAACAGCAGAAGAACATATTATAGGAAGTACCTAATAAAGTGGCCAGTGAGTATATATCAATGTCAATGCTATGTGCCCCAGATAGTCAAGTTGTAACAGTAGTTAAAATTAAAATACTGTTAAAGGTCTAGATGGGTTAGAGTTTGTAAAATGTGTTCAGGAAAGTTTTCTAAATCAATATATAGAAGTACCAACTAGAGAGGATGCAATATTAGACCTCCTATTAGGAAACGAGTTAGGACAGGTGACGGAAGTGTGTGTAGGGGAACACTTTGGTTCCAGTGATCATAACAACATCAGTTTCAACTTGATCATGGATAAAGGCAGATTTGGTCCTCAGGTTGAGGGTCTAAACTGGAAAAAGGCCAAATTTGAAGAAATGAGAAAGGATTTAAAATGCGTGGATTGGGACAGGTTGTTCTCTCGCAAGGATGTGATTGTTAAGTGGGAGGCCTTCAAAGGAGAAATTTTGAGAGTGCAGAGTTTGTATGTTCCTGTCAGGATTAAAGGCAAAGTGAATAACCACAAGGAACCTTGGTTCTCAAGGGATATTGGAACTCTGATAAAGAAAAGGAGAGAGATGTATAGGAAACAGGGAGCAAATAAGGTGCTTGAGTATAAAAAGTGCAAAAAAAACTTAAGAAATCAGGATAGCTAAAAGAAGACATGAGGTTGCTTTGGCATCAAGGTGAAGGATAATCCGAAGAGCTTCTCCAGGTATATTAAGAGCAAAAGGATAGTAAGGGATAAAATTGGTCCTCTTGAAGATCAGAGTGGAACCAAAAGAAATAGGGGAGATCTTAAATGGGTTTTTTGCGTCTGTATTTACCAAGGAAATTGGCATGGAGTCAATGGAAATAAGGCAAACCAGTATTGAGGTCATAGAACCTATACAGATTGAGGAGGAGGAGGTGCTTGCTATCTTGAGGCAAATCAGAGTAGATAAATCCCCAGGACCTGGCAGGGTATTCCCTCGTACCTTGAAGGAGACTAGTATTGAAATTGCAGGGGCCCTGGCAGATATATTTAAAATGTCGGTATCTAGGGGTGAGGTGCCGGAGGATTGGAGGATAGCTCAAGTTGTTCCGTTATTTAAAAAAGGCTCTAAAAGTAATCCAGGAAATTATAGGCCGGTAAATTTGATGTCGATAGTAGGTAAATTATTGGAAGGAGTACTAAGAGACAGGACCAACAAGTATTTGGATAGACAGGGACTTATTAGGGAGAGGCAACATGGCTTTGTGCATGGTAGGTCATGTTTGACCAATCTATTAGAGTTTTTTGAGGAGGTTACCAGGAAAGTGGATGAAGGGAAGGCAATGGATGTTGTCTACATGGACTTCAGTAAGGCCTTTGACAAAGTCCTGCATGGGAGGTTAGTTAGGAAGATTCAGTCATTAGGTATACTTGGAGAGGTAGTAAATTTGATTAGACATTGGTTCAATGGAAGAAGCCAGAGAGTGGTAGTGGGGGATTACATCGCTGAGTGGAGGCCTGTGACTAGTGGTGTGCCACAGGGATCAGTGCTGGGTCCATTGTTATTTGTCATCTATATCAATGATCTGGATGATAATGTGGTAAATTGGATCCACAAATTTTCTGATAATGCAAAGATTGGAGGTGTAGTGGACAGTGAGGTAGGTTTTCAAAGCTTGCAGAAGGATTTGGACCAGCTGGAAAAAATGGGCTGAAAAATGGCAGATGGAGTTTAATACAGATAAGTGTGAGGTATTGCACGTTGGAAGGACAAACCAAGGTAGAACAGACAAGGTAAATGGTAAGGCACTGAGGAGTGCAGTGGAACAGAGGGATCTGGGAATACAGATAAAAAATTCCCTAAAAGTGGCGTCACAGGTAGATAGGGTCGTAACGAGAGCCTTTGGTACATTGGCCTTTATAAATCAAAGTATTGAGTATAAGAGTTCGAATGTTACGGTGAGGTTGTATAAGGCATTGGTGAGGCCGAATCTGGAGTATTGTGTTCAGTTTTGGTCACCAAATTACAGGAAGAATATTAATAAGGTTGAAAGAGTGCAGAGAAGGTTTACAGGGGTGTTGCTGGGATTTGAGAAACCGAATTACAGGGAAAAGTTGAATAGGTTAGGACTTTATTCCCTGGAGCGTAGAAGAATGAAGGGAGATTTGATAGAGGTATATAAAATTATGATGGGTATAGATAGAGTGAATGCAGGCAGGCTTTTTCCACTGAGGCTAGGGGAGAAAAAAAACAGAGGATATGGGTTAAGGGTGGGGGGGAAAGTTTAAAGGGAACATTAAGCGGGGGCTTCTTCACACAGAGAGTGGTGGGAGTGTGGAATGAGCTGCCAGATGAAGTGGTAAATGTGGGCTCACTTTTAGCATTTAAGAAAACTTGGACAGGTACATGGATGAGAGATGTATCGAGGGATATGGTCCAGGTGCAGGTCAGTGGGACTAGGCATAAAATGGTTCGGCACAGCCAAGAAGGGCCAAAAGGCCTGTTTCTGTGCTGTAATGTTCTATGGTTCTATTGGCACCAACTATAATTATACCGGGATATTAACAGCAATGTTGAGGTTTCTGTGTATGGTTTAACACAGAGATTCCAAAGCTGCTGTCAATGATTCAGCTCTTCTCTCCAGGTTTTGTAGCATTCTCAACTGGAATCAGGTATTTAAAAATTTCCACATTAAGCTCTGAATATTTTATACTTGCTTATGGACGTACAGGAGATTATTTGTATGTGGCCTATCAGCGACATCAAATGAGCTCTACGAACTAAATAAAAATACCGAAGAGATAAGCAGAGCGGCCGTTGTTGGGAGTAGGCCAATGGCGAGAGTAGAAGCAACAGGCTTTGGCTCAAACCAGACTTCGGCTGAGAAGAGGCATCAGCTCTGTGTAAAGCGGCTGCTAAGGTTTGTGTTTTCTTTTTCTTTCCCTCTCTTACTGTACCATTCAAATGTCTGTGGTGTGCTCTTCGTGCCGGATGTTGGAGAACTGGGAGACCCAGAGTCTCCCGGGGAATTACATCTGTGTGAAGTACGTCTGGCTGCAGATCCTTGAAGACCATGTTAGAGGTCTGGAGTAGCAACTGGACACCTTTGGCTTGCACAGGAGAGCGAGGATATAATTGATCAAAGATACAGGGAAGTAGTCACTCCGAAGTTGCAGGATGCAAGTAGCTGGGTAACCGTCAGGAGAAATGGAAATAGGCAGTTAGAGCAGAGCACGCCAGTGGCCATTCCCCTCAAAAACAAGTATACCGCTTTGGATACTTCTGTGGGGGATGACCTCCCAGGACAATGCCACGGCAGCCGGGTGACAGGCACTGAGCATGGGTCTGTGGTGCAGAAGGGAAAGAGAGAGAAGAAGGGAGCAGTAGTGATAGGGGACTCGATAGTGAGGGGAACAGACAGAAGATTCTGTGGATGTGAATGGGACTCCCAGATGGTATGTTGCCTCCCAGGTTCAAGGGTCAGATCGCATCCACAACATTTTGGAGAGGGAGGGGGAGCAGCCAGATGTCTTGGTAAATATTAGTAACAATGACATAGGAAGAAAAAGCAATGAGGTCCTGAAAAGAGAACTTAGAGAGCTAGATAGAAAGCCAAAATGCAGGCCCTCATGGGTAGTAATTTCTGCATTGCTGTCTGTGCCACGCATCAGTGAGGGTAGAAACAGGATGATTTGTCAGATAAATGCATGGCTGAGAAGCTGGTGCGGGTGCAGGGCTTCAGGTTCCTGGATAATTGGGATCTCTTCTGGGAGAGGTATGACCTGTTCAAAAGTGACGGGTTGCACCTGAATCCGAGAGGGATCAATATTCTCGCAGGCAGGTTTGTTAGAGCTATTGGGGAGGGTTTAAACTAACTTGGCATGCGGGGGATTGATGGGAACTGGAGTGAAGGGACTCAGGATAGGATGGATGGTAAAAAGTAAAAATAGTATGCAGTCAGATTGTCAGGAAGGGCAGGCAGGTGATGGGTCTTAGTTATAGCCAACAGGCTGAGTATCAAAACATTAGGGATGCAGAGTCAGAAAAGATAGCAAACATGGTACTCAAGGTATTGTATCTAAAAGCACATAGCATAAGAAATAAGGTGGATGATCTTGTTGCAATATTACAGATTGCCAGGTATGATACTGTGGACATCACTGAAAACATCACTGAACTGTGGCTGAAGGATGATTGTAGTTGGGAGCTGAATGTCCATGGTTACACGTTATATAGGAGGGATAGGAAGGTAGGCAGAGGGGGTGGTGTGGCTCTACTGGTAAAGAATGGCATCAAATCAGTAGAAAGATGTGACATAGGACCTGAAGATGTTGAATCCTTGTGGGTTGGGTTAAGAAACTGCAAGGGTAAAAGGACGTTGATGGCAGTTATATACAGGCCTCCCAACAGTGTCCGGGAGGTGGACCACAGGTTGCAACAGGAAATAGAAAAGGCGAGTCAAAAGGGCGATATTATGGTAGTCATGGGAGATTTTAACATTCAGGTCAATTGGGAAAATCAGGTTGTTAATGGATCTCAAGAGAGTGAGTTTATTGAATGCCTAAGAGATAGCTTTTTAATGCAGTTTGTTGTTGATCCTACTAGGGGGATCAACTATACTGGATTGGGTGTTATGCATTGAACTGGAGGCAATTAGGAAGTTTAAGGTAAAAGTACCCTTAGAAACCAGTGATTGTGTTCAACTTAAAATTTGATAGGGAGAAAGTAAAGTCTGATGTAGCAGTATTTCAGTGGAGTAAGGGAAGTTACAGTGGTTTGAGAGAGGAGTTGGCCAAAGTAAATTGGAAGGAGCTGGTGGCAGGGATATCAGCAGAGTAGCAACGGCTTGAGTTTCTGGGAAAAATGAAGAAGGTGCAGGACATGTGTATTCCAAAAATGAAGAGATACTCAAATGGCTGACAAGGGAAGTCAAAGCTATTGTAAAAGCAAAAGAAAGGGCATACAACAAAGCAAAAATTCATGAGAATATAGAGGATTGGGAAGTTTTTAAAAACTACAGAGAGCAACAGAAAAAATCATTAGAAGTGAAAAGATGAAACATGAAAACAACTTAGCAAATAATATCTAAGTGGATAGTAAAAGATTTTTCAAATACGTTAAAAATAAAAGAGAAATGAGAGTGGATATAGGACTGCTAGAAAATGAGGCAGGAGGAATGATAATGGGGTACAAGGAGATGGCTGATGAACTAAATGAGTATTTTGTGTCAGTCTTCACTGTGGAAGACACTAGCAGTATGCCTGGTGTTGTAGTGTGTGAGGAAGAAAAGTGGGTGCAGTTACTGTTATAAGAGAGAAGTTGCTCAAAAAGCTGAAGGACCTAAAGATACATAAGTCACCCAGACCAGAGGAACTGCACCCTCGGGTTCTGAAAGAGATAGCGTAGAAACATAGAAAACCTGCAGCAAACTGCAGGCCCTTCAGCCCACAATGCTGTGCCAAACATGTACTTACTTTAGAAGTTACATAGGGTTACCCACAGCCCTCTATACTTTTTTTGAGTAAGTATTGAACATCAACCCTTCTTAAACTAATTGGTAGCATTATTTTATAGCTCAAATTTCAACAGTTGTTATATGTGATATCATACATATATAGAAACATATTCTGTAACAACATCAGAATCTTATAATAAGTGAATTAATAAATTTCAGACCGGAGAGAATAATCAAAGACGATATTGAATGATGTACAGCTATACCTAGCGTTAGAGATTGTGGTGACATTAGAAAGAATCTTCCAAAAATCATTGCACTCTGGCATGGTGCCAGAGGACTGGAAAATTGCAACAGTTTTGGGACCCCATCTTAGAAAAGATGTGCTGGCATTGGAGAGAGTCCATAGGAGGTTCACAAGGATGATTCCAGGAATGAAAGGGTTATCATAGGAGGAACGTTTGATGGCTCTGGGTCTGTATCCGCTGGAATTCAGAAGGCTGAGGGGGGGGGGGGTATCTCATTAAAACCTTTCGAATGTTGAAAGGCCTAGACAGAGTAGATGTGGAAAGGATGTTTCCCATGGTGGGAGAGTCTAGGACAAGAGGGCACAGCCTCAGGTTGGAGAGGTGCCCTTTCAAAACAGAGATACAGAGAAATTTCTTTAGCCAATGGATAGTGAGTTTGTGGAATTTGTTGCCAAATGCAGCTGTGGAGGCCAGGTTGTTGGGTGTATTTAAGGCAGAAATTGTTAGGTTCTTGATTGGACATGGCATCAAAGATTACGGGGAGAAATCCAGGAACTGTGGTTGAGGAGGAGATAGTAAAATAGGATCAGCCATGATTGAATGGCAGAGCAGACTCGATGGGCCAGATGGCCTAATCTTGCTCCTGTTTCTTATGGTCTAATATCTGATGATGACATAAGAGACTGCCGATGCTGGAATCTGGAGCAACAAGCTATCTGGTGGAGGAACTCAACGGGTCTGCAGTATCTGTGAGAGGAAAGGAATGAACTACATTCTGGGTCTAAACACTGCATCATGACTGAGAGTGGTGAGAGAGATGGTTAGTATAATGTGCAGAGGGTAGTATTTAATGGTGTGTTAAGCAACTGTTAACTGCTTAGAAGTTTCTCTACATCTAAACATTAATTCCTATTGTACATATAGATTGTAATTACCTCACATAAGTATCTCAATATATATTATATTTTACAATGAATTAAAACTACCATATATTAATTTTATTTATATTTTATGTTTTTCATCATTTCAAACTCAGTGAGCGACGAAAAATGATGAAGAGATTAATTAAAATATTCTAGATTTGACTTCCAAAAACAATCCTTATTGTTTTGCATTACAAATATTGAATGTGATTGGCAGCTTAGCCAGCTGAAATCAGTACCTCTTACACTGATGACTGACAGCAATTGATGGCAGACATGAAACATCAGCACCACAGAGATATAACTTTATCTTTTGCAGTTCTTCAAGGTTAATGGTCACTTTGGTACCAACTACAAAATATTTATTATTTTGTGACTAAAATCTAAAACTGGATGGTTGTATTTTGCTGGGAATTTTTTTTGTGTAAATCATTTATGATATAAACGACAAGAACAATGCCCTGAAGTTCTCAGTGATATGTTTCATATATGGTCTAATAAGATGCAACCTGATAAAACCCTGAGTTTAATTTCTCATCTCTGCAAATTTGGCAGAGCTCAGTCAGAGTAACTGCTATTCTGGCTCTGAATTTCACTTGCATTGACATTAGCATCTTGAGTTCATGAGAAAGAAATCACTAGAAATATGAATCCTTATCCCTGCTTAAGCTGTGCATGGTGGATATTGGAATGGATTAGCAATGATATCCTTGGTAATCAAATAGCTTCCAAAAGCTCATATGAATAACGTTTGTCAAACTACAAAGAAGAAAAATAGGGCTACATTTCATTTTATTCTATAAATAGTTTAAACCCTGAAGGAAAAACGTAATTCCAAAAGCACTGGTGTATTTCCGAATGAAAATACTATCTATGGTAAAAGAAACAGATAATGTTTCAAGTATGAGGAACTCCATGAGGAAAGAGAGAAAACATGTTAGTTTGTAATAGCAAAGAAGCTGGAGAGGAAAGGGTATAACAAGAGAATATATCTGATAGGTTGAGAAAAAATGACTTAATATGCCAACTAATGAAGGGTTGAGATCAGATAATGCTACGTAGGGTAATGTTTCGCTAATAGTACAGATGCATGTGCTCCGGGACTGGAAAATACACGGTGAAAATGAAAAACTGAGCCTAAATAATGACTGCCAGAAATGATTAGTTCTGAAACAGACAAAAAGAGTGAAAGAGAATTAACTGAACTACTGATAGGTGCAACATGCACAAGTGGAAGATGAAGTGCAATCTTTCAAGCTTGCATTGGTTCTCACAGGAAATTATAGAGAAGGATAGAATAGCAGTGGAGAGATGTGAATCTACAGATGCAGGAATCTAGATCAACAGATAATCTGCTGCAGGAACTCAACAGGTCAAGCAGCATCTGTGGGAAGAAATAAATTGTCAATATTATCAGCTTTGAATGCAGGTGATCCACAAGGCAAATCATCCAATGGTTATGCAGTGTAGAGGAAGCCACGTTCCCTGAACATTGAATGCAAGTACTGAATATATAAAAACAAACTGGAAAGATAGCATTGTTATGGATAGCAAGCAAGCTTACCTAGGGGTACAGTAGGATATAGGTCAGATGGAAAGCTAGTTAGAACAATGACAGATGGATTTTAATCCAGACAAATGCAAGGTAATACATTTTGGATGGACAAACAAGACAAAAATACAAGTATGTACATTAAATGGTACTGCTTTAGAGACTGCTCATGAACAAATGGACTTTGACATAAAATTCACAGAACCCTGAAAATTCCAACACAGGTGGATAAAGCATTGAAGGAGTTATATGCAATGTGGCACCTCATCTTCCACTTGTGTGAACTGCAGCTATCAGTAATATATAAGAGTTTAGAGGGAGGGGACAAGGTAGATTGATAATTCTGGAGATGGAAGTCTACATTCTAGGGTGAGGTATTCTGGCCAAAGGACTATGCACAAGTTGGAGGTGATAGAAGAAAAGCCATAGAAGTCAAGACTTGAAATTCATTCATTTCAGATATGGAAGAAATACAACAGAGATTTTGCTGAGGACAGATCACTGAAGGTCAGAAGGGATGATGAAACCACAACAGGAGGTGGAATACTGCATAGAGAAGGTGTCAGAGGAAATTGGGGAGAAACGTCAAGAGAGGTATTGGAATCCAAGAACTGTTGGTGATAATTGGCACCAGAAAGGAAGAAAAAAATATTATCTGTTGTAGCTCAGAGTGTAGCAGAAAAAGAGGGAACTGCCATTTTTCCAAATATTTGCTGAGCAAGTTCTTTCAAAGTTCTTTGAGAGAACAGATTTTAAATACCTTGAAGATCATTCCCATTGGTAAGGCTGTGTGTTGTAGACCACCTTCAGAATTTGAATTAAATGAAATCAAAATTCTGAAGAAGAAAACATTATATAAATGCTACTCTCTCACAGCTTTAACCATTGCTGGATTTCTAGCTGGTAGAATCAGATTAATGCTCTTCAGTTCATGAAATACTATTCTGAAGTTTGGATAGAATTACACCTATTAGAGCTTCTTCTTGAATGCAATTCCCTCTGAATGTTGGAAATGATGTGAGTGTTTGATTATTTGAATTGTTCCCTGACTTCCCTACATGTAGAGTTCATCTTATGTAGAGGGTTACTTTAGTTTTCTTAGCCTTTTCCATTAATCTAAAATATTAATGAAAACTACACTTATTTTTACATTACCAGCAGTTTTTCTATGCAAATCACCTTTGCCTGTAAGTGCACACATTAGAATACTAATAGCAGCGGTATTGGAGAGTGGATAGATGGCAATCTCCTTTTAAAATAACAGCAAATGTAGTAACAAGCAGGCTTAAAGAATACACAATGATTTTTGTGGCATTTCTTTCTCAGCATTTACAAAGGTAGCAAATGATTCAGCACCAAATACTATGCAAAACTAAAGTTCTGTCATAAGAAAGCTCACTTATTATTTGTTTAAGATGTATTAAGGCAGGAACCTATAACTTTAAAATTTTTGATATATTGTTAATTACTTGAAAATAATTTTATTTATTTTTAATCAATTTTTTATATAATGAGTAGAAATTTACATTAATATCAGAAACATACTAAATCTTACTTGGAAGATATGACAAATCTGATGGAGGAGAAATAGTTTTAAATCAAATATTGTTTCATCATATGAAATGCATACTTAGTATACGTTTTTCAGGAAGGAATAACTAATGGAATGCTGTCGTTAAAATCACTATTGTATTTAATAATGAATGGCTCTGAATCTTTTCAAGCATATAAAAGTTGAACACAGTTGGCTTCATACTTTTAGACTTAACCCAGTGTGAAATATAAATGTTTAAAGGTTGGTGAGTAAGAAAACAAATCTCTTGTAAATTTGATGTTAAAAATACTCTTTCCACAATTACACTGTTCCAGTTATTTTGAATAATTTTGTCTTTAAATGTGTATAGTCCAATGAAAAATCACTTCTTTATCACCTGTAAAAATTCAACTTAAAAATTCTCATTGTGTTCAGATCTCTCTATGGGCAAGCTCTTTCTTACCTCTGTTTAGTTCCCTTCAACCTTGGATCTCTGCACTCCTCCAATTTTCTTCAAACAATTTTAGCCACTTTGACAAGTTTTGGCTGAAGTTCATGGTTGAACTTAAGAGTCAGTACAGCTTGAATCTGAGTTTGAAAGCTACTTGTTCTGGCTATTGGTGACTTATCTACACTCAGATGAAACTGATGCAAAGGATATGCTTCAACTCAGAGGAGCAACTACAGACCCAGAGCAAAAGTGGCTCAAAATTGATCAGTGAGTCTTAGGTTTTGACCAAAGAGCAAAGCAAATGTATTTGTTTTGCTCTCCTTACCCAAGAGCAGACGACCTTTTGTTCAATCTCACCTAACCTGAGTGGTTCATTCTCTCTCTCTCTCTCTCTCTCTCTCCCTTCGTCAGGGTCTCGGCCCGAAACGACAACTGTACCTCTTCCTAGAGATGTTGCCTGGCCCGCTGCATTCACCAGCAACTTTTATATGTGTTGCAATGGAAGCTGTTTTTTTTTTTTTCTGGAATTAAACTGTATTCTACTTGTAGTGCTAAAAATGCAAAAATTGCCCGTTGGCCTTAAATTAGAAAGGAGTCCCAAGAAAAAAATAGAGGCATAATGAGGAAAGACATTTTTGTTAATGCATAAAAGAAATAGTATAGAGTGTTTATTGGAAAAGATTTTAATGAGGGTATTAACAGAGCAGAGGGAAACTGCAGTTATTTTAATAAGAAATTCCAGAGGAAGGGATCCAGGTAAATGATGAGGCAGGCGAAGTCCATGGTGGGAAGAAAGAGAAGAAAGAGTGTATCAAAAGCACAAAAGGTTGAGGAAATAACGAGCAGAAATAAATTGATAAGGACAAATAGGTAGCTAAATGAGAAATGGTGCAGGGTAAGATATAGGATTCAATTTTCTGGATGAACTGAAGTTTGCATAACCTAATGGATGGAATCACTAGAGGAAAAGTATCGGAATACGCCGTCCTGGAAGCACTTACAGCTTCAGTGAGGACAGCCTTGATAGACAGGTTGAGTTAGATGCCGAGAAAAGAAAATTGGCCTTGGATGCCATGTACCATAGCAGTTAACATGATGTTATAAGAGCTTGGGACGTTCTGGAGTTCGGAGTTCAATTATAGCACCTTCTGTAAGGAGTTTGTATGTTATCTCTGTGAACCGCATGGGTTTACTCCAGGTGCTCCAGTTTCTTCCCACAGTCCAAAGATGTAATGGTTTGTCGGTCAACTGGTCATTGTAAATTGTCCTTTGATTATGCTAGTGTTAAATAGGTGGGTTGTTAGGCAGTGATGCTCGTTGGGCCGGAAGGTCCAGTTCTGCACTATATCTCCAAATAAAATAAAAATAAATAAGTAGTATGGAAATAGAAGGTATGTTTCATGATAAATATGTTATATTATGAGTATGAATAATGCATAACTGGACCATAAGACACTCCTATATGAGAAGGGGCTCAATTATTTGAAATACTAAATGCTTCTCAAGTAGAGGAAATGGAATACATGAAATATGCTGATACAGGTTTACAACAGACAGCAAATAGTAAGGACACCATTAACCCAATAGATTTTTCCCAGGCGATTTCTTTGTCATTACATTCCTTTCCTGGCATGCTTGCTAAGAACATTTCTGTATATTTTCTAACTACAGGTTTATGAGCATTTGTTTCATTTATGTAGAAACACAAATGCAGAGTTCATGAACAAATTCGCAAAAGCACTAAAGAAAAATTGTGCACAAGAATCATTTAATTTAACAAATAATTTACCAATAATTCATCATAATTACAAAATGCCCAAATTTTAATTTTCAAAAGATTTCTTCCTTGATGAATAATTTTGCTTGTATCATTGGCTTAATTGCCAGAACAACAACCACAATAAATTTACAATATTAAGATTTCTATTTCTTTTCCAACAATGTCAACATTCCAATATAGTATTCTTCATGTTATATCTTATGGTTTTGAACAAGATGTTTACTTTAAGCATCCATAAGATGCACAGGCACTGAAGGGTGCTTGGTAATAATCGGTGACATATTAAATCCATCTGTGTAGCTAGAAGTGTGTTTGAAAGGGAGAAATTAAATCAGCAGAAAGAGTATATCAAATATCATTCTTATAAAAATCTATTGTTTATTGTGGGTATATATCAAGAGATATGTCGCAACATCTACAATGAACTCTAAAATATTAACATTGCAGCAATTATCATATTCTTTATCAAGTTTCATTGAACATTTTCTAAGGCCCGTAATCACTATGGTGCTTCTCAAAACAATAAATATCGTTATTAAATGACCACAGGGTAAATGCCGACTACAGCAAATGTGTGAGTCCATCCAGTGAAATGGAAAATTAGAAGCACATAAACTGATTTGAAGAGATCTTATATGAAAATACTGAACAATGTCCTTTACTTGCCAATAAAAAGGTTTAAAGATGCAAATTTCTTCATCTTTTAACATTGACATAATTGAAATTTCCTCCACACCAACAACTTCAAGAATTTACCATTCAATAAAAATTTGGTTATAGACATAAACAAGGAAAAGATTAACCTCAGACTTAATAGAGCTTTTACTGGAAAGCCTTCAGATGCTTGAAATGTAAAAATCTATAGGAAAAATTGACCAAATGAAAATACTGTTGATTTAAACCCAGTTATTTATTTACCTACTGCAGTTGCATAGAAATTTTTAATGGTGGAATAAATGTATTATCAATACATTGAAAATCAGTTTTGTGTCCTAAATTGAAGCAGATACATGTAGAAGTTTTGTTGATAGTATTGGCTTCCTCTTTTGTACAATATCCTTTAGTATAGTTATTGATACAAAACATTGAAATTTAACTTGAAGAATATGTATACTTGGAAAATGTATTTGGGGAATTTTTAATACGTTGAACGTAAAGGTTTTTTTTGTTGCTGCTCCAGCACCTTGACTCTTACAGCCAACTCAAACACATCACTTATTGTCAACCAAACCCACGATTAAGGATGTTGCCACTTGATCGCTCATTCATGGTAGTTTTAGCATGGATACGTGATTCATGTTAGTCTTTGTGTTATTTATCAATGAAAGCAAAAGTAGAATATTATAGTGGAGTAAAAGCAGGTTGAAGAATTGACAACCAAATTGAGAAATAAGCTTGCCAAACTCACAGCTGCATTCCTGAGTCATTCTTGGAGAGACAAGTTTCTAGAACTTGGCAGTTAACTCCATAAATATTTGAGCTAAGTTTGATAAATTTGATAGCCATCTTTAAAGATTACTATATGTGGTCTGTCCTTAGGACTTTCACATCCATATGGATGCCAGTTATGCTTCAGCATGATGGAAATGAAGTAAGGACCAAGATGAACTGTTGAGGAAGCTATAAAACAGCAGCAGGCTCCTCATATACTGTTCAACTACACAAGTTGGAAAAGATCAGTGAAGCGGTGTAGTTCGCAAGAGATCACACCTGTTTCACAAAGAGTATGGATGGTAAGCTTTGACAACAAATCTGAGCAGCTGAGTCCCAGAAGGCTCGGGATCTCACGCCATTCTAGTAATGGAGATTTGCAGACTGTTAATTCAGAACTTGCTATCAGATAGGCCTGGCTACTGCATGTTTTATTGCCTCTAAATCTTTTTGTGACTTCTGGAGACATTGCAGCATCTGATGTTGAACATGGAACATGGAACAGTATGGCGCAGAACAGTTCACATTGTCTGTGATGAGAATGATGCCAAGTTAAACTAATCACTTCTGCTTGCACACAGTCCATATCCCTCCATTTCCTATCTACTTATTTGTATGTCTAAAAGCCTCTTGAATGTCATATCAAATCTGCTTCTACTCCCACTCCTGCAGCCTATTCCAGGCAACTACCACTCTCAGTGGAAGAACTTGTTTCACACATGACCTTCAGACTTTCATCTTAAAGCTTTGCCCTCCAGTATTTGGCATCTCTACCCTGGTAATGAATATATATCTACCCTTTCCATGCCTCTCGTAATTTTATGAACATTTATCAGGTCCGTTGTCAGCCTCTGATGGTCCAGATGAAGCAATCCGAGTCTGTCCAACTTTTCGTGATGGCAGATACCTTCTAATCCATGTAGAACCCTAGGAAACAGGCAGATTACAGGCAGTTTATTACAAGGGATAGTAATTAAATAAGATCTGTTTGCAACCATCCACAGCTTGCTGATTTTCCATAGCTCTAGGATGTCATCAGCTCCATGCATTTGATACTCAATGCATCATTTTATCACCTTACCAACCACAATAGCTTCCATTCCATCAATGTACAACTGGTCTACAGCCATTAAGCTGGAAAGAGCACAAAAAGGGTTTACTGGAATGCTGCCAATCCTCGAGGGACTGGGTTATCAAAAGAGGTGCATGGAATCATGAAGGGAATATAGAGGGTGAATACACTCAGTCTTTTTCCAAGCGTTGGGAATCAATAATTAGAGGACATAGGTTTAAGGGGAGTGGAGAAAGATCTAACAGCAAACTGAGGGACAGTTTTTCACAGGGAGTCCATAGAACAGGTACATCCAAAGATGGTTCCACAATGTCCAATAACATTATCAACTCTTCAGCAAACTAAACAATCTATGTCTACGTGGCCTAGAAACACTTTGACATTTGATGTTCATTTAGCTCTCTTGCTAAATGCTGATGCCCCTACCATCAACATCCTGGATTCACCATTGACTGGAAACTCAAATAGACCTGCTCAGTAAGTAGAGGTTGTAAGATTAGCTCAGAAACTTGTATCCCCATGGAGAGTTACATACCTCACGAAACATTTGTACCATCTACAAGGAGCAAGTTAGGGTAAAATGTAATACTGTTCATTCACCTGGATAACTACCACTCCAGCATGAGTCCAGAAGTGTTATTCTTCCCAGAGCAAAGTAGCCCAATTGGATGACAATATATTGAATATGGACCAAATGCCCCATTTTTGTTTCTACACATTTCTGTACTTACGTATATAAGGAACACACTATCGTGATTTTAAAATATATTGCCAGTCCTTCATCAATGCTGAGTCCTCCAAACTCTGTTCTCAACAGCAGTGTGGGAGCACAGTCACTGGAAGGACTGCAGCTGTTTAGGAAAGAGGCTCATCACCACTTTTCCAGCAGGCCGTTTAACGATGCTTGTCTTCCCTATGAAAATAAGCTGAAGAAGTAACCTGTTGGAATGTTAGATAGCCAGCACATACAGTGTGGACACTGTTCTTTTCAGTAGGGAGACTCACTGCAAGAACATTTTTCTACTTTGTTAAGGCCAAGGCCAAAATAATTTTTCCTGTACTTTGCAACTCATTGAAACCCATTGGATTGTTGTTTCTCTTTTACAAATATCTGAAATGTTTATGACTAAATGGTAGAAAGCAGTATTAATGTTTTTTTTCCAACAAGCAACTTCCCAGCAAGTTCTAGCCATTAAATTGAATATGAAAGATAAATCCTGAGCACCAATTAAAACTAAACGATGACTGAAGGGTACGGAGACAAATTGGTAAAATAGAATAGAGCAACTTTAATGAAGCATAATTAATCTTTGAGCTCCATACAGGGACACGTAATGGAGAACAGAGTCAGAAATCATTCTGAAACACTTCACTTCTGTGATGGAAGATGATAGATTTCAATGTTATGCTAGCAGTACTTTCTCAGATAGATTTGCTGTGCTTTTCAATTTACAGCAAGTTTCATTTCACAAAACATAAAAGATAAAGTGCTTTTCATGATGAATTTAGTAAGGGTGGACAGTTATACGGCCCAGTTTATTGTCATGGACATATATGCACAGGGTATAAATATCATGAAAATTGGCTTTTAGCGGTAGCAGCCGCAGCACAGTACATTACAGCCACAGCACAGTACACTACAAGCCGCAGCGCAGTATATTACAAGCTGCAGCACAATACATTGCAAGCCACAGCTCAGTACATTACAAACAGAAGCACAGTGCATTACAAGCCACAGCATGGTACGTTACAAGCTGTAGCACAGTATATCACAGCCGCAGCACAGTACGTTACAAGCAGCAGCACAATACATTACAAGTCGCAGCGCAGTACATTACAAACTGCAGCACATTACATCACAGCTGCAGCACAAGACATTACAAATCACAGCTCAGTACATTACAAGCTGCAGCACAATAAATTACAAACCGCAGTTCAGTACATTGCAAGCCACAGCACAGCATGTTACAAGCCACAGCACAGCACGTTACAAGCCGCAGCACAGCACGTTACAAGCCGCAGCACAGCACGTTGCAAGCCGCAGCACAGCACGTTACAAGCCACAGCACAACATATCGCAGCTGCAGCACAGTACACTACAAACCGCAGCATAATACATTACAAGCCGCAGCATAATACATTACAAGCCGCAGCACAATACATTACAAGCATGAGAACATACAGTAAATTACATGGTTAATTTAAAAGTAATTATACATAATTTTCACAACACAAGAAATGAAAATAACATAACATTAATGAAAGCTGAGGGAAATATAACCTGAAATAGGTTATTTTTTCAGGTTGGTTCAAGAACCTGATGGCAGCAAGGAAAAAGTTATTGTTGAACCTTAAGTTATGGGTTTCTAGCTCCTGAACCTCCTACCTAATGCAAACAATGATTTCAGATCCACTTATTTAACTCATGTACATGGAAACATACAGTGAAATGTGCTGTTTGCATTAATAGCCAGCACAAACTAACAAAGTGGTGGGTACAGCCCGCAAGTATTGCCACACATTCCCACAATAAAACAGCATGCCCATAATGTTCAGCAAAACAGCACAAGCAATAACAACAATAACACCACCACAGCAACAAAACAAGATAACCAGAGGAAAACAAGCCCCTTTCCTCTATTCCACCCACCCACCAACTCACATACACAGACAGGCCCAAGAAGCTTCTGAGTCCTCTGTCCTAGACTCACAGACTCAAAATCTCAGGGGAGGTGAGACATCTTCTGTTTAAAGTGTAGAGAGTTGATAGAACTAGCTATGTCTACCACTTTATTATATTCCTGTGCTTTGGTGTTCCCATATCAATCAGAATTCTTTCTATTGTATGTCTGTAAAAATTTGTCAATATATTTTCTGTCATCAGAGTATCTATAGTAGAGACACTGGCATGCCATTTTCATGGTTGTGTTAGTCTTCACACTTTCAAATATGCATTTTGACTTACACCGTGGAAGGATATTCCAGCAATCTGAGTCTTCAGTGAAAATAACCAGATGCAAATAAAAGACAGCTAATGCATTAGAGTAAAAGTCAATATTGTTAGCAAGGTTGGCAACTGAATCGGCCCCAGCTCAAATCCACCATTAGAATTTGTTGTAATTCTGCTAAAATGTTTTCAGTGAGGTATAATCTTCACAATGCCAACATCACTTCAAGTGAGATCCAAAATGCTTGTAATCTTCACAACTAACATTCTAAAGAAGGCTACATTGTGTGCACAATTAATTCTCAGTTTCTAAAGAGTCATACACATACATTTCCAGTTATTTACTTATGTCAGTGACTATTTTTTAATTCACCTTCGTCACCAGAGCTGAACAAATACACCAAAAATATCCTTGTTAATAACTCAAAGGATAAGCTCCATTGAAGAAGGAAGCTCTCACAAGCTGCAACAATTTGTATCTGCACTCTCGCTGGATTCTTTATGTATAGATGCCATACATTTTCACGTTCATTCTAGGTCCTCTCTGCACAGTTATATAATATAAAGAGAGCATTAGCCATGTACAGTGACTCCAGCAATTTGGTCTCCAAATTTGAGGAAGGACATTCTTGCTATTGAGGGAGTGCAGCGTAGGTTCACAAGGTTAATTCCCGGGATGGCAGGACTGTCATATGTCGAAAGATTGGAGCGACTGGGCTTGTATACTCTGGAATTTAGAAGGCTGAGAGGGGATCTTATCGAAACATATAAGATTATTAAGGGATTGGACACGCTGGAGGCAGGAAGCATGTTCCCGCTGATGGATGAGTCCAGAACCAGAGGCCACAGTTTAAGAATAAGGGGTAGGCCATTTAGAACGGAGTTGAGGAAAAACTTTTTCACCCAGAGAGTGGTGGATGTATGGAATGCTCTGCCCCAGAAGGCAGTGGAGGCCAAGTCTCTGGATGCTTTCAAGAAAGAGATGGATAGAGCTCTTAAAGATAGTGGAATCAAAGGTTATGGGGATAAGGCAGGAACTGGATACTGATTATGGATGATTAGCCATGATCACAGTGAATGGCAGTGCTGGCTCGAAGGGCCGAATGGCCAACTTCTGCATCATTATCTGTTGTCTATTGTCAATACAGAATGTAAAGTGAACCTCATTCCCCTGATGCCAAATTCACTACATATACAAGGTTTACAAATGGTGCAGATCATGATCAAAGGAGTATTTCAGATTCAGATTCAGATTATTTCATTGCCACATACACCAGGATTCAATAAAATTCCTTTGTTGTGTGGCCAGAAAGCCAAAGAATCCAAGATTATTGATCAAAGACTACAGGACATTGTTTCCCCCTGAGCACTGCTTCTTCCTTGTCCACCGTGATTACCCCAACATCGCTGAACATGCTGATACTTCCATGGCTCCCTGGATCTCTTCTTCACTCTGATCATTTCATTTCCCTCCGCAATCATCTACTACTTCTACCTTCATCTCCAGTTGTCCTCTTCATGCAGGTCCAAAAATGACTAGTCACTTCATGGTCTGGTACAGCAATTTGGAAGTGCAGAAAAGTAAGAAGCTGCAGAGAGCAGTGGACTCGGCCTAATACATCCCAGGCACATCCCTCCCCATTATAATTCTTATCTATATAAGGCACTGCCTCAAGAAGGTAACATCAATCGTCAATGATCCACACCATCCAGGCCATGCCATCTTCTCACAACGATCAGCAGGCCGGAGAACCAGAAGCCAGAAGAGGCACGTCACTCTGTTCAAGAACAGCTTCTTTCAGCCATTCGGTTCCTGAAACAACCAGCACAGCCCTAATCCTTAGAGTATAGCAACATTACGACACTGATTATTTTCAACTAAAATGGGCTTTGAATTTATTTTGTTCTAATTGTGTTCTTTCTTGTAAAAACGTGTATAATTTATGTTTCTTTTACTTTTCCTGTGAATGCTACTTACATGATGCTGTGTTCCTGTGATGCTGCGGCAAGTAAACTTCTCACCACACCTGTGCAAATAATATATTCGACTTTGTTTTTGTCCTTGACCTTGATCCGTCCTCCAGCTCACCCAGTAATCAGCCCAACAGCTCCATACATGTTCTCTGTTCCCATCCCAGATGCTAAGTCATCTCAGCCCCAAATTACCTCATTCCCTTCACAGTACAATCTTCCCACCCCTCCCCAACATTATGATCAATTCCCAAAGCCTCCATCAATCATCTGCTTGTCTGATACCCCATACTCTCAAATCAAAACTGCAATGCCAGTCTCCACAATGGTAGGAGTTAATGGAGGAAGGGTTTTGTGTAACAATGCATGTGAAAATTCTCTTCCTCCACTCACACCATTTTAGATAGGATCCTATTTTGGCCTGCCACTGCACCACCTTTTGAAGACCTATGTTAAAGAAGTCTTCAGAGTTAAGTATAATTTTGTTCATTCTCCTCCAAGTATACAGCTTCACCAACTAAGAGTGCACTGCCCCAAATTGGAGAAGATGATGATTCACATAGGCAGTGTGAATGGTTACATCAATTTGTAGATCCATGACATTTATATCACTGTTGGAAAGCTGTTTCAAATCTCTCTGCAGGCTTGTGCTGTTTCCAGGAGGTGAAAACATATTAATGCCCAGCATGAATATTATCAGTCATAAATAATACCTAATATTTTCAATTAAAGTGCATAAGTCGAGTCTTCTTATAACAAGTCAGATGGAAGTGTTCCCAATTCAAATACATACCCAGCTTTTAGAGGTCCTTAACAAGTATGCCTTACTTGATATTTGTCCGCTGATTGGTGGAATTACTCCAGTACAACATGATTCCAGTCATAATCGTAGAGCAATATGCAATGGATACAAACTCTCCAGAACAACAAGTCCACACCAACTACAATCTCCTGTGTTCGGCCCCTTCAAGCCCTGCCCCTCAATATACTTATCCAAATATTTCTTAAATGGTAATATTTTACCTGTTTTAACCACTTTTTCTGGTATCTCATTCTTTTTAATCACTACCCACTATGTGAAAAAGTTGCCTCTCAAGTCCCTTTTAACATTTTCCCTCTCACCCTAAACCTATTCCTCCTAGATATGGTCTTCCTTGCCTGGCAAAAGGACTGTTATCATCACCTTATCTATGCCTGTCACAGTTTTAAACACTTCTATAAAGTTGCCCCTCCCAATGTTCATTCCTGCGAGCCTTTCACTATATCTCAAGCCCTCTATCCGTGCAAAATCTTATCAAGTTTGCACAAGTTTGCTTCAAGAATGAATGCCTTCCTGTTATAGGTAATAGTGTATTGGAGTCACAGTTTATTTTATTGACATGCAATTTTTCTCTCCAGTAACAGCTCTCAACGATCCCTAAGAACTCATTTGACAACTCAAGATCAAATTCCAAAAGCTTCCTGCTCTCTGTCACACTATTCCTGTAAATGGTTCTTCATCCACTGCTGAAATCTGGAGATGCTTACAATGCATTTTATTTTACACCATTAAAATAAAGGGACCACTTTAAGATTCTTATGCCAATATCTGAAGTTGCTCCTTTGTGAAGTGCTTGAACTACTTCACACAATAGTTTTAGTGCCAGTTTCTATTTATGACAATCATTTATTACAGGGGTGGGTTTTTCCCAACTATAACATCTCACGTTCTGCGAACGCAAGACAGGCATCATAAACTGGAAAATGCTGGAGAAATCCATACAGACAGAGAAGTCGTGACCTTACTGGGTGAGTTCTGCTAGCAATTTCCCTGTTGAATTTTCACAGTGGACCTCACATCCAGTCAGATAGCTGAACATATTCCCCACAGTTCTACTCGTAAATCAGCCTGCTGGACAGATGAATCTCGTTCAAGAAAAGTCAGGGCATTCATTTAAATGAAGAGAAATAGCTTCATGAATGAGGGGCAAACATAAGGTAATTTGCATTACTTTGAATAATTTACATTTACTTTGATGTCAGGGATATGAAAATCAATCTTAATGTGGCAAAGGACAGTACTGGGAACACTGAGGTCATAAACCAGAAGCACTATATGGCCCTGCATATGGGGGAGAGCTTCCCATCCCATTGGCCACTGCCTGCCCTACCTGTGGGGAATTCTGTGGTTCCCACTTTGATCTCTGAAGCCAACTCAGAATGCATAGAACTAGATTGGATGTGAGTCATCATCAGTACTTAGGAGTACACAAGATTAATAACTTTTCAGATTTACATGTCAATTATACACAGAAATTTCACTTATGAAATAAATGTGGTAGAAGATATTTTGCCAGTTATTTGTTATACTCACAATATGAATTTTTTTAAGTTATTAGACTGATGTAGAAAACAGATGAAAACAGACTTTTCTATTTGATGGGATTTCAATATCCATTGCATTCTAAAGAATCAGAAGAATGTTGTTTTTGACATGACATATGAACAATTTCACAATAACATTGAACCAACAGGTTGTTCAGATTACAATTCCTCTTGGGTGCTGGTTATGATAGGTAACACCTTCCAACATTTTGTTTGAAGTTGGAAAAAATCCACAGTTTACAGCCAATGGCAACCTGCTTGCATGCTTTGACCTTACTATATTGTTGAGATTTTCAAAGGGGAGATTTCTGAACTAAACCATTCCACTCCTTATTAATAAATCCCTGTCTTCTGACAAACTTATCCAATGTAAATCTCTTATGGGACTTGAGAAGAAGGAGAGCTGGACAGATCAAACTCCAACCACAAAAATAGTGTGAAAGCTATCAGGAGACACAAGGGACTGCAGTTGTTGGAATCTGGAGCAACATAAAAAACTGCTGGAGGAACTCAATGAGTCAGGCAGCTTCTGAGGAAGGAAGTAGACAGTTAATGGTTTGAGTCTCGACCTGAAATATTAACTACCCATTTTCCTCCACAGATCTTGCCTGAGAAAGCTACCAAGTTGATCTGGCCAAATGTCAAAAGCATTGAACATTACTCAGTATCTATTAAACCATAAAAGTATTGGGAGAGTCACAATTCCACATTCTAGTCTGGATGGGAGAGGGAGCTCAAGCTAGGACAGCAGTTTTGCTTGTGCATTTGTGGCACGTGGAATATTTTCTATTTCAGCCTTACTCAGGACCCAGCACCCTCTTCCTCACTGGGTTAAGTTGACAACGGGGTCAATAGTGCTTAGAACCATAGAACATTACAGCACAGAAAGCAGGCCCTTCGGCCCTTCTAGTCTGTACCGAAACTTTATTCCGCTACTCCCATTGACCTGCACCCAGTCCAAAACCCTCCAGATCTCTCCCATCCATGTCTATCCAATTTATTCTTCAAACTTAAGAATGAGCCCGCATTTACCACGTCAGATGGCAGCTCGTTCCACCCTCACACCACTCTCTGTGTGAAGAAGTTCCCCCTAATGTTCCCCCTAAACCTTTACCCTTTCACCCTAAAGCCATGTCCTCTCCTAATCTAAGTGGAAAGGACCTACTCGCACTTACTCTGTCTATACCCCTCATAATTTTGTAAACCTCTATCAAACCCCCCCATCATTCTTCCACGCTCCAAGGAATAAAGTCCTAACCTGTTCAATCTTTCCCTGTATCTCAGCTCCTGAAGACCCGGCAACATCCTCGTAAATCTTCTCTGCACTCTTTCAATCTTACTGATATCCTTCCTATAGTTAGGTGACCAGAACTGCACACAATAATCCAAATTTGGGCCTCACCAATGTCTTACCCAACCTCACCATAACATCCCAACTCCTATACTCAGTACTTTGATCTATGAATGCCAGGATGCCAAAAGCCTTCTTTACAACCCTGTCTACCTGTGACGCCACTTTCAGGGAATTATGTATCTGAACTCCCAGATCCCTGTGTTCCTCCATACTCCTCAGTGCCCTACCATTTACTGTGTATGTCCTACCTTGATTTGTCCTTCCAAAATGCAACACCTCACACTTGTCTGCATTAAATTCCAATTCTTGCCCTGAGCAACAGCGTTTCATTTGTATTACAGCTGACTCTCACTTTCACAATGCTTTCTTTCCCTTTCTGCTTTCATTTCACAAATACCTCATCAATTTCTGCAGCTACCTTGATTGCAATTCCTCCTATCCTGATTCTTGGAAAGAGCATTTTCCAGTCTCCAAGTTTATCCATTGCATCTCTTCTAGTGGTACCATCTCTGTCCTAGCACTTCCATTATGGAGTCCAAATCACAATTGTTGACAGGACTTTCAGCATATCTGTTCCATTTCCTGCACTTTTTCCCTCACCATTTCTCCCCACTCCCAGTATGAGGATAGGATTCCGTTTGCTCCTACTTTCCACACTATCAGCTTTCCCATTCAATATATAACACTCTGTAGTTTCTAACTCCATCAATGATTCTACAAAACTTAGACACTACAGCTCACCCTTTCATCTCTGTCAATGCTCACTTCCATTCCTTCAGCACATTCACTTGCCAACAGAAGAAATCAATCCTTCCCATTTTACCTCCAGCTAATTTACTGTCCAAAACACCTAATCTTCCTTTTCATAAGAGACTGAAAATGATTTGTACTTTTTGTCGATTTTTTGTTCTGTGTTCACTGCTGAGAGGGCAGTCTCCTCTGCACTGAGGAAATCAAACACGGATACTTTGTGGAACATGTCAATCTGCAGGCAAGGCCTTGAGTTTATAGTTGTTTGTCACTTTAATTCTCTGCCCCATTCCCCCGCAAGGTATCTCTTTCCGTCCTCCTGCACTGTTCCAACGAGATTCATGATAAAGTTTGAGGAACAGGACCTTTTCTTCCAACAGGATGCTGTACAGCCAAACAGACAGTAATATGTTCAAACAGCCCACATTTCCAGCAACTTTACCTACCATTTATTTTACTGTTATTGGTTGCTTCCACGAGGTTATTGTAGTACATCTACATTATGATTTCAAAAAGTTGATTATGAATGTTTACAATTGTAAAGTAGATAACCAAAAAAAAAATTATTCCAGTTTTTTATTAAGGGGATTCCAAAAGCACAATTAATCTAATCAGATAACTGTATTTGTCCTGGTACTAATGATAACATTATCCTGCCTGATCTTTATTCTATAAGCTTTTGCCTTTCCCCTGACAGTTTAGGTACTCTGAAAACATTATTAATAAACACAATTGCTGGAAATGTTACAGTAACATTTGATTCTGGTTTACCAATGTTACTACAGTCATTTCTAGATTGCAGTGAGATTTGTCTTTACCAAGGTCTGATATGACGCTGTGTTTGGGCACTGGAACGTTTACTTCTATAATACCTTTCACATTAAACAACACTGACAATGTCCTGTACCTAATGCATTCATGGCTGCAACAGAACCACTGTTATCAACTGCAGCCAAGGGCTCAGGTGCAAGGGTTAACTGAACACATAGAGGTGAGCTGATACCACCAACTGGTTTGCATGAAAATGCACAGGCTTCATCTGGTGTATACCGATGAACGACATCACATGAATATTGTCATAGAGTGAATCTCATTTTACAGCACAGGACCGGCAATGGCTACTTATATGATTCCCATTTCTGATCCATTTCTATAACTTTACCTGAATAGTGCTTTATATCCTGGTAGCATACAGTAAATATACCACAATACGGGCTTCTCCTAATAAGATAGAAATTTGTACAGCTATGTCCTGTTCAGCTAAAGCAGAACAATTTCATAGTCAGCTTACCACTCTATCAATCAAATCATGATTAACGTCTGGCGTACTGACCTCTACCTTGTCGAGGCACAGCGACAACTCGCGGATACCTCCTCTTATTTACCCCTCGATCGTGACCCCACTAAGGAGCACCAGGCCATTGTCTCCCACACCATCACCGACTTTATCCGCTCAGGGGATCTCCCATCCACTGCTACCAACCTTATAGTTCCCACACCCCGCACTTCCCGTTTCTACCTCCTACCCAAGATCCATAAACCTGCCTGTCCTGGCCGACCTATTGTCTCAGCTTGCTCCTGCCCCACCGAACTCATTTCTGCATACCTCGACACTGTTTTATCACCCCTTGTTCAATCCCTTCCGACCTATGTTCGTGACACTTCTCACGCTCTTAAACTTTTCGATGATTTTAAGTTCCCTGGCCCCCACCGCTTTATTTTCACCATGGATGTCCAGTCCTTATATACTTCCATCCCCCATCAGGAAGGTCTTAAAGCTCTACGCTTCTTTTTGGATTCCAGACCTAATCAGTTCCCCTCTACCACCACTCTGCTCCATCTAGCGGAATTAGTCCTTACTCTTAATAATTTCTCCTTTGGCTCCTCCCACTTTCTCCAAACTAAAAGTGTAGCTATGGGCACCCGTATGGGTCCTAGCTATGCCTGCCTTTTTGTTGGGTTTGTGGAACAATCTATGTTCTGTGCTTATTCTGCTATCTGTCCCCCACTTTTCCTTCGCTACATCTATGACTGCATTGGCGCTGCTTCCTGCACGCATGCAGAACTCGTTGACTTTATTAACTTTGCCTCCAACTTTCACCCTGCCCTCAAGTTTACCTGGTCCATTTCCGACACCTCCCTCTCCTTTCTAGATCTTTCTGTCTCTATCTCTGGAGACAGCTTATCCACTGATGTCTACTATAAGCCTACTGACAGCTATCTGGACTATTCCTCTTCTCACCCTGTCTCTTGCAAAAATGCCATCCCCTTCTCGCAATTCCTCCGTCTCCGCCGCATCTGCTCTCAGGATGAGGCTTTTCATTCTAGGACGACGGAGATGTCTTCCTTTTTTAAAGAAAGGGGCTTCCCTTCCTCCACTATCAACTCTGCTCTTAAATGCATCTCCCCCATTTCACGTACATCTGCTCTCACTCCATCCTCTCGCCACCCCACTAGGAATAGGGTTCCCCTGGTCCTCACCTACCACCCCACCAGCCTCCGGGTCCAACATATTATTCTCCGTAACTTCCGCCACCTCCAACGGGATCCCACCACTAAGCACATCTTTCTCTCCCCCCCCTCTCTGCATTCCGCAGGGATCGCTCCCTACACAACTCCCTTGTCCATTCGTCCCCCCAATCCCTCCCCACTGATCTCCCTCCTGGCACTTATCCGTGTAAGCGGAACAAGTGCTACACATGCCCTTACACTTCCTCCCTTACCACCATTCAGGGCCCCAAACAGTCCTTCCAGGTGAGGCAACACTTCACCTGTGAGTCGACTGGGGTGATATACTGCGTCCGGTGCTCCCGATGTGGCCTTTTATATATTGGCGAGACCCGACGCAGACTGGGAGACTGCTTTGCTGAACATCTATGCTCTGTCCGCCAGAGAAAGCAGGATCTCCCAGTGGCCACACATTTTAATTCCACATCCCATTCCCATTCTGACATGTCCATCCATGGCCTCCTCTACTGTAAAGATGAAGCCACACTCAGGTTGGAGGAACAACACCTTATATTCCGTCTGGGTAGCCTCCAACCTGATGGCATGAACATCGACTTCTCTAACTTCCGCTAAGGCCCCACCTCCCCCTCGTATCCCATCTGTTACTCATTTTTATGCACACATTCTTTCTCTCACTCTCCTTTTTCTCCCTCTGTCCCTCTGAATATACCTCTTGCCCATCCTCTGGGTACCCCCCCCACTTGTCTTTCTTCCCAAACCTCCTGTCCCATGATCCTCTCATATCCCCTTTTGCCTATCACCTGTCCAGCTCTTGGCTCCATCCCTCCCCCTCCTGTCTTCTCCTATCATTTTGGATCTCCCCCTCCCCCTCTAACTTTCAAATCCCTTACTCACTCTTCCTTCAGTTAGTCCTGACGAAGGGTCTCGGCCTGAAACGTAGACTGCACCTCTTCCTACAGATGCTGCCTGGCCTGCTGCGTTCACCAGCAACTTTGATGTGTGTTGCTTGAATTTCCAGCATCTGCAGAATTCCTGTTGTTTATGATAAACGTCAAAATTGAATTCGAATTGAATGAATGATTTGAATTGACTTTATTTCTGATATCCTTCACATACATGAGGAGTAAAAATCTTTACGTTATGTCTCAATCGAAATGTGCAATGTGCAATCATAGTAATTTATAATAATTTATAATAAATAGAGCAGTCAATGTAACATAGAATATACTCAAATCAGCGTGAGTTAATCAGTCTGATGGCCTGGTTTAAGAAGCTGTCTCGAAGCCTGTTGGTCCTGGCTTTTATGCTGCGGTACCGTTTCCCGGATGGTAGCAGCTGGAATAGATTGTGGTTGTGGTGACTTGGGTCCACAATGATCCAATGGGCCCTTTTTACACACCCGCCTTTGTAAATGTCCTCAGTATCAGGAAGTTCACAACTACAGATGTGCTGGGCTTTCCGCACCACTATCTGCAGAGTCCTGCCATTGAGGGAAGTACAGTTCCCATACCAGGCAGTGATGCAGCCAGTCAGGATGCTCTCAATTGTGCCCCTGTAGAAAGTTCTTAGGATCTGGGGGCCCATACCAAACTTTTTCGACCGCCTGAGGTGAAAGAGGCACGTGGGGTCCTCGGTGATGTGGATACTGAGGAACTTTAAGCTGTTTACCCTCTCAATCCCAGATCTATTGATGTCAGTAGGAGTTAGCCCTACTCGATTCCTCCTGTAATCCACAACCAGCTCCTTTGTTTTTGCGTCATTGAGGGAGAGGTTGTTTTCTTGACACCACTGCGTCAGAGAGATGACTTCTTCCCTGTAGGCCACCTCGTATTGTTTGAGATGAGGCCAATCAATGTCGTGTCGTCGGCAAATTTAATTAGTAGGTTAGAGCTGTGGGTTGTGATATATTCATGGGTATACAGGGAGTAAAGGAGGGAACTTAGTACACAGCCCTGAGGGTCTCCTATATTAAGAGTCAGAGGGTTGGAGATGAGGGAGCCCACTCTTACCACCTGCCAGCAATCTGACAGGAAGTCCAAGATCCAGCTGCACAAGGCAGGGTCAAGGCCGAGGTCTCTGAGCTTCTTGCTGAGCCTCGATGGAACTATGGTGTTGAAAGCTTCACTGTAGTCCAAGAACAGCATTCTCATAAAAGCATCCTTTATTGTCATATGCACAAGAACAAGTGTAATGAAAAACTTCTTTGCATCACAGGTCCATGGTATCATATAAGTGGCATTCACAAGAAAAAACAGAAATTAAACATAACTTGTGCACAATTTTTATAAAAAGAACACAATTAGAACAAAAACAAATAGAATCTATTGAGGTGCAATATAGTTATAGAGTTGCTTACTGTGATGGTGATCAGGGTTGTGTAGATTGGTTCAAGAATTGAATGGTTGAAAGGAAATAGCTGTTCATGAACCTGGTGGTGTGGGACTTTCTGGCTTCTGTACTTTCTGCTTGATGGGAGCTGTGATTAGATGGCAAAGTCAGATGAAGGGAATCTTTGATGATAGATGTTGCCTTTTAAAGTTAGCAGCTCATGTCAATCAACGCTAAGGTAACGTATGTTGTAATTGACAGTGTTCTCAGATGACACTAGTCATCAATAATTTTGTCATTTAAGCTTTGTTCAAGTTCAATCAGGATGATCTCACTACACCCTAATGTTGGAAATGGTCTGCAGAGCTGAATTGCTGTGGTATGGGGAGGTGAAGTTTTAAGTCATTACACCATGTATGTCATGAAGGAACTCTGATAGACGGGGAAAAAAGAAGTCAGGTGGCAAACTCTCCATCATTTGGCATTACATTTCACATAAAGGAAAATGGAGATTAGAAGGTTAGCTATTTCAAAATATCCCTCTTCGATTGCTGCTTGAGAAAGGGAAATGCTCCCATTGATACAACGTTTTTTGCAGCATTCCTAGGAATGAAAGGGTTAATGTATGAGGAGAGTGTGATGGCTCTGGGCCTGTATTTGCTGGAGTTTAAACTAATGAGGAGGGATCTCATTGAAATCTATCGAATATTGGAAGGCCTTGATAGAGGATGTGGAGAGGATGTTTTCTATAGTGGGGAGAATCTAGGACCAGAGGGAACAGCCTTAGAAAACAAGGACTTTCCTTTAGAACAGGATTAAATAAGAATATCTTTAGCCAGAGGGTGGTGGACCTGTGGAATTCATCGCCAATGACTATTGTGGAAGCCAAGTAACTGGCTATATTTAAAGCAAAAGTTGATAGGTTCTTGATTGGTATGATGTCCAAGGTTACGGAGAGAAGGCAGGAGAATAGGGTTGTGAGGGATAGTAAACCAGCTATATGAAATCAATCAGACAAATGGCCAAATTCGGATTCTATGTCTTATTGTCTTAAGGTCTTGTTTCAAAATATATCCTCGATCCACATTTCCATTGAAGCACCAGTACCAATACTTCCCCAAGACTACATGATCAACGAGTGGAATCACAAAAAATAACAATTTTATCATTGATAGATTTGAATCTACATCTTTACTGTTGGCCACAATTGATGTATAAAATTGGAGAAACAAGGGAATGCACTTACTGGAATCAGAAGCAAAAATCTGCAGGATGAACTGAATGACTTGAGCAGTATCTGTGGGAGGAAAGAAATTGCCAATATTTTCAGTCCTGATGCAGAGGTTTGTCCCATAGTAACAACAATACCTTTCCTCCCACAGATGTTGCTTGACTCACTGAGGTCCTCCAACAAATGGTTTGTAACTATAATCTCTACGATTAATATTTATTTATTTGATGTGTATGTTAGCACCTTGCAGACTGACAGACCAAATTAATAATAGTCTAGATATTGCCAAGACTCCACATGAATCCCAGCAGACCACGTGAATTTCCCAATTGCATATTGATATGGGAATCCTCAGTTACACCAGGAAACTTGCCGACTAATCCCACACTGGGTTGTTGCTTCAACGAAGAGGAACAGAATTTGACATAATTGTGTCTGTTGAGTTTTATATCTTGAAACATTTTATGTATTTCAAAAGTATGTAATTGTTCAAGTGTTTTCTTGTGTTTCTTCTTTTAATATAAAATATAAAAAGATATTAAAATTAAAAACTACAGCATTATTCACATCATTAGGAACTGCAATAATGTAAATAATGTTAATATTTTTGAAAACTGGAGGCACATAAACTTTCAGACTCTTTGATGAATGTAACTTGGGGTTAACCTTTAGAGTGCAGCTGAACAGCTGTCTATTGGATAGGGTTTATTTGGGCTCCATCTTGTCGAACAACATGAGTAGAATGCACTTAAGAGGACTTTATTAGCTATGATAAAGTTGGCTTCATTCAAGAAGCTACTGCTGAATGATTCATTTGGAGTAGCAATGATGCTAAAAACAAAGGCAGTACAAGCATGGGCTTAGGAAATCCTGGGCCGTCAGTTTGTGAAATCCAGAGTTAACTAAACTGAAATATTAATAAGGAATAATGCTAATGATATCAGGAGGAATATTATTCATTCTTGACATAGATTTAGATTTCAGAATTTCTTTGGCAAATTTCCACACTCAAGATTAATGTCTGAAATGATGAATCATTAATTGTGGTGACGATTTATCGCAGACAACAGCTAAACAGCAATTGAAAGTTTGTGTAGATGACAACAAATCAAGTTGAAATTATGAGCCCATTATTTACAGGATTTACTTCAAAAGTTTTACTTTTCTTTTTGTAAAAATACATAGGCATATTATGCATTTGTCTGCTTGGGCTTGGGTCTTGATAATGATTGTGATATTCATCTGGCTATTGATAATGTTCTAGTTTAGGAAATAACCACATTTACTTATTTACAATATTTTCAGTATGTTTCTGCAATCTGAGTTGCATTCCAAACCCTGCAGAGATCACCAGTCCTGGAAGCCTCCCTTTGAAGAGATAACCATCTGACATCCATTGACTGAAATGGTAGATTCAGTTGATGAGCAGCTGCTTGTGCAGATGGGTAACTAGGCATATGAGTACAAACTCGGGTAACTAGGCACATGAGTACAAACTCAGATAACAAATGTGTAAATGTGAAAACATACTGCTTATTTGCTTCTGAATGTTAGTTCTCCTCTTTTTAGTTTGCACTATTTAGAAGATGCAATAACCTATCTTTCTTTGTTCCATAATGGCTACCTTATGTGGGAGAATGATCATAAAGCAATTCATCATGCTGATTCTGAAATCATTGGCCTCTTGGGTGAAACTTGAGGAACAGTGGCAAACATAATGGAGATGTGTTAAATTTGTTTTAATTTAAAACAGTAGATTGTTCTCCTACATGCTGTTAAAATGACCTACTAAACCCAAATTGACATGTTAATATTAATTTATGATGAAACTGAAATTAGAATGTAATTTCATTTCTCTCTTTTGGATTCTTTTGTTTTACTTCAAAAGCACAGGGTCAATTGCAAAAGAATAAAAAAAATGTGTGTCTAAATTTGCTGGTTTTCCAAACATCCAGAGGTAATATAGTGCTGAGCTTGGAGTTGTAATGAAGATTCCAATATTGCACACATTATTTTTAATATTTTTGCTTTTGCCTTCCAGGGCAGAGCCGATAGAGCTGACACAGTGTAATCCTGCCACGTTTGTGTGTTGTTTCAAGTGACATTGATGGATGATGTTTTGAAGTGGTATTACCCTCTCTGACATTCCTGTTGGTGGGAGGGAGGGCAGAAGAACTTTCTTTCATTGAACTTCGAAAGCATTCCACAAAACTCATTTAAAATAGGTTTGTGTCTTTTAAGGAATCGCCCTTTCGGTTAGTACTATGTGACTCCGGATACTGGTACCATTTTGATATGTCCTGAACTGGTACATTCCCAATAAGTCAGAAATGGTTTGCAGACACTTTGTGTATAGGAAAATAGTTGTTTTAAATTTGCTTTATAATGCTTTATAATAGCACATAGAAAATATTGATCAAGAGCAGGCTTTTCAGACTACGGTATCTGTGCCAACCACAATGCAAAATTAAATTAAATCACTTAAGAGGAATTAGAGGAATTTTAATGGAATTCCTCATAATGGACTTAGTTAGACTTATAATACAGAGCTGATGCAAAATTGGTTTTACTGTGAATGTAAACAAAATTGAAATGATGAATGAGAATGTCCTAGTATTGTAGGCTGGTACCTCTTAGCATAAGACTGTGGAGTGATAGGAAAATGCAACTGAAGACAAGGAAAATTCGTGAGATTGCAGATGTTGGAATCTGGATCAAAAAACAACCTGCTGGAGGAAGTCAGTGGATCGAGCAGCATCTGTGATGGATGGTATAAGAAAGGAACTGTTAAAATTTCAGGTCATCGGCTCACATCAGGGTTAAGAGTGGAAATAGTCAATATAAAATGGAGAAGATTCAAAGGTTCCTAAGTTCAGAGGTTCACTTATTATCAAAGTATACAACTGTGAAATTTTTCTTCTCCAGATAGCCACGAAGCCAAGAAAGAAAAGAACAGCAGCATGATCAACAATCACTAAATCCCTCTTCACTGCACAAAAAAAAGAATGAAAATGGAACAGGCACATTGACTCCCAAATCCCTCTCCCTAGCACACAAAAAAAAATAAGAGAGATCAGGTGAAAAAAGGCAGTCTCCCCTCTTTGTAGCAGAGTGATCTCATCAGCGATAAAATGGCAGTCTCCTCTCTCCAGCCACAGAGTGATCCCCTGCAATAAAAAGGCAGGCAGCCAGCATTAGGGTAAGAGGTGCTACTACATAATTGGTGGACCAATGAAACTGCAACTATCAACCAGAATCAGAATCACATTTATTATCACCGGCATGTGTTGTGAAATTTGTTAATTCAGCAGCAGCAATTTAATAGAATACATGACAATATAGAAAGAAAAAATAAGTAAATAAATTACAGTAAATATGTATTGTATATTAAATAGATTAAAATAGTGCAAACACAGAAATAATATATATTTTAAAAAGTGTTCATGGGTCCCATGTCCATTTAGGAGTCATATGCCAGAAGGGAAGATGGTGTTTCTGAATTGCTGAGTTTGTACCTTCAGGCTTCTGTACTCCCTTCCTGATGGTAATAATGAAAAGAGAGCATGCCTTGGGTGATGAGAATCCTTAATAATGGGTGTTGTCTTTCTGAGGCACTGCTCCTTGTAGATTTCTTGGATACTACGGAGGCTGGTACCCGAGATGGAGCTGGCTATTTTTCCAACTTTTGGAAGCTTTTCAATTCTGTGCAGTAGCTCCCACCACTCCCCTCCCCCTCCATACCAAGCAGTGAGGCAGCCTGTCAGAATACTGCCCATGGTACATCTATAGAAGTTTTTAAGTGTTGTAGGTGACAGACCAAATCTCTTCAAACACCTAATGAAATACAGCCACTGTCTTGCCTTCCTTACGGTTGTATCAATATGTTGAGACCAGGTTAGATCCTCAGAGAACCAAGTACATTAGAGAACAGAAATGCTACAATGCTAAAGCTACAAGAGAAAACACACTGTGTTTCTTTCTTTTATGATTACACTGAAATTATTGCTAGTCATAACTCCTGTGTCAAGGCTAATTAACCCTACTCTACATAATATCCAAGATAATGTCAAACTGTGATTCTGTTGAGCTGTTCAGACTTCAATGATCTTCACTTGTTTTTTGAGTTCATAAAGATGGTTTTGTGGACAGAGAGAGTTGTTAGGGTTCAGGGACAGGGATGTGGGTGAATAAGAGATCAGGCCAGAGGCTAATTCTCCATTCCACATTCAAAGGGCAGTGACACAGATGTAGGACGAGGTCGTATGTCAGATGTCAGACCAGCAGAAAGTGATCACAGACTCCGCCGGTTCAGAGAATTATCAGTAGTTTACAGAGTCGAAGTTCCTTGTGGGCAGGAGGAACGAGTTCTGATGACCTTGAGGATTCACGTGGTGGTGATACCTGAGTTCGAGGCCTGGCGTTCAGGGTCCTGGCATCGGTGAGTACGGAGTTCAAGGCCTAGTGTTTGGTGATTAGCATGTCCTGGGATTGATGCCAAGGGTCAAGGCCCAAGAGTCAAAACGGAAGTCAAGAAGTCGAGGCCTGTTGTCTGAAGCCAAGTCCAAAAATTCTGAAAGCCCACTGGGATAACAAAGTCCAATTCCAAATCCCCTTGAGGCTGGAGGCTGGAGGCCAAAAAGATGGCTTATCCTGGGGTTAAAGGATTGTGTATGTGTGTAGGGGGTAGGGAGGAACAGGGCTTGTTTTGCTGCTCGTTTTGTTCTGTGTTCTGCTGAGCACTGTGGGCATGGTATGCTTGGCAGTAGAATGAGGGGCAACACTTGTGGGCTGCCCCTATCACACCCTTATGTCAGTCTCCACCCAGCTAACAGGACTAACCTGCCACTTGTTTCCACCTCATCACCTGCAGCCTCCTTAAACCCAGCCTTCAGTTGCATTATTGCTTTGCCGTGTTTAGTATCTGTTCTTTCTTATTTTGTGGTCACTCATGGCTTGTTATTTTGCACTTTATTAGTAAAATACAGGTTACTGCTAGATTACCTCCACTGCTCTGCTTTTGTGTCAAGTCCCCTCTACATTTCCTGAAAAGATGAATGAGCCAACAATTGACCCAGCAGAGTATGCTCGCATTAAGGGAGTCATCCATCGACAAGAGCACACGATCCTGAAGCAGCAGGAAACCACTGGCCATCTGCTTGCCAATCTCTACCAACTCTTCGTCTTGATACAGCAAGCTGTGCCAGTCAACATCCTCCCTTGGAGCCCTGAATTCCAATTCCCGAATGCATCAACGGATCCCCAAATTGATGCTGAAACTTCTTGAAACAGTGCATCCTGCACTTCGAGCTCCAGCTACCTCTGCATTCCTTGTACCAAGCCAAAATTGCCTTCATCATCTTTCTCCTGACTGGGTGAGCTCTGACCTGGGCCACCGCTAAAGAGAACAATAAAACCACCATTTGTAATAAATATGAGGAATTCACCGCTGAGATGCGCTGGGATTTTGATGACCTGGAGCTGGAAGGGGCAGCAGATCAGATACTTCACTCACATCAAGGCTCACGCCTGGTGCCGGATTACACGGTGGAATTCAGGACTTCGTAGCAGTGTGCAGCTGGAATGTGGAAACATTGTTGTCCCGTTACCATCATGGCTTCTTGGAGCGCTTGAAAGATGATCTATCTACCCAGGAGATGCCCACTGATCATGAAAGCCTTATCTCTCTGACCCTCTGAATTGACGAAAGTCTTATGAAATGCCCCTCATCATCAGCCAGAACCCCAGTCTGCGCAGCAGGACCCTCATCATCAATGCCTCCAGAATCCATGCAGGTAGGGACAGCCCACTTAACATACCCCCCATCCCCCCCCCCCGAGCAAGAGCAGAGGCGCAGAAACAACTTGTGTTCTTATTGAGGAGCCATCAATCACCCACACGTCAAATAACCACAAAGTCCGGAAAATAACACCACCGGTTAGAGACGAGGGGCCTTCTGTCTCATTCCTACACCACAGCCTGACACATTTTCTCTGTCCTCTTCCTTCTCACCCTGCTAGCTCTATGCACACTGGAGGCTTTGGTGTATCCTGGTGCAGCAGGCAACTTTCTGGACTAGATTCTGAGTGTGTAGCTTGGACTCCCTACCAAGTCTATCTCTTCTGCATCAAGCCATTGATGGATGTCCCTTGAGGTCTGGGATGTTCAGAGCATGTATGCTGCCTGTGCACATGAGCAGCAGAGAGTTACAGAGTCATAGAAAAGAACAGCACAGAAACAAGCCTTTGTACATGATTCACTGGACTTACATTGCCGTGGACAGGGTGTACAGTGTCTGGTCAACTGGGAAGGATATGGCCCGGTGGAGACATCTTGGGTGCCACCCAGTTTCATCATGGATCCATTGCTCATTGAGTAATTCCACCGGGCCTATTTGCCTTGTCCTGGGCCATCGGGTGTGTACTTAGGAGGGGGCTCCTGTCAGGTCTGCACAGGCAGACACTTCCTAGTCTCCACCCAGCTAACAAGAGTCAACTGCCACTCATTTCCAACTCATCACCTGCAGCCTATTTAAACCGAGCTCTCATTTACAGTCCTTCATTCACTCATTCGAACCTGTCAGCCTCAACTGTTGCTCCTAGCCTTCAGTTACTTTGAGCCTTGCTGCTTTAAGAATCTGTTCTCTTGTTTTATAACTTGTTATTTTGCAAAATTTTTTTGGTAACATATCATTTACTGCTAAATCGCCTCTATTGCTCTGCTTTTGGGTCAAGTCACCTTTACATTTCCCGGCACCTCTGGTTGTTAATGCTAACATTGTATGTTTAGAGAGACAAGTGATGAATAAAGTTGAATTTTGGCAATATTAGCTATCTATATAACTTCATGCCTTGATAACCAAAGCAACTAGGTGATCAAGGAATACCCACAGGCCAACTCTGGTTAAAATCTTTCACTGAAGATAATCCAGGAACTGAGAGCTGATTGAGATGATCTGTGTTACCACTGGAGAAAGCAATGGTCAGAACAGACACGATCCTAGTCTTTGAAATTCAGAAGAACTTCATTTACTATGGATGGAATGGAAGTGTCTGAAGAAAATAAATTGTAAAGGGTCAAGATTAGAGAGAATGTTATCTTCAGCCCTGAATCTACTTTGATAATTGATATAGATTCCAAACACATTTGATGTTGTCCCAATCAATTTGATTAAAGAAAGTGAGAGAAATACCTTCATGAGTCATTGTTCCACCTTAAACTTCAGTTTAGTTCGAAAAGAAACTAACCAGTCAGAGGTTTTGAATTTTGAATGAGATGTTTTATTGGAATCCGATCTCCCTTCTTTGCTTGAAATCAGTGAAGAGTAAAGGAAATTACTCTGGTGTGAAAGCAGAAAAATTTGGAAATACTCAGCAGGTCTGGCAGTGTTTTGGAAAAACAAGAAGCAAAGTTAACATTTCAGGTCAATGATCTTTCATTAAATCCTTTGGAAACTATTCTGAAGCACTGGCTGATATTTGTCCCACGACATATATTATAATAATAAAACTGATTTTCTGGGCATTTATCTCATTGTGACTTATGAGTCATTTTGATATCTAATTTAACTCCGATAATTCACAGTGTTACTTTGCCAATCATTTCTTCTCATTGGAAATCATGAAAGGCAAATTATCAATGTATTTCCTTGATTTTAATGTACTTGGTCGGAAAGTTTAGCAAAGGTTATAAATTATAAAATGTATTCCTTTGATCAGAAACACAATAGAACATATCATCCTTTAACTATCATCAAACATAAAGAAAGAAACGTGACCTGTAAGAATCACAGTTCTTTCACTTTTTCTTCTCACTACCCAAACATACCCCTCAACCAAACAATTTACCTGTTCAAATGATTGTACTGTACTCACCACTCACAACGAAGCACCCTCTTTACCTCACATGACAAAAGGATGATCATTTTGATAAATTACATTCAATCAGTCAGTGTGACACTGAACTTCTGGTTGCTCGTCACTCAAGTGTTCATTGCATTTCCACTCTGACCTCTATCTTTGGTTTCCTCAATGAAGTAGAAGCCGAACTTGAAGAACTTGAATATTTCTACTGAGTCCTCTATAGCTATGAATATAAATCTATCAGTTTTTCACCTTATCCTCCGCCCCTTTTTCATCTCTGTTATAGTGTATTGATAATAAAGAATAGCTGTAGTAGATCAGGGAGAAGTGGAATTTGTTGGTTTGTCCTTTAGGATTATGGTCTGACATTGGTACACAACTGATCTTATGGCCTCTACTCTTGGAATGCTACCTACCCTTCTTGTCATTACTAATCATACAGGCCCTTCAGCCCTCAATGTTGTGCCGGCCAGCTAAAAAGTAATTCAAAAACTCCAAAACGCTAATCCCTCCTGCCTACACAATGTCCGTATCCCTCTATCTTCCTCACATTCATGTTCCCATCTAAACATCTCTTAAAAGCTTCTAATGTATTTGCCTCTATCATCATACCAGATGGTTCATTCCAGGTATCCACCGCTCTCCGAGTAAAAATTTACTCCTCAGATCCCCTTTGAACCCACCCCTTCTCACCTTCAATGTATGCCTACCCTGGGAAAAAGATACCTGCTATCTACTCTACGTAGACTTCTCATAATCTTATAGACCTACCAACATAACCCCTTGACTTTTGAACTGTCATTTGGAGTTGAGCAATTAACGAATTGCTCATGGCACAGGATGATGGAAAATAGGTAGCACATTGATCTATCACTACTGGATTACAGTTTGCAACTGTACTTCACGTGATGAATCAGCACTTGATTAACCAATACCTGATGACACACATGCTCTGGGAAAAGGTACTTTTGCAAGCAGAAGGTGGAAATGAATAAAAAATTATGGAACAGTAGCTTGTCTGTAAACATCAAAGAAATTGGTCAGTTATTGTTTTCATCCTACCCCTTTTATTTTCTGAGGAAAAGAATTTTATGATCATCTCCATGCTGTAAAGATGGCTGGAGTATTGTATTCCTCTATCAAATATTGTGACATCAAAACTATAGTGAAGGTTATAGGAGTTGAGAGAAATGCCCAGCAGCATCTTCTCAGCACAACAAGTAATGGGCAATAATGAGGCTTCAACAACTTCACTGAAGCCTCAAGAACTGTTCTTTTCAAAAGGGAATACTGAGCAAAAACACACTTTCAAACCACAATAAAAAGCCCAAATGTTAGCAGAAGGCAATTGTCACAGGGCAGAACTACAAAGTAGTGATATTCCCTCACTTTCTCTCTCCTATGTGTGCTTTAAGTGTTCTCATCAAAAAGAGCACTGCATGAACCTCAGAGAATAAATCAACTCCACACAATAAATAGGTTTATCATATGTTGAAACCATACTGGATTCCACTTGACCAAACTTCTTTAAAGGAACCAGAAAAGAACTTGTCTTTCTATTGGGATTTATATGACCTCGGGATGTCTGTAAGCGCTATGCAGTCACTGAATTCCTTTTGCAATGTGATCTGTTACATTGGGAAATGTAGCAGACAGTTTGTAAGGTTTCATGAATGTCAATGAGGTCCTTGACCAATTAAACTTATTCAGTAATGTTGCTGGGGGGAATGAATGTTAGCCTGGACACAGCAGGGACCTGCCCTAACCTATTTCAATCAGCAGCACAGAATCCTTTTGAGAATATTGTCAGTGTCACTTATACGTTTAGAAATGGAGATAATGTATCTTCCCTGAACTCATCTTTAATGCAGAATACATTGTTGTTATTTTGTGTGCATATTTCAAGTAACAGAAGACCATTGTGAAACCTTGAGAGAAAACCCATTAGGATAAAATAACTGCTACTATTTTCTAAGTGGCAAATTTTCAGATACTAAGCAATTTTTCTGTAATTTTTGGAGATTTCAGAAAAAAAATGTATCAAGATGGCGATGATTGATTAACCCACACTGATTTGATCAGAATATGGACAATGCAGTGTTCAGTGTTCCACTGTTACCTGTTCTCTTGCCAGTTACGGATTGACAGCTATGACTCAGAGGCAGGACTCGCAATTTTACATTGGCTGATGGCAGTCAAAGGAATGTGTCTCTCACACTAAATCTTCAGGCATGTGGAATGTCAAGTTTTAAGTCATGCGACCTCAATCAAGTAGAGTAAAATGATTGAAGATATGCTTCCAAATTGCTAACAACAGCTTCTGGAGATGAGGTTAAAGTACCTCTGGAAGAGTAGATGGCTTGATGGTTTCAAAAAGGTGCAATAAATGCCAGGAGGTGACTTGAAGCAATCAGACCCAGAGATAATTGTGGCTAGAGGAAATAGCATTCTTTAATGAGGTAAAAAGCAGTGACAGTCATGATAGTGATGCAATGGTTTACAGCAGGGTACAACTTTGCAGTGTTGATAATTTTACAAAGGTCCGCTTGCTGGATGTTGTGTGGATAAGGGTTGCGTTATCACATGGTAAACAAATATTGAAATAAATTCTCAAACTGAATCTTTGAAATCCTGATTTCATATACATAAGACAGCCCTTTCCAGGTATGTCTTTTGGGTGCCTCATACAAATTGTTTTCTCAAACAAGGGAGCAGATTAGGGAACAATCAGTTGTTACTATTGATGATTTTCTTCAGCTCAAGGAGGCTACAGATGCTGGAAGTCTGAATCAACACACACAAACAATGCTGGAAGAACGTAGCAGGTCAAGTAGCATCTACAGAGGAAAGTGAACAATTCATCTTTCAGGCTAAGATCCTTCATTGATATTTTGCACTTGAAGTGTTGACTGTTCATTTTCCTCCATAGATGCTGCCTGCCCGGCTGAATTTTTCCAGCATTTTATGTGTGTTGAAAATTGTCTTTGTCTTCTCGGGCTGATTCCAAGATTTATCTGAAAATCAAGCATTGATTTTTTAAAATTCTTTTGATTAGCGAACATCTCCTGTCTCTGAATTAGCTTACATCTCCTACTCATCATTTTTGCTGCTTAGGGGTTCCTTTATAGGTGAAAATCAAACACAATTGGCTAGATTACAAGGCATAAACTCTTCTTGTCTACTATTAAGTCACATTGTAGATGAGAAAGCTGCCTGCTTGTTTCATTATAATGAACTGACAGCTTTTAGTTTTTTGTAGCTTTTTAGTTGATGTCCCAGAATTTCCTGTGAGGAATTACGTATATTTGCTGATCCTCTTCTGGCTGAATGCACATTGATCAGGAGAAGATTTTCCAATGACAATGTTGCATCCAAATCTGCTTCCCACCTTATCTGTGAGGCAGTTGTGATCTTATGAAAAATACCTTGACATCTGGGTAAATATCAAAACTATGAAAATAACAAGAATACTTGGCCTTGTGTTTGATATTTATAAATATGCAAATATAATTAGAAAGGTGAAAATAACAGAAAACACAAATAAAGAAAATTAGTTTTAATATGACAAAGTAATGAAAATAATATCAATTTATCTGTAATTTAGTTCTCTTCTTTGTCTCTATTTCACTCAAATGAACTGAATAGGGGAGCTAAATTGCAAGCCGGTCAAACTTAGCACAGTCTCTACAGGTAGAATTTCCAATGTAACTGATAGCAAAGTACAGAGTATTTGTGTTCTGTGTTTGGATTCAATGAGTAATGCAATATTAGAGTAGCTAATTGTTAGTGAGAACATAGCTAGAAGGTGGGAACATTTTCCTTTACAGTGTCCTGTTCCTGCTATGTATATAAGTAAATTAAGCCAAAGAAAGAACTACTCATATTTCTCTGGAAGTTTCTTTCAAATAATATTAAATCTATTAAAGTGGTTTAGATGAATTATGAACTGGAGCATTCCAAATCAAAACTCCATTTTTTTTAATGCTAGATAAACCAGTTTATCTCTGTGAAATTAATTAAATTGCATCCTTCAACTTCAGCTAAATATCACAATGTTCATAGTGATTCCTAACCGAGCCATATTGCTCAATTTAGACCAGACGCCAGAGCCAGTACCATTTCTCCCCCATGATTTCTTTGATTACACATTATTGGTGCACCTGAACACAGATAGCGTAAAGCTTTCTGATTCATTGCCATAGAAGTCACCATTTTTGAAATGAAGTAGAAAAATAGAAACATAGAAAACCTACAGCACAAGACAGGCCCTTCAGCCCACAAAGTTGTACCGAATGTGTCCTTACCTTAGAAATTACCTAGGGTTACCCATAGCCCTCTATTTTTCTGAGCTCCATATACCTGTCCAGGAGTCTCTTAAAAGACCCTATCGAATCCGCCTGCACCACTGTCGCCGGCAGCCCATTCCACGCACTCACCACCCTCTGCGTAAAAACTTACCCCTGACAATTCCTCTGTACCTACATCCAAGCATCTTAAAACTGTGCCCTCTCGTGCTTGGAAAAAGTCTCTGACTATCCACATGATCAATGTCTCTCATCATCTTGTCTGAGCTGGATCAACTGGCATCCTGCTGGTCAATTCTTCACCTAAAATAACAGGTTAATGTGCTTCAGCTTTGAGTGCTCCGTCAGTTGGAACTAAGTGGGAGTGAGAGAATTTCTTCAGGAGAGAATGTGGAGTGAAGTAGCAGAACTTCCTTATAGGATCTGAATCATCACTCCTGGCTGTCTCCTGGTTATCCCTTCGGTCTTAACACAATAGTGACCAGTCAACAAGGATTTCCTGTTTCAACACAAATAAGAAACCCAGCTAGTTTAGGTATCTGGCAGCTATCATCAAACTCTTTGTTAAACAGATAATTAATTCACTCTTTTTAACTGGCTCTTATATAAATAAAAGTTACTTAAATTCATGAAGTTGAAAGCCTTCTATTAGTAGAGACTGTATTTTCTTAATTTTCTGTCATTTATATCCTTTGCTCAATTCTTAACACAGTTCTCAATATAATTCGGCAAATTTAATCAAATCACAGCAGATTATTGCAAGGAAGTTAACTTAATTCCTGTTTTACAATTGTCTGTGAATGTCTGGATGAGTTGTCTTTACTCTGTGACATAGCCCTAAGTTTGCTGCTCTGCTTAAACATGAACTAGGACTTGGGGCTAAGAACATATCCATGTTTGGTTCAAGATGAACACTCTCATTTTGTTGAGGTTAGAGTAGGGTAGGGGTGTCAGAAATGTGAACTGTTTGGGATGAAGGCCATGGGGGATCTATTGGTTTAGAGTTGATATTTTAATGAGATCTAGGGGGCAGTCATTCTGAGATTAGGCCACACCCTCCCCTCGCTGCTACTGTCAGACAGGAGATACAGAAGCCTGGAGTCCTACACCACCAAGTTTCAGGAACAGCTACTTTACTACAAGCATCATGTTCACAAACTTATCTGCATAATCCTAACACTTCCTGAGCAAGGAACACCACAGATCTCACTTTACACTACCACGGACTTGTCTCTGTGTTCTTTACACTATTATCTTGCTTTGGGGTGTATGGGGTGTCAGGTAGCACCTCTAGTGGGGGAACATTTCACGTCCTTTTCAAGGCGGTTAGCCCACCTTTGTCCCCACCTGGCACTCAACTCTCACCTGTGGCTCCCCGTAGCTGTTTGCATGCGACAGTGGCCACACCCCGGGCAACGGCTTCGACGAGCCAGCTAAACCAGGTGAGGGTAGCCGACGGGTCTGAAACCCTCGGTGAGATAGGGAGTTGTCTATCCCAACATGTGAAGACAGACTCCGGCGTATTGAGCGAACAAGACTAATGGAAGGTCCAACTGTCAAGAAGGCTGTCTCTGCAAGCGTCGTGGAACATGTAGAGCAGAGCAAGACACAGAAGATGTCCTGGTCATCCACTGCGCCTAGTCCCATCTCTAGTCATCTCGACTCTTGTCTTACCACTGGATCCAGATGGGAATTGGGAAGAGAGAGTGAGGCTGAAGCTACGCAACTTTCCCTCACTTAAATCCAAATTATGTGCTAGTCTCGACACCATCATCATCATAATGGTGTCAGGGTCTTCATCGATGATGACGATGGATGAACAACATCTTGTTTTACACAGTCATTTTCATAATTGTTTTGTATTATTGATGTATAACATGAGCTGTATTTTGTCTGAACCTATGTGCCTCCAGCAAGAAACTTTTTTATTGCACCTGCAACGACCATACTCACAAGCCATTCTGCAGAAGTTGGAAACCCAGAACAGCACACACAGAGTGCTGGAACTCAGCAGGTCAAGCAGCATCTATGAAGAGGAATAAACTGTTGATGTTTCAGGCCAAGAAGCTTCATCAGGACCATACTGTTGCACATGGCAATAAACTTGACTTCACTTCACTTGAAAGAGATGGCCATTTTTCAAGTAAGGTTGAGTAAGGTGCTTATCTGAAGACAGATTTGTAGTGCTCTCTTCCTTCTGCAGTTGGTGCTGAATATGCGGGTAAGGCTGGTCTATGAAAGACATCTGAAGTATACTTCTTAAACAACAAGTTCTTCTGCTGGGGACTATGTAACAGGGTCCCCAACATATGCCTTGGATTTCAGAGTGCAATTCCAGGTTAGGTTCCTGTAACACCTTCTCACTTATTAAATGGGATTTTTCTTCCCTGCTTGCCTGCTGATGAGAACACATAATAATTCAGGTGAAGGAAGCAGGATGAGTGGTGGAAAAGGACCATTGTACTCTATCTGCTGATCCATCCAGTTCTTGATACGTCAAAGTCAAACCAGTGAATTTCAGGTGCATGCACTATACCATTTCCTTCTGTCTTTGCATTTACTATCCATCAAGTCTGAAATACAACATAGCACTTCTGTGTTTTTAGAGACTACGTGGAGACTTGTCACAATATTTTAAGAAGTCTGACTGACAGGTCTAATTTAAACACATTTACATGACACTACATATTATCTTGTCACCATTTCTTTATAAGTGCTGAACCCACATTAAATATATTTATTTTTTATGCTTCAGCTGGAGCAACATAAATTATTTCAAAGTCAGACTAATAGCACTAACAAAATAATGCTCTGGCTATTAATCTGCATTCTGCAAGCAACAAGAGTAATGTAAATCAAGGCTACATTAGCAACTGCAACAACAGAGATATAAAATATTGCACTAGCATAAAATTTATCATTAAAGTTATGTTCCTGGAAGTTGGTTTGCACCCATTTTGATGTGGTAAAACATGGCTGAAAATAATGATAATGCTGAACTGGACCCCTAGCAATAAAACAACAACAAGTTGGGCATGTCTCAGACCGAAATGATGTTTGAATGGTTTGCACCCAGGAATGGGTTTTAAAGCAAGACTTGAACAATTCCCAGTGGGACCTCAATCAATTCTCGGCATTTTCTTTGTTGGTCAGCCACCAGAAAAGGACATCAACATTTAAGAGGCACAGTCCCAATAACACCCAAATACCATCAATCCACTTATTAACTGCCAACATATAGTTAATGGAGACAGCTTCCACATTTATGCAAGTTTTAATCAATGTCATACATGCCAGGATGAAGATCCTGTGCTCTTGAGGAGTTAGGAGAAAGGGTAGAAGATTGGCCGGAACAACAAGAAATGCAGCAGGCCCACTGGGAAAAGTTGCTGGCAGGGAGGGTCCCTAATCATCTTTTCCAAGAGTGAAAGTGCCTGTCCAACGAAGTAATCAGGAAAGAAGTTTCATATCCTCCTAAAATATGTTATGGTGATCATGAAGCCACCCACAGCCTAGAGATCCTCGCAAGAAATATATTTCATGTTGTGAGGTGTTACTGATCAGAAAACAATGATCCTGCAGTGAGTCATCAAAAAATTAGTGCAGAGATTCATTAACTCTTTTTGTTAATGTCTGTGCATGAAAACTTGTAAAGCAGGATGTGAAGGATTCCTATGTAATCTCTGGCCTCTGAACTTAATTGTTGATGCACAATGCTGGATGGAAGTGATTGCAAATGGTCCACTGAGGTTTATTATTTTGCAGGGTCCTTCTACAAACTGTCCTACTTATGACTGCAGTCAATGCCTACCTCCTTTAGCTGGTGATGAGTTTGGCATTCATGGTAGCCTTGTTAGCCCTGTTTCTCCTGCTGTTCACCAGGCTCCATTACTGAGCCTTGGGCTCTGGGACACCTTTCACCTGGTGATAGAAACATAGAGACATAGAAAACCTACAGCACAATACAGGCCCTTCGGCCCACAAAGTTGTGCCGAACATGTCCCCACCTTAGAAATTACTAAGGTTACACATAGCCCTCGATTTTTCTAAGCTCCATGTACCTATCCAAAAGTGTCTTAAAAGACCCTATCGTATCCACCTCCACCACCGTTCCCGGCAGCCCATTCCAGGCACCCATCACTCTCTGCGTAAAAGACTTACCCCTGACATCTCCTCTGTACCTACTCCCAAGCACCTTAAACCTGTGTCCTCTTGTGGCAACCATTTCAGCCCTGGGAAGAAGCCTCTGACTATCTACATGATCAATGCCTCTCATCATCTTATACACCTCTATCAGGTCACCTCTCATCCTCCGTCACTCTAAGGAAAAAAGGCAGAGTTCACTTAATCTGTTTTCATAGGGCATACTCCCCAATCCAGGCAACATCCTTGTAGATCTCCTTTGCACCTTTTCTATGGTTTCCACATCCTTCATGTAGTGAGGAGACCAGAACTGAGCACAGTACTCCGAGTGGGATCTGACCAGGGTCCTATATAGCTTCAGCATTACCTCTCGGCTCCTAAATTCAATTCCATGATTGATGAAGGCCAATACACCGTATGCCTTCTTAACCACAAAGTCAATCTGCGCAGCTGCTTTGAGTGTCCTATGGACTCGGACCCCAAGATCCCTCTGATCCTCCACACTGCCAAGATTTTTACCATTAATACTATATCCTGCCAACATATTTGACCTACCAAAATGAACCACTTCACACTTATCTGGGTTGACATCCATCTGCCACTTCTCAGCCCAGTTTTGCATCCTATCAATGTCCTGCTGTAACCTCTGACAGCCCTCCACACTACCCACAACATCCCCAACCTTTGTGTCATCAGCAAACTTACTAACCCATCTCTCCACTTCCTCATCTAGGTCAATTATAAAAATCATGAAGAGTAAGGGTCCCAGAACAAATCCCTGAGGCACACCACTGGTCACCGACCGCCATGCAGAATATGACCCGTCTACAACCACTCTTTGCCTTCTGTGGGCAAGCCAGTTCTAGATCCACAAAGCAATGTCACTTTGGATCCCATTCCTCCTTACTTTCTCAATAAAGGTACCCCTGCATGGGGTACCTTATCAAATGCTTTGCTGAAATCCATATACTCTACATCTACTGCTCTTCCTTCATCAATGTGTTTAGTCACATGATCAAAAAATTCAATCAGGCTCGTAAGGCGCCACCTGCCCTTGACAAAGCCATGTTGACTATTCCTAATCGTATTATACCTCTCCAAATATTCATAAATCCTGCCTCTCGGGATCTTCTCCATCGACTTACCAACAACTGAAGTAAAACTCACTTGTCTATAATTGCCTGGGCTATCTCTACTCCCTTTGTTAAATAAGGGAAAATCATCCACAGCCCTTCAATCCTCCAGAACCTCTCCCGTCCCCACTGATGATGCAAAGATCATCGCCAGGGGCTTAGCAATCTCCTTCCTTGTCTTCCACAGTAGCCTGGGGTACATCTCATATGGTCCCGGCGACTTATCCAACTTGATGATTTCCAAAATCTCCAGCACATCCTCTTTCTTAATATCTACATGCTCAAGCTTTTCAGTCTACTGCAAGTCATCACTACACTCACCAAGATCCTTTTCCATAGTGAATACTGAAGTAAAGTATTCATTAAGTACCTCTGCTATTTCCTCCGGTTCCATACACACTTTCCTACTGTCACACTTGATAGGTCCTATTCTTTCACGTCTTATCCTCTTGCTCTTCACAAACTTGTAGAATGCCTTGGGGTTTTCCTTAATCCTGCCTGCCAAGGCCTTCTCATGGCCCCTTCTGGCTCTCCTAATTTCCTTCTTAAGCTCGTTCCTGTTAGCCATATAATCTTCTAGATCTCTAACATTACCTAGCTCTCTGAACCTTTTGTAAGCTTTTCTTTTCTTCTTGGCTAGATTTACTACAGACGGTTCGTGTACCCTACCATAACTTCCCTTTCTCTTTGGCATGTACCTATCCTTAACTCCACACAAATATCCCCTGAATATTTGCCACATTTACCTCTCAGTCTCATTGGAATGTACCAATGCAGAATTTCCCACAAATATCCCCTGAACATTTGCTATATTTGAAGTTGTTTGATTGGTTGTGCCACCTACAATAAATGTTAACCAAGTATCTACAGCTGTTTGATACATGTGACAAGGTGCTTCCAGATTGACGCAGGCAATAAAATTTTATCTTGTCCACCATCAATAATATCTATGGGAGATGATGCCTCTAGAAGGCAACTTCTACTTCCACTGGCATGTCATATTCTCTTGGTTATCATCAAGCAGGAGGTACAGAAGCCTGAAGTTCCACATCATCATGTTCAAGAGTGGCTTCTTCCCTTCAACCATTTTGTTCCTGAATTAACCTGCATGACCCTAGCCCCTACGGTTTATCAACACAAAGACTACATTGATTACTTTGCACTGAAGTGGGTGTTTTTGTCCAATTATTTTCTTTCTTGAAAATATCACATATAATTTATGTTTAATTTATGTTTTTTTGTGAAAGCTGCTTATATGATACTATGATGATGTGCAAATAAGTTCTTCATTGCACATGCACTGACCTATGTCAATACACTCAGCTTTGACTTTTTAGGAGATTTAAGAAAATATCCACAATGATACTTGCTCAACTGGGACTTGCTTGGCTCTCCTTGTATTTGTGCTCAGCTGCTATTGTTTGCCAACACAGTAGTGTTGGGGCCAGGAAAGGAGAGGGTAGTTTCCATTCCCCAAGATCCATTTGCTGGCTATTAAATGATCAGCAACATAGGATGAAGCAATCTACCACAAGAAAATTCTTCTGGTGAACTTAAGAGACCTGGATATTGAGTCATTCTGAATGTTTTATCCGTAAAAAGTTTTACTTATTAAAGTGAGCCCTCGAGGGTCACAGCCTCTCCTTTCCTGGTACCAACACCACTGGGGAGAGAAGAAGCAAACTACTGCAAGGTATTTTAATGTCTATTAAAACAGTAACATGATGGTCAAAGTTTGGAGTATCATCTGCAATATATGGTTTGAAATACCATTACATAAATAATATGAATTAATACATGCATAAGATCAGAAAATGACTGCAACATGGATATGAATAAATCCCAGACGTGACTGGTTCAATTTCACACCTGACCTTATTTCACTTGAAAATAATCTCCAACACAATCTGCACTGGGTAAGATCAAAATTGGAATATGCAGCATCAAGAAGAATGGAGACACTACTCAATCCATTTTCTAGGTTTTGAAGTCTTATCTGGGCATATTATTGCAATGTGTGAAATCCTAACTTCAAAAACTGACACAGCTGAGAAGTAGCAACTGTTCTTGGCATGTTCAACAAGATAAGACCTGGTTTGCCTTCCATTTTCTGTCATATACCTTAAGAGACAGCACTGTTCTGAAATATAATTAGCAGCATCAAGCAACCTCGTGAGGGTTCTGCTGTAGCTTGGCAACAGACATTTCTTGTTGAATATGAAATGTGTCATCACTGTCAGGCTGATGTAACAATGACTTTTTATTTCAAGGCAAGAATAAAAGCTCCTTCACAATGTCAGAATGGTCTATTTTAATGTTAACTTTTGTTCTTTTTAATCCTGCTTGCAGGGTAGCAGTCAAGACAAATCTTGGATAAAAAAGATAAGAGAAACTATCTGTGACTAATCAAATAAGCCTGCATTCTGATGATTATATGTAATGTATAATTAGAATTTATGTACATAACATAGATGCCATGAGGTTGAAACTTCTAATGTTGTTACCTGGGATCATGTGGAACCCTTGGCATTGGAAATAGCATCAGCACTAACAGCGTAGATGGCGGTGTGCTGATCTGATGCCCATATTGGCAACGGAAGCTCTGAACTCTAATTATTACCCACTTTTAATTTTGTACAGTATTAGAAATCAACCAATGTTTGGCACATCAGGTATTTACAGTTTAGTGAAGATACATGAGATTGCAAATGCTGGACTCTGGAACAACAAGCAATCTGCCAGAGGAACAAAGTTGGTCAAGCAGCACCTGTGAGAGGAAAAGAACCATGAGCATTTCAGACTGAGACCCTGCATTGGGACTGCATTTCAAGAGCTGAGATGGCCACTATATAAAGGAGAAGTAGTGGGGGGTAGGTGGTGTTGCAAGAAAGGACTAATTAAATCAATAATCAAATGCACAACTAAACTAATCCCTTCTGCCTATACGATGTCCATGGTCTTCCATTTCCTACACATCTGTGTGCTTATCTTTAAGCATCTTGAATGCATTTATGAACACAAAATACTCTGCAGATGCTGGGGTCAAAGCAACACTCGCAACACGCTGGAGGAACTCAGCAGGTTGGGCAGCAACCTTGGAAACAATTAGTCAATGTTCCGGGCCTCTGTTTCCCATTCCCATGCAGATATGTCCATACATGGCCTCCTCTGCTGCCATGATGAGGCTAAACTCAGGTTGGAGGAGCAACACCTCATATACTTTCTAGGTAGTCTCCAGCCCCTTGGTATGAACATTGAATTCTCCAACTTCTGGTAATTCCCTCCCCCTCCCTTCCCCTATCCCTATTTCACTCCGCCCCCTCCCCCAGCTGCCTATCACCTCCCTCATGGTTCCGCCTCCTTCTACTATCCATTGTGTTTTCCCCTATTCCTTCTTCAGCTTTCCTGCCTATCACCTCCCTGCTTCCTCTCCCCCACCCCTTTATCTTTCCCCTTACTGGTTTTTCACCTGGAACTTACCAGCCTTCTGCTTCCCACCGCCCCCCCTCCACCTTCTTTATAGAGCCTCTGCCCCTTCCCTCTTCAGTCCTGATGAAGGGTTCCAGCCCGAAACGTTGACTGATCATTTCCACGGATGCTGCCCGACCTGCTGAGTTCCTCCAGCATGTTTTGAATGCATTTATGTATTTGCTTCCACCAACACTACAAAAAAAACATGCTCTACAAATTTCCTTTGAACTTACTCCTTCTTGTCTTAAACACATGCCCTCAGGTATTAGACATTTCAACCCTGGAAAAAGTTACTGGTTGTCCACTCTGTCTATGCCTATCATAATCCTATGAATCCCTATAAGATCTCCCCTCAGCCTCTGCTGCAGCAAATGCCCAGGCAGCAACCTGGTAAGCCTCTTCTCCAAAGCCTTGCATCCTTACTGTAGGAATGCAAAAACATGTGCATCCCATACATCTTAATCTTCAGAGATCTTGTCAAATACTTCGTAAAAATCCATGTAGACAGCATCCACACCTCTACCTTCATCATTCACCTTTGTCACCTTCTCTAAAAACTCACTTGTTACAAAGATACGACATGCCCTGTGAAAAGACATGCTAATTAGGCCACGGTTTTCCAATTTTCATAAATCCTATCCCCATTAATCCTCTCCAGTGACTTCTTCCATTAACATGAAACTCACTGGTCAGTAGTTTCCAGGATCATCCATATTTCCCTCCTGAATAATGAAACATTAACTTCTCAACAATCTTCCAGAACCTCACCTATGGTTAGAAAGGACATAAAGATTGGGTTAAGAACACAATCTCCTTTCATGCTTCTCTCTATAATGAGGTATATCCCATCACGCCCTGGGACTTATCCATCTTAACAATACCTCCTTTCTTGTCTCAAAATGCTCTTGCAAATTAGTTTACTTCACACTGATCTTTTCACCTTCCACATCGTTCTCCTTGGTAACTACTGACGTAAAATAATCACTTAGAACATCACCCACATCATTTGTCTGCAAACACCTGCTTCCTACTTTATCCTTGAGTAGTCCTACCTGCATTCTTGTCATCCTCTTGTCCTTAGTTTATATATAGAATGTCTTGGGATTCTCTTTAATCCTACTTGCCAAGGACTTTTGATGGACACTCCTAACTTTCCTTATTCCCTTATTAAGTACTTTTCTGGCTTCTTAATATTCCTCAAAAGTTCTATTTGATTTAGTTTTCCAAACTTTATATATATTCCTTTTTTTTTCTTAATTAAATTTGCCATATCTCTTGACATCTAAGGTTCCCTTATCATGCCACCCTTGTCCTTCCTTCTTGCCGGAACATACCTATCCTATATTCTGTGCAGCTGGTCTTAAAATATCCTCAACATGTCATGTGTGGCCTCACTTCACCTGTGAGTCGGCTGAGGTGATATACTGTGTCCGGTGCTCCCGATGTGGTCTTCTATATATTGGCGAGACCTGACGCAGACTGGGAGACCACTTTGCTGAACACCTACGCTCTGTCCGCCAGAGAAAGCAGGATCTCCCAGTGGCCACACATTTTAATTCCACATCCCATTCCCATTCTGACATGTCTACCCACGGCCTCCTCTACTGTAAAGATGAAGCCACACTCAGGTTGGAGGAACAACACCTTATATTCCGTCTGGGTAGTCTCCAACATCGACTTCTCTAACTTCCACTAATTCCCTACCTCCCCCTCATACCCCATCCGTTATTTATTTTTATACACACATTCTTTCTCTCTCTCCTTTTTCTCCCTCTGTCCCTCTGACTATATCCCTTGCCCATCCTCTGTTTCCCCCCCCCCGCCTTGTCTTTCTCCCTGGACCTCCTGTCCCATGATCCTCTCATATCCCCTTTGCCAATCACCTGTCCAGCTCTTGGCTCCATCCCTCCCCCTCCTGTCTTCTCCTATCATTTTGGATCTCCCCCTCTCCCTCCCACTTTCAAATCTTTTACTAACTCTTCCTTCAGTTAGTCCTGACGAAGGGTCTCAGCCTGAAACGTCGACTGTACCTCATCCTAGAGATGCTGCCTGGGCCTGCTGCATTCACCAGCAACTTTGACATCTTTTCTAAGATGAGGGGCCCAAAACTGTTCACAATACTGAAGGTGAGGTCTCATCAGTGCCTTATAAAGCCTCAGCAACACATCCTTGCTCTTGTATCCCAGACCTCTTGAAATTAATGCAAATATGGCATTTGCTTTCCTCACCACTGACTCAGCCTGCAAGTTAACCTTCAGTGTGTTCTGCACAAGGACTCCCAAGTCCCTTTGTATGTCAGATTTTTGGATTTCCTCCCCGTTTAGAAAATAGTCTGCACATTTATTTCTACTATCAAAGTGCATGACCATGCACTTTCCAATATTGTGTTTCATTTGCCACTTTTTGCCATTCTCTGCATCCGTCTAAGTCCTTCTGCATCCTACCTGTTTCCTCAACACTACCTTCCCCTCCACTATTCTTCATATCATCTACAAACTTGGCAACAAAGCCATCTATTCCATCATCTAAATCATTTATATACAGCATAAAAAGAAGTGGTGCCAACACCAACCCCTGTGGAACACCAATAGTCGCTGGGATCCAAACAGAGAAGGATCCTTGTTATTCCCAGTCACTGCCTCCTACCATTCAGCCAATGCTCTGACCATGTTGGTAACTTTCCAGTAATACCATGGGCTCTTAACCTGGTAAGCAGCCTCATGTGCGGCGCCTTGTCAAAGGCCTTCTAAAAGTCCAAATATACATTATTACTGACATATGCTGTGAAATTTGTTTGATTTTCCAGAAGGGGACTGCAAGACATGAAAATACGATAAATTGCAAAAACAAATACATCTGCAAAAGATAAATAATGAAGAAGCGTTCATAGGCCATTCTGAATTCAGATGACAGAGGGGAAGAAGCTGCTGTTAATTCAGTTAATATGGGCCTTCATGCTCCTGTGCCTTCTCCCCAATGTTAGTAAGGCAAATGATGCATGTCCTGAATGATAAGGGTCTTTAATAATGGATACCACATTCTTGAGACATCACCTCTTGAAGATGCCCGTGATGGAGCTGGCTGAGTCTATAGCCCTCTATAGCCTGTTCCAATTCTGTACAGTAGAGGCTCCATGCCAGATGTTATGGTATCTCCCCTCATCCCTGTTTACCTCCTTCTCCACCTTTTCTGAAACATCCGAACCCTGATATATTAAGCATCCATTCATGTCCTTCTCTCAAGTATGTCTCTGTTATGACCACAACATCAGAATTCCATTCACTGATCAATGCTCTAAGTTCATCACCCTTACCCGGTAATACTCCTCGGATTAAAATACATATACTTCAACCTTTCCATCCCATTATATCTATTAACTTGCTCCTGTCTGTTCTTACTGGTCATGAGATCCCTCCAATTTCTGACCTGGTGCTCTGGTTCCCATCACCCAGCCAAATTACTTAAGCTCTCCTGAGCAGCACTAGTGAATCTCCTGACCAGGATATCAGACGGTGCTCACAATTTGAGCCGCATGTGTATGGACGGTGTATATGAGTTCCGAATTCTGTGCAGAACTATATAATAGGCTATGTCAGTGATCCCCACGCTTCTAGTAAGAACTTCTTCTTTGAATCTCTCAGTTCAGACTCTTCACTTGTCACATTATGAAAACTGATTTTATTGATCACAGATATTACAAATGATTGCAACAAAGGTAATCTCTCCCTCCTTGATAGCCAATAATCTTTAACATAGTCTTCCTTTGCCAGTTCCCCACCCTCACAGCTGAATGGAACTGCATGCAAATGGTTCCAAATTTTCCAATCCGTTTATAATCAGATAAATAAAAAAAAACGCCTCTTCCTACATTACCCACACAGTTTCCAAATTTCTTGGTGTTCACCTGGCGGAGAATCTCACCTGGTCCCTCAACACCAGCTCCATAGCAAAGAAGGCCCAGCCGCATCTCTACTTTCAGCGAAGGCTGAGAAAAGTACATCTTCCACCCCACATCCTTACCACATTCTACAGAGGTTGTATTGAGAGCATCCTGAGCAGCTGCATCACTGCCTGGTTCGGAAATTGCACCATCTCGGATCACAAGACACTGCAGCGGATAGTGAGGTCAGCTGAGAAGATCATCCGGGTCTCTCTTTCCGCCATTACAGATATTTACACCACACGCTGCATCCGTAAAGCAAACAGCATTACGAAGAACCCCACGCACCCCTCATACAAACTCTTCTCCCTCCTGCCATCTGGAAAAAGGCACCGAAGTATTCGGGCTCTCATGACCAGACTATGTAACAGTTTCTTCCCCCAAGTCATCAGACTCCTCAATACCCAGAGCCTGGACTGACACCAACCTACTGCCCTCCACTGTGCCTATTGTCTTGTTTATTATGCCTGCACTGTTCTGTGCACTTAATGCAGTCCTGGGTAGGTCTGTAGTCTAGTGTCGTTTTGTGTTGCTTTTCACATAGTTCAGTGTAGTCTTTGTATTTTTCACGTGGCACCATGGTCCTGAAAAACATTGTCTCGTTTTTACTGTGTGCTGTACCAGCAGTTATGGTCGAAATGACAATAAAAAGTGACTTGACTTGACTTAAGTTTACACTGGATTTACTGAGGGATCTATCCTCACTCCCTTTTGTTTCTTATCAATAGAGCTCCTTGGCTCTAGAATTCTTTCTCCAAATGAGTCTAATATGTCTAATTCTCTTTCTTCACCCCTCCTGATTGGGTATAGTTTGTTGTGTGTGAAGGTGCTATATAAATGGAAATTGTTGCAGACATTTAACCATTTATTTTATTTGGGTGTCTACTGAATAAGCCAACCATTGCACTTGCAAGTGCATATTGCATGCAAGCATAGTATATGCAGGGTGCACGGTACTTATAGGATGGTTGCAGCAGCAGGAAGTGTGTAAGGGTATAAAAGAGCATGGGTACATTAGGAAGTGAGTCCTATGATAGAGATTTCTGGAGCAGTATCTGTGTTTAGGAGCAGAATACTGTAGTGCTTGAAGATGCTTTTCCTGATTTCAACAATTCCTGTGTGGTTATTGAATTTCCTTCAACATTGCATTTGTGTTCTTCAGGCTTGACTCTTCGCAATGAAACCTAGGAGTGATTTCTGAATGCATTTAAGGCTATCAGAATCTTGGCAAATCAAGGATTTATTTCCTGTTTTTCATCATCTCCATAAGGAGCTCCCAAAGGGCATCCAGAAACCTTGGAGCCTGCTCTGTTCCACGTTCCCTTCTTCCACGTTTCTCCGATGAGCTTCACTTCCAGACAGAGCTGGCAGCTGCTTCTATTTGCCTTTTGTATCGGGCCAGTCATCACATTGTTAGTGATGTAGTCCTGGAAATGAGCATGCAAATCAAAATGGCCCAGTTACATACCTCCCACTCAAGTTACTTCATGTAAACTGTGTATCCTATCCTAACAACCTTTTTTTAAATGGGGGAATCTATTGAATTTAGATCTCATAAGCTCTATCACATCACTACAGTGTTGCTACTTTTATTGTGATCCGAACATTCTGGTCATAGTTTCTTTGTCATAAGGATGTATCTGATACAATATTAGGATGCATGTATGACGCAGCTGGTAGAGGTGTTGCCTCATAGCTCCAGCGGCCTGAGTTCAATCCTAACTATTGTCGCTGTCTGTGGATAGTCTGCATGTTCTCCTCCCTGTGGGTACATGCATTTGCTCTGGATATCATACAATAATACAACATGGAATCAGGCCTTCAGGCAAAACTCATCTATGCTAACCAAGATACTCCTATTTGTCCACATTTTGCCCCTATCCCTCTAAATCTTTCCTTTCCATGTACCTGTCCTGGTGCCTTTTAAATGTTGTTGTTGCTCTAGTCTCCACCTATATCCCAAAAATGTGCAGTTGATAGGAAAGTCAGAAGTTAATGGAAGTTTACAAAGAAGTGGGTGTAAATTGATGGGATTGCTTTGAAGCTGGCAAACTTTGATGGGCTGAATGGACTCCTTTTATGCTATAAGGAAAAGATTAACTTTCTACATCCTAGACATTCCTTGCCAGATTTTGGCATTCCCATCCCCAGTATATATTTGGAGTAGATATGATATATACCATGTGTCATACAATTTTCCTTCACACAGCTGTTTCTTCTGTTGTAAAATCAGTCATATTAACAGACATTTGTCTTGCTGATATAATCAAGTTACTACCATCTGCTTGCTTTACTCCTACGACTGTGTGGCTAAGCACAGTTCCAATATCAACAATATCATAGTCAAGTTCCTGACGACGCCACAGCGGTGGGCCGAATCAAAGGTGGGTGATGAATCAGCATACAGGGGGGAGATTGAAAATTTGGCTGAGTGGTGTCATAAAAACCTCTCACTCAATGTCAGTGAGACTAAGGAGATGATTGTTGAATTCAGGAGAGGGAAACCAGAGGTCCATGAGGCAGTCCTCATTGGAGGATCAGAGGTGGCAAAGGTTAGTAACTTTAAATTCTTGGGTGTTACTATTTCAGAGGATCTGGAATGGACCTAACACGCAAGTGCAGTTGTGAAGAAAGCACGGCAGTGCCTCTACTTCCTTAGGAGTCTGCAGAAATTCGGCATGATGTCTAAAACTTTGACAAACTCCTATAGTTGCATAGAGGAGAATGCATTGACTGGCTGCATCATAGCCTGGCATGGAAACACCAATGTTTAAAACAGAAAATCCTACAAAAGGTAGTGGATTCAGCCAAATACCTCACGGGTAAAGCTCTCCCAACCACTGAGCACATCTAATTGAAATGTTGTCATAGGAAAGCAGCCTCCATCATCTGAGATCGTCACCATCCAGGCCATGCTCTTTTCTCACTGTTGCCTTCAGGTAAAATGTACAAGAGCCTCAGTACTCACACCACCAGATTCTAGAGCAGTTACTACCCCTGAACTATCAGGCTCTAGGTCAAAAGGGGACAACAACACTGACTTCCCCATCTATTGATATGTTCCAACAACCAATGACCTCCTCACTTTAAGGACTCTTTGTCTCATTATCTCAGGCTATCATTATTTATTACTATTTATTTATATTTGCATTAGTACTTTTTTTTTGTCTTCTGCACTCTGGATAATCTTCCATTGATCCTTTTATAGTTACTGTTCTATACATTTGCTGAGTATGCCTGCAGAAAAATAAATCTCTGGCTTGTATTTAGTGACATGTATGTACTTCAATAATAATTTTTCTTTGAACCTTGAACTTACAGAATTGTTATTTTTCTATTAAAATTTCCTGTATTGCTGTCTTGCAACATGTTCCCTTCAATTGATTTGCCCCAAATATTTGATGAATGTCACTTCATGGAGCCTGGGTACTTGGAGTTTGGAAAGGTTTCGTGTTGGTCTCCATCTTCTACTATAATAGCAGACAAAATAACGTGTAAGTCGTACATTAAAATAATATGAAGTGTCAGTCAACCTGCCTTCTCCCTGTGTGAATCTGCCACATGCATGCATGTTCAGGTGGTATTTTGCGTTGAATGAACAAAATGAAACAACTATGTGTGACATTAAAAGCCTTTCTCTGTGCCAACTGGAAAACACAAACTGAAACCTATGGATGGGGAAAATTGGAGTCACAAGTTATGAAGGATTACTTCAGTACATTTTCTGCTCTGTTGCAGATTTTGCATTAGGTTTCTTGCAGAGTGTTTGGAGCATTCATAATTGGCCACAGAGTTAGTTGTCAGAATTCTGGACAACTTTGTCACTTTCTTCAGGTCTAAGAAAACTTCTTCATTTTGGCCTTGATTTATGGGAAATATCTTAAATATATAAATATTTAAGTATCACTGTGGAGTTGTGCAAAGGAATATTATTCACGATATTAAGCATTACTACATTCCTCTGATTTGCTCCTGGTTAAATATATATATATTTTTTTACAGCAAATAAGAATGTAAAGACTTTTTTAAAATTTTCAAATGAGTGCTCTATCCATAACATATACTCAGTATGTTCAAATGGAAAACACCCAATAGATTCTCTTATTCTGCATCAACACCACTCACATATCCTCCCTTAGAGGCAAATAAAATACATTTATGTTCAATATAAAAATATACTTTATATATTCCATAAAAATTATAAAGGTATTAAAGGCCTGATAAGAAGTCACGTTCAGTAAGGAGGCCAGTTATTTCACATGTCCCCATTGAATCTCACCAAATTTTACAGCCTGCTAGAACAACTACTCTGTTCAAGACAGCAACAAACTGGAGAGTTATGAACACAATTCAGTTCTTCACAAAATACAGCTTCTTCTGCCTTGACTAAGTCTACACTTCCCATTGCAACCAACATAATCAAAGACCCGTCCCACTCAGGTCAATATCCGCCACCCACCCCTCTATCATCGGGCAGAAAATACAAAAGCTTGAAATCAGGCACTACTGGGCTCAAAGTTGCTATCCTTCTGTTATAAGACACTTGAACAGACCTCTTATACAATAATGACAAACTCTTGATCTCACACCCTACCTTTTTAAGGCCCTTTCATTTTATTGTCTATCCTTGGATGTTATCTTAGATTACAATGGAATCTTGATCAGTTAGGGAAGTAGGCTGAGAGATGACAAGTGGACTTCAATACAGTTAAGTGTAAGGTGTACCATTCTGTACAGTCAAACCAGTGTAGTACTTATACTGTGAATGGCAGGGCACCAGGGAGTGTAATAGTAAAGAAAGACTTAGGAGTATAAATGCATAGTTTCTTGAAAGCAGCATCACAGGTAAACAGGGAAGTGATAAAGATATTTTGCATGCTGGAATTCATCAGTCAGAGCACTGAGTCCAGGAGTTGTGATACTACGTTGCAATTGTGTAAGTCATTACTGTAGCCATACCTGGAGTACTGTGTACAGTTTTGGTCAGCCTGTTGTAGGAAAGGTGTGAGTAAGCTGGAAAATATGCAGTAAAAATTTTTGAGTATGTTGCCAGAACTAGAGGGCCTGAGTTATAAAGAGAAGTTGGCTAGCCTAGGTTTTATTCCATTGAATAAAGGATGAACTTATAGAAATGAATAAAATTATGAGAAGCACAGATAAGGTGGATGGTAGCGGTCTTTTCCCCAGGGGAAGGGGGACAAAAACTAAAGGGTATAGATTTAGGGCAAGTGGGAAAGGATTTAAAAGGGACTTAAGGAGCAGCAATTTTCATACAGTGGATGGTGAGTTGCCAGAAGAAGTGGTTGAGGCACGTACAATAGTAGCATCTAAGAAGCACTTGGAGGGGTATGACTCAGAGGGATATGTACCAAATGCAGAAAATTGTATCTAGCTCGGTGGGTGACATGGACTTGATGGGCTGAAGGGCCTGTATTCATGCTGAATTGTTCTGTCAATCTCTAACTCTATTACTTGTACTGCACTTTAACATATTTTTGGCACTCAGCCTTTTTCCCTTTGTACTCCCTTGATGTACTAGTATCTTGAAAAGATCTGTATGGATGGCATGCAAACAAAGTTTTTTTCTGTGCCTTGGTACGTACATGTGCCAAATATAAACCATGTACTAATTATTCATTTCCATTTCATTCATAATGGATTACAACCTGTTTGTACTGACCAGCTACCTTAGTGATAACTGCATAGCCTTGAAAGGTGCAATAAAGATGATTGGTGAAACATGGATACAGACCAGAAAACAAGCCCTGTGTAGCACAAAAGAATTGTTCAAGGCTTGTGACTAGTGCACTTGTTATTATTATTTGATTAACTGCTCCTTGAGGAATTAACAAGAATATAAATGTAAGGTTTCCTGGCTAGAGGATCCCATCTTTTTACCCCTCTTCTTAAAATTAATTTGGTGGGTTTTGGACTATGATTGATTTAAGTGTCCATCCTACCCTTAAATTTAATTATTAAAGCAGGCAGCAGCGAGCAGGGTCCAGGAGAAGGAACAAGAGGAAAAATAATTGATGTGGATCTATGGAGGCCTTAGTCTGCATCCTGACTATCTTGGGGAAATGACCAAGAGGAGAATCATTGGTGCCATTGGCCGTTCATTAGTTACCTGATTATGAACTAGTATATGGCAATAAATATGTTAGCTGTCATATCTTTATGATCCACAAACTGTTTTATTCCCTAATCCTTTGAAAAAGAACAGAATCTTACCTGCTTCTTACAAAGCATCCAATGTTGCTAAAGGAGCCAATTTTAATCACTTATCCTTGGAGAGTCTTGTAAATCAACATTGCTTACTGTGAATTTAGATGCTTGACTGGTGTTCCCAATACAATGTGAACAAAGAAATTTCAAGTGCTGGAAATATGGAATAGAAGACTGTGAGTAAAACATTTAGCAGGTTAATAAGGAGAGAAACAGTACTGACATATCAGGTCATGGGTCATTCATTAGAGCAGGAAAAGTGAGAGGATGAATATAGTTTAATTTGCAGAGAGGGAGGTGTATAGCAGACAGAAGCAATATCTGTGATTGGGTAAAGAGAAACATTGTCAGTGTAATAATTACTTAAAAACTAAAGTACTTTCCTATAGTAAATCAAATCTTACATTCAATCTGCGCTCTCTGACAGATGTTTCCTCTGTCCTGACCACCTATCCAAACACACGGTTTTCTCACTTTCTTTACTTTTAAGAATCCTTATCCTGGAACATTGACTCAATTTTTCTCCCAACAAATGTTACTTAACCTGCCAAATGCTTCCAGTACTTTCTGTTTTTGATCTCTGTGCAATTAAGTGTTTCATACAGTTAGAACACAGACTAGTACAACACAGAACAGGCCCTCCGGCCCACAATGTTGTGCCGACCCTCAAACCCTGCCTCCCATATAAGCCCCCACCTTAAATTCCTCCATATACCTATCTAGTAGTCTCTCAAACTTCACTAGTGTATCTGCCTCCACCACTGACTCAGGCAGTGCATTCCATGCACCAACCACTCTCTGAGTAAAAAAACCTTCCTCTAATATCCCTCTTGAACTTCCCACCCCTTACCTTAAAGCCATGTCCTCTTGTATTGAGCAGTGGTGCCCTGAGGAAGAGGTGCTGGCTATCCACTCTATCTATTCCTTTTATTATCTTGTACACCTCTATCATGTCTCCTCTCATGCTCCTTCTCTCCAAAGAGTAAAGCCCTAGCTCCCTTAATCTCTGATCATAATGCATACTTTCTAAACCAGGCAGCATCCTGGTAAATCTGCCCTGTACCCTTTCCAATGCTTCCACATCCTTCCTATAGTAAGGTGACCAGAACTGGATACAGTACTCCAAGTGTGGCCTAACCAGAGTTTTATAGAGCTGCATCATTACATCACGACTCTTAAACTCTATCCCTTGACTTATGAAAGCTAACATTCCATAAGCTTTCTTAACTACCCTATCCACCTGTGAGGCAACTTTCAGGGATCTGTGGACATGTACGCCGAGATCTCTCTGCTCCTCCACACTACCAAGTATCCTGCCATTTACTTTGTACTCTGCCTTGGAGTTTGTCCTTCCAAAGTGTACCACCTCACACTTGTCAGGGTTGAGCTCCATCTGCCACTTCTCAGCCCACTCCTGTCTCTCTGCAATCTTTGATAATCCTCTACACTATCTACAACACCACCGATCTTTGTGTCGTCTGCAAACTTGCCAACCCACCCTTCTATCCCCACATCCAGGTTGTTAATAAAAATCATGAAAAGTAGAGGTCCCAGAACAGATCCTTGTGGGACACCACTAGTCACAATCCTCCAATCCGAATGTACTCCCTCCACCACCACCCTCTGCCTTCTGCAGGCAAGCCAATTCTGAATCCACCTGGCCAAACTTTCCTGGATCCCATGCCTTCTAACTTTCTGAATAAGCCTACCGTGTGGAACCTTGTCAAATGCCTTACTAAAATCCATATAGATCACATCCACTGCACTACCCTCATCTATATTGCTGGTCAACTTCTCAAAGAGCTCTATCAGGCTTGTTAGACACGATCTGCCCTTCACAAAGCCATGTTGACTGCCCCTGATCAGACCATGGTTCTCTAAATGCCTACAGAACCTATCTCTAAGAATCTTTACCAACAGCTTTCCCATCACAGACGTAAGGCTCACTGGTCTATAATTACCCGGACTATCCCTACTACCTTTCTTGAACAAGGGGACAACATTCGCCTCCCTCCAATCCTCCAGTACCATTCCCGTGGACAATGAGGACATAAAGATCCTAGTCAGAGGCTCAGCAATCTCTTCTCTCGCCTCGTGGAGCAGCCTGGGGAATATTCTGTCAGGCCCCGGGGACTTATCTGTCCTAATGTATTTTAACAATTCCAACATCTCCTCTCCCTTAATATCAACATGATCCAGAACATCAACCTCACTCATATTGACCTCACCATCATCAAGTCCCCTCTCATTGGTGAATACCGAAGAGAAGTATTCATTGAGGACCTCACTCACTTCCACAGCCTCCAGGCACATCTTCCCACCTTTATCTCTAATCTGTCCTACCTTCACTCCTGTCATTCCTTTTTTCTTCACATAATTGAAGAATGCCTTGGGGTTTTCCTTTACCCTACTCACCAAGGCCTTCTCATGCCCCCTTCTTGCTCTTCAAAGCCTCTTCTTAAGCTCCTTTCTTGCTTCCCTATATTCCTCAATAGACCCATCTGATCCTTGCTTCCTAAACCTCATGTATGCTGTCTTCTTCCACCTGACTAGATTTTCCACCTCACTTGTCACCCATGGTTCCTTCACCCTACCATTCTTTATCTTCCTCACTGGGACAAATTTATCCCTAACATCCCGCAAGAGATCTCTAAACATCGACCACATGTTCATAGTACATTTCCCTGCAAAAACATCATCCCAATTCACACCCGCAAGTTCTAGCCTTATAGCCTCATAATTTGCCCTTCCCCAATTAAAAATTTTCCTGTCTTCTCTGATTCTATCCTTTTCCATGATAATGCTAAAGGCCAGGGAGCGGTGGTCACTGTCCCCCAGATGCTCACCCTCTGAGAGATCTGTGACCTGACCCGGTTCATTACCTAGTACTAGATCTAGTATGGCATTCCCCCTGGTCGGCCTGTCCACATACTGTGACAGGAATCCGTCCTGGACACACTTAACAAACTCTGCCCCATCTAAACCCTTGGAACTAATCAGGTACCAATCAATATTAGGGAAGTTAAAGTCACCCATGTTAACAACGCTGTTATTTTTGCACCTTTCCAAAATCTGCCTCCCAATCTGCTCCTCTGTATCTCTGCTGCTACCAGGGTGCCTATATAATACCCCCAATAGAGTAACTGCTCCCTTCCTGATCCTGACTTCCAACTATATTGACACAAAAGAGGATCCTGCTACATTACCCACCCTTTCTGTAGCTGTAATAGTTTCCCTGACCGGTAATGCCACCCCTCCTCCCCTTTTTCTGCCCTCTCTATCCCTTTTAAAGTTAGCAAATATCTTATCAAATGTGCTAGAATTCTCCATGTGAAATCCTAATTGGTGAAGAATTGTTCCAGTAGAGCTGATCTGCCTTTTATTTGTTTTTGGTTTGTTTTTTAGCCAAAATTATTCCAATCCCCATCCCCACTACTTAACATAATCATGTAGTCTCTCCTGATTGAATTACCTGATCTGAACTCAATTTATTTTGTATGACAATTGAATAGAAGTACTTGAAGTCATAGAGCCATACAGCAAGGAAACAGGCCCTTGGGTCCTACTAGTCCATGATGACCAAGTTGCCCAACTACGTTAGTCCTATTTGCCTACATTTGGCCTATATCCCTCTAAACCTTTTCTATGCATGTCACTGACCAAATTTTGTGTAACTTCCTAATGTGCAAAATTTCATCTTTGTTTTACTAATAAATGCATGGTTGTGTTAAAACTGAGCCAAACAACAGGTTATGCCAGCTGTTAATGAAAACAGAGGCTACAGTCCGCACACAGGTATCACTGCAAAAAATACATTACAAATTTTGAGGGCACTATAAATGCTTTGAGTTAACTTATGCATTTTCACCAGCTTGGTATACATCTGTATCCTATGCTCCCATTCAAATATCATGACATCAACATCTAGTCAGCCTCATTTGCATTATTTATTGCTTTGATGCTTAAATATGGTGCAAATTTTATGAGGCGTTAATACCCATTGAAAATAGCTGGGGCTATGCAAAGCCACATCTGCACCACTTAAAGGAGAGGGGTGGTCTTTGAAAGATTGATCAAAGCCACAAAAGAGCAGTTGAATATAAAGCTGCTAGCATAGTTGTATAAATTCAGGATTGAACCTCTAGTCCATTTCCATTAAATGCTCTCTTTCATAGTTTCCTTGTAGGATCTCTCCTCTCCACACCCATTGCCACTGCCCTATTGCGATTATGCTCTGGAGCAGCCCCGGACCACTCAATGAATCTGAATCTCAGTCCTCCACTAGCTCTATTCCGTATGTACTGTAACCACATGCACAATATACTTCCCTTGTTATTGTGAAGGTAGAACACTTGCTACTGTCTCAGTGCTAAGCAACTATCATTCTGGAGCATAACAGGGAGGAAGAGAGGAAACAAGAAGTATAAGGAATAAGGACTACTATTTTGGATCAATAAAAGACAATATATAAAGCCATAAGAGATTGTAAATTCTGCAAATTTGGAGCAACACACAAAATGTTGGAGGAATTCAATGGATCAGATAGCATCTATAAAGAGGGAGATGGACAGTTGTCATTGTGCATTGAAACCCCTCATTCTTCACTGTATTTACGTTGGTACTCTTCATAATTGTGCATGTAATTTCAAGATTCTCATCGAGCTCATTGACAAATTTCTTTATAACATGAATTCCATTCCTTAAATTATCGGTTCTGTGTCAGCTGATTTAAGTATACTGTGACTCTTTTCAAAATTTAATCACTTGGACCTTATTATACAGCAGAGAGCAGTTGATGATAGCATTATATAGATTTTCCCCTGTCAGTTTAATAGACATCATTTGGAATTGATTATGAAGCAGCATCTGGATGAGTTCAAGGCATGATTATTTATTTGTTTACTGTATTGGAATATGCTAAATTCAAATGTTAGTCATTTACTGAGTTAAAATTGAAATATCCTTATATCACCTTTATATCCTTTTGTCAAAAATGTTAATTATGCATTCCCTGATTCTTGAACTATACATTAATTGAAAATAATTTACTTCAGTTTACCCTGCTTAAACTAGTCATACACCTTTCTCAAATCTAAAACTGACCCTTCAGACTCTACAGGTCAACTGTAGCTACAACATAACTGCAAAAGCTATGATTCTCTTCAGCTTTCTGACTGTGTAAGATCACCAGGCAGAAGATCCTTTCAAATAGCACAGAGGTGCAGCTCATAGAACTCTGCCTCAAAGCGCCAGAGACCCCACTTCGATCCAGACTTTGGGAGCTTGCATGTTCTCCCTGTGACCATGGGGTTTCTCTCTAGGCATTCCGGTTTACTGCCACAACCCCAAGATGTAAGAAGTAGTAGGTTAAATGGCTACAGTGAATTAACCACATGTATAGGTGAGGGGTAAAATTTAGGCTGAGTTCACGGGAATGTGGAGAGGAATAAATATAGAATGAATGCTAGATTACATGAATATGTGCTTAATGATTGACACAGACTCATTTGGTCAAAGGGGCCTAATTCTGTGCTGTATGACTCACTGACTGAATGACCTTCTTGTACCAAGTATTCAGTAAGTAGGTATCCTGAGGCAGTCCACTGTGCTTGTTAGAATTCATTTACCACTCCAGAGAGATAACTGGTTCTTGAGGAGCAAAAGATGTCTGTTCCTCTGATGTCAGATAGCTGCTCCCTCCAGTCCAAGCTCCCAGTCATGTTGGAATGTATAATCAAAATGGCAGCCTCAGGGCCAAGAGAAACAGAGTACAGGTTGCTGACAGGGTCTTACAACAGGATTCCATTGTCAAGATAGCTCAACAGTGCCTGCCGTGTTTCTCTGAGAAATTTCCACAGTTTGTCATTATCTGCTACATTCCAACTTCATTCTGGCAATCATTAGGACATGGGCTTGCCTGCATCCAACAGCAGAAATATACTGCTAATATGTCAATAGATGGTGATGATGCAATTTTTTCTCAGGAGATAATGAAGACACAAGAGACTGCAAGTGCTTGAAGCTGAAGGAACAAATAATGTTTTGAAGGAACTCAGTGCAGGGAAAGGAATTGTCAATGTTTTGGGTCAAAACTCTGTATCAGAACTCATCAGTCAGTGATAAGAAGTGTATTCTAACTCTGTCCTGTTGCGGGGTCTCGACCCAAAATTTTGACAGTCTCTTTCCTCCCACAGATGCTGCTCAGTCACCTGAGTTCGTCCAGTAGATTGTTTGCTTCTCTAGAGATAAACTTGGATCATGCCTTACTAATGTGTGGTTCACATGGTCCCCCACTTTAATTACTTAGAGCACAAACTGCACTCAAATATAAAAAATACGGTGCCTTAATTAGATGAAAGAGTTATGAATGGCATGTTGTCATTGCTTCAAATTAGTGCCTTACAAAGATCATTTGCATTAAGTGGATGACTAACCATTTGATAGCTTTGAACGTGCCCGTGCTCCAGCAGTAACATATGTGTATCAACATAGTCCAGAAAACAGTCTGGAGCAGGAATGTAATTAAAGGGGTTGCAGATTTTTGTTCTTTAGAGTAAAGAATATATGCAAAAAATGAGTGTTAGTTCATTCATGCTGCCAATCACCATTGCCCCACTCTAACCACCTGACCCCCCCCCCCAGCTTAACCACCCAAGCCATTTTCTCCATTCCCTTCTCCACAGTATTCTTTTGCTGCAGACATTCATAACATATCTGGCTTGTAGTTGGGAAATCACAGATAGCTTTAACAGAGCTGTTCTGTAAATCTGTAGTCATAGTGCAATACTTAGCATGGATAGAGAGTATCCAGAACAATAAATCCATCCTGGGTTTCCTATCTACAACTCCTTCCCCCAGCAATCTGTCCATTGGACCTATGCTTCTGGCACAACAATAGAATCCAAGCCTGAAAGATGGATAAAGAAGCTACTTAACTTAACTCAGCCCTTCGTTGGTGCATGTTTATTGATTCTGTTATTCTTGTAGTTTACCATTTTGCCATCTACATATATATCAACCATTTGGATGACAGAATTGATGGTTTTGCTGTCAAGTTTGCAGATGATTTGAAGTTAGGTGGCCGGGCTGGTAGTGTTCGGGAAGCAGGATGGCTGGAGAATGGAGAAGGACTAAGACAGGTTAGAAAAATGGGCAAAGAAGTAGCAGATGGAATGCAACGTCTGGGAGAGTATGGTCATGCACTTTGGTCGAAGGAACAAAAATGTAGACTGTTTTGCAAACATACAGAAAATTTAAAAATCAGAGGTGCTAAGGGACTTGGGAGTCCTCTTGCAGTATTCCCTAAAGGCTAACCTGCAGGTTGAGTTAGTTGTGAGGAAGACAAATGCAAAGTTAGCATTCATTTCGAGAAGACTAGAATATAAAAGCAAGGATGTAATGCTGAGGCTTTATTAGGCATTGGTGAGGCCTCACTTGGAGTATTGCGAATATTTTTGGACCCCTTGTCTAGGGAGGTCTCATCTGACATTGGAGAGGGTTCAGAAGATGTTCACAAGAAGGATTCCAGGAATGAAAGGGTTATTATATGAGGAGTATTGATGTCTCTGGGCCTTACTTACTGAAATTCAGAAGAATGGTGGGGGAGGGGTGGGGGTGGGTAGGATTTCATTGAAGCCTACCAAATATTGAAAAGCCTAGATAGAATGAATGTGGAAAAGATGCTTCCTGTAGTGGGGGAGTTTAAGACCACAGGACACAACTTCAGAATAGAGGGAAGGCAATTTAGAATGGAGGTAATGAGGAATTTCTTTAGCCAGAGGGTGGTGAATCCAGGGGAAGCTGTGGAGGCCAGGCCATTGGGGGTATTTATGGTGGAGATTGATAGATTCTTGTCTAGTCAGGGCATGAAAGGTTACAGGGTGATGGCAGGAGAATGGGGTTGAGCAGGAAAATGGATCAACCACAGTGAAATGGCGGAGCAGACTTGATGGGCTGTGTGGCCTATTTCTGCTCCTGTCTCTTATGGTATTGTATGCAACTGCCTTTTGCCTCCCAACAATGTGAGAGTAGGGATAAGGGAGAATACATAAATAAATATCGAGAGAATCTTCCTACTGATATATCGAGCAATTGCAGAATGTCCTTATTACCTCTAGCTTTTTTGAAAATGGAGTTGTAGGCTGTATTTGAATCTTAGGACCTGGATACAGCCACAGAAAGAATTTCTATGCTGCACTCTAAGCAAGCAAATCTGCAATGCCTCCATTGTGCCTCTACCTAATGTACGGTCAGTCCCTGTGCACTCAAAGGTAGATGTGTTGAAGATGGTCAGTGAGTGTGGCATTACTTATGGAATGCACTTTCCAGGTTTTGAACTGATGCTCTATACTGACATTCATCCTAGGCAGGTAGGGATTATCTCATTAAAATTTTATGCGGTCCACTAAGCAGCTAGGCTTTAGAGCAGTATGTGCCCATAATCCCAGCACAACAGGTCAGCTTTGCCTCTTACAACTACAGCTATTAACCTTACATGTATAAGAAGGTTCCTATTTCAACTAGTTTCAGAGATCTAAAGTCAGTGGTCCAGAAATTTGTTGGTGCCAGGGGAGTCTCAGTATGAGGTAATTATATATGAGGAAACCTGTTTGGTTCATATGCTCGGCACAAAATTCAGCAATGTTCGAAGCCCAAGGCATAAGATGGTACTATAAGTCTCTTGCACGCTTCACATAGGACAGGACAGGACATAAATAAATAAATCTAATTGAGTGTTTTTTTTTAGAAAGTGCCTTGTCTTTCATCAGGGAGCAGTACTGGTTTGTTCTAAAAGTACCTAGTGATAGGTGTACGTTAAAATGATGTGATCTGTTTTTTCAGGCAGAAGTCCGAAGTAGCATTGCCGGGGGAATGACATGCTCTCATGCATGTTTTATTTGGAAATCACATATTGGCACAGGCATGGCTTGTACTTGCAGAACTTGATTACATTTCCTTGATGGCACAAATCGACCAAGAAATGGTCACAATCACATTCCAATTCAGACATTTTCACATATATGACTCTTATACATATAGTTGTCTCTTGTGGATTACTCATAACAACTCTGTATAACAGTAAATTGTCTTCCCCATCAAAAACATGCTCATGTCACCAAAATCCATTTATTCTAATCTATAAATTAGATCTTTATCTTTTAGTTCTCGCAAAGTCCCTCAAATAACTGCACACTCTATAATTTCAAGAGCAAGCTGTTCAATAATACCAGCAGTTCAGTGGCTTGTCACCAATTGGAAAGCTTTCTCGGTTTCCATCTCCACAGGTACTGTTCCCTCCCTACAGATACCATCTGACCTGCTGAGGATCTTCAGCATTTTATGCTTTAATTTAATTAGCATTTTAATAGATTAGGGATCAGTGAAGAATATCCATTGAAGTGTACATTTTTAAAATATCATTTTTCATAAACCATATGCCAGCTTCTGATATCATCTTTCTACAATTTCATCAAAATATGTTGGAAGCATGCAAAGATGGAATGACAACCTACTGCGTAATAAACCTTTAAAAATTATTTTTTTACAGAGCATTCACTGAAAAAAATGTTAATAATGAGCTTATTCAAACTAGAGGTACAAATTCAAAGGGAAATGTAATGAATTAGATAGATTGGATATTCGTAATGTGAAGGAAGTATGCACAGAGATGCTTCCAAGAGGAATGAGCATTTGTACGTAGGATATAGAGCATATTTTTGAGTGTATTTTATGCTGTCTGAATTGAGTCAACTATGGAAAGATTAAAAAAAATATTCTGGGTCTTAGAATTTATGGTGTGTTGATAATAAGGAAAAGAAGGGAATCTGTTACAACAGGAACATTCGAGTCTATCGAATTGAAGAGAGACAACTCCAAATGAACTAAGATTTTTAGAAGCAGGTCAAGTTTAACAAATTTCTCAAAATGCTTTGAAGATCTAACAGATGGTGAATGAGTAGCAATGCTGCAGAGTTTGCATATTTTGAATTTCATAAGGAGCAGGTGGCTGGAGAGACGATACATGTGTTAGAGGATCAGCAGAATATGTACAATGCCAGTGCTGTTTTTTTTGCTACGTACTGAGTTGGTATTTGGATATTTTCCCAAGCTTGTCTCTCTGACATGGGTATTATTTCAAGAAAAGAATGAACAAACAAAGCCTATTATAGAAGGACTATCATTTATCAGTTTGATACCCCTATGAAATCCTTAGTGACTTGAAATGGTTGTAAAATGGGGAGTGCATGATCTTCTGTTGTGCCTCCTGCTGGACTGAATAGGGAAGCAATAGTGCAAGAAGTTAAAGGAAATGACTGCAAATAGTCACGAGGGACTACACTCATCACAAGGGATTGACAGAGCATATAAGTGATACTGAATGCTATTAATGGGATAATTGACAGGTTTCAAGTAAAGAATTTAATATACTCAAAGCACTTACAATTTTAGTACAGTTGAAATTTTATTATAAATGACAAGATAATATAGACTAAACAATAAAAGAAATAAATGGAATTTGCAAATCCAATATAAACAGTTGCTTTTGTAATATCCTGGAGAAAGTCAGATATGCCCATGTAGGAACAAGGTCAAAATTAACGTTGGCGGGATTTATAAGAACTAACTTGCTCATCAATCCATCCTTAAGAAAGTCAGTATATGCTCTGCTCTGTGAGCCTTTGGCAGCCAATAAAGATTTGTTAAGCATTAGAACCATAGGTTCACAGAGTAAAACAAAATCTTCCAACCTAGTTCATGCAAACCACAGCATCCTCCATGTTAGTCTCAATTGCCTGCATTTGGCCATAAATTTCCAAGTTCTTCCCCTCCCTATCCTAATGCTTCTTTAATGTTGTGATTGTAGGCACTACAACCATTTCCTCTTGCAATTCACCCCAGGTAATCACTGCCCTCTGTATAAAGAAGTTACCTATAAAGTGTCTTTAAATTTCTCCCCACTTATCTTTTATCTGTGCCCTACGTGTAGACTTCCTAACCCTAGGGAAAAGACTATGTCCATCCAACTTATCCACATCCTTCATGAGTTTATAAACTTCTATGAGGTCATCCCTTGTTCTTGTAATCCAGGGAATAAGATCCAGTGTGGCCAACCTCTCCCTATAACTCAGGTCCTCTAGTCCAGACAGCATCCTCATAGATGTCTTCTGCAGCCCCTCCAGCCTTTTCTATTACAAGGTGACCAAAGTCCACACAATCTCCAAGCAAAACCTTAACAATGACTTTTATAACTGTGATATAACGACCCTACTCCAAAACTTAGTGCGCCCGACTGAGCACGTCTCTAGGTGGTGAATCAACCTCAGTAACTACATTCTTCTTGGTTTTACTGAGCCAATACTAAATCCACTTCACTTCTTTCCCCTGAATACTGTGTGACCCAATCTTCCAGATCAGCTTGTCATATGGGACCTTGTCAAAAGCCTTACTAAAGACCACATAGAGAACATCCACTACCCTACATTCACCTATCCTTTTAGTGCCCTCTTTGAAAAGCTCCAAAATCATCATCACACGTGATCTCCCAAATATCTATCAAAGCTGCTAATGTTTTTTTAAAAAAATTAAAATTAAACAACTCAGATTTTTTTTAACATTAATACTTTCATGACCCAAGAATTTAAAAATATAAATGTAAAATCCATTGAAAGTGTTAACATAATTTTTAAAAAGTTAAAAAATGTGACTTAGCTTATTCTTACCTTTCTTCCTATGACCCTATAATCCACATGAGAATTACTGCTAGGATTCAACTCCAGTGCTGGGGTTTCTTCTGTCATTGGACCACAGTCAGGAAATGGGCAGTGCAGATTGGTTTGTAAATTCATTCTCCACATTCACAAGGAAGATATTTTACTTGTCAGCAGTGCAGAATAATTGTGTGGAACTGCTGGTGTAACCTGGCAAAATAGAGACAAATATGACTGTGTATATGGCAAAGATAGTTTCACAATCTAGTCATTGTATTACTCATTTGCATTGGATTAGTAGTTATAAAACTGTATTGAAAAAATTATTTGGCTTGATACAATAAGTATAACATTACCTCTTAATTGTATAGGTTATAGGATTTAAATTTTTAAAAAAGTTTGTTTTTATGCACTTGCTGATGTCTGTTGAATAAGTTATAGTGAAATGTTCTTACTTTTCGGTTAGATTTGGTTGAATTTGTGTGCCATTACGGTATTTACCCTGGCTGCTGCTTTTGCAGATCTGCTCTAGCTTTAAAGATTGAAACAACTGCACACATTGAAAAAAAGAAAGTAATAAATACATTAGCAATGGTTAAAGTACATTTCTCTTATATTTTTCTTTGTAACAGATATTGGCCTAGAACTTAGCTTTCTTCCATTCTTTTAAAGAAACAAGTGCTGCTTGTAGTACTAATACCCAGTCAGATTCTCTCCGAAGACAAATGCAAAACTCGCCAAAAATAAGGACTGATAGGATGGTATTAAAATGAAAAAAAAAATCACTACAATGAGAATTGGGTTGGTTGCAACAAGAGCTAAATGAGAAGCTCCCAACTGTGCCACATTTACCTTGTTGATTGACAGGAAAGATGAGTAGATTTTAAAGAAACTTTCCCTGCAGCAACTACATTGAGGATTGCCATGGAGGTAAAGGAAAACCCTCAAGAGAAGGAAGTAGTGATTTTCTGTGTGAATGTGCACCTCCCCCTGAAATGAGTACCTTCCCTCGTTGAGTCCTATGTCATAACAAGTTGCAGAATGATTAAGGGCTGATTATGAAATGAACAGAATATAATTGATAAAGCAGGCAGAACGGATATGAAATTGGTGGTGGAATAGAAATAGAATCCAATTATTTTTTTTAAGTATTTTAACAGTAAGTTGCATATATATTGCGAAGATTCAAAATCATTACTTTGTTTTGGTATTCATGAAGGTATAATTTTTTGTTAAAACATTGGAAGCATGGGATTTCCAAGATACAGGATGAGATAAAAATCAATCCAGATATTGAGTGGCAAAGTCTAATAGTACTTAAATTGTAGAGGGATTGGAGTTTTGACATTTACAAATTGAAAGGATGCAGGCAGTGATGGAGCAAACAGTAATGAGGCTTCACACACCCAATGTGTTTACAACTGAGACTGGCAAATCCTGTGTGCAAGACATCAGTGTCAGTGTGACGAGCCTATAATTGACATCTCCTGGTCAACCTCAGCAGGCTTTGCCCCATTTATATTCTGAGTGCTCAACAAGAGTTTTGGTTACATCCAATTCATGCCAATGTGGGAGAAATGCACAGTGTGAACTTGTAACATCATTATGTACAGTCAATGCAAGGGAATATTGGGTGTGCAGTGGTGAATAATGTATGTAGTGCCTGGTTTAATTTTCTGGTTGATAGGATTTTACCTGGAATTGTTTGCGAGAAGGAACTAGCCTGGGTTAAATTATTTTTATGTAATTTCTCTGTTAAACATGTGTGCTCTTTGGATCCAATTTTTATCCAACTGTTTTCCTGTTTACACAAAATGTATTTAAAATGCATTTCTGGAGAAAAATAAATTGTTAACCCTTGCTTCTCAAATTTAATGTAATACAAAAATATGTCTTCACTTTTTGGACAATCATACCCATAAAATGGTGAGGGCAACATTGTGGCTTTATTATTGGATGAGTGTCCGGTGACCTGAAGCATTGATCCAGGGACATGCACACTAAGCGCACCATGGCAGATAGAAAATTTAAATTCAAACAATTAAATGGAACCAAAATGGAAAATTGGACTCAGTTGTGATAAGTTCAAGTATTATCATCATCCGACTATCTATACAACTAAATGAAACAATGTTCCTCCAGACCAGGGTGCACCCACAAGACATGTAACATACGCAGCACATGAACAAAAATATTGCCATAAGTAAGCTAATGAAATATAATTCAAAATGCAGGCAGCACAGATAAACAGTAAACAATACAGTATACATTAAACAGCACACTGTCCTAGCAATGTGACCCCAGTGGTGGGAGGGTATCCACAGCTTGAGGGAAGAAGCTGTTACCAAGTCTGGTAGTCCTAGTTCCTCTGCTTCTTTTCCTTCCTCCTGATGGTAGTGGTTCAAAGACATTGTGGGATGGGTGGTGGGGATCCTCAACAATCCTTTGGGTCTTTCATCTGCAACACTGCCAGTAAATATCACAAACAAGGGGAAGGGGGACCCAGTGATCCTCTCAGTGGTTTTAACTGTCCTCTGTAGGGTTTTGCGGCCTGATAGCTTGCAGCTTCCATACCACACAATGTGCAGCCAGACAAGACACCCTACATGGTCTTCCTGTAGAAAGTAATGGGGCAGCGAGCATTTCACATCTCAATCTCCTCAAAAGCTGTGCCTTCTTGTCTAGTGAGGAAGTATTGTGGGTCCAGGTTAGATAGTCCATTATGTACACACAAAGGAAGTTTGTGACCTTTACTCTCTCCACGTTAGAACCATTGATATGCAGTGGACAGTGGTCGACCTGTGCCTTCCTGAAGTCCACAATTCCTTTGGCCCGTCCACGTTGAGATTCAGGTTGTTGTTCTCTCACCATTTGAGAAGCTTCTCAACCTCCTGTCTATATGCTGATTCATCACTGTTGCTGATGAGGCCAACCACTGTAGCATATCAGTGAAGTTTATGATGCAATTTGAGCTGAATCTGTGGTGCAGTCATGAATCAGCAGCATGAATGCCACTGGGCTGGGCAGATAGCCCTGGGGGGCACCAGTGCTCAAAGTGATTGAGCTTGGGATGTTGCTGCCAACTCGAACTGGCCAGAGTTGTTCTGTTTAGAAATCTAAGGTCCAGTCACAGAGAAGTGTGCTGAATCTCAGTGAGGACTGTTTACCCACCAGCCTCTGAGGAATGGTTGGGTTAAATACTGAGCTGAAGTCAGTGAATAGCATCCTGGCATTAGAGGCATCATTTTCTGGGTGGGACAGGACAGAATGGAGGTCTGAGGCTATGGCATCATCAGTGCACCAGTTTTAACAGTGGATGAAGTGGAAAGGGTCCAACGTAGCTGGTCACTGGCATTTTATACAGTCTATTTACCAGCCATTCAAAATACTTCATTTTTGTTAATGTCAGTGCTACTGGGTAGTAATCATTTAGCCCAGTTATCATCATGCTCATCATAAGACTATAAGACATAGGAGCAGAATTATGCCATTCAATCCATCGAGCCCGCTCCGCCTGATCCCAGATCTCACTCAACCCCCATAAACCTGCTTCTGATGCCCTGACTGATCAGGAAACTATCAACGTGGGCTTTAAATATACCCATGGACTTGGCCTCCACCGCATCTATGATAGAGCATTCCACAGATTCACTACTTTCTGGCAAAAAAATCGACCTCTCCTCTGTTTTCAAAAGTCGCCCCTCAATCTTGAGGCTGTGCCCTCTAGTTCTAGATACCCCCACCATAGGAATCATTCTCTCCACATTCACAATCTAGTCCTTTCAAGATTTCGTAAGCTTCAATTAGATCCCCTCGCATTCTACTAAATTCCAGTGAGTACAGGCCCAGAGCTGCCAAACACTCCTCATATGTTAAGCCCTTCATTCCTGGAATCATCCTTGTGAACCTCCTCTGGGCTCTGTCCAGTGACAGCACATCCTTTCTGAGATATGGGGCCTAAAACTATTGACGATACTCCAAGTGCAGCCTGACTAGTGTCTTATAAAGCGTCAGCATTATCTCCTTACTTTTATATTCTATTCCCCTTGAAATAAATGCCAACATTGTATTTGCCTTCTATGACACAGACTCAACCTGTAAATGAACCTTCTGGGAGTCTTGCATGAGGACTCCTATGTCTCTTTACATCTCTGAAGTTTGAGCCTTCTCCCCATTAAGATAATAGTCTACGCTATAGTTCATTTTACCAAAATGCATTATCATACATTTCCAAATGTTGTGTTCCATCTGCCACTTTTTTGCCCATTCTTCCAATTTGTCTAAGTCCTGCTGCAATTGCATTGCTTCCACAGCACTACCTACCCCTCCACCTTTCTTTGTATCATCTGTAAACTTTGCCACAAAGCCATCAATTCCATTATCTAAATCATTTACAGACAAAGTGAAAAGTATTGGTCCCAATACTGACCCCTGAGGAACACCACTAGTCACGGACAGCCAAACAGAAAAGGCTCCCTTTTTTCCCACACACTGCCTCCTGCCAGTCAGTCATTCCACTATCCATGCCAGTATCTTTCCTGTAACGCCATAGGATTTTATCTTGATAAGCAGCCTCATGTGTATTACCTTATCAAATGCCTTCTGGAAATCCAAGTAAGTGACATCCGCCTCGTCTCCTTTGTCCACCCTGCTTGTTACTTCCTCAAAGAACCTTAACACACTTGTCAGGCAAGATTTCCCTTTACAGAAACCATGCTGACTTTGACTTATTTTATCATTAGTCTCCAAGTACCCCAAAACTTCATCCTTAATAATAGACTCCACCACTTTTCCAACCACTGAGGTTAGGCTAACTGGTCTATAATTTACTTTCTTTTGTCTTCCTCCCTTCTTAGAGAGTGGAGTGACATTTGCATTCTTCCAATTCTCCGAGACCATGCTAGAATTAAGTGATTCTTGACAGATCATGATTGATGCATCTGATAGCTCTTCTGCAGTCTCTTTCAGGACTCTGGGATGTAATCTATCAGGTCCAGGTGACTTATCCACCTTAAGACCTTTGAGCTTGCCTAGCACTTTTTCCTTTGCAATAGCAATGGCACTCACTCCTTCACCCTGACATTCATGGAACTCTGGCACACTGCTAGTGTCTTCCACAGTGAAAACGGATGCAAAGTACCCATTAAGTTCATCTGCTATTATTTTGTCCCCTATTACTACCTCACCAGCATTATTTTCCAGTGGTCCAATATCAACTCTCACCTTCCTTTTACGCTTCATATAACTGAAAAAAAAATTAGTATCCTGCTTTATATTATTGGCTAGTTTTTCCTCATATTTCATCTTATTCCTTCTTAAAGCCTTTTTAGTTGCCTTTTGTTGGATTGTAAAACTTTCTCTTCAACTTCTCATTTGCTTTTGCTACCTTATATGTCCTTTCCTTGGATATTATGCAGTCATTAACTCCCTTGTCAACCACGATTGCCTACCCCTGCCATTTAAGAACAACTTCTTCTGCACCTTGTGAACTATTCCCAGAAACTTCAGCCATCCCTGCTCTGTTGTCATCCCTGCCAGTATCCTCCTCTAATCCGCCTGGACAAGCTCCTCTCTCAGGCCTCTGTAATTCCTTTTTTTTCCCATTGCGATACTGATACACTTGACTGTGCTTCTCCCTCTCACATTGCAGTATGAAGTCAATCATTAAGGGTTCCTTTACGTTAAGCCACCTAATAAGATCTGGGTTATAACACAACGTCCATTCTAAGATAGCCTCTTACTGAGCAGGCTCAAGCACAAGCTATTCTAAAAGGTCATCTCATAGGCATTCAACCAATTACACCTCTTATGATCGGACACCAATTTGATTATTCCAATCCCCTTGCATATTGAAGTCCCCCATTACAATTATGTTATTACTCTTATTACATGCTTTTTCCAGCTCCCTTTGCAATCTCAACCCCATGTCTTGACTAGTATTTCGAGGCCTATATATGATTGCCATAATTTTTTTTATACCTTTGCTGTTTCTTATCTCCACCCACAAAGATTCTCTGACCCTTTCTAAAGATGTAATTCTATCTCTTACCAACAGAGCCACACCACCACCTATGCCTTCTTACCTGTCCATCGGATACAAAGTATATCCTTTGATGTTGAGCTCCCAACTATGACCTTCTTTCAGCCATGACTCAGTGATGATCTCAACATCATACCAACCAGTCTCTAATTGTGCGACAAGTTCATCTACTTAATTCTGAATGCTATGTGCATTTAAATACAGCACCTCCAGTCCTACATTCTTCGCCCTTTTGTTCCAATTTAACCCTTTACTCTGACTGTATTTGTACCCAGTCATTGACTTGTCCTTCCTTACATTCATGTTACATCCACCATCTACTGCTGCTCAACCTCAACCCTTTTGTTCTAGTTCCCATTCCCCTGCCATGTTAGTTTAAACCATTCCCAACACCTCTAGTACATTTGCCTACAAGAATATCGGTCCCCCTCTGATTCAAGTGCAAACTGTCCTTTTAGTACAGGTTACACCTGCCCCAGAAAAGGTCCCAATTATCCAGAAATTTGTATCTCTGACCCCCGCCCCAATTCTTCAGCCACACATTTGTCTGCCATCTATACCTATCCTCACTGTCACGTGGCACAGGCAGAAATACCAAGTTACTACCCTCGAAGTCCTGCTTCTCAGCTTCCTTTCTAACTTACTGTATTCTTTTTTTCAGGACCTCCTCCCTTTTTCTACCTATGTATCACGACTACTGGCTGTTGCCTTTTTCAGAATATTGTGGATGCGTTCAGAAACGTCACGGACCCTGGCAGCTGGGAATCAAACTACAATCCATGTTTTCTTCTCGTGCCTACAGAGTTGCCTATCTGTGCCCCTGACTATAGAATCCCCTATTATTGCTGCCATCCTCTTCAGTTCCCTCCCCTTCTAAGGCACAGAGCCAGAGTCAGTGCCAGAGGCATGGCCACTGTTGCTTCCCTCACTAACATACTCAAAATGGAGTACTTATTGTTGAGGCGACATCCACAGAGGTGCTCTCCAGTGTCTGACATTCTCCCTTCCCTCTTCTGACAGTCAATCATTTATCTGTCTTCTGTAGCCTTGGAGTGGCTACCCACCTGTAGCTCCTTTCAATCACTGCCTCACTCTCCCTACTAAGTCAAATTTAACAGGACATATACAAAAAAGATGTTGGGGAGAAAAAAATAAATGGACAAATGGAATGCACACAGAAGAGAAAAAGCTAAAATGTCAAGTTGCAGTTTCAAAAGAACACTGATCTGCATGCTGTTGAGGAAAACTCTGATAATGATGAGGGTTACACAAAAACCAGGTTTAATATCACCAGCATATGTTGTCAAATTTGTTAACTTTATGGCAGCAGTATAATGAAATACATGATAAATAAATACAGAGAAAAAACTGAATCACAGTAAGTATATACGAGAGGTGATTGATAAGTTCATGGCCTAAGGTAGAAGGAGATGAGTTATTAACGTCAAACTTTCTGCATAATCACTCAAAGTGTGGACCTGCATGGGCATGTAACGAGAGCTGTATAACTTATGTGCTTCTACCTTCGGCCACAAACTTATCAATCACCCCTGCTGTGGACACTTTCTGGTGGTCCAAGATCTGTATGCTCCACGACCGCTGGACAAAGTGTATAAATGTAGGAGGGGACTATGTTGAAAAATAGATGTGTGAGGTTTTCTAAAATAGACTCTTTCTACCTTAGGCCACAAACTTATCAATCACCCCTCGTATATGTCCGTTAAGATAGCTAAGTTAAAATAAGCAGTGCAAAACAGCTAAGGAGTTAAAGATCTGGGCAAAGACAAAGGTGGCACCAAATGGTGACTTCTCCCAGCTTATCAGCAAGACAGTTAAATTCTTCCTGTTCTACTGTCTCTGTTTTTCTTTTCAGGGTTGCTGGGTTCTAACAGAATCTTTGATCTGCAGCAGCACTCATAGACTACAGTTCTGCACGACAGCGCGTTGCCATTCTTAGAACTCGTCAATTGGCCGTGTTTTCAACATGTCCAGGTTTGGCCTGGTTGGGTGCTTTCGGAGGCCGCGCAGCCCTGTGGATGTGAATTCTCACCGGTGTTGAGTACTGAAGCATAGTGGCAGGCGGCACATCAAAGATGGCGAGAAAGATGTTGGAGGGTTCTGCACTCAGTAATTGATTTGCCGATTCTTCAGTCGTGCAGCTCAGAATAAAAAAGCTATGCTTTAGACTGAGTGTAATATCAAAATAGCAACTGTTGTCTCTCCTGTCGCTGTGGAAGGAGCGATATCTGTTTTCCCCTTGTTATTCGGAGAGTGAGCCTGTGGGACGTTGAAATGTTGGAGTGAACAGTTAGTTTTTGATGGACTGTAGACGTGATCTCGCTTTGAGGGCTTTGCTTTTGCTTTCATGGTTGGTAGTGGCAATACTGATGCCTTATACTAGAAAAAGTGGAGGGAGGGAGAGGCGAAGGGTTAATGCCACTTGTTGCTGTTTGTGTGTGGGAAGGGTTGGGGGCCTTGAGGTTCTTATGTTTTTTTCTGTCATTCATTATTTGGGTTTTTTTTCTTCTGTTTTGAGGATGCTTGCAGAGAGTAAAAAATCAGGTTGTACTGTATATTGCACACATTCTCTGATATTAAATGGAACTATTGAGAAAAAAACTGAAATTAAAAAAGTAGTGAGGTAGTGTTCATGGGTTCTACGTTCATTCAGAAATCGAATGGCAGAGGGGGAGAAGCTGTTCTTGAATCACTGAGTGTGTGCCTTCAGGCTCCTGTATCTTCCTCCTAATGGTAGCAATAAGAAGAGGGCATGTCCTGCGTGGTGGGGGTCCTGAATGATGGCCACCTTCCGAAGGCACCACTCCTTAAAGATGTCTTGGAGCCTAGAACCCATGATGGAGTTGATATTTAAATGGAATTGGATACTGGTTCATCTGTCTCAGTCATTCCATAAAATGAATTTGAGCTGCATTTCAAAGATATTAAACTGAAGCCTGCAGATATCCAGCCAATAATCTATACTGGAGAAAAGATAACTGATGTGGGAACGGCATTCGTAACTGTGAAATACAATAACCAACAAACTCTATTGGGCTTGTATGTGGTAAAAACAAAAGAATGACAGTCTACAAGTCAGGGAATTCAAATGAATCAAGGACAGTGGAAGCAGACAGACTCAGACATCCCGCCTCTCCCGGAAGTTCCAGGAGTCTCCCGCATATTGATAGCGGCTCCCTGATGCCCGGAAATTATATACAATATCCTGGAAATCGATTTTTTTGAGAGGAAGGGGGAGAGTGAGATTGAGAGGGGGAGGAAGAGCAAGAGTGAGCATCCTGATTGGTCTCTCTTCGTGCTAAGTAGACCTATCAGTTTTCTCTGTGGGCGGGCTTTACAGTCGACATCAAAAATAATGACAGTGTTGCTCACTGCACTGTTTGCAACAGTGACTCTTCTATTGCCCATGGTGGGTTAAAATGTAAACGACATGTTGAGGTGAGTTTAACAGGTGTCATTCGTTCATTAGCGTAGCTAGCGTTATTTAAACTAGCTCGCTAGCTACTAAAGAGCTACTCTGTTGATGTCCTATGTGATGAGGCCAAACTCCCTGTAGACTTGCTTAAAGTTGTAATAGGATAAACATGATAATATAATATAACATGATATAAGTACATATTTTAGAACATAGAACATAGAACATAGAATAGTATGGCACAGTACAGGCCCTTCAGCCCACAATGTTGTGCCGACTCTCAAACCCTGCCTCCCATATAACCCCCCACCTTAAATTCCTCCATATACCTGTCTAGCAGTCTCTTAAACTTCACTAGCGTATCTGCCTCCGCCACTGACTCAGGCAGTGCATTCCATGCACCAACCACTCTCTAAGTAAAAAACCTTCCTCTAGTATCCCCCTTGAACTTCCCACCCCTTACCTTAAAGCCATCTCCTCTTGTATTGAACAGTGGTGCCCTGGGGAAGAGGCGTTGGCTATCCACTCTATCTATTCCTTTTATTATCTTGTACACCTCTATCATGTCTCCTCTCATCCTCCTTCTCTCCAAAGAGCAAAGCCCTAACTCCCTTAATCCCTCATCATAATCCATACTCTCTAAACCAGGCAGCATCCTGGTAAATCTCCTCTGTACCCTTTCCAATGCTTCCACATCCTTCCTATAGTGAGGCAACCAGAACAGGACACAGTACTCCAAGTGTGGCCTAACCAGAGTTTTATAGAGCTGCATCATTACATCGCGACTCTTACACACTATCCCTCGACTTATGAAAGCTAACACCCCATAAGCTTTCTTAACTACCCTATCCAGCTGTGAGACAACTTTCAGGGATCTGTGGACATGTACCCCGAGATCCCTCTGCTCCTCCACACTACCAAGTATCCTGCCATTTACTTTGTACTCTGCCTTGGAGTTTGTCCTTCCAAAGTGTACCACCTTACACTTCTCTGGGTTGAACTCCATCTGTCACTTCTCAGCCCACTTCTGCATCCTATTAATGTCTCTCTGCAAACTTTGACAATCCTCTACACTATCTACAACATGACCAACCTTTGTGTTGTCTGCAACTTGCCAACCCACCCTTCTACCCCCCCACATCCAGGTTGTTAATAAAAATCATAGAAAGTAGAGGTCTCAGTACAGATCCTTGTGGGACACCACTAGTCACAATCCTCCAATCTGAATGTACTCCCTCCACCACCACCCTCTGCCTTCTGCAGGCAAGCCAATTCTGAATCCACCTGGCCAAACTTCTCTGGATCCCATGCCTTTTGACTTTCTGTATAAGCCTACCGTGTGGAACCTTGTCAAATGCCTTACTAAAATCCATATTGATCACATCCACTGCACCACCCCCATTTATATGACTGGTCACCTCCTCAAAGAACTCTATCAGGCTTGTTAAACACGACTTGCCCTTCACAAAGCCATGCTGACTGTCCAGGATCAGACCATGATTCTCTAAATGCCCAGAGATCCTATCTCTAAGAATCTTTTCCAACAGCTTTTCCACCACAGAAGTAAGGCTCACTGGTCTATAATTATCCGGACTATCCTGACTACCTTTTCTGAACAAGGGGACAACATTCACCCCTCCAATCCTCCGGTACCATTCCCGTGGACAACGAGGACATAAAGATCCTAGCCAAAGGCTCAGCAATCTCTTCCCTTGTCTCGTGGAGCAGCCTGGGGAATATTCCGTCAGGCTCCGGGGACGAATCCGTCCTAATGTATTTTAACAACTTCAACACCTCCTCTCCCTTAATATCAACATGCTCCAGAACATCAATCTCACTCATATTGTCCTCACGATCATCGTTCCCTCTCATTGGTGAATACCGAAGAGAAGTATTCATAGAGAACCTCACTCACTTCCACAGCCTCCAGGCACATCTTTCCACCTTTATCTCTAATCGGTCCTACCTTCACTCCTGTCATCCTTCTCTTCTTCACATAACTGAAGAATGCCTTGGGGTTTTCCTTTACCCTACTCACTAAGGCCTTTTCATGCCCCCTTCTTGCTTTTCTCAGCCCCTTCTTAAGCTCCTTTCTTGCTTCCCTATATTCCTCAATAGACCCATCTGATCCTTGCTTCCTAAACCTCATGTATGCTGCCTTCTTCCACCTGACTAGATTTTCCACCTCACTTGTCACCCATGGTTCCTTCACCCTACCATTCTTTATCTTCCTCACCAGGACAAATTTATCCCCAACATCCTGCAAGAGATCCCTAAACATCGACCACATATCCATAGTACATTTCCCTGCAAAAACATCATCCCAATTCACACCCGCAAGTTCTAGCCTTATAGCCTCATAATTTGCCCTTCCCCAATTAAAAATTTTCCTGTCTTCTCTGATTCTATCCTTTTCCATGATAATGCTAAAGGCCAGGGAGCGGTGGTCACTGTCCCCCAGTTGCTCACCCACTGAGAGATCTGTGTCCTGACCTGGTTCATTACCTAGTACTAGATCTAGTATGGCATTCCCCCTAGTCAGCCTGTCCGCATACTGTGACAGGAATCCGTCCTGGACACACTTAACTAACTCTGCCCCATTTAATCCCTTGGAACTAATCAGGTGCCAGTCAATATTCCGGAAGTTAAAGTCACCCATAATAACAACCCTTTTATTTTTGCACCTTTCCAAAATCTGCCTCCCAATCTGCTTCTCTGTATCTCTGCTGCTACCAGGGGGCCTATAGATTACCCCCAGTAGAGTAACTGCTCCCTTCCTGTTCCTGACTTCCACCCATATTGACTCAAAAGAGGATCCTGCTACATTACCCACCCTTTCTGTAGCTGTAATAGTATCCCTGACCAGTATTGCCACCCCTCCTCCCCTTCCCCCCCCCCCATCCCTTTTAAAGCACTGAATTCCTGGAATATTGAGAATCCATTCCTGCCCTGGTGCCAGCCAAGTCTCTGTAATGGCCACTGCATCATAATTCCATGCATGTATCCAAGCTCTCAGTTCATCACCTTTGTTCCTGATGCTTCTTGCATTGTGGTACACACACGTCAGCCCTTCTACCTTACTACCTTTACACCGTTTATTCTGCTTCACTTTCCTCAAAGCCTCTCTGTATGTTAGATCTGGCTTTACTCAGTGCACTTCTTTCACTGCTCTATTGCTCCGGGTCACATCCCCCTTGCAAATTAGTTTAAACCCTCCCGAACCATGCTAGCAAACCTACCTGCAAGGATATTGCTCCCCCTCGAGTTCAGGTGCAACCCATCCAATCTGTACAGGTCCCACCTTCCCCAGAAGAGATCCCAATGATCCAAAAATCTAAAACCCTACTCCCTGCACCAACTCCTCAGCTACACATTCAACTGCCATCTCCTCCAATTCTTACCATCACTGTCACGTAGCACTGGCAGCAATCCTGAGAACGCCACCTTTGAGGTCCTGTTCTTCAGCCTTCTGCCTAGTTCCCAAAACTCACATTTCAGGACCTCATCCCTCTTCCTGCCTATGTTGTTGGTCCCAACATGTATCACGACTTCCGGTTGCTCTCCCTCTCGTACCAGGATGTCGTGCACCCGGTCAGAGACATCCCGGACCCTGGCACCCGGGAGGCAACAAACCATGTGGGTGTCCTTCTTACATCCACAAAATCTCCTGTCTGCTCCCCATAGAGTCTCCAATGAGGACAGCTCTCCTCTTCTCCGTCCCACCCTTCTGCACCACCCGGTCAGACTCAGTGCCGGAGGCCCTGCCGCCGTGGCTCACATTTGGGGTCATGACTGGCTGAGACATCTACAACTTGATCCATCCGTCATTTGCATGCCATATCTTTTGCAAAAGAGTCAACAAAGCAAATTAAGAAAGGTACTGGATGATGTTCATGGATGGCAAGAGAAAACTCAAACTTATCAAGTGTAAAATAGTGTTAAATGAAAGTGACACACACAAATTTTACAAGGCCTGTCCAGTTCCTCATACAATTGATGATAAAGTAGCCAGAGAGCTAGATTGCATGGAGGCCAAATAAATTCTTTCTCGGGTTGAATAGAGCCAATGGGCAATGCCAGTAATTCTAGTAGCCAAGAAGAAATGGTCTTTCAGGATCTGTGAGGATTTTAAGGTCACCAGCAACCCAGTATTGAAAGTAGATCAATACCCTTTGCCCAGGATAGAGGATATCTTTGTAAACTTCTCTGCTTTCTCACTATAATAGGTTTATTTTTGGAGTAGCAACTGTACCTGCACTTTGGCAGAATGCTATAGACCAGGAGCCGCAAGGCTGTCCAGGCACTCAGTATTACCTGGTTGACATCATTGTTACCAGTAAGAACAACAAGGAACATCTCCAAAATCTTAAGACAATATTAAAAATATTGTAAGATTATAGGCTACAAGCATAATGTAACAGGTGTGAATTCTTTAAAACAAGCATTACATATTGTGGTCACATTATTGATGCACAAGAATTACACAAACGTGCTGAGAAAATTCAAGCAGTATTTGATGCCCCAAGGCCAAAGGATGTGTAACAGCTGAGGTCCTTTCTAGGATTTGTCGATTACTATAACAGGTTCCTTCTAAGCCTGGCTACTGTGCTCCACCCCTGAAACTCATTATGACAGAGCAGGAAAAAATGGCAATAGACTAAACACTGTGAAGTGGTTTTCAAAATGGTCAAGGAAGTGGTGATGTCAGACACTATACTGACACATTATGGTCCACATTGTCCTGTTAAGCTTGTCTGTGATGCCTCCCCTTATGGTATATGTGCAGTTATGTCACAGGTATGAGTGATAGAAATGAATGCCCCATACCTTTCCATCACATTCCCTTTCAGCAGCAGAGAAAAATAGGCACAGATTGAGAGAGAGGCCTTGAGTCTGTTCTTTTGGGGGGGGGGGGGGGGGACGTTTGAACCAGTACCTGAATGGGAGAGTGTTTACCATCATTACTGATCATCAGCCACTAGTGTTGATATTCAATCCAGTGAATGGTGATCCACTCACAGCAGCAGCACATCTGCAGAGGTGAACTCTGATTCTTGGATGAGACAATTACAAGATTGACTAATCATGGAAATGCTGATAGGTTATCCTGTTTATCCTTGGAAATACCTAAACATTTACAAAAGTGGGCACTCCTCATAACGTATTCTCCCTAACACAAATCAAAGTCTCCTTATTACAACAGAGATGGTCTAAATGGAAAGTAGAAAAGACTGTCTTGGGTCTACATGGTCATCCTAATTGGCTGGAATTTGCCACAGAAATCCCAGTTCCCCTATTTTTACCTATGCCAGGATGAACTTGCCCTGGACAGAGATCGCTTTATGTGGGAATTGAGAGCTGAACCGTTAAAGCTGAGAGCTAAACTGTTGGAGGAGCTACATGTTGGTCATCTAGACATGGTTCAAATGAAACTGATGGTTCAAAACTTTGTCTGGTAGTCTGGGATAGACATGTATATACACACACATGCATAGTATTTGTGTTATGGAGTATGCTGTTGAATTGCATTCTATATTGACTTGTGGTTTATAGCTAAGCAGGGAGTAGTGTTGCTCATTTAATATTTTGGTAATATTGTAAATATATTGTTTGATTAAGAATTCTTTGTTGTTTATAATGTATTGCATATTATATGCATAAGCACATGAATCATATACATCATTACACCACCACGTCATACGTGTGCACCTGACTTGAAGTAAAAATAAAGAACAAACACTTTTATTTCTGGCTCCTGTTTTCCTTTCAATAAGTTTTATGCTTTGACGTTCCAAAACATAGCAGTAGCCAGTTTTCGATCCCGCATATTCATCAATGTCGATGTGATAATTGGAGGTTTCTGCCTCACTGAATATGCTCCAGTCTGTGCTTTCAAAGCTGTTCTGAAATGCTGAAGTGACACCTTCTGGCCAGGTCCTGATCTCCCTGTAAACTAATTTGACTCACTTCATCACTTATATGCAGGATTTGCAAAACGGATATGTGTTCTGAGTATCCGAGGTGAGGATAAGAGTCAACTTTGTAGGCTCCACTAACGTTGGTATAAACCAAGTCAACTATATTATCAAAAACTTCCATAGTTGTACCACGGAGAGCATTCTGACAAGCTACATCACTGTCTGATATGGAGGGGCTACTGCACAGGAACAAAAGAAGCAGCAGAAGGTTGTACATCTAGTCAGCTCCATCTTGGGTACTAGCCTACAAGGTACCCAGGATATCTATAGGGAGTCAGCAGGTCTGGCAGCATCCGTGGAAAAGATTGGTCGACGTTTCGGGCTGGAACCCTTCATCAGGACGAAGGTTTCCGGCCCGAAACATCGACCGATCTTTTCCACAGGTGCTGCCCGACCTGCTGAGTTCCTCCAGTGTGTTGTGAGTGTTGCTTTGACCCCAGCATCTGCAGAGTATTTTGTGTCATCTATAGGGAGCACTGTCTCAGAAAGGCAGCATCCATTATTAAGGACCTCCAGCACAGAGGGCAAGCCCTTTTCTCACTGTAACTATCAGGTAGGAGGTATAGAACCCTGAAGGCACACACTCAGTGATTCAGGAACAGCTTCTTCCCCTCTGCCATCCAGTTCTGAAATGGACATTGAATCTTTGGAGACTACCTCACTTTTTTTTTAATATATAGTATTTCTGTTTTTGCATGTTTTACTTAATCTATTCAATATACGTAATTGATTTACTTGTTTATTTGTTGTTATTATCAGTTTTATTTTGTTTATTATTTTTTTCTCTGCTAGGTTAAGTATTGCATTGAACTGCTGTTGCTAAGTTAGCAAATTTTCTGATTCTGATTCAATGATTCTGATTGTCTCCTCTGGTTGTGAAGTTGACATATTGGTAGAACTTTAACAGGACTGTGTTTAATTTGGCATGAATGAAGTCACCAGCAACAATGAAGACACCATCAGGCTGAGTGGCTTCGAGCTCGCAGATAGCGCTTCCCCAGCATGAGCACAGGGATGGATAATCAAGGACACGACCCACCCAGCCAACACACTTTTCGTCCCTCTTCCCTCCTGGAGAAGGCTCAGGAGCCTGAAGGCAAGTACAGCCAGATTTAGGAACAGCTTCTTTCCAACTGCGATAAGACTGCTGAACGGATCCTGACCCGGATCTGGACCGTACCCTCCAAATATCTGGACCTGCCTCTTGGTTTTTTGCACTACCTTACTTTCCCTTTTCTATTTTCTATTTATGATTTATAATTTAATTTTTTAATATTTACTATTGATTTGTACTCCAGGGAGCGCGAAGCACAGAATTGAATATCGCTGTGATGATTGTACGTTCTAGTATCAATTGTTTGGCGACAATAAAGTATAAAGTAAGTGGGCAGCAACAATCACAATGACAGTGAACTCCCTCAATAAATAGTAGGGCTGGAACTTCACCATTAAAAACTCTATGTGCGATGTGCAGTGAGCTGTTAGTACAGAGTCATTCACACGTTAGTTCTTAACGATGTGGACACACAGACCTCTTCCACGGGTCTTGCCAGAGGTTGCATCATTTCTGTTCGCCCGAAAGGAGATCAGGCATTCTAACTGGATGGCCAAGACTGGTAAAGCTTAAGAGTAATTAGAAGAATTTCACACTGCATCTCAATAAATAGATAAAACCTATCTGTTTCCCTAGTGCACTTCAGGAAAGGAAATCATCCATCTGTACGCCTTTTTGATTCTACGTGATTTCAGAGCTACTAATATTAAATTATAAAATATTTCAGAATAGAAATGGGCCTCTCAGTTTACCTTGTCCGTGCCAATCTAGATGTCCATCTAAACAAGTCCCACTTGTCCATAGTTGACCCATATTCCTCTAAACCTTTACTATCCAATATATTTAACTCATTACCGCCTTCTCAGTTCAGTAATAATTCAGGAAGGACAATAACTGTCAACAAAATCCACAATGATTGAAAGAACCTACTCGATAATTTTGCTACTGAAATTCCACTCATGCGCTATCAATGCATTTTTATATGTTTAATTAAATTAATTAGCTTCGTCCCAATGGCCAAGAAGATGACACAGTGGCTACATTTTTGTCTCTGAAGTACAGCTTTTTGTCTTTCAGATAAAGCAGCAATCCTAACATTGGACACATGACAGAGGCCAATATCATAATGTCAAAGTGACACTGGGCTCCAGAGCTACAACAGCTGTAACATTAAAAACAATCACTCTCCACTATCATTTCAATGTCCAAGAACAAACTGGCAGAAACGCAGATTGGTAGATGTTGGTACTCAGCCAGAAATTCCTGAACACTTTGTAAATACAAGCCATAAAATGTAATCTACGAGGCAGCCCAACAAATTACAGTCTGGAATTCTCATTAGACCTGGCCATCAGATATGCTGGCTGTATTTGCATGTATGAAACCAGTTATTTTGCCGAAAACACTGTAGCAAGAGGGGAAGAGCTTCTTACTGGCCCGACTGAAGTACAAAGCAGAAGGTGAGAGAAAACATAGAGTGACATACAAGAGCAAAAAAAGTTGGTTAGCAAGCGTGTAACAATCCACAGAGGAAAACAAAGGGATACCACAATGTCATAGCTGACTAGATAACACTCTGACTGCTTTATATTGACAAACCTTTGTACAAAGAACCAACAGAAAGGACCCATCGATCATAGTGCAAACAGGGCATGAGGAAGATTGAACACACTTTAACAGCTGCATTAGCCTGGCTGACTGACTTTTGCTAATCAAATTCAAACAAATCTAAGTAAATCACAGTTCAACCACTTGTTCAGTTGTAATGTGCAGTGTAGACTAAATATCCACTGAAATAGCAGCAAAGTTCCCTCATTGAACAAACTATTTTATCTCAAAGTAACTCTGGACAGCACACTGTTATGCAAGAAGCACATTTTGAAGTTGTGTATAAACAAAGCTGAAAATATCCTTGGGAAGCTTGTAAATTTCACAGTTACTCCAGAATTGAATGCATTTGTCCGGGGTGAGAAGAGTGCAGAACGTCATCTGCAGAATCAACTTTGGCTGCTTTACGTACATCCTTGCTATAATTAAAACAACATCTGAAGAGCTGTGACCAGCCAAGCAAAAAGGTAACAGAATATATCCACTACATAGCCATGTTGCTGCAGATAATTACTTGGTCATACAGGAGCTCTCCTTTATTAGGGAAAGAGAGAGTGTTGCTTTGTCGAGTTGTCTGGAGAAGGATTAGTTTTTATTATATTGCAGATCATGATCTCTCCTGGGGGCTTTGCTGTTGCTTGCTTAGTGGGTGGAAGGTGCTGATGCTTTTTTGCTGAAGTTATGTAACAGAGTGGGAGGGTTGTTGCTTTGCTGCTGCTTGTGTGTTGGAGGGAGAAGTAGGGGGGCTTTGGGGTTCTAGAGTTTTTTCCTGTTACTCATTCTATGGGACACTCTTCTGTTTTTGTGGATGTCTGTGAAGAACAAGAATTTCAGGTTGTATATTGTATACATTCTCTGATATTAAATGGGAGTATTAAACTATTGAACTATTGTTTGGGCCATTCACAATGAGCTGTGCCAACCATAACTCACAAACCTTGATGGTATAGTCAGCCAAAGTATTATGGCAACTGAATACCTTCGTGTGGGAGCAGAGGAGAATTGAACCATCAGGGTGTCCCTAAATCTCTACCTCTGTAAACAAACAAAAGGATCTATCTTTGACAGGGTGGTGAAGTAGCAGGCATCTAAAACACCTGAGACTTGTGAAAGCAGTGAGTGGAAGATCAAGCAACAGTTTGTGGCATTTCCATTGTTTGAGATAGCACTGGCATTATTTGGGATTTCACCAAGACCAAATTGCAAGTTTTTCCTATACATTAAGAGAAGGATCAATGATCTAAGTGGATACATATGAAAATAAAAACTCCAGAGTCTGAGAAATATGTGCAGGGATCCAGATATATGATTAACTCTCTATCTAATCTGACATGGAACATGTGCACACTACAGACAATGCATTAATATAAGCATAATAAATAACAAAATATAATTAACATAATCAGAAATATTAAAGTTTATTGTATTCAACACATCATCAAATATTGCAAGTGGTTAGCAACAACATAACCAGTTTTGATTAGAACCAATCAGAAAATAAAACTAAAAGGGATTGTGGTTATAACTCCACGAAATTTTTATCTGGAGGCTTGTCAACTTTGTGGTAAAACTAGAATGCATGTAAAGTGATTATCATCAGTTCAACTGCTGCCTTGATACTCTGTGCCTATATGTACTTGGTAGCTTTTTTTTTAGTTGTGAATACCAGTGCAAAGCATCGGAAGGGAGGAACAGCAGAAACTGTGAAGCATAGTGAGTTAGCATTATGGTCATCTACATTATTTTAATGTTTTTTGCAATATTTGAAGAACAGCACAATGCCTTTTTTGTGATATTTATTCATAAAAGATTTTTTTATATATTCTCATATGTCGTCTGTCAATTGTTTAAATATATATATAGTCTGATACATATATATAGTCTGCTCAGAAAGCCCCAAGGGCAAGTTTATATTTATTCAGTTCTTGGGATGCTGGTATTGCTTGCAAAACAAAATTTATTGCACATTCCTAATGACCTTGAGAAAAAAAAACAGAAGCAAAACTAGGCTACCCTGCCTTGCATTCTGCTGAACTTTTCAAAGGGGCTCTTGGCTGATCTTTAACAACCCCTCCCCCCCCCTTTTCTGCATTCACTTCATACCCTGTAATTCCATTAATACCTAAAATCCCTTCAGTCTCCATCTTGAATATATTAATAGCTGATCCTCCATGTTCATCTTTCCCTCTTGGTAAAGAAACTTGTTCTTATCTCAGTCTTGAATGACCAACCCCTTTGCTTTGAGCCAGCCAGGGAAAACACAAACTCTACAAGCATCCTCTCAAGCCCTATAAGAATCCTATACACTTTATCATAAGCACTACTCCTTCTTCTATACTCAAGAAAGCATAGGGCGAGTTTTTTTAATCCCTACATATGTGATAAACCTGCCATTTCTTGAATCAATCTGGTGAAATTTTACTGCAATCCATCAATGACCACTTTATACTTTCCTGATAGAAGCCTGGATTTACAGATGGCTGTACTGATACAGTTTCACCCAGGCTAAATATATTTGGAGCAAGATGATTCTACATCTGAAGTAAAATTGTTTTGAAAAGAAAGACAACATTTCCATTCTAGGAGAAAGACTCAATCTACTTAATCTATGCCTCTCATAATTTAGAAGCACCCATCGGGTCACTCCTCAGCCCTCTCCTCACCAGAGCAAACAATCCAAATTTGTCCAACCACTCTTGTATTTTACAATCCAGGCAATATCTTGGCAAACCTCTTCTCCACTCACTCTAAATCCTCCATACCCTTCTGTACTGCAGTGATCAGACAGATCCTTGTCCTTAATTTTCTGAGCTACTACCTTTGACCCATCCCTGTGCCCCTACCTCTTTATTTCACTTTTGGCTGACACTTCCAAAAACATGCAACATTTAATTATCAACCATGGTCATACTGCAACTACATCTCTGCAGTGGCAAATTAATTGGCCAACTTTGTTACATGATGATTAAGAAAAGCTTCACAATTTTATTTTTTACCATGTAATGTACTAACATGTTTATGCTTGGATACACCATGCCACCCTTAATAACTCTGATTCATTTTACGCACTAACTCCGTCCTTTTTCTTTAATTTTCTACATCCAGAACCATTACCATTTGATAATACCTGACAACATTTTCCATCATATTACTGATGACTGAGAGTAAACTGATTGGGTGGAAATTAACCTGATTGGATTTACTCTGCCTTTTGTGGAAAAGATATACCTGGGCAATTTTCCACATTGCTCGGTTGATGCCAGTGTTGTAATTATAATGGAATAGCTTATTTGAGGTTCAGCTGGCTTTAGAGCACCAGTCTTCTGTAGTACAATGGATCTGAATGGACAACAAGCAGATTTCATCACAAGATGACCTTTTAAAATTAACTTTAAAATAACAATTGATGTATTTTATTAATGCATCAGGTACTAATAAAGTCTCAGTGTATTTAATACCTAACAGATTGTTGCCAACCTTCTAAATGATGTGATAATGCCACTTTGGCAGCCACCTGAATCAAATGCTTAACACTGTTGGCTGTTAATTTTATCTGGCAATGACTTACATAAAATGAGACATGCATGTCATTTGCATGAAGTTACTTTATGTCACTGCATAGTATATTAAGGTTTTTATGTGATTTGTTAGAATTAGGTTATTACAACCCCAGGGAAAATATTAAGTTTGAAGTTGAAGAATGTTTTGATGCTTTCCAGGTGAATGCACCTATAAAGTTTTTTTTTCTGAGATTGAAGAGAAAGGTACTGAAACTCCATTGAAGTGGTTAATTATCTATTAGTTATAGTCCAGAAATTTACTTACTGGCCTCTCTATTAGGTACACCTGTACACCTGCTCAATAATACAAATATCAGCCAATCATGTGGCAGCAACTTGATGCATAAAAGCATTTAAACATGGTAAAGGGGTTCAATTGTTGTCCAGACCAAGCATCAGAATGGGGAAGAAATGAAATATGATTGTGTTTAACTGTAGCATGATTGAGTTTTGGTGCCAGGGTGGTTTGGGTATCAAAATGGCTGTTCTCCTGGGGCTCTTACACACACCAGTCTCTAGAGTTTAAGAGAATGGTGTAAAAAACTGAAAAACATTCAGTGAGCAGCAGTTCTGTAGGCTAAAATGCCTTTTTAATGAGAGAGGTCAGAGGAGAATGGCCAGAATGGTTCAAGCTGACAAGAAGGTGAAAATAATTCAAATAACCATGCATTACAACCACACAACACATTGAAACTTGAAGTAAATGGACTACAGCAACAGGAGATCATGAACATACACTCATTGCCCACTTTATTAGGTACAGGAGGTGCCTAACAAAGTGGCCAGTGAGTGTACAATGAGGAGATGGCGGTGAAGTTTGGAAATAGCATGATCAAAAACAAAACGTTGAAAATACTCAGCAGGTCGGGCAGCATCTGTGGATATGAGCTAGAGTTTATGTTTCAAGGCAATGACCTCTCATCAAAACTAAGCAAAGTTAGAGATAAAACAATGAAAATTGGGAAGAAAAGAAGTAGCAAACAGAAGCCAAGAGGCACTGCTTTGCACAGGTAATGATAGTGTCAGTTGAAACGAGATGGTGAAGCTGGTTAATTTACTAATAAATTTTCACTGCACTCCTTCAGCCAGAATTAACACTTCATGTGTCATTCATTTCCTCAGTATCTGTTCTACTGGAAATTTCTTTCCATCATTCCTCCCCTCTCCACCCTCTTTGCTGCAATTTACCACATAATTCATTTCAAATTTTTGTCATTTCTGAAGAAGGGTATTGACTTTAAACATTACATTTGTTCGGTCTCCACGTGCAGTATATTTATTTAGCTTTCTGGGATCATAGTTGCATTATTTTCCTTGATTACTTCACAGCTCAAAGTATTTGACAAGGTCCCGTTGGTCAGGAATGTTCAGTCTCTTGCCATTCACGATGAGGTAGTAAATTTGAATCAACATTGGCTTTGCGAAAGAAGCCAGAGAGTGGTAGTAGTTGGTTGTCTCTCTGACTGGATGCCTATGATTAGTGTTGTGCAGAAGGGATTAGTTCTGGGTCCATTGTTGCTTATCATTTATATCAATGATCTGGATGATAATGTGGTAAAAACTGAATCAACAAATTTGTGGATGACACCAAGGTTGGGACTGTAGTGGACAGAGAGGAAGTCTATCAGAACATTGCAGCAGGATCTGGACCAGCTGGAAAAAACGGACTGAAAATGGCAGAAGGAATTTAATGCAGACAAATGTGAGGTGTTGCACTTTGGAAGAACAAACCAGGGTAGGAACAAAACACTCAAACTGCTGGAGGAACTCAGCAGGCCAGGCAGCATCTATGGAAAAAAAAGTACAGTCGATGTTTCGGGACGAAACCCTTCGGCAGGACTGGAGAAGAACAGCTGAGGAGTAGATTTGAAAGGTGGGGGGAGGAAGAGAAAAACGCCAGGCGATAGGTGAAACTTGGAGGGAGAGGGATGAAGCAAAGAACTAGCAAATTGATTGTGAAAGAGACAGAAGGCCATGAAAGTAGCGGAGTGCTTTGAGGCCATCTTCCAGAAAGTAGCGGAGGGACTTCCCACCCTGCCACATGCAAAAATGCTATTCCCTATTCCCAGTTCCTCCATCTCTGCTGCATCTGCTTCTAGGATGAGGCTTTCCATTCCAGGACATCTCTAATGTCCTCTTTCTTTAAAGATAGTGGCTTCCCTTCTGCTGTCATCAATGATGCCCTCACCAGCATCTCCTCCATTTCCCGCACTTCAGCCCCCACCTCATCCTCCCGTCACCACAACAGGGACAGAGTTCCCCTTGTCCTCACCTACCATCCCACCAGCCTCCAGATCCAGCACATTATCCTCTGCAACTTCCACCACCTTCAGCAGGACCCCACAACTAAGCACATCTTTCCATCTCCAACCCTCTCCGCTTTCCGCAGGGATCGGTCCCTCCGCAACTCCCTGGTCCACATGTCCCTCCCCACAGATCTCCCACCCGGCACTTATCCCTGCAAGCATAAGTGCTACACCTGTCCCTACACCTCCTCTCTTACCCCTATTCAGGGCCTAAAACAGTCCTTCCAGGTGAGACAACACTTCACTTGTGAGTCTGTTAGGGTCATCTATTGCATCCGGTGCTCCCGGTGTGGCCTCTTCTACATCGGTGAGACCTGATGGAGATTGGGGGAACCGCCTCATCGAGCACCTCCACTCCGTCCGCCACAACAGACAGAATCTCCCAGTTGCCACACACTTTAACTCTGCTTCACATTCCCCTTCGGATATGTCCATACATAGCCTCCTCTACTGCCATGATGAGGCTAAACTCAGGTTGGAGGAGCAACACCTCATATACCGTCTTCTCTCCCACTCCCTGATCTTTCCCCTTACTGGTTTTTCACCTGACACCTACCAGCCTTCTCCTTCCCACCCTCCCCCCACCTTCTTTATAGGGCTCCTGCCCCCTCCCTCTTCAGTCCTGACGAAGGGTCTCGGCCCAAAACGTTGATTGTTGGCTTCTACGGATGCTGCCCAACATGCTGAGTTCCTCCAGTGTGTTGTGCGTGTTGCTTTGACCCCAACATCTGCAGAGTATTTTGTGCCTGTTTCATTTTCTCTCCTGGTTGTTTCTGACATCTCCAAGCCTAGATTCTTGAAACCACAGTGAGCAAAGTAGTTCTGAATTATCTTACTGTTTGCTACTTTTAACTATCAGTGACAGAAGTCACTGCTTTTTGAACACACACAAATGACACGATTTAAAAACTGTTTATTCTAAACATGGTGTAATGTTTAATGGCACGCAAGTGCACACAACTGGAACTAATTAGAAACGGTTCAGCAACAGTCTTCTGTCCTAATTAAGTGACATAGTATCCCAAATAAACAAAGGGAATCCTGGCTATTTTCTCGATTATATTTTGTCCTTTAAAGAGTGGTCCAAATAAGCAGCTGTCCTAATTAACCAACAGCCCAATTAACAAGAATCCACCGCATTACCGCAAATTTTGGCACACTCTCTCAAAAAGGTTCTCCATGCCTGCTTTGAGGTATAAGGACAGAAAGAATCTTTAGAAAACCTTATGTTTTATTAATGCCAAACATATAATATTTTGTATTATAATTAAACTCCCAAATGTTTCTCTATTGTTTTATAAGTAAGGTTCAGCATTCCTCACAGAGGTTGTGCATTAATAAAACTCCACTTAGTCGTACCCTGTAATTCTTTAAAGGTCACATTCAAAGGCACAATTCAATGCTAGTCATTCATGAAGATTTTATGTTCAATGATGTGCAAATAATTTAAATCAGCTTAACAAAAAGAAGTTTTGCAAACTAGTACAGTCTGTACCTAGACCATTGAATATGGCTATAAAAAAAGTAGCATCTCACTGGATTACTATATCTAATCTGGTTCCATTTGTGGAATTAGCTTACATAATATCTCCAACTCACAGAGAAATGCAATGTGGAACAGGCCCTTCACCAACCATCAAACTCCCATTTCTATACCAATCATATCTTAATCCATTTTAATCTCCTCACATTCCCATTCATAATATTGCAATAAGCATTCTACCAAGGTCAATTAACCTATCCACCCACACATGGGAGGAAATAAAAGCACCTCATGTAGTTGAGGTTGCATGTTCAAACTCCAGGCAGACAACAATTAAGGTATGCCTTGAACCCAGACAAATCAAACTGTGAGGAGGCATGCTCTACTACTTTTGTGTGCTGTATCACCCTTTGTGAATAGGACAAAAACCAAGCAGCATTGCATAGCTTAACCTTGCACTTGATGATACTTCCTCAGAGTGTCCTGAACATTCACAGTTTAGGTCTGAGGATGGATTGGTGCCCAATATACATAATTAGCAGGAAGAGTTGTGGTACTGAATGGGCAAGGAAGCAGCTCAAAGCAGCACAGAGCATCTACTCTAAACCCTCATTCCCAGAATAGTGTTAAAGGCACTAATGTAAATGGATAAGACTGATGGCAATCCAGTAGGACCCTTTAAGTCATCTTGTGTATTTGGACGACGTTCTTTTCTATTCCTGCTCTCACCAGGAATACATCCAGCATGTCCAGAAGGTTCTTAGATAGCTCCTCAAGAACCTTTATGCCAAGCCAGAGAAGTGTGAGTTCTACAAAGAACAGCTATCATTCTTGGGCTACATCCTCACCCCTTTTGATGTTCTAATGAACCGATGTAAAGTTCAGGCAGTTAGTGAGTGGCCCAAACCATCTACAGTCATACAGGTGTGGTGCTTCATGAGGTTTACAAACATTTATTGCCACTTTATCAGAAACTTCAGCTCTATCATAGCTCCCATGAATGTCATCTCCAAGAAGGCTGCTGTAGGTTTCCAGTGGACCAGTGAGGGAGATCAAGCATTCTCAGAGCTAAGTGTTGCTTCACCATCATCCACTGTCCCGGACCCATCCCAACCTTTCATCATTGAGATTGATGCTTCTGATGTCAACATTAGGTCTGCACTCTCCCAGCTCTTTTCAGTACATGCTCAGCTGCACCCTTGTGCTTTTCCTTCCCATCACTTGACTCCTGCAAGAGTCAAAATATGATGTCAGGAGCTAAGAAATTCTGGCTGTCAAGGAGACCCTGGAGGCATGTGACACTGGCCGGAGAGAGCAAAGAAACTCTGTTTGGTATAAATAAATCTCGAAAACCTCATTTGCATTTGTGATGCCAAGGGACTCAACTCAAGTCAAGCCTCATGTATTCTCTTCACCCGGTTTAATTTCACCCTCACTTACCATCCTGGCAGCAAGAGTACCAAAATCGATACTCTCTCCCATCAGTCTGACATCTCTGATGACAATGTCACTCTTGAGCCCACCCTTCCTCACACATGCATAGCTGCTCTGGTGATTTGGGGAATATAAGCAGAGGCAAGGGCTGCCAACAGGCAGATCCTGGCCCAGGGGCGTAACACTCCAAACAAATGTTTGTCCCTGCCACTGTGCGTCCTAGAGTGGAAGAGGGGTCACTCTGGGGATTCAATGGACTCTAGAATTTATAAATACATGATTGTGGTGGTCGTCTATGTCTCAGGAGGTCCACAACTTCATTCCTGCCGGTCCCACTTGGGCCCAGAACAAGACATCATGTCAGTACCCCGATGATCTGCTCTATCTGTTGTCTGTGCCAAACTGCCTTGGTAGATTTCATCACTGGTCTGCCTCTGTCAGATGGGCACACTACCATTCTGATAGATCTGGACTAGTTCTCTAAAGCTGCCCACTTCATTGCTCTCCCCAAGCTCATGACTGTCACTCTCATGGTTCAGCATGTGTTCAGGAACAGCTTCCCTCAGGGCATAGTGTCTGATAAAGGACCACAGTTCACATTCCATTTTTGGAAAGCTTTCTGTTCTCTTTTGGGAGCCACAGCCAACATCTCATCAGGTTTCCACCTCCAAACTAATAGCCAGACCAAGAGAGTAATTCAGGAACAGGAGACAATCCGGCACTGCCTTGTCTCTTCCAATCCCACTTCCTGGAGCTCCCAACTGGTTCGGATAGAAATTGCACACAATAACCTCCAGATGTCAACTACTGGCAAGTCCGTGTTGAATGCCAGAAATTATTCCAGTCAACACTCTTCCCTGACCAAGAGATTGGTGAACAGTTAGTCCAAAGCTACAAGTGCACATGGAGCTGGCCAGGGCTTAGCTGCTGCACATCCAGAAAGAATATGCCCACAGGCCATTCAACTCCACTGACAGGTGAGGCCTCTTAAGCCAGGACAAAAAGTCTGGCTGGCATCTAGGGTTCTTCCATTGAGAGCTGAGAGACACAAGTTGGCCCCATGCTGTGTAGAAACACTGGTAGTAGAGAAGGCTCGCAACAGAGTCTCCTATAGGCTACACCTATCATCATCCACGAGGATTCACCCAGTGTTCATTCCATATTTCCCAGCTCAAGCTGGTGACTTCCTCGCCTGCTTGTTTCAGTCACCCCCTTCCTACTCCTCCCAACTTGATGAATGGGTCCCTGCCTTCTGGCATCTCATTGAGTGTAAGCCAGTGTTCAGTACTTTGTGGATTGGCATGGGGGCGTAGTTGGGTTCCAGCTCGAGGCAAGCAAGACAAGTCTCTCATCTGGAACACGGGTCTCTGGTGGGCACGGGTCTCTGGTGCCTCAGGAACTGCATCTGGGGAAAGAGACCCTGTCACAACTACAGACTGTGCTGCAGAGTCTGGGCACCATCACAGGCAGTCAGCTGGAAGCAGACAGCAATCATGCATGTAAGATTGCATCTCCCAGCCATTTAGAGTTTTCTTGTAATTGTATTTAACTCTCTTCCTTTTATTTCAGTCAGAATCAGAATCGGAATCAGGTTTATTATCACTGGCATGTGATGTGAAATTTGTTAACTTAGCAGCAGCAGTTCAATGCAATACATAATTTAGCACAGTGAGAAAAAAAATAATAAATAAGACAATTAATAAACAAGTAAATCAATTATGTATATTGAATAGATTTTTTAAAATGTGCAAAAACAAATACTGTATATTAAAAAGAGTGAGGAAATGTCCAAAGCTTCTATGTTCATTTAGGAATCAGATGGCAGAGGGGAAGAAGCTGTTTCTGAATCGCTGAGTGTGTGCCTTCAGGCTTCTGTATCTCCTATCTGATGGTAACAGTGAGAAAAGGGCATGCCTTCGGTGCTGGAGGTCTTTAATAATGGACACTGCTTTTCTGAGACACCGCTCCCTAAAGATGTCCTGGGTACTTTGTAGGCTAGTGCCCAAGATGTAGATTTACAACTTTTGTAGCTTCTTTCAGTCCTGTGCAGTAGCCCCTCCATACCAGACAGTGATGCACCCTGTCAGAATGTCCACCATAGTACAACTATAGACGTTTTTGAGTGTATTTGTTGACATGCCAAATCTCTTCAAACTCCTAATAGAGTATAGCTGCTGTCTTGCCTTCTTTATAATAACGTCGAAAGGTTGGGACTGGGTTAGATCCTCAGAGATCTTGACACTGAGGAACTTGAAGCTGCTCATTCTCTCCACTTCTGATCCCCCTATGAAGCTTGGTATGTGCTCCTTCGTCTTCTCCTTCCTGGAGTCCAGAATCAACTCTTTCATCTTACTGACATGGGGTGCCAGGTTGTTGCAGCAGCACCATTCCACTAGGCGGCACATCTCACTCCTGTACGCCCTCTCGTCACCACCTGAAGTTCTACGAACAATGGTTGTATTGTCAGTAGATTTATAGATGGTATTTGAGCTATGCCTAGCCACGCAGTCATGCGTATACAGAGCATAGAGTAGTGGGCGAAGCATACACCCCTGAGGACACCAGTGTCAATCATCAGTGAGGAGGATATGTTATCACCAATTCACGCAGACTGTGGTCTTCCAGTTAGGAAGTCGAGGATCCAATTGTAGAGGGAAGTACAGAAGCCCAGGTTCTGCAACTTCTCAATCAGTATTTTGGGAATGATGGCATTAAATGTTGAGCTATAGTTGATAACCAGCACCCTGACACAGGTGTTTGTGTTGTCTAAGTGGTCTTAAGCCATGTGGAGAGCCATTGAGATTGCGTCTGCTGTTGACCTATTGTGGCGATAGATAAATTGCAAGTCTTGTCAAGCCTTAACCTTACCTTAGCCAGCAGTCTGGGAAAGTGGGCCAGTGATTTTAGATAGACACTTATTAAAGGAGCAGTATAAATTTAATTCAAGGTTACTGTTTTCAACATGTAGTGACACCGTGATTTTTTATGTATTTTGAGAGTTTTTAGTTAATGACCCTTTTGGCCTAGCATTTATTATTTTCCTTTGTTCTGTACTGCTCTAATTAAAACTGAGCAAACTATTCATTCCAAGTCCATGTCTCTCCCTCAGCTCTCGGGCCGTCACTGCTACTGCTGTAGTGCCGCCTGACAAAAGTCAACTTGGAAGCAGAATTCTAAGGAATCAACACAGGTTGCATGGATGGATGTGAGGGATAATCTTGTCAGGCAGAGCACGGCAATGAATTGAGCTCACTACAATCGGAGCCATGAGAAAAGAGCATTTTAAAGGTATTTGAAAAAAAAGGAATATAGTTTACAGGACAATGGGGAATGAGACAGATAGGATCACTTTGGACAGACTCAGTCAACATGGACTGTTGATTTAATGTCTTTCTTCTATGCAGTAACAATTCTATGATTCAAAGTTTCAGTTTTCTCTATTTGGTTGGTTCCTCTGTTTGAATTTCAAATTCAAAGTAAATTTATTATCAAAGTACATATATATCACCATATACTATCCTGAGATTCATTTTCTTGTGGGCACCCACAGTAACTATAAAGAAACACAATAGAATCAAGGACAAACCGCACACAACAAAGGAAGTTAAACAATCAATGTGCAAATGACAAACTGCTGAAATACAAAAAGAAAATATCTAATAATAATAAATAAATAAGCAATAAATAATGTTAACATCAGTTGTAGAGTCCTTGAATGTGTGTCCATAGGTTGGGAAACTAGATTAGTATTGGGGTGAGTGAAGTTGAATGAAATATCCCTACTGGTTCAAGGGCATACTAGCTAAGGGGAAATAACTGTTCCTCAGCCTGGTACTGTGGAACCTGAGGCTCCTGTACCTCCTTCCTAATGGCAGAAGTGAGAAGAGCTGTAGCCTAGATCAGTGGTCCCCAGCCTCTGGGCTGCGAAGAATGCAGCGGTGCAGCGGTAGCCGGAATGCACTCAGCACATCTTTAAGAAAAAAAGCTGAAATAAACAAGCTAATTAATTAGGTGCCACCTGGCATGTAAATGTTGGCCCAGATCAGAGGTGACGCAATCAGCAATCGCCTCTGATCTGGGCTGATATTTACGTGCTGGCCGGCACCAAATTAATTAGCTTGTTTATTTCAGCTTTTTTCTTAAGGATGTGCTGAGTGCATTCCGGCTACCACTGCACCGCTGCATTCTTCTTGGCCCAGTATCAGTCTGCGGCCCAGAGTTTGGGGACCACTGGCCTAGATGGTGAGGCTCCTTGATAGTGGATGCTGCTTTCCGACAGAGATGCTCAATTGTGAGGAGAGCTATACCTGAGATACACTGGGCTGTACCCACTACTTTTTGTAGGCTTTTCCATTCAAGGGCATTGGGGTTTTCATACCAGCTGTGATTCAACCAGTCAATATCCCCTCCACCGCACATCTATCGAAGTTTAGCAAATTCTTAGTTGACATTCCAAATTTTCACAAACTTCTAAGAAAGTTGTCCAGTTCCCTCTTATTGTCTTCAAGAATACTCAGCAGTGTTCTCTCCTTTGATTTGTAGTGATTGGTGAACTAGTTTTTGTGAGAACTTTGGAGGACTCATCAAAGGATACCAGACAGTCCAAAGCACTTAGCATAAGAATAGTTTGTAGGCCGGTATGAGGCATGTAACCAAGTCTTTCCAAGGAGTAAAGAAAAGCTTAGCTTTAGTATAACTGCTGTTTTTTCTTATTTTATGAATGTTACAGACAACTATGACTGCTATAATGTGAGGATTTTTTTTGTTGTGCATGTCATGCAAGGAGGGAGAAATTGCTTAAAAGATTCTTCCCTCAATAAGTTGCTACATTATGGTGTTGTCGTTTCTAATACAAACGTTTGTAGATCCCCTTACTCCATATCAGCTTAATCAGTCTGATTGTCTTCTGGCTGTTCCAATTTCTCCTCTTTAAAGATCCAAGGTAATTCGCCCATATATAGTTAGATGGTGCATTGAAAGTTCAGTAGACTATTTATAGACAAGAGAGTTTATTTTCCAATTAGTTTTAATTATAATTAAGAACGCACCTAACATTGTATTAGAAACATAGAAACATAGAAAATAGGTGCAGGAGTAGGCCATTTGGCCCTTCGAGCCTGCACTGCCATTTATTATGATCATGGCTGATCATTCAACTCAGAACCCTGCCCCAGCCTTCCCTCCATACCCCCTGACCCCCGTAGCCACAAGGGCCATATCTCACTCCCTCTTAAATATAGCCAATGCACTGGCCTCAACTGTTTCCTGTGGCAGGGAATTCCACAGAATCACCACTCTCTGTGTGAAGAAGTTTTTCCTAATCTCGGTCCTAAAAGGCTTCCCCTCTATCCTCAAACTGTGGCCCCTCGTTCTGGACTTCCCCAACATCGGGAACAATCTTCCTACATCTAGCCTGTCCAATCCCTTTAGGATCTTATACGTTTCAATCAGATCCCCCCTCAATCTTCTAAATTCCAACGAGTACAAGCCCAGTTCATCCAGTCTTTCTTCATATGAAAGTCCTGCCATCCCAGGAATCAATCTGGTGAACCATTCCTTTGTGAAGTATAACAGAGCATTAATATGGCAGACAAAGAAATATTGGCGCAATGTTATAACTGTTTATAGTCATATGTTCTTTGTTTTTACAAAGCACTATCTGATAAAAAAAAAGGATACAAAATAGTCAATAAGCAGTCAGGGAACCAACCGGAGACTGCAATCACAAGCTGAGTGTTACGAGCAAATATTTGGGAAACTGGCTTCCTTAAATAACTTGAATCCAACAAAAGATTTGTACTGCTAGTCCTTACTTTATTGTTGAACAAAGGGAAGCAAGGGTTGTCAATCTATATAAAAGCATAATAGCCCATTTGGAGAATAGAGTATACAATAACATTCCTTTGAAGAATGTAAGTCATGTGTTTACATGTTACTTAACAGAATAAAAATGAATTAAAGTGTTAAAACTATCAGGCTCAAAGCTCTTCTTGGCCAAGGTGATGGAAATTAGAAATATTTTGAAGTTGGCCAGTTTGCCCATCATTTTAGACCCACAGAAAGTAGGTTATTAAGTTTATGAATCTGTCTTTGATAAGTACCAATACCATTAAAGATATTTGAATGAGGCAGACCTCATCCACTCTACTCACTGGTGATCAGATTTTCGAAGGGAATTATCTACCTATTAGAACATCTGATGTCTGTTTTAGATACCATTCATGTGTCTAAGCGCTCTCTATGAAATTGGCAGTGTGACTATAAGGACTGGTTTAATGGCTATATCAGCGACAAGCTGGAATGATTTGCCGCCAACTTACACCACAAAGCAACATAAACCGATTTCTCTATGCACGTGCCTCTTCACACATCTGTCCTTTGATGGCTTGTGTTGTTGAAAGGTAATGGAAATTTAGGACTAGCCAGATTGCTTTTGAATAGGACCATACATGCATCTTTAAGTGCAGTAACTTTATGAGGATTTTGTTTTATTCAAATAGTTCTTTCACTACTTTGATTGCTATATTGTATTTTACGTGAAAAAGAACCAAAAAAATTTGAAAATACAGCAAGACAGTCAAGTATTTGAAATACACTGTTAAAACTTTAGGTGGTTGACCTTTCATCAGGACTTATATGTTAATATGTATGTCCCTGATTCACCACATTTCTGTGACAACCTTGTCAACCTGTATTCAGCACCTGTTTTCCTCAATTATGTGGGTGATTTTGTTTGCCTGAGAGTGCTTAAAGGGTGCCCCTGCTGACTGGCAGCTTCTGGAGAGGATGTGAGAGAATAATTAGGAAGTAGGCTGTTTAAATTTACAGATTTTTTTTGAGTTACATGCTATGTGAAATCCTCAGAGAGAATTATGATGGAATTTTTATTTTTGCAACTTCATGGAACAATATTCATGTTCAAGTTTATCTTCAAAACTTATTAGGGCTGCATGGATTATGCAGTCAATTAGTATGCAGTTAACCAGATGAATTAAAAATTCTATTGCTTTATATCATAGCAATATTTTACCATTCCTTCAATCCGTGCTGATCAATCTTGCTATGTAGTTGGCAAAGTATCACTACATAACAAGAAATCCATAAAAGCCATTTAGTCAGAATATATTGGAGAAGGCAGATACAGGAAGTGTTTTATGTTTTACTTTAATAAGATTAGTCCAGAAGCTGCCTTTGGTGTTTTGAAATCACTGCATCTGCAAATTTCTACCAAGGGACCTTGACTGTTTTACAAAGGGAAGTAACTAGTTAGATAATGATAAGGTCACGTAAGCTCTGATATGAAACTAGAAATGCAGAAACAAAATTGGATAGAGGAAAGGAATTTCAGAGGAAATCTGATCTTTTTACCTCTCATTTGCTGCTGAGGTATTCCTCCCTGATTTAAGCGTCGTCTTTCCATTTCTGGGAGAAACGTTCAAATGCAGGTGCTGGAGCTCTGAAATTGTCTTAATGTGCTTCCAGAAGTTAGTTGGAAGCAAAGAAATAAAGAGGTAAATGAACAGAAAACTTTACTTAGCTCCATGACTAAGTGGGTATTTGCCCTTCCAAGATCCAATTAAAAAAGCCTAAGGTTAGACACATGGGTCAACAGTTTAGTCTTGAATTCTTTATGTCTTGACTGGATTTATACGACTGATCGTCTTCATTTTGTGCATGTATAAGATATTAATGGAGTGAAAAATCAACTAAATACTTTGGAACAAGAGTCACCTATAAATCAGAACAGGTAACGGTGGTAAACTTCATTCTTTAATGAGTATTGATGAACCATTTGAGGTTTTTTGGCAGTTCATTAATTTCATAACCACTGCCTCTTACTCTAGTTCTCATTATTTATCTATTTAATTCACTGAATTTTAACTGTCCTAGCAGGATTTGAACTCCTTGGCCTGATCGTTAACCCAAACCTCTGGATAATAAGTACAGTAGCAGGAGAGTCTATATTTCAAACTATATAGATGGTATGAATGTCTAGAACTACAGCTTTCCAATCTTTATTCTGCTCCCTGCATTCTCCACCTTTATTACAAGTATTAAATAAAAAATAATCATTTTTAGAAGTCACTTCCTTTCAACTGTGCCATACAATCAAATGGATACTTCCCCAGTTTGGAAATCAAATCCCTTCCTCAGGGGAGATTGTATTCCACAGTTGGAAAACTTACAATCTAAATATTTCTATTATGCAACAGAATAAACAATGGAAGGAATATAAACTAATGCAAAGTAGCAGAAGAGCACGGGATATATGCATCAGAAGCGTAGTTGGAGTTCATACAGATGAAGGAAAGAAATACTTCATATAAAGAGTCAAGGTGATTTTAGGGTAAGTTTTGTCATACGCCAACAGCTACTTGGAGCCACAGGTGAGATGCAGCTATGTAAAGCTCTGGCATAACCCCACTATAAGTAATATTTAGTTATATTGAACCTATACTGATGAGACGCCACCGAACCCAGTTCTGGGCAGTATGACTCAGGAGAGATGGCATGTCCAGCCTTTATCACCCATCCCTATTTTCCCACAATGCAGCTGTCTTCTTGTATTACAGCTGACCTTGTAATCAAAGTGCTTCCATACTGATAGGGTGCTCCAGAATTCTGACTCAGTGTTCTGGAAGGATTGGTGGTTCACTTTTAAGACAAGGTGATGTTTAAATTACCTAACATGAAATGTTAAGCCTATTTCCATGTTGAGGGAGTCCAGATCAAATCTTGGGTCTATACCATTTTGGGGTAATATCAGGAAGCATTTTTTTGCAGAAGTTAGTGTTTTAGGTCATAGAAGTCCTAGGGAATTACAATGCATAAGTCATTCCATTATTTGCACAGCAGAATAATTTCAAATGACCTTTTGCCACTTCATCAAAACCCAGGGAGGACTGATTACCATAGTTCAGTCCACTCCTCCCCATTATCAAAGATAGTTGCACGTTTCCTGAATTATAGCCAGGCTTCTATTCCATCCACTTAAATTGAGAAAATAATTGGGCTATTGAATGTAGTTAAATCCAGAAAATTAAAATAATTGATTAAAGTAAAACCAAATTTTATTCTGTGTAGATATTTTTAATTCTGAGTCAAAACCTGTTACAGCAATTTTTTTCAATGTAATTTAGCATCAGGAGCAGTACATACAGTCATTCTTGGTGTTTACATGCCCAGAGACATACAAAAGCAGTCATAAGGACAACTGACGTGTTGAATAGACACTCCCCTTCTTTACCTGGAATTTACATGTTATGCTCCTATAGATAGAACTCATTTTCAATATCCATATATAATGGAAAACAGTCAGGTATCTGTGCCATGCAAGAAAAGGGTACAGAACACACTTGCGCTATGCATAATAACACCAGGGGGCCCTCAAATCTGATGTTCAGATTCTCTCTATCACCCGAGAGATAGAACCATCCCCATTATCCTGATTTCTAGCTCACTTTGACCACCATCACCTTCTAGCTATTGTTTCTATACCAGGATCACATTTCTTGAAAATGAAGAGGACAGAGTATCGATTGACCCAGCTACCAAAGAACCAAAGTTTACTCCAACGTGATTGCTTCCATTGTTGTCCCACATGGAATCTATATCCTTGCTGATCAATAGGGTAGATGTCTTTGCAGAAAATACAACTAAAACAGGAGAATAAACAGTTTGGATTGATTAGAAAGCTGTCTGTTTCCCAAATATTAATCAGGATTGTGTTTATGTAGAACAGCCATATCTATTTCCCCAAATACATCCATTAACAATCCTGTCTAAAAAACAAATCCATCCATGGCACATCCTTATCGCCATGGTTTCTGTACTGCTGCCAACCTATCTGTTCTCTGCACTCTACAAGTCTGGTATCATATGTGTTCCTGCTATTCTTTATTTGGCTTGGCATCAAACTTTATTCATTAATCCTCCTGTAAAACACTGGATAATTTTACCACATTAATAAATGAAGAATTAATTGGCCTAAGTGTCCATGATTTTGCATTTAAAAACTTTGAACTTGCCTGCTGGAGTCCAGTCCTTATTGAAGTATAAGAAGTGGAGGGGGTTAGCAACTTTAAATTCCTAGGTGTTACTATTTCAATAGACCTCTCCTGGACAAAACACGTAAGTGTAATTATGAAGAAAGCACGGCGGTGCCTCTAATTCCTTTGCCGAGATTCAGCATGACATCTAAAACTTTGACAAGCTTCGAGAGATGTGTAGTATAGAGTATATTGACTGGCTGCATCACAGCCTGGTATGGAAACACCAATGTCCTTGAACAGAAAATCCTACAAAAAGTATTAGATATGGCCCAGTCCATCACAGGTAAAGCCCTCTCAACCACTGACCACATCTGCATGAAATACTGTTGCAGGAAAGTAGCATTCATTATCAGAGACCCCCACCATGCAGAACATGCTCTCTTCTTGCTGCTGCAATCAGGAGGAAGGTACAAGATCTTAGGACTCGCGCCATCGGGTTTAGGAACAGTTATTACCCCTCAACCACTAGGCTCTTGAGCCAAAGAGGATAGCTTCACTCAACTTCACTTGCCACATATTGAAATGTTCCCATAACAAATGGACTCACCTTCAAGGACACTTTATATCATGTTCTCAATATTCATTGCTTACTTATTTATATTACTGCTTCTTCATTTTGCATTTGCGCAGTTTGTTGTCTTCTGCACTTTAGTTGAAAGCACTAGTTGGTCTGTCATTCACTGATTCTGTTATAGTTACTGTTCCATAGACTTGTGGAGTATACCTGCAGGAAAGTGAATCTCAGGGTTGTATATGACGACATATATGTGCTTTCATAATAACATTTACTTTGTACTTTGACATATTTCCAACAGCAAAGTCCAGTTAAGTAAATCATGGGTACACACCATTCTTGTTTAATTGGAATCACTAAAATCAGCCAAATTAAAACTTTAAATTATCAATTTCACCAGAAGTGGTGTTTGAGTTTATTTCAATGTAGGAAATAGAGAAATATTGCCTGGTCTAAATAATATATCAAGGATAAATAATTAAGTGACCAATAAATTATTAAAATTAAGGATTTTGAAGGATCATGAAATTTGAACTATTTTCATGAAAAAGTAAACTGCTGTTTCCCTTATCAAGTCATAACCATTGACAAGGGTATCCTAGACATAATAGATAATGCTAAGTTCAAATTTAGCTCAGACCATTTCAATATATATCTAAGTAGTGATAACTGAAATATGTCTCTATTATTATTATTATTATTATCATCATCATCATCATCTTATTGAAACAATGGAAATGTTATCCTTATCTTTGATAGAGTGGAAAGTTTTCACTTCTGAAACATATAGTCTTCTGTACAGATCTTCATCATTGGCAGAACAGAGGTACTGGGATGTGTACTGGTTTAATATGATCTATTATCTGCTTGGATAGAAGATTAAATTAATCTTTTTATTTCATTACTTTCACTAATATAGGTCCAGCTGCTGTTTGTTCCCTAAATTATTTTCTTAATCCAAACATTTCCGCTTTTCAAAAGTTCATCAGAAAGATTTGGCATTGTTAAGTGTCTACTTTTAATTAATAGGTAGCATGAGATGGTCCTTGTAATTCTTCCTTCATTCATTGGGTATGAGTGACATTGGCAATACCATCATTTATTAAGCCTCCCTAATTTTCCTTTGATTTGTTCCAGCTTGTTAAGTAAAGGTTTTCCAACAGTACTGCAAGATAGGGAATTCTAAGAACTTCCATATATAGCTATTTTCCCTTGCACCTGCTGTCTTATTACTTTCCAGATGAAGGGTTTCAGCCTAAGATGTCAACTGTACTCTTTTCCATAGATGCTGCCAGGCCTGCTGAGTTCCTCCAGCATTTTGTGTGATTTCCAGCATCTGCAGATTTTCTCATCTTTGTCTACTGTCTTATTCTTTTGGATGAAAAATGTAATTTTCAAAGTGGATAAAATTAAATATAAACAACTTTTCTGCAGCAATATTTATAACTGTTAATATGTATTATAGCTATAATCTTACATACTGTATTTCAAGGTCAACAAATGAAGCACATAAGGAAGCAAAACTGGATTTCATCCCAAGGCACAGCTGATTACTTACCTCCATTCCATTTTAGCCTGATAAGTAGAGTATACCACCAATTCTTTTAGACATCCGGAATGATTCAGTGAACTGGAGTCTCAAGAATGCAGATACAGCCGCAATGGAGATGGTTGGGGTAGACTTGAAGTGGCGGATCCCAGGCCCGAGAATGGAAAATGAACCGACATTTGGCTGATTTAAGCACTGAGCCAGATTGAAAAGATCAAGGCATCAAGGCTAAGATCAAAGTTCACGAGCTAGTGTTGGGCTCACTTCTCAGTGAGGTTTACCCTACTCAGCTGTCTCTGCAGCTGTGGCCTGCAGCCATGAGCCCTTGCTTTATCTGCACATCCTGGACCAACTTCACTTACTCAGTGCTGAACTGGCTTTGAGGCTGTAGTCTGCAGCCAGCTGGCTCCTGCGCCAGCTTCACTCTCCTCAGTGCTGAACTGGCTCCATGACTCTGACCTGCAGCCTTCATGCTCCTAGAGTGGCTACAATGCTAAACTAGCTTCATGGCTGTAGATTCACTTTTGGGAACTCTGTAGTTCATGTTCTATGTGTTATTTGTTTATCTGTTTATTATTTGCACGTTTTGTTCATTTTTTCACACATTGGGTGCTTGACAGCTTTTGTTGGGTGAGATTTTTTAATGTGCTCTATTGTGCTGCTTTGTGTTGTAGCTCCCTGCAAAAAAAAAATGAATCTTAAGGTTATAGATTGTACACATACTTTTATAATAGATGTACTTTGAACTTTGACATTCTGCTTCAACTTCAAGGTTGAAGCTGATCTTCTTCCAGCATTCCTAATAGGCATAATGTACAGCTATCCCCTTAAACCATTCCTCCTCACTCTGTTGGGCAGAATGTAAGCCAATTCTGAACTGCATTCTGCACATTTTATTAGAGGAGGAATGCAACCTCTGCTCAAAGCTGCATTAAGCATAATCCTGAATTTAACTATGATTTCTAATTTGATTCCTACTAACTGAAACCCCATGATTTACTTATGGGAAATTATTAAATGAAACTATCTTTAAAGATAGAATAGTGGTAAACTGCCAGGTATGAGGTTGCACTTTTTGGTATTTAATTTATCTTGCATTACATCCAGCAAAGTTATAAAATTTCCCTGGCTGCCCTCACCACCCTCCTCAAACATCTACTCGCCACCTTAACAGGGATAAAGTTCCTCTTGTTACCATTACCAACCACCCCGTGAGCCTTAATATCCAGCACATAATTTTCTATAACTTCTACCATCTTCTGCAGGTTACTAACACCAAACACTTCTTTATCTCTTCACTTTCTGCAGGGATAACTTTCTCCATAATTTCTTTGTCCATTCATTCCTCCTCACTGATCTCATTTTTAGCACTTATCTCTACAAGCAGAACAAATGCTACACCTGCCTATTCAGCTCCTCCCTCAACTCCATTCAGGGCCCCAAACAGGGCAACACTTCACCTCTGATTCTGTCAAGGTCATCTACTGTATCCAGTGCCCCTGGTGTAACCTCCTGTACAATTTAACCAATTTCCCCCGGGATCAATAAAGTATGACGATGACTATCAGTGAGACCCAACATAGACTGAGGGACCGCTTCATTGAGCATCTTTGCTCTGTCCTCAACAAGTAGGATTTCAGTCCATTTCAGTTCCACTGTCCATCACTTTCTGACATGCAAGTCTATTGCTTTTGCTACTGCCATGATGAGTTCACTCTCAGGTTGGAGGAGCAGTACCTGATATTCCATCTGAATAGTCTCCAACCTGACAACACAAACATCAGCTTATTTAACTTCTGATAATTTCTCCCCCCCACACCTTCTCTCTTTTATTTTCCCTATTCTGGCTCCCCCTTACCCATCTCTTCTCCTCACTTTCCTATCACCTTCTACTGGTGCCCCTCCTCATACCACTTTCCCCTCCTATCAGGTTCCTTCTTCTCTAGCCTTTACCTTTTTCCACCTGTTGCTCTCAGCTTCTCTCATCAACACATCCTCACCCTCTTCCCTTCTTATTTTGCCTTCCTCTCCCTTCCTTTCCAGTCTTCATAAAGGGCTTCGACCCAAAACTCTGACTCATTATTCCTTTCCATAGATCCTGCCTGACCTGCAGAATTCCTCCAGAATTTTGTGTTTGTTACCCTACAAGTAAACAGTCCAGCAATGGATTACAAACCCTGCATTGGACAGCGGCAAAGGTTGACCGTGTGGCGAGGAAAATGAAAGATACTGGTAGAGTGGCAGGAGGGGTAGAACAATGATGCCTACTTGTGAGACAACAATACACTTGTGCTCCACAGAGCCATGGCTACCGTTTGGCCTTGCCAGATCTATCATCATAATCTACTGGAAAATGTTTGTCGAACTGCTATAATTCACTTTCCAGAAGATAATCCATAGCCACAAAGGAAGCAACCTGACCTTACTCTGGAGACCTCTGATATTTGGCTCCTACTGCTTGTGACTCAGGACACTGCTTCCAGATTGAGTAGGCAAATGTTTAACAACAATCCGTTACCACTTCCATACAGGAATGGCTGGGTTCCAAGTAATCTCCAAAGACCTGTACCAAATTGATTCCAGACTCCTATATTGGTGCTAGATGATGTGTGCAGACTTTTGAGTAAGATTCCACCCCCAAAAAAATATTTCCCTGTCCATTCCCATCCATCTTTGTCAATAACATATGCTGGTGATGTCCATAACTGGCAACAGAACGGGGGGATAACCTTTGCCTTCTGGCAAGCTAGCAGTTTGGTTTTGCTTTCCCATGTCCTGCCTGGAACATGCTTCATCACAAGCATATTCCACCATTTTGAGCATCTGAACTAATGGTTGTGAATGTGAAAGTGGGTGATTGTGCATTACAGTCATCACTGACATCTTGCTACACTTATCTAGACAGATTCCAGCACTTGATAACCTGAAGTTAAATTGGAATGGGGGCCAGGGCTCTGGTGTGCAACCAGAATGTTTGAAGTGAGTTACAGACAAGATGATGATATTATTGACAACTTTTAAATCAAAAAGGATTCCTGACTGATGGAGAAGGTGGGATGCGGAACAGAACTTCAGAAATGAGGGAAGTGTCAGTGATTTGATATTTCAAACCCACTGTTGGTTGTGATTCTAGCAATGGTCATAAACAGTGAGAGTAGGAATGCGATGAGGTGGAGGATAAATGAATGGCTGAGGGATTGGAGCAGACGGCAGGGATTCAAGTTTTTGGATCATTGGAACCTCTTTTGGCGCAGGCGTGACCTGTACAAAAAGGACAGGTTACACTTGAATCCTAAGGGGACCAATATCCTGGCAGGGAGATTAGCGAGGGCTACTGAGGTGACTTTAAACTAGAATGGTTGGGGGGTGGGAATCAATTTAAAGAGGCTAGGCGTGAGGAGGTTAGTTCACAACAGGGGGATGGGAACCGGTGCAGAGAGACAGAGGGGTGTAAAGTGAGGGTAGAAGCAAAAAGTACTAAGGAGAAAAGTAAAAGTGGCAGGCCGACAAATCCAGGGCAAGCATTAAAAAGGGCCACTTTTCAACATAATTGTATAAGGGCTAAGAGAGTTGTAAAAGAGTGCCTGAAGGCTTTGTGTGTCAATGCAAGGAACATTCGTAATAAGGTGGATGAAATGAAAGTGCAGATTGTTATTAATGATTATGATATAGTTGGGATCACAGAGACATGGCTCCAGGGTGACCAAGGATGGGAGCTCAACGTTCAGGGATATTCAATGTTCAGGAGAGATAGACATGAAGGAAGGGGAGGTGGGGTGGCGTTGCTGGTTAAAGAAGAGATTAACGCAATAGAAAGGAAGGACATAAGCCGGGAAGACGTGGAATCGATATGGGTAGAGCTGCGTAACACTAAGGGGCGCCTATTTTCTATGTTTCTATCTCTTCCATGGGCTTAGTGGCATAATCAGATACAGCTGCTCCTATTGTCTCACTTTCCCTGCAAAACAGAAGTGTGTTGAGGAGATGCCATTGTTTTGACTGAACAGTTGTGTGTGGGGGATTTGCAGACATTGTCTGTCTGTGAGGGTGCACTGCAGCAAATGGCAGAGATATCGGAGTCCTTACTGATAGAGACAGAGTAAATAAAAGGATGGAATAGGAAGGTTGTGAGAGTTATGCTGAGAATTGAACAGGGACTTTGGCTCATGGTACCAGTTGTAGGATTTACAATTGGAGATGCATTCACTGAATTGATCATTAGTGAAAGGTAACTAGACTTCTTGCAATATTAAATCTTGGTCATTGTGGATGAGCTGGAGCCGAAGGGCCTATTCTATGCTCTGTGAATAATCAGGACTTCAGGATTGAGTGCCATCCAAGGCTCCACAGCTATCTACTCCTCCTGCCATTCAATCAGGTATTTGAATGGCTCTTTGGCCATTGTACATCTTTAACAACAAATCAACTGCAATATCAGAGACTCTGAAGCCCTCTTTTTCTCTCCCCATTGTGCATTTTTTTCACTGGGTCAGCTTCAGCTGTAGAATGCACTAACATATCTCATGTTTAAGAGCTGAAGGCTAGCTTTTAGCAGCACACAATAGGTTTAACGTGCTAACCACTTATGATATTGGACACTAAAGAAATGTTTATCCAATTCACAGTATGGTTAGTGCTGATTTGACCCCCCATACATTTAAATATGCAAGCTACATATGTAGAAATACTAACAGCATTGGTTAGTTCATTGTTCCTGCATGACCAACCCCTTGTTCATTTTTGGGGGAATATCAAATTTGGATTCATTGTAATTATAATGGATGCTGCTTATCTGATAATAAGTTTGTCATTGCAACTATGAATACATGCACTTGAGCCACTGACACTAAACTCACCTTTGACTTTAATCAGATAACAATCCTGAGAACTGGATTAAGTTATTCACTGTACAGAGAAGGAAACATTAGAGTTCCAAATTGAAGAACTGAATGTTCAGTTTTTGCATGTGAAGGATGTCATAAAAACTTGTTGTTACTTTTTCCTGAATGAAATCTTGCATTCAAAAGCACCTTTACCTAAGTGATATAGTTGGAAATCCATCATGAATCTTCATTTTGTTCAATAGGTATATTGTTAGAATGACAACAAAAGTCTTGCTATACTATCGAATGAAATTAACAAAGCATGAGGTAATGTCATTATAGATTTATTAATGATGATATAGATGAGTCCGAATGAAATGATAAATTTCTCTGCACAGCTGTTGGTTTAAAATCTTCTTCTCTCTTGTCCTCTTTCAACTTTCTGAATCAAATCATACAAAAGTCCTCCAATTCACTTTAAGCAATTATGTTCCTTTCTGGAGAAAGTTACTGTTACAACTGCAACAAGAAAAAAATAAAAGCAAGGTGCATGAAGGGTGGAAAAAGGCTGCCAAAAAGTAAAGCATTAAGGAATACTAAAATAAATTTTAAAAGGAATATTGTTGACAATGCAAATTCAGCAATACCCTTTAAGATGAAATATGTATTTCGGGAAAAGCTTTGCAAAAAGCAATTGATCCTCACAGCTGACACCTCTATTAACTAATCACTGCACCATATTTGTTCCATTAGTATCATATAATAATGTCTGCATCACAATGATTATAGCCTAGAAAATGTTAAAAAGCTCCCAATATTATTTTCAGTTGTAGACTTAATGAATTGCCAATTGATAATGGAAAAGAGGTTACATCTGAGTTCTCTTGAATATTGGGTCTCATGGTCTATTTCTTAACTAATGAAATATAAGGTTAAGAAAAGAAACAAAGAGAGACAGAGAATTAAATATTGGAAATTGGACCAAACTAATTTGAGAAAGAGGTAAAACAATGTAAATCATAGAAGATCAAACAAGATATTGGAAGGAAATTTAATGAAAAGTTAAATATTATGGATGTTTGATAATTATATTTGATATTTTAATAAAATCTTCTAAATCAAAGAAATTTCAAGCTGAAATGCTATTTTTGCAGTTCCATTATATTCACGAGTTGTGTGCAATTAGTAATTAGAGTCTTTGGGACACGAGTTATAAGCAAAGAGTTAAATTATAATAACAGCACACTTCCAAGAAATTCTTGGTAGGTAATTAAGGCTGGTGGTTTCCTGGTGAAAAGGTAATTGCTTTCATATCTTAATGGAGTTACAAGACTGCAGATATACAGTAACACACAATTTACTGGAGAAGTTCAGCAAGTCATTCAGCATCCATGGGTCCAGAGCCCACATCAAAAGAATTCAAAAGAAGCATCAACAACTCCTTTCCTCCCATAGCTGCTACTCAGTCTGCTGACTTCCTGCAGCAGTTTACTTCTTGCTTGCTGATATTAAAAGATTACCAAAATGCTCTCAAAATAACAGACATGAACTTGCAAGCTATGCTGGTGGAAGTTTGGCACCCAGGTTAAAAACTTTGCAATGTCTATATACTGTATTTTATAGAAACCTGTAAACGGATAATTAAATCAGTATAGGCTCGGATGATTATAACAGAATTATGAAAATATTACTGCCTATGCAAATCTATTTAATGATACAAAGGAAGAACAAACGTTACATTACGTTCTTAGAATATAATTCCCTTGATTACCTTATATTTTTCCTCTTTATGAGGTGGATATCAGAGGCCACCCAATTTCTTGCATTAAGTTTTCTGCTATATTTTAAACCATATAATATATATGTAAGTGCAGTGGGTTCATTCCCTCAGCAGGGGACAACTTAAGAACTGTTTTTTTTTTTAATCTAGGCAGAAGAATGGAAAGCCCTTTGAAGATGAAATTACTTTCTTCAATGTAATTTATGCAATGGACCATAGAAAATTAGTAGCACAGCAGTTACTAGATGTGTACAGTTAGCTTATTCTCAGAGGATTTATTGTATGCAACTCTTGGAAAAAGTCAATGTACCATGCTCTTATTAAGATTCAATGTTCTGAATTATGAATTCAGCATGTTTCATAATATACAATATCATTTTAGGGTTGGTTTCATCTCTTCAGCCATTGATAGCTAGCTAGCTTTCCCAGTCAGTAAATTGCTGTTGTTATGCAGCATTACACTATTGTCAATCACAGCATGACAGGGAGCAGGGAAAGTGTGCCAGGAATGTTAGAAGGCACTGCGCTAATGTCTGCACCTGCCACTATGCCACCCACTTTATCAACAACTGCCTGACATAGACTCAGAAATGATACTGACAAGAAGTTGGATTTAATGGAAAGGTTGATTTTACAGCTGTGGTATCTGATTTTAAAAAAGTTCTCCCAATATTCCCATACACACACTTAAGATGACAATATTGCTCTGTTTATTTTGTCCTTTTATATCCTTGGACAGTAATTTCCTTTGCTCCACAAGACTAGATATTCTTCTCCTAGTGTTTGAGGGGCAATTTAGGCAACATTATGCCTCACTGAGACCTCCTATTCCCACTCCCACTCCACCCCCACCCCACCTCAGGCATCAATGGAACAAAATAAGTGTATGCTGGTCATCTAATCAACAATTGCTTTCTATAATTGGTTAAGGCAGTACAAAGGTCTGGATCCTAATTCTATCCCAACATGGCTAACACTACTTCTTCAGCCCTTTATCTCTTCCACCTATCACTTCCCAGCTTCTTCATTCATCAGCCCTCCTCTATCCATTCATCTTCCCCCTCACCTGGTCTCATCTATCATCTGCCAGCTTTACTCCTCCACCTCCCGCTCCTCCCTCCTTATTCCCGCTTCATCCCCATTCGTTTCCAGTCCTGATTAAGGGTTTCTGCCCAAAACATTAATTATTTATTCTCTTACACAGATGCTGCCTGACTTGCTGACTCACAACAAGCTGGAGGAACTCAGCAGGTCGGGCAGCATCCGTGGAAAAGACCGGCCGACGTTTCGGGCCGGAACCCTTCGTCAGGACATAGTTCCTCCAGTATTTTCTGTGTGTTGCCTGTATTTCCAGCATCTGTAGATTTTTCTCATCTTCATCTTCCAGTATTTTATTCAAAGTTCAAAGTAAATTTATTATCAAAGTACATAAACAGTATGTCACCGGATACAACCTTGAGATTTATTTTTTAGTGGGCATACTCGACAAATCCATAATAGAATAATAACCATGGTAGAATCAATGGAACACTGCAGCAACTTGGGCATTCCGCCGCTGTACAAAAGACAACAAACTGTGTAAATATAAAAAAGAAAGAAAGAATAATAATAAATAAACAATAAATATTGAGAACATGAGATAAAGCCCCCTTGAAAATGAGTCCATAGGTTCAGGGAACATTTCAATGTTGGGGCAAGTGAAGTTGAGAGACATTATCCTCTTTGGTTCAGGAGCCCAATGGTTGAGGGGTGTGTGTTCAACAAGATTTCAAGATTTCTTTTGTGTTTATGGTTGATTCTTGAATAGGTAAACAAATAATACAGTATTTTCATACATCGGGCAATTAATATTGGCATTAAATGACAGTGACTACAATAAAACACAGACTTTTCATTTAGTTTAGGGCCATGGTATCAAGAACAGCTACTAGGTACAATGATCTGACTGTAGGTACAGATGAGTCTCTGAGCTGAAGTTGCTACTCAAGTCTTGGTACAATAGTTTTCAGCAGACAGAAAGGAGCAGTATTCTAAGCTTATGTCTTTCGACATGCCTCCAATTAGCATGGGCACTGAAGTTTTTTTTTGAAATGAAAAGACAGTTCACTCAGTAAACCATTTCCATAAAATAAATTTGAAAAGTGGCTTATTCCAAACATAGTGTAAAACTAAAAACCAAGTAAGAGCAGGAGCAGGCTTCTACCTCTCTTTACAATGTGATCATGGCCAATCAGCTCCAGGTCTTTTCTATTCTGAACCAGAATAGCTCACAAATCCTTGGTATTTTGAAACTGTGGCTACTTTCCCTTTAAGTACCAATGATCCAGTGTCCCAAACCCTCTGATAAAGAATTCCAAAGTTTGACAGATCTGTGAGAAGGAATTCCAACACACCTGTTTGAAGTAATTTCCCCTAATCTTGCCACTATATGTGCGTTTTTTCCACTAGCGAAGTTATCTTGGCATTGAACATGAAGGGAATGGAAGGATACAGATAATACACAGAAATAAAATGTAAGGAGTATATAAGATCATGGGCTGAATGGCCTACCTATCTAGTGATGTACCTTTCTATATTCTATCTGCCTAGTCATGACCCTTACAAAACATGTGTTTCAATAAAATCACCCGTTATCCTAAGTTCCAAAGAAAACAAAAACAGCCATCAGGAGTATGGCAGTAGAAGGTGAGCATTAATTTTATTGAGAGTTTTCTCAGTGAAAATTCACAGTGAAATACTTTCCGAGTGTTCTTGACACCGAGAGAACATAGAACAGTACGGCACAGGAACGGGCCCTTGATCCACAATGTTGTGCCGAACTAAACAGATTAGAAATCAAATCCCCAACTAAACTACACACACAAAATGCTGGTGGAACGCAGCAGGCCAGGCAGCAGCTATAGGAAGAAGTACAGTCGACGTTTCAGGCCGAGACCCTTCGTCAGGACTAACTGAAAGAACAGATAGTAACAGACCCCAACTAAACTGATCTGTTTTGCCCATGCATGTCCATATTCTTCCAATTCCAACACATTCATGTGCCTATGTAAGAGCTTCTTGAAAGCCTCTATGTATTTGCCTCCACCATCATCCTATTCTGCAAGTCTCCTTTTAACCCCTTCATGTTAAAGGCATGTCCTTTACTATTAAACATTTCAACCCTGGAAAAAGCTACCAATTGTCTATAATCATCTCATCATCTTTGCATCTTATAACCTATACATATCTACCAAATTTCCATTCAGCCTCTGCTATACCGGAGAAAACAATCCAAATTTGCCCAATCTCTCCTTAAAGCATGTGCTCTCTCATCCAGGCTGTATCCTGGTAAATATCGTTTGCACCCTTGCAACATCTTGATCTCCTTCCTATAACGGGGCGGCCAGAACTGAATGTAATAATGCAGACGTAGTCTATTCAGAATTTTATAAAGCTTCAACATAACTTTCTGACCTTTGAACTCAGTTCATTGATTAATAAAAGCAAGCATGCCTTATGCTTTCTTTACCACCTTATCAGACCATGTAGCCACTTTTGGGAGCAATGGATTTAGACTGAAAGATACTTCTACACATCAGCGCTGCTAAAGGTCTTTCCATTAACCATGTGCTGTTATTTTACGCTTGATCTCTCAAGGTATATATATACACACACACTCTGGATATCACCTAAAGCAGGGGTCCCTGTATGAGACATCATTCATCACAAATCACAACTTCTAACCAAATAAGTACCAGTGACTATTACACTTTGTCTTCTATGGGCAAGCAAACTCTAAATCAAAAAGGCCAATTCACTCTGGATCCCATGCCTCTTATTTTCTGCATGTGCCTCTAATAATGGATCTTGTCAAACATCTTAGTAAAATCCATGTTGACAGCATCCACAGCACTATATTCATTAATCACTTTTGTCACTTCCTCAAAATTTAATCAAGTTAGTAAGATACAAATTGTCTGGTCCAAAGCCATGCTGACTATCTCAAATTAGGCCATGGTTTTCCAATTGCTCATAAATCTTATTACTAAGAATTCTCTCCTGTAGCTTCCCTACAACTGGTTTAAAGTTTCCAGGATTATCCCTACTCATTAGTTGGGATAAAGAGGATAAAGAGAATACAAATTCTGAGGTCAAGGCCTCAGCAACCTCAACTCTGGACTCTGTTGATAATCTGGAGTATAGAATTCTTACTTTGAGCTTGGGGGGATTTTAGAAGATAGACCTGTATGCTTCTGCAACAGTGTAAGAGGACATGTAACTGTTGCTGTCTACCAGTCAAACAATTTTGCCGAAACATAAAATAGTTGGAAGAATTGGCTGGGAATGGATGTGAAGGCGGTGGTATTGACAAGTGGGCAAATATGGTACTGTACAGTATATTCATTGCTTTATGGAGACCCAAAAGCTTTTAGTAACGGACACAGAAACAATAGGAAGCAAATATCATCAGAAAAGAAAATGACATTTCCTTGCATTACCAAACAGCTCAGAGAGCAACGGTTTCGTGAGTGATGGAAGTTGTCTAAACACTATCAGCACAGAACTATTAAAGGAAATCAGGGTGCAGACATATTTGGTATCAACATGCAGTTAATTAATATTGAAATGTGCTCTTCATAGGTTGCTTTAGAACTGCATTTTTTAAGAGTTGTGTTGATTATCTTTTGCAGCTTGAATACAAGCCAATTTGTGAGAAAATTGCATCAGTAAATGCCTCACATTCATTTTTCTGGGAGCAGCCCAACAGTTAAAATGTAAATGCCAAGATGACTTTGACATTCATTGGAAATAAAGTACTGAAGTTACAAATGATGAAGGGACTTGGTAAAGTCATAGCTTTTACACATTCTTCTGCCAAATTTCAGCTTTTTTAAACAGATGCCTCTTCTCATTACAGTTGAGCTGTGCTCAAATACTAAAGGTTGCCTATTTAACAGTACCTGATCTTGATAGTATGTACTCACCACCTGACATCACAGGCAGCATTCGTTCTTCCTGATTTGTCAAGTGCTAACGCAACTCCAGAATGACAAACTAAACACCAAAAACCTTGAACCAACTTCCTTTCAAATGAAGACTACAGTTTTCTCCTTGCACTCTCTTCTGACGTCTTAAGTTCCTTCTGCCACATCTACAATCTCAAGAAGTACTATCAGTCAGACTTATCAGAATAGGAGGGGAAATGGGATAATTTAAAGCATCAAATATGACAATAATCCACTTCTGTTATCAATTATTAGCATATTACAAACCCAGTAAGGCTTGTGAAGCAAGCACTGAGAACAAACTACTCCACAATCCTTCTGTTATCTATAATACACATATTGTTGTTCACTATTTAGAAAAGAATATTGCCATGGGGTTTCAAACATAAAGCAATGAGAGGGCATTAACCATGACTTTTTTAATCCCATTGGTTACCTCATACTCGAAAAGTCTACCAATTTTTAAATCTGAACTGACTTTATTACTCACATCTTTCATATACGAGGAGTAAAAATCTTTAAACATCTCTGTCTAAATGTGCCATGTGTAATTATAGCAGCTTATAGTAAATATTATGTACAACAGGATAGTCACTATAACAGAAATATAGTTTCATCAGCATGAATTAAGCAGTCTGATGGCCTGGTAGAAGAAGTTGTCCAGGAGCCTGTTGGTCCTGGCTTTTACGCTGTGGTACCGTTTCCCAAATGGTTGCAGCTGGAACAGTTTGGGGCTGGGATGACTGGGGTCTCTAATGATCCTTCGGGCCTTTTTCACACACCTGTCTTTGTAAATGTCCTGAATAATGGGAAGTTCACATCTACAGATTTGCTGGGCTGACCGCACCACTCTCTGCAGAGTCCTGCGATTGAGGGAAGTACAGTTTCCAAATCAGGCAGTGATGCAGCCAGTTAGGATGCTCTCAATTATGCCCTTATAGAAATATCTTAGAATTTGGTGGTGGTGGTGGTGGTGGTGGTGGTGGTGGTGGTGGTGGTGGTGGGGGGGGGGGGGGCAGGGGAATCATACCAAACTTCTTCAAACGTTTGAGGTGAAAGAGGTCCTGTTGTGCCTTTTTCACCACATAGCTGGTATGTACAGACCACATGAGATCCACGGTGATGTTTATGCTGAGGAACATAAAGCTGTTCACCCCCTCAACCCCAGATCCAATTACGTATATAAGGGTTATCCTGTCTCCATTACTCCTGTAGTCCACAACTAGCTGCTTTGTTTTTGTGACGTGGAGGGAGAGGCTGTTTTCTTGACTCCACTGTGTCAGGGTGATGACTTCCTCTTTGCAGGCTGCCTCATTATTATTTGAGATTAGGCCAATTAGTGTAGTGTCATCAGTAAATTTAATTAGCAGATTGGAGCTGTGTGTGGCGATACAGTCACGGGTATACAGAGAGTAAAGAAGAGGGCTTAGTACACAGCCCTGAGGGGCACCTGTGTTGAGAGTCAGAGGGGCAGAGGTGAGGGAGCCCACTCTTTCCACCTGCCAGCAATCTGACAGGAAGTCCAGGATCCAGTTACACAAGGCAGGGTGAAGGCCGATGTCTCTGAGTTTCTTGTCGAGCTTGGAGAGAATTAAAGTGTTGAGTGCTGAACTGTAGTCCAAGAACAGCATTCTCACATAAGCATCCCTCTTCTCCAGATGTGCAAGGACAGTGTGTAGAGCTGTGGTGATCGGTTGTGTCAGTAGGCGAATTGTAAGGGGTCCAGTTTGGGTGGCAATATGCTGCAGATGTAGTCCTTGACTAGCCTCTCAAAGCATTTGCTTATTATTGAGGTGAATGCAACAAGACGCCAGTCGTTTGGACATGCTACCTTGGTCTTGTTATCTTGTTGAGGTAGTAGTTCAAAATTAATTTGATAAGTACCTGTAAACAAGTTTTGAAAGCAAGTTTCAAGCTGCAAGTAATCAAGTGTTTAAATAATGTGATGTACGGTGACTGAAGACATGCTAAATAAGCTCTTCCATATTGGTGCTCCTATCAAGAAAAGAAAGCTGAGTAAGTATTCAAAAAATCTTTTCTGCATTCAGAAATAGAATTGTGAGCTCAGTTATTGGCAGCTTTTTTCTATATGAGCAGGAGCCAAATTTTAGCATTTTCAACCACTTTTCAAATTGCTTCATCATTCCTACAAGTTTTCCTGTATTTTTTTTATATATTCCTGTGTTTCCAAATTGTACTACAGTGCAACAAAAGTTAAAGAGAAAGCTGTCATTGTTAAACAGGTCAGAAGGATAGATTTCTGGGTCGTGATGTAACTGTTGTTCAGATTATATGACATTTATTATCTGATTTGTATTCATCTAATTTAAAGTTATATATGTTGACTGCATAAGATTTCTGCCAAAAAAATAAATTGAAAGAACTAACTTCTGCTTCTGGTCAGTGGAACGGTTGGTGCCCCTACGGTGAAGAGGCACAGTGTGGTAATGGGATAGACTGGTCATCATTGCTGATCTGTTCAATAGCTGAGAATCAGTGCCTAGGGTCTAAAAAAAATGATTGGAAATGTAGGCATATATAGCTGAATTTGAACAGTTTTCTGGATCTGAACAGTGAGGGTTTGGAGATAGGGCCAAGTGAGTGATGCAAAGAATGAAGCTGATGGGCCATCAATACCTTTGGGATCAATACAAACATGAGATTTGCTTTACTGTCATCTTAATCTAGCATTTCATTATTAAGACATTGTCTTGTGAGTGACTAGTGATTGCTCTTGGAACAAATAGTTTATTTTACTCCACAAAACTCCAATAAGAGCATTACACTGGGAAGGATCTCATCTAATGCATATTTGACACAAACATTACATCAAATACTATTGGATAAATCAACAACAGAAAATGCTGGAAAACTTCAACAGATTGTGCGGTATCTGTGAAAAGATGAACAGTTCTCTCTCTACAGATGCTGCCCGACCTGAATTTATCCGGAATTGTATGTTTTTTTGATTGAGATTTCTAGCACCTGCAGCATTTTTGGTTTTCAAATATTGAATCAAGACAGGAGCTGTTTAGTCAGACTTCTGAAGTGATGCAAAAGGGGTCAGAAATGTTCCAGGTAAAATTTATTTTTTCAATTCTGTAACACCAACCAAAACAGTGTGGTGTAATCTTCTGGTGTAAAAGAACATTCCATCTTTTAAAAATCTTAAATTATAAGTTCTGTTGCATGCCATTTCAACATCTACAGAGAGAGAAAAAAATATATTTTTTACCAACCAACTGTTTCTTTATCATCTGGATTACTTGGGGTAGGTTTTTGCCTTTCTGTATAGGAACAAATACTATATCTTCAGTATATTTTTACAAATTATCTTTCCACAAAATGCATTTGCTTCCATTGCTTGTTTCACTGTCCCATCAGATCCAATACATTACAGGGAATGATTCCTCAAAGGAACAGCCCCTACAAACATGGTGTCTGTGCTGGCTGTGACGTTGGTTTAACTCATCCCATCTGCCATCTGGTGGTAGAGTGGTATCCTCCCCAGACTTCGAGCTGAGTGGTCCCAGGTTTGAATCCAGCTGGCTCCTTGCATGTCTTCAATCTGTGCTGGGTTGAGCATTCAGCTAGCAAGCCAGCCTCATAAAGCAGACAAATGTTACAGAAATGGCATGGTTGCTGCCCAATACTCCAATGAGTTGTGGGATGATATTATTATTACCTGCCAGCACATGGTCAATATCACTCCAATGCTGCATATTCATGTACCTGTCAAAAACTTCTTAATTGTTGTTATTGTATCTACTTCCAAAACTTTCTTGGCGGAGTATTCCAGACACCTATAATTCCCTATTTTAAAAAAACTTTAATAAATGTCCTTTAAATTTCCCTTCTTTCCTTAAATCTTTGAACTCTCCCATTAGGTATGCAAAATTTCCCTCTTCAAATTGAAGTTGTGTCCAAAGTTTATCCACTATTACTTTTTGATATGATTTGGTCTGTATCCAATTGTTAATAATGTATTCTTTTCCTGCTGCCAGCAGTGAACCTTCAGTAGGTTAAGATTATCCAAGGTGAACCCTGGGTCTTGTCTTAGTGCTGTATGACATTACCAACTAACACTTGCACTCTTAGTTATTTGTTTCTAAATCAATTAATTAATATCAAGTTGCATCCAATTAAAATGATCACAAAATTCAAACTCACTTTCAATCCGTTTATATAATTCTTCATAATTTAGTCTGCTCTTTTCTAACTTACAAGTTCTGATATGAAAACTGCAATTCTAATTTCACCAAAATATTATCTCATTTCATTGAATCTAAATTGCAAAGAAGTTAAAGTTAACAGATCATCATAAAACCCTACAGGGAAGTGAATAAAAAAATTAAACTAATAGATTATATACGACCGTGACTTAGTTCAAAGTTCAAATTACATTTATTATCAACGTATGTATACTATATACAACCTTGAGACTTGTCTCCTTACAGGCAGTCCAAAACACATAAACTCAATAAAACCCATTGAAAAAGATCGTCAAACAATAAAAGCAAGCAAATAATATTCAGAACTGAAGTTCAAGAAGGTGAGTCCACAGCCATGAAGCCAGTCATCACTGCAGACAATCTAGGAGCTTGTAGTTGCAGGCCACAGCCTCTGTTCAGCATAGAGATGAGTAACCCTCATGGACTAGTGAGCTGAACACTGGCCCATCCCCCTCTTCTGGCACTGACACCCTGGCCCTTTCAATCTGACCCGGTGCTGAAATTGGCCCAATCATCGAAGTATTAAATGCTAATCATTCTGCATATGAATATTTCCATTTAAAGGAGGGAATTTTGTTGTTGTGAGCTGTTTGTAACCAGTCAATCCATAAGTCGGAAGTACAGCCACAAACCGAGTTTCCCCATGGCAGAAGATGACATTGGTCTCCCAAATGTTCAATTGTTTACGCAGGACATGCATAAATTGGGCATATGTAAGCTGGGAAGAACCTATATTTGTTCATATCACTGTAATTAATACTTCATGAATGAATTTCTCTTTCTGTATACATAACAATAATCTTTGAAGTCAACATTTCAGCAACCGACTCTACACCTCTGTGGAGCAGTCTTCTACCTACTCAAAAGGTGGCATGCTGAAGAACATGCTGCTTTGCACAATACAAGTTGTTTTATGGATGACATACTCTGCTTATGTATGTGAATGAGAGAATAAGGAAGAAATGAAGACACAAGGAATCTACTGAGAAATTACTATATTCTATAAAGATGTCGACTGGGGAAAAGAATATCGTAACACATAAAAATTCAAAGTCAAAATTAATGTATATGCAGAATTTCATAGAAAATAAACAGCACAATCTATAGCTATGTCTATGGAAGAAGAACAACAATTGCTCTGAAAATTTCAAGCAATCAGTTTTGTTGTATTTATACTATTTTGTGACAATTAAATACATCCAAGTCAATATCTATGAACTTGCTTTTCCAGATTCTCAAACTATCATCTCCTTTTATTAAATACTTAACAACTTTGCACTCAACATCAGCAAGACCAAAAAAATGATTGTGGACTTCAGAAAGGGTAAGATGAGGGAAAACGCACTAATCTTCATAGAGGGATCAGAAGTGGAGAAAATGAGCAATTTGAAATTCCTGGGTGTTAATATCTCTGAGGAACTAACCTGGTCCTAACATATTGATGCAACTATAAAGAAGGTAAGATAGCGGCTATATTTCATTTGGAGTTTGAGGAGGTTTGGTATGTCATCTGAAACACACAGAAATTTCTACATATCTACTGTGGAGAGCATTTAAACTGGTTGTATCACCATCTATTGGGGTGGGAGGTGGTGGCTACTCCGCAGGATCAAAGTAAACTTCAGAGAATCATAAAATTAGTTAGCTCTTTCATGGGTACTGGCCTCCATAGTATCCAAGACATCTTCAAGGAGCGATACCTCAAAAAGGCAGCATCCATCATTAAGGACCCCCACCACCCAGGGCATGCCTTCTTCCCATCATTACCATCAGGAAAGAGGTACAGAAGCCTGAAGGCACACACTCAATGATCAAGGAACAGCTTCTCCTTCTCTACGATCTGATTTCTGAATGGGCAATGAACCCATGAACACTACCTCATTGCTTTTTATTTCTATTTTTTGCATGCTTGAGTCCAACGATATAATTTTTATATACTTTCTGTAATCCACAGTTTTTATTCTCTATGCTATCATGTATTGCATCGTACTGCTGCCATAAAGTTTACAAATTTCATGACATATGCCAGAGGTATTAAACCTGATTCAGATTCTGGTGTATACAGTATTGATTAAGGTTGGAACATGTGCTTGAATTTCTGTAGATTTTACAGCTCATCAACAGATATGTAATTTACCTTAATTTACCGTGGAGATTATTGGCTACTAGTGAATTTTTAAGTTACCTGTGTTGCCCACTTAAGAAATTATTGGAATACTTTATTTCTTTTCTATGTGTCTTTAAATAATGTATTGCCTTGCCAGTGCAATTAACTGTTATTTTTAGCTCTGGCTCTACTACAGGATCATAAATCACATTACTGCACTCTTAGTGTGGCCTAGATTATGTGCCTGGAATGGAGTTTGCATGTAGAACAAGCCAACTTCAGTAGTGCAGTTTCTCTGGTACAAATTTCTTCAGTTAATTGGGGGGCAATTTAGTATTTACTAAGGTGATAATACGAGTGAACATCTACTAAGAGATGATGTTTTCGAGTTTATTCACATTCAAAATGGAGCTTTAATTCAATTCTGCAATTGCCATGCAATGAGACCTAATTTAGCATGATGGTTCAATTTACAGTGGAAGGAAACCTGGATTAAATATTTCATTTTACTTCCCCTGGATTCACCTTGTGCCATTGTATATGATTGACATTGAGACTAAAAAGGAATGCAAACTCATCCTAACTTAGCAGAAATTTCCCCTCTGATTGCAGTTCACTATTTTAAAATATTTTACGATGAAGCAAAGCAGTAACCTAAATGGTAAACCGAACATTAAGACATTCTACTTAGAATTCTTGAATTACATTGCAATCTAATTTATCTCATGCATTCAAAAATTGACATAGCGGTGCAACTTGGAAAACCATTGCCTCAAAGTGTCAGAGACTCAGGTTGAATCTTGACCTCTGGTGGAGCTTGCATGTTTTTCTTGTGACTACATGAATTTTTCCTGGGTGCTTTGGTTTCTCCCTACATCCCAAAAATGTCCGGGTCAGTAGGTTAATCTGCCACTCTATATCATCCCTGGTATGTAGGTGGGTGTAGAATCTAGGGAGAAATAAACAATGAGAATAATGTAGAATTAGTGTAAATGAGTGGCAGATGTTTTGGCCTGTTCCCTTGCTAGATTTTTCTATGACTTATTTTCTGTGTTTTCTTTATACATAATAATATAGCCAGATAAAATAATTGTAATTATGAATATGATGGTGTAGAAAAAGAAATATGTTGTTTATTTCAATGCTTTGAAACAAATAGATAAATTCCTGTGCCATAATACGAGCCAATAACAAGGCTCTTCTCATTTCACCAGCCTTGAAAGATGTGGGAGGTTGCAAACAGAATCTGAATTGCACCTGAGTAGTGTAGTTATTTAATGCCTGTGGGGAAAATTACACCCTCATCTGCAGTAATCCTGAATAGACACTGCTTCATTGCAATATACACTGTCATTAGTGAAAATTTAATGGAAGTATCTTTGAAAAAAATATATGGGACCACCACTATTTTCTCATGGGTACTTAGGGATGATAAATATCCTCAAAAAAGTGGATGTCTCTGTAGGTGTCTAAATTCCAAATCAGTAACAACTAACAACAGGAAAAACGTAAAAATAGTTGATTTGTAAAATTAGTCGAACAATTTAAGAGCAATTAGCAACATTTGTGTAATCTCAATAAAGCCAAAAGAAAAGCAAATTACTCCAACCTTAATTTGGTTTTTAGCCACTGTTCCTCCTTACTGAAGTCACAGTTACTTCATGAAGTGACTGTGTCTAAATGACTTTATCAATGACGTTTCCCACTTGATAAGGTCAGAGGATAAGATATTTACTGCTGATTGCACCACGTCCAGTCCTGTTCTTTCTTCATTCCCTCCAAGGCTGGTTTTCATCCAGTCTATAACGTTGATCTATGTATTATGTATATCAGTCTCAATTAGCAATGTATTAACAGCTTCATGGTGAATTCTCATGCAAATGTTAGCAAAGGCATTAGTACCTTTCTTCAAGATAACAAAAAGGGAATTTAATACAAAAAGATTAGCTTGCTCCCAGGCTAATAACACAAAAAACAATTTCACCAATGTAATTGTTTTATTTACAAAACAATGCAAAAACTGCTCAAGATGCATAACACGTTTATCAGCCCCTGACAAAAATAGTCTTAATATAGGCATTGAAACAACTGAATCTTAGCTCATTATGCATGTTGACAGAGTTGTAATCTACTTTTTCTATCTGTAAATTTCCAGTATTTGCCTTCTCCTGCCTCTTTAAATTTTATTAAAATATTCTGTTTGTTGAATGGAATATTGATCTGACCATGATTTCATTTTTCTAAAGATGGAGTAAATGTATCTCTCAAATTAATAAATGCAAAACCTTTCTTGCAAATGCATTGGCATCTGCATGCTGTTTGTGATAGTTATTTGTAAAGCCTCCTTTCTCAATAATGCACATTCTGGTTTAAAGAGACGACTTCCATTCCCCTAACCAAGTTATTTTTGTCTATATTTTGCTGTCTTACCCACAGAAAAATGAAACTAGCAGTGATGAGCACTACAGCCTAGTAATGTGTTCCAATGTCTGAAGATCTGCTCCCATGTTAACAAGTAGACAACTGAATAATAAAAAGGTATCATGTCCTATTGTGTGACATGGAATACAAGCGTATGTGATGAGTGCTTGCAAGACTATGAAAAAAAAGTCATGATTAAAATGAAGCTTTCAGTATGAGTAAATGCAGAAAATAAAATTTAAGGAAAATATCTAAACAAATGCAAATTTTTAGCATTTGTCTTGGTGAAGGGTCTCAGCCCAAAATGTAGACATTTACTCTTATCCATAGTTGCTTCCTGGCCTGCTGAGTTCCTCCAGCATTTTGTGTGTGGTGTTTTAGCAAATAAACTTTGGTTTAGCATAATGTGTGCATGCCTGTGTAAAAAGGAAATTGCCCTGACATTTTGAATCATAAGTAAGCAGTCTGCTGAAGTCAATATTTTCTTCTCCAAACTCATCCTTCCTTCCACCTGCAAACACACAGAGAACTATTTGTTTCATGGCCTGTTGGCTCACCAAGACCTGATGTTTCCAGAGCCTCAGTTAAGTCCTGCTGAAAAATTCGGAAGGGTTAGCCAAAGAATGATGAAGCCTGCAAATTTCAGCTCCAGGAATGCCATGCCTCTTTCTACAAAATGCTGCCCGCTTTCTATAAAATATTTGGCAGAGGAACCCACTATGCAAGGAAGCACAGTTACAGACATACTATGATACAGTCCTTTGTGCAAGATACCAATCATGAGCTGAACTGAAACATTCAACCAATGGCAATAGTCTAAGCTTTAGATATCAACACTGGTGTTCAACATCCATGTAAATAGGAGGCATATCATGAGAAGATAACATGATTCTTTCTCAGATTAGGATGATAAAGCAAATCATTCACATTATTTGGTTCTACGCTTCACTTTCCTTCCTTATCAGGTTCCATCATTGTCTATCTTATGGTGGAGGTGACAATCACTGCCAGACTCTGCTGCTATTTCTGTTCTTCTCTTTCCCATCTACCTATCACCCCTCTTCACCTGGACCCATCTATCACTTGCAGCTCTTGATCCATCTCTTCCCCTCCCTTCTTTGTTTGGACTATTTCCACTCCATGATGAAGATCATGACCTAGAACAGGAACTGTACATTTTCTTTCACAGATGCTCCATACCCAACTGAGTTTGTCCTGTATTTTGTTTGCTTCTGGTATTTGGAGTCACTTGTGTCTCCATTCACACTTCATGTACGAGATGTAACCTTCCGTAATGGGTTCAAAATATGAAGGTTTAAGAATTATGGTAGATGTTACTGATAACATCATACAAATAATCCATGTATTTAAAAGCTTAAGAAGTTTCCTGTATAGAAATTATGAATAAACAGTCAATGCTCTAGAAACTATGCTGTAAGTGGAGAAGTCTTCGTAACTGCCAATGTATAGTTGCTCCACCATTCTATAATACATGAGATCCAAGATGTCACATGCAATAACACAGACCTGGCACTATAGATTGCACACTAAGGCCTTACCTCTGCACTGCTCAGGTGTGTCATGGGTTCTGATTTGGTATCGCTGAAGGTAAAAGTGATGAAATGTTTGAGGATTGAGAAGATTAGCACTTCAGTCCTGGGGATGAATGGGACTTTGGTAGTTAATTTAGGGCAAGTAAATGTACATTGGCATCTGCTGCTGTGGGGTTCAAGTCAGCAATATGATCAGGTACCAAGGAAGTTTTATGATCAGAAGTGAAAATATTGTCAGTTTGAACTTGAATATACTGTCGGTGGTTCCTAGTGCTAGACATCGTAATCTTGGACCTGATTATGCAGGCTCGCTTTAAGGGCTGCAGAAGCAGTTCTCAATTTATTACATGCCTGTACTCTGAGTTTTTCCAAAGCTGTATTAAAAGGTTGAGAATGCTATTAGACGCTACAGTGCATACTCAGCTTGTGAGAAGCATGGAGGAGGTGGAAGCTATTAAAATTTGCCTGTGAACTGTGCACCGTTTTTAGTGACCAGTTCTTTCTCCAATAAATTTATATTAATCATTTTCAATAATCCAGAGGGACTGCTATAACGAAATATTACATGGTGTTTATCAATATTGTGCCATAGAAATTCTCAGCATATTCTTTCACCCAGCTTAATTGCAAAAACACATGAATTTTATCACTGTGCTTTGTCAGAATGTGTGCAGCCCACAGTGAATATGAAATAATGTTGCTAAATCATATTATTTCTTCCTAAGAGATATGAAAAAGAACAATGGCATGAATTTATACAGCATCTAATATAAATTAAATAAAGGGCCAGAATTTGAAGGGAGATAGGAGCAGAATTGGGCCATTTGGCCCATTGTGTCTGCTCCGCCATTCATTAAGACATGGACATTTTTTCCCTATCAATCCCATTCTCCTGCATTCTCCCTATAACCTTTGATGTCTTGACTAATCAAGAACCAATGAATATCCACTTTAAATATACCCAGTGGCTTGGCTTCCACAGCTGTCTGTGGAAATGATTTCCACAGGTTCATCGTCCTCTGGCTGAATAAATTCCTCCTCATCTCTGTTCTAAAAGAATGTCATTTTATTCTGAAGTGTTGCCTTCTGGTATTAGATTTTCCATGACTAGAAACATTCTCTCCAAGTCCACTCCATTTCAGCCAATCAATTAATGACATCCTTCCCCAGCTTTCCTCATCTTCCTGAACTCAAGCTGTACAGGACCAGAACCCTCAAACACTCCTCATATGTTTACCGTTTCATCCTCAGAATCATTCTCATAAAACTCTTCTAGACCCTCTCCAACACCAGCGCATACTTCCTTAGATATGAGGACCAGAGCCGCTTACAATACTCCAGATATGGTTTGACTCATTCTTTATAGAGCCTCAGCATTACATCCTTGCTTGTATATTCTAGTCTTGTTGAAATGAGTGTGAACGTTGCATTTGCCTTCATAACTACCAACTCAACCTGCAAGTTAACCATTAGGGAATCCTGCACTAGGACTCTCAAGTCCTTTTGAACCCATTTAGAAAATGTATTCCTTATTCCATCTACCAAAGTACATGACCATACACTTCCCTATGGTCTACTCCATCTGCCACTTCTTTGTCCATTAGCCCAACCAGTCCAGGTCCTTCTGCAGACTCATTGCATCCTCAACGCTACCTGACCCTCCACTTTAAAATCATTTTCAATATTGGCCATCAATTATGTCATCCAGATCATGAACATATAATGTGAAAATTAGTAGACCCAACACCAGTCTCTGCAGAACACCACCAGTCGCTGGTAGGCAACCAGAAAAGGCCCCCTTTATCCCCACTCTTTGTATTCTGCCAGGCAGATGTCAGATTTCTCAGTGGGACAGCATTTTGGAGATAGTGATCACAATTCTATCTCCTTTACCATAGCTTTAGAGAGGGATAGGAACAGACAAGTTAGAGAAATGTTTAACTGGAGTAAGAGGAAATATGAGACTATCAGGCAGGAACTTGGAAGCATAAATTGGGAACAGATGTTCTCAGGGAAATGTATGGAAGAAATGTTGAGGGGATATTTGTGTGGGGTTCTGCATAGATAAGTTCCAATGAGACAGGGAAAAGATGGTAGGGTACAGGAACCGTGGTGTACAAAGGATGCTGTAAATCTAGTCAAGAAGAAAAGAGAGCTTATGAAAGGTTCAAAAAACTAGGTAATGATAGAGATCTAGAAGATTATAAGGCTAGCAGGAAGGAGATAAGAATGCAAATAGGAGAGCCAGAAGGGGTCATGGAAGTCCTTGGCGGACAGGATTAAGGAAAACCCCAAGAGCAAGAGAATATGACGTGAGAGAATAAAACCAATCAAGCTTGACAGTAAAAAAGTGAATGGAACCAGAGAAGATAGCGGAGGTACTTCATGAATACTTTGCTTCAGTGTTCACTATGGAAAAGGATCTTGGCGATTGTAGGAATGACTTGCAGCAGACTAAAAGGCTTGAGCATGTAGATATTAAAAAAGAGGATGTGCTGGAGCTTTTGGAAAGCATCAAGTTGGATAAGTCACCAGGACCGGACGGGCTGTATTCCAGGCTACTTGGGAAGAGAGGGAGGAGATTGCTGAGCCTCTGGTAATGATCTTTGCATCATCAATGAGGACAAGAGAGGTTCCAGAGGTTTGGAGGTTTGTGGATGTTGTTCCCTTCTTCAAGAAAGGGAGTAGAGATAGCCCAGGAAATTATAGGCAAGTGAGCCTTACTTCAGTGGTTGGTAAGTTGATGGAGAAGATCTTGAAAGGCAGGATTTATGAACATTTGGAAAGGCATAATACGATTAGGAATAGTCAGCATGGATTTGTGAAAGGCAGGTTGTGCGTTACGAGCCTGATTGAATTTTTTGAGGATGTGACTAAACACATCGATGAAGGTAAAGCCGTAGATGGAGTGTATATGGATTTCAGCAAGGCATTTGATAAGGTACCCATGCAAGGCTTATTGAGAAAGTAAGGAGGCATGGGATCCAATGGGGACATTGCTTTGTGAATCCAGAGCTGGTTTGCCCACGGAAGGCAAAGAGTGGTTGTAAATGCATCATATTCTGCATGAAGGTCGGTGACCAGTTGTGTGCAATGTGGATCTATTCTGGGATCTGTACTCTTCGTGATTTTTATAAATGACCTGGATGAGGAAGTGGAGGGATGGGTTAGTAACTTTGCTGATGACACAAAGGTTGGGGGTGTTCTGGACAGTGTGGAGGGCTTTATAGGATCCTGGTCAGACCCCACTTGGAGTACTGTGCTCAATTCTGGTCGCCTCACTACAGGAAGGATGTGGAAACCATAGAAAGGGTGCAGAGGAGATTTACAAGGATATTGCCTGGATTGGGGAGCATACCTTATGAGAATAGATTGAGGGAACTCAGCCTTTTCTCCTTGAGCGACGGAGGATGAGAGGTAACCCGACAGAGGTGTACAAGGTAATGAGAGGCATTTATTGTGTGGATAGTCAGAGGCTTTTTCCCAGGGCTGAAATGGCTAGCACGAGAGGGAATAGTTTTAAGGTGCCTGGAAGTAGGTACAGATTTGATGTCAGGGGTAAGTTGTTTACACAGAGAGTGGTGAGTGCGTGAAATGGGCTGCTGGCAGCGGTGATGGAGGCAGAAATGATAGGGTCTTTTAAGAGACTCCTGGATGGGTACGTGGAGCTCAGAAAAATAGTGGGCTGTGGGTAAGCCTAGGTAGTTCTAAGGTAAGGACGTGTTCGGCGCAGCTTTGTGGGCCGATGGGCCTGTATTGTGCTGTAGGTTTTCTATGTTTCTATGTTTCTATTAACTATAGATGCTGTACATCACAGTAACAAAGTCTTACAGTCCAAGGTTGCAATGCCTAATCAAACGAATGTGCTCAATAAACGTACTAACCGATACGTCAATGGAATGGGGGTGGAAAGTAGAATACCTGGAGGAAATTCTCACAGTCATTGGGAGAGATTACAGTTTACAGACTGCATTCAAATTGAACCCAATGTCACGGGTGTTGTAATAGCATTAATGTGTATGAATTTCTAGATGTTAGAAAAGAGGCAGGGACATTAGGCGGTAGATGTGCATGAGGGTTTTATAATTTGGCAGAGACGATTCAGCTACAATTGTGATGCCGGTGACTTGCAAGCAAAACATTAGATTTCAGATAAAGAGCAACAGGCCAACAATGACTACAATAGCACAAATAACCTGATACTGGTAAACCTTCAACTTGACAGCAGAATGGCACAAACAAAGAGCTAGAAGGGTGCAAAACAGTGCAAGAAATGCTCCACTCTTATCACAGTTTTTATGTGGTCTAGGCAGACTGGAAGGCTATTCCTTTCCAAGGGTAGGTCAAGGACTAGAGGTCACCAGTGGAGAATATAGGGTGACTTGAGGGAAAATAATAAAACTACTCAGAAGACTTCCCTTGCTTCTTATTTCTTGCCTGTTCTTTTTTATTTGTGTAACAACTATGTAATTCTATGGACATTTTGGGTCTGCTTTTCTACATCCTTGGATTTAACTAAATAGTATTTCTCTGGAAAAGACATGCTTTATTGTTTTGGGCAGCTTCTGCTAGTTTCTCTGCATGTTTTCTTGGCTGATTAATTTGCTTTATACCCTTGGCAATTGAAAACTGTTTTCTTAATTTCCCATTCCCTCAATTACATACACACTAGGAAATCGAATGTAATGTGGAGCTTTTGTCTTCTGCCCAGGTATTCCTGCCAAGTATGGAAATCAGCAGTAGGAGTAATAATTTCAGGTGGGTTGGCAGCTTCAAGAACAATGTATTATAATTACATTTAACTCAAGTTTTTAAGGTAGTTATACCATTTTTTAAGATTATGGGTCAGATAGTATAGTTTCAAAAATGTGAAAAGAAAATTATTTTATTATTTTCTTCAGGCAGTTTTGGCTGGTTTACAGTTAAAATTACAGCCTTTACATTCACAGAAAAATATGGTAAAATAACTCTATACAATACAAATGAAAACTATATTGATATACCTATCTGATATCCTTATGCATTAAATGCCAAGTAAAGCAATCTCTCCTTTATCATAGGCATGTGGTAACATTCAATGAATATCACAGAAATGTCAAACTTTTCTGAATATTTGATTCTGAATGTATTTGTATGCAAGGGTGTATGTGGATAAAAGTCTTTAGTTTAATAATGAACATTTCAGCATTCAAGGCTTTCTTTTAAGTATGCTTTTTCTGGAGTGGGTGTCATAAAACGGTTTTGCCTGGTCCCTGAAGAGCAAAAATGGGGCAATTAAACAATTTCACATGGATTTTTTAATGACAGTTATGAAAATAAATGATTTCTTATTTAAATCTGTACTGAAATACAAATTCTTAGCCTTCATCTGCCCTTAGGATGACAGCATGAAACTTCAAGAGGATGGAAGAGAAACTATGATTGTTCAGAAGGGTAACTTACTTTACATAAGGCCATCACTCCTACTGGGATATAGGCAACGGACAGCAGTTCACCGGAGTCCTCTGTCAAAGGCCAGTCTTTAAAGTTATCCCAGATGTAGCTCATCTTCTCCTTCCTCTCACGAGATCTTTGCAGCTTCTGTTCAAAGTTCAAAGTATATTTATTGTCAAAGTACATACTGTATATATCACCGTATTAAACCCAGAGATTTGTTTTCATGTGGGCAATCATAGTAAGTACAAGAATCACGTTAGAATCAATGAAAGATCACAGCCAACAGTACAGATAACAAGTGTGCCAAAAGAAAACAAACTGTACAAATACAAAAAGAATGGGAGAAAAGAAATAATAACAATAATAAAATAAATAAGCAATAAATATTGAGAACATGAGATGAATAGTCCTTGAAAGTGAGCCACATCTCTCCTTCTCTACACAGTTTTTTGAAGGGACCATGCTCTCTGTGCCCCCATATTTGCTCATCCCTCCCCACTGATTCCCCTCCAGGTACATATCTCTACGCCTGCTGTTATTCCTCCTCCCTCGCCAACATTCAGGGTCCTAAAACAGCCTTTCCAGGTGAGGTAATCCTTCACTTGTGAATCCATTGGTGTCATTTAAAAGATAAGATAAAGATTAACTTCATTTGTCATATGAACATCCAAACATCAAAGCATACAGTGAAATGCATCATTTGCTACCGTGCCACTTGTTTTTGGCATCCAGAGATCCCAGTGTGGCCTCTTCTACATCAGTGAGCTCTGACGCAGATTGGGAGATTGATTGATCGAGCACTTTCACTCTGTCCACTGTAAGATCTCTCCGCGACTTGCCATTTTAATGTCACTTCTCATCTGTGCATGGCCTCCTGTAGCTGGTATGTTGAGATCAGAGGAACAGCACTTCATATTTCTCCTCGGTAGTCTCTAACTTGTTGGCATAAACAGTGATTTCTTCAACTTTTGATAACCCAGCCCCTTTGTTTTCCCTTATTCCACTAGCCTCAATACTCCTTCTGATTATTCAGTCAGAGGTCACTCACTGTTATGAGTAAGAATGGTTTTCATATGAGGTTTATTAGATCGAGCAGTGGAGTAACAAAGTATTTAACATTAAAAGGTCAAATAGCAACATATCAATGGTAAGGATTTCTAATTCATATCTCATAACAGACCATTTGTAGTGGTCTGTTATGAGATATGAATTAGATTTGCTTTGTTGTTTGTTTATACTTCCTATTTGTGTTGGGAAGGCAAAGTTGGGCATTAAATGCACTATTGATATCATTATGTTAGCAAGTTACTGTGGATAAAAATCAGCCTATCTAAAATGAATCACACTCAGAAATGCACAGTCCATTTTAACAATGTGTGAAATTGCAAAAGGAACAATGCAAACAAACACATTAATTGGGAGAAAGAGGCCATTTGGAAAACTCCTTTGACTTTTAGTCAGATTTCTGGTGAAACATCAGCTCCACATTTCCATCTATCCTCTAAAATTTTCCAATGAATCTATCTACTAACTTTAGCGTTCCTATTTAGAATCTATCTATGTTCTGTCTTAAAGATAGCTGTTGTATTTGCTTCCACCACTTCCTTGCCAACACATTCCAAGCGCCTATCATTCTCTGTGTGAGAAAACTTGCCACATAATCCTTTAATCTTTAATCTCTCCCTTTCTCATATTAAAGCTATGTCTCTGAACTCTCTCCAACATAAGGACATCCCTTCTAAGACAGGGGGCCCAAAACTGTACACAGTACTCCAAATGAGGTCTCACCAGTGCCCCATAGAGCCTCATCAACACCTCCTTACTCTTATACACTATTCCTCTTGAAATGAATGCCAACATAGCATTCGCTTTCCTTACTGCCGATCCAATCCGGTGGTTAAACTTTAGGGTATCCTGCACGAGGACCCCCAAGTCCCTTTGCACTTCCGATTTTTGAATTTTCTCCCCATATAAATAATAATCTGCCTGATTATTTCTTCTTCCAAAATGTACAACCGTATATTTCTCAACATTGTATCTCATCTGCCATTTCTTTGCCCACTCTCCTAAACTGATCAAATCTCTCTGCAACCTTTCTGTTTCTACAACACTTCCTGCTCCTCCACCTGTCTTGGTGTCATCCGCAAACTTAGCCACAAAACCATTTAATCCATAATCTAAATCATCGATATACATTGTAAAACGAAGCAGCCCCAACACCGACCCTTGCAGAACACCACTAGTAACTGGCAACCAATCAGAATAGGATCCCTTTATTCCCACCCTTTGCTTTCTGCCTATCAGCCAATGCTCCACTCATTCCAATATCTTTCCTGTAATTCCATGGGCTCTCATCCTATTAAGTGGCCTCTTATGCGGCACCTTATTGAAGGCCTTTTGAAAATCCAAATACACAACTTCCACAGCCTCTCCCTTATCAATCTTATTTGAGATTACCTCAAAAAATTCCAATAGGTTGGTGAGGCAGGATCTTCCCTTCATGAAACCATGCTGGCTTGGGCCCATCTTGTCATGCACCTCGAGGTATTTCATAACCTTGTCCTTGAGGATCGACTCCAATAACTTTCCAACTACTGATATCAGACTAATAGGTCTGTAATTTTCTTTTTGCTGCCTCCCTCCTTTCTTAAACAGCAGAACTACATTTGCGACCTTCCAGTCCTCCGGAACCATGCCAGAGTCTATTGATTCCTGGAAGATCATTTCCAATGCCTCCACAATCTCCAAAGCCACTTCCTTCAGAACCTGTGGGTGCACCTCATCCGGTCCAGGAGACTTTATCTATTCTTAGTCCATTTAGCCTCCCAAGCACTTTCTGTCTAGTAATCTTGACTGTACCTAATTCTTTTTTCCTGAGACCTCTGGCTTTCAGGTATGTTGCTAATGTCTTCCACTGTGAAGACTGATGCAAAATACTCATTTAGTTCCTCTGCCATCTCTTTGTTACCCATTATAATTTCTCCAACATCATTTTCAATCAGTCCTATATCTACCCGTGTCACTCTTTTACTCTTCATATATTTTAAAAAGAACTCTTAGTATCCTTTTTAATGTTAATTACCAACTTCCTTTCATAATTTATCTTTTCTTTCCTAATGACTTTCTTAGTTTCCTGCTATAAAAGTTTTTAAAAGTCGTCCAGTCCTCAGTTTTCCCACTAATTTTTGCTTCCTTGTACGCCATCTCTTTTGCTTTTATTTTAGCCTTAACCTCTCTTGTTAGCCACATTTGTGCTATTTTTCCATTTATGATTTTCTTTTTTCTTGGAATATAATTTTTTCTGCACTTTCCTTATTTCTTATAGGAATTTCATCCAATCCTTCTCTACTGTCCCCCCATCTAGCTTACTTTTCCAATCTACTTGGGCCATTTCCTCTCTCATACCACTGTAATTTCCTTTGTTCCACTGAAATATCGATACACCTGATACCAGCTTCTCCTTTTCAAATTTGAAACTGAACTCAATCATACTATGATCACTACTTCTAAGGGGTTCCATTACCTCCAGCTCCCTAATCGCCTCAGGTTCATTACACAGCACCCAATCCAAAACAGCCGATCCCCTGGTGGGCTTATGGACAAGCTGCTCCAAAAAAGCCTTCCCATAGGCATTCTACAAACTCCCTCTCCTGAGATCCATTACCTTCCTGACTTTCCCAATCCACTTTCATATTAAGAGGGAGGGAGGGAGGGAGGGAGGGGGAGGGAGAATGTTGGCACAGACCATGAGAGGCCTGCATCGGGCATTGTCATGCCTTACAAGGCGCAGATTGGAAGTAAAATCCCCCATACTTATGTTGACATTTTCCTTCTGACACGCTTTTGCTATTTCCAGCTGTAACTTGTAGTCCACATCCCAGTAGCTGTTTGGAGGCCTGTATATAACTGCTATTAGTGTATTTTTACCCTTGCCATTTCTTAACTCGATCCATAAGGATTCTATCTCTTCTGATCTCATGTCCCTTCTTTCTAGTGATTTGATATCGTTGCTTACCTTCAGGGCCACACCATCCCCTTTACCTACCTTCCTATCTTTCCTATACACTGTGCATCCTTGGACACTCAGCTCCCAATCACATCCATCATTTAGCCATGACTTGGTGATAGCCACAATGTCAGATCTTTTAACCTGTAGCTGTACAACAAGGTCATCCATTTTATGTCTAATGCTGCGTGCATTTAAGTACAGTCCATTTAGATCAGTATCTGTTACCAATTTTGCTATATTTCTATTGCACAGCAAATTATCCTGTCTATTCACCTGCCTATTCTTCTTGCCATCTTTGCTGCACAGTATCTTTGACTTATTTCTATTTTCCTCTTGCTTGACCCTAACACCCTGGTTTTCTTCCCCCTGCCAACTTAGTTTAAACCATCCCTAACAGCTACATTAAACAATCCCGCCAGGATATTAGAACCCTTTGAGTTCAGGAGTAACCCATCGTTTTTGTATAATCATACCTCTCCCAAAATAGATCCCAATGATCCAAGAATTTGAAGCCCTGCCCTCTGCACCAATTACTTAGCCACACATTAATCTGCTTAATTCTGCTATTCTTACCTTCATTAGCGTGTGGCTCAGGCAGTAATCCTGAGATTATTATTCTGGACGTCCGGCTTTTCAATTTTCTTCCTAGCTCCCAGTAATCTTCCTTCAGGACCTCCTCTCTTTTTCTGTCTATGTCATTGGTCCCAACATGTACCAAGACTTCTGGCTGCTTGCCCTCTCTCCTCAGAATACTCTGGACCCAATCTGAGACATCCCATACCCTGGCACCAGGGAGGCAACGCACCATCCAGGTATCTTTGTCCGGCTCGCAGAATCTCTTATCTGTTCCCCTCACTATGGAATCCCCTATAACTACTGCATTTCTCCTTGCTCTCTTGATCATGGCACTGGGCAGAGTGCCAGAGTCCCGTTCACTGTGGTCTTCCTCTGTCAGGTCAATCTCTCCAACAGTACCTAAAACGATACATCGATTTCTGAGGTGACTGTCACAGAGGTGCTGGCCACTATCTCTCTATAGGTATTATCAATCACCTCCTCACTTTCCCTAATTAGCTGAAAGTCATCAAGTTGCAGCTCCAAATCCCTAGATCCCTAATGTGTAAAGTCCTTCCAACCACTGAGTACATCTACATGAAATGTTGTCGTAGGAAAGCAGCATCCATCATCAGAGATCCTCACCACCCAGGCCATGCTCTCTTCTTGCTGCCGCCAGTAGGTAGAAGGTACAAGAGCCTCAAGACTCGCATTACCAGAATCAAGAACAATTTCTACCCCTCAATCATTAGGCTCTTAAACAAAAGGAGATAACTACACTCACTTGCCCACCCATTGAGATGTTCCCACAACATAAGGATTTTATCTTGTTATTTCATATTTTCATTATTAATTGCTATTTATTTATATTTGCATTTGCACAGTTTTTTCTTCTGCATTCTACTTGATTTTTCATTGATCCTGTTATAGTTACTGTTCTATAGATTTGCTGAGTATGCCCACAGGAAAATGAATCCCAGGGTTGTCTGTGGTGACATAGATGTACTCTGATAACAGCATTCACTTTGAACTTAAAACTTTGAGTACTCATAGATTCATAGTTACACAAAACGGAAACTGGCCCTTCAATTCATGCAAACATTGATGCCTATCTAATCTACGTTTGTAATTCCATTTGCATGCATTTGGACCAGATGCTTTTAAAAGGTTCATCTCCATTCTCTTTCCAAATATCTTTTAAGCATTGTATTTGTAGCTGCCTGCACTATGTACGCTCACAACTTGTTCCATATACCCATAATACCTTTGTGAGAAAAACTTGCACCTCAGGTCCCCTTTAAATCTTTCCCATCTAATCTTAAATCTCTGCCTTCTAGTTTTAGACTACACTACACTGGGAAATGAACTCTAACTATATCCAAACTTATGCCCTTATAATTTTGTAAACCTCTATAAAGTAACTTCTCAACCTCCTTTGCTCCAAGGAAAACAATTCTAACAGATCTAATCTCTGCTTGTGACTCAAGCCCACTCAGTCTTGGCAACATACCTGATGTAGTTTTACCATTGGCAAATAGAACTTGCATAACCTACCTCATTTTGTACACTGTGCTCCTTACAATAAACTATAATATGCCGTTAGCTTTTCTCATTATTTGATGTATGTGCATGCTGGAATATTGCAAACTGTGCACTAGGACATCCACATCCATCAGCACCTCAAAGCTCTGCAGTTTACAAAAAAACTGTTTTTTTTAAATTTTTCCTTCAAAACTGATGATGTCTCATCTTCCGATTTTATTCCATTTGTCAGACCTTCACCCTTCATTTTAATAATTGCTACCACATTAAAACAATCATAAAATTCATTTTCTGCCTGAGTTGGATCCGATTTCATTTCACAGCGGCTTTCATGACCTCAATGAGCCCCAAAGCACTTCACAGCCATTGAATTGTGTTTGATGTGTGGTTGTGGTTGTATTGTAGAAAACCGCAAGAACCAACTTATGCTAAGCAGGTTTCTATAAATATCAAATAAGAAAATGAATGGATTCTCTTTCAGGTGCTTGAATTTTCAATATTTGCAGAACTACTGTAATACTTTATGTATGCTTTTTACCCTAACTGAAAAGACAGCCAGGGTCTCGTAACCCATCTCATCATGTAAATATTGCATCTCTCCCTCAAATGCAAGTCTAGCGTGTGTCCTCAGTCACTATAGTGTGGATAAATATAGATATTTTAGTGAAGAACTACAATATTAAACCAAGACTGACACCTTCTGGCAGTGGAAACACACACAAGGTGCTGGAGGAACTCAGCATGCCAGGCAAGTGAATAAACAGCCAATGTTTTGGGCCGAGACCCTTCATTGGATCTGGAAAGGAAGGAGAAGATGCCAGAATAAGAAGGTGGAGGGAGGGAAAAGAGGACAAGCTAGAAGGTGATAGGTGAAGCCAGGTGGGTGAGGGAGGGGGATGAAGTAAGAAACTGCAAGATAAAAGGTGGAAATGGTAAAGGGCTGTATATGAAGGAATCTGATAGGAGAGGAGAGTGGACCATGGGAGAAAGGGAAGGAGGAAGGACACTGTGGGTGTGGGTGGGGGAGGTTGATAGGTAAAGAGAAGAGATCAGAGGTCAGAGTGGGGAATTGAAGAAGAAGAAAGGAGAAGGGAAATATTACCAGAATTTAGAAAAACCAACGTTCATGCCATCAGATTGGAGGTTACCTCAATGGAATATGATGTGTTGCTCCTCCAACTTGAGGGTGACCTCATCATGGCAGAAGAGGAGGCCATGGACTGATATGTCAGAACTGAAATTGGAATGGGAATGGGAATAGGAATTAAAGTGGTTGGCCACCAGGAAATTCTTCATTTTATGGACCTATTATGCTTGAGCTGCTTAAAGACAAAGGCAACAAATTGGATAGCATATGGCTGGTTATTCAAGTGACAATTTGATTCCAATTTGACACACATACCTTGAGTGCATATTAAAAAATTAGAATGTCTGACAACTTGGCAGCAAGGTACACAGAGGTATAAAGAACGAGACAACTGGGAGGCCAATACTCATGCACTTAGGTTTGCTGCTAGCATCTTCAGATCCATTAAGAATCATGAATGTCTGCATTAAGAATCATCAATACCTGTACATTTTGTAGGTTTGTGAATGGTTGCTTCAAATGAAAATTGGTTGTATAAATTGCTGAAGACTATTACACGTAGAAGATAGAACTGTACAACACAGAAGCAGGCTCTTCTCTACTGGCCATGATGCCAATTCAAAATGCCTTCATATGGTCTCTATCCATCCATTCTCAGCCTTTTCATGCGTCCTTCAAAATGCTTCTTAAATATTGCTATGGTATCTGCTTCTACCACCTCCCCTGCCACCTCAATATATGCAACTACCATCTTATATGTGAAAGAAACTTGCCTTTTAAACTTCCTTTAAGCTTTCATTGTCTCATCTTAACTTATGCTCTCTAGTATCTGACATTTCACCCTGGAGATAAAGCAAACCCTGGCTCTCTACCCTGTCTATGTTTCTCACAATTTTATATAGTATTGTCAATCTTCAAAGTTCATCTCATCCCTCAGCCTCCAGTGCTCCAGAGGAAGTGCAGGTTTGTCTAACCTGCCTTAAGAATAGCCACAAATACAGGCAACATCTTGGTGAACCTCTTCTGAATACTTGCCAAAGCATCCACATATTTCATGTGGAAACCTGAACTGCACACAATCCTTCAAGTATGGCCTAACCTAAGTTTTATACATCTGCAATGTGACTTACAAACTTTTATGCTCCTACATACCTTCATTGACTGAAGTTTCAACAGTCACAAGGGAGCTCTTAACGCATCTTACTTGTGTGTAGAGCACTTCCAGTTTCATATTAGAGGGTGAGAGAGAGAGTATGCAAAGGAGGATGAAATGGTAGAGAAGTGGGAAGAGGAGGAACCAGGTGTAGGGCTTTCTGCAGGAGAACCTGTTCTGAAAGAATCTGTAGTGGTCCTTCACTAAAGTGAGAAGGGAACAATTCTTGAGTAGATGTTGTTTCACCAAGCAGATCCTAATGGAGATCTGACCTATTCTGGCAAATGTGATTAGCTTAGGTGAGCATCTTGGCTGCATTGGACAAGTTAGGCTGAAGTGTCTGTATCATCAATGACTCTATTGACTCTTAACTCTATTGACATTATGACACCGCTGCAATGCCACTGAGAGCCGTTGCATAGACATGTCAGTGTTTTTTGCTCTTCCTGGTTGGTTCTGGCTGTGTAAATCAAGGTGTAAAAACTACCAAATAAAGAAATAATAGATTTGTAAAATAGGAGGTCAATGAGAGTTTTTTTTAGCGTGTCACACCAGACTGTCAGCCATTCTTGTCTGGCACGTGGTGTCTGAATTGGTTTCCTTTTGGATTAACCGGGTCATGATATGTACGTTCCTGACTCGACCCTTTTTTTTTAACGAGGCCGAGTGGCTAGCTCAACGCCAAACCCGGTACGGATGGAAAGCATGCTCGGGGGGTGGCCCGACTTGGATCTGAACTTGGGAGCCTTCACTGCGGAGTCCGTCGTTGATGCCATTGCGCCACCAGCCGGTCAAAATGAGAGCTAAATCGGTAACAGAGCGAAATATACAAAATAACAACACACAAAGGCAGCTAATTAGTTAAAATAGTTTATAACCTTTCAGGAAGTGTGAGTCTGGCACAATGCAAACTATAAACTTTGATCTTGCTGCCCTATGTGGATGAATGAGATAGTAGTTCAAAATCAAAACAGTTTTCAATAGATTTTGGCTCCGAGCATTACTTTAATTCCTAATTGTTGCAACTACATTAAAGATTTCTTAATTATTTCCACTCATGCACCACCATATCATCTTTACAGTATTGTTGATTGGTTGAGTTTTCTTTATTATCACAGGTATAGTGCCATTCAGAACTGGCATACTATTAAGTGTTCAGAAGGCAATCTTCAAAGAAACAGTAAGCCAGGATATGCAGGATTTCCAAATACAATATTATGATTACAACGCTAAGCTGCAATAAGTTTCCATTCTGAAAACATCCCTAAGGAACATACTTATGCATCATGAATTTATATGTTTGCTTTGTTTTCATTACAATGATTTTCATCTTTGCTCCCAATGGCTTTACCTTATTGGTGGAGTGATGTGGAACAGTGAGAATAAACACCAAATCACTAATAAAGAAACAAATCCTGAATACCATTCAAAACCTTTTATATGAGATACATCTGCTGATGTCAAAATTAAAAAACAAGGATATGATGAAAAACAAATATATCATCTCCAATAAATATATAGCCCTGAGTTTACATTAATGTTGACAAATGTGACCACAGATTTATTAATATAAGTATGGGTATATATTATAATTTGTGATAGGATACACTATTGGTGACTCAAGCAGTTGTATAAATATTGTTATGATAATGAGGAAACAGCTGCAGAATCCAGTGGCCTCACCAAACCTCTTTTTCTCTTTATGAATTTCCAATTTTCATTCCTGAGCTAATTTTCGATCCTGATAGTTTATTGGGCATTAAATCAATGTGCCAGAATTTTGTTCAATCACAAGAATGTCAGAAATGTATTGGATGTCTCAGAAGATTCAAGTTAGCTATGCCAATATGCCAAAATTAGAGCTAGTTCATTTTCAAAGGGAGGTTAGAAATATTTTTCATTCAAGGAATAGTACAAATCTGAAATTCTCTGCCTAAGGAACCTCCGAGCATCAATGCAACTGAGCACTTTGAAGTTCACAACAAGACCAATTTATTCAAGCAATGTGTAACCAGGTGACTGTTGAATATCATTTTTTTTATTGCTAAAGTGCACTTATGTATTCATCTCGGTAATGCTAAAATAGCTGCCTGTGCCTTTAAGAGAAAATGGTGATGTCATTTTTCGTGGCTGGAGTAGAACGAAGAGTTGCCATGTTCTAGAAAGGACGACATACAAATAATTTTCCCAGGTTTGATGAGAAAAGATTTTCGCAAGCAAATTGATCAGCGCTGGATAGCACAATTGTGAAGTTCCTTAATTGACCTACTAGGTTGTTGTGAGTTGGGCAATTCGGGGGAACCTCACAGACTCAGATAGTGTACAGCCATCCTGTGACCATGTACTGCAAAGTGCCATAGGAACACGTCCAGTTGTTGAGCTTTAGATATCAGGTGTCTCTGTCCGTTGTTTGTTAGACACAGGTAGTCCAGTGAGCACCATGACTGAGCAGCTCTTTCGAGAACACTTGAATGGAGAGGATGAGGATATGTTGTCCACTGCTGGCTGGCTTAGGTTAACAGATGCAAACGGTCTTGATATTCCTTTCTTTGGGTATCTGGAGCTAGAGGTTCAAGTGATGGGTATGAAGATTCCCAATTGTGGCTTTCTAGTGGTCAGAGATCCTGTTAGCAAGGAGCAACCCGTCCCATGCATTGTAGGCATGAACATCATAAGCCAATGTAGACAACTTGTCTATGCCGAATTTGACACGACCCTAGAAGGAAAGTTGGATTCTGATTGGAGAGATGTTTTCCAGAAGGTGGAGATGCGCACTACTGAAAAGAAAGCCGCAGAAGGCGAGTATCGGAAAAGATACTGAGCACATACCTGCTGAATCATTGTGTCTAGGAAGGCCCCTGGAGATGCCGGTACTGAACATAAGATGTTACTTGAGCCATTCAATACCCCTCTACCTGGTGATCTTGTAGCTATTTCCATGCTTGTTGACTGTCATTGTTGTATAGTGCCAGTACAGGTTTTAAACCCCTCTCGAGAGGATGTATGGTTCTCACCTAGGACCTGGCTGGGTATACTATCAAAGGTAGATAGTGACCAGAAAGGTGCTGGAAGATTTCAGCGGATCTCAGCTGGCATTGAACAGGTGACTATTGGTGTAAAGGAGGAGGGTAATAACCCCAAGTTAAAGTCAATTCTAGAGAAACTCGACTTTGGGGGTAGTGAAGAACAACAAGCTCAGCTAAGAGCTTTACTGACTAAGTACCTGGATATCTTTGCAGTCAGAAATGTAGACCTTGGATACATTGACAAGGTCAAGCATGAAATCTATGTAATTGATGATGAGCCCATTTCACAGCCATACCGTCGCATTCTACCAAATCGGTACAGTGAAGTGATAGAGCACATCTCAAAGTTATTGAAGAAGGATGCGATTCAGGAGAGCAATAGGGCGTATGCCTCACCTGCAGTGTTGGAAAGGAAGGCTGACGGCAGCATAAGACTGCGTGTAGATTGTCAGAGACTGAACCTAAAGACTAAAAAGGATGCGTTCCTGCTTCCGCGTACTGATGAGAGTTTTGATGCTCTGCGGGGAGTGCAGTTTTTCTCAACAATAGACCTTGCAAGTGGTTATCACCAAATGGTAGTAGAGGAGCGTAATAGGCATAAGACTGCTTTTTCCACCCCATTTGGTCTATATGAATATCTTTGCATGCTGTTTGGGGTCTGCAATGGGCCAGCGACTTTTCAAAGACTTATGCAGGCAACCATGAATGATTTAGTCTTCCAAATTATGCTGGTGTATCTGGATGATATTCAGGTGTATTCGCAGGCTTTCCAAGAACACCTGGAGAGGCTTGACACTGTGCTTCAGCATCTTACGGAGACAGGTCTGAAGGTGAAATTGGAAAAATGTCATTTTCTGAGGTCAGAGGTTAAGTTCTTAGGACACGAGATATCAGCCAAGGGGATAGGCACAGATACCGAGAAGGTCTCAGCTGTTCAGCAATGGCCTGGACCAACTACAGTCAAAGAATTAAGATTATTTCTGTCACAATGATGATTCAGCAGCACAGTAGATATGGCAATTATGTTTGTGAATATGCACATGTCATCTAATCATTATTTCATTGTGATAGTATTTAATTCCATACTTGTCATCATAGTGTTTGTCGGGACTTGGACAGGGCACAGCAACACTTTGTTGTCTCTTTGCATTCAGCCTTGCCTGAGAAATTGGAATGTTGAATCAACTGACTCTGAAGACCAGCAGTATTTGTTTAATATTTTGATGTTCTTTTCAGTCACAGTGTAGGCTTTGTTTTCCATTTGAGAGTTTTAGCTAATTGCTCTGTTTGGCCAAGCATTTATTGTTTTCTTTTCCCTTTAACACTGTTCATATTAAAGTCTGTGAACTATCGACCCGGTTTAATTTCTCTCACTCCGCACTTGGGCCAAATCCGAACCTGGTGACAATTTCTTGGCTTTTGTAGCTATTATAGACGGTTCGTTCGGGGATTCTCAAAGATTGCAGGTCCATTGCATGATGTAGTGAATTTGTGTCTTGGTGCAGGGAGTCCTAGTAAAGCAAACCAGCTGTTAAATCAGACTTGGATGGATGAATGTCAAACTGCCTTTGACTTACTCGAAGACAAACTGATCAGTTCACTTATACTCGGCTTTGCAGATTTCACACAGCCTTTCATAGTAGAGACCGATGCAAGCAGTCACGGACTAGGAGCTGTTTTATGCCAACAAGAGGGAGAGACAAACAGCATATGCAAGCCGATGATTTAGAAATGCTGGAAAGAATGATGGGAATTATAGCAGCATGAAATTAGAGCTGCTTGCACTTAAGTGGGCTATAGTGGAGAGGTTTCATGGTTACTTATTGGGTTCCAAATTCACCGAAATAACTGATTATCCCACATATCCCATTTGAAAACTGCCAAGTTGGGAGCAATTGAGCTGAGATGGATCTCACAGCTGTCAGTGTTTGACTTTGATGTTTGGTATCGTCCCGGTCGGGGCAATACCGTGGCTGATGCTCTCTCTAGGCAGCCGTTTGCAGGGGAACCTGAGCCTATCTCAGAGGATGACAGGTCTGTGGTGATCTGTGGTCTGATCATTCGTGGCACTGCTCTTGACCCGACACTGGTTACAGCTGGTCTTAAAAGCAGTAAAGTTAAGCAAATTTGATACTAGTGATGTAAGTGATACAAGCAAACTCCCCAACCTTCTCGAGTTATTCTACTGGGGACTTGCACACTTTTCAGGAGCAAGACCTTGTGTTAAGTGTCCTCAGAAACTTATGGGATAGGGAAAAAAAAGCTAAATGGCAAGGATTGTAGAGCTCTGTCTAAACTGGTTTAGTCTCTGTTAAAGCATTGGGACAGTATCAGGGAGCATAAGGGGTTACTGTATTGTGCAGTGGAGGATGAGAAATGTGGGGAGTGTTATCAGCTTCTGCTATCTACCAGCTTGAGGAATAAAGTGTTAGGGTATGTATATGACTCTATGGACCATCAAAGCATAGAGTGTACTCTGCACTTGTTGAGAAGAAGATGTTTTTGGGTGGGCATACACGAGGATGTGGTACAGTGGATCAAATATTGTCCGCATTGTGTTTTAACTAAAATGCCACACCCTAAGATCTGTCCCCCCCATGAAATCATTTCTTGCTTCTAAGCTACTCGAAGTTGTCGCTGTGGATTTCACTTTGCTTGAGCCAGCTGATGGGTGTGAGAATGTCTTTGTAGTCACAGACGTTTTTACAAAATTCACCCAAGCATTCCCAACTCGGGATCAAAAGGCGGATACCAAAGGCGGTACTCTTAAGGGAATGTTTTATGAAGTATGGTGTTCCTGAGAGGTTGCATTCTGACCAGGGCCGTAACTTCGAGATGAGGTCATAACTGAGCTTTGCAAACTGTACAGGGTAAGGAAAAGTCATACTACACTCCATCATCCTACTGGCAACGCTCAGTGTGAGCATTTCAACAGGACGATACATGATTTGTTGCATACATTGCCTCCAGAAAAGAAATGCAGGTAACCAGAGCATTTAACCAAGTTCATGCTTGCGTATAATGTGATGCCTCACGCAACCACCTTCATTCCTGAAGCACCTTCAATAACTCCAAAAGACTGAGGTTTGGTAAAATACTGAAAGGCTTTTATTCGCTGTACAATACGACCTCCACAGTGAGTGTCTGCCCCTGGACTGAGGGGGAGGGGCCACAGGGGCGTGTCCAAACAGTTAACCCAGTTACAATATATATACATGGTTTACCACATTCACCCCTCCCTTTTTTAAAAAGAGTCCGCGGGGTGAAGTGACTGACAATATTTAAAACAAGTATATTTACAGGTCAAGTCTATCAGGCGGTCGAGTCCGTCACTGTGATCTACGTAGCACTGGTGGTGATTGCATCGGCGATGGTGGTTGTGCTGGCTCCGGCCTGACTTGAGGTGTCAGCACGTTAGGCATCAGTAATCCCTCGTGCGTGTGCGTCGCGCCCGGTATAGGAGTGTCGTGTGGTGTCTGTGTAGCGCTTGGATTGCGCAGTGTCCCGTGGGTACATATATCATTGGACACAGGGGTTAATAGTCACCACGGAGTGTTCAGGGTAGGGGCCTGGTGCTCCTGCGGGCGCCAGGTCGCGGATGGAGACCGTGTCCTCCCACCCATCAGGTAAAACCACATAAGCATACTGGGGGTTCGCATGAAGTAAGTGAAACCTCTCGACCATCAGGGAGTAATTATTGCTCCTCGTATGTTTCTGGAGCAGCACTGGCCCCAGGGACGTCAGCCAAGTTGGTAGGGTGGTCCCAGTGGTCGACTTTCTGGGAAATGAAAAGAGCCACTCATGAGGGGTGGCATTGGTGGACGTGCATAACAGAGAGCGGATGGAGTAGAGTGCCTCGGGAAGGACCTCCTGCCAGCGAGAGACTGGCAGTCCCTTTGACCTGAAGGCTAAGAGTGTGGCTTTCTACACCGTGCCATTCTCCTTCTCCGCCTGTCCATTCCCCCGGGGATTATAGCTCGTAGTCCTACTAGTAGCAATCCCCCTAGCCAGTAGGTATTGGCGCAGCTCGTCACTCATAAACGAGGACCCTCTGTCACTGTGGATATAGCATGGGTATCCGAACAGAATGAAGAGCTTGTGCAGGGCTTTTATAACTGATGTGGTAGTGGTGTCGGAGCAGGGGATGGCGAAGGGGAACCGCGAATACTCGTCGATAATGTTAAGAAAGTACACATTGCAGTCGGTGGAGGGAAGGGGGCCCTTAAAGTCAACACTCAGTCGCTCAAAGGGGCGGGTGGCCTTGATGAGTGGTGCCTTTTCGGGACGGTAGAAGTGCGGTTTGCACTCTGCGCGGACTTGGCAGTCCCTGGTCATCATCCTGATCTGCTCAAGGGAGTAAGGCAGGTTCCGGGCTTTCACGAAATGGAAAAGCCGGGTGATCCCCGGGTGGCAAAGATCTACATGTAGGGTGTATAGCCAGTCGATCTGCGCACTGGCGCAGGTTCCCCGGGATAGGGCATCGGAGGGCTCGTTGAGCTTCCCAGGCCTGTACATAATGTCATAGTTGTAGGTGGAGAGTTCGATTCTCCACCTCAGAATTTTATCATTTTTGATTTTGTCCCGCTGTTGGTTATTAAACATGAATGTGACTGAGCGCTGATCAGTTAGCAGGGTGAACCTTTTGCCTCCAGTGCCTAATAGCTCCTGCTATGGCCTGGGCCTCTTTCTCCACCGCAGAATGCTGAATTTCAGGGCCTTGAAGGGTACGGGAGAAGAACGCCACTGGTCTTCCCGCCTAGTTGAGGGTAGCAGCCAGTGCAAAGTCGGAGGCGTCACTCTCCACTTGGAAGGGAACGGCCTCATCCACCGCATGCATTGCTGCTTTGGCAATGTCCCCTTTTATGCGGCTGAAGGCCGCGCGGGCCTCGGCTGAGAGGGGGAATGTGGTGGACTTGACCAGGGAGCGGGCCTTGTCTGCGTAGTTAGAGACCCATTGGGCGTAATATGAAAAGAAGCCCAGGCACCTTTTGAGGGCTCTGAGGGTATTGGGAAGAGGGAGTTCCAACAGGGGGCGCATATGGTTGGGGTCAGGGCCAATGACTCCATTCTCCATGACACATCCAAGGATAGCAAGTCGGGTGGTCCCGAATACACACTTGTCCTTGTTATAGGTGAGGTTGAAAGCTTTGGCCGTTTGGAGAAATTTTTGGAGGTTGTTGTTGTGATCCTGCCAGTCGTGACCGCAGATGGTGATGTTATCCAGATAGGGGAAGGTGGCCTTCAGTTGGCACTGGTCCACCATCCGGTCCATCGCCCTCTGGAAGACAGATACACCATTCGTGACACCGGAGGGAACGCACAGGAATTGATAAAGCCTGCCATCCGCCTCGAAGGCGGTGTAAGGGCAGTCCTCCCGGCAGATGGGGAGCTAATGGTAAGCGAATTTTAGGTCTATGGTCGAGTACACCTTGTACTGTGCTATCTGATTGACCATATCCGCGACGCGGGGTAGAGGGTACGTGTCGAGCTGCGTGAACCTATTGATGGTCTGGCTATAGTCCACGACCATCTTATTCTTCTCCCCGTTCCGAACAACGACCACCTGCGCCCTCCAAGGACTTGTGCTTGCCTCAGTGACCCCCTCCCTGAGCAGCCACTGCACCTCCGACTTAATGAAAGCTCTGTCCCCCACGCTGTACCTTCTGCTTTTAGTTGCCACAGGTTTACAGTCAGGGGTCAGGTTGGCGAACAGCAGTGGGAGAGGGATCTTGAGGGTGGAGAGGCCGCAAGTGGCGTCGGTAGTGTGGCAGTTGGCATGGTGTTGGGTGGGATGTGCGGGTCGGTGTGTGTGTGTGGTCAGTAGCGGGGTATGTGACATATCCCCGCAAAACTGGGGATTTATGACAGTAATTAGTGGGAGGGGCCCATCATACTTCATTGTCACGCTTTTCAGGTGGCTGTGAAAGTCGAGCCCCAATAGCACAGGGGCACACAGTTGAGGCATAACCAGTAACGTAAAGTCTCGATATTCTGTGCCCTGCACCACTAGTGTCGCGCCATGTATATATGTTGTAACTGGGTTAACTGTCTGGACATGCCCCTCTGCTGACTGCCCCTGTGGCTCCTCCCACAGAGTCCTGTATAAAGGTGTTTCGCCTTGCCCCTCCCCCTCAGTTCGGGGGCAGACACTCACCGTGGAGGTTGTATTGTACAGCGAATAAAAGGGTTTCAGTATTTTACCAAACCTCAGTCTTTTGGAGTTATTGAAGGTGCTTCAGTTTTATTCGCTGTACAATACGACCTCCACGGTGAGTGTCTGCCCCCGGACTGAGGGGGAGGGGCAAGGCGAAACACCTTTATACAGGACTCTGTGGGAGGAACCACAGGGTCAGTCAGCAGAGGGGCATGTCCAGACAGTTAACCCAGTTACAACATATATACATGATTTACCACAGTTCCCCTTATTACCTTCTGTCTGGTGTTGATCCCCACCTGCCGGTGGATGCTCTGCTGGGGTGAGAACAGTCTGTAGACAGGAAATATGACTGGTTAGCCATACACCAGAAACGACTGAGTGATGCTCATACCAGAGCAAAAGAATACTCTGCACAGAAGGCTGCAGAATGTGCTGCCTTAAAGGAGGATAAAATTTATTGTCCCAAGATTGATGTAAATGCGCTAGCTTACCTCCGGAACAGACCATTAGGTCGTAATAAGTTCCAAAATGCTTGGAAATCAACTGTCTGCAGGGTGGCAGAGGTGCTAGATAGCACATAAGCTGTGGAACCATTGGTGGAAGGCCTATCAAGAGGGTAAACAGGGTAGACATCAGGCCCTGTGAGAACATTACCAGCCCAGTTCCTCAGCGGAGACTGCAAACTCCTACAATTCAGGATAGTCCTTCCCTGGAACATGAATCAGGTTCTGAGGGTTCAGAGAATGGTGTGATATTGGAAGAAGATGTGTCAGAACAGGGTGTACATAAACTCGACTCTAGCCTTGGCAGCAAAACTTCTGGAACTGAGACCATAGTACCTGTGACAGCTGATACAGGGTTAGATGTTGGTAGTCCTTCTGTTGCAGGAGTAAAAGAGTAAATGCTGGACAGCACTCTAACCCACATCATGAACCAAGGTCAGTTTTAGATGTGGGCTCCATAAGTCCTGTAGCAGTGTCACAGATACTGGCTAGTCTAAGTTCAGTTCTGTTCAGAGAAACAGTTAAAGAGGTTAAAAGTACTTTTGCAGTGAGCAAGTAATCAAGGACGCTTACTGGTATGCAGGGGAGAATGTAACCAGGTGACTGTTGAATATAATTTTTTTATTGTTAAAGTGCATTTATGTATTCACCTTGGTAATGCTAAAATAGCTGCCTGTGTCTTTAACAGAAAAGGGCAATATCATTTTGCATGTGTGGAGCAGAATGAAGATTTACCATGTTCTAGAAAGGACGATGTTCGAATGCTTTTCCCAGGTTTGGTGAGGAAAGATTTTCACGAGTGAGTTAATCAGCGCTGGAATAGCGTGACTGCGAAGTTCCTTAGTTGACCTACTAGCGTGAGCGAAGAGAACTCATTTCAAAGTCTAGCCTATATGTGTTTGGAAGTGAAGCGCACGTGTGCCAAATGTGAGTATATCTCTTAGTTGAGATGAGATGCATTCATTCATATTTTCAATGTTGTGTATAAGGTACAGGGTTGATGGGATCCTAATGTTGTCTGTATTTTTTTTAGAATTGCCACTACCATATTGGTTTCGTATATTTTGTCTTAGTTATTTTCATACTGCATACGTAACAAGGGTATGGTCCGAAGTTAAACTGAAATTGTAATAGCGGGAGCTTTTTTTAAAAATTTGCTGTTGTTTTTATTTTGATACCTTCTTTCTGCAATAAAACATCCAATACAGATCAAGGAATTTAAGATTCAAAAAAGTATTTGTTGTCCTGTGTGTGTATTTTTTCCTGAGCTACATATGTACAGCCAAAGCAAGTAAATAGAGTGTAGTTACAGGTCAAATACGGTCTAATTGAATCTCAAAAGAGTTTTGCAGGAATGAAAGTGTTTCTCCTGTTCCAATGATCCTTGTGTCAGTTGTATATTTGATTTGATAAAAATTGAAAAATATTTTAGGAAGTACAGCTGATTTTCCTGGTCCTTTTGTGCCAACAATACAATGGGCTAGAAACAGAGTGAGCAAACACATGCTTCTAGATTGTTCCAAATGCAATGGTTAATCCCTGGCCATTGATTCCATGGAAAGGGATTGGGAATATAATCCTGTGAAAATGGACTGTGACAATGAATATTCCTAACTTGCCTTATATTCCACTCTGTGAAGGTCTCAATAATTAGAAATTGAGCATAATGTGCATATATTATGACACTTGCAAGCATTAAATTACAGTTGGGTGGGTGGCCAATTAACCACAGTACTGTCACATGTGTTGTGCCTGGCAACTGAAAGCAAGAAAATGGCAGAGAAATGGAGCCAAGCACAACATGTAGTTGAGAGAGAACAGTTAAAACAAAGCAACACTCACAACATGCTGGAGGAACTCAGCAGGTCGGGCAGCATCCGTGGAAACGATCAGTCAACGTTTCAGGCCGGAACCCTTCATCAGGACTGCAGAGGGAAGGGACAGAGGCCCTAATAAGGAAGGTAGGGGGGAGGGTGGGAAGGAGAAGGCTGGTAGGTTCCAGTTGAAAAATCAGTAAGGGGAAAGATAAAGGGGTGGGGGAGGGGAAGCAGGGAGGTGATAGGCAGGAAAGGTGAAGAAGGAACAGTTAAAACAAAAACTGTTATGAAGTCTTAACTCACAGAGCAACTGTTCAGAGAGTGGAAATACAAAAGTTGATCAGACTGGGCCACACTCAAAGGAACCTCACGTGTCAGAGGCAGATCAAGCATTGCAATCTGTTCAGTTCACACAAATGAGAACTGTGAAGATACATGAGAGGGCTTTTGGAGTTTGTAATGGGTGGAGGAGGAGTAGACCATCTCAAATCCATTGAAACTATTCTATTTAACCAGGAGTCTATCACTGCCACCCAACCTTTATGCCAGCTGCAGCTGGCATTCCTACATGGTATAGGACAATACTGTTGTTTTCTGTTTCCACAGAGGGATTGGTAAGTGATGTCCAATTTTCACGTTACTGTAGACTCTCAGACTACTTCACTCAGAGATACAGTTTGCTCTTCTGCCACAACAGGGGGCTGACACCCAGCAAGATGGGCTGTAGAGTAGATTGTTCCTCTGAGAGAACAAAAAGGTGAGAAATGGGAGGAAACCGCTGTGTGATGGGAACTGGTTGTCAGTGCTGTAGCAGATCTGGCCACTTAACCAGATGGGAAGCCAACAATTGTGAGATCTGCAGCTTGTTTTATGTCTAATTGCAGGAGAGTTATTGTTTTGTAGAGCCCAGAATCTTTCCCTGAAACATCAGCATGCTTCCTCCAACCAATAGTTCTCAGGCAATGTTTTTTATGGTAACTGCTCAGCCAAAGACTGCGAGAAATTACAGAGTTGTGAATGCAGTCCAATGCATCACGAAAACCGTCTCCTTTCCATTAACTCTTTCTACACTTCCTGCTGTTTTGGGAAAGCAGCCAACATAATTAAAGGCCCTATCCATGACAGATATTCTCTCTTCTCCCTCTTCCCATCAGACAGAAGATAGAAAAGCCTGAAAGTATGCACCACCGGGCACAAGGACAGCTTCTATCCCACTGTAGTGAAACTCTGAATAGACCGCTCATGTTCAAAGTTCATTTATTATAAAAGTACATATATATCACCATATACAATACTGAGATTGATTTTCTTGTGGGCATATACTGTTAATGCAAGAAACACAATAGAATCAATGAAAGGCTGCAGCCAGCAGGACAGACAAACAACCAACCTGCAAATACAAAAGAAAGAAATTATAATAATAAATAAACAGCAATAAATATCGAGAACATGAGATAAAGACTCCACAGGATGTGGGAACTGTTCAGTGATATGACGAGTGAAGTTAAATGAAGTTATCCCCTCTGATTTAAGAACCAAATGTTTGGGGGTAATAATTGTTCCTGAACCTGGTAATGTCCTGAGGCTCCTGTACCTTATTTCTGATGGCAGCAGCATGAAGAGAGCGTGGTCTGGGTAGAGAGGGTTCTTGATACTGGATGGTGCTCTCCTATGACAGCGCACCATGTAGATGAGCTCAGTGGTGGGGAGGACTTTACCCGTGATGGACTGGGCTGTGTCCTGCACTTCTTGGAGGATTTTCCATTCAATGGCATTAGTGTTTTCATAGCAGGCTGTGAAGCAACCAATCAATATACTCTCCACAACACATTTATTAGAGTTTGTCAAAGTCTTAGATGTCATGCTAAAACTTTGCAATCTTCTAAGGAAGTAGAGGCACTGCTGTACTTTCTTCATAATGGCACCTGTGTGGTACACCCAGGATAGGTCCTCTGAAATGGTAACAGTGAGGAATTTAAAGATGTTGACCCTCACCATCTCCGATCCTTCAATTGAAACTGGTTTATGGACCTCCAGTTTCCTCCTCCCAAAGTCAATAATCAGCTGACTGTTCTTGCTGAGAAGATGTTGTTGTGGCACCACTCAGCCAAATTTTCATGCTCTCTTAATAGACCTCATTATGGTCCTTGCACCTTTATTATCAATGCCCAAGTACAGAAACACCTACAAGATGTAATGGATACAGCCCAGTCCATCACAGGAAAGGCCTCCACACCATTGAACATATCTGCAAGGAGATCTGCAACAAGAAAGAAGCATCCATCATCAAAAACCCTTACCATGCTGGTCATGCTCTCTCCTTGCTGCTGCTATCAGGAAGGAGGTATGGGAGCTTTAGGTCCCCCACCACCAAGTTCAGGAACAGTTATTATCCTCCAATGACCTGGCTCCTGAGCCAGTGTGGATAACTTCACTCATTCTCAACATGGAACTGATTGACAACCCGTAGACTAACTTTCAATAACCCTACAACTCACGTCCTCAGTATTAATTAATTTATAACCATATAACCATATAACAATTACAGCATGGAAACAGGCCATCTTGGCCCTTCTAGACCATGCCGAACTCTTACTCTCTCCTAGTCCCACCGACCTGCACTCAGCCCATAACCCTCCATTCCTTTCCTGTCCATATATGTATCCAATTTAACTTTAAACGACAACATCGAACCTGCCTCAACCACTTCTGCTGGTAGCTCGTTCCACACAGCTACCACTCTCTGAGTAAAGAAGTTCCCCCTCATTTTACCCCTAAACTTTTGTCCTTTAACTCTCAACTCATGTCCTCTTATTTGAATCTTCCCCACTCTCAATGGAAAAAACCTATCCATGTCAACTCTATAAATCCCCCTCATAATTTTAAACACCTCTATCAAGTCCCCCCTCAACCTTCTACGCTCCAAAGAATAAAGACCTAACTTGTTCAACCTTTCTCTGTAATTTAGGAGATGAAACCCAGGCAACATTTTAGTAAACCTCCTCTGTACTCTCTCAATTTTATTGATATCTTTCCTATAATTCGGTGACCAGAACTGTACACAATACTCCAAACTTGGCCTTACCAATGCCCTATACAATTTCAACATTACATCCCAACTCCTATACTCAATACTGTGATTTATAAAGGCCAGCATACCAAAAGCTTTCTTCACCACCTTATCCACGTGAGATTCCACCTTCAGGGAACTATGCACCATTATTCCTAGATCCCTCCATTCTACAGCATTCTTTAATGCCCTACCATTTACCATGTATGTCCTATTTTGATTAGTCCTACCAAAACATAGCACCTCACATTTTTCAGCATTAAACTCCATCTGCCATCTTTCAGCACACTCTTCTAACTGTCCTAAATTTCTCTGCAACCTTTGAAAACCTACCTCATCATCCACAACACCACCCATCTTAGTATCATCTGCATACCTACTAATCCAATTTACCACCCCATCATCCAGATCATTAATATATATGACAAACAACATTGGACCCAGTACAGATCCCTGAGGCACACCACTAGTCACTGTCCTCCAATCTGACAAACAGTTATCCACCACTACTCTCTGGCATCTCCCAGCTAGCCACTGCTGAATCCATTTTACTACTTCCATATTAATGCCTAACGATTGAACCCTCTTAACTAACCTTCCGTGTGGAACCTTGTCAAAGGCCTTACTGAAGTCCATATAGACAACATCCACTGCTTTACCCTCATCAACTTTCTTAGTAACCTCATCAAAAAATTCAATAAGATTTGTCAAACATGACCTTCCACCCACAAATTCATGTTGACTGTTCCTAATCAGACCCTGTCTATCCAGATAATTATATATACCATCTCTAAGAATACTTTCCATCAATTTACCCACCACTGACGTCAAACTCACAGGCCGATAATTGCAGGTTTACTCTTAGAACCCTTTTTAAACACATTTATTATTTATCTATCTGTCTATTCATTTATGTAGATATTTATTTATTTCCTTAGTTACATATTTATTTATTGTAGCTGCACAGTTTGGCATTTCTTTTGCACGTTGTTTGGTTGTTTGCCTAACTTTGTGTGTAGATATTATTGTATCTCTTTGTTCATGAGAATGATTTCAGGAATGAAAGGGTTAGTATATGAGGAGGGTTTGATAGCTGTCACGGTCCGGTTAGGTGACTCCTCATTTCAGTTAATTTCCTTTTCCCCGTGTTCCACTGGGCTCCTTGATTAGGGCACCTGATCCTCATTTGAACCGGCAGCATAAAAACTCTGGCTTACATCTACTCGCGGCTGGTTCATCACTGTAGCCAGTGCAGTAATGCATGTTCCAAGCCGCCAAGAATAAGGGACTGTCTTCATGAGCTTCTCTGTGTCAAGATATGTATTGTCTGTCGTTGTTTGGTTTAGTCGTCTCATTTCCAGCTGAGTAGGTCTGGCTGTTTGCCGCTACTCAGAGTTGGGTATTCTGTGTTCCAGTCAAGTCCAAGTCCTGGCTCCGAGTCCAAGTCAAGTACAAGTCTGTCTCCATGTCAAGTCTCTGTGCCTGTGCCCTGCATCTGGGTCTGCTTCCAGTCAGCCGCTCATTACAATAATGGCTCTGTGCCTATACTCGCTGGAGTTTAGAAGAATAAGCAGGGATCTCACTGAAACCTATCAAATATTGAAAAGCCTAGATAAAGTGGATGTGGAGAGGCTGTTTCCTATAATGGGTGAGTCCAGGAACAGAGGGCACAGTCTCATAATAGAGGGATGTCTATTTAGAAGAGGGATGAGAAGGAATTTCTTTACCCAGAGGGTTGTGAATCAGTGGAATTCATTGCCACAGATGGCTGTGGAGGCAAAGTAATTGAGTATATTAAAAACAGAAGTTGATTGGTTCTTGATTAGTAAGGATGTCTAATCAAGGGGGTGAGAACCGAACTGAAGTGACTGAGGAGGAGGCGGTTGGCTCACAAATAGAGAAAGATTGGAGATAGTGCGAGAGGGAGAATAGGCAGGTGATAGAGAAGGAACATGCTCAGACCAATAACTTGAGATGTGTCTATATTAATGCAAGGAGTATTATGAGCAAAGTGAATGAGCTTAGAGCGTGGATCAGTACTTGGAGCAATCATGTTGTGGCCATTACAGAGACTTGGATGGCTCAAGGGCAGGAATGGCTACTTCAAGTGCTTTTAGATGTTTTAGAAAGGACAGGGAGGGAGGCAAAAGAGGTGGGGGCATGGCACTGTTGATCAGAGATAGTGTCACGGCTGCAGAAAAGGAGGAAGTCATGGAGGGATTGTCTACAGAGTCTCTGTGGATGGAAGTTAGGAAGAAGAAGGGGTCAATAACTCTACTGGATGTTTTTTATAGACCACCCAATAGTAACAGGGACATTAAGGAGCAGATAGGGAGACAGATTCTGAAAAAGTGTAATAATAACAGGGTTGTTGTAGTGGGAGATTTTAATTTCCCAAATATCGATTGACATGTCCCTAGAGTGAGAGTTTTAGATGGGGTGGAGTTTGTTAGGTGTGTTCATGAAGGTTCCTTGACACTATATGTAGATAAGTCTACAAGAGGAGAGGCTGTACTTAATCTGGTATTGGGAAATGAACCTGGTCAGGTGTCAGATCTCTCAGTGGGAGAGCATTTTGGAGATAGTGATCACAATTCTATCTCCTTTACCATAGCTTTGGAGAGGGATAGGAACAGACAAGTTAGGAAATTATTTAATTGGAGTAAGGGGAAATATGGGACTATCAGGCAGGAACTTGGAAGTATAAATTGGAAACCTATGTCCTCAGGGAAACGTATGGAAGAAATGTGGCAAATGTTCAGGGGATAATAGTGTGAAGTTCTGCATAGGTACGTTCCAATGAGATAAGGAAAGGATGGTAAGGTACAGGAACCGTGGTGTACAAAGGCTGTTGTAAATCTAGTCAAGAAGAAGAGAAGAGGTGACTAAAGGTTCAAAAAACTAGGTAATCATAGAGATCTAGACGATTATAAGGCAGGCAGGAAGGAGCTAAAAGATGAAATTAGAAGAGCCAGAAAGGGTCATGAGAAGTCCTTGGCAGACAGGATTAAGGAAAACCCCAAGGTATTCTATAAGTATGTGAAGAGCAAGAGGGTAAGACATGAGAGAATAGGACCAATCAAGTGTGCCAATGGAAAAGTGTGTATAGAACCGGAAGAGATAGCAGAGGTAATTAATGAATAATTTGCTTCAATATTCACTATGGAAAAGGATTTTGGTGATTGTAGGGATGACTTACAGCGGACTGAAAAGCTTGAGCACATAAATATTAGGAGAGAGCATGTGCTGGATCTTTTGAAAAGCATCAAGTTGGATAAGTCACCAGGACCAGATGAGTTGAAACCCAAGCTACTGTGGGAGGCAAGGGAGGAGATTGCTGAGCCTCTGGCAATGATCTTTGCATCATCAATAGGGATGGAAGAGGTTCCAGAGGATTGGAGGGTTGCGGATGTTGTTCCCCTATTCAAAAAGAGAGTAGAGATAGGCCAGGAAATTATAGACCAGTGAGTCTTACTTCAGTTATTGGTAAGTTTATGGAGAAGATTCTGAGAGGCAGGATTTATGAACATTTGGAAAGGCTTAATATGATTAGGAATAATCAATATGGCTTTGTTAAAGACAGGTCGTGCCTTACGAGCCTGATTGAATTTTTTGAGGATGAGACTAAACACATTGATGAAGGTAGAGCAGTAGATGTAGTGTATATACATTTTAGCAAGGCATTTGATATGTAATCCCATGCAAGGCTAATTGAAAAAGTAAGGAGGCATGGGATCCAAGGGGACATTGCTTTGTGCATCCAGAACTGGCTTGCCCACAGAAGGCAAAGAGTGGTTGTAGACTGGTCATATTCTGTATGGAGGTCAGTGACCAGTGGTGTGCCTCAGGGATCTGTTCTGGGACCCCTACTCTTCGTGATTTTTATAAATGACCTGGATGAGGAAGTGGAGGGATGGGTTAGTAAATTTGCTGATGACACAAAGGTTGGGGGTGTTGTGGACAGTGTGGAGGGCTTTATAGGACCCTGGTCAGACCCCACTTGGAGTACCGTGTTCAGTTCTGGTTGCCTCACTACAGGAAGGATGTGGAAACCATAGAAAGGGTGCAGAGGAGATTTACAAGGCTGTTGCCTGGATTGGGGAGCATGCCTTATGAGAATAGGCTGAGTGAACTCGGCCTTTTCTCTTTGGAGCGACGGAAGATGAGAGGTGACCTGATAGAGGTATATAAGATGATGAGAGGCCTTGATCTTGTGGATAGTCAGAGGCTTTTTCCCAGGGTTGAAATGGGTAGCATGATAGAGCACAGTTTTAAGGTATTTGGAAGGAGGTACAGAGGAGATGTCAGGAGTAAGTTTTTTACACAGAGAGCGGTGAGTTCGTGGACGATGGTGGGGGCAGATATGATAGGGTCTTCTAGGAGACTCCTGGATAGGTACATGGAGCTTAGAAAAATAGAGGGCTATGACTAACTCTAGGGAATTTCTAAGGTAAGGGCAAGTTCGGCACAGCTTTGTGGGCTGAAGGGCATTTTGTAGAAGATTCGATGGGCCAAGTGGCTTAATTCTGCTCCTATGTCTTAGGGTCTTTTGGTCTTATAATTTATGCAATTGAAATGAATGCTAACATTGCATTTGTCTTCTTTACTACAGATTCAGCCTGCAAATTAACCATCAGGAAATCCTGTATAAGGCCTCACAAGTCTCTTTGCTTCTCTAATTTTTGAATTTTCTCCATTTAGAAAATCATCTATGCCTTTATTACTTTTACCAAAGTGCATCACCGTACACTTCCCTACGCCACATTCTGTCTGCCACATCTTTGCCCATTCTTCGAATCTGTCTACATCCTACTGCAGACTCCATGCTTCCTCAGTACTACCTGCCCCTCAACCAATTTTCATTTTGTCCAGAAACTTGGTCACAAAGCCATCAATTCCGTTATCCAAATCATTGAGATATAATGTGAAAAGAAGAGGTCTCAACAGCGACACCTGTAAAACATGACTAGTCCCCAGCAGCCAATCAGAAAAGGCTACTTTTATTCCCATTCTTTGTTTCCTGCCACTCAGCTAATCTTCTATCCATGCATGTACCCTTCCTGCAATATCATGGGCTCGTGTCTTGTTTAGCAGCTCACGTGTGGTACTTTGTTAAATGCCTTTCAAAACTCCAGTGATCAATATCCACTAATTCTCCTTTGTCTATCCTGCCTGTTATTTCCTCAAGGAAGTCCAACAGATTTGCCAGGCAAGATTTTCCCTGAAAGAAATCATGCTGACTTGGCCTATTTTCTCATGTGCTCCATGTACCCAGAGGCCTAATCATTAAAAATGGACTGCAACGTCATCCCATTTTCCAGTCTGACTAGAATACTATTTGTCATACTCATCCATGAAACATCCAGATAGGATATTCTCTATGGGGCACCTAAAAAACTTGAGGTGCAGACGCACCAAAATTTGCAGGTGAAGTGTGTGTGGAAGCTTACAAATGATAAATCAAAGCATCCCTCATTGCTTTTCGTTAATTGAACTTTAATGATTTCCTTTGCTGTTCTGTGTTCTTAAGCAGAAATAGCATGAGGCTGAGTATTAATGCCTTAATTGCTAATTTAGGCACTTTTCCTGAGAATTCAAGTGTAATGTGGTTAATGCTACCAAACTGTTTTGTGTGAAGAAGCTTCACTATTACTTAACATTATATCTTGGTAATGTCTGCTTGTCTCTTGGGCCAGAAATTTGGGTAATCATCACTTGGACACTGGATAAAGAAGCAATTATGAACTGTGGCTGACTTTCATCACTGGATTAATGACTTTGAGAGAAGTTTGAATCAACAAAGCCATAAATAATTGAGAACCCCTCTTCACATGTTGACATCTCATTCATTTTACACAGTTTATAAAATTATTGCAAAGATGCCTCAAGCCAGTTACAACATAGTTCACTAAGAATGGAATCTCCTTCCCCAATAGTTTCCTCTCCAAGTTTTCGTCAAGTCAAGATGTCATGAGATGCAAATAGTTGCAGAGAGTCTAAGAGTGTCATACCTCAGAATGTGAGAGGGGGCCTTCATTACATGAATTGCAGGCATCACTTTTGCACTAGTTCTGTCTTACATGGTAACTTTGCGTCAGATGTGCAAAGTGCGACACTTATTTCTGGATGTATTATATCAGCTAAGAACTTTCAGCTCAGACAACAGAATCTTTGGGATTATCGTTTGCTCCAAAAGTCAATCACTTTTGTACCTCATCAGTTATATCACCTGTTGTGAACTAGCTGCATCTCAAATTAGACCTCGAGAAAGATAATCAGCAATGATGTCCCTAAAACTGATTTTGTAGCTTTTCATAATTTAACTCTGCAGTTGTCTCCTTCACAAGCATTCCTTCTGTACCCTTCACCCCCATGAACTAAAACCCTTTAGCAGTTCAGGTGAAGGACCCTTAGCCAAAATATCAGCCACAATTTGCTCCCCACAGACTTGCTGAGGGACTCCAGCATATTTTGCTTCTGTTTTGGATGTCCAGAGTTTTGCTCTAAACATTGTAGAGACCTTCAAATAGCATGCTTGATCTTGCATGCTTTGCATTGCCACCAATGCCAGTTTTGAAGATGATGAGGGGCAGAAAGATTTGTTGGAGCAAATATCATGGATCAACAAGGGAGATGATCTAGGTGGGGGGGGGGTAGCTCTTTAGATGTCACTCAGTGATTGTGCATCTGAGCAAGGCTATGAAAGTGGAGATTGGTGGAAGGTCAGGAGGTCAAATGAAAACTAGGCAGTGAAAGAGATGAGTAAGGAGAGGTAGTGTAAATTGGGTAGATGTGGGAAGAATGATGCTGGCTACGAGGAGTTGGGCATTTAGAGGTGATATAGCTTTAGGACATGAGCTTGAGAGATAGGACAGTTGGGCCAGGTGGAAACATTCCCATTCTCCTGCAGTCTCGTTATCTATTATCTGCCAGTATTTGCAATATTTCCAGGTTGTCCGTCCTCCATTAATAATGATGTGATTTTACTGAAATGAAAGCAACAAAGCAACAAGTGTCACAGTGGAGGGACCTAGTGATTCAGGCAGCAGCGATGGAGGGAAATGAACAATCAATATTGTTCATTTCTAGGAACAAAACTATCCATGTTGTGATTCATCTGAACACCAGTCTGTAGAGACTTGACCCAAAGGGTCAGCTGCCACTTCTCTCCGTAGGTGCTGCCTGAAGCTTGGAGTTCATCTGGATTTTTGTGTGCTGCTCTAGATTACAGCATCTGCAGACTCTTGTGTCTCCTTAGTTGATTTAATGTTTTTTTTTCCTTTACCACCACTCCCCCATATCCCCACCCATCTCTGCTTCCAATAATCGTGTTAATTAAAACCACATATGTGGGTTGAACATGAGTTTGAGATATGATTTCATTTTATTTCCCACCTATTGTCTGCAATAAACTCCCCCTTATTTATTCACTTTGAATAGGTCGTTGTTAATTCATTTGAGTAATCTGTTCAACTCTGCCCATTATATTCAGGGCTTGCTTCATTCTGTGTATTTTATAGTTCATTTGTGGTAAATGTCCAAAGTTCCATGTCTACTCATGCCAGAATCATTAAATAAATTTAATAGTACCTGAAAACTTTGATCCATTTTTCATCCAAATGCTCCTGGAGCTTGTAAAAATGTATCTCATACTGGCAGTATTTTCATGTATATGCTTGCACTGTGGATGGTAATTCCTTGTTACTGTAATAGCTTAGCCAATTAATAGTTTTGGCTATCTGGATATGAAAAGCTTTGTCAGTAAGTGATTTATTACACCTATCAAAAAAGTGCCTGCTATTTTGCAGAAAAAAATTCAAACAAGTGAGAAGGCAAATTAGGACTAGTCTCTAAAAGTGAGGCAAAATCCCAGAAATCACACAAAATTAACTGTACACTGCAACAGAAAAATTAAGTTGTTTTGGTTCTCCTATAGCTTTTGTAATCTACCTTCTACAATCCTCATAGCTCACTGTTAATAGCAATTGCTCTTCTGTAGTAGGATATAATCCCAGTCTATTTCAAGATGTACCCACTGAATCATTGATTTTCCATTTTGGATCACAATAAAGCATGTGATACGTGGTTATCTATCTTTGGAAAATCTTTTGTTTTAAAAGTGGAATCAACTCATTTAAAATAGAGGTTAATGATTCCAAATAAATTGCTGCAACTTGGTAAGAGTTGGTAACTAAATTGCAGTAATGTACTGATTATAATAAAGCCTATATATCTATGGCAGGCTACAGAACTGCAACTACTGTAAAATGGACCGAGCAGATGTGAGTGAGTTCTAATACCAAACACTGCCTGAGCGTGAGAAGATCTAATCCTTAGACCACAAACTATGGCTGACTAAACCTATTGAGTTTCAATCCTGACCTGCTTCAGTCGCAATATTTCTTTTCAACAATAAATGTAAAATAATTCCAAAGATGTGCCCATAAAATTGACTGCACAAATCAGCAAATGCATCACTGAAGCTGTGCCTGATCGAAGTTTTATACATTTAATTTGTTTTGGCTGACAGCTTTGAATATATGGCAAAACAATCATTCCAATGTGTAATCCACTATGGGACTCTGTGAGTTGCAGGATCATTAACAAATGTGCGGAAAAGAAACAAAAGAAAAATGTGTACTGTCTTTTCAGATGTATTCTATTTCCACTTATATGCGATTGCTAAAAACAGAAGTATGTGTGACAGCCGTCTATACTTTTGATTTTGAATTGCTTTCAGAGGTTTCATAGAGTTACAGCAATACAGCACAGAAATAGGCCCTTTGGCCCATTGAGTCCACACCAACTGAGGTGTCTCCCTGAATTAGTCCCCGTATGTGTTTTGCCCATATCCTTCTAAACATTTCCTATCCATATACTGTATCTATCCAAATATCATTGAAAAATTGCAATTAAACTCACCTTTACCACTTCCTCTGGCAGTTTGTTCCAAATACTTACCGCTCTCTGTGGAAAAACTAGCCCCTCAGGTCTTCTTCAAATCCTTCCCCTCTCATATTAAATTTACACCCTCTAGTTCTAGAAGTTAAAGATACCATAAAAGGAAAAAAGAGGGCATATAATATAGTAAAATTAGTGGTGAATTAGAGGACTGGGAAGCTTTTAAAAACCAGTAGAAGGGAATTTTTAAAAAAGCCATCAGGAGAGAAAAGAAGAAATATGAAGGTAAGCTAACCAATAATATAAAAGAAAATACCAAAATTTTTATTCAGATATATAAAAAGTAAAAGCGAGAGAAGAATGGATATCAAAGTGCTGGAAAATGATGCTGGAACAGTAGTTATGGAGACAAAGAAATGACAGGCGAGCCTATTAAGAATTTTGGGTCAGTTTTCACTGTGGAAGACACCAGCAGTGTGTCAGAAATTCAAGAGTGCCAGAGGGCAGAAGTGAGTGTAGTTGCTATTTACTAAGGGAAAGGTGCTTGGGAAGCTGAGAGGTCTAAAGGTAGATAGGTCACCTTGGCCAGATGGACTATACCTGAGGGTTCTGAAAGAGGTGGCTGAAGAGATTGTGGAGGTTTTAGTAATGACCTTCAAGAATCTCTGGATTCTGGAATGGTTCAAGAGAACTGGAAAATAGCAAATATCTCTCCAGACTTTAAAAAGAGAGGGAGGCAGAAGAAAGGAAATTATAGGCCAATTATCCTGACTTCAGTGGTTGGGAAGATGTTGGAGCCCAGTAATAAGGATAAGGTTGCAGGGTACTTTGAGCCACATTACAAAATAGAACTATGTCAACATGATTTCCTTTTACTTGTTATATTAGGAGAAGATGCCGGAGATCATTATTACAGATGATGTTTTGGCGTCCTTGGAGGCACATAATAAAATCGGCCAAACTTCAGCATGGTTTCTTTTACAAAAAACCTTTCCTGGCCAATCCGTTGGAATTCTTTGAGGAAATAACAGGCAGGGTGGACAAAGGAGTGTCAGTGGATGTTGCTTACTTGGATTTTCAGAAGACCTTTGACAAGGCGCTGCACATGATGCTGCCTATCAAGATAAGAGCCCATGGTATTACAGGAAATATATCAGCATAGATAGAAGATTGGCTGACTAGCAGGAGGCAACAACCGGGAATAAAGAGAACATTTTCTGGTCGACTTCCAGTGACTAGTGGTGTTCTGTAAGGGTCATATGTGAGCGCCTCACTAAAAGTAAAACTAAGTAGACACATAATGCTCAGTATTGGCTCCTGTCTTTTTTCTTTCAATTAGTTTCTGGATTTACAAAACATAACAAAATATATTCAATCCTGAGGGGATACGACGAAGTATATGTTGAGATGTTGCACCAGCGGGAAGGCATTGAATGAGGAGAAACAGTTTCAAGGTAAGGAACTGCTCTTTAAAACAAAGTTATAGAACAATTTTTCTTGTAGAGGGTAGTGAATCGCTGGAATTCTCTACCCCAGTAGGTTGTGAAGCCTGGATTGTCAGATTTATTTAAAGTCAAGTGAGTCAACAGTTTTTAAAAGTCAGAGATGGAGAGCTGTAGGGATCTAACTCAGAAGAAGAGATTGTGGAGCAGACTTGAAGGGCCAAATGGCCATCTCTCTTTCTTGTGATTGAACTTAAATTCCCAGGATGTTGACAACAGGGCCAGCAGCTCCATCAACCTGTGCCATCTTCAGCTTAAATCTTTATAGAGGAATGCCTGATCCTGCATGATTTTCAGTCCGAATGGACTTGTATTTCAGAAGAATTTCTTTTCTTTTATGTGCATCAACAATATAGTAGCTTTAATGTTCCTGGAATAAAGTTGAAGTATTTAAATGTTTTATTCTAACCACGGCAGAATAATAAATAGAATGAAAATCATTGATAGGCTGGACAAGTAATATCTTTTATTCATGGTACAGATGTGCCTCCTGTTGCCAAGGTCACCATTTATTGTCATTCCAAATTGTCCTTGAGATTCTAACGGTGAGGTATCGTTGCATTCCTAGGGGCAAAATTGTTGTAATTATAAAATTGTTGTCACAATTATTCAATGTCTACATGTGCAGTTATCAAATTAACAAGCTCGGCAATTTCCTTTCATGGATGCTTATTGATGTGTTATATATTTCTCAGACAATAAATGTTTTGTCCTCACACTCTGCCCCCTCCCCATGGTAACAAAGAGGCAATGGGTGAAGATGTTAGCTTGCATCTTATCTATTCACTTCTGGCTTCCCCACTACAGGAAAGATGCTGTTGAGCTAGAAAGAGTGTAGAGGAGATTTACGGAAATTTTGCTGGACTTGAAGAATTTGATTCTGCAGAGAGATTGATCAGATTGGGGTGTTTTTCATTGGAGCCACAGACTGAGAGGTGATTTTATAGAGGTTTATAAAATAATGAGTGGCAAAGATAAGGTGATTACACTCAATCATTTTCCCATTGTTGGGGAATCAAAAATTCAAGGGCATAGGTTTAAGGTGAGAGGAGAGAGATGTAATAGGTGCAGGAGGGGTAACTTCTTCACTTGGTCAATATTTGGAATGAACTGCCAGAGGAAGTGGTTGAGGCAGGTACATTAATAACATTTAATTATTACTTGAACGGCTATTTTGATAGGAAAAGTTTAGAGGGATATAAGTCAAGCATGGGCAAATGGGATAACTTAGATGGGGTTCTTGGTCAACATAGACTAGTTGTCGGGAAACGTAGAGGAAGCTTGACCCAAAAGCAGAGCAGTGGAGGTGATGTAGCAGTAAATAATAACTTTGATGAAAGACCTCAAAATAACAAGCCACAAGAGTAACAAAACAGGAAAGAACAGAAACTGAACATAGCAGGCAACAAGACAAACCTCAGGTGGGGAAAGTGAAGGCTAGGAGCCAGTTGAGGCCAGCTAGTTTGATGTGTGAACAAGGACCCTGCTGCCCCCCTCACTGGACCCCCTGCAGTTCGTATATTGTCCCAATGGCTCAACAGATGATGCCATCGCCACTACCCTCCACCTGGCCCTCACCCACTTGGACAAAGAAGACACATACGTTCGACTGCTGTTCATGGACATCAGTTCAGCATTCAACACAATCATTCCTCAGCACCTGATTGGAAAGCTGAAACTGTTGGGTCTGAACACCTCCCTCTGCACCTGGATCCTAGACTTCCTGACTGGGAGACCTCAGTCAGTCTGGATTGGAAGCAGCATCTCCAACACCATCACACTGAGCACGGGGGCCCCCCAGGGCTGTGTTCTCAATCCACTGTTGGTCACTCTGCTGACCCACGACTGTGCAGCAGTACACAGCTCGAATCACATCATCAAGCTTGCCGATGACATGACCGTGGTGGATCTCATCAGCAAGAACGGTGAGTCAGCATACAGAGAGGAGGTGCAGCGGCTAACGGACTGGTGCAGAGCCAACAACCTGTCTCTGAATGTGAACAAAACAGATGGTTGTTGACTTAAGGAGAGCACGGAGCGACCACTCTCTGCTGAACATTGACGGCTCCTCCGTTTCTTGGTGTTCACCTGGCGGAGAATCTCACCTGGTCCCTCAACACCAGCTCCATAGCCAAGAAAGCCCAGCAGCATCTCTACTTTCCGCGAAGGCTGAGAAAATTCCATCTCCCACCCCCCCATCCTCACCACATTCTACAGAGGATGTATCGAGAGCATCCTGAGCAGCTGCATCACTGCCTGATTCGGGAATTGCACCGTCTCGAATTGCAAAACCCTGCAGCGGATAGTGAGGTCAGCTGAGAAGATCATCGGGGTCTCTCTTCCTGCTATTACGGACATTTACACCACACGCTGCACCCGCAAAGCTAACAGTATTGTGAAGGACCTTACGCACCCTCACACAAACTCTTCTCCCTCCTGCCATCGGGCAAAAGGTGCCGAAGCATTCGGGCTGTCATAACCAGACTGTGCAATAGTTTCTTCCCCCAAGCCATCAGACTCCCCAATACCCAGAGTCTAGACTGACATCTGCATCATTTATTATTATATTGTAATTTCTCCTCTACTGTGCCTATTGTCTTGATTATTAATTATTGTACTGCCCTGCACTGTCTTGTGCACTTTATGTAGTCCTGGGCAGGTCTGTAGTCTAGTGCAGTTTTTATGTTGTTTTACATAGTCTAGTGTAGCCTTGTGCTGTCTCACATAGTCTAGTGTAGTTTTGCGTTGTTTCATGTAGCACCAAGGCTCTGGAGGAATGTTATTTCATTTTTACTGTGTACTGTACCAGCAGCTTATGGTCAAAATGACAATAAACTTGACTTGACTTGACTTGAAGTACTGTGGCTGACAACTGGGGTTAAGTGATCTGCAGGTAATGAGTCTTGATGAGCGACATGTGAATCCTGTTAGCTGGGTGGAGACTAGATGTGGCTGTGGGAATAGTCCTGACAAGCTCCTCCACCACCCCGCAGCCCGCCCCCGAAAGTCCGGGATGATCCAGGTAGATCCAGTGGAATTCATTGATGAGTGATGGATCCAATATATAACCAGATGGCACCCAGGACCTCTCCTCTGGAGCCGTACCCTTCCCAATTAGACAGGTACTGCACAACTGTCCACAGCGAGGTGAATTAATCAAGCGGCAAACCGTATACGCTGGACCACCTTCCACCATCCTAGATTCCAGAGGTATAGGCTCAGGTGTGTTGAGTTGTCCATAGATAACAGCCTTGAGGTGTTATGCATGGACAGTAGGTGTGATCCTGACAGACAGTGGCAGCTGGAGACAGTAAATGACTCGATTTATGTGATGGGTGATCTTTATACACCTCCCTTACATGAGTTATCTCTCATCTTTCTTTCAGTCTAAATGAAGCGTCTAGATCAGGAATACTGACTGTACATTCATTTTCTACCATGGATGCAGCCTTACTGGCTGAGATCCTCCAGCACTTAGTGTGTTAGAAACATAGAAACATAGAAAATCTACAGCACAATACAGGCCCTTCGGCCCACAAAGTTCTGCCAAACATGTCCCTACCTTAGAAAATACTAGACTTACCCATAGCCCTCTATTTTTCTAAGCTCCATGTACCTATCCAAAAGTCTCTTAAAAGATCCTATCGAATCAGTCTCCAACACCATTGCCGGCAGCCCATTCCATGCACTCACCACTCTCTGAGTAAAAAAGTTACCCCTGACATCTCCTCTGTATCTACTCCCAAGCACCTTAAACCTGTGTCCCCTTGTGGCAACCATTTCAGCCCTGGGAAAAAGCCTCTGACTATCCACACAATTCAATGCCTCTCATCATCTTATACACCTCTATCAGGTCACCTCTCATCCTCCGTCACTCCAAGGAGAAAAGGTTGAGTTCATTCAACCTATTTTCATAAGGCATGCTCCCCAATCCAGGCAACATCCTAGTAAATCTCCTCTGCACCCTTTCTATAGCTTTCACATCCCTCCTGTAGTGAGGCGATCAGAACTGAGCACAGTACTCTAAGGTCTGACCAGGGTCCTATATAGCTGCAACATTACCTCTCAGCTCCTAAATTCAATTCCACAATCGATGAAGGCCAATACACCGTATGCCTTCTTAACCACAGAGTCAACCTACGCGGCTGCTTTGAGCGTCCTATGGACTCGGACCTCATGATCTCTCTGATCCTCCACACTGCCAAGGTCTTACCATTAATACTATATTCTGCCATCGTATTTGACCTACCAAAATGAACCATTTCACACTTATCTGGGTTGAGCTCCATCTGCCACTTCTCAGCCCAGTTTGGCATCCTATCAATGTCCTGCTGTAACCACTGACAGCCCTCCACACTATCCAAAACACCTCCAACCTTTGGGTCATCAGCAAACTTACTAATCCATCCCTCCACTTCCTCATCCAGGTCATTTATAAAACTCACGAAGAGTAAGGGTGCCAGAACAGATCCCTGAGGCACACTACTGGTCACCAACCTCCATGCAGAAAATGACCCGTCTACAACCAATATTCCTCAATATTCCAGCATTTTCCTGTGTCTCCATGTCGCATGGCTAGGTTATCGATTTTTTTTTCTTCCTAAATTAAATGAAATGCAAGTGCTTTGACACTCTAAGTAAATATAAAGCAATTGGACTCTGCAAATAAGCCCATCGAACAATTAGAAACAAAATTACTTTGCCTGAACATTGACAAACGTGTCTTCTCCTGTTGCCAGCTTCAAGAGATCTGGTAATACAGTTAAAAATTCTAGTTGCAATGAACAGAAATTTCTACTCAACAGCCTGTTAGTTGTTGCTCATTGAACAAAAGGAAATAACATTCACCACCCCAATTCCTGACTCCTCATCACCTCTTTGGCATAGAAGTCATCAAATGAAGGCATCTACTTAAGAGTGGTAAAAGCTAATGTAACAAGCTTCACAGCCTTCTCAAAGCTACTGAGGGTAAAGGCATAAACAAAACACAAAGCCTATCAATGCTGTACTGAAGCTAATTTACTTAAGCAGGAGTGAATGAGTAAATTTGGAGGGGGGCAGGGATAGTTAAAACAGCAAGTGATCATCAAATAATGTATGGCTAGATTACGTGTGATGCTCTGGGTCTGAATAGTAACAGACACCAGTGGTTAGAGATGTATAATATATTGCTAATGGCTAAATGTGCTTAAAAGAATCACTGTCTCTGAGATTCTGCTACATTAAGCATGTGCAGTTCTTTAACAGGATAATACAATGGGTGAAGACTCTTTGGATCAAACTTGAAAAGAGGGGGATTTATTTATTTATGATTATGAGCACACACAGTCCCCTTTTATTGTCATTTAGTAATGCAAGCATTAAGAAATGATAAAATGTTTTTCCAGAATGATATAATGAAAACACATGACAAACCGACTTAAAAACTAACAAAAACTACATAATTATAACATATAGTTACAACAGTGCAAAGCAATACGGTAATTTGATAAGAACAGACCATGGCACAGTAAAGGTATCAAAGTCTCCCGAAAGTCCCATCATCTCACGCAGACGGTAAACCTCCAGCGCTGCCAACTTACCGATGCAGCATCCTGGAAGCATCCGACCACCGTCCGACTCCGAGTCTGTCCAAAAACTCTGAGCCTCCGACCACCTCTTTGACACTGAGCACCAAACACCATCTCTGCCAAGCGCTTCGACCCCGGCCCCAGCAACAGGCGATATGCAAAGCCGAGGATTTGGGGCCTTCGTCTCTGGAGATTCTTGATCGCACAGTAGCAGCAGCAGCGAAGCAGGCATTTCAGAAGTTACTCCAGATGTTCCACTGCACTTCTCAGGGCTGTCTCCATCAAATCCAGATTGTGCACGGCTCCCTAGTTACACATAATCGATAATCATTTGGAACGGCCGCGCACGCTGCATCACACCGCCATCTTCTCCTCCTTCCCAACTATTGCTTGGGTGTGGAAAATGTTGCTTGGGGGAGAATTCATCCTTGGCTATACCTACCACAATGAGTTCCATCTCTGAATTTGGTCCAATTGAAGTCAACAGAATACCATCAAGATGTGACTTTCAATCCCAAATGTTTATACAAATTTTTGTGTGCAGTGTTTCAGGGGGACACACACTCAACATTTTAGGAACGGTTTCTTCCTCTCTGCTATCAGATTTCTGAATAGTCCATGATCCCATGAACACTAACTGACATAATTTGCTCTCTTATTACACTATTTATTATTTTTATATATTTCTTATTGTAACTTATAGTAACCTTTTACCGTTCGCACTGAAACAGTTGCCCCAAATTTCATGATGTATTCCAGTGATAATAAAACTGATTCTGATTCTGAGAATGTACAGCAACAGACTCTACCACCATTACTTATTATGCTTGTTTTCACTCTGGACACTTCATAGCAATTCCAGTACTTGGTAACTAGAGGAGAATTATTTGAGTGTCTGATACCAGAGTAAGAAGTAATATTATAATCCTATTGATAAATATTGATAATTGATCTTCATGTACATAATATCTTAGAGACATTGATATAATTATTAATTATTATATTAAGTTCTCTCCTCTGATAGTATGTTTTGCATTTCACTAGAAAATTAAAAATAACCTGATCTTAAAAAAAAATTTCCATTAGAGTCATGTCAGTATTTGTTAATTGTTTCATCCTTAATGACCAGGTGAACAAAAATAGCATTTATTTTGTGTTCCGAGTAAGTCCCTGAATGATATATTGAACTCAGGAACCTGAAAGGAACCAGCTAGCAGGGTCTGCTGTATGAACTAAGTGAGTTGTGCAGTATCTGTGGGAGAGTAAGACATCTTTGACAATTTCGGTTGAGAGACTTCGTGAGACCTGAGTAGAGGTGGCAGATGGCCTGTATAAAGAGGAGAGGAAAGGGGAGCCTAATGTGTTTGGGGGACTGAGGCGGGGTGTAGGGTGAAGAGCAGGTCAAGCCACATAGGGAAGGGAGAGTTGTAGATTTAGAACGCTGAGGCAGGTGGGGGATAGATGGAGGCAGAGCAATAAAGAAAGATAGATAAAAGGAGTGATGTGTGAGAAGAAGGGGGAAAGTTAAAACACAGGCTGGAGGGTGAAGGGACACTAGTAGGGATGACAGCAGAACAGCAATGGTGGAGTCTCTGAGAGCTCCAGCTCCATTTTCACTTCTGCAGCAATGTCCGCTCTGCAGTCATTAATTTGGATGAGATATCACCGGGTGGTACATTGTAGCCAGCCAGACCGCATTGTACTTGCCCCTTGTAATATGCCCTTACAACGTAGTAGATGTTGTTCACCAAAGTATACCTCAAGAACATTTTATTTTTAACACACAATATGAACTGGGAAGTTATCATATGTAGCAAAACCACATTCAGTCAGGTTTCTTGGTTCAATCCCTTCAGGACATACTTAACGATTCCACCTTAGATGACATTGCATCAAGTTCACTCCCCCCCCATCTGACCTAGATAACTCTGTTACATAAGATACAAAGAACAATTATTATCAAAATATGTATGCAGTATACAACCCTGAGATTCATCTTCCCACAGAGAGCCAACAAAGAAACACTACGGAACCCGTTCAAAGAAAATATCAAATAGGCAACATTAAAAAAAAATCAAATCACATAAAAAGCAAAAAAAAAAAGAGCGGAACGCACAGAATATAAAATATCAAGCCACAGTCATTGAAACAGCCTAGGAACGTTCAACTTAGGATGGCAGGTTGCTTAGAGATACCCAAATCCTCTCATGGTATGTTGTGACATTATGCACTCCCACAAGAGGGTACTTCTGATTGTCACCAATTCAGCGAATGGGGAGGACAGCTGCAACAAACAGAGGATTCCTTTCATTTTCACAGTCTCCCAGGGCATGATTAGTTAGAGGGAGACCTCAGATGAAGCACACAGGGCCATGTGTTATATCCTTTACTGCTGCATTAACTGGATAGTGTCCAAATCCACTTCTGCCCCTTACTTGCCTGTTCTGCTATCTTGTCCCAGGTCACCATGAGCTGTCTTATGATCCCCTTCAACTTTTGCTGAAGCTTGTGTATCTGTTTCTGCAATATCTAAAGTATTGACACTGGACACAACCACTGAGTATCCTGCTCCAAACAACTCTACTAAACCCTTTTTTTTAGATTAGATTATGAGGACACTCTTTTATTGTCATTTAGTAATGCATGCATTCTACCTTTCCATCCTAAACTCAATGAGTAATTTGCCTATACAGTAAATGTTAGAATATGAAATTAGTATTTTAATTCTAAACCTACCCCCACCCTTCCCCATGTCCATCTGGACCTCACTACACTGTGTTGCTCTTGTGGTAACAGGAGGTTCTGCAGAGATCAATTCCTGAATGGAGCAGCCCTGTCGCATTACCGAACAAGTTTCATTGCCCCTCTTTAGTGTGAATGGCTCATTGGCCTCCTACCTCAGCATGACAAGTATTAACATGGAATTCCCCTCTCACACACGCCCAGTCCCCACCGGATATCTGCTGAGCGCCGTGCAGTTTTCAAATGTCCATTTCACCAGCATCAAATGTTATCATGTACTCCAAGTAAAACTATACTGTTGGTACAGTTGCAGATTGTTTTCTTTGGTATTCCCTCGATTTACAGTCTATATTTTGTTTTCTATCAAGACAGCTCAAAAACGTGATGCATACATTTATCCAAATTCTTCTGAGCAGAGTTTGTCAGGTTCCATGTTTACTGTCCCTGTGGATATATGTTTGCATGGTTAAATGATTCCTGCCCAAGCTATCTTTTCAGGTGGGACCAGTGGTATTTCCTCTTGGACACTTCCTTAGTGTCCACCAGGGTACACATTTTCCGGTCACGACTACCATAAATAGTCCTCTCTATCTGGGTAGTAGTTTTGATTTTGCCGGAACAACCTTAACCATTATCTCACCTCCTGCTTCTGACAGGTTCCATTCACTTGGGCTTCTCCTGCTCCCAGTCTGCACTCTTTCAGTGGCTTCTTCTTTAAGATCATACACTTGAATGATGCTCTCCCGTACAAACTGAGTAAAATGGTTCTCCTGAAATCATGTCTTCCAGTAGTGGCATAGTCTGTCCTGTCGTTAATTCAAAAGGAGTAAATCCTGTCCCACACAGGGGTCTCTCATTGTTTCATCAGCATTGCTGGTAAGACCATAGACCAACATTTTTAGCTTCCATTACAGCTTTCATTCAGCTCCTTTTTAAGGTGCAATTCTTTTTCTCAACCATGCTTTTAATTTTGCCACATGTGTAGCAGTCTTACCAGATTTCCTCCTGCCATTAAGTTTGTCTTTATCCAAAACAGTTCGTTCTGATGTTCTGATCAAGGAGTACTATCATGGTACCTCCTGGATCCATCTGCAAGTTCTTGTGTTCACTCACTTATGACTACTGATGAGACACAAAGTCAGGCAACAGAACAAAGCTGGAACACAGAATAACCCTTTATTCAGTAAAATCACACAACTACAAAAATCTCAGATCTCAAAATTCAACAATATATCCCTAATTACGACTATCTAAGTGTTTTATCCAAGAACATTTGAGAAGTTCTTAGGACCAAAGACTGATCAGTGAAAGTCAGCCTGGGATTGATTGTCAGCTCACCAATAGCTGTTGGTTGTTTCAGCTCACCGTAGCACCTTCCTCTTGAAGATGATTATCTGTAGGATTAGAGCAGAGAGTTGATTTGGATAGGAACAAATGGTTTAAGTTGGCATTCAGTCCTTCTTTGTAGATGCAGGCTGTCATTTTCTTGTCACGATATTGTTCCTGGCTGTACTGGAGCTGATGGTTGGTTCATTTGGGGTAAATCGAACCCTCCAGGATAAAAATATAGCTTTGTGTCTGATAATCTGCCTGAGGAACTTGTACCTTCAGGAGTATGTGCCTGCTACTGCCCATTGACAATAACTTTGTGGAGTACTTTCCCCAAATCGTTTAACAATCTGACCTGATATCCAGGGGTACTGTCTGGCCAACACTGTACCTCTGGGCTTGAATGACATCACCCATCAACCAAGGTCTGTGTAGCTGCCTTTGGGCAGCTGGCCATCTGCTGTCTCCGATATTGGAGTGCTGTGGCAGCATTGTATCTAACAATGTGCATAGTTTTCTTCCCAAAAGTGCTTCAGCCAGAGACTTCTTCTCGATGCCTGGATGACTGTAATTGGACATATCAATCACAATGTGTTGAGAGCCTTGGTCAATGTTCCTTCCCCTCTTGATTTCTGAAATTAGGTTTTGAAAGTATCCATAAACCTTTCTGCTTGGCCGCTGGACTGTGGATTATATAGGGGTGAACAGAAGTGAATAATTCCACTGTTCTGGCAGAATACAGCATACTGCTGTGAATTGAATTGAGTACCGTTGTCAGAAACAAGCACTTTTGGCATCCCGAAACAGCTTAAGATCTGCATGGTAATTTCTGTCATTGTTGACTCATAAATAGCCTATTCTGGCTATTTGGAATAGGCATCAACCAGGACAAGGTAGGTACACCCATTGATTTGCCCAGCATGTCAATATGTAGTCGATTCAAAGTCTGGTCATCTGAGCCCATACCTATGGATCAGTTCTGCTTGGATTCTCTGCTGCCATAGAGCACTGAGTACACAGTGTACACCTGCAAACAGATGTGATATCTTCATCTATGCTCAGCCAGTACACAAAGCTTCCTGACAGGACTTTCATTTGATTGGTGTCCATGTGACCTCAGTGGATTATTTCAGTACTTTTGGTTGAAGAGTTTGTGGAATCACTATTCTGTCTCCAAATACTAGGCAGGAGTCCGCAGTTGAGAGTCATGTATGATGTCGGTAGAAGGTATGACATCTCCCTCAACCTTGACTGGCTGTCCATCGATGAGAAATCTGGAAATATGTTGAAGAAGAGGATCTGCCACTGTTTCTGCCCTGATCTTTTTGACTGTGACTGGAGGACCTTCAACAGCATCCAATACAACTTGTGGGGGACATTGCAACCAATTGAAATCATAGCCATGACTGTGTCTTCATTTTCAGTAACTTGTTGATTTATGTCTGGAGAGGGCATGTGCCCGACCACATTTTTGGGTTGATGTGTATTGGATTTTAAAAGTGTGGGTTAATAACATCAAAGCCCACTTTTGTAGACTGTCAGCTGTATACACTGGGATACCTTTCTTAAACTCAGAGATGGACAACATCTCTAACCTTATGATCAGTAAATCAGTAAGGAGAGTGAAGCATCTGCCATGAAGAATCTTGTGGAATTTCTTCATGGTGTAGATGACCCCTAAGGCTTCCTTCTCCATTTGTCCATAGTTGTTTTCTGCTGCTGTCAGTAATCTGGCTGCATGCATGGCAGCTTATTTGGAACCATCAGGGAAGATATAGGATATGACAGCTCCCGCCCCATAGCAAGATGTATCTGTCACGACGAAGGATAGCAACTCTGGGTTGAAATGCATCAAGTAAAGATCAGATGACAGCGTAGTCTTCACCTGATCAAAAGCCTCTTGGCATTGTTTGGATCACTTCCACTTGGCACCTTGTTGAGTAGGACATTGAGAGGCTGTATTGCTGGAAAAAATGCTGAATAATGACTGATCATGCCCAAAAATGATCGTGAAGTGCTGACATCTGATAGCGGAGGTATATTTAACATAGCAGTGACGTTTTCAGGATCTGGGCAATGACCATGCTCATCTACAATGAATCCCAGATATTTAACTGAAGACATTAGCAGAGTGCATTTTCTGCCTGAAGTTAAAAATCCAAGTCTTGTACTTTGTTCAAGACATAGTCCATGTGTTGGTATAATTCTGCCTGATCTGTGCCCATTACATTGGTAAGCGGCACTGTCATACCATTCAGCATAGTATCCGTAAGCTGTTAGAAAATTGAAGGAGTTGTTTTTATCCTGAAAGGCAGATGGGGGAAGGAAACCAACCCCTTATGTGTTGTAATATTAAATTGATTAGACTTTATTTCTTATATCCTTCACATACAAGAGGAGTAAAAATCTTTACATTATGTCTCTGTCTAAATGTGCAATGTGCAATTTATAGTTTTTTTTTATATAGCCCTTAACTTGGCAGTGGAGTAATCGGGGCACCGTCATGACAGTGTTTCTGTAGCAAGCTATTCTTGTTTTTACGAGGCCGAGTTGCTCGCTCGACGCTCAACCGGACTTGGATTTGAACTCAAGAACCTTCGCTCCAGAGTCCAGCACTGATATTGTTGCGCCACCAAGCGGGACATAGTAATTTGTAGTAAATAGTATGTACAACAGGACAGTCAACATAGCATAATAATACAATTGTCTCAGCGCGAATTAATCAGTCTGATGGCCTGGTGGAAGAAACTATCCGGAAGCCTGTTGGTCCTGGTTTTTATGCTGTGTTACTGTTTCCCAGATGGTAACAGTTGGAACAGTTTGTGGTTGTGGTGATTCGGGTCCCCAATGATCCTTCAGGATCTTTTTATGCACTTGTCTCTGTAAATGTCCTGAATAATGTGAAGTTCACATCTAAAGATGTGCCCTGCTGTCTCCAGAGTGCTGCGACTGAGGGAAGTACAGTTCCCGTACCAAGCAGTGATGCAGCCATTCAGGATGCTCTCAATTGTGCCCCTGTAGAAAGTCCTTAGGATCTGGGGACCCATAACAAACTTCTTCAACTGCCTGAGGTGAACAAGGCACTGCTATGTATTTTTCACCACACAACCAGTATGTACAGACCACATGAGATCCTGGGTGATGTGTATGCCGAGGAACTTAAAGCTATTCACCCTCTCAGCCCCAGATCCATTGACGTCAAGAGGGATTAGCCTGTCTCCATTCTTCCTGTAGTCCACAACCTGCTCCTTTGTTTTTGCAACATTAAAGGAGAGGTTGTTTGCTTGACACCACTGTGTCAGGGTGATGACTTCTTCTTTGTAGGCTGCCTGGTTATTATTTAAGATTAGGACAAGCAATATAGAAGCTCCTGTGAATTTTCTATTGCTTCTACCTGGTGGTAAGCTTCAGCCAAATCCAGCTTCACAAAATAGTTGCCACGGATCAATTTTGTGAAGAGATCTGTCAGTACTGATATCGAGATCAGCTGAGAAACTTGCACACAAACTCACTTGGCTTTCTTGATAATGGATATTCGAGCTGCCCAATGTGAGTACTTGACAGCTTTGATCAAACCAGCTTGTTGCAGGCGATCCGGCTCTTGCTTGACAACTGCTTATTTTAACAGATTTTTGGAACAGAAGAATAAATTTTCTATCTGGGTGGAGATGGAATTTGCAGTTGGGGGAAGCAAACTAAACCTTCTTGAAACACTGCTGAATAGCACTACTGCAGTTGTTGCTGCATGGTCTCACATACTGATGGTGGTATTGCGTCAACTGGCATGATTTGAATGGCTAATGTCTTCTTACGGACCTCACCCAGAGCGATGCCCCAGAGATCAAGCTTTTCGATCCAGTCAATGCCAAGGACATTCAGATCTAGCTAGTCTGTTAGGTGACACACACTATTATCTTGCTTACCATTCAGTTTTCCCATGCAGTGTAGTTTGCCAACAAGCTGGATGGTTCCACTCAATGCACTGAAGGTGGAGTGATGAGTTGATTTGACTCGTGGGGACCCAAGTGCCCACCACATGCATTTGGAGATAATGTTGACGTTGGATGCTGTATCAAATTGTAGTTTGACCAACTGATTGTTGATAAATTTGTTGATGTGCTGTCTCTTGGGTGTGAAGTCAACTTTGAACCTGACCATTAAACTCCTTGTAGATTTCAATGGCTTTTCAAACTTCTTTGTGGTTCTTTGGCCTAGAAAATAGTTAAGGAGAGCAAAAGCCTTATTTGTGACCATGGCATTGGCATTTGCTGCAAATGTACTTCTTGTATTGGCAGTTTCTTGTGTAATGCCATACACCACTGTTCCAACAAGCTGTGTTTAGCCACTTGGAGATCTGCTGAGTAATGATGTCTGGGCCATTGGAAACTGTATTGATGTTGTTCTGTTTGACCAGGCTGAAATCATGTTTCAGGTTGATCAAATGCTGACATTCTTGAGTGACAGCTTGCAGAGCCATACCAGGGTCCTGCTCCAATCCGACCAGGAACCATTTGCAAATATTTGCATTGCCAAGAGCCCGAAGTCTGCAAATAAAAATCAGACATTTGAATTGTGATTTAGTCATGAACTTTTGAACTTTTCACATTTGCGAATGAACGACACCGACGTACGTGATGAAGTCATCGGCGTGATGTTTAATGACTTTTAGGCATGGTAACAAATACTGAAGAGAGATGACTGCTCACCAAAAATTCTTATTAGCTGTTTGACAGTTTCATCAAATGATAGCTCACACAGGCTCTTAGACAGCAAGAAGTTGAAATAACATTCATGTTCAACAGTACCAAATTTTAGGAGCAAAGTGCATGTCTTCCGCAGGTTCTGTTTATTGGTGAATTCGATCTGGAATATATCTTGTAACATTTGAATCATGATTCAAACATAACTCTCAAAATGGCATCGAAGTGGAAGTTGGTAATGGACTTTGCAACGTTGCAGGACTCACTAATAACCTGCTGGTCAAGGTTACGATTACCTTCAGCTGGGCCACCTCAGTTTGAGTTTGCTGCTGTTATAGAACCGTGCTGTCTTCTGCTGAAATTGTCCTGTCGATATAATACAACACCTCGTTGTCAATCTGTTGTGTATGCTCACCTTTAACCACTAATGAGACATGAAGCCGGAGAAAGTACAAAGCCGAAACTCATAATAAACCTTTATTCAGTGTAACATGCTGTAAGGTTTCACTGCTAATGTAATGGCTTCTCTGTAATGTTTCACTGCTAAGGTAATCATTTCTCTGTAGCAGAAATGTTTGGGTTATGACTAGAGATAACGGGGCACGCTAGCCAATGAGCGGGATGTTGTTCTTTCTCGTGTATCTGGGAGCCAGGAATTTGCGGTCTTTTGCCAGGGAGAGATGAGGAGAGAAGATGCGAGTGGAGACAGTTGGTAGACCGCTGGACGGAGTGGACTTGGGGCGAGGGTCCAAAGGTCAGCGACGATTGGAGGAGGTCGATGGTGGATGAACAGCCTATCAGTGAGCTCCAACACTGAGCATTAGACTGTTTCATGAGAATGGGCCCTTTTGCCTTTTATGTTTTCTTTACTAACCATATACACCCTATCCTCGTTATATGTGGGGGATACGTTCCTCGAAGTCGACGCATAATGTGAAATCGCATAATGTGAACAATTACTTAAATAGAGAAAATAGGGATGCTTTCTAGAGGGCTTCCTAAATATGTTTTATCTGAAATTTATTCACATTTACATACCAATATGACACAAAAGCAGTACCACAAGACAACATTTGTATTATATTTCATCAATTTAAGGTAATATTCAATGTAATAAATCATAGAAAGTTAACATCCTGGGGTGTACAGTACTCGCCAACAGTGGCAGGTGTGTTCACCCCGGGAGATGAGTGGTTGTTGTGGTGTCGGGCAGCTTTACATGGATAAGGTGGATGGTTATGTGTCGTCAGGATCATATCAATCACAAGTGGTGAAGGAAGACTCACAGAACTCTTAGAACTGCCAGCAGCAGAAGATGAAGAAAGTGGTGAGGGTTGTTTGCTTGGCAGCATTTTGTTTTTCAGCATAAATTTGCTTGTAGGGAAGAAGGGTTGGTGGCAGGGAATGACTGAAATGCAGACTCCGTTCTAAACTTGGGTCTATATCCACCGCCATTTGTGCCAAGTGTTCTGACATCCACCATTCCCTCACCATTGGTAAACTCCTAGGATTTTCAAAATCCTCTGTTGCTTGCAGCATCTGAGAGATAGTTCACCATAAAAAGAAAATACGTACGCCTTGAATGTGGATCACACCTTGGTCGAGTGGTTGAATCAGTGATGTTGTGTTAGGCGGCAGGAAACACACTGTTATGTCAGGATGAATGCTGTCCAAATGTTTAGGATGGATTGGCATATTGTCAAGCAACAAAAGAACTTTAAAGGCAAGATTCTGCTCCCGGCAGTAGTGTCCCAAAGCTGTGTTACATCCAGCTGACGCCGCGCTGTTTATAATTTCCAACTTTATTTCAAGTGTTAAAGCCATTCTCTGCCGCTCGGCTGATGGCCCAGGACATGACATCGGACGCTTAGGAGGCATAGTCAAATATTTCAAGCACAAAATCACTGCATCGTAGGTAAAACCAACAACAGTTTAAGAGCGCAAGATCGCGCATCCACCCCTTGCAAAAACCAGTGCGAGACTGCGGGAGTGAGATTGTGAGGTGCGCGCATGTGACTTGTATTGGCGACAAAGCAGTGCTCCTCACATAACTGTGAGTTTTGGACGCATATAAGGAGACATTGGTAGAAATAGGTTCCTCGCATGACTGTGAATCCGTATTGTCTGATGACGCATATAACAAGGATAGGGTGTAGTCAAATTAAGAATTATAAAACTCAATCATTTAATTGCATATTGTGTACTGTTTGTTATTTCGTGGTACTGATTTGTTACAGGGGACACATCGCGCAGCATCCACCCAAATGAGATTTCTTAAGTTTGGCTGAGCCGGAGGGGAAGTGCTATCGTCCCCTACATTAAGCCACTAGCCAAACCAAGAGATACATCAGTAAAACCACACAACTGCGAAAACCTATATACTCAAAACTCAACTGTAGGTCGCAAGCACAACTATTTAAGTGGTTTTCACAAGAATATTCAAGACTTTGATAGAAACAACGACCAATCAGCGGATGTCTGCCAGGGATTGGTTGTCAGCTGACCAATAGGCGTTGGTTGTTTCAGCACACTGTAACACAAACTGTCACCAGGAGAACGACTATGCTGTGAACTGTGTGCAAGACTAACGGACCCATCAGAGTAGTAAGCTCTGATGCTCCACCTGCCTAAACCACACAGTCTAATCCTTACAAACACCAGTGCTACAGGGTCCCATTTTACAGAATAATATGCTGTAAGCTGCAACTTGTCACCATACTTTTGACATACAACGGAGGTATAAGCTTCTCCCTGGTTGACACAAAAAAGATAGATCAGTCTGTTCATGTATGGGAAACCATAGCTCAGATAGGAATTGTTTTAGATATTTGAGCAAACATGAATTGTCCCACAATTACTGCTCTTAACTTCATGCTTTGCCCTGCTCTTGCAACCCAAGGCCGCATGACCTGCTCCTTCCACATCTGAACCATTCCACAGTGCCTTGTCTGTTCTATCTTTCACCTGCCACTATGGCTGCAAATTCTCAAATTTTATCACACTCTCGACTTCTGGTCTCATTACCCAGTTAAGAATTTAATTAAATGTGTTGGCAATGGATAGCCCCATTTTTTTGTTATCTGGGTCAGATATAGACCCATGCTATTATGCAGAAGTCGTCTTTGTCCAATTTAAGCCCACTTAGGCCACTATGCTGCTCTGTTGGACACTGATAATATAAGATGCTGTAGGCCTGTTTCTCTTGTTTGGTGGGTTAACAGAAAGCATGTGTGCTACGTGGCCTCGGTTGTAGTGAGGACTAGGCCTCAAGCTGCAGGCCTGATATTTTTGCTCGTTGTAATACTGAAATCAAATCAAATTCAAGTTTAATTATCATTCAACCATATATGAATACAGCCAAATGAAATAGCATTCCTATGGGGCCAAGGTGCGAAATAAACACAGTGCATTCAAAATAGTGAGCAAGAAAGCATAGTCACGCAAAGAAAAACACATATACAGTCCAAGACTCTCAGTGACGTCTCCAGCAAATTGATTGTACAGATTACCAGTGGTGCACAGCCACCATAATCCAGCCTGTCGTTCCACCAACTGAACACTGGCGGGCAACACGGACGGGAGAGTCCAATCCCCAACTGAGCACATACACCATGCTACACAACCTTCGGTGTCTCTCTCATGGACTACAGCAACAGGCAAGCCTACAGCTTGAGGCCTAGCCCTAACTGTAACCGAGGCCACGCAGCACCCACACTTTCTGTTAACCCACCAAACACAAGAAACAAGCCTGCAGCATCTTATATTATCAGTGTCCAACAGAGTCTTGCGATCACAAGAGAAATACCCAAGACAATGACCCACGGTTAAACTGCCTTCAGGCACCAGCTCCAAAGTGTTCCAAGAAGCAGGTAGCAACACGGTCTGCACCCAGGCCAGCTCCTCTTAACCCAGTCTGGTTCCACTAGCGCACTTTAAAGGAGAAGCCTCATCTGACAAATCTGTTGGAATTTTTTGAGGAAATAACAGGCAGGATGGACAAAGGATGTTGTTTACCTGGATCTTCAGTAGGCCATTGGCAAGGTGCCACATGTGAGGCTGCTAAAAAAGATAAAAATTAATAGTATTACACGGAAGATAATAGCATTGATGGATGATTGGCTAGCTGACTGACAGGGAGGCAAAGCCTGTGAATAAAGAGGCCTTTTCCAGTTGGCTGCAGAAAATCGCAGATGATGATCACAGATTTCAATGTTGTCACCACTTTTTTCATGTAATACAATATGTCAATGATTTGGAAGATAGAATTGGTAGATTGATAGCTTTGTGGTCAAGATTGCTGATGATGTGAAAATAGGTAGAGGGGTGGGTTCTGGTGAGGAAGTAGGGAGACAGCAGAAGGACTGAAACAGATTAGAAGAATGGGCAAAGAACTGGCACATGGAATATAGTGCAGGGAAGTGTATGGTCATGCACTTTGGTAGAAGGATTAAAGTGTAGACTACTTTCTAAATAGGGAGAAAAATCAGAAATTCGAGGTGCAAAGGGCTGTGGGAATCCTTGTGCAGGATTCTCTCAAGGTTAGTTTGCAAGTTGAGCCAGTGGTAAGGAAGGCAAATGCACTGGTGGCTTTCATTTGGAGAGGGCTAGAGTATAAAAGTGAGGTTATGAAGCTGTGGCTTTATAAGGCATTGGTCAGACTGCCCAGCGATTATTGTGAGCAGTTTTGAACCCTTTATCTAAGAAAAAGAGGGAGAGACTCTTCTGGAAGCTATGAACCATGGGCGAACAGGGAGAACCTCAAGTTCAGTTCAAGCTTGTACTTGTAGGAGATGGTGGCACTGGTAAAACAACTTTTGTGAAGCGCCATTTGACTGGTGAATTTGAAAAGAAGTATGTAGCAACTTTGGGAGTTGAAGTTCACCCATTAATATTCCATACCAACAGAGGAGCTATCAGATTCAATGTGTGGGATACTGCTGGTCAAGAGAAATTTGGTGGTCTCTGGGATGGTTATTATATTCAAGCTCAGTGCGCCATTATCATGTTTGATGTAACCTCATGGGTGACATACAAGAATGTGCCTAACTGGCATCAAGATCTGGTGAGTGTGTGAGAAAACATCCCAATCGTGCTGTGTGGCAATAAAGTTGACATTAAAGACAGAAAAGTGAAGGCAAAGTCGATTGCCTTCTACAGAAAGAAGAACCTCCAGTACTATGACATTTCTGCCAAAAATTGTGCTAGCATTGAAGAAGGTGAAGAGGAAGTTCATGAGAATGATTCCAGGAATGAGGAATATTCGATGGCTCTGGAGTTTAGAAGAATGAGGGAGATTCTCATTGAAACCTATTGAATATTGAAAGGCCTAGATAGAGTGGATGTGGAGAGGATGTTTCCCATAGTGGATGAGTCTAAGACCAGCTGGCTCCACCTCAGAATAGAGCCTCAGCCTCATTTGCAACAAAGATAAGGAGGAACTTCTTTAGCCAGAGCGTAGTGAATGTGTGAAATTTATTGCCACAGACATCTATGGAGGCCCAGTCATTGAGTTTATGTGGAGGCTGATAGGTTCTTCATTAGTCAGGGCATCAAAAGTTATGTAGAGAAGGCTGGAGAATGGAGTTGACAGGGATAATAAATCACCCATGATGGGATGTCAGAGCAGACTTGATGGTCAAATTTTGCTCCTATGTCTTAAACACAAAATACTCTGCAGATGCTGGGGTCAAAGCTCCTACGTCTTAATGCCTTATGGTCTATCTTTATTACTAGTCCCATGTTCATCAGCTGCACCAACTGAATCATCCCAATTTATATCATGTTCTGTGGATGCACTTGGATTCACCCTGCCTTACATTCTCCCTGAAATTACAGGGTCGTAGACTTGTTTGGTGATCGCTTCTCTGTGGCGATTACGCAATAACATTGTGCTAGTATTATGACCTTTTCATATTTGCTCTTCTCTTGTCCCTTCCACCAAGCAACTTGCTAAGGAATTGTTCCATCTGGGTTGTAACCCTTCATCAACAATTTTTTTGGTACAAACTTGCGATTACAGTTGGTTACCATCTGTATGAGGGATTCCTACACTTCTTCAGCAGTTTCCTCCGGCCGATGGCCATACCTATCGGTGTCAGCATACCTTACTGTCTGCAATTCCAGCTCCCCAAACTTATGTCTTAAACAAAATCAGTTCTTCAATTGATTTCCCAAATTAGTTGCAACCTGCAACCACCCAGACCCATTACTCAGTCACCCCAAATTTGCTTGTGAATCGATTTCCCAAATCAATTGAAACTCGGAACGACCTGGACCGCATCTGCCAGTTATCCGGATATTTCAATCCCTGTCCTCTGACATCAAACCCCTCAGGCTCCAAGGTCTCTTTTTACCATAACTTACAGAGTTATCCCCTAAACTAAGAGGGTGGTATCTCAAGCAGACTCACCCAACCGGGAGCCTCATAGTCGTTTGCAATCCAGTGCAGTATCTTGTCAACTGCAAGAATTATTGAGCAAACTGAAAGAATTGCTCAAATAACTGGCTATTTGTTAAAACCTGGTTTGTACTAGGAAACCAGCCAAAACTGATCTACCTGAGTGTAAATTTGGTACAACTTTAACGTTCTGGGTTGACGAGATTAGCAGTAAAACTAAATTCTGATAGCAGAATGGTGGCAACAGGAGCAAGCAGGAATAATGGGCTAGGTCCTGATTACAGAATAAAATGGTTATCAACAGGTTAAGCAGTAAATCACATTTCATTACAATAATGGGTGCATGCTATAACATAGTTAAGACCATAAGACCATACGATATAGGAGCAGAAGTAGGTCATTCAGCTCAACGAGTCTGCTCCGCCATTCAGTTATGGGCTGATCCAATTCTTCCAGTCATCCCCACTCCCCTGCCTTCTCCCCACACCCTTTGATGCCCTGGCCAATCAAGAACCTATCTCTCTCTGCCTTAAATGCACCCAATGACTTGGCCTCCACAGCCACTCGTGGCAACAACTTCCACAGATTTACCACCCTCTGACTACAGTAATTTCTCCGCCTCTCAGTTCTAAATGGACGTCCTTCAATCCTGAAGTTGTGCCCTCTTGTCCTAGAATCCTTTACCATGCAACATAACTTTGCCATATCTAATCTGTTCAGGCCTTTTAACATTTGGAATGTTTCAATGTGATCCCCCCTCATCCTCCTGAACTCCAGGGAATATAGCCCAAGAGTTGCCTGATGTTCCTCATATGGTAACCCTTAATTCCTGGAATCATTATCGTGAACCTTCTCCAAACCCTCTCCAATGTCAGTATATCCTTTCTAAAATAAGGATCCCAAAACTGCACACAATACTCCAAATGTGGTCTCATGAGTGCCTTATAGAGCCTCAACATCATATCCCTGCTCTTATATTCTATACTTCTAGAAATGAATGCCAACATTGCATTCACCTTCTGCACCACCAACTCAACTCGAAGGTTAACCTTTAGAGTATCCTGCACAAGGTCCCCCAAGTCCCTTTGCACCTCTGCATTTAGAATTCTCTAGTTAGCGAAATTCTTGAAACTTGGGTGTTGTCACTGCTGCATTCAATGTCTCTATTTCTGGCTATGGTTCCCTGTTAGCACATTAGCACAATCCACATCTCTATCTACTAACTATTAGGCCTTGCAATTATTTCCTTTACAACAGAGGGGCTTTTGATTAAGTTGGCTGCTTTCCCAAGGCAGCGAGAAGTGTAAAGCAAGGGCAGGCTGGTTTTTGTGATGTGTTGAGCTGTGTCCGCAATTCTTAACTCTCTGGGAAAGGAATGGTGGGGTATGTAGTGGACAGGGCATGTGCATAATGGATAGGTTGAGGAGGCGGGAGAGGAGGAAGTAACAGTGCAAAGAGGAGTGAGATGGATAACTAAGCCAATAAGGAGAGAGGGTGCAAAGGGACAGAGGAAGAGCAGATTACCTGAAATTGGAGAATTCAGTGCTTATGCTGTCAGTTTGTAGAATACCCAGCGTCTGTCACTATTTCCACTCCCCCAACAAATGTCTGCCTGTCACTAAAATACAGCTGTGTAGGAATGTCGACTAAGATTGACACGAGTGTAATTACTTCTAACGCACACTTTGTTGAACCCACCAACAAATGTATATATATGAAAAATCCTCACTCCCAAATGTAATAATCTACAGCTAACACGTAACATACACAGTGAACTTAACCCTTAACAGTCTGGGTGAATTCTGCCAAATGAAATTAAGAGGTCCCCATACACGCACCCCCCCCCCCAAGAATTCACCCTAGCAGACAAAGTCAAACGAGCAATAGGCCTGCAAAACTCAGCTGAATCTACTCTTGCCTTCATGGGCAGTTGCTGGTTAGGGACAACAGTCAATATCAGAAGGTCTGGAGATGGGAGGCCGGCCCCTCTGCGGAGGCTGCGCCACTTCCACTGTAGAGTAGAGTCCAGCGTGAGATGATCCACAGAAACACTGTCTGGGATACCTCCAAAGTCCAGCATAAAGAATCTTATCTACCATTTCCACCATATGGAAAGGGCCATCATAAGGTGGCTGCAGAAGACCGTAATGTCCATCATGACGAGCAAACACACATTTTGCCACCTGCAGACAGGTGCAACCACAGCAGGCTATGCTACATTGTGGGCACTAAGTGAAAGGTTTGGCGCTGTCCATAAAAGCCGACCGCTGCTGCGAAGCAGGCCACGGGATGGTGGACGTTGGGAGAAACTCTCCCGGCACCCGCAGGTGTTGCCCGAAAACGAGCTCTGCAGAAGAGGACTGAAGGTCAGTTTAGGGGCTCTCCTCAGGCTCAACATGACTCACAGCAGTCTGTACACCCAACAGCCGTCACTGAGGCATGCACGGAGGGCGGAACTGCTCACACAGACCGTTGACCTGAGGGTGATAAGCCATGGTCCTGTGCAGTATGACCACCAGATCACAGGTAACCGCACATTAAAGCTCAGATGTAACTGTGTCCCTTGGTCTGAAGAGATATCCGACGGGATGTTGAACTAAGCGATCCACAAGCTAATGAACACTCGCACCACTTCTGTGGGTGAAATTGATGACGGCGGCACTGCCTTCACCCAACATGTGGTCCTATCAGTGATGGTGAGGAGGTAAATAAACCCACAGGACGGGGGCAACAGGCCAACCAAATCTACATTCACATGGTCGAAATGCTGTTCAGGAACGGCGAAAGGAGGCCAAAGGAGCCTTGGCATGTTGATGCACCTTCTCGTGTTGACACCCCAAACAAGCACTAGATCGGTCCCTGATATCCTCCTTAAGCCCGTGCCAAACCAACTTCTCTGTCACCAGTTATTGCGATGCCCTCCAGCCCGGTTGTGGAAGCCAATGGATCGTATCGAAAATGCGCCACCGCCAACTGGCTGGAACAACCGGCCAGGGTCGCCCCGTTGGCACATCATACAGTAGTGAAACACCACTGTCACCGAAAGCAATGTCCACCAATTTCAACCGTGTGACTGCCGAAAGCAGCGACTGCAAGCTCTGGTCCGAATCCTGTCCTGCCATCAGCCGAGCGTAGTCCACGCCCAAATGTGGTCCGAATCCTGGCCTGCCATCAGCCGAGCGTAGTCCACGCCCAAATGTGGTCCGAATCCTGGCCTGCCATCAGCCGAGTGTAGTCCATGCCCAAATGGACAGCACCAGTGAAGGACCAGGAAAGGCAGTCAGCCACGAGGTTATCCTTCCCTGCGACATGCTGGATGTCCAAGGTGCACTCTGAAATAAAGGAAAGATGGCACTGCTGTTGAGCAGACCAAGGTTCAGAGACCTTAGCCGTGGTGAATGTTAGGGGCTTATGATCCACAAAAGCCGTAAGTGGACAGCCCTCTAGGAGAAAACCAAAATGCCACACTGCCAAATACAGGCTGAGAAGCTCTCGGTCGAACGTGTTGTACTTGCTCTTGCAGGGATGAAGCTGATGGCTAAAAGAGGCGAGAGACTTCCAAAAGCCATCGACCAACTGCTCATGCACCACCGACCACGCAATCCGACACGTCTTGGTGAATCCGACTGGTGTATCTGGAATGGGATGCACCAGCAGCATTGCATTAGACAATGACTGCTCAGTATCCGAGAATGCCTTGGATCTTTCCCCTATCCAGTCCGTGACATGCTTGGCTGCTTTGCCCTTAAGGACCTCGTAGACAGGGCACATGAGCTGAGCTGCTTTGGGGACAAAATGCTGACAAAAGTTCACCATACCCAAAAACTTCTGCAGGGCCTTAACGCCGATGAGCTGGGAAAGCGCTTAACGGTGTCAACTTTAGCCAGAAGGGGAACTGCCCCCAATGCATTGACATGGTGCCCAAGGAAATCGACCATGGACAGTCTAGACTGGCACTTTGCCGGGTTGACAATGAAAGTGTGCTGACTGAGGTGTTTGAAAATGGTTCTCAAGTGTAAGAGACGTTCGTCCCTAGTAAAGCTAGCTACTAAAATGTCATCTTCGTCTAGGTAAACAGACAGGAATGGCAAATCCCTGAGAACACTGTCCGTGAGGTGCTGAAAGGTCTGGGCTGCATCCTTCAGTCTGAATGGCATTTGAAGGAACTCAAACAAACCAAGTGGTGTAATAACAGCAGTTTTAGGAATGTCACTTGGGTGGATAGGGACCTGGCAATAACTGCAAATGAGGTCCATCTTCGAGAAAATTATTTCCCCTGCCAGGTGAGCAAAGAAATCCTGGACGTGTAAGATCGGGTGTCAGTCAAAGGTCATGGCAAAGGTAATCGCCACATGGGCACCACCGGCGCCCCCCCCCCCCCACCGGTTTTCACCCAATGTGGAGAGGGGAAGCCCATAGACTGCTGAGGCGCTCCATGGCATCAAACTCAGCCTTGGCAATGGTGAGCTTCTCCGGATCGAGACGCCTGGCATGGGCGTGAACGGGCGGGCTGGTGGTGAGGATGTGGTGCTCCACCCTATGTCTAGCGGCGGAGGAAAAGAAGGTGGGCACAGTCAGGTCCGGGAACTCAGCGAGGAGACGGAGGAAATGGTGCCCAGAAACAGAGTCTGTAACAAACAGCAAGCTGCCTGACCTGCCAAAACCCATAGCCACTAATGGGCACTGGCTGTTCGTTCTGTTTCCTGTCTCCTTGAACCTACAGGTAGAAACACAGGGTAGGAGACCATTATTGAGCCGTGGCAATTGTTTCATGTTTAAGTGGCAGTGAGGCGGCAATGTCGTCCGGCCACGTGGTTACACAGACCCTTTTGGTGACGGAAAACACCTTGTCAGCCTTGCTCTCTAGAGCCTGGAAGTCTTTGAGGGGAGAGCCAGCCAGAGTCGACCACACCTCTCCTGGTAGTTGTTGCAGGAAAAGCTCTCTGAAGTTGAAACACGGTTGATGTCTGCCAAGGAGGGACAACTTATGGTCCATAAACTCCAAAGGCTTGGAGTTGCCTAAGCTGGGCAGCGAGAGGAGCCGATGGGTGTGTTCAGACTCAGAAAGTTTGGAAGTCTCTAGAAGGAGTTGCTTAAGTGTCTCGTAACTACTGACTTCCGGGCCAGGGGGGGCGGGGTGTGTAGGACGCTCATCACCTCGGTTGCTGTAGAGCTGTGTAACGCTGCGATGGCATAATAATATTTTGTGTCGTCTTGCGAGATTCCCCGCACTGCAATCTGGGCTTCTGTCTGAGTGAACCAAACTGCGGCATTTTCCTGCCAGAGTTCAGGGAGCTTGAGAGCAACAGCGTTTGCAGTCATGATTGTAAAATGAGTGAAATCACTCCGGAATCACCCAGGGGAGTGTTGGGGTCACCAATGTTATCTCTAACGTACACTTTATTGAACATGTCAACAAATAGTGCAAATGGTGACCACATACATATATATATATGTAGGCCTCAGGTTCGGCTGACGGCATTAGTCTAGGGGAAGGTAGTCTCCGGCCCCACCAAGCTCGTGAAATCTCATTTGTGTGGATGCTGCGTGATGTTTTCCCCTGATACAAATCAGTACCACAAAATAATAAACAGTATAGCATATGCAATTAAATGATTGAGCTTTATAATTCTTAATTTGACTATAGGATTAGGAAAGAAAACAGGTCCATTTTAATGAAACAGTCTAATATGCACATTGGAGCTCATTGTTTTCCCATCCATTTGTTCTCCATCAATTTCCCCCGGGCATCATCGACTCCTGACCCCATTCCAAGTCCACTCCGTGCTGCAGTCTACGACCTCTCTGTTCTAGCATCTTTTCTCTCCATCTTCTGCTGAACAAAAACCCGCAAATATCTTGCTCTCAGGCGCTCAAGAAAGAGAAACACTCCCCTCATTGGACGCCGCACATTCCAAAGCCCCCATTATCCCTAGTCATAATCCAAACACTGCTGCTACAGAGAAACCATTACATTAACAGTGAAACCTTTCCCAGGGTGTTACACTCTCCCCCGACCAAATTTAGTCATGTCCTTATGACTTTGAGATAATTTGCCAACCCTTCCTGCAAAACAGAAAGTCCAACCCAGGTGTAAAAGGCAGTGACATAGCTCCGCAAAGCGGTAGGGTCCACATTCTGTTCCCCTGGTGCTACATAGGCCAGCATATCCAGTGGCCTCATGATTCTATGTGACCTCTGTACCCTGTCATCTACCTCTTCATGTTCTGACGCTACTGGGGATACTTCTGGTCTACCTGGTAAGGCCTCCCCTGGCCTATCACTCATGCCCACCTGCAACTCAGACCCCTCTGTCCCTTGACTGAGTCCTGCTTCATCCCTTGCAGGGTCCCACTACAACCCAGGCTGTCCACAGATAGCCCCACCCTGATTTCACCTGACTCAGCGTGAGAAGGGTTGGGAGTCTCTTCCTCAATCAGTGGGGAGTTAGCAAAAGGCAGTATATACCACACCCCATGTCCTCATCCTTGGAATCATTATCTCACTCAGGGGCGGGAGCCTGTCTAATCTCTCCTGCTTTTGGTCCTGCAATCACCCTGCATCGCCGCAGAGTCCTCTTACTATGTGTAGGCTCCAGCTCTGGCTCTGGGTCAACCTGCACCTCTTGTCCCAGAGGCAGAAGGTGGTTCTGATGGAGAATCTTGACAGGCCCATTCCCATCCTCTGGTTTCACACGGAAAACTGGTATGTTTGGCACCTGGCTCTCCACCACATAGGGCATAGCCACCAGGTGGTCAGCCAGCTTATGCTTCCCAGGTAGCCCGAAATTCCTTATGAGGACTTGGTCTCCCAGCATGAATTGGGAGAACCTCCTCTTATTTCCTTGATTCTGCTTGGCAGCTGTGCCCTCAGCAAATTCATAAGCTTTTTTCAGCTCCCTTCTAATATCAGAGACATACTTCAGATGAGTCTACAGTGGTAGGTCATCCTCGTCAGCCCCAAAACAAAGGTCAATAGGCAACCTCGCCTCGCAACCAAACATCAGATAACATGGCAAGTACCCGGTAGCTTCATTTCGGGTACAGTTGTAACAGTGAACCAGATGTCCAATATGTTGACTCCACCTGCTCTTCTTAATGTTCTCCAAGGTTCCAAGCATGTCTGGCAAGGTCTGAATAAACCTCTCGGGCTGGGGATCACCCTGCAGGTGATAAGGAGTAGTCCTCGACTTCTTGACTCTGACCAGTGATCCGTAATGACTAAAACCTTCACCATGTTGCTGACATCTGGCTCTATTGACAGGAAATCCATACACACCAGGTCCAGGGGCCCCACACTCTGCAAGTGGGACAAGGGAGCTACCCTCTTAGGCAACATCTTCTTCCGTATGCATCAAATGCACGACTTGCAGTATTCTTCGACCTCCAGCTTCATTCGGGGCCAGTAAAACCAAGGTGTTTCGTCTTCTCTGCCTGAGCCATGTCTCTCTATTCAACTGCTGACCAAATGATTACGATGCCTGGATCATTTCGCTGAGCAGCTACCACTCTCCCAGATCTCAATTCCGGTAACTGGTCTGTCTTCAGAGCAGTCAGGTTACAGCAATCTTGTGGAATGGCGTCATGCGACGCTCCCAATTGATCTACCGTTCGATCCTGCCCTTGCCTTCCGTCTGCCTTCACCATGATGGCAATCTTTCACATGGCTTTCACTCTCCCACTCTGGTCCCAGTCCGGACCTTCATGCACACGTCGGGTCAAAGCGTCAGCATCAATGTTCCAACTTCCCGGCTGAAATCATAGGTAGACAAGGCCATCAACCACCAAAGGCCTGTGGCATCTAATTTCACCAAGGTCAGGATATAAGTTAGGGGACTGTTGTCTGACCTCACCTCAAACTTGGCACAATAGAGGTAGTCACTCAGCTTAACCATCACAGCCCATTTCAACCCCAGAAACTCCAACTTGTGCATAGGATCACACACAAAAAATGCTGATGAACACAGCAGGCCCGGCAGCATCTATAGGATGAGGTACGGTCGACGTTTCGGGCCGAGACCCTTTGTCAGGACTAACTGAAAGAAGAGATAGTAAGAGATTGGAAAGTGGGAGGGGGAGGGGGAGATCCGAAATGATAGGAGAAGACAGGAGGGGGAGGGATGGAGCTAAGAGCTGCAAAGTTGATTGGCGAAAGGGATACAAGGCTGGAGAAGGGAGAGGATCATGGAATGGGAGGCCTAGGGAGAAAGAAAGGGGGAGGGGAGCCCAGAAGACAAAGCAGGATCTCCCAGTGGCCACACATTTTAATTCCACGTCCCATTTCCATTCTGATATGTCTATCCATGGCCTCCTCTACCATCAAGGTGAAGCCACACTCAGGTTGGAGGAACAACATCATATATTCCGTCTGGGTAGCCTCCAAACTGATGGCATGAACATTGACTTCTCTAACTCCCGTTAATGCCCCTCCTCCCCTTCGTCCTCCATCCTTTATTTATTTATTTATTCACCCCTTTTTTTTCTCTCTCTCTTTTTTCTCCCTCTGCCCCTCTCACTATAACTCCTTGCCTGGGCTCCCCTCCCCCTTTCTTTCTCCCCAGGTTTCCCATCCCATGATCCTCTCCCTTCTCCAGCCTTGTATCCCTTTTGCCAATCAACTTTCCAGCTCTTAGCTCCATCCCTCTTCCTCCTGTCCTCTCCTATCATTTCGTATCTCCCCCTTCCCTTCCCACTTTCCAATCTCTTACTATCTCTTCTTTCAGTTAGTCCTGACGAAGGGTCTCGGCCCGAAACATCGACTGTACTTCTTCCTAAGAATGCTGCCTGGCATTTTTTGAGTGTGTTGTTTGAATTTCCAGCATCTGCAGATTTCCTCATCTTTGCATATAAGATAGATTTTCTCAGAGGGTGACAGACTCCAGTTTACAAACACAACAGATCTCAACCAGCTGCCCTGATCCTGATACAGGACACCCTCAAAGCCTTCTCTGCTGGCATCTGTATGCAGAACATACAGTAATCAGGGATCTGTAAAAGCTTCTTTTTGCATCACATCAAAGACCTCAAGTTATTCCAGGATTGTGACTCCAGTCCAGGTTTTCCACTACAGTCCAATTTCTCCCCCAAGATCTTTAATGAATGAATTGCCTATCACCATAGGCAACGAAGCAACTGTCTTAGCCAGGCATTATGTGGTATCTTTTAATACTTGTATATCCCATCTCCAATTCATGTCATACATAATGTAATCTAAAACTGGCAGTACAATGAGTCCCATGCGCAGCATAGAGTCTGCACCTTTCAAACATAAGTCAGTCTCCAGAAGACAAAGGAGGCATGGGCCATGAATATTTAAAAAAAACAAACCTTTTTTAAATGCATGTCACTTTTTCTCTGTCCTTTCCAATATTTCTGCTAAACAAATATAATGAGATGCCATGTTGATGGAAACCTCCAATTCAGGTTCTAAAAATAAGGCTTTGTGAACAATTAACAATGAACATTTATCTCTAATCATCTTATTGATATTGAGTCAAAGAGTATCACTGCACACTAACAGATTGCTTAGCCCTTCAGATCCACATGAGACATTAAGCACCCACTTCTTAGCAATAATTTTACCCTAAAATTCTTCTTATTCTACTTCTTCCTCACAACAACCCCTCAGGTTCTACCACATGTTCACAGTGACAAATTAAAAACCATCCCATTTTAGCAGTGTTAAATTATTGTTAAAATTACTATGTTGTGCTGGCGCAGAGAGATTTAAATCTTTTACATCACCCAGAGCTTTCTCAAATTGAGTGTTGGTAAATCAAGGCCATTTTGTTTTACAATTATGGAAAAATAATAATATCATTGATTCTATTGCTAGAGGGTTTTCTGAGAGCAACTAGATTATTTGTAACTTTAGCCACCACAACCGATGTTTTAGATGCATCTGCAAAAGTAAGGTTTGCTTTGTTCCACCAAGCAGATATTTTTATTCTTATCATACATTAACTTCTGTTAAGATTACTTAGATGATTCATCTCCTTTACTGCACTGTCTCCAATCTTTTCTGTATAGTTGTTAACTGGTTTAACTCTCAGCCGCTGGTGTCCAGTCTTGCGTTGAGTGCTTTTCTTTCATCAGCCTGTTACCAATGTGAGTAATCCAGAGAGGGATTTTTATAAAAAACAGACGTTAAAAGCTTTTGTATGTATGTAGAAAGGACAAAAAAAAAAGCAAGTGTTAATGTGTGCCCTTTATAGACAGAGACAGGAAAAACTATGGGGAATGCAGAAATGACAGAAAAATTAGATGATTGTTTTTGTGTGTCTTCATTGAGAAGGACTCAGAAATACTCTGGAGGGAGTGGAGAATTAGAGCAATTGTGGAGCTGTAAGAATTCAACATTAACAAATGGTAGCATTAGTGCAATCCAGGGAATTAAAAGACAATATATTCCCAGGATCTACTGAGTTTAACTCAAGGTATTGGAAGAGATGGGTGCATTGGCTGTCACCACCCAAGATTCTACATGGGAAGCTATAAAATAATAATCGGCCTGGATGGAGTCAACGTGGATTTACAAAAGGAAATTTTTGTTTGATTAATCGCTTAGTTGTTTAATGTTCTAACAAGCAGAATAGATAAGGCAGAGCTAGATAAGGCAGATTTGGACTTCCTGTCCATTCAAAGAACAAAACTAAAAGTGCTGAATAGATAAATAAACTGAGTAGAACAGATGGGGCTGAGGGTAACACACCAATGTGGATTAAGGACTAATCTGTGATTAAACAATGTAGTTTACGAATAACTGGGACATTTTCAGGTTGCAAGATTGTAATTAATAGAGTGCTTCAAGGATTAGGGAAGGAGTCACAGCTATTCACCATTTATATGAATGATCTTAATGGGAAGAAATCAAGGGTAATATGTCCAAGCCTGCTGATGATACTAAGCTGAGTTGTGAAGTAAAGGTTGCGAGGAATAAGGACTAAGAAATGAATATGGAAGATAGTGGGGAAAAATGTGAGGTCCTTCACTTTGGCAAAAAAAATAAAAAGGCAGACATTTTTAATAGTAGGACATCAGATGATGGCCATATTCAAAGAGATCTGGGTGTCCTCGTACACAAATCACCTGAAACAACTGAAATTCACATACAAGGTACAGCAAACATTTAAGAAGGTGAATCGTATGTTGAGTATTGTTACAGGGATTTGAGTGCAAAAGCTCAGATATCTTACTGAAATCAAATTGGTCTCTAGTAAGACCACATCAGGAACATTGTGCACAGGTCTGCTTTTCATGCTTGAAGAACAGGGCACCACGGTAGCAGAGCTATTCCATCTCGGGGTGTCCTGGAGTTCGGAGTTCAATCCTTGCACTGTCTGCAAAGAATGCGTGGTTTCTTCCCATGGTACAAAGACATCTAGATTAGTAGGTTAATTGATCATTGTAAATCAGCCCGTGTTCAGTATGGCTCATTGGGCTGGAAGGGCCTGTTCCATGTTGCAACTCTAAATATATATAAATAAATATGTAAAATTATATACTGCTAAATAAAGTGTGTAATATGACCAAGAGATAGTGTCTTGGAATTATGGCATTTTTGCTAGAGGATAAATTAAGCAGATTGGGCCCATAAATCAGAGTTTAAAAGAGTGGGAAAGGATCTCATTGAAGCACAGAAAATTCTTTCAGGGCTTGACAAGGTGCATCCGGGATCATTTTCCCCGTGACTGGGATGCTTATCAACATAAGGCATCAGCCACTGAGGACAGGAGGGCGAGCAGAATTTTTTCTCACCCAGTGCATTTCGATTTTTTGGAATTTTCATCAGAAGGGTGATTGTCCAGTTATGGAGTGTATTTAAAACAGAGATTTTTGGATATTGAGAGCATTAGGGGATATGGTGTAAGCACAGGAAAGTGGGAGAAAATTAACTATGATGTTCTTGTATTGTGGAACAAGTTTGAAAGGCCAGATAGTCTTCTCTTGTTCCTACTTGTGCCCTTATGCATGGAGATTTGAATGTACAGAATGTACAACCATCTCTCCAAACCAATGTACATTCCGGAAATCCCTCAAAAAGAGTCGCACAGCATGGGAACAGGCCCTTCAGCCAAATTCACCCATGGCAACCAGGATGTTTATCTGAGTTCGTCCCATTTGCCTGTATTTGCCTCAGATCTTTCTAGGCCTTCTTTATCCATGTGTCCTCCAAATGCCTTTTAAACTTTGTCATCTCCCAGTGTCCTTTGACCCTCCAACCCTAACCCCTGTGTAAGCCATCTCTTTAACATCTATAATAAATGTCTTATTCTCAAAACTCTCACCTCAACTCAGTGATTATGCTACTTTTTGTTAAGGGCTTTCAAGTTTTTAACATCTCCTAGCCTTCATTTACTTTTTGGAATTCATATTCTGTTACAAAACCTTGCGAAGTTTCACTCTATTGAAGGAATTATGTAAATGGCGGTTCTTTAATAGTGTCAATTATTTCTCGAGGCTTATAAGCACAGTAGGAGGTAGCATTAGTGACATGCTTTGCAAAGACCTTTGCATTTTGTCTAGAGACCTGAAATTTTTCATGATAAAGATTGGATAATCTCACAATGGTTTCCTGATAGCAATGATTTAAAGGTATGTCTGGTCCATTTAGTGCTGGTCTATCAGGGCTTATGGAATTTGTCCTGATATCAAAATCAAAGTTCTCTCTATAATTAGGCCATTTAAAAAAAATTCAAGAAATCAAAATACTTCAGTTTATTGCGGCAAGATTTAAGCATTTATCAATTGTTTGCAATAAGTTGTATAAGGATTAATGGGATACATGTAATACTGCAAATAGCTGGTGATCTGCACTGTTTGTCCACAAACATTAATTGTTCATAGTTCCCAAATCATGTCCTGGAGGCCAAGGTACTTCTCTTTGTGCTTTTCAAGGCTTTTCTCTGTGATGATGCCATTGTGGTAGTATGATCCATTGTGTAATGTGGAACTTTGATAGACTTTTCAAGTGCTGATAAAGTTCGTATGGAAATCCTTGAACTGGATCACTTCACATTAAAATGAAGAGAACCAATCAAAAAAATTTCAGCTTGAAGTGAAATTTCAGTCAAAGAATTTCCATACAGACTAGATAAAAGGCCACACAAGCAGAGTACACTTCAAAACAAAAATACTGATCTCAGGAAGGGTGCAGTGAATGGTATCAGAGTTTAGAGATTAAATTATAAGCACTGAATCAATTACAAGTCTCATTTTCTTTAGCAAACCAACAGACCCACAATGATCTGACTGGAGGGGCTAAATTAGTAATATGATTTGATAAGATCTACTCAGGGAAATAGCTTCTTCAAGAAATCCAGAATACAAATCTGCTTTATGTGCCACCAGCAAAAAGAACATTTTTTTTCTCACAAGTTGAAATAAAAAGAAGACATTGTATGCTCAGATGGTTGGAACTTTCAGCATTGAGATGGATAGCCTCACGCTGAGTTAGACTGTTGAAGGATATTGACCAATAGTGTGCTGCAGGTTAACTGTGATAGATCATTTTCATTAATTCAATGTCAAATCTGTTCTATCTCAATGGATTCTAATTGCCTTTTACAGCAAATGTACCTTAGCCCTGTGACTGTGTAAAGTTGATCTCAGGTTGTGTAAACATTGTTTACAACACCACCAGATAGAGACGAAGGGCCTTCTATCTGGTAAGCTACACCGGCCCTTCATTCTAGCATCAAAGCCGGGAGGCTGATTTATACTTCTGCATCAACTCGACGCCGTAACCTACGCAAGTGACCTATGCCTGTTGTCAGCATTTATACTTGTGCGTTGGTGTGTCTGCGTCACTCCGCAATTCGCGCATGTCACACATGCGCACAAACCTGCCCGTGCAAGGCTTCATGGTCATGGTAGTCTTTCTCGGGGTAAACAAGAAGTGACAACAAGTCGGCCAATGGGAAGCTATTGCAGCATAGGAGGAAATACGATGCTCACAGGCGGACGAATCACAGTTGTTGCATTCTGCATTGCCGCGACACGTAGTTACATTTTGGGAGAGGTGCGCGTCAGGCTACAGTGTAGGGATTTGCATAGGCTCTGCGTAGGGTTCGCAGCGACGCCATACCTACGGCGTCGAGTTGACGCAAAAGTATAAATGAGCCTTGACTCGCTCACTCACTCTGTCTTCTTCCGCACCCCGACAGTTCTACACACACGGGAGACTGGCGGATTACAGCACAGAAGGCAACTTCCTGGACCGGATGCTGTGTTTGCTGGTTGGAGTCCCTGCCCAACCTATCTCTCATCCTTTCTGCATCATGACCATTGATGGATGTCCCTTGGAGTCTGGGATGTACAGAGCACACACACGACCTATGCATATAAACAGTGGAGAGCACCATGAGTCCACCCAGTTCCTCATTGTTGACTCACCCAACATTGCCTGCAACCTCAGTTGACCTCACCTCATAAATCCACGGAGACAGAGGAAATCCTCAACCTCACCAAACACCATGAATACCATGACTTAGCCACCGCCTTCAGTAAAAGGGAAGCTAGCACCCTGCTGCCTCACAGACCACACAACTGTGCAATCGACCTCCTCCCAGGCACCAACCTTCCTGAGGTTGTCTATTCCCCCTTTCCCTCCTGACACCCAAGCTATGAATGACTCTATCACTGAAGCACTACAGCATGGCCTCCTTTGACCATCCCAGTCTTCAGCTAGTGCAGGATTCTTTTTTGTCAAAAAAATGGAAACTCCCTCCCTGCATCAAGTACTGTAGACTCAACAAAATCACCTTTATAAAATACTACTCTCTTCCTTGATGTATAGTGCATTCAGAAGATTCTCTGGGGCCCAGATCTTCACCAAACTCTGGAGCTACTGAGAGCATACAACTTGATCCTCGTTCACCGGGGGGGGGGGGGGGGGGTGAGTGAAAGACAGCATTCATAACACCTTCTGGCCACTATGAATATTTGGTGATGCCTTTCGGATTTACAACAGTCCAGCCATTTTCCAAGCCTTCACTTATGAGATCCTCTGAGACATGCTGCACAGGAATGTGTTCATCTACCTCGATGACATTCTTCTCCTCTCCAAGGACCCCTAATATCATGTCTATCATGTCTGTTCAGACGTTCAGTGTCTACTTGAAAACTAACTGTACTGCAAGTTAGAAAAATGCCAGTTCCGTACCCCACTAATTTCCTTCCTGTGTTATGTAATTTCACCCCAAGCCATGGACACAGTGAAGATACACATCATTGCTCTCTCTCAAAAAACTACTCCAACTTCTACCACCATTTCATCAGACACTACAACCAAATTGCCACTCTCACCTCCCTTACCAAATCTCCTACCCCCTGGATAACCTGTTCTGGTGGCGCAGACCATGCATTGAGGAGACACCTTCACCACCGCTCCCATTCTCCACTATCGAAGCCCCTCCAAACCTTTTGTAATAAAGGTGGACGCATCTAATGTGGGCTTTGGAGTCACCCCCTTCCAGCAAGGAGTGGACAGGAAGACACACCCTTGTGACTTATTCTCACAGAAGTTCAACTCTGCACAACACCATTAAGCAGTAGGAGACAGGGAGCTACTTGCCATTAAATAGGTATTGGAGGAATACAGACATTGGCTGATGGAAACACCAAGCCCTTCCTGATCTGGACTGACCACCAGAAACTCACATCCATTCACAGACCCACCAACTCAACACATGTCTGTCTCGCTGGGCCTTCTTCTTCAAGCAATCCAACTTCACCATTTCCTACGACCCAACTCCAAGAACATTGAGGCAGATGCCATGTCATGACTGTTCGACCCAGCTGAAACAGGGATCAGCCCTCAGCTCATCATTCCATCTTTGCTCCAAACATCTGGGATCTTGAGAATCAGATCCATCAGACCCTACAGCATGAGACTTTGCTGACCAACACACCTGACAGTCACATGTATGTGACAGTGGCTGTGTGCTCTAATGCTCTCCAACGGGCCCACTCCTCACCCCTCTCAGGCCATCCAGGCACCTGACTGAACCTGTTTTCTCTGCGATGCCAGTTTCGGTGGCCCATGATCACAGATGTATGCTGGCTTAGTGCTGTCTGCCCTCCAGTCCAATTCCTCCAATCAGGGGCCATCTAGGCTTCTGTTAAGCCTGTAAACTGCCCATTTACACTAATTCTCCATCAGTCCTATATTTTAAAATTATCCCAACGTTCTTATGAATACCTTCTGATTCTACCTCACCCCTACGCACTTGGGGCATATTCAAGTGGCCAATGAACCAGCCAACTGGCACATCCTTGGCACATCTGGTGGAACTCAGAAGAAACTCATGCAGTCATAATGAGAACATGCAGACTTCACACCAACTGGATGTTAGGGATAAATTGTGTGACTTGGGATTGTTGGATTGGGAGTTCCGGCATTTTGACTTTGCAACAATAAGGGAACATAACTGAATTTCCAAGCTGGGTTTATATATGAGATGGAAAGGAATTTCAGGCAGTAACAGTTCACTGTACCTGTGGCCCTTCTCCATAGCAGGTTTAGGAAGTATTATCTGAAAAATCAGCAAGTCCTTTCTTGTCCCTATTCTGTCTTTGTATGTGTGAATATTGCTAAGGATAAGGAATTATATCAGGCATTGATTTGAAGCAATAAGTACCTTCCATTTAGAATAACACACAAAAAGTACTGGAGGAACTTAGCAGGTCAGGCAGCATCTATGGAGAGGAATAAACAGGCTGAGGACCTTCATCGGGATTAGAAGGGAAGGGGGAAGATGCCAAAATAGGAAGGCTGGGGGAGAGGGAAGGAGTACACACTGACAGGTGATAGTTGAGGTCAGGTGAGGGGGAAGGTTGGTGAACAGGCTAGGGTGGATGAAGTGAGAAGCTGGGGGGTGATAGGTTGAAAACGTAAAGGGTGAAGAAGGAATCTGAGAGGAGAGTGGACCACGGAGGAAAGGGAAGGAGAAAAGGCACCAGAAAGAGGTGATAGGCAAGTGAGGAGAGGAGAAGGAGTAAGAGAGGAGTCAAAAATGGGAAAAAGAGAGAAAGGGGAGAGGGATAGCAGTCACCAGAAGTTAGAGATATCAATTTCATGTCATCATTTAGAAGATGCTTAGCTTGAAAGTGCCCCAGTTAGCCTCAGCTGGTAATGGCAATGCTTGAGATTGCATTGCATGAATTATCACTAAAGGAACTAACAGCATGGTTGGCGCTTACTGAGGACTGTGAGCAATACGACAGGGTAGCAGCATGCATTGCAGGTGCTGCCTACACCGCATCAGAGTGGCTCCTTCATGGACAGGTCCTCCCCAGCTTAACAACGCCCAGCTGTCATAAAGCCTGTACATAGAAACGGGTGGTGGGCAGATTGGCAGGATGGATTTGTTGGCTATTGCAGATCTGCAGACATCTTTTACTGCGTGAGAATTTGGTTCATGGCTGCATTTCCGATGTGAACTGTTTAGCTTATGAGGGTGCTTTTTTCAAATTTTAAAAATATGCTTTACATTTTATTCATAATATACATACAAAATGAAAAGCACAATGCCAAAGTCTTTTTTTAACATTCTTAGTATCATTTAGTCAATTCATTCGGTAGTGTTAATTTTTTAAAACCTTGTAACATTGCTACTCATCAGGTCCCCTGGGTGATACACACTTCCAGTGTTTGCTGGACTTCCCCACCCAACTCAGCCTCTCCATGTCTAGTAGCAGAAAGAGCTTAGACCATAGTCCTTCTCAACAGAGCCTTTGTATTGGCTGTCCCAAGCTTCAATGCATCCGTCAGACCATATTCCTGCAGCTAGGATTATCCCAATTGGAAGCATTCCCTAATGGAAATCACACTGTGCTGGAAGACCAACAAGTTTCAGTTTGACCCACAGAGCATCTTTCACCGAGATAATGACCTTCCAGCAGCACTTGAAGACTGTGTTGGTGTTTGATGCTAGGAGCAGACCATGAATCAGAGAGATCCTCCGTCATAACCTGGGTCAACGTTATCACGATTCCAGCACATCCTTCCCAGAATCATCCAAGCTCATCCCTGTTTCCCCCCCCAGACCCATGTTCAGATTAATTATTACCGGTATCAATGACAACAATAAAATTTCTGCTATGTTTATGCATAATAAAGAATTGCCAATAAAAATACCTTTCTGTCCAATTGGCTTGAGTCTTTTTTTGTTAACCAGATACATCAAAGACCATCAAAGTTCATTTTAATAAGAGTAGGGGTACATTGTGAAAGACATTCAGACCAGTGGCTGGAACATATCCGCATCATAAAACATTACGGACTGTAATAATCTGCTTCTGACTTTCAATTATACATATGAAATTTATCTCAAATTTCCTTAGGCAACACTTTCATGTAAACAGATGTTGACCTTCAGCAATGTTTTAAACAATATTCTTCTCACTATGCCAAGAAAGAATATATGAATTAAATGAATTTAAATCTAGATGGTAACTTAAGGTTGTTACAGCCAGGGGTGGTAGTGGGGATGAGCTCCCAATGGCGTACATCTCAGATAGCCTCTCACAAACATATCCAGCTCCTGGCTTCCATGTGTGGCTGAGCTGCTAAGCCCAGTGGAACTGTTTCTACTGACAGGAGAAGGGGAAAAGGCAGGTTACTAGTGCCTTAGAACTAGTCGCTTTGGGCAGATAGGACTCATCAGCCGTGGTTGGCAGCTCAGCTAGGAGGAGGAAACTGTTCTCAAATCTCCACTGCCGTGCAGCTGTACCCACTCATAGGGAAGGTTTCGGGACTAAACCCTGAGGAAAAATTCAGAACTGGAGTCCCTAAGGTAGCCCTACACTGAGTTCAAAACTGACTGGCAAGTCCAAAGACATTGTTAGTGCCAAATTGTACCAGTCCCTGCTGTTCCTTTGGATTCACTTGCTGTGTGGAGAGGGGGAGACAACGACATGGGCAACAGCTTGCTCTCCATGTCATACTGTCCTGGCTTGCGTACCATGTAGACAGCTGGGTCGTAACATACATGGTCAACCCTGCCCAATGGGGGGGCTCAGAACTCTTGATGGTTCTCAAAACTGAAGAAGTAGCGTAGAAGATTTTTTTTTCTATTTATCGAGTCAGTTTTGCAAATCACTAATAAACGGAGCAAATTGTTTTGTGTTGCTTTCTTTATGCCACAATGCACTTGCACATCATACAAAGAATTATCAATAACCACGTGGAATTAAGTGAGGAAGATTTGCTCTTTAATTAATAGATTGAACTAGATTGACAGTTTTATTATTTCACACAGAAAAGTGCCCTGATACTTGTGAAAAATTGGACAAAGCTTTGAGCAATTCCAGCTGAATGCAATCTCTGGATGTTTTAAATTTTGCCACAGCTTACTGTAACATTAACTCCACTGCCAAATTAGTCCAGATAGACAGCAAGAGAAATTGCATTGGCTCTGTTTTAATGACACACCAATGTTCCACAACCTGTTCAATTTATATTCTAGTTAATCATAAAAAAGTTATTTGAAGATAACTTGATTTGTTTTAATTGAATATTGTCCAACAGCTTTAACAAAAATTAATTAAGATCTACTGGCACATTACAGACATGTTTTTTTGGAAAATTTAAGCATTGGCACAAATTCCGAGAAGGATGGAGTAGCAGCAAATAAGTGATGCAGCACTGCCCTCTGGTGAATTTGTGTAGTAAAGCAGGCAGCTTTTTTTAAATAGTCATTTTCATAATCTAAGCATAACAGGCAAGGCTAGCATTTGTTGCCTGCCGCTACTGGTCTTCAGAAGGTAGCAATGAGCATAATGATACAACTGAATTGTATGCAATACTGACTGCCCCATTACAGGAAGGATGTAGAGGCTTTGGAATAGGTACAGAAGATATTTAGCAGGATGCTGCCAGGATTAGAAAGTGTAAACTATAAAGAGAGCTTGTACAAATATGTGTTACTTTCTCTGCAGTGTCAGAGACATGATGGAAGTTTATAAAATTATAAAAGACAGAGATGAGGTAGACACGCAAATAACTTTTTAATTCAGGGTAGAAATTTCAAAATGCGAGAGGAGGCGCATTTAAAGTGAGGAGGAAATGTTTAACAGGGAAGCACAGGACAAGCTTTTTACGTGGAGTGATAGATGCCTGGGTTGCCAGAGTTGTTGTGGAAACAGAAACAGATGATTTTAGACATGCACATGAATACAGATGGATATGAATCACATGCAGGCAGAAGATATTTAGTTTAATTTGATGTGGTCATCAGCACAGATATTGTGAGCTGAGGGACCTGTTCCTGTGCTGTACTGTACTGATCTCTGTTCCAAATGAGTGGCTTGCTTGGCCACTTAGTACTCAACAACATGTTAACCAGACTGAGTAGAGAGGGCCTAGTTTCCCCCTCAAGGATAACAGTGATTCATCTAAAAGTTTATGTGGTTAGTGGCTTCTTTTCAAATTCCGGAGTATTAACTGATTATTTATCGAAATTCCACCATTGCCATTGCAGGATCTGAGTTCTTGCCTCTAGGTTGTTGAACCAAATGTCTAGATTCATAGTTTGGTAATTCAACCATCTTCACAATACCCATCATGTGTTATTCCACATTTTCCATACTTCCATCCCACAAAAAAACTGCAAAACAGGTCAATGTTGAAGGTCTGATGATAGAGCTTTGTTCAAGTAATTAAGGGAGCTGAAATTAAGAGATGGCTTTACCAATGCATTATTGCTGGCAGTTTTTCCTGAATAGTACTTGCACTCTATACAGGAAGGGTGTGATTTCACTTGAGAGATTTACCAGAATTTTAACTGGATTGGAATGGCTCAGTTCTAAGGAGAATAGATAGGCTGGGTTTGTTGTCCTTGGAGCAGAGAAAGGAAGACAAATAATGAAGGGAATAGGTAGGGTAAATAGTAAGAAATGTTTCCCCATGACAGAGGTGTCTAAAACTAGAGACCATTAGTTTAAAATGAGAAGTAAGAGGTTGAGAGGGGATTTGAGAAATAATTGTTTTCATCCAGAGGATGCTTGTAGTCTGGAACATACTGCCTGAGAGGTGGTGGTGGACAGTACTCTCACAATATTTACGTAGTAATCAGATAAGTACTTGTAACAGTGTGATGTTGTAGACTATGGACTAAATGTTGGTAAATGGTTTAATATAGAGAAGTACATAATGGTCAGCATGGAGATGGTGGCCTGTTTCTGTGCTGTATGATTTTATAACTTTGAGTCTATTTAAGAATTAGTCATGGGAAAGATTTTGCTTTCTCATGTGTGTTGACACTAAATGAAGATCACACATATTTTAATTATGGAAATGACTTCAATCCAAGCTTAGGAACATGTTCTGCTGGAGTGCATTTGGCACAAGTCTTGGGTTTGAAAGCAGTTAAAAATAATTGGCTAAGTCATGATGCACAAGAGAGAAACAGGTCATTCAGCCCACCCTAGCCATGGCAACTATCTGGCCCATCTATACTAGCCCCATTTACCAGCACGTGATCCATAGTCTCATATGCCTCGGTGATTCAAGTGTTCATTTAGATGCTTTTTAGATGTTGTTAGAGTGCTTGTCTCTACCTCTCTCCCAGGCATTGCATTCTCATCCTAATCGCTCTTTGGGTAATTTTTTTTCTCCTTATACATCCCTGCTAAAAGTGGTGACCAAAACTGTACACAATATTTTCACCCAAACATGAGGACTTCTGCAGATGCTGGAAATTCAAGCAACACACATCAAAGTTGTTGGTGAACGCAGCAGGCCAGGCATCATCTCTAGGAAGAGGTACAGTCGAGGTTTCAGTCCTGACGAAGGGTCTCGGACTGAAACGTCAACTGTACCTCTTCCTAGAGATGCTGCCTGGCCTGCTGCGTTCACCAGCAACTTTGATGTGTGTTGGCACAATATTTTCAGATGCGATTTAACCTATGTCTTATAAAGCTCTACCATAATCTCCTTTCTGTTACATTCCGTGCCATGGCTAATGAGGACAAGCATCTTGTATGACTTCCTTAACACTCAATCCACCTGCATTGCAACCTTCAGAGATCCTTGGATTTGTATATCAAGGTCCTTTGGTCCTCAATACTTGCTAGAGTCATGTTTTATGTTTAACAAGCTGCATCTAACCAAAACACATTTTTATCTCCCCAAGTAAATGTGCATCATGCAATCTGCAAAGAAAATCACATTTAAGGATAAATTTGCATTAAGTTAATGCTTTTAATCTCATAACGTGCCATGTAGAATAGATTCAGGAAAGGGTAATTTTTCTGAAATCGTTATTAAATCACATTGATAGCCTAGGGTGAGATGGCTGTCTTCTGCTTCGAACCATCTGAAAGTCTGATTATGATTATGGACTGATTCACTTTATTAAACTCAAAATAATCAAAGGCCATAAGGAAGATGTTCTTGTCATGGGAGAGGGCATCAGAACAGTACTGATTCACTGCTTTGCAAATGTCTTCAAGATCCAAGCTTATTTATCACGTCTACATCGAAACATACAACAAAGTGAATCATTTGCATTAACAACTAACACACCCAAGGGTGTGCTGGGGGAGGCAGCCCACAGGTGTCGTCACACATTCCACCACCAACATAGCACGCCCACAGTGCTCAGCAGAACAACGCAGAATACAACAAAACAGAACACAATAAACAACAGATGAACAACAGCCAAGCAAGCTCCATTCTTCCCACCCATCCCTGCACATTCACTGTCCTCTAACTCCAGGATCCTAAGACAGGTCATCGCCAGCCTCCAGTGGACTCACATTCAGACTCAGACAGTCAGACATTAGGCCTTTGACTACCCCAGTGAACGCACAGAGAATCTCAGACCTGGGACCAACGGGGGACCCTCCGGTTTTGATCCTTTGTATCGCCCACTGGAGCCACTAATCCCAAACACTTCACCTTGAACTCCAGACTTGCCGATGACAAGACCCCAAACATTAGGCCTTGAATCCCTGTCTCAGCAGTGAGGAGGGGTGCCATCGGACTTTAATCTTCCTGCCTGCATGGAACTCCAAATCCAGAAATTTCTGACAACTCACTCACCATCCAAGATCTACCAGTCTTCATCCATGTCGGTTTGCCAATCTGACATCCAGCAAGATATCTGAGCCCGGCCTAGGGATAACCCACAACTGCATTGCTGGCCATTGGAGTAGAAAATTAGGACTTCAGCCTGTCCTCTATCTCCCCCTCACGCCCGTGCCTAAACCCCAGCCTGACCCCTAACTGCCCTCTCTGTACCCAAAACCATACTGACAAGCCCAAAAACTACGAAAACAATCAACTAAAATTGAGCCTCAACTTAAAAGGAGGTCGCAGCTCAGCACCACGTTGAACTTCCTCATAAGATAAATTAATGTTGCTGATTTAACAGAGAAGACAATAAATTATTTTGAATAGAATAAAGAGATGTGCCTTTAAAGTTTGTTAGCACTCAAAGAAGAAAAGTGGCCCAAACTGTGTGAGTTCCACCCCAGGTCAGTGAGGAAAGGTCAGAGGTAGTTGAATGACAATGTTCGAAATCATCTCAGAAGTAATTTTGCAGCTATATAAAGCTCAGGTTAGACCACACTTACTATGTTCAGTTCCGGTCACCGGAATTATAGGAATGATGTGGAAGCTGTAAAGGGGGCACAGAGAGGATTTGCCAGGATGCTGCCTGGATTAGGAAACGTGCCTTATGAGGAAAGATTAATCGAGCTAGTGCTTTTGGAGCAAAGGAGACTTGAGAGGTGATTTGACAGAGGTGTATAAGATTATAAGCAGCACAGACAGAGTGCCCTTTTCCCCAGGGCAGCAATGGCTAACACAGAAGACATACTTTTAAGGTGATTGGAGGAAAGTTTAGGGGAGATGTTAAGAGGTAGGTGCCTGAAATGCACTGCTGAGTGTTGTAGTACAGGCGATAGATTAGGGACATTTAAGAGATTCTAAACTAGACATATGGATGAAATAAAAATGTAGGGTTATGGGCTCTGTAGGAGAGAAGCAAGGGTTAAATTAATATTGGCTAAGAGGGCCCATACTGTGCCACATTGTTTTATGTGGTCCATGTTCCGGTGAAAAGGTGGCAAATGGGAGGCACATCTAGTAGAGATTCTGCCTCACAGCTTCAGCGATTTGGGTTCAATCCTGACCTTGTGTGCTGCCTATGTGGAGTTTGCATATTCTCCCTGTGGGTGGGTAGATTTTGTCTGGGCACTCCGATTTCTCCCAGTATCCCAAAGACATGGCAGCCAGTAAGTTAATTAGCTGGTGTAAGCTGTCCCTAGTGTTTGGTTGACTGGTAAAATCTGGGTGGTTGATGAGAATGTGGAGAGAATGGAAATGGGATTTCTGTAGGGTTAGTGTAAAGAAACCACTGTTTCCATATGTGTCATAGCTCATTATAGCAACTGCTCTGCCCAAAACAGCATGAAATTGTCAAGTTGTGAACACAGCCCAGTCCATCATGCAAACCGGCCCCCCATCCATTGACTCTGACTGCAATTCTGACTCCCTCAGGAAAACAAACATTACCACATACCTGTCCTCCCACTAGTCATTCTCTCTTCTCCTCCTCTTGTATCAGGAATAAGGCATGAGAACATGAAACACCTGAATCAGGTACAGCTTCTATCCCGTTATTATCAGACTCTAGGATGAAGCACTCATACGCTAAAAAGATGGATTCTTGAGCTCTTGATCTCCCAGTCTACCTCATCATAACCCTTGAACTTGACTTGGTCAGCCTGCATTGCACTTACTCTGTAACAACAACAGTATATTCTTCACCTCTATTTTGTTTTATTTTTACTATATTTATGTAACTATGTTTTGAATGATCTTTATGCATGGCACAGAAATCAAGAGTTTTTTTTTAATCGTGTCTTGGTACATGTGACAATAATAAGCCAATACCAGTTATGAACTCAGTAAGCTAAAGGGTCAATTTCCTAGTAGGACTCTTGAACTCTACGTGACTGGTGCTAGGGAAATGTAGGATAGTGCAGCAGGACTTTTAGTGAAGGTAAAAGTGGTTGTGCAATAAACTTAATGACACCACATCAGTCACCCTGACATTGTTGCTGGGCTATTATGTGAGCACAAGATCTATCACTTGGGAAAATTCGGACTAGTAAACAGCAGCCAGCACAGTAAATTACGTTTGATGAACTTAGTTGGATTCTTCTATGAGGATGCAGAGAGTGTTGATAGAAGAAATTTGATTGGTACTGACTCTGACTTTGAAAATGTATTATTTAAAGAACAATTTTAACAAGTTTTCAGTAAAATGGTAGTACATGAGATTATAGGGCTATTGTCAACAGTGGCTTAAGGACAGAAAGCAGTTTTGATGAATGGTTGCTTTCTGCAATGTAGTTAGGTGTTCAGTGATCTCTCTAGGTAGAGATAGTAAGATTGGTGTTCTTACGTGAATAATGTAGGCAGTGATACATGGTCTATAATTTCACCAGTACAGAAAATGGACATGCAGTGAACAATGATTTAGTCATTAACGCACCTTCTAAATTCACAAAACTTCTAATGCTATTACCACATACACAAAGTTTTATACAATAAGGAGTTGTGCTGGACATACCATTGACAACTTACTATCCATTTTTAAAGGACATTTGGAGTATATGGATAAGAAAATTTTAAATTAAATCTTGGAAGATTCTTAAGGCAGTCCAAAAGAATAAGAATGTCTTTTTTTTTTTAAAAGTTTGATTTGCGCCAGATTTGTGTTCTCATACAGAGAAAGCAAGCAACAGAACTTGGGAGACCATTTTATTGAAATAGTTCACAATATTTGGCAGAATCCTTTGTTCTGCCACTACTCTGATTTGGATATCCATATCAACACTTACTTGCTCTCAATGGAGTGAAAATGATTGATTTTCTCCATGTAGTCCATTACTATTTTAGTGAAAATAGAGGCACAAGCATGAGGCACAAATCTCTGAAGTGGTTTTATTTTTTGCTAACTATTTCTGTTTTCCTATTTGCCACTGCTGGAAGCCCAATAGGTTGTTGTTTCTTTGCCAATTATCCTCTGAAGCACAAGTGACCACACAATCAACTCAATCTAGTTCCATTAACACACCACATTAAAGAGCAACATGAAAAGTTCAATTAGGGAATCTAAGTAAATGAAATACTAGTTTGTATGTGTCACATTGCATTAATCTCTCTAGTGCTCACAATTTCCAAAAGCACTCAATGGATGGTGTTAGTTCATTAGGACTGTAGTGTTTTGAAAATGCTTTCTTGCCTGAATTCAAATGAAACAGGCTCCTTGATTTGTAATGCAAACTCAGTTACAGTATAACTACAACTAGAACATAACACATAGATGCTTAACTCATACACCAATTAATATGAACATCAGAGAGTATCTAGAAATAAAAGAAGAACTGAAGAACTGCAGGAATATAGGATTCAAAAATGATTTCAGCTTATTTTCAGATGTGGGATGAGGGTCTTGCAGGGTGTGCACATTCAATTCATGTGCATGTCAAAAGCCCACATTGGTCCATTGGATTAATAAAAATAAAACAAAACAGCAGTCCTCAGGGTATTTACTAACCAGCCACCTAACAATTAAAGTACATCTCATCTGATGAAAAAGGTCACTCTTCAGAATTATCACGTCACTTAATGAAAACCAAAAGCTCTTGAAGGTGAAAAGCACAAACTGAAAGAAACTAACTGAAGATATTGGATAACCACAGTGACAGTAGAAATTCCAGGGACGACTTCTTCCCGGGTTCTACTCTGAAGATTTGATTCACCAGATTGCTAGAAGTTATCAAGGTGGCCTGCCATATGCCAGGGAATAGGGAGAGCAGAATTAGTCAGAAGAAGATGTTCTATAGAATAGGAGAAGCTTAGCAAACAGATGAAGGACATTTGTTCTGTCTCTGCCTGCTGTTTGAAAGAAATATCTTCTTGTACCTGCCTACAGTTTTGAAACGTCTTCATCTCCAATAGCCTGCCTATCACTCTTATAAAATTACTTGGGCTGCAGATAACAACATGGTGACCAGGCTGAGTAGAGGTGATTGAAAAGAATCAATCAAGATTGGGAGAACACTGCTTTAACTGAGACTGATGTCATGTGCATAATCTAAAGTAACTGCATTCCACCTATCTTTGGAAATATAACACCGCTTCTAACAGAAGTTCTAGTTTCTGGTTCCTCTGTTCTTTAAATTGACTTCTTTTTCTGAGTGAACTAACCTGGTTTGTGGTAAAATAGACTGTGAATTATATGCCCCACATCCAACTCCACCTATACATATCCATGCCAGAGGAAACAATTTAGTAAACCCAAACGTATTCTTGCAGCTCTTTTCCAAGTCATCTCCTAAAATTTCCCATGCCCAGGATGCTCCATCGACTTTCTTCCAGCCTCACTTCATAATGAATGTGGCTCACCCCTAAGACATCTTAGGAAAATTTCTATGAATCTTCTCTAATGTGCTTCTACTGCATACAGTATTTCTTGCAGCATAGCGCACTGAATCATTCACAACACTCTGCTGCTATGCACAATGGAATATAATCTTCCAACTTATTTCCTTGTTTTATTTTGCAGTATGTGTAACTACCTTTTCAACTTGAATACTGGCATTTCTTTATGTTTATATAAATATATTCTGGTTTCTCCACACACATATACTTCTTAAGATTGTGCCAATAGGGTGCATTGATCTTTCAAACAAGACCTCTAAACTGTATCATATTACATTTATCTGCATTAAACACAATCTGCCATGCAAACTTCAACACTCTTTGTCAGCTTGAATACTGTGGTTATCTTCAGCACAGCCTCCTAATTTGCCAGCACCTGCAAATATTATAACATTGCTGCCTACATCTCAGTCCTTAGTACAAAATGAAATAAGCAGTGTACACACAGTTGCTCCTGGGGGAATATCACAACAAACAAAGCAGCATCTGTGGAGAGTTAATGATCAGGTCAATGAGATTTCAGGGAAATGAGGGAGGACAGGGAAGATTATGCAAAAGGAAGAGTGAGTTAACAGAACATGAGTCTAGAAATGGGAATAGTAGAAACATTACCTGGAATCGTTTACTTGTATGTTGATTTGTATGGCTTTAATTATCCCAGTCAAAAGATATTCATTCAGCTTTCTGGAATAGGACAAATGATCAAAGAGAGAGAAGAAATTGGACAGGAAATTAAAATGAGAGGTGAATGGAAGCTCAGGCTCAAGCTTCTACACTGACCAAAGTCTTTGGGAAAGTAAACACTACTTGGTCTCCTCATATAGGGAGAATCAACATTGAAGCAATGACTACCAAACAGTATTTAAGAGGTTTCTCTTTTTTATGTGTTATTACCCCAAGTGTTCATATTTTCTGTGGACTGTCACTTTAAAACATCAGGAGAATGCAACTTATTCAAAGAGAGAGAACAATAAGCAGCTCCTGAGTCGCTATGGTGACTGAGGGTGGAGGTATTTGATGGACAATCGATGTTATGGTTTCTCTGCAGCGTGTTTACTTTTTACAAGGACAGTTACAGACACAGAGAAACACATGCTCAGAGTCAAGATGGATTTGATCAATGAAAGACACCAGTGAGTGAGGTCCTGGTTTAAACTTTCAGTAGCCCGGAAAGGGGTGAGTTCAGATCGATCCAGAGTATTGATAAACAACTCTCACAAGTACTGCAACTAGAAGGAGTTTGCAGAGGGGAGAGGAAAGTTTGAAACAGAAGAAACCTAGTGACAAAGAGGTCACTGTTTGGACTCTCTCCTAAATAGCTCATAAGGATGAGCTGGAGTTCTATTCGAATATGAAAGAGTGATTGTCACTTAGTTAATCCACAGGAGTGAGTTCCCTGGTGAGTGGAAAATCTTTGTGAATACCCTATGTGTATTTACCCTTTGTCTGGATATGGTTTTTCATTGAAGAAAGGCACCCCTGTGGCAAATCACTGTTGGAGTTATTTCATATGTCATGGATCCGGATAAGTGGCTATCACGTTGTGTGTTTGGGATAACCTTGTGTGGAAACTACCCGTGTGTGATAATCCTTGCCTGGGTTGGTAGTTTTATCCCTTGAAGACGGTACCTCAGTGATAGACTACTGTTGGTGATAATCCATACATGGATTCTGTTAGAGTATCCTGTGGCCACCACTTTGAGATGTCTTGTAGCTGAATTCAGGTATGGTACCACTTGTGTTGCAAACGTATTTGTTGAAGATCACTGTCGGTGATATTTTGTGTGTGGAATGGAACAACTTTGGAGATAAAACCTACTACTATTGTTACCTTGTATTGCAGTTGTAGAATCTGTGGAATATCAGTGTAATTGCTTTCTCATAACATTCGCCTTTTGGATTACAAATATCTCTCATTAATTAACCTGAGCATTGAACTGAACTACCTTACATTCCATCATAAGACTGTATCCCTTACCACCTAAGAGTGAAGAAGTTTGGGTTTTATATTTACACACCTGTATATGCATATCTTCTGCTTACCTGTTTGATTTATCTGGTTTTATGTTACTTTATTATGTAGTTACTTTTCTTTCTTCATTAATCTTTTTATTGATTTAAAAGGAATATAAATACAATCAAGAGGAGAATTGTCATATATATATATATATATATATATATATCAATAACAATACAAATCGAGATTAAGATAGACATTGTCAAAATCATACATATTATTAAGCTAGTATAAAATACATAATAAAAAAAATGAAAACAACAATTCTCCTCTTATCAGTTCATGAAGAAAGAAAAAACATTGAGTTTTAAATGGAGAGAAAAAAAAAACCACTATACTATATAAAAAAAACCAAAGAAAATTGACTGGGCAGTCCATTTTGAGGATACAACCAAAAAAAAAGAAAGAAAGACTTTCTGATCAAATCTAAAAGTTCGAGAAAAAAAAAAATTGGAAGAGTAATAAATCAAATTAACTGAAAATATTGGATAAAAGGTCACCAGATTTGCTCAAACTTAAAGGATGTATCAAATGCCTGACTTCTTATTTTCTCTAAACTTAAACAGGACATAATGGAGGAGAGCCAATAAAAGACCGTAGGTGGATTAGAATCCTTCCAGTTCAATAAAACGGCTCTCCTAGCCAGTAAGGTCAAAAAGGCTATCATATGTTGAGCAAAAACAGGAATATTTCCTGCTTCCGATGGGAAAAACCCAAAAATTGTTGTAAGCAAATTAGGTTGTAGATCCAGATCCAAGGCTTTTGATAGGATTTTAAAAACATCTTTCCAAAAGTTATCTAGCTTTATACAAGACCAATACATATGAGTTAAAGCGGCCAGCTCAGCATTACATGTGTCACAACTACGATTGATATTGGAGAAAATACGCGCCAATTTATTGTTTGACATATGAGCCCAATGCACTACCTTGAGCTGTATAAAAGAATGATGGGCACAAATAGATGTGTTGTTAACCAAATGAATCGTAGTTACTAATAAAATAAACATTATTTAACAGCGAAACAAGACTCCAGGCATGTTCCATTTCCGCTGGTCTTTTAACCCGTTACGGGGTACATAACATATGCCATTCACTTCTTCCAATTAAAAGCCATAGCTATTCAAAACCATAAAGAATCTTTGCCTTCTTCAGGTGGAACCTAATGCAAGATCGATTTAGATCTCTCCACGTTCCTTTACTGTACACAAAACTTTTCTATCGAACAGAGCAATACACAGTGCATACAATCAAGTTTCCCTGTAAGCTGGCAGACCAAATTCATATCTGAATCCTCTGCAGCAGAAACCATGCATACCTTTATACCTTCATTTTCAAACTTTGTTCAATCCTGCCCCACCCCACCCCACGCCCCCCAAAGCCAACATATAACCTCCTGATTTGGTGAATATGAATACTTGATTATCATGAACCTTTACAACCTTCTGACTTTCCCACTGCTTGCAAGACAGGTTGTAGAGAAGGATACAGGGGTTGAATTGTAGTCAGGGAAACGGGTGTAAGATATGTTATGTATCTCACATTGATTCTTACCATAACAAACAAATGCTTTCTGTGTTGCAAAGTTGTTTAATGAGAGATCTTCTAGAGCCTTTCTGCCTCCATAGAAGAAGACCCAAGTAAAAATGATCTCTTGACAACTATTTTTTACTTAAGATCATAAGACCATAAGACATAGGGGCAGAATTAGACCATTTGGCCTGTTGAGTCTGCTCCACCATTCAAACATAGCTGATCCTCTTTTCCCCCTCCTCTGTCTGTCTGTATCTTGTTTTACGGTGGTTGGCATCCAGCTTAATGGTGCATTACCGCCACCCTCTGCTCCAGAATGTGCACTAGACATACATTCTAAATCCCTTCACCCAATCACACACACACACACACACACACACACACACACACACACAGACCTACACTTCACCCTCCCATCTTTGACCATCCTAGTATCCTATTCCTGTTTATTCGTCATATTCTATAAAAAACCCCTGTACCCCTTAAAAACGCTAAAAATACCCGGACTTGTGCTCTCTCACCCATGCCCAGCAACCCTTTTAATGTGAATTCCTGCATCCCCAACTCCCTTAATTTATTTCTCATCATCTCTCTCTGTATCCCATACTTCCTGCAACACAAAACTACATGTTCTACTGACTCCTCTTCCTGACATTCCTCACACAATCCTGTCTGGTGTTTCCCTATCATTTTCAATGTTTTGTTTAATGCACAATGCCCCAGCCTTAACCTAGTCCACACAATTTCCTCTCTTCTGTTTCCATTACCTACCCTAGTAACTGCAACACTCTTTTGTATTTGATATAAATGTCTCCCTTTCCCCTCCCTGGCCCACCTTTCTTGCCACATTTGGTTGACTTTTTCCCAGATTACACATTTAACCTCTGCTTTACTGATACTAATGTGCATTTCCACATTTTCTTTCTTTAACGCCCTCTTTGCCAACTCATCCACCCTTTCATTCCCCTTCACCCCTACATGTGCTGGAACCCATAGAAATTTTATCTGACCTCCCTGATTTGCAATTCTTGTAACTAACTGAAGGACTTCATAAAGTACATCTTGCTGACTGTTTGTGTGAAAAGACCTTAAACTTGCTAGAACTGAGGATGAATCTGAACATATCAATGCTTTGGCTTGTCTGGCTTTCTGCACCCATTGCAACGCAACCAGCACTGCCAGCATCTCCACTCTAACTTATTAGATGTTCTTCTGATTCCAATTTCTTTTGCTGGTATTACCACCCCAAACCCTGTCACTCCTGTTTCAGGTTCCTTCGCACCATCCGTATAAATGTGAGTATAATCACTATACTTTTCCATCACATGACAGTTAAATACATTTACCAAATCTGTTTTATATCTTTCTTTCCTTTTTACCTCTAACAAATGCCAGTCTATGTCAGGCCATACAAGCTTCCATGGAGCTACAACCAGATAAACTACTGAAAGACTTATCCTCAGATCAAATACTCCACATTCTTTCACGATATCATTCCCTACCTGACTAAAGGTATCCCTCTGAAACCTCCCATTTTTCCAGCACTCCTGCAACACTCCTTTAGTAGGGTGAGAATCATTGTGCCCCTGCAAGTTAGCCCAGTAGTTTGCCATCAGTTGCATCCTTCTTAGTTCCAAAGGCATTATTCCCATTTCTACCTGTAGGGCTGACACTGGTGACGTTTTAAAAGCCCCACTGCACACTCTCAAGGCCTGAGCCTGAATCACATCCAGTTTCCTTATAAGAGACCTAGCTGCTGATCCATATACTACATTTCCATAATCCAATACAGATCTCACTAAAGCCACATACATTCTCTTCAAAGCTGAACAACTTGCTCCCCATTCCCTACCAGTCAAACATCTCATCATATTTATTACTTTTTTACATTTCTCCTCAACTTTCGTGATATGGTCTGCCCATGTTAATCGTGAATCAAATATAACTCCCAGAAATTTAAATGATGCAACCCTTTCTAATTCAACCCCATACATCCTTAACTTCTTCCCTATCTCAACCCTTTTCCTGGTAAAAAATACAATTTGAGTTTTATCTACTGAAAATCTACATCCCCAATCATAACCCCACTCCACCACTTCATCAATTGCTTCTTGTAGTTTCCTGATTATATAGTCCATGTTCCTGCCTCTTTTCCACAAGGCCCCATCATCCACAAACAGTGACCTACCTATATCCACTGGTACCTTTGTGAAGACATCACTGATCATAATGATGAAAAGTAATGGGCTAATCACACTACCTTGAGGTGTGCCATTTTCCACTATGTACTGTTTTGATAATTCTGATCCAATCCCAACTTGAATTTTTCTACCAAACAAAAAATCTTTAATCCAATTAAAAACTCTCCCACAAACCCCCATCTTGTGCAGTTTAATTAATAATCCTTCCTTCCACATCATATCATAGGCTTTTTCAATGTCAAAGAACACTGCCACTACTGACTCTCTATTTGCCTGGGCCTTCCTTATTTCAGTCTCTAACATAATCACTGAGTCCATGGAATTCCTTCCCTTTCTAAAACCACTCTGATAACTTGCCAGCATTCCCCTTTTCTCAAGCTCATATGATAACCTTTCTGTTATCATCCTTTCCATTATCTTACATATACTTGATGTTAATGCAATTGGTCTGTAGCTAGTGGGTTTTGACAGATCCTTGCCAGGCTTCCTTATTGGAATTACTACTGCTTCTTTCCATGCATTTGGTAATCTTCCCTCCTCCCACACTCTGTTATAAAAATGCAGCAACTTCAAGAGCGCTCCTTCTCCTAGATTTTTTAGCATCACAGAGTATATCAGATCTTTCCCTGGGGAGGTTGGTCTCAATCTCTTTATTGCTCTCACCATTTCTGCTAATGTAAATGGATCATCAATTATATCATCTGTTCCTTCCCTCCTGCTTAACACACCTGGGTGTTGGCTCATTATTCTTTCCCTTCTTCTCCTTCAGACAAATTTTCTGAACTGTGTATCAGTACAAATGACTTGGCCATGACCTCAGCCTTATCCTTACTGGAGACTGCAGTTTTCTCCTCAGATATCATTACTGGATATTCCCATTCCCTTCTATCTCCTCCCATCCTCTTAATCGTTCCCCATATCTCTCCCACAGGTGTTGTTCTTCCTACCTTGTCGCAAAAACTCCTCCAACTTGCCCTTTTAGCTTGACGTATAGTTCTTCTCACCACTGCCTGTGCTTTCTTATATTGAACCAAATGCTGCATATTATGGGTTCTTTTAACTAGCCTGAATGCTCTATTTCTGTTTTTTACAGCCTGACAACATTCCTCTGTCCACCATGGTACCAGTTTTCTATTCATCCTATTTTTACTCCTAGGTATAGATCCTTCTGCTGCCATGATAATTGCTGAAGTCACCTGACTGTTTAATTCATCTCCATTTCCAGAAATATCAATCTTTGTCAACCCTTCTTCACTCAACTTCAGGAACTTATCCCAATCAGCTTTTTCAAACACCCACTTTGGGGTTCCACCACCTGGTCTTACTTCAACTCTTTCACCCACTGAACACAAAACTGGGTAGTGATCACTGCCTACTGTTGAAGCAGTCCAAACTCCCCAGTTACTAATGCCAGCCAAGGTATTAGACACTAACGTAATATCTAACATTGACTCAGTTCCTGTTGTTATATCTATCCTTGGGCCGCTACCATCATTCATACACACCAAATCCCTTTCTTCCATCAAATCTTCAATTACCTTTCCATTTGGATCTGTAATCTGAGCCCCCCATATTGTGCTATGAGCATTGAAATCTGCACACCACACTACTTTATGTCTGTTTCGTCCTTGTATTTTTAATAGGCTGTCCAAATCCAACCTTTTACATGGATTGTAGTAGTTAATTATAACCACTCCCTCCCCTCTCTCCCACACTTCCACCACTATGTATTCCTGATCATCTTTTTCCAGTACCCTATATGGTATACCTTGCTTGATTAACATAGCACAACCCCCTCCTCCCCCTAGATTTCTATCTTTCCTTATCATTGTATACCCATATACCACAAAGTCTAAAGTTGGTTTCAACCAAGTTTCCTGAATACACACTACATCTGGTTTTAAAACCATTTCTTTAATAAAGTGCTTGAATTCCTGGCTATTGGCCAGTAAGCTCCTTGCATTCCATTGTAAAAGAATCACCATAATTAGTATTAACCAACACATGACACTTCCTGGCTTGACTGATTACTGAGGTTCTCCCTCATTTTCTCCCATGTCAGTCCTACTAACCCTAAATGCTTTACTGCTGCTTTTACCACCAGCTGAATTTTGTCACTTTTTGACTTTACCTCAGCAGTACTATTAATCACTCCTGCAATGAAAGTTACTAGAGCCTTTTTGTCTACATAAATCCTGTCATTTGTTCTTTGTTGCATCTCTCGTATCCCTATTGCTCCCTGTTCATTAGGAACATTATTCTGTTCTCTTGACATTCTTACAGCTTCTGCATAAGTGATCTTTATTTTCACTCTTATTTCTTGAATTTTAGTCTCCCATCTCACAACCCCACACCCACTATATGCAACATTATGAGCTCCTCCACAATTGCAGCATTTTGGTTGAACTCCTGTTCCGCACTTTCCATATTCATGATCACCCCCACATCTAGCACATCTCCTCTGCCTTTTACAGTTTTTAGCCATGTGTCCAAACCTTTGACAATTATAGCACCTCAATGGCTTTGGCACATACACCCTTACCGGATAACTCATGAAACCCAGGAACACCTTCTTTGGCACTCTTTCTTCTTCAAATTCAATCAATACAGATTCACTTTCCTCTTTCACTCCCTCCTTTGTTGTTTTCAGTCTTTGAACATACATTACTTGCCCTCCTTTGATATTCCTCTTTATCTCCTCCATATTTATACTCATTGGTATCCCCATGATCACTCCTTTACAACCATTGTTTTGTGCTCCCACCCCTCCAGTGTATTCCACCTTGCATTTTCCTATCTCTTTTAGCTTGAGTGCTTTCTCAAGTTGTTCCTCATTCGCACATCTTACCAATAAGTTGCCATCATTAAGGACTTTTGCAAATACTATTTCCCCTATCTTATTTGTCAGAGTTGTTGTTAGCACAAATGGGTTAATTTTCTTCATATGTCCCTGAGCCTTCTCATTAAACCTAATTATGACAACACCTCCTCTCTGAGCTTGTTCATCTTCCTCACTTTCAGAGCTTTCTCCACTATCATTTCTTATTCTTTTATTCCCTTTGTCTTGGTTTTTATTCATCCAACCCCTCACTACCTCCTCATTCCCTTTATTTCTCCCTTCACAATAATCCACCTCTCCCCAGCTGCCTACCTCTGGTCCCAAGTCTCTATCCCTCTCCTTCTCCACTTTCTTTCCCTCAACCCCGCCTCTTATCTTGTCCACCATTACCGGACCCACACGACCCCCTCCCAGCAATTTCTGTTCCTTCCCCACTCTCTTTCCCTCAACAGGTTCCAAAACACACTCACGCATCAAGCAAAACACAACCAGCTTCCAGTCAAGCCAACTCAGCCACTCCGATTTGATCCAGCCAGTCCTCCCCCTCCTCAACCAATAAGATCATAAGACATAAAAGCAGAATTAGGCCATTTAGCTCATCGAGTCTGCTCCACCATTCAATCATGCCTAATCCTTTTTCAATCATGGCTGATCCTTTATTTACTTAACACAGTGCTTTGGTCATTAATTTGAATTACCTACCAATTCACATCCTTTTGATATTAAAGGAGAATAGTAGGTGTGCAGGATGGGAGGTAGAAAACAATGCCATGCTTCCACCAAATACAGCATGTAATTCTGAATCATCTGCGAACAAGAGGAAATGGGATGTCAGAAATGTGTTGAGCAGCATCAGGAGGTTGAGGTGTTGAAGCTATCATCCAATTAAAATCTGTAGCTATATAATACTATAAAGGCATTGAGCATATGCCTAAGATGACAGCATCTTGCATGCCCTTCTAAATTCCGGAGCAGGCTTTGGGATTGTGTCATGGTCTGGTCCATGAAGTCCGCATTCTGGTTCACAGTGCAGACTGTGGACCCAGGACTCCAGGTCTTCCAGCTGTCCCTTGTTTCGGTTGGGTTAATCATAGGCACCTGATTCTCATCTTGGGGCTTGGAATATAAGTAGCCTTGGGGTCAAGGGTGGGCTGCTGGTTTGTCTTGTCAAGATTCCCTGGGAGTAACCTGCTAGTGGAAGGCTAGACTGGCTACTTGCCATCTTTGGACTGCATAGGAGAGCCATCGCTTCATAGAACCTTGATCTCGGTAGTTGGAGCTGTCTTTGCAGTATGGATTTGGCTGTTTCCTGTGCCAGCTTGGTAGCTGTCAGCCATTCTGAGCTAAGTAGGGATCTGGCTGTTTCTGTAGCCAGCTGAGGTTGCTGGTTGTAACTGTAACTCGGAGCAACCCTGATGCAGAGATGGAACTGTCTGTTGTTCTTCGGTGTTTGTCTCTTGTCCTCACCTCCGTGGAGTAAGTCAGGCTGTTCTGCTGTTGCCCTGTGGGGGGATCTGTCTTGTCCTGTCCTTGCCTCTGTGGGGTAAATCAGACTGTTCTGCTGTTGCCCTGTGGGTGGACCTGTCTTGTCTTGTCTTTGCCTCTGTTGGGTAAGTCTGGCCGTTGTACTGTTACCTGACGGATGGACCTCTCCCACCTTGGTGTGGAGATGAAGTTGAGTCCCGGTTTGTCTAAGGCTAAGTCCCAGCTCTATGTCTATGTACTGTCCAGTCTTATGATAGTACTGTGTTAAAGATGAGTCCTGGCTTTTCGATGGATAAGTCCTGGCTCTATGTTGATGTACAGTTCCCAGTCTGTCTCTGAGCTCCAGCCTCCAAGTTATCAGCCTCTACATTCCAAGACCACAGCTTCCAGCCTGGATCCTTGATCCCTGAGGTCCCAGCCTCGATTCTCGATCCTCAATCCCTGAGGGACCCAGCCTCGATGCCCAAGGCCTGCGGCCCCAGCCTCAATCCCCGAGGCCCAAGACCCCAGCCATGTCCTGTCCTTGCCTAGTTCTGGAATCCAAGCCCGAGGCAAGACCCAGGTTCTGGGTCCTTGTCCAGTCTCTGGCTCGGAGTCCCAAGCCCAGGCTCCTAGTTCATTGTTCCTAGCCCTGGTCCCGCCTTCCCAAGCCCAGGCTCCTAGTTCGTGGTTCCCAGTCCTGGTCCCGCCTTCCCAAGCCCAGGCTCCTAGTTCGTGGTTCCCAGTCCTGGTCCCGCCTTCCCAAGCCCAGGCTCCTAGTTCGTGGTTCCCAGTCCTGGTCCCGCCTTCCCAAGCCCAGGCTCCTAGTTCGTGGTTCCCAGTCCTGGTCCCGCCTTCCCAAGCCCAGGCTCCTAGTTCGTGGTTCCCAGTCCTGGTCCCGCCTTCCCAAGCCCAGGCTCCTAGTTCGTGGTTCCTAATCCTGGTCCTGACCTCCCAAGCCCAGGCTCCTAGTTCATGGTTTCTTGTCTGGGTTCCCTGTTTAGTCCATGTCCTATCCCAAGTCTGCGTTCTTCTCCCTGCTGCTTGTCTGTATCCTGTCTCGTCCCTACTCTAGTCAAGTCCTGTTCCTTGTACTTCGGTGTCTGTGTCTTGCATTTGGGTCTGTTCCCAGCACCCACTGTGTGACAGATTGACCATCACGGCTGCAGACTCTGCCTTCAGAGAGTTTGTCTGGTCCCTGTTTTCTCTGCTCTGCACTGAGACCTGCAGTATAGCATTAGAAATTTATGATATCCTTTACCCCTACAATTTCAAATCATTTTCCAACTTTTTGCCCCTACATATAATTTACCAATATCTCTGTAAACATTTAATATTCTATTGACAGTTTGCATTTCCTGTGCTGCCATCTACAAATTTAGCTACTATATACTTGTGTTATTTCCCTTAATCATGAAGGCACAAAGTATATGAATGTGTTCTCAACAATTATACCTGCAGCATCCCAGTGGTGCCATTGCCAACCTGAATGTGATTCCCTCATCGCTACTCACTGCATCCTGCCAATACTGCTGTATCCATGCACATATCATCTCCACACCAAGCTCTCATTAAGTAATGTTCTGTGTGAAGATTTGTTGAATATATTTTTAAAAATCCAAATATATTTCATCTACTGGTTCCCCTATATCCATTTTATGGATATGCTCAAAGAATGTGAATCAATTTGTCAGAAGGCTAACTCCACTCATCATCTTGAAACCTTTAGTATTCTTAGCCTTCAGTAATAAATATAAATTTTCAACTAAATACTACATTACTTTTGTGTCACTAAAATTCAGATCTATCAAGTAGACTGCCCACGTGTAAGTGGCAAATGTCCATTAATCAGAATAAATCTATTCAAAATATGTTTCATAACATGACAACTAATCCTGCATTTTCTTCCAGTAAATAAAATTGCCCTTTTGTATTTGGTGCCAATTTGTATAAGGTGTGAAGTGATTTAAATAAGAAAAATGCAATCACTAAATCAAAGTATTACAGCTTTTGACAAGCCTTTGAAAAAAGGATTAAATTCTCCATGACTTCTACAGACTTGGAAATTACAAAATGAATCTCATTTATCATAATGGTGAGTTTGACCACATGAAAACCCACAGTAGTTTATCAAGTAACTTGAAAAGGGAAATTAGCACCATAGAGTCATACTCCATGGAAATAGACCATTTGCCCTGACTCTCCCATGTTGCCCCAGATGCTTTGTAAGCAAATCTCTTTTACCTGCATTTGCCCCCTATCCTTCTCAGCCTTTCCTATCAATGAACCTGTCCAAATGTTTGTTTTAAACATTGTAATTGTGCTAGCCTCTATCACTTTTTCTGGCAGCATTTTCTATATAATCCTCTGTGTGAAAACACTGCTGATTAGATCTGCTTTACAGTCAAATCAAGTTTAATTATCATAGATACAGCTAAATGACACAGCATTCTCTTGAGGCAAGGGGCAAAACATTCAAATAGCAAGCAAACTTGAAAATAGCAAGTAACATTCAGAAAGCAAGTACATAGTTCAGCAATAGTAAACAAAGAAGCATATTCACTTGGAAAAAGAAGCATATATATAAATATTTCAAGACCCTGAGTACAGCAATCGAGCCAGGCCGCAGCCGCTGTGCTGTGTCTCTCACCTCGTCTGCGGTAGCGGGCAAGCCCAGGGCATTGAGGCCTAGTCCTCGTTACAAGCAAGGCCACACAGCTCTCATATCATCTGTCCCAACACTAGATGAGGGTAACAGGCCTGTGGAAACTCACTGTTCAAGAGAGTCTTGCAATCTCCTGTGTCAAGTCCGAGACAGTCTCCCACAGTTATACTGCACCAACTCCGATACTTCTGAGTAGCAGGCAGCATCACGGTCCGCAGCCAGGTCAGTTCCTTCTAACCTAAACCAGCTCCTCTGGTATCCCAACCAGCTACTACTCCTTCTCCAACCCACCAGCCGGCTTCTCCTCCTTCTCTGCCCCACCAGCCAACTACCCTGAACAAGCAGCTCGCTACTGCGGTAGACCTGCTGTGCACATAGTTCTTTGAGTCCAGTATAGTCTTATGTTCATAAAAATTGAATTGAATTGGCTTTAGTTCTTCCATCCTTCACAAACGTGAGGAGTAAAATCTTTACGTCTCCATCTGAATGTGCAATGTGCAAATTATAGTATTCTGTAATAAATCATATATACAGTAAGATATACACCAGAACAGTCAATATAGCTTAGAAATACAATTGTGTCAGTGTGAATTAATCAGTCGGATAGCCTGGTGGAAGGAGCTGTCCCAAAGCCTGTAATTGTTATAACCATATAACAATTACAGCACGGAAACAGGCCATCTCGGCCAGTCTAGTCTGTGCCAAACTCTTACTCTCACCTAGTCCCACTGTCCTGCACTCAGCCCATAACCCTCCATTCCTTTCCTGTCCATATGCCTATCCAATTTAACTTTAAATGACAACATCGAACCTGCCTCACCCACTTCTGCTGGAAGCTCGTTCCACACAGCTACCACTCTCTGAGCAAAGAAGTTCCCCCTCATGTTACCCCTAAAATTTGCCTTTTAACTCTCAACTCATGTCCTCTTGTTTGAATCTTCCCCACTCTCAAAGGAAAAAGGCTATCCACGTCAACTCTATCTATCCCCCTCATAATTTTAAATACCTCTATCAAGCCCCCCTCAACCTTCTACACTCCAAAGAATAAAGACCTAACTTGTTCAACCTTTCTCTGTAACTTAGGAGATGAAAGGCAGGCAACATTTTAGTAAATTTCATCTCTACTCTCTCAATTTTATTGACATCTTTCCTATAATTCAGTGACCAGAACTGTACACAATACTCCAAATTTGGCCTCACCAATGCCTTATACAATTTCAACATTATATCCCAACCCCTATATTCAATGCTCTGATTTATAAAGGCCAGCATACAAAAAGCTTTCTTCACCACCCTATCCACGTGAGATTCCACCTTCAGGGAACTATGCACCATTATGCATAGATCCCTCTGTTCTACTGCATTCTTCAATGCCCTATCATTTACCATGTATGTCCTATTTTGATTAGTCCTACCAAAATGTAGCACCTCACATTTTTCAGCATTAACCTCCATCTGCCATCTTTCAGCCCACTCTTCTAACTGTCCTAAATCTCTCTACAAGCTTTGAAAACCTACTTCATTATCCACAACACCACCTATCTTAGTATCATCTGCATACTTACTAATCTAATTTACCACCCCATCATCTAGATCATTAATATATATGACAAACAACATTGGACCCAGCACAGATTCATGAGGCACACCGCTAGACACCATCCTCCAATCTGACACACAGTTATCCACCACTACTCTCTGGCGTCTGCCATCCAGCCACTGCTGAATCAATTTTACTACTTCGATATTAATGCCTAACGATTGAACCTTCCTAACTAACCTTCCATGTGGAACCTTGTCAAAGGCCTTACTAAAGTCCATATAGACAACATCCACTGCTTTACCCTCATCAACTTTCCTAGTAACCTCATCAAAATATTCAATAAGATTTGTCAAACATGACCTTCCACACACAAATCCATGTTGACTGTTCTAATCAGACCCTGTCTATCCAGATAATTATCCATCTCTAAGAACACTTTCCATCAATTTACCCACCACTGACATCAAACTCACAGGCCGATAATTGCTAGGTTTACTCTTAGAACCCTTTTTAAACAATGGAACCACATGAGCAATATGCCAATCCTCTGACACCATCCCTGTTTCTAAAGACATTTGAAATATTTCTCTCAGAGCCCCTGCTATTTCCACATTAACTTCCCTCAAGGTCCTAGGGAATATCTTGTCCGGACCCGGAGACTTATCCACTTTTATATTCCTTAAAAGCGCCAGTACTTCCTCTTCTTTAATCGTCATACTTTCCCATAACTACCCTTCTTGTTTCCTTTACCTTACACAATTCAATATCCTTCTTCTTAGTGAATACCGAAGAAAATAAATTGTTCAAAATCTCCCCCATCTCTCTTGGCTCCACACATAGCCGTCCACTCTAATTCTCTAAGGGACCAATTTTTTCTCTCACTAACCTTTTGCTATTAATATAACTGTAGCAACCCTTTAGATTTATTTTTATCTTACTTGCCAACACAGCCTCATATCTTCTTTTAGCTTTTCTAATTTCTTTCTTAAGATTCTTTTTACATTCTTTATATTCCTCGAGCACCTCATTAACTCCAAGCTGCCTATATTTATTGTAGATCCCTCTCTTTTTCCGAACCAAGTTTCCAATATCCCTTGAAAACCATGGCTCTCTCAAACTTTTAACCTTTCCTTTCAACCTAACAGGAACATAAAGATCCTGAACCCTGAAAAGGCCATATGTCATAGCCTTTCACCTCATTGGCAAATGGACTTATCATTGTCACATGTACCAAAGTACAGTGAAAAAATTGCCTTGCATACCATTTGTACAGATCAACTAATTAAAACTGTGCATGGAGGTAGTGTGAGCTAAAGCAAAAACAAAATGCTGAATGAAGTTTTACAGTTACAGAGAAAGTGCAGTGCAGATAGACAATAGGGTTCAAGGTCAATATGGGGTAGGTTGTGAGGTCAAGAGACCATCTTATTGTACTAGGGAACCATTTAAAAGTTTTATAACAGCGGGGTAGCTGTCCTTCAGCCTGGTGGTATATGCTTTCAGGTTTTTGTAGCTCCTATCTGATGGCGAGGGAGGAGGAAAAATGTTTGGTTTCTGTGTGGAACACACACAAAATAATTGAGGAACTGAGTAGGCCGTGCTGCATCTATGGAAAAGAGTACAGCTGATGTTTTAGGCCAAGACACTTCAACAGGACTGGAGAAAAAAAAAGTCCGGCCCCAATGAAGGGTCTTGGCCTGAAATTTCGACTGTACACTTTTCAATAGATGATACCTGGTCTGCTGAGTTACTCCAGTATCTTGTGTGTGTTGTTTGGATTTCCAGCATCTGCAGATTTCCTCTTGTTTGTGGTTTGGGCAGGTCTTTGATAATGTTGGCTGCTTTACCAAAACGGTAAAGTGCAGTTAGAGTTCATGGAGGAGAGGCTGCTTTCTGTGTTGTGCTGAGCTGTGCTCACTGCCTAGTGTGGCAAATACTCTGTAGTTTCTTATGATCACGAGCAGAGCAGTTGCCATACCTGGCCATGGATAAAACTGGTGAATGTCAAAGGGAAAATGCCAAGTTTTTATTATCCTCCTTAGGAGTTCGAGGTGCTGGTGAGCTTTCTTGGGCACGGTATCTACATGTTGGACCAGGACAGGCAATTGCCGATGTTCACTCCTAGGATCTTGAAATTCAACCCTCTCAACCTGAGTACTGCTGATGTAAAGAGGGGCAGGTGCACCCACCCTCCCTCACCTCCAGCCCCTTCCTGGCCTTCATAACCAGATCTTATGTTTTGCTGACATTGAGGGATAGATTTTTCAGAATCAGTATCAAGTTTAATATCACCCACCTATGTCGCAAAATGTATTGCTTTGATGCAACAGCACACTGTAATACCTAATAATGAAAATTATAAATTGCAATAAGAAGAATATATAAAAAATAAATGAAAGAAGTAATGCAAAAAGAATGGAAAAAAATACTGAGGTAGTGGTCATGAGTTCTTTGTCCATTCAGAAATCTGATGGCAAGGGGAAAGAAGCTGTTCCTGAAACATTAAATGTGTGTATTCAGGCTCCTGTACCTCCTTCTTGATGGTAGCAATGAGAAGAGGGCATGTTTTGGGTGATGGGAGTCCGTGATGATGGATGCCACCTTTTTGAGGCATTGACTTTTGAAGGTGCCCTGGATGTTTGGAAGGCTAGTGCCTATGATGGAGATGGCAGAGTTTACATCTTTCTGCGGCTTTTTACCATTTCGATGCAGTGGCTCCTCCATACCAGAACGTGATGCAACCACTTAGAGTGCTCTCCCCGATACACCTGTAGAAAGTTGCAAGCGTCTTTGGTGACATACCAATTCTCTTCAAACTCCTAATGAAATAAAGCTACTGTTGTGCCTTCTTCATAATTGCATCAATGTGTTGGGCACAGGATAGATCTTTCCACTCTGAGTCTTCCATGAGGACTAGTGTGTGTTCCCTCGACAGCCCCTTCCTGAAATCCACAACAAATTCCTCGGTCTGGCTGATGTTGAGTGCAAGATTGTTGCTGCGACACCGCTCAACCAGCTGATCTATCTGGCTCATGTATGACACCATATCACCATCTGAAATTCTGCCAACAGTAGTTGTGTCATCAGTAAAACGATAGATGGCATTTGAGCTGTGCCTAGACACACAATCATGGAAGTAGAGAGAGTAGAGTAGTGGTCTAAGCACGCACCATTGAGGTGTGCCAGTGTAGTTTGTAAGCAAGGAGGAGGTGTTATTTCCAATGCACACAATCTGTGGTGTCCCAGGGAGGAAGTCAAGAATCCAGTTGCAGACAGAGATACTAAGGCCCAGGTTTTGGAGCTTGTTGATTAGAACTGAAGGTATGATTGTGTTGAACACTGAGCTGTGGTTAACAAACAGCAGCCTGACATAGGTATTACTATTGTCCAGGTGATCCAAAGCTGAGTGGAGAGCCAGTGAATCTGCATCTGGTGTAGACTTATTGTGGCAATAGGCAAACTGCAGCAGGGCTAGGTCCTTCCTTAGGCAGGAGTTGATTCTATCCACGAACAACCTCTCAAAATATTTTGTCACAGTAGATGTGATTACCACTGGGCAATAGTCATTGGGCCAGCTCACCCTGCTCTTCTTGGGCACTAATATGATTGTTGCCTTTTGAAGAAGGTGGGAACCTCTGACTGCAACAGTGAGAGATTGAAGATGTCCTTGAACACTCTCACCAGTTGGTTACCACAGGTTTTCAGAGCCCTACCAGGTACAGCATCAGAACCTGCTGCTTTGTGAGTGTTCACCCTCCTGAAAGATATTTTGACTTTACCCACCAAGACAGAGGTCACACAATCACCAGATACTGCAAGGATTCACACAGTTGTAGTTCTATTCTTTCTTTCCAAGCGTGCATAAAAGGTGTTGATCTCCTCTGGAAAGGAAGCATCATAGCTATTCATGATATTAAATTCCTGTTCGTAGGAAGTAATGGCCTGCAAACCCTGCCAGAGCTGACGTGCATCTGATTCTGTCTAACCTCGTGGAATTGTTTTTTTGCCCTTAAAATAGCTTTCCATAGGTCATACATTTTTGTCATGACACATGCCACTTACCTCCTTCCTGTACTCAGACTCGTCATTATTTGAGAATAGGCCTACTACAGTGGGACCATCTGCAAACATGTAGATGGAGTGTTACATACCCCGTAACGAGTTATAGAACCAGCAGAAATGGAACACAGCTGGAGTCTGGTATTGCTGTTAACTAATTCTATTTTATTAGTAACTATGCAATACAGTAATATATAACCAGATAAATCAAACAGGTTAACAGTGTTACGTGTATCTATGTGTGTAAATATAACTCGCAAACTATTGAGCTTGGGGGAAACAAGGCTTAGTCTTGAGATGGTAAAGTATGAAAGTTCAGTTCATTCACAGAATAGGTGATGAGAGAGAGATATTTGTAATCCAGGGTAAATGTCAAGAGAAGGCAATTACGTCGATATTCCACAGATTCCATGACAGCAATACAAGATAACAATAGTAGTAGGTTTTACCTCCAAAGTTGTTCCACTCCACACACGAAATATCACTGACAGTGATCTTCAATGAATATTCTTTCAACACAAATGGTACCACACTCAAATTCAGCTACGAGTCATCCCAAAGTGGTGGGTACAGGATACTCCAATAGAATCCATGTATGGATTATCACCAACAGTCGCTTATCACAAAGGGGACCCTCTTCAAGTGGTAAAGCTACCAACCCAGGCAAGGATTATCACACACAGGTGGTTTCCACACAAGGTTTACCCCAAACACACAACTGTCATAGCCACTTATCCAGTTCCACAACATACAAAATAACTCCAACAGTGATTTGCCACAGGCGTACCTTTCTTCAGTGAACTACCACACCCAAACAAGGGTAACACACAAGTGGTATTCACAAAGGTACTCCCCTCACCAAAGAACCCACTCCTGTGGATTAACTACGTGACAGTCATACCTTCGTATTTGAATGGAACTCAAACTTACCCTCACAGGCTACTTAGAGAGAGAGTCCAAACAGTAACTCTTTGTCACTAGGTTTCTTCTGTTTCAAACCTTCCTCTCCACTCTTCTCTTCCTTTAAAATCACCGAATGTGACCACAAAAAGGAGACCATCTTCTGTGGTTAAGTTATTAACCCAGGTAAGGGTTGGTAACACTGATAATTTCCCACCGGTCAGACTTTTTCCATACTGCGAGAGCCACTGATCGATTCTCCCAATCGATCCTCCAAAAACCCACCCTTCTATGGGCACAACAAAGCTCATCCAGTGTCTGAAACCACTTGTGTCTGTCTAACAACCAGCTGACCTTGTATTTATCTAAGCATGCTGAACATCAGCTGTCCATCAAATAACGCCGCCCTCGGTCACCATGACAACTCACGGGCTGCTCGTTGCTCTCTGTCTGTAAGAACTCACAAGCAGGCAGCGTCCTTGTATAAGTGTAAACACACTTTAGAGTTCATTTAAACTCCATCTCAAGGCAGGCTTCGTCCCTCTCTCTGTCTGTAACAGCTCAAACAGTGTCCAAAAGTCAGTCTCATTTTCCTGATGTTTTAAAGTGACACTCCACAGAAAATATGAACCCCAGGGGTAAATAACAGGAGTTAGAGCAGAATTTGACCATGCCATGTAGTCATGTGTGTACAAGGAATAGAGTAAAGGATGGAGGGCGTAGCTCTGTACGGCTTTGGTGTTGAAGATTACTGTGGCAGAGGTATTGCTACATATCCTTACTGATTGCATTCTTTTGGTCAGGAAGTCAAGGACCCAGTTTCAAATGGAGCTGTTGACTCCCACCAAGTCCAGGAGACTGGAGATGAGTTTGCTTGGAATTATAGTACTGAAAGTGGCACTGTAATCAACAAACACGAGTCTACCTCTGGTGTTTTTTTACTATCGATGAGTCCAGAGCTAGGGAAATGGCTCTGCCATTGATTTGTTTTAGCAGTAGGCAAATTGCAGTGGGATGAGGTAGACTGGGACACTGGAGCTGATGTGTGTCATGACCAGCATCTCACATACATCTTGATGGTGGCTGTCAGAGGCATCAGGATTTAATCATTAAGGTATGTTACCTTGTTTTTCTTACATACCAAGTGATAGTGGTCTTGTTAAAGCAGGTGGGAACATCAGATTGAAGCAGGGAGAAATTCAACATGTCTGTAAACCCTGCTGCCAGCTGATCTGAGCAGGATCCAAGAATACAACCAGGAGCAACATCCAGGCCAGATGCTTACAGTGTGTTCATACTCAAACAAATTTATGTCTAAAATGGTGACTGTGGGTTCAGATGTGTTGGAGGCTGTCCAGGAGAGTGGTAACATTCCAATTCCCTTCTGTTCTAAATGTGCATGGAAGGCATTAAGCTCATTGAGAAGGGGTGCACTGTTGTCAGTGATGCTACCTGTCTTCATTTTGTGGTCTATTATCAGATGTATGTAAGCCCTGCTGCAACTGATGGCTGGGCTGGGACTCAATTCTAGACTGGTATTGTCCCTTGGTATCCCTTATAATTTTACATATGTGACGCCCTGGTTATGATTTTTACTGCTGTGAAGTAATGTATTTCATTTTAGAGTTCTGTAAGAACAGTCTGTACTGCTCTCAGCTTGCTTGGGTTTGAGCTGAGATTAGAAGCTTTGTATTTCAATTTCGGAATGTGGTGTCAGCCAGTCAGGATGGTAGATTTGGGAGGTGGTTCTAGAGGACAGGGGTAGAGAGGTCTTTGTTGGCAGGAGCTGGGAGAAGACAGGAAAAAGGTGGCTGAGGATGTCGTCCCTGGTGCACAAGGTGCTTTGTGCAGATGAACAGCTTCAAGAAGGAAGAACTAATACTCCCATGGGAGGCCTGTTTGTTCAAGATGGATTTCGAACGATGTTCAAAAAATGGTGTGGGCTTTCACACAGACTGGGGATCCAACGCGTAAGTGACAAACAATCTCAAGATGAGCTCCAACCTAAATGCACATTTGACTGTTTAAGAATAATGGGCCCTTTTTGTTTTTCTTTCCCTTTGTTTCATTTAGTAACTGTTTCCTTAAATTGATATTCTTAAATATACTTCTTTTTAATTATATGCAGTGTATGATCTGTTATTTCTTGATGGGGGCAGTAAATCACACAGCATTCACACAAACCAGGGTTTGGGTGAGCGAGACATCCTGACCACACGGATTTGGTGGGACAAAAGTTGTACACACCCTAGATGTATGAAGCTGGAGAAAGGTGGATTTATTGTCGCAGAATCCAGTGGCTGTTAGCTAGGGATTTTCTAGAGATGTCCAGTATAAGAGGGTTTCACATAGGTCATATCTTTGTTGCTTGTATAGGTCAGGGTCATCTGATTTGAACTCTGAAGTCCTAGACCTACCTGCCTGCACATTCTCTATAACTGTATCGCTATACAGTATCCTATGTTCTGATATAGAGTTTCCTTTATACTCTTTTCATATACTGATGTGGTAAAATGATCTGTCTGGATAGCATGCAAAACAAACCTTTTCACTGCACCTCAGTACTGTGACATTAATGAACCTATTTACCAATTTACACTCTTATCCAACTCATAAGGACCAAGCATTGATTGCTGCGCACTCCACTGGTCACAGGCCTCTGAAACAAACCTTCCACTGTCACCCTCAGTCTTCAACCCACCAAGCCAATTACATCTATATTCAGCTGACTGCCTAACACTGGAGCCTAGGTGTCTTGACCTTCTGAACCAGTTTACCTGGTGGGACCTTGTCAAAGACATCACTGAAGTCCATTTACTACCCCGCATCCGTTAATCCTCCTGGCCACATCTTCAAAAAATTCAATCAAGTCTTATGTGACATGAAAGTTGTTGTTTTATGGCAGTGTAAAGACATAAAGTTACCATAAATTACAAAATAAATAAATAGTGAAAAGCAGGTGTGTTCCTATACAACTTCATGAAAGTAGAAGAATAAATTAATAGGAACATTAAATAGGCATACAAGCTTGAAGTCATAGAGTCAAATGGCTCAGCAACGGGTCTTTTAACCCATGAAGTTCATGTTAATCATCAAGAACTAATTTGTTCTAAACCTATTTTATTTTCCCTGCTTTCCATCAATTTCTATCAGATTATACCACTCAACTAGACATTAGGGACAATTTATAATGGGCAACTTAATTTACCAACCAATACATCTTTGGAATGTGGGGGGAATATGGAGCACTTTGAGGAAACCCAAAGGGTCACAGGAGAATGTGCAAACTCCACCAGACAGCACCCAGTGTCAGGATTAGTCCCAGATAACAGGATTTTTGAGGTGGCAGCTTTACCACTGCACCAGGGTGCCACTCATTTTCGAGGTTTTATGTTCAAAGACATAACATATAAACTAACACTTAATAATACTCTTTATTATTTGCTAGTTAGGGCTCAAGTGGATTATTTTATCCAGTTTCAGGAACTTGGCGCTGGATATGATGTCAAGGTCTTGGGAATAGTGTAAAAACAATTTAGAGAAAAAAAAGAGCAGTGAAGGATTTTATTATCTTGAAAGCTTGGAAGGTTGTATGGAAATTAACTGATGTTCAAAATTATGAGCAATTTTGATAGAGTTCCTAGGAAGAAATTGTGTTTTAAAAACAGAAAATGCTGGAAATACTGCAGATCCGATGAACATTTGTGGGGACACAAACAGTTAACAATTTAGGTTCAAAGCTCTCCATCAGAAGTAGAAAGGAGAGAAAGATAATCTGTTTTAGGTAATAGAGAAGTGGGAGGGGGAGATAGGGGCAACAAAGTCGAAATATCTCTGATGGAGTGAAACTTAATGACCTGTTGTGGCAATTTGGTAGCAACTAAGATCAGATTAAGTTTATTTGTCTGTGCAATGTGCTGCTAATAGAAACAAGGAGAGCGGTCCTTTGGAACAGAATATGTAAAAGAAGAAAAACAAAAACTGAATGAAAATGATAAACAGAGATGTCCAGTTCTGATTAAGAAAAAAATAGGAAGAGTGAGTTACCTAAAGTGGAAAAATTCAATTTTGGATACTGAAGGCTCAACTTGCCCAGTAAAAAGAAGGGGTTTTGTTCCTCAGGATCAATTAGAGTCCTGATACAGGATTTTGACCCAAAATGTCAACAGTTCCTTTCCCCTTCATAGGAGCAGCTTGACCAATGGACTTCCTCCAGCACATTGTTTGTTGCTCTTTGTGTATTTTTCTAATAGTCACAGAGGCTACAGACAGAAAGGTCAGAGTGGGACTGGCAGGCAACCACAAGCTCGGCTACTCCTGTGGGCTGAGTTCTGGTGCTCTCAAAGGTGATCATCCAATTTCCATTTGATATACAGTAGCTGGCACACAGAAGGACAAGCTGTAAACTCCAAATGCAGTGTTCCAGATTGGAGGCCATGCATGTGTATCACTGCTTCGTCTGAAAGGAATGTTTGGATCTCAGGGTAATGGGAAGAAGAAAAGGGCTGATCTTGCATCATCTGTATTTGCTTGGGAAGTGTCATGAAATTGGAATGGTAAACAGGGAGGGAAGGATAGACTAAGGTGTTGCAAAAGGAGTAAAACCAGCGAAATGCTGAAGGGGGACGGTAAGGTGATAGTGTGCCCAGCAATGGAAACTTATGAGAGATGGTAGAAATCGTATGATCCATTGAATACAGATGTTGGAGTTGTGAGGACTAGAGTAACTCTGATCTTGCTCTATCCAAGAGGAGAAAGAGTAGAAAATAACTGTAGTGCAGACAAGGTCTCTAAGAAATATTGTAGAGGTGAAGCCACAGTTCAGAAAAAAAAGAGGCATGTGTGCAGAATACCTAATCAGAAATGGAAGAAATGAAAGAGTGGAATTAAATGGGTTTATTATGTACAGAGGTATACATCAAAACATTGTTTTGTATGCCATAGATACAGATCATTTCATCACAGTAGTATGTTGAGGTAATACACGGGGGAAAAATAACAGCATGCAGAATAAAGTGTTGTTATCACAGAGTAAGTGCAATTCAGGCAGGCAATAATGAGATAAGCCCTGACAAGGTAAATTGTGAGGTCAGAAGTCCATCCCATCATACAAAGGCAACATAATTATCAACAGTTATATAACAGTGGGATGAAAGTTGTCCTTGATCTTGGTGCTGTATGCTTTCAGGATTTCGTATCTTTTGGATGATGGGAGGAGGATATATCATCTAGACAGCTGTTGAAGATGGTGATTTTGTCCTAGGTGTTCGTGGTTAGATAATCATTTGAGAAAAGACAGAGAGATCTTGAACGGGAAGAGAAGAGTCGAAGACTAACCACATGAAGGTCTGCAGCAAAAGTGTAAAGTTTTGAAGTTCCACTTGAGTGCAGGAGCATCACCATTGCAGTTATTGAAGTATCAGCAAAACAGTTGGGAAAAGTAGGCGTGAGTGAGTAAGACTGAAACAAAACCTATTCCATCTACCCTGCAATGTCACCAATCGTTAAACACCCAGGATTTAAAAGGAAACCTAGGTATTGATTACTGTAGGATTAGTCTCCCTTTGCCGCCATTTATCCCAGCTGTTATCAACATTTCTCAGATTTGGGGTGCAGCAAAAAAATTGGGTACCTTATTTTCTAATTTCATCACATTTGAAACAAGCGAGGCATTTGGTATTAAAAATCTGATGATAAGATCATTGCCATTCAATACCAGAAAGAGAAGAAAAAATGATTTAAACCCCACTCATTTCAGTGGCAAATCCAAGTCACATAGAGCAAGGGTATGTTAAGAAATGCCAATAAAAGTATAGTTACCCTCCTGCAAGCTGACCAAAGTAGGTAAGAGTGGACCAGATTACCAGCCGAAGAGCAGAAACACAGACCAAATGTTTTTGATTAACCTGGTTTGGGGAAAATATATTCAATATGAAGTACTTTTACTTAAGAAACACAAATACTGATGGACTAGTTGGTTCTGATTTGAAGCAAGGTGTATGTGGGTCATGGAGATAATTAGAAAGAAAGAAGAATGCATTCTCAAAAAATCCTGGGAATTTTTCAAGGATATCGTTATTCCAATGGATTAACCAAGAGTATAATACTGAGTCATATGACATATACTTATTCACAGTATCAAAAGATATTTCACACACTAAGCTAAAACCTATTTTTACATGTGCAAAATACTGTCTGATCATTTGTACTTTGAGCAGGAAAAATGCAAGTTAATACTTGTCTTCGGGAAATGGAGAAATGATCAACACTCTTGATTCATGAGAATTGAATGTTTTGAAAATCCTGAAGCTCTCTGGTGTCCTTTTCTAAATATTGATGTTTGGAAACCATTAAATCTAAGAGCATTGGAGAGCAGAGCCCATACAAACGATATACATAAACATCAAAATTAGGCCACTGTCTAAATTTTAGAGTTTGCTAAAAGCAATGACACTTGCAGCAAATTCTGCATAAAGATCTGACAATTTCTGTGTTATGAACTTCCGTTTACTGATGTTGATTGATTAGCCCAAGGGGACCCCCATCATCCACAAACATTATTCCATCAAATTAATCAACTAACTAATTTTGCTTTACATTTATAGTTTTAAAATCTATTTGCCTGTTTTTTTTTATTGCTGCAAAGCACAGAAACACAAGTTGTACATTAGGTAAATAACTCTAATGATAAGAGAAAATCAAGACTATCCTCAAATTTGACCAGGCCCTTTCAGCTGGGATCCATGATTCTTCATTTGGCCTTTCCATGGCATCAGAAGTTGACATTACTTTTATCGCCCACTACAGCCTGAAAATCGACCTCTCACTTTGTGTAGCAGCTGAAAAAGAACACAGAGCAAAACCTACTGAATATGTCAATTAAAGAGATCCAATTTTAACATAAGCCTCCTACATACAGCATCATTATACCAACTCCCCAAGTGATTGCAGCCCTCTTATCTCATGTTCCACCAGTAGAAAATGCTGTGATCTCTGTCCCACACCTCACTGTTACTCATAGCATCAGATCCCTTTGTGGCACATAATCAAATGGGAAGTGCTACATGCAGTAGATCACTTCACCTCTTTCTCTTGCTTTTTTTTCTCACCTTCCAGCTTACTTTAACCCAGCTGGTCCATGGTTACTTTCGGAGGTGGCGATGTGTCTGATACCTTGCAAGAGAGGAAGATACTAACATGATCCCAATAAGAAATGCCTAATTCAATTGTGGTTATGATTGCACTGCTCTGACATTTTCAGTTCGGGTCCACTCACTATAGGAAGGATGTGGAAACTTTAGAAAGGGTGCAGAGGAGACTTAACAGGATGCTGCTTGGGTTAGAGAGGATGGCATATGAAGATAGGTTGACCAAGCTAGGTCTTCCCTCGTCACATGCATAAGTGAATCTATTTTTATATACGTTCCATGTTCTATGATCTACTCAAAGTACAATCAGCATTGACAGGAGACTCTGCAGATTCTTGAATGTGGAGCAAAAAACAGTTAACATTTTGGACCCAAAGCATCAACTGTCCATTTCCTTCCACGGGTGCTGCCCAACCCACAGAGTTCCTCCAGCAGCTCATTACTTTTAAGCTGCAATCAGTACTTGTGTACTTTTTAGGCATCCGTTAGTCACATGAGACCATGGATTTGCGCCTTAGAAAGTTTCCAGGGTGCAGGCCTGGGAAAGGTTGTATGGAAGACCAGCAGTTGCCTATGCTGCAAGTCTCCCCTCTCCATGCCACCGATGTTGTCCAAGGGAAGGGCATTAGGACCCATACAGCTTGGCACCGGTGTCGTCGCAGAGCAATGTGTGGTTAAGTTCCTTGCTCAAGGACACACACGCTGCCTCAGCCAAGGCTCGAACTAGCAACCTTCAAATCACTAGACGAACGCCTTAACCATTTGGCCATGCGCCAACACATTTGTGTATTTAGTAGCAAAAAAAATTGATCAAATTTTCAGGCAAAAGTATTTTTAAAACTATAGATTTAAAGTAAAATTCTTTCATGGATAGTTGCTCACATTTCCCAGTGATCAGAATAATAATACCCATTCAATGAGAGTTATACATAAAGCTCAAGACTAGCCACACTTCTCAAAAGATAGGAAGTGTAACAAAATCCTTACAGATAATGAATGTTTGCCAGTCTATTATGAAATGATGAAAAAAGCTGAAAAACAATGCATGTGTGGAGAAGCAAAGATTGCCAACAGCAACTTCTGGTTCATCACACCCAAAAATTCCAGTAAGTAATGGACTTAGAGCTAAGTAGTTTTATTATCTAATTTAATTATGTTTAATTAATGTCATTTCTAAATTAAATATTTAATTCAGTAATTAAAATCAATCTTTAATTAAATTTAGCTTTAAAAATTTAATCAACTTTACCGAGATAATATTAACTAAGTGGAAAATAAGGTGAAACATTTTCAAAATTATCAAATTTAAAATGTATAAATAAAAAAATGTTAATAAATTTATTATAATTTACAATCAAACCGAATCCAATATTATGAATGTACGTTTGATCTCTAGACATAGATAGAACTTTAATGCTGTTGATGATTATTACCAAAATAAAGACAAATTTGAAACGACAATGCTAGTTGTTTCTATGGTTTGCAATGTGCAGGATAGTGTGGAAAACAAGGTGGTCCTACAGTAAATCCTTCCTGCTTGAGATATTCTGGTACAGAGTCTTTTATCTCAAATAGGAGTCAGGCATTCTGACACATATGCAAGAGGGAAGATTTTTCTTCTTTCACGGTATCTTCTGTTGTATTGTCACACCTCAAAGAAAAATAAAGCTCAAAAAGGGCATTGCCATATCACATTCCTGTCAGATCAGATCAGATCTACTACTTTTGCATAATATTGATTAATGCTACTTTGTTTTTTTTATCAGCAAAAGTATAAGTACTCAAAGTTTTTCATTTAAGTAGTGGCTTGCCAAGAGAAATGAAAATGTTATTCTTTAATAGATGGTATGAAAGATTCTCTGTACAATCTTCACTTATATCCAGGTTTATATAACCATATATAACCATATAACAATTACAGCAGGGAAACAGGTCATCTCGGTCCTTCTAATCTGTGCCGAACTCTTTTCTCCCCTAGTCCCACCAACCTGCACTCAGTCCATGACCCTCCATTCCTTTCCTGTCCATATATCTATCTAACTTAACTTTAAATGACAACATCGAACCTGCATCAACCATTTCTGCTGGAAGCTCGTTCCACACAGCTACCACTCTCTGTGTAAAGAAGTTCCCCTTCATTTTACCCCTAAACTTTTGCCCTTTAGCTCTCAACTCATGTCCTCTTGTTTGAATCTCCCCCACTCTCAATGGAAAAAGGCTATCCTGTCAACTCTATCTATCCCCTTCATAATTTAAAAAACCTCTATCAAGTCCCCCCTCAACCTTCTACACTCCAAAGAATAAAGACCTAACTTGTTCAACCTTGCTCTGTAACTTAGGAAATGAAACCCAGGCAATATTTTAGTAAATCTCCTCTGTACTCTCTCAATTTTGTTGACATATTTCCTATATTTCAGTGACCAGAACTGTACACAATACTCCAAATTTGGCCTTACACAATTTCAACATTACATCCCAACTCCTATACTCAATCACAAGGAAATCTGCAGATGCTGGGATTTCAAGCAACACACATAAAAGTTGCTGGTGAATACAGCAGGCCAGGCAGCATCTCTAGGAAGAGGTACAGTCGACGTTTTGGGCCGAGACCCTTCAACAACTGTACCTCTTCCTAGAGATGCTGCTTGGCCTGCTGCATTCACCAGCAATTTTATATGTGTTCTTATACTCAATGCTCTGATTTATAAAGGCCAGCATACCAAAAGCTTTCTTCACCACCCTATCCACATCAGATTCCACCTTCAGGGAACTATGCACCATTATTCCTAGATCCCTCTGTTCTACTGCATTCTTCAATGCCCTACCATTTACCATGTATGTCCTAATTTGATTGGTCCTACCAAAATGTAGCACCTCACATTTTTCAGCATTAAACTCCATCTGCCATCTTTCAGCCCACTCTTCTAAGTGGTCTAAATCTCTCTACAAGCTTTGAAAATCTACTTCATTATCCACAACTCCACCTATCTTAGTATCATCTGCATACTTACTAATCCAATTTACCACCCCAACATCCAGATAATTAATATATATGACAAACAACATTGGACCCAGTACAGATCCCTGAGGCACACCACTAGACACCGTCCTCCAATCTGACAAACAGTTATCCATCACTACTCTCTGGCATCTCCCATCCAGCCACTGCTGAATCCATTTTACTGCTTCGATATTAATACCTAACGATTGAACCTTCCTAACTAACCTTCCGTGTGGAACCTTGTCAAAGGCCTTACTGAAGTCCATATAGACAACACCCACTGCTTTACCCTTGTCAACTTTCCTAGTAACCTCATCAAAAAATTCAATAAGATTTGTCAAGCACGACCTTCCACACACAAATTCATGTTGATTGTTCCTAATCAGACCCTGTCTATCCAGATAATTATATATACCATCTCTAAGAATAGTTTCCATCAATTTACCCACCACTGATGTCAAACTCACAGGCCGATAACTGCTAGGTTTACTCTTAGAACCCTTTTTAAACAATGGAACCACATGAGCAATACACCAATCCTCTGGCACCATCCCCCTTTTTAATGACATTTGAAATATTTCTGTCAGAGCCCCTGCTATATCCTCACTAACTTCCGTCAATGTCCTAGGGAATATCCTGTTCGGACCCGGAGACTTATCCACTTTTATATTCCTTAAAACTTCCTCTTCTTTAATCATCATACTTTCCATAAATACTCTTCTTGTTTCCCTTACCTTACACAATTCAATATCCTTCTCTTTAGTGAATACCGAAGAAAAGAATTTGTTCAAAATCTCCCCCATCTCTTTTGACTCCGTACATAGCCGTCCACTCTGATTCTCTAAGGGACCAATTTTATCCCTCACTATCCTTTTGCTATTAATATAATTGTAGAAACTCTTTGGATTTATTTTCACTTTACTTGCCAAAGCAGCTTCATATCTTCTTTTAGCTTTTCTAATTTCTTTCTTAAGATTCTTTTTACATTCTTTATATTCCTCAAGCACCTCATTTAATCCAAGCTGCCTATATTTATTGTAGATCCCTCTCTTTTTCCAAACTAAGTTTCCAATATCCCTTGAAAACCATGGATCTCTCAAACTATTAACCTTTGCTTTCAACCTAACGGGAACATAAAGATCCTGTACCCTCAAAATGTCACCTTTAAATGACCTCCATTTCTCTATTACATCCTTCCCATAAAACAAATTGTCCCAATCCACTCCTTCTAAATCCTTTCACATCTCCTCAAAGTTAGCCTTTCTCCAATCAAAAATCTCAATCCTGGGTCCAGTCCTATCCTTCTCCATAATTATATTGAAACTAATGGTATTGTGATCACTGGACCCAAAGTGCTCCCCAACACATACCTCCGTCACCTGCCCTATCTCATTCCCTAACAGGAGATCCAATACTGCCGCCTCTCTAGTTGGTGCCTCTATGTATTGCTGCAAAAAACTATCTTGCACACATCTTACAAACCCCAAACCATCCAGCCCTTTTCCAGAATGGGCTTCCCAGTCAATGTGTGGAAAATTAAAATCTTCCACAATCACAACCTTGTGCTTACTACAAATATCTGCTATCTCCTTACAAATTTTCTCCTCCAATTCTCGCTCCCCATTAGGTGGTCTGTAATACACCCCTATAAGCATCACTACATCTTTCCCATTCCTCAATTCCACCCAAATAGCCTCCCTAGATGAGTCCTCTAATCTATCCTGCCAAAGCACCACTGTTATATTTTCTCTGACAGGCAATGCAACACCTCCTCCTCTTGCCCCTCCGATTCTATCACACCTGAAGCAATGAAATCCAGGAATATTTAGTTGCCAATTACTCCCCTTCTGCAACCATGTTTCACTAATAACTACAACATCATATTTCCAGGTATCAATCCATGCTCTAAGCTCATCCACCTTTCTTACAATGCTCCTAGCATTAAAATAGATGCATTTAAGAAACTCTCCACCTCTTACTCTCTGTTTCTCCTTCATGGAGCAAACAACTTTGTTATCTTTTTCTTTCTTCTCCCCTCCGTCTTCAGTTTGAGTGCTCCCATTCTCTGTCCCCGACTATCCTCCCTCACACACTGTCTACTAGCTTTCTCTATTTGTGAAGGAACCTCCTCTCTACTAGTCTTTTCAATTTGATTCCCACCCCCCAACCATTCCAGTTTAAAGTCTCCTCAGTAGTCTTTGCGAATCTCTCCGCCAGGATATTGTTCCCCCTAGGATTCAAGTGCAACCCGTCCTTTCTGTACAGGTCACACCTGTGCCAAAAGAGGTCCCAATGATCCAAAAACTTGAATCCCTGCCCTTTGCTCCAATCCCTCCACCATGCTTTTATCCTCCACTTCATTCCATTCCTACTCTCACTGTCACGTCACACAGGCAGTAATTCCGAGATTACTACCTTTGCGGTCCTTCTTCTCAACTCCTTTCCTAACCCCCTACATTCTCCTTTCAGGACCTCTTCTCTTTTCCTACCTATGTCATTGGTATCTATATGTACCACGATCTCTGGCTCCTCACCCTCCCACTTCAGGATATCTTGGATACGATCAGAAATATCCCGGACCCTGGCACCAGGGAGGCAAACTACCATCCAGGTCTCCTGACTGCATCCACAGAATCGCCTATCTGACCTCCTAACTAACGAGTCTGCTATTATTACTGCCCTCCTCTTCCTTTCCCGAGCCTTCTGAGCTACAGGGCTGGACTCTGTGCCGGAGGCATGGCCACTGTTGCTTCCCCCAGGTAAGCCGTCCCCCCCCAATAGAATTCAAAGAGGAGTACTTATTGTCAAGGGGCACATCCACTGGGGTACTCTCTAGTACCTGAACCTTCCCCTTCCCCTTCCTAACCGTGACCCACTTGTCTTCCTCCTGTGGCCCCGGTGTGACTACCTGCCTGTAACTCCTCTCTTTCAACTCCTCACTCTCCCTAACAAGATGAAGGTCATTGAGCTGCAGCTCCAGTTCCCTAACACGGTCCTTTAGGAGCTGCAGCTCGGCGCACCTGGTGCAGTTGTGGACATCCAGGAGGCAGGGAGACTCCAGGGCCTCCCACATCCGACACCGAGAACAATAAGCTACCCTCACACTCATACTTCCCCCTTTCCCTCAAATAACAGGAAAAATTGAAATCCAAACCTCTTCACCTCACCCGTTTCCACCTAAGGCCGTTGATCCAAAGCCCTTAGGCCTTCACTTTGCTCCCGGCTCACTCCGCTGCCCGCTGTATAAGGCTGTGTTCCTTTTAAATCTTCCGCTCTTCACTGCCCGACATCACACGCCTGCGCAGTCACACCTCTCTTAACTCAGGTGAAAAAACGAAAAATTCAGAATGGCTTCCGCCTCACTCCCGCTCTGATTCTCAGACTTTCTTCTCCGAAGCAACTTTTTGATGCTTTCCATAAAACTCCACTGTGAGAGATTCAATCTCCATAGGCTATGCAGCCAAAACTGCAGTGTTGGAACTATCTGTCTAATCATTGACATGGTATGTTTCTATGCTTGGCTTACTCCTTAGCAATTGACAATCCATATTCTAATCCTGAAGTGTGCTTTTTCCTGTTTTTGCTTCTCAAACTATATTTGATGCACCCCTCAATCTTTAAAGTAAGACCTAAAATATCTGTGATGGTATTCTGAATTCTAGTAACCACAATAGAAAGACAAGAAGAGTACATTAACTTCTAAACATAGCAGTAACACAAAAATAGAGACAAAGTCAAGGCGAAGGGTATATTGAGATAAGTAGCAGAGGGGAGAGGAAGTGTGCTAAATCAGAAGCTCTCTCATGATTGCAGTCAACGTTTTATGTTACTTACCATAGTTCAGAAACACCCAGAAGGTTAACGCTGAGGTGAAAGATGAAAGGGGAAAGAAATGCTCCAAATCATTGGCAAACGGTTATCAATAATGGGACAAAAATAAGCTGAGATGGGTTACCTTTGATTCTTAGTTGGTCTGTGTGCACTACATTAAAGGATAAATACAATTTCCAAAGGACCATTTAATTGTAAGTGCTGGTTATAAAACAGAAGAATAAAAGAAGCATTGGGAACTATGTAATGGGAACAATCAGGAAGGACAGTGTCCTGGAGGTATCCTTTCTAAGCTAATCTCATTTACCTGCACTTGGCCCATATCCCTCTAAAGTTTTCCTACCCATGTACCCATCCAAATGCGTTTACTAATATTGTAATTACACCTGTTCCTAACACCACCTAGGCAACCATAAACTCACCACCACCTGTGTGAAAAACTTGCCCCTCAGATTCCCCTTTCCAAGTCGAAATACACCTACCCTGGGGAAAAAAATGCTCTATCCATCTATGCCCCTCACAATTTTTAACACCTTTATGAGATCTCATTTTGTTATCAAATGCGTAAAACAATGCGTTGAGTATAATTTATTTTAAAAATTACCTTGGAATAAAGTAAGTAGTATTCGGAGAGATAGGTTTTTTTCTGAGATCCATCAGGGAGAGATGACAATATTGTCAATAATTTCATTTTCACTGCTACTGTTGAGATACAGTGCTCCTTGCAGTAATTCATGAAAATTACTGGAGTGCCAGGAACTTTGATTGATCTCCTAGTCACTCCGCACAGAAGGCCCACTCCAAGAATCCTCCTGAGATACCTTACACCAGAGCTGCACATACTCCACTCTGGAGCCTGTGATTTGAAAGATCTCATGGCCTTCGCACTAAAATGTCCCCGGTTATGGATACAGGTAGCTGCACGTTAATTAGTGTGAGGAGTAATGTAGGTATTCATTCAACTTCTCTTATTCTCTCTTCTTAAAAGATAGAATGAGGGGATTTGAAGGAATAACCACATCAAGAATAAATAATTTTCTTGCTCACCTTTCATGGTCTGATAAGGTCATTAAAGGACCTGAACTAAACTCAGGAGAAAGACAATGCACCTCTGAAGTTCACTCCTGCAGCCAGACTAGTTGTGCATTTGTGGTGTTAACTCCAGACTTCTTCGTCTCTGCAGGGCCCCGCATGGACCCACATTCTGCTTCTAGCATTCAAAGACATGTACTGGTAAATCTGTGAACAACCTCACTGTTCACTTCTCACTCCTTTTGTGAAACAAGTCAAATATAGAAGACATCCAACTTGTGGGCTCCAAAATCAAAATCAACACATCCACAATGTCTTTGCTCTTGATGACAGGTTGGAGTATTTTTAAATAAATATGTCAATAGGACACCCATGTTTAAGCTGGCCTTCTGAATACACGGTAGAATAGGTATGTCAAGTACTGGGTGTGGCAGAGTAAGGATTGTTTTCCATCAGCTTCATAACTTTTATTAATTTTGAAAGCCAGCAACTTACTACAGCTTGGGATAATTTATAAACCTTTTCAACTGGGCAAAACATGTTGCTAGTGCAATAACCTTGTATTCACAGAGACAAGGGTTCCATACTGTAATATTTGACTACATTACTCTTCGCAACATCACCACACTATTTGTTTACTGAGGGCAAAAGGTTATGTGATGAAAACATTTGCATAGCTCAAACTAGCTGTAGTATAAACAATAATGAGAAATAAATTGTTAATGTGGAATTCTCAGTCTGTTATCTTGAAAAGAAGGTACTAAGCAGCTAAAAATAAACAAGTTGATGCCCCTAGCGGACAAAGAAATTTCATGCAAAGACATTAACATATAGTATTTGTTATTAAAATCAAACTGCCCAGTTGCAGTCTCTAGGTGGTATGTGACTAAGCATAAAGCAATAAAAGCTAGCAATTAGCATATTTATGTAGCATATACAACTGTTGGCAAGGTCACAACAAGAGCTCAAGCAAATTATTCTTAATAGGAACATAACATCATCAGACTTCTGCCATTGCTACAGTTCATCTGCTTCTGAACTTATTTCTTTATCTCAAGACATGACCATTCTCAAATGCTTCATGGTTGCTTATTTTAGACTAATTGTAATCTGAGTTTATCTTTGTTTACCATCTGTATCTGCATCACATCTATGCTCTTCTCAACTCTTCCTGCTACACTCACTGATTTAGATTGGGTGCTGTCTTGTATTAGCTCAGGTTTAGAATTTCCATCCCTGCTTGCAAGTTCCTTTATGATCTCACTCCTTGTGGCATTGCAATCCCGTAACATCCATGCCTTCCTCCAATTGTGGGCCCTTCGACATCCCTGCTTTTCATTGCTCTGCCACTGGTGACTGTGTCTTTCGTGCTTGAGGCAGCGGAGAAGAATTGTTCATTAACACTTGCCAATTCTTTCCTACCTCTTCCTTCAAGCACTCCTAAGCTTCAAGCAGAGCTTAGGAGGATTAATGGTGCCTAACGACGACTCCTTTGCTTGCATTGTCGCAACAGCTCTATTTCCATCTTTAAAATCTCTATTTTTCCTTTTCAGGGCTCTTTTGAAGAGCCTGACCTGGAGCTACACACTGACTATGGTACTTTGCAGGAATGGGACCCGCTCTTAGAGTTCCATAACTGGCCATTGTTCGGCACGCCAAAGGCTCAGCCTAAGAGTCCGGCTCAAATTCAGAAGTCTAGGATCTCGGGGCTTTGGAGATGGGTAGATCGAGGGTCAGTGTCATGACAGGAGACCCATGCGTCATTGAAGGAGTCGAGATATCTGTTGTGTGCCTGGAGACTCAGGATCTTTGTGATCTTCAGGCACAGAGCTCAAAAAAAGCGACATAACAGATTTTTAACATCGTAAACCAGCAAGTTGTTTGTTATGTCTCCCTGCTCGCTGGGAAAATGGTTCATCCCTTTCTCCCTTATTAGGGAGAGGGAGAAACTGCGGTATGTCGAATACCGGGTGAAACGTGAAGTCTTTGGGGTAACTGCAATTCTATGTCTTTGCTATTGCTTTGCTCACGCTTGAGTGCTTGGTGGCAGTGCTGATGCTTTTTTTTTGCCGGTGGGGGGAGGGGGGGATTGTTGCTTGCTGCCACTTACGCACGGGAGGGAGGGGAGCTGGGGGGAGCTTTGGGGTTCCAACATTTAACTGTCGTTCATTCTTTGGGGCACTCCTCTGTTTTTGATGATGGTTGCAAAGAAAAAGCATTTCAGAATGTATATTGTATACATTTTTCTGACATTAAATTGTACTTTTGAACCTTTGAATCTTTGAAATCTAATTTTCGACCAGGTTTTTAGTATTTGGTCGCTAGTTTATTATTGTCACTTGTACTGGAAAACAGTGAAAAACTTTGTTTGCACGCCGGTCAGGCAAATAATCCCATGCATAAAGACACTGGGGTAGTACAAAAGGAACACAAAAACAGACAGCAAAATATAGTGTTAGTCACAGAGAAGGTGCACTGCAGATAGGCAAATAAGATGCAATGGCCATGATAAGGTCGATTGAGCACTCCAGAATTCACCTTCATTACATAAGAGGTTCATTCAAAAGTCTTATAACAGCAAGATAGAAGCTGTCCTTAAGCTGGGGGGGAGAGGGCTGTTTTCAAGTTTTGTATCTTTTGCTGAATGATGTACAAGGCTGTGCTCACAAAATGTTCTGATGCCAAAAGTATTGGATAATATTCCTGTGATGGTCATTGGGACTTCTCATTGGACTAATGAAATTAATAGTTTTTGTTGTGGATAAGAAGCAAAGATATGTGTCCAAAAATTCAGTCCCTTTCTGTCACAAGTTCAGTAAATTAACTGAATGCTGCCTCAGAAAACACTGAAGATAAAAATCATAACAACTTGAATTGGATTAGAATATGATTGTGTATAGTATAAAATCTGCCTCACTGTTCCAGCATCCTGGGTTCTGTCCTGACCCATGGTGCTGTTTCCTGTGAATTTGCTTTCCTTTTTGAGTGTCTCCATTGAATTCTCTACTTTCCTCCCACATCCCAAAAAGGTATTGATTTGGGGGTTAATTGTCACTATAAATTGTTCCTGGTTTGTAGATCGATGGTAGAATTTTGAGGGAGTTGATGGGAATGTGGGAGAATAGGATACAAGAAAATTCATTGGGAGAATGAATCTGTGATCTGGCATAGACATAATGGGCTGCATGGCCTTCATTAAGCTGTAGATAAATATTTCATCACACTATTTATACACTCAAAATCACAACTGGTGGAAAAGATGTTTGCGCTCTATTTCTCTTGATTAAGTGTAGGAAAAAATGAGCTCTGGAGTTTGACCTGGTATGGTGTAATTCACTTTAGTGCAAAGTAATAACAATTGTTAGTAACTCTGAATTGTATCATTCAGGGCACCCACTGCTGAGTTTTATTCAGAGCTACCTGCGGACATAATGTGTGCTTGTGACCATGGAATAAGCTTGAGTATAACATCCCCATGTCTCAGTAGTCTAGAGACGTTCAATATCCAGGAATTTCTTTTTTTTGCATAGGGGAAGTCCCAAATACCTACACATAACTCTCTTCCACTCATGGTCTTCTTTAGAGCTGTGAGAAAATTGAAACAAATGAATCAATATCTAATACAGGCAGTTTAAAGCGGATAACATGATCAAGTGTCTACATTTGACCTGAGTCTTTCCATTTAGCAACAATAGCTGAAGCAAAAGACACTATCAGCTACTGAGCTATTCCTTTATTTACACTTAATTTAGTGCTACAGCTAGTGATTGGTCAGAAGAAGCATTTGATTACCCTGAAATTAAAATGTCTGGAATGTACAATCTTGTTCCTAGATTTAATGATAATTTATCATGTTAACTTTTGGTTAAATTCTTTGAAAAAGTGGCACATAACCAAATGGCAGTAGCATCAAACCATCAGAGGCCACATATGTTTTCAATTGATCATCCTATTGATGGCATGAGTGCTAACTTCATCGTTTGTGAAACAAAGATTCAAAGATTCAAGAGTCAAATTACACTTATTAACAATGTATCTATGCAGTAAACAACCCTGAGATTCATCTCCCCACAGATATCCACAAGACAAAGAGAACTATGGAACCAGTCCAAAGAAAACTGGTTTTCCCTGACATTGCTCGTCAGGGAAAATGTTACAGCAGTGCTCAGGCAGGACAGATTAGAGGGCTTGTCTACTGACTCCTTCTGGGTGGAGCTGAGAAACAGGAAAGGTATGGCCACACTAGTGGGTTTGTATTATAGACCAGGGGTCCCCAACCTTTTTCACACTGCGGACTGGTTTAATATTAACAATATTCTTGCGGACCGGCCGACCCAGGGGGAGTGGGGGCGTAGGGTTGCCAACGGACAAGAGTAGCATTCAAATAATTTGTGTTTACCCCAAGAAAGACTACAATGACCATGAAGTCTTGCGCGGGCACTAGTGCGCATGCATGACCTGCCGATTTTTTTTTCTCTGCAAATCATTTTGGCGATTCTGTTCTGGGGGGGGTGATGTTAATCACGACCGGAATATAGGTGATAAGTGGCTAATATACTCAATTTTGTTTATCTAACATATTTAATATTAAACACACAACACATATTTTCCTCGCATGAATATACTGATAAGTCAATTATCAGGGCACGACAGGGGAGTGAACTTCCAGTAGAGGCAGGTTCAATATTATAATTTAAAGAAATATTGGATAGGTATATGGACAGGAAAGGAATGGAGGGTTATGGGCTGAGTGCAGGTCAGTGGGATTAGGTGAGAGTAGCATTCAGCACGGACTAGGAGGGCAGAGATGGCCTGTTTCTGTGCTGTAAATGTTATATGGTTATATAAGTCACTTATAAGTCAATAGCATAATAACATTTTAAGTAACGTTTGGATATTAAACACACAGCACATATTTTCCCCGTATGAATATATAAAATCATTGCAACACACCAATATCGCTGAATCAGTGGGAGCCCTGGGCTGAATACTTGTTTCCCTGCAACAAGACGGTCCCATCGAGGGGTGATGGGAGACAGCGATATTCGAAGGGGGTTCCTTATGTCCAGCCTATTCCGCAATTTAGTTTTCATTGCATTCATTGCAGAGATATGTTGGAAATGGAAGCAACGTTTTCAGTGCTTTCGTGGCTATCTCAGGATATTCACCATTGACTTTGATCCAGAATGCCGGCAGAGATGTTATGTTAAACATACTTTTCAGCCCGCCGTCATTTGCAAGCTCGAGGAGTTGATCTCCTTCCCGTGCCAACATGGATAACACGTGGGTAATGATCCCACGTGCGTTCAAGCTCAACAGTGGGCGTGACAGGGAATGAGGAAAGGTGCAGCTGACTCCGATCGCCAAATCATACCGGTTCCTCTCGGCCCGGTAGCACATGCTTTGCAACCCGGAACCAGTCTGCAGCCCAGTGGTTGGGGACCGCTGTTATAGATCACCCAATAGACAGCGAGCATTGGAGGAGCAAATCTGCAGAGAGATTGCAGGCAACTGCAGGAAATATAAAGTTGTGGTGGTAGGGGATTTTAATTTTCCATATATCGATTGGGATTCCCATACTGTTAGGGGTCTAGATGGTTTAGAGTTTATAAAATGTGTTCAGGAAAGTTTTCTAAATCAATATATAGAGGTACCAACTAGAGGGGATGCAATATTGGATCTCCTGTTAGGAAACGAGTTAGGACAAATGACGGAAGTGTGTGTAGGGGAGTACTTTGGTTCCAGTGATCATAACACCATTAGTTTCAACTTGATCATGGACAAGGATAGATCTGGTCCTAGAGTTGAGGTTCTGACCTGGAAGAAGGCCAAATTTGAAGAAATGAGAAAGGATCTAAGAAGCGTGGATTGGGACAGGTTGTTCTCTGGCAAGGATGTGATCGGTAAGTAAGAAGTCCTCAAAGGAGAAATTTTGAGAATGCAGAGCTTGTATGTTCCTGTCAGGGTTAAAGGCAAAGTGAATAGGAATAAGGAACCTTGGTTCTCAAGGGATATTGCAACTCTGATAAAGAAGAAGAGAGAGTTCTATGGCATGTATAGGAAACAAGAAATAAGGTGCTTGAGGAGTATAAAAAATGCAAGAAAATACTTAAGAAAGAAATCAGGAGGGCTAAAAGAAGACATGAGGTTGCCTTGGCAGTCCAAGTGAAGGATAATCCAAAGAGCTTTTACAGTATATTAAGAGTAAAAGGATTGTAAGGGATAAAATTGGTCCTCTTGAAGATCAGAGTGGTCGGCTATGTGCGGAACCAAAAGAAATTGGAGAGATCTTAAATGGTTTTTTGTTTGCGTCTGTATTTACTAAGGAAACTGGCATGAAGACTATGGAATTCAGGGAAACAAGTAGTGAGATCATGGAAACTGTACGGATTGAAAAGGAGGAGGTGCTTGCCATCTTGATGTAAATTAAAGTGGATAAATCTCAGGACCTGACAGGGTATTCCCTCAGACCTTGAAGGAGACTAGTGTTGAAATTGCAGGGGCCCTGGCAGATATATTTAAAAAGTTGGTGTCTACAGGTGAGGTGCTGGAGGATTGGAGAGTAGCTCATGTTGTTCCATTGTTTAAAAAAGGATCAAAAAGTAATCCAGGAAATTATAGGCCGGTAAATTTGACGTCGGTATTGGGTAAGTTATTGGAAGGAGTACTAAGAGACAGAATCTACAAACATTTGGATAGACAGTGACGTATTAGGGAGAGTCAATATGGCTTTGTGCATGGTAGGTCATGTTTGACCAATGTATTGGAGTTTTTCGAGGAGGTTACCAGGAAAGTGGATGAAGGAAAGGCAGTGGATGTTGTCTACATGGACTTCAGTAAGGCCTTTGACAAGGTCCCGCCTGGGAGGTTAGTTAGGAAAATTCAGTCACTAGGTATACATGGAGAGGTGGTAAATTGGATTAGACATTGGCTCAATGGAAGAAGCCAAAGAGTGGTAGTAGAGAATTGCTACTCAGTGTGGAGGCCTGTGACTAATGGTGTGCCACAGGGATCAGTGCTGGGTCCATTGTTATTTGTCATCTATATCAATAACCTGGATGAAAATGTGGTAAATTGGATCAGCAAATTTGCTGATGATACAAAGATTGGAGGTGTAGTGGACAGTGAGGAAGGTTTTCAGAGCCTGCTGAGGGACTTGGACCGGCTGGAAAAATGGGCTGAAAAATGGCAGATGGAGTTTAATACAGACAAGTGTGAGGTATTGCACATTGGAAGGACAAACCAAGGTAGAACATACAGGGTTAATGGTAAGGCACTGAGGAGTGCAGTAGAACAGAGGGATCTGGGAATACAGATACAGAATTCCCTAAAAGTGGCGTCACAGGTAGATAGGGTCGTAAAGAGGGCTTTTGGTACATTGGCCTTTATTAATCAAAGTATTGAGTATAAGAGCTGGAATGTTATGATGAGGTTTTATAAGGCATTGGTGAGGCCGAATCTGGAGTATTGTGTTCAGTTTTGGTCACCAAATTACAGGAAGGATATTAATAAGGTTGAAAGAGTGCAGAGAAGGTTTATAAGGATGTTGCCGGGACTTGAGAAACTCAGTTACAGAGAAAGGTTGAATAGGTTAGGCCTTTATTCCCTGGAGCGTAGAAGAATGAGGGGAGATTTGATAGAGGTATATAAAATTATGATGGGTGTAGATAGAGTGAACGCAAGCAGGCTTTTTCCACTGAGGCAAAGAGAGAACAAAACCAGAGGATATGGGTTAAGGGTGAGGGGGGGAAAGTTTAAAAGGAACATTAGTGGGGGCTTCTTCACTCAGAGAGTGGTGGGAGTATGGAATGAGCGGCCAGATGAGGTGGTAAATGTGGGTTCTTTTTTAACATTTAAGAATAAATTGGATAGCTACATGGATGGGAGGTGCATGGAGGGATATGGTCCGTGTGCAGTTCAGTGGGACTAGGCAGGAAATAGTTCGGCACAGCCAAGAAGGGCCAAAAGGCCTGTTTCTGTGCTGTAGTTTTTCTATGGTTTCTATGGTTTAAAGCATCAATCCCATCCCCCACATGTAAAAAAAACAAATTTGCAAAACAGCAAAAAAATGAGTGAAAAGCATATTTGGATAAGTACATAGACAGGAAAGGTTTAGAGAGATATGAGCCAAGCATGCACAAATGGACAATTCCCAACTCTGGACCCCTCCGCTCAGTTCAGTTCAATCTAGCAGTGTGTCGTTCATTTTCTTCGTCCTCATAGTTGATCCTAGTCCTCACCTTCTACTTATCTCATTACACAAACCTGTCTTACTACAAACAACAGAAGGCATAACTCTGCATCTCCGATGATTTAGCCTTATAAGGCTTTTGTCAATGCTAAGGGAATAAAAATGGTTTGTAATGGCGATGTCCCATTTCCAATTAATGTGTCTTTTTGGTGAAGCTGACATTGGATGTTCACAAATACACAGAATGTAGAACAGCACAGTACGGGCCCTTCAGCCTGAAATGTTGCACCAACCCTATGAAAACCTACTCCATGATCAATCTAACTCTTCCCTCCTGTACAGCCCGTACCCTCCCCTAGTACAGTAAGATGGATTCTTCACCTTGCAATCTACCTTGTTACCACCTTGCACCTTGCTGTTTGCCTGCACTGCACTTTCTCTGTAACTGTATTCTGAACTGTTATTGTTTTACCCTGTATGACCTCAATGCACAGTTGTAAAGAATTGATCTGGATGGACGGTACTTAAGACAAGTTTTGCACCGTTTCAGTGTATGTAGTTATAAACCAATTTATTTGGCATTGAAGTGCTCACCAGAGGAAACTGATGAGTCTCTCCCCCAAAGGAACCCAGCTCTGGCCCTGGACTCATTTTGGGAGCAGCTTCTTCCACTCCACCATCAGATTTCTGAATGGTCCATGAATCCCTGAGCACTACTTTGTAGTTTTACTTTCTCTTTGCACTATTTGTTCGTTTATTTATTAATTGTAATTTATAATTGTACTATACATATAACCATACAGGCACAGTAGCAAGGTGGGTAGTGCAATGCTTTACACACAAAATGCTGGAGGAACTCAGCACAAATACAGGTACAGCAGGCAGTGAAGAAAGCTAATGGCATGTTGGCCTTCATAACAAGGGAAGTTGAGGATAGGAGCAAAGAGGTCCTTCTGCAGTTGTACAAGGCCCTGGTGAGACCACACCTGGAATATTCTGTGCAGTTTTGGTCTCCAAATTTGAAGAAGGACATCTTTGCTATTGAGGGAGTGCAGCGTAGATTCACTGGATTAATTCCAGGGATGGCGGAAATATGATATGTTGAAAGATTAGAGCGACTGGGCTCATATACACTGGAGAGGGGATCTAATTGAAACATATAAGATTATTAAGGGATTGGAAATACTAGTGGCAGGAAACATGTTTCCGATGTCGGGGGAGCCAGAACCGGAGGCCACAGTTTAAGAATAGGGGGTAGACCATTCAGAGCGAAGTTGAGGAAAAACTTCTTCACACAGAGGATCTGTGCCTCAGAAGGCAGTGGAGGCCAATTCTCTGTATTCTTTCAAGAAAGAGTTAGATAGAGCTCTTAAATATAGAAGAATCAAGGGATATGGGGAGAAGGCAGGAACAGGGTACTGATTGTGGATGATCAGCCATGATCACAGTGAATGGCGGTGCTGCCTCGAAGGGCCGAATGGCCTACTCCTGCACCTATTGTCTATTGCCTATTGTCTATTAAATAGAGGGATGGTAGGTTGTGGATTACAGAGATTGTGATTGTGTTTTGTAGGCATTGCTGTTGCATCCACTGATCCTGTGCTGCCAGAGAAAAGAGGTCCCAGCATCACATTTTCCATTGCCTTCTCCACAGCTACAAGCAAGAATTGAGTGTGTTATTGTAGAGAAGAGAAGAGGTAAGGGGGGTGGTAGAGTGGGGAATTGTTAATTGTCCATGGTTGGCTCATATTTCTCTGAACCTTTCCTATCTATGTACTTGTCCAAATGTTTTTGTACCCCCTCAACCATTTCTCTTAGCAGATCATTCTATATATATATATATATATCCACCACCCTGTGCACAAAGAAGTGTCCCTCAGGTCCCTTTTATTCTTTCCCTCTCCCCTTAATCCTCTGCCCTCCAGTGTGCATTCACACCATCCATAAACCTCATGATTTTACACACCTTAATAACGTTACCCCTCATTCTCAAAACATCCAAGGAATAAAGTCCTAAACTGTCCAAACACTTCTATAACTCAGGTGCTCGAGTTTTATTAACATTCTCATAAATCTTCTTTACACTCTTTCCAGCTTAATGATGCCCTTCCTATGAAAGGGTGACACCTTTCCGACACAATACCCCAAGTGTGAACTTTTATGCAACTGCAAAATAATGTCACAACTCTTATCCTCATTGTCCGTGGTGATGAAAGCTGGCATATCAAATGCCTTCTTCAACACCCTGTCTATATGTGATCCTGCTTTCTGCAAACTATGTTTGGAATCGGAATTTGCCTGTAATTGTCACATGTATTGAAAATCTGTTTTGAAAACTCAATTTTGCAAGCCATGCACACAGATAATTTCAAAATATAAGTACATTGAAGTAATTTAATAAGAAGGAAAACAATAACGAATTACAGAATATAGTGATATAGTTACATTCACAGAGCAAGTGCAGTGCATGTAGACAATTAGGTGCAAGAACCATGGTGATAGATATATTGTGAGGTCAAGGGTTGATGTTTAACATGCAAGAGGTTAGTTCATGAGTCTTATAAAAGCAGGATAGAAGCTGCCTAGTGAAATGCATTTTGAAGTTTTTGTATCTACTGTCAGAGGATAGTGGTGAAGAGAATATGCCTGGGGTAGAAGGAGTCTTTGATAATGCTATGTACTTGTGCATCTAGGCCTCACTGTTCTACAACTCTATAAAAGGGTGAGCAAAACTGCACACTGCCCTACCACTTAGGAATAGGAGTACCCTGGTTTGCCATTACAAAATAAAATAATCAGTTTGCAGACTATCACTTATTTCCAAGTTGTTACTCTTTGGTCTGCTGTCATAGCTTAAGGATGGAATGTTTGGCAGAATGGCACAAAATAGAATTGCTTTCACTGATGTTGGACACTTTCCATCATGATCTTATGCTGTGATTGAAGACAATGAGTGAACTTTAGAGCATTCCAGTATTCAAATGTAACAAACTCATGGCAACGTGAATGGAAAATCTGATTCCAGAAATAGTTCATGTGGATCAGAAATGCCTTTTTGGATTGATTGATCTAAATAGCTTGTTTCTATGTTATAACTTCTATGCATTTTATAACCAATGGAAGCATTGTTACTGGAGTAAACTAGAGATTGTAAATTTATGTTTCTACTGATCTGGTTACAATGAATTATCCTCAGCCACTGCTTCATCAGTTCAATTGGATTTTACACATCAGATTTAAATTTCCTGTATTAAGTACTTTGCTCATAAGACATGATAACTTTGGACTTGCACTTCTATTAAAGCAGTTGCTAATGTTACGCATACATTGGGCACCTTTCAAGAAAAGTAATTCTCACTGGAAAGTAGCCATAACGCATAGCTTCTAGGAATCTCAAGTGCCTAATAAAAGCTACCAAGGCATCAAGTGTGTAGTGGTAATATATCCTTTTTACTGCAAGCATTATGTCATTGTGATAACTGTATTTAAATCACAGTGATACAAGTTACAGCAAAGAGTAGCAAAGATCATTTACCATCATCAACATTTGCATAGACTATAAAATGTTTTCATCATAAGACCATAACATATATGGGCAGAAGAAGGCTAATTGGCCCATCAAGTCTGCTCTGCCATTCAATCATGGGCTGATCCAATTCCTCCAGTCATCCCCACTCCCCTGCTTTCACCCTATACCCTTTGATACCCTGGCTAATCAAGAACCTATCTATCTCTCACTTAAATACACCCAATGACTTGGCCTCCACAGCCGCTCGTGGCAACAAATTCCAGAGATATACCACCCTCTGACTAAAGTAATTTCTCTTCATCTCAGTTCTAAATGGATGTCCTCCAATCCTGAGTTCATATCTTCTTGTCATGGAATCACCTACCATGAGAAATAACTTTGCCATATCTAATCTGTTCAGGCCTTTTAACACTTGGAATGTTTCTATGAGATCCCCCCTCATTCTCCTGAACTCCAGGGAATACAGCCCAAGAGCTGCCAAGCAATCCTCATATGGTAACCCTTTCAATCCTGGAATCATTCTTGTGAATCTTCTCTGAACCCTGTGAAATATCAATATATCCTTTCTAAAATAAGGATCCCAAAACTGCACACAATACTCCAAGCAAGTGTGGTCTCACGAGTGCCCTATAGAGCCTCAACATCACATCCCTGCTCTTATATCCTACACCTCTAGAAATGAATGCCAACATTGCATTCACCTTCTTCATAACTGACTCAACCTGGAGCTTAGCCTCTAGGGTATCTTGCACAAGGACTCCCAAGTCCCTTTGCATCTCTGCATTTTGAATTCTTTCCCCATCTAAATAATAGTCTGCCTGTTTATTTCTTCCACCAAAGTGCATGACCATACATTTTCCAACATTGCATTTCATTTGCCACTTCTTTGCCCATTCCCCTAAACTATCTAAGTCTCTTTGCAGGCTCTCTGTTTCCTCAACACTACCTGCTCCTCCAGCTATCTTTGTATCATCAGCAAATTTAGCCACAAATCCATTAATACTGTAGGCAAAATCATTGGCATACATAGTAAAAAGCAGTGGTCCCAACACCAACCCCTGTGGAACTCCACTGGTAACTGGCTGCCTGCCAGAATAGGATCCCTTTATTCCCACTCTCTGTTTTCTGCCAACCAGCCAATAACCATATAACCATATATCAATTACAGCAAGGAAACAGGTCATCTCGGCCCTTCTAGTCCGTGCCGAACTCTTACTCTCTCCTAGTCCCACCGACCTGCACTCAGCCCATAACCCTCCATTCCTTTCCTGTCCATATGTCTATCCAATTTAACTTTAAACGACAACATCGAACCTGCCTCAACCACTTCTGCTGGTAGCTCATTCCGCACAGGTACCACTCTCTGAGTAAAGAAGCTCCCCCTCATGTTACCCCTAAACTTTTGCCCTTTAACTCTCAATTCATGTCCTCTTGTTTGAATCTCCCCGATTCTCAATGGAAAAAGCCTATCCACGTCAACTCTATCAATCCCCCTCATAATTTTAAATACCTCTATCAAGCCCCCCTCAACCTTCTACACTCCAAAGAATAAAGACCTAACTTGTTCAACCTGTCTCTGTAACTTAGGAGATGAAACCCGGCAATATTTTAGTAAACCTCCTCTGTACTGTCTCAATATTATTGCCATCTTTCCTATAATTCGGTGATCAGAACTGTACACAATACTCCAAATTTGGCCTTTCCAATGCCTTATACAATTTCAACATTATATCCCAACTCCTAAACTAAATGCTCTGATTAATAAAGGCCAGCGTACCAAAAGCTTTCTTCACTACCCTATCCACATGAGATTCCACCTTCAGGGAACTATGCACCATTATTCCTAGATCCTGCTGTTCTGCTGCATTCTTCAATGCCCTACCATTTACCATGTATGTCCTATTTTGATTAGTCCTACCAAAATGTAGTACCTCACATTTTTCAGCATATTAAAATCCATCTGCCATCTTTCAGCCCACTCTTCTAACTGGCCTAAATCTCTCTACAAGCTTTGAAAACCTACTTTATTATCCACAACGCCACCTATCTTAGTATCATCTGCATACTTACTAATCCAAGTTACCACCCCATCATCCAGATCATTAATATATATGACAAACTACATTGGACCCAGTACAGATCCCTGAGGCACACCGCTAGACACTGTCCTCCAATCTGACACACAGTTATCCACCACTACTCTCTGGCGTCTCCCATCCAGCCACTGCTGAATCCATTTTACTACTTCCATATTAATGCCTAACGATTGAACCCTCTTAACTAACCTTCCGTGTGGAACCTTGTCAAAGGCCTTACTGAAGTCCAAATAGACAACATCCGCCACTTTACCCTCGTCAACATTCCTAGTAACCTCATCAAAAAATTCAATAAGATTTGTCAAACATGACCTTCCACCACAAATCCATGTTGACTGTTCCTAATCAGACCCTGTCTATCCAGATAATTATATATACCATCTCTAAGAATACTTTCCATCAATTTACCCACCACTGATGTCAAACTCACAGGCCAGTAATTGCTAGGTTTACTCTTAGAACCCTTTTTAAACAATGGAACCACATGAGCAATACGTCAGTCCTCCGGCACCATCCCCGTTTCTAATGACATTTGAAATATTTCTGTCAGAGCCCCTGCTATTTCCACACTAACTTCCCTCAAGGTCCTAGGGCAGGGGTCCCCAACCTTCTTTGCACTGCGAACCGGTTTAATATTGACAATATTCTTGCGGACCGGCCGACCCGGGGGGGGGGGGGGGGGTGAGGGGCGGAGGGGCGGAGGGTGGTAGGGTTGCCAACGGACAAGAGTAGCAGTCAAATACTTCAGGTTTACCCCGAGAAAGACTACAATGACCATGAAGCCCTGCGCGGGCACCAGTGCACATGCATGCACGTGCCAATTTTTTTCTACAAATTGTTTCTGGCAATTCTGTTTGCAGGGGTGGTGTTAATCACGTCCGCAATATAGATGATAAGTGGCTAATACACTCAATTTCCTTTCTAAAAGGGTTTACCTAATGAATTTAATATTAAACACACAGCGCATATTTTCCTCGCATGAATATAGTGATAATTATCAGGGGAGGACAGGGGAGCTTGAAGTAAGTATTGAACGAACTTCCAGTAGAAGTGGAAGAGGCAGGTTTGATATTATCATTTAAAGAAAAATTGGATAGGTATATGGACAGGAAAGGAATGGAGGATTATGGGCTGAGTGCAGGTTGGTGGGACTAGGTGAGAGTAGCTTTTGGCACGGACTAAAAGGCAAGAGATGGCTTGTTTCCATGCTGTAATTGTTATATGGTTATATAAGTTAATAGCATCATAACATTTTAAGTAACGTTTGGATATTAAACACACAGCGCATATTTTCCCCGTATCAACATATAAAATCATTGCAACACACCAATATCGCTGAATCAGTGGGAGCCCTGGGCTTGTTTCCCTGCAACAAGACGATCCTATCGAGGGGTGATGGAAGACAGCGACACTCGAAGGGGGTTCCTTATGTCCAGTCTATTCCGCAATTAAGTTTTTATTGCATTCATTGCAGAAAACTCTGCCCTGCAGCGATATGATGTTGGAAATGGAAGCAATGTTTTCAGTGCTTTCATGGCTATCTCAGGATATTTAACCTTGACTTTGATCCAGAATGCTGGCAGAGATGTTATGTCAAACATACTTTTCAGCCCGCCGTCATTTGCAAGCTCGAGGAGTTGATCTCCTTCCCGCGCTGACATGGATGATGTGCAGGTAATTACCTTGCATGTGTAATGGCTCAACAGTGAGCATGACAGGGGATGAGGAAAGGTGCAGCTGACTCATATCGCTAAATCATATCATTTCCTCGCAGCCCCCTAACATATGCTTTGCAGCCCGGTACTGGTCCGCGGCCCGGTTATTGGGGACCGCTGTCCTAGGGAATATCTTGTCCGGATCCGGAGATTTATCCATTTTTATATTCCTCAAAAGCGCCAGTACTTCCTCTTTATTAATTGTCATACCTTACATAACTACCTTTCTTGTTTCCTTTACCTTACACAATTCAATATCCTTCTCTTTAGTGAATACCGAAGAAAAGAAATTGTTCAAATTCTCCCCCAACTCTTTTGGCTCCGCACATAGCCGTCCACTCTGATTCTCTAAGGGACCAATTTTATCCCTCACTAACCTTTCTCTAGAAACCCTTTGGATTTATTTTCACCTTACTTGCCAAATCAGCCTCGTATCTTCTTTTAGCTTTTCTAATTTCTTTCTTAAGATTCTTTTCACATTCATTATATTCCTCGAGCACCTTATTAACTCCAAGCTGCCTATATTTATTGTAGGTCCCTCTCTTTTTCCGAACCAAGTTTTCAATGTCCCTTGAAAACCATGGCTCTCTCAAACTTTTAACCTTTGCTTTCAAGCTAACAGGAACATAAAGATCCTGTACCCTCAAAATGTCACCTTTAAATGACCTCCATTTCTCTATTACATCCTTCCCATAAAACAAATTGTCCCAATCCACTCCTTCTAAATCCTTTCACATCTCCTCAAAGTTAGCCTTTCTCCAATCAAAAACCTCAACCCTGAGTCCAGTCCTACCCTTCTCCATAATTATATTGAAGCTAATGGTATTGTGACCACTGGACCTGAAGTGCTCCCCAACAAATACCTCCGTCACCTGCCCTGTCTCATTCCCTAACAGGAGATCCAACACTGCCCCTTCTCTAGTTGGTACCTCTATGTATTGCTGCAAAAAACTATACTGCACACATTTTACAAACTCCAAACCATCCAGCCCTTTTACAGAATGGGCTTCTCAGTCTATGTGTAGAAAATTAAAATCTTCCACAATCACAACCTTGTGCTTACTACAAATATCTGCTATCTCCTTACAAAATTGCTCCTCCAGTTCTCGGTCCCCATTAGGTGGTCTATAATACACCCCTATAAGCATCACTACACCTTTCCTATTCCTCAGTTCCACCCAAATAGCCTCCCTAGACAAGTCCTCTAATCATCTCCTGCCAGAGCACCGCTGTTATATTTTCTCTGACAAGCAATGCAACACCTCCCCCCTTGCCTTTCCTATTCTATCACATCTGAAGCAACGAAATCCTGGAATATTTAGTTGCCAATCACACCCCTCCTGTAACCATGTTTCGCTAATAGCTACAACATCATATTCCCAGGTATCAATCCATGCTCTAAGCTCATCCACCTTTCTTACAATGCTCCTAACATTAAAATAGATGCATTTAAGAAACTCTTCACCTCTTACTCTCTGTTTATCCTTAATGGATCAAACAACTTTGTTATCTTTTTCTTCCTACACCTTCGGTCTGAGTGCTCCTGATCTCTGTCCCCTGCCTATCCTCCCTCACACACTGTCTACTAGCTTTCTCTTTTTGTGAACTAACCTCCTCTCTCCTAGTCTGTTTAATTTGATTCCCACCCCCCAACCATTCTACTTTAAAGTCACCTCAGTAGCCCTCGCAAATCTCCCCACCAGGATATTGGTCCCCCTAGGGTTCAAGTGTAACCCGTCCTTTTTGTACAGGTCACACCTGCGCCAAAAGAGGTCCCAATGATCCAAAAACTTGAATCCCTGGCCCCTGCTCCAATCCCGCAGCCACACATTTATCCTCCACTTCATTGCATTCCTACTCTCACTGTCGTGTGGCACAAGCAGTAATCCCGAGATTACTACCTTTGCAGTCCTTTTCTCAACTCCCTTCCTAACTCCTTATATTCTCCTTTCAGGACCTCTCCCCTTTTCCTACCTATGTCATTGGTGCCTATATGTACCACAACCTCCGGCTCCTCTCCCTCCCACTTCAGGATATCTTGGACGTGACCAGAAATGTCCTGGACTCTGGCACCAGGGATGCAAACTACCATCCCAGTCTCCGGACTGAGTCCACAGAATCGCCTATCTGACCCCCTAACTATTCAGTCCCCTATTACTACTATCCTCCTCTTCCTTTCCCTACCCTTCTGAGCTACAGGGCCAGACTTTGTGCCGGAGGCACAGCCACTGTTGCTTCCCCCAGGGAAGCTATTCCGCCCCCCAACAGTACTCAAACAGGAGTACTTATTGTCAAGGGGCACAGCCACTGGGGTACTCTCTATTACTTGTCCACTTGTCTGCCTCCCGTGGCCCCGGTGTGACCACCTGCCTGTAACTCCTCTCTATCCACTCCTCACTCTCCCTAACCAAATGAAGGTCATCGAGCTGCAGCTCCAGTTCCCTAACGCGGTCTCTTAGGAGCTGCATCTCAGTGCACCTGGCACAGATGTGGACATCCGGGAGTCTTGGAGACTCCACGACCTCCCACATCTGGCACTGAGAACAACAAGCTGCCCTCACATTCATACTTTCCCTTTCCTCAAATCACAACAAAAAATGAATACCAAACCTTCCACGCCTCACCCGTTTCCGCCTAAGCCCATTGAGCCAAAGCCCTTAAGCCTTTACTCTTCTCCCGGCTCATTCCGCAGCCCGCAAACGACACTGCCCGCTGTATAAGGCTCTGTTCCTTTTAAATCTTCCGCGCTTCACTACCCAACGTCACACGCCTGCGCAGTCCCACCTCTCTGAACGTATATCCTTGGACTTTCAGCTCCCAATGGCAGCCATCCTTTAGCCAAGTTTCAGAGATGGCCACAACGTCATATTTGCCAGTCTGTAGCTGAACTTAAAGATCGTCCATTTTATTCCTTATGCTGCGTGCATTTGAATACAGTATAACACTTTCAGTCCAGTATTTGTTGTTTTCTTTTTTAACTGCACCATGCCTCTATTACCCTGTAACTCATGCCACTGGCTGTGATTAAGCTTCATTTCCTGCCTGTTCTTTCTATAATCTCTATTGCATGCTATCTTTGATTTATTTCTGGTTTCTCCTTCCTCAACCCTATCACTGCCATTCCCATCCCCTGCCAAATTAGTTTAAACCCTCCCTAACAGCTCTACTAAATGTGCCCACTAGGATATTAGGCCCCTTTGGGTTCAGCTGTAACCCGTCCTTTTTGTACAGGTCATACCTCCCCCAGAAGAGGCCCCAATGATCTAGGAATCTGAAGCCTGCCCCCTACACCAGACTTTCAGCCACACATTAATATGTCTGATCATGCTATTCTTGCACTCACTAGCACTTGGCACTGGCAGCAATCCCAAGATTGCTACGCTAGAGGTCCTGCTTTTCAGCTTCCTACCTAACTCCCTGAATTCTCTCTTCAGGACCTCCTCCCTTTTTCTACCTATGTCATTGGTACGAACATGTACCAAGACTTCTGGCTGTTCACCCTCCCTCTTCAGAATACTCTGCACCCAATCCGAGACATCCCGTACCCTGGCACCTGGGAGGCAACACACCATGCGGGTATCTCTGTTAGGCTGACAGAACCTCCTGTCTGCTCCCCTGACTATGGAATCCCTTATGACTACCGCATTCCTCATCTTCCTCATTCCCTTCTGCGCCACGGAACCAGGCTCAGTGCCAGAGACCCGAAAACCATGGACGACCTCTGTCAGGTTATCCCCCTCAACCGCATCCAAAACGATATAATGGTTACCCTCTGAGCTCTTCCCTTCGCTTCCCTGACCGTCACCCACTTATCTAACTCCTGCAGCCCTGTGGTGACTAACTCCCTGTAGCTCCTCTCTAACCCCTGTTGACTCTCCCTAGTAAGCTGTGGGTCATCAAGCTGCAGCTCCAGATCCCCAACACGTTCTGTCAGGAGCTGCATCTCGGTGCACCTGGCGCAGATTTGGCCATCTGGGAGACTGGAATATTCCTAGGATTTCCACATCCAACACCCAGAGCAAAGTACTAACCCTACCAACATGCTCTCTATTCCTCAAAAAAAATGCAAAGAAAAACCAAAAATGAAGTTCGCTTACCCAATTACCTTACCGAAGCCCGATTTCGCTGAAGCCTGAATGAGCCAAAGCCTGTCGCTTCTACTCTCGCCACTGGCCTACTCCCGACAATGGCTGCTCCACTTATCCCTCTGTACTTTTATATTGTTCGTCGAGCTCAGTTGCTGCCACTGATAGGCCCCACACAATTATACAGAATTTTGCACAGTTTTATACAAAGATGTTTCTCTAGTCCAGGGGTCCCCAACCTTTTTTGCACTGCAGACCGGTTTAATATTGACAATATTCTTACGGACCGGCCGACCCGATGGGGTGGGGGGGGGCGGTGGGTAGGGTTGCCAACGGACAAGAGTAGCAGTCAAATACGTTGTGTTTACCCCAAGAAAGACTACAATGACCATGAAGCCTTGCGCAGGCACCAGTGCGCATGCCTGTACGTGCCGATATTTCTTTCTACAAATCGTTTTTGGCGATTCTGTTCCGGGGGGGGGGGTGTTAATCACGACCGGAATATAGATAATAATTAGCTAATACACTCAATTTTGTTTCTAAAAGGGTTTACCTAATGAATTTAATATTAAACACACAGCGCATATTTTCCTCACATGAATATAGTGATAAGTCAATTATCAGGGGAGCTTGAAGTAAGTGTTGAACGAACTTCCAGTAGAAGTAGTATAGGCAAGTTCGATATTATCATTTAAAGAAAAATTGGATAGGTATGTGGACAGGAAAGGAATGCAGGGTTATGGGCTGAGTGCAGGTCAGTGGGACTAGATGAGAGTAGCGTTTGGCACAGGCTAGAAGGGCAGAGATGGCCTGTTTCCATGCTGTATTGTTATATGGTTATATAAGTAAGTCAATAGCATCATAACATTTTAAGTAGCGTTTGGATATTAAACACACAGCACATACTTTCCCCGTATGAACATATAAGATCATTGCAACGCACCAATATCGTTGAATCAGTGGGAGCCCTGGGCTTGTTTTCCTGCAACAAGACGGTCCTATCGAGGGGTGATGGAAGACAACGATACTCGAAGGAGGTTCCTTATGTCCAGTCTATTCTGCAATTTAGTTTTTGTTGCATTCATTGCAGAGATATGTTGGAAATGGAAGCAACGTTTTCAGTGCTTTCGTGGCTATCTCAGGATATTTAGCTTTGATGTTGATCCAGAATGCTGGCAGAGATGTTATGTCAAACATACTTTTCAGCCCGCCATCATCTGCAAGCACGAGGAGTTGATCTCCTTCCCGTGCTGACATGGATGATGCGTGGGTAATGACATCGCGTGTGTTCAAGTTCAACAGAGGGTGTGACAGGGAATGAGGAGAGGTGCAGCTGACCATCATATTGTTTCCTCGCGGCCCGGTAGCACATGCTTTGCGGCCCGGTGGTTGGGGACCACTGCTCTAGTTTGCACATCCATATATCAGTATAACCTACCTTTCTCAGTTATTATCATCTTAATATCTTAAATGTGCCTTCTTGAAAACTATACATTGGTAGCCACTTTGGAGGGTAAGGAAAATCCAGTGCTACAACTGCATGGAACAGCTGTGGCAGTTTAGAAGTGTGGTGCCATCCAATTTATGACTGATGCTATGCAAGGTTATTACAATAACTGAAACTCGTGGTTCTTTGGATCAATACACTCTCAAAGTTACTTCACAATATATTATTGGCAAAATACAGCACTTTTTAATCATACAGCACAGAAACAGGCCCCTCAATCCAACTGATCCATTTAAACAACTCCCGTTTGTCTGTAAGCCCATATCCCTTTAAACCTTTCCTATACATGTATCCTGGCTCAACCACTTCCTCTATCATCTCATTCTATATAGTGACTACACTCTGTGTGAAAATGTTGCCCCTATTAAATCTCTCCCCTTTCACCTTAAAACTATGTCCTCTGGTTCTTGATTTCCCAGTGCTGGGGAAAATAGACTACACATTCATACTACTTATGCAACTTTTAATTTTATACTCCTCGAAGATTACTCCTTATTTTCCTATTCTCCAATGAAAAAGTCCCAACTTGCACAGCCTCCATAATTCAGTCCCTCAGTCCAGCAACATCCTTTAAACCTCCCCTGCACTCTTTCCAGCTTAATGGCATATCTTCAACAGCATGAAGTCCAAAACTCAACATTAATATTCCAAATGTGGCTTCACTAATATGTTGTACAATTGCAGCAAAACGTCCAACTATTATACTCAGTGCCCTGACCAATGAAGGCCAGTGAACCAAATACCTTCTTCACTACCCTACCACTTTCACGAAACCACATACTTGGTTTCCTGATGTGTTCTACAACACTCTGTCAGGCTGTACAATTTATTGTGAATGTCCCACCCTCAATTGTCTTCTCAAAATGCAACACCCAAACTGGTAAAGAAGAGCAACTTTACCAACTTAGGTTTTGCAGTGAAAATCATTAAGGGACAGTGGAAAACTGCTTTGCATGTCATCTTATCAGTGCTTCGAGATCATACAAAGAAAAAGCAGTAACAGAATGCAGATTAAAGTGTTACAGTTGCCAATGTAGGTAGACAATAAAGTGCAAGAACAGGATCAGGTGGGTTGTGAGTCCATCTTATCATACAAAGGATCAGTAATCTTATGACAACAGACTAGAAGCTGTCCCTCAGCCTGGTGGTACATACTTTAAGGATCTTGTACCTTCTCCCAGATGGAATGAGGAAGAAGAATATATGGGTTGAGTAGGGGCTTTAGTTATGTCCGTTCTTTACTGAGGCAGTAAGAAGTGTAGTGTAACACCGGTGCATTGCTAGTCTAATCTCATGTGACTGGTCGCCACACTCTTTATAGGAAAATCAAATTTCATAATACTACATTAGGTGCTAGTAGGAAATCAGAAGTTGCACATATTGAAAAGAGGCAATGAATAGAAAATACTTCTAGAGTTAAGTTTGTTTATAAAAATAGCAATATATACAAAATACTTACATGAACAAGAACTCAAAATTCCAATATTCTGCCTTAAGTTGCAAATCTCAGATATCAATTGAAAACCTAATCCCTTATTAATGAATCAGTGAGATCCATTAGAATAATCTTTATTACTAATTAGATCTAGTGTTATTCCCTATTTAAAGGTTTGCAAAATATCCTTTCCTTTGTATTTATCCCTATGATTTAACGGAACAAATTCCCAGTTGCGTGGTAGAGATCTTGGACACTTCTCTCTGCCGATGTTGTCTCACTATAGCTTGTGCTGATTATAACCATAGCTTTAATAAATCTTTTATCAATATCATCTCTCCTCCAGAGGTTTTACCCTGGAGATTTCCAGTAAGTAGGGTAGAGATACTAACTACGAATTCCACTTCTAACTGTTTTTATCTTAAGTTAGTTTCTAATAGTTTACTGCATTTTCGATTGCTTGTCCATGCCTGTATCAGCCATGCCTCATTCTCACATAGCTTTTGTTCTCTTCTTTTAGAAATTCGGTAAACCTTGTTTTCATCCCTCCTAACATTACAACTTTGGGTTTAATTAACCTAGGGGATGCTGCCCGACCTGCTGAGTTCCTCCAGCATGTTGTGAATCTTGCTTTGATCCCAGCATCTGCAGATTATTTTGTGTTTATGATTCGCTACTCCGCTGCAAAGTCTCTTCGAGGTATGCCTACCCTGAAGAAGTTTAAATCCTCTCTTCGACAGTTCAGTGGGACCCTCTCTCACTGCTCCCCCTCTGTGACCTCCGCCTCTCTCCGACTCAACTGGACCTACCAGCCTTCTCCTTCCCACCCTCCCCCACCTTCTGCAGATTATTTTGTGGTTACACCCTCCATCTTTGAATTTATGCAAGTCCTTTTGCATAAGGCTGCAGGTTGCACTGTAATAGGTTTGAGGTGTTCAACCTATGTGAATTCTGGAAGAGACACTACAATAGCTAAACTCAGACCTCGGAAAAGGAACTGAACTATTGTCACTAAAGGATTTCCTAGCTCAGGATGTGTTAGAATTTTAAGTTTTTTTTCTCTGTGCCTTGGAGATCTTCTGGGTTCAGGCTCTTTTTTGTGAGCACTGTCATTTGTCATGTCTTAAGAACATCAGATTGAATCTTTTCAGGTAAATCAAGCTGCTAAGTTGTTCTATCTCTAGTTAATCTTTTCCTGTAGAGAATACTGTCTATTAAATCTAGACGATTCCATTCTCTGAGAAGATAGGGTAGTCTGGGGATTGTGTTTCTCACTGAAGGGGATGGTTTTCTCCAGTCTCGATCTGCTTGATGACTTCCCTAATACAAGGATCTGCTAATTGGGTGTTTGCAATCTCAGCATCGGAGAGATGAGAAATGACTGGTAATCCCCCACAATGATCTTCTTGTGCGTAACTCTAAGATATAGCACTTGAATACATTGTTAAGAATCTAGCAAATGCAATGATATCAGTTAGAATAATGATGACTCTCACATACTGCTCGTACGTCAGCGCTAACTTCACCCACATCACCTGAGTTCACTAGATAATTTTCAGTAAACTTCAAGATACGTTCCCACTCTTTCTGGGATGTGAGTACATCTGATAGTCCTCCATGTGGTTGTCCAGACAACCCGTTAGCACAATTGTTCAGCTTTACGGACCTATATTGTAGTTTAAAATTATAGGTTGACAGAGCGACCAGCCATCTATAGCTGATTTTGCATCCAGTATAGCGATGGAAAGTACGCAAGTCTGTCTGTTACTATGGTAAATGAACTACCATGAAGATACTCATGAAATTTTTCACTGACTGCCCATTTTAGGGTTAGGAACTAATTTATGGGCAGGACAACTTGATTCACTATAGGAGAGTCCCCTACTGTCAGAGGCGATAGCAGAATGTTGAGTCCATCTGGGTAGAGATTAAGAATAGTAAAGGGAAAAAAATCACTGGTAGGTGTTGTCTATAGGCCACCTAATAAAAATATTGCAGTGACAGAAGCACTTAACCAAGAAATAACTGAGGCTTGTAAGAACGGAATGGCAGTTATCATGGGGGACTTTAACTTCCACATAGATTGGGTGAATCAGGCTGGTCAAGGATGTCTTGAGGAGGACTTTATAGAATGCATCTGTGATGGCTTTCTTGAGCAGAATGTTAGTGAACTTACAAGGGAAAATTCTATCTTAGGTCTAGTCCTGTGCAATGAGACAGGTAAGATTAACGATCTTGTAGTCAGAGATCCTCTTGGAAAGAGTGATCATAGTATGATTGAATTTCGCAGATGGAGGATGAAATAGTTAGATCTAAGACTAGTGTATTATGCTTATAGGAAGGCTACAACGGGATGAGGGAGGAGTTGGCTAATGTGGATTGGGAGCACAAGCTATTTTGTAGGACAGTTGAGGAACAGTGGAATATTTTCAAAGAGATTTTTCACAGTGCTCAACAAAAGTATATTCTAGTCAAAAGTAAGAACAGTAAATATGGGGAGAGCCAGCCTTGGATAACTAAGGCAATAAAAGATAGTATCAAGTTAAAAGCTCGTGTACAAAGTCGCAAAGAGTAGTGGGAGACTGAAGGATTGGGAAAACTTTAAAAAGCAACAGAGAACAACTAAACAAGAAATAAGGAAAGGGAAGATAGAGTACGAAAGTAAATTAGCACAAAATATAAAAACAGATAGCAAAAGTTTTCATAAATATATAAAGTGGAAGAGGGTGGCTAAAGTCAACATAGGTCCCTTGGAAGATGATTAGGGGAAATTGATATTGGGTGATAAGGAAATGGCTAAGGCATTGAACGACTATCTTGTGTCAATCGTCATGGTGGAGGACACATCTAATATGTCAAAAAAGAATGTTATGGACGAAATGGGTGGTGAGAACCTTGATAAAATCACTGTCACTAAAGAGATAGTGATGAGTAAACTAGAGGGCCTGAAGGTAGATAAGTCCCCTGGTCCTGATGGGATGCATCCCAGGGTGCTGAAGGAATTGGCGGAGGTTATAGTAGACACATTGGTAATCATTTATCAAAACTCTCTGGACTTTGGGCTGGTCCCGACGGATTGGAAGACAGCAAATGCCACGCCACTTTTTAAAAAAGGCTGTAGGCAAAAGACAAGCAACTATAGGCCAGTCAGCTTAACATCTGTAGTTGGGAAAATGCTTGAAGCTGTCATTAAGGATGAAATAGCGAAACCTTTAGAAAGGAGTAGTTCCATGAGACAGATGCAGCATGGATTCAGAAAGGGTAGGTCCTGTTTGACAAACTTACTGGAGTTCTTTGAGGACATAATGAGTGCAGTGGATAGAGGGGAACAGGTGGATGTCATATACTTGGATTTCCAGAAGGCGTTCAATAAGGTGCTGCACAAGAGACTTATAAATAAGATATGGATGCATGGAGTCGGAGAAAGTGTATTGGCATGGATAGTGGATTGGTTAACCGATAGAAGGCAGAGAGTTGGTATAAATAGGTGTTTCTCCGGTTGGCAGTCTATGGTGAGTGGGGTACCACAGGGGTCGGTGCTGAGCCCGCAGCTGTTTACTATTTACATTGATGATTTGGAAGAGGAGACTGAGTGTAGCATAGCAAAATTTGATGATGATACTAAACTGAGTGGAAAAGCAAATTCTACAGATGATGTTGAGAGTCTGCAGAGGGATATAGATAGGTTAAGTGAGTGGGCCAAGGTCTGGCAGATGGAATACAACATTGGTAAATGCGAGATCATCCACTTTGGAAGGAATAATAGAAGAGCAGATTATTATTTAAATGGTGAAAGATGCAGCATGCTGTTGTGCAGAGGGACTTGGGAGTGCTTGGCAATGAATCGCAAAAAGTTGGCTTGCAGGTACAACAGGTTATTAGCGAGCCAAATGGAATGTTGGCCTTCATTGCTAGAGGTATTGAATTCAAGAGCAGTGAGGTCATGCTGCAACTATACAGGGTATTGGTGAGGCTGCACCTGGAGTACTGTGTGCAGTTCTGGTCTCCATACTCGAGAAAGAATATACTGGCTTTGGAGGCAGTGCAGAGGAGGTTTACCAGGTTGATTCCAGGGATGAAGGGGTTAACCTATGAGGCGAGATTGAGTCGCCTGGGACTATACTCTCTGGAATTCAGAAAAATGAGAGGGGATCTTATATACAAAATTTTGAAAGGGACAGATAAGATAGAAGTAGGAAAGTTGTTTCCATTAGTAGGTGAGACTCGAACTAGGGGACATTGCCTCAAGATTCAGGGAAGAAGATTTAGGATGGAGATGAGGAGAAACTGTTTTTCCCAGAGAGTAGTGAATCTGTGGTATTCTTTGCCCAGGGAAGCAGTTGAGGCTTCTTCACTAAATACATTTAAGAAACAGTTAGATAGGTTTTTACATAGTAAGGGAATTAAGGGTTATGGGGAAAAAGCAGGTAGATAGAGCTGAGTTTACGGACAGATCAGCCATGATCTTATTGAATGGTGGGGCAGGCTCAATGGGCTGGATGGCCTACTCCTGCTCCTATTGCTTATGTTCTTATGTTCTAAGGTGCCCATCCTGTTCTTGGTAGAGGATGGCCCCTATTCTAATGGTGATAACATTATATATGGCAGCTGAGGGTTAGCAAATGCCAACAATGGAGCAGGTGTAAGTTCCTTTATAATTAGGTTGAATGCTTCTTGGCATGTGGTAGGCCAAATGGGTCTTTCAGATTATGATACTGGCCATCATTTTTCACCTTGTAGTTCTTTCTGGTTGGTGGGTACCCTGATGTCAAACCATTCAGCGGCTTAACTTTTTGAGAAAAATCCTTGATAAATCGGCAGTAATATTTGATGATATCTTAGAGTTCGCTTTTACCTTCTGCTGTTTTGTAGCTTGTAGAGCAGCTAGTTGACTTTGAAGCTCAACAATTTGTTTACTCAGTTGAGAAGTAACTAAAGTTAGCTGTGCTACGTCATCTTCTTTACAGTCACCTGCTCTCTGAGACTTTAATGGAACGTTCTTTGACTGTTCCGAAATGCTGTTTCATGCATGTGGTTTGGGAATCATGCTTGTTTTCCTAGGTGCAGAGAAATGTTTTGTTTTTTCTGTTCCAGTTGCAGCTGTAAGATTGGGGAGTGATCCCACCATCCCCTACAAAACTGCTTTATGAGATGCTTGTTAGCCTCAGTTTCGGCAATTCTGCCTCGGTTTACAGTCAGAGTCAACGCTACCTGTAACCACTGTCGGTAGGCAGACAGCTTTTCACCATTGTTCTGTACTGTGTTCATGAATTTGGTGAATAATTCATCACCGTCTTCCGTAGTGGCAAAAGCTGGGAGTTGTATGTAAATAGTGCGTGAAGCTCCAGGGTTTATTGACTTGATGTCAGAAGCTGGTGAAGAATACTTACACATATTTTCCATGTTCTATGAAGATCAGACACACTTGGGTCTTGCAAGAGCAGCTCAACACCAGCAAACCAAGTCTCATAATCCACCTCATTAGGTGGATGAGGAGTTCTATCAGAAAAAGTTTGGAGCCTAACTGCTGGATTGTCATGAGCCAGCAAGTCATTAATGCTCCTCTCGGACACTTTGAATACCTGGAGGGTTTACATCACTGGGAGAGAGGGATGGGTTCACTATCCCTCACCATTATTTTGTATTACAGGGACTGAGTTATGCTGCATAGTAGATAGAGTTGTTTCTGGCTGGTTAGTATCAGAGGAGTCTGCTCTGAAATGAGCAGTTGTGCTCTTGTTACATACATCTCCAGCAGTTTCAAAAGTGACTGCTTCCTTACTCTCGATAGTAAGGGTTTCACTGATCTGTGCTAAAACCTCTCTCAGGATTTCTTCATAATCTTTCCCTTTGCATTTCACTAAGGTTTACAACTCACCAAGGTAAGTTTGAATGCCGTCTTTCCAGCTTTCTGAGTGTAAACATTATCTAACTTAACTACATGGCAGGAAGCTTTTTGGTCACAGCTTGCCTGTTAAGTGTACAGTAGCAAGGGCTGGAGATCTTGCACTGCAGAGCCAAAATTGTACTCTACTATGAGAGACTTAGGAGATTCTGCACCGGCATCAGTTACAGGAATAACCCTGGCAACTGAAGCATATCCTTTTAAAAAAGTCTAGTATTCCCTCATCTTTTTCTGATCCTATTATGCCACTGACTAAAACAGCATTTGGAATTTTGACACCCTTTTCCTCCTTGACTTCCATTTTCTTTACTGTAGGTTTCAATTGAACAAAAGTGAGTTTGAACAAGATTCTCTTAGTGCTTTGTATACTAATCGGTATGTTAGCGTTTATCTAATAAACTGCTTCCAGGTTAGCTCACCAAGTTTTATGTAACACCCGTGTAGTGCTAGTCTAATCTCATGTGTTTGGTTGCTGCACTCTTTATGAGAAAATCAAATTTCATAGTACTACACTAAGCGCTACCGGGCCAACAGAAACTCTAGATATCAAAAAGGGGCAGTGAATAGAAAACATACACTTCTAGAGGTATTTCTTTATTAAAATAGCAATATATACAAAATATTTACATTAGCAAGAACAATTAAAAATTTCAACATTCTGTCTTAGGTTCCAAATCTCAGATATCAAACGAAAACCAAATTCCTTTTTAGTTTGAATCAGTGGAGGAACTCAGCAGGCCAGGCAGCATCTATGGATAAGAATAGTCAATGTTTCGGACTGAGATCCTTCCATTAGGACTGGAACAAAAGATGAGGAGTCAGAGTAAGAAAGTGGGGGGAGGGGAGAAAGAACCACAAGGTGAGAGGTGAAACTGAGATGGGGAACGGGTGAAGTAAAGAGCTGGGAATTTGATTAATGAATGAGATACGGGGCTGGAGAAGGAGAATCAGGTAGAAGGACACAGAAAGTCATGAAGAAGGAAAAAGCTGGGGGAGTACCAGCAGAAGATGATAGGCAGCTAAGGAGATAAGGTATGTTGGAATGGGAATGAGAATTGGAATTAAAATGGGTGGCGACGGGAGATTCCACTTTTTCTGGCAGACGGAGCGTGGATGCTTGGCAAAGCAGTCCAATCAGCATCGGGTCTCACCGATATACAGGAGGCCACATCGGGAGCACCAGATACAGTAGATGACCACAACAGTCTCACAGGTGAAGGGTTGCCTCAACTGGAAGGACTGTTTGGGGCCCTAAATGGTAATGAGGGAGGAGGTGTAGCACTTGTTCCACTTGCAGAGTCAAATGCCAGGAGGGACATGAGTCAGGAGGGATGAATGGACAAGGGAGTCAGGTAGGGAGAAATCCCTGCGGAAAGCAGAACATTTGGGGAGGGAAAGAAGTGTTTGGTGGTGGGATCCCGCTGGAGATGGCTGAAGTTATGGAGAAATATGTGCTAGAAGTGAAGGCTGGTGGGGTGGTGGGTGAGGACAAGAGGAACCCTATCTCTGGTAGTGGGTGGATGAAGTGAGGGCAGACGTGTGCAAAATGGAAGAGATGTGGCTGAGGGTAGTGATGATGGTGGAGGAAAGGAAGCTCCTTACTTTGAAGAAGTAGGATATCTCCTTAGTTCTGGAATGAAGAGCCTCATCCTCAGAGCAGATATGGTGGAGACAGAGGAACTGAAGGGAGGAGATGATGTTTTTACAAGTGATAGGGTGCAAAGAGGTATAGTCCAGGTTGCTATGAATACCCGTTGGTTTATAACAGACATCAGTAGATAAACTCCCTCCAGAGATAGAGACAGAGCGATCGAGAAAGGGGAGGGAGGTGTCAGAAATGGACCAGGTAAACTTGAGGGCAGAGTGGAAGTTGGAGGCAAAGTTGACGACGTCGACAAGCTTTGTATTTGTGCAGGAGCTCATCAACTTCATCCGCTTTCACTAAATCCCGCCATATTAACAGATGATGCTACTCTCTAGAATAAATTAAAACATGTGAAATGCATTAAGGGACTGACCAGATTCTTCGAAGAAGTCCTTGAATGCCTATCATGAAACCAGATTGATCATGCATTTTGTCTAATATAATAATTGATTCCCACAATCACAAAATACCATAAACTCACGGTGTTACCATGTGCAGCAACTTTATTTTAATATAAAGATAGATTAAATAATTTGAGTACAAAGGCATAACATGTACTGAAAGTATAGGAGAAGCCATGTGACCAGGAATAGGAGTAGTAAACAAAAAGATGAATAATGTGTTGGTCACAATAGTTTGTTTAAACTCGAAAGAAACAAGAGCTATCAGCATGATGATGCAGCAGGTAGTACTATTTCCTCATAGCTCTTGTGACTCGGATTCAGTCCTGACCTTGCGTACTGTCTGTGTGGTGTTTGAATGTTCTCCCTGTGATGTTCCCGTTTCCTCCAAGAGCTCAAATTTCCTCCTGCATCTTAAAGATGGAATAGTTTAATTGGCCACTGTCAACTATCCCTCATTTAGGTGAGTTGCAGGCGAGTCTGAGGCAGTTGATGGGGGAATAGACTACATCAAAATAAGTTGGGAAATGGGACTGAGGTGATAGGCCTAAGAACTAGTATTGTCATGGGCTGAAATATCATAATGAGGTATGCTTAATAATAAAATGATCTAAGTCCTCTTCACAAGCTATTGAACTCTTTCTGTCTTATAAATGGAAACCAACCTGTTTGACAGTTATATAAAACACATTCATTTAAACCATATTTACCTTTATTGAAGACTGCCCGGATACTTTTGGTGGACATTATTCTGTGTACAGAACAATAAATTATTCTTAATTTGCTAATAATATTTTCTGATAAACAAACTATGACCTCTTTCTTTTTCAACTTTTTTTAAAATGAAAAGAATTTTTATACCTTTGAATGTTAAAATATACTCGGATCTTTTAGCGGTTACCTCTACCCTGCATAGGTAGTGCACTTGACCATACAGTTCAGTCAGTCCCTTTCAGCCTAAAGTTCCTAGTTACTAATTCTGAAATAATTAACTCTGCTGTGTTCTTTAAGTGATCTCACTGTGAAATAATATAACATCAAATTGATATCAGAGCAAAGAACTATAAAATGATTGGAAGAGAAAAATTATCTAAGACAGTGAAGAAACAGTTTAGAATAAAAATATTTAACTAGGTCTAGGCAAATTTCAATGAATGGTGGGATTTGGTCTTGGTAAGGTTGGCTGATATTTGAAAAAGAGATGGTTCATGTAAAGTGATGGTACATTGATAAGGGACAGGAACATAAGAACATAAGAAATAGGAACAGGAGTAGGCCATCTGGCCCGTCAAGCTTGCTCCGCCATTCAATAAGATCATGGCTGATCTGGACATGGACTTGTCTCCACCTACCTGTCTTACCCCCATAACCCTTAATTTCCCTACTATGTAAAAATCTATCCAACCTTGTCTTAAATATATTTACTGATGTAGTCTCCACTGCTTCATTGGGCAGAAAATTCCACAGATTCACCACTCTCTGGGAAAAGCAGTTCCTTTTCATCTCTGTTTTATATCTACTCCCCTGGATCTTGAGGTTATGTCCCCTAGTTCTAGTCTCAGCTACCAGTAGAGATAACTTTCCAGCCTCTATCTTATCTATTCCTTTCATAATTTTATGTTCTTCTGTAAGATCTCCTCTCATTCCTTTGAATTCTAACGAGTACAGTCCCAGGTGACTCACTGTCTAATTCCCTCATCTCTGGAATCAACCTGGTGAACTTCCTCTGCACCACTTCCAAAGCCAGTAGACCCTTCCTCAAGTTGGAAGACCAGAACTGCATGCAGTACTCTAACTGTAGCTTCACCAGTACCATGGACATTTGCAGCATAACCTCCCTGCTCTTAAATTCAATCCCGCTAGCAATGAAGGCTATTTCCTTTCTTGATCGTCTGCTGCACCTGCAAACCAACCTTCTGTGATTCATGCACAAAGCGGGACAGAAAGAAGGAATGTCCCTAGCCAGCTATATTTGATGTCAAAGGACCAAGGAGAAGGATGTAAGTCAAAACTGAGAGTGTGGGATATGTTAAGTTTATTATTTTAAAGGAAAATCAAACAGAACTTTACAACTACAAAAATGGTGAAATGCATTGATGATAAAGGAATGGCAAAAAGATTGATGAAACTGATGAATAATTAAAATACAGATCTATTCATGCATGGAGAAGACATGGTTGAAGTATAACTGATTGGATGAGTGTTTCACCATGAAGAGAACCCTGCCAAAACTGCAGTGCGTTAAGGGAATAATTTAATATTGGATAAGATTTTAAAATTGAATCAGAATAGCAGGCAATGGAAAGTGTAGTTCTGAGCAGATACATCCAAGGCAGCTGAGGGGAAATTGAAGCTGAAATTCACAAGAACCTGGCCTTAAACTTCAATAGATACAAAACACTGACAGACTGTAAATATTATATCCTTGATCAGACCAGGAGGGAATGACAATCCTGACAATTTTAACTCATTCAATTTAAAGTCGATGAAACTTTTGTTAACAACAATTTGGAGAAAATTATCATATTTTGTCAACTGTGGTGTGATAAAAGAGGTCCTGAAAACTGATTGCAGGCAAATGTGCGTAACTAATTTGACTGAGTGTTCTGATGAAGTGACAGAGAGGATGGATAGGAGCAGTACAGTTGATGCAATGTATATTGGATTTTCAGCAGGTTTGTGATAGGGATTATCAGGCTTGTAAACTAAGCTGAAGCTCACAGGACGAAGGAGCGGTAACTACACAAAAGCAAACACTTGGCTAAGAGTCAGAAAAAAAAGTTGTGATGAATAACCGCTTTTCAGACTAGAAGGATTAATACAGTGGAATGCACTAAAGTTCACCAGGACTAAGATTTTGTGTATATTAGTGGCTCGTACTTGTACATTAAGACACAATTGGAATATTTGCAACTGACACAAAACTTTAGAAGCAATAAAAAGCTAGGAAGATACAAGTAGGTTTCCAAATGACATAGAGAGTCTGGTGGAATAGTGAAATGAATTTCTGTGAGCTTTAAATGCGCCTGTGGATTTTACATAAGTAAAGTTAAAACATAGATTATGTGCATTTATTTAACTTTGCAGCTCCTGCGTGAACTCTTTGTTCATAAACTTTGTACACAATCTGGATCTAATTTATAGAAGTGAATTGTATATGCACAAAACACCTAATTGAAAATTATACCATGTTTCACACAAAAAAATGTGACTTGTGTATAATATTCACTAAAGATAAGCAAGGTACAACAGGCCAGAACTTGTTGAAACAAATAACGTAGTCTGCTGTCAAAGCACAGTTTATGACATAGAAAAATAATTTGTAATTTGCAAATTGTGAATCCACTCAGCTTTCTGAGAATGCCACCTTGTGCTTAATACGTCATGAAATTATTTGTCACACAAGTTAATTAAATTAGCCACACAAGTATGACTATTGCAATTAACAGCATAAGTATTGATTTAATAATGATTCTTATTGATTGCTAATCAACTTAACTTATGCAGAAAAATACACTATCAATATAGAGTCTCACTTTTTCTCTTGGAAAAGTTCTTTTGTAATCTTACAAATGTGAGAGTGTTCTACATTTTTCTACAGTATTTTTCTCTTTCCCTCAATGCAAATGCTTTGCATCAGAAAACCTGAAGCAATATATTTTCAATTTACAGACACAACACAACAAACATTTATAAGATCTCTTCCTTGGAGCAAAGCACTTCACAAGTGCACTTTCAAGCAAAGGTTGGCACTGAATTACAGTAGAAATGATAAGGGACCAAACCAAAAGATTAGTCAAGAAGATGGTTTATAAACAGTGCCTTCAAGATAGAAAGTGAAGAGTAGAGAAGTAGAGAGAATTCTAGAGCTTCGTGTCACAGCAGCTGAAAACTCAACTCTCAGTGGATGGTGGTAAAATTTGATTAAAAGCAGAATACTTTATCAATGCAGAATACTTTATTGTACTTTATTGTCGCCAAACAATTGATACTAGAACGTACAATCATCACAGCGATATTTGATTCTGAGCTTCCCGCTCCCTGGATTACAAGTTGATAGTAAATATTAAAAATTTAAATTATAATTCATAAATAGAAAATAGAAAAATGGAAAGTAGGGTAGTGCAAAAAAACCAAGAGGCAGGTCCGGATATTTGGAGGGTACGGCCCAGATCCGGGTCAGGATCCGTTCAGCAGTCTTATCACAGTTGGAAAGAAGCTGTTCCCAAATCTGGCCATACGAGTCTTCAAGCTCCTGAGCCATCCCCCGGAGGGAAGAGGGATGAAAAGTGTGTTGGCTGGGTGGGTCGTGTCCTCGATTATCTTGGCAGCACTGCTCTGACAGCGTGCGGTGTAAAGTGAGTCCAAGGACGGAAGATTGGTTTGTGTGATGTGCTGCGCCGTGTTCACGATCTTCTGCAGCTTTTCCCAGTCTTGGACAGGACAACTTCCGTACCAAATTGTGATGCACCCTAGAAGAATGCTTTCTACGGTGCATCTATAAAAATTAGTGAGGATTTTAAGGGACAAGCAGATGTTTGTCAGATCTTGTGCAGTAATGAAAGTGTTATTGTGTATTCTTCTACAATAGAAAATTATGATTAACTTGTTGTGTGGTGGAACATGGACGGCAGAAATTTAAAATTAAGTAAAGTTTATAGAAAAGGGAAGACAGGAGTGTATTCCAACAGCCAAGACTTGAAACAAAAGTATGCATGGAAAAAAGCAGGGCAGACTTGAAGGGCTGTATGGCCACCTTCCTTACGCTATAGCAGGTGAAGTAGGGTAGAAGAGCTGATGATAAGAAGGTGGAAATAAGATGGTCATTGTGATAATGTGTGGTCTGAAACTCATTTGGATGTCTGCTTCAAACTCAGTTAGCTAGCAGTGGTATTTCTGTACATGGTGAATAGAGAATGAAGTTGGCTGGGGTGCTGAAATTGTTAGTTTACTTTCCTCATTGCTTCATTGCCTGTCAATGATTTAATTAGCAGTATTTGGACTGAAAATTTGTGATACATCCAGTAAATTTTTGCTATGATTTGGATTGATGTTCTTTGGATGAGCTGAAAACTATAAAATGGATAAATCAGCTATCACTACTCTTTGGAAAAATATGGGATATCCTGTTTGGGGACCATATTCCAGCTGATTCAAATAAGAAGAGATGGTGACTCCCTAAAGTAGGAATCATCTTATTGTCTTTTTTCATAAGGATGCAGAATAATGTCAATGGAGGAATATCTGGTGACATTGAAAATCCAGTCTTCTTAGTTTCTTACAGATGCAATTGTGAGTGTACTTTACCACCAATGAGTAAAAATAGTAATATCAAAGAGAATTAAAAATAAGCATCAAGATCATGATAAACCACTGCTTCATATTTTCTCTGTTTTTTAGTTGAGGGCAAATTGCAGATGAACTGCTATAAATTTCATAGAAAATAAGATAGCAGAAAAAATGAAAATACTAACCAAATTTACTGTAGCTGAACAATCAGTTCAATGAAGCATTTCTAAACACTTCCTCAGGAAAATATATGTAAGAGCAATTAATTGATCAACCCTTACCATACTTAATAGATAATGTATATGCAAGATTTTGCATATTTATTCATTGCTGAAGCAATATTCTTTTAATATGTTAAGCCAAGAGCATTAAGTAGACCCATTTTCAAACTCCCAGTTGATATCATCTTTCAAAGGAAATCATGGTTAGAAAAGTAGATAATTTCAAGGAGTTCATTGAAAACCAGGTTTGCAAATCAATAGTTGAAAAAAAGTAACCAGCTGTATTCTGATTTCTCAGAGAAGGATCTGTTGGGAGTATTGTGTTGAGAGAATGGGAATGCATGACAGTACAGTGTGAGTTTGGGCATGGAGCTGCAGGTCAAATCTGTTATGGACAACTTAGAGGAGGCCACCAAAGATGAAAACAGCAGAAGGAGAATAATCAAAACTTTAGTTTGAGAAAGCACAACATAGGATTACAAACAAAGGCCAGGTCTCCTTGGTCTCTTAGAACATTAGTGATTCCTGAGGCTTAAGTTACTATCACTGAACCCAGTATACCCTTAAGAAACTATTATTAGCTCAGCTTTTCCAAAGGATGGTTAAATGACCAGAGTTCTCAATATATATATATAAGGTTACCTGTAGTTATCCTCTGATGAACATGCACATTACTCGATACTGTAAGAATAAAACATGAAAATCAGAGTCTGAGTTCTTCCTTGGTATTTTATATTTACATCAAAATTTTGCATATAATGTTTAAAAACAAAAAAATACTTCTCTATATTAGATGACATGAGTTGGTGAACATAATCAGTTCAAGGAACAGATATCTTCTATTTTCTGTGCTAATTAAACTCTAACAGGTAAAATAATAATATTCACTGTTCTAATTGTCCAAATGATTATGTCTTCATTCCTAGACAACCAAATTTCCATATAACACTCCTCCAATGTCAGAATAACTTCTCATTTAAGATGTAAAATGTATTAATAATATTCTATACAATGTGCATGGGCAGTGTCAGAACCCAAGTGTGGAAGATAGACAGACTCCAATGTAGAGACAGCATCCAAAGTTTATTCATAAGAATTCCAACAGAACATTAGTGGTTCGGCTGAGTGACACCACGAGACATAACGTTTTCAAAACTAGGACCTCACGATTACTGCTAATCGGACATCCACTTAAATAATGCAAGTAACATGGAATCCCAACTCTATAAAAATAAACTTAACAACTTTAACAGAAAGCACCAGGAGATTGCAATGTAAAGAGCGAGTTGCTGAAGAAAATACAAGGAACTCTAAACAATTAATGACTTTCATTAAACAACATTTAACTTTAAAATCCTCAGAGCCCATGCTCTCAGGCTCCCCACTAAAGTCCAAAGAGTTCATTACAGTACAATACTCATAGTTGAGTATCATATTCTACTGTTAGATATCTATGGTATGGGTTTCAACAACCTGAATGCATTTTGAAAGGAATTTCAACTGACAAAGAGTGTGTCATCCTTTAGCTTGGATTTGATTCAAGTATAATTTAAGTTATAGAATTTGGATTAAGTTGACATTCAGTCGACATTCAGGTTGAGAATAAGGGACAAATGATGAAGGTTTAACAAGAATGACTGAGATGTCACTAAAATAGCACAGGACCACTTATCTCAGCAACGCTGGGACAGGACAGAAAACCTCCGTGTCACAACTATCAAAAATGAATGTTCACCTTTAAAAAATTCACAAAATCCTGAGCAAAAACCTGTGATACAGAATAAGATTTACTCTCTCTGAATTTATTTCATTTTCAGATCATATTTAGTGCAGGCACAGTTGATGTGGCTTTGTAGTACAGAAATTCAAAATGCAGGCAGTTTTCTGAGAACACAACTCTCCTATAATATGGGAGTCGCTTGTATTTGGGCACATCAACTTTTCAATACAGCTAAGAACACTAATATATTATCCCAAATAATGAACAATCACTTCTTCTACATGGAGACTCTGTAGAAATGATGCGTTGGTTGATAGCTCAGCATTGTCTATCACTTGCAGCAGTGAATCTCAGGAGCATTTACAAGAAGGGTAGCGAGTGAGCGATCTGGCAATGGTTCCCAACTGTCTCTTGCTTCTTCCCACTTAGAAACTACTGGGAAGAGGGGGGTAAATGTATAAGAAATCTAGACTGTTGTGCAATGCCACTCAGATTAACACTGCACTCTTGGCTTGCATTTGAAAACAATATGTATGTATGTATATATGTATGTGCTGGCTGGTGGCGTAGTGGCATCAGTGCCGGACTTTAGAGCTAAGGCTCCTGAGTTCGAATCCAGCGGGCTCCCTTGCACGCTTTCTATCCGTGCTGGGTTGAGCTTCGAGCTAGCAACTCAGCCTCGTAAAAATAAGAAAGCCTGCTAAAAAAACGCCGTCATGACGGCGTCCCAATGAGTCCACTCGGAGTTAAGGGCTTTCTTCTATATATGTATGTATGTATTTATTTACAGCTACAGTGTGGAATAGGTTTTTCTGGTCCAATGAGCTACACCGTCCAGTGACCCACCTATTTAACCCTAATCATAGAACAATTTACAATCACCAATTAACTTACTAATTGGTACGTCTTTGGAATGTGGGAGGAAACCGGAGCTCTCAGAGGAAACCCACAGTTCAGTGAAGGATGTACAAACTTCTTCTACAGAGTGCTGGAATTGAACTCCAAACTTTGATGCCCTGAGATGTAAAAGTGTTACACTAACTGTTACCTTTGACCCATACCCCTAGCTGTAATAGCAACACACTAACTGCTACCTCTGACTCCCCACCCGCGAGCTGTAATAGCATCACACTAACCGTTACCTCCGACCCCCCCCACCCTCGGGGCTGTAATAACGTCACACTATCACACTATCTACTATACCACTGTGGTGCCCCACAGCAGAATGGCACCTTCTTTGAAAATTTGGTATTAGTTTTTGAAGACTTCCTTTATTGGTGCAGGAAATACATTGGAACTGAGCGTCAGCACTAAAATGAGAAAGATCCAAAGGTCAATGCACAGCCTTGCCTGATACCAGTCTTCACAAACATTAGCCAACCTTGCTTGACTTTCGATCACAAAAAAAGCATAAAGTGAAGACAAATTACTAAAGACAGCCAAAATTGAGTTAAGTCCAAGTTTATTGTTATCTGACTGTACATATACAAACAAATGAAAACAATATTCCTTGGGACCATGGTACACCCACAAAACGTATGTCACACACAGCACATAAACCAAAATATTACCATAAATTAATAAAATATAATTCAAAGTGCATGTAGTGCGCAGCACTGCTATGTGCTTGAGATTCCTTAAAGCTCGATGGCCTCAATGTCCTTAGTAAAATTAACCAAAAACTTCCCTGCATTTCTCTTCATGTTGTGGCACAGTGAAGAACATGCCTACCGTGCCTCTGGATAGATGGAAACAAGGCTACATTTTGAGGAGCAGCTCCTTCATCATGTGTGGTGGGGGGGGGGTGGCGGAGAGCTGTGGGAGAAGGCAGTGGAGGACTACTCTTGATAGTGGAAAGTTGATCCATCTATAGCAGATTTGTGCTCTTCTTTGAAGAAGGACACAGTAAAATCATTACTGAGGTCTAACACTATATTCTCCTCCTCCTCACACCTGCGGACAATGAGATTTGGAGCTGTGACAGAAATCCTCACCACTGAGCTTTCGGCTTTTAGAGTTTTAGTTGGGAAGTGACCTTTTACTATTTTTTGTTCAACACTGTTGGGAAAAAAATAGAGTAGTGAGGGCTGACTCTCTGGTGGTGAAAATATCATAATTATTAGCAGACACAAAAAGTACATTATGACTATATTTGATGTGCAAAGTGACAAAATATGTCATGTTTGGAAGGTGCCTTGATCTCAGTTATAAGGATGCAGAACAACTTAACTGACACTGGGTTTGATAGAAATCCCATTGTCTTACCTTTGGCTGATGTGTATGCAAAGGTCTCATGGTTGTGTTGTTTTACAAACCATACTGTGTATCTTGAGTAGCTGCTGCTATGGGCCAATAACCTGCGCTCTGCAGACAGTACTGTTTGTTTACATAGCTGACATTTTAATTCTAAGACTGTCTACCAATTGTAATTTTACATTCAATAAGTTTTTTTGAAGACTGGCATTTCTTTGTTCAAAGCCTGCTATCCATATAATTCCATAACATTTGAGTAACAAGTGATGTAATTAAATGAAATACGAAACAAATTAGAACAATACCCCTACACTATAGTGCTATAAAACTGTATTATTAACAGTTATCGACAGAACTATTCAGTGTATGCTGCCGTGTTATCTTGATTGACTGCAAATGAACAAAATCAGTGCACACAACTAGTGCAAATAATGGACTGTCTTCATACAACCCTTTCAACGACTGCATCTTCCAAATCTTCATTTTGAAATATTCAAGGTGACTGTCAATATCTTTGAATTCTTTGTAGTTCCTAACTTGTTAAAGTAGTAAAAATGTTTTCATTTTTACTCTGGGGCATTTCTCACATTTCCAAGCCTGAATGTTTGAAACTGCAGTGAACAAAACAGTTCTGAATTATCTTACTGCTTATTTCTCACCAACTATCAGAGACAAAAATCACTGTTTTTTGAACACACACACACACACACACACACACACACACACATGCTCGATTGTAGTAGAGCGAATAAGACTTGGTACTTCAATCCCTATGATAAGTCAACATTTTTGATGTTGACAGTGGACTTGGAGTGGTGACAAGGAGGGAGGGTAGGTACCTTATTGGGGTCATCAGGTGGGCAGCCTCCTTCTTTGACATTTTGTTGATAAGCCCACGATGTCTCCAGAGGGCTCAACGGTGCTACCTGGCATCCCAGATACACCCCCCTCAGTTCCATATCCTTCTGCCTTCATCTTGCTGCCCAGTTGTTGTCTTTCCTTTTAATCCAAATCCAATTACTACTTTTTTCTGCTGCATTTGACAAGGACTTGATTGCTTTTTGGAGTGAATAACCCCTCACCTCCATCTTCTTCAATAGACTGGTCATAGACGTAGCCACGAAACCCCTGCATCCCACTTCTACAGGGAAAACCTTTGTGTTCCATCCATTCTGGGCAGCTTCAGTTGCCAGTTCAGAGTACTTTGTCTTTTTCCTCTCATAAGCTTCTTCAACACCATATTCCCATGGTACTGTCAATTCCACAACATATGTCAACTTGGCTGTTGTGGACCACAGGACCACGTCTGGCCAGAGTGTTGTAGCCGCAATGTCTGGGGGAAACACAAGCTTTTTTTCCAAGTCCACGTCCATTTTCCAGTCCCGAGCAACCTGCAAAATGCTTACATCTTTTGATATTATGTGGTGCTCTGGAGGTTGGCCTGCTGGTACAAAATGTGTGATGTGAACATTTCTTGCCGATGTTTGTGGGACAGTATTTGTGTTGATTCGCCTCTGCTCCAAGATTGATGCCAGCTGTCTGATAACTTTTGTTATGCCGCCTAGTATCCCATCCCTGGCTGAGGCTCGTGGTGCATCCTGTTAAAATGTGCCTTAGTGATCCAGGTGCTTGACAAAGAGAGCAAGCGGGGTCTTCTCCCCACCACTGGTTCAGGTTCTGGGGTGTGGGTAGGAGGTCATAAGTGGTTCTGATGACAAAACTTAGCCAAGATCCCTCCATCTCCCAGATGTCACGGCAGCTGAGTTTCCTCTTTTCCAGGCTCTCCCAATTAGTCCAGTGGCCCTGCTTGACCATTGAGACGACCCTGACGTTTTGCTCTGCCTCCTCCTGTCTTCTCAACTCCTCCACCACGAGTCGTCTCTTCTGCACTGATGTTGCCTTGTGCCATTGAGGAGCCTTTGGGACAAGCCCGAGCCCGGCTCTCCCGAGTTGGACTTGGCCAACCACATCCCTGAAGCGAAGAGCAAACTTAGCACTCTGAACGGCTTCAGATGGAGTCCACTTCCTCCCCGTTGCCACACGGGGGGCCACTGTTCGAATAACAGTATCTTCAGATTCAGTGAGGGTCATGACCAACCTTGCTTTGATGCATTTGAATTCTTCCACAAGACTTGCAATTGGTAATTCTAATTTGCCATTCCCGTACAGTCCAACAGGACTTAAGCATTGTGGAAGTCCAAGCCACTGTTTCACATGTGTGCTGATCATTCTTTCGAGCTTTTACACCTTATTGATGAGGATTTCATACACTGTTAAAGGCCACACGAGTCTTGGGAGTCTGCCGAACTGAAGCACCACAGCTTGAGTTTTCCTGGCAGCCAGGTCTTGTTGATGTGAACTATGTACATGATGGTATCCTTTTTGAGTTGTTTAAACTGCTCGGTGTCCTTGAGCTTAGCATCATACCATCGGCCCAAGCTCTCCACTAGCATTTCTGAAACAGTTGGGACAGGTGTTCCGTCAATATGAAATCTTTTATCCGTGACTTGACCTTTGACAATGGAGATGCTTCTGCACTTGCTGGGCTTGATCTTCATCCTCACCCATGTGATGTTTTGATGAAGCTTTTCTAGAAGTCTGTTGGTGCAGGGGACAGTTGTCGTCAGTATTGTTATATCATCCATATAGGCTCGTATTGGTGGTAACCATTGACTAAACTGTAGCCATTTTCCTCCTGCAACCCATTTTGAGGCTCTGATAATGAGCTCCATTGCCATAGTGAAGGCCAATGGGGAGATGGTGCACCCCACCATGATGCCTACTTCCAGTGTTTGCCAAGCTGTGGTGATGTCTGATGTTCTGAGAAAAACTTGCATATCCTGGAAGTAGTGTTTTACCAGATTTGTTATTGTTGCAGGCACCTGAAAAAAATTAAAAAGCAGTCCACAGTAGGGAATGAGGAACTGATCCATAGGCGTTGGCCAGGTTGAGGAACAAGACATGCAGACCTTTTCTTTCTTTCTTAGCCATCTGTATTTGACGCCATATGACGCTGGAATGTTCAAGGCATCCCGAGAAGCCTGCTGTGCCAGACTTTTGGATTGATGTGTCAATGAAATGGTTCTGTTTCAGATACTTTGTAAATCTTTGCAGAAACACGCTGACAAAGACCTTGCCTTCTATGTTCAGAAGGTTTATTTGGCAAAACTGTTCGATGGTGAACGAATTCTTTTCTTTTGGGATCAGAACTCCCCCCTCTCTTCTTCAGGCTGTGGGGATCACTTGCTTTTCCCACACAATCCTCATGTTTCTCCAGAGAAATTTCAGAACGTCCAGGATTTCTAATTAAAAACTGTTTGCTTTAATCACGTTGTAATCTCTAATGGCCACACGGGTCCATGCGACTGACGCTTGTGAGAAACTGTTTAGCAACAGTCTCCTGTCCTAATTAATGGCATAGTGTTGCAAATAAACAAAGAGCTATTTCCTTGATTAGTTTTTGTTCTTTAACAGTTATCTCAAATAAGTGCTGCCCCAATTAACCAATAGCCCAATTAACTGGAATCCACAATATATTCAATATGACAAGGTGAATTTGATACATACTTACGTATGTTTTAGTTTGATATCTGTTAACATGATGCACTTTTCTTCAGTGATAAATTATGCAATGGGTTAGTTCAGATTGTATTCTTGCTAAATGGTTAATACAATTTCAAGAATTGGGTTGAAATATCTGATGCTTGTTGGAAAAATATTCATGCTTGACGAATTTCATGCTCGCCATAATTAATTGCAGAACTGAGCACTGTTTAATGCATTCACAACAGCATGGTTGAACATTGTCCAGGCAGTAGGTTAATTGGTCATTGTAAATTCTTCCCTGATTAGGCTGAGGTTAAATTGGGGGTTGCTGGGCAGTACAGCTCGAAGGGTTGAAGGGGCCTATTCCACACTGTATTTCAATAAATATATCAATAAATCCCCACTTCTTGTTTCAAATACTTTGCTCCTACACAGGTTGTCCATTTTCAATACACACAAAAGCAATTAAGACTATACCAAAAATTTCATTTGCCCTTCATTTTACTATACTTGCTGTAAAGAAAGTTGGCAAATGCTCAGCTTTGTTAAATGGGGTAAATCAAACTGTATGTCACCGTGCTATAACAAAATTAACACTGAGCAACTTTACTGGCCCTGAAATCTAATTTTATATGTATTCAGAATAACAGAACATTTTTTTCAATATGCTTTTTGTAAATATGTTTTATTCTGGGTAGTTCGCCTTTATTTTACCACATGTGGAAACCAAATTCATATTTATCATAGAGTCGCAAAGACATACAGTTATGGAGCCATAGACCGTTTGGCCCATTGAGTCCATGCCAACCACCACATCCACCCAACTAGTCCCAAATTCCTGTATTCAACTCATATCTCTCCAAGACCCACCCCTCCACATACCTATCCAACTGGTTCTGAAATGCGACTACTGCACCATCTTAACCACTTCTCCAGCAGCTCATTCCATATACTCACCTCTCTCTATGCAGAATTGAATTGAAAATACACTTGGACTAAGATGTTAACTGTCCTGTGCTATCACCAGTGGGATCATCAGTTGATCTGCCACCTGTCTTCAGGAGTTTCCATAAGACCATAAGACAAAGGAGCAGAAGTCGGCCATTCGGCCCATCGAGTCTGCTCCGCCATTTTATTATGAGCTGATCCAGTCTCCCATTTAGTCCTACTCCCCCACCTTCTCACCATAACCTTTGATGCCCTGGCTACTCAGATACCTATCAATCTCTGCCTTAAATACACCCAATAACTTGCCCTTCACTGCAGCCCGCGGCAACAAATTCCACAGATTCATCACCCTCTGGCTAAAAAAATTTCTTTGCATCTCTGTTCTGAATGGGCACCCTTCAATCCTTAAGTCATGCCCTCTTGTACTAGACTCTCCCACCATGGGAAACAACTTTGCCATATCCACACTCTCCATACCTTTCAACATTCAAAATGTTTCTATGAGGTCCCCCCTCATTTTTCTAAACTCCAAGGAGTACAGTCCAAGAACGGTCAAATGTTCCTCATACGTTAACCCTCTCATTCCTGGAATCATTCTAGTGAATCTTCTCTGAACCCTCTCCAACGTCAGCACATCTTTTCTTAAATAAGGAGCCCAAAACTGCACACAGTACTCCAAGTGAGGTCTTACCAGTGCCTTATAGAGCCTCAACATCACATCCCTGCTCCTATACTCTACTCCTCTAGAACTGAATGCCAACATTGCATTTGCCTTCTTCACCACTGACTCAACCTGAAGGTTAACTTCAAGGGTATCTTGCACGAGGAATCCCAGTCCCATTGAATCTCAGAACTTTGAATTCTCTCCCCATTTAAATAATAGTCTGCCCGTTTATTTACACTTTCCAACATTGTATTTTATTTGCCACTTCTCTGCCCATTCTCCCAATCTATCCAAGTCCCACTGCAGACTCTCTGTTTCCTCAGCACTACCAGCCCCTCCACCTATCTTTGTATCATCAGCAAACTTAGCCACAAAGCCATCTGTTCCATAATCCAAATCATTGATGTACAACGTAAAAAGAAGCAGCCCCAACACGGACCCCTATGGAACACCACTGGTAACCGGCAGCCAACCAGAATGGGATCCCTTTATTATCCCTTTATCCCTCTCTGCTTCCTGCCAATCAGCCAATGCTCTATCCACGTATGTAACTTTCCTGTAATTCCATGAGCTCCTATCTCGTTTAGCAGCCTCATGTGCGGCACCTTGTCAAAGGCCTTCTGAAAATCCAAATACACAACATCCACTGCATCTCTCTTGTCTAGCCTACTTGTAATTTCCTCAAAAAATTGCAATAGGTTTGACAGGCAGGATTTTCCTTTAAGGAAACCATACTGAGTTCTGCCTATCTTGTCGTATGCCTCGAGGTACTCTGTAACCTCATCCTTGGCAATTGACTCCAACAACTTCCCAACCACCGATGTCAAGCTAACAGGTCTATAATTTCCTTTTTGCTTCCTTGCCCCCTTCTTAAATAGTGGAGTGACATTTACAATCTTCCAGTCCTCCGGAACCATGCCAGAATCTATTGACTTTTGAAAGATCATCACTAATGCCTCCGCAATCTCCACGGCTACTTCCTTCAGAACACGAGGGTGCATTCCATCTGGTCCAGGAGATTTATCTACCTTTAGACTATTCAGCTTCCTGAATACTTTCTTTGTCGTAATTGTGACTGCGCACACTTCTCTTCCCTGCACCCTTGAGTGTCCGGTATACTGCTGATGTCTTCCTCAGTGAAGACTGATGCAAAATACTTGTTCAGTTCCTCCACCATCTCCTTATCTCCCATTACAATTTCTCTAGCATTATTTTCTATCAGTCCTATATCTACTCTCATGTCTTTTACTCTTGATATACTTGAAAAAGCTTTTAGTATCCTCTTTGATATTATTTACTAGCTTTCTTTCATAGTTCATCTTTTCCCTCTTAATGACCTTCTTAGTTTCCTTTTGTAAGCTTTTAAAAACTTCCCAATCGTCTGTCTTCCCACTACTTTGCTTTCTTTGCTTTAACTTTGACTTCTCCTGTCAGCCACGCTTGCATCCTTTTTCCATTATCATCATTGGTGAGGCTGCTCGGAACTCCAAGCCATCTCTTCACATACTTATTGAGCTTCCGTTCCATTGCCTTAACATGGGATATTGCCACTTCATAGACAGTCAGTGGCCACATTATCCGTGGCATCAGTCTGTACTGCAAGCACCACAACTTCAACTTGCCAGACAAACTACACTTGTTGACAGACATCAGACTTCTGCTGATCTGTTCTCCTGTCTCTTGAACCCTCTTGGTGTCTCTCAGCTTTCTGTGTACCATCGCATGAGGCTCTTAACTGGTTGGTCCTGAATGGATGGAATCTCCTCTCCACAAGGTGCGAAATGAAAGTCAACCAGCTTTCCTCTCCTAAGAACAAGGCTCCTTGACTTCTTGGTCTTGAACTTCATTCTTCCCCAATCCATTAACTTCTCAAGTCTAGATAGTACACTTTCCGCTGCCTCCGTGCTAGGATCCAAAAGGGTGAGATCGTCCATGAACGCTCGTATTGGTGGTAATTCCCTTCTGCCATCAAGTGCAACACCTAGTCCCACTGATTCTGCAGCCCTCACAATGACCTCCATGGCTAACACAAAAAGGATGAGTGAAATCGCACATCCCACTGGGATTCCAACATCCAAACTCTGCCACCTAGTTGTAAACTGTTGAGTGGAAAACCTCATCTGGAAATTGTTGTAGTACTGCAAAACAAAGTTCCTCACCTTAGCAGGAATCCATAGGAATTCCATCGCAAACTCAATCAAATAATATTCCTCCTTGATCCCTTCTAAATTGTTCCCCTCTCACTCTAAACCTATGTCCCCTAGCACTGGGGAAAAGACTGTTACCTTCTGTCTTACCTATGCCTCTTATATATTTAAGTGTTTCTATAAGGTTACCCTCACTCTCTTACATTCCAAGGTAGAAAGACCTAGCCTAGCCAACATCTCTCTACATCTCAGGCCCTTTAGTCAAAGCAACATGCTTGTAAATCTACTCTGCACTCTTTCCAGCTTAACAACATCTTTCCTCTAGCAAGGTGACCAATGCCATACACAGTGCTCCAAGTACTCACCAACAACTTATACAACTGCACCATAATATTTTCTGCTCAGTACCCTAAACAATGAAGACCAGCATGATAACTGCTGTTTTCACCACTCTTTCTACCTGTGATACTGCTCTCAATGAACTAAACATTTAAACTCTTAGGTCCCTTTGTTCCATTGCACATCTGAGTGCCCCACCATTCATTCTATAACTCCTTCTCAGGATTGATTTTCCAAATGCATCACCTCAGACTTATCTGATTTGAAATACATTTGCCATACCTTGTAATCTATAATAACTTTCCCCACTTTCAACAATACCTGCTAATTTTATGTCATCTGCAAACTTATAGATCAAATATCTTGCATCCAAGTTTATTATATAATAACAAACCCTGCCACACACCACTATTCACCAGTAGCCATTCCAAAAAAAAACAACTTTCAACCACCACTCACTGCTTCCGAACTCTGAGCCAATTTTGAGTCTACCACCATACAAATGGCCGCTTTGCCAGCCTCCCTCCCCCCACCTCACTAACTGATCACAGATCTTTTGCAGCACCCACACACAAACTGGCCACTATCCTGCTCTTAATGTCCGAGTCTTGTAAGTTGTATTAGGATTTCTACTTGTCACAGTGGACCATTCAACTCATAATTTATGTCTAGAAATTCTGTCAGTCCCACTCTTCTTCTCATTTCTGCAAAGGTTGTGGTCATATGCATTTAATGGGCATGAATTTATGTTGAGTGGAATAGCTTAGAAGAGATGTGCGAGTCACGTTTTGTTTCTATAGAGAGCGGTGGGTGCCAAGGGAAGTTGAGAAGCATAAATTCTATTGTACTTCTTTATTTTCCTGTTAATGGTTTCCAGAAAATGAATCTCAAGGTAGTATATGGTAACATACAGTATATGTACTTGGTTAATAAATTTACTTTGAACTTTTAGCTTGGAATAAGCTGTTCTCAGGCTTCCTGCCGGCTACCCGTATCAATTTTAACCAAAGTTTTGATTTCAAACTCTGCCATCTTCATCAGGGGTGATGCCTGGGTATGTCTAGTTAGGTGGTATTTATATCCCCGTCATCAGTCCCTCCTGATTGGTTGGTCTTCATCCAATCAGGTTTCCACTGTCCCACATTGTTTACAATCAAATTCTGGTTCTTACTTACAGTGAGACCTTTGTCTTTGTTAAAATTCTTTTCCACTAGCTTTATTTCCATGGATTCCTTCACCAGGTTGTCCCAAAAGCCCTTGGCGTGGCACAGTAGTTTTGTGCCATCAAAGTCAATCGCTCACCACCTGGTGAGGGAGGCTACTGAAATAAAACTAGAGGAAAAGAATTTTAATAAAGACAAGTTTGTCATCGAAACACTGGTTAAAATTGATACCTGTATCCACCTGAAAGCTCGAGAAGAATTTATTCCAAGTTAAAAATTCAAAGTAAATTTATTATGGAAGTACATATACTGTATATCACCATATACTACCTTGAGATTCATTTTCTTGTAGCCATTAACAGGAAAATAAAGAAACACAATAGAATTTCTGCTTCTCAGCTTCCCTTACTGCTCTCTGTAAAAACAAAATGTGACTCACACATCTCTTTTAGACTATTCACCTCACCATGAATTCAGGCAAATGACCACAAACATTGTGGAAATGAGAGGAAGAGTGGGACTGACAGGATTTCAATACATAAAATATCAGTTGCCTGTGAAGAGCACTAGATCCTTTATTAACTTGGAACTTTGATATAATAACAGGATTTTAGATAGGCACATGAACGTGCAGGAAACAGAGGGCTATGGATCAAGTGCAGGCAGAAGAGATTTACTTTAATTTAGTATTGAGTTTGACATTGAAGGTTGAAGGACATGTTCCTGTTCTATACCATGCAATGTTGAAAACTAGCTCCTGCTGGATTCCTGGGGACCAAACCTTCTAAGCCAGCCTGCCATGCAGGACCTTATCGAACGTCAGGAAATACAGGGTTGTAGTTATGGGTGATTTCAACTTCCCTCATATTGCCTGGCACCTCCTGACTGCAAGGGGGATAGATGGGGGTGAATTTGTCAGGTGTGTTCAAGAAGGATTCCTGACACAGTATGTGGACCGGCAGACGAGAGGAGAGGCCATATTAGTTCTAGATCTGAGTAATGAACCTGGTCAGGTGACAGACCTCTTGGTGGGGGAGCATTTTGGTGAGAGTGACTACAACTCCCTTAGCTTCAGCATAGCTATGGAATGGGTTAAAAACAGACAAAATGGGAAAGTGCTTAACTGGGGAAGGGCTAACTACGAAGGATTGAGGCAGGAACTAGCGAGAGTAACTTGGAAACAGATGTTCAAGGGTGAAAGCACAGAAGTAATGTGGAAGAAGTTCAGGGACCATTTGTTCTAGGTTCAGGATAGGTTTGTCCCACTGAGACAAGGAAAAAATGGTAGGATAAGGGAACCATGGCTGAAAAAACACGTGAGGCAACTCGTCAAGAGGAAGAAGGAAGCATATGTTAGATACAAGAAACAGGAAGCAGGAGGGGCTCATGAGAAATATAGGGTAGCCAGGAAGGAGCTTAAGAAAGGACTTAGGAGAGCTTGAAGGGGGCATGAAAAGGCCTTGGCATGTAGGATTAAGGAGAACCCTAAGGCGTTCTATGCATATATGAAGAACAGAAGGATCACAAGAAAGAAGGTGGGGCCACTAAAGGATAAAGAAGGCAACATGTGCCTGGAGGCAGAGGAGGCTGGGGAGATCCTAAATGAATACTTTGCTAAGTGAAAAGGACCTTGATCAGGGTGAGGTCGAAATTGAACAGGCCGGTGTGCTGGACAATGTGGAGATTAAGGAAGAAGTAGTGTTGGATTTCCTTAAAAACATCAAGATTGATAAGTCCCAGGGTCAGATGTGATATACCCCAGGTTGCTGTGGGAAGTGAGAGAAGAGATCGCTGGAGCAGTAGCTATGATCTTTGAATCCTCTTTGGCTGAAGGGGAGGTGCCGGAGGATTGGAGAATGGCAAATGTAGTTCCCTTGTTTAAAAAAGGTAATAGGGAGAATCCTGGGAACTACAGACCGGTGAGTCTTACGTCGGTGGTCTGCAAACTATTGGAAAGGATTCTTAAGAATAGGAACTATGAGCACTTGGAGAAGTACAGTCTACTCAAGGATAGTCAACATGGAAGGTAAAGGGAAGGTCATGCCTCACGAGCCTAATTGAGTTTTTTGAAGAGGTAACAAAAGAAATTGATGAGGGTAGGGCAGTAGATGTGGTCTACGTAGATTTTAGCAAGGCATTTGACAAGGTCCCCCACAAGAGACTCATCCAGAAGTCATGAGGCATGGGATCAGTGGAACCTTGGCTGTTTGGATAAAAAAAAATTGGCTTAAAGGAAGAAAGCAGAGGGTAGTAGTGGAAGGAAAGTATTCTGCCTGGAGATCAAGGATCTGTCCTGGGACCCCTGCTCTTTGGAATTTTTATAAATGACCTGGATGAAGAGGCGGAAGGATGGGTGAGTAAGTTTGCAGACGACACAAAGATTGGAGGAGTTGTGGATGGAGCTTTAGGTTGTCGAAGGTTACAAGAGGATATAGATAGAATGCAGAGTTGGGCAGAAAAATGGCAGATGGAGTTCAATCCAGATAAGTGTTAGGCGATGCATTTTGGAAGGACAAACCAGAAGGCTGAGTACAGGATTATTGGTCGGTTACTTAAGAGTGTGGATGAACAGAGGGACCTTGGGGTTCAAATCCATACATCCCTCAAGGTCACTGCATGAGTTGATAGGATAGTTAAGAAGGCCTATGGGATGCTGCCTGGTTTAGAGAGTACGCATTATGATTAGAGATTAAGGGAGCCTGGGCTTTACTCTTTGGAGAGAAGGAGGATGAGAAGAAACATGATAGAGGTGTACAAGATAATAAGAGGAATAGATAGAGTGGATAGCCAGCACCTCTTCCCCAGGGCACCACTGCTCAATACAAGAGGACATGGCTTTAAGGTAAGGGGTGGGAAGTTCAAGGGGGATATTAGAGGAAGGTTTTTTACTCAGAGAGTGGTTGGTGCGTGGAATGCACTGCCTGAGTCAGTGGTGGAGGCAGATACTCTAGTGAAGTTTAAGAGACTACTAGACCGGTATATGGAGGAATTTAAGGTGGGGGCTTATATGGGAGGCAGGGTTTGAGGGTCAGCACAACATTGTGGGCCGAAGGGCCTGTACTGTGCTGTACTATTCTATGGTTGCTAGGCTTCAATAATAGGGGGATTGAGTTCAAGAGTAGGGAGGTAATGTTGCAACTCCACAAATCTTAGAGTATTGTGTTCAGTTCTGGTCACCTCATTAGAGGAAGGATGTGGAAGCAATGGATAGGGTGCAGAGGAGGTTTACCAGGATGTTGCCTGGATTGGAAAACAAGTCTTATGAGGCAAGGTTAGCAGAGCTGGGACTTTTCTCTTTGGAGCGTAGAAGGATGAGAGGAGACTTGATGGAGGTCTACAAGATTATGAGATTTCTTCTCTAGCCTCACAAGAAATCCAGTTAGGGACTGGAGATTTATCCACCTTAGTATATCGTAAGGCTATTAATACCCTCTATAACCCTCTGCAGCCGCTTGCAGACTTGTGCATTGGAGAATGTTATAGACTCAGCCAACTCCATCATAGGCACAACTCTCCCTCACATCAAGGATATCTTAAAGAGGTAGTGCCTCATTTGCAATTCATCATAATGGCAGATTTCCTTGGAGTCTACAGCAAGTATGATCCCTTGGCTGCAGTTGGAATCATGATATTTGAATAACTGGATCATACAGTAACCCAGCATCTTGCAAAACACTATATCAATATAATTTCCTTTTCCAAGCATCAACACCACTACCAATAGTGGGACTGAAATATAGAAATCATAAGTAAAAAGGTCTAGCCGATGAAGTCCAGTTCAAGTTTTATAGTGCTGAGTGGTCTATGAGTGGTGTGGACACATGGCCAAGGCATTCGACCAGCGATCTGAAGGTCGTGAGTTCGAGCCCCAGCCGAGGCAACGTGTTGTGTCTTTGAGCAAGGCACTTAATCACACATTGCTCTGCAACGACACCGGTGCCAAGCTGTATGGGTCCTAATGCCCTTCCCTTGGACAACATGGAGAGGGGAGAATTGCAGCATGGGCAATTGCCTGTCTTCCATACAACCTTGCCCAGGCCTGCACCCTGGAGAGTGAAGACTTTCCAGGCGCAGATCCATGGTCTCGCAAGACTAAGGGTCTATGATATATGGACCATGTTTCTAAAAAAGACCTAGTTGTCTGAGTTCTATTCCAAGGCAAGGAGAATTGGTTGAAGTGTAGCAGAGTGTTGTTATTTTAAGACATCTCAGATAATTTTATTTTCAAATAACAGTGCCCTGTTTTTACTCTCTTTCAGACAAATAGACATATGATAGATCACATTTTTTGACTGCTTACAGCTGTCATGGGATTAAAAGTACAAATTAAAACATTTAAGCAGCCTACAGCAGTAAGTCACATGAAAAATTCAAAAAAAATTACATGTAACCCTACAAAGGAATTCCTTAAAATTATTCAACCAATTATTAACTGGAAACTAGTTTTTCTTTTTAATTAGATAGATGAAGCAAGATGAGAATGTTTATGAAGGGAAAATTTTGAATTTTTGGCCAAGACAACTCACCAGTTCTATAAAGAAAGCTAACAGAAGTCAGAATAAGAAGGGTGGGTGGGAGGGCTGGGAGCACAAATTGGCAAGCGAGTCCAGGTGAGGGGGAGGGGTTGAAGTAAGAAGCTGGATGGAGATGTGTGGAAAGGTGGAAGGAACAAATGCTGAAGAAGAAGGAATCTAATAGGAGAAGACTGTGGAAGAAAGGGAGGAGGGGTACTAGATGGAGGTGATGGAAAGGTAAGGAGAAGAGAAGGATTGAGAGGGAAACCAGAATGGGGAATGGAAAAAAAAGGAACGAGGGGCGTGGAATAAATTACTGGAAGTTAGAGAAATCAATATTCATTACATCAGGTTGGGGCTATCCTGTCAGAATATAAGGTGTTACTCATCCAGCCTGAGTTTGGCCTCATCATGGTAGTGGAGGAGACCATGGATAGACATGTCATATTGTGAAAGGGAAGTCGAATTAAAACGGGGTTAGCCACCGAGATATCCTGTATTTTGTGGTGGACAGAGTGAACGTGCACGACAAAGCAGTCCTCCAACCTGCATCAGATCTCATTGATATAGAGGAGGCCATCTGGGACCCAGAAGAGAACCCTAACAGACTCACAGGTGAAGTGTTGCCTTACCTAGAAGGACTGCTCAGAGCCCTGAATTGTGAAGAGGGATGAAGTGTAGCAATTGTCACACTTGCAGGGATGTGCCAAGAGGTAGATCAGTCGAGATCAATAGGTGACCCACAGAAGATTCTGGTTACTATTCCCCTATGTTACCCCTCATTTTTTTTGTTTTTGTCTATTCTAGTGGTTCTCTCATCCCTTATCTTCTCCACAGCCCTCATGACATCAATCTGTATCATAATCCTCTGGTTCCTCACCTCCTCTTTATCCCATGGACTACTGTCCTCTTCTATTTTATTCCTTTGCCCTCATTCCTTTGCATCTTCCAACCATCACCTCCCAGCTTCAGCCCCTCCCTTACCCACCCACGCTTACCTCATCTCACCTATCACCTGCCAGCTTGTATTTCTTCCCCTCCCCACACCTTCTTATTCTGGCTTCTGTTCCCTTCCTTTCCAGTCATGATAAAGGGTTTCAGCCCAAAACTCTGATTGTTTATTTCTCTCCATGGATGCTGCCCGACTTGCTGAGTTCCTTCAGCATTTTGTGTGTGTTGCTCATGATTTCCAGCATCTGCAGAATTACTTGTGTTTAAAACAAATTATGCAAAAGACATTTTATACTACATGCGACATTGCAGCATAGAGTTTGCTAATAATTTAGTTCAGACATTGAACTGCTTTATTTATTAATGAGCTTAAAATAATCTTCAGAATGATTGCTTGCAACTTGATTTTCTCTGCCAAAACCCTTTTAAAGACTTTCATTGGCCAATTTTGATGAATGCAGCATTTACACTGAATTAATAAGATATAATACTTCAGAATTAAAGAGAAAGTGGGATCATATAGATAAGTCCTATAAGCATTGATGAACCTTGCAAGGAAAGACAGATGAAGACCCCAATCATATTAATGGTGGGGCCTCAGGTAGATAATTCTGTGCTGGGAAGATTATATACCAGGATGGCAACTATCTGGAAAGGAGCATTGTTACTGGTCCACAGTAACACTGGCAGCATCACCCTTGGCAGTGAAGTGGAAGGTGTCGTGTAATTGAGGCACAGAATAACCAGTCAAGATTCAGTAAGTCAACATTCCTAATTGTTTCACCATTTACTGACCACTGATCATGTTTATACTAGATCAACCTTACCTTTTATACTTCTCCTCATTATATGATAATGTCTAAAGTCAATAAATAATGAATTAGCATTTGGATTATACCCTATTCTCTCCATTAAGTCCACTGAAAAATTTCATAAAAATAACTCCTTCAGAAATAAGCACATCTCCCCTTTTCTTGAATGTTATGCTACTGCTTTAAAGTAATTCCAAGCAACTTTACTGAGCTTGAAATGCAAAGTCTTTAGGGAATCGTAGAAGTTTAGTTACCATTATATGGACCTGCAATAGTTTGAGAAACAATTCTTAAATTTCCTGCATGCATGCCTGATAGCAGAGCGATATGATTGCAATTGTTTCAAGATGGATACTCCGCTACATTGTGCACAAGAGTTCCAGATATATCTTATTCCTAGAACAAAGTCCTGATTGACTGAGATACCTGAAAATTGAATAATAATTCATGAATAGTGAATAAAATGTAAGGCAACTCATACTGAAGTAGGATGTTTTAACACAGTTTTCCTTATACACTATCTTGAAGCATAAATCATTTTATAATATATGAGTAGGAGACTAGGTAAGCTGGATACTGAATTGCTGACTACTGCAATGTCCAAAATTCCATAGGTGTAATCAATTTTTGTATGATTAATCATACTTGAATTACTAAGGCGTAGAAGGCTATGGACGAAGTGCTGGTAAATAGGATTAGTATAGATGAATACATGATTTTGGCATAGATATGATGAACCGCGAGGTTGTATGACTCTATCTAATTGCAACCTGAAATATTTTGTCCTTATCAGTTGTTCAAATTGCAAGCCTCCAGCCACTAGAAGAATTTAGTTTTATTTTTTTAACAGTAGAAACACTTGTGGAAACTAAATCAAAACTACAATTGCTAGAAATCTGAAATATAAACATAAAATGCTGGAAACACTCAGTAGATCAGACAGTATCTGCGCAAAGAGAAACTATGTCAATACTTAAACTGACGGTTCAAATCCAAGGCCCTTCATCAGAACTCAGACAAAAGGAAGTGGTGCTTAATTGAATTGGAAGAATGGGGCGCTGATCTAGTTGAAATGGATCCTGAAGAGAAAGGCAGGGTAGATGTCAAGGCATGACCACTAGTGGGTGAGTCTTGAACCTAGAGGCATAGTTAGAAGATTAAGTGGTGTTCATTTATAATTAAGAAGCACAGAAATTCATTCTTGCAGAGGATGGCAATCCCTTTGAACTCTCTACTCCAGGTATCATGGCAGCTGGATCATTGGGTTATTTAAAAAGGTATTAGTTAAATATCTCGACATTTGTGGAACTGAGCACTCTGGCACAGAAAAGGAGACATTGCCTAGGACTGATCAGCCATGACAATATTGAATATTGTGGCAGGCGTGAGGGGTTGAGTGGCCTATGCCTGGTCGATTATGCACCTGCTCAACGCATCTATATGTGATTTGCATTGGTTATGTTGATCTACCTTAGATTGTAACATCAGTCATTTTATAGCCCTTGTTAATTTATATTTAGAAGCTTTTCCAAACTAATTGAGTCATGTAGGATTTTAGACACTTAATTGATTATTTTAATCACACTAATGTCATTAATGTGAAGAGATGAAAAAAATCAGTATTTATCACTCTTCCTAAGAAACCTGGAGCAATAGAATGTGAATTACATAGGACCATAAGTTTAATGAGTCATATCACCAAGATACTTCTAAGAATTTTGATGACGAGAGCTAAAAGTAAGATACAAGCTGAAATAGGCAAAGAACAATGTGGTTATGTGAAAGACAAAGGTACAAGAAACGCAATATTGATGTTAAGGATACTATCAGAACGAGCTAGTCAAGTGCAAAAAGATTTGTTTGTTTGTTTTGTCGACTACACAAAAGCATTTGATAAAGTGAAGCACAATAAGTTACTTTAAATATCGTGGAAAACTCTAGATCTAGATTCGAAAGACATCCGCCTAACCAGAAATCTGTACTGGGAACAAACTGCCGCTGTAGGAATAGATGGAGAAGTGAGTCAGTTTACGAAAATCAAGAGAGGCGTTAGACAAGGGTATGTTTTCTCCCCTGATTTATTTAATGTGTACAGTGAATACAATATTACAAAAAATAAGAGGTATCTTGGGAATCAAAGTTGGCGGTGAGAACATCAATAATTTCAGATATGCAGATCGCACTGTGTTATTTGCAAGTACGGAGGAAAAACTACAAAACTTAATTGATATAATTGATGAAGAAAGTGCAAAAATGGGTCTATCTATCAATTGCAAAAAGACAGAATGTATGGTGATATCCAAAAAAGAAGGAGAATCCTATCTGCAGGCTGAGAATAAATGGGGAAGACATAAAACAAGTATAGAACTTTTGCTACTTAGGACGCTGGGTGACATCAGATGGCAGGTGCGACTTGGACATTAAAAGAAGAATAGGGATGGCAAAAGACACCTTTATCAGAATGAAGAGTATACTGACCAATGCTAAACTAGGCATGACAACCTGCATCAGAGTACTGAAATGTTACATTTATCCAGTTATGTTATATGTCTCAGAATGTTGGACAATATCTAGTAACATGAGGAAACGAATTGTAGCAGCAGCAATGTGGTTTTTGAGGAGGATGCAAGGAATATCACGGACGAAACGAATATCTAACAAGGATGTCATGAATAGAGCAAACACAAAAAGAGAAATAATGTATGAAATCATGAAAAGGCAATGTAACTTCATTGGACAAGTGATTAGGAAAGAGGAGTTAGAATGCACGGTAATTATGGGAAAGATTGAAGTGAAGAAAGCAAGAGGAAGACAAAGACAAATGATAATGGAGACAGAAGCTAAAGAACTGGAAATGAATACCAATGAATTGATCCACTTGACCCGAAACAGGAGCGTGTGGGCCATGGCAGTCAAAGCTCAAACTGGGCATGGCATCTAATGATGATGAAGGTCATTAATTTACTGGAAAGTTCTGCATTTTTAAATAGTCAACAGCTTAAATAAGTGTTCTTTTACTACTGTGTTCCCAGAAAGATAGTACAACATTATGAAGAGGACATGAGGCAGAGATTCAATGCTGTTACACCCAAATGTTAAATTTAACATTGAGGTGACCCATTCTTGATCCCCAAAGCATTCTTCAATGTCTTTTCTGTACGAAGAACAGAACATTATTATTTTAACATTGAATAAAGTATCCTATATTTGTTTAAGGATAGTTAAGTAGTTACACAGACAAGCAGAGATCTAATATATTTATTATGATACAGAAAGGGGCCACACAAAAGACTGCAGATGCTGGAATCTGGAGTAAAAACCAAAATTGTTGGAACAACTTGAAATGTCAGGCAGCACCTGCAGTGGCAGAGGAATAGTCAACATTTAGGGTAAAGACAGTACACTAGGACTGAGTCACACTCACAACACGCTGGAGTTCTGGCCTGAAACATTGACTGATCATTTCCACGGATGCTGCCCCACCTGCTGAGTTCCTCCAGCATGTTGTGAGTGTTGCTTTGACCCCAGCATCTGCAGAGTATTTTGTGTTTACTAGGACTGAGTCAGTGTATGAATCTCAACCCAAAACATTAACCATGCCTCTGCCTCCACAGGTGCTGCCTGATCTACTGAGTTTCTCCAGCAATTTGATTTTTGCTGCAGAAGGAAGTCGTGTGCTCCATCTTATCTGTGCTGACTCCCAACAGAAAAATCCATTGAGACCCATTTCCCCTTAACTTACTCCCTTAGACCCCTGCAATTTACCTTCTCTCACCTGTCCATTGACTTCCCTTTTTGATACTTTTGCCACCTGACCTATACTTAAAATTTACGGTTGCCAATTGACCTTCTTTGGGCCCCCACTTTGGGACAATCATCCAGAGGAAATCTACACAATCCAAGGAAGAACATGCAATCTCCACGTAAACAGTGTCTGAGGGCAGAATTGAACCTGGGCCCCTGAAGCTGTGAGACAGCAGAACCAACATCTGCAACATCATACAACTTGAACAAGAAGCGCAAATTTAAGTCCCACCATGTCAAATGAAAAATATAACCAAACAATTAAATAAAAGTGGAATAAAACCATGAAAATGCTGTTTTTGCCAGAAAAAAATCTGTCTAGTTTACCAATTACCTTCAGGGAAGGAAATCTGCCTTGCTTACTGGTCTGACTTACAAATGAGTTAAGCACCACTAACATGATTAATTCTTAAATAACTTCTCAGTTCATGAGCAACTAGTAATGGAAAAAAGTGCTGACTTTGTAAAGGAACACGCACTGTGTGGAAAATAAATAAAATAAACACACTATTAAATGCTCCAACTCATTTTCACATTTCTCCAGTGACCTAACCCAATGCCTGTGGATCAGTTGGAGGCTGTGGAATAAAGAAGAATGTTTCATAACTATTTAATTTTATATAGAGTAAGAGGAGCAAAGGTGATACTGCTGGTTCTACTATTGGAGGGAGTTATCAACATTTAATGAATATTCTTCTCCCTCCATGCTGGGTTCTGGCTGCATAAATGAACTGCTGGCCTGAGCTTTTTATTAGAAATATGGTCTGAAGCCCGTTGTTGATGAGCTCTAGACTCCTATTGTAGACAGTACAGTGCATATCAACCAGAAAACAAATAATGGTTCATAGAGAATGATACTTCCAGCATTTTTATCCAATATTAGTTGAAAGGATAACAATCTGTGAAGGTATATTAGCTTTCTGTAGAGGTTCAAGGACATAGAATGGAAGCTTTTGCATCACAACCTCGTTATCTTGAGCAAAGGCAATAAATGTCTATTCTATTCTATTCTATGATACTTTTCTGGTACCATTTTAAGTACAGTTATTTTTACTGGGCAATGTTATCTGTCTTCTGTGAAACTTATTGTTTCCAGTAAAAAGATATTTCACATTTAAAATTTTATAATGCAGACACTGTACATTTAAAAGAAGCGTGCATCTTGTGTCATAGAGTTGTGCATGTAGTAGAAGAGGCCCTTCAGCCCAACTCAGACATGCTGACCAAGGTGCAACCAACCTATACTCTTTTGCCTGTGTTTGGCCTATTTCCTCTCTAAAGATCAGCACCAAGCAGATTGCAATAGAGGCCCTGTGCTCCAGAGAGCAATGAATCTACCTTCCATTGGATTCATTGTGAGTAAGCAGATCCAGGCCTGCTCAGTAGTTGGGAGTAATCAGCTGCAGCAGGCTTGCTGCCCGGGAATATAAATGATCCAGCTAGTGAACTGAATTCATGTTTGAAAGTAAATCTTGGCAACTGAATTAAAAAAAAACTCCCTTTGTGTCATCATATACAACATGGAAGATCACTGAGAGCTGATGTGATACTTTTAATATTTGCTATTTTTCAAATGCCCTTTGAGGAATGTTGTGAAGAAGTTAAAGGCTTAGCAACAATAACAGGACTCAAGTTGAACATCATAATTTGGCGTTCGTGGCTGGAAGGATTTGAGGTACCACATTACCCACCAAGAGCAAGATAGCCAGCATACCCAATGCACTCTTGTATCCTTAACGTATCAACCCAGTAATCAGAGTCAGATAGTTATTGCTGGTTCACAGAAACTACTCCCTTTTTAAATTGTTGAATCCTTTAGGATGGAGACTGTAACAGAGCTAAAATGAAACTTTGGTTAGATGTTATTGCTGCACGCACTGAAACTGTTCCAGTGTGCTTAGAGAATTTCCCACTCCAGTCCATGAAAATTCTATGGTGACATTACATTGCTCAGCAACAGTAAGGAAAAGTGAACATTTTCAACCTTAGTCTATCCACTAAGACCTTACGAGGTTCCCAGAGAAAGGAAGTAGAAAATGAACATTCAGAAATATAAATGATGACTCTGATAATTACTGAACTGGTATTTAAAAATGCAAACAACAGGAATTCTGCAGATGCTGGAAATTCAAGCAACACACATCAAAGTTGCTGGTGAACGCAGCAGGCCAGGCAGCATCTCTAGGAAGAGGTACAGTCGACGTTTCAGGCCGAGACCCTTTGCCAGTCCTGACGAAGGGTCTCGGCCTGAAAAGTCGACTGTACCTCTTCCTAGTTGCTGCGTTCACCAGCAACTTTGATGTGTGTAGACTGAACTGGTATTGTTGGTACTTACTGGGCCTGTCACGTTAAAGGTGTTAGACATGTCAAGGTACACAAAGAGGAATTGATCACAATCACAAAATCCCATTACTGAATATGATGAGTAATGTGGGTTCAGGTATATGATGGAAGAGGATTCAAGCAAAATATTAAGGGTAAAATTCAGATAAAGGTAAGAAGAGCATGGATATGAGAGATTGCAGAACTAAGGAAGGGCCTTTAACCTAAAAAGTGGTCTCTGTTTCTCTTTCGTAGATGCTGTCTGGCCTACTGTGTCTTTCCAAGTTCGACAATTTTTATTACATTGAAAACTATTTTTCATGAAGTATTTCATGGATCAGAGGTGTGGATTGGGAAAATAGAATGATCTAAATGGAAATCAATTATTGTAATTCACAATGATGGCTCTTCACTGAGGTTTTGTGATATTATTTGTTGAATTTGATGGAAATAGTAACCTGAAGTCTGCTGACTAATATTTCTCGATAATTTTATTTTTGTTCCATTCAAAAGTAATCAACAATACCTGAGAAAGTCTGACTTCTTTTTGATTTTTGTTGGGTTCATACTTCTATAGCTGTGGTTTTGTATACAAATGGTTTCACCATTCTATTCTATCCTAGCTGGACACCACTGACTTTTCTAAGTCTGAAGTGAGCTCAGATATATTCAACACATCTAATGCCAGCTTCACTTCGAATTGGTGAATCTCAGAAAGTACTAAGAATGATGATGTCATTTGCGGTATACTTACATATTGGTCAACAGTTTCTAAAAGGTGCCTTAGTTACAGTACACCAAATGACACAAAAGCATACTGGTGGAATAATTTGGAATCCACAAAGGACATGTCCTCTTTTATGGAGAGATTTAAGGTGGTGATTTTCCCCAGTACCCCAAGAGATTTTACCAACAAAGTTTGCCATTTGATAAGCATTCAATTCATAAACATAATTCAGTTTCCAAAAGTCTTTTCTAAACTGTTAGTGTATGAACATTAGGTTTTGGAACTAAATGGGGTTTTCCATTACTCTGTGATTCAAAAAAAAGCTACCCCGGAGAGTGGAAGACATTCCCTCTTCCTGAAGTTCAAATAAAGAACATTTTATAAAGAGCAATTTCTATCTATTTTTATTTAAATTCCTCTAAGACACTTTAGATGTATCAATCTACAAGGTGCTAAATTATTGCAAGTATTTAAAAATGAAGTTTTCAAATTAATAAGGACCTTTGGAATTTGTTAGAGCTATGAAAAGGTTTTGAGTGGTTGTGTTACATGCCAGCCACCTCATAGTAGACTGTAATCAGCCCAACTGCAGAAATGATAAAGTTCTCAGCTATTTTGAATAGCTATTTTGACATCCAGGTAATAAAACTAAAGCAAATAATTGGAGTGAAGTCAGAATGTACTGATGTCAAGTTATTAAAATGTGTAAAGTCATAGCCAGTTCTTGCAGAGGCTTCCATATTTCCATATTGCACGGGTGTAAAACAAACTCACAGCAAGGTGGCCCTCCATCTCTTTCTGTGTTGCTCACAGTATCAAAGACTAAACAGGTTTTGCTTTTCATTAAAAACAATTCAACCAACATGACAGATTCTACTTTACCAATTGGATTACTCATGTTTTTTGTCATAGCATTCTGCAGACCTCAAGGTGAGTTTGTTTTTAATTAATTCTTCATTTGGGTAGAGTTCTTTCATTACAGAGAACAATAATGTATGAATTTGATTCAGTGCATCTATCAGTGCTGTGAAGCTTCTTCTATTTCATGCTATTCAAATCCAAGTTGTTGTCTCATGGGTGTTTGTTATAAAAATTGTCCAGAGAACATAAAATACCTAGAAACAATTATCAATATTAACCTGCCATACATGTAAAGCATCTGTTAAAAGTATAAGGATTTGTCGAACTTAATGATTTGTTCAATTCCTGCTAAGTGAAACCACTTTTCTCATGAGTTATAAGCTATTTGCTATGTATCGTAACACTTTATGTTTAAGATTTTAGAAGCTTCAGTTGCTTGAAATTATTTTTACAGGCCAATAGATTCTATTTGTTTGTAAGTGCAAGGTTTGCCACAGAAGAGTAACAAGTCTGCATGACATAAACAGTAGGTGTAGTGTGAGTCAAGATGAGTAACTGCAAATCAAATGCTGTAACTGATCGTTGCTTCCACTGTGGTTCCTTTGTGAAAAATGCATTGCTAAATACTGAATAGAATTTTCAGTTTCATACCAGAGCAATTTATTTTTGAAGCATGTTGATCAATGCGCCCAAGAGTGTTTATTGTTTTAAATTCCATAGCAGGCTGCAACAGTTTCAAATGAAGTTCATAAACACAAGTGATTCTGCAGATGCTGGAAATCTAGAGTTATACACAAAATGCTAGAGGAACTCAACTGGTCAGGCTGCATCTATTGCAAGGAATACACAGTTGACATTTTGGGCCAAGAGCATTGTGACCTGATGAAGGGTCTCGGCCTGAAACATTGCCTGTTTATTCCGCTCCATAGATGTTGCCTGTCCTACTGAGTTCCTGAAGCATTTTGTGCGTGTTACTCAAATAATATTCACTCCTTTCCAGGTCTAATGAAGAATTTCAGTCTAAAACATCAACTATTCCCCTCTATAGATGCTTCCTGACTTGCTGAGCTCCTCCAGCATGTTGTGTGAGTTGCTCAAATGATGTTCAACCTTTTTTATGGAATACCTAATAGGTCAGGTGCAGAAATAAGTAGAGGCTGAAATACTGGAGCCAAGAGAAAGAATAAGGATCTGTAATTGTGCTTGAGTCATAGTTTATTAAAAGAGATATGTGTACTTAACCCATTCACAACTTGTTTATTTCAAATGATGCTTGTACAACTGCTGAAAGTATCAGTTTTGCTTATTTTGTAGACTTTGGGTCAGAAGCTGGGCTTCTGCTCTTACTTGGTGAGCTGCTCATCCAGCTAACCCTCCTACATCAAAATATTCTTTCTGCTGCTGTCCATTTCTTCTGATTCACATCTTTGATTCTTCCAACACTCTCAACCACTTTAGTAGTTTTGTGGCCCTAACTATCTGCTTGTCACATTGGATGTCTAATGCTCTACACTTCCATTATCACCAGGATAATCTGAGACTCTTCCAATGGCCCAAACACTTTCTCCACCTATATGTTGAACAATTATTTTGACTGCAGTTGTCTCCTCTGAACAAAATATACCACAGTGGAGAACCACATAGGTAGTGCTAACCACATCTATCTTTTTGTGGGGTTTCTTTGTCCCAGATTTCTTCTGACTCCCTACATCTCCTTTTCCAGACCATCACAGAGTTTTGAATACTAATATCTGTGTTGTCCTGAGATTAGAGATTTTCATAAATCTTACTTCAAGTTACTTTTCCCTCCTCATATTTGTGTCTTCACACTTCTTCCTCAATTCTGGGACCAGGTTGTCAGCTAATATCCATCATAAATCTTTGAACTCCCTCAACTATTCCTTCACTCTATATCTTATAAGAATTCTATTCCATACTTTAAAAAAAAACAGTGCAGCTGCATTTGTGATGTACCATCCCACAAAGGGGATTCTGATCTGAAACATCTTCCTTTATCATCATCCAAGGATTCTCCTCTATCATGACTGGGAGTGGTCTTCTTGAATTTTGAGTCATAGCCTTCAGTTCAGGCCTTACGTTTGCCTCTCTCTTACTGAACAACCTACATCCTCTCTTTCACTTTCAGTATTATCAGCATTCATCCAGAGTAAGGATGTAATGCTGATGCTTTATAAAGCATTGGTCGGACCACACTTGGAGAATTGAGAGCAGCTTTGGGCCCCTAAGCTAAGAAAGGTTATGCTGGCATTGGAGAGAGTCCAGAGGAAGATCACAAGAATGATCCTGGAATTGAAAGGGTTAACTTATGAAGAGTGTTTGCTGGCTCTGGGCCTATACTCACTGCAGTTTAGAGGAATGAGGAAAGATCAAACTGAAACCTATCAAATACTTAAAGCCCTAGATAGAGTGGACATGGAGAGGATGTTTCCTATTAGTGGAGGGAACCTAAGACCAGAAGGCACAGCCTCAGAATACAACAACTGCCCTTCAGAATAGAGATGAAGCAGAGTTTTGTTAGCCATAGGGAATGTGGAATTCATTACCACAGACGGCTGTGGAGGACAAGTCATTGGGTATACTTAAAGTGGAAATTAATAGGTTCTTGATTAGTAAGGGAATGATGGTTACACTTAATAGAGTGAATGGTTCGTTTGTACAGGGAGATGATTTGGAAAATGTGCCTGATTGTGACCCTGTGCAAGAATTGGTAGAAATAGTGGAGGATGATTTATTCGCCTTAAGACGTAAGAGAAGAATTAGCCATTCGGCCTATTGAGGCTGTCCTACCTTTCCATTCTGGCTGTTTTCATTCCATTAAGTGTGACCATAATGCTCCATAATTCCATTTTTTCCATGATCTGGTGCTCTTCCTTTCCTCACAAATACTGAAGTTGCACCCTCTACCCTTTATCTTCTTCCACCCGCCATCACAGTCCTAAGTACACCTCCTACATGAAGTTGTAAGCAACTGGTATGCTCTGCAACTCATTATTATATATCCTCTATTCACAGTCTGATATCCTTTAGATCAGTGTCCCATCTGCTTTATGCCATGGATATTAACCTAGGTTGGGAACCCCTGCTCTAGACAAAGAAGAGCAAACACATACTGGATAATAACTTTGTGTGAATCACCTCTCTTCTTTGAGAACTGATACTGTGAGCACCCAACTACTCACCAGTTAATTCATTGCCACACTCCCCTCCTGATTCTCTACCCTCCATTAGGAAAATAAGAAATAAGAGCAAGCAAGAATAGGTAATTTGGCCCTTTGAGGCCACTCCATCATCCCTTAATATTTTCCACCTCTAGGTTACTCTTCAGTAGTATCTCTTGGTTCCCTTAGTATCCAGGAATCTATCAACCTTTGTTTTGAATTAACTCAATGGCTGAGACTCTGCAGCCTTTAATGGCAGAGAAATCAAAGACTCACCGCCTCCGAGAGCCATGGTTTTAGACTCTTGAACCAGATGAATTTTGTAAGTTTATATCCCTACAGAATGTGAAAATAGCAAGAATTTTAAAACTGGAACCAAAAGTAATCAAACACGGGGTGCCGGGTGACTTGATATGTGCTAGGATGTGGAAAGCACTTACTGGTGGCTTCACTCAAGCAGGGTCATCAAGCTCAGGGTTACCAGTCACATGGATGGAGTTTTGGCTGCAGTGGTCTTAGGATGGGGTGATATAAGGCAGAGTTGCAAATTAGTGATAGTACAACTGTTGCCTAAAAATTAAAATTACACCAAGTTGGCTTCAGGTTCAGATGTTTGCCCGAGAGCTCAAAACCTCCTTGATGAAATGCATCATCTTCACTGACTGCTGGGAACCGAGGAAGTAGAGGAGAAACATACAGACAATATTGAGAACCGTAACGCCATTGAATGGGTACACACAGAAGCTCCGCATAAGCATGATCACAAGACGTTCTGCAGATGCTGGGCATCTATGTGTAAGCTGCAGAAGAAAAACTTCACCTCACAAACTACCCACCCATCGGGCACCACTTGCCCCGTCTACAACACAGTATGCACTTGCCAGATGGCTTCATTAAGTACATCTCAGCCCACAAAACCGGTGAGGAAGTGAGTCATCCTAAGTCCCAAGGGACTGCCCAAAATATGTGGAAGCATGTCTGCAACCCTGAAGTCTTTATGAATTCATAAGTTTTGTAAAATGTAATGTGACGAATTGGAACCTGTGAGATCCCAAACTGGTTTGTTAGTTTGGATGGAGGAATATAGAAGCCTGTGTGTCTTTTATGGTAGGGGAGAAATGTTTGGACAACAAAGAAAACAGGACACAGCTGTTATGGGGAAGAAGCCTCCAAAGACTAATAGATTGATTGAAGAATAGATGCCAGGAATCAGAGACATTTGCAGATAACAGAGGAATGTTATGGAATGATACAAACTAATTGTTGTTCTCTGTAAGAAATATTAAAGTGGTCTGCTTGGGCTATAAGATTGTGACTATTTTCCAGACGATAATGTGTGGAAGTAGATTTCCCTTGCAAGTAAATAATAAAATGTGCCTATAATTTGATCCACTCTGAACTTGTTGTTGTGTGTTACTGTATATTAGAAGACCTAGCTGAATGGTACACAACAAATAAAAAGAAGATTTAAATGAAGTACTCTGACAAATGCCTGATCAAAGTGGACAAGGCATTTTCATTAACTGTAGATAGTTCCACATTGTTTCACCATCATTTTTAAGTTTACTGGGACGCTGTCAGGACCCAATGGCCTGAGTTAATGGGAGAGGTTAAGCAGGCAAGGGCTTTATTCTTTGGATATTTAAGACTGAGGTGTGAGCATACAGAAGCATATAAAATTATGTGGGGTATATAGAGAGTGAACACACAGTCATTTTCACAGGGACAGAGAGTTAAAAACTCGAGATCATAGATCTAAGATGAGAGGGAACCTGATGGCCAATTTCTTCATATAGAAGTTGAGGCATGGAGAAATGGTTGAGGTAGGTACAATAACAACATTAAAAGATAATTAGATAAATACACGGATAGGAGAGGTTTAGAAGGATATGGATTAAATGAATGCAAGTAGAACTAGCTTGTTGAGCAACATGGCTGCCACGGATGAGTTGGGCTGAAGGGCCTGTTTCCGTGCTGTATAATTCTATGGCTAATTACCCTATTGAATAAACAGCAGTTGGTTGTATGATTAAACCATATATGCATATCATCCAATTTATCATTATTAAGTTCCGAAATCTCTTATTCACTCAAACTATACTTGTCAGATTTGTTTCTTATGTATCTTTTACAAAATACTATGAATGCTGGGATTCTGAAATAAAACTGAACTTGCTAGAAATGTTCAGCATCTGTAGAAAAAAAAAGCAGTTGTTGTTTCTGATCAGTGACTTCAGATCAATGCTTTAACGCAAATTTGGTGCTCTGAAATATTTATTGGTTTAATGCAGTAGCTTTATTCTTCCAAGAGCAATAGGCAGAATATTGGTGCAGCTATTATAACCATTGCACATGGAACCTGCATGTTCTCCGTGCCACCGTGTGACTTCCCTCCCCGATCCCCAAAATGTGAGGATTGGTCAATTAACCGGCCACTGTAACCTGTCCCAAGTGTGTAGGTGACTGGTAGAATCTGAGGGAAATTGATGGAAATATGGAATGACTGAAAATGGGTATCTAATGTTCAGCACAGATTTAGTGTGCTGAAATACCTTTCTCACTGTTGTATAACTGTATGACTTCAAAATACTTAGTTGGAATAAATTTGCAAACATCTGATGTTTCTATTGAAACTAAAGCACTTATTAGGTCCTGAAACTTAATATGTTGTTTGCTAATGAGTGTTATCAATTCTTTTCTACATAGCCAATGCACCGTTTCAAGCAGAAGCACTTGAAGAAACAGATGTTCTATCAAGAGCACACATAGCACTGGAACACAACAGTTCTGAACATTTATATTCTAAAGTCATCTTCAACCATTCAGAGAGAGTAACACTTTTTGATAAAGCACAAGAAGGTATACAGTATTTCAGTGAAATAAAAAAATCTAGAAAAAAGCTTTCTTCTCAAAATGCATATCATTCTATCTTTTCTCATATCAACCCTCGCGGCCTCCCTCAGTATATTTTGAAATGAAACTAGTTTTTAGCTTTTCAAACCTATTCCCAATGAACTGCTAAGCGTTCAAATCTCCTTACTGGACTCCCTTCAGGCCAATTTTGAAAATAGTCCCTATCCTCGGATCTGTTACACACATAAAAGTTGCTGGTGAACGCAGCAGGCCAGGCACCGTCTATAGGAAGAGGTACAGTCGACGTTTCGGGCCAAGACCCTTCGTCAGGACTAACTGAAAGAAGAGACATTATAAGAGAGATCATTATTCCCCAAATCTGTGCCCATTTTGTGTAATACTATGCTTGAATCCTCCCAGTTAGGATTCTAACACTGTCACCATGTAAAAACGACCACAGTACATAACTTAAAACACAACTATCCTCCCAACTCATTCTTCTTCATCATCTGGCAATAGGTAATCACACTAACTGCTTCCATATTCAGCTTGCTAACATATAATTGCCTTGCCCCACACCAATCTATTTAGTTTTGGCCAGACATTCACCGGAATTCGCTTCTTCTCATATTTATATACAGTACCATGGGACCAGCTGCATTCTTCATACTAATCTTGAGAACTTAATTCAAAAGATCAGTATCACATTCCACACGCATGCTGACGATATCAGCTCTATCTCATGACTTTCAGAAGATTTTTTTTTATATAAATAGATCATTGATGTCAGCTAGCTTTGTTTTTTTTTATCCTGCTTTTATGGATGATTTGTAGAATGTCCTGCTCTCTCTGTCTTTCTCTCCACCAGCAATCCATCTTGTACAGAAGATTCTGTCCAATTCTGCCTACCAGGATAAATACCACAGACTGCACTCAGGTTTCCAACTAGCTGCACAGGTTTCACATTTCTGTTGTCTAACCAAGAAATGGTTCTGATTAATATATCAGCAGACTTTGCAGCCTGGCTGTTAAGTTCATGTAGACTCACAACTGCACAAATTTGTCATCTGTTTCAGATATTTGTACAGCATCAATACCAACAAACTCTAACTCCCCCTGCCTCACTCCCACTATCACCAATAAAACGTCATACATCATATCTGTAGCTTTTCTTTCCATGAAACTCCAGAACGTTGTTTGTAGAATCATGGCCACACCAGGGGAAGTATGAAATATCAAATTTGTATTTGTCATTGAGAAAATAATGGTGTATCTGCTCTGATGATCAAATACCAACATGAGCTTAAACAAGTTCTGTAATTTCCCTAAAAATAATTGCTTCACATTCCTGTTTTTCTCCAAAAGATTAAGAATTCAAAGTATTTTCATTTTCTCTTATTCCCTACCTTTTATATAAAGTGTGATATTGTGGTTGGCCTTGAAAGCATGTTAAAATCTTCAAGTATGTCTGAGAATTTAACTTTAATTTTCATCCAGTCACTGAACTTCTCTCTTGTCTCTTAGCAATCACCAATAATCCCCTTCACACCCACTTGTCATCACAGTCAAGTACTTCTGAAACTTTGAGACCATCTAAAAGAACAAAGGCAGTAACAGATGAGATTAATAAGGAATCTCGCAAGCCAAAAGAAAATTCTACATCAGAAAATGGATTTTTAGATTCTCAACCAGTGACCAGTGATCCATCCGTTATCAATTCTTTGGAAGATATACCAAAAACAATGCCAACACTGCTGCCTCGCACCCATGAAACCATAAGTGGCAATGCCTGTATGTAAATAAGATTTGTGTTCCTCTTTATGTTCAAAGTAAATTTATTATCAAAGTATGTAAATGTTATCATATACTACCTTGAGATTCACTTTCTTGCAGGCAGTTACAGGAAAAAAAACAAATAAAAAACTACATATAAAGACTGACAAATCTTTTGTACAAAAGAAGGCAAACTGCGCAAATAAAAATTAATACCGAGAACAAGAGTTGCAAAGAGTTCTTAAAAGTAAATCTGTAGGTTGTAAAATCATTTCTGAGGACTGGCGAATGAAGTTATCCACATTGGTTCAGGAGTCTGATAGCTGTAGGGTAATAACTGTTCCTGAACCTGGTTGTGCAGGACGTAAGGCTTCAGTACCTCCTGCCCAATGGTAGTAGAAAGAAGAGCTGGTGGATGGTGGAAGTCTTTGCTGATGAATGCTGTTTTCTTGTGGTGCTGCTTCATGTAAATGAACTCAATGGAGGGAAGGGTTTTGCCTGTGATGGACTGTGCTGTAGCTACCCCACTCTCTGTAGCCTTTTTAATTCTTGAGCATTGGTGTTTCAATACCAGTCCATAATGCAACCGGTTAGGATATTCTCCATTGTGCATTTACAAAAGGTCATCAGAGATTTTTGGTGCGATGCCAAAACCACACAAATTTTTGAGAGAGGAGAAGTACAATCACATCTTTGTTTTGGCACCTCTGTGCTTATTGATACTTTGATGCCAAGGAATTTAAAGCTACTGATCCTTTCCACCTCTGTTCTTCTAATGAAGACTGATACATAGAACTCTGGCTTTTTACTCTTATACTCAAAAATCAGCTCATTGGTTTTGCTAATGTTGAATGAGAGATAATGAGGTTGAGCAATACAGGTATAGAACATTATGAGAATTAAATAACAAAGTATTTTCATAACAAAAAGGTTTGAAGCCAATGTTACATTTAAATTTTAGACTCTACTGATAGGAAATGAAGAGAGACTATGTGAAATTCAGTGCTGACAAGATTCACTCGTATTTCAACCTAATCTTGAAATTCCAACAGTAAAGTCATAAGTGGAACCTCAGTCTTCTCTCCCAGATCAAAGAAATACAACTGAAGCAGATCCTGGGATTTCCGGAGAGATTCATCTATATGTGCCTTGTAAAGGATTCAATAGAAGACATATCATTAGTAATCATTGTTACACAGTCTCTTAAAGGCAGACATTCCACCTCTCCCAGAAGTTCCGGGAGTCTCCCGCATATTAATAGTGACTCCCTGATGCCTGCAAATTATATACAATATCACAGAAATCAATTTTTTTGAGATTGAGTGAGAGAAAGCAAGAGAGAGCGCGCGCACGACAGCAAGCAAACGAGCGAGAAAGCAAGCGAGGGCGTGCGAGCAAGAGCGAAAGCAAGTGAGCGAGAGCGTGAGAGAGAGCGAGAGCGAGCCATGGCAGTGTTCCAAAAAAAATATAAAACGTACGTCACCCCAGACTAAACTAAAGTGTAACCCTGCCTAATAGGGGTCAAAATAATGACAGTGCTGCTCGCTGCACTGTTTGCAACAGTGGCTTTCCCATTGCGCATGGTGGGTTAAGACTGTAAAAGACGTGTTGAGGTGAGTTTAACAGGTGTCATTCGTTCATTAGCATAGCTAACGTTATTTAAACTAGCTGGCCAGCTGCTAAGGAGCTACTCTATTGCAGACATCCCACCTCTCCCGGAAGTCTCCCGCAAATTGATGGTGATACCTCCCTGAAATGAGTTTTTGCAGGATGGGATGTCTGTAAAGGCTGATTAAAGAACGCATATTTAATAAGCCAGACCCTCTCAGAATTGTCCATAGTGTGAATAGCAGCAAGCATTAATACGTAATGCTACACCAAACTATAAAGTTAAATAATGCTTTTGAAATTCTTCCAAATGTTGCTCTTGCTTATCAAATCTGTAGTTGTATGTCATGATTTGTTTTAGGATTGGGGGTATTGGGGTTAGAGAGCCATGATTTCTGATCAGAGTGGTGGAGCTGTACCTGGAGCTTGGAGAAGGCAGGGTCAATTCACTGCTGGGGTAGGTTCCTAAGAATGTACATGCACCCAGTATGTAAGGAAGACCATGTTGTCTTGGGTGAAGTCAAATACAGGTGTCCCCAGAACAACCTGATGCAACTTCTTGTGCAATGACCCAAATGGAGTGTTGTATAAAAAATGAAGTCATCTCCTGCAACTTGACTCAGAATTCCTATCAGATTCACAAGAGGATCTAATATCTGAAATCATTGAGTTGAGTTACCGTTGGCACATTGAGGTCTAACTTCCAGATATTTCACTTTTATGTAAGTGAAAACATGACACACAATACAGATACTACTATTAAAATATGTTATATATAGTAGTAGGAGGGAAGAAAATGTCTTAATTGTCAGGGATATTGAGATGTATAGATGAGGCCTAAAAATTAATTAATCCCATGGTCAGGATGCAAGCTACAGTCCTAATTCACCTCATCTGTATGGTCAATTAATTATAATATATCCATAATTGTCATATCTTAGTATTGATCGGCCAGTGAATTGTTTCAATACTCAGGGAGATAAACATTTAAAATGTTACAGCAACATAAAGTTATAGGGATTTTGTTTTTGGTTTTCAGCTTTTGAATTTAAAAGAATTGCATGGGAAAAGAAGAGAGCTGAAAGCCCCATGATAGAAGTTTGATATCCTTTTCAATCATTAGAAGTGACCCCCAAAACACACATCCAGCAATTAAGCTGAATGCTTTTGATTTCCAAGAACAGCCATCCATCTAACATACTAGTCCCAACCTCTCTCATTTTTGCTGCTCCTGCTTATTTTAGGAGAATACTGACCACAAATCAGAGATATACATATGAGACCTAACTCTGAAAGTTGCATAGGCCTGAGCTCAGGAGGGTAGATTGTTTTTATTATTCATTTACGGGATGTAGGCATCGCCAGCTAAGCCAGCATTTATTGCCCATCCCTAGTTGCCCTTGAGAAGGTGGTGATGAGCTGCCTTCTTGAACCACTGCAGTCCCTGAGGTGTAGGTGTATCCACAATCCTCATTTACCCCATATCTCTTCCTACTTAATGTGACAACTCATATAAACCCAAAATCTTTATCTTGGAGCAATACTATTTCACCACAGAGCACGAGGGATACCATATACTAAAGGATTCCAGCTACATTTTCTATTACTTTTAAATAAAATATTGAAAGAAATCTAATACCTAATGGAACTATTAAAAATAATTTAAGGATGTTTTAATGATAACCTTCAATTCTTTGAAGTCTCCAAGACACAGCAAACTATGAAACAAAGATAATTTTTGTTGTGAAGGTACAAGGTTCTGATTAACTGAGCATTTGGAATGTAACCTCGATGCATCACAAAGACTGCACTGTAATTAAGTCAGATGTCCAACTGATCCCACAACTGCTGCGGGGAATGCATTCATAGGGAAGTAGCATGACCAAAGTGAATGTGAAATTTTCCATTTTTACAGACAGTTGACTTATTTAATGCACATTTTAACATTCCAGTGTATGCCTAATTCATAATTTTTACGATAACTTCTCCTTCGTAGCACAAAAGCTGACTATGCATCCTACCGGGTTTATGCATCATAGCCCAGTTAATATCTGATGCCAAATAACACCATTACAGTAAACATTTGCTCTTTTTTGTTTTTTCTTTAAACTTTACAGGTATAAACTTCCCTTTTTTGCACAAAAGTGAAAGAGAATGGATCCATCGCTTTTCGTGGAAATGTGTACATAAATTAATTAGTCTAGTTTTGTGCTGGAACCATCCAGTGCAAGAAATTCATCAATTGCCAAGTAAATTACAAAAGAAATAGGAGTAGGAGCAACAGTTTAACTCCTTCTGTCCATTCAATAAGACCATTGTTGTTTTTTAACTGCAGCACCACTTCCCTACACCAACCCCATATCACCTAGTACCTTAACATCTAAAAGTCTATTAAGGACATAACAATATACCACTCTGACTTAGCTGAATTGTTCATATAACTTTATCTTCTCCCAAAGACACAAATAAGGATCACAGTACATGGCTTTATTATGTTAAACATGTTCTGAACAAATGTAAATAAACATAGTAAATGTAACAGATTAAATGTCAAAATTTGTGTAATTTAAGATTTTGGCAATTACCTAGTTTCATATATGGGATACTACACTATACTTAACCAAATAGTCTCCAGTCTCCAAAAATGTATTTCCATCCCAGAGCCATTCAGGTCTATACTGATTTCCAAATAGGCTTTCTGTCTTTTCTGCACAAGGTAAAAGGAGTGGGTGTGTCATATGGATCTAAGTAAGGTGCATGGTAAAAGAGAGCAGCCAATTCATGCCATTCCCCTTAGTTGGGAGTGTTATATTGTGTTTTTGTTCAATGTAAGGGTGCTGAGGTCAAAAATCAGCCACATTCTGAAGATTGTTGTTTCTTTCAGGTTACAGTTTATTGCAAGCAGCTTGTTTCCAAGTGCATTGGTACCCCAGCACAGCACATGGTCTCTCAGAAGTTGTTAAAAATGTATGTGATTATATATTTATCTAAGCATATAAAATGAAGTAAAATGAGAGGGGTCAGAAGGAAGTAATGATTACAATTCCCAGTTAGCTTATGGTCATTATTTCTCCTGGTGACCAGAAACTGTTGCTATGGGATTCGCATGGTGATGGGAGGTGGTTGTCATGGATAAATTTTGATAGCAGGATATAGAATTTTAAGAGGCAGAAATAGGGTAGAAAGTCAGAATCTTTTACCCATGGTAAAGGTGTCAAAAACAAGATGGCATAGGACTAAAGAGAGAGAAAGTAGTTTTAAAGTGCATCTGAAGCTAAGTTTTTTTTTCCCCTCCACAAAAAAAGTGGTTGATTACTGGAACTTGATGTCAGAGGATGTGGGTGGCATCAGATACAATGACTACATTGAAACAAAAAAATTAACCAGGCATTTAAATAAGCAAGGCATAGAATGATTCAGATCCAATATAGGCAAATAAAATTAGTGTAGATGGATGAGAAGATTGACATTAATTTGCTGAACCGCTGGGCCATTTTCTGTGCTTTACTTCTCTATGAATCTAAAAAAAATTAAAGTAAATGGAAGTTATAAAACACACTCAAGTGTTAAACTGAAAATTAAAATAAATTAAACATTTATAAACCTTGTTCCCAGTGACCAAGTACTCCCAGTGATCCTAGTGCAGATCAAATGTACACCTAGAGTCTCCTAGTGCAGATCTACTATGTAGATTCCCAGCCTGTGGACTGAAACATCTAAATTTTATAATACCCTTTTGGACTCCAAGAAGGAACCACCTAAACAGCACAGTTCCCATGCAACAGGTATATTGTGGAGAGGAAGGTGGTCCTACAACCTTCATCCATCAAAAATGCCTGCTGGTCCCTCCATAAACCTTATTTCTGGAAATCTGATGAGTGGGTGTATCCTCACAAAATCCTTGAGTTTTCCTCAGCCAGAAGCTCTGGATGATCTGAGAGATCTACAATCTGTTGAAGGCTAGATCGGTGGTGCTCATGATTGGTGACCCAGGAAGGTACAAGAGATCCAAGCATGACCTCCAGAAAACCATCTCAAAGAAGGACACTCAACAGCTGTGGCAGGGCTTGAATGCCTTCACTGCCTACAAAGCACAACCAAGCAACAGGAATGACAACAAGTTTTCACTCCTAGATGAGCTAATGCTTTTGGATATTGTTTTGACTGACAAAACAGAAAGGCACCTTCACAAACTCCCACAGCCCCCATGACCCTGTGATTTCAGTCTCTAAGGTCCATTTGAGAACATCCTTCAAGAGTGTGAACCCATGGAAAGCATCTGACCCATCTAGATGGTGCACCTGGCCAAGTACTGAAGTCTGTGCTAATAAACTGGCTGGAGTGTTTACTGACATTTTCAACCTCTTGCTTCAGCAGTCAGAGGTACCCACCTGCTTCAAGCAGACATCACTCATACCAGTGATGAAAAGGAACATGGTAACCTGACTCAGAGGCTATTGTCCGGAAATACTTTAGATAATCTGAGCAATGGGATCAAGATGCACCAAACAGTGCACCCTAACATCTTCACCATCATTCTGGGAGGTTTTAACCAGGCCAGTCTGAAAAAAATCACTAAGCAACTACTATCAACAGATTACTTGCAATACCAGAGGAAACAACACACTGCACCATTGCTACACCATCATCAAGAATGTCTGCTGTGCTATTCCACACCCTCACGTCGAGAAGTCTGATCACCTTTCTGTACTTCTACTCCCTGAGTATAATCAGAGACTGAAGACTGCAGCATCAGTAGTGAGGACCAAGAAGGTATGGAGAAGGGAAGCACAGGGGCGCCTACAGGACTGCTTTGAATCGGTGGACTAGACTGTAATCAGGGATTCATCTTCGAACCTGGATGAGTATGCTGCAATTGTTACTGACTTCATTAAAACCTATGTGGATGAGTGTGTGCCTATAAAGTCTTACTGTATGTTCCCAAACTAAAAGCCATAGATGAACCAGGAAGTACGTCATCTGCTGAAGGCTAGATCTGTAGCATTCAAGTCTGGCGACCCAGACCTGTGCCAGAAAACCAGGTATGATTTGCAGAGGGCTATTTCCAGGGCAAAAAGACAATTTCAAATGAGGTTGGATACAACATTGGATGCATGGCAACTCTGGCAGGGTTTGCAAGACATTATTCCTACAAAGCGAAACCCAAGAGCATGAGTGGCAGTGATGCTTCACTCAATGCCTTCTATGCACGCTTTGAAAGGGAGAATACAACTACAGCTGTGAAGATTCCTGCTGCACCTGATGACCCTGTGATCTCCATCTCAGAGGCCAATGTTAGGCTGTCTTTAAAAAAAGTGAACCCTCACAAGGCCAAAGGTCCCAATGGAGTACCTGGTAAGGCTCTGAAAACCTGTGCCAACCAACTAGCAGGAGTATTCAAGGATATTTTCGACCTCTCACTGCTACGGGTGGAAGTTCCCACTTGCTTCAAAAAGGCAACAATTATACCAGTGCCTAAGAAGAATAATGGGGGCTGCGTTAATGACTATTGCCCGGTAGCACTCACATCTACAGTGATGAAATGCTTTGAGAGTTTGGTCACGACTAGACTGAACGCCTGCCTCAGCAAGGACCTGGACTTACTGCAATTTGCCTATCACAAGAGGTCAATGGCAGACGCAATCTCAATGGCTCTCCACATGGCTTTAGTACACCTAGGTAACACAAACACCTATGTAAGGATGCTGTTCATCGACTATAGCTCAGCATTTAATACCATCATTCCTACAATCCTGATTGAGAAGTTACAGAACCTGGACCTCTGTACCTCCCTCTGTAATTGGGTCCTCGATTTCTTGATAGGAAGACGTGTGTGGATTGGTGATAACATCTCATCCTCGCTGACAATCAACACTGGCACACCTCAGGGGTGTGTGCTTAACGGATTGCTTTACTCTCTATACACATGACTGTGGGGCTAGGCATAGACTCAAATACCATTTATAAATTTGCTGATGATACAAACATTACTGGTAGAATCTCAGGTGGTGACGAGAGTGTGTACAGGACTGAGATACGCCAACTAGTAGAGTGGTGCCGTGGCAACAACCTGGCATTCAATGCCAGTAAGATGAAAGAGCTGATTGTGGACTTCAAGAGGGGTAGAATGAAGGAACACATATCAATCCTCAGAGGGATCAGAAGTGGAGAGAGTGAGCAGTTTCAAGTTCCTGGGTGTCAAGATCTCTGAGGATCTAACCTGGTCTCATCGTATTGATGTAGTTATAAAGAGAACAAGACCGTGGCTATACTTCATTGGGAGTTTGAGGAGATTTGGCATGTCAACAAATACACTCAAAAATTTCTCTAGTTGCACTGTGGAGAGCATTCTGACAGGCTGCATCACTGTCTGGTATGTGGGGGGAGGGCTACTGCTCAGGACCGAAAGAAGCTGCAGAGGGCTATAAATCTAGTCAGCTCCATCTTGGGTACTAGCCTACAAAGTACCCAGGACATCTTCAATTTGCCTACTATCACAATAGGTCAACAACAGTATCCATTTCATTGGCTCTTCATTCAGCTCCAGAACAGCTGGACAATGAACATGTAAACATCAGGATGCTCTTCATTGTCTATAGCTCTGCATTCAACATTATTATTCCCTCAAAACTAATCACTAACCTCCAAGATCTAGGCTTTGATACCTCTTTGTGCAACTGGATCCTCAATTTTCTCACTTGCACACCACAGTCCATATGGATTGGCAACATCATCTCCATAATCACCATCAGCACAGGTGCACCACAAGGCTGTGTGCTTGGCCTCCTGCTTTACTCACTTTACTCTAATGATTGTGTGGCTAAGCACAGCTCCAATGCTATATTCACGTTCACTGTTGTCGGCTGAATTGAATCAAAGGGGGTGATGAATCAGTATATAGGAGAGAGATTGAAAACCTGGTTGATTGGTATTACAATAACAAACTTCCACTCAATGTCAGCAAAACCAAAGAGCTAATTATTGACTACAGGAGAAAGAAGCTCGAGGTCTATGAGCCAGTGCTCATTTGGGCGGGGGGGGGGGGGGTCAGAGGTGATGGGCATTGGTAACTTAAAGATCCTTGGCATTACCATATCAGAGAATCTGTCCTGGGCAGCATGTAAATGCTTCCACAATGAAGGCACTTATTTTCTTAGAAATGTGCGCAGATTCGGCAAACTTCAACAAACTTTTACAGATGCACAGTGGACAGTGTCCTGACTGGTTGCATCATGGCCTGGTAGGGAAACACCAATACCCAGAAAAGCCTACAAAATGTAGTGGAAACAGCCCAGTCCTTCACAGGCAAAGCCCTCCCCACCATTGAGCACGTGTACTTGGAGGGCTGCCACAAGAAAGTAGCAGCCATGATTAAGGACCTCCAACATCAAAGCCATGCTCTCTTTGCACTGCTGCCATTATAAAAGAGGTACAGGAGCCTTGGGTCCCACAGTTATCTAGCAACAGCCTAGGATAAGATGGCGATGCGTTTGGTTGCAGCAGGCTCTCCAGGTCCAACAAATGGTGCAAATGTGTATGTTAAACATTTTACTTGTGATCACAAGAGCCATTTGGACATCGGTAGTATAAAATACTGTATGTCCTGTGAGACAGATGGTAGGGGAGTTGTGTGGCCTCAGTTGTTGCGTAGACCAGGGCCTCATGTCACAGCGTAGCCTGTACAGCCAACAGGAAAGGAGGTAATTTAAGCAGTGTGAGAGAGAACTGAGGCACAACAGGCGTGTTGGAATCTGTACTGGTGTGGGGGCTGACCCTTACAGGCTATGTCTACCATCAGCACTGCTCTCCAGTTTTCATTCAATGGATTATTTTCATCTGCGACTGACCCAGTGCGAGACAAGCTGATTTTCCTTCACCACTATCCCAGCATGAATTGAGGAACTGCTGCATACTATTTGGTACAGAAGCATGGCTCCAGGAAAATGTCCCATGCATCATCAATCTTCAGTCTCGGCCACTCAGGAAGCTGTACTAATATTATTTTTGTGGCTCTGTGTGCTATGATTCCTATATGTGTTGTGTATGACTATACTGTATGTACTGTGTTTTGCACCACGGCCCTGAAGGAACACTGTTTCGTTTAGCTGTATAAATGTGTTTGGTTGAATGACGATTAAACTTGAATTTGAACTTATTACCCTTCAATCATGAAGCTCCCGAACCAGTGTGGATAACTTCACTCACCTCAACTCTGAGCTGATTCCACCATTTATAGAGTCACTTTCAAGGTCTCAGCAACACATGTTTACTGTCTTATTTATTCATTTTATTTGCAGTTTGTCTTTTTGCTCATTGGTATTCTGTTGTATTTCTCTTCTACTGTGAATACCAGCAAAAAAAAATCTTAAGGTAGTATATGGTAGCATATATGTACTTCAATAATAAATTTACTTCGATCTTTGAACTTCATGTAGGAATAACCCAGCTATAGGGCATATCTGTATAAATCTTAGTGGAAGATCAAACATAATGAATTTCATGTTCTGGTTTAGAAAAATAAAGCTTCATTTTTTAAGGCAGCCATTAGGGGATTGTTTTCACACTGGATCTCCAGAAATTTCTTCCTCAGTTGCTGGGAAGAGTCCTTTAATATTTTTTCATTTAAATATAGACATTCTTGATAATCAATGGAGGTAAAAAGTGACTGGGAACAGCTAGGAATGTGGAACTGAGTCTACAATCATGATGAAGCAAGCAAATGAATTCAAGTAACTTACTCCTGCTCCTTATTTATACATCTAATTGGAATATTGGTGTGGACTTCCAGCATCATGGTTGTTGTAACACCATTGAAGGCTTCTTGTCACCATTACCTAACTCAGTATTTTGGGTCCACATTTAAATATCACCAGTTTCCTAAGTAGTAATTCATCAGGAACCAATGGATGTAAAATTCCATTCCTTAATTCTAGGTGTGACAATTAATGGAGAGGATTCAATGGGCCATTTGATGCATATACCTGTGTGCTTGGCTCACTGATTATGTAAAATGATCCTGCAGTGATGTTAATTAGGGTCATCAAGGATTTTGGCCCAGTTACAGCAATAGACAAAATAACTTCCAATTGGCAGTAATTTCAATGTCAATCCACAGTGAGATACTTGGACAGTCAGCAAAAGCATAGTCACAAATGTGGGTTTCAAATGATCCTCGTAATTAAAGAGGGAAAGAAAGAGAGATTTAAGGAGAAGACTACCAGAGTTTGGGATCCTGGAGGTTGAAAGCACAGCCACCAATCATGGACAATCATATTCAGGAAGAAATGCTGCCCTGGTTTACCAGATTGGTGCCTTTCCTCCAATGGTGAAAATTTACAAGATGCTATTACACAGGATATTACACTGGAGTTTACAAGGTTGCAGTGTTAGTGGATTGCATTTGTTTTATATAAAGTTAAAATGATGTGAGAGACAAACTATTTGTGTTGGTTGGGGAATCTAGAGTTAACAGGCAAAATCTAAAAAGTAGAAACAAGCTTTCAAGAGTGAAGAGTGGAAGTTTGAAAAGTTCTTCCACAGTTGAGGCTTGTTACTAATAGTTAGTATGAGATCGTCAGCAAACGGAAAACAGTGGTATGAAGAGATACAGTACAGGATGAAAAATTAAATGTAAAGTTAGATCACATTCAGATATAAAGTTTTGTCTGAAATTTCTGTTTTTATGAGACAGCACAATTTACACATTATCTAATGAATACTCAATTAACAGTAATTGTTATAGAAGTACATGCCTGGGACCACTGACTTCAAGCTTCTGGCCAGAGTTAATAGCTTAGTCAAGGACTTAGGCATTGACGTAAATGATAGCTTGATCAAAACTGGGGATTCATTATTCAATATCACCCCATGAATCAACTACAGTTTTCATATTTCCTTGTTCCTTTGTCTACACAGATATAAACCAATCAGAAATGCCTGTTCTTAGTCTTAAGGCATGGAAATTTGGATTGATTTCAGCTGCATTGCCTCTGTTTCTCATTGTAGAAGCCTTTGCTCTTGCTATTTACTGCACCAAATGCAAAAAGAGGGGCAGGTAACAGCTTGAAGTCTTTCATCTCTCAGCCAAGCTTGTCAAAACCCACATAATGAGGACTATTATCATTGTTACTGTTATTATTATATATGATACTATATTAGTAATAGTAGAATTATTCCTGTGGGATACATTATGTAAGTTTAATTGTTCTATTCACACAGTAGTTGAGCTCATTAGCTTTATCTTTCAGTTTCTGTATTTGACTGCAGGAGGGACTCTATCACACTTACATCAAACCTGCATTTTTCTCAGTTACAATCAATTTTGGTTAAGATATTTCATGAAGGAGGAATATAAAAACTGGATTTTTGTGATTAATACATAGGATAAAAATGAAGAACAAGAGAAAATCAGCAGATGCTAGATATTCAAGTAACACACACAAAATGCAGGAGGAACTCAACAGGCCAGACAGCATCTATGGAAAAGAGTACAGTGGACATTTCGGGCTAAGACCCTTCCTCAGGACTGATAAAGGATCTCAGCCCGAAATGTCAACTGTATTCTTTTCCATTGATGCTGCCTGGCCTGTTTTCCTCCAGCATTTTGTGTGCTTTACTTGTAAAAATGAGTAAGACATGATTGCAGGGAACGTTAGCTAATTGTACTTTTATATGTTCCATTTCCACATCAGATTCTGCCATGGAGTATGACATCAAGCAATTAAACTTCCATGAAACACACTTAAGTTTATAAATAAGCTGTTGGTCAACAATGAAATGTCATTATGAAGATGCAAGATTTTATTGTTTCACAATAAATAGGCTATAAAATAATGAATAGGACTATAGCAGCAAAGGACTATAAAATAATGAATAAAATTTCATTTACAAAAGGAAAGATAAATGAAATAGTGATATATAGGCCTGTTATCTTGTCATCAGCAGATGGAAGATATTGCAGCCCAATTTTAACTTGAGAATAAGCTGAACAGAAGCAAACACTCAGGTTGTTGTCAGGCTAACCTGACTCATTTTTAACATCTGAATGAAGATTCACATGTTATTCAATTCTACTTGAAATGGGATTTACCACCATTGCTGCCAGAATGTCAGTTGGGCAAGCTAGATGGCAACAGCCATGATGCAGCACTCTGCAGTTTGCTCTTACAGAGTGATGGAGCTAGAAGCTGCCAGCCTTTCTTCAGTCTCTATAGGCTGCAAAAGAAGCACCCCAAGGGAGTAAAGAAGTTTGACTTGTATTTATCCTTTAGTACAGTGTGGAAACTGTCATTCAGTGAACATCTGAGAATTAGTCAAAATGGATGGTTGATAGTTAGCATGTACTTGCTAGGCCAAAGGACCAGTTTCCATGTTGTATGGCACTGTGAATGAAGCATCTTACCAGTTCACCAACTCCTTTGCACAATATGAAACTCTGGTTGCAAACAGATCAAATGCAAAACCTTCCTGCTTGTAGTGTTGCTGGATAACATTCCAATATCCAAATAGTCTTACAGATAGTAAATTATTCCTCTGAGGGGGAGACCAGGCACTGTTGACAGCCAAACACAATAGAGCAGAGTATATTGGTCACTTGCCTAATACTGCAGCATTAGATGAGGATCATCTCTTACTAGAATTGAAAGAAGACACTGATAAACATTCAGAATTGTGGAATATTTGTCCAGTGGAAGGACATGATTCCTGGTCCAGCAACTATCAGCTCAGTTTGCAAGTCAGAGCCAAAAGCCTGCCTGGAAAAAGTTTACTTCTCTAATGTGTCTCCTTGCTCAGATCACAGTGGTTTTAATCTGGATGTTGGATGTATGTTACTCCGTACATTTTCCATGAATATCAGACTACTCTGAAGGCTCAGCAGGTTCTGGTAGAAATTCTGATTACTGATTCTCCTCCTCTTCCAAGTTTTGTTCCATTCAGAATAATGATATGAAAGTAGAAACAGGAACAAATCCCAAAAGAACATTGGAGAAGTAATCGGGATGCTTAAAACATACTGACAATGAGGATAATTGTTGCAGCTGAGTCTCTTCTCTCATAACTTGCCTGAGGAAGACAATAGATGTCGCCTAGAAAAAAAATGGAGTAGTTATGGGGCAATGGAGATGCAACATTAAACCCTTCAGTTTTCACCAGGTCAAATTTAAATCAGTCAAATTTATCCTTTTGGGACAATCATTGAATCCAAGTACAGTGGGACTGAAAACCTGTGCTAAGTAACTGGCTGCAGTGTTCAAGGACATGTTGAACCTCTCAGTGCTGTGGTCTGAGATTCCCTCTTGCCTTAATAGGGCAACAATCATCTTGGTGCCCAAAAAGAGCAGGGTGAGCTGTCTCAATGCTAGCATTCTCATCTACTGTAAGAAATTACTTCAAGAGGTTGGTTGTACAGTTAACTCTTACCCAATCAAGGATTTGGGCCTGCTGCAATTTGCCTACCACAAGTCTACAGCAAATGCAATCTCAGTGGCTCTCCACTCTGCTTTGGAGCACCTGGATAACAGCAAATCATGCCTCCAGCTTCTGTTTATCAATTAGAGCTTGGTATTCAATGCCATCATCCCCTCACGATTAATCAGTGTCTCTGTATCTCCCTCAATAACTGGATTCTTGACTTCCTCATCGGGAGACCACAGCCAGTATGAATCAGTGATACCATCTCCTCCTCACTTGACAATCAGCACAGGCACATCTCAAAAATGTGTGCTCAGCTCACTACTCTCCTCTCTCTACACTCATGACTGTGTTGTTAAGCAAAGCTCATGTCCCATTTATAAAATCTGAGAATGCAACTATTGTTGATAAAATCTCAAGACAGTGATGAGGTGGTGTATAGAAGTGAAATTGCAACAAAAACCTTGCACTCAACATCAGCAAAACCAAAGAATTGATTGTGGACTTCAGGAAAAACATGAACCAGTCCTCATTGAGAGGTCAGCAGTGGAAAGGGCGAGTAGCTTCAAGTTTCGGGTTGTTAAATCTCACAAAATCTTCACCCAGAAACTTTAAATCCACAATCAGATCAGATTTCGGAACAGTCCATGAACTCATCAACACTACCTCCATTTGCTTACCACTACAACAAGTCTATAGTGAATGTGATGTCAGTGGCTCTCCACTCTGATTATTCCTCTTTTATTGTACTATTTAGTAATTTGTAGCAATTTTGTGTCTGCACTAAACTGCTCTTGCAAAGCAACAAATTTCATGTTAGAAAAACCGACAATAATAAACCTCACTGATTCCAAATTCAAGGAAGGGTAAGTTCACAGATAAAGAGGTAAAACAAATCTAGTTGGTTTACATGACCAAAATGTGCTTTAACCTCACAAAAAATGAAAATTTCTCTGTTATTTATTTTCTGCATAACTTGACTTTTCCCTCATAAATCTAATATACAAGATTTATCTTTCATTCTTTGAATCACCTAATCTAATTTACTTCAGTTCAGAGTAAACTTCCATTCAAGTTCTGGATAGGTTTGCCCCACTAGGAGGGAAAAAGGATGGTGAACTGAAGGAACCATGGTTGACAAAAGAGGTGAAACAATTAGTCAAGAAAAAGTAGTATACTTAAGGTTTAGGAAGTGAAAATCAAGCAGGGCTTTTGAAAATTATAAGGTAGCCCGGAAGGAAATTAATAAGGGAATTAAGAAAGCTAGAAGAGGATATGAGAAGGCCTTGCAAGCAGAATTGAGGATAACCTAAGGCAGTCTACAAATATGTGAAGAACAGGAGGATGATTAGAGTGAGGGTAGGACAGCTCAGGTATATATGGCGGAAATGAGCCTGGAGTCCGAAGAGGTAGAGAGGTCCTTAATGAATATCTTGCTTCAAGGTTCACCAGGTAGAGTGACTTTGATGAATGTAAACATGTTAATATGCAGGAACATGTGGAGTTCAAAAAAATGGTAATGTTGGAGTATTTGAAGGATATTAGGATAGATAAATCACCAGGGCTGGATGAGGTATACTCCAAGATACTATGGGAAGCAAGGGAAGATATTGCTGAGATGTTGAAGATTCTTACTGGCCAATGGAATGGTACCGGAGGATAGCAACTGTTGTTCCAATGTTCAAGAAATATAATAATGATAATCTTGGGAACTATAGATCACTGACACTTACCTCAATGGTGGACAAAGCATTAGACAGGATGTTTAGGGATAAGATTTATAAGCAATTGGAGATGCATAGCCTTATGGATAGCCAGCATGGCTTTCTTAAGGGCAAGTCATGCTCTACAAGTCTGATCGAGTTTTTATAGGCGGTAATAAAACAAATTGATGAAGGAGCACCATCAGTTTGGCGTACTTGGATTTTAGTAAGCCGTTTAACAAGGTTCCCTTGTGGGCTCTTTCAGAAAGTCATGAGACATGAGATCTTGGCTGCTTAGATTTGGAACTGGTGTGTTGACAGAAGACAGATGGAGAGTGTTCTGCCTGGAGAAGAGCTGGTGGAGTTCCACAGGAATCTGATCTGGGGCCACTGCTATTTGTGATTATTATAAACATCTAATAAGGAAGTGGAAGAGTGGGTTAAGTAATTTTGCAGGTGACACTAAGGTTGGAGATGCAGTGGATAGTTTAGAAGGATACAGTAGGTTACAATAGGATGTAAACAGAATGCAAGGTTGGGCAAAGAAGTGGCAGATGGAATTCATCCAGTACAGTCTGAGGTGATACATTTTGGAAGATTGAGCTTGAAGGTGGAGTACAAGATCAATACAAGGACTCTTAGCATTGTGGCGGAACAGAGGGACCTTGGGGTTCAAGTCAAAATGTCCCTCAAAGTTGATAGGATAGTTAAGGAAGTGTAAGAAGAAAGCAGTCCTTCATTAATCAGTGGATTGAGTTCAAGAACCATGAGAAAATGTTGCAACTCTGTAAAATTCTGGTTAGACCACATTTAGAGTGCTGTGTTCAACTCATTACAAGAAGAATATGGAAGCTTTAGAGATGGTGCAGAGGAGATTTACAAGAAAGCTGCCTGAATTAAAGAACATGTCTTATGAGGAATGTTTGAGCAAGCTAGGGTCTTTGGAGTGACAAAGGATGAGAAACAATTTGTTAAGAGTCATATAGGATTATGAAAGGCATAAGCAGAGTGGATAGCCAATATCTTTTTCGCAGAGTGGCAGTGGTCAACAGCAGCAGACATCCGTTTAAGATGAATGTAGAAGTTCAGAGGAGATGTCAGAGGTAATTTTTTTTTTTTTTTTTTTAAAAAAACACAAAAGTAGTGGGTTTCTGAAACACACTGCTGTGGGTTGTGTTAGAGGTGAAAGGACTCCTGGATAGGCAAACAGATGTAAGAAAAATAGAGCGCTATTGTCTGTGTAGGTGGTGTAGGTTAGATTGATCACAGAATAGGTTTATAGGCCGACACAGCACCCTGCACGTTCTAAATATATAAAAGATTCACATCAAGATTTCCATTCGCACAGAACATAGGGAATATTGAAACCTGAAATCCTTTCTGTTTAACTCTTCACAGATGCTGCCAGACCTGCTGAATATTTCCAGCATTTTCCATTTTAATTATAGATTTTCAGCATTTCCATGTTTTGCATTCTGTTTAATCACAGGACCTAGAAGAAAAGTAAAGATCAGGCCAAGAACATTTGGCAGCCTGCTCAGTGTCAGGCAGTGTGAGGCATGAAATTCATCAATTCCATACTCTTGGTTTGAAAAATTCAGATCTGCTTCATTTAGAATTAAAAGTCAGAAAACCAACGATGTAGAAGAACACAACATGGGAATCATTTCAGATTCATTTATTTATCACATGTACAGTACATCGAAACATAGTGAAATGTGTAGTTTTGCTTAACAACCAACACAACCTAAGGATGAGCTGGGGCAGCCCGCAAGTCTTTCCACACATTCCAGTGCAAATATAGCATGCCTATAATATTCAACAGAACAAGATAACTAACATAACAAAGGCAACAAAACAAAATAACAACAGAAAATTAAGCCTATTTCCTCCCTACCAGCCACCCACACAAAAACAGTCAGGCCTTCTACCCCAGAGCAGGCTGTCTCGAGCCTCCAGCCTGCAGTAGACTGGCAGACTTGTCAGGCCTCCAAATTCAGGACTCCACAAGCCTATTCCAGTATCCAAGAAGATTATCAAATCCATTTGAAAATAAGATTAACTCATACCAATATCATGTAAACCAATCACAGACAAACCTGAGAAGAATTGATGATTTCTGCAACGAAACTCTCAACATCGAAAGCTTTCTTTCTAAGGTCACTGAGTTCACTGATGGAGTTAGCTAGTGTATATCATTAATGCCCTAAGTGACAGCACTGACATCAAATCAAAACTACCCATTATATATAATTCAACATGCATAATCATTGCTATAACACTTCAGAATATGGAGGAGAGCACACAACTTTTAACATGATATATTACAAATAGAGAGCAAGTGAGTACCTACCAAGGCTAAACAGCAAATAGCAGGGTGGCAGAGTTCCTGTAGCCCTCCTTGCTCAGTAAAACACTTTCAGTTCTTCCTGGAACTAGAATCCTATGCTTTACTGGAAAGCAAGCAACATGCATCTTAATGATATTTACATTTTTGACACAATGGTGGTTAGAGGCATGTGATCTAATTTGAATGCAGACAAAAGTGTGGAGCACATGTTACAGGTACTGACTATCGCTCAGTGCAGCCACAGTCAAACGAAATCCAGCTCATCTCTCACCAAGCGAACACTGGAGGCAGCAACAATGGGAGGGGTCAACCTCCAAGCCAGCATGGAGTCCAATGGCACTCAGTCAGCTCTGGTGTCTCCCTCCCCATTGCCCCAAGTGACACCGAGGGATAAATAATGCATGGGTCTACAACACAACTGAGGCCACACAGCACCCCCACCAACAGTCTCACAAATGAACCTGTGAATTAGACTCATGGTTTTCTATGTTATCAATGTCCAATGGGGTCTTGCGATCATAAAAAAAAACATACAACAAAATCACTCCTATCCATTGGATCATGGACCACCGCTGACGTCTCCTTCCCTGGGTGGCTGAAGCAGGCTGCAGCATCCACCCAGTGCGCAACAAGTCCAGCTTCAATACTATCCAGCAACTTGCTAGTGGGGTAGATGTCATTGATAACAAGCAGTGTCTTGTAATTATGAAAAAGGACAAACAATCATGCATTTGTTTGGACCCAGAGAGGCCACTGTGTCTGAGCGCACCATCATCTTACCATCTTACTGTCATCTAACTAATGAGTTCCGAGACGCTGTTTAACTTTTGAATTCATGGAGATGGCAATAATAAACCAGAGCTTGATCTATTTCCCCATACGAATAAGCACAGAGGTCCATGGCCTATTTCCTTGCTATAGTGTAACCTCAAGTATATTAATAGTAATTGTAGTGCCCCCTCATATCAACTGAGATCAAATAATGTAGTACTGTACAAGGACTGAAAATTTCAGCACTTTTTAGTGTGCTTTTTAAAGTTCTGCAGTAGAAAGCATATAATTTAAAACTATAAATATCTTGGTAGAGATAACATTAATTTGGCAAATTTCACCAAAGGTTTGCAAAGAAATAAAAGAAAAAGTAATTCATTTAACTGTATATTGTAAAAAATGGGTGTATTGTTTGGCATGGTGATGGCTAAGAAGTTAATCCTGCAAATGTGGAAAATGGACACTGTTCCTACATACGATCTGTGGCTGAGAGAACTGGCAAATACTTTACATTTGGAGAGACTGAGACTATGTAATGAGGACAGAGGGGACATCTTTGAAAGGATATGGGGCCCTGTATTGGACTTTCTTACGGGGTGAGGACTGAGGTTTTTTGGTGTGGTGCACCTCTGCTGTGTATGTTTACTTTTGCCTTTATATTTTTCTCCCTTTTTCTGCTCAATATTTAATTAGATTATGTTAAGGTCGTGGTTTTCGTAAATGTGCTTTTTTTTGTTTATAATTAAAAAAGTAAAAAGAATATTAGAAAAACTGTATGTTGTAGAATTGTGGCTTAATATTAAATAGAAGTGCAACCAATAGTTATATTGATATCTTTTTTCAACAGGAAAACAATATCAACCAAAAGCTGTGACGATAGTGAAGCTGCTGAAACAATTAATGCTGAATCCAATGAGAATACAGTAACAGTGAACACATCACTCCTACAGTGTGTACACCAGCAATACCTTCCTCTTTTGTTGACAATGCTAGTACAGCACAAATTAAGAATAACACAAACTATTTAATCTTAGAAACTGTGTGCATTTCATTGCTCAAATGATAACATCTTCTTAATTGTTTTTAAATTGGCATTGTACCCTGATCATTTTTCAATGGCATTATTTATGGAATGAGAAAAAAATATTGCTATACAGGAAATATAAAGGTTACACTGATGATACTTTTACAATTTATAGTCACAATGTTAGGTTGGCCATATTGGATGCATAATTCCCATCAAGGCTCATTTACAAATATACAGTATATCACTTATACAGATTAAGAACAACTGAAGCCCCAGAATCAAGAACTGATGTTTATCTGCCTATATTTCCCTGATTTCCTAATCCCTCCTTTTAGAAAAAAAAAATTACATTAGCTACTTTGCAGATTGTGGTAACTGTGGTAAAATCTATAGAATTTTGAAAGATGACAACCAGTACATCCACTATTTCCACCTTGTCAAAGCACCATTAAATATTCCGTTCATAACAACACCATTCTGTTATTTATTTAGGAAAAAAAAAGCAAAACTATAAATTAATATTCTGACAGGCATATTTCTTGCTTAAAAAGGTAAACTAAGATTTTTGTTATATATGCATAGCAGACTCAATGGGCTGAGTGGCCTAATTCTGCTCCTATATTTGTTTTCGGTTGACAGATTTGTTTTATCTAACATTAACTATTGTTTTATTTTAGAACAAATAATCCTCTGGAAACCTCAGAGACTCAAGATCTTTCTGAAGCAGAGAAGGAAACAGTGAATGACTAATCCCTAAACCTATCTAACATGGTCACAAAAGAGAAACACAACAAGAAAGACATCAGCTTTTTAGAAGTGTATTTTCCTTTCCCATTTACAATCTCTGCCAGAACAAATGTGAATTACTTTAAAATCATAAAGCCATAGAACTCACACTGTTGTAGTTGTTTGCTGCTGAATACAGCATTTCACTGATCCAGTAAAGTTACTTTTTGGAACATCAAAATCAGACTATGTGTAATCTGCTTGGAATGTCAAGAGCAAATTATTCACAGCGAAACAGAGATGATTGCTCTCATTCTCTTATTCCACCTTCTACATTGTTGCTTGTTGGAGATGCCTTCTCTGCTTTTATACTGTATAAAATTATTGTAATTACAAGCAAAATTTGATTGCTGTCTTATTTTTCAAGTGTGAATCTGCACACAAGTAATCTTTAGAGTGCAGTGGAGCAATAATTCCTTTATACCAGGGACTTTCCATGATGATTTGGCTCTGCATATGATGGGCTGTTTCATTTTAGCATATTTGCCAGTAGATTACTTCATATTCATTTCAAAATTCCAGTTTTTGCTGTCCGTTTTTCCTGATGGATCTTTTTGTCCCATAGGTATATTTAATTATCATCAAGAGATTAAAACATTGGAGCAGAATTAGGGTATTTGGTCCATTGAGTCTGCTCTGCCATTCCATCATGGCTGATTTATTATCCCTCTCAACTCTATTCTCCTACCTCATCCCCATAACCTTTGATGCCCTTTCTAATCAAGAAACTGACAACCTCCACTTTAAATATACCAAATGACTTGGCCTTGACAGCTGTCTGTGGCAATGAATTCCACAAATTTTCAGATCATTGACATATAATGTGAAAAGAAGCAATCCCAACACCTACTCCTGTGAAACATCACTATTCACCATCAGCCAACTAGAATATTGATTTCCCCTTCCAGTGAACAAAATCTCCAACTGCGCCCCCCCCCCGTCCATTACATTCCTCATTCTGACTTTTGACTTCTTCTTGCTTGCCTATTACTTCCCCTTGGGTCCCCTCCTCCCCTTTCTCTTTCTTCTCCAGCCCTTGACCTTTTCTACCCACCTGGTTTCACCAATCACCTTCAAGCCAGCCTCTTTCCCCTCCTACCAATATTTAATTCAGGCATCTCCCCTCTTCCTTCTCAGTCCTAAAGAAGGGTCTCAGCCCAAAACATTGATTATTTACTCTTTTCCATAGATGCTGCCTGACCTGCTGATTTCCTCCAGCATTTTGAGAGTGTTGCTCTGGAATACAAGATGTTGCTTCTCCGCTATGCACATGGCTTCATTTTGACACAAGAGGAGGCCATGGATCGACATGTCAGAATGAGAATGGAAACTGGAATTAAAGTGTTTGGCCACCAGGAATTTTTGCTTTTGGTGGATGGAGAGGAAGTACTTGATGAAGCAGTCCCATTTGGGGATGAAGGAAGGGTCTGTTTCTATACTGTAAAACTCAATGACAATGGCAAGCACCTGAAAAACCTTGGAACATTTTACTCTGTTAAAACATTACTGAAATGCCAGTTGCTCATGTAAATTTGATTGAGTACTTCAGAGTAATCTGACCATGTACAAAGAGGATGGTATTCATGGTAAGCCCTACAGTAGCTGAAGTTGGTAAAGTCAATGGGTAAAATATTGGCCTAGAACCAGCTGCATGGATGTCACAAAAAACTGTGGGTCAATTGTTTAAGAAAAATAACCAGATGGCTTGAGTCACAAAAATAAATTGAGGTGCTTTTATTTACCTCAAAACAAGACAAAAACTTGGGAAAAACACAATATATAGCCACCCTCAGACTAAACACAAAAGAAAACTAACCCCAAAGCCTGTCTGTCTGTATCTTGTTTTACAGCAGTTGACATCCAGCTTAATGGTGCATTACCACCACCCTCTGCTCCAGAATGTGCACTAGACATACATTCTAAATCCCTTCACCCAATCGCGTGCGCACATGCGCGTGCACACACCCACACATATGTACAAACAAACACTTCACCCTCCCATCTTTGACCATCCTAGTATCCTATTCCTGTTTATTCGTCATATTCTATAAAAACCCCTGTACCCCTTAAAAACGTTAAAAATACCTGGACTTGTGCTCTCTCACCCATGCCCAGCAACCCTTTGAATGTGAATTCCTGCATCCCCAACTCCCTTAATTTATTTCTCATCATCTCTCTGTATCCCATACTTCCTGCAACTCAGAACTACATGTTCTACTGACTCCTCTTCCTGACATTCCTCACACAATCCTGCCTGGTGTTTCCCTATCATTTTCAATGTTTTGTTTAATGCACAAGGCCCCAGCCTTAACCTAGTCCACACAATTTCCTCTCTTCTGTTTCCATTACCTACCCTAGTAACTGCAACACTTTTGTATTTGATATAAATGTCTCCCTTTCCCCTCCCTGTCCCACCTTTCTTGCCACATTCGGTTGATTTTTTCCCAGATTACACACTTAACCTCTGCTTTACTGATACTAATGTGCATTTCCACATTTTCTTTCTTTAACACCTTCTTTGCCAACTCATCCACCCTCTCATTCCCCTTCACCCCTACATGTGCTGGAACCCATAGAAATTTTACCTGACCTCCCTGATTTGCAATTCTTGTAACTAACTGAAGGACTTCATAAAGTACATCTTGCCAACTGTTTGTGTGAAAAGACCTTAAACTTGCTAGAACTGAGGATGAATCTGAACATATCAATGCTTTGGCTTGTCTGGCTTTCTGCACCCATTGCAACGCAACCAACACTGCCAGCATCTCCACTGTAAACACTCCTAACTTATTAGATGTTCTTCTGCTGATTCCAATTTCTTTTGCTGGTATTACCACCCCAAACCCTGTCACTCCTGTTTCAGGTTCCTTCGCACCATCCGTATAAATGTGAGTATAATCACTATACTTTTCCATCACATGACAGTTAACTGCATTTACCAAATCTGTTTTATATCTTTCTTTCCTTCTTACCTCTAACAAATGCCAGTCTATGTCAGGCCATACAAGCTTCCATGGAGCTACAACCAGATAAACTACTGAAGGACTTATCCTCAGATCAAATACTCCACATTCTTTCACGATATCATTCCCTACCCGACTAAAGGTATCCCTCTGAAACCTCCCATTTTCCCAGCACTCCTGCAACACTCCTTTAGTAGGGTGAGAATCATTGTGCCCCTGCAAGTTAGCCCAGTAGTTTGCCATCAGTTGCATCCTTCTTAGTTCCAAAGGCATTATTCCCATTTCTACCTGTAGGGCTGACACTGGTGACGTTTTAAAAGCCCCACTGCACACTCTCAAGGCCTGAGCCTGAATCACATCCAGTTTCCTTATAAGAGACCTAGATGCTGATCCATACACTATATTTCCATAATCCAATACAGATCTCACTAAAGCCACATACATTCTCTTCAAAGCTGAACAACTTGCTCCCCATTCCCTACCAGTCAAACATCTCATCACATTTATTACTTTTTTACATTTTTCCTCAACTTTCCTGATATGGTCTGCCCATGTTAATCGTGAATCAAATATAACTCCCAGAAATTTAAATGATGCAACCCTTTCTAATTCAACCCCATACATTCTTAACTTCTTCCCTACCTCAACCCTTTTCCTGGTTAAAAAAAAAATACAGTTTGAGTTTTATCTACTGAAAATCTACATCCCCAATCATAACCCCACTCCACCACTTCATCAATTGCTTCTTGTAGTTTCCTGATTATATGGTCCATGTTCCTGCCTCTTTTCCACAAGGCCCCATCATCCGCAAACAGTGACCTACCTATATCCACTGGTACCTTTGTGAAGACATCATTGATCATAATGATGAAAAGTAACGGGCTAATCACACTACCTTGAGGTGTGCCATTTTCCACTATGTACTGTTTTGATAATTCTGATCCAATCCCAACTTGAATTTTTCTACCAAACAAAAAACATTTAATCCAATTAAAAACTCTCCCACCAACCCCCATCTTGTGCAGTTTAATTAATAATCCTTCCTTCCACATCATATCATAGGCTTTTTCAATGTCAAAGAACACTGCCACTATTGACTCTCTATTTGCCTGGGCCTTCCTTATTTCAGTCTCTAACATAATCACTGAGTCCATGGAATTCCTTCCCTTTCTAAAACCACTCTGATAACTTGCCAGCATTCCCCTTTTCTCAAGCTCATATGATAACCTTTCTGTTATCATCCGTTCCATTATCTTACATATACTTGCTGTTAATGCAGTTGGTCTGTAGCTAGTGGGTTTTGACAGAGCCTTGCCAGGCTTCCTTATTGGAATTACTACTGCTTCCTTCCATGCACTTGGTAATCTTCCCTCCTTCCACACTGTTATAAAAATGCAGCAACTTCAAGAGCGCTCCTTCTCCTAGATTTTTTAGCATCACAGAACATATCAGATCTTTCCCTAGGGAGGTTGGTCTCGATCTCTTTATTGCTCTCACCATTTCTGCTAATGTAAATGGATCACCAATTATATCATCTGTTCCTTCCCTCCTGCTTAACACACCTGGGTGTTGGCTCATTATTCTTTCCCTTCTTCTCCTTCAGACAAATTTTCTGAACTGTGTATCAGTACAAATGACTTGGCCATGACCTCAGCCTTATCCCTACTGGAGACTGCAGTTTCCTCCTCAGTATCCTTACTGGATATTCCCATTCCCTTCTATCTCCTCCCATCCTCTTAATCATTCCCCATATCTCTCCCACAGGTGTTGTTCTTCCTACCTTGTCGCAAAAACTCCTCCAACTTGCCCTTTTAGCTTGACGTATAGTTCTTCTCACCACTGCCTGTGCTTTCTTATATTGAACCAAATGCTGCATATTATGGGTTCTTTTAACTAGCCTGAATGCTCTATTTCTGTTTTTTTACAGCCTGACAACATTCCTCTGTCCACCATGGTACCAGTTTTCTATTCATCCTATTTTTACTCCTAGGTATAGATCCTTCTGCTGCCATAATTGCTGAAGCCACCTGACTGTTTAATTCATCTCCATTTCCAGAAATATCAATCTTTGTCAACCCTTCTTCACTCAACTTCTGGAACTTATCCCAATCAGCTTTTTCAAACACCCACTTTGGGGTTCTGCCACCTGGTCTTACTTCAACTCTTTCACCCACTGAACACAAAACTGGGTAGTGATCACTGCCTACTGTTGAAGCAGTCCAAACTCCCCAGTTACTAATGCCAGCCAAGGTATTAGACACTAATGTAGTATCTAACACTGACTCAGTTCCTGTTGTTATATCTATCCTTGTGCCGCTACCATCATTTATACACACCAAATCCCTTTCTTCCATCAAATCTTCAATTACCTTTCCATTTGGATCTGTAATCTGATCCCCTGATATTGTGCTATGAGCATTGAAATCTGCAGACCACACTACTTTATGTCTGTTTTGTCCTTGTATATTTAATAGGCTGTCCAAATCCAACCTTTTACATGGATTGTAGTAGTTAATTATAACCACTCCCTCCCCTCTCCCACCACTATGTATTCCTGATCATCTCCTTTTTCCAGTACCCTATATGGTATACCTTGCTTAACATAGCACAACCCCCTCCTCCCCCTAGATTTCTATCTTTCCTTATCATTGTATACCCATATACCACAAAGTCTAAAGTTGGTTTCAACCAAGTTTCCTGAATACACACTACATCCGGTTTTAAAACCATTTCTTTAATAAAGTGCTTGAATTCCTGGCTATTGGCCAGTAAACTCCTTGCATTCCATTGTAAAAGAATCACCATAATTAGTATTAACCAACACATGACACTTCCTGGCTTGACTGATTACTGAGGTTCTCCCTCATTTTCTCCCATGTCAGTCCTACTAACCCTAAATGCTTTACTGCTGCTTTTACCACCAGCTGAATTTTGTCACTTTTTGACTTTACCTCAGCAGTACTATTAATCACTCCTGCAATGAATGTTACTAGAGCCTTTTTGTCTCCATAAATCCTGTCATTTGTTCTTCGTTGCATCTCTCGTATCCCTATTGCTCCCTGTTCATTAGGAGCATTATTCTGTTCTTGACATTCTTACAGCTTCTGCATAAGTGATCTTTCTTTTCACTCTTATTTCTTGAATTTTAGTCTCCCATCTCACAACCTCACACCCACTATATGCAACATTATGAGCTCCTCCACAATTGCAGCATTTTGGTTGAACTCCTGTTCCGCACTTTCCATATTCATGATCACCCCCACATCTAGCACATCTCCTCTGCCTTTTACAGTTTTTAGCCACGTATCCAAACCTTTGACAATTATAGCACCTCAATGGCTTTGGCACATACACCCTTACCGGGTAACTCATGAAACCCAGGAACACCTTCCTTGGCACTCTTTCTTCTTCAAATTCAATCAATACAGATTCACTTTCCTTTTTCACTCCTTCCTTTGTTGTTTTCAGTCTTTGAACATTCATTACTTTCCCCCCTTTGATATTCCTCTTTATCTCCTCCATATTTATACTCATTGGTATCCCCGTGATCACTCCTTTACAACCACTGTTTTGTGCTCCCACCCTCCCAGTGTATTCCACGTTGCATTTTCCTATCTCTTTTAGCTTGAGTGCTTTCTCAAGTTGTTCCTCATTCGCACATCTTACCAATAAGTTGCCAGCATTAAGGACTTTTGCAAATACTATTTCCCCTATCTTATTTGTCAGAGTTGTTGTTAGCACAAACGGGTTAATTTTCTTCATATGTCCCTGAGCCTTCTCATTAAACCTAATTATGACAACACCTCCTCTCTGAGCTTGTTCATCTTCCTCACTTTCAGAGCTTTCTCCACTATCATTTCTTATTCTTTCATTCCCTTTGTCTTGGTTTTTATTCATCCGACCCCTCACTACCTCCTCATTCCCTTTATTTCTCCTTTCACAATAATCTACCTCTCCCCAGCTGCCTACCTCTGGTCCCAAGTCTCTATCCCTCTCCTTCTCCACTTTCTTTCCCTCAACCCCACCTCTTATCTTGTCCACCATTACCGGACCCACACGACCCCCTCCCAGCAATTTCCGTTCCTTCCTCACTCTTTCCCTCAACAGATTCCAAACCACATTCACGCATCAAGCAAAACACAGCCAGCTTCCAGTCGAGCCAACTCAGCCACTCCCTTCTCAGACACCGGAAGCCTGCTCAATCAACCCCAAAGCCTGTCTGTATCTTGTTTTATGGCGGTTGGCATCCAGCTTAATGGTGCATTACCGCCACCCTCTGCTCCAGAATGTGCACTAGACATACATCACACACACACACCCTCCCCCTAGACCAACCAAAAGCTAATTAACTCAATTATCCAATTAAAGATGGTATCCTCCACCATCAGCACACCTGTGCAGGTTGCTGCTGCCTCTATACCAGACAGCTCCATGCAGCAGCTCTGGTTCAGACCCAGTCACTATTACTGCTGGGGATGAGTGTTTTACCGAGTGCACCATGTGCCGTCCGTAGTTAGTGACGGGCCTTCGTCACGAGGGACCTAAACAGAGACAACATATAATGGTTTTGATTTAAAATAATGGAGTCATTTAAATATTCCATTTGATCTTCCCATTCCTGTTTAATATTAGTAATTAGAGGATGTTCACACAATGTTCAAGGTCAGCATTTATCATCCAGCCTAAAAGCTCATAAAACTTTGATAGTGATCCACTTTCTTTAAAGCCTATGTCGCCATTGCTATTATGTGAGGGTTCCCACAGTCCTGTTTGCCAATGTGTTCAAGGAATTTGACTGAGAAACAAACAAGGGTTGGCAAAATATTTCCAATATAATCTTGAAAGTTCTGTTCTTGTGCATGTGCTGGCCTTGAAATTCTCAAAGTCAAAGGTCAAAGTCATGTCTATTGTCACATGCACATGTATATATATATACACAAATGAAAAGCTTACTAACAGCAGCACCACTGGGACATAATATCATGTAACCATCATTCAGAAGAAAAATACACAGTTTTTACAAGAAAGAGCACATCTAGAATGAAAAAAAATCAAAGGCCATTTTAGTTCCAAATGATCAAATGGTCATAGTGTTGCTATACTGTAGTGATTAGAGCTGTGCTAGTTAGTTTAAGAACCAAACGGTTGAAGGGAAGCAGCTGTACTTGAACCTGGTAGCATGAGACTTCAGGTTTCTGTACCTCTTGCCCAATACCTGTGAAAAGATTGCATGGTCTGATAGATACAACTGATGGTGAGGAAGAATGTACCAGTGGTGTCTCAGTGGCAAGTAATGTCTAACCAACTTCGATGAGTGGCCGCAGTACTTTTTTGAGATGGTACACAATATCTTGATTTTGGAAGACGTGAATAATAATATGGTGAATTACATACTGTTCAAGAGGGTGCTTTGTCCCAGATGGGGTCAAACTTATTGAAGGTACGGACATGCAGGGAATGAGAGAGAAATCATTACACTTCTGGCTGGTTGAAAACACATTGGAAAATCTAAACGTTAGTAAAAAAAAAAATGCTCAAGCACTTACCTTCTTTTGAGGATATGGCTAGTCCAGTTACAATTCTGGCCCTAACTAAGCAGACTGCAAAGCCAGTGAATGTCAAAAGGAAGGGGAGATGCTCATGTTACAGCATTTGTTTCGCACAGATTGAATATGCACCCTATTGCAATATCAATACATCTTATGCCCGAAGGACAAAATTAGCCAGGTTTTCCACCCTCCAGCACATTAACCAGCATGTGCAGCTAAAAGTGCACACTAGTAATACGATTTGGCACTTGCACTCTGCTTTTGACTAACCTGCCAACATTCTTAATGAAGCTTGAATCATGAAGAATAACCACATGATCATAACAAGGAGTAATTATCAGGTATGGGGCCCCTATTAAGAAACCAACTGTATCAGTCTCTATTTCTCAGGTATTTTTCACATTTCAATTATCCCAGCGAATAAAGTATCTCCAAAAAAAAAACAATTATGCTGCTTTTGTTTAAAAAAAGGACAATGAGAAAAAGGCATAATCCAATTTTTGTTTAATCCTGGTATTCTTCAGAGAAAATTTTGAACTTCAATCTGAGTTTTCAAGGGTTTGCTACATGACTGATAGGTAGTGACACAAGAGACTGCAGATGCTGGAATGTGAAGCAACAAACATTTCAGTGGGTTGAGCAGCATCAGTGAGCAGGGAAGGAACTGTTAATGTCTGGGTATTCCACATGACTGGTAAGGGCTACATTCCAGAGAGGTATTTACAAATCAATCTTTTCTGAAGTCAGAAACATCCATTTTCTAAGTTACCCATGTAGCCATAGAAAGTTAATGCTCTATTGTACTGCATAAGCTCGCTATCATTCTTTTATTCAACCTAACATGAACTTTATTTAAACAAATGGAATATGTTTAGTATCCAGTTGTTCATGAATACCAAAAAAATGTATTATTATTACTACTACTAGCTTGAAAAATTATTTAAATATTTATGAGAGAATTTCTGTAAAGTGGCATTGGGTCTGTTGTAACCCACAAAGTCCGTATGTAAGACAGAAACATTACAATAACATGACATTTTTCACCCCAGTGACATAATACCCATGACCAAACTGCCCAAAGCTTCAAGTCCCTTCCTGTGCAAATGTAAACTATGACACTTCCCCATGGAACTTCTGTGGTGACACCACCAAGCATCTGTGTGCTTCTCTGCATGTATTTCTGCACCTTGGAATGTGTCAGTCTGTAACATTATCACGAACAGTTCCTTGTGTCCGAAGGCCAAATGGTTCAAGGCTGCCCATAATGTATCTTTATTCAGTTAATAATCATCTAGCAGGAGTCTACGTGTGTATCCCTAGGGGGTAATATTTAAAGCACTCTTCTGTGCTATGCAGCTATTTGAGATGACAGTCCCCATCTCTTAGTCTATCAATCTTCCCTGGCCTCTGCTCCTCCTCTCTAGTTTATACTGGCTGTCTCTCCTCTCCACTCACAGTCTTAATACAGGATGTGGAGCTGAAACACAGACAATTCCTTTCCATCCACAGATACCGCTTGACCCACAAAGTCTTTCCAGTAGGCTTTAGTTGCTCCATATTCCAGCATCTGTAATGTATTATGCCTCTAAAGAGTCAGAATCAGGTTTATTATGACAGACTCATATTTGTAAAGTGTGTTATTTTACAACAGCAGTACAGTGCAGAAACAGAAAGAATACTATAAGCTACAAAAAAATGCAAAATAAAGAAATAATGAGGGACTTCTCATAGGCTCATGAAGGGTTTAGAACTCTGATTGTGGCAAGGAGGATATTCTTCCTAAATTGTTGAGTTTGGGAATTCAGGCTGCAGTACCTCCTCCCTGGTGGGAGAAATGAGAAGAGGGCCTGCATCAGATAATGAGGACCCTTGCTGACAGATGCTGCCTTTTTAGATACTGCCTCTTGAAGATGTCCTCAATCCTAAGAGATTGTTTCATGATGAAACTGCAACTGTTACAGATTCTTGTGATCCTATGCATTGGAGCAGGAGTTCCCAACATTTTTTATGCCATGGTTCAATACCATTAAGCAAGGTGTCCGTAGAGCCCATGTTGGGAACTCCAGTGATTGGAGCCTCCATACCAGACTGTGATGTAACCAGTTAGAATGCTCTCCACCATTCATCTCTAGAAATTTACAAGAGTCTTCGGTGACAAACCAAATCTCATCAATCTCTTAACAATGCAGAGTCATTGGTATGCTTTCTTCATGATTGCAATGTTTGGCCATGACAGATCTTCTGAGATTTTGATGCCCAGGAATTTGAACCCGTTCACCGTTTGTACTATTGACCCTCAATGAGGACTGGTGTGTAGTCTCCTGACTTCCCCTTCCTGAAGTTCACACTCATTTACTTGGCCTTGCTGGCACTGAGTACAAGGTTGTTGTTGCAATACCACTCAACCAGCCAATCTATCTCATTCCTGTATGCCTCCTTATTGTCACTTGAGATTTTGCTGATGACAGTGTTGTCACTGGTGACCCTATAGATGCTGTTTTAGCTGTGCCTAACCACACAGTCATGAGTGTAGAGAGAGTAAAGCAGTGGGCTAAGCACCCACCCTTGAGGTGCGCCAGTATTGATTGTTAGCTTGGAGGAGATATTATAACCAACTGCACTAACTGTGGTTTGTGGATAAAAAGAGTCAAAGATAGACTTGCAGAGGGAGGTACAGAGGTCCAGATTTTAAGCTTGCTGATGAATACTGAGGAGATAATACTGTTAAATGCTGAGTCTAATTGACAAACAGCAGCCTGTTGAATGTTTTGCTATTGTTTAGGTGCACAAAAACCAAGTGGAGGGCCTGTCATAGTGAATTCATTCCAACCATAACTAACCTCTCAAACAACTCTTCACATTACTGTAAATGTGAATGCTACCAGGCAATATTCATTGAGGCATATCGTAGTAACTAAATTTCTAGTAGATTTATGGGTCCCTGCGACAGATCTAGCCCTCAACTGCAAATCTCCTAATTCATCCAGGGCCTCTGGTTTGTGAAAATTTGGCATGTTCTTGAAGGTACACACATCCATGCAGGTCTTGATGATGTCAGTGACAGCAGTGGCATATTTATTTAGAACCAAAGATGAATCCCCGAATAACATCCAGTCCACTAATACAAATCAGTCCTGTAAATGCTCCTCTACCTCCCTCAGCCACACCTTAGAGGTCTTCACCACTGGTGCTGCAATCCTCAGTCCCTTCCTGTACACCAGGGGTTGAAGTTCAGCCAGATGATTGGACTTGCAAAACTACAGGCATGGGATGACACATTAAACATTCCTGATGGTGGTAAGAAGTAGGAAAAGAATTAGACTATTTGACCCATTGAGTCGACTCTACCATTTCATCATGACTGATCCAATTTTCCTTCTCTGCCCCAGTTTCCTGCCATCTCCCCGTATCTTTTCATGCCCTTACCGAACAAACATCTATGAACCTCTGCCTTAAATGTACATAAAGACTTGGCCTCCACAGCTACCTGTGCAAAGAATTCCATAGATTCACCACCATCTGGCTAAAGAAATTCCCCCCTCATCTCCGTTCTAAGAAGCTATGTTCTCTGGTCTTTGACTCTCCCGCCATGGGAAACATCCTCTCCACATCCACTCTATCAACACTTTTCACCAGTTGATAGGTTTTAATCAGGTCACCCCTCATTCCTCTGAATTTGTGTGAATACAGGCTTGGAGCAATCAAATGCTCTTCACATAACAAGCCATTCAATTCTGAAATCATTTCCATAAACCTCTTTTGAACCCTCTCCAGTTTCAGCACATTCTTTCTAAGAAAAGGGACCCAAAACTGTTCACAATACTCAAGTGAGACCTCACCAGTGCTTTAGAAAGTCTCAACATCGCATCCTTTCCTTTATATTCTAGTTCTCTTGAAATGAATGCTGGCATAGCATTTGCCTTCTTCACCACAGACTCAACCTTGAAATTAACCTTCATGGGATCCTGCACAAGTACTCCCAAGATCCTTTGCACCTCATTCATTAGTATTTTCTCTCCATTTAGAAAATAGTCACCGCTTTCTGTCATGGTCCGGTCCGTAAATTCCGCATTCCGGTTCACAGTCCGGTCCAGCGATCTTTATTCTAGGTTTTCCAGTTTTCCCTTGTCCTGTTGTGTGCCTTAATTAAGACACATGATTCCCATTTTGGGTTGGCTACATAAACAGCTCCTGGGGTCAGCTTCAGTTGCTGGACTGTTCCCCTTCCTTCTTTAGCCCTTGGCTGAAACCTTGCCTGCATCCTTGCCTATTCTCGCCATCAAGTTCTACCGCCGGAGCAAGATTGGAGCCTTGCTGTGTCTAGATAAGGAACTATCTTTTGTTGTTTGGAACTGTCTCTTTGTGTCAACACCTTCGCTAGGTAGGTCTGGCTGTTTGCCGCTACCTTGAGTTGGGAACCGTCTCTGTATCCATTCCTTCGCTAGGTGGGTCCAGCCGTTTTCCGCTACCTTGTGTTGGGACCTGTCTCTGTGTCCATGCCTTCACTAGGTAGGTCTGGCTGTTTGCCACTATCTTGTGTTGGGAACCATCCCTTTGTGCCCTCGCCTCTGCTAGGTAGGTCTGGCCATTTGCCACTACCTTGAGTGGAGTTCTGTCTCTGTGTATGAGTCCCGGCCCTATATCCTGCTCCCTCGGAGGGGTCCTGACTCTGTGTAGAGCCTGGCCCCAAGTCCTGTTCCCAAGAAGGGGTCCTGGCTGTGTGTTCCATGTTCCTGTTCTCCCTCGACCAAGGCTCTGCGTTCCTGTTCTCCCTCGACCAAGGCAAGGCTTCGTGTTCTCATCCTGTCCATGTGTCTCGCCCAGCCCAGGAGTACGTTGCCCAGCCTGGTGCTGGGGTTCCCTCGTCCTGTAGCCACGTCTTGTCCTGGCCTAGATCCGGGGTCCGAGCCCGAGTCAAGACCCAGGTTCCAGGTCCCTGTCCAGTCTCTGGCTTGGAGTCCTTGTCCAGGTTCCAAGTTCCTAGTTCCTTGTCCAGGTCTCACTTTCCTAGTCTAGTCCTAGCCCAAGCCCTGTATCCTATCCTCGTCCAGGGCCTGTGTCTTGCCCAGCATCATTTCTTCCCCACTTCCCTTGCTTGCTTGACACACCTAGTCCTGTTCCTAGTACTTCAGTGTCTGTGTCTTGCACTTGGGTCCGCTCCCAGCGCCCTGCTGTATGACATTTTCATTTCTTCTACCAAAGTGCATACCATACAATTCCTCACAGTGTATTTCATCTGCCATTTTGTTACCCATTCTCCTAATCTGTCCATGTCTAAGTCCTTCTGTAGCCTCTCTACTTCCTCAAAACTATTGCTCCTCCACCTATCCTCATATCATCTTCAAACTTTGCAACAAATCCATCAATTCCATTATCCAATCATTACATATAACGTCAAAAGTATCAGTCCCAACAGAGACCCCTGTGGAACACTACTAGTAACCAGCAGTTAACCAGAAAAGACTCCCTTTATTCCCACTCTTTGCCTCCTGCCAATCAGTCACTGCTTTATCCATGCTAGAATCTTTCCTGTAATACCTTGGGCTTATAGCTTGTTAAGCAGCCTCATGTGTGGCACCTTGTCAAAATTCAAGTACATAACATCAACTAAATTTCCTTTGTCTATCCTGCTTGTATTTTCTTCAAATTCCAACAGATTTGTCAGTCAAGATTTTCGCTTGAGGAAACCATACTGCCTACAGCCTATTTTTAACTCCTCTGGATAGAGGGGTGTCCATTTAAAACAGATGTAGAGAAATTTCTTTCACCATAGGGTGGTAAATTTATAGAATTTATTACCACAGGCAACTGTGGAGACCAAGTCATTGGGGGTATTTATGGCAGAGCTTGATAGGTTCTTGATTGGACATGGCATCAAAGGTTATGGGGAGAAGGCTGGGGAGTGGGACTGAGGAGTGGAAAAAACGATCAGCCATGATTAAATGGTGGAGCAGACTCCATCGGCCAAATGACCTAATTCTGCTCCTATATCTTATGGTCTTATTTTATCATGTGCCTCCAAGTACCCTAAACCTCATCCTTTATCATCGACTCCAACATCTTCCCAGCCACTAAGCAGACTATATTTCCTTTTTTCTGCCTCTCTGTCTTCTTGGAGAGTATAGTGACATTTGCAATTTTCCAGTCTTCCAGAACCATTCTAGAATCTAGTGATTTTTTTAAAACATCATTACTAATGCCTCCACTATCTCTTCAGCCACCTATTTTAGAACATGGTGGTGTACACTATCTAGTCCAGGTGGCTTCTATACCTTCAGACCTATCAGTTTCCCAAGAACCTTCTCTCTAATTATGATAACTTCACACACTTCATGACCACTGGCACCTGGAACTTCCATCATACTGCTGGTGTCTTCCATAGTAAATACAGACACAAAATACTTACTCTGTTTGTTCACCATTTCATTGTCCCCATTACTACCTCTCCAGCATCATTTGCCAGCATTCCATTCCAATATCCACTTTTGGCTCTCTTTTACACTTTATGTATCTGAAGCTTTTTGTATCCTCTTTAATATTATTGGCTGATTCACTTTCCTATTCCACCTTTATCTTCTTAATGACTTTTTTTAGTTGCCTTCTATTGGTTTTTAAAAGCTTCCCAATCCACTAACTTCCCACCAATTTTTGCTCTTTTATGTCCTCTCATTGGCTTTTATGTTGGCTTTGACTTCTCTTGTTAGCCACAGTTGTGCCCTCTTTCCTTTAGAATACTTATTCCACTTTGGGGTGTATATATCCCATGCCTTCTGAATTGCCTTCAGAAATTCCAGCCATTGCTGTTCTGCTGTCATCCCTGCCAGTCTTGTTTTCCAATCAATTCTGGCTAACTCCTGTCTCATGCCTCTAATTCCCTTTACTCCACCGTAATATGTTGCATCTGACCTTAGTTTCTCCTTCTCAAATTTTAGAGTGAATTCAATCATATTATGATCACTTTCTCCTAAGGCTTCTTTAACCTTAAACTCACTAATCAACTCTGGCTCATTGCACAACACCTAATCCAGAATAGTTGATCCTCTGGTAGGCTCAACCACGAGCTGCTCTAAGAAGTCATCTCGTAGGTATTTGAGAAATTCTCCATCCTGCAATCCTACACCAAACTGATTTTCCCAACCTACTTGCATATTGAACTGCCCCATGAATTAGAAGCTCACTGGCATGTGTTGTGAAATTTGTTAACTTTGCATCAGCACAATGCAATATATGATAAAATAGAAAGAAAAAAGTGTGTGTGTGTGTGTGTATGTATATATATATATGCTAGATTAAAAATAGTGCAAAACAGAAATGATATACAAAAGAAAAGGTAAGGTAGTGCTCGTGGCTTCAATGTCAATTTAGGAATCGTATGGATGAGGGGAAAGAAGCTATTCCTGAGTGGCTGTGTGTACACCTTCAGGCTTCTGTACCTCCTTCCCGACAGTAACAATGAGAAAAGGGTAACAATGAGAATGACTATTGTAACGTTCCCCTTTTGGCATGCATTTTCTATCTCCCATTGCAATTTGTAGGCTACATCCTTACTACTGTTTGGAGGTCACAACTCCCATCTGAGTGTTTTTACCCATGCAGTTCCTTAGCTCTATCCACAATGAATGAACACCTTCTGACCTTATGTCATTTCTTTCTAATGATTTGATTTCAGTTTTTACTGACTGAGCAATGCCACCACCTCTGCCTTTCTGCCTGTCCTATTGATACAATGTGTATCCTTGGATATTAATCTCCCAGCTATAATTTTCTCTCAGCCATGATTCAGTAATGCCTACAACATACCTGCCAATCTGCAACTGTACTGCAAGTTCACCTACCTTATTCTGTATGTTGCAAATATTCAAATGCACCTTCAAGCCTATATTCACTCTTTTCGATTTTATCTGTCTACTAACTCTCTAAGCTCACCTTTTTTCCTTCTTTTTCGAGGTACTCGACAAGGTTGTCCTCTTAGTCCTTTATTATTTGATATTGCATTAGAACCTCTTGCAATTGCCATTCGAGAATCTCCAAATATTACTGGGATAACTCGGGGCTTAAAGTCCCATAAAATATCACTCTATGCTGATGACTTACTTTTATATATTTCTAATCCTCAAAAATCTATCCCTGCTGTTTTAGAGTTATTAGCACAATTTAGTCTCTTTTCAGGTTATAAATTAAATCTTAGTAAGAGTGAACTTTTCCCGATTAATAAACAACTTCCCTTATATCATAGCTTTCCATTTAAATTGATTAATAATTATTTTTCATATCTTGGGATTAAAATTACTTGTAAACACAAAGATTTATTTAAGATTAACTTTTTACCCTTAATTGACCATATTATTCAACTTTCATCTAAATGGTTTCCTTTATATTTAACTTTGATTGGTCGTATTAATGCAGTTAAGATGTTTTTTCTGCCAAAATTTCTATATATATTTCAGGCATTACCGATTTTTGTTCCAAAATCTTTTTTTGATAAAGTTGACTCAAAAATTTCTTCATTTATTTGGCAAAATAAAAACCCGAGACTGGGTAAAATACATTTACAGAAAGCTAAGAGAGATGGAGGTTTAGCATTACCTAACCTTAGATTCTATTATTGGGCAATCAATATTCGACATACAAAATTTTGGTTACTTGACCAGGATATACTATCCATTCCTAAGTGGGTAGCATTGGAATTACAATCCGTTCAGGGCTATACACTTGGCTCTATTTTAGGTTCCTCTCTTCCTTTTGATTTGAAATGCCTTAAACAGGTATCTAACCCGATAGTTAAATATGCCTTACGTATTTGGTTCCAATTCAGAAAATTTTTTGATCTTAACCAATTTGGGCTAGCAATTCCTATTTTAGGTAACATATTTTTTCCTCCCTCTTTTACCGATCGTGCTTTTCAAATTTGGAAGACTAAGGGTATTTCACAGTTTTTGGATTTATTTTTAGATGGTTCCCTTATGTCTTTTGAACAATTATCTAATAAATATAATTTATCAAGAATACATTTTTTTAGATATCTACAAGTTAGAAATTTCCTAAGTACTATACTTTCTTCTTTTCCAATGCTTCCTCCTACATACATTTTAGATACTATAATTAACCTTTATCCATGTCAGAAAGGTGCATTGGCTATGATTTATAATATTATTATGAAACTTAGGAAAGCTCCATTTGATAAGATTAGGGTAGATTGGGAACAGGAATTGGGGTCTATCATTTCTGTGGATGACTGGGGGCAGATTTTACAATTAGTCAATACTTCCTCTGTCTGTGCTAAACATTCCCTAATTCAATTTAAAGTTGTTCATAGAGCACATATGTCCAAAGATAAATTAGCTCACTTTTATTCTCATATTAATCCTTTTTGTGATAGATGTCCAGGGCAGATAGCCTCTTTAACTCATATGTTTTGGTCTTGTCCTACTCTGGAAACTTTTTGGAGAGACATTTTTAATATTATCTCAAAGGTATTGAATATAGATATCTCTCCTCATCCTATTACTGCTATCTTTGGACTACCTAAAATTTCCAGTAATCTTTCTCCTTCAGCCCGTAGAATGATTGCATTTCTTACTTTAATGGCGGAAAGATGTATCTTACAACATTGGAAAGAGCTTAACGCTCCAACCACCTTTTTTTGGTTTTCTCAGACGATATTATGCTTGAATTTGGAGAAAATTAGAAGTAATCTTTATGATTCCTCACTTAAATTTGAACAGACCTGGAGATCTTTTATTCAATATTTTCATTTAATGTAATTTTTTTTCCTTTTTTTGCTCCATATTTATATACTCTTGTTTTTTTTACTGTTTTTAATGGGGGTCGGGTTTGAGGACGTGATTTTAAGTTCTTTAACTCTACTTGGTTCCAAGTTAGCCCATGGCTTTGCTTTGCTTTTAGTTTAGTTGCACGGTGGGTTTTTTTTGGGTTTTTTTTTTTTCCTTTTCTCTATTGATATATATATATATAAAAATTAGTATACTATTATGTTACCTTAGTATGTTATGTTTAAATTACATTGTTTGTATCACTTTTTTTCTGTATTAATATCTCCTGTAATTTTATTATATTCTAACAGTGTATTAGTGCCGATATGGCTTACCTTTTTGTATACTTATTCAATAAAAATATTTAAAAAGAAAGAAAATTTTATCTGTCTTTTATGTTGCAATTCATCCCATTTCTTGTTGACAGCAATTCTGTATTAACAAACCTTCCCAATAGGATACAAGTCCCCCCTCCAGTTCAAGTGCAAACAATCCCATCTGTACAGCTCACACCTTCCTTGGAAGAGAGCCCAATGATCCAAAAATCTTATGCCTTCCCTCATACACCAACTCCTTAGCCACATATTAAACTGTTTAATCTTCCTAGTTCTGGCCTCACTAGCACATGGCACAGGCAGCAATCCTGAGGTCACAACCCCAGAGGTCCTGCCCTTAACTTAGCACCTAACTCGTTGAACTCCCTAGCAGAATCTCGTTACTCTTCCTACCCATGTCATTGGTACCTACATGTACAACAAGTTCTGGCTGTTCACCCTCACACCTAAGAATGCTGAGGACTCGATCTGACATATCCCAGACCCTGGCACCCAAAAGGCAACATACTATCTGGGAATCCATTCTCATCCACAGAGCCACTTGTCCCTTCCCTTAATGAATGAAACCCCCAACACCACACTGTACCTGTTCCCCCCCCTTTTCAGAGACACAGAGGCAGAGACCCACCACTGTGCCTTTCCTCTATTAGGTCAACCCCCCAACAGTATCCAAAGTGGTATACCTGTTGTTGAGTGGGGTGGCAATAGGGGTACTCTGCACTAGCTCCTAAACCCTTTCCCCTTCCTGACTGTCACCCAATTTTGGTGCAACCAGCTCTCTATATGTCCTATCTATCACCACGTCAGCCTCCCAAATGTTCCAGAGCTCATCCAGTTCCAGCTCCAACTCCTTTACACAGATTTGTTAGAAGCTGCAGCTGGATACACTTCTCACAGTTGTAGTCGTCAGGGACACTAGAGGTCTCCTTGCCCTCCCACATCCGACAAGAGGAGCATTCAACCATCCTGCCTAGCATCTCAACTGTCCTATCTGAGGAGATATAAAGAAGGAAAGGAAAAAAAATCTTAACCTAGGGCTTTTCTGGTCATTGTTTTCTCTGACTGAAGCCTCTCTTCACAAAGCCTCAGAGCTAAAGCCTCAAGATCACCACTCTGATTCTACCCACAAAGATGATGGTCGCTCCGCTTGCTCCTGCCTTCCTTTAATTTGCTCTTGCTAATCAATTCCAAACACCTATTGGTTGCTGGTCAAAGCTCTTTTTCACTGTAGCAACCTGCCGCTGCCTTTTATCCTTGGGCACTGGACCTGATTGAAGGCCCCTCCACTCAAAGCCTCCGATGTCCAGATTGGCCACTAGTCAAAGCTCTTTTAACCAATGACCAATCACCAATCTGAACATCGGAAGTGATTGAGTATGTTGGCTTCTCTAGTTCTGCAGGAGACATGGTTGGCTGGAGACCTCTTCAACTTAACCTAGCTAAAATTCCCTACATGACTGGCAGGGCACCAGGGTGTGCAGTCTTCTGACTGTTGATCATAGTGCTCAGCTCCTCCAGTGCCAACTTGATGTTTGCCAGAGCGGAATTTACACTGCTACCAAGATGACAGTGTAGAACTCCCTGGGAATATAGAACAGATGTTCCAGGTCAGGAGAACAGAACGGAGACAGAGTTGCCATGTTTGTGCAACCTGATGAGTTAATCATGAAGCAAATGCTATTACCTCTGCCTTTACCTGATGCTGCCATTTGGTCCTTGTGATAGAAGGTGAAGCCCTTAGCCTAAAGTGCTGTGTCTGAATTGCTTAGGGTGAGACATGAATCTGTGAAGCAGAGTACACAATAATTCCTGATGACCCTTTGTAGTGTGGTCTTGTTCTGAGATCTTCAATTTTATTTTCCAGAGACTGAGTACACTCCTTTTCTCACCTGCGAGACAAACACACATCCCCAATGAGAGATGGTCTTATCCATAATACATTGGTCATGAGGACTGAGTCCTTATTCATTTTTACTTCAAAAATACTTTATTCAGAAAATCTGCGAATTATCTTGTACTGTTCTGTCCAGTATTATCATCCACAGTACTAGCCTGATCTCTCCATGTAGATTATATCAGCATTGTATATATCTATTGCACAAACAGAAACAGGCACCTTCATGCACATCTCACTCCCAAAATATGCACTGACTGTAGGGTTGGAAACTCGGGCCTTGAACAAAAGGTCTGGCCTTGACCAATGCCCTAGTATGGCAAATCCTACAAAAAGAATTGGATACTGCCCTTTCAATCAGGTAAAGCCCTCCCCACTATTGAGCTTTTCTACACGGAGCACTGTCACAGAAAGGCAGCATCGATCCTTGAGCAACAAACATAAAATGCTGGAGGAACTCAGCACATCAAGCAGAATCTATTGATATGAATATACCGTTGACGTTTCAGTCCAAGACCGATCATTAAGAACCCCCAGCATGCAGGTTATGCTCTCTTCTCTCTGCTGTGATTAAGAAGGTGGTACAGGAGCCTTAGGACTCCAACCACCAGATTCAGTAAGAGTTATTACCCCTCAACTATCAGGCTCAAGAACCAGAGGGGATAACTTCACACAACTATACTTGCCACATCACTGAACTGTTCCTACAACCTATGGACTCACTTTCAAGGGCTCTGTATCTCATGTTCTCAATATTTGTTGTTTATTTATTTATTTGCACAGTTGTTGTCTTTTGCACACTGGTTGTCTGTCCTGTTGAGTTCAGTCTTTCATTGATTCTGTTGTGCTTCTTGGATTTACTGTGTATGATACAAGAAAATGAATCTCAGGGTTGTATATGGTGACAAATATGTACTTAGATAATAAATTTACTTTACACTTTCTTTAGCGAACCTTTGTGCTAGCTGCACCAAACTTCCTGATCACATACCTCTAGAGCATGGAGCTCCCGGAACTTGACGGTCAGAATATTTCTACCATACCAGAGGACATTTTTCACTGAGTTAACATGAGGAGTGCTGGGTTTGAATTGCAGAGAACCTCACGACAACAGCAACCCATGTTACATACCGACATTAGATATGCCCAGAGCTTACATGCTCTCTCTCTCATGGATGGGTTTCTGCATGTGACCTGGCCATTGTAAACTGCCCCTTCAGAGTAGATAACTGACAAAAGAATTGAAGGGAGATAATGGGCCTGCAAAAGCAAAACAAAAAGTATAAGGTTTAGAGTTAAATGAGTGGCAGAGTGGGGTTGATGAGATTGCTGTACATGGTGTCATAAGGTGGGCGCTGGGAGTGGACCCAAATGCAAGACACAGATACTGAAGAACAAGGAACAGCACTAGGACTAGAGTTGAGCAAGAGAACTGGGGAAGGAAGGACGCTGGACATGACACAGGCCCTCGACAAATCAAGGATACTAGGCTAGGACTTGACTAGGATAGCGGAACCAGGACATGGAACTTGGAACTTGGAACTAGGAGCCTGAGCTTGGTCTCCGAGCCAAAGACTGGACAAGGACCTGAAACCTGGGTCTTGACTCAGGCTCTGACCACAGATCTGGGTGACGACATGACAAGGCTTGGGTTCTTTGAGGCTAGGGTACTTCGAGGCTTGGGTATGGACTCCGAGCCAGAGACTGGGCAAGGACCCAGAACCTGGGACTTGACTCTGGCTCGGACTCCAGAACTAGGCAAGGGCAAGACGTGGCTACAGGATGAGGAGAGGTAACAGGACTGGACACAGACAGTTCTCAACACTAGGTAGTGGCTAACAGCCAGACCTACCTAGCAAAGACATGGATACAGACAGTTCCCAACACTAGGTAGTGGCAAACAGCCAGACCTGCCTAGTGAAGGCAAGGACATAAAGACAGATCCGAACACTAGGTAGCGGCAAACGGCCAGACCTACCTTGTGAAGGCATGGACACAGAGACAGTTCAAAACAACGAAGGACAGTTCCTTATCTTGCTCCAGCAATTGAACTAGACAGCAGTACTGACAAGGGTTACAGGTGAGGCAAGGCTTCAGATGAGGCAAGGCAAGGCTTCAGGAAGTAGGAGCAGAGAAGGGATACAGACAGGGGGCTTGGACAGGAACAATCCAGCAACCAGAGGCTGAATCCTGAAGCTATTTATGAAGCCAGCACAAACGAGAATCAGCTGCCTCAACAGCAACTGGGGAAAGCCGGAAAACCTGGAATAAGGCACATGGACCAGACTCTGAACTGGAATGCAGATTTCACAACCGGACCATGACACATGGGCTTTGGATCGAATGGTCCCTAGTGTCAATACAAAAAAAATCATGTCTGTAAGATTCATGCCTCAGAAGCATGTAGAACATAGGGCAATGCGCCACTAACAGCCATTCTCCCCACAATGTCTGTACTGAGCACAATACCAAATTAAATTAAATCTCTTCTACCTGCACATGATCCATATCCCGTTCCCTGCATATTCATGTGCCTATCCAAAATCCTCTTAAACTCTGCTAGTATATTTGGTTCCCAACTACAGTGATAGCCCTCCCAGACATTCACTACTCTCAGTGTAAAAAAACACGACGCCTCCTTCTTTAAATCCCCCCCCCCACCTTAAAATGCACATCCATGACAAGCATGAGCCCTCAACCTGGAGTGGAAAGTGGGAGGAAAGGTGTGATTGATAGGATTACCAGACACGGATTGAATGGCCCATTGGGTCTAATAATGACCTTTCTGATCTCCTGCTGTAAGAGCAGATGACAACACTGTGGAAATGCAATGATCACTAATGAAAATACCTTTGTAAATGAATAGAGGTTAACAATTTTCCTACACATTATTGGCCTGAAAAAGAAATCACGAGGTGAACAGCAGACTGTCCCCTGACATGGGATGATTTAGTATTTAAAGAGGATTCCCCCAAGATGTGCGAAGAAAACGGATTAGTAATAAGTTTAGAAAGAGGCGGGCAAAGAATCAGGAGCTTCAAAGGATCAGCGAGGAATTAATGAGAAGAAGAAGAAGCAGGAGCTTTGAAGGATAGCAGCCAGTTACTGAGAACAACTTTAAAGCTGCGGATGGAGAGGGTACGTGACTGGCTGCTGTTGATAGGTTTGCTGAACACCGTGTGCGCTCAGTTCCCCCGCGAGTGCGTGAGCCCAGAGGTGCTGAGGAGTGGCGAGTGCTGCCCGGCGCCGAGCGGCGCGCCGGGAGATCGCTGTGGATCCAGCCGGGGCCGGGGGGTGTGTGCAGACGTACGGGTCGACCTGGCAGCGCACGGCCCCCAGTACCCGCACGACGGCGTCGACGAGCGCGAACGCTGGCCGCTCCGCTTCTTCAACCGTAGTTGCCGCTGTGCGGCTAACTTTGGCGGACCCGACTGTAGTAGCTGCCGCTTCGGCTGGACTGGCTCTGACTGTGGCCAGCCTCTGCGGATCCTCCGCCAGAATGTGCTGAGCTTGAGCCCAGATGAGAGGGCCAGGCTGGTGTCGGCTCTGCATAGGGCAAAGCTCACCCCTCACCCCGAGCTGGTAGTGGCCACCCGTCGCCGGCCCGAGCTGCTGGGCGCCGACGGCAACAGTCCACAATTCGACAACATCTCCATCTACAATCTCTTCGTCTGGACCCACTATTACTCGGTAAGCAAGACCTATCTGGGCGCCGGACGCACCTTTGGCGATGTCGACTTCTCCCACGAGGGGCCCGCCTTCCTCACCTGGCACCGTTACCACCTACTGCAGCTGGAGCGAGACATGCAGGTAACCTGTCCCACCTGGGGCAACATCCGTGGACTTGCTCGCTGTCTTAACAAACCCGTTAACTGTCCTTAAATCTGTGCCTCTCTGGTTCTTCCACTCTCTCACTTGCAAGCACATTAACTGCCCTAATTATTGTGCAAAATCTGTGTCCACTACTCAAATATTAACGAAATATTAAATGCACTACAGACCGACAAGGTGTTCCCTCTGACTCTGTGGGAGGCTAATGCAGGAATTGCAGAGATACTTAAAATGTCTGAGCCACAGGTGAGATGCCAGAGGATTTGAGGCTAGCTTATGTCATTCTGCTGTTTAAGAAAGGTTGTAAGAATAAGACAGGGGATTGAATGAAAATGAGCCTGATATCAGTAGTGGGTGAGTTATTGGAAGGTATTCTAAAGGACCAGATATATAAACAGGGCCTGATGAAAAATAGTCAGTATGGCTTTGTACATTGTAAGTCATGTCTAACCAATTTTATTGAGTTTTTTGGGAATTTTACCAGGAAAGTTGATGAAGGCAAATCAGTGGATGTTGTCTACATGGAATTTAGGAAGGCCATTGATAAAGTCCTGCATGGGAGGTTAGACAAGAAGGTTCAGTCACTTGGCATTCAAGATGAGGTAGTTAATTGGATTAGACTTTGATTTCATGGGTGAAGCTAGAGGGTGGTACCAGATGGTTGCTTTTCTAACTGGAGGGCTGTAACTACTGGCGTACCGCAGGGATTTGGTGTAGAGTCTGTTGTTGTCTGTCATCTATGTGAATAATTGGGATGATAATGTGGTAAACTGGATAAACAAATTTGCGGTGACACAAAGGTTGGGAGTATAGTGGACAAAAAGGAACACTATCAGAGCTTGTAGTGAGATCTGGACCAGCTGGAAAAATGGCAGATGAAATTTAATGCAGATAAGGTATTGCATTTTGAGAGGTCAGACCACGGTAGGACATAAACAATGGGCAGTTGGGTACTGAGGAGTGCGGTAGAACAAAGGGATCTGGGAATACAGACCCATAATCTTTGAATGTGGCCTAACAGGTAAATAGGCTCATAAAGAAAACTTTTGGCACATTGGCCTTTCATAAATCAAAGTATTGATACAGGAGTTGGGATGTTAAGTTGAGATGGTATAAGACCTAATTTGGAGTATTGTGTGCAGGTTTGGTCACCTACCTGCAGGAAAGATTGTAGTAAGATTAAAAGAGTGCAAAGAAAATTTACAGGGATGTTGCCAGAACTGGAAGACTGAGTTATAGGGTAAGGTTGAAGAAGTTAGGACTTTATGCCGTACAACATAGGAGAATGAAGGGAGATTTGATACCAGTATATATATCAGGGGTATAGATAGGGTTAATGCAAACTGGCTTTTTCCACTGAGTTTGGGTGAGACTAGAACCCACGAGGTCATGCATTAAGGGTGAAAGGTGAAATGGTTAAGGAAAACATGATGGGGAACTTCTTCAAACAAGGTGGTTAGTGTGGAACAAGTTGCCAGTGGAAGTGGTGGATTCAAGTTGGATTTTAACAGTTTGGAAATATTTGGATGATACAGGTATGGAGGGCTATGGTCTGGGTCGATGGGATTTGGCATATTAATAATTTGGCATGGACTAAATGGGCCAAAGATCCTGTTTCTATGCTGTTGTGTTCTTTGACTCCCCTATGACCAATGTTTTGTTTCCTCTTTTGGAATCTTGGTTTTTGTTTGCCAAATTCTAAAATTGTCCAATGCCCATGTTTGCTGTTTTTGTGGTAACACTTAGCCTTTCAATGTAATGATTTGTTTAACTTGTTAGTCACAGCTTGATTTCCCTTCCTATTGAAGTTCTTTTGGCCTTTTACTATGATATAAATTTGTTGTAAACTGTATTCATTCTTTAAATGTTGGCCATCTTTTGTGTACAGTCATGCCTTTTTAATATAATTTGCTAAACTAGCATTGCCAAGTCATTCCTCATAACTGTGACCGTAATGTTATAGTGGATGAGGAACAGGAAGGAAATGCCTGCTCCAAGATGAGATGCCACATTAGTGGTTTTTCTGCAAGATAAGATGTTATGGGTTGATGGAAATTGATTGAGTAATTGCCTGAAGCCATGAAGGCAGAAAAAAAGTTACAAGTGAATTTAAATCTGTTTGAATATTGACAAATGCTGTGCAGAAATTGATACCTGGGTTGTTTCTACTTTTATTAATCTAGATTTTGGGGGTGAGAAAATGATCTGTAAATAGCACATTAGGCTGTAATAACAGGGCTATTCAGCACAGAAGGAAAGACACAAGTGGTCACAGCTAGAATGCTGTACATGTTTGTTCTATTTGTATGTTGGATATTTGGAGGAGAGGACTATAAACTAATTACCACTTAAAAACTTTTCATAAAATGGTGTAAGGCTAAAGTTGTATTTTAATCATTTGTACTTTTTAACAAACGTGTATTTTTCACAGAATGTGGTGGTTCGTCCCCACTTACTGGCAGAAAGTAGTACAGCAGTTAAACTAACAGCTTATCATCTTTCTAATTTCTCTTTGGCTAAGTATTACCCACAAGATGTATGTGTGTAATCATTGGTTTATTTTATCTAAGGAATTGTTATCTCAATTATAATAGGAATGGATTTTTCAGAGGCACCATCTTTATTCTCTTTAATCTTTGCTGTTCATTCACTTCCATTTTTTTTCCACAGCTCTTTGTTTAGTTTGGTTAGTATTTGTATGTTTGAACATTAAAACCATTAAGAATTAAGACTGCCATTCACTCTTGACTTCTGGAAGAACTGTAAGGATCAGAAAATAAGCAAACTGTAGTGCATCATGATTGCACAGCAGCTGAGAAGGCATTGTCTAAGCTTTCAAGAAACAAGTCTTGAGTGCATGGTAAAGAAAGCACTGCGCTGGTTATATTAGACCCATAAAGGCAAAATGGTGTGCGATATTAGCAGTGTGTATTTTCCTCTGGAATTCTGATCTTCATATTGTGAAATAAATTTGTACATCAATTTTAACTGATGGGACAATACAAAACAAAAAGATGATCAACAAAAAGAAACTAATTTAAAAAATCTGAACCTGGCCAATTATGACAGAAGTTTGAAAGTGACTATTCATGCAAGAATTCCACACTTTTATGCCAAACAGTGGATAAAATAATGTAACTTGGCTTCCTGTTACTATTTTCTCTACTTAGAGAAATGGAGCCAAAATAAATTGGAGTTGAGCTGCACATTAGTTGTGATTTCATGCCAGGGCAGAATAGATTGAGTGAGTTAATGGCATAATCCTGTTCCTATGTAGACCCTGGACTGCTGTAATGATCATAAGTAGAGAGAATGAATCTGTAAAACCTCTGTCACTTTGCCTGGGTGATTAAAATTAATACAGGAAATTTAAAGTTACCTGGCTTTCATGAGAAAAATTTAACCTCAGCCAGATCTAGTACCAACTCTCATTTTGAAAGCTTTCACTTAATTGGCATTAATAACTTGGTAAAGCTGCACAGGATCAGTGTCCTCATTGTAGTCCTGATAACATCCTTGTGAGTTGGCAGTCCACTTCATTTCAAAGTTACTACACAATATTCCAGATTGAGTGGAGTGAATGGAGTGTACCTTCTCTCTTTTCCTCTAATTTTTGGAGGTTAGCACTCCAATTAGCGTTTTGTTCTTGACGCCTGGCCACTAATACTAATGATCTTTAAATTGCACGTGTGTGTGTGTGTGTGTGTGTGTGTGTGTGTGTGTGTGTGTGTGTGCATGTGTATATGTATATATATATATATATATATATATCTCAACCTCTGCAATTTCTAACACTTCAAGATTGTTTATTATCATTCTTCAATACATAAGTATAAAGGAGAACAAAATGATTGTTACTTTGGATCCGATGCAGTATTTTTTTAAAAAGCACTTTGTACAAAATGCTAAAAAACCCACAAAACTATAAATATAAAAACAATCTTATAAAACCCAATGTACGTAACTTGTATGCTTAGACTGATTATAGGTATATAGTGATGATAGATGATGTGTATGTAATAGAGGTGGGGTGTTTTAATGGATGGACGTGTTGATCAGCCTGAAGGCTTAGGAAAGTAAGATTTTAAGTTTAGTGGTTCCTCATGTTAAAATGATTACAAATGCTAGATTTTCAACTTAGTCCAAACCTGTTAAAATCATGCTTGTGGTGATGTTCATCTCCTTAATTTGCTGACTTAACCTATCAATGTCTTTGAAATTTTGTTCTCAACTACGTTTGTGTATTACTGACTATGTCTCTAACTATTGTAATCAACACTACCCCTAAGTCAGTAATAAATATTTTCTAAATTTGAGACCTGCATCAATCACTACTACCTTGTCTGTATGCATACCCACTGGGCTGACTCTTGGTTCCTGGGAGTTTCCAGTTGTCATCTTCACATGGCTATATTCTCCAGAGATTGATGTGGAGGTTCTATCATGCTGGACTTGGTGTGGCTTGAGTAGTTGCAGGGGAATCAACTGCAAACTGAGGTGCAGTCCTTGACGTGTCCCAAAAACTATATACCCTATTTTCCACAGCCAACCAGTTTCCTAATCCAGTCACTAACATCGATCTATACTTTAATTTTGATAAAATCCAGAGTAGAAGCTTTTTATTATTTCTCCCAAGAAGTGTGGCTATAAATGAACTGAGAAAAATTATGTATTGTGATTTAGTTATCACAGACCCAATTGAATGGTATAGATTTGTGTTCATGACAAACTGTCTAGTTTGTGATTTTTGTATTTGGCCATGCTTTGATAAGATGGGAATAAGTGTACTATATAGAGGTATACAAGCTAGAATACTTATGAAATGTTCAAGTCAACAAGAAAGATCAAAGGACACAAAGATTACTAGATTCTAAAAGGTCAATGAATGTGAGGGCACTTTATCTGAATGCCTGTAGTATTCAAAACTAGGTCAATGAACTTGTGGCACAAATCATTACAAAGGAGTATTATTCACTAGGCATTACAGAAACGTGGTTGCAGGGCAGAAATGATTGGGGATGAAATATCCCAGGGTATTTGGTATTAATAAAACAATAGGCAGGAAGGTGAAGGAAATGGGGTAGCACTCTTAAGTATGTAATCTCGGTAATAGTGAGAGAAGATGCAAGATCCAAGGAGAAGAATGTTGAGTCCATCTGGGTAGAGATTAGGAATGGTAAAGGGTGGGGGGGGGGAAACGCTGGTGGATGTTGTCTATAGGCCACTGAATAATAACATTGCAGTGGCATGGGTGACAAATCAAGAAATATTTGATGCATGTAATAATGGCATGGCAGTTGTCATGGGGGCCTTTAACTAGCACATAGATTGGGCCTATCAAGTTGATTGAGTTTGTTGGATTCTGTTTTGATCCAAGGTTCTTTTACTTGTCATGAATGAGGCATAAAACTTGTTGCTTCATGATCATTTTATTAATTACTAGGAGAACAAATGTAACGACAGGAAAAGACAAAGAAAAGAATAAGATGGTGAGCCAATGTGCTCCGCTTTTTTACCATAGAATCAAACTGGTAAATAAGAGTTAACCAGTCAAATAGCCTCCATTCAGATAATGTGATACACAAGAAGCTTCCAGAATAATACAAAACTATAACCACTAGGAATCACTCTGAACAATTGTATATACTGTACATGGGTATAAGAAAATTAAACTGCAAAGAAAATAACAATCTAATCCAACAGGATATCTGATAGATTTCTTGAACAGCATGTTTATGAACCTACAGGGAAAATGCTTTCATAGATGTGGTCCTGTGCAATAAAACAAGTAAAATTAATGGTCTTGTAGTTAGATATCCTCTTGGAAAGAGTGACTACAGTATGACTGTATTTCTTACACAAATGGAGGGTGCAGTACTTCAATCCAAAATGAGGTATCATACCAATAAGGGATACTACAATGGAATGAGGGACGAGTTGGCTAGTGTAGACTGGGAACATCTGCTATATGACTAGGCAATTGAGGAACAATGGAAGACTTTCAAAGATGAGAAAATCAGCAGTGCTGGAAATCCAAGTAACAAGCACAAAATGCTGGAGGAATTCAGCAAGCCAGGTAGCATCTATGGAAACAGTTGACATTTCAGGCTGAGACCCTTCATCAGGACTGGGGAAAAAAAGATGAGAAGCTAGAGTAAGAAGGTGTGGGTAGGAAAGGAAGAATTCCAAGGAGGGAGGTGATAGGGAAAATTGGGAGAGGAAAGAAGGGTGAAGTAAAGAGCTGAGGTGTTGGTGAAAGAGATAATGGGCTGGAGAAGGGGGAATCTAATAAAAGCGGGTAGAACACCATGGAAGAAAGGGAAGGGGGAGACCTGAGGAAGTTGATGGGCAGGTAAGGAGATGAAGTGAGAGAGGGAAACAGGAATGGTGAAGGGGGAGGCAGGGCAGTTACCCGAAGTTCAAGAAATGGATATTCAGGCCATCGGGTTGGACGCCATCCAGATGGAATATGAGGTGTTGCTCCTCCAACCTCAGTGTGGCCTTGTTGTAGCAGTAGAGGAGGCCATGGACTGACATGTTGGAATGGGAAGAAGAATTGAAATGGGAGGCCAGTGATAGATCCACTTTTTTTTTCTAGCAGACAGAGCATAGGTACTTGCTGAACTGATCTTCCAACCTACACAGGGTTTCACTGATATACATGAGTGCACATTGGGAGCACCAGATACAGTAGATGACCCCCAACACTCACAGGTGAACAGTCACCTCACCGGGAAGGACTATTTGGGGCCTGCAATGAGGTTACAATCAGAATTTTATAATTGTATGAAGAGTGGAAAAGGGTGGCTAAAGTGAACATGGGTCACTTGGAAGGTGAAAAATTAATATTGGGTAATGTAAGGCCAAAGCACTCAATGACCATTTTGTGTTGGTTTTTGCAGTGGAGGACATGTCTAACGTGCGAAAGAGTTGTTATGGGCGTGATGCAAGGTGAGGAGTTAAATACAGTTGCTGTCACTAAAGAGGTAGCAAATGAGAAAACAAATGGGCTTAAAGCTTGACTAGTACCCGGACTTGATGGGATGCATCCCAGAGTACTGAAAGAAGTGGCAGAGGTTATTGTAGACATATCTGTGATAATTCACCAAACAAATCTGACTGGATTCTGGGCAGGAGCCAGCAGACTAGAAGACAATATCATGTCCCTGTTTTTTTTTTTAAAAAGAGGTAGGCAAAAGGTAGGTAACAGTCGGTCAGGTAGCTTAAAGCAGGCAGTTGGGGAAAATGTGTAAAGCAATCATTAAGGAAGAAGTCGTGTTACATCTGGATAGAGGTGATTCCATCAGGCAGGTTCAGCACGGATTCATTAATTGCAAGTCCTATTTGACAAACTTGCTGGAGTACTTGGAGGATATAATGAGCCAAGTGGATACAGGGGAATAGGTGGAAGTTGTATACTTGGATTTCCAGAATAAGGTGCTGTATAAGACTTGCCTATAAAATGAGGATGCATGGAGTTGAAAGTAATGTGTTAGCATGGATAAAGGATTGATTAGTTAAAAGAAGAGAGTTGGGATAAATGGGTGCTTAAAACATTGAGGAAGATTGAAACATCAAAGCCAGTTTTCAGCACTGTCTGCCAGCCTTTCTCTTACTCGCTGCTGCAGGGTGAAGGTGTCTGCATGTGACTATCTCTCACTGGCTGCTCCCAAAGGAAGGCCCTTGCTTTCCAATAGTCTCTGTGTCTTGTCGGAGGATGGTACTGAAGATCAGGGTCTGTAGTTTATGAATTGGACTGTATGGACTCCTTCAATTTTAATGTTTATATATTTCATGTTTTTGGCTGTTTTTTCTTGATATTTGTGTGATTTGTTAGATTTTTGCAGGTGGGGATGTTAATGTTGCTGTTTGAATTATTTTGTCTTTTGTGTCGGGAGAGAGTTGATGTTTTCCTTTTGAATGGCTTTCATGGTTTTTGTCTTGTGGCTGTCTGGAGAAGACAAATCTCGGTTGTATACTGCGTACATACTTTGATAATATACCTGAAAACTTGAACCTTCTGTAGTTGACATCAGTGGTGAAAGCAGTGCTGCAGGTGTCCGTGCTGGACCCTGCAACTGTTCATGATATACATTAATGATTGGGTAGAGAATATCAAGCATAGTGTATCTAAATTTGCAAACAACACTGAATGGAAAAGCAAATTGTGGAGAGCCTGCAGAGTGGTATAGATAGGTTAAGTGACTAAACAAGGGTCTGGTAGATGGAGTGCAATGTTGGTAAATGTGAGGAATGTTATTTTGGAAGGAAAAATGGAAGCTCAGATTAGTATTTAAATGGTGAAAGATTGCAACATGTTGTACGGAGGGACTTGGGAGTGCTTGTGCTTAAATTACAATAGGTTAGATTGTAGATGCAATAGTTTATCAAGAAGGCAAATATAATATTCATCTCCAGTACTAAATTAATTGAAATTAAGAGCAGGGAGGTTATGCTGCAACTGTACAGGGTACTGGCAAGGCTACACCTGGAGAAATGTGTGCAGTTTTTGCCTCCTTATTTGAGAGAAGATTTACTGGCTTGGGAAGTGGTGATTCTGAAGTTGAGGGGGTTAATCTAGGAGGAGGGATTGAGTTGCCTGGGCTATACTTGCTGGATTAAGAAAAATGAGAGGGGATCTCACAGAAACAGAAACATACAAATTATGAAAGGAATAATTAAGATTACAGGCAGGAAAGTTGTTTCCACTGGAAAGTGAGACTAGAGTTGGGAGACATGACCTGAAAGTTTGGGCAATTGATTAGTAGGAGAAACTATTTTCCTAGAGAATAGTAAATCGGTGGAATTTTGTGCTCGGGGAAACAGTAGAGGCTACCCTATTAATTGTATTTAAGACACAGTTAGACAGATTTTTGCATAACAGATAATTAAGGGTTACGGGGAAAAGACAGGTAGATGGAGTTGAATCTATGGCCAGATCAGCCATAATCTTATTGAATAGCAGAGTAGGCTTGACAGGCCCAATGGCCTACACCTGCTTCTATTTCAGAATTTTTTTGTGTTCTTACTATAAATTTGCTCATAGATTAGCATTAGTAAACATTTAACTGAAAGCTATCTGGTCTGGTAAATTTAGTGGCCAAAGTTCTTGAACACAAGAGTATCTAAGACTATAATATTAAAGATTTTGATTTAGTGGAAAGCATAAAAGATTTGTAGTAGATTATGGTGTGTATTGTAACCAAGGTTAGACGATCCAAGAGGGAGTTTGGACTTGCCTGTGCATAAGGATAATCTAAGATACAATAATTGAATTAGCCTGTGTAATGTGATTGGAGTGCTAGAAATATTATAAACATTTTTATAGCACTGTAACACAAGATTGACATGCACAGGAATTAGGAGTTGAGAGCTGGGGCAGATCAGCTATGATCATCTTGAGTAGTGGGACAGGCTTAAGGGTTGTGTGATCTTCTCTGGCACCATTTTATTTTTGTATATAATTTGGTAGAAGGAAAAGTACCTGCTTTTTTGTGACAAGCAAATAGTGATTTAATACTCTGAGTACATGATTTCAGTTGTAGCTAAGAGAAGGGCTGCAAAAATAAAAATAGCTTCATGGAGGATGCAGGACTATTTCAGCAATGTGTGGATGGATATGTGTGAGAATATAAAAATTGGAGTGGACTTGTATAGATACTGTTCTGTCTTAACCTACATAATAATTGGATAGGAATCTTGTAGAAGTTGGGTTTAGGAGAACAACTCTTACTGTAAAATCAATGCCAAAACAGTTGGTTGGAAATCATAATTTCTAAGTGAATGATGTATTGTATTTTCAAGTTTATTTTTTTAATGTCTGATTTTCTGGATTTTTTTTTTGTCATTATAGGTTATGTTGGGAGATCCGACCTTTGCTCTTCCATACTGGAATTTTGCTACTGGCAGAAACACCTGTGACATCTGTACAGATGACTTAATGGGAGCCCGAAGCAACTTTGACCCTAATCTTATAAGTTCTAACTCTGTCTTCTCCCTGTGGCGTAATCTGTGTGAAAGTTTAGAAGATTATGATACATTGGGAACTATTTGCAATGGTAACAACTTTAATAATATAATGGAATTAAATTGGTCTAAAAGAAATCCTGAATACCTGTCTTTTGGATAAGAGAATGAATTTGTTGCCCCTTAAGGGGAAATTCACAGTAGAGGTACTAGGACTTGATGTTTAAATCCCTATGGTAAATCGGCACTCTTGATGTTGGCAGTGGGCTTGGAGTGGTGACAAGGAGGGAGGGTAGGTACGTCATCAGGGTCATCAGGTGGGCACCCTCCTTTGACGTTTCGTTGATAAGCCCACAATGTCTCCAGAGGGCTCAATGTTGCTACCAGGCATCCCAGATACACCCCCCTCAGTTCCATACCCTCCTGTCTTCATCTTGCAGCCCAGTTGTTGTCTTTCCTTTTAATCCAAATCCAATTGCTGCTTTCTTCTGCTGTAAGTATTCCTACATCATCCTTATCATCACTTTCTTTTCCCCAAGCAAACACTGAGGTACTGGAGAACCACTTTGAAAGTCTTAAAATTACAAGTTCAATACACAAAATTGAGTCAGGGCCTTGGTTTTTGAAGGCTTGACTTTTCATTGTAATTTGAGGGATTTGAACTATAAGGAATATGTTGGGATCCTAAATGTTTGAAATCCAATCCCAGCAAGTCTTGAACTCTGGTTCATTTAAGATAAAGGTGGGTAAATAATCTGTTTAGAGAAACTGTTCACTATTATGTTTGTTTGCGGCTGAACTCAAATTCAATTATATATTTTTAGATAAATGGGAGATGATGGGGCTGCTGTGATTGGTTCATATCATCATATATAGAATTTGTGTGTTCATATCCATCACAACTAAATGCCACATAAATTCACAATGTATCTTGACTGAGGTATGTCGATTAAAAGTAAATGATGTGCAATCACTCACATAACTAAAATATATTTATTCTGATAAAGCTCATGACAAAAGCAATTAAAAATCATGTGGCTGAAAATCAAAAATAACAAACAGGAAAATGCTCAACAATTCAGGCAGCATCTGTTAAAGGAGACCTGATACTTCAGGATGATTACCTATCTAACTGGCAAAAGAAAAGAAGTTAATTTTATGTTTCAGAGAGTTTGGGGTAGGGATAGATCGAACAAAGCTTTGATGTCTGATTGGGTGAGAGCAGGTTTGCGGTAAGGGTAAGCTGTAGAGGTCACCTATTTGATGGATTAAAGGGGATGGTCAGAGAGAAATCAAACCAAAGCTGTTTAAGCTGAGGACCATCAGAGTGAAAAGAAAATGAAGGACTGGAGCAGCTGTGACCTGCTGAGCAAGTTGAGCTGTGCCAATGGAAATATTTTTTTAAATTTGAGGCAGTAAGACAAATTGATGACTTTATTTTTTTTTAAAAAAAGGTTTCAATATTGACAGTATACAAGTTACCTGAAATTGTGTAATTCAATATTTAGCCTGGAAAACTTCATGCTGGACAAAAGATTAAAATTTGAGGTTGAAGCCTGCATTGCATTTCATTATAGAAGGTAGGAGGTCACAGATCCTTCAGGTTAGGGTGGATGAACAATGAAAGTAGAATGCAACAGGTACGTCCTGGTCCCCACAACATACTGAATGCAGATGCTATACTATTTCCATTTAATTTTGCTCCTGCACAGGAGACCATTGTGAGTACTGAATGCGGCTCACTCACTTAGAAGTGTAAGTACACCATTCTCCATCGAGAAGCACTGTTTGGGAGGAAAGGGAAAAGGAGGCATGTTTTCTGTGGTCATGTTAAAAAAAAGTGCTGCAGAAAGGGGAGCCATAAGAATAGTGCAAGTTATCATTCCTATGCAATACCAAAAAGAAAGGGAAAATGTGTCTGACAAAATGTTGTTGATGCTAGTGGAAATTGCAAAGCATGACCCATTGGAAGAAGGTACAGAGGTGTTGTCTATAACTGGAGAGTGAATTAGCACTAGGAAATCGGGATTCTCAACAAGGTGGAGGGCTACAGATTTCCCACAGATGCAAGTAGGAACAAGCAGGATCACAAGAAAGAGTGAAATTAAGGTAGGAAAAGTTTAGTGGGATAGGAGTGTACTGAAACTAAGGGTCTTCCCAGGAGATTCCTGCTTGTGGATCTTGAGAAGGTGGTTTTGCATGACTTCAAGACTATAAAGCTATAAGTTGTGGAGGAAAAATCTCCTGAAAACATGAGATTTAGATTATGAGGACACACAGTCCTCTTTGATTGTCATTTAGTAATGCATGCTTTAAGAAATGATACAATGGTTTTCCAGAATGATATCACAGAAACACATGACAAACCGACTTAAAAACTGACAAAAAAAAACACATAATTATTACATATAGTTACAACAGTGCAAAGCAATACCGTAATTTGATAAGAACAGACCATGGGCACGGTAAAAGTCTCAAAGTCTCTATAAAGTCCCATCATCTCACGCAGACGGTGAACCTCCAGCGCCGCAAACTTGCTGATGTAGCATCCTGGAAGTATCCGACCACAGTCTGACTCCGAGTCCGTCCGACCAGTTCTCCGACACCGAGCACCAAGCACCATCTTTGCCGAGTGCTTCGACCCTGGCCCCGGCAACAGGCAAAGCCGAGGATTTGGGGCCTTCCCCTCCAGAGACACTCGATTGCACAGTAGCAGCAGCAGCGAAGCGGGCATTTCGGAAGTTTCTCCAGGTGTTCTTCCAAGCTTCTCACGGCTGTCTCCATCAAATCAGGATTGTGCACGGCCCCCTAGTTAACATATACAATATCATTCGGAACAGCCGCATGCGCTGCGTCGCGCTGCCATCTTCTCCACCCTCCAGCAATGATTCTTCATGATCTGGGAGACAATAGCCTGATGTTCAGTGTTGGGTCATGGGAAGTATGTGGATGTGTCTACTTGGTCTCTGGGAGTGATATCAGTTCACTTGACCACAATAGCACCTCCTTGATGATACTGATGTTGATCCTTGTATGGAATACTGTAAGTTCAGAAGAGGGTATGTTTGATTGAATGAAATAATAAAGATGGTCATTGTTACACTAGAATATTTTAACAGTTGGATCTGGAGAGACCCCAAAGCCATTGTGAAGGATCTAGATGAATTAAATTCTGGAGATGGGCTCCATTCAGTACATGTCCTTGCTGAATTTGTGATGGAGGGTGATGAAGAAAGCTACCAGGAATATGTCACTGTTGTTATTAAAAACATGTAAGATTTCAATTGGGTAACTGTGAAAATAAGCACATTTTACAAGCAGTAGCATTTTTAGAATGAATGTTATACCTGGTGACTGAATCCACTACAGGAGAGAGCACCTGCAGAATGCAAGTTCTCGTGAATCTCTTACACCACTAGCAATAGTTTGGGACAATTTATCTTCAGATCAGAGTTATAATTTTAAAACTGGGCTAAGAGGTAGTCCAGGTATAGCCTTCAAAATTGGGTGGTCTTGATGCTCTCAAATCCCATAAGTAGTGCATTTTCCATAGAATAAAATAAGCTCAGTTCCCAAGGGGACCAGGAATATAGAACCAAAGTTTTGCTGTTTGGCATGTGCTGGTCGAAAAGCAATTAATTCTCAAACTAAAGTGTTGTTAATGACATTATGGGTGACATATCTAGATGATATCCTGGAATGCATGCTTACCATCAATAAGTATTAGCTTATTATTACTAATGAGTAGAAATGGAGGCATCTTTACCCAGCCATGTTACAGTGTAAAATTGAGAAGTGAACAGGCATCTCATCCACGTGCTGGAGATTATCATTGTACAAACACCAGAACCAAACCCTCATCAGCTTTCCCATAACCGTTCCTGCAGTTCCATCCCACGGTCAGGAATATTACCTCCTTGGCTTGAAAAGTTAGATGTATAGCATATTTTATCAGAGTTGTGTGTTCGAAAATTATTTTGAGTTTCTTGAATGGAATTTAGATGGGGCCATATCCAGATTCATTTTGGTCATATTAGAAATTCAGCCAAGCACATCTGCCTATGAATTTACCATTTTGCATCTGACTATACGTCTGCTTCATTTGTGCTCAATTGGTGTATTTTCAATGCAAAAATACTCAAAAGCATTTCCAGAGAAACTAGGATGTGGTTTTAAGGGCATATATTATGGTGCATTGCTGGAACAAATCAGTCGTAATACAGTATCTACTCTGCAATGTAGGACACCAATGGCACCCCAACCCCAATGAAATCCTCTTAGTTCCACCTTGCCCCAGTGATTTAAAAACATCATTCTTGATCTTTGGCCAATTGGCCCAAGCCTTTAGACTAAAATGACCCCAGCACTTGTCATCCTAACTTTAAGGTCCCAGGTTTTCCACCTCCCCAACCCTGGCTAAGTCCCAATTTCCCAGTCAGCCTTGGGACTCGGGCTTAACTGAAGTTTGCCTCAGTGGGGCCCATAACCAAAACACTTCCTTGGTATGTTGGACAAAGACACTATTCTACAGATTCTAAGGTACATGACAAATTCTAAGCAATTATATCTTGCTTTAACTCTTATTCATAAAAGGTAGAAGCAGGTGTCGTTTATTTGTCCCCTTGTGTACTCTGCCGTTTAATAAGGTCATGGCTGATATCTTAGTTCAATGCTATTCACTTGCAATCTCATGTCCTGATATCCTTCATGTCCAAATATCAAACGTTTCTATCATTCTGTCTCAAAGACATTTAGCAGTTGCATCTCTCTTCAGCAGAGACTATGAGCATACATTATAAATGAATGAAGAAACTTCCTCTTATTGCTCTTCTGAATGGCATATACCTTATTTGGAGATACTGACCCCCTGGCTCAAGGCACTGCTGAAAGGAAACAATTCTGCATCTATCTTATCAAACCTTTGAAAACATTGTAATGTCAATAACTTTGCTATGTACATTTTCAGTTTTGATCGTATGCAAAGCATAAGCTTCAACAAGCGGTTTCTCTTTCAGTAAATGTTTACTCCTTTATTGAGTATGCTTGCATTCTCCTGACATCTGCCCATGCTGCATTGGGTTTTTAATGCTAACTGTCTGTCATTACATGAAACTTTCCAGGAACTGGTCCTAAGTGACTAAGTTGTTCCTTACTAGTTGTTATCAATTGCATTTCTTTAAAGATGCTGTGATTTCTTTTTCCCCAAGTATATGATATGCAAGTTCAACCTTCTCATAAATACTAATTATAGCTCCATTTGGGTATGAAGGCCCAAAATGACAATAAAATAATTTCTTCTGGTCTCAGTCGAGATTTTGATATCAGCTTCAAGCTTCATTTACTCTGAGCTATGAGTGCGCTCTTAGAAGTACAGTAATTAAATAGCATAAATGTATTAGGAAACAATGCTCATGAGTAAATGGAAGTCTGTTCAATGTACTATATTTAGATAATTGAAATGCACCTGAAATTAATAAATGAAACAAAGGTGTTAAAAACAAACAATATAACACAATTAACAAGACTCAATTGAGCGTATTAAATTCATAAGGTGGGGACGACTGCAGTGATCGGGTCTCCGGCACTGTGTTTGGTGCTGTGGCTCAGAAGGGAAGGAAGAGGGAGCGAAGAGGACTGCAGTAGTGATAGGGGATTCAGTAATTAGAGGATTAGACATGAGATTCTTTGGACACTATAGAGACTCCTGCGTGGCACGTTGCCTCTCAGGTGCCAGGGTCAGGGACATCTCCGATTGGGTCCACAGTATTCTAAAGGGGGAGTATGAGCAGCCAGAAGTCATAGTAGATATTGGCACCAATGACACAGGTAGGAAATGGGAGGAGGTCCTGAAGAGTGAATTTAGGGAGTAGGGTAGAAAACTGAAAAGCAGGACCTCAGGGTAGTAATCTCTGGATTGCTACCTGTGCCACGCACAAGAGGGTAAGAATAGGATGATTTGGCAGATTAATCTGTGGCTGAGGAGGTGGTCCAGGGGGCAGGGTTTCAGATTTCTGGATCATTGCAATTCCTTCTGGGGAAGGTATGACCTCTACAAAAAGAATGGGTTACATCTGAACCTGAGGGTGTCTAATATCCTTGCGGGCAGGTTTTCTAGAACTATTGGGGAGGATTTCAACTAATTTGGCATGGGATAGGAACTGGAGTGTTAGAGCTAAGGATGGGGCAGTTGGCATACAAGTAAGAGTAGAGTGTAGTGAAACTGTCAGGAAGGCCAGGCAGATGATGGGGGGGGGGGGGGGGGAGGGAAGAATTGCAGTCAGTGGAGTAGTGTAACACGGGGACAAAATCAAAAAGGGTGACTGATACAGCACTGGAAGTGTTATATTTGATGCAAACTCCATACAAAATAAGGTTATCTTATAGCACAGTTAGACATTGGCAGGTATGACGTTGTGGATATCACTGAGTTATGGCTGAAAGAAGATTATAGATGGGAGCTTAACATCCAAGGCTACACATTGTATCAAAAGCATAAAATAACTCAAAGTCATCATGGTTTCTGTCAAAAGAAATCTTGCCTGACAAATCTGGTAGAGTTCTTGGAGGAAATAACAAGCAGGATGGACAAAGGGGAGGCAGTGGATGTCATTTACTTGGATTTTCAGAAGGCGTTTGATAAGGTGTCACACATGAGGCTGCTTAACAAGATAAAATCCTGTGGTGTTACAGGAAAGATATTGGTATGGATAGAAGAATGGCTGACAGGCAGTGAGTGTGTCTTTGCTGGTTGGCAGCCAATAACTAGTGGTGCTCCTCAGCAGTCAGTGTTGGGATGCATTGTTTGTCAATGATTTAGATAATGGAATTGATAGGTTTGTGGCAAAGTTTGTGGATAATATGAAGATAGATGGAGGGGTAGGTAGTGCTGAGGAAGCAATACAGCAGGACGTAGACAAATTGGAAGAATGGGCAAAAAAGTGGCAAATAGAATACAGTGTTGGGAAATGTATGATAATGCATTTTGGTAAAAGGAACAGTAGTGTGGAGTATTATCTAAATAAGAGAAGGTTCACACATTAGAAGTGTAGGGGTCTTGGAAGTCCTTGTGCAAGACTCCCAGAAGGTTAATTTACAGGTTTAGTCTGTGGTAAAGAAGGTAAATGCAGTGTTGGCATTTATTTTAAGGAGAATAGAATATAAAAGCAAGGAGATAATCCTGAGCCTTTATAAGACACTAGTCAGGCTGCACTTGGAGTATTGTCAACAGTTTTGGGGTCCGTATCTCAGGACATGTTGTCATTGGAGTGAGTCCAGCGGAGGTTCATGAGGATGGTTCTGGGAATGAATAGGTTAACATATGAAGAGCATTTGGCAGCCTTGGGCCTGTACTCACTGAAATCTAGAAGAATGCAGGGGTGTGGGGGAAATCTCATTGAAATGGGGGTACAGCCTCAAATTTGAGGCTGTACCCTTTAGAACAAAGGCAAGGGAGAACTTTTTTTTAGCCAAAGCATAGGAAATCTGTGGAGTGCTCTGCTACAGACTGCGGTGGAGGCCAAGTATGTGCATCTATTTAAGACGGAAGTTGATCATTTCCTGATTGATTAGGCTGTCAAAGTATTTGGCGAGGAGGCAGGTGTTCGAGTTTGAGTGGGATCTGGGAGCAGCCATGATGGAATGGCAGAGCAGACTGGATGGCCTGAATGGCATAATTCTGCTCTTTGTCTTATGGTCTTGTGGACAGGCAGGTCGGCGGAGGGACTGATGTGTCTCTTTTGGTAAAAGTATGAAATCAAATTCTTAGAAAGGAGTGACATATGGTTGGAAGGTGTTGAATTGTTGTGGGTAGAGGGAACTTCAAGGGTAAAAACTCCCAGGTGGGAGTTGCATACAGTAGCTAGGATATGGGCTACCAATTACAAAGGGAAATAAAAAATTGCATGTTAAAGGGCAATATTATGATAGTTTGGCAGGATTTCAATATGCAGGTAGATTGGTAAAATCAGGTTGGTGCTGATTTAGGATCCCAAGAGAAATTTGTAAAATGGCTACAAGATGGCATTTTACAACAGTTGAGCCCACTATGGGATCAGCTATTTTGGATTGGGTATTGTGCAATGAATGGGATTTGATTAGGGAGCTTAAAGTAAAGGAGCCCTTAGGAGCCTGTAATCATAATATGGTAAAATTCATCCTGCAATTTGAGCAGGGGAAGCTAAAGTCAGATTATCAGTATTAGATTGGTGTAAAGAGAATTACAGAGACATGAGAGAGGAACTATCCAAAGTTGATTTGAAGGGGGACAGTAGCAGGGATCATGCAGATTAGCAATAGCTGGAGTTCCTGGGAGGAATTAGGAATGTGCAGTATAGGTAGATTCCAAAGAAATAGTAGTGTGCTAAAGAAAGGATAACAGAACCTTGGCTGACAAGGGAAGTCAAAGCCAACATAAAAACAACACACAGGGCATATAATAGTGCAAAAATTAGTGGGGAAATTAGAGGAACAGGAAGCTTTTAAAAACTTAACAATAGGCAACTAAAAAAAGCCATAAGGAGCAAAAAGATGCAATATGAAGGTAAGCTCGCCAGTATAATCAAAGAGGATACCAAAAGTTTTTTCTCAGAGATATAAAGAGTAAAAGAGGGGCGAGAGTAGGTATCGGACCGCTGGGAGATGACACTTGAGAGGTAGGAAATGGCCAACCAACTGAAGAAGTATGTTGAATCAGAATTCACTGTGGAGAAGGCACTAGCAGTTTGCCAGATATTTGAGTGTGTCTGGGGGCATAAGTGAATGCCGTTGCTATTACTAAGGAGAAGGTGCTTGGGAAGCTGTAAAGTCTGAAGATTGATAAGTCACCTGGACCAGATGGCCGACTCCATAGTATTCTGAAAGAGATTGTTCAGGCATTAGCAATGACATTTCAAAAATCAAGAGTCTGGCATGGTTCGAGAGATTTGAGGAATTGAAAATGTCACCCCAGTTCAAGAAGGAAGGGAGGCAGAAGAAATGAAATTATAGATCAGTTAGCCTGACCTTAATGGTTGGGAAGATGTTGAAGTCAATTTTTAAGGAAGTGGTTTTGGGGTACTTGGCACATGATAACATAGGCCAAGGTCAGCATAGTTTCCTTGAGGGAAAATCTTGTCCAACAAATTTCTTGGCATTCTTCAAAGAAGTAACAAGCAGCATAGACAAAGGAAAATTGGTGGATGTTGTGTAATTGGGTTTTCAAAAAGCCTTCGACAAACTGCTACAAAGGAGTTTGCTTAGCAAGGTAAGAGCCCATGATATTACAAAAAATGATACTAGCATGGTTGGAGCATTGGCAGGAAGCAAAAAATGGGAATAAAGGGAGCCTTTTCTGATTAACACAAAATGCTAGAGGAACTCAGCAGGCCAGGTAGCATCTATGGAAAAAGTACAATCGAAGTTTTGGGCGATGGTACTCTTTTCCTAGATGCTGCCTGGCCCGTTGAATTCCTGCAGCATTTTGTGTGTGTTGCTCAGATTTCTAGCCTCTTCAGATTTTCTCTTGTTTGTGAAGAGAAGGAATTAGACAGATTAGGAGAATGGGCAAAGAAGTGACAGATGGAATAGTGCTAGGAAGTGTATGGTCATTTACTTTAGTAAAAGCGTAGACTATTCTCTAAACAGGTAGAAAATTCAAAGATCTGAGTTGCCAAAGGACTGAATCCTTGTGCAGGATTCCCAAAAGGTTAACTTGCAGGTTGAGACAATGGTGAGGATGGTAAATGCAATGTTAGCATTCTTTTCAAGAGGACTAGAATATAAAAACAAAGATGTAATGCTAAATCTGTATAAGGCATTGGTGAGGCCTCACTTGGAGTCTAGTAAGCAGTCCAAGACAGGATTATTATCTAAGAAAGGATGTGCTGACATTGGAAAGGGTTAAAAGGAGATTCACGAAAATGATTCCATATCATCTGAGGCTTATCATATGAGGAGCATTAATGGTTCTGGGCCTGCACTCACTGGAATTTAGATGAATAAGTGGGGAATCTCATTGAAACCTATTGAATGTTGAAAGGCCTGGGTAGAGTGGATGTGGAGAGGATGTTTCTTATAGTAGGGGACACAGCTTTTGAATAGAGAGGCACCTATTTAAAATGGAGATGAGGAGAAAATTCTTTAGTCAGAGAATGGTGAATCTGAGGAATTTGTTGTCATACATGGCTGTGGAGGCCAAGTGATTGGAAATATTTAAAGACAAGGTTGATTAGGTTCTTGATAAGTCGGGGCATGAAAGATTATGAGGAGAATGGAGTTGGGAAGGATCCGTGACCGAGTGGTGGAGCAGACTTGTTGGGCTGAATGGCTTAATTCTGCTCCGATGTCTTTTGGACAATAATTTATTTTGCTTTTTTTTCCCCAAAATGGCTAAGGAAACAAAGTGTTAATGACAAGCTGCCATGTTTATTCCTTACAATCTCACTCTTTGCTTAGTAGAAAGAGTACCTCTGTTACAGTAAATTGGAGATCAATCCTAATGCCGCCATGTTGTTGTTTCATCCAGGCACTGAAGGTGGCCCAATTCGCCGGAATCCAGGTGGGAATGTTGCCAGACCACTGGTGCAACGTCTACCCAATTCCGAGGATATAGCACAATGTTTAGGCATATCAACTTATGACACACCGCCTTTCTACTCCAATTCAACTGAAAGTTTCCGAAATTCAGTTGAAGGTAAGTGTATTTAAAGGATGTTTGAATAGTGATTTGTACAATTATCCCAATGACAGAAAGGTTTATCTTAAGTTTATAAACAAGCCCATGCTGGTTGGTATCCATTCAACTATACACAAAAACCAGCACCTACAGATGAGGTGAGCACAGTGCTTCTGAACTTGAGCACTAGTCACTACAAACCATAGGCAAGATTGAAAGTTTAAATGATTGGGTGCCGGTAACAGGAGAGATCTGAATAGAAGAAAACACAATATGATGCATTTTTAGATGGATTTGTAGCAAGCAGAATTAATTGGATGATGTGGTAGTAAAGTGGAATAAGCTAAAGATATTTCCCTATGCAACAATATTAATATGGCAAATTATAGAAATAGGGCTTAAACAATGCAAGTTTGGGAATCTTGTATCTAAAGTCCCAGTATGAAGGAAAAAGTGTGAATGGCAGTACTTTCACACAGTTACAGCATGGTAACAAAGTGTATACACCTGAACACTGAATCTATTTGATTAAGAAAGTGGAATAATAGAGCCACATGATACATGCTGTATACAATTGACTACGAAACTGTGAGAAAGAGATGAAAAGTTGGCCAAATTTGTAAGCAGGTTTCATACAAATGCAAGATTTATGGATCCATAAAATGGAGAACATCGACAATAATGCAGATGCTGTAAAACAGTATTGTGAATGTTTTTTTTAAAGGTGGAATTCTTGAAGTGTATTTAGGAGAAATCCCTTGATTGCAATTTTTTTAATGTAATCGGAGAGATGGTGCTCAGTCTGGTTCAGGGCATTAGGACCTGTTTAAAATGAGGAAGCACCTGTTAAAGATCAACCGCAGGTTCAGATTAGCTGGAGAAAAGAAGGACAATGAAGGTGAAAATACTTTTCCTGGAGTCCTAATTTCAGTGAATTTTAAAGGTAATTTTTCCAGATACTTTGAAATGAAAATTGGCAGGTTAACTAATGAATGTGTAATTAGTGACTTTGAAGAGAAGAAATTTTGGATACAGATCAGGCACATTCCCAAAGCTATTCTCCATGCATGATTAAAGATATAAGGGATACAGTTATCTTTAGTATCCAAGTGAAAGCTCACCACTACACAATTTGTTCTAATTCCATTAAACTAAACATTCAGAAATAAGAACAAACAGCAGTTGATCCTCTTACAGTCAATTAATAGAAGTAGCCAAGCAGAAATTTTCTCCGGTATAATGAGGACCTTGGGGGGAGGCTGAGATGGGTCAGCATCCAATACATCTGACTGAAGATGTTTGCTAACACTTCAGTGTTTTGCCTTTGGCACTCTCAGCTCTGAAATCATTTGAATATGGAGGTTGTTGGAGCCATCTCCTCCTAATATTTATTTAATTGCTCACCACAATTCTTGACTGAAGATTGTGGGACAAAATGTGTGTGCCTGTTCTGGTAGCTTCGAAGTATAGCAAAAGCAGGAGGGAGTAGACAACATGTGATAACCTTGGTTGTAGGTAGTGATATTATTAAAGTTAGTGCAGTTTAAATAATTGCCACATAAAATTTGTTAGCTGAATTAAAATCTCTTTATTTAATGGGTTGTGAGAACATGGATACGGAATTAAGCAGCAGATTATAACCCTGCCTGACCTGCTGAGTTTCTCCAGCAACTTGTGTGTGTTGTTTAGGATTTAATGCTGAATGGTTTTCAGACTGGAATGATTTACATAATGACCACTGCAACATTGGTTTGTATTCGTGTCCTGAACCTGGGTATATAAGGTGTTACTCCTGCCACATTGGTGCCAGGCATTTCCACTGAGAGAGCTTAAGCACCTGTACTTGATTTTCATTAGCATCAGAGTTGCCCATCATTAACGTCTTGGACCAAAACTGAAAAGGCCAAAAGGTGAGAAGTTAGATATCCTGTGGTGAGTGACTCAAAGTCAGACATGAGATTGAATACACTCCACTTGCTTGGATCAGTGAAGCTTCAGTGAGGTACCCAGGACAATATAGCCTGGTTGAGTGTTAGCCCACCAACCTCAAGAAGGAAATCATCATTTTCACTTCAGCACATAGTGTCTGCGATCTCCTATGTAGAAATGGTACTTAAATTAAACATCTAAGCTCCTGAAATGTTATCACTATCAAGAACAAAAGCAGCTCTTGTACATGAGTGTCTTTTCACAATGCTAAAGAAAAATTGAGAAAACTTTTAAAAATGTCTTCACAGTTCTTAACTTCATGAAGGCATGGTGCATGAAAGCAAGAATGTTGTGCCAATCCTTTATTTGTATCCAATTTTAGGCACCTCACTTTAGGCAGGGTGACACACTCCTAATGTGTACAGTGATAGAGGAGGAATTGTTTCCAGTGCTGAAAGGTTGTGCAACCAAAAGAAATAGATTTATTGTAATTGACATAAGATCCAGAGGGATGGCCACCTCCATAGATATCTGATAAAACTGAGTTTTTTCATTAGTCAGCTGATAAAGTTGTGATAAAATACCAATGTATAGTCTTCCAGTGCATCAGTATGTGCTGGTGGTCATGTAAACAGATGGCATTGATGCTTTCTGTTTGATGATTGCTAACTAAAATATTTATACATTTACCTAGAGGTCACATTCTCATTTTCCATTGTTCAGATTGGCACCTGAGCGCTATACTTAACGACTATGATGTTATTTCTGTTTACAACGATGCACATGTGACCCATCTGAAGTGCTACTTTGACATAGAATTTGACATCTGCAAACTAAATTAGATCACTTGAGATTCTGAAAAAACAGACCTGCCACCCATTTGAAAATTTTCTCGTCTCTATAGTATATTAGTAGCTGTCTGTATTCCTCAGATAATAGAACTATTAACCATATCTGAGATAATTAAAGTGATTTTAACTACATCTGCTTGTATAACCTTGCATACTGGTCCTAAAGGAGTTTGTCCAGCTACACTTGAACTATTAATTCAATTTGTATTAACTAATTGTGCTAAGAATCTATTTCACATATTTTTGTATCTGCTATCTGAAAGAAGGTAGTCAACGAAATGAGGAGATACCATACAATGATCATTGTTTTTTACTGCTTGCATCACTGTATAATATTGGTTTACGTCTGCAACCTTGCCATCTCCAGACTTATCAAAATCAGGCTTAATATCACCGGCATATGTCATAAAAAAATGTTGTCATTGTGGCAACAGTGAATAAAATTACATAATAGAGATGAAAAACTGAATTACAATAGGTATATAAAAGTTCAATGAGTAGTGCAAAAATAAAAAAGCAGTGAGGTAGTGTTCGTAGGTTCAATATCCATTCAGAAATTAGATGGCAGAGGGGATTCAAGGTGTAGTTTAGGCAGTCATTCCAAGGGGTTCTTTAGTTTTGGGTTGTGTACAATCTAAAGATCCATTTGGGACTCTCATTTAGGGCAATATATATTATGCAGCCCTTTAAATAAATAATTTAAATCTGCAAATCAATTGCATTTAGAGAAATTATATCTTTTATTGTCAATGCTCTTTTATACCAGATCTCTTGTGCTTGGTTAGAATGATCTGGAATGTGCAATCTTTATAAATCTTTTTACCCTGGATTGTGTTCTGTTTCTAGGTTATAGTGACCCTTCAGGAACATACAATCCAGCAGTTCGCAGTTTGCATAATCTGGCACATTTGTTTCTTAATGGAACCGGTGGACAAACTCACCTGTCCCCAAATGACCCAATCTTTGTGTTATTGCATACATTTACTGATGCAATATTTGATGAGTGGTTGAAGAGAAGCAAAGCAGGTAAATGACATAACTGGTTTTAATTACTGTTAACTAGGCCTTTTATTTATTTATTTATACCTTAAATAGATCTGTGGCATTGACATAAGAATGTTTTAACCTCAGTTCTAATAATCCATACGATAATATTTCTTGCTATGTGTTGATCAGTGATTCCTCTTCATGTGCTGCTTCATCATGTTGCCTCTACCTGTGTAAGGTGCCCCCCAGGGCTTTCCATCACACAATGTGCGATTGATTTATTGATTTATCGACTTTTTTTTTTTTGGAGCTGCATTTCCCAGCATCCACATCTGATAGAGTTGCTGCCTCACAGTGCGAGAGACCTGGTTCGATCCTCACCTCAGGTGCTGTCTGTGGGTAGGGGGGTTGAGGTGATTTGTACATTTTCCCTGTGGCCACCTATATATTTTTTTCACATCCCAAAGATGTGGGCTGCTAGTTTAATTGGCCACTAACTGCCCCCCTAATATATTGGTGCGTAGTCAACTGTGGGGTTGGGTGGGGGCAGCTGATGGGAGCACGAGGAGAATAAAAACAAGTGGACTGAATGTAAATGGGTGTGAAAGTCCACGTGTACCTGGGGGCTGAAGGGCCTGTGTCTGTTGTATTTCTCTAAGACTCTTTATTTCATGGGACTTTCAGAAAGGTTGGACACTACCATAAGCTTCTCTGTCTGCACGTTCAGGAGACTTGGTTTACCAGCTATCTCTGATGGCCCTCTGAACCAGAACTGCTGTGATCACTTGCTCATTGGTACACTATCTGATGAAGATGCTGACCCAAAACATTGATTGACTTCTTTATCCACAGGCACTTGATGGCTGACATCTAACCAATTTTCCTGTATTTGTTTCTGGAATGCAGCCCTATCCTGGGCCACTCACCCACTCTCCCACTCACCACAGTCCACTTGCACCCAGTTCAGTCACCTCTGTTTCACTTTATACAGAATGTAAATCATTTTTATCCCATCCAGCACTACACCAAGAAATAATAGCCTCTTAGCTAACTTCAACATTGTACCATCTTGGTGCAGTTTTTTTTATATACTGTGAAATTTGAGTTTAATATGTAGCATGTTACAGCACAGGAGCAGGTCCTACAGCCCACAATCTCTGTATCACAAATTCTTTTTCTGCTTGTACATGACCCATATCTCTCCATTCTCCATATATTCATGTGTCTGTTAAAACACTTGAGTGTCACTGTCATATCTGTGTCCACCACTGCCCCGGCAACCCATTTTGGCATCTACCCTCTCTACATAAAATATAAACTTTCCCGGCACATCTTTTTAAACTTTTTTCCTCTCACCTTAAATATGTGTTCCCCTAGTATTTAACCTTCCTACCCTGGGGAAGAAAGTTTCTAACTGGCTAATCTACCTATGCCTCTCATAATGTTATAAACGTCCATCAGGCCTACCCCTCCCCACCCCCACAGCCTTTGGCTTACCAGAAAAATCAAACCAAGTACATCCAACCATTCCTTATAACCAAAACTCTCCAATCCAGGCAGCATCCTAATAAACCTGTACCCGCTCCAAAGTTGTGCATTATTTATGTCTTTGTATTGATGAAGTCAAACTGCTTTCCCTTACAGATATATCCATCTTTCCGGTTGAACTTGCTCCCATCGGCCATAATGGAGCATACAATATGGTTCCTTTCTGGCCTCCTGTTACAAATCTGGAAATGTTTGTGCCAGCATCTGAATACCTTGGTTACAGCTACGAAGTTGAATGGCCAAGTAAGCTGATTTTTGAAACCATTGACTAATCTGCTGCTATGGGGTTATGGGAAAAATCTGAGTATTCAATTCAAGTAACTAATTCACTTTCCAATCAAACATAACCTTTAAAATTACAGAAGATTAGTGTCTGCATAATGGTTTAATTAAAAGGTTTCTTTATTTTAATGAAGAAATTGCAGCTTTTTTTGAGCATTTGGTGCATTTACTTGTGAAAGTCCAGAATCTAAGAAACCAATAAAAGGAAATTCACTGCATCACATACAAAATGCTGGAGGAACTCAGCAAGTCAGGCAGCATCTATGGAAGTGAATGTTTCGGGCCAAGATCCTCCTTCTGGATTGGAAAGAAAGGAAGATGGCAGAATAAAAATGTGGGGGGAGAGGAAGGAGGAGAGCTAGAAAGTGATAGGTGAAGCCAGATAGGTGGGGAAGGTGAAAGGACTGGCGGGGGGGGAAGGAATCTGAAAGAAGGCGAGAGTGGACCTTGGGATAAAGAGAAGGAGGAGGGCACTTGGTGGGGCGGGGGGGGGAGTGAAAAGTGATAGGCAGGCGAGAGGAGGCAAGAAACCAGAGTGGAGAATAGAAGAGGGGAGGAGGAGCGACTTTTTTTTTATCCAGATGGAAAGTCACTGATTTGTATCAATGTCTTAAGATGGCTATCTAGATTAAGTTTGGTCTCAAAAGAAGGAAGGCAATGAGGAATATGATTGTTACAAATCTTGAAGTTGCTTCCAGTTACTAGTTACTTTCAGTTAGCCTTTCAGTTAGAATTTTACTTCACCTGGTATAAATGACATGGTCTCCCCAATAGAGAAATAGCTTAAGCATTATTCATTCAGTGATGAACTGGCCAAGCAAGTTGCCTGTACTCCTCAACTAATGAAATGCAACATGCCCAGGTATACAGATAGACAATAATTTCATAACTTTGTTCTTGTCATTCTCTCTAAAGTAATTCCATCAGAGGTTATACTGTACATGTCTCCCTTGAAACCAGCACATATTACTACACTGAGCCAGTCTTCATTCTAGATTGATGCTTAATCACATTTTGCTCAGCATTGTCATACACAGACAATATTTTTTATCTTTAAAATGATAACCAATATTGAATAGGCTTGTATTGAGAAATTTCTACTACTACTCATTAAAATCTCTTCCAGTAGTCTGTCTTTCCACACATCTCTAAGCAGAATACGTTAAATAATGAAGCAGTAACAACAGATATAACCTTAAAAGCTAATATGATAAAAATGTACTTAATGCCAAGTAACACATAGAAGAAGAATTTTGAGTGAGTAACATGCTGTCAGGCCCAGTAAATTCCAGTAACTTAACAACTACAATGTGAATTTACCACCTATAATAAAACTGATAATCTGGCAAGCATGGAGCTTTAGTGTTTTGGGTCTGGCAGTTTGTCTATACTTTGGATATCATTCCTATTATTATCCCAACACTTGTGTTATGGTAATATTATGGTAGATTTTCCAATGAAGCTGGTCAGTTAAAACGAGAAGCCCAGTGAATTAAAAAAATAACATGCGAGCTGAGGCCCCACTGGATTGAAAGGTCCATGGAAATCAGGTGTCCAATAAGTGGAAGCAAAACATGGTAAACATCTGGTGAGTCATAAGCTGTACCCTTGGTATATCTGTAGACTTGGATGGTGATTATCAAAGTATTACTGTCCATAAATCATGGCAATTCAAAAAGGAGTTATTATTGAAGAAGCAGCATTTGTACTGAACCAGTTCCACATTGAAGCTCATTAATTATGATGTATCATTGAATAATGCAATGTCAGCCATACGTTCAGAGCTGAATATGTTCGATTGCGACTGATCGTTTTGAAAAATTTTTGTCTTTGACACATCTTCTGCAGATCAGCCCCTCTCATTGTTGGAGATGATTACGGTGGGGATTCTGGCAGCTCTGGTACTGATTGCTGTAGTTTATACCCTCTCGACCATCGTTTTACCCAAGATGAGGAGAAAGCCGGCTGCCAGTGAACTGAATGAACCTCTCTTAGACACTCCACAGCAGCACTACTCACATAATAATGAATCAACCATACTCCAAAATGTAGCTTAATCTACTACTATGATTGCACCTTTTGGTTTTATTTGTCATATTTTTGAAAGGCTAATGACATGCTGCTGGAGAAATAGAATGGCTTCCTGTTCATACATCACACGAGATGTTATCCGTGGAATTTATATGCTGCCCTTGTAATCAGTGAAATAATCCACTCAGTATTGTAATGAAAATCTTTCTGCTGTTTTTGAAAACCTTTCAATAAAATTTCAAATTGAGGAACGTTGGAGATAATTTGTAAGCCTTGTTTAGTTAAGTAAGAATGATGACATTTATACTGATGTAAATTGTATCTTTAATAAACTACATTACTGGCCTTATGGTTAACTCAGTAATGTGACCATTGTTCAAAATAATATTGAGTCAAAGTGAATGAGAGCCTGAGATTCAAAATTGAGCCAATAGTTCATCTACAGCTTTTCATACTCTGACCCTTCAAAAGTTAGGTTTGTTAAAAGCAGGACTAGAGTGTCCAACCTTTCAAATCTGCATGTCATTCAAGGCAATCATTGCTGATCATCCAAATAAATATCACATTCCCAGTCACAAACAAGAGAAAATTCTCAGATGCTGGAAATTCAAGCAAAACACACACAAAATACTGGAGGAACTCGGCAGGCCAGGCTTGCATCTATGGAAAAAAGAGTATGGCTGATGTTTCGGGCTGAGACTCTTCAGCAGAACTGGGAAAAAAAAATTAGTAGATTTAAAAGGTGGGGGAGAGTAGAAAGAAACACAAGATGATAGATGAAACTGGGAGGGGTGGGGTGAAGTAAAGAGCTGGGAAGTTGATTGGTGAAAGAGATTCAGGGCTGGAGAAAGGGGAGACCAATAGCAGAAAACAAAAGGCCATGGAAGAAAGAAAAGGGAGGATGAGTACCAGAGGGAGGCAATGGGCAGGCAAGGAGATAAGGTGAGAGAGGGGAAAGGGGATGAGGAATGGTGAAGGTGGGGGATGGGGTGGGGCATACCGCAAGTTCGAGAAACCGATATTCATGTCATCAGGTTGGAGGCTACCCAGATGGAATATAAGGTGGTGCTCCTCCATCCTGAGTGTCCACATCACAACACATCTCCCACACCTTTTAAATCTACTCCTCATCTTTTTTTTTTCTCTTGTCCTGCCAATGAGTCTCTACTGGAAACGTCAACTGTACTTTTTTTCCATAGAGCTGCCTGGCCTGCTGTGTTCCTCCAGCATTTTGTGTGTGTTGATCTCATTCCCAGTTTCTCCCCATACCCTGTCATGCCTTTTTGCTTCTAGAAATTACCTATCTCCTCCTTAAATATATTAAGCAATGTTGCTTCTACTGCTCTGTGTGAATTTCACAGGTTCAACACCATCTGCCTCAAAACATTTCTCATCTCAGTCCTGAATGTCTTGCCTCCCTGCAAGGAGACTGCAGTAACAGGAAACATCCTCCCTGCATGCAGTAACCCTGGTCTTGTCAGAATTTTGTAAGTTTCAATGATATCACATCTCATTCCCGTAAGCTCGAGTAAATACCAACCTAGTAAACCTCATTGCCCTTCATATTGTAATACTGCCATTCTGGTCAATTTTCACTGAATACCATCTACAGCAACTATATACCTTTTTTGAGTAAGGTTTCACACAACACAACTGCCTCCTCACCCCATATCATAGGAGGTTGCATTCCTAGAAAACTGCCCTTATTGTGATTTCCTGTACTGCAGTGCAAACTCATCTGCTCCTCTGTCTAGAAACACAAGTTGAAAAGATAAATTTTGCACTTATTTAATTTTTGACAAATTTAATGGGATGGAATACTTGTTCTGTGTCTGTTTGGAGTGAATACTTTTATTTTAGGTATTTATGAATTCTTTAAGGGTGAATTTCCATGAGGTGAACTGGTGTAGCATTGTGTTGTTGGTACTCCGACTGTAAACTAACTTTGGCCTAGTTTAATTTTTCAAGACATCCTTGCTTCTGTACTTGAGTCCTCTTGCTATGAAGGTTAAAACACCATTTGCCATCTTAACTCCTGGTTGGAGATCCATTTTTTTTTGCCTTCTTGGCTGGTGCACGAGGTACTCAGGCCTACTTGTACATCAGCACTTCCAAACACAAGACTATTTAAATAAAATACAGTGTCTATTTCTCACACCCAGATGAATAAGTAACATCATATTTATCTACTTTATACTGCATCTGCCTTTTTAACCACTCAATCTAAGTTTTTGTGTCTTATCAATTCTATTATATTCTGTGATCCTATTAATGTACTAAAAAGTTGAAAAAAATTACTGATTTATTAAATATCAATGATAAATAAAACCTCTACAGCTTTTCATTTATCTCAGATAAACACTGAGAGATAACTGCAGCATTTTAGCTGTCCTGGGTTAGCTGACTAACTGAAGAATTATTTTCAACAGGCCTTTAACTTTCCTAAAGGTTGGTTCCACTTACATCTCACTAACTTTTCATGGTTTATTTTGTGAAGTAACTCAAAGATCTCATGCTTTTCTAACAGACTGCTCCACTTGGCTTTGGAGGTTTAAAATTAGACAATCTAAAGCACCCAATTTTGCTTTGCAGGCACTATGTTAAATTTGCAAGCAACCTCAGCATTACAGCAGTAATGGAGACGATTCCTTGCGGAATTCACTAATTACTACCAAAGAATGTCTAGAATACAGTTTGCTCTTATGAAAGTCTTTGGCCAAAACAAGTAATTCTTTTTCAACTCTCATTTCTTGGCATATCCTCAGATACTGCAGTTTTGCATAATGGGAAGTTGTAAAATGGATGTTATCTAGGAACACAAGCACTCTGCAATGGAGGGGTTGCCTGTATTTTATTAATAAAATCTTTCATTACTTATTTTGATTCCTCATCCTCATCTTATCAGAATCTGGATAGGTGATGAGGTTTTACTATGGCTTTACAATGAAAGCCTCTCAGCTACACAAAATAAGGCACCTGACACAAGGGTTGAAGGAACTCCCTACACTAAAAGCTTCTTGGCATCTGAGGGTCTTGGTTGAAGTGTGTACTTGAGTTAGAAGAGAATTATGTGGACCAAGCTTCTGATAGTTTTAAATTGGCTGCATTGAAGGTGGAGGAGCTGTGAGAAGAAAAGAAGCCAATTGGATTCTATTTAAGTTCTTAGTCCTTCAGTAATGGGGTACAATAAGTTAGATCCCATACCATGAAAGGTTTGCAAATGTAAATTCATCCCCATCTGTCAGCTGGTTTCCTTAGGAAGTAAGGCATCATCTCATTTCTGAGCAAATGCTTACTTTCAAGCTGGATACTGGAAGTAAGTCTATTATTTGGTCACTAGATGGTGCAACTGACCAAGAACTAGTCACTGCACCACTGGAAAAGATCAATCTGGACATACGTCAATTATTCACAAGTTATACATCGTTTGACAAGAAAGGTATTTAATAAGGAGTAACTGGTGAAACAGATCAAGATTGATTTCATGCAACACACATCAAAGTTGCTGGTGAACGCAGCAGGCCAGGCAGCATCTCTAGGAAGAGGCGCAGTCGATGTTTTGGGCCGAGACCCTTCGTCAGGACCAACTGAAACGTCGACTGTACCTCTTCCTAGAGATGCTGCCTGGCCTGCTGCGTTCACCAGCAACTTTGATGTGTGTTGCTTGAATTTCCAGCATCTGCGGAATTCCTCAAGATTGATTTCATACTTGTGGACCTTAAAATTTGAGCAGAGCCAAGAGGTTCACTCTTTTTGATGATAATTATGTCGGAAGGATTCCCAGAAGTCTAATACGAACATTTTGAAGACCTGTGAGGATCATTGTTATCTGATGGCATGCTCTAAATTTTCTTGTTATAAATTGAGAACTTAGGTTACTATTCTCTCATCTTTAGAATTACTTAGACCAAATTAATGCACTTGTTAAACATTACAGCTCTCTTTTCAGAAAACCCTCAAAATCTATTGAGTCATGCAGCATAGAGGTAGGTCCTTTGACCTTTCATGTTTCTGCTGATCATGAAGTGCCTAAACTGATCACGTGGTCACTAGCCTTCCACGCATTTTCCAATTCATGGGCTCATATACATCTTAAATCTTGTGAGAGTATTGCCTTAACCACCCAGCTGCAGATTCTAATCGCTCTCTGGGTGAAAATATCCTCCCTCAATTCCCTTCTAAGCTTCTTACTCCTTACCAAACCTATACCCTCTGGTTTGCGACACCTCTTCTGCAGGAAAGGTTTTTAACTATCTACTCAATCTATGGCCCTTGTCATTTTGTATACTTCTATCACCAATCCCCATCGGTTTCCTCAGTCCTGAAGTAAACGAGTCCAGCCTATCTAGTCTCTCCTCATAACTGAAATGCTACATCCCAAACAGCATTATGGTGACTCTCCTGTGCAATTACATGCTTACTATCATGTTGAAACCAGAACTGTACATAATACTCTAATTGTGGCTTAATCAACATTTGTATAAAACTGTACCAATTGTCCTTCCTCGTCTTATATTCCATCCCAGGCTAAGACAAGTATGCCATATGTCTTCTTCACCACCGTATGTGCGGCCATCTTCAAAACACTTGCAAACTCCGTTCATCATTACCACCTAAGGGCCTATTAGTCATTATATATGCCCTACCTTTATTAATCTTACCAGAGTACAGTACCTTGCACTTACCAGAATTAAATTCTATCTGCTATTGTTATGCCCGTTTTACTCACTAATCCATATAATTCTGAAATCTATGACAATCAACAATATTACCTATTTTTGTGTCATCTGCAACTTTACGAACCATTGCTTCTACATTTCTGCCAAAATTTTAATACATAAAACTAAATGTAAGGATTTTAGCATTAATGGTCACAGGCTTCCAAATAACAAACCTAACCCTGTACCATCACCCTCTACCTTCCATCATCCCTAATTTTCGATTCAATTTGCCAATTTGCTCTAAATCCCTTGGGTTCTAACCTGTTTTGACAAAGCTTGCATGTAGGACTTTCAAAAGGCCTTTCTGAAGTCTATATAAACTGCACTGCCCTCATCAATACATTTTGTTACCTTTTCAAAAGCAATCAAATTTGTCAGACAGGACCTATCCCTAACAAAATCATGCTGATTACCTTTGATGAATTCCTTACTTGTTCAAATTCAGCTTGATCACGTCCTTCAGAACTTTTTTTCTGGGATAGAGCAGAACTTCCCTCCCATAATGTTGGTCTTCAAGTCCAGCAGTACTTGGCTTATCCTTCTTCTTTTTCTTTATTAAGAGTACCACATTTGTCTCCTCCAGTCACCCAGCACCTTACGTGTGAAAAGTGAAGATTTAAGCATCTTGGTCAAGGCACCAGCCGATGACATTCCCTGCTGAGGATGTACATACTTTAATCTCACTACGACATCTAACACCTGCGTTTTAAAGGTAACACAGAACAATATACCACAGGAACAGGCTCTTTGGCCCATGGTGTCTGCACCAAACACAATTCCGAATTAAATTAAATCACGTGTTCTAGAATTTCACTGACCTCTCCCTGAATTATCTGACTACAAATTTCTTACCTTTGGTGAATACAGATGAGAAGCATTCAATTAAGGCATCATCTATATCCTCTGGCTCCAAGCACCAATCGCCACTTTGTTCCCTAATGGGCCCTATTTCTTTTCGTTTACACTTTCTGCATTATATATGTCTAAAATGTTGGGAAATAAGGCTTAATCTTGCCATGCTTTGCCCTTCTAATTTCTGATTTGTTTAAGTACCCTTCTGATGTCTTTCACTTTCTCTATTCCTAAAACACCTCCTATTTTCAGTTCTCTGTACTTCCTCTATATTTCCTTTTTGATCCAGAATTGGCTTGCCCACAGAAGGCAAAGGGTGGTTGTAGATGATTCGTATTCTGCGTGGAGGATGGTGACCAGCGGTGTTCTGCAGGGATCTGTTCTGGGACCCCTCCTCTTTATGATTTTTATAAATGACCTGGATGAGGAAGTAGAAGGGTGGGTTAGTAAGTTTTCTGATGACACAAAATTTGGGGGAATTGTGAATAGTCTGCAGGGTTGTCAGAGGTTACAGTGCAACATCAATAGGCTGAAGAATTGGGCTGGGAAGTGGCAGATGGAGCTCAATCCAGATAAGTGTGAAGTGGTTCATTTCAGTAGGTCAAATCTGAAGACAGAATATAACATTAATGTTAAGACTCTTGGCAATGTGGAGGATCAGTGAGGTCTTGGGGTCTGCATCCACAGGACACCCAACCTGATGCGCAGGTTTGACAGTGTTGTTAAGAAGGCACATGGTGTGTTGGCCTTCATCAACCATGGGATTGAGTTCAAAAGCCGTGAGGTAATGTTACAGCTATACAAGACGTTAGTTAGACTTGTTCAGTTCTGGTCACATCAGGAAGGATGTGACTACTATAGAGAGAATGCAAAGGAGATTTAGAAGGATGTTGCCTGGATTGGAGAGCGAGCCTTATGAGAATAAGTTGAGTGAACTTGGCCTTTTCTCCTTGGAGCAACATAGGATGAGGGTGACCCGATAGAGGTACATAAGATGATAAGAGGCACTGATCATGTGGATAGCCAGAGGCATTTTCCCAGGGCTGAAATGGCTAACACGAGGGGACATGGTTTTAAGGTGCTGGAAAGTAGGTACAAGGGGGATGTCAGAGCTAAGTTTTTCACACAGAGAGTGGTGGTTCATGGAATGCACTGCCAGCGAAGGTGGTAGAGGTGGATATTATAGAGTATTTTAGGAGACTCTTAAATAGGTACATGGAGCTTAAAAAAAATAGAGGGCTACGCAGTAGGGAAATTCCAGGAAGTTTCTAGAGTAGGTTACATGGTCGGTACAACATTGAGGACTGAAGGGCCTGTAATGTGCTGTAGGTAACTATGTTCTATGTTCTACGTTTATTTCAAACCTAGCATTAACAAGCTTTGGCATCAAAGTCCTTGTCGTCCATACCTTTCACCTGAAACTTACAGAGTTACCAACACTATGGACTGGAAGAGTCTGTTACATGCTGTATCTACAAATGAGTAAACAAACTATCTCCAACAGGCTCTTCCACTAACACTTAATTCATATGCTCATCTATATTCCCTATTATTTGGTCCAATACAACCTCTTCACCAGTAGCTAGTACAGAGTACCCATGTAGTTATTCCCCTTAATAATAAGTATATTGCTCTGGATACTGCTCAAGGGGTTAACCTAACAGGAAGAAGCCGCAGCGACTGGGTCTCCAGTACTGAGGCTGGTGGGGCTTAAAAAGTAAGAGGGGAGAAGAGGACTCCAGTAGTGATAGGGGATTCTATAGTTCGATGAGGAGACATGAGATTCTGTGGAAATGAAAGGGACACCAGTGTGGTACATTGCCTCCTGGGTGCTAGGGTCAGGGATGTCTCAGGTCAGGTCCACAGCACTCTAAAGGGGAAGGGTGATCAGCCAGAAGTCCTGGTATATATTGGCATCAATGACATAGGTGCGAAAGGGAGGAAATCCTGAAGAAATAATTTAAGGAGTTAGTTAGAAAGCTGAAAGGGAAGGACATCCAGGCTAATAACCTTTGGATTGCTGCCTGTGGCATGTGCCAGTGAGGATAAGAATATTATGATTTGGCAGATGAAAGCATGGCTGAGGAACTGGTGCAGGAGGTAGGTCTTCAAATTTCTGGATCAATGGAATCTCTTCTGGGGAAAGTATGACCCATTCAAAAGGGGCGGGTTACACTTGAACGCAAGGGGGAGTAATATCTTTGCGGATGGGTTTCCTAGAGCTGTTGGGGAGTATTTAAATTAATATGGCAGGGGGAACGGGAACCAAAGTGATAGGGCTGTGGATCGGTTAGTTAGTATATAAGTGGATGGAGGCAGTGTGTTGCAAGACTGTCAGGAATGATAGGCAGTTGATAGAGCAAAATTACAATCAGTGGGATGAGGTACATGAGGACAAAATCAAAAAGGATGACAAATACATGACTGACGGTGTTATATTTTTATGTATGCAGTATGTGGAATATGGTAGATGATCTTGCAGTGCAATTAGAGATTGGCAGGTATGATGTTGTGGGTATCTTTGAGTCGTGGCTGAAAGAAGATCATAGCTGGGAGTTTAAAATCCAAGGATACATATTGTATCTAAAGGATGGGCGGGTAAGCAAAGCAGATGGCATGGCTCTGTTGGTAAAAAATAAAATCAAATCCACAGAAAGATGTGACATTGGATCAGAAAATGTAGAATCCTTGTGGGTAGAGTTAAGAAACAGCAAGGGTAAAAAGACCCTGAATGGGAGTTATATACAGGCCTCTGAACAGTAGCCAGGATGTGGACTACAAATTACAAAGGAAGATAGAAAAGGCATGTCAAAAGGGCAATGTTACAGGTCATTGGGGATTTCAATATACGGGTAGATTGGGAAAGTTAGGTTGACGCTGGATCCCAAGAGGGACAATTTTTAGAATGTCTACAAGATGGCTTTTTGGAGTAGCTTGTAATTAGGAAGCTTAAGGTAAAGCAACTCTTCGGAGACAGTGATCATAATATAGAATTCACCCTGCAATTTGAGAGGGAGAAGCTAGAGTCAGATTTATCAGTATTACAATGGAGTAAAGGGAATTAAAGAGGCATGAGAGGAGCTGGCCGAACTTGATTGTAAGGAGACACTAGCAGGCATGGCAGCAGGACAGCAATGGCTAAAGTTTCTGGGAGCAAAATAGATACAGTACATCCCAAAGAAGTGGTATTTTAAAGTCAGGATGACTGACATTGGAAGTCAAAGCCTATATAAAAGCAAAAGAGAAAGCATAAAATAGAGCAAAAAATAGTGCTCTTTAAAAATCAACAGAAGGCTATTAAAAGCCATAAGGAGGGAAAAGATGAAACATGAAGGTAAGCTGCCCAATAATATCAAAGATAATGCTACAAGTTTTTTTCGATATACTATATAAAGAGTAAAAGAGAGGCGAGAGTAGATATTGGACTGCTGGAAAATGATAATGGAGAGGTAATAATGGGGACAATAAAATTATGGACAAACTGAATAAGTGTCTTGCATTAGTCAGTCTTCACTGTGGAAGACACTAGCGGTAAGCTGGAAGTCAAGGGACAGAAGTGAGTGCAGATGCTATTACTGGGGAGAAGGTGCCTGGGAAGCTAAAAGCCCTGAAAGTAAAAAAGTCACCTGGACCAGATGACTATTCCCCAAGGTTCTGAAACAGGTAGCCGAAGAGACTGAGGAGAAATTAGTAATGGTCTTTCAAGAATCACTAGATTCTGATATGGTTCTAGAAAATTGCATACGTCATTCCACTTTTTAAGAAGGGAGGGAGGCAGAAGGAAGGAAATTATAGGCCAGTTAGCCTAACCTTAGTTGTTTGGAAAGTATTGGAGTCCACTGTTAAACATGTGGTTTAGGGGTACTTGGGGACACATGATAAAGGAAAATATTTCCTGACAAATCTGTTGAAATTCTTTAAGGAAGTAACAAGCAGGATAGACAAAGGAGAATCGGTTGATATTGTGTACTTGGATTTTCAGAAGGCCTTTGATAAGCTGTCACATATAAGGCTGCTGAACGAGATAACAGCCCGTGGTATGACAAAAAAGGTATTGACATGGGTAGGGGATTGGCTGATTGGCAAGAGCGGGAATAAAGGGAGATTTTTCTGACTGGCTTCCAGTGACTAGTGGTGTGCTATTTGGATCAATGTTGGAAGCGCTTCTTTTTATGTTGTATGTCAATGATTTGGATGACAGAGTTCATGGCTTTGTGGCCAAGTTTGAAAATGATATGAAGAAAGCTGGAGGGACAGGTAGTGTCAAGAAAACAAGAAAGCTGCAGAAGAACTCAGAGAGATTAGGAGAAGAGGCAATGAAGTTTCAGATGAAGTACATCTTCAGGAAATTTATGGTTATGCATATTTGTAGAAGGAATATAAGCACACACTATTTTCTATATAGGGAGAAAATTTTAAAAATCCGAGTTGCAAGGAGACTTGATAAATAAAAGCAAGGATGTAATGTTGAGGCTTTATAAGGCATTGGTGAGGTCTCTCTTGAAGTATTGTGAGCAGTTTTGGGCTCCTTATCTGACAAAGGATGTACTGACATTGGAGTGGGTTCAGAGGGAGCCCACAAGAATGTTTCTGGGAATTTAAGGGTTATCATAGAAAAAGTTTGATGGCTCTGGGTCGGTGCGCACTCAAATTTAGAAGAATAAAGGAGAAATCTCATTCAAACATCAAATGTTGAAAAGCTTAGGTAGAGTGGATGCGGAGAAGATGTTTCCAATAGCGAGGAGTGTAGGACCAGAGCTCACAGCCTCAGGCTAGAGGGACTTCTCTTTAGAATGGAGATGAGGAGGAATTACTTTAGCTAGAGAGCAGTGAATCTGTGGGATTTGTTGCCATATGTGGCTGTGGAGGCCAACTGTTTGGGTATATTTAAAGAGGAAGTTGATAGATTCTTGTTAAGTTAGGACATGAAAGGTTATGAGGAGAAGGCAGAAGAATGGGGTTGAGAGGGAACAAAGATCAACTATGATGAAGTGGCAGAGCAGACTCAGTCATACGAATGGTCTCATTCTGCTCCCATGTCTATTGCTCTTATGGCTATGATTGAACTCAGATGTCTGGCACTGTGAGATAGCAGCTACTGCCAGAGTGGAGAATACTGATCTTATTGAGATAGAGCTAGGCAGGATAAGCTTAGTTTGGCTCAGTAACCTCAACTCTCGAGTTCTGCATCATCTTTCACTCATGTACGGTACCTGTGGCTATTTTAAGACTTGTTCCTGATACTTTGTCCTTGCTTTCATACTTCACTTTATCTTGATGTACTCTTCTTTTTCATCTGTACCTACATAACTCAAAACAATTCTAATTTGTTTCAAATTCTGCAGAGAAGAGGATTGTTCTTTGAGGTTAGAACTGTGACATATATTAAAGCAGCTTAATATTTAAGCAGTACAGTATAAGGAAAAGAAAATAGATATCTTTGTGCCTATTTTATACAAGGTCTAGTTTCAGAGATGGATGTAAATGACACTGGAACAATATTCAATCCAAAATTTAATCAGACCATTTCAGACGCTCTCTGGTGGCTGTCAAAAATAACATTAGGTGTCCTACATTTGCAACCAGGAGGGAAGGGGTTGGTAATGGCTATTTCAGATTGCCACAGAAAACTTGGCTCTGAATCAGCATGCCCAACTAAACTCAGCATTTTATAAACAACCCTTTGAAAAATATCTCCATTGAGCTTACAGATGCAGAAACATTCATAGTAAAGTCTCATGATTGTTCTGGCGTAGCCCTACGCTACCCAAGGCCTGTCCAATGGGATAAACAGAACTTGTTCACCAATGTAAAATATGTGAGTTGTTTGTTGAAACACAGTAGGTATTAACACATATGTAATAATGTCAATGAAAAACAAAACCCACTTCAGGCTCCTCCTAGCCTTCAAATGGGCTGGAAACGCTTTAATAAATATTTCTCATTGCTCTTTCTCTCTTCCATGCATTTTTCTAATAACCAAATAAGAAACATAAGTTTGAATGTGAATATTTAATTTTACGTACAAACCACCATGATCATCATCAGGGACGGCCACCACACAGGACTTGCTCTCTTCTCACTGCTGCCATCAGCAAGAAGGTACATGAGCCCCAGGACTCATACCATCAGGTTCAGGTACAGCTATTACCCCTCACCCAACTCAACCAACAGATCCACTTTAAGGGACTCTTCATCTCATGTTCTGGGTGTGTGTGTATGTATGTATGTATGTATGTATTTATTTATTTTTTCTTTCTTTTTGTATTTTCCCAGTTTGTTTTCTTCTGCACTCTGGTTGAACACCCAAGATGGACGGTCTTTCATTGACTCTGTGATGGTTATTATTCTGTAGATTTGTTGACTATGCCCACAAGAAAATGAATCTCAGGGTTGTATATGGTGACATATATCTACTTTGATAATAAATTTATTTGAACTTTGAAATTTGAACAAGGTTTGAACAAGAATGAATCTAGAACATAGAGCACTGAGCAGTACAGCGTAGGAACGGCCCTGTGGACCATGGTATTGTGCCAAACTAAACTAGTAATTAATGCCTAAATGAATCCCTACACAATGTCATTATCCCTCCATTCCCTATCTAAGAGACTCTTACACTCCTCTATCATATTTTCTTTGCTGCCACCCCTGGTAGCATAATTCCAGGCATACACTGCTCTCTGCGTGGAATAAACTTGCCTCGCACATCTCCTTTGAACTTAACGCCTCTCACATTAAATGCATGCCTTCTATGGTTAGACTCTTCTCCTTCACCAGAATCTCTGTGCATTAAGAATCTAGACCATAGAGAGGTACAGCACAGGAACAAGCCCATGGTGTGCAGTGTTTGTTGGACTAATTAAACTAGTAATTAAATGCATAACCAAATTCATCATTTTTGTCTGCACAATGTAATTATCTCTCCATTCTCTAAACATTCATTTGCCTATTTCAGAGCTTCTTAAACACCTCTGTTGTCTTTGTCTCCACTGCCACCCCTGGCAGCACATTCCAGACACCTATCACTCTCTATGTAAAAGCATTTGCTTGGCAGATCTCATTTAAACTTAACCCCACTCAACTAAAATGTATTCCACCCAGTGTTAGACATTTTAACCCCGAGGAAAGATACCACTTCTCTATCTATGTCTGTCATCATCCTATAAATTTCTATCAGGGCTCCACTTAGCTTCTCCTGCTGCACAGAAAACAACCCAATTTTGTCCAAACTTTCCTGATAGCCTCTGGTCTCTAATCCAGTGAGCATCGTGGTAAATCTCTTCTGTCCCCTCTGCAAAACCTTCATTTTCTCCCTATAATAGGATGATCAGAATTTAATTCTATACTCTAGACATGGCCTAACTAGAGTTTTATAAAACTGAAACAAAACATCCTGTCTCTCGAACTCATTGCTTCCACACTTTGTACCTGAGGAACTATTTGAAATGCAATGGAAAATTGCCTAATAGGTAGACAATATTATCAATACTCAAGGGGAGGCAGAGAAGGAAGAAGGGAAATGTTTTATGTGAGGGAAATCTGAAATAGGTTATATCAAGTTTAGTGGCATATCTGAGTGATAGTTAACAGGTGGACATAAATATGCAATGTTGTCTCCATTTTCTACTTGTGGCAAGCAAAACTGAACCTCTGCTGAAAGCAGGAAGGGATGAAGATTATGGAGAGATGATATGGTGAGGAAAATGGAAAACCAGATTCAGAGAATGGAGGGACAGTGGTAGAAGGGAGCAAGACAGAAAGTAGGGAAGGTGGAGAGATCTTTAGGGTTAAGGTAAGAGGGAGATTAGAGAGACAAAAAGGTATTAGTGAAACCATTAATCACAAGAAGTGAAATCAAAAGGATCAGGAGGGTTAGAGAGGTGTTGGACGTCAAACTAGTCAGAAAGAGTTCAGTAAAGTAATGAAATTGGGAGACCAGCAAAATTTGGGTCAGGTTTGGTGGGGGGGGGGGGAGATCGTACAAGTGATGGTCAGATTTGAGAGATTTGAAAGGCTGCTCAGGGGAAATTAGGAAAGCCAGAGAATAAGAACAAAAACCCTAGAAAGGAATCAGAACAATTTTTGCTAGAAGAAAGCTTATTGGAGTAGGAAAGGTGAGAAAGTTCTGAAGAGAGATTTTAGGGAGCTAGGTAGAGAACTGAAAAGCAGGACACCCCAAGGGAGCAATCTCAGGATTTCTGCCAGTGCCATGCACCAGTGAGGGTAAGAATAGGATGAGTTGGCAGATGAATGCACGGCTAAGGGACTGGTTCAGGTGATGGGGTTCAGATCTCTGGATCATTGTGATCTCTTCTGGAGAAGGCATGACCTGTATAAAAGACCACAATACCACAAGACAATAAGATATAGGAGCAGAATTAGGTCATTTGGCCCGTCGAGTCAGCTCTGCCTTTTCATCATGGCTGATCCAATTTTCCACTCAGGCTCAATTTCTTGCCTTCTCCCCATACCCCTTCATGCACTGACCAATCAAAAATCTGTCAACTCTGCCTTAATTATACATAACGACTTGGTCTCCAAAGTTGCCTGTGGCAAAGAATTTCACAGATTCACCACTCTGGCTAAAGAAATTCCTCTTCATCTCTGTTCTAAAAGGATGCCCCTCAAATCTGAGGCTGTGTCCCCAGTCTTAAATTTTCCCACCATAGGAAACATACTTTCCACATCCACTCTATTAAGACCTTTCACCATTTGATAGGTTTCAAAGAGGTCACCCCGCATTCTTCTGAATTTTAATGAATACTGAAAAGGGACAAGTTACACCTGAACCTGAGGGGTCCAGTATCCTTGTTGGCAGGTTTGCTAGAGCTGTTGGGGAGGGTTTGCACTAATTTGGCAGGGGGATGGGAACCAAAGTGATAGGGCTGAGGATGGGGTAGTTAGTTTACAAGCAGAGACAGTGTTTCGTGAGACTGCTATCAAGGAGAAGTTGATGACAGAGCAAAAAAGCCAGTGAACGGGATAAGTTGCAATATAAAAGGGGGGGGCAAATCAAAAAGGGTGATGATTACAGGACTGAAGGTGCTATATTGGAACACAGTGTATGGAATAAGGTAGATGAACTTGTAGCATAGTTACAGATTGGTATGTATGACGTTGTGGGCAACACTGAATCATGCCTGAAAGAAGATTATAGCTGGGAGCTTAACAACCAAAGATACATATTGTATCGAAAGGGGAGGCAGTAGGGCTGTGTGGCTCTGTTAATAATAAATGTAATCAAATCATTAGAAAGAGGTGACATAGGATTGGAAGGTGTAGGATTACTGTGGGTGTGAACTAAGAAATTGCAATTGTAAAAGACGCTGAAGCGAGTTGTGTACAGAACTTCAAACAGCAATAAAGATGTACAAACTATAGCAAGAGATAGAAAATACATGTCAAATGTGCAATGTTACAATAGTCATGGGGGATTTCAATATGCATGTAGATTGGGAAAATTAGATTGGTGCTGGATCTTAAGAAGGAGAATTTGTAGAATGTCTATGTGATGGCTTTTTGGAGAAGCTCATGGGTGAGCCCACTAAGGGATCACCCTATTCTGGATTGGGTGTTGCACAATGAACTGGAATTGATTAGGGAATTTAGGTAACAGAACCCTTAGGGACCAGTGATCATAGTATGATAGAACTGGGGTCCCCACCTTTTTCGCACTGCAGACCGGTTTCATATTGACAATATTCTTGCGGACCGGCCGACCGGGGTGGGGGGGGGGTGGTGGGGGTGGTAGGGTTGCCAACGAACAACAGTAGCAGTCAAATACCACACATAAAAGTTGCTGGTGAACGCAGCAGGCCAGGCAGCATCTCTAGGAAGAGGTGCAGTCGATGTTTCAGGCCGAGACCCTTCATCAAGACTGGTCTCGGCCTGAAACATCGACTGCACCTCTTCCTAGAGATGCTGCCTGGCCTGCTGCGTTCCCCAGCAACTTTTATGTGTGTTGCTTGAATTTCCAGCATCTGCAGAATTCCTGTTGTTAGCAGTCAAATACGTTGGGTTTACCCAGAGAAAGACTACAATGACCATGAAGCCTTGCGCGGGTACCAGTGCGCATGCGTGTTTTGTGTGTAGGTGCCGATTTTTTTCTACAAATCGTTTTTGGCGATTCTGTTCGGGGGGGTGTTAATCACGAACGCAATATAGGTGATAAGTAGCTAATACACTCAATTTCGTTTCTAAAAGGGTTTATCTAACAAATTTAATATTAAACACACAGCGCATATTTTCCTCGCATGAATATAGCGATAAGTCAATTATCAGGGGAACTTGAAGTAAGTGTTGAACGAACTTCCAGTAGAAGTGGTAGAGGCAGGTTCGATATTATCTTTTAAAGAAAAATTGGATAAGTATATGGACAGGAAAGGAATGGAAGGTTATGGGCTGAGTGCAGGTCGGTGGGACTAGATGAGAGTAGCGTTCGGCACGGAATAGAAGGGCAGAGATCACCTGTTTCCGTGCTGTAATTGTTATATGGTTATATTAAGTCAATAGCATCATAACATTTTAAGTAACATTTGAATATTAAACACATATTTCCCCTGTATGAACATATAAAATCATTGCAACACACCAATATCGCTGAATCAGTAGGAGCCCTGGGCTTGTTTCCCTGCAACAACATCGAGGGGTGATGGGAGACAGCGATACTCGAAGGAGGTTCCTTATGTCCAGTCTATTCCGCAATTTAGTTTTCGTTGCATTCATTGCAGAGATATGTTGGAAATGGAAGCAACGTTTTCAGTGCTTTCGTGGCTATCTCAGGATATTCAGCCTTGACTTTGATTCAGAATGCCGGCAGAGATGTTATGTCAAACATACTTTTCAGCCCGCCGTCATTTGCAAGCTCGAGGAGTTTATCTCCTTCCCGCGCTGACATGGAAGACATGTGCGTAATGAGCTTGTCTGCGTTCAAGCTCAAAAATGGGTGTGACAGGGAATGAGGAAAGGTGCAGCTGACTCATATCGCCAAATCAGATCGTTTCCTCACGGCCCGGTAGCGCATGCTTTGCGGCCCGGTGGTTGGGGACCGCTGTCAGAAGGAGAAGCTAAAGTCAGAAATATCAGTGTTAAAGTGAAGAAAAGGAAATTTCGGAGGCATGAGAGAGCAGCTGGCCAAAACTGATTGGAAGGGATCACTAGCAGAGATGATGGCAGAGCAGAGCAGCAATGGCTTTAAGTTCTGGGTGCAATTCACATCTCAAAGAAAAAGAAGTGTTCTAAAGGAAAGATGACACAACCATGGCTAAGACAAGTCAAATCCAATATAAAAGCCAAAGAGAGGGCATAAAATGGAGCAAACATCAGTGGGAAGTTACAGGATTGGGAAGCTTTCAAATACCAATGAAGGCAACTAAAAAGGTCATTAATAAGGTAAATATGGAATACAAAAGTAATCTAGCCAGTAATACCAAAGTGGATACTAAATGTTTCTTTAAATACATGAAGCATAAAAGAGGAGCAAGAGTGATTTTGGACAGGTAGAAAAAATGATGCTAGTGAGGTAGTAATGGGGGGGGAGACAAAGAATGAATGGATGAACTGAACAAGTATTTTGCATTGGTCTTACTGAGGTGTACACTTACGGAATGCTGGAAGTTCAAGAGGGGACTGAAGTGTGTCAAGTTGCCATTACTAGAGAGAAGGTGCTTGGGAAAGTGAAAGGTCTGAAAGTAGATCTGTCACCTCGACGAGATTGTCTTCACCCCAAGGTTCTGAAAAGCATGGCCGAAGAGATTTTGGAGGCATTAGTAATGATCTTTCAAGAATCGATGGTTCAAGATGTTTGAAAAAGTGCAAATGTCACTCCACTCTTCAAGAAGGCTGAGAGGCAGAAGAAAGGAAATTATAGGCCAGTTAGTCTGACCTCAGTGGTTGGGAAGATGTTGGAGTCGATTGGTAAGGACATGGTTTCAGGGTACTTGGAGGCACATGATAAAATGGGCCATACTCCGCATGGTTTCCTCAATGATTATGTCAGAAAATCTTGCCTGACAAATCTGTTGGAATTTTTTGAAGAAAGAACAAGCAGGATAGACAAAGGAGAATCAGTGGATGTTGTGACCTTGGATTTTCAGAAGACCTTTTACTAGGTGCCACAAATGAGGCTGCTTAGTAAGTTAAGTGCCTACAGTATTACAGGAAGGATATCTAGCATGGACAGAACACTGGCTGATGGGCAGGAGGCAAAGAGAGGGAATAAAGGGAGCCTTTTCTGGTTGGCCTCCAGTGACTAGTGGTGTTCCACAGGGGTCTGTGTTGGGACTGCTTCTTTTTATGTTATACCTTATGTCAATCATTTGGATGATGGAATTGATAGATATTTGACCACGTTTGTGGACAATATGAAAAACAGGTGGATGGGCAGGTAGTGTTGAGGAAGCAGAGGAGCTACAGAAGAACTTATACAGATTAGAAGAATGGGCAAAGAAGTGGCAGAGGGAATACAATGTCAGGAAGTGTATGACTGTGCACTTCAGTAGAAAAAAATAAAAGTATAGACTATATTCTAAATGGAGAGAAAATTCAAATATCTGAGGTGGAAAGGGACTTGGGAGTCCTTGTGCAGGATTCCCTAAAGTTTAATGTGTGGGTTGAGCCAGTTCTGAGGAAGGAAATTGCAATGTTTGCATTCATTTTGAAAGGATTAGAATATAAAAGCAAGGATGTAATTTTGAAGCATTATAAGGCACTGGTGAGGCCTTACTTGGAGTGCTGTACTAGGAACCATTTGGGACCCTATATTTAAGAAAAAAATGTACGGATATTGGAGAGGGTTCAAAGGAATTTAGAGGAATGAAAGGGGATCTCATTGAAACCTTAGAGGAATGAAGGGGGATCTCATTGAAACCTATCAAATGTTGAAAGGCCTAAATAGAGTGGATGTGCAGATAATGTTTCCTGTGGTGGGGGAGTCTAAGACCAGAGGACTCAGACTCAGAATCGAAGGATGTCCATTTAGAATAGAGATGAGGAGGAATTTCCTTAGGCACAGTATAGTGAATCTGTGGAATTCATTGCCACGGGTTGCTGTGGATGCCAAGTCACTGGGTATGCAAATCAATTGTGTGAACTGCAGACTCTTCCACAGATGGAGCAGATCATGCCTGGCAGGGTGGATAGGTGTGTAGCTTGGGAGTAGTGTACTCCTTTTGCTCCTGGTCTATGACCTTGAGTTTCTCCCTACTACACATAATACTTGTGCTGCACTTTAACTGGTCATGGGCCAGAGTTTCCTAAGAGGCAGTAAGAATCTTGCTTTTCTTCAAGGAACCTTTGAGCACATCCATGATTTAATTTTCTCTGACCACCTGCTAATCTCTTTCCAAGAGAGGGTTCAGAATAGAGGCAGCAAGCACCGCAGATGCTGAAAATTTATAGTAACGTGCAAGGGCACTGGATGGACTTATCTGGTCAGGAAACATCTATAGAGGGTAATGGGCAGATGATCCTTCATCTGGACTACAAAGAAAGAATGTCATTTCCCACCATAGAAGCCGGCTAACCTGCCAACTTCAGAATTGAAGTTTAGTGCTGGGTATGCGAATGATGTACCCTGTTCAATTTTGCTGCATGAGTAAAAGGACTTCAGTGTTGGAGATGTTGGTTTTGGAGAAAATAGTGATACTGTTTCATGGGAATTTGGAGGATTTTGCAGAGACAGCATTGGTGGCATCTTTCCAGTACCTTGAGTTGTGTCATGGATAGCTGAAGTCTCAGAAACAAAAAGCCATTAAATGATAGAGCACAGAACCAGGCCCTTCTGCCCACCATGTCGATGTTGACTATAAAATACTGATCTATATTAATTGTATTTTATCACTAAGTTGTAGCTTACTATAGCTTGGCCATACAAATACTTATTTAGATGTTTCTTAAAGTTTGTGGGAGTCCATGCTACTACTGTTTTCTCAGCTACGTGGAAGGGCAGAAATTGATGCTGGCCATTAGATCCTGAGCTTTGTACCAAGTCTGAGGTCTTGATCTTCAAGTACCCTTTTCCCCAGTAGATTAAATACTGTGCTGGTGCATTGAAGACAGTGGTGAATTTTACCATCAGTATCTGCCTTTGTCAAGTCTGGGCTGTGAATATGTGGGAAAAGGTCAAAGTTGTACAAGGCCTAATTTATTTGTTGGCTATTGGAATACACCACATCCACCATTCATTGGACAGACCCTCTTCACTCTACACATGTAAATTCCTCAGACAACAGAGGAAATCCTCTTTGAGCATCAACTATCTACTGATCATTTTCTCTGCACAGAAATTTCTGCTCAGTAAGCAAATGTTTTTAATGGACTTTTAATGGACATTTGTTGTCTCTTAAGATACCAGAGTTACCGAGAAGGATAGTAAAAATAACCTGGAGAATAGTTGGCATGTTTCATCAAAACTTGATACCAGATTTGTGTTTTTTATTGAATTCACCAGCATGGTAGCATAGTGGTTAGCACAATGGTTTATAGTACAGGCGACCTAGGTTCAATTCCCGACAATGCCTATAAGGAGTTTGTATGTCTTCCCCATGACTGCATGGGTTTCTCCCAGGTGCTATGCTTACCACCCACATTCCAAGGACGTACCAGTTGATAGTTGAATTGGTCATTGTAAATTGTGATTAGGCTAGGGTTAAATTGGGGGATTCCAAGGTGACACTGCTGGACAGGCCCATTCCACACTATCTCAATAAAAATAGAAATAAAATAAAAAGTTTATTGATTTAATCCATGCACAATGGTTAATATTTAGCATATGCAGTACTGTGCAAAATTCTTACGCACCCTAGCCCTATAAACAGGTGCCTAAGACTTTTGCACCGTGTTGTAGCTGGAGAAGGAGATTACGACTGTAATTCTCACAGTCCATACTTATAACCTATATAGTTTATATAAACATTTTACTTAGTCTACTTCAATTGAGGCGGACCTAAAGATGCAAAAGGATAGAATCAGAGAAATATTTAGAACCGATTACGAGTAAAAGTTTACATATTACGCGCTTATACTTCTTTAAGCGTTCTTGGTGAAGGTGTACCAGTATTCACTTCGTATCAAGCAGGTTGAGGTTCATACATCCTCGAGTTGAAAAGGATTCCGGACATATTTTAACTAATAAATCAACATCTTGACATAATTAAAACTACTGTGATACTAATATATTATTCTGTTGCTGAAGTTTACGAAGTGTGAGATTTTAGCATTGTATAATAGTCTCTAGCTGTCTTGTTACGTCAACTCCAAAGGGCGAGATTATTGACAATCGTTCATCATCGTCTCCCCCAGTGTCACGTACAGACATCGCGTCTAATTTCGGGAGAGTGCTCTATCATAATCCTTCCTCTTGAAACTGTTGCGGGCTTCACGTCACAACTTGAATTGGTCTTTGTTTTAGAATGGCGGTGTCAAGGACTATTACTGTTAAACGGCAGCTATGTCATCGCACACTGTAAAACCGCCAACACTACAAAATGAAACTCTTGCGACCGGCCCCGATCGCGCCTGGCGATGGAACAACCAGCAAAGAGGGACGCGACAGTTCTTGATGGATTACGGTAAAGGGGTTGGTCACTGTGCCCTGGTTTACCTGAAGGTTTGCTCTGCTGCTTCGGGTGGGGAGTTGAGAGAGAGAGAGAGAGAGAGAGAGAGAGAGACAGAGAGACAGAGAGAGACACAGAGAGAGAGAGAGAAACAGGGAGAGAGAGTGTGAAACGCACATATACACATACACACACTGCGAGGTCAGCGAGCCTTGCACTGACAACGAGCTGTTTGAAGCGCTCACTCCTATCTGCCGTCTTGCTCACCGTATGCCGTTCTGGAAATGAATTAATCCAGAGTTACCGGCAGAAAAAAACAGATCTGAACACTTGCTGCACTTTTCAAACGTCAATTTCCCCCAACTGACATTCGTCTTCGAAGAAACGAGACAGCATCGACTTGTCACTTTGCACTGGAGCCCCAATGATCCTTGCAATTAAGAAGTAACTACCTTAACTTTGTTATCATCAGTCCCGTGCTGATGTGTATTCCTTCCCAACCTCACGATTGGTTAAAAATGTTTCATTTGACGTGTTGCAATCTATAATAATTGCGTTTGAACCATCAAACATTCATTTGGCGAGAATGGAGGAATATGTCCTGCCGGATTTAAAAGAACTAGAGATCAAGATGGGACGTAAGATTCCTGAAAGCCTGCTACGATCACTTAGGGAAGACCAGCCATGCCGCCGCACAGACGATGAGGTAGCTCTTTCTACCTCGGGAACTTTGAGTAACTGCAACGCGTTGGAGAGATTGGAAACTAAGATTCAGATATTGAAGCTGGAAATGGTAAGTGAAAAAGAGAAAAAGAGAGCGCTTGCGGGGTACTGACAATGTACCGGCGAGAGAATGTCAGCTAAGGGATTGCTCTGTATGTAGGAGCGCGGTCTAAGCACGTACGCTGCACAGGACAACCGGGTCGCCTGCTTACACGGAAGCAAAATACCAGGTGTATGTAGTATAGGTCGAACTCGAACTTAGTTCCATGTTCTCCATATAAATATGAAAGAAACGACACAGTGCTTGATTTTTTTTTGTTTGGAATGCTCTTCAAGAAGAAACAGAACTTGTTGTATTATTTTACCTTCAGTGAACCTTTTACCTCAGGTAGAATTGTTTTTGAGATTATCTAAAGTATTTTGCCAAAATGTTCCATTTGTCTGCAGGTCTTTTTTTCCTGAGAAATATAGTATTTTAACTGGAAATTCTCAAGAGAAACAAGCTTAATGCTTTGTCGTATTAAAGCATAGGGCTTTATTAATATAAAATGGAAATCTTGAGCAGCTTGGGGATTCAAATTAGCATAATCCATTCTCAGGTCAGATACACTAGATCTCAAGATTGATCTTTATTCCCAGTTTCAGGATGGGTCCTTATTGCAACCTCATCTTTCTGGAATGATTGATTAGCCGGTATTCGATTTGTTGAGCAGGCTGGAGGGACAATTTGGCCAACTCCTGCTTTTGTATTGTCTTTCTTGTTTTATGTAGTTTGAATTTACATCTTTTTACTCAAACTATCATTCGTCTGGCTAGATTTTAACTGAAATTCCAAAGGGTCAGAAGGAAAGAACTTTTAACATGCACAATGCCTTTTGTGGTCTTGGCCATGGGACTGCGGAAAGTGGTGTGTTTCAGTAGTATCTTATGGTGTGGACTGCAATCTGGGTAATATAACAGTACATGTATCAAAACATTGCAGTTCCAGGTACGTGGTGGTGGCAAAATTGCATTATGTTTAAGCAGTTAAACCCTTGAATACACAAAATTCACCAAAGCCTCACCCTGGTTTGGTTTCAGAAGGGTAATTTGGGTCAATGGAAAGTCAGATCTATAGAAGAAACAGGCAAGATTAGATTAACCCTGATCTTATTGAACAATAGAACAGGCAAAGTATACTTAATTGAATTTTAAATGTGTTAATTATTAATATCTCATAGTTCTATCTATTATTAAAATAAAGGCTCATTGTTTAGTTGGAAAATAATCATGTTATCAGTACAAAAATAACTTAGTAAACAAGATCAGTAGGAAATCAGGCAAACCATTCTTCTTGATAACTATGAGTTGGCTTGTAGTAATACAAAAAATAAACTAGACTTTTGGCTGGGTGACCAGATCTTGTTGGTTTGAGATCTCTGAAACTAACAAGATCCTGTCAATCAATACATAATGGAACATATAATATTTTCCAAACTTGAGGTCCCTACACTTGTCCACCTCTGGAAATGTAAAAACCTTAAACATACCATTTACATGTGGTAATGCTAAGCAAATAATCCTGACCTGGATGAAGTACTTGGGCTGAGCAAGCATGACATGGCATGTCCTAACTCCTGTCAAACCTGAATGATTTATCAGAGTGGATAGACAACCCACCTGAACTCAGTGCATACACTGGGGTCCCATACATTGAGTCAACTCATTAGATTCCATTATAAACAGTAATGATATCTGTTGGTTACATTTAACGTGGAGGATATGGAGACTGAAGATGTTTCTGGGTCAGCAACACTCCTAGAGATGACACAATTGTTAATGCAACTAAACAAGTCTGTCAATGTGATGAAGGCCTTTCTGTAGCTTTACTGTAAATGTAGCTCTAGCAGCTGTGCTTAGCGATGTTCTTGGGGATGGAAATGAAATTTGCAGAAGGATTAGGCAATCATAATGAATTATATCCAAATTGAGTACAGAATGTTGGGCCTTAGTCCTGTTGTTAACCTACATCATCAGCCTCTGTTTAGTAACACTGCACAAACTAGTCTAACTCACCAAAGAGCAATTTGGATGAGTCGTTGTATTAAAGGAAGCAAATTTTCATGATGCACGCTGGCAATATTGGAACACAAGTGGAGAGGAAAGACAGCATTCTGATGTAGAGACAGCGACAAGAGTTTATTCATAATAACTCCAGAAAAAAAATTGGTGGCTTGGCCAAGTGACACTGCAAGAAGTAACATTCTCAAAACAAGAACCCTGTAATTAGCACTAACCGGGGAGCCAATTAAATAATACAAATGATACGGAATTCCTGAGCCTATCAAGATGAACTTTACAAGCTTAAACAGAAGGCATCAGAAGACTGCATTACAAAGAACAAGACACTCAAGAAAAATACAAGGAAATTAAACAACAATTAACCAGTTCAGCTGCCCTAAAAACCTCGAGCCCAAACCCCTCCGGCACTCCACACAGGCCAGAAGAACTCATTTCAAAATCGGAATATAAAGAATGAAGTGGATGAATATGTGAGGAAAAAGAAATACAGCAGGAGGAATTAAATGAAGATAAACAATGAAAAAAGAAAAGGGAGGAACACAGAAGTTATGTACTAGGTGCTGAAATATCTAAGAATGAAATTGAAAACCCCACATTGTCATTCAACATACTCAAAACATGTTATTGCACAGAGAAAACCATTTAATTCTGAGGGTGTGCTAGGTTTCTGAGAACTGTCCAATTTCCTCTACTACAGTGCCTGGGAAATATTTTTGTTCAAATATTTGCTCCTGTGTTGCAGTCTCTTACTGAATGTGCCAGTGGATATAAGGTGGTCATATAGTCCAATTTGTTAGCACCATCAGAAATGTGGGAAGGAAAAGATATGCCTTGTACCTGAAAAGTACATTGGGACTTGCAGAATGCATAGCAAGCAATCTGTAGCAACAGATGGCCAGAAAGGCAAAAGCCATGGTTATAATCTCAAAGGCAAACTAAAGAAAACTGTGATCAGCAGAAACAAAACGCTGGAAGAACTCAGTGGTCAGGCAGCATCTATGGAGGGAAATAAACAATGTTTCAGGGTAAGACTCTTCAACAGGACTGATGAGGAGTCTCGGCAAAATTTCTAGCATCTCTTGTATCTCTAATAAACTTTTGAGTGGTTATGTTTGGTGAATACAGCTTTAATACCATAATTTGTCAACTGTACCACAAGGATTCCACACTGCTCAATCCATGACATGCCCACCAATCTCTACCTGTCAGCCCTCCTACATGACATTCATCTCACCTTCACACATTTAGTATGTTGCAAGCCTTAAATCTCAAGTTGTAGCTTGGATACAGGTACACTCACACACTAACTATTCAAAAATGACAGCTGCATTACCACACATATTGCTCAATGCCAACTGATACATCTCCCTCCCTCTTACGATAGTTGTTACACAGAAAACACCAGCAACTATTTGGAAGGAGGAGGCATCCATGCATGAGTTAATCATAATGCTGAGGTTGTGGCCAAGGGCAGACTTGAATTCAGTGAACGTGATGGTATTGTCAACCTTTTATATTTGCTCACGCACCATTTAACATCCCATAACTTCTGTTGATTTAAAACGGGTAGATGTAGGCAAGGACTCTCTACTTCCTTCCCTCCCTTTATCCCGATTAGTGATTGGCTGGGACTGTTTACTCTGGAGTGAAGAAAACTGAAAGGTGATCATATGGAGGTTTATAAAATTGTGAGGGGCTCTTTTTCACAGCATGTCCTATGATGATGAGTGGTGGGTATATGGAACAAGCTGTCAGTGTTGGAGACATGTACAATTAGAATGTTTAAAAGATATTTGGACTGGTAAGTGGATAAGAAATAAATAGTGGGATATGGGCCAAACACAGGCAAGAGGGAGCAGCTCAGGTAGGCACAATTGGTGTCAAAAAGGCCTGTACCCATGCTTTATGACCTTTAGGACCCTATGGAGGAAGACCCAATAAAGTCTAAAATACTGTCAGTCAGAAATTAGATTTTGCCTATATTTGATGTGAACTGGGCATTGCTCTTTGTTCTAACACATTATGACGAGTGATCAAACTATATGTTAAATTTGGATTTCTTCATTTTAAGAAAGCGCTTTCATGCTGTCCTCCAGTTTTGAAGAGTTGTAAACTGTCTTGCTATTCCAAGGGCTCTATAACAGTGCTGATCTGTGGAAGGTAGCACGTAAAGAAGGGTCACAGCTGCCCTCACGTTATATGCTACCTACTGAGAATCAGATCAGCACTGTTATACGAGGGGTGATTGATAAGTTTGTGGCCTAAGGTAGAAGGAGTCAATTTTAGAAGACCTAGCACATTTATTTTTCAACATAGTCCCCTCCTACATTTACACACTTAGTCCAGCAGTTGTGGAGCATATGGATCCCGTCTTTGTGGAAGTCGGCGTCTTGGACCTCCCGAGAGTGGTCCAGAGCAGGGGTGATTCATATGTTTGTGGCCTAAGGTGGAAGGCGATAAGTTAATCAGCTCTCATTACTTGCACGTGCAGTTCAACTCTTTGAGTGATTATGCAGAAGGTTTGAAGTTATTAACTCATTGCCTTCTACCTTAGGCCATGACCTTATCAATCACCCCCGCTGTGGACCATTTCTGGAGGTCCAAGACGCCAACTTCTATGAAGAAGGGATCTGTATGCTCCACATCCACTGGACTAAGTGTGTAAATGTAGGAGGGGACTATGTTGAAAAATAAATATGCTAGGTTTTCTAAAATTGACTCCTTCTACCTTAGGCCACGAACTTATCAATCACCCCTTGCAGAACTCTCTGTGGATGCCTTGGAGATGGGGGACATTTATAGAGGTGGGGGTGACTTGAATGGCATGGTGAATGTGCCACATGGTGTAGAGCTGCTCCATGGCCCCCTGTACAACATTCAAGGCCCTCTCTCATCATTCTTCAGAGTCGCTGAATGCAGCATCTAGTTAACAGACAGTGTGAACTTTATAAATCCTGCCTGTATGCAAAGAGGGAGCACGTAAAAATCATTTTGGGAAGTCAATGAAAATAATTATGTTCAAGAGGGGCATTTTAATTTCACTTGGAGATGAAAAACTTACATTACTTTGCTCCAGCTTTTATTGCTAAGCCAGGAAAGCATGGTTCACTCATTGATTATGTCATTAATGGCACAATACTGCTTTTTTGTGCAATTAATGAATTAGGATAAAAAGGTTAAATCAGTTTTTTTCTCATCCAAATTCTGGATCATTGCCCTTTAATTTCCCAGTAACAGCTGATAATACATTTTAGACTAAAGCTTGTGTTTGTAGTGAAGTGACAGGAACAAGTGCACTAGAGGTATTTGGGAATATTAAAGAGCGGGGTCTCACACAGCTACTGAGGATTCCAATGAAGACATTGATGAGGCAGTTCACAAAGGAAGTATTTTGGCTCTGGTGTTATGAAATCTGCATCACCCCCACCTCTGTAAATTTTCTTCATCCCCTAAGGCTGCTATACTGGTGTATGATGAAACACTTTGAAAACTCTGTCGAGAAGATTGTATTCAATGTCAGGAAGCTCAAGACTTGGATTCTGTTCTACCCAGAATGGATCTGCCAACCAATACAAGTGACATACTTATGAACACCCTATTGATGCAGTAGACTGCAACTGGGGTCAATTTACAGTAACAAATTAACCTGCAAAACTGCATGTGTTTGCAATGTGGAAAGAAGCCAGAGCACACTGTGGAAATCCACATCATCACAGGAAAACATGTAAACTATTCCAGATCAGGACTGAGCCCAGGTTTTTGGTGCTCTGAGGCAGCAGCTCCACTAGTTTCAGCACTGTCATCTGTAATTTAGGGTTCAGGGCATCAAAACCTGCATTAGGTGCCATCATTTCGCTGAAACTTAAGTCCATGGAGTGATAGGTGACTTGCAATACAGAGGAAGCTAAAATAACCCATCAGGTGGAATTAGGCTCTCTTTCTTCCATGAAGGGCAGCCTCCCAGCCTAAGCTCACCTTCCAGTACCAGGCCTGCTGCTGTAAGGGTTATTCTGTCCTTCATTTGTTGAGCTGGTGTGCATGGTTGATTGGACATCAGGGAAGGCAGGAGTTAATTGATCCAGGAAGTAGTCACACAGCTCCGCTCAGGCAGCTATGGAATTCTAGTTTGCTTTAGGTTTGAACAGTAAGGCAGACCCAGATACAAAACTGAGAAGATGCAACCTTTGCCCTTATTAAGCAGATACAGCGTTCTTACTGGTGAAGGCCAAAGTCTGCAGTGCAAATGTGCAAATATGCACAGCATTACTGCAGGAGTTTCAGGTAAGGGGAACAGGATGGAAATGAATGTGTTAGTGCTGGGAAAAGCAATAGGCAGAGAGTTAGATACTGCCCTTTGCAGTCTCCAAAGTTTGAGGCGTGAGCCAAGATAGAAGACATCATCTCCCAACTACAGAAGGATGCAGAGTGAAAGGGGAAGTATTCCAATTCAAGTAATGTGGAGAACCAGCATCACTGGAGATTCAGCATCATGGACAGAACTAGGAGTGAAGCTCTGCATGGAGACTGAGGGTGTAAATTAAAATGGAGAACTTCTGGATTGGTTCTGCGGAAGTAAATTTGCCCAGAGTCAGAACAGATAAGAAGAACAGAGGAATAGCGGAGGAGGTCAGAATTTTGATTCATGAAGACTGATACCAGGAAAATAAGGAGTTCTACTGAGACAGCTTCCTTTTAAATTGTGTTAGAATTGGCACTGTAACAAATTGTGTCATTTGGACAGTAAAAAATGCTTTAAAATTAGTTAAGAGAAGGTGTGATAAGGTTTGGCAGGATAGATATAAGGATTTGGTTTCTTCTGGTATCTTGAACAAGAGGTCAAAGTCTCAAACTAAAGGGCCAGACATGCAGGTTAAAAATGAGTGTACCTTCTGGAATTCTCTTTGAAGAGGGCAGTGTAGGCCCAGTTTCAGAGGGTATTCAAAGTAGAGATCAGTAAATTTTTGGAGACTAGGGAAATCAAGGTTAGTGCAGGAAAGTGTAGGACAATATGATCATAAGTTATAGGAGCAGAATAATACTATTCAACCCCTTGAGTCTGCTCCAATATTCAACCATACCTGATTCATTTTTCAACCCCATTCTCCTGCCTTTTTGGTGTAATCCTTGGCAGCCTGACTTGTTGTGAAACTATCAATCTCTGTCTTTAGTAGACCCAATAACTTGGCTTTCACAACAAAAAATATTCACAAATTCACCACACTGGCTGAAGAAGTTCCTCCTCATCTCAGTTTTAAAGGGACATGCCATAGTTCTGAGGCTGAAGCCTCGAAATGTAGACATCCTACTAATGGAAACATTGTCTCTGCATCCATTCTATACAGGCTTCCATTGCCTGTGTGTTTCAATGAGATCTTCCCTCATTCTTCTGAACTCCATTGAGTACAGACCCTGTGAGGTAAGTTCAAACACAGTAAGTGAAACTTTCAGGTGCAAGGCAGAGCAGCAGTTTGGGGAAACAAGATGTGGAGTGGAATTAGAAGGGTGTAACAATGCTTATCAGATTTTCTTAACTAGAAGTACTCCAGAAGAACTCATAAAACAGTTAAAGGTAAAGGCAGCAGAATATCTCCATGTGTGGAGCATTTTCAACAAAATGGATGGTCTCAGTAGAAATGGAAGTAAAAGGGCTCCAAGTTGCATGCAGAGTGTTGAGTGTGGTTGCTACTGAGCTCCTCCATGCTACTTGATATTGCATGCAGATCCACTGTACTAAAGATGACTTTTTTGTAGCCTTCTATTGGTAGGCTGACTAACACTTCAACTGAGTCCTCCATACCAGAATTGGTATTCAGTCTTCTGCTCTGATTAAATCACAGACACTTTGAGCAAGCTATGAGATGTGAGTGTGAGACGCATTCTAAGTGTGTGGTGGTGCAATGTAATGTATGAATACTGAGTGCGATTCCTGAGGGAGGAAGAAAGTTGATAGATGAGTGATGTGGTTGTGATGGATTGAGCAGTGTGTGAGGTTAATATTCAGTTTGGGGAGATGGCCTTTGTGCACTAATTGACATTGACTGAGTATTAAAGGCAAGGTACACATATTCATGAAGAGTAACAACCCATGGACTCAGTTCCAAGGACTCTAGAACTCATGTTCTCAGCATTATGTATGTATGTATTTATCTTTTTTTTCGTATTTGCACAACTTTTCTTCTTTTGCTCATTGGCTGCTCGGCAGTCTTTCTGTGAGTGTGGACTTTCATTGCTTCTATTACATTTCTTTCTACTGTGAGTGCTTGCAAGAAAATAAATCTAGAATAATAAATGGTAACTTACATGTACTTTGATAATAAATTTATTTTGAACTTTGTACTTGCAATGCAGCACAGAGACAAGACCTTTGGCCCAACTCATTTGTGCCAAACAAGTTCCACTTGCTCTCTAAACCTTTCCCCTTTGTGTACCTGTCCACGTACCCTCTACTCATTGCTACCATCAAGCAAAAGGTACAACAGCCTAAAGACACACACTTAATGATTCAGGAACAGCTTCCTTCCCTCTGCCATCAGATTTCTGAAGAGACAATGAACCCACTTACAATGAACCTCACTATTCTCCTTTTCTTTCTTTGCTCTCTTTTTGCTCTGCATATTTAATTTAAGTATTATATATATCATTCCATGTATGCACCACATTTCGTGTGAAAAGTTGCCGCTTGGGCCCCTTTGAAATCTTTCCCCTGTACACGTGAATTGCTTTCCCTCTGCCTTGAATGAAGTTCAGTGTTGCTTAGTGACTCACTTTTAGATGCCAGCTCAAAACTCATGCGTAAGTTATTCACAAAGTATTAACGTTATTCACAAAATATCAACGTAACAGATAAATTGAGTGAAGTTGTGGCTGTATCTTCCCCCTCTCTGGCTCCTGTACTCCTGCCTGTCAAGTTGCATTTCTCAGCTCTCTGCAGGGAGAGACAAGGGCATGTGAGTTTTGCAAGGAGTACAATTTCATCTATTTCTTCAAAGTGAGTGAATATATTTGCAACTATTATCGCTATACTCAAATCACTACACCCCAAAATGTCAGCAGTGTCTGTCAATCAGGACTCATTGTTAACATGGCAAATAAAGCAGGAGTAAGGTTGTACGACAAGAAAGAACTGAAGTGTGTGATGAGCTATGCAGATATCACTTCTTCAGAGATTTCAACTTATCCGCTTGAAACACCATGTCACTTATGGAAAAATGCTGAAAGGGTGACATTGATGAGCCCATAACCCACAGTTAGTTGCTGCCCTATTGGTTCCCAGATTCAACTGCAAGAGAGGTGAAGTGACAGGTGTCAATGAGTGTTGTGGAATGTGTTTGGGTTAGGTGGTTAGTCATGGTTGAGTAACAGGCAGTTTACACAAGCTGTGAGGTATGGTTGGAAGGCATGGTGTGAGGTATAGGAAGTGAATGTTAAGGATACATCCTGATTGATGGAGGCTGTTGGCAGGTGAGTGGGTGGGGGTGTTGAGTTTTTGAGCAGTGTGTGTTTAAATTGTATGCTTGAAAGTACTTTTACTGACTTCAAGTAAATGTTTGAAATTATATATTTTTGCAACATTGCTTGGCCTCATCACTCGGGACATGCTCTCTTCTCACTGCTACCATCAAGTAGGAGGTACAAAGATAAAGATACTCACTCAAGGCTTTAGGAACAGCTCCTTCCTCTCTGCTTCAGATTTCTGAATGGGCACTGATCCCATCTACACTACCTCACTGTTCTTTTTTTTTCTTTGCTCTTTCTTTGCTCTACGAATTTAATTGTATAATATGCACTTACTGTAACTTGTTTTTTATTGTCTTGCACTGTACAGCTGCTGCACAACAACAAATTTCATGACATATGCCAGTGATTAAACTTGATTCTGATTCTGATCTTATAAGGTATTTCCTCCATTATGCTTTGTATTATATACTTGGAAGGACTCCTGATGTTCTGTGGACAGATGCTATGTCTTCTCTTTCCTGCCTTGCCCATTAAAGCCTCTAGGTCAACAGCAACAAAACATCTTCGCTGCTCTCGTTTCTACATCTTTGATCCGATCACCTTTGGCACCACACTTGCAAACACCAAGTCCTGAAGCCAGGTTGTACCTCCCCTTTAAGAAATTTATCAGCTTGATTACAACCCAGCTGTAAAATCAATGCTGATCACCTCTGCTGAGCCGCTAATCGGTTTTGCAGCATGATTTGTAGTGGCTGAACTGAATAATCATGTTAATGAGCAGGAATGCGATATTTGCATCTCACTGGTTTATATTCATTGGTTTATCACTTGTCATGAATTATGACTTTGGTATCTGAATTCTGGCAATGTCCAGATCATGTTTTAGCACAAAGATTCATCTGACTAAATGTATAATTACCTTAACACAAATTGTAGTGCTGAACAGACCACAGTGGACTACTACAATATTACATGTGTTTGTGCATGTGCATGCATGTGTGTGTGTGTGCGCGTGTGTCTCTTTTTCCTGACTGAATACATGTTAAACTATTCCATCCAGGGGTGCAATTGTAGTAGAAATATCAGAAATCTGAGAAAGCAAGGCATTTCAGTCTTTCAGCTTCATGTGTGATGAACTAACTAAGGACAAAAAGACCAAGAAATCTCATCTGTCAAGCCCCTAAACTGTATATGATCCTTATAACGCACCCTATCCTGAATACTATCATATCCTTTAGAGGGATGAAAACACAACACCAAATCAATCAGGTGTTGTCACAAATCAACTGGATTGTTGGCAGCTTATTATCTGCTATTCTAAATAGTACAATAAAGGATCGGACTTAGTCATAGAGTCATACAGCATAGGAACAGCCTTTCAACCATTGCATCTTTGCTGATCATCATGCCTGTTATACAACCCCATTTATTCACTTTAATTCTATATCCCCCATGCTCTGCTCATGTATGCATCAAGATGCCCGTTAAAAGTGGTTATTGCTTTTGTCTTCGTCACCTTTTGCACCAACTCATTCCAGATGCCAAATTAGAGGGTGTTGAAAATATTTTGAGCATTGATAAAATGTATACTCCTTAGTTCCAGGACAGGATAACGTGCAATAGTGTATTTTATGCCAATCAAGAGATGCAGATGGTGGAAATTTGGAAAAACAGAAACTGCATGAAACATTCAACAGGCCCAGCAGAGTGTGTGGACAGAGCTACAGAATTAGTACTTCAGCTCAAAGTCTCTTCATCAAAACTGTACAAGGGAGAAAACAAATTATGTTTAATTATTTAATATTTGTTTCAGAATAGCTAACAAAGGGAAATTAATTATTTGAAGTATAGCCACATTCTATTGAATTAAGATAGCCCAATACCTGCAGCTGATTGTTGTGGGAAGATGAAAAGGTGTGATGAAATGCATAATGTGTTGAAATGTTTTAGATGAGATTTGAGAACAGCCATAAAGGTGAAGATGAAATCATTACAACTTACAAATACCCTATTTCATGTCTAACTAGAGAGGCTCTCCAGTTACACTTGGCTGTTAAAAGGATAATGAATTTAACAATGGTCTTAAGTGACACTAGATTACCTGCACATTCAGAAAATGCCATTGACATGAGAAATGGTATTTTTTTACATTATTAATCCTATCCAGATTCATAATTTACTAATATAATTTCACGCACTTTCCATTATTTTATCCCTGTGATACACTAAACTTCGGTACCTCCACATGGTTATTCTTAATGCATGAGCTGAGATGATGAATTACTGTAGACTGACATTCCTGCTATCATTGGATAGATCCCCAACAACAGATACAGTACAGTGCAAAGGTCTACAGCATATATATGCAAGTATCATGAAATTTGTTAACTTAGTAGCATCAGTTCAATGCAATACATAATATAGAAGAAAAACAAATAAGTAAATACGTAAATTGTGCAAAAACAGAAATAATATATATTTAAAAAAATGAGGTCATGTTCATGTACATTCAGGAATTGGATAACAGAAGGGAGAAAGCTGTTCCTGAATCGCTGAGTGTGTGCTTTCAGGCTTCTGTATCTCCTACCTGATGGTAACAATGAGAAAAGGGCATGCCCTGGGCGCTGGGGGTCCTTAATAATGGACGCTGCCTTTCTGAGTCACCACTGCTTGAAGATGTCCTGTGTACTTTGTAGACTAGTACCCAAAATGGAGCCAACTAAATTTGCGACACTCTGCAGCCTCTTTCAGTCCTTGCAGATGCCCCCCCATACCAAAGAGTGATGTAACTTGTCAGAATGCTCTCCATGTTACATCTATAGAAGTTATTGAGTGTTTTGTTGACATACCAAATCTCTTCAAACTCCTAATGAAGTATAGTCGCTGTCTTGTCTTCTTTATAGCTGCATCGATAGAAATGCACATCAGATTCAGATTTATCATCACTCACTTACGTCATGAAATTTCTTTTGCACCAGCAACAGCACCACAATAAAAACATATCATTACTTCACTACTGTGCAAAAGTCTATGGCTGCTAGCTATACACACAGTATATGCCTAAGACTTTTGCACAGTGTTAGATATATCGATGGAAATTTTTTTTGCTAAATGGCATTGTGATCATAAAATAAAGTTTTGGTTAAAATACTGTATATTTTCTTTCATGAGGACAGTGGAATTTTATAAATAATATGTTTTGAGCTGTTCTTTGTAGTTTCCTGATGAAGCAACACTAATTGAAATTTTAAATAGTAAGTTTATGTAGGCTAATAAAATATTCATCATCTCAAACCTGACACCACCCACTTGTGTTTTAGCATAGCCAGTAAAGTTCAGAAGAGTTGAGTGCTCTTTTAAACATTTTAATTTGGTTTCATGCCTCAGATTTTATTATCTTTTCCAGGGTTAGATCTAATTACCTGTGCTTCCTATTTCTCCAGCACCTAAAGGAAGAGAATTCCTGACTGGGAGAAACTAATTGGTTCGCCAGTAATTCTTGTGCACCAGGAGATGAAACAGTTCCCCAAGATCATCAGCTTCTCACTTCATCATGCCCTCTCCCCTTCACCATCTCTGAATGCTTACCTTCCCCCAAGTAATTCAATACCCCTCTACCACAATAATCAATTTATTTTACTATAAACAATCCCCCTCTCACCAATTGCTCATCCCTTCTGTTAACATAGGATCGTGATGAACAAATCTCACTCACCACCTCTCCTCTTGAACTTTTATTCACTAATAATGATTCCCCAACTCCAATATGAACGATTCCATGCAATATCCTTTATCTTTCATCAGAATCTTTTTGATGATAGGTTGATGACCTGAATGTAAGCTTCCTCTACAGATCAGGGTGTCCAGAAGAAGGGTCTCAACCCTAAATGTCAACTGTCCACATTGCCTGTAGTGCTTCTGCCAGACCAACTGAGCTTCACCAGCAGTCTGTCTTTTTTCTCATTTCTTACTCACACTATAGATGCGAAGTGACCTGGTGATTTTATCCTGTTCTTTGGATAAGCTAAATAGCCTGATACATCTTCTGTGGATATTGAAATGTCAGTACTTCACTCCCCAGTGACCCTAGGTTATGTCAATTATGATGTGTCCCAGCACCTTAGAATGTATCTCAGCATCATAATAACCAGCAATGGTATTTCTGAAGAATCATTGATAATCATATTTACTCTGATCAAATTGAAGAACGAAGAACTTCTTATGCTATTAATACTTTAGAATTTATATGAAAATTGAGGCCTTCAATCATTCTTGACTTCTGTACTCTCCCAAGTAGTATGTAACCAACCCAAATTTAACCCGTAATGGCTAACTTTTGCAACAGTCATCTACAACTATGTACAATATATTCCTAACATTATGATGGTGGTGATAAATTGACACTGGTGTAGATCAGGAGGATTAATCTAAATGCATTTAAAATTGGCACATGGAAGCATTAAAATAAAAACACTTTAGCATAATGTTTTTAAGCCAGTACTCCAGAAGAATGATTCCGGTGTAGTCATCGAGTTTAAAAACAAAGCGGATGCATTGTTTTGACTCTCTTTGCCATGATATGCTTAAGTTGCAAACAGCAAGATAGTGGAGAGGCCACAGCAGCAGAAGACCATGAACATCCCCTCAGTGGCTATTTTATTAGGCACAGAAGATACGAATAGAGTAGTCATTGAGTATATAACAGATAATGAACTGCACAGCAATAACCATTTTGGAGACAGCAGCCCCTTAGAAATAGAAGTTGCCAGGAGATGCAGTGTGAATTGCTGACAGTACCCAATGTTGCAATAAATTGCGTGAGGTTTTTTTTTGTATTTCCCCTTCCATTGTTGGAATCTTTTATACTAGTCTAACTGAACCAGAAAGAACCGACACAAGTAAATGAGTCTAAACGGCCAAGTATTGGGATGTGTCTTGCATTCAGGTTAGGTTGGATTACCATCTTAAACTAGTTTCTCATGCTGAGTTACAATGGATTTTCATTGTGTTGAAAATTTTGACTCTCAATGCAAATACAGTATTTGGTGAAGCAGAAAGTACTAACTCTGTCTTTGTCACATAGATAATCTAAAGCAAAATGACCCCTCAAGTTATTATCTATATTACATATATATATGTGTTATATCTACTGTTTCCAGGTTTTACTTCTAAACATATTTCTTAGCATTCTTTTGGATGAAGTGTATTCTCCAGACATTAAAACCAGTTTGAATTACTGAATTGTGTAAAAAAAAAAATCAAAATTAGTGTCAAGAAAGGAACATAGTTAAATAGCTATTAAGATCATGACAGCTTCATCTACTCAACAACGTTTAAACAAACTAACTGTTTCCTTATTTGTATTCCAGCAAGAATCGGAACATACTCACAAAACATAACTCAATGTCATTTCTCTGTTGCTTTGTTTCCTGTTCTTTTTTAATATTTATGTTTAAATATTTTAGCTATGGCTGTGATAATATGGTGTTAAGTTACAGAAATAACATCCAGAATTGTAAAGCATTGATCCAGAACCACAAATTTGAATCTCACTATATCAGCTAGGAAACATAAATTGAAGTAACTAAAATGTAAAAGAAGATAGTTTCCATAATCATAGGCAAGAAACTGGTTGTAAAAACACAAGCAGTTCACTAATACCCTTTAGGAAAGAAAGTCTAGCATTCTCACATTGTCTGTTCTATATGTGATTCCAGACTCACCAAGAGATTATATTTCACTTGCTTCCTCAGTTAAAAGAGGATTAGGAATGGTCCATAAATCCTATCTTTACCAAAGACATACATATCCTGTGAATGAACTAATTAAAAAAAATACAAATTTTCATTAATGCATGTCAACACCATTTTGGTGTTGCAGATTTTGAAGAACAGTGATAGAATAAACCCTGTGCAATAACTATCAAAACTATTGCATTTATTTAAGGAATTATGATTTGCTCATACTTGCGTGGTCTTCTTCAGAATTTCCTCACTGATGTAATCCTATCCCCTACTTCAGTCATAGACTAAATTTGATATTAAATATTCTGCATATCAGGTTTTTGTGTAAGGTAAGTAGCAAAGAGAGAGCTACTGAGCAACTATCCTTTACTGAAAGCAGCCAAAGGGGCCATATAGCACTGAATGTACAGTACATACACTACAGGAAGTCCATTCAAGTTCACCTTAACATTCTGCTAAAGGTCAGAAGCATGTCTTGGTAATGTTTTCAAAAAAGGTAGCACATATAGCTTCACATATTCAGGAGTATTGTTCATGTAAATCATTTATTTTCCTTTGGAAATGATGTTTCATACTTAATGGCAAGTGATTTACATCCTCCAGCATCACAGTGTTGGTCTGCTACACATGGAGGAGGATATTCTAAATACGTAGTTTCTATTTACTGATTATACTGATTATATTGGTGCTTAATTTCTGGGATAGAATCACTCTCCCCTTGCTTGCTGAACACTTTTATTTAGGTCCTCTCTTGTTCTGAAGTCAAAAGAATTACCAGGAAAAGTTCCACTTTTTCACTGTATGCTTATTGTGTTTTGCTGTAGTGCAGGAGAAAGACAGTTCTATGAGGTTATAAGGCAGTAAATTTAAAAACCTCTATTGAGAATGGTGTGCAGAATCTGACGTTCACTTAGATTATTTATTCAGAGTTCTTACATTAAACATAGAAACATAGAAAATAGGTGCAGGAGTAGGCCATTCGGCCCTTCGAGCCTGCACCGCCATTTATTATGATCAAGGCTGATCATCCAACTCAGAATCCTGCACTAGCCTTCCCTCCATACCCCCTGATCCCCGTAGCCACAAGGGCCATATCTAACTCCCTCTTAAATATAGCCAATGAACTGGCCTCAACTGTTTCCTGTGGCAGAGAATTCCATAGATTCACCACACTCTGTGTGAAGAAGTTTTTCCTAATCTCGGTCCTAAAAGGCTTCCCCTTTATCCTCAAACTGTGACCCCTCGTTCTGGACTTCCCCAACATCGGGAACAATCTTCCTGCATCTAGCCTGTCCAATCCCTTTAGGATTTTATACGTTTCAATCAGATCCCCCCTCAATCTTCTAAATTCCAACGAGTACAAGCCCAGTTCATCCAGTCTTTCTTCATATGAAAGTCTTGCCATCCCAGGAATCAATCTGGTGAACCTTCTTTGTACTCCCTCTATGGCAAGGATATCTTTCCTCAGATTAGGGGACCAAAACTGCACACAATACTCCAGGTGTGGTCTCACCAAGGCCTTGTACAACTGCAGTAGTACCTCCCTGCTTCTGTACTCGAATCCTCTCGCTATAAATGCCAGCATACCATTCGCCTTTTTCACCGCCTGCTGTACCTGCATGCCCACTTTCAATGACTGGTGTATAATGACACCCAGGTCTCGTTGCACCTCCTCTTTTCCTAATCGGCCACCATTCAGATAATAATCTGTTTTCCTATTTTTGCTACCAAAGTGGATAACGTCACATTTATCCACATTAAATTGCATCTGCCATGAATTTGCCCACTCACCCAACCTATCCAAGTCACCCTGCATCCTCTTAGCATCCTCCTCACAGCTAACACTGCCGCCCTGCTTCGTGTCATCCGCAATCTTGGAGATGTTGCATTTAATTCCCTCATCCAAGTCATTAATATATATTGTAAACAACTGGGGTCCCAGCACTGAGCCTTGCGGTACCCCACTAGTCACTGCCTGCCGTTCTGAAAAGGTCCCGTTTATTCCCACTCTCTGCTTCCTGTCTGCTAACCAATTCTCTATCCACAGCAATACCTTACCCCCAATACCGTGTGCTTTAAGTTTGCACACTAATCTCCTGTGTGGGATCTTGTCAAAAGCCTTTTGAAAATCCAAATATACCACATCCACTGGTTCTCCCCTATCCACTCTACTAGTTACATCCTCAAAAAATTCTGAGATTCGTCAGACATGATTTTCCTTTCACAAATCCATGCTGACCAGCTCAGGATTGTAAACAAACTGCTGGAGGAACTCAGTTGGTTGAGCAGGATTTACAGAGGAAAGGAAATGTTGACATTTTGAGTGAGACCATTTATTAGCACTGAGAGTGGAATGGGAAGATGGTCAATATAGAGAAATGAGGGAGAGTGCTGAGACTGGAGTCTGTAGATAATAGGAGTACTGAGGAAAGGTGAATGATTAGAGGCAGATGGAGTCAGGAATGATTAGAAGAGTGGGGTGGGGGAAGGGAAGGGGTGGGGTGGAGGGAGAGAGGGTGATATTTAATGTTCTGTGTCAAATTAATGCAGACTTAAGAGATTCTCCCAAACTATTGTGCCTTTCTCTAATATTTTAATTATGATTCCATTCACAGATGGGGTGTCAATAGATGACATGAATGTCATGTCAGCACAAAACTGTGCATTTATTTGCTCTGAAGTGAAAACAATTGAGAACAGTTGGCTGAGAACGTGTTGGCGTAATGCATCAGGGGTTTGCCAGAGGTTAATTAGATGCAATATCTTAATGAATTGTTTCCTTCAATATTAATATTAATTCATCTTTATATTCTTTGATCTATTTTCGTAATAAGAGATTATAGTGAGATCCACTTTGGGTTGGGTTTTCGTTCCTGGTCTGTGCTGTTAGACCAGATCACCAACAGCTCCCATAAACAGACATTGGCCATGGAGACCATAAGGCTGCAAGAGCAAAAGACATAGGAGCAGAAGTAAGCCATTCAGCCCATCAAGTCTGCTCTGCCATTCAGTCATGGCTGATTTATTATCCTTCTCAACCACATTCTCCTGCCTTCTCCCCATAACCTTTGAAGCCTTTTCTAATCAAGGACAAAACAACCTTCGTTTTAAATATACCCAATGACTTGGCCTCCATAGCCATCTGTGGCAATGGATTCCACAGATTCACTACCTCTGGCTAAAGAAATTTCTTCCCATTTTTGTTCTAAATGAACGTCTCTCTATTCTGAGGCTGTACCCTCTGGTCCTAGACTCCCCCACTATAAGAAACATTCTCTCCATATCCACTCTTCTAGGCCTTTCAATATTCAATAGGTTTCAATGACATCCCCCTCATTCTTCTAAACTTCAGAGAGTACAGGCCCAGGGCCATCAAATTCTCCTCATATATTAACTCCTTCATTCCTTGAATTATTCTCATAAACCTTTTAATGCTTTAAAGATATTTCATGCTTAATAGTTTTCCTTCAGCTTTCAACTCTTTTAGACCTGTCTAGTTATAATTTTACTTCCATGCTCCATATTTAAAGTGTTACTCTTTTGCTATCACCTTGTCTGGGCTTGCCTTTTGCAGCATTCATCATGTATACGCAGTGAGTTTTATATTTGCAAACGGTATAGGACCAACACACAGCTTGCAATACAATCTCACCACAAAAAAAGGAAATATGTACTGAGTGATTTGAAAAATATGGGAAACCAACAAACTGCAAACTCTATCATAAAAATTCACTGCAATTCAATAAAAACAAAATGTGGAACACTAGTTAAACTTTAACTTGCACAGTGTTTTCAACTGCTGAACAATTTTCTGGTATAGTTTCAAAGTATACTTATTTGAACCTTTCATCATTTGAAATTTGTGTTTAAAATGGAAAGAGTATTAAACACAACGTTATTATTATGCTGAGGGGTAAAAATGTAAGGCTATTTTTATTTTGCAGTTGATCATTTGCACATCTTGCCATACTTTTAATCATTCATGGTATGTTGACGTGACAAACAAGGACTGCACTGACCATCCTTAACTGTTCTCTTGAGATAGAACACTGAACAGTATAGCACAAGACCAGGCCCTTTGGCCCATAATGTTCTGCCAAACTAATTAAGTTAGTGACACTTAATTAACTAAGTCAAAACTATGCACTACTGTCTGCATGTAGTCCATATCCCTCCATTCTATTCATATTTGTCTGTCTATCTAAGAGTGTCTCTATCATATCTGCTTCTATCACCACCCCCGCCAGCACGCTGTAGATGCCCACAACTCTATGTATAAAACCTTGCCCCACACATCTCTTTGAACTTTCACCCTCTCATCTAAAATGGATGGCCTCTGGTATTAATTAGACAGGTGATGGACCTGTCATATTCTATGACATGAGGGTATTTCCACATTGATGTTAAGTGGGAATTTGACTCTGATGATAAAGAAGTGGTGACGTAGAGTAACATAGAAATACAGCATGCAACAGTTGAAGGTGGAATTTTTCATAGAGCAATATTTCCTTAACAAAGTGCTGGAGGAACGCCTCAGGTCACACAGCATCTATGGTGAGGAATTACCTGTCATTTTGGGCTAAGACCCTTAATCTGGACTGAAAAGTGAGGAGGGAAGGAGCCAGAATAAAAATATTGGGGGGGGGGGGTAGGGAGAGGTGGAGAACAAGCTTGAAGGTGATAGGTGAAGTTGGGTGGATGGGGAAGGGGAGATGAAGTAAGAAGCTGGAAAGTAGGTGGGAAAGGAAAAGGGCTGGAGAAGAAGGAATCCAATAGGAAAGGAGAGTGGACCATGGGAAAAATAGAAGGAAGAGGGACACCAGGGGAGGTAAGAAGCCAGAGTGGGGAATAGAAGGAAAGGTAAGGTGGAGGAAATAAGAATTGCCGGAAGGAGAAATCAATGTTCATGCCATCAGGTTGGAGGATATAAGGGGTTCCTAGACAGAATATAAGGTGTTGATCCTCCCCTGAGAGTGGCTTCATTGTGGCAGAATAGGAGGCCATGGACCGAAATGTTGGAATGGGAATAGGGATTGAAATTAAAATGGTTGGTCACCGGGAAATTCCGATTTTTGTGGTTAGAGAGGAGGTGCTTGACAAAGCAGACACCCAATTTAAGTTGGGTTTCACCAATATCGAGGAGGCCGCCTTGGGAGCACCAGATACAATAGTACAGTGGAACCTTTCCTTAAGTTGTTTAAATTCCCATGACTATTTTCATCTGAATATGGGAGGACTGAGGAACTTAGAGTGATTCATTGGTTTTGAGATCATCTAACCCAGTGTATAAAATAATCATATATTACTTTAGTGCACCTATGTTGTTTCTACCATGCATTTCAAACATGTCTTTATAATAGCAACACGCATCAAAGTTGCTGGTGAACGCAGCAGGCCAGGCAGCATCTCTAGGAAGAAGTACAGTCGACGTTTCAGGCTGAGACCCTTCGTCAGGACTAACTGAAGGAAGAGTTTTAATCTCTTACTAACTCTTCCTTCAGTTAGTCCTGACGAAGGGTCTCGGCCTGAAACGTCGACTGTACCTCTTCCTAGAGATGCTGCCTGGCCTGCTGCGTTCACCAGCAACTTTGATGTGTGTTGCTTGAATTTCCAGCATCTGCAGATTTCCTGTTGTTTATGTCTTTATAATATCTGATCATCTGATTGATGGCAGTGCCAGAATAAGTTATATTCTGAGCAATTAAATGGAATATATTTCTGTTGCAGCATGAGTGCCTAGATTTGAATATGTGCATTTGGTGAAATGCCAAATATGTTTGTTATTTTACATGATAAAGGTCTTTCTATTTGGAATCATGAACGTTACATCGATCATATAATGTACATGAAGCATATTTAGTAGTTTTAATCTAGCACTAATATTGATAATATTTTTAACACATCATTTTACTTTAAGGTCTCATTTTGATCCTCAGTTACCTGGTCCTTTCCTGACTGCGAATGGGCAAAGCTATGAAGGTTCATGTGTTGATATTGTAGATAATCAATGTTGATATTATTGATAATTTCAACACCTCTCTTAACTTTGTTTCATTTAGTTCTTCAACTACCTGGTCCTTGTCCGATTGATACTGCGACCATTCACAATGTTCCAGCTGCTTATAGTCATTGTCCACAGGTTTCTTTTCCTCCCATGTAAAAATGGGAGTTTCAGTCGTGAAAGCATTATGCTTGATCAGTTGCTTCCACTTTCCTGGATGGTTAATGTACATGGAGCAATAGAATATGTTGTTGAACAGTTAATAATTAGCTAGCTTAATATGGTGTCACTTACAGATGTACATTTCTGCAATGTATCGAGGGAAGAGTGTAATAGGATCATTAGCTCCTCACGGGGAATGGAGGTAAGATAGATTGATTAGATTAGAAGATAACTAAGATCTAAAAGAATGTGGCCCATATTTTTGTCTTGTCAGTTGTCAGAGTGAGCTATATGCTAAAGTAACCACAAAGATCTGTGCAACCATTAACACTACAAGCAAAATCAGAGCACATTGTGGACAATCCAGCCAATTCAGTCCAAAGCGAACTATTTGTATCATCTGTTTATAGTCAGTGAACCTAAGTTTCACCCTAGGATTTCTTTATTCAACCAGTGAACAGATGTTAACTTCAGAATGAAATTGCAGCAGATGTACATATTTTTCAGTCACGTACTCCTTGAATTAAGATTCCTCTTTAAAAGTTGCAACATTTAAGATGGACTCTGGGAATATAAATAAAGTCATATTTCTATGAATAATTGATTGAAGATATCCTGTTTCCACAGTGGTACTTGGAATTGTTATGAAAATGATGCCAAAAATACCAGAATAGAGGCTAAAGTTCAAACATGATGCTTTCAAAATTGAAAATGTCACATCAGAACTGTTATACATTATGTTAGTTTCAGTTAAGAAGAATCTCAAGCCTGTGTGCTAAATGACATTTGGTTTATGTAAACATGCTAATTTGCTTTTCTCTACCCTAGGCTTGTCTCAGGGCAATTGATGTCAAACTGATGCATCAGTTACTCACCATCAATGAAGGTATTGAATCCATCAAATGGATGATGGAGGAGAAGGGAACATTGGCCAGCAGGGGCAGCAGTTTGGCAAGTAGTACCTACAGCTTGATGGAAAGCCAGAACACCTCACTGCGAGGCAGCTGGAACAGCTTACAAGAGGGTGGTGATGGACTTGATTCAATTTCTGTGGGGAGTTATCTAGACACACTGGGTGATGACCTGCCAGGTCACCGCACACCCTCGGACATAGATCCTTTCTCAGATGAACATTTGACAAAAGATTCACTGAAAAGTGAAACTATCAATAAAGAATCCAAAGAGGACTCTGATGATGGATATTATTATTTTGGATAAGTTACTTGAGACCAAGAAGATAATGTCTCTGCATTATCTGTGTTATTGAGTTTTTCTGACTTTAATGATGTGAAATAGTTGATATAGATTTAACAGAGGAAATGTATATTGGATGACTAATCTGATATCACCTATTTTAAAGTACTGTCCATATTCAGAATTCACTACTTGAGATTACATTGCCATAGTAACTTCAGTGCAAGGGACAATGTGAGCAAGGATATTTTGAAATATTAGAGTAAAGTTTCTGTGCAGAATAACATCACAGACTGGATAGAAACAGTAAAACCAATGCAAAAGACTGAGGCGTGTTGATATAGGAGTTACAACTAAAATCATTAACTTTTGTGTAGCTTTCAATATGTCACTTGGGTTCATGATTCACTTTACCCAAATGAAGCTCAGTCAGAAAACTGGCCATTCAATCTGAACTAAATAGCACAGCTCTGCTACTTGCAAGGATTCCAGAAAGGCTGCAGTAATTTCAGCCATGGTTTCATGTTACATGCCATTTTTTAAAATCATATAAAAGAAATCAAATTAACTAATATAAATCTACAAAATGATTTAAGTTCAAAACTATTAAATTGTTCAGTATAGTTTTTAAAGCTACTTTCAATTATCTTAAGTCAGGTGACTTATAAGTGTTGGATAGGAGACTTTAAAATACTAACTACTTAGGAATAGTTAATAAATTATTCCAGAGTAAATGAAACTAAGCCAGGTTGCTACCATAGGAGACATTTTAAAAGAGATGAGAACAAAAACAGAAAAACAACATTCTGTTACACCGTTCAATTGTATTCTCTCACGTTTCTGATAATGCAGATGGATATTGGTAGAAACTTGAACTTTACTCTAATCAGTGATTTTTCAAGTGCATTTTAAATGCAAATTTCTAGTTTTAGCCAAAGTAAACAATTCAATTCATTTTTTTTAAAGAATAGGTTTAAGTTTGTTCTTGATTTTCTTTCATGTTTCTACAAATGGAAGGGAAAACAAAACAAACTTGTATGAGAAGCACCCATTGGTATAATTTATTAAAATCAAAAGGAGAAGGAATGGTTTTTATTACAACTCATCAAACTAGACAATAAGAATGTTTTCATCTTATTATGGAACATAAGATTAAACACTGATGAAAGCAATAAAACTGTTTCCTGAAATTACACTGAGTGATATAATTTAGATTCTGATTCATTTATTTATTGCATGTACATCGAAACATACAGTGAATTGCGTCATTTGCGTTAACAACCAATACAACTTAAGGGTGTGCAGGAACTAGGCCGCAAATGTCGCCGCACATTCTGGCGCCAATAGATATGTCTACAATGCTTGACAAAACAACCCAGAGCACATCATAATTAGCCCCTTTCCTCCCTCTCACCTACCCACAAACCCACTCACACACACAGACAGTCCTCCAACAACAGAACGGGCCTTTCTGCTCCGATGGAGTCACATACAACAGACCTGAAATTTCCCCAGTGGACTTTAGACTCACAGACCGAGGGATTCAGCATCGGATTTTGACTTCTGCACTTCCATTCAACCTTTAGGCTTGAAACTTCATTATCGACCCAAAAGTAGCCAATGACGGGACCCCAAACTCCAGGTTTTAATCTCCAAACTCACCGACTCAGAGGGTGGAGGGTGCGTGGTCACTAGCCTTTTTGTCTCCTACTTGCACGGACATCCAAACCCGAGACCAGAACCCTGGTCCTTGTTTTCAGCACTTGCCAGCCCGACATCTGTGATACAAGATTATTGTTGTATTTTTAAAACTCTATTTAAAAAGCCTTAACATAACAGTCACATACAAGTTGACAATTTCACTTATGCATTTGAACTCAGATCAAGGGCACTCTGATTCTGTAGCTCTTGCACCATTGTCCTGATTTAAATGTGTTGGTAAAAATAGACTACATTTTAGCTTTAAATTTAAATATTGCTTGACTTCCATTAAATTAAAAGATATTTTAAGGCATATGTAAAATAATTCTCAAATTTTGAGCAACATATTTAGGCTACATTTTGCAAAGGTGTGTTATCATTTACTTGAATTGAAACACTGACTTAATTTGTTGCACAAATTTTAACGGAGCACCATTCCCACAGAGTAAGATCATTCAATGAGGAACAAGTTTCATCTCTGCAACTTCAGTAATTCAGCAAGTCAGGAAGCATCTAAGGAAATTAATAAACAGTCGATATCTTGGGCTGAGGCCCTTCTTCAGGACTGAGAAAGAAGAGGGAAGATGCCAGAATGTAAAGGTGGGGGGAGGGGAAGAAGTCTAGCTGGAAGGTGATAGGTGAAGCCAGGTGGGTGGGAAAAGTCAATGGCTGGATAAGAAGAAATCAGATAGGGGAGGAGAGTGGACAGTAGGAGAAAAGGAAGGAGGGGGGAATCTAGGGGCTATATAACTGGCTGCTCACTATTATATTACATATGACTGACAGACTTTTAGTGATGCACCAGCCAAGAGGATTTCTGAGATGCTAATTAGCAACACAAAAACTCAGTGTTAACTCATGAAATCATTTGAAAGAATGGTTGGTTTGGTATCACGTAAATGGAGCGAAGTTCCACTGGGTTTAAGGTTCAAGATTCACTTTATTGTCAAAGTATGCATGTACAATAGAACTCTGATCTTTGTCTTCTCCAGATAGAATGTGAAATACACATGAAAAAGTGAAAGAAATAAAACTCGCAGACTCCAGAATCTCCCATCCCCTCCCCAAAGAAGAATAGCGACAATAACAATCCCTGACTCCCTCCCCCACAGAAAAAAACAGGAACAATAGCAATCCCCTCCCTCCTCGCCCGCAGAAAAAGACAGTGACAATAGTGACACGTCCCCAATCCCTCCCCCGCAGAAAAAGAACAGCGGGAGCAGCATCGCCCCCCACCCCACCCACACACAAAGAACTTACAGATCACCCACCCACCATTCGGCCACAAGAAAGAAAATGCCAAATAACTCAAGGAGACCAATATAAAGTACAGTCCAATCTCATAAATCTCAGAACATTGAACAGTCCTTCCTTGACTCAGAACTCATGCCTGTTCCAAATGGTGGGCCCTGTTGGGAGCAATCCCTGACCCGATTGAGAGCGATTGCTGATCCTTTGGCACCATTGGGAGCGATCACTGACCCTCTGCCCTCCTTGGGGGTGATCGCTGACCGTGTCCGAACGCCTTCATTTCGATGCTCAGTATTCCTTGCCGTTTCAGGCTGGGGTTAATCTATCCCATCAATCAAAAACCTATGATTTTTGTTTTTTTCCATGAGTCAGCTTGAGTTCTCATCTTTGATCTCCATGAGGCTGCTCTCTGGACATAGCAGGGTGCTGGATCCTTCGATCAAGATCCAGACAGTACATCAGATACCAATAGTTACCATAACACAGACAATACAAAAAAAACAAGCAGAAGGCATAGAAAAAGTGAAATAATTTAAAAGACTTGCTATCTAGAGGATGTCGCCTGAGGAACCATTGTTTGCTGGTGTCATTTTGACTGGAACACACTGTCAAGAATACAACAATTATTTAAAATATCAATTCAATAGGCTATCTGCAAGCAAATGAACAGACAGGGTTTTACTACATTCCTCTTCTTTTTGGGAGCAGGGAGAACTAGTTAAGTTGAAAAATAGGGTACTTTAAACATCTGAGATTAAGAAGACTTCAGTCAATGCAGTCCATAATATAATGGACATATCCATATAATGTCCACTGCAGAGCTACACGGCATGAAACTAATCCACCTTTTCTACTGCCTGAAAGTTTAAGCTGTATGCTGCAGTTAGCACAACTCAATTTTAGATCAGCTCAGTTTATTATTTATTTTTCAATGGACTAACTCTTTATGCAAATATGTGTCTATTACTCATTTCTACATGAGAACAAATTAGATAGACAGGTGGTTGAGGCATGATTAGTCATGTGCAGGCTTAGAACCTGAGGCCAGGAAGCCTAATTCAACATTCTTAATGTAATGCATATAAAAACAGTGAAATATAGCCCAGTACACAGGAAGCTATTACTATCAAGTGATCTTGTACTAAAGGATTATTTGATTAGTTGCAAGTCCTTTTGTGCCTAAGTCAAATAGTTGGATAATAAGATTGAAAAATCTTTGCTTTGTGTGATTACAAGTGCTTAAATTTAATTTTACTCAAAAACAAATGAACACCCAGCTGACATGGCAAGAATGGTGTATAGATTACTGTAGTAATCCAGAGATAGTCATAGAAAAGAAACCAGCACAGAAACAGGCCTAACTAGTCTGTGCCAAATCATTTAAACTGCCTAGTCCCATCAACCTGCCCCCAGAACATAGCCCTCCATACCCCTCCCATCCAGGTACCTAACAAACTTTTCTTAAACGTTGCAATCAAATTTGCATCCAACACTTACTCTGGAAGCTCGTTCCACACTCTCACCACCTTCTGGTTGAGGAAGTTTCACCTCATGTTACCCTTAACCATTTCACCTTTCACCCCTAACCCATGATCTCTGGTTGTAGTCTCACCCAACCTCAGTGGAAAAACCCTTTTTGCATTTACCCAATCTACACAAATCATAATTTTGTACACCTCTGTAAAATCTCCACTCAATCTTCTACATTCTAAGGAATAAAGTTCTAACCTGTACAATTTTTCATTATAATTCAGTTGTCCCCACAAGCTTCAAGATCACTACCATCGTGCCAGTGCCGAAGCATTCCACTGCCACAGGCCTGAATGACTTCCGTCCAGTTGCACTCACCCCCATCATTGCAAAGTGCTTTGAGAGACTGGTTCTATCACATCTGAAATCCTGTCTACCCTCTACCCTGGACCCCCATCAATTTGCCTATCGCACCAACAGGTCAACAGAGGATGCCATCTCCACGGCACTTCACTCTGCCCTGACCCAACTGGACAGCCCCAACTCTTACGTCAGAATGCTGTTCATTGACTTTAGTTCGGCATTCAATACTGTGATCCCCTCCAAGCTGATCGCCAAATTTCGCCAGCTTGGTATCAGCTCATCCCTCTGCAATTGGACCTTGGACTTTCTGACTAACAGATCACAATCAGTTAAGTTAGACAACTTATCCTCCTCCACTCTCACCCTGAACACCGGCATGCCTCAAGGCTGTGTGCTGAGCCCTCTTCTGTACTCCCTTTTCACTTATGACTGCATTCCTGTACATGGTTCTGACTCCATAATCAAGTTCGCAGATGACACCACGTTGGTTGGCCTGATCAGAGGGGATGACGAGATGACCTACATGGACGAGGTCCAGCACCTGGCCACGTGGTGTGCCGACAACAACCTAGCCCTTAATACCCAGAAGACCAGGGAGATCATTGTGGACTTCAGGCATGCTAGGAGCCACACTCACGTCCCCATCTACATCAACAGAGCTGTAGTGGAGCGTGTATCAAGTTTCAAATTCCTTGGTGTCCACATTTCCGAGGATCTCACTTGGTCCCTGAACAACATCCTGATCAAAAAGGCACAAACAGTGCCTTTATTTCCTGCAGAGCATCAAGAAAGCTCTCCTCTGTCCCGGAATACTGACAGACTTTTATTGCTGTACCATTGAGATCATACTCACCAACCGCATCTCAGTGTGATATGGCAATTGTCCCGTATTGGACCGCAAAGCACTCCAGCGTGTGGTGAAAACTGCCCAGCAGATTATCGGCACCCAATTGCCCACCATTGAGAACATCTACCATAAACGCTGCCTGGGCAAGGTGAAAAGCATTATTAGATTATGAAGACACGCAGTCCTCTTTTATTGTCATTTAGTAATGCATGCATTAAGAAATGATACAATATTTCCTCCGGTGTGATATCACAAAACACAGGACAGACCAAGACTGAAAAAACTTACAAAACCACATAATTATAACAAATAGTTACAACAGTGCGATAATACCATAACTTGATGAAGAACGGTCCATGAGCACAGTAAAAAGTTCAAAGTCTCTCAAATGTCCCACATCTCACGCAGACGGGAGAAGGAAGAAAAATTCTCCCTGCCATGCCCAATCACAGTCTGACTCTGAGTCCTCCAAAAACTTCGAGCCTCCAATCAGCTCTCCGACACCGAGTACCGAGCACCATCTCTATCCAAATGATTCGACTTCAATCTCGGTTGCCAATAGCAGTCAAAGCCGGGGATTTTGAGGCCTTCCCTCCAGAAGATTCTCAATCGCGCAGTAGCAACAACAGCGAACCTGCATTTCACAAATTTCTCCAGATTTTCACTGTGCTTTCACATCTTTCTCCATCAAATCAGAATTGTCTACAGCCCCTATTGAATGGATATGATATCATTTTCACCAGAGGGCTGTGCACGTGCAGTGCGTTGCATCTCACCCTAACCATGGACTTTCTACTCTTCTCCCATCCGGTAGGCGCTACAGGAGCCTCTGTTCCCGCACCAGCAGATACAGGAAGAGCTTCTTCCCTGAGGCTGTGACCCTGCTGAACCTCACATCACAGCGCTAAGCAGTATTGCACCCATATTGTACTGTCTCAGTACTTCTATATTTGTGTGCTGTAGCACTTACTTTCTATTGGCAGTTATTTTGTAAATAACACTATTCTTTGCATTTCTGGTTGGATGTTAACTGCATTTCATTGGCTTTGTATCTGTACTCGGCACAATGAGAATAAAGTTGAATTTAGTCTAAATCTAATCTAATCTAATCTTCCAGTCCCAGCAATATTCTTGTAATTTTTTTCTCTACTATTTCAACCTTATTTACATATTTTCTGTAGGTAGGTGACCTAAACTACACATTATACTCCAAATTAGGTCCCACTGATGTCTTATGCAACTTCAACATAACATCCCAACTCCTGTTCTCAGCACCTTGATATATGAAGGCAAATGTGCCAAAAGCTTTCTTTATGACCCTACCTACTTGTGCCACCACTTTCAATGAGTTATGGACCTGTATTCCATGATCCCTTTGTCCTACCACATTCCTCAGTGCCCTAACACCCTGGTTGGTCCTCTCAAAGTGCAACACCTCACACTTATCTGCATTAAGTTCCATATGTTATTTTTCAGTCTATATTTCCAGCTGGTTCAGACCCCGCCGCAAGCTTTGATGGGAGATTTACCAGGATGCTGCCTGGTTTAGAGAGTATGCATTATGATCAGAGATTAAGGGAGCTAGGGCTTTACTCTTTGAAGAGAAGGAGGATGAGAGGAGACATGATAGAGGTGTACAAGATAATAAGAGGAATAGATAGAGTGGATAGCCAGCACCTCTTCCTCAGGGCACCACTGTTCAATACAAGAGGACGTGGCTTTAAGGTAAGGGGTGGGAAGTTCAAGGGGGATATTAGAGGAAGGTTTTTCACTCAGAGAGTGGTTGGTGCGTGGAATGCACTGCCTGAGTCAGTGGTGAAGGCAGATACACTAGTGAAGTTTAAGAGACTACTAGACAGGTATATGGAGGAATTTAAGGTGGGGGAGGGGTTATATGGGAGGCAGGGTTTGAGGGTCAGCACAACATTGTGGGCCGAAGGGCTTGTACTGTGCTGTACTATTCTATCTATCTATGATAGTCTTTCTTGCTGCCCACCACACCCCCAATCGTGGTGTCATCTGCAAATTTGCTAATCCAGTTAACCACATTGATCTGGACAAACAAATGGGAGGCAAAAGTACAAAGATGACTCACCCTCAGTGATGATGGCAATCTGCTCTTGACGTAAAAAAAACTATGAGTCATGGGGTCATAGAGCACTACAGATCAGAAACACGCCTGTTATCCCATCTAGTCCATGCTGAACTGTCCTGTCTAGTCCCATTGATCCACATCTGGACTATAACACTCCATACACCTCCCATCCTTGTATTTATCCAAACTTTTCTTAAACATTGCAATTGAACCCACATCCAGTATTTTCACTGGCAGCTCATTCCACACTCTCCCTCTCAGTGAAAAAGTTTCCCTTAAATATTTTACCTTTCTCCTGTAACTTAGTACCTATAGGTTCTGATCTCACCTATCATCAGTGGAAAAAGCAAGCATGGATTAGCCCAATCTATACCTCTCATAATTTTGTATACCTCTATTAAATCTCTTTTCATTTTCCTATGCTCCAGGGAACAAAGTCCTCACCTCTTTAACCTTTCCATATAACCCTGGTCCTAAATTTCTGGCAACACCCCTGTAAATTTTCTTTGTACTCTTATACTTCATTGATATCTTTCCTGTAGGTAGATGTCCAGTATTACACACAATACTAGAAATTTCGCCTTACCAATGTCTTAGAGAACTTCAACATAACATCAATTTTAATTGGTTTAGCACAGCATTGTGGACTGAAAAGTCTGTTCCTGTGCTGTACTGTTTTATCCCAACTCCTGTACTCAGTACTTCAATTTTTGAAGGCCAATGTGTCTAAAGTGCTCTTTATCTATCTGTGACACCAGTTTCAAGGAATTATAGATCTCTATTTCAAAGTCTCTCTGTTCTACTACACTCCTCAGTGCCCTACCGTTAACTGTGTAAGTACTACTGGTTTGTCCTCCAAACATACAACAGCTTACACTTGTCTGCATTAATTTCATCTCCCATCTTTCAGCCTACTTTTTTTGCTGGTCCAGATCCTGCTGCAAGTTTTGATAGCGTTCTTTAGTCTTCTTGGTGTCATCCACAAATTTGCTGACCCACGACATCATCCAGATAATTGATACAGATGACAAACAACCACAGACTCAGCATCAGTTCCTGCAGCACACCATTAGTCATAGGCCTCCATTCAGAGAAGCAACAATCTACTACTTCTCACTGGATTTTCCAACAAAACCAATGTCAAATCCAATTCAGTACCTCATCCTGAATGCCAAGCGCCTAAATCTTCTTGACAAGCTTCCTGCGTGACACCTTGTCAAAAGCCTTGTTTATGACCAGGTATACAACATTCATGGTCTTTCCATCTTAAAGATTAGTTAGACATGACCTATTAAGCCATATTGACTATCCCTAATCAGGTAGGTACTTATATATCTGCTTCCTTAGAATACCTTCCAATAAATTACCCACTACTGACCTCAGGCTCACCAGCCTATAATTTCCCAACTTATTTTTAGAGTTTTTCTTGGACAATAGATTGACATTAGCTATCCTTCGGTCCTCCGGCACCTCAATTTTGGCTAAGGATGCCTTAACTACCTCTGCCAGTGCCCCTGCAATTTCTGCACTAGTCTCCCACAAGGTCTGAGGAGACACCATCTCAGGCCCTGGGGAGTTATCCACCCTAATTGCTTCAAGACAGCAAGCACTTCATCTTCTGCAGTCAGCATACAGTCTATGACCTCACTGCCATTTCATTTCAGTCCTATAGACTCTGTGTTTTTCTCCCGAGTAAAAACAGATGCAAAAAGTCAATTTAAGATCTTCGCTGTTTCTTTTGGCTCCATGTAGAGATGACCATGATGCTCTACAGGTGGATCTTCAAGAGAACACACTTTTGCAGAGTTTCTCCTTTCAAATAGATGGTAAAATGCACTTTGGTAAGAGATGTGCTTCAGAACTGTCCCAGGAGTGCTATCATGAAATTCTGTTACAAGCCCCTCATCTCCATAATAGGCCATGGTGATGGATGAAAAATATACTGCTGAAATGCAAGTACAGAAAATCACATTGGGGTTTATTAAAGAAATTTTCAATTTGTTTGATTTATCTTACCAATATTTTTATATACAAAATGTTAGGTGTAAAAGGTTACAGAAAGTAACCTCTCCAACATTCAAAATAATGTATCAGATCTTTAATTTATTTGTCAGTTTTAATGTCCATTTAACAATCCAATAATACAAGAAACCTACAAGCAACATTTCAAGTTTACCTTAATTCATGCTTAGCTTGTATCGAATTATTATCTAAAAAGGAAAAGAATTAAAAATATATATATATATATATCAATGTATTGTTTTACTGACTAATATGATAGGATGAAAATTTAAAATAAGTTAAATTACACACAGTTTAAGAGATACCAGTTTGGACAGATCCCTGGTTTGTGGTGCATTTGGCCCATAAATGCAAGAATATGTGGAAAAGCCATTAATAAGTATAAGGAAGAAACATAGAAAGATACACATACCTGAGATTTTAACAGCAGTTTGTGCAGACCTCTGTATTCCTTTATCAGAAATAAATTAATATGCAGCAACATTGATGTTTATCTCTTTGCACAGGGAAAGCTTATTTCATGTTTGGAGCATTCCTTCTCCGTACTTTAAGGGTCACTGATTTACATGGGGTTTGACTAAACTATCAATCACACAACGGATAGCCTGATAGCTGAATGCCTCCCGGTCAAGACAAGAACGTAAAACTAGGCCAAAGACAAAAATATCAATGGAAAAATACAACATAATTGGCATATTTTCTCTCCAACATCCTATAATTCCCCCATCCAGAAAAGAACTAACTTAGACTAGTTCAGGTGCACTTATCCCAGTTCATGCATATTAAATATGTTTTTTCTTTTAATTCCTAAGTGATATGAACAAAACATGGAAACCAGAAGACTGGTAGAAGATCTTGGAAGAGAATAGAAAGAAATAGACCACCTCTGCAGATAATAAGTAAACTTTGAAACTGGCCAAACAGATGGCAGATGAAACTTAATGCAGATAAATTTGAACTTGCATATTTGGAACAAAAAATAATGATAGGCAAAGTTATAGATACATCGTCAGTGATGCTAAGTCCTGAGAAGTGTCTGTTGATAGACGCTCAAACAAATGGGACACGTGGGTTGTCTGCCACTTGACTACATAGATATTTGTGAACTAGTGATACATCAAATCCAGGTTTTCAAAACCATCTCATCTGCTCCTTCTCTCAAAGAGGTCACATGCCACAAATTCCCAGGAGGTAGGGAAAATATTGCAACTTTTTTCAAGGAAGGTTTGAGCACATCCTAAAAACGTAGAGAGCTTAGTGATATCATCCTGTGATGGTGCATGGAATTGGGCGTGGCCAAGTAAAGCATGGTTCAGACCCTTGTATATAGCTAGTGAAGTATTATCACTATATTCAATCTGTGTTATCAGTGTTTTTTTCCCCATTGGTTCAAGATGGCGCTACTGAAGTTGAGTGACAGCTTACAGGTGGCTCATAAAGCAAGAAATACAATTAAATAATTTATTCGTAACACTTTGTCTGTGCAAAAATTGTGGTAAACGATCACCACAAACAATGAAGAGGCAAGCAAAGGCGAGTCTGTCTCGAGAGTCGAAGCATGTGGGTGTGATGTAAAGTCGAAGCAAAATCGCGACATTCAGGATAAGTGGTCAGAGCAAGATTGAAGCATGGCTCACAAATAGAGAAATCTTGCAGGCAGTATGAGAGGGAGGATAGGCAGGTGATAGAGAAGGGATGCACTCGGACTGATAGTTTGAGATGTGTCTATTTTAATGCAAGAAGCATCATGAACAATGTGGATAAGCTTAGAGCGTGGATCAGTACTTGGTGCTATGATGTTGTGGCCATTACAGAGACATGGATGGCTCAGGGGCAGGAATTGTTACTTAGAGTGCCAGGCTTTAGATGTCTCAGAAAAGACAGGGAGGGAGGCAAAAGAGGGGGGGCATGGCACTGCTGATCAGGATAGTGTCACAGCTGCAGAAAAGGAGGAAGTCATAGAGGGATTGTCAGTCAGGTCATTGAGCGGAAGATGGGAACAGAAAGGGGTCAATAACTCTACTGGCTGTTTTTTATGGACCACCCAATATTAAGAGGAACATTGAGGAGCAGATAGGGAGACAGAACCTGGAAAGGTGTAATAATAACAGGGATGTCGTGGCAGGAGATTTTAATTTCCCAAATATTGATCGGCATCTCCCTAGAACAAGAGGTTTAAATGGGGTGGAGTTTGTTAGGTGTGTTCAGGAAGGTTTCTTGACACAATATGTCGATAAGCCTACAAGAGCAGAGGCTGTACTTGATGTGGTATTGGGAAATGAACCTGGTCAGGTGTCAGGTCTCTCAGTGGGAGAGCATTTTGGAGATAGTGATCATAATTCTATCTCCTTTAACATAGCATTGGAGAGGGATGGGAACAGACAAGTAAGAAAGCGTTTAATTGGAGTAGGGTGAAATATGAGACTATCAGGCAGGAACTTGGAAGCATAAATTGGGAACAGGTGTTCTCAGGGAAATGTGCAGCAGAAGTGTGACAAATGTTCAGGGGATATTTGCGTGGTGTTCCAATGAGACAGGGAAAGGATGGTAGGGTACAAGAACCATAGTATACAAAGGCTGTTGTAAATCTAGTCAAGAAGAAAGGAAAAGCTCATGAAAAGTTCAAAAAACTAAGTAATGATAGATATCTAGAAAATTATAAGGCTAGCAGGAAGGAGATTAAGAATGAAATTAGGAGAGCCAGAAATGGCCATGAGAAGGTCTTGGTGAGCAGGATTAAGGAAAATTCCAAGGCATTCTATAAGTATGTGAAGAGCAATTGGATAAGACGTAAGGGAATAGGACCAATCAAGTGTGACAGTGGAAAAGTGTGTATGAAAGTGGAGGAGATAGCAGAGGTACTTAATGAATATCTTGCTTCACCATTCAGTATGGAAAAGGATCTTGGCGATTGTAGGGATGACTTACAGCGGACTGAAAAGCTTGAGCATATAGACACTAAGAAAAAGGATGTGCTGGAGCATTTGGAAAGCATTAAGTTGGGTAAATCACTGGGACTAGACAAGATATATCTCAGGCTACTGTGGAGGCGAGGTAGGAGATTGCTGAGCCTCTGGCAATGATCTTTGCATCATCAATGAAGATGGGAGAGGTTCCAGAGGATTGGAGGGTTGCAGATGTTGTTCCCTTATTAGAACATAGAACATAGAATAGTACAGCACAGTACAGGCCCTTCGGCCCACAATGTTGTGCCGACCCTCAAACCCTGCCTCCCATATAAGCCCCCACCTTAGATTCCTCCATATACCTGTCTAGTAGTCTCTTAAACTTCACTAGTGTATCTGCCTCCACCACTGACTCAGGCAGTGCATTCCATGCACCAACCACTCTCTGAGTAAAAAACCTTCCTCTAATATCCCCCTTGAACTTCCCACCCCTTACCTTAAAGCCATGTCCTCTTGTATTGAGCAGTGGTGCCCTGGGGAAGAGGCATTGGCTATCCACTCTATCTATTCCTCTTATTATCTTGTACACCTCTATCATGTCTCCTCTCATCCTCCTTCTCTCCAAAAAGTAAAGCCCTAGCTCCCTTAATCTCTGATCATAATGTATACTGTCTAAACCAGGCAGCATCCTGGTAAATCTCCTCTGTACCCTTTCCAATGCTTCCACATCCTTCCTATAGTGAGGTGACCAGAACTGGACACAATACTCCAAGTGTGGCCTAACCAGAGTTTTATAGAGCTGCATCATTACATCACGACTCTTAAACTCTATCCCTCGACTTATGAAAGCTAACACCCCATAAGCTTTCTTAACTACCCTATTATTGAAGAAAGGGAATAGAGGTAGCTCAGGAAATTATAGATCAATGAGTCTTACTTCAATGGTTGGTAAGTTGATGGAGTAGATCCTGAGAGGCAGGATTTATGAACATTTGGAGAGGCATAATATGATTAGGAATAGTCAGTATGGCATATGGTCATGCCTTATGTGCCTGATTGAATTTTTTGAGGATGTGACTAAGCATATTGATGAAGGCAGAGCAGTAGATGTAGTGTATATGGATTTCAGCAAGGCATTTGATAAGGTACACCATGCAAGGCTTATTGAGAAAATAAGGAGGCATAGGATCCAAGGGGTCATTGCTTTGTGGATCCGGAATTGGCTTGCCCACAGAAAGCATAGAGTGGTTGTAGACAGGTCATACTCTACATGGAGGTCGGTCACTAGTGGTGTGCTCAAGGATCTGTTCTGGGACCCCTTCTCTTGGTGATTTTTATAAATGACCTGGATGAGGAAGTGGAGGGATGGGTTAGTAAATTTGCTGTTGACACAAAGGTTGGATGTGTTGTGGATAGTGTGGAGAGCTATCAGAGGTTACAGCGGGACATCGATAGGATGCAAAACTGGGTTGAAAAGTTGCAGATGGGCTTCAGTCCAATAGGTCTGAGGTGGTTCATTTTGGTAGATCAAATATGATGGCAGAATATAGTATTAATGCTAAGACTCTTGGCAGGGGGCTCTTGGGGTCCGAGTCCAGAGGACATTCAAAGCTGCTGCACAGGTTTACCCTGTGGTTAAGAAGTCATTCGGTGCATTGGACTTCATCAACTTTGGGATTGAGTTCAAGAGCTGAGAGGTAATATTACAGGTATACAAGACCCTGGTCAGACCCCACTTGGAGTACTGTTTTCACTTCTGGTCACCTCACTACAAGAAGGATGTGGAAACTATAGAAAGGATGCAGAGGAGATTTACAAGGATGTTGCCAGGATTGGGGAGCCTGCCTTATTAGAATAGATTGAATAAACTCGGCCTTTTCTCCTTGAAGCGACGGAGGATGAGAGGTGACCTAATAGAGGTGTATAAAATGATGAGAGGCATTAATTGTGTGGATGGTCAGAGGCTTTTTCTCAGGGCTGAAATGGCTGCCACAAGGCATAGTTTTGAGGTGCTTGGATGTAGGTACAGAGTAGATGTCAGGGGCAAGTTTTTTACAAAGAGAGTGGGTGAGTGTGTGGAATGGGTTTCTGGCTACAGTGGTGGAGGTGGATACGATAGGATCAGTTAAGAGACTCCTGGGTGGGTACATGGAGCTTAGAAAAATAGAGGGTTGCGGGTAACCCAATTTTATTTCTAAAGTATGTATATGTTTGGCACAGCATTGTTTGCTGAAGGGCCTGTATTGTGCTAGAGGTTTTCTATGTTTCTATGTTGGAGATGGAGTTGGAGCGAGCATGGTGTCGGGGTTCAGGCCCAGAGTGTATCAATGTGGTGGGGCCTAGGTCCTAATGTGGGACACAAGTCAGTTGTTAGACAATTTAAACACTGGGCCAGTTGGACAGGAAAGGCAGGGTGTCGGGACCGGAGGTGAGGGTCAGGCCGGTTCTGCTCACTACTCCGCAGCGTTTACTCCACTCTCTACGGTGCTGAGGCTGAGGCGGTGTTATACTCTGGCCTGCAAACTCCGTGAAAATTTGCCCTGGTGGGTGACAAAAAGAGGCTGAGGCTATGGACCTGCTCTGGTTGCTCCGGGCTTCAAGTCTTTGGAGTCACTTTTGTTCTAAATGCTGTTGCTTGCTATTACCACTTGAAAGATTTGTGTTTTTTTTCTCTCTGTGTGCATTGGGTGTTGTTCTTTTTTTAAAATTGGGTTCTTTCGGGTTCCTTGTTTAGTGGCTGCCTGTAAGCAGACAAATCTCAAGGTTGCTTAATTTATACATACTTTAATGATAAATATACTTTGCACTTTAAACTATCGGGTTTTTGTAAATAAAATTCTCTCAGTATTAGAGCCGTAACTGCTAACGATCCAAGTTCCATTTCTGAATAGCTTGATTCAGTTCATTCTTTTCATTATAGGGGAGATGATATCCTCACTTGGCAATAAATGAGGCATTGCACTTCAGAAGACTAAGTGTAAAGTGACGGTATACTCTTAATAGCCAGATGCTTAACAGCGTTGACATTCTGAGGAATCTTGGTCTCAGGTTCCTAGCTCGTGAAAAGTAGTGGCACGAATTCATGGAGTGGTAAAAAAAAATATGGCATGCTTTGAGGCACTGGGTTCAAGAATAGGGAAACTATGCTGCAGCTTTATAAAAATGTAGTTAGGTTACATCTGGATGCTACAATCAATTCTGGTCACCCCATTATCAAAAGGATATGAAGGCTTTAGAGAAGGTGCAAAGAGGTTTACAAGATGTTGCCTAGATAAAAGTTTAGTATTCAAAGTTCAAAGTAAACTTATTATCAAAGTACATTTACATCACCATATACAATCCTGAGATTCAGTTTCTTGCTGCAACACTTAATAAATCCATTACAGAATAATAACCATAATAGGATCAATTAACTTGGGCATTCAACCAGTGTGCAGGTAACCACAAACTGTGTAAGTACAAAATGAAAGAAATAATAATAATAAATAAGTAAACAATAAATATTGAGAACATAAGATGAAGAGTTCTTGAAAGTGAGTCCATAGGTTGTGGGAACATTTCGGTGCAACACACACAAAATGCTGGAGGAACTCGGCAGACCAGGCAGTTTCTATGGAAAGAAGTACAGTCAATGCTTCAGGCCGAAAACTTTCGGCAGGACTGATGAAAAAAAGCCGAGGAGTAGATTTGAAAGGTGGGGGGAGGGGAGAGAAAATACCAGGCGACAGGTGAAACTTGGAGGGGGAGGGATGAAGCAAAGAGTTAGGAAGTTGATTGGTGAAAGAGACAGAAGGCCGTGGAAGAAAGAAGAAAGGTGGGGGGGGGCTAGCATCAGAAGGAGATGATGGGCAATGAGTGGACAAGGAGATAACTTGAGAGAGTGACAAGGGGATAGGAAATGGTGAAGGGGGCGGGGCGTTGGAGGCATCACTGGAAGTTTAAGAAATTGAAGTTCATTTTATCAGGTTGGAGGCCACACTTAGGTTGGAGGAACAACACCTTATATTCCATTTGGGTAGCCTCCAACCTCCTTGCCTATCCATCGCCTCCCTCTGGTGCTCCTCCCTCCCCAATTTCTTCTTTCTTTCATGACCTGTCTCGTTCACCAATCAATTTCCTAACTCTTTGCTTCATTCCTCCCCCTCCAAGTTTTACCTATCACCTGGCATTTCTCTCTCCCATCCCCCCACCTTTCAAATCTACTCCTCAGCTTTTTTTCTCCAGTCCTGCTGAAGGGTTTCAGCCCAAAACATCAACAGTACTTTTTTCCATAGATGCTGCCTGGCCTGCTGAGTTCCTCCAGCATTTTGTGTGTGTTGCTTGGATTTCCAGCATCTGCAGATTTTCTCTTGTTTGGGAATATTTCAGTGATGGGGCAAATGTAGCAGAGTGAAGTTATCCCTTATGTTTCAAGAGCCTGATGGCTGAGGGGTAATAATTGTTTTTTGAATCTGGTGGTGTGTGTCCTGAGGCTCCTGTACTTTCTTCCTGATGGCAACAGCAAGAAGAGAGCATGACCTGGCGATGGGTGTCTCTGATGATCTCTGCTGCTTTCCTGAGACAATGCTCCATGTTGATGTGCTCAATGGTGGGGAGGGCTTTACTCATGATGGTCTGGGCCATATCTGTTACTTTCTGTAGGATTTTCCATTCAAGGGCACTGGTGTTTCTTTACCAGGCTATGATGCTGCCAGTCAATACACTCTCCACCACGCATCTATAGAAGTTTGTCAAAGTTTTTGATGTCATGCCAAATCTTCACAAACTCCTGACAAAGTAGAGGCACTGTTATGCTTTCTTAGAAGTTGCTCTTATGTGCTGGACGCAGTAGCAGATGATGGTATTGAATGCCAAGCTGTTGTCGATACAGAGGATTCCAGGGTTGAGTGAAGAACCAATGAAATGGCATCTGCTGTGGATTAGAGGGCATGCATTAGTAGGATATCAGTAGGATAGTAGGACAAACCTGTGTAGCTTCTTCTGCAGTGATAGAGGCTAATGGGAGACATGACATAGTGATTAGTTTAGTTAAGCATTTAATTACGAGTTTAATTAATTTACCACAACATTATAAGCCAAGAGGTTTGTCCCTGTGCTGTACTACTGTATGTTCTACGTTCTTATAACAGAGAAATTCTGGGGACAGAGAAGCAGTAAAGCAGGTTGACTGTCCTCAGGAACTCAAGGAAATCTATTTGTTCCAGGTTCAAACTGCATAGTGGAAACCACTCTGTAGTAGTCTGGTGTACTGACCTCTACCTTGCAGAGGCCCAACGATCACTCTCAGACACCTCCTCTTACTTAGTCCTCAAACAAGACCCCACAAAGGAGCACCAGACCATTGTCTCCTACACCATCACCAACCTTATTAACTCTGAGGACCTCCCATTCATTGCCACCAACCTCACAGATCCCGAACCCTGCACCTCCCGTTTCTGCCTCCTACCCAAAATCCACAAACCTGCCTGTCCAGGTAGACCCTTTGTTTCAACTTGTTCCTGCCCCACTGAACTCATATCGCATTACCTTGACTCGTTTTTATTGCCCCCCCCCCCCGCCCAGTTCAATCCCTTCCTACCTACATCTGTGACAAGGTGTAGCCATAGGCACTCGCATGGGTCCCAGCTATGCCTGCCTTTTGGTCGGCTACATGGAACGGTCTATGTTCCAAGTCTACGCTGATGTCTGTTCCCTACTTTTCCTATGCTACCGTGACGCTTGCATTTGTGTTGCTTCATGCACCCATGCCAAGCTCGTCAACTTCGTCAACTTTGCTTCCAACTTCCACGCTGCTTCACTGGTCCATTTCAATAGGTTCAATAAGTTCAATAGGTGCATTTAATGTCAGAAATGCATACAAAATACATCCTGAAGTTCTTTTTTCTGTCGCCTCACTCCCTTTTCTCAATCTCTCTGTCTCTATCTCAAGAGGCAGTTTATCTACTGATGTCTACTATAAAACCATGGATTCTCACAGCTACCTGGACTATACCTCTTCCCACCCTGTTACTTGTGTAAAAACGATCCCCTTCTCTCAATTTCTCCATCTCCACTGCATCTGCTCTTAGGATGTGGCGTTTCATTCCAGAACAAAGGCAATGTCCTGCTTTTTCAAAGAAAGGGGCTTCCCTTTTCCACCATCAACGCTGCCCTCAAACACTTTTCTTCCATGTCTGCTCTCACCCCATCCTCTTGTCACCGCCCCCCAGGGATAGGGTTCCTCTTGTCCTCACCTATCACCCCACCAGCCTCCACATCCAGTACATAATTCTCCATAGCTTCTGCCATCTCCAGTGTGATCCCACAACCAAGCACATCTTGCCCTGCCCTCCCGCTTTCTACTTTCTGCAGGGATCGCTCCCTAAGCCATTCCCTTGTCCATTTGTCTCTTCCCACTGATCTCCCTCCTGCCACTTATCCTTGCAAGCAGAACAGGAGCTACACCTGCACTTACACCTCCTCCCTCACTACCATTCAGGGCCCAAGCAGTCCTTCCAGGTGAGGCAACACTTCACCTGTGAGACTACTGAACATCGATTTTTTGAACTTCTGGTCATGGCTCCCCCCCGCCCCACCTTGATCACCATTCACCATTCCCCATTCCTTTTCCCTCTCTCACCTTATAACCTTGCCTACCCATCGTCTCTCTCTGGTGCTCTTCCCCCCTTGTCTTTTTTCCGATGGTCTTCTGTCCTATCCTATTAGATTCCACTTTCTCCAGCACTGTATCTCTCTTGCCAACCAATCTTTACCTCAGCTCTCCCCCTCCCAGATTCACCTATCACCTTGTGTTTCTCCCCCCCCTCCCCCAGCACCTTTTAACTCTACTCCTCATCTAGTTTTTCTCTGGTCCTGCTGAAGGGTCTCAGCCCGAAACGCTGACTGTACTGTTTTTCAGTGATGCTGCCTGGTCTGCTGAGTTCATCCAGCATTTTCTGTGTGTTGCTTGGATTCCCAGAATCTGCAGATTTTCTCTTGTTTGTGAAGTAATTTCATTTTGCTTCCAATGATTTATTTGATTCCTTTTTGTTAGTCACAATTAGGGCAGTATCAAAATTTAATAAGATAAATCATGTCCAAAAAATGTGTCTGCAGATTATCCTGTTGAATATGCCAGTAAACAAGAAATGCATTATTTTATCTAATGATAGTTTAATTATCACCCAGATAGCTAGTGACAGAATGAGAATTAATTCAGAATTTCGTTGCAGCCACAGTTTTTAAGCTTCAATGGGTGCCAGAAGTTTTTGTGAGCACATATCTCATGCATTTTACATTCTATGGATCATTTTAAATATATTTCTTTTTCTGAAATTAGGGATGGAGACATTGGGAAATTTGAAACTGCTGTTAAAATTATTGCTGTGGTCTTGGGATGTATATTGCAGATTTTTCCTTTAACTTTTATTTTTCACTTGTACAATTCCTCACAGCCTGATTTCCGGAATGATGTAGTGCAATGGATATTTTGTAGAAGGGTGAAACTGTAAATGATCTGGGTAAAATAACTATTAATGTTTTTAACATATTTTTATGGTATGAAGCAACTCTATTGCAGTATAAGACTTACTCCATGTGTAAGATGCTGACATTAGTTAGTAATTTTAAAAAATCAATGAAGATGTTATGTTAATACAGTACAAGAGTTATAGCACAAGTTGGAATTTGTACCATAGACTTCTTACAAATAAACTGTATCTGGAAATGTCTTCATTCACCAACAATAAGAAAGCTAGTCATGTGATATAGTCCTTAAAAAAATAATGGCACCAAAGGGACAAACATTGTCCACAGACCAATACTACATATGGTACAGGTGTTCAAAATTGGGTATTTATGGAAAGGCACATCTTTACTTCTGTGGAATAATTTAGACTGACTGAAGATTACCCTGATTTCAACCATAATGACTAAATCAAAATTGATGATTTGGTTGCGCTCTGCATTTGGGATAATTTTTTCCAGGAGAAATTGTTTAAGGAATTTTTTGTGGCGAACTTTATTTTTATATGCATATCTAAAAAATAAACATCAAATATCGTAAATCAAAAATTTCAAAAAATAGCCAATAGATCCAATAATCTGCTAAGTATAACTTCACAGGTAATTGTAATGTTCCTGAGTCTTTCCTTCCTTTCCAGTTCCTGTCATAGAACTTTAATTGGGATGTTAGTTGATCTATAATTTGCGTATTTGACAACATCTTGCACACATTCGTCTAGTCTAATGACCAGAAAAATGTGGTACCCCTGTTGCAGCCTAACATATATACTTCTAGCAAAACACCTCTGTTCATATATTCAGAGCTTTGATTAGAAAAGGAAAGCATATGACTTCTTAACCACCTTATGGACCTGTCTTGCATCCTTTTGTGATCGCTGGACACACATGCCAAGGTCTCTCTATTCGTCCAAACTATTGATACATTCACAGGATTAGTGTTCCTATTAAGGACTGAACCCATTTCCAGCACACAGAATGTTTTTTTTTTGAGAGTTAAACTTCTGAGGGTCAAAACCAGCCGTTAAAATAAAGAGAGGAGGTTCACAGGGGGATCCAACTGGATCCAAACCAAGGAGATGGCGGAGACACTGACAGGTTAATTATTTTTTACTTTAAGACTTTGAACAGAGGTCCACATCGATTCTGGGATGGTAAGGTAGGATCTCACTCAGCTGCATGGCTCCTGAACATCAAGCTCCAAAGATTCATCCACACTGCGACCGGTGTTTTCTACTGCCCCTCCGGAGTATATCAGAAATAATATTAGAGAAGGACATGGTTATGGCTTTATCAAGGCTAATGGAACCTCAATGCCCTTAACATTGGTCTCAGGACAGAAGGAAGTTAAAACAATGGGGTTTATTTAGCATCCATTGATCCTACATTTTACTATTCAAGTAGTGAGTGGAATGACCACAGGAAATCTTTGGGATTTTAATCTCTAAAGCATGCAGATGAGGTCTAATGATGTGATTAGCATTTTCAACCAATTGCTGAGGCTTGGTTTGATCCAATGTTCCTTTCCCATGACAAAATACAACACAGTACAATCCCTCACTACAGACTGCACCCAAATTCCTCATCTCCAGAACACCACACAAAATGCAGTCAGAACACAGCAGCTCAGGCAGCATCTATGGAGGGGAATAAACAGGCAAAGGTTTGGGAAAAGACCCTTCATCAGGTCTGGAAAGAAAGGGAAGAAGCCAGCATGGGCCCCACCTATGCCTGCCTTTTCATCAGTTACTTGGAACAACCCATATTCCAAACCTACATTGCTAACACTCCCCTGCTCTTTCTGCGTGACGTTGATGACTGTACTGATGCTGCTTCATGCACCTATGCTGAACTCGTTAATTTCATCAACCTTGCCTCAAAATTCCACACTGCCTACAAACTTACAGATCATTTCTGACATCTCTCACCCCTTTCCTGATCTCACTGTCTCCGTCTCTGGAGATTGACTGTCTACTGATGTCTTTTACAAACCTACTGATCTTCATAGTTAACTTGACCACACCTCTTCTCTCCCAGTCACTTTGAAAAAAGCTATTCTCTTTTCTCAATTCCTCTGTCTCTGGCACACTGGTTCTCCAGATAAAGTTTTCCATCCCAGATCATCTGAAGTATCCTCATTCTTTAAAGAACAGGGTTTCTCTTTCTTTACTACCCTCAGTTGTATCTCCTCCACTTCCTGAACATTCACCTGTGCCCTATCTTCCCATCACCATAACAGGGGTAGAGTTTCCCTTGTCCTTATCTAACACCTCACAAGCCTCCACATCCAACACACCATTCTCCAGAACCTTCACCATCTTCAATGGGATTCTATCATTAAACACTACTTTCTCTCCCGCCTACTCTCTGCTTTTGGCAAGGATTGCTCTCTCTATGACTCCCTTGTCCCTCCCCTCTGACTTCCCTCCTGGCACTTATCCCTTCACGTGGGACAAGTGCTGCACCTGCCCCTTAACCTCCTTTTACCACCATTCAGAGCCCTAAACAGTCCTTCCAAGTGAGGCAACACTTCACCTGCAAGTCTATCAGGGCCATCCACTGTATCCAGTGCTTCTGTTATGGCCTTCTCTACATCAGAGAGACAACGTAAATTGGGGGACTACTTCATTGGGCACCTTTGCTCTGTCTACCACAACAGGTGTGATTTTCTCCTCACCTGCCTAACACCTCCCACTGGTGGCCCTGCTCCTTCCTTTTCTTCCAAGATCCATTATCCTCTCCCACTAGATTCCTTCTTCTTCAGCCCTTTAGTTTTTGTACCTATCACCTCTAAACTTCACATTTTGTCCCCCCTCCCCCACCATCCCACCTTCCCCCTCACCTAGCTTCACCTATCACCTGCCAGCTTGTGCTCCTTCCTCTCTCCCCACCTTCTTATTCTGGCTTCTTCTCCCTTCCTAGCCAATCCTGACAAACGATTGAAACATCCTGAAACACCGACTGTTTCACCTCCACCATAGATACTTCCTCCAGCATTTTGTGTGTGTTGCTCTGGATTTCCAGCCTCTGCAGGATCTCTTATGTCCTTATTTCATGTTGCCATTGTACTTCTTTCAGCAACCGCTGGAGACCTTCTTTACAATACCCAAGTGTTTATTTAGAATATCACATTATAAAATCCTCAAGGAACTCAGCTGGTCAGGTAGCATCTATGGATGTATTAAACAGGCAACGTTTCAGGTCAAGACCCTTCACCAGAACCCAAGATCTTAGTCAATGGTCAGTTTGGACTAAAATCCAACCTGATTTTAGTCCAGATTTTTATCTGGGCTAGCCCGGACAAAAACCCGCAAAACCTCCGTCTGCATTCTCTCCAGGCCTTTCGCCTTTCTTTCAACCCAATTAAAAGGGCACCTATTATTTCACCAGCATTAGACCATGAGACCATAAGATATAGGAGCAGAATTAGGCCATTTGGCCCATTAGTCATAGTCATAGTCATACTTTATTGATCGCGGGGGAAATTGGTTTTCGTTACAGTTGCCCATAAATGATAAATAGTAATAGAACCATAAATAGTTAAATAGTAATATGTAAACTATGCCAGTGAATTATGAAGTAAGTCCAGGACCAGCCTATTGTCTCAGGGTGTCTGACCCTCCAAGGGAGGGGTTGTAAAGTTAGATGGCCACAGGCAGGAATGACTTCCTATGATGCTCTGTGCTGCATCTCAGTGGAATGAGTCTCTGGCTGAATGTACTCCTGTGCCCACCCAGTATATTATGTAGTAGATGGGAGACATTGACCAAGATGGCATGCAACTTAGACAGCATCCTCTTTTCAGACACCACCGTGAGAGAGTCCAGTTCCATCCCCACAACATCACTGGCCTTACGAATGAGTTTGTTGATTCTGTTGGTGTCTGCTACCCTCAGACTGCTCCACCATTCAATTAAGGCTAATCCTTTTTTTCCTTCCTCAGCCTCACTTCCCGGTCTTCTCCCCATAACCTTTGATGCTGTGGCTAATCAAGAACCTATCAATCTCTGCCTTAAATACACCCAAAGCACTGACATCCACAGTGGCCTGTAGTAACAAACTTCACAAACTCACCACCCTCTGGCTGAAGAAATTTCTCCATAACTCCATTTTAAATGGACTCCCCTCTGTCCTGAGGCTGTGCCCTCTTTTCTTTGACTCCCCCATCGTGAGAAACATTCTCTCCACATCTACCCTGTGCAGGCCTTTCAGCATTCCAAAGGTTACAATGAGGCTCCACCATCATCCTTCTAAAATCCAGTGAGTAAAGTCCCAGAGCCATCAAATGTCTCTCATGGGATAACTCTTTCATTCCCAGATCATCCTGTTGAACCTCCTCTGAACGCTCTCCAATATCAGCACTTCTTGCCGTAGATAACAGCCCAGGACTGTTAGTACTCAAGGTGAGTCCTTACCAGTGTCTTATAAAGCCTCAGCATCACATCCCTGCTCTTATATTCTAGATGTTTTGAAGCGAATGCTAACATTGCATTTGCCTTCCTCATGTCGGACTCAACCTGCAATTTAACCTTTAGGATGTTCTGCACAAGGACACAATAATACCCAATACACTTCAGCTGCTCTCAATCCCCCCAAGCTGGGAGCACTGAATGCTTCAGGGATGTGTGCAGCCACTAAACATTAGTTTAAAACTAACTATTTTCAATCGTGCTTTCATTTTGCATTCCAAACCATTATAATCTTGGCTCCAAAAATCCTTCACTTCTTTGAGAAAGTTTACAGAGCATGCCTCCTCTTTTTTGTAAGACTGCAGAAGATTCCACACTGCTCAGTCATGAAATTTGATCAGGGAATTTTGGCAGCTTCCCAATGTTCACACAAGGAATTTGAATCCTGTATATATTTCTCTTATTTGGGTTGTCACCTTTTCTCTCCTGACTTTTTACTGAATATCATTACCTGCCCACATCTCAATAATTATAACCTGTATATTTCTCTGTAAAATCATACAACTCATTGCATCAAAAAACTGCCAGTTAACTCCACAAAAAATTCAGTTATGCACAACCTGGTAAGACGTGTTTCTTTTTAAATGTGACGAACTCTGGTTAATTTTCATGCATAATGTGTTGACAACAGCTGAATTTTTCTCAGATACAGTTCTGACAATATTAACTATAACTACTCATTTCACTGAATTATTATTATTAGATAATCCAAAAAGATGGATGTAATCTGCACTTACTTAAATTTACTGCAGTTGTCAGAGTAAGAGAAATGGCTGTGGTGTGTGTTTTCTTAAGTTATTTAATTAAATTCACTAATGAGATATTTTTTAAAAAGTAACTATTTGCCTGTAAATTTTAAAACCAAAGTATATATAAATATTACTCTGTGGGTGTCTGAACCTATGAGCTGTGATGCTGCATAAGCAAGTTGTTGTATCTGTAGCTCACCGTACTTGTGCACATGAAAATAACTTGAGACACAAGAGACTGCAGATATTGGAATCCAAAGCAACGCATAAAATCTGGAGGAGATGAAGGGTCTTGGCCCAATAGATGAATTTGCCATTGATTTCCATAGATGCTGCCTGATACACTGAATTCTCCAGCATATTGTGCTTTGTTGGGAACAAACTCATTTTGACTGGAAACAGAAAAGATCGCACTTTAGCTTGTATTATTTCATTATTGTGGTTTCCTGCATAGTTACAAGGCCCAATGCTAATTTGAAGATCATTTCCTCATCTTCCATCTAAGCAGGTTACAACCTCTGGACTCAGCATTGAATTTTACATTGAACTTTACATTTTCTGGTAGCTCATTCTTCCTGTGTTGATCAGTACTGGCATTTCTACTATAGCTCTTCCATTTGTGATTTTGGAACATAGGAACATAAGAAAGAGGAGCAGGAGTAGGCCATCTGGCCTGTTGAGCCTGCTCCACCATTCAGAAGATCATGGCTGATCTGACCATGGACTCTCCACCTACCTGCCTTTTTTCCGTAACCTTTAATTCCCCTACTACGCAAAAGTCTATCCAAACTTGTCTTAAATGTATTTACTGAGGTAGCCTTCGCTGCTTCATTGGGCAAAGAATTCCACAGCTTCACCACTCTCTGGGAAAAGAAGTTCCTCTTCATCTCTGCCCTAAATTTACTCACCCCAAATGTTGAGGCCATGGCCCTAGTTCTAGACTCACCTACCAGTGAAAACAACTTTCCTTCCTTTATCTTATCTAACCCTTTCATAATTTTATATACAGTATTTCTATAAGATCTCTCATCCAGGCGACTCAATCTCTCCTCATAGTCTAACCCTCTGATATTGCTTGTTTCTCCTCCCTTCACCAACACAGCCTGGCCTGCTGGTCATGCTGAATGTTTGCTATGTTTAATACAGCTTTGCCTACATTATTACTCGCTAACTGCTGTCAAAGCCCATCTGCTATTCTGCACCTTCTCCTCAATTTAAAACTAACCGGCTTTCCTTTTTACCGCAGTTCTGACAGTGGATCTTTGACCTGAAATGTTAACTCTGTTTCTCTTTCATCATATCTGTCTGGCCCATTAGGTAGTTCCAGCATTTTCTGTTTTTATTTCTGACTTCCACCACTGGCATTTTTTATTGTCATTTCCATCATTCATTTGCAGCTGTATTTGGCTCAATCAGATCAGAAGTATTACAATATTAGTTGTTGTTAATTTAAACTTGATGCATTGACCTGATTTCAGAAGTTAGCTTCAAGCAATCTATTTTTGTAGATTGGATAACAGTTTTATTCACATGTGAATTTTATACCCTTGAGATTGATTTCTCCATTTCGGAATTTACAATTCTTGCAAACAGTCTTGGCAGAGACTCCCCTGCTGAGCAATCAATTCCAGTAAGGAAACTACCCTTGAAGACAGAGGTCATTTGTTTTTCCTTTCTGTTTCATCTGGGCAATGTCTTTACATTGCATCTAGGCTCCATGGCTAATCAGTCAGAAAATGGCAGTTGTGCTGCCTGTTTATTTGCTGGGTAGTCATTTTAACCAAGGGAGGATTGTTGCATAATGGAACTTGGAATGTGGACCATTGAGTAATACAGAACAGGAACATGCCAATCATGCCATGATCTGCAACGAACACAATACTGAATTAAACAAAATCTCTACGTATGTGATCCATATCCCTCCATTTCCCACATTTCCACTCGTCTATCTAACAGCTTCTTAAATACCACTATCATTTCAGATTTCATTCCAGGGACCAAACACTGTCTGTGTAAAATATTCATCTCGCACTTCTTCTTTAAACTCTCCCCCCAACCACCCCCCCCCAGCTTAAATATGTGCTTTCTAATACTTGACACTTCTATCTTTGGAAAAACATTCTGGCTGTCAGTCCTACCTATACCTTTCATAATTTTATAAACTTCTATCAAGTCTCCTCTCAGGCTCTATGAGCAAGAACCAATCTAAGTTCCGAAGAAAACAGCCCAAAGTTGCCTCACAAGATGCTTTCATCACTTTTGGCATGCAATAGAACTTTCAACAGATGGGAAGATTCTCTTGAGACAACTATTAAATGCAATTAATCTTTAGCTGCAGTGTGCCTCCAGAAACTACTTTACAGAGATCAATGGCTCTTATTCAGGAAGCAGCCATGATGATGATACCTTCATTGGACAGCAGTTCCTCACGTCCATCCAATTATGCTATGACAAATTATTGTACGAATGAAACCTGGAAGGTGCTTAACAAGAACAGACATGATCTTTGAATGGGCAGCACTTCAGCAATGTTTGCAGATCTTGGTCGTCATCACTCCTCACAAGACAACCACAGCTTTGCTGTATTAAAAGCAAACTGTTATGCAGTATCAGAGTCATAGAGTTTTGTAGGAAATAAACAGGCCCTTTGCCCGAACTTGTCCATGGTATCTAAGCTAGTCTCAATTGTCAGTGTTTGGCCCACACCCTAAAGTATAAACAGAGTGACATGTGATCCCTTTACCATCATGTATCATTTTTTTTATTCTTGATAGATCTTAAAAAAATAGTTTGAAAGGTAAGTGTACTTGTCCATATATTCATTTTCATAACATCTAATTTATTCATCAATTGCAGCCAGATATAATAGTACATATCATATCCACCTTTATCCAGAAAATTGTAACAGAACCACTGGCAAATTATTCCTCACAGGGAAAATGTTTATAATCCATTTGAAGGGTCGCAATCTGAAACACCCACTGTTCATTTTTCTTCATAGATGCCACCTGACCCGCTGAGTTCCTCCAGCATTTTGTGCTCTGCTGTTTATAATTTTAACATTAGTTTTTATGACTTCATAAGACTGGAATCTGTAACTACAACCATTTCCACATATTACTAAATCCGTGCAAATGTTTAAGTGAATTTTCTGATTTGACAAGAAATTCAACTTCCAAAGAAAGGGAATCCAGAGACCCTAACACTTGAAAAAGTAGTTTCGCTTTTTTCACAAATTTTATCTTTACACTTGCTGAAGATGTTAACGTAGTATTCTGAATACCCAGTTAGCAATTATTCTCCATTACTTCAGCCTAATAGTCTGCTTTTAATTATGAGCTTCAACTCTGGTATGATTTTTTCTCATGGATTCAAATGAATAGGAACCATTGAGATTGAATTAGGTAGTTGCTGCTATGCAGTTTATGGGTGGTTTCAACTCAGGTGGCATTTTGAGTTCTTTTGGGGAAAAGGTGGTCCCTTATAGTGCTTGATCCAGACTACCTTAAAATGGTTGCAGGAATGAATCAGGAGATTGGCACCAAAACCACCATTATAAGCATCCATCTCCAGTGACACTCTCCCCTCTATTATTTCATAAAACTCAGACCACAAGATTAGACAAACTCATACAGTGCATCAGACATTGGTGAATGCAATCCTAATTCTAGACCACGGCTTGGGACTAGCCAGTTTCCATCCCAAGATGTTTATTCAACATTACCATCATGCCTCCATTTCAAAAATCACATTTCTTTAATTTATTTTTTCAAATCCTTTCACTAAATGCACATGGAAATGGAAGCCACTTCCAGTTAGATTCTCAATCGACTTGTTAATTTTCTCATTTAGCCCTGAATGGCATCCATTGCTTATGTGAGTGACCTTTTAGTTTGCTCTAAACAGTAACTACCATAATTAGGTGAGATAGATGGAGCTCTGAAGAAGCATATTTTTGTGGTGATTTGGTCAGAATTCATAGGATCATGGTGGATTATGTTAACGCCAAATAGTTTAACGGGGGCAGTTTCAACAATCACAGGTTTCGCAAACATGTTAGATGTAACAAGTAACACTTTTCCAAGAAGATAGTTAACAAATTTGGCCATTGAATTGTTCAATTGCTTTAGTATCTATGGAGGGAATTGAGCAGTCAACATTCCTATCATCCTGACTGGAATAAAAGAGGAGAGAAAGTGAGTATGAAAGCTTTCTATACTGGCTATCTCCCCTTTTTCTTTCTGGACCTGATGAAAGGTCGCAACCCAAAGTGTCAGCTATTTATTTTGCTTCACAGATACTGCCTGATGCACTGAGTGCCTTCAGCAGTTTTGTCTGTTGCTTCAGTTTTCCAGCATCCACAACATCCTGTATCTCCATTCAAGAGTAAGACTGTTTCTTGTTCAAGCAGCAATCACCTTGTACAGTTTCTAAATAATATTATTTAGATTCTAATGAGCAAAAAGAAGATTTTTTAGGATTTGTTTTTCCTCTTCCTGTCCTGGGGTTTAGCTCTCCCAGGGGATTAGATGGCTTTCAAATTGAATGGGCAATGTCTGGGTTCTGATAACCACAGCAGCAGATTTATACAGTTTTGTTAAAACCATGTTCACCATTTCATGCCTGATTAACATACAAGCCAAACTGGACAATTTTACATTTACTTTTAATTTAAAGGTGGATTTTTGAAGTGCTGTGGTTAGTTTTAGTCTCCTCAGTGATACAAGCTAAGTCCTGGAAAAGAGATAGAGAATAATCACAACTTAACTCAGAAGTCCTATTTATTCTAACTTTAGATACAAATTTTAAAGAGTTTTACACTTCTAAGGTTTGTTTGTGTCTGGATGGAAAAGCAATGTGCATAGGATATGAATGAGAGATCCTAGGGAATGTGAGTGCATGTTCCATTAGTTTTGAACTGGACTAGATGATACGTTTGTAACATATCATCAGATAGTTTAATAACCTGCTGTTTGATGCATGACAAGTGCAAACATTTTAAAGAGAACGGACGAAGGTTCTCACCGTGACTGCATACAAAAATTACCATGGTAACAACATTCTCTCCAGTTTAACTTCATTTACTTTGGGGATTGTAGAATTATTTCCCTGATGTGTTTTTTTCCATGGTTTGTCCTAATTTATTTTTTGACTCACTCAGAAGATTACATTGCAACTGATATTCTTTCAGGTATAGGAGCTCCTGTCAGTGGTGGAAACAATTAACATCTCAATTAAAGCTCCCCAAATTCCATCAGTATGTGGACTTTGCAATGAGAGGGGAGAACGCGTTGGACCTTGTTTATACAAACATCCCCAACGCATACCGGGTGGAGCCCCGCCCCCACCTCGGTTACTCAGACCACATTTCTGTTATGTTAATACCAGCATACACACCACTCATCAGATGCTCCAGACCAGTTCTGAAGCAGGTGAAAACCTGGCCAGCAGGAGCCATCTCTGCTCTTCAAGACTGCTTTGAGCACACTGAATGGCACATATTTAGGGAAGCTGCAACCGATGGTGACTCTACCAACTCACATGGCATCAGTGACTAGCTACATCAGCAAGTGCATTGATAACATCACTGTATCCAAGACCATCACTACACACTCTAACCAGAAGCCATGGATGACTGCAGAGGTGCGTGCGCTGCTGAGGACCTGTGACTCCGCCTTCAGAGCAGGCGACAAGGCAGCCCTAACAACAGCGAGAGCCAAACTGTCCCAGGCCATCAGAGAGACAAAGCGTGCACACACCCAGTGAATCCACAGCCACTTCCAGGACAGTGGCGACACGCGGCACATGTGGAAGAGCATTCAGGATATCACCAACTACAGGACAACATCACCCGTCTGTGCTGGTGATGCCTCCCTCCCAGATGCGCTGAACAACTTCTACGCTCGTTTTGAGGCGGAAAATGATGTGGTGGCGAGGAAGACCACTCCTCCTCCGAATGACCAGGTGCTGTGTCTTACTGTGGCCGATGTGAGAAGAACCCTGTTCAGGGTCAACCCACGGAAGGCTGCGGGACCAGACAATATTCCTGGCAGAATGTTTAGAGGACGTGCAGATCAGCTAGCAGAGATTCTCACTGACATCTTCAACATCTCCCTGAGCACCACTGTCGTTCCTACGTGCTTCAAGGCCGCCACCATCGTCCCCGTGCCGAAGAAGTCTTGTGTCCTGCCTCAACAACTACCATCCCATTGCTCTCACATCCATCATCATGAAATGTTTCGAGAGGCTCGTCGTGAGGCACATCAAGACCCTGCTGCCCCCCTCTCTGGACCCCCTGCAGTTTGCGTATCGTCCCAACCGCTCAACAGACGACGCCATTGCCGCCACCTTCCACCTGGCCTTCACCCACCAGGACAAAAAAAGACACGTACGTTCAAATGCTGTTCATAGACTTCAGTTCAGCATTCAACACAATCATTCCTCAGAAACTGATTGGAAAGCTGAGCCTACTGGGCCTGAACACCTCCCTCTGCAACTGGATCCTAGACTTCCTGACTGGGAGACCTCAGTCAGTCCGGATCGGGGGCAGCATCTCCAACACCATCACACTAAGCACGGGGGTCCCCCAGGGCTGTGTGCTCAATCCGCTGCTGTTCACTCTGCTGACCCACGACTGTGCAGCAATACACAGTTCGAATCACATCATCAAGCTTGCCGATGACACGACTGTGGTGGGTCTCATCAGCAAGAACGATGAGTCAGCATACAGAGAGGAGGTGCAGCGGCTAACGAACTGGTGCAGAGCCAACAACCTGTCTCTGAATGTGAACAAAACAAAAGAGATGGTTGTTGGCTTCAGGAGAGCATGGAGCGACCACTCTCCGCTGAACATTGATGGCTCCTCCGTTGAGATCGTTAAGAGCACCAAATTTCTTGGTGTTCACCTGGCAGAGAATCTCACCTGGTCCCTCAACAACAGCTCTATAGCCAAGAAAGCCCAGCAGCGTCTCTACTTTCTGCGAAGGCGGAGAAAAGTCCATCTCCCACCCCCCATCCTCACCACATTCTACAGAGGATGTATCGAGAGCATTCTGAGCAGCTGCATCATTGCCTGTTTCGGGAATTGCACTGTCTCAGATCGCAAGACCCTGCAGTGGATAGTGAGGTCAGCTGAGAAGAACATTGGGGTCTCCCTTTGTGCTATTACAGATATTTACGCCACATGATGCACCCACAAAGCTAACAGTATTGTGAAGGACCCCATGCACCCCTCACACAAACGTTTCTCCCTCCTGCCATCCGGAAAAAGGTACGGAAGTATTCGGGGTCCCACGACCAGACGGTGCAACAGTTTCTTCCCCCAAGCCATCAGACTCCTCAACACTCAGAGTCTAGACTGACATCTACATCATTTATTATTATATTGTAACTTGTCCTCTATTGTGCCTATTGTCTTGTTTATTAATTATTGTACTGCCCTGTACTGTTTTGTGCACTTTATGTAGTCATGTGCAGGTCTGCAGTCTAGTGCAGTTTTTATGTTGTTTTACATAGTCTAGTGCAGCCTTGTACTGTCTCACATAGTCTAGTGTAGTTTTGTGTTGTTTCATGTAGCACCAGGTTCCCGGAGGAACTTTGTTTCATTTTTACTGTGTACTGTACCAGCAGTTTATGGTCGAAATGACAATAAACTTGACTGGACTTGACGACATCAAGAACTGGAAAGGAAGGAAGAACACAGGAAATGTTACAATCACCAATGAAGTCATACTGAGAGGATCATTGGAGAAGTGGGCTGACAGATTAATGTGTCCTGATAGGCTTCACTCTAAGGTCCCACAAAAAATGCCTAATGGGATAGCTTATGCATTGTTTCCAGCTTTCCAAAATTCATTAGTTTCAGGGAAGATTCCAAGAGGTCCAAAAGCCAGCAAATGTAGTTCAAAAATGAAGAAAGAAAACTTCTCACGCTCTTAAACTTTTCGATGATTTTAAGTTCCCTGGCCCCCACCGCTTTATGTTCACCATGGATGTCCAGTTTCTATATACTTCCATCCCCCATCAGGAAGGTCTCAAAGCTCTCCGCTTCTTTTTGGATTCCAGACCTAATCAGTTCCCCTCTACCACCACTCTGCTCCGTCTAGCGGAATTAGTCCTTACTCTTAATAATTTCTCCTTTGGCTCCTCCCACTTCCTCCAAACTAAAGGTGTAGCTATGAGCACCCATATGGGTCCTAGCTATGCCTCCCGTTTTGTTGGCTTTGTGGAACAATCTATGTTCCGTGCCTATTCTGGTATCTATCCCCCACTTTTCCTTCGCTACATTGACGACTGAATTGGCGCTGCTTCCTGTACGCATGCTGAGCACATTGACTTCATTAACTTTAACTCCAACTTTCACCCTGCCCTCAAGTTTACCTGGTCCATTTCCGACACCTCCCTCCCCTTTCTAGATCTTTCCATCTATCTCTGGAGACAGTTTATCTACTGATGTCTGCTATAAGCCTACTGACTCTCACAGCTATCTGGACTATTCCTCTTCTCAGCCTGTCTCTTGCAAAAATGCCATCCCCTTCTCGCAATTCCTCCATCTCTGCCACATCTGCTCTCAGGATGAGGCTTTTCATTCTAGGACAAGGGAGATGTCCTCCTTTTTTAAGGAATGGGGTTTCCCTTCCTCCACCATCAACTCTGCTCTCAAACGCATCTCCCCCATTTCACGCACATCTGCTCTCAGTCCATCCTCCCGTCACCCCACTAGGAATAGGGTTCCCCTGGTCCTCACCTACCACCCCACGAGCCTCCGGGTCCAACATATTATTCTCCGTAACTTCCGCCACCTCTAACGGGATCCCACCACTAAGCACATCTTTCCCTCCCCCGCCCCCTGCTTTTTGCAGGGATCGCTCCCTACTTGACTCCCTTGTCCATTCGTCCCCCCCATCCCTCCCCACTGATCTCCCTCCTGACACTTATCCTTGTAAGCGGAACAAGTGCTACACATGCCCTTACACTTCCTCCCTTACCACTATTCAGGGCCCCAGACAGTCCTTCCAGGTGAAGCGACACTTCACCTGTGAGTCGGCTGGGGTGATATACTGCATCCAGTGCTCCCGATGTGGCCTTCTATATATTGGCGAGACCCGACGCAGACTGGGAGATCATTTTGCTGAACACCTACGCTATGTCCACCAGAGAAAGCAGGATCTCCCAGTGACCACACACTTTAATTCCACATCCCATTCCCATTCTGATATGTCTATCCATGGCCTCCTCTACTGTAAAGATGAAGCCACACTCAGGTTGGAGGAACAACACCTTATATTCCATCTGGGTAGCCTCCAACCTGATGGCATGAACATTGACTCCTCTAACTTCTGTTATTGTCCCACCTCCCCCTCGTACCCCATCCGTTATTTATTTACATACACACATTCTTTCTCTCACTCTCCTTTTTCTCCCTCTGTCCCTCTCACTATACCCCTTGCCCATCCTCTGGGTTTTTCCACCCCACCCCCTTTTCCTTTTCCCTGGGCCTCCTGTCCCATGATCCTCTCATATCCCTTTTCCCAATCACCTGTCCAGCTCTTGGCTCCATCCCTCCCCCTCCTGTCTTCTCCTATCATTTTGTATCTCCCCCTCCCCCTCCAACTTTCAAATCTCTTACTAGTTCTTCCTTCAGTTAGTCCTGACGAAGGGTCTCAGCCCGAAACGTCAACTGTATCTCTTCCTAGAGATGCTGCCTGGCCTGCTGCGTTCACCAGCAACTTTGATGTGTGTTGCTTGAATTTCCAGCATCTGCAGAATTCCTCGTGCTTACGGAAGAAAAGAACTCAATGCCTTTGGCATTTTTTTGTATTGGATTTCAACATTCACTGTTTTTTTTTGCTCAAAATACAAGCGGTTAGCTTAACATCTGCAAAAGGGAAGATATTATAAACAATTATTCAAGATGTTACAGCAAAGACCTTCGCAAAACTCAAGGTAATCAGGCAAAATCAACCTGATTTTACAAAAGAGAAATTTTACTCGATAAATTTGTGGGAATTTTCAGAAGCATTATATGCTGTGGTGAAAGTCAATTGATATCTAAATACGTTTCTAGAAGGAATGCAATAAGATGTTGGAGTTTAAAAGAGGTAGAACTAAAGTCATCATGATGTAGTGGACCATGACAGGTCTTAACTGGGCAGATGCGGAAAGGATATTACAATTTGTGAGAGAACCAAGGACACAAGGCCAGTGTTTAAAGATAAGGTATCAGCCTTTTAAGATGGAGAATAGCATATTTCAAGCTTCAGAGTTCATGAAACTCTCCCTGCAAAAGCGTGATGGAAACAGAGTCTGAACATCTTTAAAGCAGGGATATGACACCTTCACTTACTTCTCCTAATTTGTATGCATGCTCCCTGCTTCCCACAAGTGATTGCATTCCGATAAGCCATACTATGGCTTATTTGATGCCTATCCAAAGTGTAATAGCCAAATAATTGGTAAAAAAAAAATGAAATCAAATCCTTAGAAAGAGCTGGCATAGAATCGAAAGATGTAGGAACTTTGTGGATAGAGTTAAGAAACTGCAAGCGTAGAAAGACCCTAATGGGAGTTATATACAGGGCCCCAAACAGTAGTCAGAATGTGGGATATAAATTTCATAGGGAAATGGAAAAGGCATGTAATAAGGCAATGTTACATAGTCATGGGGGATTTCAATATGCACATAGGTGTTATGCGAAAATCAGGTTAGTGCTAGATCCTGAGAGAGAGAATTTGCAGAGTGCCTATTTGATGGCTTTTTAGTCTAGCTGTGTTTGATCCCACTGAATTGGGTGCTGTGTAATGATCCAGATTTGATTAGGGAGCTTAAGGTAAATGAACACTTGGGAAGCAGTGATCATAATATGATGTACTTCACCCCGCAGTTTGAGAGGGAAAAGATAAAGTTAGATGTATCAGAATTACAGTGGAGTAAAGGAAACTACAGAATCATGAGAGAGTAGCTGGCCAAAGTTGATTGGAAGGGGACACTAGCATGGATGACGGCAGAACAGCAATAACTGGAGTTTCTGGGGGCAATTTGGAAGGCACAGGATAGATACGATACATCCCAAAGACAAAGAAATATTCTAAAAGGCAAGATAACACAACCATGTCTGAGAAGATAAGTCAAAGCCAACATGAAAGCCAAGGAGAGTGTATATAATAGAGCAAAAATTAGTGGGAAGTTAGAGATTGGGAAGCTTTTTAAAACTAGCAGAAAACAACTAAAAATAAGGAGAGAGAAGATGAAATGTAAAGATACGCTAGTCAATAATATCAAAGAGAATACCAGATTCTTTTTCAGCTATATAAAGGGTAAAAGAGAGGATATTGAAGCAGTGGAAAATGATGCTGGAGAGGTTGTAATTGGAGATAAGAAACAGTGAACAAACTGAATAAGTATTCTGTGTCAGGCTTCACTGAGGAAGTTGCTAACAGTATGCCAGAAATTGAAGAGTGTCAGGACAGAAGTAAGTGTAACTGCTATTACTGAGGAGAAGGTGCTTGGGAAGCTGAAAGGTCTGTAGATAGCGAAGTCACCTGGACCAGATGGACTATACCCTAGGGTTCTGAAACAGGTAGCTGAAGTGATTGTGGAGGCATCAGTAATTGTCTTTCAAGAATCACTAAATTCTAGTATGGTTCCTGAGGACTGGAAAATTGCAAATGGTTCTCTTCTCTTTAAGAAGGGATGTAGGCAGAAGAAAGAAAATTATAGGCCAGTTTCCTGACTTCAGTGGTTGGGAAGATGTTGGAGTCCATTATGAAAGATGAAGTTTTGGGATACTTGGAGTAGCATGATAAAATAAACCGATGTCAACATGCTTTCCTTAAGGAGAAATCTTGTCTGACAGGTCCATTGGAATTATTTGAGAAAATAATAGACAGGATAGACGAAAGAGTCAGTGGATATTGTTTACCTCAATTTTCAGAAGGCCTTTGACATGGTGCTGCGAAGCAGGATGAGAGCACATGGTATTACAGGGAAGATATTAGCATAGATAGAAGATTGGCTGATTGGCAAGAGGCAAAGAGTTGGAATAATGGGGGCCTACGCTGCAGGCTGCTGGTGACTAGTGGTGCTCTGCAGGGTATTGGGACCGTTCTTTACATGTTATATGTCAGCGATTTGGATTAGAGAATTGATGGTCTGTGTCCAAGTTTACAAGAATGACTCTAGGAATTAAAAGGCTAATGTATGAGGAGCACTTGATGGCTCTGGTCCTGTACTTGTCGGACTTTAGAAGAATGGGGGTGGGATCTCATTGAAATTGATTGAATATTGAAAGGCCTAGATGTGGTGGATGTGGAGAGAATGTTTCTTTTAGTGAGTGAGTCCAGGACGAGAGGGCACAGCCTCAAAATAGAGGGACGTTCATTTAGAACAGAGAAGAGAAGGGATTTCTTAAGCCACAGGGTACTGAATATTGGAATCCATTGCCATGGATGGCTGTGGAAGCTAAGTCATTTAGTATATTTAAAGCAGAGGTAGATAGGTTCTTGGTTAGTCAGATTGTCAAAGGTTATGGGGCGAAGGCAGGGGAATACAGTTGAGAGTGATAATAAATTAGCCATTATGGAATGCCAGAGTAGACTCAATGGGCTGAGTGGCCTAATTCTGCCCTTTATGGTCTTCTGGTCTTATAATCACTCGATATGTGATCAACCATGCCACAGTGATAATGAAGATGGGACCCAGGAGATTAGATAGAACTGGGAACAGTAATTAGTATTGTGGTCATTCTATGCTGAGCTCCTTTTGGAAGAGAAGGTCATGTCTTACTTCATTCCTTTGTTTCCCTTGTAGCCTGACACATATTCTGAATACATCACTGATTTAATATCGGAGCTCGGCACGGACTAGAAGGGCCGAGATGGCCTGTTTCCATGCTGTAATTGTTATATGCTTATATAATACCTGCTGCAGCCTGACTATGGAAAAGTCTTAATTTCTCTTTATAGTTCTTAATGTTCCTTTATACAAATGGGAAACATACATATGTGTCACACTTTGCCCCTAGTTTCCACACGCACTTTAATACACCATGCCTCTAGTTTGCACATTCCCTCTAACAAGGTTTGCCCCTAGTTTGCACATTCCCTCTAACACATTAGTTCCCATTCTGGATTATAACTCACTTGATTTCATTTCCACAGCTCCCTTGAATCTCATTGTGTTCATCGGAAAAATTATGAAACTACCTATAACATATAAAACAGTAAGTTAGCAATCTGCTGCAGGACCAATTTGAAATAACATCTAATAGTTTAGAAAATCTGCCAATGCAGCACAACCAAGGTCTTGAACAAGCTGGAATAATGGAATTTTACAGTACACACCTACCCACACCAAAGATGTAAAAACAGAAAATTTACTTCTATTTGCTTACGACTGTTATCGGAGCATTTGTGAGAAATCCATCCTGTAGGTATCAGGTTGTAGGATTATAGGGTCAAGAACCTGCATTCTGTAGCATTGCATGAATATTTTATCACATAGAACAGAGCTCTACCACATTATTGACCTATGAGTACACTGAGGCAATGCCCAGCAGCATATTTAAACAGTCAACGTAATTCCATGAAGATATAGCTACATCTATTTTGGCAGAGTTGGGCGTTTTAAGCCCCAAGTGTGTGTGTGTGTGTGTGTGTCTGTGTCTTTGTATGTGTGTAGGGGGAGGTGTGAGTGTGTGTGTGTGTGTGTGGGGGAGGGGAGGTAGGTGTGCGTGGGGGCGAGGTAGGTGTGTGTGTGTGAGGGAAGGAAGTAGTGTGGGGGGGCAAGGCAGGTGTGTGTGTGCAGGTGGTAGGTATGTTTGTGTGTATGTGTGTGTGTTGGGGAGGTAGGTGTGTATGGAAGTGTGTGTGTGTGTAGGTGGTAGGTGTGTATGTGTGTGTGTTGGGGAGGTAGGGGTGTATCGGTGTGTGTGTGTGTGTGGTTGTATGTGTGTGTTGCGCGAGCACAAACAATATACTGTATGTGCATGTATATATTCATTGTGGTTTATGTTTATGTTGAGCAGCAAAAATGTTATTTATTTAGTTATACTTTATACTTTATACTTTATTGTCGCCAAACAATTGATACTAGAACGTACAATCATCTCAGCGATATTTGATTCTGCACTTCCCGCTCCCTGGATAACAAATATTAAATATTAAAAATAGTAAAAATTAGTAAATATTACAAATTTAAATTATAAATCATAAATAGAAAATAGAAAAATGGAAAGTAAGGTAGTGCAAAAAAACCGAGAGGCAGGTCCGGAGAGTTGGAGGGTACGGCACAGATCCGGGTCAGGATAAGTTCAGTAGTCTTATCACAGTTGAAAGGAAGCTCTTCCCAAATCTGGCCACATGAGTCTTCAAGCTCCTGAGCCTTCTCCCAGAGGGAAGAGGGATGAAAAGTGTGTTGGCTGGGTGGGTGGTGTCCTTGATTATCCTGGCAGCACTGCTCCGACAGCGTGTAGTGTAAAGTGAGTCCAAGGACAGAAGATTGGTTTGTGTGATGTGCTGTGCCATGTTCACGATCTTCTGCAGCTTCTTTCAGTCTTGGACAGGACAACGTCCATACCAGGTTATGATGCACCCTAGAAGAATGTTTTCTACGGTGCATCTATAAAAATTAGTGAGGGTTTTAGGGGACAGGCCAAATTTCTTTAGTTTTCTCAGGAAGTAAAGGCGCTGTTGGGCCTTCTTGGTAATGAACTCTGCTTGGTTGGACCAAGTCAGGTCATTTGTGATATTGACCTCGAGGAACTTAAAGCTTTTGACCTGTTCCTCTTGCTCACCACTGATGTAAATTGGGTCGTGCAGTCCGCTACTCCTTCTGAAGTCAACAACCAATTCCTTCGTCTTGCTGACATTGAGGGATAGGTTATTGTCTTCGCACCATGCCACCAGGTTCTTAATTTCCTCTCTGTACTCAAACTCATCATTACCTGAGATACGGCCTACAATTGTTGTGTCATCAGCAAACTTATATATTGAGTTTGATGGAAACTTGGCTACACAATCATGGGTGTACAGTGAGTACAGCAGGGGGCTGAGTACACAGCCTTGTGGGGCACTGGTGCTCAGAGTGATTGTAGAGGAGAGCTTGTCCCCTATTTTTACAGCCTGGGTCCTGTCTCTGAGGAGGTTGAAGATCCAGCTGCAGATCTGAGTGCTAAGGCCCAGGTTCTGGAGCTTAGGAATCAGTTTATTTGCAATGATGGTATTAAAGGCAGAGCTGTAGTCAATGAAGAGGAGCCTTACGTATGCACCTTTATTCTCCAAATGTTCTAAGGAGGAATGTAGGGTCAGAGAGATGGCATCTGCCGTTGACCTGTTGGTCCGGTAGGTGAATTGCAAAGCGTCGAGGTTGATGGTAGGCTGTGGTTGATGTGTGCCATAACCAATCTCTCAAAGCACTTCATAGCAATTGATGTCAGAGCCACAGGTCGATATTTAATGATACAGTGCAGAATGGGTCCTTCCAGCACTTTGAGCTGCCACAACAATCCCTGATTTAACCTGACCTAACCTAATCAGGGGTTCACTTACAAACACAAATTAACCTGCGTTGCTGCGTCTTTGAACCATGGTAAGAAACCGGAAGACCTGGAGAAAACCCATGCATTCCACAGAGAGGACGTACAGACTCCTTACAGATGACGTTGGAACTGAATTCCAAATTCCGATGCCCCGAGCTATAATAGTGTTGTGCTAACTGCTTCACTACTGTGGCACCCTAGAACCAGCAGCTGTACCACCAAGCGTTATATAAGCACCTCAGATGTAGGAATGCACTTGCCATGCTGGTTTGCTTGGTTGTGGCTTTTACAATTTATGCAGATGCAAAGAGAGGAAAAGCAACATATCATTTGTGTGACTAAATGAAACTGGGTTTCTGTCTATTCAATCCTATTGCTGAAGACTCAGGCATAAGAGATTCTGCAGATGTTTGAAATCTTGTGCAGCACATACATCTTGTCGGAAAGTCGAGTAGCATCTTTGGAGGGAAATAAGCAGCCAGCGATTCAGGTTGAGAACCTGCAATAGGACCGATAGGTGAGTCCAGGTGAATGGAGAATGTGGGAGGTTGGTGGGGGGAGGGGATATAAAAAGAAATGATGTGATAAGCTGGGAAGTTATAGGTAGGATAGGTAAAGGCTGAAGAAGGAATCTGACAGGAGACAGCATTGAACGATGGAGTAAAGGGAAGGGGCAAAACAGAAGAAGATGATGGGCAGGTCATGAGGGTCACCTTCCTCCTCACCTGGACTCACGTATCAACTGCCAGCTTGTACTCTTACCCTTTCTCCATCATCTTATCTTGGCTTTCGTCCCCTTCCTTTCCAGTCCTGATGAAGGGTCTCGGCCTGAAATAACAAATATTTATTTCCCTCCACAGATGTCACCTGAGCTGTTGAGTTCCTCCAGCACTTTGGTGTGTTGTTGAAAACTCAAGGTCAGTTTCCCATCACTTTGTACCACTGAGTATTCAGGCATTAACTTCCTAAATTGCTCAGATGTTTGTGATTACAAATTAGAGATTTGCTGCGATCTCAATTATATACATTTCCCAATAGACCTGATAAGAGCATATTAGATGAAATTCTTAAAATGAAACCATTCTATAATGGTTCAATATCCAATATTTATGATATGTTGTTGGGAATGAGAAATGATTCTTTAGACAAGATTAAAAATCTTTGGGAACATGACTTACAGACCTCAATTTCTGAAGAAACTTGGAATGAGATTTTTAAATTGGTTAATACTTCATCGCTATGTGCTCGTCATTCCCTCCTACAATTTAAAGTGGTCCATAGGGCTTATATGACCAAGGATAAATTATCTCATTTTTATAGGGATATATCTCCCTACTGTGATAGGTGTAACAATGGAGAAGCTTCATTTATTCATATGTTTTGGACGTGCCCAAGTCTTGGAAAATATTGGAAGGAAGTATTCTAAACTTTTTCTGTACTCTTTAAAGAAAATTTTAAGCCTAATCCTTTGACTGTCCTATTTGGTATTGTTGGAAGGAAAGATATCATTTTGAAGACATCTGATCTGCACATTCTGGCTTTTATCTCTTTTATGGCTAGGAGGGCGCTTTTGTTTAAATGCAAGGATGCTGTTCCGCCTAATCATGCTCAGTGATTACGGGATGTTTTGGCATACCTAAATTTAGAAAAGATTCGTTGTTCAATTTCTGAATCTAACCAAAATTATCAAAATTTGTGGGGGCCATTTTTAAAGTACAGAAGTTGGTTAATAGTATATTTTATTATCTGTTAAGTTTTTTTTCCTTTTTTTTTCCAAACAGCTTCGACTTTGGTAGTGAGTGTAGATCCTTTTTTTAAAATAAAATTGTTTATATTCTAATATATGAATTAATCTAATCCATATAAATATAGAGTAAGGAGTTTGTTAATGTGATTCAATATACTGTATCTGGTATTATTATATTTTTTCTTTTGTTTTATAATATGTATTCTCTTGAACTCTGTATTCTTCTATATAGAAATTAATAAAAAATATTGGAAAAAGAAAGAAAGAAAGAACTCTAGTTTGGCCTTTTTGGGGCTTTTCTGAGATTGTGAAATAATAAGTCCATGGGAATATTTAGATATATTTGCAAATAAGAATGTCATGTGACTTGGTCTTTCAGAAAAAAAACTGAGCCTGGGAGCATCAATTGGGAACAAATGTAACTCAGGGAAATACACAACAGAAATGTGGAGATGTTTAGGGAGATCTTGCAAGGAGTTCTGGATAGATTTGTCCTATTGAGGCAGAGAAAGGATGATAAGGTGAAGGAACCATGGTTGACAAGTCATGTGGAACATCTGGTCAAGAGGAAGAAAGAAGCTTACTTAAGAATTAGGAAGCACGGATAAGCTAAGATATGATAAGATAAATTTTTATTTATCCCAAAAGAAATTATTGTTGCAAGGTTGCTCAGTCAGAAATACGTACTTTAAAATACAAAATGGTACAAAAAAATACAAAATGTGAATTAAAAAGTAATAGTGCAAAACTCAGATGTGCAATGAAACCGTATACTTATATAGTTAAGGAAGAGGAGTTGTAGAATCTTATAGCCACAGGAAGAATGGATCTCCTGTGGCATTCAGTGGTGTACCTCAGTGGAATCAATCTGTTACTAAAGATGCTGCTCTGTTTGTCCAGTATGTCATGGAGGAACTGAGAGGGGCTGTCCATAATGTTCCACAACTTCTGCAGCATCCTCCTCTCAGACACAAGCATTCTACAGGTATGTGAAGAACAGGAGCGAAGGTAGGACCGATCAGAGGTAGTAGGGGAGAACACATACCTGGAGTTGGAGGAGGTAGGAGAGGTTCTTAATGAATACTTTGTTTCAATATTCACCAGTGAGAGGGACGTTGACTTTTGTGATGACAGCATAATAGGCTGATATGCAACAGCATGTTGACGCTAAGAAAGAAGATGTGCTAGAACTTCTGAAAAACGTTTGGATAGATAAATCTTTGGGGCCAGATGGTATATATCCCAGATTACTACAGGAAGTGAAGGAAGAGATTGCTACACCTTTGGAAGTGATCTTTGCTGGCCTCAGGAGTAGAACTAAATGATTGAAGGTGGCAGAAGTTATTTATTTGTTCAAGAAAAGGTGTAGAAATAACCCAGGGAATTACAGAATTAAGCCTTACTTCAATGATGGGCAAATTATTGGATTGGATTCTTAAAGACAGCATTTATGAGTATTTGGAGAAGAATAATCTGATTAGAAACTATGCTTCTAATCAGCAAAGCCTTGTGAGGGGGCAGGTCAAGCCTCACAAGCCTAATAAATTCTTGAAGGATGTGACAAAGCATATTGATGAAGGTAGAGCAGTGGATGCGCAATATATGAAGTCTAAGGCATTTGATACGCTTCTCCATGGTAGGCTCATTCAGAAAGTCAGGAGGCATGTGATCCAGGGAAATTTAGCTGTGTGGATACATAATCAGCTTGCCCATGGAAGACGGAGTGTGGTTGTAGATGGAGGTTGGTGACCAATGGTGACCCACAGGGATCTGTTATAGGATTCCCTGGTCTTTGTGATCTTAATAAATGTCTTGGATGAGGAAGTGGAATGGTGGGTTAGCAAGTTTGCAGATACCATGAAGGTTGGTGAAGCTGTGAATAGTGTGGAAGGTTGTTGAAGTTTGCAACAGGATATTGATGGGATGTAAAACTGGGTTGAGAAGTAGCAGGTTGAGATGAATCTGGAAAATCTATAGGTCCCTCAAAGTTGTTGCACAAAGGTTGTTAAGAAGGGGCATGCTGTGTTGGCCTTCATTAATCAGAGGATTGAGTTCAAGAGCTGTGAGATAATGTTGCAGCTCTATAAAACCCTGGTTAGACCATATTTGGAATGTTGTGTTCAGTGCTGGTCACCTCATTATAGGAAGGGTGGGAAAATTTTAGAGAGAGTCCAGAGGAGATTTACCAGGACTAGACCAGAGAGCATGTCTTATAATAACAGGTTGAATGAGCTGGGGCTTTTACCTTTGGAGTAAAGGAGGATGAGAGGTGACTTGATAGAGCTGTAAAGCTGATAAGAAATATAAATAGTGAGAATAGCTAAAGACTTTTTCAAATCCCAGAAGTGGCTAATACAAGGGGGCATGATTTTAATGTGATTGGAGGGAAGTATAGGAGGGCTGTCAGATGTAATTTCTTGATACAGAGAGTGGTGGGTGTGTGGAGCCAGGTTTGGCGATAGAAGCAGTAGAGGCAGATACATTAAGGGCATTTAAGAAACTCTTAGATGGGTACATGGATGATAGAAAAGTGGAAGGCTACATTGGAGAGGAAGAGTTTGATTGATTTTAGGGTAGGTTAGAAGGTTGGCACAACATTGTGGGCTAAATACCCTAATGTTCTATGTTAATATGTTCCTAAACCATACATATGGAGACTTTTCCTTGAGATACAATGGAAGCAGATACGCATTGTTGCCATTTCTTTGCCTTCCATAAAGTTGTCTTCCACCCCATCAACAGCAATTGCTTCCTTACTCTCCTATAATCCTTGGCTGAAGTTCACAAGCACCACTTTCATAATCCTGTATGAAAACTAACCATGTTATCAATCTACTTGACTGCCAAGCAAAAGGATAAGACTTTGGTTTTTAGTTTTGGTTTTATTAATCTTGTCACGTGTATCTAGATACAGGTAAAGCTTCTGGTTGCTATCCAGATAGATAAAGAAATACATCAAGGTAGTGAAAAGAAACATGATATGTAGAATACAATGTTGCAGCTACAGAGAAAATGTAGCGCTGGTAAATAAGTAAACTGCACTGGCCAAGAGGAGGTATAGTGGGAGATCAAGTATCATATGTAGCATATGACAGATCCATTCAAGTGTTTGATAACAGGGGTTAGAAGCTGTTCTGGAGTCTGAAGATATGTACTTTCAAGCTTTTGTTTCTTCCACTAGTTGGGAGAGGAGAGAATGAATAAGATTGGAGGGGGTCCTTGATTATGTTGGCTGCTTTCCTGAGGCAGCAGAAAGCATTGATGGAGTCAATGGTGGAGAGGCTGGCTTGCTTGATAGACTGGGCTGCATTCATAACTCCCTGCAATTTCTTGCGAGCTTGGGCAGAGCAGTTGGCTTTACTACTCTGTGATGTATCTAGATTGGTTGTTTTCAACAGTGCATTTGTAAAGATAGGCACAAGTCTTATTGGACTTGTCAATTTTCATTTTTCTGCTTTAAAATTCCGTGGCAACTGTAATTTAGCTATTCCCACCATATACTGTTCCCAACCCCATTAACTACAATACAATCAAAATAATCCATTCTAAGGACATGCCACAAATTTTCCAAGACCAAGTAAGTTTCCATTCAGATCTTCTTGCCTTTTGAAGAACTGAAATGCTCTTTTGGTACATTTGGACATATTCATTGCAGCATATTTTAGCAAACCGTATTGAATGATGCTTCCTGGCCTACTGAGTTCCTCCAACATTTTGTGAGTGTTGCTCAAATTCCCATCAGTAAATAATGGAAATGTTTTAATTCCTAATTTGATGCATTACAATTTTCTGAAAAATGAGAGCAATATTTTTATGTTTAAACTGACTGATAAAACATAATGAGCAAGAAGCAGGTGAAGCATAAACAAATATTCTTCATATAATTTATTTGTCATTCAATTAATAAATCACATGTTGTTATGTTAGATGATTACATTTAGTAGAGAACATACTGGTAAGAAGTGATATTGAGTGTTTGTATTTCAGAACTCATAAAAATGTATTTATATAGTACTTTATTTGTTAATGAATAATCCATTTTTCTTAGACTGCTGGCAAACTTCTGAAAATATTACCCAGAGTAAGAAATCTATCTGCATGATGGAACCAACAGAAATGTGTGTTCAAATATTGTCTGGAATCTGACATTGAGTTTGTGTAAACATAATGCTGTAATACAGCAAGTTCATTGATGCATTTTATCACATGGCTAACACTAGGGGTTTATTTTGGCTGTAGCTCTGCAAGAGCACACATGCCTCTGAGTCCAAAGGTTATGGGTTCAAATCCCCCCCCAGGGAGCTAGGCACAAATTACAGGAAGACAGCCCAGCCCCTTGCTGAGGGAATGCAGCATTGTCAGAGGTGCTAATGTTCAAATGGGATGTTAAAGAAAGCCCCAATCTTCCTAAGAGATCCCTTGATGCTATTGCAGGGAAAAATCAGCCAGGGCAACATTAATATCTGAACTTGGTGTGACTTTGACTTTGAAATGCACAAATTGATGAATTGTTTTCATTAGTTGTAAAGTGAATTGAGATGCCCTTATGCTATAAAAGACAATGCATGGGCCCATTTTTTATTGCTTATGTCCCAGATCCATGAGTGGAAATCAAATGTATGTTTAAGCCTTCAGATTAATGTATGTTTAAGCATTCAGATTTAAAGGTCTTCATGGTTTTTCTCTCTCTAGCCCTATTTTACACAATCATCTTTTCCTACCTTCTATGTGGGATTCAACATTTTACGACTGGTATAGAAACGGTATTAGGCGTTTTGAAGATCTTTTCATAGATAATCATCTTGCAACTTTTCAACAACTGTCTGTAAAGTTTAATCTACCTAATACTTATTTCTTTAGATATCTTCAAATTAGACATTTCATTAACCCTTTGATATCAAACTTTCCTGAGATGCCTGAGAAAAATGTTCTGGACTTGTTTCTTTGTATCAATCCATTGGGTAAAGGTTTAATATCTGCTGTTCGGGATAAGTTAGTGATTTTGAGTCGTGCCCCTTTTGATAAAATTAGAACTGCCTGGGAACAAGACCTAAGTATCTCCTTATCTGATGTGGTTTGGGATTCAATTCTTAAGTCAGTCAACTCAACTTCTCTATGTGCTCGCCACTGCCTTTTGCAGTTTAAGGTTGTACACAGGGCTCATATGTCTAAAACTAAATTATCGCTGTTTTACCCTGACATTAGTCCTGTTTGTGATAAGTGTAAAGGGGCTGAGGCTTCCCTTATTCATATGTACTGGGCCTGTTCTAGTCTAGAGAAATTCTGGAGAGAAGTTTTTTCAACCCTATCTCATATTCTTAATTGTCATTTAGAACCTAACCCTCTGGTTGCCCTTTTTGGCACCTTGGGTGAAGTAGATATGCACTTGAGTCTGACTAAATGTCGAACATTATCTTTTGTCTCTCTTGGCTGAACGGTTGGTTCTTCTTAGGTGGAAAGATGCTGCCCCACCCACTCACACTCAATGGCTTAGTGATATTATGGCCTGTTTAGACCTCCAAAAGATTAATTTTTCACTTCTTAAATTGGACATAAAATTTCATAAGGTGTGGGGACCTTTTCTTGAATATTTTCATAACTCTTCTTTAGGGTAAGCTTATCCTTTTTTTTTGTATGCTACAATCTCTTACTTTCAGCTTTTTTTTTGTAAGTTATACATTTTCTGTTGTGAATTACAATATAATTTTGGTAGTTGGGCATTATACTTTATTTTTTCCTATATATATTTACAGTTCTCTGGGGTTGAAAGCTCCAATTAATTTTTTTTCTTCTGTATGCAGAAATGGTTGGCCTGGGTTTTTTTTTCAGTGGGAGGTTGGGGTGGATACTAATTTTAAATACTTCTCTTTTGGGTGCTTTTTCTTATTGTTATGAATTACATATTTGTTTCGCACTGTATAAATCTCCATTTTGTTGTTGGGTTTTTTTCTTCGTCGTTTCACTGTAGAAATGCATTAAAAATTAATTTCAAAAAATAAGCCTTCAGATCAAGAAAATGAGAATGAGAAACTGACGCTATTAAATGTTTGTCTGTTTCAGAAGACCCTTTTTTTATGATAAAGTTCACTCCATTTAATCTTAGGGAACATAAGAGGAAGTTGCCTGAACTGAGCCTTAATGAGCTTTAATGAGCCTCAAGTATCTGCAATACTTTTACTGGAGTTTAAAATGCCAAAATCAAAGAGCATACATTACTAGACCACCAGGTCATTGTCTCTCACACCATCACTGACCTTACTAGCTCTGGGGACCTCCCATCCACTGTCACCATCCTCATAGTCCCCGCATCTCGCACCTCCCATTTCTACCTGCTACCCAAGCCTGCCACAAACCTGCCTGTCCAGATAGATCCATTGTTTCTGCTTGTTCTTGCCCCACCAAACTTAAATCTGCATACCTTGACTCAGTTTTATTTCCCCTTGTTCAGTCCCTTCTTACCTACATCCGTGACACTTCACAATTTCTTGACCTTTTTGTGATTTTAAGTTCCCTGGCCCCGGTCATGTTATTTTCACTATGGATGTAGAGTCCCTATACACCTCCGCCCCCATCAGAAAGGCCTCAAAGCTCTGTTTCTTTCTGGATACCAGACTCACCAGTTCCTCTCCACCACCACTCTCCTCTGTCTAGCAGAACTGGTCCTCACTCTCAATAATTTCTCTTTTGGTTCCTCCCACTTCCTTCAAACAAAATGTGTAACCATAGGCACTCACATGGGTCCCAGGTATACCTGTCTTTTTGTTGGCTAAATAGAACAGTCTATGTTCCAAGTCTGCACTGGTATCATTCTTCAACTTCTCCTATGCTACATTGATGACTGCTGTATTGCTTTTTCCTGAACCCATGCTGAGTTCGTTGACTTCATCAATGTTGCCTCCAACTTCCACCCTGCCCTCAAATTTTATCTGCCACATCTCCAACACCTCCCTCCTCTTACTCAATTTCTTTATCTCTATCTTTGGAGACAGCTCAGTAGATATATAGATATATTTTATAGACCAACTGATTCTCACAGCTACCTGGACTATAACTCTTTCCATCCTATTACATGTAAAAATGCCATCCTCTTCTCTCAATTCCTCTGTTTCCACTGCACCTGCTCTCAAGATGAGGCTTTTCATTCCATAACTAAGGAGATGTCCTCTTCCTTCAAAGAAAGTGGCTTCCCTCCCTCCATCGTCAATGCTGCCCTCACCCACACCTTTTCCAATTTGCTCACATCTGCCTTCAGTCCATCCGCCCACCACCACACCAGTGATAGGGTTACTCGCGTCCTCACTTATCACCCCTCCAGCCTCCACGTCCAGCAGATAATTCCTTGAAATTTCCTCCATCTCCAATGGCACATCTTTCCCTCCCCTGCCCCATTTTCCACTTTCTGCAGGGATCGTTCCCTTAGTGAACTACCTTGTCCATTTGTCCCTCACCACTGATCTCCTTCCTGGCACTTATCCTTGCAAGCGGAACAAGTGCCACATTTGCTCCTGTACCTCTTCCCTCACTAGCATTAAGGGCCACAAACAAACCTTTCCAGGTGAGACGACACTTCACCTGTGAATCTGTTGGGGCCATCTACTGTAGCCGGTGCTCCCAGTGTGGTCTCCTGTATATCGGTGAGACCGAACATAGGCTAGGAGACTGCTTCACCGAGCCAGAAAAAGAGGGATCTGCCAGTAGCCACCCATTTCAGTTCTACTTCCCATTCCCATTCCGACATGTTGATCCATGGCTTCCTCTGCTGCCACAATGACGCAACTGTCAGGTTGGAGGAGCAACACTAAAGATACTAAAAGCTTTTTTAAGTATATAAAGGGTAAAAGAGAGTTGAGGGTAGATATAGGACCAATAGAAAATGACGCTGGAGATATTGTAATGAGAGATGCAGCGATCATGGAGGAACTGAATGCATATTTTGCATCAGTCTTCACAGTAGAAGACATCTGCAGTATACCAGACATTCAAGAGTGTCGGGAAGTGAGGTATGTGCAATGAAAATTATGACTGAAAAGGTGGTCAAGAGGCTTAATGGTCTGAGGGTGGATAAATCACCTGGACCTGATGGAATGCACCCTCGGGTTCTGAAGGAAGTAGCTGGAGAGATTGCAGAGGCACTAACAATAATCTTTCAAGAATCAATAGATTCTGGCATTATACCAGAAGACTAGAAAATTGCAAATGTTACTCCGCTATTTAAGAATGGTGGGAGGCAGCAGAAAGGAAACTATAGACCTGTTACCCTAACATCAGTGGTTGGGAAGTTGTTGAATCGATTGCTAGGATGAGATTACAGGGTACCTGGAGGCACATAACAAGACAGGCCAAAGCCAGCATGGTTTCCTGAAAGGAAAACCCTGCCTGACAAACTTACCGCAATTTTTTGAGGAAATTGTAAACAGTGTAGACAAAGGAGATGCAGTAGACATGGCGTACTTTGATTTTCAGAAGGCCTTTGAAAAGGTGCGGCACATGAGCTGCTTAGTAAGATGAGAGACCATGGGATTACTAGCATGGGTGGAGCATTGGCTGACTGGCAGAAAACTGAGAGTGGGAATAAAGGGATCCTATTCTGCCCAGCTACCAGTTACCACTGGAGTTCCACAGGGGTCAGTGTTGGGACCGCTGCTTTTTATGACGTATGTCAATGATTTGGCCTACGGTATTACTGGATTTGTGGCTAAATTTGCCAATGATACAAAGGTAGATGGAGGAGCGGGTAGTGTTGAGGAAACAGAGAGCCTGCAGAGAGACTTAGATAGTTTAGGGGAATGGACAAAGCAGTGTTAAATGCAATATAAAGTGTCAAATGGAAAGTGTATGGTCATGCACTTTGATAGAAGAAATAAATGAGCTGACTATTATTTAGATGGGGAGAGAATTCAAAATGCAGAGGTGCAAAGGGGCTTGGGAGTCCTTGTGCAGGATACCCTAAAGGTTAAGCTCCAAGTTGAGCCAGTGGTGAAGAAGGCAAATGCAAAGTTGGCATTCATTTCTGGAGGTATAGAATATAAGAGCAGGGATGTGATGTTGAGACTCTATAAGGCACTCGTGAGACCACACTTGGAGTATTGTGTGCAGTTTTGGGCTCCTTATTTTAGAAAGGATATATTGACGTTGGAGGGGGTTCAGAGAAGATTCACAAGAATGATTCCAGGAATGAAAGGGTTACCGTATGAGGAACATCTGGCAGCTCTTGAGCTGTATTTTCTGGAGTTCAGGATAATGAGGGGGGGATCTCATAGAAACATTCTGAATGTTAAAAGCCTGAACAGATTAGAAATGACAAACTTATTTCTCGTGGTAGGGGAGTCCAGGACAAGAAGGCACGACTTCAGGATTGAAGGATGTCCTCTGAGAACTGGGATGCGGAGAAATTACTTTAGTCAGAGGGTGGTAAATCTGTGGAATTTGTTGCCACGAGCAGCTGTGGAGGCCAAATCATTAGGTGCATTTAAGGCAGAGATAGATAGGTTCTTGATTAGCCAGGGTGTCAAAGGGTATAGAGAGAAGGCAGGGGAGTGGGAATGACTGGAAGAATTGGATGAGCCTATGATTGAATGGTAGAACAGACCCGATGGGCCAAATGGTCTACTTCTTCTCCTATATCTTATGGTCTTATGATCTTTGCACCTTATATACCATCTGGGTAGCCTCCAACCTGATGGTATGAACATCGATTTCTTGAACTTCCAATAATTGCCCCTACCTCTCTTTCACCATTCCCCATTCCCATTTCCCTCTCTCAGCTTATTTTCTTACCTGCCCATCATCTCCCTCCTGTGCTCCTTCCCTTTCTCTTTCTTCCATGGTCTTCTGTCCTCTCCTATCAGATTCCTCCTTCTCCAGCTCTTTATCTCTTTCACCCATCGACTTCCCAGCTCTTTACTTCACCCCTCCCCCGACCTGGTTTCACCTATCACATACTACCTTGTATTTCCTTCACTCCCCCCAGCTTCTTACGCTGACTTCTCATCTTTTTTCTCCAGTCTTGATGAAGGGTCTCAGCCCAAAACCTCACAAGTTTTAAATGTTCCATAGATGATACCTGGCCTGTTGAGTTCCTCCAGCATTTTGTGTGCATTGCTTTGATTTCCAGCATCTTGCAGATTTTCTCTCGTTTGTAAACATACATTGCTGGTAGGTTCCTTGTTCCTTTACCCATTCCTTAAGTACTGTCTTGCAACGACACTTGGCACTAAGTATATTTAGCCCAACCCCTCCTAGCATGTCTTGCCGTTAATATCTGAAGCTTTGTGATCTTAAGGAAATGTTCAGAAGTTAATCATTAGGCAGCAAACAAGCACGATCCTTTGTAAGGCAGATAGGACTGGGAAGCAACCTCACATGAAAGGACATGACAATTTAACATAAATATACAGTATGTGTGACTAATTAGCATTACTGCGGAGTGATTTCATAACATCCCCCATGATAGATGGTTGAAATAGATGGTGATGCAAAGTTTAAAACAGCTGTCACTTTGCAATTGATTATGACAGACACTGGATTTTTTTTTATTATTAAGTGCATTGTGAACAATATCCAGATCAGAAATGCTGATCAAGTCAACTAGTTCCCAAAGAGAACTCTGATACGCCAATCAGTTGGTTCACTGCTGCTCGGCGATAGAACACAAAACAGGCACAAGGGTCGCTAGCCCAGAAACACACCTGAGCGGTGCGGCGGAGGTATGTGCTATGCATGACCTGATCTGAAAGCATCATGTTGACTCATAACAGATCGTGTTCACGGTGGACCAGCTTAGTCAAGGATGGGGTGATCAGCGCAGATGGACAAATATATGGATATAGGATATAGGATTTATATGGATATAGGACTTATATGGATATAGGTAAATATATTCTTATTACCAATACCCTTATAACACCAATCAGAATCTGCCTTTCAGTGTAAAGCTATTTCCTCACTAGTAGCAGAGATCATTTCCATGAATGTAGTACAGTGATCCATACTGGAATGCTAGCATGTGGAATCTCATCTCATATAGACAGCAAAAGACATATGTATCAACCTGTTGTACACTCTTTAATTCCAAATAATTTTATACCTGATTAGTCAGTCCATCTCTTCACAATTTATTTGTCTTCTCTTATGCTTTGTAATGTCAAAACAATAAATTAATTCAAAGAAAGATATGAAAGTCCGAAAATACGGGTGTAACTTCGCCTTTACTTTTAATGAAGCTCCCATGTATCACATATTATCATGATGACATATGCAATGAACATACTTTTACAACTATCACTTAATTAATTACTTAACTGTAAAGTTTAATCAACAAATATATATACAACATTGTTCAAATATCTATATAAGGCATCTGTTAGTCTTGCGAGACCATGGATCTGCGCCTGGAAAGTCTTCACTCTCCAGGGCACAGGCCTGGGCAAGATTGTATGGAAGTCCAGCAGTTGCCCATGCTGCAAGTCTCCCCTCTCCATGACACCAATGTTGTCCAAGGGAAGGACATTAGGACCCATACAGCTTGACACCAGTGTCATCGCAGAGCAATGTGTGATTAAGTGCCTTGCTCAAGGACACAACACGTTGCCTCGGCTGGGGCTCGAACTCACGACCTTCAGGTAGCTAGTCCAATGCTTGGCCATGTGAATATAACTGAAATATTAAATACACAACATCTTCTATTCTTCATCTAAAACCAGCAGTTACTTCATATGAGGAGTTTGCAGCTCTTGCTAAGCTGCCACTGGGGGCTGCTCTGTGAAATTTTACTATTAAACAGAAATCTACAACTTGAACTATTGGTTATTCAGCATGCTCCAACTCTTCAACAGAAATGTCAAAAATCTAAGTGAAAAATCAAATCACAGAATGTGGTGAGTATATGGAATGAACTGACGGAAGAAGTAATAAAGGTGGGTACAATTTCAATATTTAAAAGATCCTTGGACAGGTTTGTGGAGAAGTAAGGTTTCAGAGGGATATGGGCTAAATGCAGACAACTCAGTAAGGCACCTTAGACCAGTTGGGCCAAGGTCCCCTATAACTCCATGGCTCTGTGGAAATAAAAAGTGCATTTACCTTGAATAAAAGATCAGAAATGCAGAAAATGAAGTGATCACCCATCAAAAGAGTGAACACCCAACAAAATGTAATCAACCCACACCCAAAGAACAAAGAAAGTAATACAATCTAAGCAAAACATAGATTGTCAAAAGCAAAAAATAATGTACTAAAGAGCCAAAGCACCAGGCCTTTTGGGCAAAGAATATTCCAAGGGTAGACATTCGTCTCATGTTGAAAAACCAACCCAGATTCCTGGGTATTTTTAGTATCTAAGACTCCCAAAACACCTGGAATACAAACCATAGAAGTGTTGCAAAATTTGGATTGAGGAACAGGGTACGTATTTATTTTTCAGCTTCAGAGAATGCAAAAGGTTGGGGATTTAATGTGAAAAAAATTGCAGGATTTTCACGGCTAATGAATCCAGGTTCCTTATTCATAAATCATGTCATAAAATACCTTTTTCAAAAATCCTCTTGCAATTTACAGAAAAGCTGAACAGTACTAGTATACACTTCCCTTATTTATAGATCAACAACTTAAAAGAAAACTTTTGTAAGCATAAAAACAAAGAATAACGGTTCTCTTCCAGGATATTGTCTCTGTCAGAATGTACGAGATGTTGCTACGTCTCCAGGTCTACATCGACACAGTTTTATTAACAGATTCTGCAGGTTAACTGTTAGGGCATTGAAGGATTCATGCTCTACTGCTAAACTCCACTCAAGAAAAGGCCACCAGAGAGATTGTAAGTTAAACTTTCACACAGACAGCACAAGAATACCAGAATTGGCACAAACTAAAGGAAATGCAGGCAGTTCCAGAGTTTTCAATTTCAAGGAATCCTTAATTAAGCCAGATATAAATTTCTTACATAAGGAAGGCAGAACCTAATTTATGCTGGTGACATAATTCTTAAAGCTGCCTGTTTTGTTTGGCTTGTAGCAGCAGGTTAAGAGAGGAGGAGATCACCTTCTTGTTGGACAGTAGTAGGAGTAAAGGCAGTGAGCAGGATTTACAGGGAAGTTTTTTGCATGGACCAGGCTCGTTGGCCAGAGTTTATTTCTTCCCAAATTACTGCTAAGCTCCATTTCCATTCCCCAGCTGCTACTGGCTAGTGGCTTGGCAATTAATCAAACCAGCTTTCAGACAAAAATCAGCAGAACTCTACACAAATAGGGCTATGCCATTCAAAGCAGCAGCAGCTGAATACCCAGGTCTTGTCATGTTCATTACCCCTGTGCCTTCCTGTTGGTATTGGAATCCATTTCTTTTCAATTGAATAACAATAGATACTACAAAAAAAAACAAAAAATGTGGAGAAACTTAGCAGATCAAAAAGCACCTGAGGAAAGAGACACAGTCAATGTTTCTGGTCTATAACACTGTCAGAACTTGGAAAGAGGGATATCCAAATTAATATTCAGTAGGAGGTCAGGTGAGGGGAAGATGTGTAGAATGAAGGAAATGAGTTGAAATGACCTAATGAATTCACTAACCCCATGTATAGATTGTTAATGATACTGTAAGGTTCTGAGGCTTGCCTGGCAGGTTAGATTAGTAGGTGCAAGATTTTAAAAATCAGAACATAGAAAATGTTAAGTGAGCTGAGGAGGTCAGGCATCATTGGTGGAAAGGGAAACACTCAATGTTAAGGTGAGGGACTCATCATCAGATCTGAGGAGGAGAGAGATAAGTTAGTTGTCGTAGCAGCAAAATGAGGTTAAAGTGAGGGACTCACTCTGACAGAGAAGTAACAATAACAACCTGTAGATTGCAAGTTATTTTATTATTTCCAAGTTGTCAGCATAGTTTTGGGTGGCACTAGGTAATGGGGTGAGATAAACAGGAATCAAGAAATAAAGAAGTGTGAGAAAATAAATGAGAGGACAATTCATAGTTTGTGGTGAACATGAGTAGTTATTGCACCTGTCACATTCTGTAGCTGGTGTTTGTAGCACTGATGAATGCAGTATTGTGTGTGTACTTGGCTGAAGTCACATGAGGCAACGGATGAAGTATGACAGGTGGGATAATCTTTCAGTTTATAGTATTAGTAGTTTTAAAATGCAGCACTGAGTGAAAAGTGACACTGAGCAAAAAATCATGTTTGTTTTCTTGTTATATATCCAATTACTTTAAACAGAAAGATCCATCAGAAAACTTATAACTCTGGTTGCAAAAGAACAGAAAAAAGCTGGACATGCACTTCTCTTCAAAATACTCAATTCTAATTGTTTCCCCAGTGTCCCCAGTGTAAGAATAAGATGAAAACTATGAAACTGCTCTGAAAATATTGATTGAGGTGTTTGTGTAGGTCAAGAATCTGGAAATCATTCTTCACAAAATGGAAAGGAGACATAAAATGTTTCTGTGCATTGTTTGATTTTTAGGGGCTGTTGCTGTGAGCTTGTTTGCAAATTGGCATGGAATGCTTACGTACACATTTGTGGGATGAGTCACATTCTTTGAAATATTGTGAAGGAAATATTCAAAAACACAATGGAAGCTTGCAAAGTAAATAGGTTATGACATTAGTCACCATGAAATGCTAATTTGGCATTATTTTTACCAAATTAGAATATAGTGGTGTACTCAACCTGAATGATAAATCCATTGTTTAGGAGATGGAAGGAACTACTACCCTTATTTTTTATATATTGGCTTACAGAATGGTACAACAAGTCTCCTCAGTCCACCAAGTCCACGCTGAGCATTTACACTTATTCTATACTGATTCCATTTTGTTCTTTCACACTCTCCTCAATGGCTGATGATCTCCGTGATCTCCATGTTGTCATCCAACAACGAAGCTGGCCATCACTTTGAAGTACATCAAAAGTTCTGGTGAACTTTTTTCTAACCAATGCCCAGTTTTGAGAGGAATCTCTTTCAAAGTGAGTGCAGGCAGGTTCGAGGCTTGAGGAAGCTGGCCATTGTAGCTTTGATAGGACTTATAAATATTCCTTTTGGTTTTGATATCTCTGACATTTTTGCCGTAGTGCAGTCCATACCTTGATGAATCACCATTGACCAGATGGTGAATCTTTCCCATTCTTCAACAATATTTGTGCAGTTTTGCTTCTGCGTTCAAGCAGTCTTGCTTCCTTAATAGCATCCACCTCATGAGCACATGCATTTCATGGTGTACTCTCTGCAATTTAGTCATCTAGCAATCTTGCTAATGGCCCATTATCTCAGTTGTGCTGTCATGAATCACTGTAGTCTTTGGAATCATTTCAATTTTCTCAGCTAGCGATGTCCGTTGTGCAAGATGCCATGCAGAGGCTAGTGATATGAGGATTTCAGTGTTGTTAGTGTGCATTTGGTCTTTAAGTTGAAATCTTATCAATCTCAGAGCTGACTTTCACAAATATGCTGCTTTTGTCCATTCTTTCTAGATAAATTGGAGGATTACCTCTTCCTGCAGCAGTGTCCGGTACACTGCTGGATATGTTCACTACGATAGCCTGCATATCCTTCCCCTGGAGAGTGAAGTAATGTAGCCCTGTGCACTCCGCACACCCTCTCCCAAAGGTCCATCTCCTTGCAATCACCCCACACACCTCCCATGCGCCACTATGGGTGGTGTGTCTGCCATGGTTAAATAACTAGCAACGTTGTGGCTTTAAGTGGTGCTTAAGATGGTGCCAGCTACTCACAAAACTGTGCTAAGAAAATTAACAGCACAGGCTGGAGTTAGCTAGTGCAGTAATCATGATAATGAGCAGGCAGCATGGCTTGCATTCTTGGCTGTTCTGGGACATGCAGATTTGGAACAATTCACTGTCACATCTGCACCTGTTTTCCTATGCAATCTAATCTAGATTAAATTAAATTAATTTGAGGAAGCAAAATCAGACTCAATTTAAAATTGCCTCTGCACAATTATTCTTCCAAAGTGTATCATGACTCCAGAAACCTGGAACATATATTCAAATTCTGAAGTGAGAATGGGATTTAAAACCTTAGAATTCAGTGCGGCTAAAATAAACGGGAAGCACATAAGAACTCAACAGTCCATATTATAGACCATGCCTTATTTTCTTTGCCTATAACTTCAATAGTAAAGAATATCATGCAGAGTTTAACGTCTGCTGCTGATTTGTTCTGCATCATGATTATGCCAATCATCAACCATAATTCCAGCCAGTTATAAGTGGAATTCAAGTATAGTTTTGCTAATTTTTCTGTTATGGTATAGTTGTGATCACAATTGTAGCTATGTACCCAGATCAAAAACTTATTGAATGACTGGTAGTATATTCTGACTCACCTGCAGCCAGCACAACTCTGTGTGACAAATTGTAGAGAAAGCCAAATGGACTAGGCATATATAACTAACAGTTGTCTTTGTAATTGCCTTGAGCCTGAGTGAAGAGAGGTCAGATTAGCTGGTTGGGAACACATTACATAAAAATTGGAAGAGATAAAGAAGTAACTATTTCATTGTATAAAGGAATCCATATACTATACATTCTTCAAAGCAATTTATTTGCACATATGTTGTTCTGCTTGAGTGAGAGGAATCCAAACCTACTGCCAAACAGAATGTTAGCAATATTAGAGGATCTGAACAAGGTCCAGACAGCCAAGCAGGAGACAGGGAAAGGATGTTTGAAAGCGAGTCACAGACTTCAGCTGTTACAAGGCACCAGAATTGAACAAGGGGTAATTCAATGTGTACGACACTAATTATTTCCTCTAGGACACAGCTTTGCTGGCATATGATAAGATGTTTCAGTGAGGTACTTAAATAAGCGAGACACTTTGTTGGGTTTGCGCCAGTGACTTGGAAACAAATGAGCTCTTCTGTGTGATGTTGTGATATTTGAAAGAAAGCATATTTCCAATAACATCAATATGACTTTTTTTCACCAGGTGTTAGGATCCAGTGAGCCAACAGGACAGATGAGTGCACTTTTCAGTTCCAGCCTTGTCACTCCTGACACAAAGTCAAATTCTGTCGATTATAATCCACAAGCCGAACAAGACTTAAGAGTCAAGCTCAATATTTCAATTTACAAAAGTGGATATTTCTGCTTTATAGCATTGATATTTCTATCATAATATCGGAGTCTTCACCAGTGCTCTATTAATTATTTCAAATTGGCAAGGAAATTTGTTTTCAAAACTGATGCAAAATTGTCCTAAAGTTGTTTCCGAATTAAAGATTCAAATTTTACTGGAGGATCTCAGCAAAGGCTTGATGCACACATCTTCAAGCTTCAACATTCCATGTGCTTTTATGTGACATTTACATGAATGACAAATTACTGCAATTTACCTCAACATGGCTTTGCCCTGTGACTCTCAGTCTTCACCAGATGTTCAACCACTTTGCATAACCCTCATTACTGAAACCTCAGCATCAGATGGCAAGAATATTCCAAGTTAGCTTTTACTCAAGATACATTGTGCTCATTAAGCACATACTCTGCAATTAATATTTGTGTTTTATTTCTGCTTTTTAGATGTGGTATCAAAACTAAACAAACAGGTTTGCAAAGGGGTGCAGTGCTGCCCGAACTCACCAGAGTGCTGCTCCAGCACCTCTGTAAAAAAATAGTCAAAATAAACAAGCAGGGAATTTAACAGCGGCCGCATATTAAATAGAGGGAATTTTACGGAAGCGGGGGTTGGGGAAAGGGGGTGGTGGCTGGTGGGGAAAATACCACTAATAACATTAGGATATTTGATTGTTTTTGGTGGAATCCTGGAGCTGTGACTGTTTTTTATTTAGATATTTGTGAAATTCCTCCTCGCTCAATCCGTTGTCCCAGCATACCCTGCTGTAGCCTCCAGCCATTTCACAGGTCCTCAGTCTCTCTCCAGCACTCGTTGTTTGAGTATTGTTCACTGAGAAAATAAAAATCTTAGATCTTCTGAAAAGTGGCATGTTGCTTGCTGAAGTGGGCTGTAAGGTCGGTAAGAATGAATCGAGCATTCACATAATAAAGCAGAAAGAAGCTGAAATTCGTGGAAGTGTTAGTGCTACCCCTACAATGGCAAAAATGGTCTCTTTGGTTCGTGATAAAGTATGTGCGAACAAAAGCAATCTGACACTTTTCACTTCTAAGGGTTTGAGGCTGTTAAATGAATGGCAGATGTACCAGGTATCCTATTATGGAGCCGATTGAAGTACACGCTTGAAGTCTCTCAGAAAAGAAATTGTTGATTACAAACTATCAGAAGCTCATACTGCTGCTCTAAGTGTTGAAAATATAGCTAGTGAAGATGCTCTTGGAAAATTACATGACACCATGAATGCATCGCATCTAAAGGCAACATGTTCAATTTTTCATTCTGCGTATTATTTAGCTCAGAATGACAGACCATACTCTGATCACTTTGGCTTATTGGTACTTCAAAAAAAATAGTATTGACATTGGAATTGGACTGCATTCCCGCACTAGTGCTACAGAGATAATTAATCACATAGCCATTAATATGAAAAAGAAAATTTGCCAGCTTATCAAGCAGATAAGTGGCAAATTTTCTGTTCTCATTGATGAATCAACAAGCCTGAGCATTAAGACCGCTCTAATAATTTACTTAAAGTGTGAAAGTGATAAGGAAGGTGATCCTCATTTTATGTTTTTAGATCTAATTGAATTGCCTGATCAGAAAGCTGCAACTATTGCTAAGCATCTATTAAATTGTCTCACTAACCGTGGGTTTGATGACTCTTACTTGAAACAGAACCTTGTAGCATTTGCTCGTGATGGGGCGAGCGTAATGCTTGGTGTCAAAACTGGTGATGCTATAACTCTCAAGGAATATTAGATTAGATTAGATTATGAGGACACACAGTCCTCTTTTATTGTCATTTAGTAATGCGTGCATTAAGAAATGATACAATATTCCTCCGGTGTGATATCACAAAACACAAATGTTACGTACCCCGTAACTGGGTTGCCAAACCAGCAGAAATGGATCACTCAGTTGGAGTCTGGATTACTAGAACTAAGAAAGTTTTATTAAAGAAACAAGCAACACAGCACTCTAATCAAAAGGATAATGAATGCAACAGTTCAGCAATGATAAACATACATGCACACAGAGTTAAGGTAACAGGATCAATCAAGCTCTATCGTTGTCTAGTGGTAAATGACCAGTTTCAAAGTGACGCCAAGTTCAGTTCAATTTAGTTCAGTTCAGTTCGCAGTAATCGCTGTCGTGGCGATGGACAGTGGGGGGAAGGAGAGAGAGAGCAAAACGAATGAATATTCAAGGCTTCCACACAGACCGTTGCAGTCAGCTTTCGGGCGAGTCCTTTGTGATGTCATCTGAGGTCACCGACCGTGACCCCTCCGTTTCCAGATACGATCGTTTCCCTGCGGTGAACCTGGCACCCAGGCAAGGGTGGACACACACCAGGTTTCCGCCGATCGTGCCTTTCCACCCTGTGCGTCTATGGCCCGGTACTTCCCACCGACTTGTGAGAGACGCACCGCTTCCAGGGTCTTGTTACCTCGGGTGTCGTGTGTGTCCTGCCTTAGCGAACCTGTCCCTTTTTTTCCCCCTGCTGGGGTATCGCCTGTCCATCACTTCAATCAGTTCGAGGTTCAAAGGGGGAGCCGATCTTGACAGCTCTCCTTCCCCTTCATTAACATCTCCAAATGCTACTCCATTGTTTTCCTTATCTCTCTCTCTCCTGAAGACAGGTGGCAGACCAACTGCTGATCCCACTGGTGCCAGCACAGGACAGCTACATCTTAATCTATGTGTATTCTTGTCACACAGACCAGACCAAGACTGAAAAAACTGACAAAACCACATAATTATAACATATAGTTACAACAGTGCAACAATACCATAACTTGATGAAGAACAGTCCATGGCACAGTAAAAAAGTTCAAAGTTTCTCAAAAGTCCCACATCTCACACAGACAGGAGAAGGAAGAAAACTCTCCTTGCCATGCCCGACCGCAGACCAACTCTGAGTTGTCTGAAAACTTCGAGCCTCCGATCAGCCTTCTGACACCGAGTACCAAGCACCATCTCTATCTGAACGATTCGACCTCAATCTCAGTCGCCAGCAGCAGGCAAAGCCGGAGATTTTGAGGCCTTCCCTTCGGAAGATTCTCGATCGCGCAGTAACAACAGCAGAGAACTGGCGTTTCAGAAATTTCTCCAGATGTTCCTCTGCGCTTTCACATCTGTCTCCATCAAATCAGAATTGCCCACGGCCCCTATTTAACAGATACGATATCATTTTCACTGGAGAGCTGCGCGCGCGCGGCACGCTGCTGTTGCTTCCTCCTGCGGGGCCTGATGTGATAATTGGCACTGTCTTAATCACAGATTAGAACTTGCAGTAGGTCATTCGGTGAGAGAAGTTCATGGAATAAATCATTTTCAATCATTTATGGACAAATTGTACTCTGTTTACAGTAGATCACCTGTAAATCAAGAGGAACAGTCTGAATGTGCCTCTCAAATAGAACAACAAATTTGCAAAATAGGCCGTGTTCTGGGCACCAGGTCGGTAGCTAGTTCGTTTTGAACAGTTTCAGCAGTGTGGCAAAATTATGAAGAACAGTGTTTTCATTTTGAAAAAGCAGTGAAGAATGAAACAAGATCTGGGAGTAACATAAAAATCTATGAAGATCTGTTGAAGAGACTCTCTTCAGAACAGTTTCTATTGGACTTAGCTCCAATGTATGGCACGTTGCATGAACTTGGTTTACTGTCAGTATGTTTACAGAAACGCACTACTATGATTGTTTATGTAGACAAACTGATCCAATGGAGCATAAGATCACTGCATGGACTGAAAGAGCAATCTGGTACAAAAACTCTAGAAGCTCAAGAGTCAGTTCAAAAGGGGAAGTTTGGAGAAATTACCTTAACAAGCAGCAACAAAATTGTCTCCATTAATTATCTACAGTTTCTTGCTAGCCTTATAAACAATTTGCAGCACTGTATGTTCACGGCAACATCCTTGAAAGGTTCTCAAACTTCTAAACCTTGAAGTATGTATAAGTCTCTGCTAAATGAAATGTGTGACCTTGATAAAGTTAACTGGCCTGCTGAAATACCGCCTAATTATGGAGAAGTTGCAATATCATCTCTCTGTAAGAGGTTTAAGCTTTCTTCTTCCTCTGTAATAAATGCCTTCAGAGATTATGTGGAGGATCATGGATGCCGCATCCCCCAAGATTTACGTCCATTACTGAGCTGTTCGCAAGTTATTCCTATTAGTACTGCTGAGTGTGAGAGAGGATTCAGTCAAATAAACTTGATAATAACAACAACACGCTCAAGAATTCTCATAAGTCATGTATCAGCACTTATGTTTCTTAAACTACACGGACCTCCTCTAGTTCAGTGGAATCCTGAGCCATATATCACATCTCGGCCGCGGTACCACAGATCAGCAGATGACACCAGGACAAGAGTTGCTTCAGACCCCCGAACACATATTACACCTGACCCTTTGTCGAAATTATTGTGAAAATTCTCACTGGTGGCATTTGGTAAGTAGGTAATTACTTTTAAACTGGTAAAATACATGATTAGGTCTTTTTCTTTACTTGCTTGACAAGTATATTTTATGATAATTACTGAGTCCAACCATGCAATACTTCATCATATTATTAATTTAAGTATTATATGTTTTATTGTACCACTTATACATTGAAATGTAGTGATAGGCTATAATCTTGTTATTGTCTTAAGTATCACTATGTTTCTGCGGAGCTCTGGAATTCATATATTTCTTTCATCTTGGTTTAGTGCTTGACATTATAAGAAGCCCTATTCATATATATATATATATATATATATATATATATATGTATATATATGTTACACCCAATTTGTGTACCTGCTCATTACATGAATGGGGCAAAGAAGTTGCCCAGTACATGAAATGAGCAGGTACACAAATTGGGTATGACATATATATATAGAGAGAGGATATAGGAAATGACAAGCATTTTGTCGGCTCCGGCACCTAAAAAATTAGCACTGCACCCCTGGGTTTCCAGCAATTATCTCATCAACTATATTTCATTTCCATAATATCAATAAAACATATATATTTAACCACAAATTTCTGTGTATAGTAAGTGAATGATTATTGTGGAGTTAAACTGGGCAAAACTAATAGTACAGTACAGGAAAGGCCCTTCAGCCCACAATGTCCAAGCTGATCATGATTCCAATTGAAGCTAATCCCCGGAGGAATAAGGGGGGGGAGGAGAAGATGGCAGCGCGCTGCGCGTGCACAGCTCTCTGGTGAAAAACGATATTATATCTGTTAAATAGGGGCTGTGGGCAATTCCAATTTGATGGAGACAGACGTGAAAGCACAGAGGAACATCTGGAGAAATTTCTGAAATGCTCGTTCGCTGCTGTCGTTACTGCGCGGTCGGAAATCTTTTGGAGGGTGGGCCTCAAAATCCCCGGCCTTGCCTGCTTTTGGTGACCAAGAAAGAGGTTGAATCACTCGGACAGAGATGGCGCTCAGTACTCGGTGTCGGAGAGCTGATCAGAGCTCGAAGTTTTCGGATGACTCAGAGTCGGATTGTGGTCGGCATGGCAGGGACAGTTCTTCCTTCTCCTGTTTGCATGAGGTGTGGAACATTTGAGAAACTTTGAACTTTACTGTGCGCATGGACTTCTTCATCAAGTTATGGTATTGTTGCACTGTTGTAACTATATGCTATAATTATGTGGTTTTGTCAGTTTTTTTTAGTCTTGGTTTGTCCTGTGTTTTGTGATATCACACCAGAGGAAATAATGTACCATTTCTTAATGCATGCATTACTAAATAACAATAAAAGAAGACTACATGTCTTCATAATCTAATGATGATGCTAAACGGCGACTCCTTTGCTTGCATCTTCGGAAACAGCTCTATTTTCATCTTTAATATTTTTATTTTTCCCTTTCAGCATTCTTTGGAAGACCCTGACTTGGAGTCCCACACTGACTTCAGTTCTTTGCAGGAATGGGACCAGTTCTCGGGGTTTCATAAACAATTGTTATTGTTCGGCACGCCAAGGGCTCAACCTAAGAGTCCGGCTCAGATTTGGAAGCCTAGGATCTCAGGGCTCTGGAAACAGGCAGATTGAGGGTCGGTGTCATGGCAGGAGACCCATATGTCATCGGGGGAGTCGGGATATCTGCTGTGTGCCTGGAGACCCAAGCTCTTTGAGATCTTCTGGTGCAGAGTGTCACAACCGCTGATTTGGCATCGCAGTAGATACGGCAATAGCACTTGTGAATTTGCACGTGTCAGCTAATTATTACTTAATCATGATAGTATTTAACTCCATACTTGTCATCGTAGTGCTTGTCGAGACTTGGACAGAGCACAGCAACGCTTCACTGCTGTTCTGCATTCGGCCTTCCCTGAGATTTTGGACTTTCAAGTCAATTGACTCTGAAAACTAGCGGGATTCGTTTAATGTTTAGATGGTCTTTTCAGCCGCAATGTAGACTTCGTTTTGCTTTTGAGTGTTTTAATTAATGGCCCTGTTTGGCCTAGCATTTATTATTTTATTTTCCCTTTAACACTGTTCATATTAACGTCTATGAACTATCGACCTGCTTCAGTGTCTCTCACTCTGCACTTGGGCCATATCCGAACCTAGTAACAGAGAGAGAGCCTGTGGAACGTCGTATATCGGGTGAAACGATAAGTCTTTGGGGTAACTGCAAGTCTGTGTCTTTGCTATTGCTTTGCTCACACTTGCGTGCTCGGTGGCGGGTGCCGTTGCTTTTTATTTCCAGTAGGGGGAGGGGGTATTATTGCTTGCTGCCATTTACGTGCAGGAGGGAGGGGAACTGGGGGGGAATTTGGGGTTCTAACATTTAACTGTTGTTTATTCTTTGGGGCACTTCTCTGCTTTCATGGATAGTTGCGAAGAAAAAGCATTTCAGGATATATATTGTATACATTTCTCTAATATTAAGTTGGACCTTTGAAACTTTGAACCATTGATCTGCCTGAACATGACCCATATCCCTCCATTCCCTTCATATTTATGTATCTGTCTAAAAGCCACTTTAAATGCCATGGTCATATCAGATTCAGCCACGAACCTGGGGAGCCGGGGGCACATTTCAGGCACCTACCATCCTTTGTGTAAATCATAACCTGCAGATCTCTCTTAAATTTTCCTCCCTTCTCCTTAAAGCTATGCACTTTAGTATTTGACATTTCGACACTGGGAAAGAGAATTTGACTAAGTTTATAATTACACTTGTGCATATGTGTCACTCTTCACATGACAGTAAACTTGACTTTGATTTTGGGCTACAAGTCATTATAGTGACATCGGATGTTTTAATGGCACTACCTAAATGGAAATTGGCCAGAAACAAGAGAAAATCTGCAGATGCTAGAAATCCAAGCTACACACACAACATGCTGGAGGAACTCAGCAGGCCAGGCAGCATCTATGGAAAAGAGTGCATTCAACGTTTCAGACCAAGACACTACTGAAATTGGCCATTGTTTGTTTTTCGGGTAGATGCAGTGCCTACCCAGTCATTGACCCCTTTGAATATAACATCAGCCTTTTTGTCATCGTTAATGGTGAAACATGGGCTCTCAATAGATGGGCTTGAAATATCTCACTTAGATGCATGGTGAAGAGGTAGAATACAAGACTGAAGCTACAGAATGCTGGTTCAGCTCATCCCAGGTTACTATCTGTGATCAGTCAACAACTTTCCAGAAAAATATAGGATGTCTATAGGCAAGCCATAGAGCAGGACATAGAGTAAAATCAAAATGTCCATGAACAAATAGTTGGGAGATCAGCGGGCTGTGCATCAATAACTTTAACAAAATAAAAACACCTTATCCATAGAGCAGCTGTTACGATTCACTTTGAAGATACCAGACATGATCACTTCTCCACCCCTCCCACCCTTCCAATGGGTAGAAGATAAAAATCTTGAAAACATGAAACACTAGAATCAAGGACAGTTTCTATCCCACTGTTATAAGACTACTGAACGGGCCCCTGGTACAAAAGATAGTCTCTTGATCTCACAATCTACCTTGCACCTTGTCTGCCTGCACTACACTTCCTCTGAAACTGTAACCATAACACAATATTCTGCCTTTCTCTTGTACGATATCAAGTACTTATATTTGCAAAATGATCTTAGATGGCTTGCAAATATGAAAATAATAAACCAATACCAATATCAATACTAAAAATACAAACCGTGCATGAAAATATATATAAAGGATCAGATCATAATCTGATTTATCTTATGTCACAAATTTACAGTCTGTGAGGTTCTCCCTGGGCAGGCAAGGATTATATCCAAATGTAAATCTGCATATTTTTGGTCACAAATAGCTGATCCCTAAGGAGTTAAATGCTGTCCTTTCATCAAGCCAGATAATATGATACAAAGAGTCAACATCACTCTGGGAGTGGATTACAAGCTGCATCCCACTTTTTCCCATGACCTTTTAACATGCATTTAACTTTCAGCCTGAGTTCAAAAATAACTACAAAATTACTTCACATAATTCATCTTTTAGCTACTATATATTTAGTCTAAAATAAACAAACTACAGGATATAAAATAATCAAGTGTCATCATCCAGTTTCCTCTGTGTTGCTCATTTAGGATTATTAATTTGATTTCCTTAATCAAAGAGATTTGAACACCGTCACCCTGCAGTCAGTTTCTATGTCTCCATTCCTTGACTGTTTTACCCTTCCTTGACTCATGGTGTTGATCAAAGCTTAAAGGAAAAACACCTTGAAATTTGGTTGATTGGGTAAAGTAAACAATAAACTTTTCTGTTGATTGGGACTTTATTCACTAAAGCGCGAGAGAATGAGGGGTGATCTCAGAGAGATACAAGAGGAACTGTAGATTCTGGATATCTGGATCAATACACACAAAATGCTGGAGGAGCTCGATGGGTCAGACAACATCTATGGAGGAAAATGAACAGTCAAATTTTTGTGCTAAGACCCTTTATCTGGACAGGCTGATCTTATGGAAGTGCATAAAGTCATAAGGAGTACAGATAGGGTCATTGTGCCCGATGTGGAATCAAGAACTGGAGGGAATAGGTTTAAAGTGCGAAGGAGAGATTCAATAGAAATTTTAGGGGTAAATTCTTCACACAGAGGGTGGACCATATGTGGAATGAACTGCCAGAGGAAATGCTCGAGGCAGGTACATTAACAACGTTGACAAGGCCTTTGGACTGGTACATGGAAAAGAAGGGTTTACAGCAGAGGTCCCCATTCTGGGGTCCACAGACGCCTTGCTGAATGGTATTGGTCCAAGGCATTGAAAAGGCTGGGAACCCCTGGTTTAGAGAGATTTGGGCCAAATGAAAGCAAAGGGGCATAGGTTAGATGAGAATCTTCAAAAAGATTCTAAGTACATTATCAAGGTATGTATACAAAATATTACTCTGAGATTAATCCTCCCACAGGCAGCAATGAAACAAAGAAACACCATGGAACCCATTCAAAGAAAAATAGGAACATCCAACACATTAAAAAAAGAACAAATTTTGCAAACAGCAAAAATGAGTGAACAATGCATAGAATACAACATCAAGACAAGAGTCCAGGTGTATTCAGTTCGGCGCCATTAGCTGACTGTAGGCCGCGGAGCCAGTCTTTGTCAAAGTGTTCCAGTTCGCAATCTAACCATTCAAAAACAGCAAAATAGAATAACCAGAATCCAGAAACACATGCAACATGAATCTCAAAGTCTCCCAGAATGAAAACATTACTTTGAGCCTTTCTGAGCATTTCTTGCAACTTGGATCCCTAGACCCCTGCACTTCCCTCCAGCAGCAGCTAATGAGAGGGAGAAGAAGGGCAATCAATGTAGGCCGACAGAGTCAAACACCCACCCATTCTCCTCTCTCATCTTCATTGACTTCAAACTTTTTTAATGCCTCGATCGCAGAGAAGCAATGGAGTTGATCATGGGTTTGGTCTCTAGACTTGCATGCCGTACAGTTTGCACCCAGTCTAACCAAACTCTCTCAGAGACAGCAAAGTACCAGATCGCTCAGTTGGCCCAAAAACACACCATCAGAGGTTCCAATTACACTCAGCTTCGTAGTAGAAACATATCTGAAAGAAGAAGTAAAAGAAGTAGCTTCTTGAAGTGTCTGCACGACATCACCATAGGTTGCATTGTTCACTGGTGCCATCTTGATCCGATCTTGGTCAGATTGGACCATTAGACCTGTTTCCAGGCTATAATACTTTATGTCTCCATGGGTCTACAATTCTGTAAAAAAAACTAAAAAAAATACACATTGATGTAACATTATGTCTTGAAATCCAAAAAACTGTATTTTTTTCAAAAATACAGTTTCCAAAAGACCTTATATTATGAGATAGGAGAGCCATTTTATACTTATTTAATTGCACAAACCTAACATATTATCAAAGAACAAAAGAAAATTTGCAGGTACTAGAAACCCAAGCAGCACACAGAAAATGCTGGAGAACACTCAGCAGGCCAGGTAGCATCTATGGAAAAGAGTAAACAGTCGATGTTTCGGGCCAAGACCCTTCATCAGGACTGAAAAAAAAATGATGAGAAGTCAGAGTAAGAAAGTAGAATTAAAATGGGTGGCCACCTGAAGATCCCACTTTTTCTGGCGGATGGAGCGTATGTGCTCGGTGAAGTGGTCACCTATTTTAATTCTACTTTCCATTCCCATTTTGACATATAGGTCCATGGCCTTGACTGCCACAATGAAGCCGCACTCAGGTTGGAGGAGCAACATCTTATATTCCGTCTGGGTAGCCTCCAATTTGATGGCAGGAGCATTAATTTCTTGAACTTGCAGTAATTTCCCCCCCCCCCCTTTACCATTCCCCATTCCTATTTCCCTCTCTTGCCTTATCTCTTTACCTATTCATCACCTTCCTATGCTCTTTGATGCTCCTCTGGTGCTCCTCCCATTTCTTCTTTTTCATGGCTTTCTGTCCTCGCCTATCAGATTCCCCATTCTCCAACCCTTTATCTCTTTCACCAATCAATTTCCCAGCTCTTTACTCCTTCCCCTCTCCCAGTTTCCCTTATCACCTACTGCCTGATATTTCTTCCTCCTCTCCCCCCACCTTCTTACTCTGTGTTCCCAACTTTTTTCCCAATCCTGATGAAGAGTCTCGGCCCGAAACATTGACTGTTTGCTCTTTTCCATACATGCTGCCTGACCTGCTGAGTTCCCTTAGCATTTTGTGTGTGTTTCTACTATAAGTGAAGTAGGTTGGTCTTCCTGAAATTAGTCAAGCAGTCTTCTCCCCACCAGATCACTCCCATGTCACTCTTATCCCATAAGGCCTTCTCCGCCTAACTTTTGATGCCGTGGCCAATCAAGAACCGATAATCTCCGCCTTAAATCCACCTAACGCCTAGCTTCCATGGTTACCTGTAGTAACAAATTCCACATACAGCATAAAAAGAAGTGGTCCCATCATTCACCCCTGCAGAACACCATTCGTCACTGGCAGCCAACCAGTAAAGGATCGTTTTATTCCCACTTGCTGCTTCCTAACAATCAGCCCATGCTCTAACCATGCCAGCATCTTTCCTGTAATACCACTTGCACTTAACTTGGTAAGCAACCTCTTGTGTGAACTTATCAAAGGCCTTCTGAAATTCCAAATATACAATATCCAGTGCATCTCCTTTATCTATCCTACTTGTAATCTCCTCAAAGAATTCCAACAGGTTTGTCAGGCAAGATTTTCCCTTAAGGAAACCATACTGACTTTGTACTACTGTATCTTGTCCTGAGTCACCCCTTACTCCATAACCTCATCCTTAACAAATGACTCCAACATCTTCCCAACCACTGAGTTCAGGCTAATCAGTCTATAATTTCCTTTCTGCTGCCTTCCTCCTTTCCTAAGGAGTGGAGTGACATTTGCAACTTTCTAGTCCTCCGGAACTATTCCCGAGTCCAACGTTTATTGAAAGATCATTACTATCGCCTCCACAATCACTACCACTACCTCTTTCAGAACCTTAAGGTGCAAGTCTTCTGGTCCGGGTGACTTATGTACCTTTAGGTCTTTCAGCTCCCACACTGCTTCCCAACACACACCCATCTAAACCCTATATGTTCTTTTATATAATTGAGGTAGGTTGGTCTTTTTGACTTCTCCTTGCAGTAAGTAGAAATCTTCAGCATTGCCTCCTGGGCGATGCATCAGTATTTGACAACTCAGATTAGTCAAGGCGTGTGCTTTATTCTTTGCCCATCTTCATTATATTTACTTAGTCACCTCTCTGCACAACACACCTTCCATTCCTTAGGAAGTAAGACTGGTTCTGAAAGTTATTTTCTGATTTATGTGATGGAATTCAACTCAATCCTTTTTTATAAGCTGCTATTAAACATGATGACTTAACACATCTCTATAGGACCTAACAAAGACAAAACTTAAGTAACCAGCCATCTGACTTAATATGCAAATTTATGAGAGGCATAAATAGGGTATGTAGATTGAGTACTTTTCTTATGGTGGGTGCGTCAAGTAACAGAGGGCAGATGTTCAAGTGAGAGGAGAAAAGTTGAAAGGAGGTTTGCAAGGCAAGTTTTTTTTCTACACAGAGGATGATAGGTGCCTGGAACTTGTCATCAGGGGAGATAGTAAAAGCAGATTTGATAACAATGTTTAAAAAGCTTTTAGACAAGCACATAAGCAGGCAGGGAATAGAGGCACACAGACCATATGGATGCAGATTGGATTAGTCTAGATTGGCATCATTGTTGATGCAGACGCGGCTGAAGGTCTTGTTCCTGTGCTGAACTGGTCTATGTTCTATGTTCTATGGCCATGTGGAGCTCCTGATGGTTTGGCATATGGCTCACCGGGTGTGATTTCTGCATTTCCTCGCATGTACCAGGAGCCTAGTTCCTTCCCCCCTTCTATACTCACCAGTTCCAGTTCCTGGTTCCTAATATCACTCTAAATTCACAGCGAGCCCTGCTTCCATGTTCCCGCCAATACCGAGGCCTTGAATCCCACCTTTCTTCAATATGCCAGTGCTACAGTTCCTGTGTTCCCTCAAACATGCCAGAAATTAGTTTCTGCACTTTCTCTACACACACCAGAGGTAAACTTCCTGCATTCCTCACACTCAAGTTCCAATTCCTGCACATTGTCTATACCCAGTGAGCCTCCAGTTTCTGTGTTCCCGCTAACATAATAAGCCCAATCCACACATCTCTTACACACCAGGCTCAAGCTCCTCCACTCTCTCCAGGGGCCTGGTTTCCACACGCTCTCCTACTTGCTGAGGCTCAAGTTCCTGCACTCTTCCTAATAGACTAGGGACCACGTTCTCATGCACATTCAAATTCAATGTAGTCTAGTTCCTGCACTCTTTCCAAACTCACTGGCATTTGGAGACACCTTGTGTTTGTTAAGCATGCCTCTGAAAGTAAAAATAGAACTTACAGGTGTTTAAGGTTCTACCTATAATGTCTGGCTGTGAGAACTTATTTGAGTTGGATTTGTGAGAGCACCCTGTAATTAAAAATTTCATCCATGAATTAGGGAATAACAAACTCCTTATGTTATTGCTCAAAGATACTAATCATGCTCTTAATTAACAAGAATTTCTGAAGGTGCATGTGTGTAAATGTCAAGTGTTGATAAAAATAAGGTCCATGCCCTAGTAACCTCTAGAATTCAAAAATGAATAATAACTACTTGTACAAGTGTTGCTCTCTATGGACGTTAACTTCATGAATAAAATTTACATGTTGCGTGAAAAGTAAATTACCAAGGGAGAATCACTTACAAATATCTTCTAGTCAATTTAAATCTATCAAGTATTTGGATATTTGGATAGAAATTGTACCAAAGCCCACTTGTATATTGAAAAGATATTTTCAGTATGTTTCTTTTACATGTAAAATGGTCTTCAACAATTCAGTTATTTCCTTCTTCAAAATAACTTCAAAATGTCTTCAGGACATGTTCTCTTCCCATTGTTACCATCAGGAAGAAGGTACGGAAGCCCGAAGGCACTCACTCAGCGATTTAGGAACAGCTTCTTCCCTTTTGCCATCTGAATCCTAAATGGATATGAATACTACCCCATTTTTTATATTATTTCTGTTTGTGTACTATTTTTAATTCAGCTATTTATTATACATATATACATATATACAGTACTTGCTGTAATTGATTTACTTATTTGTTTCTATATTATCATGTATTCCATTGTAATGCTGCCACTAAGTTATCAAATTTCATGACGTATGCATGTTGCTGCAGCCTTCAGTCTCTGCCTATACTCAGGGAGTAGAAGTACAGCCAGGGGATCAGACTTCCCAAAGTGAAAGCATGGAATGGTACAGTAGGCATTGAATCAGTGGACTGGACAGTATTCAGGGATTCATCTTCAAATCCGGATGAGTATGGTGCAGTTGTTACCAACTTCATTAAAACCTGTGTGGATGAGTGTGTGCCTACAAAGACTGGCTGTAAATTTCCAAACCAAAAACCGTGGATGAACCAGGAGGTACATTGTCTGCTGAAGGCTAGTTCTGTGCCATTCAAGTGTGATGACCCAGGTCTGCCCCAGAATACCAGTATGATTTGCAGAGAGCTATTTCAAGGGCAAAGAGACAAATTTGAATGAGGTTGGAGGCCACTCTGGCAGGGTTTGCAAGACATTACTTCCTACAAAGCGAAACCCAATAGCACGAATGGCAGCGATGCTTCACTACCAGATGAACTCAACGCCTTCTATGCCCACTTTGAAAGGGAGAATATAACTACAGCTGTGAAGATCCCTGCTGTATCCTGTGACTCTGTGATCTCTGTCTCAGAGGCTGATGTTAGACTGTCTTTAAAGAGGGTGAACCCTCGCAAGGTGGAAAGTCCTGAAGGAGTACTTGGTAAGGCTCTGAAAACTTGTGCCAAACAGCTGTCAGCTGTCAGGAGTATCCAAGGACATTTTCGACCTCTCACTGCTACGGAGCGGAAGTTCCCACTTTCTTCAAAAAGGCAACAATTATACCAGAGCCTAAGAAGAATATTGTGAGCTGCCTTAATGACTATCACCCGGTAGCACTCACATCTACAGTGATGAAATGCTTTGAGAGGTTAATCATGACTAGACTGAACTCCTGCCTCAGCAAGGACCTGGACACATTGCAATTTGCCTTTCGCCACAACAGGTCAACGGCAGATACAATCTCAATGACCCTTCACGTGGCTTTAGGCTACCTGTATCAGGAAACTGTTCATCGACTATAGCTCAGCATTTAACACCATTCCCACAATCCTGATTGAGAAATTACAGAACCTGGGCCTCTGTACCTTCTTCTGCAATTGGATCCTCGACTTCCTAACCAGAAGACCATAATCTGTGCGGATTGGTGATAATATCTCCTCCTCACCGACAATCAACACTGGTGCACCTCAGGGGTGTGTGATTAGCCCACTGCTCTACTTACTCTATACCTATAAATGTGTGGCTAGGCATAGCTCAAATACCATCTATAAATTTGCTGAAGGTACAACCATTGCTGGTAGAATCTCAGGTGGTGATGAGAGGGCGTACAGGAGTGAGATATGCCAACTAGTGGAGTGGTGTCGCAGCATCAACCTGGCACTCAATGTCAGTAAGATGAAAGAGTTGGTTGTGGACTTCAGGAAGGATAAGACGAAGCAATACATACCAATCCTCATAGAAGGATCAGAAGTGGAGAGAGTGAGCATTTTCAAGTTTCCTGGGTGTCAAGATCTCTGAGGACCTAACCTGGTCCCAACATATCCATGCAATTATAAAGAAGGCAAGACTATGACTATATATCATTAGGAGTTTGAAGAGATTTGGTCTGTCAACAAAAACACCCAAAAACTTGATAGATGTACCATGGAGAGCATTCTGACAAGCTGCATCACTGTCTGGTATGGAGGGCCCACTGCACAGGACCAAACGAAGCTGCAAAGGGTTGTAAATTTAGTCGACTTTATCTTGGGTACTAGCCTACAAAGTATGCAGGACATCTTCAAGGAGCAGTGTCTCAGAAAGGCAACGTCCATTATTAAGGACTTCCAGCACTCAGGGTATGCCCTTTTCTCACTGTTACCATCAGGGAAGAGGTACAGAAGCCTGAAGACACACAGTCAGTGATTCAAGAACAGCTTCTTCCCCTCTGCCATCCGATTCCTAAATGGATATTGATCTCGTGAACACTAACACATATTTTAATATATATTACTCCTGTTTTTGCACAATTTTGAATCTATTCAATATGCATATACTGTAATTGATTGATTGATTGATTTTCTTCTATATTATAGATTGCATTGAACTGTTGCTGCTAAGTTAACAAATTTCATGTCACATGCCGGTGATAATAAACCTGATTCTGATTCTGAAATGGTGTATCTTTACAAATCTGCTAATGGTTCAAAAAAGCACTCCATTTCCCTTCACTAGTTTAAAAAACCTGTAAATGTACTTATGAATCCTTCTCGCAAATAGTAATATGCATTAATAAATGAATGTGTAACATTTAAACAGATTTTCCAGCTGATTGCAGTAAATTTGTAATTCATCAGGTTGAACAGAAAAGTAATACTACAGCAGTATAGAATTGTTAGTCAGATATCCGAAATAGAAGCAGAAAAAGCTGGAAAAATCTCAGCAGGTCAGGCCGCATCTATGGAAAGAAAAACAGCTAATATTTCAGATTGAAGAACCCTTAGCAAATTTGGAAAAGGCATAATTTTTTTTACTCAAATGAGATGAGTTGTGGTATGTGAACAGGGAAATCCAAGTTTAAGAGGGAATTAAATGGGTAATTTTACACGCAAGTATTCCAATGAATAGCTGTAGGGAGTGCAGAGTCCCAGGGTGCAGCCTATGGAATTCCAATCTTTAAACTTAATGGATGGAAAAATCAAGGCTGCTCACATGTAATTTTTGCAATTTCATTCCTGGAGTGTGAGGCTTTGTGCCAAAAGGCAAATATGGAAAATTATCTGGATCCTGCCGAGGGAAAATGATTGAGAAGTGTGATGAGAAATATAGCAGGTACATTTACTGTATTAGTAAAGGATGAGTTTGTTGGGCATTTATTTTTATCTGTTCCAGCAGATACTTAAAATCTTGTCCTCTTTTAGAGCTAGAGATTTAGCAGCATTTATAATTATATAGATGGAAAATGGACCGTATTTCAGTAAACGTTAAATCAGCATTACCTTTGCATGCATCTGAAGTGTCAATAAAGGAAAAACAATAGTCTGCTGGCTTCACACTTGTGCAGAATCTATTGACAGAGTCACAGAACAACACTGGTTTTCACACAATGCTTAGAGCCTATCCCTTTTCTCTCATTTAGAGGAATAAAGTCTTGGCAATGATATGGCACTTTTCATGTCCTCACATTACCCCAGTGTTTTATAGCAAATTAAGTTCTTTTGAGGTGTAGTAACTGTAATAATGTAGGAATACTGCAGCCAGCTTTTTTACTGAGAAGAAAAAGGTGTTGTTATTTTTCGGCTCTCATCACCATGAACTCTACAAGCATCAAGTATGAAGTCTCACTGCTACTATCAGGCAGGATGTACAGAAGCCTGAAGTTCCACACCACCAGGTTCAAGAACAGTAACTCAGCCATTTGGTTCTTGAAACTCCCCACACAACCCCAAGCATAACTTCAGTAGAGTGACTCGGTGACCACTTCGATCGCTTTGCACTCCAAGGGACTTCTTTTATTCTAATTGTGTTCTTCATGCAAACATTATGCATGGTTATGCATTCTGTGCTTATGATTCTACTGCAGATCAATCAGTACCCATGAATTTGTTCACATGACAATAAACTCGACTTTACATTGAGAAGTAGGTGAACAGTAACATGCTCAATAGGTTTCAATAGGTATATTTAATGTCAGAGAAATGTATATAATATACATCCTGAAATTTTTTTTCTTCACAAACATCCACGAAAACAGTGGAGAAAGAAGATTGACAGTTAAATCTTAGAACCTCAAAGCCTCCCCAGCTCCCCCCTTCCACACATAAGCAACAGCAAAGCAACAACCCCCCCCTCCACCAAGCCATCAAGTGTGCAGCAAAGCATCAATAAAGACACAGACTTGCGTTTCCCCGAAGACTACTCGTTCACCCGGTAATTCCCTAATAGGGGAAAAGAGGTGTCCCCATTTCACAGCAAGAGGGGAGACATAACACAGGTAGATCTAATAACCAGATAGATATTTGATGTTAATTAAAAGATAAATAAAGTCTTTTACTTTGGAAATAATATTTCTGCTTTTCTTAGTGACAACGCCATATAACCTGTTATTTCCTCGTGAGAAGTTATTTAACCAAAAATGCAGACCTGCCCCAGTAGTGCAATGTAATGGGAAGCTAGAGTGGTTCTGAAACCAAAAAGCTTCAGATACAGTTCTGAATTGACCCCAGTGGATAAAGTGAATGAGGCAAGGCTTATACATGGTGCAGAATTACACTACTTCTGGCAGTCCACTTGATTATACATAACAGACTGGAGATGACCTAATCTTAGGGCTTGCAGAGTTATTGTACAATAGAGGCAAAAGTACTGCTGGCCTTTTGAGTTGGGAGAGTGTACATGTAATAAAAAAATTGGTTCTTAATGTCAACGAGGATGCAATATTAATTTGAGATTACTTAAGCAAAATTAAAATGTGAATGTATAATGCTTAACTCAAGAAGTACTCCTTAACCGGTGTTAAGACCTGCTTCTATGTAGTTAAAGTTCAGAAATTTTCTTAGGACACGTGTCATCTCCCCTACTCATTTCACCAATCATGTACTCAACTCCTCTCCTCAACTAACTCCCTATGACTCACCTCCCTGATCCTCTACATAACCTACCTTCCTTGTGATGACAATAGATTATGGAGAAAGGGATATATTCCATACTGCATGATTCCTTAGAATCATGACCATGTGTTGTGGACAATACAAGAGCACACAAGGAAATAGGCACAAGTACAGGCGATCAGTCCCTTCAAACGTGCTGCACCATTCAAAATGATTATGGCTTATCTGTACTGTACTCACGTCCTCTCCTGTACTATTTTTCCATGTCCTTCTATTCCTGATCTATCCAATATTTATCCCCTCCTTTTAAAAATTCTAATAATCCAACTTCTACCATCCACCAGGGCAAAGAATTCGAGAGATTCCCCATTCTCTGAGAGAAGAGATTACTATGGGCTTCACTTTTAAATTACCACCCCTTATTTTGTCCCCTAGTGAAAACATCCCAACAGCAATCTTGTCATTCCCCATCAGACTCTTATTTAGTTGATGAAGGTAATCCCTTGTTCTTCTAAACTCCAAGGAAAACAAATCATTCTTGTTAGGGCAACATTCCTGAATAATCTCCTTTCGACTACCTCCAAGGTTACTACTTCTTTTTTCAGGTAAAGTGACCGAAACAGTGCACTTAATCCAAGTGAGGCTGCACTAACACCCTGCAGACTAACAAGATCTCCCCATTTTTAAACTCCAATCCCATCGCAATGAAGGCCAAAACCCCTTTTATAGTTTTACTTGCTAGTTGAATCTATGTACCTTCCTTCATACAATATCTATTCCCTTAGCAGCCCAAGGCAAGTCTTGCTATGGACAAAGTTTGGCTGCAAGCTATGTTTAGACTGTCGCTAAAAAGGGTGGCATGTTGATACGTTAGTTACTACTGCTGTCTTAAAGCTCCTAGGCTCAGGTTCAATTCTAACATCACCTACTGGTGAATAGAATTTTCTCCGTGACTCTTTCAGTTACCTCCAGTGCTCCTGTTTCCTAAAATCACACAGACACACCAGTTTGTTAATCACAAATGGTGTCAGTTAATGACAACAAGCATCAGAGGGAGGACAGAGTTGGTGGGCACCCGCGAAAGAGAATCATTTGCAGAGGTGCAGTTAAATATGGGGTGGTAGAGTGAGACTGAGCAGATTGCTCACCTGTGAGGCAGCACAAACCCATTTGGCTAAATGGTCTCCCACTTTGTTCTTACAAGATACCCAGGCATTGGTCTTTACTTAGAGAGCTAACTGGTCTATGGTACACTGGTCATACTTTATAGGTAATTTTACTTTCACTGAGGAAATATGGAAATTGCAGACCCGTCTCACAGACATAGTGAAATTTCAGGGAAGTCCAATAAATTATTCAATCTGAGATTATATTGCGCTTAAAATACCAAAATAAGCACATCTCTGTATCTCATCCATCCTGCTGCATGAACTCTGGAGCTGGTTGCCGACCCTCTTCCTCTGTACCCAGCAGCAATACTTTTTTAAATTCCATTCTTTCACAGGCACTTAACAAACATCACCTTAAAATGCTTTGCACTTGTCAGCTCTTTCTGAGATATATTTATTTTGTCATTAAAGTTATGTATATTTTATGTTAATTTAAGTTTATATTAACTTATATTTGTAATGTACGGTGTCGTTGCCACAAGCAGCTAATTTTATGGCATTTAAGCCTCTGTATGGTTGCCCATGGAGGTACATGGGGTGTCTAGGGAGGGGTAGCACCTCTGGTGGGGGGGGGGCCTGCCGTGCCCTTTTTCAGGGCAGCTTGTCCACCTTTGGTCCCCACCTGGCGCTCAGCTCTCACCTGTGGCTCCAAGTAGCTGTAACACGCGCAGCACACCATGGTAAACCGTCTTGGCAGACCGGTCAAACCAGATGAGGATAGCCAATGGGTCCTCAACCCTCAATGAGGTAGGGGATCTGTCTATCACAACGTGTGAATTCTGGCCATGGTGGTTTGAGCGGAAGAGACCAATTAATGGTCCAACGGTCAATAAGGTAGGCCAGCAGGCGTTGGTGGAGCACTAACAGCACGACAAGGCACTTAGACGATCTGGTCATCCACTGCAAGCCGTGGTGATCTCTTTAAACTCACCCGGCAGAAGACAAGGGCAAAACACTGCTGTAACCTGCCACAAACATGATTTCCTAATATGTCAGAGCGGCGTGGAGGGAAATCGTCTGCTAAGTGGAAATTCCACATGGTTGCCCATGACAATAAACTTGAACTTGCAAGCAATTTCACACTCCAGCCATCCACTGGGTAAAGAAGTTTCCCCTGATTTCCTAATTAAATCTATTATGACAAACTACAACTTTAAGATTTGGTTCTGGCCAGTCTACTCTGCCCAGTGTAACTGAAGCAATGCTATTTAATTTAACAAACCAGGGGCCACTTTACATTTTCTACCTGTGTTGTAAATTGGCAAAGCTATTTGCTTGGCCATTGTAGAATCCTGTCAATAACCATTGCTCTTATATATTGAGAAAAAAGTTAGATTGTTTTTTTTTTCTTAAAAGGCATATACTGTGCTTCAGCAAGTTACTGGCTAACCCAGCCACACAGTCAGCTTAAGAGCAAGACAGCCATTACCATCTCCAACAAAAGCGATCGATCACTCCTTCCGAATGCTCTGCTCTCCACTCCCTCCGTACTAATCCTAACCTTACTACAAAACCCACTGATAAGTGAGGTACTGTTGTGGTCTGGCGTACTGACCTCTACCTTGCCGAGGCACAGCGACAACTCGCGGATACCTCCTCTTACTTACCCCTCGATCGTGACCCCACTAAAGAGCACCAGGCCATTGTCTCCCACACCATCACTGATTTCATCCACTCAGGGGATCTCCCATCCACTGCTACCAACCTTATACTTCCCACACCCCACACTTCCCGTTTCTACCTCCTACCCAAGATCCACAAACCTGTCTGTCCTGGTAGACCAATTGTCTCAGCTTGCTCCTGCCCCTCCGAACTCATTTCTGCATACCTCGACACTGTTTTATTCCCCCTTGTTCAATCGCTTCCCACCTATCTTCATGACACTTCTCACGCTCTGAAACTTTTCTTTGATTTTAAGTTCCCTGGCCCATTTTCACCATGGATGTCCAGTCCCTATGTGCTTCCATCCCCCATCAGGAAGGTCTCAAAGCTCTCTATTTCTTTTTGGATTCCAGACCTAACCAGTTCCCCTCTACCACCACTCTGATCCGTCTAGCGGAATTAGTCCTTACTCTTAATAATTTCTCCTTTGGCTCCTCCCACTTCCTCCAAACCAAAGGTGTAGCTATGGGCACCCGTATGGGTCCTAGCTATGCCTGTCTTTTTGGCTTTGTTGGAACAATCCATGTTCCAAACCTATTCTGGTATCTGTCCCCCACTTTTCCTTCGCTACATCAATGACTGCATTGGCGCTGCTTCCTGCACGAATGCTGAACTCATTGACTTTATTAGCTTTGCCTCCAACCTTCACCCTGCCCTCAAGTCTGACACCTCCCTCCCCTTTCTAGATCTTTCTGTCTCTATCTCTGGAGACAGCTTATCTACTGATGTCTACCATAAGCCTACTGACTCTCACAGCTATCTGGACTATTCCTCTTCTCACCCTGTCCCTTGCAAAATTGCCATCCCCTTCTCGCAATTCCTCCGTCTCCGCCGCATTTGCTCTCAGGATGAGGCTTTTCATTCCAAGACGAGGGAGATGTCCTCCTTTTTTAAAGAAAGGGGCTTTCCTTCCTCCACCATCAACTCTTTTCTCAAACGCATCTCCCCCATTTCACGCACATCTGCTCTCACTCCATCCTCCTGCCACCCCACTAGCAAGAGGTTTCCCTTGGTCCTCACTTACCACCCCACCAGCCTCCGGGTCCAACATGTTATTCTCTGTAACATCCGCCACCTCCAACGGGATCCCACCACTAAGCACATCTTTCCCTCCTCCCCTCTCTCTGCTTTCCACAGGGATCGCTCCCTACGTGACTCCCTTATCCATTCGTCTCCCCCATCCCTCCCCACCGATCTCCTTCCTGGCGCTTACCCTTGTAAGCGGAACAAGTGCTTCACATGCCCTTACACTTCCTCCCTCACCACCATTCAGGACCCCAGACAGTCCTTCCAGGTGAGGTGACACCTCACCGGTGAGTTGGTTGGGGTTACGTACTGCGTCCGGTGCTCCCAATGTGGCCTTCTATATATTGGCGAGACCCAACGCAGACTGGGAGATCGTTTCATTGAACACCTACCCTCTGTCCACCAGAGAAAGCAGGATCTCCCAGTGGCCACACATTTTAATTCCACGTCCCATTCCCATTCTGATATGTCTATCCACGGTCTCTTCTACTGTAAAGATGAAGCCACACTCAGGTTGGAGGAACAACACCTTATATTCCGTCTGGGTAGCCTCCAACCTGATGTCATGAACGTTGACTTCTCACACTTCTGCTAATGCCCCACCTCCCCCTCGTACCCCATCCGTTATTTATTTATATACACACATTCTTTTTCTCTCTCTCCTTTTTCTCCCTCTGTCCCTCTGACTATACCCCTTGCACATCCTCTGGGCTTTCCCCCGCCTCCCCCTTTTCCTTCTCCCTGGGCTTCCTGTCCCATGATCCTCTCATATCCCTTTTGCTTATCACCTGTCCAGCCCTTGGCTCCATCCCTCCCCCTCATGTCTTCTATCATTTCGGATCTCCCCCTCCCCCTCCTACTTTCAAATCTCTTACTAGCTCTTCTTTCACTTAGTCCTGACGAAGGGTCTCGGTCAGAAACGTCTTCCTAGAGATGCTGCCTGGCCTGCAGCGTTCACCAGCAACTTTTATGTGTGTTGATCGCTACTTTTTGACTCCTTGCATAACTGGGCTTATCACATGCAGAGACCAATGCAAAGGTGTCATCAGAACTAAGGCGAACCTACTGATAAATCCACTTATGTATGTTAATAAAGATAAAACCGTCAGTGATGCTGAATACCAAGGAATCATTATACCTGTCATGGTCCAGTCCGTGAAGTCCGCATTCCAATTCACGGTTCAGTCCGTGGACTCAGGACTACGGGTCTTCCAGTTGTCCCTTGTTTTGATTGAGTTAAGCATAGGCACCTGATTCCCATCTTGGGGCTTGGAATATAAGTATCCTTGGGGTTGAGTGTTGGCTGCTGATTTGTATTGTCAGTCCCCCTTGGAGCAACCTGCTGATAGAAGGCTAGTGAAACCATTTGTGATCTCTAGACCTGGTTGAAGGACCACCGCTTCATGGATCCTTGTTGCCACTCGTCAGAGTAGTCATCGTGGTATGGATTTGGCCGTTTCTGTAGCCAGCCAAGGTTGCTGGCTGCCCTGAGTCGCAGAGCCACCCTGGATTGAGCTCCTTTCCTGTCCCTTGCCTCTGTTGGGTAAGCCAGGCCGATTGCCATTACCCTGTGGTTGGTTCTGCTCCTTTCTGTCCCTTGCCTTCATCAGGTAAGCAGGCCATTTGCCGTTACCCTGCGGTTGGGTCCATCCCTCCCTGTCCTTGCCTCTGTGGGGTGAAGTTCCGCGTTCTGCCCAGCAGAAGCTCCAAGAACCCAAGCCTCGAGGATCCCAAGCCAAGCTCCAAGAACACTAGCCTGCAGACCCCAGCCTCCAGTCCTGCAGTCATGTCATGTCCTTGCCTGGTTCTGGGGCCCGAGCCCAAGGCAAGACCCTAGTTCTGGGTCCTTGTCCAGTCTTGGGCTCGGAGTCGAAGCCTTGCCTCCTAGTCAATGGTTTCTAGTTCTGGTCCTGCTTTCCCTAGCCCAAGTCTGCATTCTTGTCCCTGCTCCTGGTCTGAACCCTGTCACGTCCCTACTCTAGTCAAGTCCTGTTCCTTGTACTTCAGTGTCTGTGTCTTGCATTTGGGTCCGCCATCAGCACCCCCATTGTGACAATACCTTATGAAGCAGATTGAAAATATGCAGAAAGATCTGGTTAAGATTACCACATTGAAGCACATAATTGCAAATCCCCCATCTTTTACAAGGATAATTTAACATTTGCATGTATTCCTGGAGTTTCAAATCTCTTGAGCTGAAATATGGTTCAAAACATCCTAAAATAGCACTCTAAAAGGAATGGTAATCATTCCATCTGCAAGTTATATTGCAAGTTCCCAGGGGTCTTAGACACTTGAACATAGCAATTATGCACTTGCATGAAGCAGGCCCAAGGATACACATAGTACATTCCTTCTTTGTCTCTTTCAGCTTATGAAAAAGTGGTTTGAAACCCTTAAACTATCAGGCACAGTGTATCTAAAGAAAACAAGGGCATCAAGGACATTTAAAAATTTAAGATACATGCAAATATATAAAATGACTCAGTAGATAATCCCTCTATGATTTCCTCCTTTTCTTCAGCCAGGACACTATCCCTGATTGGCAATGCCATGCCCCCACCTCTTTTGACTCCCTCTCTGTCTTTTTTAAAATATCTAATGCCTGGCACACTCAGCAGCCATTCCTGCCCCTGAGACACTCAAGTCTCTGTAATGGCTTTAACACTATAGTTCCATGTATTGATCCATGCTCTAAGTTCATTCTACCTGTTTATGATACTCCTTGCATTAAAGTAGATACATCTCAAACCATCAGGTGCCAACCATCTACTTTTGCCCCAACTGTCCCATCCTCTTCCTCTTCACTTCGGTTCCCACTCCCCTGCAAATCTAGTTTAAGCCTTCCCCAATAGCATTATCAAACCTTCCTGCCAGGATATTGGTCCCTCTCGGATTGTAGTGCAACACATTCTTTTTGCACAGGCCACACTTGCCCCAGAAGATCCAGAAATCCGAATCTCTAACCAATTCCAATCCTTCAGCCACATATTTATCCACCACTTCATTCTATTCCCATACTCACTGACACATGGCATAGGCAGCAATCCTAAGATTACTACCTTTGAGGTCATACTTCTCAGCTTCCTTCCTAACTCCCTGTATTCTGCTTTCAGGAACTCCTCCCTTTTTCTACCTATGTCACTGGTACCAATATGTACCACAACCTCTGGCTACTCACCCTCCCATTTCAGAATATTGTGGACGCGTTCAGAAACATCACGAACCCTGGCACATGGAAGGCAATCTACCATCCACGTTTCTTTTTCACACCCACAGAATCACCTATCTGTCCCCCTAATTATAGAGTCCCAGTAGTTGCCATCCTCTTCTCTTCCCTAGTCTTCTGAGCCACCGGACCATACTCAGTGCCAGAGGCATGGCCACTGTTGCTTCCTCCAGGTAGGTCGTGCCTGCCCACTAGTACTTACTGTTATGGGGGACAGCCACAGAGGTGCCCCCCCCCCACTAGCTGCTGCTCTCCCTTCCCTCTCCTAATGGTCACCTACTTATCTGTCTCCTGTGGTCACATTGTGACTACCTGCCTGTAGCTCCTATCGATCACCTCCTCACTTTCTCTAACATGCCAAAGGTCATTAAGCTGCAGCTCCAGTTCCCTAATTTGGACTCTAAGGAGCTGCAGATCCATGCACCTGGCACAGATGTGGCCATCAGGCAGGCTGGAAGTCTCCTAGATATCCCACATCTGACACCCAGAGCAGAAAACTGGCCTTGCAGATATACCCACTGTTATTAAGTTAGAGGAAAAAAGAGATATGAAAGTAACTTACCTCCTTACCTCACCTAGGCCCATCCTCGCCGAAGCCTGATGAGCCAATGCCCTACTACTCTGACTCACACTATTCTGACGACTGCTCCACTAGGTGGTGTCTCCCTTTTATCCCGGAATCTTCTCAGCCGCCTTGCGCGATGACGACCTATTGCATCTGCACACTTCTCCCAATTGAATTTTCTGTCAGTATGTTTTATCCAAAGTTTTTCGCTAATGAGAACAGCCTCAGGGGATTTTTTTCTGCAAAAGATTGACGATAATTAGATTAGTGCAAAAAATGTGTTATTCATTTACGTACAAATTTCTCCAAAGATTAGCACGAAAATTATTGTTGCACCATATTTAGGTGCTGTCCTGGGAATGTGTCCAGTAGCTTCTGAGCCTATTTCTCCTGTGCTTCCACACATCTGTGATTTACAATGGCATCAGATCATACCAGAAAAATATGCATTCTCTTCCAAGCTCTTCCTTTAGTACAGGGAGAAAGGATGTAGAACTTTTGTGAGTACAGACATACACTTCACCTCTTTCTCACGTAATAAATAAAGCAAATCTCTATGGAGACAGGAAAATAATGTTAGGTAATAAACCACAGAATGAAAACATCATCAATTCCATCAACACTTTTGATTTATAAAGTCAGTTAACAAAAACTTAAGACTCACAAATGCTGCTGTTTCAAGGACAAGTAAAGAAAGAATGTCTTTCCACCATGTACTACAAATCAAATCAAAATTAACCCATGTAGGAATTGATATAAAGACAGCTTACAGTACTGTGCAAAAGTCTTAGGCATATTAGCTGCATACTTATATGTGTCTAAGACATTTGCACAGTACTGTACACGATGCATGAATTGGAGCCACGTATCTATTTTTCTGTCTGTCTTTATGTATTGTGCTGCACATTTATTATGGGTAATTGGGTCTGAGGTCAAAGCGAGTGAGTGTAGTTACATATACACACTTCATCTAGGTTTAGTTTAGTCTAGCTAGAGCCAGTGAGGCAGCCAGAATGATATTTTTTGTTGACTGCTTATGCTAATGCTACAGCGAGATCAGTATTACATTGTTATTAGACCACTTATTTTGCTATATTGTTAATTTCCATTACATTCATTTTTTTATCGCTACATGTTTGTTCCTCTTTGCTGTCTTCTTAATAAAGGAGCGATCCTACTTTCTTCGACTTTGGAACTTCGTTATTGTGGATAGTACATCATACAATGCCAACCCCTGTGCTTAGTCTCTGAGTGGTTTGGTTTGCTTTCAAGTAACCATTACAACATGCATGCACAGGAGCAATGAAAAACTTACTTTCACTGGCGTCAAAGGCACATGGTAATTTATAAGAAACATTCATATGAAAAACATAAATTAAGCAATATTTACAAGAAAAAAAAGGTCTTTTTTAGTGCAAAATGATCAAAGTTGTCAGAGTGTTACTGAACTATAGTAATTAAGGGTTGTACCAGTTTCTTCAAGAGCTGAGTAGTTGAAGGGAAGTCGCTGTCTTGAATCAGGTGATGTGGGACTTCAGGTATATATACCCTCTGCCTAATGACAACTGCGAGAAGATGGCATGGCCTGGGTAGTGGGGAGCTTTGATAATGTATGTTGCCTTTTTGAGGCAGCACCTCTTGTACATACTGCTGATGGTGAGGAGAGATGCCCTCTGTGCCACTTTAATTCCATGTGCTATGTCCTAGAATATTATTGCATTCTGATCATATTCTGGAGACATCTGTAGCTAAATCCAGATGCATGAATGTTCCAAGAAAGAAAGAATGTCTTTTAAAATTGAAAATGTTTGGAAGCATTTTGTTAAAAAGTTTGCACACAATCTTTACTTAACCCTTGAGTTGACTGCCATCTTGTAGTGTCTCCAGCTCTTCTTTCAAGAGATTCAAAGATTCAAAGTACATTGATTATCAAAGTATGTATGCAGAATACACCTCTGAGATTTTCTTCCTGCAGCCAGCCACAAAACAAAGTGACTGGAACCTGTACAAAGGAAAACCTCAAAAGCTAAATGTACAAAAAAAGAACAAATTGCACAAACAGCAGGAAGCAAGCAAACAACACAAAGAATATCACACATAAAACTAGGAGCCCAGGAGTATTTAGTTTAGTTTAGGTCATCTCCACATGGCTAGCCATCTGTAGGATGCATTGACAGTCTTCACCGAGATGCCCCAGTCTGCACCGATTGCCCCAATCAAACCGCTTAAAAAACAGAAAAAAAAGAGAAAGCAGGATCCAGGAGTAAATGCAACATGAACCTTAAAGTCTTCCAGAATAAGTCCACAGCTCCAAGCCTCACATGTCAATCCTTGCAGTGTGGAACACAAGTCTCCTACAATTTCCTCTGACAGCAGCTAGCAAGGAGGAGAGGACAATTGGTCTAACACAGGCAGATGACACTGAATACCCACCTACACTCTGCTCTCGTCTTCACCAATTTCAACGTTGCTCGACATCTCGGTTGGAGAGAAACAATGGAGTTGATCACGGGCTTGCGCCCCATATCCACGCTTCCAAGCCACCAGGCCACATGTTCCACTCCCAACCTCATCAAACTCCCTCAGAGACAGCAAAGCACCAAGTCACTCAAGACCATAAGACATAGGAGCAGAATTAGGCTACTTGGCCCATCGGGACTGCTCCACCATTCAATCATGGCAGATCCTTTTTTCCCCTTCTCAGCCCCACTCCCCGGCCTTCTCCTCATAACCTTTGATGCTTTGTCCTGCAAAAACCTATCAAGTTTTGCCTTAAATACTCCCAATGACCTGGACTTCACAGTTGCCTGTAGTAACAAATTCCAGCAAATTTGCCACCCTCCAGCTAAAGAAATTCCTCCACATCTCTGTTTTGATTGGACGCCCTTCTACCCTGAGGCTGTGCACTCTCGTCCAAGAATCCCCCACCATTAGAAACATCCTTTCCACATCTACTCTGTCTAGGCCTTCAACATTCAAAAGGTTTCAATGAGATTCCCCTTCATCCTTCTAAATTCCAGTAAGTACTGACCCAGAGCTATCAAACCTTCCTTGTTTGATAACTATTTCACTTCCGGAATCATCCTTGCGAACCTCTTCTGAAACCTCTTCAATGCCAACACATCTTTTTTTTTAGATGAGGAGCCCAAATCATTTCACAATACTCAAGGTAAGGCCTCATCTATATCTAAAAAGAGTCAGCATCACACCTCTGCACTTGTATTCTTGACCCCTTGAAATGAATGCTAACGTTGGATATGCTTTCCTCACCGCTGACTCTACCTGCCAGATAACCTTTAGGGTGTTCTGCACAAGGACTCCCAAGTCCCTTTGCATTTCAGATTTTTTGGATTTTCTCCCTGTTCAAAAAATAGTCTGCACATTTATTTCTACTACCGAAGTGCATGACCACACATTTTCCAACATCGTACTTCATCTGCCACTTTCTTGCCCATTCTCCTAATTTGTGTAAGTCCTTCTGCAGCCTTTCTGTTTCCTCAACATGACCTGCCCTCCACTAACCTTCATATCATCTGCAAACATGACAACAAAGCCATCTATGCCATCTTCTAAATCATTGATATACAAAATAAAGAGAAGCAATCCCAACACTGTCCCCTGTGGAACATCACTAGTCACTGGCAGCCAACCAGAAAAGGGTCCTTTTATTCCCACTTACTGTCTCCTACCAATCAGCCAATGCTCTAACCATGCCAGTAAATTTCTTGTGATACTATGGGCTCTTAATTTGGTAAGCAGCTTCATGAGTGGCACCTTGTCAAAGGCCTTCTGAAAGTCCAAGTATACAACATCCACTGCATTCCCTTTATCCATCTGACTTCTGATCTCCTCAAAGGACTCCAATAGGTTTAACAGGCAAGACTTTCCCTTAAGAAAACCATGCTGGCTTTGTCCTATCTTTTCTTGTGTCAGCATGTACTCCATGACCTTAACCTTGACAATTGACTCCAATATCTTCCCAACCACTGAGGTCAGGCTAACCTGTCTATAATATTCTTTCTGCTGCCTTCCTCCTTTCTTAAAGAGTGGGGTGACACTTGCAATTTTCCAATCCTCTGGTACGATGAAACAGTCCAATGATTTTTGAAATATCATTACTAATGCCTCCACAATATCTACTGCTACCTCTTTCAGAACCCTAGGGTGCAGTTCAATTGTTCCAAGTGACTTATGTACCCTTAGGTCTTTCAGTTTTTTGAGCACCTTCTCCCTTGTAGTTGTAACTGTATTCACTTCGCTTCCTTCACACATTACAAACAATAGGCATACTGTTAGTGTCTTCCACAATGAAGTTTGATGCAAAATACTCATTAAGTTCATCAGCTATCTCCTTGTCCCCCATTACTATTTCTCCTGCCTCATTTTCTAGTGGTCCTGTATCCACTCTCATTTCTTTTTTATTTTTTACATACTTGAAAAAGCTTTTACTACCCATTTGCTAACTTGCTTTCATATTTCAACTTTTCCCTTCTAATGATTCTTTTAGTTGCTCTCTGTAGGACTCTAAAAGCTTCCCAATCCTCTCTCTTCCCAGTAGTTTTTGCTTTGTTGTGTGCCTGCTCTTTTGATTTCTGTTGTCAGCCACAGTTGTACTATTTTGCCATTTAAGGATTTCTACCTTTTTGGAATACATCTATCCTGCACATTCCTCATTTTCACAGAAGCCCACACAATTGCTGTTTTGCTATCATCCCTGCCAGCATCTCCTTCCAATTTACTTTGGCTAACAGTTCTCTCATATCACTATAGTTTCCCTCACTCTACTGAAATACTGTTATGTCCAACATTACTTTCTCCCTCTCAGACTTCAAGTTGAACTCAGTCATATTGGGATCACTGTCTCCTAAGGGTTCTTTTACCATAAGCTCCCTAATCACCTCCAGTTCATGACATAACACCCAATCCAATATATCTGATCCCTTAGTAGGCTCAATGACAAACTGCTCTAAAAAGCCATCTCTTGGGTATTCAACAAACTCACTCCACTACCAAGCTGATTTTCCCAATCGACTTGCAAGTTGAAATCTCCCATGACTATCATAACATTGCCTTTTTGACATGCCTTATCTATTTCTCATTGTAATCTGTGATCCACGTGCCAGCTACCGTTGGGAGGCATGTATATAAATGCCTTCAGAGTTCTTTAACCCTTGCAGTTTCTTAACTCAACCCACAAAGATTCAACATCTTCCAATCCTATGTCACATTTTCCCACTGATTTGATGACATTCTTTATCAGCAGAGCCACACCACCCCCTCTGCCTACCTTCCTATCCCTGTGATACAACGTGTAACCTTGGATACTCAGCTCCCATCTACAACCATCCTTCAGCCATGATTCGGTGATGGCCACAACATCATACCTGACTACCTCTTGTAGTGCAACAAGATCATCCACCGTATATTGAGATACAACACTTTGAGTACTACATTTGCTACCCTTTTTGATTCTGCATCCCTAATGTACTGATACTCACCCTGCTGGCTGCAATTTTGTCTTCAAGATTCTTTGCTTTTCCTTCCTATATCATTGGTATCAATATGTACCAAGACGTCTGGCTGCTCTCCCTCCCCCTCCAAAATGCTGTGGAGTGATCCGAGATGCCCCTGACGCTAGTACCTAGGAGGCAACATATTATTTGTGTGTCCAATTCACATCCACAGAATCTCCTGTCTGTTCCCCTATCACTACTGCTCCTCACTTCTCCCTCCTTTCATTACGCAACACGGACCCATGCTCAGCGCCAGTAGAATCATATTTGAAAAAAGAAGTAAAATAAGTAGTTTCCTGAGCTATGTGCAGGACATCACCTTTGGTTGCATTGTTTGCTGGCTCCATCTTGAAAATTCAGGTCTCCTACTTTGGTCCTAGCCAGGATCTCTCCATCTGCCCATCGTCTCTACCTTACTTGGCTCCACCAATCACTTACCAGAAGCTGCTTCACTTCTCCCTTTCCCCTTTTAATATTAGCTAACTTCCCACAACACCATCAGTCCTATGCAGATTCTCGACCCAAAAATGTCACCCATTCCTTTCCCTCCCATTGATGCCACTGCTCAAGCTCTTCCAGGAATTTGTTCTCTGCTTCATATTCTACTATCTGTAGTCTTTTGTATTTTGAAACTCCCTCTCTAAAAAATCCAGCTGAAGGTTTGGACAGCGATTGATGCTAACTGGATCAGTTTGAGAACACAAGTTAAATTGTACAATTTTAAAGAGAGTTCATGAAGTAGCTGTTCGCAAAAACTTGGTGGAAGATGGAACAACTACAAAGTGTCCTAATAAAACATATGGTTGAGCGAGATTTGCACATAGAGGCTTAGATGCAAAAGTCAAGGAGTTATTTCTAGATACTATGCTATAGAAAGAAAAGTTCAAAATAACTTGATTATCAAACTATATTTATGTGACCAAATACCACCTGAGATTAATTTTCTTGCAGGCATTCAGAGTGGAACAAATAAATACAATAGCATCAATGAAAAACTACACAGAAACAAGACAGACATGCAATCGATGTGCAAAAAAAGACTAACTGCAAATGCAAAATAAAAATAGTAATAAATAAGTAATGATGGTAGAGGTATGGAAGGTGATAGCCCCAGTGAAGGTTGATGAGTGTAGGCAGTTTAAATAGTATTTGGCATGGACTAGATGGACTGAAGGGCCTGTTTCTGTGCTGTACTTCTCTATGACTCTAAGCAAATCAATAATACTGAGGAAATGAGTTGTAGAGCCCTTAAAGGTGAGTCCATAGGCTGTATTCAGTGATCAGTTCCATGTTGTGGTGAATGAAATTGTCTACACTGGTGTCAGGAACCAGATGATTGAAGGGTAATAACCGTTCCTGGACCTGGTGGCATGGGGCCTTATGCTCTCTACCTCCCTCCCAATGGCAGCAGCGATAAGAGAGCATGGCCTGCATGGTGGGTGCCTTCCATGATGGATGCTGCTTTCATGTGGCAGAACTCTTTGTAGATGTGCTCAATCATGGGGAGGTCAAACGTGTAGGCTTTTCCATTCTTGGTCACTGATGTTTCCATACCAGGCTGTCATGCAACCAGTCAGGATACTCTATATTGTGCATCTATAGAAGCCTGTGTAACTTTTAGATCAGGGGTCCCCAACCTTTTTTGCACTGTGGACCGACTTAATATTGACAATATTCTTGCCAACCGGTCGACTGGCGGGGTAGTGGGGGGGGTGCGTGTTCAAGTAGGGTTAAACTCACCTCAACATGTCTTTTACAGTTTGGGTTGCCAACTTTCTCACTCCCAAATAAGGGACAAAATTAGCAGTCAAATCCCAGGACACTTTACCCTAGGAGAGACTACCATGACCATGAAGCCTTGCGTGGGCACCTGTGTACGCATGCGTGACGTGTGCATGTAATATGCGCATGTGCGTACGTGCCGATTTTTTTCCCCCACAAATCGGTTTTGCCTTCATCTTCCCGACTACACTGTACATGCATTATTTCTACTTTATATAGGCTGTGTATTTATCATATCATTCCTGCTTTAACTACAGTTTGTATATGTCAGTGTTATTTTAGGTTTTATGTGTTATTTGGTATGATTTGGTAGATTACTTTTTCAGTCTGGGAACACTCAAAAATTTTTCCCATATAAATTAATGGTAATTGCTTCTTCACTTCACGCCATTTCGTCACAAAAGGTTTCATAGGAATGCTCTACTTAGCAGGCAAAATACGGGACAAACCAATTTAGCCCAATATATGGAATGTCCCAGCAAATACGGGACAGTTGGCAACCCTATGTTCAAGTTCAACAGTGCGTGATAGGGAATGAGGAAAGGTGCAGCTGATTCACATCGTTTCCTCACGGCCCGGTAGCACATGCTCTGCGACCTAGTACCAGTCCATGGCTCGGTGGTTGGGGACCGTTGTTTTAGATAATATGCTGAGCCTGCACAAACTTCTAAGAAAGTAGAGGCAATACCATGTTTTCTTTAAATGGCACATCCATACTTGTCCCAGGACAGATCCTCTGATCAGATAAAGTCCAAGAATTAAAAGTTACTGACCCTCCTATCTGCAGTCCCCCAATGAGCACTGGCTTATGGACGCTCATTTTTTTTCTCCTGTAGTCAGTAATCATGTCTTTGGTTTTGCTGACATTGAGTGAGTGGTTACTGTTGTTGCATCATTCAACCAGATTTTCAGTCTCCTTCCTATAGGCAGCATCATCACCAACTTTGATAATGAAGGTGAAGCAAGCAGAAGCCTCAAGGAAAATGCAGCTAGAAACAAATTTACAAGAGTGGTTCCAAAGAACAGTAAAACCAGCTGGAGAAACTGTGGTTGTTTTCCAACAAGGAATGAAGATGCTTCAAAGAGCTGTTTAATATCAGGATGGCTTTTGATAAAGAAAGAGAAACTGTTTCTAGTGACTAGAAGTTTGATAGTCAGACTTAGCAAGAATCCTAGGAGTAACTTTTCCTCAATGAAAGCATGTAGGGTGTACAATACTAGATAACATGGTGACTACATATTTAATAGCACATTTCAATAGGGAAGTACTTAAGTCTGAAGGAGAGGGGAAAAAAATCAGAAGATGAGAAAGAAAAAGCCGACACAATTAACTTGATTTCTGATGTCCAGTATCTGAAAGTTGTTTGCTTTCAAGGATAAACTGGATTTCTAGTTGAAACAGTTGGCACAGACTCAATGTCCAAGTGGCTTTCTGTACTACACCATGCTGTGACTCTACAAACAAAGTTAAAAAACATCACCAGACCATTGTACAGCATATTCTTTGTGTAAATATTTACCACATTCTTGTTGAACTAAGTTAATAATTAATTCTGACTTGGTATATGTCTCATCTTTATACATATTTTCTGCTTGACTCTGCAGGAACTGGGCTTAAGTGCAAACCCTTTAAGCACATCATATTAAAAGGGCACCGTATGCACTGTACAAAGTTGCTTAGCAACTTTAACAACAGCAACATTGATTGTGAAAAGCTAACATTTGTTTATCTAACTTTCTGTGAATATTTTCAGCTGAAATACTTTGTTTCTGTATGAACGTAGGATGGTCAGCTATTCAGCCTGATTCTTGAAATCACTGAATTAACATTGTCTCAATTTACTACCTTATATTGTACCTTGGTAATGAGTTTACGTCTGGAAAAAATACAAGACTTCTTCATAAATTTTATATCCTTGCTTTATGGGTATATTAATATATTAGCTTTATACCACTTTTTCTAACATCTACCATGTGGCAACAACATCAACCTTAAGTTTATACAATGCTCTCTTCCCCAATGGATGTTGATGGAGCATAAAGTGAGGAGGAACAAATATGCATTTAAATAGAATTACATTTGGAAGTCTAGTTTAAATGTAACTTTCTGGGAGTTTTATTCTGTATCTCAATACAATTGAAAAACTGCAGAGAAACAGCAATGGGTAGAGTGGTTCTTCAATCTTGGCAATTTATCTGAAAACTTTTAATCACATGTCATCGCACATCATCAGTGTGCTTTCGATTGTGATGTGTCTTCTGAATGCTTGCGCTTGATATGCTTTTCAATCAGCTGACAAAATATCATTTCAGAAACTCAATTGTGATGTGGGGAGGAAATCTCGTTGCTGAATGGCTGTGCAGTGAACTTTGGGTGTAGTGGTTAATGAGGGCTTCTTGTGAGGGAGGGGAGCCATATCCCTTGAGGCAATAGTTGTGACTGTAAACTGAGTCACAGGGGAGACACTGAACCTCATTGATATAAACAGTCTCTATTCATCACTACAAGCAAGCATTCTCCAGGATACTCCCTCAGTAGATTCTCTAAAACTCAATGTATATCAAGTGCTACTCTTTTTAAGATTAAAGATGATAGCAGGTGATTTAAAGCAAATTGAATAGCTACAATTACATTATTAACTTCAATATTTTAAGTCTTGCATTGAGTTATACTGTACTTTTACAATGGGGCAATGATATAAATTACTTGGCACCTCTGAATGTTCAAACATCTCTGTTAGGACAAAGTAACACATATTGGTGGTCTAATAGCTTCTGAGGATAGAAATTTGGTGTTCTGAGGGATGACTCTCTGATTACACAAACATCCCAATTAGTGATAGAGAAAATAGTCCTAAAATATTTGATATGTTAAATAATAAAAACAATCTGGTCTGGAAGCTTTATTGATCTCAATCACAATGGTGCAAAACCACTTCACCAGTGTTGCCGGTTTGATGCCAATTAACATACCTCCATTGCCTTATGTTCGACTAATGCATACAAAAATGTGTCATGGTCACATAATTTTACAACCACATCACTTATGCAGCCAGACTGTGGGACAGTAATCTGTGGGCTGTAGGCAGTTTTGGTTGTTTACAAAGCTGTCCTTTTAACTTCTTACTACTTGCAATGTAAATTAAGAACTGAAGACTTGTTCTTATTTGAATAAATACCTGCTTTATTTGCATAATTCCATGACTCCTGAATTCCCAACTGTAACCATTAGCCTCACAAACTCATATATTTAGTACTATTTGTTATGTTGTATTTCCACAGTTTGTCTTTCTTTCATATTGGTTGTTTGTCAATCATTGTGTGTAGTTTTTCATTGATTGGATTGTATTTTTTGTTCTACTCTGAATGCCTGCAAGAAAATGAATCTCAGGGTAGTATATGATGAAGTACATGTCCTTTGATAATAAATTTACTTTGAACTTTGACCTTCACCTCTATCTCATCCAATCCTCATGATCATCCCTCTCCATCCTCCTCTTGAAGGCCTCTAGCTGTGACACCTGACAGTTGTTTTTCCAAGTATCAGGAAGGGTATTTGCTCAGCCATCCATTGAGTACAAAAGCAAACTGGAGGATCTGAAAGAAAAAGAATCTGAAATAGTGCAGCATGTTAATCTCATAAGCTTTTTCTAGCCTTCCCTGTGAATGCTGGAACCTCTGCAAGAGAAGTTATTAAACATGGTACTTTGAGAGAACACTTAAGGATTATCAAAATAACAGGTTGCTATCCTCACTTTTTGGTTTCTTTTTTACACTACATATTTTATAATATTTCTTATTGTAACATAGTAACTTTTTATGTACAGTGGATTCCAGTTAATTGGGACACATCGGAACCAGTACTTTCTGGCCCAATTAGCCAAAGTTTCACGGAAATATTTAAAACAGTATAAAAAGACAAATTACTGTTTAAATGAGTAACAAATTATGTATTTCAAGGAAATACAGAACAAATTGGAGCACAACCAATACCACTACAGTACTATAAATCTGTGTATTAGTTCCTAATAGTGATCTATGGAGGAATTGATCTAGTGTATGCTGCCATGTTTTGATTGACTGTAAATGGACAAAATCAGTGCAACCACCAAGTGCAAATAACAGACTGCCTTCATATATTCATACATGCTTTCAACAATTGCATTTTCCAAATTTTTATTTCATTGTAGCATTCAAAATAATTGTCGACACCTTTAAATTCGTCATAGTTCCTAACATGCTGAAGTAATGAAGTCATATAACTTCACTCCTGGCTGTTTCTGGCATCTCCAAGCCTCAATGCTTGAAACTACAGTCAGCAAAACAGTTCCGAATCATCTTACTGTTTATTTCTCATGAAGCATCTGTAACAAAAATCACTGCTTTTTGAATATAGACACATGCAACTACCACTATTTAAAAACTGTTTGCTCTATTGTGGTAAACAACAGGAATTCTGTAGATGCTGGAAGTTCAAGCAACACACATAAAAGTTGCTGGTGAACGTAGCAGGCCAGGCAGCATCTCTAGGAAGAGGTGCAGTCGACGTTTCAGGCCAAGACCCTTCGTCAGGACTAACTGAAGGAAAAGTGAGTAAGGGATTTGAAAGTTGGAGGGGGAGGGGGAGATCCAAAATGATAGGAGAAGACAGGAGGGGGAGGGATGGAGCCAAGAGCTGGACAGGTGATAGGCAAAAGGGATACGAGAGGATCATGGGACAGGAGGTCCTGGAAGAAAGACAGGGGGGGGGACCCAGAGGATGGGCAAGGGGTATATTCAGAGGGACAGAGGGAGAAAAAGGAGAGTGAGAGAAAGAATGTGTGTATAAAAATAAGTAACAGATGGGGTACGAGGGGGAGGTGGGGCATTAGCGGAAGTTAGAGAAGTCGATGTTCATGCCATCAGGTTGGAGGCTACCCAGATGGAATATAAGGTGTTGTTCCTCCAACCTGAGTGTGGCTTCATCTTTACAGTAGAGGAGGCCGTGGATAGACATGTCAGAATGGAAATGGGATGTGGAATTAAAATGTGTGGCCACTGGGAGATCTTGCTTTCTCTGGCGGACAGAGCGTAGATGTTCAGCAAAGCGGTCTCCCAGTCTGCGTCGGGTCTCGCCAATATATAAAAGGCCACATCGGGAGCACCGGACGCAGTATATCACCCCAGCTGACTCACAGGTGAAGTGTTGCCTCACCTGGAAGGACTGTTTGGGGCCCTGAATGGTGATAAGGGAGGAAGTGTAAGGGCATGTGTAGCACTTGTTCCACTTACATGGATAAGTGCCAGGAGGGAGATCAGTGGGGAAGGATGGGGGGGACGAATGGACAAGGGCGTTGCGTAGGGAGCGATCCCTGTGGAATGCAGAGGGGGGGGAGGGAAAGATGTGCTTAGTGGTGGGACCCCGTTGGAGGTGGCGGAAGTTACGGAGAATAATATGTTGGACCCGGAGGCTGGTGGGGTGGTAGGTGAGGACCAGGGGAACCCTATTCCTAGTGGGGTGGCGGGAGGATAGAGTGAGAGCAGATGTACGTGAAATGGGGGAGATGCGTTTAAGAGCAGAGTTGATAGTGGAGGAAGGGAAGCCCCTTTCTTTAAAAAAGGAAGACATCTCCCTCGTCCTAGAACACCTTATATTCCGTCTGGGTAGCCTCCAACCTGATGGCATGAACATCGACTTCTCTAACTTCCGCTAATGCCCCACCTCCCCCTCGTACCCCATCTGTTACTTATTTTTATACACACATTCTTTCTCTCACTCTCCTTTTTCTCCCTCTGTCCCTCTGAATATACCCCTTGCCCATCCTCTGTGTCCCCCCCCCACTTGTCTTTCTTCCCGGACCTCCTGTCCCATGATCCTCTCGTATCCCTTTTGCCTATCACCTGTCCAGCTCTTGGCTCCATCCCTCCCCCTCCTGTCTTCTCCTACCATTTTGGATCTCCCCCTCCCCCTCCAACTTTCAAATTCCTTACTCACTCTTCCTTCAGTTTGTCCTGACGAAGGGTCTTGGCCTGAAACGTCGACTGCACCTCTTCCTAGAGATGCTGCCTGGCCTGCTGCGTACACCAGCAACTTTTATGTGTGTTGCTCTATTGTGGTATAGTGCCTAACAGCCACAACAAGTGCACATGACTGACACTAGTTAGAAATTGTTCAGGAAGTCTCCTGTCCCAATTAAGCATTGTAGTATCCCAAATGAATTAAGGAAATCCTAACTATTTCCTTGATTAGTTATTGGTCTTTAAGAGTTGTCCCAAATAAGTGATAACCCAATTAACTGGGATCTACTACATTACACCATGCTGGTACTGCAAACAACAAGTTTCGAAGCATATGTCAGTGACAATAAACCTAATTCTGATTTGCTTCTGTAGCTCTGACCATTGACATCCTTAGGCAGGGACTATTTTTGAAATCTCTCTACCTTTGTAAGTCTTCACGATGTATTTAAGAAAATGTAACTGCCACCTGATTTCCAGCAAGTACATCCAGCTACAGGTGGAGTGAGGCTTGAAACATGATACTTCACACTTCTATTATGGGATACTCTTAGTGAAATAGTGGGTATGCTAATAAAGGCAAATAATGACATGATGTCACCAGCAAATGCTCTCATTTCCTGTGCTTGGATACCCCGATGATAATTACTGCTGTATTGGGTGGGGTTATGCACTCAATGTCCTTATGCAAGCAAACATCTCAGAGAGGGGAGATTTTGATCTGTTGGAAGGAAATATTTTACCACAGGCGATGTGTTATTACTGTTGTAGGTTGCTGTACTTACAGTTTGTTACTGATGAGGCCCATGGTTGAGAATTCAGGTAACTGGTGTGCTGCCTTACAAAGATGAACGGACCTGGGATATCAGAAAGAATAGCTGTATCTCTGGTTCTTGTTCTGTGCACAGAGCATGAAGAGAAAGGGTAAGCTTTCATACTTAAGTTTGAGAAGGGTAAAGAGTAGCTGTTAGCACGAAACATCAACAGAGAACTGTTAGAAGGTAAGCGCTTGTAAGAACTCACATTTCCAAATCAGCAATAGTAACTTAGTAATTGGTTTGTTATTTTTACATGAAATGATGTAAATAAAAAGCCTTGCTTTGCCTGCCATCCATATAGGTCTATTCAACACATCAGTACATTGAGGTAATACAAAGGAAAATCAAATATTATAATTATAGATAAAGTGAAGTGCAGGTAGACAATAACATGCCATGATGAGGTAGATTTGTGAGGTCAAGAGTTCATCTTATTGTACCACCAGTTTCCAGGACAGATTCTATCCTGGTTGAGAGCCTTATATCAATGGGATAGGAATTGCCCTTGAATTTAGTGTTATGTGCGTTTAGGCTTTTGTACTACCCCATGAGAAAGTGGAGAAGAGAGAATATTTGGGACAGGAAGGGTCTTTGATTATGTTTGCTGCTTTACTGAGACAACATAAAATGTAGTCCATGGAAGGGAGGCTGGTTTCTGTGGTGCGCTGAGTCATGTCCACAACTCACTCCAGTTTCTTGCTGTCTTGGGCAGAGTAGTTAACATACAAAGCTGTGATTCATCCCAAGAGGATCCATTCAATGATGCAACTATAAAAATCAGTGAGAATCAACAGAGACAGTTGAAGTTCCTTAGTCTCCTGAGGAAGCAAAGGTCCTGGTCAGCTTTCATTGCCATGGCATCTACTTTGTTAGATTAGTACAGGCTATTTATTGTTGACGTTTACTCCCAGGAACTTGAAAGTTTCTAAAACTATTGCTCAAGCTCCTTCTAAGAATGCCATCATGAGGAATATGTTGTCTCAAAGAGACAGAAGACTCATGAGCATGTATTCTTCTTCACAGGAAGGGTCCTCAGCCTGAAAATTAACACTGTTTCTCTTCCCACAGACACGACCTGAACTATTAAGTATTTCCGGTACTTTCTATTTATATTTAAGGCTGATTTATATGCTTATTTGTAATGCAGATTCCCAGAGGAATTAAGTCTTTTCAAGGTGGATAAATCATTAAAATGTAACATGTACTCTTATTGTATTAGGTCAGGAATAAAGTGAAGAGTATGTTAATAGCATGAGAGAACTGAAAATGAGCAGCTGGAATATAATTTCAGAGTTAATATCCTACTAGATAAATCAACATTTTCCTTGATTTGCTTGTGCAAGGATGTTTGCATACTGGAATTTTCCTACTTAAAGGCAGCTTAATGGATGGCCCCTTCAAATCTGCTGACTGAGCTTTCAGGACTGTACTGAAATGTAAGTGTGGAAGTCTGGACCTTGAGTCTGCCAACCTCCAGCTTACTTCGTATTTACCTATTGGAGAGGGAATGTCAGAAACAGAATCAGATTTAATAGCGTTGACTTCTGTGATGTGAAATTTGCATTTTGCAGCAGCAGTACAGTGAAAAGATATAAAATACTATATATTACAAAAAAAAGTTCAAAAATTGGAATAATGAAGTAGTGTTCATGGATTCAGGAACCACCCAGAAATCAGATGGCAGAGGGATAGAAACTATTCTTGAAACTTTGAGTGTGGGTCTTCAGGCTCCTGTACCTGTTCCATGGTAGTAGCAAGAAGAGGACATGCCCTGGATGGTGAGGATTGTTGGTGAAGGACCATCATGAAGCACCATGTTTTGAAGATATCTTTAATGTTGTGCCCGTGATGGAGCACAGTGAGTCTATAACCATCTGCATCCTCTTGTGATTCTACGACACTCAATACCAAGCTGTGATGCAGCCAGTTAGAATGCTCTCCACAGTACACCTCTTGAAATACAGTATGTAAGTGTTTGACGACATACAAAATTTCCTCAAACTCCTTATGAAATCAAATTTTATATGGAGAGAGAAAAACACAAAAAGGAAAAAAGATGAGCAGAAGACTAAAAGCTGACATTGGGCTTGAAGCAAAAATGTGCTCTGATTTTTGCTGAAAATTATTAATGCATAGTGAATAAAAGAAGAAAAGATAGTTTATACCACATAAACTATACCTCATCAACGTGCGTTTAATAAGTTTATGCCACATCAATGTGTGATGTAATACACTTAGAAGAACCTCAGATTTCATATTAATAGATCCTGCAGATGTTATCTGTGAAGAAATACCAAGTATCCCCTATGGACTACAGGGGAAGGAATGGCTAGCTGATGTGCATGTGTATTCCTAAGATTAGTCAGCTATTCCATGAGGGATGATAGGGCAATCTGGTATTTCATTGAAGATGAGTTAGTTGATCCTTTAAAGGTGTGACTGGCTGGAAAGCATCTGATGAGGTGCACTTTCTGCAAAGGGATGTAGATCTGATTTCTGAAACAGTACACTGTGTCTGTGCTCCTCTTATTTCTGGTAGACATAAGCTTCTTGGCAGCAAATTGATCTACTTCTCAGGAAGAAGCTTTTGGTGGAAAGTTATTAACCACATGGCATTCTTTGCATATCTTCTTGAATTCTCTGCTCTCTTCAGGGACTGATTCAGTGAAGTACCTTGACAATGCTGCTTCACATTGCACTAATAGACATTTGTGGAAGGTGTGTATGTGCATTTACACCCCATTGGTATCTTTTGTCCAGAAGCAGATCTTGTGAAATCTATGTGCTAAAGTTACTTAGTCACAATGCAATCAGGATTGAAATAATTTTGCAAACCTCTCATTGTCATGGTCCGGTCCATGAAGTCCGTATTCTGGTTCACGGTCCGGTCCATCGGCCCTTGCTCCAGGTTTCCCTGTCTACCATGTTTCTGCTCTTCTTGAGCTCTAGTTGAGTCAGCTGATGCTCGTTGGGGCTGGCTGCATAAATACCTCCAGAGACCAGGGTGTGGCTGCCGGATTGTTCTTGTCCTTACTCCTTGTATCCTTCCCTTTGTCTTCTGTTTCCTCGCCTGAAGCCCTGCCTTGTCTTGCCAGTAACTCTCACCTCGCCTGAAGTTCTCGTCTCACCTTGCTTTGCCAGAAGCCTTCCTTGTCTTGCCGGTGAATCTCGCCACACCTGAAGTTCTCGTCTCGACTTGCATTGCCTGAAGCTTTGCCTTGTCTTGCTGGTAACTGTCGCCTCGTCTCGCCTGCAGTCCTGTCCTGGAGCCACCCTGAACCTAGCTCCCTTCCTGTCCCTTGTCTCCACCCAAGTAAGCCAGACCGTCTTGCCGTTACCTGCGGTTGGTTCTGTCCCTTCCTGTCCCTTGCCTCCATTGGGTAAGCCAGGCCATCTTGCCGTTACCTGTGGTTGGTTCTGTCCCTTCCTGTCCCTTGCCTCTGTTGGGTAAGCCAGGCCGTCTTGCCATTACCTGAGGTTGGTTCTGTCCCTTCCTGTCCCTTGCCTCTGTTGGGTAAGCCAGGCCATCTTGCCGTTACCTGTGGTTGGTTCTGTCCCTTCCTGTCCCTTGCCTCTGTTGGGTAAGCCAGGCCGTCTTGCTGTTACCTGCGGTTGGTTCTGTCCCTTCCTGTCCCATGCCTCTGTCGGGTGGTGATCCGCGCCCTGCCCAGGAGTACTGCACCCTGCCCAGGTGAACCTCGCCCTGCCCAGGAGGAGCCTGCCTAGCCTCAAACCTGAAGACTCCAGCCTCCTGCCTAGCCTCAGGCATGAAGACTCCAGCATCCTGCCTAGCCTCAGGCCTGAAGACTGCAGCCTCCTGCCAAGCCTCGCCTCTAGCCTCTAGCCTCCTGCCAAGCCTCACCTCTAGCCTCTAGCCTCCTGCCAAGCCTTGCCTCTAGCCTCTAGCCTCCTGCCAAACCTCACCTCTCGCCTCTCGCCTCTAGCCTGAAGACTCCAGCCTCCTTTCTCCTGCCAAGCCTCGCCTCTAGCCTCAAGCCTGAAGTCTCCAGCCTCCTGCCTCCTGCCAAGCCTCGCCCCTAGCCTCAAGCCTGAAGACTCCAACCTTCTGCCTCTTGCCAAGCCTCGCCTCTAGCCTCAAGCCTGAAGAATCCAGCCTCGTCCTGCCTCTCTGCCAAGCCTCATCCTTGCCTAGTTCTGGGATCCAAGCTAGAGGCAAGAGCCAGGTACTGGGTCCTTGTCCAGTCTCTGGATCAGAGTCCAAGCCCGGGCTCCTAGCTCCCTTGTCCAGTCCTGTTCCGGGTTCCCAGTTTTCGTGTCCATGTCCTTGACCTCAGCCTGTATTCTAGTCCTGTCCCTTGTACTTCAGTGTCTGTGTCTTGCACTTGGGTCCATTCCTAGCCACCTCCCTATGACACTCATTCCTGGCAATACTTCATTATCATGATATTGTGTTTGATGACAACGTGAATGATGCTGGAATAAGAAACCACTTGTTCTTAATCATAAACATGAGATAGTCTGCAGATGCTGGAAATCCAAAGCAACACGCACAAAATACTGGAGGACCTCAGTAGGTCAGACAACATCTACGGAAATGAATAAATTGACACAGAGTCTGGCTCTGCAACTTAGAAGGGAGGGGGAGAAGAGGTCAAAAGGACAGGCAGGAAGGCAGGGGGGCAGCATTGCTCTGTTGTTCAAAAATGAAATCAAATTATTAGAAAGAGGTAACATAGGGTCAGAAGGTGTTGAATCACTGTGGATAGAGCTAAGGAACTGGAAGGGTAAAAAGATCCGAATGGGAGTTATATACCAACCCCCAAATAGTAGTAAGCATGTGGTCTACAAGTTACAATGGGAGATACAAAATGCATGCCAAAAGGGCAATGTTACAATAGTCATGGGAGATTTCAATATGCAAGTAGATTGTGAAAATCAGTTTGGTGTAGGATTCCAGGAGGTGGAGTTTCTAGAATGCCTATGAAACGGCTTTTAGAGCTGCTTGTGGCTGAGCTCATTAGGGGATCAGCTATTCTGGATTGGGTGTTGTTCAATGAACCGGAATTGATTAGAGAGCTTAAGGTGAAAGAACCCTTCGGGGAAATGATCATAATATGATTGAATTCATGCTGAATTATGAGAAGGAGAAGCAGAAGTCAGATGTATCAGAATTACAGTAGAATAAATGGAATTACAGAGGCATGAGAAGGGAGATGGCCAGAATTGATTGGAAAAGAACACTGGCAGGATGAAAGCAGAGCAACAATGGTTGGAATTTCTGGAAGCAATTCAGAAGGCACAGAAGGCACAGGATATATACACCCCAAAGAGGAAGTATTCTAAAGGCAAGATGACACAATCAAGGCTAACAAGAGAAGTCGAAGTCAACATAAAAGCCAAAGAGAGGGCATATAATAGAGAAGAAATTAATGGAAAATTTTAAAAACCAACAGAAGGTAAATAAAAAAGTCATTAAGAAGTGTAAGGGGGTTTCGTCTTTTATGTTACTGTGTAGGCTAATTAAAATGGCTTCTTTGTTATGTTAAACACTGAGAAAGTCCCCCTGCTAGCAGTTTGTTGAATCACATTACTGATAAGAAGATGTTATGAACCAATTGGGATGGTTGTTATGTTTTTGGTGTATCTGTAAGATATTGTATGCACGGGGTTTTGGGGCAGAAGGCGGGAGAGAGAGACAGAGGATGGATGACGTGCAGTGAGTCCGCTAACGGGGTCGGACCCCGAGGAGGGCGTTTGGCGAGGAGAGGAGACGGAGACGGACTCGTGGGGAGCGTCTGGTCGACCACCATTGTTGGTCCCAGGCGGCCGGTCGAGGTGGTCCGAGGGGTCGCAGGGTGAAGAAGAAGGGTCCTGAGCTCCAACTGTTTGTACATAAAGAGGTTGAACTTTGGTAAGTGTGGTGCCTTTTATTTTCCTTTTATATTTTATTCTCTATTAATTATATAGTTCCAGTAATATCTATAAACTGTAAATCATTTAATCGTATCTGGTGTATTGTCTGTTATTTAGGTGGTGTGGGGTACATCACACAGCATCCACACAAACTAATTACCTAGCTTGGCGGGGCTGAGGGCTGTTTCCCTAGACGACAGCGAGCCGAGCGAACCTGATGCTGGCCGGGGGGGCTACAGAAGGTAAAGCTACAGAAGTGTAGAGAGGTGAGAGTGGATATCGGACTACTGGAAAATGATGCTGGAGAGGTAGTAATGGGGTACAAGGAAACGACGGACAAACTGAATAAATATTTTGCATCTGTCTTCACTGTGGAAGACACTACCAGTATAATGACTCCAGGTGTCAGGAGTCATGAAGTGTGTGAAGTTACCATTACTAAAAAGAATGGTTTGGGGAACTGAAAGGTCTGGAGGTAGATAAATCACCTGGATGGTGTACACACCAGGGTTATGAAAGAGGAGGCTGAAGAGATTGTGGAGGTATTAGTAATTATCTTTCAAGAATTACTCGATTCTCGGATGGTTCTAAAAGACTGGAAAATGGCAAATATCACTCCACTTTTCAAGAAGGGAGAGAGGCAGAAAAATTGAAACTATAAGCCAGTTAGTCTGACCTAAGTGGATGGGAAAGTGTTGGAGTCGATTAGTAAGCGTGTGGTTTCAGGGTACTTGGAGGAACATGATAAAATATGCCGTAGTCAGCATAGTTTCCTCAAGGGAAAATCTTGCCTGATGAATCTATTGGAATTCTTTGAAAAACTACATGAAGATAGGTGGAGGGGCAATAGTTTTGAGGAAGTAGGGAGGCTACAGAAGGACTTAGACAGATTAGGAAAATCAGCAAAGAAATGGCAGATGGAATACAGTACCAGGAAATGAATGGTCATGTACTTTATAGAAGAAATGAAAGGGTTAACTTGGATCTCACTATAATCTCTCACTACAGAAGAATAGCTCAAAGCCTATCATGAAGAATTATTATTGCTATTGGAGGAAAGAATTAATTGAGACGTTGCATCCAATTTAACCTTTGGCAAACCCTAATGCTTTACAAACCCGTTCTCAGCAAACAGTTCTCATTTGTTTTCACTTCAGAGCAAAAAAAAATGCAACATTTTGTGCTTTACGTGACATTCATATCATCTATTGGCACCCAGTCTGTGAATGGAATGACAAATGTAATGTTAGAGAAATGTAAAATAATTTGGGAGAAACTGTTGAGACTGCATTAATTCGGCACAGGACATTAAATTCAATTTGAAACTAGAACTCCTATGTATCATTAAGACTTGCTCAAACGATTTGTGTTGTGCTATCAGGCACAGTGACTGAAGAAATGGGAGATGTAGGCATTTCAAGGCTGCTTACATTCAACAGTTGAGTTTGTTACTTTATGCAGTGCAATGTGATTATAAAATCGTCTGCCCCGCTGCATGATTTGCCTGATATGTAAACAACAGCTACTATACCCGATGCAGGTTCTTAACCTGAAATGGTGACCATCCCTTGGCCTCCACCATGCTCTTACAGCATATTTGTTTCTTTAAGATAGTGTACTTGCTGAATTATCCAGAGGATTCAATGCTATGAACATTGAATTTCAGGCAATGCTTCTCTCCCCTTCCAATCCCCCATCAGTGCTCCCACTTTTGTTCCCTTTCCTGTATCCCCTCCAGTCCATTAAGATTATTTTCATTCCCGTTGCCTTCCTAATTCTATTAACCAATTAGCCTCACATTTCACCTAACAGGTCCCCTCCTCTATCTGGTTCCATCTGCCTTTCAACTCTCACCCAAAAATTCCCGTTATCACCTTTCTTATTTATCAATTTCCAGTGGTGGTAGCCTTAGAGAACTTGCTTATCACCCCCTAGCCTATTTCCATCTTCACCACTTCACCCCCCCCATCCCATCTAGCTCCATCTGCCTGTCATCATTCAGCCTTCCTCAGTAATCCTATCATCTTCCTACAGACCCCTGTCTCACCACTCTCCCTCTTTTCTCTATATTGACTATCTTCCTGTTCCACTCTCAGTCCTGATGAATGGTCTCACTCAAAAGGTCAACATTTCCTTTCCTCCATAAATCCTGCTCAACCAACTGAGTTCCTCCGGCAGCTTGTTTACAATCCTGAGCTGGTCAGTTTAATGTAAGAACTCTGAATAAACAATCTAAGTGAACATTAGATTCTGCACACCATTCTTAACAGAGGTTTTAAATTTACTGCTTCATAACCTCATAGAACTGGCTTTCTCCTGCACAAAAGCAAAACAGAATAAGTATACAGTGAAAAAGTGGAACTTTTCCTGGAATTCTTCTGACATTGGAACAAAGGGGACCAAGAAGTCCAACAAAACAAAAGTGTTTGGTGAGCAAGAGGAAGTGATTGTATCCCAGAAATTAATCAAGATTCTAATCAGTATATTAGAATCTATTTAGAATAACCTCCTTCATGTGTAGCAGATTAACACTGTGATGCTGGAGGATTTAAATCACTAGCCATTAAATATGAAACAAAATTTCTAAAGGTGAATAAGTTATTTACCTGAACATTACTCATGAATATATGAAACTACATGTGCTGCCTTTTTTGGAAAAGTTGCCAAGACATGCTTCACAGTTTTAGCAGAATGTTAAGGAGGGTTTAAACCAATTGGGCAGGGGGATGGGAACCAAAGTGATAGTGCTGAAGATGAGGCAGTTGGTTTACAAACAGAGGTAATGTGTAGTGAAACCCCCTAAAAAGGAGAGTCTGATGATAGGGCAAAATTGCAGTCAACAGGGTGAGCTGCAATGTAAAAGGCAGACAAAATCAAAAAGGATAATAAATACAGGACTGTAGGTGCTACATATAAATATAAGGTAGATGAACTTGTATCACAGTTACAGATTGGCATGAATGACACTACTGAAGATGGGTGACAGTTTACTGGTAAATCATAAAGCAAGAGATTCAACTGAAAACATTACTTATGACATCTTTTATGAAAAAAGTTGTGGTGAACTATTGCCGCAGGCATTGAGGAGGTAGACAGAGGCAGGGCTGGTACAGGGGATGAGCCATGCTGAGGCATTGTGAGGGCAACAGGTTCAAACCACAGACAGAGACAGAGATTATATCACTGCCAGAGATGGAGTGAGTGATTTGGAGAGGAATCAATGCTGAAAAGTTTCAATGCCCACCCACCAAACCCAGCTGTGAGGTTGGATCGCTCCAAGCGTTGAGCTGATTTGGCAAGATCAAGAATGGCTTTGGGCTGGGCAGCCCAGATGTATCGGGACACCGAGATCCTGCTCCTAGAAAGTGGCACTACTCGGTGCTTGGACAATTTAAACGCCAGTCCAGATAGACTCGAAAGCCGGAGTGTCAGGTACAGAGGCAAGGGTTGGGCTGATAACATTCACTCTTCTGCAAATGTTTATTCCTTTCTCTGTGAATTGTTCCAACTGCTATGCGTTTCTACCCCGCTGATGTGATGAACTGGGGACTGAGGCTTGGCTAGGGCCTACTCTGGGAGTCAGTCTGGTTCAGAGTGCTATTGGCTTGCTTCTATTGCTTGCATGATGTGTTTTTTTTCCCTCTCTATTTCTCTGCCCAGTGGTTTTTGGGCTTTTTTTGAAAATTGGGTTACTCTGGGTTCTTGCTTTGTGGCTGCTTGTAAGCAGACAAATTTCAAGGTGTATTATTTATGCAGTCTTTGATAATAAATATACTTTGAATCTTTGAATGACATTATAGGCACGCTGAATCATGGCTGAAAGAAGATTATTGGTGGAAACTTAATATCCAAGGATATATATTGTGTTGAAAAGACAGGCAGGTAGGCAGAGGGATGGAATGGATCTGTGGTTAAAAAAAAATGAAATCAATTCCTTAGAAAGATGTGACATCGGATGGGAAGATGTAGAGTTCTTATGGGTAGAGCTAAGAAACTACAAGGGTAAAGAGACCATGATGGGAGTTATATACAGACCTCCAAACAGTAGCAAAGATGTGGGCTACAAATTACAAAGGAAGATTTAAAATACATATCAACAGAGAAATGTTATGATAGTCATGGGGGATTTAAATATGCAGGTAGATTGGGAAAATCAGGTTGGTGTTGGATCCTAAAAGGGGGATTTTGTGGAATGCAGACTGAAACTCTTGAGCATATAGACATTAAGAAAGAGGATGTGCTGGAGCTTTTGAAAAGCATTAAAATTAGATAATTCACCGGGACTGGACAAAATACACCCCAGGCTATTGTGGGAAGCGAGGGAGAAGATTGTGGAGCCTCTGGAGATGATCTTTGTATCGTCAATAAGGACGGGAGAAGTACCGGAGGATTGCAAATGTTATTCCCTTGTTCAAGAAAAGGAGTAGAGATAATTCAGGAAATTATAGACCAGTGAGTCTTACTTCAGTGGTGGGCAAATTGTTGGAGAAGATCCTGAGAGGCAGGATCTATGAACATTTGGAGAGACATAAACTAATCAGGGATAGTCAGCATGGCTTTGTCAAGGGCAAGTCTTGCTTTACAACCCTGATTGAATTCTTTGAGGATGTAATAAAACATACATCCATGAAGGTAGAGTAGTGATGTAGTGTATACGGATTTCAGTAAGGCATTCGATAAGGTTCCCCATTCAGAAACTAAGGAGACATAGGATCCAAGGAAACATTGCTTTGTGGATCCAGAATTGGCTTGCCCACTGAAAGCAAAAGGTGGTTGTAGATGGTTTGTATTCTCCATGGAGGCCGGTGACCAGTGGTATTCCATAGGGATCTATTCTGGGATCCCTCCTCTTTGTGATTTATATAAATGACCTTGATGAAGAAGTAGAAGAGTGGGTTAGTAAGTTTGCTGATGACACAAAGGTTGGGCGTGTTATGGATAGTCTGGATGGTTGTGAGTGGTTACAGCGGAACATCGAAAGGATGCAAAACTGGGCTGAGAAGTGGCAGATGGAGTTCAACCTCGATTAGTGTGAAGTGGTTCATTTCGGTTGGTCAAATTTGAAGACAGAATATAGTATTAATGGTAAGACCCTTGGAAGAGTAGAGGATCAGAGAGATCTTGGTGTCCATGTCCATAGGACATTCAAAGCTGCAGCACAGGTTGACAGTATTGTTAAGAAGGCGTATGGTGTGTTGGCCTTCATCAACCATGGGATTGAGTTCAAGAGCTATGAGGTAATGTTACAGCTATATAAGACCTCAGCTGGACACCTCTTGGAGAACTGTGTTCAGTTCTGGCCACTTCATTACAGGAAGGATATGGATACTATAGAGAGAGTGCAGAGGAGATTCACAAGGATGTTGCCTGGATTGGAGAGCATGCCTTATGAGAATAGGTTGAGTGAACTTGGCCTTTTCTCCTTGGAGCGACGGAGGATAAAGGGGTGACCTAATAGAGATGTATAAGATGATGAGAGGCATTGATTGTGTGGATAGCCAAAGGCTATCCGAGGGCTTAAATGTCTAACACGAGGAGCCATAGTTTTAAGGTACTTGGAAGTAGGTACAGAGGGTATGTCAGGGGTAGGTTTTTCACAGAGAGAGTGGTGGGTGTGTGGAATACACTGCTGGCGATGGTGGTAGAGGCAGGTACAATAGGGTCTTTTAAGAGACTCTTAGATAGGTACATGGAGCTTAATAATAGAGAGCTATACAGTCTAGGCTGTTTCTAGAGTAGGTTACATGGTCGGCACAACATTGTGGACTGAAGGGTCTGTAATGTGCTGTAGATTTCAATGTTCTATGTTCTATGCTCCCGAAAGTTTAGATTGCAGTTTGAATAGGTGGTGAGGAAGGCAAATGGGATGTTAGCATTCCTTTGGAGAGGACTAGAACATAAAAGCAAGGATGTAATGCTGAGGCAGCATAAGGCACTGGTGAGGCCTGACTTGGAGTACTGTGAGCAGTTTTTGGCCTCTTATCCAAGAAAGGATGTGCTGACATTGGACAGTGTTCAAAGTAGGGTCTGGAATTGAAAGGCTTATCATGTGAGGGAGCATGTTATGGCTCTAGGCCTATATTCAGTGAAATTCAAAAGAATGAAGGGTGACCTCATTGAAACATCGAACGTTGAAAGGCATCAATAGAGTGGATGTGAAGAGGATGCTTCCTTTAGTGGTGGAGTCAAAGCAAGAGGACACCACCTCAGAATAGAGGGACGTCCTTTTAGAACAGAGATGATGAGGAACTTCTTTATCCAGAGAGTGGTGAATCTGTGGAATTTATTGCTACAGGCGGCTGCAGAGGCTAGGACATTGGATATATTTAAGGCAGATGTTGATTAATTCTTGATTGTCAGGGGATAAATGGATAAAGGGTTATGGGGTTATGGGATTGATCGGGGCTGAGAGGGAAATTGATCAGCCTTGATGTATCAGTTGAACAGTCTTGATGGGCCAAATGACCTAATGTTGTTCCTATATCTTATGGTCTTATGTCTCTGAAGGTGTAAGAATTCAGCTGAAGTTATCATTTAGAAAAGTTGTACCAGCAAAATCAAAATCCCAGATTCATCAGATCCTGATGAATAAAAGTAGTGCGATTCTTCATGCCAGTCTCTGCATACATTCTTTCTAAGTAACAGGAAAGTTTAATCATTTGCCCAGAATCAATTAAAATAAGTTAAGATAATTAGTAATGAAATGCTAACAGAATTTTCAGCTACATCCTGATGAGATTGTCAAGATTGTTTAATGAATTTCCAGTACACAAGTGTAAAGGAGAACAAAATAGCTGTTACTCCGGATCCGATGCAGCACAAAAAATACAATAAGATAAAGAATACAATAATTAAAAAAGACAATAATATGAACACATAAGATAGATTGATTTTATTTCCATAAAGTGATGATAGGCACTGAAGTGTCTGTACAGAAGATGACTGAAAGGAAGTTATAAAATAGTGGTGTTGGGGATTGTTGTGTGGTGGGTTAGTGGGTAGAGGTGTTTGTTAGCCTTCCTTGGGGAGAGTCACAGGCGTGGACACTACATAGCCGCCTCCCTGATGGGAGTGAGACAAACAGTTCATGAGCATGATTGGTGAGATTCTTGATGATGTTACAGCCCCTTTTCCAATACCTTTCTATATACATGATGGCAGATAGGCTCGTGCCGGTGATGCATTGTCTGCCACACTGCAGTTTCTGTACCATGCAATGATGCAGCAAGTTAGCATGTTCTCTACTGTCATGAGTATAGTCTGGGACAGCTTCTTTCATCAGGCTATCAGATTCATCAATACACATTGATCTGATTGTATCTGAATGCACATACTGTACACAAAATAATTATGTATACACTTTTAGTGTTTGGGAAATATCCTCTTTATTGCTTGTACATTGCGACGGAGATGCAACATAAAAATTTTTACTTTCTTGGATGTAGAAATAAATTAATATTATTATTATTATTATTATTATAGATGTGTATTTTCCAACTCTCTTCAATCTCCTCAGAAAGTAGAGGAATTGTTGAACATTCTAGATTGTGTATAATGTTTTCTGGTACCATGAGAGGTTGTGCAAGATGTACACTCCCAGGAGTTTGAAACTGTTCACAGTTTCCTCTGCTGTGCTGCCAACATAAAGAGGGATGGAGTGGTGTAAGTTCTCTTAATGTTGATAACCATCTCCTTTGTCTTGTCGACATTGAGGAAGAGGTTATTTGCTTAGCACCAGGACTCAAGCTCTTCCACCTCCCCTCTGTAGGCCATCTCGTCGTAGTTGGTGATGAACTCCACAGTTGCCATGTCATTGGCAAACTTGACAATGTGATTTCTTGGGTGTTTGGCCATGCAGTCATGTGTAGGAAGAGTGTACAGCAATGGGCTTAGCACACAGCCTTGGGGGAGCCCAGTGTAATAAATAGTTAATTTTCATTTGCAAATAGTGACTTCAGAGAAGAACCTTGTTAAATTTGGACTATATGTTTGAAAAGTATAGAAGTCATAATAACCATTATACATTTCCATTAATTCTTGTTTTTATCAGAAGCTACTATCTTAGGTCTTAGGCATTGTGTTTCTGATAATGCTCCAAGTATGCCCCTGGTCATTTTTTGTTGGTGATCCTTTTCTACCCTTCCAAGATGTTTATTCATCACAGTATGTAATTGCACATGAAGGGTAAAAGTTCTGTTTGCAGGGTAACTAGATTTTAATCTTTTTTAATAACCATTGTACTTCCTTTCTGATGGAAATAATTTTGATTATCAGTTCAAATAAATTTTCTATTTCCATATTTAGTAGCCCAGCTCCATTAGAATTTCACATTCATGTAGTGTTTAGCATATACATATGTATATAAAGCAACATAAACTTCCTTCCATCAAATCTCAGCTTGCAATGCATGGCTGCAAATTCAAATCAGATTCCTGAGCTGTGATTCATATCGCTATGACTCTGGCTTATTCAACATTTCAAAAAATATCTTCTGTAAGATTTTTATTTCAATTCTTCATTTGTATCTCAAGCGGGTTAAAAAAAGATACCTCAGCATTTTAGGGACTGTTAGATAGCACATGGATATAAGAAAAATGGAGGGTTATGGGCTGTGTAGGAGGGAAGGGTTAGATTGATCATACAGTAGTTTATATAGCTTGGCAAAATATCATGGGCTGAAGGACGCAGACTGTGCTGTATTGTTCTATGTTTGATCTGACAGAGCAACATATTATAATTCACTGCCACTCTTTTACTTCATTCCCCAACCTTCCTATGGTCTTTCCTACAACTAGATATCGCTGTTCCAAGAGTAAATTTCCAGATTCTGCTTCTGAGACTCAGGCCATTAGAGGGAAACATGAATAATTATGATTAGTTGGCCTTCTGTTTCTCCCACTGCCGACAAATTATCAACTATGTTTAGTTGCAGAGCATATACTTACTGGGCCAATGCCACACACGTAACTGGACATACTGCAGAAGCTGTATTTTGGCCAAAGCTAGTGGGAAGATAGAGGACTGGGAAGCTTTTAAAAACTTTCAGAAGGAAACTAAGAAGGTCATTAGGAAGGAAAAGATGAATTATGAAAGGAAACTGGCAACTAATATCAAAGAAGATAATAAAAGCTCTTTTAAGTATATAAAGGGTAAAAGAGAGTTGAGGGTAGGTACAGGACCAATAGAAAATGATGCTGGAGATATTGTAATGAGAGAAGCAGAGATGGCAAAGGAACTGAATGCGTATTTTGCATCAGTCTTCACAGTGGAAGACATCTGCAGTATACTGGACATTCAAGAGTGTTAGGGAAGTGAAGTAAGTGCAGTGAAAATTATGACTGAGAAGGTGCTCAGGAAGCTTCATGGTCTGAGGGTGGATAAATCCCCTGGGCCTGATGGAATGCACCCATGGGTTCTGAAATAAGTAGCTGGAGAGATTGCAGAGGGATTAACAATGATCTTTCAAGAATCAATAGATTCTAGCATTGTACCTGATGACTGGAAGATTGCAAATGTTACTCCACTATTTAAGAAGGGTGACAGGCAGCAGAAAGGAAACTATAGACCTGCTAGCCTGACATCAGTGGTTGGGCACTTGTTGAAATCATTTGTTGGGGATGAGATTACAGTGTACCTGGAGGTACATGACAAGATAGGCCAAAGTCAGCAGGGAAGTTACTAGCATGGGTGGAGCATTGGCTGTTTGGCAGAAAACAGGGAGTGGGAATAAAGGGATTTTATTCTGGCTGGCTGCCGGTTACCAGTGGAGTTCCACAGAGGTTGGGACCGTTGCTTTTTATGATGTATGTCAATGATTTAGAATATGGGATTAATGGATTTGTGGCTAAATTTGCCAATGATACAAAGATAGGTGGAGGAGCAGGTAGTGTTGAGGAAACAGAGAGCTTGCAGAGAGACTTAGATAGTTTAAGGGAATGGGCAAAGAAGTGGCAAATGAAATACAATTTTGGAAAGTGTATGGTCATACTTTGGTGGAAGAAATAAATGGGCAGACTATTATTTAGATGGGGAGAGAATTCAAAATGCAGAGATGCAAAGGGACTTGGGAGTCCTTGAGCAGGATACCCTAAAGGTTAACCTCCAGGCTGAGTCAGTGGTGAAGAAGACAAATGCAATATTGACATTCACTTCTAGAGGTATAGAATAAAGAGCAGGGATTTGATGTTGAGGCTCTATAAGGCACTCAGGAGACCACATTTGGAGTATTGTGTGCAGTTTTGGGCTCCTTATTTTAGAAAGGATATATTGACATTGGAGATGGTTCAGAGAAGATTCACAAGAATGATTCCAGGAATGAAAGGGTTACCTTATGAGGAACATCTGGCAGCTCTTGAGCTGCATTCCCTGGAGATCAGGAGAATGAGGGGGATCTCATAGAAACATTCCGAATGTCAAAAGGCCTAAACAGATTAGATATGGTAAAGTTATTTCCCATGGTAGGGGAGTCTAGGACAAGAAGACATGGCTTCAGGATTGAAGGATGTCCATTTAGAAAGAGATGCGGAGAAATTACTTTAGTCAGAGGGTGGTAAATCTGTGGAAGTTGTTGCCATGAGCGGCTGTGGAGGCCAAGTCATTGGGTGTATTTAAGGCAGAGATAGATAGGTTCTTGATTAGCCAGGGCATCAAAGGGTATGGAGAGAAGGCAGGGGAGTGGGGATGACTGGAAGAATTGGATCAGCTCATGATTGAATGGCTGAGCAGTCTCAGTGGGCCAAATGGCCTACTTCTGCTCCTATATCTTATGGTCTTATTTCTAGTGTCTTAACTCCTGAGGTATGTTGGTTTCCAACATGTGTTAATTCTATCAACACAGTATGGAGGAATTCAGCGGGTCAGTCAGCATCTATGCAGAGACATAAATATACGTTGCTTCAGATTTCAGCAGCTGCAGTTTCTAGTGTCTCCAAGTGTCAAATATAATCTATCAGTCTTTGAATTGCAGCTACCTCAGCCCTTTCCTCAAGAGGGAGAGTTTGTTAATATCAAGAACATTTCAAGTAAAGCCCATTAACTATGACATAGATTTAGAAATGGCTTTCTCCAGTTCTGAAATTCACACAAAATCAAGGCTTATTAGGTTTCCTTCTCTGTATATGAGTGTTCGAGTGAAATCTCAAATTGTGTTAAATGTGAAAACATGTAATCATATAGTCACTAAAGAAATGTCAAAGTTTGGCACAAATTATATGTTTGGTAAGCAATGTATAATTACAGTCTCTTTATAAGTAGATTTGATAGACAGGGCTATTATTTCACTGCCAGTTTGTAGTTCTTGAATATGCAGATAGTTTATGTGAAGTAAAAAATACATGCATTCCATTGAATATACAAAGTCCTGCTGTGTAGTGATACATTTGCAGTGATATTGTCCTATGAATAAGAGTCTTTCTCTATCTTCCAAAAGACAGATTTATGCTTTAACCATCTGAGTCTGCCTTATTCCTGAATCTAACTTTTTATGCGTAATATTCAAAGCAATTTCCTAACAGTGTGTTGCTATAGAGTTCTGTATACCTTTATGTACATGTTGCTACACAGGAAATAATCGTGGACTTCAGGCTGGTGTGTGAGAACACACACCAGTCCTCATTGAGGGATCAGGATGAGCAGTTTCAACTTCCTGAGTGTCAACATCTCTGATGATCTATCCCGAGCCCCACATATTGATGCAATTACAAAGAAGGCATATCAGCCATTATATTTCATCAGTATTTGAAGGAGATTTGATACGTCACCAAAGACTGTCACAAATTTCTATTAAGCACCATGGAGAGGATTCTAATTGGTCTCATCACCATCCGGCATGGAGGGGCCAATGCACAAAATTGGAAAGAAGTTGCAGTGTTATAAACTTAGCCAGCTCCACCATTGGCATTAGCCTCCCCAGCATTGACAATGTCTTCCGAAGGTGTTGCCTCAAAAAGGCGACATCCACCATTAAGAGCACTCATCACCTAAGACATGCTCTCTTCTTATTACTACCATTAAAAAGGAGGTACAGAAACCTAAAAGACACACACCCAACATTTTAGGAACAGTTTCTTCCCCTTCACCATCAGATTTCTGAGTGGACAATGAACCCATGAACACTACCTTACTCTTTTGGCTATCTTTATGCACTACTTATTTAATTTATTTTTATATATTTCTTATTGTAATTTATAGATTTTTTACGCATTGCACTGTACTACTGCTGCAAAACAAGGGGCACTATGGTAGCGTAATGGTTAGCGCAACACCAGTACAACTCAGGGTGTGCGAGTTCAGAGTTTAATCCTGGTGTCCTCTGTAAGAAGTTTGTACGTCCTCCTCTGGAGTGTGTGGGTTTCCTCCGGGTGCTCCAGCTTTCTCCCACATTCCAAAGATGTACTAATTATAGGTTAATCAGTCCATGTAAGTTGTCCCATGGTTAGGTTAAGTTTAAATCGAGGGTTGCTGGTGGCACAGCTCGAAGGGCCAAAAAGGTCTATTCCGCACTGTATCGCTAACTAATTAAATAAATAAACATAACTTACATTTAAATCACCTCACGTGCAAACAAGCAAAATGAAGGAGAGGTGAGAAGAACTCTGTGTTTCTTAAGAAGATGTTATAATCTGGAAAAGGCTGTGAGAGAGAATGTAAAATTTATTCAGCAAAGAAAAGTTAGAGTACAAGATAAAGTTAGCCAGAGTGTTAATGAGATGGTTGGCACAGTGACACAGCCAATTGAATGGTTGCCTCATACTGTATCTCCAGTGAACCAGGTTCGAACTAGTTTACTTATGTGGAATTTACATGTTCTTCTTGTGACTGTATGAGCGTTCTTCAGGTGTGCTGACTTTGTCCTACACTTTGTTTGACTTACAGGTTGGTAGGTTTATTTGTTGAAAGCTTGTCCCGAGTGTAAATATTAAGTCACTGATTGAAACTGTGGGGATTGGGTGGGATGTTGAAGAGAATAAGATGGCATAAGCGCAGGTTTAGCACGAATGGTCAGCAGGGACTTATTTACCATGTTGTGTCTATGAGATAGTAAGAATTTCTATCAATATCTGAAAACAGAGACGGTTTAATGTAAGACAGAAACTATTCTCTAGATGAGGAAAATCATGAGCAACACACGTAAAATGCTAGAGGAACTAGCAGATCAGATAGCAGCTGTAGAGGGAAGTAAACAGTTGATGCTTTGGGCCAGGAGCCTTCATTAGTACTGGAAAGGAAGGGATGTAAAATCCAGAATAAGAAGGTTGGGGCGGGTGAGGAGTACAAGCTAGCAGGTGATGGGTGAGACCAAGTAAGGGGGGTGGTGGGTGAATAGCAGAGCCAGGATGATATTTCATTTTGGTAGTCTCCAATGTGATGGCATGACCGTTGAATTTTCTGACTTCTGGAAACTACTCCTCTCTGTTTCCTCCTCTTTGTTTTTGTTTCTCCCCATTCTGATGGACCTGTCACCCAGACAATTTTCATATTATCTGCAAACTTATGCCTTATTAATCACACCTTCTATATGCATATTGGACTGTTAATATATACAGTATAACTAATAATAAGGGTCTCAGTGCAACTTCCTATGATAATTGCAGTGGTCAGACTTAAAACAACAAAAATAGCCATCAATCATTACCATCTGCCTTCTATACCAAACTAACTTTGGAGCCAATGTACCAACTTGATCTGAAGTCCATGGATCCTGAAGCTTAGAGTATTCCGTTTGGGACCTTGTCAAAGCCTTACAGAAAGAATTCCATGTAAACAGCATTAACTGAACAAGCCTCAGCAACACGTTTAGTGATTTCCTTGGAATATTCAATCAAATTAGTCAGTGCCATATTAACTATCAATCCCAGCCTCTACAAGTGCAGATTAATCCTATCGCTCAGATTGTTTTCCGGTAATTTTCTTACCACTGACCTTAGTTGGCTAATCCCTGTGACATCAAGAATATGTTGTTATATGTTAATCATCACCCCCAGTTCATCTGCTATACTCATCAGACTCCTTGCGCTAAAATAAGTTCAAAGTTCAAAGTAAATTTTATAATCTAAGTGCTTGTATGTCACCATATACAACCCCTGAGATTCAATTTCCTGCAGGCTTATTCAGCAAATCTATAGAAGAGTAACCATAACAGGATCTGTGAAATATCAAATGGAGTGCAGAAGAGAACAAACTGTGCAAATGCAACTATAAATAATAATGAGAACATGAGATAAAGAGTCCTTAGAGTGAGATCATTGGTTGTGGGAACATCTCAATGGATGGGTGATCTAATCTTGTACTCTTCTCATTTGCCGGGAATTTAGGCTTCCTGCTATATTTATCTATTCCTCACTTTGTACCTTACCCCATAACTAGATGGACTTAATTTTCCTTCTGAGAGTTCCTTACTCACATTATACTCTTATTCTGTTTACCATTCACCTGCCACATTAGGAAACTCCCTTGCAAAGATAAAAAGAAAACACAGATAAACAGGGCGTTTCAGATATGACACCCCTCATCAGAACTGTGAAGGAGAAACAAGTCAGAAGAGGTGTCAGAGAAGATTGGGGAAGGCTGGTGGAACAAAAGGAATTTCTTTGATCTGGTAAAATAATGTGCTGTTAAGATAAAATTAAGCTTCTGTGCAATGTGTTACCATTGTTGTACGGTTTTGCGATGTTGTATAGTCTGTGCACTGTTGTATTGTCTACGTAATGTTTTACAGCCTGACTATGCAGAAAATAAAAAAAGGACAGGAGGGAGAAATGGTGGATGCTTATACAAACAGGAAGAATGACATTGAGGAATTTGATACTGACCCTTGCAGAATGCAAAATGCCCAGAAGGCAGATGAGATGTTGTTCCTCAAACTTGTATGAGCTTCTTTGTAACCCTGCAGGAAGCTACAGACAGAATGGGAGGAGGCTGATGAATTAAAGATGTAGGCCGCCAAATCTCATGGTCGCTCCCTCCCTTTTGTAAAAGAGAAATCAGGTATAACCAATTTATCGGGTTCTTTGAAGTAATATTTTCTTTTCTTCTCCTTACATCATTGAAAGAGATTATTTCCACATCAAGTCTATACCAGTACTCAGAGCATTATCATTATTCATTCTCACATATTTCTTTGTAATCTGTTTTTCCATCACGTCAGCTCTCCTGACTGTCCTGCCATCCACCTGCGCTAGGAGTAATTTACAGTAGCCAATCAACCTATCAATTTAGGATGATACATCAAATATTATTGTAAAAAATTAAAAGCTGTGGTGTCTGGAGTGGAAGGAATAAAACTGATGAAGTAATGGAGGACTGGCTGGTGAGTAACACAGACTGACATACCTGTCAAAAGGTATCAGCCCGTAACTGCGACTGTACTTTTTTCCATAGATGCTGCCTGGCCTGCTGAGTTCCTCCAGCATTTTGTGTGTGTTGCTTGGGTTTTCAGCATCTGAAGATTTTTCCTTGTTTCTGACATACATCTTTTCACAATTGGGCAAGATACAACAAGAGGTATGCCACATGGATTAGCCATGAAGCCTCAACTTGAATAAAGGCAAAGAACAAGATGCTGGAGGAACTCAGCAGCTCAGGAAGCATCTGTGCAAGGAAATAGAAAATTTATGTTTCAGGTCAAAACCCTTCGTCTGGGGAAAGTCACCAAAACTAGGATTGCTACATTTGCTAATATACAAGAAGAGATAAGAAAGTACAGTAAGTTGTGAAGAGAACATTGAGGACATCAGGATAATTATGTGGAAAAATATGGTAGTGAGAATGAGAGTGTGGAATGAACTGTCAGTGTAAATTGTGGATGTGAGCTCGATTTCAACATTTAAGAGAAGTTTGGATAGATACATGGATAGTAAGGATATGGAGGGCAATGGTCCTGGAACAGGTTGATGGAAGTAGCTGATCAAATTGTTCAGCACAGACAAGATGGGCCAAAGAGTCTGTTTATATGCTGTACTTTTCTCTGACTCTATGACTCTATAGATTGATTGTATTGGGGGAAAATGTGAAAATGTCTTCTTTGACAGGAAATGTTTAAATGGAGCATAATATAAATGGTGAGAAATTGCAGAGGCGCAGAGGGATCTGGGTGTTCCAACACATGATTAATTACTTCACTAATCTGTGTCTTTGTGATCCAGGTATCCTTTGTCCTTTATCAAACAATGTTTACATTTCTTCATAGCAGCAGTACCCCTTTAGTTTTACAAGAATTCTTTCTTATATTTGATCCTCAAATGCTCTTTGCTATCTATTATCTTTACTTTGTTTTTTACATCTCTTCCATGCACTGGTTTTCTTTGCAGACACTCTTTTTGATCCCCTCTGCTTCACAGGCCAAGGAGTCCAGAATCTACTCAATTCTCCCTTTGTTATGTCTCTATGCATAGCTCAGTATCTTCTCAGATATGTATCCTGTTCTTTAATTATTGTTTGCATCTCATTCTTTCAAACACTTGCAGTTGTTTTCTCTTTCTGTAGATAATCATGGAATGAGCCATCTGGATATGCATCTTTGTGTATAAGCCAGTCTCAGCAGGATAAAGTCATTATAAGATCAATGTGAAATTCCAAATTGAAATTATGACTTTAGAGAAGCTTAATTTGAGATATTTTCTGAACTATTTACAATATTTTGGATACAGATCGTACCAAATCGCACTTTTGGCTCACACTCAATTTCTAGTCAGAGGCAGTGCAGATCAACTTTTTGCCTACACACAGAAATGTGTTTCCCTCTCAAATAATCATTGCCAAAGAAAGTAGTGGCTCTGTTGCCAGCCCTGTGACTATCTCACAGAGAATTTTTGAGCCTGAAAATTCACGCTCAACAATTTAGAAATGGTTTCTTCCCCTCTGCCATCAGATTTCTGAACTGTCCATGAACAATACCTCCATTAACGTTGCCTAAACTGTTTCCCCTCCAAGGATGCTGAGTTCCTCCAGCACTTTGTGTGTTGCTACCTTGGTATTCCTTTATTTGCAGTATTTATTTTTAGTAATTACAGAAATTTTATGTTTTCATCCAACAAAATAATAAATTTCACGTGACACACATCAAAGTTGCTGGTGAACGCAACAGGCCAGGCAGCATCTCTAGGAAGAGGTACAGTCGACGTTTCAGGCCGAGACCCTGAGGTGCTTCCTAGAGATGCTGCCTGGCCTGCTGCATTCACCAGCAACTTTGATGTGTGTTGCTTGAATTTCCAGTATCTGCAGAATTCCTCGTGTTTGCGTTTTTAAATTTCACATGATATAATTCAATGATAATAAATCTGAATGTGATGTTGATTCTACTTCCAAAATACACCAAATACACAAATGAACTGCATGAAAATGGATATCATGTCTCAAACTGATAATTTCTAGGCAGCTATCATATTTCTTACTTTAGAAAGGAATTGATAGAATTGGCAGAAGTTAGTTGACATTTACAACAGAAGCTGCACCAGTTTAACCTGTCCCAGAAATAACAAAAATAATGTTAGAAAAACAGTATTAGAATAGCCCTCAAACTACTGGAATTTTTTTGAAGGTTTAAGTCACTGATGTCATCATATTAACATGTCCAGAGACTGAAATGGTTTAGAAATTATGCAAAAACCATACTGAGGTTTGGAGGGAATCCTCTTCAAGAACTGACCTGTGGCTCAACTTCTGAAAGTCAGCGAAGGAATGGGTTTTCGTGAAATGTCCTGGAGTCACATCTTCTGGGAAATTTGAAAAATTCTTTTCAAGATATTAAAGTAGATGGAAAATTGTTATTTTTGAACAGTATATCGGTAAAGATAAATTATCCCATGCAAAAAATAGATACTATGGTAACTTTGGAGCATTTTGTTGCATCTTTTCATTGGGATTCTCCAGGTAAATATGTATTGAGGACTGAAGTGTTTAACAATTAAAGTTCTGGACTAGTAATTCTCAAGATATCAGCTCTCCAGCATACTGTAGGTGTTTGAAAATTTACAGGATACTTTAAAATTGGTACCAGCAGTGTGATTTCAAAACCCAACTAATCTGTTAATGCCTACTGGCATGGAAACTAACTTCCCTCATTATGTATAGGGATAGCAGTTCCATTATGTATCGGGATAGGGAATGCACAGGAAAGTTTAAATGCTACACAACTAAATTACAAAAATAATAATTAGCAGTAGTGCAAGCTTTTTTGAAGTCCAAATTTTGATGCATTTTCTATTATTCACCACTAAAATAATGCACTATAAATATGACTAACTTTTATTTGTGTTTGTGATATGAGCACCATTGACAAGACTGGGATTTATTGTCCATTGCCAATTATCTTTGAGGAGGTGTTAATGGGACACTTTCTTGAATGGGCACAGTACTTCTGGAGAAGGCTCTTCCACACTGCATTTGGGAGGTAGTTCCAGGATTTATATTCTATGACAGCGAAGGACCAGTGATATATTTCCAAGTCGGGATAGTGGTTGACCATATGTTCACCTAGTTCTTTGTGGTAGGCGAGAATGTATATTTGGCTGGCATTGATGCACTAGTATGGGTGAGTAATTGTGATGCATTTTGCAGCTTGTACACATTGTTATCATTGTGCATGGGGCAGGAAGGGCGTGGAAGTTTCAGATCATAGGTGATGTGGTAATCAAGTGGACTGCTTTGTGATGGTATTCAGAGGTAATCTGTGCATGTTACAGAGTCACAGAAACTCAACAAGGCACAAAACAAGTCCTTCAGGTCATCAGGCTAATGGTGTCTATCAAGTACCTACCTATGGTTGGTTGTCTGAAGTATCCGACAATGACAGAGGACTTGTATGGGACAGTTTTAAAAGTGGAAAAGCCAGTGCACTGTGGCAGTTCCACCCTCTCAACCACAGAAGGCCAGTTCCAGTAACATGAGTGGTCATCACAGCTGGGTTCTTCCTTGGTTGCAGTAGATGACTATGACATTTACTGTGCCTTATCTTGCCCTTAAAGTGCTGCAAAACTGCTTTCTGGCCATTGGATCTCGCTGTTGATCTCATCTACCAGTCCACCAGAGATGCCTTCACATACTAGGATAGGCACATCCCTATCCCACCGGGGTATGAGGCCCGCCAGCTGACCTCACCTGGTTAGGCCCTCCTGTTGAAGCAGTGCACTGGCTGCTGACATATGCCAACAGCTAAATGGAGCCACAGTTAAGAGCTGAGTATCAGGTGTTCGCCAAAGGTGAGTGAGCTGCCCAGGAGGACATGACAAGTCCCTTCACCAGAGGTGATATATACCCATATTAATCACATTTACCACCACTTAGTTCATGGCTTTCTCGCTCATACTTCAGATGATCTAGATCTACCTTAAATGCTGTGAGAGTAACTGCCACAGCCACCTGCTTGGCAAATTCCAACCATGGGTAGAAAAGTTCCTTCACATTTCCTCCCCAAATCTTTTATCCCTGACTCCTTATCCTTATTTTATTTAGAGATCCTTAGCCAATACCCTCCAGTTTTAGGCACTGCTAATATGGGGAAAGGTTTCCTATTCACCCCATCTAAACCCATGTTATCTGTGATGTAAAGTAAAACGTTCAACTCATTCATCATTGATGTCTTTTCAGTCATAAATATTAAAAATCAATTTTCCTTTGCATTGGTTAGAAAATGCCAAGGAGAGGGTTAAAAGGTCTGCAGATTGTTGAGGAAGGGGAAAGCTGAAGAAAAGTAAGGAGCTTTCAGCATTGCAATTTGCGATACACTGTTTGGCCTGTTGCCCTTAAATTTCATTGAAAAGTGCTGAATTGTGTCCTTGGCATGATATGGCAAACGGTTCAAATAGTTTCAACACTCCACCTCCAGTGAAAGCAGTCTCAAGGAAGCACTTGCCTGGCTGCTTTATAAACTCTGCTTGACTTCATTGTTCCCTGGTTCAAATAGCAAAGTCTTTTACATAAACAAGGTAGCATGCAGTGGGCCTTGACACCTGTCTTCTGAGATGAGCTGGATATCACATTTCATTGTGGTGAAACAAGTTGTTTTGTGTTCAATATGTTTGCTGAAATACCTATTATACACAAGTGGAAAATACAGACACTGCAGAAAAAAAACTATCTTAAGGATAAACAAGATGTATTGGAGGGTCTGTAAAAAGCTAAGGCAATTAAATGCTTCAGATTTATCAACAAAGCTGTCAGTTGCCCTGCATTTGCTGAAGTTCAAAGTAAATTTATTATCAAAGTACATATGTCACCATATACAACCCTGAGATTTATCTTTTTGCAGGCATACACAATAAATCCATAGAATAGTAACCATAACAGAACCAATGAAAGAGCGCACTAACTTGGGCACTCAGACAATAAACTCTGCAAATACAAAAATAAATAAATAAATAATAAGTATAGAGAACATGAGGTGAAGAGTCCCAGAAATTGAGTCCATGGGTTGTGGGAACATTTCAAGTGAAGTTGATTACAGTTATACCCTTTGGTTCCAGAGCCTGATGGTTGAGGGTAATAACTATTCTTGAACCTGGTGGTGTGATTCCTGAGGCTCCTGTACCTCCTGTACTCCTGATGGCAGCAGTGAGAAGAGAGCATGTACTGGGTGCTGGGGGTTCCTGATGATGGATGCTGCTTTCCTACGACAGTGTTTCGTGTAGATGTGCTCAATGTTTTAGGAGGGTTTTATCCTTGATGTACTGGGCTGTATTTTCCACATTTTATAGGATTTTCCATTCATGGGCATTGGTGTTTCTATTCCAGGCTGTGATGTAGCCAGTCTATATACTCCATATTACACATCTATAGAAGTTTGTCAAAGTTTGAAATGTTAGCATTTATAGACAAAAATCTGAATCTGCAGGCTGGAGAGTGTGTGGTGTATGAGCTGCCAAGTGCAGTTTGTAATGCAGCCCAAGCCCAGAGGCCTGTTTAACTTTTTCCCTAGATATGAGTCATTGTAAGGAAGTAAGGATTGATCAAAGGTAATCACTATGATTTTATAAGTGGAAAACCTTATCTGAAAAATATGATTGAATAGTTTGAGGTGCAACTGATTGTCTCAATGAGGGTATGTGGTTGATATGTAAAATGTCTTCAGTAAGGCATTTGACAAGAACCCACATGGGAGACCAATCCAAAATGCAAGAGGCCATGAATACAGGTTAAGTTGGAATCAGGTTTTCTGTCAGTGACATGTCATGAAATTTCAAACAAGAGAAAATCTACAGGTGCTAGAAATCTGAGCAACACACACAAAATGCTGGAAGAACTCAGCTGGCCAGGCAGCATCCGTGGAAACAAGCACAGTCAACATTTCCGGCTGAAACACTTCAGGAGGACTGATGATAAAAAGCTGAGGAGTAGATTTGAAAGGAAGGGGAGGGAAGTTCTGTTCTTACCCCATCCTTCTGCCACCCTACCAGGGATAGGGTTCCTTTTGTCCTCAGCTACCACCCAACCAGCCTCCCTATCAAGCATGTAACCCTCCGAAACTTCTGCCACCTCCAACTGGATCCCACCACCAAACACATCTTTCCCTACCCCCTGCCCCCGACTTTCTGCTTTCCGCATGGATCACTCCCTACACGATTCCCTTGTCCATTTGTACCTCCCTACTGATCTCCCTCCAGGCACTTAAAGTGGAATAAGTGCTACACCTGTCACTAAAACTCCCCCCTCACTACCATTCAGGCCACCAACTAGTCCTTCCAGGTGAGGAAACACTTCACCTGTGAGTCTGTTGAGGTCATATACTGTGCTCGGTGCTCTCGGTGTGGCCTCCTGTGTATCAGTGAGATCTGACATAGATTGGGAGACCGCTTTGCTGAGCATCTAAGCTCCATGCACCAGAAAAAGTGGGATCTCCCAGTGGCCACCCATTTTAATTCCACTTCCCTTTCCCATTCTGACATGTCCATCCATGGCCTCCTCCGCTGTCATGAAAAGGCCAGTTTAGGTTGGAGGAACAACACCTTATATTCCATTTAGGCAGCCTCCAACCTGATGGCATAAACATTGATTTCTCAAACTTCCAGTAACGCCGCCTCACTATTTCCCATCCGTTTGTCCCTTTCACATGTTATTTCTTTGCCCGCTCATCGCCTCCCTCTGGTGCTCCTTCCAATCCCCCCCCCCTTTATCTTTCTTCCATGGCCTTCTATCTGTTTCACCAATCAATATCCTAGCTCTTTGCTTCATCGCTCCCTCTCCAAGTTTCACCTATCACCTGATGTTTCTCTCTCCCCTCCCCCACCTTTCAAATCTACTCCTCAGCTTTTTTTTCCCAGTCTTTCCAAAGGATTTCAGCCCAAAACTTCAACTGTACTTTTTTTCCGTAGATGCTGCCAGGCCTGCTGAGTTCCTCCAGCATTTGTGTGTGTTATCATGAAATTTGTTGCTTTTCTGTAGTACATTGCAAGACACAAATTACTATCAGTTGAAATAAAAACTAAAATAAATAAATAGTCCAAAAGAGGAAAAGTGATATTCAGGTCATGGGTTTAAGAAACATTCAAAGATTTGATATCAGAGCTGGAGAAATTGTTCCTAAACCATTGAGTATGATCTTCAGGTTCCTGCAGCTCCTCCGTGAAGGTAGCAATGAGAAGAGAGCATGTCCCGGATGATGAAGGTCCTTAATAAAGGATGCCCCATTCTTGAGGCAACACCTTTTGATGATGTTCTCTGTTACAATCCCGTAACGTACAAGCAGCAAGAGATGACAAATTGAGTCGGGTTTTAATATTAAAACCACCATATTTATTTATGTCTACTCAAAAATATAGAAAATTAAATAAACTACTTTCCTAAACAGAAGTTTACAGTGTTATGCATTTACAGCTCCCAAACAGTCAAACTTAGAATCCATTCTTAACAAATCTTACTGAAGCACAGTCATAAAGTGGGACTTCAGAGAGTTCCAGTAATTCACGAAATAGGTGAGAGGAGAGACTTGTGGATTCACAATGTAGCGACGAGGCGATCACGATGAATTCCGAAGATTCCACGGCTAGTGAATGAAGAAACGGTTCCCGAAGATCCCAGCCGAGGAATACTTTTCACAAAGTGACTGTCACAAAATCCACGCCCATGGATCATACGAAGGACAGACACGTCTCCACAATGCACAGTGTGCCACTGATTAACCCAATCCTTTGGGGTTGGGTAAGCATTAGACTCTACCCTTCTCGATCGTGCATTGTTCCTTGATAGTTCGAAGTGCAGTCTTCACTCTCTCTCTCTTTCCTTCGACTCATTCTCAGCCTATGACCACATTTCTTTTATACCATTGGCATACATCATAAGTTAACACTCACAGAAACAAAACTGTGGACTCCCAGTAAAACAAAACTGAGGACACGTGACACCCACAGTAAATAAAACTATAGACTCCCAGGAAAACAAAACTGTGGACACGTAACACCTCAAGTTATGACATTGATAATGATAGGGAAGATGGTCCCCATGATGTAGCCAGTTGAGTCTACAAAGCTCTGCAGACTCTTTTGATCTTGTGCATTGGAGCCTTCATACTAGGCAATGATGCAACCAATTAGAATGTTCTCTACATTACATCTGTAGAAATTTGGTATAGTCTTTGGTAGCATACCAAATCTCCTCAAACTCCTAGTAACCCAAGAACGCGGCTTGGAAGACTAACACGCCTTCAAGGTCCCGGATTTTCGTGGCTCTGGAGACGGGCTGATTCAAGGCCAGTGCGCCTGACTGAGGCATCATGGAGGAACATGGAACCTCAGGAGTAGCAGTTAGCTGCTGTGGGCTGTGTGTCCAGAGACCTGAGTTCTCTGGGCACAGAGCTCGGAGAAAGCGATGCAACAGATTTTTAACACCATAAATCAGTGAGTTGTTTGTTATGTCTCCCCTCTCTCTGTGAAATAGGGACACTTCTTTTTCCCTTATTAGGGAGAGAGAGAGCCTGGGGTATGTTGAATTACCAGATGAATGAATAGTCTTTGGGGTACTGCAAGTCTGTGTCTTTACTGATGCTTTGCGGCACGCCTGAGTGCTCGATGGGGGGAGGAGCAATGTTTTTATACTGGTGGGGAGGGGGTTTGTTGCCTTGTTGCTGCTTGTGTGTTGGGGGGGGAGCTGTGTGGTGGGGCAGTGGGGTTCTAATATTTAGCTGTCATTCATTCTTTGGGGCACTCCTCTGTTTTCGTGGACATTTGTGAAGTAAAAGCATTTCAGAATGTATATTGTATACATTTCTTTGACATTAAATGTTCCTATTGAAACCTAAAGAACAGCAACTGGTTTGCCTTCATCATGATTACACCTGAACCTAAGGGGAAACAAAATCCTTTCAGGTAGGTTTACTAGAGCAATTGGGAAGATTTATACTAATTTTTCAGGGGGATAGGACTCTGTAGTTAGGGGTCCAGATAGGTGATTCTGTGTGCGTGAAAAAGAAACACGAACGGCAGTTTGCCTCCCAGGTGCCAGGGTCCATGATGTTTCAGAACATGTCCACAATATCCTGAAAAGGGAAGGTGAGCAGCCAGAAGTTGTGATGCATTTCAGAACCAATGACATAGACAGAAAAATAGAGAAGAAATGGAGAAAAAAAGAACACAGGGAGTTAGGAAGGAAGTTGAGTATGGCCTCAAGGGAAGTAATCTCGAGATTGATGTCTGTGCCACGTGACACTGAGGATAGGAATAGAATGAGCTGGCAGATAAATGCGTAGCTGAAGAATTGGAGCGGGAGCAGGGATACAGATTTTTGGATCATTGGGACCTCTTCTGGGGCAGGTGTGACCGATACAAAAGGGACGAGTTGCACCTTAAATCTGAGGGGGATTAATATCCTTGTGGACCAGTTTTTTAGAGCTGTTGGGACTGAGAATAGAGCTGAAGATGAGCCAACAGGTTTACAAGTAGGTGATGGATGTAACATGACCGCAAGGAAGGATAAGTCAATGATTGGGTACAAATACAGACAGAGCAAAGAGTTAAATTGTACCGCAGAGGAAAAATTTAAAAAGGTGAAAAATGCAGGACTGAAGGTGCTGTATTTAAATGCATGTAGCTGTCAGAATAAGGTGGACAAACTCATGGCACAATTGGAGATTGGTCGGTATGACATTGTGGGCATCACTGAGTCATGGCTGAAAGATGACCATAGTTGCAATCTTAACATTTTGGTTTAGGAAGCAATATTGCAGGCTATTATCTACTGAGGCTTTATAAAACACTAGTCAAGCTGCACCCGAAGTACTGTCAACAGTTTGGGCCCCATATCTCGGAACGGATGTGGTGTTAATGAAGAGAGTCCAGAGGAGTTTCACAGGGATGATTTTGGGAACGAAGGGGTTAACATATGAGGAGCGTTTGGCAGCTTTGGGCCTGTACTCACTGGAATTTAGAAGAATGTGAGGGAATCTCATTGAAACCTAGCGAATGTTGAAAGGATTAGATAGGGTGGATGTGGAGAGGATGTTTCCTATGCTGGGGGCATCCAGAACTAGAGGGCACAGCCTCAGAACTGAGGAACAGCCTTTTCGAACAAAGGAAAAGAGGAATTTTTTTAGTCAGAGAGTAGTGAATCTGCTGAATTCCCTGCCACAGACTGCAGTGGAGGCCAAGTCCATCGGTATATTTATGGCGGAAGTTGACCATTTCCTAATCTGTCAGGGCATCAAAGAATATGGCGAGAAGGCAGGTGTATGGGGTTGAGTGGGATCTAGGATCAGCCATGATGGAATGACAGAGTAGACTTGATAGGCTGAATAGCCTAATTCTGCTCCTCCATCTTATGAGAGCTGGAGCGATAGGCTATCGACGAGGCAGTTAGTAGACAACTAGTTACAGTCTGTAGTGAGACTGTGAGGAAGAACAGACAGATGATATGGAAACATTGCAGTCAGTGGGATGAGCTTAAGTGCAACAGGAGACTAAAATCAAAAAGGAGATGAAGACAGGTCACAATGTGTTATATTTGAATACACGCAGCATACGGATTAAGGGGATAATTCTTGTAGCGCAGTTAGAGATTGGCAGATATAATGTTGTGGGCATCTCTGAGTCAAATCGGAAAGAAGGTCATAGTTGGAAGCTTAACATCAAAGGATAAACATATCAAAAGGACAGTCAGATAGGCAGAGTGGGTGGTGCGGCTCTACTGGAAAAAAGTGAAATCAAATAGGACATAGGACCAGAGGATGCAGAATCCTCGTGGATAGAGTTAACAAACTGCAATGGTGAAAAAACCCTGATGGGAGTTATATCCAAGCCTCTGAATAGTAGCCAGGATGTGGGGTACAAATTACAATGGGAGATAGAAAAGTCATGCGAAAAGGACAATGTTGCAATAATCATGGGGGTTTCAATATGCAGGTAGATTGGGAAAATCAGGTTGGTGCTGGGTCCCAAGAGAGGGAATATGTAGAATGCTCATGAGATGGCTTTTTAGAACAGCTTGTGATTGAGCCGACTAGGGGAAAGGGCAATTCTGGATTGTGTGTTACGTAATGACCCAGATTTGATTAGGGAGCTTAGGTAAAGGAACCTTTAGGAGATGGTGATCATAATATGATAGAATTCAACTTGAGTTTGAGAAGGAAAAGCTAAAATTGTATGTATCATTATTACACTGGAGTAAAGGGAATTACAGGGGAATGAGAAAAGAGTTGATCAAAGTTGATTGGAAGGGGACACTAGAAGGGATGATGGCAAAAGAGCAATGGCTGTTGGTTTTGGGGTAATTTGGAAGGCACAAGAAAAACATGCAACAATGAAGAAATATTTTAAAGGGAGGATGAGGCAACTGTGGATGACAAGGGAAGTCTAAGACAATATAAAAACAAAAGAGAGAGCATATAATATAGCAAAAATTATTGGGAAGTTAGTATTGTGAAGCTTTTAACCCAGAAAACCTGTTCATATTCTATACCTTCACCGTATGGTCGGGGTCAATTTTGACCCAGCCCAAGAATCCCCTCATAACAAGTGTCCATACCAAATTTTGAACCACAGATCTATTTAGAATGTATTAGTAGCCTATCTGACATTAATAAATGGGTGATTAATCCTTAATTAATGTTTCAGAGATCTAAAATCCATTTCAATAGATACAGTCAAATTTGACCTGGAACAGTCTCAATGTACAAAAATTTGTAGCATCTGTACAAAAGTATAAAATTTTCAAATATTTTCATTTTTGAGCATTTTGGGTCACTTTAGGAAAAGTCATCAAATTTCGGCTAAAAAATTGCATTTAGGGTGTTTTTACTGCTGTCAAATGTCAAAACAGGTCAAATTTGACCCGAACAGTCGGGTCGTGACTATTCTTTCAGGTCGAGGATGATAGTCTTTGTTCTGTTGATCTACTTATGGGCTCTCAAGTGGCTTATGAGTCCAACTTTGGCTTTGAAAGTTCTTCCGCATTCAGGACAGGTAGTTCCAGATGGCAGATCGGGCTTTGGTTGTTGCTGCCTCGCTTTCCATTTTCTTCTCTTTTCTTCTAATTCTGCACATCTGTTGGCTTCAAAAGTTGCTGTTGTAAGGGTTAAAAACCAATAGAAGGCAATTAAAATGTTATAAAGAGAAAAAAGATGCAATATGAAGGAACGTTAGCCAAAAATACAAAAGAGGATACCAAATGTTTTTTTTTTCAGATATGTTCAGAGTAAAACAGAACCAAGAGTGGATACTGGACCACTGGGAAAATGATGCAGCAGATGTAGTACTGGAGGAACAAAGAAATAGTGGATGGATATAAAAAGTATTTTATGTCAGTCTTCACAGTAGCAAAATGCCAGAAATGTGAGAGTGTCAGTGGGCATAAGTGAGTGTCATTGCTGTTACTAAGGAGATGGTGCTTGGGAAACTGAAAAGTCTGAAGGTACGTAAGTCACCTGAACAAATAGACTACACCCCAGGGTACCGAAAGAGGTAGCTGATGAAATTGTAGAGGCATTAGTACAGTAATGATCTTTCAAGAATCACTAGATTCTGAAATATTTCCTGAAGACTGGAAAATTGCAAATATCATTCCACACTTTAAGAAAGGACAGAGTCAGAAGAAACTGGATGGAAAGTTGTTGGAGTCTATAATTAAGGGTGCTACTTCAGAGTACTTGGTGGCACATGATAAAATAGAAGAAAGCATGGTTTTCTAAAGGGCAAATTTTCCCTGTTAAATCTGTTGGAATTATTTGAGGAAATAACAGGCAAGATCGACAAAGGAGTCAGTGGATATTGCTTATTTGGATTTTCAGAAGGCCTTTGACTAGGTACCGTACACGAGGCTGCTTAACAAGATAAGAGCCCATAGTATTACAGGGAAAATTACTAACAAGGATAGAAAATAGGCTGACTGACAGAAGGCAAAGAGTGGCCCTTTCAGGTTGGCTGCCGGTGATTAATGTGTGCCACAGGGTTACTGTGGGGACAGCTTCTTTTCATATTATATATCAATAATTTGGATGAAGGAATAGATGGCCTTGTTGCCAACTTTGTGGATAATATGAATATAGGTGTAGGGGCAGTTTGGGGAAGCAGAGTGTCTGCAGAAGGACTTAGACAGATTGGAAGGATAGGCAAAGAAGTGGCAGATGGAATATATGTAGTATAGGAAATTGCATGATCATGCACTTTGGCAGAAGGAATAAAGGCTTGGACTATTTTCTAAATGGGGAGAAAATTCTGAAATCAGAGGTGCAAAGGGACTTGGGAGTCCTTGTGCAGGACTCCCTGAAGATTAACTTGCAGGTTGAGTTGATGGTAAGGAAGACAAATGCAATGTTAGCATTCATTTCAAGATGAGAAGAATACAAAAGCAAGGATGTAATGCTCAGGCTTTATTAGGCATTGGTCAGACCACACTTGGAATATTGCGAGCAGTTTTGGATCTCTTATCTGTGCTGGTACTGCATAGCCTCCGGAGGAGGTTAACGAGAATCTCCCAGTGATGTAAGGTGGGTTAACATGTGAACTGTGTTTGACAGTTATGGGTTTGTAGTCACTGGAGCTTAGAAGAATGAGGGGAGATTTCATTGAAACATATCGAATATTGAAAGGCCGAGATAGAGTGGATGTGGAGAGGATGTTTCCTATAGTGAGGGAGTCTAGAGCTAAAGGGCACAGTCTTAGAATTGAAGGATGTCTGTTGGGAACGGAGATGAGGAAATATTTCTTTAGCTAGAAGATGGTCAATCTGTGCTACAGGTGGCTGCACAGGCCAAGTCATTGGGTATATTTAAGGCGGAAGTTGACAGGTTCTTGAACAATCAGGGCGCCAGAGGTTACAAGATGATGGCAGGAGAATGGGATTGAGAGGGATAATAAATCAGCCATGTTGAAATGGCCTAATTCTGTTGCTATATCTTAAGGTCTTACAATTGCATCAATATGTTAGGTCCAGGATAGCTCCTCTGACGTATTGACACCCAGAAGCTTGAAGCTGCTCACACCGTCCTTTGCTGACCAGTCAATGAGGAGTGGTTTGTGTTCTTCCAATTACACCTCTGAAAGTCCTTGGTCTTGGTCATGTTGAGTGCAAGGTTGTTGTTGCACAGTACTCAACCAGTTGATGTATCTCACACCTATATGCCTCTTCATCACCATCTGAGGTTCTGCCAACAACAGTGATGTGGTCATCAAATTTACAGACTCTGTTTGAACTTTGCCTAGCCATACCAAGCTGTAATCAATAAACAGGAGCCTGACGCAGGATTTGTTGTTGTCTCGGTGGTTCAAGTCCGCATAGAGAACAAGTGAAATTGACAAATTAGATTCAAAATTGCTTTGGTGATTGGAAACAGAAAATTATAGTGGATGGATTCCTTTTGTCATTAGAATTTTCTGACCAGCAGTGTTGCTAATAATGTGAGATTTTTTATGCTTTCCGATTATATTGGAGACTTGGTAAAACGGCAAATGGAATTTAATCATGATAAATGTGAAGTGATGCTTTGTGACATAGCAGATAAGGCTAGGACATACACAGAAAATGGTAGAACTCTAGAAAATATTGAGGAACAATAGGACCTTGGTGTATAAGTCCAAGGGTTGCACAATGAAGTAGCACGGGCCGATAAGGTAGTGAAGAATTCAAACAGGATACATGCTATTCCAAGGTGCGGAATGTAAGAGCCTGGTTAGTTCTATACAACTTGTTAGACACAGATCTGGAGTACTGTGTACAGGTCTGAACACCATACTACAGGAAGGATATATTGACACCGAAAAAAAAGGTGCAGAGGAGATTCTCCAGGACATGGCTTAGCATGGAACATATCAGTTATGAGGAGAGACAAGATAGGCTAGATTTAATTTCCTTAGAATGAACCTTGATTGAAGCACAGAAAATTATGAAAGGCACAGAAGGAAAGACAGTATGAAACCTATCCCCCAAAGCAAGGTTGTATAAAACCAGATGATGTGGGGTTCAGGAGAGGAAAAGCAGGTTTAAAATAGATCTGTTCGAAGCTGAACTGTTTTAGTTCTAAACAAGAAATAGATGAATTCCATGGTTAACTAGGTTATATCTGACTCAGTAGGGGAGCAACCTGGTAGCCAACAAACACAATGGAATCAACTTTGCTTATCAATCTGAGCACATTACTGTGCTCATCCAACTGCTTCAGAGCAGAGAAGACTGATTTTCCTCTGCCCTTTGAAAATTAGCCCTTTTACTCCAATTGAATAGTACTGCACACAAACTTCTTTGATTTTCTTGGCTACTGTGATTGAAAAGAGCTCTGCTAAGTAAATTTCAACTGAATACATTTAGAGCCCACTACTCTTAAACTTTCCCTATTGTGCTGAATGCAGCTCGGGACAAACGCTTCAGAGAAACATTTGCTCCTATGAATTATAGCTTGAGTCAAAAAATCAGGACTTCTTATTTTTTGTGGGGATTAAGATCTTTAGACTGATTCTAGTCAATGGGGATGGGGATGCTGATGATCAAGGAGGTACTAGGTGGGGATAGGATTAGAGATGGAGATGCTGTTATGGCTGCTTATGTAATGTTTAAAAATTATGGGAATATTACATAGGCCAGTCAAACTATGCACAAATAGCACTTGAAAAAGACTCTATTGTGGGAAATTTAAGGAAGTGTATGAAAGAATCATAATTGCCTTTACAGTTACCGTTAAGTACTCATTTTGACATGGGAAGTCATGGAGGCCTAATGTCATAGAGAAGTATGCCCGTCAACCCATTGGTATCTTTGATGTTTGTATCATGTGGGTGTTGAATAAATAGGGAGCTGTCTACAAAGGAGTTTACAGCAATGATACTCATCACTGGTCCAATTTTATTTATTAAAATTATTTTGTGAAGAGAACCTTTCACATTTCACCTTTCTCCTTTGAAATTGATGTTATGTTTGCTGAAAACCTCAATCTCATTTCTAGGAACTTTGCCTCCATTAAATTTATAGATCTTTGACAGATACACTGCTGAAAGTACAGTACTGTACAGTATATGTACAATTACCCTAGGCACTCTAAATTTTTTATGTTTTCAGATAGATTGGACTCCACAGAGCCCTGATCTCAATATGATTGAGCTGATCAAAGATTACCTGGAGAGACAGAAGCAAGTGAGGCAGCCAAAGTCTGCAGAAGAACCTCGACAAGTTCTCCAAGATGCTTGAAACAACCGGCCAGCTGATTTTCTACTGCACATCAGTGTACCAAAGAGAACTGACGCAGTCTTAAAGGCAACGGGTGGTCACATCAAGTATTGATCTGATTTTACTGTTCACTGCTTTTTATAGTTTTTGATATTTAAAAGCTTTTCATTTCATTATTTTTGACAGCATCTTTGCTTTACATAATTTTTTTACAAATGCCTTAGACTTTTGCACCGTACTGTAATTGGTTGCACCATTGGGTGATATTGCAATTCAAATGTGCAGAATGTAAGAAACAACAGAAAGTAATGGACTTTTTCCAATACTTCACAGGCAAATCACATCCCACCATTGTATCTACATGAGGTGCTGCCTCAAGAAGGCAACATCTGTAAACAAAACACCTTACCATCTTTGCCATGCTGTTTTCTCACTAGTACCATCGGGCAGGAGTTACAGAAGCCTGAAATCCCACACCTCCAGGTTCAAGAACAGTTATTTCCCTTGAACCAGCCGGCACAACACTTATTATTACCTCAGTACAGCATCACTGTGACCACTTTGACCACACTGCACTAAAATAGATTTTTTTGTTCTAATTGTGTTCTTCCTTGTAAAAGTTGTGTATAATTTTTGTTCATTTTATGTTTTCTGTGTCTTTAATGCTATGTGCCTGTGGTGATACTGCAAATAAGATTTTTATTGCACCTATGCATCCATATACTTTTGCATATGACAATAAACTCAACTTTGATATTGAGACCCCAGGCACAGATGTGTATATTTGGTTATTGCTCGAAAAACAGGTTCAGTAGCCTCTTTGAGCTGAGATAAACAAGATAATACTCAGCTTATTCCAATATTTATTTTGACTGCTAAAGAAAAAAAATTGAAGATCAAGATCTCACTCCTGCCGCAAATATTATGGTCTGTGGAAGTGCTTCCCGAATGTTCTCCAAGATTGAGAGGCAAGTATCTGCCTAGTGTAAGCACCTCAAAGTACTGAAGAAGTACCATCCCTGTAAAATTCTCCAAATCCATTAACTCATGCTGTCTGGTGGTATAGTGGCAGCCACGCCGAATTTCAAGGCCAGTGGTCCCAGGTTCGAATCCAGCCGGCTCCTTGCATGCATTCCATCTGTGCTCAGTTGAGCATCAAGCTAGCATCTCACCCTTGTAAAAAAAAACAGATAAATTCTCAGGAAATGGCAAAGGTTGCCACTCAATATACCACAAGGCGTGGAGAGGAACAACTTTTTCCATTACCTAGATAAGTGAACCAAACTCAATGTACTCTTTCAGGTCAAAATCCCCTGTACTAAGGCACAAATTATACCCAACTATTTCTGACAGTTTACATAAAAATAAGTGGGATACCTGGATGAAACCCACACAGTCGCAGGGAGGGTGTGCAAACTCCACACATACAGCACCTGAGGTCAGGATTGAGCCTAGGTCTGTGACGCTAGTAGGCAGCAGTTCTTCTAGCTGTGCCACGGTAGCAGCCTTAAAGCACTGAGGGAAGCAAATCTCTTTTTCAGCGGCATTCTGAAGCTCAGAACAGCTAGCGGAAAAGGCACATCTTCCAATCTACTTATTCGCCCTCTCTGTTAAACACTTCCTACACCACCTGGTACAGGGTTTGCAATCTCACATTGACTTTGCCAGTTACTGCAGAACCCTCAGGACTGGAGAGGAAGCAAGTCACCCACAAACCTTGGGGTCTGCCTCTGAAGGAAGGGAGAAAATTTGCTGATTCCTCTTTGTTCATAGAGCACGAGCAGCTCAATGTGGCAAAGGGGTGGGTTCTTTCAAATAACAGCCTGTAAGGATGCCTTGTTACCTGTAACTCCCTGGAATTTATGAGCCTTCAACTGGGATCACACTTAGAATATGAGGCTGAACGAAAGGAAAGAGAGTGGGGAAGGTAGCATGGAGGGGAAGAGAGAAGGGTGGGTCGAGGTAAGATCAGGCTGAAAGAAGGTGAACAGCCTTACAAACATTGAGTCTAAAATAAACTAAAGGGTTGGATCTTGTGCTGTGTTATCTTTCCCTGGGTCATTTTCCACCCTTCCACGTCTACAACAGCCACACAGAGGATTCTGCTCACCACTAATTCTAGCACTGCATTTTAAATACATTCTCTCTTAAGTGACAGACTGGTAGTGTCGAAAGAAGTATTTTTTCTTAAACAAACGTATATTTTTTTGTACTTCCAAAGTTGTTTTTCAATGTGCATCTCTTGACGTTTAGTGATGAGAGCAATATTCAGAATTATAGTTTCAAAACAGGATTGCAATATGAAGTATTAGACAATGCTTTGCCTCCACAAAGGCTGCTCATCTTATTGAATTCCCACAGCAGTTTGTCTTCAGCTTCAGTCTTATGCCATCTGTTATTTTATGACATGGCTTGTTCAGAGGCAAACAAGATGAAAGATCCACCATCTGACAGCTGCTTAGATCATTCACACCACAATCCATTTTTTTCTGACCATAATGTGAAAACCCGTCTTCCTGATACATCAACAACTTAATGTCTGCAGAAATGAAAAGAGAAGCTGTAGGTCAAATTAGTTCCCTGGGTGTGTTGTTATTTCCAACAATTTCTGCTTTTATCTCAGATTTTTTTTTACCTGGAGTATTTTAGTTTTGTACCACCCCCCTGCCTATCTCTGCTGTCCTTTATTTCACAACTGGTAGCTCTCTGCCTTACTGAACAGACAGTTAGGGTGCATATACTTGACGGGGTTACTCTACTGGTGAAGTTGGAGTATCCATTCTGGACCCAACACATTGATGCAATCACAAGGCAGGTGACCAGTGGCTCTACATTATTAAGAGCTTGAGAGATTTACTATGTCACTAAATATCCATACAAGTTTCTACGGATGTACTGTGGAGAGCATTCTGAATGACATGGGGGTTCCAATGCACAAGTACACAAGTAGTCAAGAGGTTGCAGAGGGTTGCAGACAGCCAGCTCCTACATGGGTATAATCCTTCCAGCATTCATGTTAGGCATTCATTTCTTATTTATTATTATTATCATCATTATTATTAATAATAATAATTTTTCTGAACTCAAGCTGATAAAGCCTGAGGTATGGACATAGCCAAACATACTCATTTCTCAATTGATAGGAACTTTCAGACTATTCTAGTGGTGTTTAATATTGTGGCATTCTGGAGATTTACATAAATGTTGTAGGCATAATTGTTTAATGCCATTTGGGATGATACCAGTTGTAGATATTACTTTTGGGACAATGTATATACCCTGTTCATTATTATTATTATTTATTGTATTTGTACAATTTGTTGTCTTTTGCACATTGGTTATTTGTCTATTTTTGCTGTATGCACTTTTTCATTGATTCTATTGTGTTTCTTTGTATTTACTGGAATGTCCACAAGGAAGTGAATCTTGGGGTAGTATATGGTGATATATAAGTACTTTGATAATGAATTTACTTTAAAATTTTATCTTCATAAAACAAGTGTCTATTGTCATGCTTGCAGTTGGCCTTGTGTATTTATTGTGAAGCATGTTCATTTCCTGTGCCGGGGGCCTCATGTATTTTCAAGCTCAGCTTTCTAAACACAGCAGCTACCATTTGTCAAGATCAAACAGTTTTTAGTAAACTTCCAACTAATATTGTTTAGCTTCTGGTTGTAAATGAGAGTCAATCTTCAGTTCTTAAAATGTAAATGGAAATCAGTAATCAGCTTCAAGATTAAAAATTCAGTCTTGCAATCAAGCTCTGTCGATAGAGTGGGCTGCTAGGTTACTGCACCCGGTTTATTGCTTTTGAAGAGGTGCAGTAAAGGACAATAGGTTGTTTAATTTGGCTTGCACGGAGTTGGCTGGATTCAAACCGGGAACCACTCACCTCGAAGTCCGCTCCCCACCAGCCAGCTTTGAAGACTGGGCAGTTACAGTATAATCTCCCCTTAGTGAGAGTATTCATGGCTATTTATATCCGATACAGCATACAACATATGGGCAGAGCAAAAGCACAGCAGTTAGCACAATCAGTTTACAGCACTAGTGATCACTGAATGTGGTTTGATTCTTGCCATTATTTGTAAGAATTGTATATGTTTTCCTGTAACCACTGTGTGCTCCTGTTTCCTCCCATATTGCAAAGATATACGGTTAGGGTGTATGAGTTGTAGATATTCTATGTTGGTGCTAGAACCATGGTGTCAATTGCAGACTGCCTCCAAAACATCCCTGGATCGAGTTGGTCGTTGACACAAAACGATATATTGCACTGGATGTTTCAGGGTTTCAATGTACATGTGAAAAATAAAAGAAATCTTTAATCTTTTAATCTTTAATTTTTTCCATAGGAAACAACAGAAAGCAACAACTGTCTCCATAAGTTTATTATCAACAGATATGGACAGCTGCAATTTAACCAAACATAAATTTATTCAGTTTCTTAAACTTCTAAAAATCTCTTTGCTACAAGTTGTACTTAACATCTCGTTATTCATGGCATTAATACTTTCAAACTCAACATATGTAATAGACAATGTAAATAAACTTTAACAAACAAATATCATCACTCCATTTACTAACTACAACTGCAACAAATGCATAATGTATTTGGCACACAACTAAATATCGTGAACTAACTAGTAAAATATTTTGCTATGGTTGTGCTACAGCATTCTCCTTCTTGTCATTGTTTACATACTGACAAACACTCCTTTTCATTTCTTAATTGATGCTTCTCCCCTTTCTTCCTTTTATTTTTAGTCTTTGCTATAAATCCATCTATTGCTTTCCCTTCTGAGTTTTGGAACTTCAACTCTCCAGCTGCAGACTTAACCTGCTGGGCAACTGGAAGAACCATTGATCTAATCCAATGGTTTCCTATGATTTAAGCCTCCACTGATGACTGTCATAATAAACCTTTCCTTTAAACTTCATCTACTTTCTTCTCCCTTATGGTTCCGCCTCCTTCTACTACCTATTGTGCTTTCCCCTATTCCTTCTTCACCTTTCCTGCCTATCCCCTCCCTGCTTCCCCTCCCCCACCCCTTTATCTTTCCCCTTACTGGTTTTTCACCTGGCACCTACCAGCCTTCTCCTTCCCCCACCTTCTTCATAGGGCCTCTGCCCCTTCCCTCTTCAGTCCTGATGAAGGGTTCTAGCCCAAAACATTGATTGATCGTTTCCACAGATGCTGCCCGACCTGCTGAGTTCCTCCAGCTTGTAGTGAGTGTTGCTTCCTCTGATCTATCTTGTTCTCACCAGCCTCTGTCACTAACATTGTTCACATTGTGGCACAAGGCTGCACATTTCTTTCGAGTTCTGAGTCCATGATACCATTTCCATTCTGGGAGTCATTGTGGGTTTTGATCCAGTCTGATCCACATTCTGTAATTGACATCAGCTTTATTGCACTTTGTCCCTCCATTCACTATCATTTATTGGTTCTTCCAAGCTTTCTTTCAGCTTTTACACTCTCCATTGTGTCTTCTTCACAATATTGACACCAACAGAACCCTGAGGCTGCATGTATTCATGTCCATGTGACCCACTCAAATTACCTGCGAAAATCTCCTAGTTTGTCCTTACTACCTCGTATCGCCCAGTGCACAATGGCCATTTAGAGTTACAAAACCCAAATTTAGCTCAGCACCCACAGAAATAGAAACTAAAGAAAGAATGAGATATTGAAATCCAAAGATGATTTTTGTACAGCTCAATTCTAAGCATAAATCAGACAATCTGAGAGAGGTCAAAATGCCCAGGCTCTGGGCAGTACTATTTCCTGATGAGTGAACTGCTGAGATTCCAAAATGAAAACCCTTTCATCACATTGTAACAAGTATTTATCACACAGCAACAGATATTTTAAACCAAATCATCACACAAAAGATTTTGTTACAATTCAATGCAATGGAACAATAAATAAATCCACACCTTTCTATTCTTACCTTTCAAATATTTATTACATTAATGATGATAGAAATCAGCCTGTGTGATTAGGAAAAGAATAGGATGGTTTGCTTATTAACATGGGTTAAATGGAGCAAAACAATTCATGGTTCAAGAACAGGTTTCAATGTGTGTTTATAGCTCCCAGCAGGAAACCCTGTCAAAGGTTTAATTGCTACCTGGAGGGTTCCTCTGCATAGACTTCTCCAGCCCTCCATGGCCCTCAGTAAATTGCATCTGCTATTTCAATTAAATCGCAAGAAGATTAGCAAAATATATTTGTCTGTCTTTGCCAAAGAGTCATATCCTGGTAGGTTGACGTGGTTGTTGTGTTCCGACTTTTTTGCCTCCCCTTCTCAAATATCAATATATTTGCAAAAGGCACTGGTTAGGTTTCTCATCAGCAAGATCTATCAATCATTGTAATTGCTTTAAATTCCAAGATGTCATAGTCACCGTGCTGATGTTACCTCATTTTTACTCTTACATCAATTTTACTCTCACATCTTGAAACACTGGAGAAACTAATCCAAATCCAAATTAAACTATGGTCACAATATTCATATATTTTTCAGTGTGGAGATTTGTTCAGTGATAATCATGGGAACAAACTGACAATATAAAACTGCTAGCAGCTCTAAATTGGCACTTTGTGAACAAGCGTTCAGCTGTCTTTGTATTTTGAATTATGCTCAGTAAAGGTGCTCCTATTCATCACATGGAGATACATTTGCCAATAGTATTGGTGGTGTAAGATGCTGAATTAGTTAACTATTTTGTTTACTTTAATTAATGTTAGTTTGAAAGTAATGGATGAAAAACAAGGAGGATTTACTTTCAATTAAGAACTCATTGAGATAATTAAAAAGCTAGTCAGATAGAGATACAGCATGGAATCTGGCCCCTTGGTCCATTGAGTCAATGCTGACCACCAAGCATCTACCTTTAACTTCATCCAATCTTGACCATTTAACCCTTCTTTACTTTCTGATGAGATCTGTCTTCAACTGAGACTAACAGATAACTTGCGAATATGCCCATTATATTCTGCAAAGGGATGAGTCTTGGTGGCATAGGGCAAATACCTGCAAAAAGTCAAGTCCTCTCCAAGGCTGCTAACACATATAGAGTATATCAGTGCTGCAAGTCTGTATAAGGAATCTGCCTTAGTTTGATCCTCAAGAACCCATTCTATGTGGAATGTGCTCAGTGTGAGAAAGTTCCACTCAACAGATTCTGTCAGAGGTCAAAGTTGTTCTCTTTCTAAAGTCAAACCAAAGATATCAGAACTTCAGCTTGTGTCTGAAGCTGTAATTGCTTTTCTGTTTACCTCAAGGCAATGATGATCAGTTTTGTTTTCACAAACTAGAGTACACTGCAAGTATTTATGGATATTCCGAAGTTTGCTTTGGCATATCCTGGCAGGATGTGATAATTAATGCTCTTGCATTCCAATAAAATTGTTTTCCAATCTGCAACACCCATCTTCCCGTGAAACTAATCTCATAGCAGGGTAGCCTCCAGAGATTTGGGACAAACTTCTCTTTCAGTACCACTGCCATTTAAGGACATTTCCTGGCATGTTTATCACAGTATGTACATTCCTTAGGGAAAGTGGTCGTTTTACAAATAGTTAACTGTAGGCTCACATTACCCAAGAGTGCAAAGGTTCTGTGAAGTATGAAGTTCCAATGTGAAGAGGTGATTTTAGACCTTTTCAAATAAAATCTTTTTCTACTCTGTTGCACTGAGCAATATTATAAGACCATAAGACCATGAAGTATAGGAGCAGAATTAGGCCATTTGACGCATCGAGTCTGCTCTACCATTTCATCATGGCTGGTCCAAATTTCCTCTCAGCCCCAATCTCCTGCCTTCTCCCTGTATCCCTTCATGCCCTGACCAATCAAGAATTTGTCAGCCTCTGCCGTAAATACACATTGGCCTTCACAGCTGCCAGTGGCAAAAAATTCCATAGATTCACCACTTTCTGGCTAAAGAAATTCCTCCTCATCTCCATTCTAAAAGGACACCCCTCTATTCTGAGATTGTGTCCTCTGGTCTTAGACTCTCTGATCTCAACATAGGAAACATCCTCTCCACATCCATTCTGTCAGGCCTTTCACCATTCAATAGGTTTCAATGAGGTCACCCCTCATTCTTCTGAATTCCAGCGAATATAGGTCCAGAGCCATCAAACGCTTTTCCTCTGACAAGTCTTTCAATCCTGGAATCATTTTCTTGAACCTCCATTGAACCCTCCCCAGTTTCAGCAGATGTGTTCTAAGATAGGGGGCCCAAAGCTTACAACCTTACCCTCCTGTAAACTGGTTTTATGGATGCTCTTAACCTTAAACTGGTCGGAAGCCTCTTTGGCCAAATGACTCACTACATGTGAGTCCCATTTGTAAGCTAGCCAGCAGTCAGTTTTTGAGCCAATGACTATAAGAACCAGGAACATAACAGGTTACCTTCATCATTGCTTAAGTCCTTGACTTTCTGTAATAAAAAAATTGCACAGTGTGAGAAGAAAGGCAATTTAGGGTACACACCTGCACTTTCTGCAGCTTGCAATAGACTGCAGGATGCCATAAAATGAGACAGGTATGAGTATACTGCAATCAACATAACTGATTTATGAGCAACTTCAAGTGATAAGTGCAAAAGGAAAGAAAACAACTTGTGCAAGTCGATTGAACTTCATGATATTAAAGATAGAAGTCATTGCAGGGCAGGACTGAATACAGTTCAAAGGTCTCTCTTCCCAGCTCATTTGCAAAGAATGGTTCTGTCAGACATACACTAATTTGTTTCCCTTCATCCATTTCATTCACTAAATAAACATTAAATTAAAGCCCATTTTTATGAAGAGTTTTTAAAAATGTTTGTACAGCTTTACGTTCACCGTAAGTAAAGTCTGAGGATCAATATTCTCATCCCGTCATGGTTATCTCATATTACTGTCTCCAATTAACAATGCCAGAGACAATACTCAGCCACCAAATACATCAAATGCAGGGCACCTTTACAATCAAAGAAGCAAATAATACATGGTTATTATAATTATTCTGCTTCTGTGCTTTGTGATATGTTCTAATGCACTGAGCCCATTTGCAGTAACATTATACCAAGTGCATTAATTTATTTTTCCTTTTATTCAGTTAATTCTTTCTTCATGCCTTTCCTCTGATTAATTTGCCTAGTACATGATGCTGAGGATTTAATTACTTGTTATCTGATGAGGCGGTGTACTTTTCAATAGAAGAAAAAATGATTCAGATACAAGATATTCCATTGTGAATTTGCATCTAGGAGCTCACTTACGGTCAATTTTATTCTGTTTTTTTCCAATTTTCGTGTATGTAGTGCCTGCCCATTGTGAAGTGCAGAAAGAATTTTTCCAACATTACCTGCAATACGATTTCATGAGTAAAACCAGAAGGCAAACTGACAACCTTAATTATAGGAGCTAATGGATTTGTTGTCAGAGTTAATTATGTGGTTGTATATGCAAAAGTTGTGCATCGAACTTAATAAAATATGGCGATTCCAGAGGGTCATGTTCATGTGTCAGTGAAAGCAGTTGAGTTTTGCGATAGGGTTTGCTCAGATGACTATAACTACAATAGGACAGATGACTACCCCAGTCAACACTTATCCTTTTGCATCGCTTTCCACCACAACCACTTACTTCATAGCTTTCCCTTTAATGTTTCTTCAAATCCTTCTCATGCGTGCCACAGTAGCATAGCGACTAGTGTGGATGCTATTGCAGTTCAGAGCGGTGGAATTCAGAGCTCAATCCCGGTGTCCTCTGGAACGAGCTTGTATGTCCTCCCTGTGGAATTTGGGGGTTTCCTCTATTAGCTCCGGTTTCCTCCCACAGTCCAAAGATGTACCAGTCAGCAGGTTAATTGGTTATTATAAATTGTCCTGTGAGTAGGGTAGGGTTAAACTGCAGTTTGCTGGCAGTACAGCTCAAAGGGGCAGAAGGGCCTACACAACATAGAAAATTAAAAAAAAATTAAGAAAATTTTCTACATATACATTGCTTTTATAAGATGAAGGGAGAAGATTGAGTCCTATTTATATATAGATTGTCCCATCAAATACAAATTGGCATTTGTCTTTACTTGAACAGCATTCTTAACCTAGTGTACATGGCCTGTTTCTATAACTCTATCTATCCTTCTAATTATCTTCTTATAACTACAGATGGAGTACCCCTGTTTCAGATTTTGGAATATATAATGAGGATAGCTTGTGATCAACGTTATTTCTGACTCTGAATTTATGTGCTACCAGGAAGCAGTCTTTGCTTTACACTTGTTCATCACACATACATACTGATTGCGTCAGTCAACGTGTTAGATTTTCATCCTCGATGATCTTGGCAAATTCATCAATGAATTTTTCTGCTGCTTTGTGATCAGCAGATGCTTTATCACCACCAGCCTTTTAAAATTTAAAGCTGTGCCTATTCATAAATTTCTGGAACCAATCTGCAGAATATTCACAATTACCTTCAATTTTCAATTTGTTGTAATAGATCTTTGCTTGTTTGACGGTCAGCATACTGTTAAGCGGCATACTGCAAGTTCACTCCAGCACTGACGAATGCACTCTTTCAATACAGATGGAATACAGTGTCGGGAAATGTGTGATAAAGCATTTTTGTAAAGGAACAATAGTGCGGACTATTATCTGAATAGGGAGAAGGTTCAAATATCAGAGATGCAGAGGGACTTGGGAGTCCTCATGCAAGACCCCCTGAAGGTTGAAGGTTAATTTGCTAGTTGAGTCTGTGGAAAGGAGGCAAATGCAATGTTGGCATTTATTTCAAGGGAAACAGAATATAAAAACAGGGAGTTAATGCTGAAACTTTATAAGACACCAGTCAAGCTGCACTTGATGTATTGTCGCAACATACATCAAAGTTGCTGGTGAACGCAGCAGGCCAGGCAGCATCTCTAGGAAGAGGTACAGTCGACATTTCAGGCCGAGACCCTTTGTCACGACAAACTGAAGGAAAAGTTAGTAAGAGATTTGAAAGTGGGAGGGGAAGGGGGAGATCCAAAATGATAGGAGAAGACAGGAGGAGGAGGGATGGAGCCAAGAGCTGGACAGGTGATTGGCAAAGGGGATATGAAAGGATCATGGGACAGAAGCCCAGGGAGAAAGACAAGGGGGGAGAGGAACCCAGAGGATGGGCAAGGGGTATAGTCAGAGGGACAGAGGGAGAAAAAGGAGAGTGAGAGAAAGAATGTGTGTATAAAAATAAATAACGGATGGGGTACGAGGGGGAGGTGGGGCATTAGCGGAAGTTAGAGAAGTCAATGTTCATGCCATCAGGTTGGAGGCTACCCAGATTGAGTATAAGATGTTGTTCCTCCAACCTGAGTGTGGCTTCATCTTTACAGTAGAGGAGGCTGTGGATAGACATGTCAGAATGGGAATGGGATGTGGAATTAAAATGTGTGGCCACTGGGAGATCCTGCTTTCTCTGGCGGACAGAGCATAGGTGTTCAGCAAAGCGGTCTCCCAGTCTGCGTCGGGTCTTGCCAATATATAGAAGGCCACATCGGGAGCACCAGACGCAGTATATCACCCCAGCCGACTCACAGGTGAAGTGTCGCCTCACCTGGAAGGACTGCCTGGGGTCCTGAATGGTGGTGAGGGAGGAAGTGTAAGGGCATGTGTAGCACTTGTTCCGCTTACAAGGATAAGTGCCAGGAGGGAGATCAGTGGGGAGGGATGGGGGGGACGAATGGACAAGGGAGTCGCGTAGGGAGCGATCCCTGTGGAAAGCAGAGCGAGGGGGGGAGGGAAAGATGTGCTTAGTGGTGGGATCCCATTGGAGGTGGCGGAAGTTACGGAGAATAATATGTTGGACCTGGAGGCTGGTGGGGTAGTAGGTGAGGACCAGGGGAACCCTATTCCTAGTGGGGTGGCGGGAGGATGGAGTGAGAGCAGATGTACGTGAAATGGGGGAGATGCGTTTAAGAGCAGAGTTGATGGTGGAGAAAGGGAAGCCCCTTTCTTTAAAAAAGGAGGACATCTCCCTCATCCTGGAATGAAAAGCCTCATCCTGAGAGCAGATGCGGCGAAGACGGAGGAATTGCGAGAAGGGGATGGCATTTTTGCAAGAGACAGGGTGAGAAGAGGAATAGTCCAGATAGTTGTGAGAGTCAGTAGGCTTATAGTAGACATCAGTGGATAAGATGTCTCCAGAGATAGAGACAGAAAGATCTAGAAAGAGGAGGGAGATGTCAGAAATGGACCAGGTAAACTTTAGGGCAGGGTGAAAGTTGGAGGTAAAGTTAATAAAGGCAACGAGCTCAGCATGCGTGCAGGAAGCAGCGCCAATGCAGTCATCGATATAGTAAAGGAAAAGTGGGGGGCAGATACCAGAACAGGCACAGAACATAGATTGTTCCACAAAGCCAACAAAAAGTCAGGCATAGCTAGGACCCATACGGCTGCCCATAGCTACACCTTTAGTTTGGAGGAAGTGGGAGGAGCCAAAGGAGAAATTATTAAGAATAAGGACTAATTCCGCTAGACGGAGCAGAGTGGTGGTAGAGGGGAACTGATTAGGTCCCCTCCCCCCACTTTTCCTTCTCCCTGGGCCTCCTGTCCCATGATCCTCTCATATCCCTTTTGCCAATCACCTGTCCAGCTCTTGGCTCCATCCCTCCCCCTCCTGTCTTCTCCTATCATTTTGGATCTACCCCTCCCCCTCCCACTTTCAAATCTCTTACTAACTTTTCCTTCAGTTAGTCCTGACCAAGGATCTCGGCCTGAAACGTCGACTGTACCTCTTCCTAGAGATGGCCTGCTGCGTTCACCAGCAACTTTGATGTGTGTTGTTTGAATTTCCAGCATCTGCAGAATTCCTGTTGCTTGATGTATTGTCAACAGTTTTGGGCCCCATATCTTAGAAAGGATGTATTATTATTGGAGAAGGTCCAGAGGCGCTTCACAAGGGTGATTCCTGGAATAAAGGGGTTAACATATAAGGAGTGTTTGGCAGCTTTAGGCCTGTACTCACTGGAATTTAGAAGAATGCTAGGTGATCTCATTGAAACCCACTGAATGTTGAATGGACTAGGTAGGGTGGATGCGGAAAGGATGATTCCTATGTTGGGGCTATCCAGAACTAAAGGGCATTGGGTCAAAATTGAGGGGTGACCCTTTAGAACAGAGGTAAGGAGGATCTTTTTTTTTAAACAGAGAGTAGCAAATCTATGGACTGCTCTGCCACAAACTGTGGTGGAGGCCAAGTCCAAGTCCATGGGTATATTTAAGGTGGAACTTGATTGTTTCCTGATCGGTCAGGGCATCAAAGGATATGGCGAGAAGACAGGTGTATGGTGATGAGTAGGATCTGGGATCAGCCATGATGGAATGGCAAAGTAGATTCAATGGGCTGAATGGCCTAATTCTGCTCTCATGTCTTATAGTCTTATACATGATTGAGATTTTCATTTTTCACTTTACGCAGTGATTTTCTATTTTTCATTAACTTCTGTTCATTATGTACGTGAGGTCACTTCACAGAACTGTCTGTGGTGTGCAGAGGCCTGTGCATCACCTAGGAACCTTCCCTGTGCCTTGTTGAATTTTCCATTTGTGACATCGTGTAAGCGCTCAAAAAATTTTCAGATTTCAGAGGTTTTCAAATTTTGGAAATTCAGATAAGGGGTGCTCAACCTGTAACTATCTGAATGGAAACTAAATATTGGACTGACACCAGCATCAGCTACCAACTCTGGAGAGTATTTAAATCCTCTAGATTGAAAGTTGTTCCTGTGCCTTCTCCTGAATATTTTATATTTAAGCATATGTCTATGTCATTTATTACCAGATCCCTCTGTGGGAAAAGTGGCTTGAAAGTTGAAGTAAGTTTTCATTAAAGTGATGACTTGTATCAAAGTTGTCTGTAAAATAAAACTGTTTAATGACTCTTAGAGCCTTAAAGCAAAACAACATTCATTTTGACCCACCACGTCCAAACTTTTCAACAAGTACCAGTCTATATTAATACTAAAGCTTTCTGTGCCATGGCAATCCAAGTGCTTGTCTCTCTGGCTGTGTTCCAGATTCCAACTATCTTCAGGCCAAAATGTTCTTTTTCAGTTCCCCTCTAAAGCTCTTACCCTTTACCATTATATTCTACAGATTTTGGCTGTGAGGTTTCCCACTACTCATTCCCTCAAATATCCATCTATTACAGATAACATTTTTTTTCTGTTTATTTCTATCTCAACCATTTCCTAAACTGCTTTCTTTTTATGCACACCCAAACAGGTATCCCCTGTTTTTCGAACGTTCGCTTTACGACACCTCACTGTTACGAAAGACCTACATTTTCACTAACAGAAGGTGTTTTCACTGTTACGAACAAAGGCAGCGTGTGAAAAAAGGCAGTGAGCAAAAAAAGGCAGCACGCGAAAAAAGGCAGCGCACAACATAAGGCAGCGCACAAAAAAAGACAGCACGTGCCCTGAGCAGCCAAGCTCCTCCCCCGGAACTGCATTCTAGCTGGTATTGCTTAAACACGTGCCTGTGAGCATCTGTGCTTTATGTCGATTTATTTTGAGCATCCGTTAGCAGATGAGTTCTAAGGTATCCGAAAAGCCTAAAAGAGCCTGTAAGGGTGTCACACTTAGCGTAAAACTAGACATAATTAAGCATTTCGATCGTGGAGAACTAAGTAAAGACAAAGTGACACACATCAAAGTTGCTGGTGAACGCAGCAGGCCAAGCAGCGTCTGTAGGAAGAGGTGCAGTCGACGATTCAGGCCGAGACCCTTCGTCAGGACTAACTGAAGGAAGAGTCCCTTACTCACTCTTCCTTCAGTTAGTCCTGACGAAGGGTCTCGGCCTGAAACGTCGACTGCACCTCTTCCTACAGATGCTGCTTCGCTTGCTGCGTTCACCAGCAACTTTGATGTGTGTTGCTTGAATTTCCAGCATCTGCAGAATTCCTGTTGTTTGCGTTTAAAGACAAAGTGAGTTTGGCTTGTGGAAGTTGACGAAGATGGTGTTGAAGAGGTTTTGGCATCCCCTGACCAAGAACTGATAAATGAAGAGCTGATGCAATTAGAAGAGGAAAGGATATCAATCGAAACCGAATGCAGTAGCGAACAGACTGAAAGTGAAGTCGTCCAGGAACTGAAAGTGAAGCAACTGCGTGAGATTCTCGCTGCAATTGACAACGCTGAAATGATTGCAGAAAAGTATGAGTTTAATTTTGAAAGGGTACGTAGGTTGAAGGCATATTTGCAGGATGGTTTGTGTGTTTACAAAGAACTATATGATAGAAAGATGTGCGAGACTAAGCAGTCAAGCATACTGTCGTTTTTCCAAGCCTTCCAAATCAGCCACAGCAGACGACGAGCCTCAACCTTCGACATTGAGGCAGGCAGACATAGAAGAAGATGACTGCCTGCCCTGATGGAAACAGACGACGATGTGGTATCACCCCAGTGTCCCACCACCCCAACCTCCGACGACTCAGCCTAACACACCATCATCAGTGTGCTCGCTGTCTTCCCGATTCCGGTAAGTGATACTACACTGTACATACATTATTTCTGCTTTATATAGGCTGTGTATTTTTAAGTGCTATTTGGTATGATTTGGCAGCTTCATAGCTTAAAGGTTACTAGAGGGAGTGCTTCTGCCGAGAGCACTTGCGCTGAGTGATTCTGCCTAGAACGCTTGTGTGAGATTTTCACTACGGTGGACAGTGCGGCAACGATTGTGGAAAAGTATTTCTACTTTATACAGGCTGTGTACTTAACATATCATTCCTGCTTTTACTATATGTTACTGTTATTTTAGATTTTATGTGTTATTTGGCATGGTTTGGTAGGTTATTTTGTGGGTCTGCGAACGCTCACAAATTTTTCCCATATAAGTCAATGGTAATTGCTTCTTCACTTTACAACATTCCGACTTGCAAACCGTTTCATAGGAACGCTCTACCTTCGGATGGCGGGGGAAACCTGTATAAAGTTTCGTCAAAATCTCCCCTGAGCCTTAAGAAGCATCACCTAATTTAAGGGTTTACATTAGACTCACTGAAATATTAAAGAATTGAAAGAGCTTACTCGGGAAAGCAGAGAAATTTGATCCTATCAAAGCAACAGGAGAACCCACATTCCTCTGCATTGTGCAATCGGTGCATACTGTAAGCATCAAAGCATAAAAACAATATACTCAGGGTCTTTACCTAACCGCTGCAGCCTCTGAACTTGAAAATAAGGAAAATAACTTTAGAAATCATTAGAAGTTAGTTTAGTATCCTCTTATTAAAACTGAACTACACTCAGTGGCCACTTTACAGGTATCTCCTGTACCTAATAAAGTGGCCACTAAGTATATGTTTGAGGTCTTCTGCTGCAGAAGCCCATCTATTTCAAGGTTTGACATGTTGATGAAATCTAAGAAATGTCAGTATCAAAGAAAGATGCGAAGTTTATCTATTCCTCACACACAATCACAAAGAGGACAGTGCTATTGAACTATCCATTTCTCAGCATCGGTAAATCTTTAATTCTGAAGATGCTGGAGCTGTTGATTATTAACACAAGAGTAGTACCTATGAAATAAAGCGACTGTACATTGAGAGAGAGTTAGGAATAAGTGTAAGCATGAAAAGTTGGAAAGAAGTATGAGCAATGTCAGCAATTTCATTAAACAATGGGGGATATCACGTATCTGCATTTCTTTCCATTTTTCCATAAGAAGAATCTACATCTGATTGAAGTGAATGTGTGCTTTTATGTTAAGGTTTGCTTTCATGTGGTTACATGCACTTCAAGTTGTAGGACACACAATTGTGTTTCAAGTTCCAGGCAAGATATATGATCTTAACATGCTTGAGAAAATGAAAGATTAATTTCATCCGACCAATGCTGGTGATTCAAAATATTTAAATATTTTGGTATGAATTAAAGTATCAACAAAGATAGGAGAAACAACAAGACAGGAAGAGCAAAAATGTAAACAGGAAAATTGCCGATGGCGGGAAGCTATGGGATAAGGCTCTGGAGAAAAGTTCTACAAAAGGGTGCTGAGTGTTTGGAATGCATTTCCAATACTGCACCTGCAAAAGGCATAACAGCAAATTCAGAATATCAAACAAGGGATGTCAATGTGCTATTATTTTGAAATCTTTAGCTTGTTCCTTCTAATTAACTCAGAATTTTATTTCTGTCTGGCAAAACTCAACAAGTGCATCTCCTGATTTGTCTTGATCAAATTCTGAAGTAACTGACAAGCAACTTGCACACCTAAGGACTTTGTAGCACATTTCAAAGTTCAAAGTACCAACAGAAGAAACAATTAACATGGTAATAAATAAATAAGCAGTAAATATCGATAACGAAATGAAGAGCTCTTGAAAGTGGAACCATAGGTTGTGGGAACTGTTTAGTGTTGGGGTCAGCAGAGTGAAGTTATCCCCTTTTGTTCAAGAGCCTGAAGCTTAAGGTGTAATAACTGTTCCTGAAGTTGGTGGTGTGGGTTCTGAGGCTCCTGTACTTCCTACCTGATGGCAGCAGTGAGAAGAGAGCATGACCTGGATGGTGGGGTTCCCTAATGATGGATACTGCTTTCCTGCAACAGTTCTCCATGTAGATGTGATCAATGGTAGGGTGACTTTACCCGAAATGTACTGTGCTGTATCCATTACCTTTTAAAGGATTTTCTGTTCAAGGATATTTGTGTTTCCATACCAGGCAATGATGCAACCAGTCGATAGAATCACCACACATCCATGGAAATTTGTTTAAGTTTTAGATGACATGTCAAATCTTAACAGATGTCTAAGAAAGTTGAGGCTCCGCCATGCTTTCTTTGCAATGGCACTTCTGTGTTGGACTCAGGACTAAACCTCTGAAATAATAACATCGAGAAATTTAAAGTTGCTGACCTCTCCACCTCTGGTTCTCTGATGAGAACTGGCTCTCGGATTTCTGTTTTTTCCCTCCTGAAATCAATAATCAGATCTTTGGTCTTGTTGACATCGAGTGAGGGGCTGTTGGTGTGAGACCACTCCACCAGGTTTTTAATCTTCCTTCTATTTGCCGACTCATCACCACCTTAAATTTGGATAACAACAGTGGTGTCATCAGTAAACTTAAATATGGCATTGGAGCTGTGTTTAGCCTCATAGTCATAAATATAAAGTGAATAGAACAGGGGCTAAGCACACAGCCTTGTGGTACACCTGTGCTGATTGGGGTCTTCAAGTGAGAAAATAAGGATCCAGTTGTACAAGGAGATATTGAGGCCTAGGTCTTGGAGCCTAATGATCAGCTTCAGGATTATAGCTTTGAATCCCTATTCATGGCAGAAATAAATAAAAATATGAATGCCAAAGGAAGAGGAACATGAATGCATAGAATATCTGTTCTTATTTGATCATATCCAAGAATAACAGGGGTAACATTACTGGTTTTAGCTCCGGTAATGTGTACTGATGGTGCCATTTTAATGAATTACCTTGACTTGTATTGAAATTATAAGAAGGTTAAATCCAAAAAATTTATTAAAGAATTTCCATACCTATTATTATTATTTTATCTCAGCTCAAGCTGATAAAACCTGAGGTACAGGCAAAAGACAAGCACACATATTTCTCTATTGCTATGAACTTTCAGACTATTCTAATGCTGTTTAGTTTCAAAGGTTTCAAAGGTACATTTAATATCAGAGAAATGCATACAATATACATCCTGAAATGCTTTTTCTTCACAACCATCCATGAAAACAGAGGAGTGCCCCCAAAGAATAAATGACAGTAAATGTTAGAAACCCAAAGTTACCTCCTCCCAGCTTTCCTCCCTCTCGCGTGTAAGCAGCAGCAAGCAGCAATCCCCCCTCCCCCCTAGCAGCAAAAAAAACATTGATGCCCATCACTGAGCACTCAAGCATGCAGCAAAACAACAGCAAAGACACAAACTTGCAGTACCCCAAAGACTATTCATTCACCTGGTATTCAACATACCACAGTCTCTCTCTCCCTCTCTCTTTTTCTCTCTCTCCTCTCTCTCTCCCCCCCGCCAATAACGAAGAAAGGGATGTCTCCATTTCACAGCAAGAGGGGAGACATAACAAACAACTCGCTGGTTTATGATGTTAAAAGTCCATTGCGTTGCTCTTTCTGAACTCTGTGCCCAAAGACCTCAGATCTTTCAACTCCCATGACACACAGATCTTTCAACTCCCATGGCACACCATTCTCCTGCTGGGACACTGACCTTCGATCCATCCGCCTCCCAAGCCACGAGACCTCAGAACTCCAAAGGTGAGCTAAGTTCTTAGTCCATGTCCTTGGCATGTCAAATAACAGCTAGTCGTGAAACCCTGAGAGCAGGTCCCATTGCCGCAAGGAACTGAAGTGACCGTGTAACTGCAGGTCAAGGTTTTCAAAAGAACCCTAAAAGGGAAAAATAGAGATACTAAAGATGGAAATAGAGCTGTTTCTGAAGATGCAAGCAAAGGAGTCACTGTTTAGCGCCATCTTGACTAAGCTCCGCCCTTCAGAAAGTATAGAGGTTTTCTGGAGGTTTGCATAAATGCTGCTGTGTAGGCCTAATTGCTTAACACTATTGTGTAGTGACTTTGGGATGATAACAATTGTAGATATTACTATTGGAACAATATCCTGTTCATGTTCCTTAACCTTTCAATTACCTCTTTTAGTTCAGCATACTTCCGATGTTGTTCGCTTATTGATTTCTGGAAATTATGTGTTTTTAGAATGGCTATATCTATTAAGTAAGTTGTTCTTGCTGGTTTATACTGTAATATTATATCATGACAATTATTCTGGATTTTCCTATCTGTAATAATGGAAGAATTGTAATATAATTTGTAGAACTCTGACTCCAAAACTGGATCAGGCTTGTATTGATAGTAAGGTATGGTGTCTTTTATGAGTTTGTATTTTAAAGCAAGTTTTGGTGAATGATGTTTGCGACTTGTTTGTGCCTTCATAAGTAATCAGATTGAGTTAAACTGCTGCAGGATGTAATGCTGTAAAGTGTTGGATTGTTTCTAGCTTCTCTTGGTATTATCTACATTTATCATCTTGAAATTGTTGGTATTTTATTATCAATTTTTGATATTTTTGTGATAACCATCTGGTCCTGTATTACCATAAGGAACTCTTCTGTTTCTGGGAAGAGGTCTCCAACTCCTTACCAGGTGTTTGACACTTCTTTATCAACATCTAGTCTGCTCAAGTCATGGGGATGTCTTCCGTGAAGGGTTATGCTCTTCCATTGGTTCACCTGTTCTTCTATAGTGATAACTTTTTAAGACTTGGTTATCCGACCAGAAGGTTTTGTGGTTTTCAGAATGGATTGGACCTGGAGTTCTGGTAAGGAAAGAGGTGGTACCGTATGCTTTTCAGTCAATTCTCATTGGTGCACGGATGTTGGGGTTATGTCCCCTTGTACCCCTGTTAGAACAACTAACAATCAAATGTAGACTATTCTATTTGCCCCAAGAGTTCTCATCCGTGATCCTGACGACTGTGTATATACAACCAATGGCTGATTATAGGCAAGCACTCACAAAACTGTACAATGCAGTCTGTAAACAAGAAACAGCCCATCCCAATGCATTTCAAATTATAGTCAGTGCCTTTAACCAGGCCTGTTTGAAAAAATTCCTGCCCAGTTATCACCAGCATGTGACCTGTAGCACCAGAGGTCCCAACACACTACACCACTGCTGCACTATGATAGGCAATACCTATCGTTCCTTCCCAAGACAACATTTTGGCAGTCAGATCATTTAGCTGTACTCCTGCTACCTGCATAGACAGAGAGTAAAGAGCAAGGCCCCTGAGATAAAGACAGCCAAGAAGTGGTCATGAGAGCTGAGGGATGGTTACAGGATTGCCTGAGTCAGTGGACTGGGCCATGTTCAAGAATTCATTTGAGGACCTGAATGACTACACCAGGGTGGTTACAGATCTTATTAAAACAGCAGTGGATGAAGGTGTCTTCACGAAATTGTTCAGGGTTTTCCCCAATCGGAAGCCCTGAAATCCAGAATCTGCTGAGAGCCATGCTAGCCTGGAGATCAACAATGCTACAAGAGGCGTAGGTATGATCTCCAGAAAGTCATCTTTCAAGAAAAGTGGAGATTCTCTCTTGGAATCAAAGAGAGATGCTCGACAGCTGTGGCAGGGTTTCATTTCTATAAACTCCTACAAAGCTAAATCTTGCGACATAGGGGACAGCAGAGCTTCGCTTCCAAATGATTTCAATGCCTTCTATCCTCATTTTGACCACCAGAACAGGAAGGAACCATCACACACCTCTATGTTTCCCGATGAACCTTTCATCTCACCATCTGAAGATGACGTGCGGGCTGCCTTCAAGAGAGTGAATCCAATGAAAACATCCAGTCTGGATGGAGTATCTGGCTGAGTACTGAAGACTTGTGCCACCCAACCAGCTGGTGTGTTCACGGATATCTTCAACCTCCCATTCCGGCAGTGTGTGGTACCCATCTGCTTCAAACAGGCTTCAATCATACCAGTGACCAAGTAGAGTGTGGTAACCTGTCTATAGCCCAGTGGTTCTTAAATCCACAGTGGTGAAGTATTTTGAGAGGCTGGTGTTGAAACTGTCTGGTCCCAGTATAAGTTTCTCAGGAAACGTATATCTTTCCCATCTATGTCAAGATCTTGAAGCATTTCCAGAAGATCTTGGTGTCTGACAGTGTAAAAAGCTTTAGTATAGTCGATGAAACATAGGTGGATGTCTTTTTGTATCTGGAATGGCTAGTTCACAGATCATCCGTAGCATGGAAGTTGCATTTCTGGTTCCAGTGTTTTCCACAAAGCCGCATTGTTCTTTACTGATTTCTGGTTTTATACAGCGTCTTGCTCTCATCATGATTACTCTGAGAATAATTTTTGCCACGTGGCTCATCAGGCTTATTGTACGATGTAACTCACATTCTGTTGCTTCCTCTTTCTTTGGAAGTGTGATGAACACTGATTTACTTAAATCATCAAGTATCTCCCTGTGATCATAGATTTCATTTGCTATTTCTGTTATTTTCTCTATTCCAAAATCTTCTAAGGCCAGTATCATTTCTACAGCAATGTTGTCTGGACCAGTTGCTCTGTTATGTTTTGTTTTATTTATGGTTGCTCGAATTTCTGATTTCAGAATGCTAGGTCCTTCAAGATTCTTCTACATGTTTGGTTTTTCTCCTCTTTGGTCTTCAATAAGTTCTTTTATATACTTTTTATATAAGTTCTGTCCATCTGTTTAGGATTTCCTCTTTGCTCAGAATTAAACTGCTGTCTTTTGCCTTGATGCATCCATTTGCTGAGCAAGGTAATTTCCCCGTTAGTTTTTTAATCTTACTGTCCATCAACTTTGTTCCAGGGTTATGGGTTTGTAGCATTTCTATCTCTGAACAACAGGAATTCTGCAGATGCTGGAAATTCAAGCAACACACATAAAAGTTGCTGGTGAATGCAGCAGGCCAGGCAGCATCTCTAGGAAGAGGTACAGTCGACGTTTCAGGCCGAGACCCTTCGTCAGGACTAACTGAAGGAAGAGTGAGTAAGAGATTTGAAAGTTGGAGGGGGAGGGGGAGATCCAAAATGATAGGAGAAGACAGGAGAGGGAGGGATGGAGCCAAGAGCTGGACAGGTGATAGGCAAAAGGGGATACGAGAGGATCATGGGACAGGAGGTCCGGGAAGAAAGACAAGGAGGGTGGGGGGGGGAACCCAGAGGATGGGCAAGGGGTATATTCAGAGGGACAGAGGGAGAAAAATGAGAGTGAGAGAAAGAATGTGTGTATAAAAATAAGTAACAGATGGGGTACGAGGGGGAAGTGGGGCATTAGCGGAAGTTAGAGAAGTCGATGTTCATGCCATCAGGCTGGAGGCTACCCAGACGGAATATAAGATGTTGTTCCTCCAACCTGAGTGTGGCTTCATCTTTACAGTAGAGGAGGCCGTGGATAGACATGTCAGAATGGGAATGGGATGTGGAATTAAAATGTGTGGCTACCGGGAGATCCTGCTTTCTCTGACAGACAGAGCGTAGGTGTTCAGCAAAGCGGTCTCCCAGTCTGCGTCGGGTCTCGCCAATATATAAAAGGCCACATCGAGAGCACCGGATGCAGTATATCACCCCAGCCGACTCACAGGTGAAGTGTTGCCTCATCTGGAAGGACTGTTTGGGTCCCAGAATGGTGGTAAGGGAGGAAGTGTAAGGGCATGTGTAGCACTTGTTCCGCTTACAAGGATAAGTGCCAGGAGGGAGATCAGTGGGGAGGGATTGGGGGGACGAATGGACAAGGGAGTCGCGTAGGGAGTGATCCCTGCGGAATGCAGGGGGGGGGAGGGAAAGATGTACTTAGTGGTGGGATCCCGTTGGAGGTGGCGGAAGTTACGGAGAATAATATGTTGGACCCAGAGGCTGGTGGGGTGGTAGGTGAGGACCTCCACTATCAACTCTGCTCTTAAACGCATCTCCCCCATTTCACGTACATCTGCTCTCACTCCATCCTTCCGCCACCCCACTAGGAATAGGGTTCCCCTGGTCCTCACCTACCACCCCACCAGCCTCCGGGTCCAACATATTATTCTCCGTAACTTCCGCCACCTCCAACGGGATCCCACCACTAAGCACATCTTTCCCTCCCCCCCCCCTGCATCCCGCAGGGATCGCTCCCTACGCGACTCCCTTGTCCATTCGTCCCCCCATCCCTCCCCACTGATCTCCCTCCTGGCACTTATCCGTGTAAGCGGAACAAGTGCTACACATGCCCTTACACTTCCTCCCTTACCACCATTCAGGGCCCCAAACAGTCCTTCCACGTGAGACAACACTTCACCTGTGAGTCGGGTGGGGTGATATACTGCGTCCGGTGCTCCCGATGTGGCCTTTTATATATTGGCGAGACCCGATGCAGACTGGGAGACCGCTTTGCTGAACACCTATGCTCTGTCCGCCAGAGAAAGCAGGATTTCCCAGTGGCCACACATTTTAATTCCACATCCCATTCCCATTCTGACATGTCTATCCACAGCCTCCTCTACTGTAAAGATGAAGCCACACTCAGGTTGGAGGAACAACACCTTATATTCCGTCTGGGTAGCCTCCAACCTGATGGCATGAACATTGACTTCTCTAACTTCCGCTAATGCCCCACCTCCCCCTCGTACCCCATCTGTTACTTATTTTTATACACACATTCTTTCTCTCACTCTCCTTTTTCTCCCTCTGTCCCTCTGAATATACCCCTTGCCCATCCTCTGGGTCCCCCCCCCCCCCGCCCTCCTTGTCTTTCTCCCCGGACCTCCTGTCCCATGATCCTCTTGTATCCCTTTTGCCTATCACCTGTCCAGCTCTTGGCTCCATCCCTCCCCCTCCTGTTTTCTCCTATCATTTTGGATCTCCCCCTCCCCCTCCAACTTTCAAATCCCTTACTCACTCTTCCTTCAATTAATCCTGACGAAGGGTCTTGGCCTGAAACATCGACTGCACCTCTTCCTAGAGATGCTGCCTGGCCTGCTGCATTTACCAGCAACTTTTATTTCTATCTCTGAACATTTCTCATTCAGCCATCTGTCTTCAGCTTCTCTGCATTTTCTTTTTATTGTCTTATCAAGTTGTTTGTATTCTTCGCTGTCTCTTGGTTTGGTGGTCTGTTTTTGTTGCATCAATTTTATTATATCTTCAGTTATCCATTTCTTCTTACCTCTCTGCTCTTTTCGTGGGATGGTTTCTTTTGCAGCTTCAACTATGGATTCCTTCGGTATGTCCCAGGAAGATTTGCCTCCTTCATCCTGCACCAATTGAAAACAGTTTTTCACTTTGATTCTGTATTCTGTTTTCAGATGAGGGTTGTTTTGTAGTTGTTGATAATCCGGTGGTTCTGATCTTTTTGGTTTCTTATACTGGGACCAGACAGCATCAGAATAGAAGGAGAAGTGAGTGAGTATGTGAATATCATGAGAGGAGTCAGGCAAGGTTGTGTCTCTTAGCCAGACTTATTCAACCTGTATAGTGAAAATATCTTGAGAAGTATCAAAGACATCAAAGGATTCACAATTGGAGGCCATAATATAAATAACATCAGATATGCTGATGACATCGTACTAATAGCTGACTCAGAAACAAAACTTCAAGAACTACTCACTATAGTGGCAGCAGAAAGTAATCGCAGAGGCCTCTCAATCAACACCAAGAAGACAGAAAGCATTGTCATCTCCAGAAAGACAAACATCCCACAATGTGTGATCAAGATCGGAAATACAAACATCAAACAAGTCAACAAATCCAAATATCTTGGCAGCCTAATAACAAGTGATGGCAGGTGCGACACAGATATCAAATACAGAATAGCAATGGCGAAAGAAGCTTTCTAAAAAATGATGAACATATTAACAGACAGAAAGATAAGCATGTACACTAAAAACAGAATACTGCAGTGCTACATTTATTTTATCCTGAATTATGGCAGTGAATGCTGGACCATTTCCCCAGCAATGGAAAAGAGACTAGAAGCAGCTGAATTATGGTTCTACAGGAGAATGTTAAAAACATCATGGACCACACACACATCAAATGAAGAAGTTCTCGGAAGCGCCGAAGCAGTTCGATCACTCACACCAACAATAAGAGAAAGACAACTCAGATTCCTAGGACACATCATGCAGAAAGATGAACTAGAAAAACTCATACTCTCTGGAAAGATCAAGGGGAGCAGACCTAGAGGAAGACCTCGGCTTATGTACATCAAAAGCCTAGCCAAGTGGCTACACATCGAGGAAATGGAAGTCATCCAGAGGGATAGATCTATGTGGAAAACCATGGTCACCAACATCCGCGTCGGATATGGTACCTAGACAGACAGACAGGTGTTGAAGCATATCAGCTCCTGTCTGAATACTCACTTGGATCCACTCCAATTCGCCTACCGAGGCCACAGGTCTACAGCAGATGCTATCTTATTGGCTCTTCACACAACCCTGAAACATCTGAACAGCAAAGATGCATCCATTAGCATGCTCTTTGTCGAGTACATCTCAACATTTAACACCTTCAACCCCTCAAAACTAATCAGTAAGCTCCAAGACCTGGGCCTTAAAACCCTTTTGCGCAATTGGATCCTGGATTTCCTCACTTGTAGACCACAGTCAGTTTGAATTGGTAAAAACAGCTCCTCCACAATCTCCACCAGCACAGGAACACCACACCAATGTGTACTTAGCCCCCTGCTCTACTCGCTTTACGCCTAAGACTGTGTGGCTAAGTATAGCTCCAACACCATATACAAGTTTGCTGATGACACCCTGTTGTGGACTGTATCAAAGGGGGCATTGAATCAGCATACAGGAGGGAGATTGAAACTTGGCTGAGTGATATAATAACAACAACCTCTCATTCAATGTCAATAAGTCCAAGGAACTGATTGAAGACTTCAGGAGAGGGAAACCAGAGGTCTGTGAGCCTATAATCATCAGAGGATCAGAGGTGGAGAGGGTCAGTAACTCTAAATTCCTGGATGACATTATTTCAGAAGACCTGCCCTGGACCTATCATGTAAATATTATTGTGAAGAAAGCACCATAGTGCCTCTACTTACTCAGGAGTCTGAGGATGTTCGGCATGTCATTGAAAACATTGGCAAACTTCTATAGATGCGTGGTGGAAAGTGTGCTGACTGGCTGCATTACAGCTTGGTATGGGAACACCAATGCCTTTGAGCAGAAAATCCGACAACAGATAGTGGATTCATCCCAGTACATCATGAGTAAAATCCTCCCAACCATTGAGAACACCTACATGAAATGTTGTCGTGGAAAAGCAGCATCAATCATCAAAGACCCCCACAATCCAGGCCATGCTCTTTTCTCACTGTTGCCATTAGGTAGAAGGTACAAGTCCCTCAGGACTTGCACTACCAGGTTCAAGAACAGTTACTAACCCTCAACCATCAGGTTCTTGAACAAAAGGGGATGTCACACTTATTTAAAGACTCATTTAATGACTGTTATATTGTTATTTTATGATTATTATTTATTGCTGTTTATTTATATCTGCATTTGCACAGTTTGTTTACAGTTCCTGATGTTTACAGTTATTGTTCTGTAGATTTGCTAATTATGCCCGCAGAAAAAGAATCTCATGGTTGTATGCGGTGGCATGTATGAGCATTGATAATAAATTTTACTTTGAACTTTTCTCGTTTCTCTGGATTGTGCTTTTATTCAACTTCATTCAACTTTCATTCAACTCTGATACTTCTTATCAGAGTTGTATATGCTTGCATGGAGTGCTGAATCCTATTTTCATTGATGAAAATACATCCTGAAGTTTTATCTGACTGTTGTGTAATTTTTTTTAATATCTGTTATTCCTCCTCCTCCTTCTCTTCTAGATAGTGTTCATCTAAGGCTCTTCAGGTGAAGTTAGTGTTCTCTAAAATTTGTCATTTCAGTACTTATTTTTCCTTGTAAGTTTTTCAGATTGGTTTCGGACTAAGATATTTTGCCAAAAGAATATGTTAATATGCATATAGCAAAACTGTTTATTGCCTTTGTTATATTTTTACTTTTGAGTTCTGTTTGGCAGATTTTCTTAAGCATTGAAGAAAATTCAATCATAAGTTTTCCCTTTATCACACTATGATCTATTTTTGTTGCTTGTTGATATTCCAGATTTTTATATAATTAATATTCATCCATTGTTCATGTTGTATCCTGCTGCTCTGTTTTGTATTCTATTAATTCTATTGCACCTTCCTTTATGTTTAGTGTTCTGCATTTATCAAGTCTAAATTCATGTTTATATCTTTAGAAAATAGGTCTACTATTAGAATTAGTTGCTTTCGCTTTACTGGTGAAGGAACATATAATTTCAAATCATCCATCTGTAGAAGGTGTGTCAAAGTGTACTTTGTGTGGTTGTCTCTGATTTGATACCCCATTTTCATCTGATTCAGTAAATTGGAGAGCAAGATTAAAGCTAGAGAGAACCACAGTAGGCTTCGGTGGTCACTTGGAATATGCCTCTGTTTATTTTGATAAGGGTAGTTATTCTTTTTAATGGATAGGGTGATCATAGTAAGCAAATGGTTCATCAGGTGTTGTAGGAATTTCACAAGTATTGGGTGTAGTTTATATATATTAAGAGCTTCTATTAAATATGAGCATGGGACAGAAGCAAATGCTTTTTGTTGGTCAATATAATAAACTGCATGTCATTTATCATCCTTCCAGCAGCTCCTCCAGCCAAACTGATGCCAAGCGTAGTGTTTCATAGAGGATGCAGGGTGACTTGGATAGGTTAGGTGAGTGGGCAAATTCATGGCAGATGCAAATTAATGTAGATAAATGTGAGGTTATCCACTTTGTTGGCAGAAAATGAAAACAGATTATTATCTGAATGGTGGCCAATTAGGAAAAGGGGAGGCGCAATGAGACCTGGGTGTCATGGTACACCAGTCATTGAAAGTGGGCATGCACGTACAGCAGGCGGTGAAAAAGATGAATGGTATGCTGGCATTCATAACAAGAGGATTCGAGTACAGGAGCAGGGAGGTACTACTGCAGTTGTACAAGGCCTTGGTGAGACCACACCTGGAGTATTGTGTGCAGTTTTGGTCCACTAATCTGAGGAAAGACATTCTTGCCATAGAGGGAGTACAAAGGAGGTTCACCAGATTGATTGCTGGGATGGCAGGACTATCATATGATTAAAGACTGGATAGACTGGGCTTATACTCGCTGGAATTTAGAAGACTGAGGAGGGATCTTATTGAAACATATAAAATTCTAAAGGGATTGGACAGGCTAGATGCAGGAAGATTGTTCCCGATGTTGGGGGAAGTCCAGAATGAGGGGTCACACTTTAAGGATAAAGGGGAAGCCTTTTAGGACCGAGATGAGGAGAAACTTCTTCACACAGAGAGTGGTGAATCTGTGGAATTCTCTGCCACAGGAAATAGTTGAGGCCAGTTCATTGGCTATATTTAAGAGGGAGTTAGATATGGCCCTTGTGGCTAAAAGGATCAGGGGATATGGAGAGAAGGCAGATACAGGGTTCTGAGTTGGATGATCAGCCATGATCATACTGAATGGCGGTGCAGGCTCGAAGGGCCGAATGGCCTACTCCTGCACCTATTTTCTATGTTTCTATAAGCTTTCCTTTGGACTGCACTGGTGAGGCCAAGAGGGGGATGTTGACAAATGGTCATCTCAGGATCTCCCTACCTACTGCCCAGGCGTGTGATGATGATGATCATAAGACCATGGACCATAAGACAAAGAAGCAGAATTGGCCCATTGGGTCTGCTTGGTCTTTCAATTATGGCTGATCCTTTTCTACCCTCCTAAATCCCATTCCCCGACCTTCTCCCCATAACCTTTGATGCGTGTCCAACCAAGAGCCTATCAATCTCTGCCTTAAATACACCCAATGACCTGGCCTCCACAGTTGCCTGTGGTAACAAATTTCACAAATTCGCCACTCTCTGGCTAAAGAAATTTCCTTGCATTTCTGTTTTAAATGGAAACTCCTCTATCCTAAGGCTGTGCCTTCTTGTCCTAGAATTCCCCACCTTGGAAAACATCCTTTCCACGTCTACTCTGTCTAGGCCTTTGAACAGGGTCAGGGACATCTCTGATTGTGTCCAGAGCATTTTGGAGGGGGAGGGAGAGCAGCCAGATGTCTTGGTACATATTGGTACCAAAGACATAGGAAGGAAAAGCAAAGAGGTCTGAAGACAAAATTGCAGCCAGCAGGGTGAGTATCAGTGCATTGAAGATGTAGAATCAAAAAGGGTAGCAAATACAGCATTCAAAATGTTATATGTCAATGCATGGAATATAAGAAATATGGTGGATAATCTTGTTGCACTATTACAGATTGCCAGGTATGGTGTTGTGGCCATGACTGAATCGTGGCTGAAGAATGGTTGTAGTTTTGGAGCTGAATGTCCAAGGTTACACATTGTACCGGAGGAATTGGAAGGTAGCCAGAGGGTGTGGTGTGGCTCTGCTGGTAAAGAATGTATTCGAATCAGTAGAAAGATGTGACATAGGATTGGAAGTTTTTGAGTTCTTGTGGGTTGAGTTAAGAAACTGCAAGGGTAAAAGGACCTTGATGACAGTTATATACAGGCCTTCCAACAGTAGCTGGGATGTGGACCATAGGTTACATCAGGAAATAGAAAATGCATGTCAAAAGGGCAATGTTCTGAGATTTTAACATGCGGGTCAAATGGGAAGATCACATTGGTAATGGATCTCAAGAGAGTGAATTTGTTGAATGCCAATGAGATGGCTTTTTAGAGCAGTTTGTCATTGAGCCTACCAGGGGATCAGATATACTGGATTGGGTATTACATAATGAACCGGAGGTAATTAGGGAGCTTAAGGTAAAAGAGTCCTTAGGAGCCAGTGATTACGATATGATTGAATTCAACTTGAAATTTGATAGGGAGAGAGTAAAGTCTGATGCAGCAGTATTTCAGAGAGGGCAAACAACAAAACAAAAATTAGTGGGAAGATAGAGGATTAGAAAGCTTTTAAAAACCTACAGAGAGCAACTAAGAGAATCATTAGAAGGGAAAAGATGAAATAAGAAAGCAAGCTAGCAAATAATATCAAAGTGGATACTAAAATTTTTTCAAGTATGCAAAAAATAAAAGAGAGTTGGAAGTGGATATAGAACCGCTAGAAAATGAGGCCGGAGAAATAATAACAGGGGACAAGGAGATTGGAGGTGAACTAAATGAGTATTTTGCATCAGTCTTCACTGTGGAAGACACTAGCAGTGTGCAAGATACTGAAGGGTGTAATGAAGAGAAGTAAGTGCTCCTACTATTACAATGAAAAAGGTGCTTAAAAAGCTGAAATACCGAAGTCACCCTGACCAGATCTGCATCCTAGGGTTCAGAAGGAGATTGGGGTGGCATTATCAAATATCAATGGAATCTGGCAAGGAGCCAGAGGACTGGAAAACTGCAAATATCACTCCACTCTTTAAGAAAGGAGGAAGGCAGCAAAAAGGAATTTATAGACCAGTTAGCCTGACCTCAGTGTTGGAAAGATTGTTGGAGTCAATTGCTAAGAATGAAGTTATGGAATACTTGGAGACATAGGACAAGATAGGACAAAGATATCATGGTTTCCTTAAGGGAAAATATTGCCTGATGAACCTGTTGGAAATCTTTGAGGAGAGCACAAGTAGGATAGATAAAGGGGAAGCAGTAGATATTGTATACTTGGACTTTCAGAAGGGCTTTGACAAGGTGCCACACATGAGGATGTTTACCAAGTTAAAAGCCCATAGTATTTTTGGAAAGTTACTCACATGTTTAGAGTATTGGCTGATTGGTAAGAGGCAGCAAGTGGGAATAAAAGGACCCTTTTCTGGTTGACTGCCTGTGACTAGTGGTATTACCCAGCTGTCGGTATTTGGACTGCTTCTTGTTATGCTGTATATCAGTGATTGAGATGATGGAATAGATGGCTTTGTTGCCAAGTTTGCAGATGATATGAAGATTGGTGGAGGGGCAGATAGTGTTGAGGAAACAGGCAGGCTGTGGAAGGACTTAGACGGACTAGGAGAATGGGCAAGAAAGTGGCAAATAAAATACAATGTTGGAAAATGCACGGTCATGGGGGCAGTATGGAATCCGACCAACTCCCCAACAAATCAAGAACTTTACACCAAAATGGACGCACCATGGAATACTCCCAAATCATGTGAAAGTATGTGCCTACCTCATTTTTACATTTCCAGCATAAAGGGCATTTCCACACTGCCCTTTTGCCCATGGCTTTATCTCCTGGGTGATAAGACAATGATACCTAATGTAAACAATGACAAGTTCACTATTTTAAAGGTGGGTCTCATCACAGCTGCAAGAATTATATTGCAAAACTGGAAAAAACCCAGATGTCCCACTGAGAAGGAATGGGCAGAGGAAATGATTAAGATTTCATTATTTGAACACATGTTGTGAAAAATTAACAGTGAGGGAAAAGTGCAAGACACATGGGATCAATTTTGATTGTATGTTAATTTAATCTTAAATTAGAACTTCTTTCTGTTTCTAAGTTTTACTTGTTTTCCTGTCATGGGATGGCTGTGTAAATATGCTGTACTTTATCTGCTCTATGACATGCTACGCTGCTTTGTAAAATAAGAATGAATAATAATAATAATTTGAATTACAAAAAAAAAAGAAAAGAGTGCATGATCATACACTCTGGCAGAAGAAATAAATGTGCAGACTATTTTCTAAAAGGAGAGAAAATCCAAAACTCTGAGATACAAAGGGACTTGGGAATCCTTGTGCAGAACACCCTAAAGGTGGTGAGACAGGCAAATGCAATGTTAGCATCCTTTTCAAGAGGTCTAGAATACAAGAGCTGGAATGTGATGCTGAGGCTTTGTAAGGCACTGGTGAGGCCTCACCTTGAGTATTATGAACAGCCTGAGCTCCTGATCTAAGAAAATATGTGCTGGCATTTGAGAGGGCTCAGAGGAGGTTCACAATGATAATCCCAGGAATGAAGGGTTATCATACAAGGAATATTTGATAGCTCTGGGTCAGTATTCGCAGGAATTTAAAAGGATGAGGCAGATCTCATCGAAACCTTTGAAATAGTGAAAGGCCTAGACAGAATAGATGTAGAAAGGATGTTTCCCATGGTTGAGGAGTCTAGGAAAAGAGGGCACAGCCTCAGGACAGAGGGGCATCTCTTTAAAACAGAAGTGCAGAGTAATTTCTTCAGCCAGAGGGTGGTAAATTTGTGGAATTTATTGCCACAGGCGGCTGTGGAGGCCAGATCATTGGGTATATTTAAGGCAGAACTTGATAGGCTCTTGATCGGATACAGCATCGCATGTTACAGGGAGAAGGTGAAGGGGCTGAGGAGGGGGAAAAATCAGCCTCGATTGAATGGTGGAGCAAACTCGATGGGCTAAATAGCCTAATTCTGTTCCTTTGTCTTATGTTCTCATGGTCTTATTATGGATTGTCCTATCTGTAATAATGGGTCAGTTATAACAGGGGTGGCCAACCTTCTACATTCCATTCATCAATTTTTTTCACGCACGTGTTCTATATTAACACATTTTTACAAGAATTGAATGGGGGTACAAGAGTTGTATGGTGCATCTGAACTCGTGAGTGAAAAAAATGACACATGGAATGTAAAAGGTTGACCACCTCTGAGTTATAACATCATTCATAAGACTCTGACTCTAAAATTGAATCAGGCTTATATTTGTAGTAAAGTATGATGTCCTTCATGAGTTTGTATTTTCAGGCTAAATTTTGGTGAATGATTTTTACCACTTGGTTGTGCCTGTGTAAAGAATCAGATTGAGTTAAACTGCTGCAGGATCCTGTGATACTTACATGTACTGCCTGTTTCATATTCATCCATCGGTCATATTGTATCCTGCTGCTCTGTTTTACATTCTACTAGCTCTATTGCACCTTCCTTTATGTTTAATATTCTGCACTTAATTAGTCCAAAGTTCATGCTTATGTCATTCAAAAATAATTCTTCTCTTTGAATTTGTTTATTATTATTATTTATTTTTTCTCAGCTCAAGCTGGTAAAGCCTGAGATAGGGGAATAACCAAGCACACGCGATTTCTCAATTGCTAGGAGCTTTCCGACTATTCTAGTGGTGTTTAAGATTGTGTTATGTCCTTGAGCAAGGTACTTAATCACACATTGCTCTGCGACCACACTGGTGCCAAGCTGTATGGGTCCTAATGCCCTTCCCTTTGACAGCAATGGTGTCGTCAAGAGGGGAGACTTGCAGCATGGGCAACTGCTGGTCTTCCATACAACCTTGCCCAGGCCTGCGCCCTGGAGAGTGAAGACTTTCCAGGTGTAGATCCATGGTCTCGGAAGACTAATGGATGCCTTTAAAATTGTGGCTTTCTGAAGATTTACATAGATATTGCTGTGTAGCCCTAATTGTTTAATACTATTGTGCAGTACCTTTGGGGTGATACCAGTAGTAGATATTGCTGTTGGGACAATGTATACCCTGTTCATGTTCCAAAGTCTTTCAATTTCCTCTTTTAATTCAGCATACTTCTGGTGTTTATCACTTATTGATTTCTGTAAGCTATGTGTGTTTGGAATGTCTATATCTAATAAGTAAGTTGTTCTTGCTTGTTATCTTATGTTATTATATCCAGGTGGTTGTTATGGATTGAGCTATCAGTAATGACAGATCAGTCATAATATCATTTGTGGGACTTTGATTCGAACACTGGATCAGGCTTGTATTTATAGTAAAGTTGATTTCTTTTATGAGTTCATATTTTAAAGCAAAGCAAGGCTCTGGCAATTAATGTCTTCCATTTGATTATGCCTGTGTAATCAGTCAGATTGTGTTAAATTGCTGCATGATCCTGTAATGTGTTGGATTATTTCTGGTTTCTCTCGGCATTATCTATATTTATCATCCTGAATTTGTTGGTCTTGGGAATGCCTAAAGCAGCAGCGTCTATTATTAAGGACCTCCAGCACACAGGGCATGTCCTTTACTCACTGTTCTCACTGTTACCATCAGGTAGGAGGTACAGAAGCCTGAAGGCACATACTCAGCAATTTAAGAACAGCTTCTTCTCCTCTGTCATCCGATTCCTAAATAGACATGGACATTGAACATTGAACCCTTGGACACTACCTCACTTTTTTAATAGATATTATCTCTGGGGGGTTTTTTGCACAATGTTTAATCTATTCAATATACTTACACCGTTATTTATTTATTAATTATTTTTCTATATTATGTATTGCTTTGAACTGCTGCTGCTAACTTAACAAATTTCACAATGCATGCCGGTGATAATAAATTTGATTCAGGTTCTGATTCTGAATGTATACTGGGAAATAATATGCAGACTTTACTGAAGCACACTGGTTCAGAGATGATGAAATTGAATTTAATGTTGGGTAATGTGAAATAAGAAGAGGCATTCTTACCAGTGAGATTTGGGTGGTGGTGGGATGGAGCGAAAAGACTGAGTTCAAATGGTCACAATTGTAATGTTATGCTCCCCTTTTGTACATGATTTTCATAAGCACCATCACCACCTTCTTATATTTCTTGTCATTATAGACTCTTGCTAATCCCTGTTCAGAGTTCGAAACAGCTTTGCAGAATTGATTGACCTTGAAATAGCCCTGAATGCAGCTTTCTGCAAATCAACAGTTTAAGCAACTGTCAATTACTCTCAGAAATAACTGGTTGTGATAAGCATGATTGAAAAAAAAATCAACATTTGTTTAAAAGTAGCGCTCTACTGCTTTACGTGTGCTACACTGGTATTCAATAAACTTGCAGCAAGGCTTCGATTAATGAAAATGGTGACTGAATTTGATAGCATTAGAAAACTGGATGTAGGGATTGTAATGTGTGATTAACCCATGCCCATTCAGTGCTTTGGAGGCATCCTGCCAATTTCTTGTTGTTTGTTAATTATAATAATCCTAGCACATAGCTAGTGTTAATCACACTGTTCAATTATTTGATGCTTCAACAGCAAGCCAGTAGCACAGTTGACATCAATTAAAGGCAAACTTTACTGTTTAAACCAGTTTGCAGTTCAAAGCAGTGGGTCACTATAACACAGTTCTCCCTGGGTTATAAGAGGATTCCATTCCTGTGAACAGTCCGTAACACAAACCGGTCACAAGAGGGAAATATGGCCACAAACCATGTTCCCACATTTCCGAAGATACCTATAGCCTCATAGCAGGGTGAAAATCCAGCCCTCTGGTCTCCTAAATGCCTGTTTGCAGGGTCAGGCCTTCTTAAGCTGGGGCAGATCTATATCCTTGTGGGCCATCTACCAGCAGGTCCATATCCTCTTTGCATTGCTGCCATCAGGCAAGAGGTACAGGAGCATGAAGACCCACACCTCAAAGTTCAAAAACAGTGCCTTCCCCCATTGCCATCAGGTTCCTGAACTGACCTGAAAAACCCTTATGCTACTTTGGACTATAGTTCCCCTAACTCGCACTAATGTTGTTGTGGATACCTTTGTTTATTTTGTCAAGTAAGTTCTGTATAATTTATGTAATTTATGTTAGTCATGTTTGTACCATGCTGTTGCTGCAAAAAGCTAATTCTCGTGGCATTTACACTATAAAATCTCTATTTCCCTTCATCAATCTTGGACTGCAAACAGAGAGAATGTAAATATCTCCCCCTTCAGTTAGAAACAAGAGGTTCAACAGTCCTTTGCCACACTGACAACTGAAAAAATTGAAGTCCATATTCTGTTCCGTGACGGATGTGTGTCAGTTTCTAATAATACAGCAAGGATTTACAAATATGAATCCAGAAATAAGAAGTATGACTGTAGGGAAAGTTTATGACTGGGTACATTTCAGTGGAAGATGTTCCTAATAACTTATCCTTAAAATAATGAAAGGAATGGTCCTCTAAGACCAGAGGGCATGACCTCAGAATAGAGGGGCGTCCTTTTAGAATGGTAATGAGAAAAAATTTCTTTAGCCAGAGGGTGGTGAATCTGTGGAATTCTTCGCCACAGGCAGCTGTGGAGGCCAAGTCTTTGTAGGGCAGAGCATAGTCATGACGGCACTATATGGTGACTCCTTTGCTTGTATCTTTGGAAACAGCTCTATTTCTATCTTTAATGTCTCTTTTTTTTCCCTTTCAAGGTTCTTTTGAAGACCCTGACCTGGAGTTACACGCTGACTTCGTTTCTTTACGGGATTGGGACCCGCTTGTAGGGACTCACAACCGGCTGCTTTTTGATATCTCAAGGACGGGGCCTGGAAGACTAGCGTACCTTCAGGGTGGGGTGCAGGATCTTTGTGGCTCTGGAGGAGGGCTGATTCAAGGCTGGTGCCCCCAACTGAGGCATCGTGGGAGAACACAGAAGATCGGAAGGAGCAGGCTAGCTGCCGTGGGCTATGGGTTCTTTGGGCACAGAGCTTGAAAAAAGCAATGCAACAGACTTCTAACACCATAAATCAGCAAGTTGTTTGTTATGTCTCCCCTATCACTGTGAAACATGAAATCAGGACACCTTTTTTTCCCTTATTAGGAAGAGAGAGAGCCTGTGGTATGTCGAATTACCGGGTGAACGAGTAGCCTTTGGGGTACTGCAAGTCTGTGTCTTCATTGATGCTTTGTTGCATGCTGGAGATCTTGGTGGAGGCCGATGCTTTTTTGCTGGTGGGGAGGGGGCGTCATTGGCTTGCTGCTGCTTGTGCATGGGAGGGGGGAGCAGGTGGGACAGGCTTCGGGATTCTAACGTGTTAACTATTATTCATTCCTTCAGGCGCTCCTCTGTTTTCATGGATGTTTGCGAAGAAGAAGAATTTCAGGATTTGTATATTGTATACATTTCTCTGACATTAAATATATCCATTGAACCTATATTTAAAGCAGAGGTTGATATATTATTGATTGGTCAGGGATAAAGGGATAGGAGGAGAAGGCAGGAAATTGGTGCTGAGAGGAAAATTGGATCAGCCATGCTGAAATGGCAGAGCAGACGTGATGGGCCAAATGGCCTAATTCTGCTCCTATATCTTATGATCTTATAGCATCAATAGGGATCATAAGTGTAAAATTATCACTAATGCATTCTACAAGGAAGAGGATGAGACTTGTAGCAGGTAAATCAGTGTGTAGATGTGGGAGAAAGTAACAGCATGGTATGTTTAAAGACTGAGATGAAATAAAACTGCTGAATTAGTGTGATGACAAGAGCAGTCAGAGGCTGGATATCCTGTGGTGACAGACGCACTTCCTGACATACCATATACAATGCACATGATAGGCATGCAATGGAATACTCTGGAAGCTCAGTATCATCACTTGATTGACAGCCCATCCACTATGCACAGTGTTCATTCCATGGCTACAGGGTACACAATGCAGTGCAATTTTTCACCTGGGATATGCTGGTAGCACCTCCCATGCCATCAGTATCAGCATCATGAAGAAGAATCAATGGGTTGATGGTGATCAACACAATATACAGATGCTCCTGCAAGCAACACACTATACTGACAGAGATATATCACTGTTTTTTCTTCTTTACTGGATCAATGTTCTAGAAATCACCACTCAGCAACACTGTGAGAGTAACATCAGGAGATGAAATGCAGCAGTTTAAAGTGGCCTACCCCACACTCTCAAGGGGAATTAGAATGGGCATGAAGTGCTGTGCTTGCCAGTGACACAAGCATTCCAAAATAAGTTTAGAAATGGTGTAGAACTAAAGGATCCAACCCACCCTGCTCACGGTCTGCTTGTCCTACTCCAATCAGGTAGGAGGCTCATATCATCGACATCAGGACCACTGGATTCAAAGACAGTTACTTTTCCCAAGCAGTAAGGCCGATCAACACCTCCATCCACTAACTTTCCATCTCCACACCCGTCACCACCACTACTTTATCATTTCCTGTAAGATGCACGGTATGTACAGACAATCCTGTACTAAGTGTCACTTTATGTACATACAATCAAACTATGTATATAAGCTATCTTAAGTATTTATATTTGTTGTGTTTTTATTAGTGTTCTTTATCTTATTGTGCTGTTTTGTGCTGCATCAGATCCACAGTAACAATTTTTTTTAATTCTCCTTTACAATTGTGTACTGGAAATGATACTAAACAATCTTGAATCTTGAATCGTGAAACACTAACAGAGAACAGTGGAGTATAATGTCCTGTTTCTCCACTGCATATTTCACACAATTCTATGTAAACTTTTATCAGGCTTCAGAATTTTTCTTTATGTGACTTCATGACAAATGTTGTCCAATAAGACTCAGTTGCATGTCTTGGAATTTTTTATACCCTGTTATACAATTGCACATTGCAAGTTGTTGAATTTTGTCAGCTTAAATAATCCACCATGTCCTTTCAATTTTAAACATTCTGATCCAATGTGCAGAATTGCTAAACCCTGTCTGACTTAATCCAACCCAGAACTTTTTAATACAACTGAACCCTTCTTTAGCAAAACAGAGATGAACATTAAAAAAAATTTAGTACATAACAGGCTTATTTTAAACACAAAATAATCTGCAGATGCTGGGATCAAAGCTACATTCACAACACGCTGGAGGAACTCAGCAGGTCGGGCAGCATCCAAGGAAACAATGAGTCGACATTTCAGGCCGGAACCCTTCGCCAGGACTGAAGAGGGCAGGGGCAGAGGCCCTATAAAGAAGGTGGGGGAGGTCATACTAAGGAGCTGGAGACTACCTAGACGGTATATGAGGTGTTGCCCCTCCAACCTGAGTTTAGCCTCATCGTGGCAGTAGAGGAGCTCCCGCTGCGGCCTCCTCTACATCGCTGAAACCCAACACAGATTGGGGGACCGCTTCGTCGAGCACCTCCGCCACAACAGACAGGATCTCCCGGTAGCCACGCACTTCAACTCTGCTTCCCATTCCCATTCAGATATGTCCATACATGGCCTCCTCTACTGCCATGAAGAGGCTAAGCTCAGGTTGGAGGAGCAACACCTCATATACGGTCAAAGTAGTCTCCAGCCCCTTGGTATGAATATAGAATTCTCCAACTTCTGGTAATTCCCTCCCCCTCCCTTCCTCTATCCCCATTTCACTCTGCCCCCTCCCCCAGCTGCCTATTACCTCCCTCATGGTTCCGCCTCCTTCTACTACCCATTGCGTTTTCCTGCCTATCACCTCCCTGCTTCCCCTCCCTCACCCCTTTGTCTTTCAAATTACTGGTTTTTCAACTGAACCTACCAGCCTTCTCCTTCCACCCCTCCCCCACCTTCCTTATATGGCCTCTGCCCCTTCCTTCTTCAGTCCTGATGAAGGGTTCCAGCCCGAAACATCGACTCATCATTTCCACGGATGCTGCCCGACCTGCTGAGTTCCTTCAGCGTGTTGTGAGACAGGCTTATTTTGTTACTTTAAAATTAGAACCTAATAATTTGAATGATAATTTCAAACTACACTACAGCACACGATGACCTGTCCTGAACTAGCATCTTGGTGACTTAATATGTTGAAGAGAACATTCTCTTTCAGATGAGATTCCAAATATTTCCCTTTGGTTACACTTTAAATAAATTTAAGCACTGGATTTGGCTAGAATGGGCAAATAAAATCATGTACGTGCACATCAGTGCTTCTGAAACAAGATCACTGATGATTCAGATTAATCTACTGATCTCAGGTTACTGATGTAATGTCGTAACATGGTTTAGATCTTCAGTGTTATGTTAAGTCAACTGTAACAAGTGAAGTCTGCACAGCGGTTTCCACAAAACCGCCCCTTTGAGGGTTTCAGTTGTGAGAGCACCAAGTATTTACAATGGCACTCAATAACTTTTGAGTTAAGTTTCAAAGTTCAAAGAAAATTTATTACCAACGTACACATATGTTACCATATAGCACCCTGAGATTAATTTTCCTCAGGCATTCACAGTAGAATAAAGAAAGAAAGAATAGAAAGAATAATACAGTTGAATCAATAGAATAATAGAATACAATTTGGTATCTAAACTAAAATAACAAGTATATAAGTGGTCCATTTTTTGTGCAGAGGAAGCATCTGGCTGAAAATACTAGTTCTCTATTAATCTGTAAATGAATATCCTGTTTTGACATATATTTATGCCATACCACAACATCAAACTAATATGTCCTTCCCAAGTATTTGCTGCTCGTCTTCAGTTCAAGTGAAATCCTGTTGTGATTTCTGTAACGTGTCTGAATATCTTCACGCATTAGCCATTCAAGAACTCCATTCACATTTGCCAGCGTAATGTAGTCACATGTAAAGAAGTCTACAGCATAATATAAAAACATGTAGATGCATGTAGTTTGAAATGTCAATGTGGTGTGTTTATATGCGCATTTCAAGGTAGATGTTGAGCATTTCTAATCTTAAGAATTTGTAAATCTGAAAGAGCAGAACTGCAGTTTATATGTGACTCAAATATTATTTAAATAAAAGTTTCAGCTAAAGTATTTATCTGGCCAGAGTCATTGAGGTAGATCAAGTAATGTCATCTCATCTGCACCAACACTTTACACTTATTACTTGTGCAACTTAGAGACCATGCCCCTGCAAGTTCACACTGTACACAACTGCAAACTAACACCAGCAAGTGAATTCATGCAAGTACACAGCAGTGCTTTTGAAACAAGCTCACTAATAAATTCAGACAATTGCAGGATTAAACTGCTGACTGCAGGTTACTGATAATGTAATGTCATGACAAAGTTTGGATCTTGGGTGTCACGTTAAGTCAAGTGTAACATGTGAACTCCACACAAGTGTTCCCACGAATCCACCCGCTTGAGGAGATTTCAGTTATGAGAGTACTGAGAATTCCCAGAGGCACTCAGAATCTTTTAAATTAAATATGGTATGTAAACTAGACTAGCAAGTATATAGGTGGTTCAGTCTCTGTACAGAGGAAGCCACAGGCTGAAAACATTACTTTTTTTTAATTAATTTGGTAAGTTAATTTCACTATTTTAATGACCTTAAACTAGTACTGAACTCTTTCTTTAATAAGTGTGCAGGGGAATATCATCAGATTGCATATTACATTATTTAGAGGTACAGTATAGAAAAGGCCCTTCCAGATCTTTAAGAAACACCACCCACCAACCCACCTATTTAGCCCGAGCCTAATCACAGGATAATTTGCAATGGCCAACCAGCCTACAAGCTGGTACATGTTTGGATTATGGGAGGAAACTAAGGCACCCAGAGAAAACCGATGCACACATGGAAGTACAGGTGGTAGAAGGTGAAAGGTGGGCTAGTACTGCACAAAGAACCTGTAAGTCTGTTCAGTTGCACTTTTACTCAGCCACCTTATTATTTTGCTCCCAGCTTTCCATGCAGATGGCAGAGATGTCACCAAAATGCTGTTAATGTCACAATGGGGGTGCAGGTAGCGGACCCAAATGCAAGACACAGACACTGAAGTACAAGGAACAGGACTTGACTAGAGTAGGGACGTGACAGAATACAGACAAGGAGCAGGGACAAGAACGCATCCTTGGGCTTGGACCCTGAGCCAGAGACTGGACAAGGACCCAGAACCTAGGTCTTACCTCGGGCTCAGGCCCCAGAACCAGGCAAGGACATGACATGACTGCAGAACTGGAGGCTAGGGTCTTGAGGCTTGGAAAAAGGCTTGGGGTCTTGAGGCTTGAGGCTTGGAGACAGGCTTGGGGTCTTGAGGCTTGGAATGCAGAGGCTGATAACTCTGAGGCTGGAGCTCGGAGACAGACTGGGAACTGTATATCAACATGGAGCCGGGACTTATTCTTCGAAAAGCCGGGACTCATCTTCAACACAATACCAACAAGAGACAGGACAGTACATAGATAGAGCTGGGACTTATCCTTCGAAAAGCCAGGACTCAACTTCATCTCCACACCAAGGTGGTACAGGACCACCTGTCGGGTAATGGTAGAACGGCCAGACTTACCCAACAGAGGCGAGGACAAGACAGATCCCCATGCTGGCCAACGGCAGAACGGCCTGACTTACCCCACAGAGGCAAGGACAAGAAGAGACAAGCACCAAAGAATGACAGACAGTTCCATCTTTGCTTTGGCGATTGAACTCGACAGTGGTGCAGGCAAGGTATCCAGGCAGAGGGCTAGGCAAGGGGGGAAAAGACAGGGAGGGGAACAGAACACTTCAGCAGGGAATCACTGGTTTGCAGATGTATTTAAGTCTCAGCCCCAAAACGAGAATCATGTGCCCACAACAGAAACTGGGGAAAACCAGAAATCCCGGAACAAGGAACCATGGTCCAGATCGTGAACCGGAACACAGACTTCACGGACCGGACCATGACAGTTAACTCACCTCTGGTATTAAAGGGGAGTGTCAAGTAATGTAAACTGGAGGATTTGGAGTAGAAGGGGAAGTTTCTTTCTGGCATCTGCCTTGAGGACCTGCTGATGAGTCGGAGGGAAATATACTTTCTAAGTCTGAGTATGTTTTGGAGTCAGAGTATATCCTGGAATCCGAGTATGCTGTAAAAAATAGCAGGTATAGTCATAGTATTGTAGACCACAGAATTTGGTTTGTCAACTCAACAAATCCTTACCAACCATGATACTTATCTGTGCTAATCCCATCTGCCCACTTCCCTCTCCTACTTTCCTATCCATTCACCTGCTCAAATATCTTTTAGTTGTCAGTGTAAGTTCACACGCAGAGGTCCTTAGAGGTTCTGCATGATGAATACTCAGAGGAGATGTCAGGGGTAAGTTTTTTACGCAGATTGGTGAGTGCATAGAATAGTCTGCCAGCGACAGTCATAGGGGTGGATATGATAGGGTCTTTAAAGAGACTCCTAGATAGGTACGTGGAGCTTAGAAAAATAGAGGGCTATGGGCAACCCTTGGTAATTTCTAAAGTAAGTACATGTTCAGCACAGCATTGTTGGCTGAAGGCCTGTATTGTGCTGTAGGTTTTCTATGTTTCTATGAGTGGAGTACTCAAGGTGCACTAATGTAATAGTCAAACAATCCATGCATTAGTGGATCATGTGCTGAGTCCTCATCTGTACTCCCTTTTCACCTATGACTGCATTCCTGTACATGGTTCTAACTCCATAATCAAGTTCGCAGACGACACCATGGTGGTTGGCCTGATCAGAGGGGATGGCGAGACGGCCTACAGGGACGAGGTCCAGCACCTGGATGCATGATGTGCCGACAACAATCTGGCCCTTAACGCCTATAAGACCAAGGAGATCATTGTGGACTTCAGGCATGCCAGGAGTCACACTCACGTCCCCATCTACATCAACGGAACTGTAGTGGAGCGTGTATCAAGTTTCAGATTCCTTGGTGTCCACATTTCTGAGGATCTCACCTGGTCCCTGAACTCCTCCATCCTGATCAGAAAGATGCAATAGCGCCTTTATTTCCTGCGAAGCATGAAGAAAGCTCACCTCTGTCCCAGGATACTGACGGATTTTTACCACTGTACCATTGAGAGCATACTCACCAACTGCATCTCAGTGTGGTATGGCAATTGTCCCGTATCGGACCGCAAAGCACTCCAGCGTGTGGTGAAAACTGCCCAGCAGATTATCGGCACCCAATTGCCCACCGTTGAGAACATCCACCATAAACGCTGCCTGGGCAGGGCAAAAAGCAATATCAAGGATGCATCTCACCCTAACCATGGACTTTTTACTCTCCTCCCATCCGGTAGGCGCTACAGGAGCCTCCGCTCCCGCACCAGCAGGCACAGGAAGACCTTCTTCCCTGAGGCTGTGACACTGCTGAACCTCACATCACAGCGCTACGCGGTATCGCACCCATATTGTACTGTCTCAGTACTTTTATATCTGTGTGCTGTAGCACTTTTTTTATTCGCAGTTATTTTGTAAATAACACTATTCTTTGCATTTCTATGCTAAATGCATTTCATTGGCTTTGTATCTGTACTCGGCACAATGGCAATAAAGTTGAATCTAATCTAATCTTACAGTGACACTGGTAATGCAGTGAGGGGCTTTCCATCTCACAATTTACAAGAAACAAAAAAGTGGATCATGATGATCCAGGCAGCAATAAAACCTCTCTATTAGAGTTTTGTAATGTGCAATATAACGTTCCAAATCATATAACCTATGGACCGACCTTGTAATGTTTTGTAACTCCAAAACATAAAACTAATTGAAGGAAAAACATGGAGCCAAGAATAACATGTCTACTTTGTTCTTCCTTAGTGAGGCGCACAGATGTGATATGGTGGTGTGATGACGTATGCCATTCACATACTTTTACATATACCCTATTGTGAATTACATAAACAAACAAAGAATGCTTAATCAAACAATATATTTACAATATTACTCAAATATTACTGAAATATTAAATACACAACACTCCTCCCTGCTTAGCTATAAGTTCCAATTCAATATAGAATGCATCTCAACTCAGTATGTAACATTTTGCTCTCTAGTCATCTATATACTGTATACGCACACAGTAAATTTCAAACTGTCTAATTCAGGTCACTGGGGTGGATTTTGTACGCTTGTGGGATAATATTTTTCCTGACAAGGGAGCTAACTCACCTTAGCTGTGAAATCATCTCAGATTCTGAGGCCTCCTCTGTGCTGGTTGTAGGAATTGACTCAGGGACTGCAAGAATTGATTTTGACAGCTTTGGACAACTCTCTTCCCTAACAGTTGACATGGCTCTTCTCAACTGATCAATATGTCATCGCCAGATGATATCAGACATAATGTCCACTGTGTAGGAGAGTGGTTCAATTCTGTTCTCATTCTTTCCAATTATCCACATTTGATTATCTCTGTAGTCCCTCTCCAGGATTCCTTGTTTAGGAGTGAAACATCGAACTTCCTTGTTTGAAGAGCCCTCAGTTTACTCCGCTGTTTGTCCTGCATACTCATTCTGAGACTGGGTTTGAGAAGATCCAAGTATGACCTCGAGGGACGACCCAGGAACAGAATAGCTGGTGATTTGTTGGTTATGGATTGTGCTGCATTGCAATATACAAAGAGGAAATTGGCAAGCTTCTTATTCAATGTTAGTGTAGTGTGTTCTACTGATAGCGTTCACAATACGTTCCTTAGACTCTGGACACACCTTTCCACTTGTAGTTCAGTGATACAATGTAGATGTAATATGTATTATTCCATTCACTTTCAGGAGTAAATGAAACTGTCTGCAAAAAACAGTGGTCCATTGTCACTGACTGGGTGTTCTCAACACATCAATGGTGTGCAATGCGGTAGTGAAGGGTATTGGGAAGGCTTCTGGACACTTTATAGCTGTATCCACTAATACCAAGAAATTACCCATCCATGAATGGTCCTGCAAAATCCACAAGTACTGTGCCAGGACAATACAGGCTATTCCCAGGGATGGAGAGATGTTGCTCTAAGTGTCTTCTATCTGTTGGCATCTGCTCAATCGGCTGATCTATCCCAGACCACCAGACAAAATGAAGAACCAATGCTATCATTTTGACCATGCCTAGATGACCAACACTTTAACTCTCAGCTTGAACATACAACAATTCTCAATCCTCACATAAGGCAACCTCAGTCAAGGGCAAGTTTATCCCAGCGCTGGTAAAAATGGGGGAACTGAAGTTTATGCTGCACATTCTTGGATTTTGAGTGGCCATGTAGACCTGAGACAGAGTTGGATCTTTTATGGTTTCCCTTTGGATCATCTCCGACTTTCAATTTGTATTAGGGAGAATACATCAAGTGGAGTGTCCACTTGTGTAATTTTTTCAGGTATTTCCTTTTCCAAGTGTAAACAGGACAACCTATCAGCATTTCCATGATCAGTTGACTGTTTGAATTCAATCTTGTAATTGAGTCCTCCAAGAAACATCCCAGCATTTGTGCTACTGCTGTTAGTGGAACACACTTCTGTGGACTGAAAATGGACATTAGCTGATTAGCGGTTGACGATCAATGATGAGGGTAAGCTCTCTCCCATGCAAGTACTGCTTGAAATGTTTTACACCCCTAACCTGGCTCTGCCATGGTCCGGTCCGTGAAGTCCGCATTCTGGTTCACAGTCCGGTCCACGGTCCAATCTGTGGACTCAGAACTCTGGGTCTTCCAGCTGTCCCTTGTTTCGGTTTGGTTAATCATAGGCACCTGATTCCCATCTTAGGGCTTGGAATATAAGTAGCTTTGGGGTTGAGTGTGGGCTGCTGGTTTGTCTTGACAAGATTCCCTCAGAGTAACTTGCTGGTGGAAGGCTAGAGCGGCCACTTGACATCTTTAGGCTGTGTTGGAAAACCATTGCTTCATGAAGCCTTGCTGTTGGTAGTTGGAGCTGTCTTTGCGGTATGGATTTGGCCATTTCCTGGGCCAGCTCGAGCTAGATAGGTATCTGACTGTTTCTGTAACCAGCTGACGTTGCTGGCCGTAACTGTGACTTGGAGCAACCCCGATGCAGAGATGGAACTGTCTGTTGTTCTTTGCTGTTTGTCTTGTCTTGCCCTCACCTCTGTGGGGTAAGTCAGGCTGTTCTGCCGTTACCCTACGGTTGGATCTGTCCCCTCTTGTCCTTGCCTCCATGGGGTAAGTCAGGCTGTTCTGCCATTGTCCTGTGGGAGGACCTGTTTTGTCTTTGCCTCTGTTAGGTAAGTCTGGCCATTCTGTCATTACCCAATGGATGGACCTGTCCCACCTTGGTGTGGAGATAAAGTTGAGTCCCGGCTTTTCAAAGGATAAATCCCGGCTCTATGTTGATGTACAGTTCCCAGTTCGTCTCCGAGCTCCAGTCTCCAAGTTATCAGCCTCTGCATTCTGAGATCCCGGACTTGGGCCTCTGGCCTCGAGACCCCAGCCATGTCCAGTCCTGTCACCTTTTCATGTCCTTGCCTGGTTCTGGGGTCCAAGCTCGAAGCAAGACCCAGGTGGTGGGTCCTTGTCCAGTCTCTGGCTCGGAGTCCAAGCCCATTCTCCTAGTTCATAGTTCCCTTCCAGGTTCACTGTCTAGTCCTTGTCCTAGCCCAAGTCCGCATTATTGTCCCTGCTCCTTGTCTGTATCCTGTCATGTCCCTACTCTAGTCAAGTCCTGTTCCTGGTTACTTCACTGTCTGTGTCTTACATTTGGGTCTGTTTCCAGCATCCCCCATTATGACAAACTCAAAGCTTTTCTGTCAATCTGTAAGTACTTTTTCTCTGCAGCTGTAAGAGAACGTGATGCAAAGGTTATGAGGTGTCCACTTCTATGACTCATAACATGTGATATGACTGCACTTATAACATAAGGCAAGGCATCACAGGCAAGCTTCACTGGATGATGTGGATCGTAATGTGTGACTACAGTGTCTGTTATTACTATTTCCTTAACCTTTTGGAAAGCAAGCTCACACTGCTTTGTCCATTGCCACTTCTTCCCAATCTGTAGTAATGAGTTCAAGGAGTGGAACACAGTACTGGGGTTTGGCAGCAACTTGTTATAGTAATTAACAAATCCCGAAAAGGACCTCAACTGTTGTACCTCTTTTGGCCTTGGGGCATTCATCATTTTTTGAATTTTCTCAGCACACTTGTGTGAAACTTGTGCGTCAATGGTGTGACCACAGTAAGTGATTTTTGGTTTAGAAAATACACAATTCTTGCATCATACTCTGAGCCCAAAATCTTCTAAACTTTTTAACACTCAGTTGAGAGTTTGGAAATGCTCCTTGTCATCCTTACCAGTAAAAATGATGTCATCCAGTTAATACTGAGTGCTGGAATGCCTTGCAACACCTGGTCCATCGCTTTCTGCAAAAGTGCAGGTGCAGTTGTGACTACTAAAATAAGCCTATTATTGTGATAAACACTCACAATGGGCTTTATGTTGAGAAACAGTTTGGACTCTTCTTCCATCTCCATCTATAATAGGCCTCAGCTAAGTTCACTTATCTTAAGTTTTCCCTCCAGAAAGGTTTGCAAAGATACCCTCAATCCTGAGCAGAGAGTATTGATCTTCTTTCAGTACTGGGTTGTTGGTGATTTTAAAGTCACCACAGATCCTGACAGGCTTATTTCTCTTGGTTACTGGGACCACTGGCGTTGTCCATGGGCTCTACTCAAACTTAGAAAGAATTCTTTCAGCTTCCAAGCAATCTAACTCACTGGGTACTTTATTATGGATAGTGTAAGGAACTGGCTTTGCAAAACTTGAGTAAAGCATTTTCATTTAACATTTTTTTTATCCTTGACATGTTTGAGTTTTCCAGTGCCATCCTTGAACACTGCTGTGGCATCATCCATACCTTTCTTAATTCACTTTCAGTTGACTCTATTGCAGGGGATTTGGCATGCAAATGGTGGATGGATCTCCAATCAAGTTGTAGTTGTCTCATCCACACACTGCCCCACAATGCTGGCCCTCCTGTTTTTACCACATACAAACTCAGTCTGGCTTGTTGGTTGTTGTACTTCACTGTTACAAATGTCATTCCCATTACATATTTTCTCTGGTATAAGTTCTTAGTTGGATATCTACTGGTTTCAGTTCAATATCTTTGAAACACCATTCAAACCCCTTTTGTGAAATGACTGAAACAGCTGAGCCAGTGTCCAATTCCATTTAAATGAATTTCCATTCACTTCTGGTGGAAGCTATATTGCTTGTCTCTTGTTAGTTTTCACATTGTAAATCTCAGTCCTGTGTTACTCTGTCATTATCGGATTTTTCATCAACAGCTTGGAGATTAGTGCTCTTTTTGAAACTACAACTTGACTTTTTTCTTTTACTCTTCCCTGTGCAGTCCATTTATTTTGGTCTGCCAACATGCTCTTTACATGTGTTCCACTTTGTTGCATTTTCTGCACGTTATTTAATTCTGCATTGGTCTGGTGTATATAAACCCCTACAACAATGAGTAACACAATTTGTTCAGCCAGGATGACCTCTGTTTCGACAATGCAATTTTGATCTCGCACTTTTATTCCTGACTGCAATTCAATTATTGCCGGCTGCTTTTTCTATTGATACAACAATTTCAACTGCTCTTTTAATTGAGTTGTGCTTCAATTGTCAATTGTCAATGGTTCCATTTAATATCAGAGAATGTATACAATATACAAACTGACACTCTTACTCTCTGCAGACATCTTCAAAACAGAAAAAAGCACCAAAGAATGAGTGACAGAAAAAAACTTAAGAACCCCAAACTCCCATGCCCCCTTCCCACACATAGGCAGCAGAAAGTAGCATCAACTCTCCCTTCACTTATTCTAGCAGAAAGCATTGACACTCCCACCTCCCACCATGCAAGCAACAGCAACAGCAACTGTTCATCCCAACAGTTCGATATCCCGCAGACTCTCTCTCTCACTAACGAGAGAGAGAGGTATCTCTCCTTCCACTGCAAGAGAGGAGACAAACAGTCACTATTCCAATGTTACAGTCTGCATCGCCGCTTGTATTTCAAATTCCTCCAGCTTGAGAATTGGCAGCAAGCTCTTACTCACCTTCAAGAGAGCGAGAGAGAGAGAGAGAGAGAGAATGACCACCTGAGTGCAGAGTCCTCCAACAGCCACACATTGTCTCAATGTTCCAGCTCCCTGCAATGCTTCAGTTCACGACACTGGTGAGAAATTCAGTCCACAGGGCCGCACCAGGCCGCACTTCAAAGGCGCTGTTTTCCAGGCTGTGGAGATGTCAAAAATGCAGCAAATCAATGAGCTCCAGGAACAGGAACACGCAGCCGTGAGAACTACAACTTGAGTGCAGCAGGAGATACGTGCAGCTGTTAGGAGCCATTTTTGAATGCTTCCTTGTAAGATTCCACAAACTAAATGATCTCTGTGTATTATTAAGCCCATCACTGAACTGACAATGCACAGACAACCTCTTCAATTCAGCCACGTAAGCTGAAATCAACTCCCCTTGCTTTTGATTCCACTTCTGATACCTAAATTGTCCTGCAATGAACAATAGTTTTAATTCTAAATGTTCCTGCAATACTTTCATGATATCAGCAAAGCTCATATAACTAACTGAAAGAAAAATACATTCCTACTACATTCTTACTTTGGTGTGGCGTGCACATATGACGTGGTAGTGTGATGACGTATGCCATTCACAAACCTTTACATATAACCCTTAATGAACCTTATAACCCTTCAGCATGGACTAGAAGGGCCGAGATGGCCTGTTTCCATGCTGTAATTGTTATATGGTTATAATTGAGTAAACAAACGAGGTATGCTTATTCAAGTAATATATTTACAATATTACTCAAATATTACTAAAATATTGATTACACAACAGACCTTTCTACTGGTGTTGCCATTTTCAGGAAACTATGGACTCAGGTGCCATACCCCGCAAGCCTCTTCTTAGAAAGGAAGAATCATTCAACCTCTACAGATAACATATGGTAATATAATTAACTGACTTCATGTGGACTCTGACTGCCATTGACACTCGTTATTTTAGACAAATAGGATTACAGTAAGCACAGTGGTTGATGGGCTGAATAGGGCTGAAGGGCCTGCTTCCATACTGTATGAAAAGCATGTTCATACTTTACACGAAAGTACATTTCTCTATGTCAGGATGCCGTTTATTGACTACACCTCTGCGTTCAACACCATCATTCTTACAGCTCTGATGGAAAAGCTCCAAAACCTGGGCCTCTGTACATCCCTCTGCAATTGGATCCACAACTTCCTAACTGGAAGACTGCAGTCTGTGCGGATCAGAAATAACATCTCCACCTCGCTGACAATCAACACTGGCACACCTCAGGGGCGTATGCTTACCCCAATGCTATACTCTCGCTACACCCATATCTGTGTGGCTAGGCACAGCTCAAATGCTATCTATAAATTTGCTGATGACGCAACTATTATCGGCATAATGTCAGATGGCGACGCGTGGGCATACAGGAGCAAGATATATCAGCTAGTTGAGGGATCAGAGCAGAAAGAGTGACAAATTTCAAGTTCCTGAGTGTTAATACCTCTGAGGATATATCCTGGGCACAACATAATTGATGCAGCTACAAAGAAGGCATGACAGTAGCTATATTTCATTAAGAGTTTGAGAAGATTTGGTTTGTCAACAAGGACACTCACAAATTTCTACAGATGTACTGTGGAGCGCATTCTAACTGGCTGCATCAACATTTGGTACGGAGTGGCTACTGCACAGGATCAAAGTAAGCTGCAGACCGTTGTAAACTTAGTCAGCTCCATCATGGACACTAGCCTCCGTAGTATCCAGGACATCTTCAAGGAGTGACATCTCAAAAAGGTGGCGTCCATCATTAAGGACTGCCATCATTCAGGACATGCCTTGTTCTCATTGCTACCATCATTATGGAGGTACAGAAGCCTGAAGGCACTGACTTGGATATTCAGCAACAGTTTCTTCCGCTCTGCCATCCGATTTCTGAATGGGCATTGAACCCATGAACACTAACTCACTACTTTTTTATTTCTAATTTTTGCGCTACGTATTTAACAACTATTTTATATATATATATATATATACTTACTGCAATTCATGGTTTTTTCTCTTATAATATATTGCATTGTACAGCTGCTGCAAAGACAACAAATATGCCAACAATATTAAAACTGATTCTAATTCTGATTCTGATTTTGATTCTAGCCTTAACCTTACAGAACTCACTAACCTCCAGCTAAAGTGTTCCCCAACACAAAAGTTGTGGTGAAATATGGCCGCAATATGCAAGACAAAGAAGTTAATGTCTACAGGGAGAAGGCAGGAGAATGAGGCTGAGAAGAATTGGCCATGATTGAATGTTGGAGCAGACTGAAAAGGCTAAATGGATTAATGGTCTTAAGTTAAGGGAGTGAGAATACAAATGGAATTTAACTTACTAAGAGTCAGTACAATTGTCAAGGGCAGACAGGCCTTTTCGCTGCCATACATCTTTATGATTACATCATTCATAATGTTAATGATACATAATGTAAATGCAGCATATGCACTTCCCGCCTGCAGCTCACCTCTCAATCCCAGTGTGTTTGAATAAACCTTCAAATTATACTCTCAAAGTTTAGAAAATAACTGATCTTCAAACAAATCAAACAAATCTTTTCACAATCAACATGCACAAAATGCTGGAGGAACTCAACAAACCAGGCTGCATTTATGGAAAAGAGTACAGTTGACATTTCAGGCCCAGACCCTTTAGCAGGACTGAAGGTTTTTCATAATAATCAGTGCAAAAGTAGTTCTGAGCACAAGGTGTTCACCAGCATTTTACTTTGGAACTGCTCCAGGTGCTTCAGTTGATTTCATAGGGAATCAGGAAGCAAACTTTAAGTTTGGGTTTATTTATTGAATGCCTCTTCCAAAATAGTTAGAGGGAAAAATATTGGAACCTAACAATGCAACCATATCTTGACCTTGAGGTGCATAAATGTAACTGGGTGACCGTCGGATCTTATTCAGTATTGTTAAAAGTGTACTTAGACATCCATCTGGGTAATGCTAGAATAATTGTCTGTGCCTTTAAGGGAGACAGTGATGTCATTACGCACGCGCGGGATAGTGGGGAGACCATTTTGTTTCTGCTGAAGACGCTGCTGGGGCGTTGGAATTGAGTTCCTCCCCAAGACTCGGCATGGTGAGGAAAGGTGAGCATTAATTGACAATACCCATGTGAATTTGTTTATACTTGTTGGCGAATTGAGGATATCAGTAATTTGACATGATTTACATGTGGATGCTTTAGATTTCCACGGGTGAAGAAATCGACACTGGATAGCCTGACTTATGCAAAGTTCCTCACCAGCCAAGTAGGTCAGCCTTCCTATAATTTAACTACCAAGCAATACCTTGTAAAGGTTGTGCCAAAGTGTACCTTTTGTCTAACTTTATTGTATCAGGACTGATTGTGCATGTAACCACGTAACGTGAATGTTTAATCTCTGTTCAGAAGTTCAACACGTGTACGTCTTAGATGAGATGCATTTGCTTACATTTTTGTTGCTATGTATAAGATGCAGGATGGGTGGGATTCTAATGTTGTTTGTATTGTGTTCCTTCAGAATTGCCACTACCGTATTAGTTCTGGTATTTTTATTCTGCATACGCAACTCTGTCCATATACAAGGGTGTGGATCGAAAGTTGAACTGAGATTGTAATGGCAAGAACTGGTTGTAAATTCGTTCGTTTTGTTTTGCAACCCCCTTCTGAAACATAAACATCTAAAACAGATAAAACAGAATTAAAACCCGAAAAAGTATTTGTTATCTTGAGTGTGTACTTTTCCCCAGGCTACAAAATTTGGTACCAGGAGTGGGGCTAATTCCAAGCCAGTTTGGCTGGTCTCTGATTGTTGTATGCAGTAAAGTATACAATACCTAATATGGTAGTGGTGAAGACAGGACTGTGTTCCCATCGGGCGGAAGGAGAGAGCGCGGTAGAGCCTCATGGAGAGTGCGGTGAAGCCTTGGGACTGGGCCGGGACTTCAGCGTCTGATGTCAGGATGCAGAGCGGAGACGTCAATACAGGGAACTGCGGGCCCTGAAACCGTCGTGTTTGCAGCAAAGGACGGCAGCAACTCCCTTTTGCAGGCTTGTGAAAACTTTAAAGACTTGAGCTTTTACTATGTCACATTCAGAGGACACACCAGTTGATCTTGATTTGAGTGAACAAATTAGGGAATTGTGTAGTAGGTATGATGAAGCCATGACAACCATCGATAAATTAAGCAAAAGGTCCTATGTATATGTCCCAAGGGAAAGACACATTATTCCATTTACAGGGGATGTTGTGAAAGATGGGAGATGTGTTGATGACTTTTTTGAAGAAATACAACGTGCACTTCATAGTAGAAATCAGTCTGACCAGGATCAGTATGACTTTGTTATGTCCCTGCTCAGGGGTGCAGCCTTAGAGGAAGTACGTACGCGCAGTGATGCTGGGGAAGACCGGGCTGATGACTTGTTCACCTATCTCAGGGAAGCTTTTAGAGACAAGCGTAGTGCACCCCAGCTGTGGCATAGCTTCTACAGTCGCAAACAGCATGAGGGTGAAGATGTAAGAGAGATTTCACATTCCCTATCCCAAGCTCTTAACTTGTTACTGAAGCACTTCCCTGATGCTGTGACTGATAGGAGGGTGGTGCTAAGAGATTAATTTATGGAGGAGATCTGGGATCCTTCCCTCAGAAGGGAGCTCCACAGATTCGTGGGGGACCACCCTGAGTCCTCAATGATAGAAGTGAGAGAGGAGGCTCGTCTGTGGCTCGTAGAAGAGCCCCTGGGAAATACAAGCTCTGGAAAGTCAAAGTGTAGCAGTAGCCAGGCACAGTGCTCGATTCTTAAAGCTCGGGAATCTGAGTCTGTCACACTAGATGACGTCCTTAAAGTGGTCGCAGAGCAGGGCAAAGCCCCTTGTGAATTGACTCAAGCAGTGAAAGATCTCACTGTACAGAGGGATTTTACACGTGCTACTAGTGGCAGACGTAATTTACAGCCTAGTTTCACAGTGGATGGGCAACCAATATGTTTCAAGTGTCAGGTGGGAGGACATTTGGCCAAGAATTGCCCACAGAAGCAGGGTGCAAGGGAAGTGGAGCCTGCATCCTCCCGCCCTCAAGAGGTTGGGAGTCAGGCAATTTGGCGGAACCTCATAGATACAGATAATGTACAGCTATCCCGTGACCAGTTGCTGCAACGCACCATAGGAACATGTCCAGTTGTGGAGCTTGAAGTATCAGGTGTCACTGTCCATTGTCTGTTGGATACAGGTAGTCAGGTAAGCACCCTGACTGAGCAGTTCTTTCGAGAACATTTGAATGGAGAGGATGAGGGTATGTTGTCCACTGTTGGCTGGCTTAGGCTAGCAGCTGCAAAGAGTCTTGATATTCCTTACCTTGGGTACCTAGAGCTAGAGATTCAAGCAATGAGCGTAAAGATACCAAATTGTGGCTTTCTAGTAGTCAGGGATCCTGTTAGCACTGAACCACCCATCCCATGTATTGTAGGCATGAACATTATCAGCCAGTGTAGGCAACTTGTCTACGCAGTGTTTGACTTCGATGTCCAGCACTATATTGTCTGGGTCAGAGCAATACCGTGGCTGATGCACTCTCTAGGCAGCCATTTGCAGGGGAGCCTGAGCCTGTCTCAGAGGATGTGGAGTTTGATGGGGCTGTGGCGATCTGTAGTTTGATCAATCGCGGCACTGCCCTTGACTCGGCACTGGTTACCACTGGTCTTAACAGCTGTAGGGTTATGCAAATTCGAGCCTGGGAAGCTGGTACTAGTGATGTAAGTGGTCCGATGCAAGGGAACACTCCAACTCTCCCAGGTTATTCTAATGGAGACTTGCATACTTTTCAGCAGCAAGACCCTGTGTTAGGTGTCTTAAGGGACTTATGGGATCAGAAAAGAAAGCTGAGTGGCCAGGAGCGTAAAACTCTGCCTAAACCTGTTTTGTCTCTGTTAAGGCACTGGGACTGTATCAGGGAGCATAAGGGTTACTGTATAGGGTAGTTGAGGATGAGAAGCTTGGGGAGTGTTACCAGCTTCTGGTAACTATCAGCTTGAGGAGCAAAGTGTTAGAGTATGTACATGACTCTATGGGCCATCAAGGCATAGAACGTACTCTGCAGTTGTTGAGAAGCCTATGTTTTTGGGTGGACATACACGAGGATGTAGCACGGTGGGTCAAAAATTGTCTACGTTGTGTACGAACTAAGATGCCGCAGCCTAGGATCCGTCACCCCATGAAGTTATTTCTGGCTGTAGGCTGCTTGAAGTTGTTGCGGTAGATTTCGCTGTGTTGGAGCCGGAAAGTGATGGGCGTGAGAATGTCTTAGTGGTCATAGACGTTTTCACTAAATTCACCCAAGCATTTCCGACTCGGGATTAAAAGGCGGATACCACAGCAAGGGTGCTCTTGAGGGAGTGGTTCATGAAGTACGGTGTTCCTGAGGGATTGCATTCTGACCAGGGCTGTAACTTCGAAAGCGAGGTCATAACGGAGCTTTGCAAACCATACGGGCTAAAGAAAAGCCATACCACACCTCATCATCCTGCTGGAAACGCGCAGTGCAGGCTTCTCAACAGGACAATGCATGATTTGTTGCGTATGTTGTCTCCAAAAAAGAAGCGCAGATGGCCAGAACATCTACCCAAGTTGGTGTATGCATATAATGCGACCCCTTGCGCAACCACTGGGCATTCACCTTACTGTCTGTTGTTTGGGGTGGATCCCTACTTGCCCATGGATGCTCTGCTGGGGCAAGAGCGGACTGTAGACCAGAAACATGACTGGCTAGCTGTACACCAGAGCCGACTGAGGGATGTGCATGCCAGAGCAAAAGAATACTCTGAACAGAAGGCGGCAGAATGCATTGCCCGGCAGGAGGACAAAGTTTATTGTCCCAAAGTTGATGGGAATGCGCTGGTTTACCTGAGGAACAGACCATTAGGCCATAATAAGATCCAGGATGCTTGGAACTCAACCGTCTACAGGGTGGTAGAGGTACTGGGCAACACATACACTGTGGAACCTTGGGAGCGTGGGCCTAGCAAGAGGGGGAACAGGGTAGACATCAGGCCCTGTGAGAACCATCCCACTCCAGCTACCCGAAGGAGACTGCAAACTCCAGTATCTCAGGCCAGCGACACCCTGGGGCATGAATCAGATTCTGAGGATTCAGAAAATGGGGTGATATTGGTAGAAAATATGTCAGAACAGGGTGTACAGAGTCTTGACCCTAGCCTAGACAGCATATCTTCCGAAAATATGACACCTTCCGGAACTGAGACTGGGGAGCCAACGATGGCTAATGCAGGGGCAAAGGTTGGTAGCCCTCTTGTTGCAGCACTCCGCAGGAGTAAATGAGTAAAATCTGGACAGCACCCTAACCCACATCGCGAACCAAGGTCAGTCCTTGACGAGGTTTCCATAAGTCTAGCAGCAATGTCTGAGATACTGGCTGGTCTCAGTTCAGTTCTCTTTAGAGAAGCAGTTAAGGAGGTTAAAAGTACCCTTGCAGTGAGCAAGTAATCAAGGATGATTACTTGAATGCAGGGGAGAATGTAACCGGGTGATCGTCGGATCTTATTCATTATCATTAAAAGTGTATTTAGACATCCATCTGGGTAATGCTAGAATAGTTGTCTGTGCCTTTAAGGGAGACAGTGATGTCATTACGCACGCGCGGGATAGTGGGGAGACCATTTTGTTTCTGCTGAAGACGCTGTTGGGCCGTTGGAATTGAGTTCCTCCCCGAGACTCGGCATGGTGAGGAAAGGTGAGCATTAATTGATGATATCCATGTGAATTTGTTTATGCTTGTTGGCGAATCGAGAATATCGGTAATTTGACGTTTTCATGTGGATGCTTTAGATTTCTATGAGTGAAGAAATCGACGCTGGATAGCCTGACTTATACAAAGTTCCTCACCAGCCAAGTAGGTCAGTCTTCCTGTAATTTAACTACCAGGGAATACCTCGTAAAAATTGTGCCAAAGTGTACCTTTTGTCAAACTTTATTGTATCAGGACTGATTGTGCATGTAACCGCGTAACGTGAATGTTTAATCTCTGTTCAGAAGTTCAGCACGTGTGTACGTCTTAGATGAGATGTATTCGCTTACATTTTTGTTGCTATGTATAAGATGCAGGATGGGTGGGATTCTAATGTTGTTTGTATTGTGTTCCTTCAGAATTGCCACTACAGTATTAGTTCTGGTATTTTTGTTCTGCATACGCAACTCTGTCCATACACAAGGGTGTGGATCGAAAGTTAAACTGAGATTGTAACGGCAAGAACTGATTGTAAATTTGTTCGTTTTGTTTTGCGACCCTCTCCTGGCACTTAAACATCTAAAACAGATACAGGAATTAAAACCTGAAAAAGTATTTGTTGTCCTGAGTGTGTATTTTTCCCCAGGCTACAAAATAAATTAGAATGTCTCTGCTCTGGGTTTGATGGGAATTCTGGGTGAGTAAATGAGAATCTGCCTGAAAATACAACCAGAAAACAAGCTGCTTGTGGAACTCAGCACCTGTGGAGATAAAGTGGTAGTCGCCATTTTAGTTGAAGCACTGCAACAGAACTGAAAATTGGACTAACTAAAAACAAAAGACACTTATTGCGGGTTGTTTGCTCATCTAATTTTCCATTTAGTTTTTGATCATCTGTTGAATTTTACCCTTGCTACAGTGCTTCACCTTCAGGCATTAGAGACTGGTTGGAGGTCACAGAAATTTATCACAGAGTATACAGTACATTCATTCAATTCACCATCGAGATTTTTGCGTTGATGTAGGCATATACTTCCTTAAGTTCTTGTCTTCTTCTTGTTTTCATTCCTCTTCTTCTGCAGTCCAAGATTAGTCTTTTTCATTCATGTTCTGTGATTTGTTAAGTGTCTGAATAGTCTGAGTTAAACTCCATAGACTGTAGGACAGGCGGTGGTTGATGGCATGGATGGGTGACTTTTTTGGGATGTTTAATGTCTTTCAGTTGATAATGCTTGGAGCCTGTGTTCTCCCATCCTGGAGACACTCATTCTCCATTTTTAGGGAACACTGGCCAGAGAATGGGTGGGGATATAACTTTTTTTCAAGGAGACTTTGAGAACATCCTTGAAGTGTTTACTCTGACCTTCTGGAAAACCCTTGCTGTGCCAGAACTCAGAGATCTTTCTTTAAGAATAAGATCATAGTTCTTTAGAAACCCCTCTCCTATTTCCTGAAAAGAAGTAGAATGTGTCTTTTAGCAGCAGGAATGCACTTTTGACTTTCAGACTGGCCAGAACTGAAGAAGTCTGCAAAAATAACAACAGTAATTTAGCTCAGTTTTACAAAAAGGCAAAGAGATTTGATTTCAAAAAGTTTAAAGCTCAAAGCTGCCGTGAAGGTGAGTATTTCATGGGTGGTCCACTCAAAAAAACCAAATGCATTGCAAACTTAATACTTCCTTTGTTGGGCATCGGTCAAGAGCACTAAGCCCCTTGGACCTTGTCTTAAGCAAATAGTCATCAATCCTCTGTCAGTGGATACTGTCTAATGGCTGCATTCAAGCTGAACAATCTGGTGGTTCAGCTAACATCTCTCTTACATCTGAACATTTTCGATGTTGCCAAAACAACAGAGCATCCATTAGGATTAAGTGGCAATTGCTCACAAGATGGCATCAGTTGTATTTATTTAAAGGAGATGGTGCAAATTGTGATACTACTGTGGCTGCAAGTGCATTGCAAGGAGAACCTTAAGAGGCACATGTAAAACATAGCTCCTTCTAAATTGTTGCAAAATAAACAGTATCATATGTCTCATTTCAGCAAAAAAAACACATGAGGCTCAATGATCACAAAATGCTGGAGAAGCTCAGGCAGGACCTATGGAAATGACATTTCGAGCTGAGACACTCCACCAGGATTGAAAAGGAAGGTGAAGAAGCCAAAAAACATATGAAGCTCAGTGATTATGATTTCCTTCTAATTTGTCCAGTTTTGTAACAACCTCAAAGATCTATTGCTACAGTCTTAATTTCATAATCGTAAATTGAGTGTGATATGCATAACCTAAACCAATCATTGTCTTTTAATGTGCTCACTTATGTCAAGAGCCTAACGATCAGTTGTATTCATTTAAAAGTTTTAACATTAACACATCATATTATAACTATTAGAAGAAACACTCAGTGGCCACTTAATTAAACCATAAGACATAGGAGCAAAATGAGGCCATTTAGCCCATCGGGCCTGTGTTGCCATTCCATTATGGCTGATATATTATCCCCCTCAACCACATTCTCCTGTCTTCACCCTGTAACCTTTGTTGTCCTGACTAATCAAGGATCTATCAACCTGGATTTAAAATATACACAGAGACTTGGATTCCACAGCCTTCTGCGGCAATAAATTCCACAGATTTACTACCCTCTGGCTAAAGAATTCCATCCTCGTCTCTGTTCTAAATGGAAATCTTTCTATTTTGAGGCTGTGTCCTTTGATCCCAGGCTCTTCTACGAAAGGAAACAATCTCCACATCCCCTCCATCTAGGCCTTTCAATATTCAATAGAATTCTATCAGATCCTCTCTCTAAAGTCTACATGCCCAACGCCATCAAACACTGCTCATACATTAACCCTTTTATTCTTGGAATAAATCTCTTCAACCTCATCTAGACCCTGTCCAATGCCAGCACATCTTGTCTTAAATAGAGGGCCCAAAACTGCTCACAATACTCCAAGCGAGGTCTGAACAATGCTTTATAAAGCCTCAGCTTTGCATCCTTGCTCTTACATAGTTAATTCAGAAACAAAGGTTCTGAACTTAAAGAGGGGTAACTTTGAAGGTATGAGACGTGAATTAGCTAAGATAGACTGGCAAATGACACTTAAAGGATTGACGGTGGATATGCAATGGCAAGCATTTAAAGGTTGCATGGATGAACTGCAACAAATGTTCATCCCAGTTTGGAAAAAGAATAAATCAAGGAAGGTAGTGCACCCGTGGCTGACAAGAGAAATTAGGGATAGTATCAATTCCAAAGAAGCAGCATACAAATTAGCCAGAGAAAGTGGCTCACCTGAGGACTGGGAGAAATTCAGAGTTCAGCAGAGGAGGACAAAGGGCTTAATTAGGAAGGGGAAAAAAGATTATGAGAGAAAACTGGCAGGCAACATAAAAACGGACTGTAAAAGCTTTTATAGATATGTAAAAAGGAAAAGACTGGTAAAAACAAATGTAGGTCCCCTGCAGACAGAAACAGGTGAATTGATTATGGGGAGCAAGGACATGGCAGACCAATTGAACAATTACTTTGGTTCTGTCTTCACTAAGGAGGACATAAATAATCTTCCAGAAATAGTAGGGGACAGAGGGTCCAGTGAGATGGAAGAACTGAGCGAAATACATGTTAGTAGGGAAGTGGTGTTAGGTAAATTGAAGGGATTGAAGGCAGATAAATCCCCAGGGCCAGATGGTCTGCATCCCAGGGTGCTTAAGGAAGTAGCCCAAGAAATAGTGGATGCATTAGTGATAATTTTTCAAAACTCGTTAGATTCTGGACTAGTTCCTGAGGATTGGAGGGTGGCTAATGTAACTCCACTTTTTAAAAAAGGAGGGAGAGAGAAACCGGGGAATTATAGACCAGTTAGCCTAACGTCGGTGGTGGGGAAACTGCTGGAGTCAGTCATCAAGGATGTGATAACAGCACATTTGGAAAGCGGTGAAATGATCGGACAAAGTCAGCATGGATTTGTGAAAGGAAAATCATGTCTGACGAATCTCATAGAATATTTTGAGGATGTAACTAGTAGAGTGGATAGGGGAGAACCTGTGGATGTGGTATATTTGGATTTTCAGAAGGCTTTTGACAAGGTCCCACACAGGAGATTAGTGTGCAAACTTAAAGCACACGGTATTGGGGGGTAAGGTATTGGTGTGGGTGGAGAGTTGGTTAGCAGACAGGAAGCAAAGAGTGGGAATAAACGGGACCTTTTCAGAATGGCAGGCGGTGACTAGTGGGGTACCGCAAGGCTCAGTGCTGGGACCCCAGTTGTTTACAATATATATTAATGACTTGGATGAGGGAATTAAATGCAGCATCTCCAAGTTTGCGGATGACACGAAGCTGGGTGGCAGTGTTAGCCGTGAGGAGGATGCTAAGAGGATGCAGAGTGACTTGGATAGGTTGGGAGTGAGTGGGCAAATTCATGGCAGATGCAATTTAATGTGGATAAGTGTGAAGTTATCCACTTTGGTGGCAAAAATAGGAAAACAGATTATTATCTGAATGGTGGCTGATTAGGAAAAGGGGAGGTGCAACGAGACCTGGGTGTCATTATACACCAGTCATTGAAAGTGGGCATGCAGGTACAGCAGGCGGTGAAAAAGGCGAATGGTATGCTGGCATTTATAGCGAGAGGATTCGAGTACAGGAGCAGGGAGGTACTACTGCAGTTGTACAAGGCCTTGGTGAGACCACACCTGGAGGATTGTGTGCAGTTTTGGTCCCCTAATCTGAGGAAAGACATCCTTGCCATAGAGGGAGTACAAAGAAGGTTCACCAGATTGATTCCTGGGATGGCAAGACTTTCATATGAAGAAAGACTGGATGAACAGGGCTTGTACTTGTTGGAATTTAGAAGATTGAGGGGGGATCTGATTGAAACGTATAAAATCCTAAAGGGATTGGACAGGCTAGATGCAGGAAGATTGTTCCCGATGTTGGGGAAGTCCAGAACGAGGGGTCACAGTTTGAGGATAAAAGTGAAGCCTTTTAGGACCGAGTTTAGGAAAAACTTCTTCACACAGAGTGTGGTGAATCTGTGGAATTCTCTGCCACAGGAAACAGTTGAGGCCAGTTCATTGGCTATATTTAAGAGGGAGTTAGATATGGCCCTTGTGGCTACGGGGATCAGGGGGTATGGAGGGAAGGCTGGGGCAGGATTCTGAGTTGGATGATCAGCCATGATCATAATAAATGGCGGTGCAGGCTCGAAGGGTCGAATGGCCTACTCCTGTACCTATTTTCTATGTTTCTATGTTTCTATGTCTATATTCCAGTCCTCTCGAAATGAATGCTAACATTGGATTTTCCTTCCTTATCACCAACTCAACCTGTCAGTTAACTTTTAGGGAATCCTACGCGAGAGCCCATAGGTCCCCTTTTAAATTTTCTCCCTATTTGGAAAATAGTCTACCACTTTATTTTTCCTACTAAAATACCTGACCATACACTTCCTTACGCTATATTCCATCTGCCACTTCTTTGCCCAATTTGTCCAGCTCCTTCTGCAGACTCCCTGCTTTCTTAACATTACCAGCCCCTCCACCTATCTTCATATTGTCTGCCAATATGGCCAGAAAGCCATCAATGCTATCATCCAAATCATTCACATATTACATGAAAAGAGATGGTTCCAACACTGACCCCTGCGAAATACCACTAGTCACCGGCAGCCAATCAGAAAAGGCTCCATTTATTCCCAATTTTGTCTCCTGCTAATCAGCCCATCTTCTGTACATGCTAGTATCCTTCCTGTAATAAAATGGGCTCTTGTCTATTTTAGTAGCCTCATGCCCAGCACCTTGTAAAAGGCTCTCCGAAAATACAAGTATACGGCACCCCTGACTCTCCTTTGTCTATCTTCATGTTATTTCTTCAAAGAATTCCAACAGACTTGTCAGGTAAGATTTTCAATTAAAGAAACCATGCTTACTTTCACCTACTTTATCCTGAAACCTCATCCTTAGTAATGGATTCCAACATCTTCCCAACACTGAAGTCATGCTAATTAGCCTACAAGTTCCTTTCTTCTATCTTCCTCCCTTCTTATAGAGTGGAATGATATTTGAAATTTTCAATTCCTCCAGAACTATTCCAGAATCCAGTAATACTTGAACTTTCATTACCTATACCACAATCTTTTCAGCTACCTCTTTCAAACCCTGGGGTGTGCTTCATCTGGTCTAGGTGACTTAATTACCTTCATATCTTTCAGCATTCCAAGCACCTTCTCTTTAGTAACAGCAACTACACTCACTCTACCCTCTGACACTCTCAAATTTCTGCCATACTGCTAGTGTCTTCCACAGTGAAGTCTGATGCAAAATACTTATTTTCATCTGCCACTTCTTTGTCCCCCATTACTACCTCTCAAGTATCATTTTCCAGTAGTCCGAAATTCACTCTCACCTCTCTTTTACACTTTACATATCTGTAAAAAAGACTTCTGGATCCTCTTTTATATTATTGGCTAGATTACCTTAATATTTCATATTTTCTCCCCTTATGGCTTTTTAGTTGCTTTCTGTTGGTTTTTAAAGACCTCCTAATCCTGTAACTTTTCCCTAACCTTTGCTATATTATATGCCCTCTCATTTGCTTTTATGCTGTCTCTAACTTCCCTCATAAGCCACAGTTGTGTTACCCTCCCTTTAGAATACTTCTTCTTTGGGATGTATATATCCTGCACCATCTGAATTGCTCCCAGAAACACCTACCATTGCTGTTTTGCCACCATCCCTACTAGTGACCCCTTCCAATCACCTATGGTCAGCTCCTATCTTGTGCCACTGTAATTCCCTTTACTCCACTCTAATATGGATACATCTATGTTTAGCTTCTCCCTCTCAAACTGCAGGGTGAATTCTATCATATGATGATTACAGCCTCCTAAGGATTTTCTTTAACCTTAAACTGTCTAATAAAATCTGCTTCATTACACAACAGCAAATACAGCCTTTTCCTAGAAGATTCAACCACAAGCTGCTCTAAAAAGGCATCTCATGGGCATTCTACAAGTTCCCTCTCTTGGTATACAGTATCAACCTGATTTTCCCAATTTACTTGCATATTGAAATTTCCCCTATCATAATATTACCCTTTTGACATGACTTTCTATCTCCCATTGTAATTTGTATCCTACATCCTAGTTACTGTTTGGAGGCCTGTATATAACTCTCATCAGAGCCTTTTTACCCTTTCTTATCTCTACCCACAAAGATTCTACATCTTCTGATCCTATATCATCTCATTCTAAGGAATTGATTTCATTTTTTACCAACAGAGCCATGTTATCCCCTCTGTCCATCTGCCTTTCTTTTTCATACAACAAACTCCTAACTATGATCTTCTTTCTGCCACAACTCAATGATGCCCAGAATGTTACATCTGTCAATCTCTAACTGTGCAACAAAAAAAATCTCCCTTATTCTGTATACTGCCTGCATTCAAACATAACACCTCAGTCCTGTATTCATCATCCTTTTTGATTTTGCCCCCATTTTACACTTCAACTCATCCCACTGACTACAATTTTGCCCTGTTATCTGCCTGTCCTTCTTCACACTCTCACTACAAACTGCACCTGCTTGCATATCCTCATCCTCAGCCCTATGAATCCAGTTCCCAGCCCCCGTCAAATGAGTATGAACCTCCCCAACAGCTCTAACATAAGAAAATATATAAGAAATAGGAGCAGGAGTAGGCCATCTGGCCCATCGAGACTGCTCCACTATTTAATAAAATCATGGTTGATCTGACCATGGACTTGCCTCCACCCACATGCCTTTTCCCCATAACCCTTAATTCCCCAACTATGCAAAAATCTATCCAACCTTGTCTTAAATATATTCACTGAGGTAACCTCCACTGCTTCATTGGGCAGAAAATTCTACAGATTCACCATTCTCTGAGAAAAATAGTTCCTCCTCATCTCTGTCCTAAGTCTACTCCCCCAAAATCTGGCAAACATGTCTGCAAGAATATTGGTCCCCTCAGATTCAGGAGTAACACATTATTTTGGATAGGTCGTACATTCCCCAGAAGCGATCCCAATGATCCAAAAATTTGAAACCCTGTACCAATTCTTCAGCACACATTTATCTGTCGTATTATCCTATTCTTACCCTCAATGGCACATGGCACAGGCAGCAATTCAAAGATTACTAGCCTTGAAGTCCTGCTTTCTAGCTTTATGCCTAGCTCCCAATATTTTCTCTTCAGGATTCCTCCCTTTTCCTCTCTATGTTGTTGGTACCAAGATATATCATGATGTCTGGCTGCTCACCCTCTCTCCTTAGAATGCCATGGACAACATGAGACATCCCTAATCCTAGCACCTGAGAGGCTACATTCCATCCAGTTGTCTCTTGCATATCCATAGAATCTTCCATTTGGTCCTCTAAATTTGGAATCTTCTAACACTACTTCACCTGTCTTCTCCCCACTTCTCTTCTAAGCCACAGAGACGGACTCAGTGCCAGATAGCCAGTCACTGCAGTTGTCCCCTCAACAATATCCAAAGTGATATACTTCTTACGAGGGGAATGGCCACGGGGTACCCTATGCTATTCCCTTTTCTTCTCTTGACCGTTACCCAGACACCTGCCTCCCTGCAAATTAGGGGTGACTCCTTCCCTGTAGCTCCTATCTATCACCTCCTCATTCTCCTGTATGTGCTGAAGGTCATTAAGCTTCAGCTCCAGTTGCTTAACATGGTCTCTAAGGAGCTGCAACTCGATGTACTTAATGCAGATATAGTTATCCAGGAGACAGAAGGTCTCACAGACTTCCCAAATCTTACACAAAGAACATACCACAAACTCTGTACACATTCTCTGCACTAATAGACAGAAAAAGATAGAAAAAACTTACTAGAAACTTTCCAAAAGCCTTCACCTGTTCTCGCCCAAACCTGTTGAGCTAAAGCCTGTAACTCTAACAATGCTCACTCCAAAAATGGTTGCACCTCCTATAGCTATTAAAATGGGCACTCAGTGTACACTATAGCCCACCCACTTCAAGGTTCGACATGTTGTGCATTCAGAGATGCTCTTCTGCACACCATTGTTGTAATGCACAGCTGTTTGAATTGTTGTTGCCTTCCTGTCAAATTGGCCATTCTCCTCAGTCCTCTCTCATTAACAAGGTGTTTATTGCCCACAGAAATGCTGTTCAATGGATGTTTTTTGGGGGGTTTTTTTTGCACCATTCTCTATAAGCTCTAGAGATTGTTGTATCTGAAAATCCTAGGAGATCATCAGATTCTGAGATACTCAAACCAACCCGTCTGGCACAAACAAGCATTCCACAGTCAAACTCACTTAGATCACATTTTTCCCTTGATGTTTAGTCTCAACGACTGAACCTCTTGAATTCTACATACTTTGATGCATTGAGTTCCTGCTTGATGATTGCCTGATTAGATCTTTGCATTTACGAGCAGGTGTACGGGTAAAGTGGCCACTGAGTGTACTATATGTTCAGGTTTAATTGATCAAAGGTGTTAATTTTTGACCTTTGATTAACATCTCCATTGCCCTGTAGCTTTATTATGTACAATCAGTTAGAAATAACTCCACAGAAGTAACAGTGTGCCTTGTAAACTTTTGGGAATTCTGGAGATAATATCTCTTCTAATAAACAAACAAATCCAATAGATATAGCTTATTCTTTATACATCAATCAATATAATTTCATTTCTGAGAAATTTATTGAATATTTTGCTGCTTGTAATTATTAACAAACTATCTGGCTGAATTGAAGACTTTCCCGTTAAAACAAGAAAAGCAGATGAGAATGCAGGTTCTATTATGTTGTTATAAACAATAGTCACAACTTCAACTTTCCCTCCCATTTAACAACTATCTCTTCAGACTTGCTGTTCTCTCAGTTGCAACAGTGTTTTGTAGAAATTTCAACAGTGTGTAAAAAGTATGTAAATAGAGTACAGACTTTCAGCTTGTCATTTCTCATTAACATTCATTTGTACACTCTGCAATAGACTGCAAGGTTAGGAACTCACTAATCACATTACAAGCAGTGATTTCCTCTTTGTTACCCTGTAGAAACAGTTGACAAGAAGCAGATTGCATTGTAGTCCTTGAAAATAATACCAATAATTACATAAACAGCTAGGAAAGAGGCAATTTGGCCCAAACTATATCATTATGTTAAGAGCTTTCTCCCAGACTTTCTCATTGAATTCTCAACAGCAAATAAATTGGTAAATTGGTAAACTGTGGAGATTCGGCATGAAATCTAAAACATTGACAAACTTCTATAGACGTGTAGTGGACAGTGTATTGACTGGTTGCGTCATAGCCTGATATGGAAACACCAGGCTCATGAGTGGAAAATCTTACAAAAAGTAGTGCATAGGGCCCAGTCTATCAGGGTTAAAGCCTTCCCAATTACTGAGCACATCTACATGAAATGCTGTTGCAGGAAAGCAGCATCCATCACCAGGTACCCCCAACACCCAGGACATGCTCTCTACTCCCTGCTGCCAAAGGAAGAAAGTATAGGAGCCTCAGGACTCACCACCAGGTTCAGGAACAGTTACAACCCTTCAACCATCAGGCTCTTGAACCAAAGAGGATAACTTTCCTCAACTTCACCTGCCCCATCATTGAATTGTTCCCACAACCAATGGATTCACTTTCAAGGATTCTTCATCTCATGTTCTCCATATTTATTGCTTATTTATTTATTATTATTACTTTCTTATTGTATTTGCACAGTTTGTTCTCTTTTACACACTGATATGACACCCTAGTTTGGCGGTCTTTTATTGATTCAGTAATGGTTATTATTCTATAGATTTATTGAGTATGCCCACAAGAAAATGAATCTCAGGGTTGTATATGGTGACATATATGTACTTTGTTAATAACTTTACTTTGGATTTTGATTTATTTTGAAATTGGTTTATTGAGAGGGCATTTCCCATGGTGAGGGAGGTGTCCAACACTAGAGGACACAGACTCAGAATAGAGGGGCATCCTTTTAGTATGCAAACGATGAGGAATTTCATTAGCTAGAGAGTGGTGAATCTGTGGAATTCATTCCCACAAGTGGCTTTGGAGGCCAAGCCATTGGGTATATTTAAGGCAGAGATTGGTAGATTCTTGATTAGTCAGGGCCTGAAGGGATACGGGGGAAAAAGGCAGGAGATTGGCGCTGAGAGGGAAAATGGATCAGCCCTGATGAAATGATGGAGCAGACCTGATGGGCTGAATGGCCTAATTCTGCTCATGTATCTTATGGTCTTACGGTCTTACGTACGGAAGTGTGGTGAAAAGCTTTGTCTTGCATGCTATCCATGCAGATAATTTCATCAATCAATATATTGAGGTAGTACAGTGGAAAAGTATTATCAGAGTGCAAAATAAAGTATTACAGTTACAGAAAGAGTGCAGTGTAGGCAAGCAATAAGGTATAAGGACATGATAAGTTAGGCTGCGTCCACACTACGCCAGATAATTTTGAAAACGAAGCTTTTTCTCTTCATTTTGACCCTCTGTCCACATTGAAACGGCATTTTCATCCCCCGAAAATGGTGCTTTTCTAAAACACTCTCCAGAGTATGTAAATTTGAAAATAATTGTTGCGTGCTGTAGTGTGGACGGGGTAAACAGAGAAATTTAAAAACGCTGTCATGACAACACCACAACAATGCTTTTCCTGCTTCTGCTTGGTACTGCGCAAGCACTGCCGGACGGCTGTTATAACGCGCAGTCGGTGTGAATGGCGTGAGAGTTAAATTGTAAAGTGAGCTTTTTGACTATATAAAAACGCTGTCATGATATGCTGGAACAGATAGCGGCAGTGTGGCATTTCATTGTTTTCTTGAACGCAACCCCCCACACAATCTAGCAATTTCAGAACAGACGGCAACGAGACTGAAGCCAGAAGAGTTAGAAATGTACTCACCAAATACTTCGACCCATAGCTTACTGAATAAATAAGTATACTCACTTTGCCCGGTTTTCTGTCCTTGCTTGTATGAAGGTGGTTTACCTATTTAGGCAAGTACTTCTCTGACAATAGATGTGTAACAGCCGAATGTAACATTGTATGGAAATACAAGATAACACTGATGCAGACATGTCGTATACATTTAACAAGATGCTTTATTAATGCAACAGAGTTAGTCAGTTTTTCAATGTTCGTCGTCAGCGGGTCATACTGTCTGTGAACTCTCTGTCAGTTGCTTCCATACGCTCCAGTAATTGTTGTTTTTTAATTTTAAGTCCTCCTACACAAGAGCCAACAGCAATTCCTTTAAAGTGTTTCTAGTCTGTAACTGGACAAAAGCGCACCAAGTATACCGTTTCCTCTTTGCTTGTTTTCTGTGTGTCCTGTGCATGCCCAGTAGGAGGAGGTTCGCCCAAATATCCGTTCTAATGTGGACGGAGATATTTTGAAAAACGCTTGGTGTGGACACCTATCGTTTTTACTCGAAACCGACATTTTCAAAATTATCCTGCCTAACAGAAAAGATTTACTAGAATGTTACCTGGGTTTCATCACCTAAGTTACAGAGAAAGGTTGAACAAGTTGGGTCTTTATTCTTTGGAACGTAGAAGGTTGAGGGGGGACTTGATAGCGGTATTTAAAATTATGAGGGGGATAGATAGAGTTGACGTGGATAGGCTTTTTCCATTGAGCGTGGGGGAGATTCAAACAAGAGGACATGAGTTGAGAGTTCAAGGGTAATATGAGGGGGAACTTCTTTACTTGGAGAGTGGTAGCTGTGTGGAACGAGCTTCCACCAGAAGTGGTTGAGGCAGGTTTGATGTTGTCATTTAAAGTTAAATTGGACAGCTATATGGACAGGAAAGGAATGGAGGGTTATGGGCTGAGTGCAGGTTGGTGGGACTAGGTGAGAGTAAGAGTTTGGCACAGACTAGAAGGGCTGAGATGGCCTGTTTCCGTGCTGTAATTGTTTTATGGTTATATATAGTGTGGACGTAGCCTTCGATTGAGGTCGAATGTCCATCTTATACAAAAGATGCATAGAAGGGTTTTATAATAGCAAGATAGAAGCTGTTCTTGAGCTCTAGTTCTTAACACCTCACACCTATTCAGCATCCATTGAAAGTAATTATAGTGTTTACACAATCACTTTTTGTGGTAACATATTTTACATTCGCTTGCTGGCTGGATAAACTACTTATTTTGAATTTCCTTTATGATTTCCTTTGGCTTTGCTCCACGGCACGGGCTGCAGCTCCATCTGTCTAGTCTAACATCATTCATAATCATTACGATATTTAAAATATCATCTCTTTGCCTTCTCTTTCAAACTGAAAATAACTCCACCGTTTGTTTTTTCTTAAGAAACACAACTTTTTATTTCTGGTGTAATGGTTATGAATCTTATCTGCACCTGCTGCAGTATTCTTATATCCTTTAGCTAGTATGACACATTTCCAGACCGTCTATTAAAAATGGAGGCATGGGAGGCTGAAAATGCTGGAAATCCAGAGCAACACACATAGATACAGGAGGAACTCGGCAGGTCAGGTATAATTGATGCAGGGAAATGGACACTCAGATTTTTGGATTGAAACCATTCATGTGATCTGGATTAAATTGATAATGGTGAAGGACCACATGAAAGGGTATCTTCATAAAGAGGAGCAAAAGGTTTAGTGTTAGATCTTGACCTGATGTTGTCCAGAAGTTTCTTTGGAAGTCAAGTTGGTGGTGAAAATCTGATGGTTAAAGCTGTTCCATCCGATGTTCATCATAGTACAGGTCAGACAGGACCAGTCTGTTCCTGCAATCAAAGCATTAACAAAAGGACTTGAACATGTGCTTTCCTTTTATACTGCAAACTGGTCTGAACCAGTTTTGACAAGAAACTTGTGAACATGTACTGAGTGAGTCACTCTTCAGCCTTGCAGGCAAAGAATCTACAGAAGTGCAGAACTAAATATACTAAAGGTTGCTAAAAGTTTACAGACAAACAGATTAATAACTAAACATATAAGGATACATAAAAAAAAAGTAAAGTTACAAGGAAAAACAATAAAAGTAACAATCTGGGCCCAAATCCAACATTAGTATGATAGGGAAAGCAAAAGATAACAATAAATTGCAAAATAATCACCACATCAGGGTATTTTAATGCAATAGTTCATAGTTCAAGTTTATTGTCATTCAATCATGCATGAATAGAGCTAAACAAAACAATGTTACTCTGGGGCCAAGGTGCAGAACACAGTATCAACATTCACACTCTGCTCAAAGCACATATAACATATCAGTAAAATACAGTCACACAAAAATATATAGTCCAAGACTCTTGAGTACATGAATGTTGCAGAATTCTGCAAACACAAAACAGCTTGTCTTCTGCTGAGTGAACACTAGGGGCAGCACTGACTCCAGCTTGGATGCCATGCCAATCCGCCTGCAGTGGAGAGCACTGACTCTGACACCTCTCTACTGGGAGGCTGTAAACAGGTGACACCACGGCTTGAGTCTTAGTCCGCACTACGATCAAAGCCACGCAGCACCCCCCAGTTACCCGCCAGTAAATCAGTGAGTCAGACTTGCAGCATTCCACATTAATAATGTCCGACAAGGTCTTGTGATCTTAGGCTGTGTAGCTCCTCTGCACATTGATGCCTTCAATACCTCTCTGACACATGCAGCAGCACAATCCACACCAAGTCCAGCTCCTTCACTTTCTCTGCCAACAAGCAACTCACTGATGCGATAGACCTGCAGTACTTTAAGTTCTTACTGTCCAGAAGGGTCTTGTGATCATGAAAAAAAAGATTTAAAAAGACAATAACACTTTTGTTTGACCCCATAGAAGCCGCTATGATCAAACACACCACCATCTCTCCAGATGGATAGGGATCTGATTGAGAATAATTACTATCAGATTTCATGGAAGAGGCAAAGATTTTAATGACCTTTAGTGAACTATCAGCATTTCAAAGCTACTCGCCTCAAACAGACACTCGATGATAGGCAATGAGTGTTGCTTAAATCTGAATATGAGAAGCACAAAATTCATGAAGATTTAAAGAAGTTAAGATTTCTGGTATGGTATGAGAAAAGGTCAGCCAAACCTCAGAAATTTCCTCATTTATTTATACAAGCAGGAAGTCCAGCAGTGAAATCACCCAAGAGTAAAAAGTCTCAGAAAATATATTATTCTTCATAAAGTAACTTAAATATTTAATGTAAATCTTACAAATATCAATTGCATTACTTGGTCCTGGCTATTTGAATTCCACAAATTTTCCATCAAACCTTTAATCATCTTGTTTAAATTTTCCAACAGGATGAGATTCCCTCCTGGGGTAGATTGAATTGTTATCCACAGTAACTTCTCCAAAGGTCTCATTGTACTACTTCAACAAGTGTCAGCCATCAGCATTGTTTCAGAAGAGAGTTTTCATTGGGCAAGGACTTAAAGGCCTATAATGGCTTAAAATTTGCATCTTTGTTATTGACAAACTAAAACCATGATTGAAAGTAAGTGCCTGGAAGGTGGAGCCCCCAGAATACTTTGTTGTTACTGAAGGGATTGGGAGTTAATCTCAGCAGCAATGGAGGGATCACTGCACAGGATCAGAAAAAGATGCAGGAAGTTTAAAACTCAGCCAGCTCCATCACAGGCACGAGCCTTCCTGGCATCAAAGACACCTTCAAAAGATAATGCCTCAAAAAGGTGGTGTCCATCATGAAGGACCTTCATCACCTACGACATGCTCTCTTCTCTTTTCTACCATTAAGGAGGAGGTACAGGAGCCTGAAGACACACGCTCAGAAGTTTCTGGAGCTCCTTCCCCTCAACCAGCAGATTTCTGAACGGACAATGAACCCATGTATACTCCCCCCCTTTACGTTTTTATCTTTATTTTGCTGTCTTCTTTGCACCCCTTATTTAACTGAAATGTTGTTATATATATTTCCTACTTTAATTTATAGCTTGTTAATTATTATGTATTGCAATGTACTGCTGCTGCATAGCAACAGATTTCACTGCATATGCCAGTGATATTAAACCTGATTTGATTCAGATTCTGGCAGTATATCCAGTAGATATTAGCATCCCATACTAGTGGACAATATGAGACACTGTGAATGTGCATGTGTGTATGAGTAGACATAATGGAACTGGTAGTGTCAAATGACAGATAACAGATGCTCCTATCCTACATTTTGCTGCTAAGATTCCTACCTGGCTTTTTGGAGATCTTTCAGGACATAAGGAAATAAACAGATACTTAAACTTTTTAAACAGATTCTTGATCAGCCCACCCTAGCACATGAGAGGGTGCAAAAAGTTTACATGCATGTAGAAGACTAATAATAATCTCTTGCAATTGGTTGTACATTCGAGGCCAATAATTTTAAGGAAAGTTGAAGGTTAAGTTTAATTTTCTTTTGACTCTAGTGATGGTGCAGAATATTGACTGTTCCTCTAGCCATTTGCACTTTCCACCTTGAGGCAATGCATTAACATTGGGATGGAACGATTAAAACCAATGATTTTTTGTGAGGTTATCGGTTTCCCCTTAGTCCCCTGCAGCGCTTTGGTTTTGCATAGTCTGTGTTGGGTTGATTACCCACAGTTTTCCTGAGTCACTGTACTGCAATGGTTATCATGTACAAGCTTTGCAATTTTGATCTTGTCTCACTGTGATGGGGAATATTAAACTCCAGCCAGAAACTTAATTTTTAAGGTATATATTCCATTTCTGCACGTGACCATTCAGAAGATTGATGCTGCATATAATAGTTGACAAGGACTAAACACAGTTTTGAAATATTTTTCAATCTGTTTTGGATAGTGAGGAGGAGGAAGAGAAGAAGTCAGAGAGTCACCTTGAAGTAAAATAAACGAAAACTGAAGATAGATACAGGTTCTGGAGAAAACTTAATGAGCAGAACTTGTCCATCATTTGACAGGTTGTGAAATGGAACATGGAAGTTCATTAAGACTGGGTATTTTTGTCTGCTCTGATGCTTCCTCTCACTTTCATTTATAAAATCTAGTTTGATGGAGATGTCCCAATAGTCCAGACTATACACAATTGCACAGACATTTCAACATCCGCAACATGCTACATAGGCAAAGGAATTTAACTGCCTCTTAGTAGCATTAATAAGGTCAAAGTTAAAAGTAAAAGTTATTATCAGATTCATACGTACCACCACATCCAACACTGAGATTTGTTTTCTGCAGGCATACTTCACAAATCTATAGAACAGTAACTGTAAACAGTATCTGTAAACTGTAAACAAACTGCGCAAAAGCAGATAATAAATTAGTAACAATAAATAAATATCTATTATTACTAATTTATTATTGTTATTATTATTAACTAATAATAAATATCTCATCCCCTCAGCAGAAAGTCCCTTTGTTCTACCTACTGTCCACCCCCCACCCGCACCCCCACTGCCCAATCACATTCTCTCCTACCCACACAAATCTTCCTCTCCCTTTCCCAGTCTTTCTCTTTCTACAGATGCTTTTTCACCGATTGAGTTTTCTACCACTTTCTGCGTTAATTTGTGAAGTGGAAGATGTCTACAATAAAATAGAAGATTATGCTTGGAATTCCAGAATATCCTTATCTCAGGATTTCACTGGTCAGGCTTTTCTATCCTGGCTATCTTTCCGTTGCACTCTTAGTTGTAAAGCAGGAACCCAAAGTGTTCTGAACCCAAAGTGTTTATCATCCCTTTACCACCACAGGCACTGTTTGACCCATTGAGTTCTTCCAGCAATTTATTACTTTCTTTTTGCTCCAGATTCCAGCATCTGCAATCTCTTGTGTCTCCTGTGTACCCAAGATGGTTATATATTTACAGATGACCAGTGGTATGGCCTCCTAGATGTCTTCGTATCCTCAATTTGATTGCAGGAAATACTCAGTATTTCAAACAATATCTGTAGTTAAAGAAAGAGTTGATATTTCAAAACCTCAGAAATTGGAAAAGTTTAGAGATGAATGTTTTAACATGGAGAGATTGAAAAACCAAGAAACAAACAAGATCAAAGTTCTTTGATACCTAGACCTTGGCTTGCCCCTCTAACCATTGCATTTATATAGCTATTCAATGAAAATAATCGGTTGTAGAGCACTTCAAAGAGAATCAGCTCAGAGTTGAGGCAGGTGAAGTCATCCATACTGGTTCAAGAGCCTGATGGTTGAAAAGTAATAACTGTTCCTGAACCTGGTGCTGTGGGACCTAAGGCTTCTTCCCAATGATGTCAGTGAGAAGTGAACATGGTCTTGATGGTGGGGGTCCTGCAAGTCTATCCATGGTGGTATTACCAAGCCACTCTTGTTGTCATGAGGTCCCTCCTCAAAGTATATTCTGTGTCTTTTTTACTTTATATTTCCAGATATTTTTAACTTCGTCCTGCTTCAGGCTGTAGTTTGACTCTGAAATTTGCTTATCACCAAAGTAGGTCTATAGTAGATGTTCTACACTCATCTCTGGAAAATCTGGACAGTAAAGTTATGTTAGACTATGTCAGACTATTGTTTACTGACTACAGCTTTGCCTTCAGTATTATTATTCCAAGCAAACTCATCATCAAACTCTTGACATTGGCAGTTAATGGCCCCATCTGCAACTGGCTCTTTAATTTTCTGACCAACAGATCACAATCAATAAAGAGAGGCAGCAACATCTCTGCTACGATTGTTCTAAACACTGGTGCTCCACAAGATTCCATCCGCAACTCCCTTATCTATTCCCTGTACGCTCATGACTGGGTGGACAGATTCTTCTTAAGCTCCGTCTGCAAGTTTGTAGATGATACCAGCATACTGAGCCACATCTCAAGTAACAATGAGTCTGATTACAGGAAAGAGATCGCGTGCTTAGTGACCTGATGTCATGACAACAACCTTATCCTTAATGACAATGACTTCAGAAAGGGGAACAGTGCACATGCTCCTATCTACAAAAAATAGCATTAAGGTTCAGAGGATTGAAACCTTCGCGTTCCTACATCTGAACATCATCAATAGCCTGTCCTGAACCAACTACATTGATGTCATGATCAATGTTCCCTCTAATTTTTAGTAGTCAGTGTGTGCAAAACTCTTATGTTGTGCAAATTTTTTTCCTGTGACAAAAGTATGTGTGCACTGAATGCACACATGCGACAGTTTATGTAGGTTTACAAAATGCTTGACATAAAACTACACAGAATAACAACAAAATAACATACATATATAAGTCACACACACAAAAACTGCTGGTGAACGTAGCAGGCCAGGCAGCATCTATAGGAAGAGGTACAGTTGACGTTTCGGGCCGAGACCCTTCGTCAGGACTAACTGAAAGAAGAGCTAGTAAGAGATTTGAAAGTGGGAGGGGGAGGGGGAGATCCAAAATGATAGGAGAAGACAGGAGGGGGAGGGGATGAAGCTAAGAGCTGGAAAGTTGATTGGCACAAGGGATGCAAGGCTGGAGAAGGGAGAGGATCATGGGTCTAGGGAGAAAGAAAGTGGGGGGAAGCCTAGAGGATGGGTAAGAATTTATAGTGAGAGGGACAGAGGGAGAAAAAAAGAATAAAAGGGGGAAAGAAAAAAATCACAATAATGATAATAATAAATAAATAAATAGATAGATAGATAGATAGATAGATAAATAAATAAATAAAGGGATGGGGTACGAAGGGGAGGAGGGGCATTAACGGAAGTTAGAGAAGTCAATGTTCATGCCATCAGGTTGGAGATATTTAATTTTTATCATATTTAAGTTACTCAGTTATTTTTTCTCTCTCCTGTCTTTGGCATTTACCCATTCTTTGTAAACTCTATCTAGACTAATAGAACTTCCATTGCATTGATAGCTTTTGATTCTAATTAACATATCCAAATGACATTCACCTAAACGGTTTCTCAGCTTGTTTTAGAGTTGATTCATTAGGCTAAGACCTCGCTCACAGTCCGCACTAGACGCAAGAAAGGTTCCCCCAATGTCCATCAACTGTGCAAGGTCGCAAAACTGTTCATTTTGAGGTACAAATGCCACCATTTGACAAAAGTTTGAAATCGGTTTGGATTTAATTTTTTCTTGCACGGAAAATTTGAAATCATTAAACTGTCTAACTATTACAATATTTTCAGCTAGAAAATCATATTTTAGACACAAGGCATTAACTTGTTCATTGCCAAATGTGAAGTCACAATCTGCAATTGCAGAGAAATCAAAAGCTGACCATTCTTGTACCTCAACTTTGATCTCCTCTGAATTCGATCATTTTCGCTCTCGCTCATCTGCACTCAACTGTAACATGCGTAGCATTCCTGTAACAGGTAATAACGAGTTCTGATGCCTGACCTTTTGTACACCAAGTGCGATTTACTTGCCAAATGATGCTTCAAAAAGTCAAGTTCCCAAATATCATCCCACTTCTTTCCACTAGCAAATTCTCCAGCAACTTTCACACCACGACAATACAAACAGATAACTCCAGTTTCCGAATCATACATAAAGTATTTCTCGTAGCTGAACGTTCATGATCTCATGAGCTTTCGGTGTAGCAGTTTCTACTGTTTTGTTAAGCCATTCAACTTTAAACAAATTTGCAGTTCTTTTGCACTTCATGCCCTTCACTTCTTTTGAATTCGACATAGTGAATCAATATTTTTTCCAATAAAAACTTAGTAAGCTACCTGCAGGATTTGAAACAGATCTTTGTAAACTTTATGATATGAACACTATCCGCCAAACATGGCTGATGCCATGATGCAGCTGTAGAAACCGGAACAGGCTAGGTAAGGTGACGTAAATTAGTGACGTGCATTGTGGTATTTGAAAAACCGACTAACTATTTAACAGAAACAGTTAACTAAAAGATTATTTTCAATAAGTATAATTATTAACTACTACATTATTTTAGGTAACTAACCTTCTGTGCGCACATTAATTTCCTTTGTGCTCTGGTTGAAAAACATTTGTGTGCGTGCACACGCGCACAGCTTAGAGGGAACTATGGTCATGACCAACAAGATTCAAGATTGTTTAATGTTATTTCCAGTATACAAGTGTAAAGGAAAACAAAATAATTGTTACTGCAGATCTGATGCAGCATATAAAAAACACAATAAGATCAAGATAAATTTAAAGATCTTGGAGCAGAACTGGAAGCACAGTCTGGTTCAGAATGCTATTGGCTTGCTTCTATCATTTGCATGATTTGTGTTTTTTCTCTCTCTCTTCCTCTACGCAATGGTTTTTGATCTTTTCTTAATTGGGTTATTCGAGTTTCTTCCTTTGTGGCTACCTGTAAGCAGACAAATTTCAAGGTGTATAATTTATACATTCTTTAATAATAAATGTGCTTTCAATCTTTGAATCCTTGAATTAAAATCACAATAAATAGAAGTACATAAGATAGCTTTGACAGGGAAATGATAAGGTAGTGGGGATGGGGGTGTGCAGGGATGGATTATTGTGTGGGGGTACTGATCAGCCTTACTGCTTGGGAAAATAACTATTTTTGAGTCTGGTGGTCCTGGTGTGGATACCATGTAGCCTTCTCCCCAATGGGAGTGGGTGATGCCGGTGAATCATTGAGCAGTTTTAACTATCTGTTGTAGAGCCTTCTTGACCACCACAGTGTGGTTTCCATACCATGCAGTGATGCAGCATGTTAGGATGCTCTCTGTTGTGCATCTGTAAAATGTCATGAGTATTGAAGTGCATAGTCCAGCTCTCTTCAGCTTTCTCAGCAAGTAGATACATCAGTGAGCTTTCTTGATTGTGTAGGATGTGTTGTGAGAGACATGCACTCCCAGGCCTTTGAAAAAGTTCACAGCTTCAACTGCTGTTTCACAAATGTAAAGAGGGGTATGAGTGATGTTAGTTCTGATGAAATCAATAACCACCTTCTTTGTGTTGCTGACCTTGTTGTTTCCAATTTTTATCAATGCATCAAATAAAGCATTTTGACAGCTTGGTATGTGACCACAAGAAATTGCAGAGCCTAATAGATACAGCTCAGCGTATCACAGGAACAAACCTCCCTGTATGAACTCTGTTCTTACCATCTCAATAATGCAGCCAACAAAATCAAAGATTTCACTCATGCCAGGTATTCTTTCTTCTACCTTATCCCATCAGGAGAAGGTACAAAAGCCTAAAAGCAAATACCACCAGGCTCAAGGACAGCTTCTATCCCATTGTTATCAGACTCTTGAATGTAAAATAAGGTGCACTCTATCCCAAAATCTACCTCATTATAATCTTGCACTGTAATGTTTACTTGCATTGCAAGTTTTTCAAACAAGAGAAAATCTGCAGATGCTGGAAATCTAAGCAACACACACAAAATGCTGGAGGAACTCAGCAGGCCAGGCAGCATTTATGGAAAAGAGTACAGTCGACATTTCGGGCCGAGACTTTTTTGGTAGCTTTTACACTTTATTCTGCATTGTTATTGTTTTATCTTATTCCAGCCTAGTGCACTGTGTGATGATTTGATCTCTATAGACAGTTGTCAAGACAAGCTTTTCATTGTATCTTGTTACATGTGACAATAATAAATCAATAGTTTCAATTCTGAGTACTATTCAAACAATGAGGAGTCTGTTTCATCAGCTGAGGGGAAACAATGGTTATTATTAGCTAAATGTTTCCTGCTCAATATCATGAGACTTCATGAGTTCTGAATCAGCTGAGAACTTCCAGGGGCATTCACACTTCATTGTACATGGCGCTATGACTTCTAAGATGTCAGTGCCACCCATTAGACAAGGTATGCTTAAACCTAGTGAAAGAGAAGTGTGGATTATTGGTTAAATCCCATTACTTGACTCATCATTGAGACTACATCAAGAATAGAAGATTCAATATTTGTCTGAAGTACAGTATTGTTTCACCCAAAGTAAAGGACATTATTGAATGTGTACAACTCCCCCCTCCCCCAACAATACAACGAAGCGAAAAAAAAACACAACAAATTGCATCAACTCCTTGTCCCTTCCAGAAGATTTTACACCTCAAACCTACTTCCTGGAAAAAAATACTCGATCATTGAACACTCAAATCTATCTGTGCAAAGAATTTACCGTCAGAGTAACAACACTAATCACCCCAATTTTAGATAACTTATCTTGAGAATTTTGTTGAGTACTTCCAGGATCACTAACCATCTCTTTAAGCACCCACACTGTAAAACTTTACAAGAATATTGTAAATTTCAATGAGCTCATCTCACTCCAAGAAAATGTTGCTTAATTTAAATCCATCATTCCCCTCAGGATAACTCAGTTACCATCCAAGTCAGTTTTGAGACCACTTTACACTAGTTCTAAGGTTTTTATCTAATAAACTAAAGCTGCAAATCTACAATGATGTCCACAATTGCTACATAGGTGTAGCAAGACACCCTTAGTTATATAGTCTAGTTTCCTTGCATTAACGTAATTTATCCTGTTTCAATATTTGCTCTGTAGGTCACAGGTCTTTTTAATAATTAGTTGTGAATTAGATGGCATGGACTGTGTTATTTCACTTAATAGAGTATGTTGCAGCAAAGTTATCTTTTTTCATGTAGAATTATTTCACACAGGAAATATTAACCTTTTTTCAGGGGAACCTAATCAATAGTTTACTTGATAATTAATTCATAATGAATACAGGGTGGTCCATTGCATGTTCCACTGCTGCTTTAATTTGAAAGGATTGATGCCATCCATACTTTCTGAATTAGGCTTGTAAAGTTATTTTTCTGTTTTGCACTTCCTCTTTCTTTTCATTGTACTTACATCACATTGATGTAATTTAAACAGTCATAACATGCTCTATTGAAATATATTTAACATTATGATATAATAAAAAGATAAACAACTTGATAAAATCCAAAAATATGCTATTCATAGCTTCAAAGTGCTCTTTTACAATTAATTCTATCATACAAACATCAAAATAGTTTGGTTTACTAGAAACGGATATTTGCAATAAGTCTAATCTTTCTATATCTGGTTTGACACCTGATTTATTTTGGATGTCTTCATTCTCTCTGAATTCTGTGTGATTTCCACTTTTGTGTTTCACCCACCACTAAGATTTGAGATTGGTATCACAACGACTATCTTTTGATCATGGATGAACTTTTGCTTAGGTTCCCAGACAGGTAAATCACAATATTCTGCAGAAGTGTGTGCTCATGTGTCAGCAACTCCTTTGAAGTCTTTCCCTATTGTTATTTCCACTGATTGCACACACTGGTACTAGTTTAGTCCTTGCAAAATTCACAATTAATTTCTTTAGCTTTCTAACATTAGCAATTTTGCAAATGCAAATTTTTGCAATTTTGGCATTCTTAAAAGTTAGCTTCCTTGAAAAGTTAAAGACATGGTTGGTCACGCACAATAGTACATCTGCAAAATGATTGCTTCCCTGTTTGGTGCTACCAGGTTTTCCTGGCAGAAGTTGATAAATGAACAATCTCTCAAACAGAACAAAGTGAATGAACTTAAGAGTGTGGATCAGTACTTGGAGCTATGATGTTGCGGTCATTACAGAGACTTGGATGGCTTAGGGGCCGAAATGGCTACTTAGAGTGCCAGGCTTTAGATGTTTCAGAAAGGCTAGAGAGGGATGAAAAAGAGTGGGAATGTGGCACTGCTGATCAGAGATAGTGTCACGGCTGCAGAAAAGGAGAAAGTCGTAGAGGGATTGTCTACTGAGTCTCTGTAGATAGAAGTTAGGAACAGCAAGGGGTCAATAACTCTACTGGGTGTTTTTTATAGACCAGCCAATAGTAACAGGGACATCGAGAAGCTGATAGGGAGACAGATTCTGGAAAGATGCAATAATAACAGGGTTGTCATGGTGGGAGATTTTAATTTTCCCAATATTGATTGCCATCTCCCTTGAGCAAGGGGCTTACACGGGGTGGAGTGTGTTTGGTGTGTTCAGGAAGGTTTTCTGACACAATATGTAGATGAGCCTACAAGAAGAGAGGCTGTACTTGATCTGGTATTGGGAAATGAACCTGATCAGGTGTCAGGTCTCTCAGTGGGAGAGCATTTTAGAGATAGTGATCACAATTCTATCTCCTTTACCATAGCGTTGGAGAGGGATAGGAACAGATAAGTTAGAAAAAGTGTTTAATTGGAGTAAGGGGAAATATGAGGTTATCAGGCAGGAACTTGGAAGCATAAATTAGGAACTGATGTTCTCAGGGAACTGTGCGGCAGAAACGTGGCAAATGTTCAGGGGATATTTGTGTGGTGTTCAGCATAGGTACGTTCCAATGAGACAGGGAAAGGATGATATGGTACAGGAGCCACGGTGTACAAGGGCTGTTGAAAATCTAGTCAAGAAGAAAGGAAAAGCATACAAAAGGTTCAAAAAACTAGGTAATGATAGTGATCTAGAAAATTATAAGGCTAGCAGGAAGGAGCTTAAGAATTAAATTAGGAGATCCAGAAAGGGCCATGAGAAGGCCTTGGCGAGCAGGATTAAGGAAAACCCCAAGATATTCTACAAGTATGTGAGGAGCAAGAGGATAAGATGTGAGAGAATTGGACCAATCAAGTACGACAGTGGAAAAGTGTGTACGGAACCAGAAGAGATAGTAGAGGTACTTAATGAATACTTTGCTGCAGTATTCGCTACAGAAAAGGACCTTGATGACTTACAGCAGACTGAAAAGAGTGAGCACATAGATATCAAGAAAGAGGATGTGCTGGAGCTTTTGGAAAGCATCAGGTTGGATAAGTTAGGCCAGACGAGATATACCCAAGGCTACTTTGGGAGGTGAGGGAGGAGATTGCTGAGCCTCTGACAATGATCTTCCCATCATCAATGGGAATGGGAGAGGTTCTTGAGGATTGGAAGGTTGCAAATGTTGTTCCCTTATTCAAGAAAGGGAGTAGAGATAGCTCAGAAAGTTATAAACTTATGATTCATACTTCAGTGGTTGGTAAGTTGATGGAGAAGATCCTGAGAGGCAGGATTTATGAACATCTGGAGAGGCATAATATAATTAGGAATAGTCAGCATGGCTTTGTCAAAGGCAACTCGTGCCTTACTAGCCTGTTTGAAATTTTTAAGGATGAGACTAAACACATTAATGAAGGTACAGTAGTAGATGTAGTGTATATAGATTTTAGCAAGGCATTTCCTAGGGAACCTTGCTTTGTGGATCCAGAATTGGCTTGCCCACAGAAAGCAAAGTGTGGTTGTAGACCGGTCATAATTCAGCATGGAGGTTGGTGACCAGTGGAGTGCCTCAGGGATCAGTTCTCGGACGCCTACTCTTTGTGATTTTTATAAATGACCTGGATGAGGAAGTGGAGGAATGGGTGAGTAAATCTGATGATGACACAAAGGTTGGGGGTGTTGTGGTTAGTGTGGAGGGTTGTCAGAGGTTACAGTGGGACATTCATAGGATGCAAAACTGGGCTGAGAAGTGGCAGATGGAGTTCTACCCAGATAAGTGTGAGGTGGTTCATTTTGGTAGGTCAAATATGATGGCAGAATGTAGCATTAATGGAAAGACTCTTGGCAGTGTGGAGGATCAGAGGGATGTTGGGGTCCGTGTCCATAGGGTACTCAGAGCTGTTGCACAGGTTAAGAATGCATATGGTGCATTGGCCTTCATGAACCATGGGATTGAGTTCTGGAGCTGAGAGAACCCTGGTCAGACCCCACTTGGAGTACTGTGCTCAGTTCTAGTCGCCTCACTACAGGAAGGATGTGGAAATCAGAGAAAGAGTACAGAGGAGATTTACAAGGATGTTGCCTGGATTGGGCAGCATGCCTTACGAGAATAGGTTGAGTGAACTTGGCCTTTTCTCCTTGGAGCGATGGAGGATGGGAGGTGACCTGATAGAGGTGTATAAGATGATGAGAGGCATTGATCGTGTGGGTAGTCAGAAGCTTTTTCCCAGGGCTGAAATGGCTAACATAAGAGGGCACTGTTTTAAGGTGCTTTGAAGTGGTTACAGAGGGGATGTTAGAGCTAAGTTTTTTTACGCAGAGAGTGGTGACTGCATGGAATGGGCTGCCGGCGACTGTAGTGGAAACTGTGGTCTTCTAAGAGGCTCCTGAATAAGTACATGGAGCTTAGAAAAATAGAGGGCTATGGGTAACCCTAGTAATTGCTAAAGTAAGTACATGTTCGGCACAGTGTTGTGGGCCGAAGGGCCTGTAATGTACTGCAAGTTTTTCTATGCTTCTATGTTTCTATGTTTGTATCTCTGGCCGTAACTTTTGACATACAGACTTAATCTCTATTATTTCTTTGCCTAGTTCTGCATCAGGCTGTCTTACATGTATTTTTTGTGTAATCTACTTAGACCTAGATGCAATAATATTTTCACCTTTGAACCCTTGTTTAATTCAGCTACTTTATTAGCCAATTGCTTGCTACTATACCAAGGTACAGACCCCTCATGTGTTCCTTTGTCCTTTTATCCAATCTTTAGATTCTTAAGAGCAAATGCCTTTTTTTTGATCCATGTTGGTCATTTAAGTTTGACTTAATATATTTTCAGATCTTCAATTGCGCTGTTTTAAAGATCTTACTGTATATTTTTTCACTCATCTGAAACATAAAACTTCCATGTTGACCAGCCCCTCCTCCCCCCATACAGAGTTACCTATATCATCTTGCCTTTTCCATTGGCTTATAAGTTTGGTACCAGATGAAAGCTGTAAACCACATGTTTTGTTATAATGGAAGGTCGCAATACCAAACCAATTAACTGTTGCTTCATCTCAAAGTATTGTAAATTTGATCATAGAGATTCTGCAAACAGTTGCTTTGTTTTTCAAAGGCATTGTGCAGTTGATGAGGCATTGAAAGAGATTGCTCTTCCGTTGGATGGCATGATATTCTGATACTTGTTTAGAGAAACTTCCAAACAATATCTTGGCATATCCATTGATATGTCAATTACTGCTTTTGCTTTGGATAGGGCTTCATATCTGAAAATATTTTAACCTTTCTAGGATCCAGTAGAAGACACCTAGCTGTGATTGTCTCTCAAATAAATTACATTTGGAATCTTAATATATCATTTTCTTTTATTGGATCTCATTTTGTCTTCAAAATATTACTTAAGTAATACCCAGAGGTTTTTGTATTTGGCATGTTGTGTGACCTGATTCATTAAAATGTTATTTACCTGCAAGTACTTCTTTTCATAGGCCTATTCAAGATGAAATATATATTTTTAGTGGATAAGTTTCTGAATTAAAATACTAGGTGTGTATATCTTTGACTTCTAAAGAGGAATTATTGCTTAATTTAGCAGAACCGTGTGAACTTGATATCTTGAAATTGGGTTGGAATTTGGCTGAGGAATCAAAGAATCCAAAAAGACGCTCAAATACATAAATCCCACAGAAATTCATCTTCATGATATTTACCCTACCATCTATTTGATTATTCCATTTGCCCATGAATTCACGTTTTTCCTCTGTTGTTTGAAGTTTACTAAATGTATTCGCAAACTTAGGGATTTTTGGAACTTTTTATCAGCATTATTTAATAAGCATCTAAATAGAACTGTAATCATCAATCAGCTGACAGTAGCCTCTGTTTATAAGTAAGTTTCCATACTGAGTCTAGTTGTACAAGTTTGGTCTTACAAGAATCAGTATAGTATCAAGGTTAATCACTTCGAGCTGCTTTTTCCCTTATAAGATATTGCTTTCCTGGTTTAATATTGTCCAGTTAATTGTGACTGGCACACGTTTCCTGCATTCTATGATTCTTAAAAGAGGACTCTCGTTTAGTACCTTAGTGGAGTCATGGTGCTGGAGAGAATGATTTGGCTTGTAGTGTCGCTCAGTCATCCCTCCGAGCCTCTGTTGGTATTCCTGCAGCTAACGTCTTGTTTCTGTCTCTTCATGGGGATTCTGCCATTCCCCTGCTCTTGGGTCCAGTCTGCCATCTGCCACTCCTGAGTTGAGTCAGTGCTAGCGAATCCTATGACGGAGAAAGCCAGCTGTTCCTCCACACCTGGGTACAGTCCAGCAAGCATACACCATGATGCTTATAATTTCCCAATCATGTAATAATTGTTATTTGCAAAAATGCATTTTTTTCCTTTCTTCATGGCTGCTGTCAAAATCTATCCTGAACTTACAGGACTGAATTTTGTTCTCAAAACGAACAACCCTTTATTTTGAGAGTTTGCACTGAACCCAATGAGAAGAGAATAGTGTTCTTTCTAAGTGCTTTATAGGTTCACAAGAGGGGTTTCTGTAATCAGTTCATTTCTCTGTAATCAGTTAGTTTGAAGAAATTCTCATGAAGAACAAGAAGTTCTAAACAAGGAGTAATCACTTTGAAGGAATAATGCAATATCTTATCGTGTGCCCAAATATAATGAAAGAATGCTGTGGTTTTAGAGTAAAAGATCAAAGGAATAGAAAGAAAATGTTGAAAATATTAGTTAAAATAAGAAAGAATGAAAATCTATATCTGTAAATGTTAATACTCTGTCCTTGAGAAGTTGGTTGGCTGCATTTGAGGTTTAGCAAACTAAAATGGATAAGATTTTCAATCGAGTTGAGTGTCTATTTATCACCTATATACAAATTCATTTTTAAATACTATGCAGGATATTGTTATGGTACATGATCTGGAAGCAAAAGGTAATACGCAGACAGCAGCTTACTGATTTCTGTGCTGAACCTCCTTGCATCTGTGGTCATGGGAAATTTCAGTCTAGTTTTGTAAACACTGACTGAGTACTATTACCCTCACTAGTGTTTCAAATGCCAGATTATACTTTGTGCAAGAAATAACGTACTTCATAATGAATCCACTGATTGCATCTTTAAAGCTAAATCAATGCAAGTTGCTGTTAAGAATGTGCATTATTTTATTTCAGCAATATTTGCTGCATTCTTCCTTTCTAACATTTACCCTTCACTGATGTTTCTACTGGATTTGTATAAGCTACATCTAACGTACAAGTATTTGTAATAAAAGTTTGTTTTTGTTAATTTGCTCTTCTGTGAAATTTCATTTTAAAGCTATTATAAACCAAAAACTGTTTTTTTAATAGAACACATAAACTTTTAATGTGATGTAGCCCACACGCATTCCTAACATTGAAAATAATTTTATGTTTATTTTCTTTAAAGTTAAATACCATTGAAATATCCTCTACTTCCTACTGATTATTTATCTAATATAAGGCGTGAGAGAAGAATTGGCCAGAACTGATTTGAAAAGAACACAGACAGGGATGACAGCAGAGCAGCGATGGCTGGAATTCCTGGAAACAATTCGGAAAGCACCGGATATGTACATTGCAAAGAGGAAGAAGTATTCTAAAGGAAAGATGCCACGACCATGACTTACAAGTGAAGCCAAAACCAACATAAAAGCCAAAGAGAGGGCATATAAGTGGGAAGTTAGAGGATTGGGAAACGTTTAAAAACCAACAGAAGGAAACTAAATAAGTCATTAAGAATGTAAAGATGGAATACGAAAGTAAGCTAGCTAGTAATATTAAAGAGGATACCAAAATTTTCTTCAGATACATAAAGTGTAAACGAGAGGTGAGAGTGGATATTGAACTGCTGGAAAGCAACGCTGGAGATTTAATAATGGGGGACAAGGAAACAATGGATGAGCTGAATAAGTATTTTGCATCACTGTGGAAGACATTAGCAGTGTGGTGGATGTTCTAGGTGTCAGGGGTCATAAGTGTGTGAAGTTACCATTACTAGAGAGAAGGTTCTTTGACTGAAAGGTCTGAAGTTATATAGGTCACCTGGACCAGATGATGTACACCCCAGAGTTTTGAAAGAGATGGCTGAAGAAATTGTGGAGGCATTAGAAATGATCTTTCAAGAATCACTAGATTCTGGCATGGTTCCAGAAGAATGGAAAATTGCAAATGACACTCCACTCTTCAATAAGGGAGAGAGGAAAAAGAAAGGAGACTGGACAAAGGAGAATTGTTTGATTTTATGTACATGGATTTTCAGAAAGCCTTTGACAAGCTGCCACATATGAGACTGCTTAACGAGCTATGAGCCAATGGTATTTCAAGAAACAATCTAGCATGGGTAAAGTAGTGGCTGATTGGCAGGAAGCAAAGAATGGGAATAAAGAGAGCCTTTTCTGGTTGGCTGCCAATGACTAATGGTGTTACATAGGGGATTATGTTGAGACTGACTCTTTTTACGTTATATGTCAATGATTTGGTTGATGGAATTGATGGCTCTGTTGCAAAGTTTGCAGATCATATGAAGACAGGTGGAGAGACAGGTAGGGTCGAGGAATTAGAGAGGCTATAGAAAGGCCTTAGACAGATGGGAAGAATGGGCAAAAAAATGGCAGGTGTAATACAGAGTCGAGAAGTGTATAGTCATGCACTTTAGTAGAAGAAATGAAAGGATTGACCTTCTTCTAAATAGAGCAAATATATGAAAAACTGAGGCACAAGAGACTTGGAAGTCCCTGTGCAAGTTTCCATAAAGGTCAATTTGCAGGTTGAGTCCATGGTAAGGAAGGAAAACGTGGTGCTAGCATTCACTTCAAGAGGACTACAGCATAAAAGCAAGGATAATGTTGAGACTTTATAAAGCACTGGTGAGGCCTCACTTGGAATATTGTGAACAGTTTTGGGCCCCTTTCCTTAGAAACAATGTGTGGAAACTAGAGAAGATTCAAAGGAAGTTCACGAAAATGATGCCAGGATTGAATGACTTGTTGTATAGAGAGCATTTGATGGATCTGGCCCTGTATTCACTAGAACTCAGAAGAATGAGGGGTGATCTCACTGAAACCCATCAAATGCTGAAAGGCTTTGATAGAGTGGGTGTGGAGAGGATGTTTCCTATTGTAGGAGAGTCTAAGACCAGAGGACACAGCCTCAGAATAGTCAAGCATCCTTTTAGAATAGAGATGAGGAGGGATTTCTTTAGCCAAAGAGAGGTGAATCTGTGGAATTCTTTGCCTGTGGCAGCTGTGGAGGCCGAGTCTTTATGCATATTTAAGGAACAGGTTGGTAACTACCTGAATTGTCAGGGCATGAAGGGATACAGGGAGAAGGCAGGAGACTGGGGCTGAAAGGAAAATTGGATCAGCCATAATGAATTGGCAGCACATACTCGATGGGCCAAATGGCCTAATTCTGCTCCTATATCTTTTGCTCTTATGGTCTTAAGTTAGCAATATTAACTTCTTCTGTAATAATGTGGTGGTACTATTAATCATCCTTGCAGCTGAACCATTCCTCAAGATTGGAGAAAGTTAGAACAGTATTGAAGGGATTGGGGCAACACATCTTCACTTGGGAGTGTAAGCATTAAAACTCAGTTTCAAAACATTCAAGAGGTCTCACATGGCTTTTAAATTATTGCTACTGAGAGCATTTCAACTCTTTGGAAAAAATTTACAGAGTGTTGTCCGTCACAGAAGCCAGCCTCCCCTCCGTTGGCTCAATTTATTCTTCCTGCTGCCTTAGGAAAGCAGCTGATATAATCAAAGATGACACCCAGTCTAGTTATTCTCACTTATTGCCCCTTGTCTTAAGCAGAGGATACAAAAACTTGAGAGATTAGCTATCATCTGGCTCAAGGACTGCTTCTATCCCAGTTTCCTAACTCTTGAATAGGGGAAGAGAAGATGGAGGCGTGACGCAGCGCGCGCGGCCGCTCCGAATTGATATCGTATTTGTGAAGTAGGATGCCGTGCACAATCCTGATTTGATGGAGACAGCGTGAGAACCACGGAGGAACATCTGGAGAAACTTCTGAAATGCCTGCTTTGCTGCTGCTGCTACTGTGCGATTGAGAATCTCCGGAGGGGAAGGCCCCAAGTCCTCTGCTTTGCCTATTGCCTATTTCGAGGCCGGGGTCGAAGCATTTGGCAGAGATGGTGCTCGGTGCTCGGTGTCGGAGGGCTGGTCAGAGGCTCGAAGTTTTCGGCCTGACCCAGAGTCGGACTGTGGTCGGGTGCTTCCAGGATGCTACATTGGCAAGTTTGCGGCGCTGGAAGCTCACAGCAGGAAGAGTTTTCTTCACTCAACCATCTGCGTGAGATGATGGGCCTTCCGAGAGACTTTGAGATTTTTTTTACCGTGCCCATGGTTTGTTCTTCTATCAAATTACGGTATTGCTTTGCACTGTTGTAACTATATGTTATAGTTATGTGGTTTTTGTCAGTTTTTTTTTAGTCTTAGTTTGTCTTGTGTTTCTGTTTTATCATTCTGGAGGAACAAGTTGTATCATTTCTTAATGCAAGCATTACTAAATGACAATAAAAGAGGACTGCGTGTCCTCATAATCTAGTCTAATCTAATCTGTACAATATCAATGACCTTGTGATCTCTCAACCTCATCCTGGCCTTTGCACTTTGTCTACCTGTACTGTACTTTCTCTGTAACTATATTCTACATTTGTTTTGTTGCTTTTTGTAGACCTTGAAGCACATTTGCATGAAATTATCTGTTGGTATGGCATGTAAAATAAAAATGCTTCTCATTGTATCTCAGTACATGTGACAATAATAAATCAATTATCAATTACAAACAACTATGTGTGCAATAAATAAGCTCAATATTCAGATATTATGCCAGATTTAACAGTGCATCTTTTGATAGCATCTAACAATACAAAATGAAATACTTACAGTAGTTTTATTTCCAAGGAAAACAAATCAGTCAAAGAAACATACAAAATTAATGGGACTTCAAATGCAAACTAAATCAAAACAAATATTAGGATGTATATTTTCATTTTCTTTTTTCAAAATGAGTTACTCATTTTGATTTATGCACATCCTCCCAGTCTCTCTTCATTTAGATAATAATCTATTTGCCCCTCCACTCAATACATCAATGAGAGGCAGCATAAGCACAAAGGACTAAAGGGGCTGTTTCTGTACTGGGTGACTCTATGAATCAGCGAACATTTTTGAAAGCATGTAAACGAACATCAGCTGGTAGATTTTCAAACAGTGGAGTTATGTATTCTCGGGATAAAATTATGGCACATGGAGTTGGAAAAATGCACACATTACAATAAAGTTGCAAGTGTAACTAGTTTACCTGAGAAAAAAAGTGATAATCTGCTCCGATATCCCAATATATATTGTTCTATTGGAACAAAACACTGAAGAAGAAAATTAAATATTGAGAAGGGCGCTCTCCCAATTTATTCCATTAAGATGCGAGTACTGGAGTGAATTATTCAATCAAACAAGTAATGTTAATAGGTAACACAGTTCATTTTACCATATTTCAGCTATATGCAAAATGTTTTCTTTTGCACTAAACTTGATTTGACCTTAGCGATTTTCCTTGCCTTTATATTCTATTCTACTCAAAATGCATGCTGACTATTCTGCCTTTATCTCAATTTTTCCAGCTACTGCTACTGCGTGGTTTTCAACAGCTTTTCAGAATTGCCCTTACAGAATCAATCAGAAGGACGAAGGACTTCCAAGACCTCAAGCTTTACCCAAAATCTGTATAAAAGTGGTGGCAAGGTGTGTGCTTAATGTAGCAGTAAATCCAAAATGTGTGTTGGCGTGTGGCCAAGTGGTTAAAGCGTCCGTCAAGTGATCTGAAGGTCACTAGTTCGAGCCTTGGCTATGGCAGCGTGTTGTGTCCTTGAGCAAGGCACTTAAACACACATTGCTCTGCGACGACACCGGTGCCAAGCTGTATGGGTCCTAATGCCCTTCCCTTGGACAACATCGGTGGCGTGGAGAGGAGAGACTTGCAGCAGTCTTCCATACAATCCTGCCCAGGCCTGCGTCCTGGAAACCTTCCAAGGCGCAAATCGATGATCTCACGAGAATAACAGATGCCCATAAAATCCAAATTCAATCACTGAAGTGATTAGCTACCAGTTTTTTTGTTTCCAAGTAGGAGAATCTAATAAAACCACAGATACTTCAGAAAGCCACATGATGTCTAAGAGGCATAACCCAGCTAAGAGAAGAAAAACAACAAAAAGAGCAAAATTTCTAGGATCTCAGATGGACCTTTTTGAGAAAGGAGATTATCCTTGTTCCTCTTCCACACTGGTCAAAGACATCTGTAGTTCTATTCTCTGCCTTCTTTGTGCTCAAGAACTGGGCAGATTACAGCAGATCAGTTGGCTCCCTCCATCTGTGCCACATAACTATCCAGATAGTCATTTTAAAATGTTTTTTAAAATATTTTTCATTCTCCTATCTTTCCCCATTTATTCCCTTCAGGCATTTTTTCAAATCACCTTTCAAGAGTTACTAGTAAATGTATTCAATCCCTAAATTAAACTGGAAAATGGAAATTCCTGAGTACCTTAAAGGAAGAAGACTCTGCTGAGACTTCTTCACAAAATTTTGTATGATGTAATGTCACAAATTTTATTGGGAGTGGTGCTGCAATTAGACACTAAGTATTGCTGCTACTTAGCAATGTTTTACTTGCATATTGATAAACAAGAGACCAACAAGATTGCAGCTCACCCTAGTTTAGTGGATTGCCTTGGCAATTATTGGTAATCACATTCAAAGACACATGATCAGGGAGATGATCCTGACCAATCATTTCAGAGTTTCTAATATTAAAGTGTTTATATCATTGTTCAAAGTTATGTATCGTAAGACTACCTGAAGTAGATATACAACATGAAAGTAATCTATTAAGTGCCAGAGATATTATACAAAAGATATGGAACCCACAGCCAGTCAGCTCTTTCCAGCTAGTATTTTTGATTAATGCCCAGAATAGAAAGCTTATCACTAATTCTATTTACACTAAACACTGGTCCTTGTTGAGGAGCAGGAAAACTCATTCACATCAATCCATAAAACAACAAAGCATCCACTTAATGATTTGAGTCACCCAGATTATATTTCAGGTAAGCAAACAAGGTGACGTGACACATTTTCCCGCACGCTTTCCAAATACACTGTATTCTAAACATTTATGTTGAGAACAGAGCTTCTTTTGATAGGTGCGACAGAATACAATATCTCTGACCTTTCCAACATTCTTACTAGACCTGTCCTAGTTATTCACAGGATCACAGATTCACAGAGTGGCTACTCCAAAGAAGAGAGAAGATTAGCCTTCCATGCCTGGGGTGGCTGTGTGTAAGTGCCATCCAGCAGTCCAAATTCCCTGCTTCTCTCCTGCACTACTTTTATTTTCAGATTATCATCCACTCTCCTTTTCAGTGTCATAATTGAAACTACTCTTGGTGGTAAAATCCAGGTCCTCTCCACTATCTGCATTAAACAATGTTAAATGTAATCTTAGATCATGTTTCTTCTTTTGCCAAAAAGAAATTCTTTCTCCTCTATCTCTTGATCACTCTTCCCCTATACTCAGAATACTTTGTCTATCCTTAATGATTTTGTATACATCCATCAGAACTCTTCAGCAGTCTATCCATACAACAGAACTTGCTCATCCTTGTAATTTGTTTGTATGTGCCATGTCGTACGACATGAGCAACCATGGTCTTTCCATGACCATGATTGTTCTTACTGAATTTTTCTGCAGATATGGTTTGCCATTGCCTTCTTCTCAGCAGTGTCTATACTAGACGGGTGACTCCAGCCATTATCAATACTCTTCAGAGATTGTCTACCTGGCATCAGTGGTTGCATGGCCAGGATTTGTGATATGCAACAGCTGCTTATATGACCATCCACCATCTACTCCCATGGCTTTACGTGACCCTGATCGGCAGGCTAAACTGGTGCTACACCTTGCCCAATGGTCAACTCAAGGCTAGCGGATGGAAGGAGTGTCTTACACCTCCTTTGGTAGAGACATACAGTATCTCCAACCTGCCACTCCTTCACCCTGGAATTCTGTGACAGCATTTCATGTAGATGTGCTCAACGTTTGTGAGGGCTTTACCCATGATGGACTGGGCTGTATCTATTTCTTTCTGCAGGATTTTTGATTTAAGGGCTTTGGTATTTCCATACTAGGCTGTGATGAGGCCAGTCAATCTACTCTCCACTACACATCTATAGCAGTATGCCAAAGTTTTAGATGTCATGCCGAATTTCCTCAAACTCCTCCCTTGGATGGTCAGACACCGTGAGCCAATAGGCTGGTCCTGGACTTATTTCCTGGTGTAATTTACATATTATCATTTAATTATTTATGGTTTTATTACTATTTAATTATTTATGGTGCAACTGTAAAGAAAACCAATTTCCCTTGGGAACAATAAAGTATGACTATGACTATGACTATAAGGAAGTAGCAGCGCTGCCATGCATTCTTCATAATTTCATTTACGTGCTGGGTCTATGACAAGTCCTCTGAAATAATAACACCTAGGAATTTAAAATTGCTAATACTCTCCACCTCTGATCATCCGGTGTGGACTGGTTTATGGACCTCTGGTTTCCTTCTCCTGAAATCTGTAATCAACTCCCTGGTTTTGCTGACATCGAGTAAGAGGTTGTAGTTATGACACCACTCAGCTAGATTTTCTATCTCCAATCTATCTGCTGATTCATCACCACCTTTGATTCAGCCTACAACAGTGATGTCATCAGCAAACTTGAATATCGCATTGGAATTGTGCTTAGCCACACAGTCATAAGTGTAAAGCAAGTAGAGCAGGAGAATAATCACACAGCCTTGTGGTGCACTTGTGCTGATTGAGATCGTGGAGGAGATGTTGTTGCCAATCCGAACTGACTGGGTGTCATAACAGGGAACGCTGGGAGGCGGACCCAAATGCAAGACACAGACACTGAGGTACTAGGAACAGGACTAAGTGAGTCAGGCAAGCAAGGGAAGTGGGGAAGAAATGACGCTGGAGAAGACACAAGTCCTGGATGAGGCTAGGATACAGGGCCTGGGCTAGGACTAGACTAGGGCAGCGGGACCTGGACAAAGAACTAGGAACTTGAAACCTGGACAAGGACTCTGAGCCAGAGACTGGACAGGGACCCAGAACCTGGGTCTTGACTCGGGCTTGGACCCCGGATCTAGGCAAGGACAAGACGTGGCTACAGAACGAGGAGTGACAACAGGACTGGACATGAGACTCCTGGACAGGACGAGGGAACCCCAGCACTGGGCTGGGCGAGGCACATGAACAGGATGAGAACACGAAGCCTTGACTTGGTCGAGGGAGACAGGAATGCAGAGCCTTGGTCGAGGGAGAATAGGAACACAGAGGCGGGACCTCTTCCTGGGAACAGGACTTGGGACCAGGGCTCTACACAGAGTCAGGACCCCTCCTAGGGAGCAGGATGTAGGGCCAGGACTCATACACAGAACACTGAGAGACAGATCTCCACTCAAGGTAGCGGCAAACGGCTGGACCTACCCAGCGGAGGCGAGGCACAAAGAGATGGTTCCCAACACAAGGTAGCGGCAAACGGCCGGACCTACCTAGCAAAGCGAGGACACAGAGACAGTTCTCAACTGAAGGTAGCGGCAAACGGCTGGACCTACCTAGTGAAGGCGTGGACACAAAGAGACAGTTCCAAACAATGAAAGACAGTTCCTTATCTAGATACAGCAAGGCTCCGGTCTTGCTCCAGCAGTAAAACTTGACAGTGATACAGGCGAGGACGCAGGCGAGGTTGTAGGCAAGTCGTCAGGGCAAGGTTTCAGGCAGATGTTGCAGGCAAGGCTTAAGGCAGAGACTTCAGAAGGAAGGGGAAGGGAACAGTCCAGCAACTGAAGCTGAGCTCAGGAGCTGTTTATGTAGCCACCCCAAAATGAGAATCATGTGCCTCAATTAAGGCACACAACAGGACAAGGGAAAACTGGAAAACCTGGAATAAGGAAAGATGGACCGGAATGTGGACTTCACAGACCGGGCCATGACACTGGGGTTTGCAAGTGAAGAAATTCAGGATCCAATTGCACAATAAGGTATTGTGGCCAAGGTCTTGAAGCTTATTGATTAATTTCGAAGGGATGATGATATTGAATGCTGAGCTGTATTTGGTAAAAGGCATCCTCAGTTTTGTTCTCCAGCAAATGCACATTTGCCAACAAGATGCTGGGTAGAGGAGGACTCATCTATCTGTGTTTCAGCCTGGTTGTAGCATCTCACCCAAGCTTCACTTCTAGCCATGACGATGAAACTTTGTCCTCTTAAAGTTATTGTACCTGACTGGTCCCCTGAGCCCTTCATCGAATAGTGAGATCTGAAGATCATTAAGTTGATTTTAAAACATATTGCTCAAGAGGAGGTTATATGCAGTAAGAGTAATTCAAAAGGGGTATATTTAAAAGTATATCTGCAGCCCACAGAACATCGTCGATGACCACCAGTGCCATCTTGTACCAATGCCCTTGAATGGAAATTCCTACAAAAAGTCTTGGGTACAGCCCAGTCCATCACAGGTAAAGCCCTCCCAAACACTGATCACATCCACATGAAATTCTATTGCAAGACAGCAGCATCCATGATCAGTGACACACACCATCCAGGACATGCTCTCTTCTTGCTACTGCCATCAGGAAGAAGGTACAAGAGTCTTAGGACTCTTCCTGTAGGTTTTTTGCAAATAAAACTGAGTGAGGCATTTTATGTTTAAGAAAAACTGTAACAACTCATTTATTGTAATGAAAATACCGAACACAAAACATGGTAACAATACTTCATGTAATTATCACGTCAGACCAGCCTCTTAAAGTGAGCCCCAACTCAATGTCGGTGTTGTGAATTATGAATGTTTCCACCAATTACCTCACTCTACAAAGGCCCCGTCAGAATTCACTAAACTGGCATTGTGAGTCTGTCTGGAGCTTGGAAGAGCCACCTGACTCAGGTCAAATTCCATAGGTGGAAGAACAACAGGTACCTCTGGCTATCCAAAGGTGTGTTGACATGCTCATGGTCATGTCATGATGACAGGGGCATGATATCAGAATCCTCCAAATCTTGGTGGGCCGGTTTAAGGTGATCTACCGGAACATATTCAGGTTTACCCCTGATATCTATGGTAAAGTTTTCTTCTTTCCATTCCGAAACACAGAACGGGCCATTGTACGTGGGCCTAAGGGGATGTTGGTTTGCATCATGGCGGACGAAAACAGACAATGCAGAATGTAGGTCGATAGGAACCAAGAGAGTGTACGTCGTGATGGAAGGTGCAAAGGAATTGAATTTACTGAGGAGGATGGAACACTGTTTAGAGGCCAACAGTTGTAGTGTCAGGAATAAAACACGTGAGACTCGCAAAGGCTGCCCGTATACCAGCTCAGCAGTGGACAGTCACAAGTCCTCTTTGTTCTGAGCCCCAGCAGGACCATAGGAGATGATCATGCCAACACTCATCCAGCAGGGAAGTCCTCAGAGCGGTCTTTAAGGAGCAGTGAGACCGCTCGCACAGGCCATTGGACTGTGGGTGATAAGCCTGATGCCAAGGTTCTGGGCCATCGCTGCCCAGAGGTCTGATATGAATTGGGGATTGCGGTCAAAGGAAATATCTGATGCGCTGCCAAACTGAGCAACCCGGTGCTAATGAACACCTGAGCCATGTTTGCGGCTGTCATCGATGCTTGAGGGATGAAGACTGGCCACCGTGGTAAGGAGGTGCACGGAGGGTGGGGTGGAGTGGGTGGTGTAGAAAAGAACCAACAATGTCCACACTGATATGGTCAAACTGTCGCTCAGGGACCTCAAACAGTGACAATGGCACCTGGACATGATGGTTAATTTTCACCTGCTGGCACTCCAATCACACATATCCTTTCTAAAGCCATGCCACACAAACTTTAGTGCAACTAGTTTCTGTGAGGCCTTCTGGCCCGGATGCCAGAGGCCATGTATGGAGTTAAAAACTGTCCGCCTCCAGTTTGCAGGCAGTTTGGGGAGAGGGCGACCAGTTGAAACATCACCATAGCTTCCCCGAACTTAATGTCAGCCAGCCGCGGCCAGTGACTGCTGTTCGGTAAGCCTGGGCCTCTGGGTCAGTAGCTTGGTCAGCTGCCATGCCGGTACAGTCAACGCCAATGTGTATGGCTTCAACAGCTGGATGTGAGAGGAAATCAGTCGCACCATTATTATTCCCCTGATATATATATATATATATATATATATATCAGTTGTGAGCTCGAATATGTAGGCCAAGTGGTGTTGCTGCCATGCAGACCAAATGTCTGATAGCTTGGCCATTGTGCACACGAGGGGTTTGTGGTCAATGAATTCTGTGAAATGGCAACCTACTAGAAGAAAAGAAAAATGGCAGACAGTGAGATAGAGACCAAGAAGCTCACAGTTAAAAATGCTGTACTTCCATTTCATTTTTGAATCTTTTTATTAATATATAATCTACAGCTATAAAATACAGAAATTCAACAAATTAGTATATATATAATTAATAAAGCTGAAACAAAAACATATATACGCTAATGAAAAAAAATTTATAAAAGAAAAAGAAGGAAAAAAGAGAACCCCAGCTAACTAAAAAAACCCCACTAACTATAAAACAAAAAAAAGAGAAAAAAAAACATTAGGAACCAACTCCTGGAGCAATACATCTTACAATCAATTATATATATATAAAAGAAGAAAAAGAAAACAACAACTGCCAAATCACATTTATGTAACATAAAATTGCAAGGAAACCATGTAAATTGATTCAAATTAAATGATAATATTTAGCAAAGGAGCCCCACCTTCTCTCAAAATCAAATCGGGGATCAAAAGTTCTACTTCTAATTTTTTCCAAACTAAGACATAACATTACTTGGGAAAACCATTGAGTCAGTGTCGGAGCAGAGGTATGTTTCCACTTCAATAAAATAGCTCTTCTTGCCAACAAGGTAACGAATGCAATTACATATTGGTTTGAAAATGAAATACCCTGAATATGATGCGGAACTATTCCAAATAGAACAGTCAATGTATTAGGTTGTAAATTAATTTTCAAAGCTTTAGAAATTTAAAAATGCTGTACTTCCTTTTGAGGTGATGGAGCTACTGACTGAAAAAGGTAAGCGGCTGCCACACGCCTCCAACCAACCGGTCATGCACAGCACCCACAGCATAGCCTGAAGCATCAGTAGTAATGGTTATAGGTACATTGGGCAATGGGTGTGCCAGTAGGGTCGCATTGGAAACAGCTTGTTTGTTATCATCAAATGCCCTGGTCATGTCCACTGACCTGTCAAGCACTTGATTAGGGATATTGCCTTTAAGTGTACTGTGCAGAGGAAGCTCACAGAATGAAGTGGTGTCAGCAATTCACCATACCTAAAAACTCCTGTAGTTTGTTAGTAGTGGCTACTTTTGTTGGGAAGTGTTTCAGACCTTCTACAGAGATGCGATGGCCAAGAAAGTCAATGGCTGACAACCCATACTGGTATTTACCAGGGTTAATAATCAACCCGTGTTGGCTTAATTACTCGAAGAGAGTGCAGACATGAGATACATGTTTGGATTTGGATGCACTGCTGACAAGTATGTAATCCAGGTAAACGAAAAAAGAAAATTTGTCTTTTACTACAGAGTCCATCAACCATTGGAAAGCCTGTGCTGCATTTTTCAGCCCAAATGGCATGCACAGAAACTTAAAGAGGCCAAATGGGGTTATCACAGCCATTTTAGAAAAGTCCTCCGAGCACTCTGGCGCATTATAATAGCCCCTCACTGTATTGACTTTGGGAAAAATTAACTTTCCAGCTAAACATGCTGAAAGGTCTTGGAGGTGTGGGACCATGTAACGATCAAGGGTGGTGACCTCGTTAAGGTGTCGGTGATCACCAGCGGCAACCAGGGACCGTATTGAGGGATGAAGCCCAGGGTCAATTCAACCAGGATGCAATTTCAAGTCTTTCCAAGTTGGCAAACTCAACCTTTGCGGTTGTCAGCTTTTCTGGATCTAGTCTAGGCACGTGGGCATGGACTGGTGGGCCACTTGTGGAAAAGTGGTGCTCAACGCCATGTTTTATGACTATAGTGGCGAAAGGGGGCTTGGTAAGATTTGTACAAATCGAGCAAAAGCATTTTGCTCCCAAAGCTCCAAAAGTTTCAAAGTGACTGCACTGGCTGACATGTTCAATAACTCTGGAATTGTCCTAGAGTTTCGGGTTGCCAATGCAGTTTTTCGCAAATAAGATGGGGTGAGACATTTTATTTTTAAGGAAAACTGTAACAACTCATTTATTGTAATGAAAACACTGAGCACAAAGCGTGGTAACAGTACTTCACATAATTACATCATCACGTCAGACCAGCCTCTTAAAGTGAACCCCAACTCAATGTTGGTGGTTGTGAATTATGTACTGTTTCCACCAATTACCTCACTCTACAACCCCTCCAGGTACGGGAACAGTAATTACTCCTCAACCATCAGGCTCCTGAATCAGAGGGGATAACTTCACTCAGCTTTATTTTTCCTCATTGCCAAACTGGACTCAACCTCTGGACTCAATTTCAAGGACTCTTCATTTCATGTTCTCGATATTTATTGCTTATGAATTTAACATTATTGTTATTTCTTTATTTTTGTATTTGCACAGCTTGCTGTCTTTTGCACATTGGTTGTCCACACTGTTGGTGTGGTCCTTCAGTGAATCTATTATGGTTATTGGATTTATTGAGTGTGCTCACAAGAAAATATTTCTCAGGGTTATATATGGTGGCATATATGTACTTTCATTATAAATTTACTTTGGACTTTGAACTGCAAACACTTTCTAAGAATTCTACCACTCTTCTACTCTCCAGGAATAATTTATGGTCTAAAATTCAAAGTAAATAGGTAGTAGATTCCGTTTAATTGGGCCTTCAGTTCAGCAGAGCAGCTACTTATTTGGGACACCTCTTAAATAAAAACTAATGGAGAATGTAGCCAGGATTCCCTCCATTTATTTGGGACACTATGCCACTTAATTGGGAGAGGAGACTGTTGCCGAACAATTTCTTACTGGCATCAGTTGTATGTTCTTGCGTGGCCATTGGATACTACACTGTGCTTAGAGTGAACTGTTTTTAAAGAGCCTCAGTTATGTATGCCTGTGTTCAAAAAGCGGTGATTTTTGTCACTAATAGTTGGTGAAAAATAAGTAGGAAGAAAATTTGGAACTGTTTTGCTCACTGTGGTTTCAAGCTTGGAGAAACCAGAAACTACCAGGAGTTAAAATGAAATGATTTCAGTACTTCAACTCTTCTGAAACCTTCACTGAACTATGCATCAGAAATCTTCTGTTCTTCTTTTAGGAACTACAAAGAATTTGAATGTATTCACAACCAGCTTGAATATTACATTGAAAATAAAGGTTTGGAGGATGCAATTGCCAAAAATATTGTACGATGGTAGTCCCCTATCTACACTAGATGCCTATGCTGATTTTGTTCATTTACAGTCAATTAAAATAACATGGCAGCATACACTGGATGAATTCCTCCGTAATTAATTATTACAAACTAATACAGTTTTATAGCACCATAGTAGCAGCACTGAGAGTGTTTTAATTTATTCTGTATTTCATTGAATACATAATTTGTTACTTGGTTAAATGGTAGTTTGTCTTAATTATACCTATTTAATCATTTCCATGGAAGTCCAGCAGATTGGGGGAGCCACTTAATTAGGCCAAAATGTACTCATTCCTGTATGTCCCAAATAATCAGAATCCACTGTATTATCAAAGTATGTATATGTCCTCATATACTACCCTGAGATTCCTGAGATGCTTTTGTTGCAGGCATTCACAGTAGAGCAAAGAAATACAATGAAAATCAATGTAAAACTACACACACACAAAGACTGACAACCAATGTGCAAAAGAAGACAAACTGTGCAAATAATAAATAAATAAATACATACATGCGTACATACATAAATAGAGAGAGAGAAAGAAAGATAGATGGATATATAGGTAGATAAATAGATAGATAAAGAAAGAAATACATACATACATACATACATACAGTTGAAGTCAGAAGTTTACATACACCTTAGCTAAATACATATAAACTCAATTTACATACATCTCTAAGAGACAGAATGTATCTCCCTCCTGAGCAGTATGACGGCTGTGTGGTCCCATGGTGTTTATACTTGCATACTATTGTCTGTATAGATGAACGTGGTACTGTCAGGAGTTTGGAAATTGCTTCCATGGATGTACCAGACTTGACATCATTTTTTGACCTCAATCCGATAGAAAATTTGTGGACAGAACTGAAAAAGCGTGTGCGAGCAAGGAGGCCTACAAACCTGACTCAGTTACACCTGTTCTGTCTGGAGGAATGGAACAAAATTCCAGCAACTTACTGTGAGATGCTACCCAAAACGTTTGGCCCAAGTTAAACAATTTAAAGGCAATGCTGCCAAATACTAACAAAGTGTATGTAAACTTCTGACTCACTGGGAAAGTGATGAAAGAAATAAAAGTTGAAATCAATCATTCTCTCTACTATTATTCTGACATTTCACATTCTTAAAATAAACTAGTGATCCTAATTGACCTAAGACAGGGAATGTTTTCTAGGATTAAATGCCAGGAATTGTGAAAAACTGAGTTTAAATGTATTTGGCTAAGGTGTATGTAAACTTCTGACTTCAACTGTACATACTGAGATCATGAGTTGTAGAGCTCTAGAAATGTAGTCCACAGTGGACAATTAACCAAACAACCTGCATGAGATTCAGATGTGGAAGGAAACCAGAGAACCCAGAGGAAACTCACAGGGTGACAGAGAGCATGTGCAAACTCCATATAGAGAGTGCCCAAGGTCAGAATTGAACTCTGGACGCTAGAGCTGTGAGACAGCATCACTACTAGCTGCACCACTGTGCCACCTTGTGTTTAAAAATGTTCATGACTTCCTTGCTCTTGTACTCTATATATTACTTTATTTATAAAGCCATTTACTTTCTGCACATTATCTTGACCGTTTCTGCCACCTTCACTGAACTCGGCATCAGAAATCCCTCTGTTCTTCCACCCCTCTTGCAATTATGCTTTCTAGATCAGACATTAAACCATCTGTCACCTGTTCCACCAGTCTATCTCTATCTACCTGAAGGTTATTACTACCCTTCTCATGATTTATACACCTCCAGATACTGAGTCATCTACAAATTTAGAAATTGTTCCCTGAACATCCAAATTAAATCATTCATATATAATAAGGAAACTAATGGTCCCTGAGCGACTCCACTCTATAATTCATAATAATCTTTTATAAAAATATTTTACTCTCTGTTTGCTGACATAGCTGATTTTCTATACATGCCAATGTGAACTATTTTGTTCAGTTCTGATGATAATACCTAGCACCTTGCCAAATCAACCAGAGTGACAGGTGAGGACCGGAGGTTTGGAGAATAGCTAATGTTGTTCCTCTGCTTAAGAAAAGCTTTGAAAATAAATCAGGAAATTATAGGCTGGTGAGCCTGATATGGTAAAGTTATTGAAAGGCATGCTAAGGGACCAGATATATGAATATTTGGATAGACAAGGACTGATTAGGGATAGTCAGCATGGCTTTGTGCATGGTAGGTCATGTCTACCCAATCTTACAAAGTTTTTTGAGGAAGTTACCAGGAAAGTTGATGAAGGCAAGGCAGTGAATGTTGTCTACAGGGACTTTAGCAAGGCACTTGACAAGGTCACATGTCGGAGGTTGGTCAGGAAGGTTCAGTTACTTGGCATTCAATTTGAGGTAATAACTTGAATTAGACATTGGCCTTGTGGGAGAAGCCAGATAATGGTAGTAGTTGGTTATCTCTCTGACTGGAGCCCTGTGACTACTGGAGTGCAGCAGGGATCAGTGCTGTGTTCATTGTTGTTTGTTATCTCGATCAGTGATCTGGATGAAAATGTAGTAACTGGATCAGCAAATTTGCAAATGACTCCAAGATAGGGAGCGTAGTGGACAATGAGGAAGACTATCAGAGCTCGTAGCAGGATCTGGACCAGCTGGAAAAATAGACTGAACAATGGCAGATGAAATTTAATACAGATAAATGTGAGGTGTTGCACTTCAGAAGAACCAACCAGGGTAGGTCTTAATCAGAGAACAGTAGGGCACTGAGGAGTGTGGTAGAACGAGGGATCAAGGAAAACAGGTCCAGAAAGTAGTGGTGCAGGAAGGTAGAGTCACAAAGAAAGCTTTGGGCACGTTGGTCTTCATAAATCAAAGTACTGAGTACAGGAGATGAGATGTTATGTTGAAGTTGTATAAGATGTTGCTAAGGCCAAATTTGGAGTATTGTGTGCAGTTTTAGTTAGCAACCTATGAGAAAGATGTAAATAAGGTTAAAAGAGTACAGAGAAATTTTACAAGCATGTTACCAGGTCTGGAGGACCTGAGTTATAAGTAAAGATTGAATAGGTTAGGACTTTATTCCTTGGAACGCAGAAGAGTAAGGGGAGATTTGATAGATGTATACAAAATTATGAGAGGTATGGATAGGGTAAATACAAGCAAGCTTTTTGCACTGAGGGTGGGTGGTGTTAGAGCTAAAGGTCATGGGTTAAGGTGAAAGATGAAATATTTAAGGGGAACATTCCTTCACTCTGAGAGTCATAAGAATGAGGAATAAGCTGCCAGTCCAAGTGGTGCATGCATCAGAGAAGTTTGGATAGGTACATGGATGGGAGGGGTTTGGAGGCCTATGGTCCAGGTCGATGGGACAAGGCAGCTTAAAAGATTTGGCATGCACTAGATGGGCTGAAGTGCATGGTTCTGTGCTGTACTTTTCTATGACTCTATGAGTCTCTGACCACAGCAGCCCATTTTATAGGTACCCCATTCTGCGAACATTAACTCACTCCACCACCATTTAGTCTGTACTAAGTCTCCTTAGACAGCACCTCCCAGGCCCATGACCCGTACTAACTAGGATGACAGGGGCAGCAAAAGCATGGGAACACATCACCTGTAGTTGCCCTCCAATCCGCACACCATTCTGATATGGAAGTGTATCACCGTCCCTTCACTGTCACTGGGTCAAAATCTTGGAACTCCCTCCCGAACAACATTGTGGATATGCCTATACCACCTGAACTGCAGAGGTTCAAGAAGGCAGCTCACCGTTAATCTTCTCAATGGCAACCTGTAATAGGCAAGGGACTGTTGTCTCAGCTTGTCAAGCCAAAATTCATTGACTGAATAGAAATACTAGTTGAATAAAAGGGATCTCGGCAATCACAGTGATCTGTTAAAGAGTAGATTACTCCACTGCAGAAATGTGTAGAGTTGAATCTAATGAATAATGGTGATTGATCCAACCACAGTAGCAAAATGGATTGCAATACTACATGGATGTTCACTGGCAAGACCTTAAGACTCTTATGAAGCAGGAAGAAGAGTAGAGACTATTCAACGTCTCAAGCCTATCTGTTTGTCAATGATCCAACATCTTTTATGCTCACTTTCCTTTCTAATCCCAGGATCATCCCGATGAAACTTCCTTGAAATAATGTCTTTCTTTAATTGGGCGGCCAGAATAGTTCACAATACTCTGGATGTGGTCTCACTAGTGCCTTGAGGAAAATCAGTAAAACTTCCCTACTTTTATACTACAAACTCTTGAAATAAAAGCCATCCTTCCATTAGCTTTCTCTATCACCAACTGCACTTGTGTGCTGTTTTCTATGTTCATGCACAATAACCCTAAATCTCATAAGGCTTTGCTTTCTGCAACTCTTCTCCATTTAAACAATATTTCATTCCTTTGTTCTTCCTCTCAAGATCAATAATTTATATTTTTCCACAATAATCTTATCCTATTCTTTCACCATCAATGGTATCTCCACATATTCTGCCAAATATATTTTGTCAAATGGCTGGCCATTTTCACAAAGGTCTTCAAAATTTCTTTTTATTTCAATCTAATTAAATCAACATTATGTGAGAGAACATTGCATGGAAGCTTTAAAGAGTTGCATGGCATCCTACAGAGGAGTTTTAGGTTACGTGGCTATGGACAACTTCTAGCAGCTGTCTGTTGTCCATATTAATATTTCAGTCATTTCAGAAAATGAAGCTAGGCTTTCAGAACTGGCAACACTAGAGGTACTGAGATTGTTTAATGAATTGGAACTCTATTTCAGAAACAAGACCTGTCATCCAATTAGCTAGATTTGAACTAAGTCAAACAATGAAGCTTATTAATACCTTTAGAAATCAGTCAAGTGAGCAGTTTATAGCCTAAGCATAAATTAGTTACAAGGTACGTTCCCAGGACTGAAGCTAAAACAGCTATGAGACTAGAACGCTGGACAAAACTATCCTTCTCTGCAAGTCATAAAGCTCCTGGATTTGTTTTTAAGTTACCATAGAAATTTGAAAGAATCACAATACAATCCGTCCATTAGAGAAACAATGCTAAATCCCACTGTTCCTAGCTACTTACCTACCTAAGGGCTTAATATTATCTTCAGTGTTGTAATACAGGACTTTTAATGTACCTGCTGTGAAAATAGCCATAATATTAATAACATTCACAAGATTTGGCAAAGGTATTAGTTAGCATACAGCTATATTTAAAGGCAATTTCTATTTCAAATCATTAACTAAGGGGTCTATGCACCCTAGGTTGGAACCTCCTGCTCTAGGTGGATGTGACCTCCTGAGGCATTTTCTCCAATCTATTCCCTGACTGCTGTCCTGTTCCGCCTCCCACACCACCAAAACTCATATTTGCATTTGATCCCAAAAAGTAGGTTCCCAGGTGCATTCAACTTGGCTTGAGTAATACACTTGAATAATCTCCAAAAGCTTCAGACCGTGTCACAGACATTTACAATATACAAGAATCATGAAAAGCACTACACAGTTGTAGAGATCTAACAACTGCTGGAAGAAATCAACCAGCAACTTATCTATAGGTAGTGGACAGCAGAGGAGATGAGGCTGCTTCACTATTGTGTTGAGAAACTAATATGGTTGAGAATCAGAATGAGAATCAAATTTATGATCACAAATTTATAACGTGAAGTTTGTTGTTTCGTAGCAGCAGCACAGTGCAGACTAACTTGCTAAAAGAAGTAGTGCAAAAAAGGAATAGTGAGTAAGTGTCCATGAATGTTCATAAATCTGATGGCAGAGAGGAAGAAGCTGTTCCTGAATCATTGAACATGGGTCTTCAAGTTTCTGTTCTCCCCCATAATGGTAGTAACAAGAAGAGGGCATGACCCAGATAGCAATGGGCTCCTAAAAAGTCCAGGTTGCTTCACATTTGAAGCCATAGTCTACTTCCTTCTAGTAGATGTGCTGCAGTCTCTTTACCACAATGTCACCAGGCTGTTTTGTGCTGGGGTTGTAGTCTATGTTGATGATGTAACTGAATTATTAGCATTAGGAGAGATCCAAGACATTGTTATATACAAGCAAAATAAATGCTAGAAAGCGAGGGGGGGTTACTTTCTTTTCATCTGCCAGAATATTTCAGTCTAAAGTTGACTGTAACCATTTTATGTTTTTGAACATCTCATCTCCTAAACTCATTCATTATAGGAAGATAGGTGGAAAATTTCCAAGGGTGAAGAATGTAACATTATTTAGGGATAATAACAAGGCTATCCTTGAGTTTATTCCCTTTCACAAGGCAAGAGACTACCTTAAATGGTCAATATAATGTGATTGCTATAAAAATCAGTTATATATAAAATGAACCTGATTTTTAAAAAATGTCATATTACAAAATCAAATCGGTCAACTGTTGTGACTTCCAGACTATTTAATGAGGCATTGTTTATAAAGTTCCTACTACCTGCACTACTAACTATATTATGTAATATAAATCTGTCACAAAAGTAAACACCCACACATAAAAGGACAGCTGTAAAATTTATCAGGGTATTATATATTGAAAGATGAATGGTTTGGAAGGAATAACAGATGTGCATGCAGGTAGAAGTGGTTTTGTACAGGTTACTGCTTGCCCACATGCAGACCTCAGACGTGACTATAATTCACTCTCTGAAACCATCTGTTAAACTACCCAATGTAAATTCCATTTCTGTCCTGTCTCCACAAATGGAAAATAGATAATGCTATGACCTAATAGTTGCCTTGAGCATGTCCCTGAAAATGGAGTGTATATGCATAAGATATTTAGATAATAATGGCTAGATGCACATGGTTAAATTATCTGAGTGGATATCCCATGTATAAAACCTTACATACCAAGAATGATATGCATGTCTCCATCTCTGGAGACAGACTGTCCACTGACATCTTCTATAAGCCCACTGACTTTCATAACTACCTCGACTATACCTCTTCCCACCCCGCCACATGCAAAAATGCTATTCCCTGTTCCCAGTTCCTACGTCTCCGCCGCATCTGCTCCCAGGATGAGGCTTTCCGTTCCAGGACATCTCAAATGTCCTCTTTCTTTAAGGATCATGGTTTCCCTTCTGCTGTCATCAATGATGCCCTCACCCACATCTCCTCCATTTCCTGCACTTCCACCCTCAACCCATCCTCCCGTCACCACAACAGGGACAGAGTTTCCCTTGTCCTCACCTACCACCCCACCAGCCTCCGGATCCAGCAGATTATCCTCCACAACTTCTGTCACCTTCAACAGGACCCACCACTAAGCACACCTTTCCCTCTCTACCCCTCTCTGCTTTCGGCAGGGTTTGTTCCCTCCGCGACTCCCTGGTCCACACGTCCCTCCCCATGGATCTCCCACCCGGCACTTATTCCTGCAAGTGTAAGTGCTACACCTGTCCCTACACCTCCTCTCTCACCACCATTCAGGGTCCCAAACAGTCCTTCCAGGTGAGGCAACACTTCACTTGTTAGTCTGTTGGGGTCATCTATTGCATCCGGTGCTCCCGGTGTGGCCTCCTCTACATCGGTGAGACCCGACGCAGATTGGGGGACCACTTCATTGAGCACCTCCGCTCCGTCCGCCACAACAGACAGGATCTCCCGGTTGCCACCCACTTCAACTCTGCTTCACGTTCCCATTTGGATATGTCCATACATTGCCTCCTCTACTGCCATGATGAGGCCAAACTCAGGTTGGAGGAGCAACACCTCATATACAGTCTGGGTAGTCCCCAGCCCCTTGGAATGAACATTGAATTCTCCAACTTCTGGTAATTCCCTCTCCCTCCCTTCTCCCATTCCAGTTTCATTCTGCCCCCTCTTCCAGCTGCCTATCACCTCCCTCATGGTTCCGCCTCCTTCTACTACCCATTGTGTTTTTCCCTATTCTTTCTTCACCTTTCCTGCCTATCACCCCTCTGCTTCCCCTCCCCCCACCTCCCCCACCCCTTGATCTTTCCCCTTACTGGTTTTTCACTTGGCGCCTAACAGCCTTCTCCTTCCCACCCTCCCTCCACCTTCTTTATAGGACCCCTGCCCCCTCCCTCTTCAGTCCTGACGAAGGGTCTTGGCCCGAAACGTTGACTGTTTGTTTCCACAGATGAGTTCCTCCAGCGTGTTGTGCCTGTTGCTTTGATCCCAGCATCTGCAGAGTATTTTGTGCTTATGATAGGCATGTTAATTTTAATTGTCAGTTTGTCACCCAGCATTAAACTCCACAGCCTCCAGGCACCCGATATCTAATGGTCCTCTTTACCTGTTCTTTACACTGCTCATAAACTTCCAACGCCCAAAGGCCCTTGATATCTTCAATGTTTGCAGGCCCTGCATGACCCACAAGTTGCAAACCTTCAAAATATGGTCTTGTGTTAGAAGTCGCAACCAAAATTTTGAGAGTGTATTTTAAAGACAAGATTTGATTCAAGAGGTGAATTCCAGAGACTACTGCTTCAACAGCCGAAGACCTGACATCTGTTCTGAGATTAAAGAACGTGGACTTGCACAATGCTCTTGAGCTGAGGGGGACAGAGCTTTCAGAGCATTGAGGAAGATATTTGCAATGGGGAATGGTGGACCCATGAAAGGTATTTGCAATTAAGGGAGGTTGGACAAGCCTTTGAGGTAGAAAGGAATAGATGATTGTTGCTGCGATTTAGATGCAGAAAGGTGTATCGGTAGAACAGGACTACCTGTATCAACTAATTTGGACAAAGGACAGAATGGCGAAATGGTCAGAACTGCTCGACGAGCAGTCAGCATGGACTTGATAGGCTGAGCAGGCTTATACTTTATTATCTAATGAGCAGTTTCCACCTTCTTCCAAAATTAACTGGCGCATCATTTAGTGACTACACTTGTAAAGTGAAAAACAAGGATGTCATTCATTTGGGAGAAGCTCCATTCATAGAGTCAAGATGGGGCAGCATTGTAGTCCCAGCTGTAAGATCAGGGTTCAGTTCCCATCACTGTCTGTAAGGAATGTGTGTGTTCTTCCCATTACATCACAGGTTTCCTCCAGGTGCGCCAGTTTCCTCCCATATTCTGGAAAGTTAGGGTTAGGGTTAGTAAATTGTGGCCGTGCTATGTTGGTGCCAGAAGCATGGTGACACTTGCACATCCTCACGCAAACAACACATTTCACTGTCTCATGTGACAAATAAAGTTAGTTTATGTAATATTTTATCTTTATAACTTCTTGACCGTATTTAGTGCTTTGAATGACTTATTTGGTGCTACAAATGAGGTAAATATGCCAAATATTCTTCATTTCACAGGCAACTTCTGAGGCACTGGAGTAACATTGGTTAACATTGTTATTTTGGTTAACACTGGTTAATATTGTTATTTCTGTTCAACATTTCTGTTGTGGGGAATGGGTAATGACATCATTTTTGTTCAGTAGAGATGGTCGTGGTCGGGTACTTGCCACTTGAAATATCAAGTTTACATAGTATTAATGAGTTCCCTTGTTCAGGAGACCACTCCCTCCATTAAAGATCTATCCTGAGTTTAATGGATTAGCATTTTTAAGTGACCATCTGACCTGTAACATGTTCCATGATGTCCATAGTAGTTCACTTTTTTTTAGATTATGAAGACATGCAGTCCTCTTTTATTGTCATTTAGTAATGCATGCATTAAGAAATGATACAATATTTCCTCCAGTGTGATATCACAAAACACAGGACAGACCAAGACTGAAAAAAAATAACAAAACCACATAATTATAACATATAGTTAAAACAATGCAACAATACCATAACTTGATGAAGAACAGTACATGGCACAGTAAAAAGTTCAAAGTCTCTCAAATGTCTCACATCTCACGCAGCCGGGAGAAGGAAGAAAACTCTCCTTGCCATGCCCAACCACAGTCTGACTCTGAGTCGTCCGAAAACTTCGAGCCTTCGATCAGCTCTCCAACACCGAGTACCGAGCACCATCTCCATCCAAACGATTTGACCTTAATCTCGGTTGCCAGCATCAGGCAAAGCCAGGGATTTTGGGGCCTTCCCTCGGAAGATTCTCAATCACCCAGTAACAGCGGCAGCGAACCTGCGTTTCAGAAATTTCTCCAGATGTTCCTCTGTGCTTTCACATCTGTCTCCATCAAATCAGAATTGCCCACAACCCCTATTTAATGGATACGATATCATTTTCACCGGAGGGCTGTGCGCACGCGGCGCGCTGCTATCTCCTCCTCCCGCCTTTTCCTATCAGAATGAATTCTGCCTAATTTCCATGTTGTGGGAAGTACCAAATGATTTAAGATTTCTCAAGAATAATGCCATATGACATCCCAACAGTTGTCCTTTTCCCTCCACAGATATTGCCTATCCTGTTGAATTCCTCCAGTAGCTCGTTTCTTTTTGTTCCAGATCCCAGCAGTATTTGCATTCTCTTGTCTCCATAAGAGCCCCTGAAATGAAGGTTAAAAAATTAAAAACTACAATGTAGTACTCTATTTCATGAATTGAACTCAAAAGGTTTGCTCAGAATCAGGCAACAAGTTGCATCACAGGAATTCTTTCCTTACAGTTTTGTTTTAACGGAAATGTCTAGAAGCTGCAGCTATGACCAAATTAAATCGATGGAACAAACTCCTCAGTTAGACTACTTGTGGGTATTCAACTGTATGGGAGGATCCTACTGGACGATCTCAGTGAGCAGCCATGACACTGTAATTTAGAACGTGCATTTCTTTTAATCAGAACAGATGCAGTTGTATTTCAATGGAAGCTGCTGGCAGACATCAGTGGATTTACTGGTGCTTGCTGTTCCATTTGTTTAGTCAACTTGTGGTTACGGAAAACACAGATGCTGCAACAGCTGCAATTGCATTTGTACATACCATCTGAGTGATTAATGGATACAGTTGTTTCTGTGTTTTTAAGCTTGAGTAGATAATATTCTGGAGGCAAAGGGAGTTCCATTTGATAAACATTTCTTCAAAATTCAAAATAGAATTTGAGCTGTGAATGCTGTATCTAAAACAATCTATGCCATTTAAACTAAGTACTTTTTCAAGTATCCATTTCTCAGGAGGGTAGAAAATAAGCATTTGAACCTCTAGGCCACTATTTAAGTAATCTTTAGATTGTGCTAAGGCTGCTTTGTCCTGTGTTTCCTGAGCATTTGTTCCTTTCACCAGGCTACATTCCCAGCTGGAAACCCAGTGCAGGGAACTAGCTGTTTTCTACAAGGCTTTAATAACATTTGATCCCCGATTTCCTGTTCATACAAAAATATTTCCCATTGTTAACATTGGTGAAGTTTAATAATCATCCTGAATTCATTCTTTACCACAGTATTTACCCCACCGTTTCAAAAATTGATCTCACACAACTGCTGTCATGTCAGAATTACTGTAATGAGTCAATAAACTGTTTAAGTATAGATTTAAATAAGAAATGCTTGTGGTCTTATGGAGCTCAAGAAGTGGCAGATACTGGAATCTGAAGCAACAAATAATCTTTTGGAGGAACTTTGTGTGCTGAACAGTATCTGAGGGAAAGAAAGAAATGTTGATTACTCATGTTAGCATTCTGCATCAGCATTTAGACTTGATGCAGGGTTTTGACATAAAGTGTCAACAATTCATCACCTTCCCACCCCCACAAATGTTGCTCAACATGCTGAGTTGTCCAGCGGATTGTTGCTTGCTGTTTTATATTTGCACATTTTAGGCCGATCAGTTGCGTTCAAAACAAAAAAAGAACAATAAGATTGCAGCAACACACACAAAAAATGCTGGTGAATGCAGCAGGCCAGGCAGCATCTCTAGGAAGAGGTACAGTCGACGTTTTGGGCCGGGACCCTTCGTCAGGACTAACTGAAAGAAGAGATAGTAAGAGATTTGAAAGTGCATGGGGGAGGGGGAGGGGGAGGGGGAGATCCGAAATGATAGGAGAAGACAGGAGGGGAAGGGTGGATCTAAGAGCTGGAAAGTTGATTGGCAAAAGGGATACCAGGCTGGAGAGGGGAGAGGATCATAGGACGGGAAGCCTGGGGAGAAAGAAATGAGGGGAGGGGAGCCCGGAGGGTGGAGAGCAGGCAAGGAGTTATAGTGAGAGGGACAGAGGGAGAAAAAAGAGAGAGAGAAAAAGAGGGGGAAAAATAAAAAATATATTAAAAATATATTAAATAAATAAATAAATATGGGATGGGTGTGAAGGGGAGGAGGGGAACAAGTGCTACACCTGCCCTTACACTTCCTTTTCACCATCATTCAATGCCCCAGATAGTCCTTCCTGTGAGTCGGCTGGGGTGATATACTGCATCCGATGCTCCCAGTGCGACCTTTTATATAATGGCAAGACCAGACGCAGGCTGGGAGACCGTTTCACTGAACACCTATGCTCTGTCTGCCAGAGAATACAAGATCTCCCAGTGGCCACACATTTAATTCCACATCCCATTCCCATTCTGATATGTCTATCGATGGCCTCCTCTACTGTCAAGATGAAGCTACACTCAGGTTGGAGGAACAACACCTTATATTCTGTCTGGGTAGCCTCCAACCTGATGGCATGACTATTGACTTCTCTAACTTCCCCCTTCACAGCCCATCCCTTATTTATTTATTTAATATATCTTTTTAATATATTTTTTTATTCCCCCCCCTTTTTTTGGGTCTCTCTCTCTTTTTTCTCCCTCTGTCCCTCTCACTATAACTCCTTGCCTGCTGTCCACCCTCCAGGCTCTCCTCCCCGCTTCTCTTTCTCCCCAGGCTTCCCGTCCCATGATCGTCTCCTTTCTCCAGCCTGGTATCCCTTTTGCCAATCAAATTTCCAGCTCTTAGATCCACCCCTCCCCTCCTGTCTTCTCTTATCATTTCAGATCTCCGCTTCCCCCTCCCCCTCCCACTTTCAAACCTCTTACTATCTCTTCTTTCAGTTAGATCCTGACGAAGAGTCTCGGCCCGAAACGTCGACTGTACCTTTTCCTATAGATGCTCCCTGGACTGCTGCGTTCACCAGCATTTTTTATGTATGTTCCTTGAATTTCCAGCATCTGCAGATTTCCTCGTGTCTGCGTTTTTAAATAAGATTACAGCTGAGCTTTCCAAGGTGAGTAGATGGAATATGGTTCTATTAGGAAAGTGGCTATAGTTCTGCAGTACTAGAATGAACATAGAACATAGAACATAGAAATCTACAGCACATTACAGGCCCTTTGGCCCACAATGTTGTGCCAACCATGTAACCTGCTCTGTAAACTGCCTAGAATTACGATCCCGCATAGCCCTCTATTTCTAAGCTCCATGTACCTATCTAAGAGTATTTTAAAAGACCTTATGGTATTCACCTCTACCACCATCGCCAGCAGTGCACTCCATGCACCCACCACTCCCTGTGTGAAAAACCCTCTGTACCTACTCCCAAGCACCTTAAAACTGTATCCCTTCATGTTAGCCATTTCAGCCTCAGGAAAAAGCCTCTGGCTATCCACGTAATCAATACCTCTCATCATCTTAAACTCCTCTATCAGGTCACCTCTCATCCTTAGTCACTCCAAGGAGAAAAGGCCAAGTTCACTCAACCTATTTTCACAAGGTGCACTCTCCAATCCAGCAACTTCCTTGTAGATCTCCTCTGCACTCTTTCTATATTATCCATACCTGTAGTTAGGTGACCAGAACCGAACAAGTGTGGTCTGACCTAGGTCCTATATTGCTGTGACATTACCTCACGGCACTTGAATTCAATTCCATGGTTGACGACTGCCAGCACACCGTATGCCTTCTTAACAATATTGTCAACCTGCGCAGCAGCTTTGAGTGTCCTATGCGCTCGGACCCCAAGATCTCTCCGATCCTCCACACTGCCAAGAGTCTTACCATTAATACTATATTCTGTCTTTAAATTTGACCTACCAAAATAAACCACTTCACACTTCTCTGGGTTGAACTCCATCTGCCACTTCTCAGCCGCATTCTGCATCTTATCGATGTCCCACTTGAACCTCTGACAACCCTCCAGACTATCCAAAACACCGCCAACCTTTATGTCATCTACAAACTTACTAACCCTCCTTTCTGCTTCTTCATCCAGGTCACTTGTTAAAATCACAAAGAAGAGGAGTCCCTTAACAGATCACTACAGAACACCACTGGTCACCAACCTCCATGCAGAATACGAACCATCTACAACCACCCTTTACCATCTGTGGGCAAGCCAATTCTGGATTCACAAAGCAAGGTCTTCTTGGATCCCATGCCTGATTACTTTCTGAATGAGCCTTGCATGGGGAACTTTTAACAAATACCTTACTGAAATCCATATACACTACATCCGCTACTCTGCCTTCATCAATGTGTTTTGTTACATCCTTAAAGAATTCAATCAGGCTCATAATGCATGACCTGCCCTTGACAAAGCCATGCTGACTATTCTTAATCAGATTATGTCTCTCCAAATACTCATAAATCCTGCCTTTGAGGATCATTTCCAACAACTTGCCCACCACTGAATAAGTCTTTCTGGTCTATTATTTCCTGGGTTATCTCTACTCCTTTTCTTGAAAAAGGGAACAACATTTGCAACCCTCCAATTTTCCGGTACCTCTCCCACCCCTATTGTTGATGCAAAGATCATCAGCAGGGGCTCAGCAATCTCTTCCCTCACTCCCACAGTAGCCTGGGATATATCGCATCTGGTCCCGGCGACTTATCTAACTTAAAGCTCCAGCACATTCTCTTTCTGAATACCTATATGCTCAAGCATTTCAGTCCACAGTAAGTCATCGCCACAGATGCCAAGGTCCTTTACCCTGGTGAATACTGAAGCAAAGTATTCATTAAGTACCTCTGCTACCTCCTCTGATTCCATGCACACGTTTCTACTATCGCAGCTGATTGGTCCTATTTTCACACGGGTCATCTTCTTGCTCTTCTCATATTTGTAGAATGCCTTTGGGTTCTCCTTAACCCTGCTCACCAAGGTCTTCTCATGGCCTCTTCTAGCTCTCCTAATTTCATTCATAAACTCCTTCCTGGCAACCTTGTAATTTTCTAGAACTCTATCAGTACTTAGTTTCTTGAACCTTTTGTAAGCTTTTCTTTTCTTCTTAACTAGATTTTCCACATCCTTTGTACACCATGGTTCTTTTACCCTATCATCTTTTCCCTGTTTCCATGGAATATTTTTATGCAGAATGTCATGCAAATGTTCCCTGAATATTTGCCACATTTCTGCCATCTGCTCCCAATTTATGCTCCCAAGTTTCTGCCTAATAGCATTATTTTCCCCTACCCCAATTATATGTTTTCGCAAATTGTCTGCTCCTATCTCTTTCCAGTGCTATGGTAAAGGAGACAGAGCTGTGATCACTACCTCCAAAATGCACTCCCACTGAGAGATCTGACACCTGACCATGTTCACTCCCCAATACCAGATCAAGTACAACTTCTCCTCCAGTTGGCTTATCTACATATTGTGTCAGGGAACTTGCCGGAACACACCTAACAAACTTTACCCCATTTAAACCCCTTGCTCTTAGGAGTTGAGAAAGTGGAACTGCCCCAGTACAACTGCTTTTCCCACTTTAAAACCTCTCCAGTACAGGTTCCTGTCATTGTCTGATACAATGGACAACCACCAGACAGACCTGAGTAAGCCTCTAGGCAGTGTCACTTTTTGGAATTTCTGTTCTTTTGATGATATTATTTATATTAAATTAGCCAGCCTGCACGCTGAATTGTCAATCCAAAGTGGTGGTTCCTAAATTTAATTCCAACATGAGGCTGTGTACATCATTCTAAATAACCCAGTAAAAATTCTTGCTTTTTTTTTGCTGAAGTGACCATCATTCAAGTAAGCAGCTGAACAATTCTCCAGAAGCCAAGACTTTCCCTTCAATATTGTCCTAGAGGGATGTGAAAGGGTCAATTTCTGAGCTTCCATTAGTAGAAATTAGCTCAGCAAAAACCTGTCCACAAAACAGAGTAAGGTAACAAGGCACATTTTTTTTCCAAGTCGCAACTAATTCCAGAGACTGAAAAGCAAAACTGTAGAAATTGAAAATCCGAAGGTAAAAATAGATATCTTCAGCAGGTGAGGCACCAACTGTGGAAATAGAAACAGACCACACTTCAGTTCAGATACCTTTTGTCAGAACATTAGACTCTTCAGTTGTGTCTATGCAACTACATTTCAATTAAATAAAGATATACACATGGAGGTGACCTTAACTGGTGTATTCACATTACAATGAAAGAGAGAAAAGAACAGATTAATACGCATACATAGACAACAAATCAGTGCATTTGTGTAGTTATCAGTTCATAATCAGTGCTAAGGGGAGTCATTGTGCTAAAAGAAATAATTCATACATTACACTTCTTCCTGCTTTAGACTAATGTAACATAAAGCTATATGTACTAAAGCATTCAATTTCTGTTTAACAGATTATGCTAAAATAAACATGCTTTCACAATGACAGTTCCATAACTAACTTCACTATATGAAAGATTTAGTCTTTTGGCTAGCACTCTGCTTCTTTCAGGATAGGACTTTGGACCTGTGGAGTGGCATCAGGATAGATAGATACACTGTCAAAGACAACTTTCTCTTTTGCAGGTGTCACGTTGCTGTCAGTGATGTGATCATCACTGAGAGATAAGTCCAGTGACAGTAATGTGTCATCTTGTTGGATGCAGTTCACTCAGGTATCCAGTATTTGGTCCACATGATGTCTACATGTATGATCTCTAACATCCACTGTGTGCATCAATGGTCCGGTTCTTGTAGCTATCCTGCTAGGTGTCCACCTGTCTTCTCAGTCATCATGCACTAAGGCTTCCTGTTCAACCTCAAAACTCCTTGCTGGCTCAATTGGTTAACTGGCTGAACTCTAGGTTCTGCACTTTCCACCGTAGATCTGGCTTCAGGAAGTATATGTAAGATCTTGGTGGTGAGGAAGGCAAATGCAATATTAGCATTCATTTCAAGAGGTCTAGCATACAAGAACAAGGATAGTGATGCTGAGGCTTTATAAGGCCTCACCTTGAGTATTGTGAACAGTTTTGGGCTCCTCATCTAAGAAAGGATGTGCTGGCATTGGTAAGGGTCCAGAGCAGGCTCACAAGAATGATTCCAGGAATGAAAGGGTTATCATATGAGGAACTTTTGATGGCTCTGGGTTTGTACTCGCTGGAATTTAGAAGGATGAGGTGGAATCTCATTGAAACCTTTCAAATGTTGAAAGGCCTAGACAGAGTAGATGTGGGAAGGATGTTTCCCATGGTGGGGGAGTCTAGGAAAAGTGGGCACAGCCTCAGGATAGAGGGGCATCTATTTAAAACAGAGATGAAGAGAAATTTCCTTCACCAGAGGATGGTGAATTTGTGGAATTTATTACCATAGGCAGCAGTGGAGTCCAGGTCATTGGGTGTATTTAAGACAGAGCTTGATAGGTTCTTGATTGGGCTTAGCATCAAAGGTTACAGGGAGAACACTGGTGAGTGAGGCTGAGGAGGGAAAAAAGCATCAGCCATGATTGAATGGTGGAGCAGACTCGATGGACCAAATGGCCTAATTCTTTTCCTATGTATTATGGTCTTATGATGTTAGATTCCTACTCATGACAGCATTGCTGGTGTTTGATTTGTTGTCACATGGGCAGAGTTCTGATACACAAAAAGCAAGTTGTCCACCTTGTCCATAGCTTTAGTAGATTTCTTGAAGGTTTAGATAAACCTTTTGGCTAACCCATTCATTGCCGGGTGGTGACGAGCTGACTTGAAATGTCCGCTGCCATTTTTCTTCATGAGTAGTCTGAACTCTTCCGTTGTGTATTGTGGTCCGGTGTCATTCCTTTGATCAGGTAAGCCATTTCTGAAGAAGATGGTCCTCAGAGTGGAAACAGTCTTTTCTGAGGTGGTTGACTTTATTGGTATGACCTCAGGCCAATTCGAATGAGCATCTACAGCATTCAGAAACATGGAGTCCATAAATGGCTCAGCGATGTCAATATGTACTCCTTGCCATGGTGACGATGGCTACTCCCATGGGTGTAATGGTGCCTGTGCTTTGTGGGATCTCAAACAGCTTTTGGTCAAGCCTTCAATCTGTCTATCCATTCCCGGCCAGCAGGCATAGTTCCAGCCAAGACTCTTCATCTTGATTGTAGCCAGGTGTCCTTCACGCAGATTCTTCAACACTCTAGTGCACAGTTTAGAGGGAACCATATGAGATCCACACATCAGGGTTCTTTGACATACAGATAGTTGGTCTCATCTCACTGAGAATTCAGGAAGCATAGGGTCACCATGAGCTGGCCATCCTTGCTCGAACCCACGACCTTCAGATCGCTAGTCCAACGCCCTAACCGCTTGGCCATGCGCCACACAGTTGTTGTGTTTTGTGCTCGTGCTTTATATTGAAGCAAATACAATCAGAAGTTCACATCCATCTTCCATAGTGTGTGACAAAATGGCACCAATGCCATAAGGGGATGAATCACATGCCAATCTGATGGACAGAGATAGGTCATAATGGGTGAGCAGTTCATCTGATGTTATTAGTCTCTTTAGTTCCTTGAATGCTCATTCAATCTTTCTGACTGTTTCCACTTTGCTCCTGTCTGCAACAGTGCATTCCCAACTAAGGCCATTGGCGCGTTATTTTTACTTTAGCTTTATTGGTTGTGCGCCTTTGTGTACTGTGCATTGTTACTTATGCGAACTATTGTTAGGTTCTATGTCCACCTTCTCCGTACTGATAAACTCTTTCCTCTTGCCGTCTCTCCCTTCCTCCAAAGTCTGTCGTCTTGTAACTGTTGGTGCAATTAGTGATGTTCACTGACATTCAGGCTTATACTCGTCACTAATTTGTTGTGTCTGTACAACTACATATTGATTAAATAAAGGCACACACATGGAGGTGATTTTAACTGGTGTATTCACATTGCAGTGAGAGAGAGAAAAGAACAGATCAATATGCATGTGTAGTTAACAGATCATAATCGGTGCTAAGGGGAGTCATTATGCTAAAAGAAATAGATCCATACATTACATCTCCTACCAAGTAAAGTATCCTTCGTCAGCGAACAGATGCAATATGGTATTGTTTGTTTGCTTGTTACCGGGAGCCTTACAAACTTAACAAACTGAGAAAGAGTGAAAGTACCAAGTGATGAGGTAGGAGTGAGAAATACTCCAAATATGTGTTCATCATATTTAATGTAATCCAGTCTATTTTGCATTTGGTCTTGCATCTCTTAACTGTCAGTCAAACCCCTAAATCCATTGAATGCCAAATGAGAATTGTGATAGCAGGAAGTAAAACAAGGAAAGCCTACAGTTCAGCAATGTAATTTCACCACTTCATCAACTATCTGCATCAGATTTCCTTTGGTAAGATTGCCAATTGCACAAGGTGCTGTTCTCAATTGGCAGACAACTCGAGAACTTTCACTTTAGGTAATTAAATCTAGTTAGTGGTAGCAGATTGACAATCTCAATCTATCCCAAACCCACAGATGAATGCCATTTCAGTACCCCCATCTATCCTATACTGCCCTTCATGCTTCCCTTCCCCCACCTCTCCATCTGCCTCTCATTATTTTTCTTCTCTCTTTGTCTGGCTCCATCTATCATCTACATGCCACTGTATCCTGGCTCAACCTCTTACCCTCCCATACTGGTGCAACCTTCCTGTGAACATCCCGCCTCAGTCCAGCAGTCACCTCAGAATGCAGTCTCACCTCTCCCCTTCTTCTCTGTACTGGCCATCTCCCATCTCTAGACTCGGTCCTGATGTAATTTCAATATGAAATGTCGGCAACTCTTCCTCCCCACCCCTCCTAGATGCTGCTTGACCCACTGGGTTCCAACAGCAGATTATGTGTTGCTCCAGATTACATCCGTGGTCTCTTGTCTCAGCTGATGTTGGTTTCACTTCCCTGGCTAATTTTCTAAGTAAAACGTGAACTCCAGCACAGATGCAGCTCCTCCACTCCCACCCCACTATCTGGTGCTTTCACTTTCAAAAATATTCTTTGCTTCCTCTCTAATTCTCACCTTGGAAGCATTAAGTGGCAAAAAATAGTAACTTTTGAAAATAAAGTTCGGTTTTGAGACCCTGTATTTTGGCTGTTTTGAAACCAAACTGAAGGCCTCAAGCTTCATTTCAAAATATTAGCTGAATTCCCAAGCCTGCCCAGCTCCACACACATCTCTCCCAGCTCAAACAATTAATCTTGTCCTGCTTTAATATTTGATAACAAGTCTCTAAACACCAACACCCACAGGACAGCGGAGTGGCACAGCTGGTAGAGGTGCTGCCTTGCAGCTCCAGATATCCAACTTCAATCCTGACGTTGTGATGTCTGTATGGAGACTGCATGTTCTGTGACTGTGTGGGTTGTCCCTGTGTGCTCAGGTCTGTATGTGCACTGTAAATTGTAGGTAAGTACAGAAAGTTAATGAGAAAGTGGGGAGAATAAAAAAAGCAGTTAATGTAGGATTGGTGTAAGTGGGTTTGATGGTCAGCACTGACTTGGTGGACCAAAGTACCTGTTTCTCTGCTACATCTCTCTGACCTTTTAACCCTTATTGATGGCTTTAGGGTAAGTTTGTGGGTGATGCAAAGTTAGGTAGAGTGGCAGGTAGCTTTGAGGAAGCAGGGAATTAGCAGAGAACTTGGACAGAGAATGGCAGATGGAAATTGTATGGCCATGCTCTGTAGTAGAAGGAATAAAGGAGTAGACTGCTTTATAAAAGGGGAGAAAATTCAGAAATCATAGATGCAAAGAGAATTGAGAATCCTAATTCAGGTTTTCCTAAAGATTAACTTGCATATTGAGTCAACAGTAAAGAAGGCAAAGATTGTTGGCGTTGGAGAGGGTCCAGAGGAGTTTTATGAGAATGGTCCCGAGAGTATGAGTGTTTGATGGCTCTGGATCTACACTCATTTTAGAAGAATGAGGGGAGGGTGCATCTCATTCAAACCTACTGAAAAATGAAAAGCCTAGATAGAGTGATATGCAGAGAATGTTTTCAACAGTGTAAGAGTCTAGGATCAGAGAGCATGGCCTCAGAATACAAGGGTGTACCTTTAGAACAGAGCTGAGAAATTACTTTATCCAAAGGCTGGTGAATCTATCGAATTCATTGCCACATATAGCTGTGGAGACCAAGTTATTGGGTCTATTAAAAGTGGAGGTTGATAGGTTCTTGACTAGTAAGGGCATCAAAGATTACGAGGAAAGGGCAGGAGAATGGATTTGAGAAAGAAAGTAAGTCAACCATGTTTGAATGATGGAGCAACTCAATGCATAATTCTGTTTCAAAGTCTTATGGTCTTACTGTCTTATTTGAATAAATATGCAAAGAAACCATGGGCCTAGAGCAGCTACTCCAAGCAATTAAAAATCTCTGTGTGTGTGTTAGAATCTTTTTCCTGTAATTAAGATGCAGAGTCAACTTGCAAAATGAGCCACTTGACATTTGATATGGAGGAAGCAATAAAATTAATTCTATCCTTTATGCTTCTTATTGGAACTGCAGTGATAATTTTCTGCTGGAAGTTGCCAAATAGAATTATCAAATCATAAAACATTCATTGCTGAACAGTTGAGTTTGTATAAAACTTATTTGCTTTCCTGTTTTGAGTTGCTCCCTGCCTTGTGGAAGCTGGGAAAATGAGTGGTTTGCTTTATATCGTGTCATTATTTGTAGTGTATCTCCACAAAGAGTTGGAAATCAATTTCCTTACAATCCAATACATTCCAGTTGATTGGCCCTACAAGATCTTTTTATCTAGGTTTGACCAGCTAGTTGTTTGGAAAAGAAATAATATTATCTTATGTACAACATTCAATATTAGACCTTAAGATGTAGGAGCAGAATTAGAACATTTGACCCATCGGGGCTGCTCTGCTATTTCTTCATGGTGAACCATTTCCCTCTCAACCCCATTCTCTTGCAGAACCCACAGAACCTTTCATGCCCAGACTAATCAAGAACGTATCAACCTCTGCCTTAAATGCACTCAGTGACCTGAACTCCACAGCCATTTGTAGTAACGAATTCCACAGATTCGCCTCTCTTTGGCTAAAGAAATTCCTCCTCATCCCTGTTCTAAATGATCGTCCTTCTATTTTGAGGCTGTGCTATCTGGTCTTAGACGCACTACCAAAAGAAGCATTCTCTTCACATCCACTCAATTTAGGCCTTTCAACGGTCAATAAGTTTCAATGAGATCCCCCCCCCCCCCCACCATTCTTCTACAAACGTAAATTCCAGTGAATACAGGCACAGAGCCTTCAATCGCTGCTCATATGATCACCCTTTCATTCCTAGAATCATTCTCGTGAACCTCCTCTGAACCCTCTCCAATCTCAGCACATTGTTTGTGCCATGCATAAAAAAAACAAACAGTTGAAGAGCCTGTACTTTACTCTCTCTATAAAATCAAGTAACTACCTATGATTTAATGCTCACAATGTGTCAAAACTAAACTGGATTGTGTTAAACAAACACAGATGGTCATATGCAACACTAAAATTGAATTGGATTAAGAATAATTTGGTCCAGTTTACACACTAAGTAACTCTGTCCATTTAATTCTAGGTCCTGATGCAGGGTTGTGATCTAATGTATATTGTTTAAATCAGATTTGTTTTAGATTGGGGGTGTGTTGCTTGTGGGTTAATCTAATCAGCAGTAAGCCCCTAGATAACGTTAAAGTTTAAGCTCAAGCACTGAGACTTTGTTGTGATGCTATTAAATTATCCCCAATTTCAGCATTACTGATAGAAATAGGTGAAGTAACTTTACATCTATGCAGGTTACAGCTAGGAATTGTTTATTAAGTTAACATAAGCGGACATAAAGTTGATCATCCAATATTGGCAACATTAGCAGAGATTTGGGTCTTCAGTGTTTGGTGGATGGGAAATGAATGGACAGAAAATCTTGGGTTGTTTAATATGGAATATGGTCCTAATGTACCCCTTTCTGTCACTCCTCAAAGGTTTCTCCCTTTGCCCGTAGCTGTTTTAAGCCTTCAAAAAATATCAAGATGAAGAATGATTGTGTATCAGTGGGACAGGTAGTTCAGTAGTATTTGCAAGGTAGATATGATGGCTCCTTACATATCTGCACAGGTGGTTCAAAAGATCCAGTGACAGATTGTTCAGGTGTTTCTGTTTATGTTTCAAAGTTTCAGGTGACTGTTCAGAAAAGATTATCAGACAAAGTATCAGTATTCACATCTGAGATGGTTGCTGTCATTTTAGCCTTGGAATGGGTTGACGAAGTATGCCCTGATTACGTACTTCTGTGCTCTAATTTGTTCTTGGTTTTGGCACCTATTAAAACAGGTATTTCGAATTGTAGACCAGAGAATCTACTTGAGATTGGACAACTTCTATGGGACTGCAGGGTCTAAGCTTGTGTAAAGTACATGGTCTCTGCCCGTGTTGGGGTTGAAGAATATATGGTGGCAGACTTTCTAGCCAAGCAATCAATTAAAATTAAGGGCATAAATGTAGTTGGTGCCTTCACATAAAGGGGAGGTGAAAGTCATAATTAAGATGTCTATTCTATCAATTTGGCAACAAAGTTGGGACTAGGAAAAAGAATGGCATTTACGTAAAATTCTGAGGATGGTAAGAACTCAACTGGGAGATGGATATAAAAAGAGGGAAGAAGTTATATTTACACATTTTCATATTGGACATAGTAGGTTGAAAATTTCCTTGTTCAGAATTAATATTCTTGATAGGGAGTGTACTTGTCAAGAAACAATGCAGCTTCTAATGTTTGAATGCAGTTCCTATGAGGTGTAAAGGAAACATCTATTTGCTAAATTGAGATCTTTGGAACAGACAGTTTAACAAAGAATGTTTGTTAGGATATCATTTCCATCATAATGTAAAAACATTAGACTTTTTGATATTATTTGAGGTTTTTTTTCGGGGGGTGGTGGTATTTAGTGGATATACTTCCTGTCTTTTTGCTCCACATTCCTACTCAGTAGCTGATGGTAGTGTACCTCATGTTGGTCTGCTAACTGTGATTAAACTTCATAAGGGTTGTAATCTGACCATCCATTTCCCTCCACAGGTGCTGCCTGACCGGATGAGCTCATCCAGCACTTCATTTTTACTCAGATTTCAGCATCTGCAGACTCCTGTATCTCCACTCTGTCCATGATAACTTGTCCTTAAATACAGAAGAGCTTCTGCCTTCAAATAGATTTAAATTGGAGTAGAAGAATATTGTATGTTATGGTTTATGTAAACTTCAAAAGATAAGCCCCATTCCATTAAATTGTAATCACATTATAATGCACCGTGTGTTGCCTGTAGCCTTGAATTTACAGCATAGGTAGAGTAGACAACAGAGATACAAATCCTTATAATATGCTGTTATGGGACCTTCAAATTGGAATTGAACACTTTTTAATTCCTTCTTGGCATCTAACTATCATACATTTTCTCCTAATCCATTCTCTCTTTTGTCCATTAATTGTTTGTCCCTCTGATTTTCTGGTCACCCACCTACTCTAGAAGCAATCTAGAATAGATAATTAATAAACTAGCAAATCATTGGGTGCACTTGATTCTCTAAGACTTCAGCCAAGGAACATATTTCAATGATTGTAGCTGCATCAGAGGTAGTATGAGGTCAAATTCTGGAAGATCTTGCCAGGAATGAATGAGAATTGTAAGGCTGCAGTTGCTCTTCTCAAGAATATTTGAATAACTAGATCTTAATGAACAACGTTTTCATTGTCCAGTTCAACATTTTCAACTTCCTGCAAAACACGAGCAAGTGGGATTAGCTTAGATAGGAATCTTGGTCGGCATAGATCAGTTGAGCTGAAAGGTCTGTTTCTATGCTGTATGATTCTATAACAGTACAGCACTGAAACAGACACTCTTATACTCATTCTTGTGTGGAACCTGAGTAATTCAATGTCCTCAGTCGGTTTCTTAACTCTTTAATAACTGCCTACATTTACACATGGGTCAGGTAACAATCCAGAGGTTATTACCTTTTTGGTCTGTGTTTTAATTTAGTTCCTAGATGCTCAAATTCCTTCAGCAGAACCTCTTGTTCTTCCTAAATTATTTGTATCCACATTTACCACTAGAAATTGGAAATAACATCTCCACCTCAATGACAATCAACACTGGTGCACCTCACGGATGTGTGCTTAGCCCACTGCTCTACTCGCTCTGCACCCATGACTGTGTGGCTAGACACAGCTCAAATGCTATCTGAAATTTGCTGATAATACAACCATTGTTGGCAGAATCTCAGATGGTGACGCAATGGCATACAGGAGTGAGATATACGAGCCGGGTGAGTGGTGTCACAGTAACAACCTTGCACTCAACATCAGTAGACCAAAGAATTGATTGTGTACTTCAAAAAGGGTAAGACAAGGGAACACACACCAGTCCTCATAGAAGGATCAGAAATGGAGAGGGTGAGCAATTTCAAGTTCCTGTGTATGAATATCTCTGAGGACCTAACCTGGACCCAACATATCGATGCAACTATAAAGAAGACAAGACTATGGCTATATCTCATAAGAGTTTGAGGAGATTTGGAATGTCACCAAAAATACTCGCAAATTTCTACAGATATACTGTGGAGAGCTTCCTAACTGGCTGCATCACTGTCTGCTGCGGGGTGGGTGGGAGTTGCTGGAGGGGAAGAAGCTACTGCATGGGATTGAAGAAAGCTGCAGAGAGTTGCAAGATTAATCAGCTCCATCATGGGCACTAACTTCCATAGTATTCAGGATATCTTCAAGGAGATGTGCTCAAAAAGGCAGCATCCATCATTAAGGACCCTCACCATCCACGACATACTCTCTTCTCATTGCTACCATCAGAAAGCAGATACAGAAGCCTAAAGGCTCACACTCAATAATTCAGGAGAGCTTCTTCCCCCTCTGCTCTCCAATTTCTGAAAGGCCATTGAACACATGAACACTACCTCACTACTTTTTTTTATTTCTATTTTTTGTACTACTTAGTTAATTTAAGTTATATATATATAAATAAATACAGTAATTCGTGTTTTTCTATAATCAGGTATTGCATTGTACTGCTGCCGCAAAGTTAACAAACTTCAGGACCTATCAAACCTGATTCTGATTCCCACAGCAAATTCCCCTGCAGATCAGATGAGGTGTTCTGAACCTAGGCACTAGGCAAACAACACATCCTTTAAGTCTCTTGATCCTTACAATGGAGAATTGTGTCTATTCTCCTGACTATACTGTCCCCAATTACAACTACATTTCATCCTTCCTAGAGCCCTCATTCTCATCCTCACAGGGTGCAACAATCTCAGACTTGTTGGGCAAACTCAAGGGCTGAGGCTCCTCCAGCTCTTGTCTCTTGGGTGCACTTACCTGCCTCATTCATAGTCACACCCTCCGTCGCTGGCCACTGATCAAATTTGTAGTTAATCTAATGGGTGAGACTGCCTTCTAAAACACAGTATCCAAGTTACTGCCCCCTCCTTAATGCATCACAATGTTTGAAGCTCAGATTCCAGGTCATCAAGCTTGAGCATGAGCTCCTCGAACTAACAATGCTTGCTGCAGATGTGGTACCAGGAAACCCCAGCTCCCATATCATGCAGCTGCAACAGATCAGAATCAGATTTATTAACACCGGCATGTGTCATGAAATTTGGTAACTTAGCAGCAGTACAATGCAATACTTGATAATATGTTTTAAAAAAAGTGAAGTAGCGTCCATGGGTTCAATGTCCATTTAGGGCTCATATACTGAGGATGATCCTCCCATGGGTGAAGCGATGCTCGTGGTGTTCCTCAGGGGAGAGTAGTCAATGCTTTTCCTCTAATGTCCTGCACTGCTTAATCCGAAACATCCACCTCTCTAAACTGGGGTGTGCCATTTGCAGGGCTGCTCCTGGGTTCCTGGAGCTGGGAGCCACTGGCTTCTCTACAGATACTGGTTCCCCAGAGCTGGTATACAGTATTGGGCGTGATGCTGCTCCCAGTCTCCAAGAGTTGGGTGATAATGAGCTCTGTGCTGCATTCAGTCTCCATGGTTCAGGGGTGATCAGCAGATTTCCTTCTTCATCTGTATTTGCCTTTTGGTTCTCTTCCAGTTTTTCCTCTCCAGCTTAGTGCTTTTTTTTCCTGTGTTGTCTGTTTCCCACACTTGCTTCATCCTCCGACAAGGCAAGGTTGCTGGTGTCTTTTGCTGCTCTGTGTTGTGTATTTAACATTTATGTAATATTTGAGTAATAATTGTAAATATATTGTATGATTAAGCATTCTTTGTTATGTAATTCATTATGGGTTATATGTAAAATGACATGAATAGCATACATTATGTTGTCAAACCATATGTGCATGTTTCACCAAAGTAAAAATGAAATACACACTTTTATCCCTGGGCTTCCCATGTTTTTCTGTCAATTAGTTTTATGTTTTGGAGTTACAAAACATTACAGTGGTGATAAGGAAGCTTTGAATGAACCCAATGTCTACCTAGCAGTTGAAGTGCAGTGAAATTTGAGTAAAAAAAAGACAGAAAACAGACAAAATTCAAGGGTTCATAAACTGTGAGTACAGGGTGATAATTATAATAATAATTTTTTTAAAGCAGAAATGGCTGGCTACATTGGAAAGATAGATGCACTCCATTGCACAAAAGATAACTGGGTGATGTACATGGAACAAATTGAGCATTATTTTAAAACAAATGGAATAGCCGATGAGAAACATGTGTCAGTTTTACTGAGTTCAATAGATGGAAGAGCATTCAGTTTGCTTAGATGTTTGACTACTTCAACCAAACCAGCTAAAATGAGTTTTATGGATATTGCGAATGTAATGCAGGAACATCTAGAACCAGAACCATTGTAATTGCAGAGTGTTTTAAGTTCCATAAGTGGGATCAAAAGGAAGGGGAATACATTCAGCTTACGTTGATGAATTGAAGAGATTGTCTGAGTGTTGTCAGTCTGTCATGGGCTTAATAATGTATTGAGAGATCACTTAGTCTGTATAATCTTGTGAGGCCTCACTGGTTGGGATCAACCATGGATGTTGCATCCTAGCCATCTACATACGCAAACCTGGACAGTATAATATAGAGAGTAAACTGTTGCCCCTGTATCCAATGAACCCAAAGGAACGGCAAAGACCAATATACTTTGGTATCGGCAGCGTCACAGGAGTTGCCAGTCAGTATTGAACTCAACTTAGGGACTCTAGCTCTGGATTGTTCCCCTCAGGGTTTACTCCTGAAGCCTTTCCAATGAGTGGGCCATAAGGCAGAGGAGGTTTGAGATCAGAGTTTTCCTTCTCTTAGATGAGCTACCAACCAAGGCTGATGAGCCCCATCTACTCGATGTGGAATCTTACAACATTCAAATATGGTTCCTAACTGAAGCACAACTCACATTTAAAAGAGCAGTTGAAATTGCTGTGTCAATGGAAATAGACAGAGAGGTAATCCAATTGCAGTCAGGAATGAAAGTGAGCATGAACAAAATTGTAACGTCTCCACAAAATCTTACCTGGTTGAACAAATTGTGTTACAATTGTGGCGGGATCAGATACATCAGACCAAAGTAGGTTTAAAGGTAAAACTTGCAAAAAAAAATGCAAAAAGTAGGTCGCATACAAAGAGAATGTCAGCAGACAAAAATAATGGACTGCACAGGGAAGAGAAAAACATAAAAAGTTAAGTTGCAGTTTCAAAAAGAGCACTAATCTGCTTGCTGTTGATGAAGAATCTGATAATGATGAAAGTGACACAGAACTATGTAGCCTTGGGAGTTACAATGTGAAAACTAACAATAGACAAGCAATATGGCTTACACCAGAAGTGAACAGCAAATTGATTAAAATGGAATTGGACAATGGCTCGGCTGTCTCAGTTATTTCACAAAATGAGTTTGAACAGCATTTCAAAGATACTGAACTGAAGCCTTAAGATATCCACCTAAGAACTTACATTGTAGAAAATGTAACTCCCATGGGAATGGGATTTGTAACAGGAAAATACATCAACCAACAAACCACTTCAAGTTTGTATGTGATAAAAAAATTGGAGGGCCAGCATTGTGGGGCCATGATTGGCTGAGACAACTACAACTTGATTGGAGATCCAACCACAATTTGCATGCTACCACCCCTACAATAGAGTTAACTAAAAGTGAATTAAGAAAGATATTGCATGATGCCATAGTAGTGTTCAAAACTCAAACATACCAAGGGTAAAATAGTGTTAAACGAAAATGCCACACCCAGGTTTTACATAGCCCATATGGTTCCTTATACTATCTGTGATAAAGTGGCCAGTGAGCTAGGAAGCATGGAGGCTGAAGGAATTCCTTCCAAGGTTGAGTGGAGCCCATGGGAATACCAGGCATCCCAGTAGCTGAGAAGAATGGATCTCTCAGGATCTGTGGTGATTCTAAAGCGATCATTAACCCAATACTGAAATAGATCAATACCCCCTGCCCAGAATAGAGGATACCTTTGCAAACTTTTCTAAAGGAAAACACTTCAGCAAAGTGGATTTAGTTGAGGCCTATCTACAGATAGAAATTGAAGAAGTGTCCAAACTGTTTTTCATCATAAGCACTCACAGAGGACTTTATCACTACAATATGCTTATCTTTGGAGTGGCATTTGCGCCTGCACTCTGCAAGAAAGCTATAGACCAGGTGTTGCAAGCTACCCAGGCACTCAGTGTTACCTGGATGACATTATTGTTAATGCTGAGTATGACAAGGAACAACTCCAAAATCTCAAAACGGTGTTAAAGTGATTAAAAGATTATGGGCTCAGAGCATGACACAAGTGTGAATTATTTAAACCAAGCATCACTTACAGTGGTTCACAGCATTGATGCACAAGGATTACACAAGTGTGCTGAGAAAATTCAAACTGTGGTGTATGCCCCAATGCCAAGAGACATTTCACAGTTGCCAATTACTATAACAGGTTCCTGCCAAACCTAGCTACTGTGCTCCACTTAAACTCGGTACTACAGATCAGGAAGAATTGGTAATGGACAAAGCAGTATGAGGTGGCTTTCCAAAAGGCAAAGGAAATAGTGATGCCAGACACTGTTGGTGCACATATTGTCCAGTGAAGTTTGCCTGTGACAATCACCTTATGATATAGGTGCAATCATGCCACATGTTATGAGTGATGGAAGGGAATATCCTATAGCCTTTGCATCATGTTCCCTTACAGATGTAGGGAAAAATTATGCACAAATCAGCAGAGTGGAATCGAGTCTGGTGTGGGGCATGAAATGTTTCAACCAGTACCTGTATGGGAGAGAGTTTACACTCCTTGCTGACCATAACCACTGGTGTGCATTTTCAATCCACAGAAGGGTGTTCCACTAAAAGCAATAGCATGTGTAGAGATTACCTCTGTTTCTTGGAGCACACAATTACAAGATTGAATTCAAGAGAACTAATCACTGAAATGCTGATGCATTCTATCAGTTACTCTTGAACAAGGAAATTTCTGAAAAATTTATAAAAGAGGATACTCCTCTTAACACATTCTCCCCAATGCAAATTAAATATCTTCTTATTAAGGCACAGATTATCTAAAGGGAAACCAGAAAAGACTCCACACTGTCTCATATCTATATGGCAACCCAAAATGGCTTGAATGTGCAGCAGAAATTTCAGTTACCCCATTTTACCAGTGCCAGGATGAACTTGCCCTTGAGTTGGATTGCCTTATGTGGGGATTGAGAATTGCTGTGTCATCCAAGCTGAGAGCCAAAGTGTTGGAGGAGCTAGATGAGTGGCATGTAGATGTGGTCAAAATGGAAGCATTGTCTAAAAACTTTGTCTGATGGCCTGGGATACATCAGCAGACTGAGCAGCTTGCTAGCACTATTCGAGCTGTCATCACACCTAGAAGATGTCAAGAGCAGTGTCTCTCCATCCGTGGGAAGCCCTGCATTGTCCTGGCAGAAGATCCATGTGGATTTTTCCTGATGATTTATGGGGCCAAATTTCTTGATAGTAGTGGATGCTGCTACAAAGTGACTGGAAGTGTTCCCAGTCGCCTCCACTACAGCCTCACATCCTGTTGATGTGTTGAAAAGTCTCTTTTCAAGGACTAGTGTTCCAGAACACTTAGTTAGTGACAATGGACCACAGTTTGTTGCAGAACAGCTGCAGTCATACCTGAAAATTAATGGAATAAGACATTACATGTGCACTGTACCACCCAGCTACAAATGGCTTGGTGGAAAGATTTGTCCCAAGTTGAAAAAGTGCACTGCGAGCAATGTCAGCAGAACACACTGCATTAACACTGAACACTGCCCAACTTCACGCAGTATGTAAGCTGTACAACCAGAGGGGAGATGACTCTGGATTTGATGTATGCTAATGTTAAGGGTGCATACAACTCCTCTCCCCTCCCCCCATTGGGAAGGTCAGATCACAACCTGGTGCATCTCAAACCCTGCTACACGCCATTGGTGAAGAGTAAACCTGCAACCTCAAGGACAGTGAGGAAATGGTCGGAGGAGGCTTATGAGGCGCTTCAGGGTTGTTTTGAGGTGACAGACTGGCAGGCACTCTGTGAGCCACATGGAGAGGATATTGATGGGCTCACAGAGTACATCACTGGTTACATCAACTTCTGTGTGGACTGCAGTGTTCCAACAAGAACTGTTCTTTGTTATTCAAATAACAAGCCATAGGTATCAAAGGACATTAAGGACATCCTGAATGCTAAAAAGAGGGCGTTTAGAGATGGAAATAGGGAGGAGCTGAGGGCAATACAAAGGGACCTGAAAGCCAGGATCAGGGAGGCTAAAGACAGGTACAGGAGGAAGCTTGAGTGGAAACTCCAGCAGAACAACATGAGAGAGGTCTGGAGGGGGATGAAGACCATCACTGGGTTCCGGCAAACTAGCAACAGCGAAACTGAAGGCAGTGTGGACAGGGCCAACGAACTTAACTTGTTCTTTAACAGATTTGACATTGTGGCCCCTGCCCATCCCCTACATGATTCATCTGTTGTCAGCCCCGAACCAACACATATTCCACTCTCCCCTCCTACCCTTCCTCACAGTCCCCCACCCTGCTCTCATGACTATACCCCTTCCCCACACAAAACCACCACGGTGGGCTTCACAGCTGAACAGGTGAGAAGACAGTTGAAACTTCTCAACCCAAGCAAGGCTGCAGGCCCAGACGGTGTCAGTACCAGGGTGCTCAAAGCCTGTACCCCTCAGCTATGTGGAGTACTTCACCATGTCTTCAACCTGAGCTTGCGTCTCCAGAGAGTTCCTGTGGAAGGTGTCCTGCCTCGTCCCTGTGCTGAAGACACCGCGCCCCAGCGGCCTCAATGACTACAGACCGGTGACAATGACCTCCCACATCATGAAGACCCTGGAGAGACTTGTTCTGTAGCTGCTCCGGCCCATGGTTAGGCCACACTTAGATCCCCTCCAGTTCGCCTACCAGCCCCGACTAGGAGTTGAGGATGCCATCATCTACCTGATGAACCATGTCTACGCCCACCTGGACAAGCCAGCGAGCGCTGTGAGGGTCATATTTTTTGACTTCTACAGTGCGTTCAACACCATTCGCCCTGCTCTGCTGTGGCAGAAGCTGACAGCGATGCAGGTGGATGCTTTCCTGGTGTCATGGATCGTTGATTTCCTGACTGGCAGACCACAGTACATGTGCTTGCAACACTGTGTGTCCGACAGAATGATCAGCAGCACTGGGGCTCCACAGGGGACTGTCTTGTCTCCCTTTCTCTTCATCATTTACACCTCGGACTTCAACTACTGCACAGAGTCTTGCCATCTTCAGAAGTTTTCTGATGACTCTGCCACAGTTGGATGCATCAGCCAGGGAGATGAGGCTGAGTATAGGGCTACGGTAGGAAACTTTGTCACATGGTGTGAGCAGAATTATCTGCAGCTTAATGTGAAAAAGACTAAGGAGCTGGCGGTGGAGCTGAGGAGGGCTAAGGCACTGGTGACCCCTGTTTCCATCCAGGGGGCCAGTGTGGACATGGTGGAGGATTACAAATACCTGGGGACACGAATTGACAATAAACTGGACTGGTCAAAGAACACTGAGGCTGTCTACAAGAAGGGTCAGAGCCGTCTCTATTTCCTGAGGAGACTGAGGTCCTTTAACATCTGTCAGACAATGCTGAGGATGTTCTATGAGTCTGTGATGGCCAGTGCTATCATGTTTGCTGTTGTGTGCTGGAGCAGCAGGCTGAGGGTAGCAGACACCAACAGAATCAACAAACTCATTCGTAAGGCCAGTGATGTTGTGGGGATGGAACTGGACTCTCTGACGGTGGTGTCTGAAAAGGGGATGCTGTCCAAGTTGCATGCCATCTTGGACAACGTCTCCCATTCACTACATAATGTACCGGTTGGGCACAGGAGTACATTCAGTCAGAGAGCCACCGAGACGCAACACTGAGTATCATAGGAAGTCATTCCTGCCTGTGGCCATCAGACTTTACAACTCCTCCCTTGGAGGGTGACACACCCTGAGCCAATAGGCTGGTCCTGGACTTATTTCCTGGCATAATTTACATATTACTATTTAATTACTTATGGTTTTATATTGCTATATTTATACTCTATTCTTGGTTGGTGCAACTGTAATGAAAAGCAATTTCCCTCATGATCAATATTGTATGACTATGACTATGGCAATGACTAATCAGATGCTCACCAATTTCTTCCTCACGTATCATAATGCAGCACATTTCACAATCAACTTCACCAGACATGCTGTTCCTGGGTTGATCCTTGCACTCACGCTTGGATCCTGCATAGAGATTGCATCAGGTATCGTCTGGAGATGACAGATCAACCACTTGAGGGCAGCATAGTCAATTGTCGGAGAAGGAGAGGTCCAGAGCCACTTCAAGCAGTAATAGAGTCAACTCCTACAACAACCATGAGGAAGCTCCTGAACCTGAAATTGTTTCACAGCTACAAGTCTCACCTGCCATATACAGTGAGCTCCCCCCCTCACCCGCCCTTGTTAGGAAAGATGTTATCACACAAGATTAAGAAATCCTCAGTGATTAAATCTTTAGGCCTGAATGGGACAATTTAAAATTTACTATGCTAAGATGTCTAGATAGTTGTATTATATAGTATAATGTGTATATAGTTGAGGTACATTCCACATTGAGTTGGAGTTTATAGCTAAGCCGGGAGAGGTATAGTGTAATTAATATTTCAGTAACATTTGAATAATATTGTAAATATATTGTTTGATTAAGCATTCTTTGTGGTTATATAATTCATTCCAGGTTATATGTAAAAGCATGTGAATGGCATATGTCATTATGCCACCACATCAGATGTGCGTACCTCACTAAAGTTAAAAAAAGAAATATATACATTTATCCTCAGGCTTCCCATGCTTTTCTTTAAATTAGTCTTATGTTTTGGAGTTACAAAATATAACACCCTGCCCTTTTCTTCCTGCTCCTTTTATTCCCAGCAGCCCATTGTCTCTTGCACGTTGTCTTTAGGGGCTTCTTCCTCTTCACCACCCTCCATTCTTCTTCTTGTCCATCTGCCTTCTCCTCCTCCATGGATTCCTACTCACCTTGTGGAAGAGCCTGGGGATTTTCAGCTGGGGAGTGGAAGCTCGAGGTGGATGGCCTTACTACAGTGAAAGTCTCTGTTTCAGTGTTGGTCATGACCTCTGTGCTGATGGTGGATGCATCGGCATCCTTCTGGGCACTGTTGGTGCCAGCTCCTCCTCATTGTCTATGTGTACAGGCAGCATATTTTTGGCAGGCTTTGTAGACGGTGACTGTTGTTTGAAAGGGGATACTAGCAGGGATGATGGCATCAGCTCAAGTTTGTGAGAATAGCTTGAAAAGCACAGGATTGGGTGATCCAAAAAAAGAAGCATTCTAAAGGAAGGATGAGGCAACCATGGCTGACCAGGGAAATCAATGACAGCATAAAAACAGAGAGGGCAAAAAATAGTGGGATACGTTTAAAAACCAACAGAAGACATCTAAACCACTGGAAATGATGCTGGAGAGGTAGTAGTGGGGGAACAAAGAAATGGCTGATAAACTGAATAAGTAGCTGGTATCATTCTTCATGTGGAAGATGACAGAAATTCAAGAATGCAGGGGGGCAGATGAGAGTGTAGTCACTATTACTAAGAAGGTGCTTGAAAAGCTGAAAAGCCAGAGGGAAGATATGTCACTTGATCCAAATGGACTATACCCTAGGGTTGTGAAAGAGGTAGCTAAAGAGCTTGGTAGTGGCAATCTGCTCTGAAGGCTAAGGAAATTTGGTGTATTCCCTATGATGCTCACTAATTTTCAAATGCACCATAGAAATCATCCTATATCGATGCATGATAGCTTGATATGGCAACAGCTCTACATCAGACCACTAAAAACTTGTGAACATAGACCAATCCTTCACACAAACCAGTCTCTCCTCCACTGAGTCTGTCTACACTGCCCACTGCCAGTTTAGTGACTGACACTAAATCCTGTCCCCGACCCAAGCCTCAACCTGTGACCGTCACCCCAATCCCTAAGTACTATTCCTGACTCTCTGTCTGATTAGCGTTTTAACTTGTTGAAATAAACCTAATCCCTAACCTACACACCATTCCTGATCCATAGCTGACCTGTGGAATTTGAACCTAATACTAGATCCTGACTTGTACATCAATTTATAATATTAATCCACATCTCTAACCCAAGCCCTGTACCTGACCCAATGCTCAACTCCTTACCCTAACCCTTCTATTCTGACCCTGATGTGGTCCCTAACCTTATTTGTGTTACCTGGATTTTCATATGAGGCTGCCAAACAAGAGTCTAAGGAATTAAAGGAAAGAAACTACATTGGATAGAAAATTAACTGCCTAGCAAGAAGCAAACACTGAGAATAAATGGGACCTTTTCTGGTTGGCTGCCAGTGACTAGTTGTGTTCCACAGGGTTCAGTGTTGGGACCACTTCATTTCATATTATATGCCAATAATTTGATGACAGAACTGATGGCTTTGTGGCCAAGTTTGCAGACAATAGTAAGATAGGTGGAGGGATGAGTAAAGTTGAGAAACCAGAGAATCCACAGAAGAGATTAGGAAAGTGGGCAAAGAAGTGGCAGATGAGATATAGTGTAAGGAAGTGTACGTTCACGCACTTTGGTGGAAGGAATAAAGGCAGAGAAAATTCAGAAATGAGAGATAGAGGGACTTGGAGCCCTTGTGCATGATTCCCTAAAGAGTAACATGCATGTTGATTTAGTGATAAAGAAGGCAAATGCAATGTTAGCATTCATTTTGAGAGGACTAGAATATAAAAGCAAGGATGTGATGTTGAGGCTTTATAGGGCATTAATCAGACCAACCTTGGAGTTTTGTGAACAGTTTTAGGCCTCTTATCTAAGAAATTTGGGCTGGCATTGGAGAGGGTCCAGACCAGGTTCACAAGAATAATTTCAGGAAAGAAAGGGATAACATATGAGGAGAGTTCGATGGCTCAGGCCCTGTATTCACTAGAATGTAGAATAATCGGCGGGGGGAGGGGGGAACGATCTTATTGAAACCTGTTGAATATTGAAAAGCCTAGATAAGAGTGCAGGTTTCCTATAGTGAGGGAGTGTAGGACCAGAGTACTGAATCTGTGAAATTCATTTCCACAGACAGCTGTGAAGCTCAAGTACATTTAAAGTAGAGATTGATAGGCTCTTGATTAGTAAGGGTTTCAAAGTGATGGATAGAAGACAGGATAATGGGTTGAGAGGGATAATAAATCAGCCATGATGGAATGGCCGAGCAGACTTTATGGGCCCCTTTAAAGGGGGAAGATGTATTATTATTTGTGTACAGAATAACTATCTTCTGTTCCCAGTGTGCAATGTGGGCCAGGACCGGAAGTGACATTGGTGAGCTGATCGCACACACTGGTTGAGCTGAAGCCTATTACTACTGTAAATAAAATGTTAGTTTTTACCAATGCTGTCGGTCTTTATGATGAACATAACAGTCCTTCCCACATAGTCCAGATAAAACATACCATCCTCGCCACACATACATGCCTACGTGCTCACTGTGGGGTTCTGGCATCTCTCCAACATACAGGCTAATCCATACCTATACCCCTCATGCCATATAAAATCGCACACTTTTATCCTGGTTACTGGCAGTATCATATCCCACACGGGACACGAACACATCTGTCATCTACATTCTCTTCAGGAAACTCCCCCCCCAACCCACCACATACTGGAATCCCAGGCAACTCTCCCCACACAAACCAGTCAACACCTTCCACCTCTTATAAACTCCCATCCACCTACTGCCAGGCAAACTTGCCTGTACCCCCCAACACTCACTACAATAACTCCCACACACAGTCCTGACCCCAAAACTTATCAGAGATAAGGCGAATGGATGGGACCAATGAAATGTGAGGTAAGTGTGTAGGATGGTGGGGGGGTGGGGTCCTTGCATGTAAACCACAAGGGGAGGTCTGGAGGCCATTTGGTGGTGGTTGGGCAGTTCTGGCCTGAGGGGCAGGGGAACGAAGCTGAGGAAAATGTCTGACAGTGTGGATGAGGGATGAGGGTACAGTGGTAGGAGGGGGAAGCGGTGGGCGAGGTAGTTAGGAGGTAGGTTCAGGTAATAGCAGGTGATCGGGGTGGTATGGTGAGTATGCAGCTACACTCATCACTACTGTAACCAGAGTTCCCTAAGTTGCCAGCACCTCCCTCCTTGGTCGCAGCTTGGAGCTCCGCCGTGGGACCTCGCCTCACCGTACGACCGTTGGTGTTTGAAAGTGCCGCCCGCGCTCAGCGCCTCCCGTCTCCGCTCGCGCAGAGGGGCGGCTGAGTCCGTTGTCGACGCTCGAAGACTACAACGTTTCCGAACGGTTGAGGTGTCGTTTCTCAAGCTGGTATGGGTCCTCACAGTCACCGTGAATAAGGCCATACAACGATGGGTCCGAGTGAGGGCGGATTAAATTCATAGGAGGCACCGAAGCTGCCGGAACCTGGGGCAATAATCACCGGAGCAGCTTTGCGGGTCTGGTCGCGCCTGTGCTACACGCTACACTGTCAAGTCTCTTCACGCAATGCCGACTTTGGAAGGGTTTTCCTGCTGTCTCCGGTGGGACTTATGTGAGACCCTTTCTCAGTGCCCCACCCCTCTGTCATTACTGCTCAATCCACTGAGTTCCTTCCAGTAAACTGATGGATGCTCCATTTCGTCTCAAACAACGGGACAGCTCGGGTCTCACACGGACTGAATGAAGACGCTACGGCAGGCGCTCACCCAATCTGTTTCTCCAGCGGAGAGGAGACTTCAATGTGAACACTGGGCTAGATTGGAAAAAGTGCGGGTGAATTACTGCTTCACCTGGAAGGAACGTTCAGGTCCCTAGATGGTGGTACGGGAAGAGGTGAGGGGACATTTATAATGCTGTCAATATAGTGCCAAAATACCCCCACCCCATAAAAATTGCAAAAAAAAAAGTTTTATGGTCATTTCTTGTACTTTCAGGCATACTGAACAACATATCAAAAGTTGGAGAGAAACGGAGCACGGGAAAGTAAAATAATCTTACGTTAAAAAAATGGCCCCCAATGAAAAGAATCAGACCAGTTCCTGTCTTATTTTGCTATATTTCACTGTTTCTAACAATGGTAGTGCCATAATTGTGGTATAAAATGTCCTTTCGCTTCCACCAGATTACACCTAGGTGGCACGGCATGCTGCATTTACTGCACAAGGAGTGTGAGCATCTTGGGTAATCCTCTGTACTGTTTCTCCCAATGATCAACATGAATCCAAAGGACAAAACCTGTATCTTGTCCACCCTAGATTACCTATGCAAACTTGCGTCAAAACACAACATGCCGAGTATCATTACCTTCGATCAGCCGCTGTTTTGGAAGGCTTCTGAGATAGCAAATGCTGTTCCTGTCATAAGGTGGGCATTGATGGCAGACTCAAATGCAAGACACAGACACTGAAGTACTTAGCAACAGGACTAGGTTTATCGAGATAGCAAGCTGAGTCAGGAAGGAACGACGCTGGACATTGACACAGGCCCTGGGCAAGGACTTGGACTAGAAACACGGGACCCAGACATGAAACTAAGAAAAAGGAGCCTGGACTAAGAACATGGAACTCCAGAATCAGAGCCTGGACAAGGTCCCAGAACCTGGGTCTTGGTTGGGACGCGGAACCTGGATCTTGACTGAGAACCAGAACCCAGGTCTAGGCTAGGACTCGGGACTAGGGTCTTGTCAAGGACAGGACGAGGGACCCCAGCACAGGGCGAGGAATCTCCAATGCCGGGCGAGGAACCACTGGGCTGGGCGAGGCACCAGAACTGAATGAGGACACGAAGCTTGGACTTTACCACAAGAACACAGAGCCTGGGACTTAAGCACGGGAACACGGAACACTGAACACAGAGCCGGAACCCTTCTTTGGGAAGAGGACTTAGGGCCAGGACTCTTCTTTGACACGGACACTAAACACAGGGACGCAACGAGATAGTTCCAAACTCAAGGATAGATAGTTCATTATCTTGGCGTGGCAAGGCTCCAGTCTCACTCCAGCGGTTGAACTTGACGGGGATACTGATGAAGTTGCAGATGGAGGTTTCAGACAGGGGATCAGACGGGGATTTGGAGGGGAGAGAGAGAGAAAACAGTTCAGCACCAGAATCTTTGGTTTGCAGAGGTATTTATGTGCCAGCCCAAAATGAGAATCAGGTGCCTCAATTAAGACACTCAATGAAACAAGGGAAAACAGAAAAACCGGGAATAAGGATCGATGAAACGGACCATGAACCAGAATGTGGATTTCATGGACCAGATGATAGTTCCAGATGATAGCCCGATCAGGAATGTGGTATAATTGCTTGGGAACTTCCATACCTTTATGAATTTGTTGGGTGCCATTGGAACCTTGATGGATAGCAGTGGACTTAAGGATATCCTGGAGACAGGGTACAGTGAAAATACTGTTGTACACATGATGAGCAGAAAGGTGGTGCAACGAGCATTTTGTGGGCACCTGCTGGTGGATCAGTGTCTTACATGTCAGATTGTTGCTAAAATCATGGAGGATGACCCTGGTTTTCAAGACCAAGTGGAGGAACTTGAGAGACTGTACATGCTGATGGAGACTAGTGCAAGTGGCTTAGAGTCATTGTTGAAATCAGATTGCATTCGCAGGATTGACAAAACTGTAACTCTCAAAAAGGATGAACTGGCAGGGACCTCCAAAACCAACACACTGTGGAACAACTACCAGCACATAGGAGGGATTGCTAGGGCACTTGTTGCAGCCGATCAAATAGGGTCATGGGAGATGCATCTCAGCTTGCTTGCCGATATTCACGACCGCTGGCAATCCGAATTATCTGAAGTTGGCTCGTCTCTATCTCCAGAAGATGCATGCATTGCAGAATGACAACCCTGAGGGTCATCAGAAGTTCTAGTCTGGGTTCCATGTAATCAGACGCAGCAGCCAATACTGGGCTGACCTTGGCTCTGATCTGATGATAGAACAGACACTAATGCGCCATTAAAAAGCCAAGGGGGCCTAACGCAATGTCAGAGCATCAGAGAGCAGTTTGGACTATGTCATCCTCTTTCATCCCTGCCATGCAAGAACTGACCACGAATAGTTACACAACAGGTGAACAACATAAGGAGTTGTCCACCTCCAGAGTGAGTAGAGACGAGGCTGACCTTGAAAAAGTCGCAGCAAAACTGGACTGTTTCACGCCATTTTCGGATGATAAATCATTGCGCAACATCATCACAGGGTTTTATACAAATGAGGATGTCAATGTACATGACCTGTTCGCAATAGGAAATGACATAGTTAGGAAGATGGGTGGACACTCTGTTTTCTCATATTCACGCAAAAGGAGTTCGAAGGTCAAGACACTAGCATCCAGCAGGGCAGTCAAAGTTGCTGAAGACCATACCAAAGATCCAGCGTTGTTATTCCAGAGGTTCCTAGTTGTGTCACAGACAGGTGATCTCCAGCTAGATTAGGTACTATGAACTATGAACTCTGACCATATCTAGTGTCTTTGTTTGAAGCAAAGAACATCTTGCACCAGCCGGATAAGCCACAACTGGCAGAAACGGTAAAGAACTATGTCACCTCCAAATCGGACAATGCTGTCACACAGATGGTCCCATTGACAGATCACTATGGTCTATCGGGGATCACTTATGCACCGCTTAAAATGGATGGAGGGGTCCACCTAGAGATTAATTGCAGATGACTACGCCTCATTCACTGTCAAACACTATGCCAAAACCACTGTAGTGTTTGATGGTTATGGGGTTGGGCCCAGCATAAAGGACTGTACTCATCTGCGTCAAAGTAGAAATTTGAATACAAACAAGGTGAACATTACAGGGGTGACAAAATTTGTTGGAAAAAAGGACTTCTTGTCGAATGAGGCAAACAAGCAGGTAATTATCCAGATCATGGAACGTTTGCGACAGAGAGGCTGCGAAGTGATTCAAGCTGAAGGAGATGCCAACGTTGAGATCGCAAAAGCAGCCATCACAATGTCTGCTTTCAAATCTACCACCCTCATTGGAGAAGACACTGATCCTTTTGTATCTTCCTGTCTCTCAATGCCACATCCCTGGATACCACAACCTCAGCCTGAATCTCATGTAGCCTTGATGGAGGAGGTGAGAGCAGTAGTGGAGGAGATGAGAGCCTGCAAGGCGGTGGGAATGAAGCAACAGGGAGCTTGGACAAGATGGGAGAATGCGGTTGAGAGGAAAGTGACCTGGGCTGATCTTTGGAAAGCCGAACCACACCACATCCAATTTCTCATCCAGGCAGTGTAAGATGTGCTTCCAAGCCCATCAAACCTGCACACATGGGGCAAGGCAGAGTCATCTGCGTGCCCACTGTGCTCCAAGCAAGGAACCCTGGAGCACATCCTCAGCGACTGCGCAAGGGCACTTGGTGAGGGACGGTACAGGTGGAGGCATGATCAGGTCCTGAAGACCATCGCTGAAGCCGTCAGCGCAGGAGTTGAGTGGGCAAAGCGGTCCCGACCCTCCAAGCAGACCATTGCCTTTGTCAGAGCTGGGGAGCAGCCAATACCTGCCAAATGAACATCTGCAGGCATTCTGACCTCTGCAAGGGACTGGCAGCTGTTGGTGGACCTCGAAGGGCAGCTGAAGTTCCCCAACCATATCGCAGCCACCACCCTGCGACCAGACATTGTCCTAGTGCCTGAGTCTACTAAGCAAGTGGTGCTGCTGGAGCTGGAAGATAGCTTGGAAGAGGCTTTTGAAAGGAAGCTTTTCAAGTATGCAGGACTGGTCAGCAACTGTCAGCAGGCTGGATGGAGAGCGGGTGTCTCCCAGTGGAAGTTAGCTGCAGGGGATTTGTAGCCCGTTCCTTAGTTAGAGCCTTCAGCATTTTGGGCATTGAGGGAGAGGGGAAGAGGAGATCCATCTGCAGTACCACAGATGCGGCAGAGAGGGCCTCAAGATGGCTGTGGCTCAAAAGAGGGGAGCCATGGAGTCATAAGTAGCTATCCATCTGGACACAAGCTGGGGATTGATCAGCCCCGGATGGGTCTCCTGGAGGAGGTTGCATGATGTTGTAAAACCCAAAACACCCGATCATTCCAGGAACATCACTGAAGATGTGCCCAGAAGCATCGATAGATGTATGTACACAGCATGTTCATTTACCTCACCCTCAGGAGATCTGGGCTTTATAGGTCATACTCCATCAGTTTAAATGGAATGTAATCCATTGGTTGAATAAATTTCTCAGGCCCCAATAAAAATATAAGCAACGCTGATACATTCATCTTGACAATGAAAAGGCAAGGTGACAGATTCAGGGCAGATTGAGAGTTAAACAAAATGCTCACATAGACGTGCTAGCTGGCCTCCTAGTAGAGGTTAAGAGAATGTGTCTGGTAGATCAGGCAATGACAAAGGCAGTATGTACAAGTTGGCAACAATTGATACCTTGGCAACACCAGTCAATGTCACAATGCCTTCATACCTGGCAGTGTAACCACATTAGAAATAGCCAAAACAGAAATACAAACTCTTAGCCAACTACCAAAGGGCAGAACCACCCCAGATGGGGACAGAAAAACAGATGGACAGAGAAAGAGAGATGGAGAGCAAGATAAGAGAGAGAGAGGTGGGCCATGTTGCAAGAGACACAGACAGAAATACATAGTGAGATCCTAAGGCACTGCAGAGAGTTATGAACACAATCCAGTATTTCACACAAACCAGCTTCACTTCAACTGTCTTTGTTTATACTTCCCAATGCCTCAAGAAATCGGCCAGTATAATCTTATGCTAAAAGATAAATTTTGGTCTCCCAATATACCTCATCATGGCCTTTGGACTTTGTTTATTGAAATGCAGTGCACTGCACACTGCATTGTGTTTTCTCTTTACTGGTTCGATGTACTAATACATGGAATGATCGATCTGAATGGCAAACAGAAGGATTTATTGTATCTTAAGAAATGACGATGACAAAACAACACTAACAGATGTCTCTCACTTCAGCCCTTCTCCAAGAAGATGACAATTTATGTTTTATTTTGAAATTATGGTGATTAATTAATAAGCAATTATTTACAACAAAATAATTTACAGCAAAATTATTTTCTTTACGGCATCTCTACAATGCTTGAAGAGTCAGAAAGCTTTAGGTCATTTGTCAGCTTTTGTTGTGGTGGTTTTGGATGCCTGGCTTCCAGAAGTTAAAGCACAATGAGGTGCTTTGAATGAAAGCCACGATGGCTGGAGGATCTGTCTTGGACTTTGCACCCTTCCTTGATTGATGGGAAAACATGATTACTGATCGAAGAGGGTGTCAGAGGTGGGAATTAATTGAAAACAGTCTCGAGCTGAAGGTGATAGCTACTCTGATATGTTTTCAACCTGGCCGGGAGAGGTGGCAGAAGCGTTCTCACCCCTTGTATCTGAATGCGACTCAGGATTTATATCAAACCACTTCTCTTCCAAGACTGGTTCTGGATATCCATTAGGTAATTCAGCACCTAACGGAGGTAACTGTGACTTTACCAATGGTGAGCTGTCCTCCTTGTTGTCCACGAAGTGCAGTGCAAGCAACAAGACATTACTTTCCACCTGGTTGCTAGGAAATGCTATCTTCCTGTCTCTCAACACCACATCCCTGGATACCACAACCTCAGCCTGAATCTCATGCTAGCCTTGATGTTCATGTATCTCACCCTCAGGAGATCTGGGCTTTTATAGGTCATACTCTCATCAGTTTAAATGGAATGTAATACATTGGTTGAATAAATTTCTCATGCCCCAATAAAAATATAAGCAACGCTGATACATTCATCTTGACAATGAAAAGGCAAGGTGACAGATTCAGGACAGATTGAGAGTTAAACAAAATGCCCACATAGATGTTCTAGCTGGCCTCCTAGTAGACAGTTAACAGGGGGCAACAATGAACTGATTGTGCCTGGTAGATCAGGCAATGACAAAGACAGTATGTACAAATTGGCAATAATTGATACCTTGGCAACACCAGTCAATGTTACAATGGCTTCATACCTGGCAATGTGACCTCATCAAGACCCAGGGGAACAGCTATCTCCAAGATAGATTCACAGGCTTGTGGCCAACGACCAAAGAGGAGAACCAGCTCAGATAGAGGGAATTTTTGGGAAATGGAACACGAGAGAGAGAGAGAGAGTGATTGAGGCAGAGACAGAGAGGAGGTCAGAGATGGGCAATTCTGAGGCATCATTCCCAAACTTGAGATGTTTCAAAGTAACACACATCAAAGTTGCTGGTGAACACAGTAGGCCAGGCAGCATCTCTAGGAAGAGGTACAGTCAACGTTTCAGGCCGAGACCCTTCGTCAGGACTAACTGAAGGAAGAGTTAGTAAGAGATTTGAAAATGGGAGGGGGAGGGGGAGATCAAAAATGATGGGACAAGACAGGAGGAGGAGGGATGGAGCCAAGAGCTGCACAGGTGATTGGCAAAGGGGATATGAGAGGATCATGAGACAGGAGGTCCGGGGAGAAAGACAAGGTGGGGGGGGGGAACCCAGAGGATGGGCAAGGGGTATAGTCAGAGGGACAGAGGGAGAAAAAGGAGAGTGAGAGAAAGAATGTGTGTATAAAAATAAATAACAGAACTTCCGCCACCTCCAACAGGATCCCACCACTAAGCACATCTTCCCCTCCCGCCCTCCCTCTGCTTTCCACAGGGATCGCTCCCTACGCGACTCCCTTGTCCATTCGTCCCCCCCATCCCTCCCCACTGATCTCCCTCCTGGCACTTATCTTTGTAAGCGGAACAAGTGCTACACATGCCCTTACACTTCCTCCCTTACCACCATTCAGGGCCCCAAACAGTCCTTCCAGGTGAGGCGACACTTCACCTGTGAGTCGGCTGAGGTGATATACTGCGTCCGGTGCTCCCGATGTGGCCTTCCATATATTGGCGAGACCTGACGCAGACTGGGAAACCACTTTGCTGAACACCTACGCTCTGTCCGCCAGAGAAAGCAGGATCTCCCAGTGGCCACACATTTTAATTCCACATTCCATTCCCATTCTGACATGTCTATCCACGGCCTCCTCTACTGTAAAGATGAAGCCACACTCAGGTTGGAGAAACAACACCTTATATTCTGTCTGGGTAACCTCCAACCTGATGGCATGAACATCGACTTCTCTAACTTCCGCTAATGCCCCACCTCCCCCTCGTACCCCATCTGTTATTTATTTTTATACACACATTCTTTCTCTCACTCTCTTTTTTCTCTCTCTCTGTCCCTCTGACTATACCCCGTGCCCATCCTCTGGGTTCCCCCCGCCCCCTTGTCTTTCTCCCCGGACCTCCTGTCCCATGATCCTCTCATATCCCCTTTGCCAATCACCTGTCCAGCTCTTGGCTCCATCTCTCCCCCTCCTGTCTTCTCCTATCATTTTGAATCTCTCCCTCCCCCTCCCACTTTCAAATCTCTTACTAACTCTTCCTTCAGTTAGTCCTGACGAAGGGTCTCGGCCTGAAACGTCGACTGTACCTCTTCCTAGAGATGCTGCCTGGCCTGCTGCGTTCACCAGCAACTTTGATGTGTGTTGCTTGAATTTCCAGCATCTGCAGAATTCCTGTTGTTTATGTTTCAAAGTACATTTGCAAAAAACTAAGCATTTTCTGAATGGCCACTAATGTAACTGCTGGATTGGACTGAATAAATTATTATTATCCTATAGTTTAACTTTCTTTTGCTTCTTTTGTATTTTTATGTAGTTACCAATGTATATGTAACTGTTCAGCATGTTTCCCAGTGGTTATAATTCCTCTGTAGTTTTCTGGAAGCGTCTTGGTTTCAATGGCAGGTATCATATTACTTGAATGTGGGTATCTTATTGGTTGATTTAAGCAATGGAATTTATTGCTGTTAGCAAGTTAGTATAAGAAGAACAGGTCATTGGATCAGTCTCTTCATCTTCATCTTCGTCTTCTCCTTGCTTAGGCTCTACTTTTGCAATTCCCCTTTTCTAATCCCTTTGTTATTTTAGCTCTTAATAATAAACAACGTGTTTTATGCCTTATTCGTGACGTCTGAAGAACTTCAAAACAAAAAAATCCTGATCCAAAAATGTCGGTGTCATCAGCGGATGATTGCTAAGATTTTAAGGACTTTTAAGAATCCCAGATGAAGTGAAAAGTTTTTGTGCATATTTAATAGGAGGCAAGACCTTCCTCCTTATTTTCCCAATCATCCAAGAAATCAACTAATTCTTGCTTCAATACACCATCTAGTGGAAGTTTAAGAGTGAAGGAAAACTGTATTATATGTTGCTATTCTGGAAAGTCAAATCTGCAATAAAATTAATATTGGACTTATTAAATTTGTACTACCGGTGGACTACCTAAGAAACTTTCTGACTGTAATCCAATGCTTAAAAAATTAGATTGCAATCCAATGAAAATAATTTGTCATTTGCAAACCAATAAAACATCAATTGAATCCTAAATTCCAAATACAATCTTATAATAGCTTGATTACAATCCAAAAAATATTTTGACGTGATCCAATGGTATTTCGATTGCAGTCTAAGAGTACATACAAAGGAAGTGTTACACAAGATTGAATTAAGATAATGGCCAAAATTGTGAAACCTACTACAGAAAAAGGGAAACAACAGGAATTCTGCAGATGCTGGAAATTCAAGCAACACACATCAAAGTTGCTGGTGAACGCAGCAGGCCAGGCAGCATCTCTAGGAAGAGGTACAGTCGACGTTTCAGACCTGATGAAGGGTCTCGGCCTGAAACATCGACTGTACCTCTTCCTAGAGATGCTGCCTGGCCTGCTGCGTTCACCAGCAACTTTGGTGTGTTGCACAGAAAAAGGGAAGCTGATTCTCCAGTTACGTGTGAGCAGATAACTGAGTGTTTGAGTTCTTACCCAAGTAAAACATTTCAATTTGATAATTAATGAAAAAAAAATCCAGATGAAATACACAATCGATGTTGAGTCTTTAGAGAAAATATGGGAGGAGATCCAAAGAATGCATTCAGGGAAAGAAAACACCAGCTGGATGTTAGCAGTTTTATTGCATTTAAAGTACAAGCACACTGGGTTAGTAAAACAGATCTGAGTTTAAGCTAACAGCCTTGAAAACTGAATTTGTAAGTTTATGAAATAAGTGAAAAAGTTAACTGAACAAGTGGAAAAGGGAAAATGATGATAAACCACAAATACAGTATGACAGAGACAGTAAAAGGTCTAAAGAGCAAATTGTTGCTTTAACTGAGCAAGTGAAAATACAATAGTACAAGTGAAATCAAAGTAAACTGAATTGTTCGGTAATTAAAGTAAACGGAAACCGTATCAGCAAGCCTAGTAGGGACCTCAAGTGGGTGGTCCTGCCAGTGAGGTTTCTCCTTGGGAAACCATCCCAACATTGGACAGCGCCACCATCTGCACTCCAAGGAATCATGGCATGGATAATACATGGACTCTACAGTGGCCTCTAGCGACTTATGTGAGGATGAATGATGATAGAATAGTAATGGCTATGTCATGGCTTGCTCCAATAAAAAAAAAACAAGGAAGTGAACATATGCAGGATTGAATATGGAACCTATGAAAGGAGACAAGATGATTTTTTGTCAACCACCTGAACCAGAAAAGATTGATAAAGGGTCAAAAGTTGTTCCACATCCGAAATAAGGAAGTTTGTAGACCTGGGCTAAACTTCAACTTATTAAGAACATTTACAAATGTACCCATATGATGGCATCCAAATTTTGTCTAATATGTTGTCTTCTCAGCAAATCAGAGAGCTGACAACATGGAAGATGATAAACAAAATATACAAGGTGGTGTGAAGAATAGGCCCCAATACAGAGTCTTTGAAGGAAAGTGGTTGCTTGCAAGCAGAAGATTTCTGAAGATGTTTCTGAATATGAGGAAGACTACAGGACAGGACAACTTTGGTTAAGTTATTCAGGAGTTCAAGGAATAAATGAAGATAACATAGAGGACTCTTGAAGTCAACTTTTATGGATGGCTTGAAACCAGATATTGTTAAAATGGTGAAGCTGATAAAAATGGATTGGAGTGAAGTTGGTGTTCCATATAGTGAGTCTGTGCAAACCGCCAAACAAGTGGAACAGGATATCAAAGTCCGAGTAAGATCATTACACGTAGGTCATTTACTTGATGATCAACAGCCAGTGAGCGTGGATCAACTGTTATTACTCATCGGTCTGCAGCCACAGCTACTGAAGGTGAGCTAATAGGCAACATTCATTAAGCAACAGAAAGAGTGGGACTGAAATTCATCACATGCACCACAGCAATCCCAGTCTGAGCCACATTTAAAAGTCCAAATCCCTAAAGCAAAATGTAGCTTTTGTGGTTTAAAAAAAGGACATTGGGCTGGAAGTCTTGCCTGACAAATCTGTTGGAATTCTTCAAGGATGTAACAAGCAGGGTGGACAAAGGAGAGGCAGTGAATGTTATTTACATAGATTTTCAGAAGGCATTTGATAAGCTACCTCACATGGGGCTGCTTAACAAGATAAAATCCTATGGTGTTACAGGAAATATACTGGCACTGATAGAGAAATGGTTGACAGGCTGGAGGCAGTGAGTGGGAATAAAGGGGGCCTTTTCTGGCTGGCTGCTAGTGACTAATGGTGTTCCTCAGGGGTCAGTATTGGGACCACTACTTTTCACATTGTTTGTCAATAATTTTGATAATGGGCTTGATGCATTATGGCAAAGTTTGCGGATGATACAAAGATAGGGGAGGGGTAGGTAGTGCTGAGGAACCAATGTGATTACAGCAGGACATAGACAAATTGGAAGAATGGGCAAAAAAATGGCAGATGGAATGCAGTTTTGGGAAATGGATGATAATGCATTTTGGTAAAAGGAACAACACTGCACACTATTATCTAACTGGGGAGAAAATTCAAACATCAGGATTCAAAGGGGCTTAGGAGTCCTCGTGCAAGACTGCCAGAAGGTTAATTTATAGATTGAGTCTGTGGTAAAGATGGCAAATACAATGTTGGCATTTATTTCAAGGGGAGTAGAATATAAAATCAAGGAGATAATGCTGAGCCTTTATAAGACACTGGTGGGGGGGGGGCGTCACGTGATGACGTAGAATTGAGACATGTAAATCCAGCTCTCCCGTAAAAAATCAGCAAAGTACCATTTAAACAAAGTAAAGTTAATAAATACTTTCCGAAAACTACTTATAAACTTCGTAAGACTACTCTACGATATGCCTCGTAAACCGCAACAGAAGAAGTCTGTTGTTGTGAGGTCGCCGCGAGATGGGAAGGAAAAAGGGCCTACTGCAGCGATGGAGTCTCGGATTCAGGTTGGATCTCCTTCAGAGGAGACGTGTTTTATCCCTGGCGTAGAAGAACGGGGAGCAATGGCGGTGGTAGTGGTCTTTCGGAAGAAGATGCCGGAATTGCGCATGCGCAAAGAAGTACACATGCGCACATCGGCACAATTTAAACTACAAGAACCGACGGCCACTGCAACTGAAAGTGACTCAGAGTCAGAATTGGATATCGCAGAGAATACAGATGAAGAAGAGGAGGAAGAACTGGAAGAGGCTGGAAGTAAAGGAGACGACGGAGACATAAGAGAGGCTTTATTGCAATTAATGACTGAACTAAGAAAATTAAGAACAGAGCTTAGAGATGTGAAGATGTGCTATGATAAAGCTATGAAAAGACAGGATAAAATGGATAAGAAACTTCAGAAGATAGAAAGAACAATAGAGCATATTAACAATAGAGTGGAAAAAAACAGAAAATAACGTGCTTGTCTGGAACACGGAAAGAAATCGACTTTTGGAGAAAGTGGACGTGTTGGAAAATTTTAGTAGACGTAATAACATTAAAATTGTTGGTCTTAAAGAAGGTATAGAGGGAGATAATCCAATAGAATTTTTTCAAAAATGGATCCCGAAAACCTTGCAAATGAAAGAGGAAGACCGATCAATTGAAATTGAGTGGGTACATAGAGCTCTAAGACCAAAACCACAAGATGACCAATATCCACGATCAATTTTAATAAAATTCTTAAGATTTCAAGACAAAGAAAGGATTTTACTGGCGGCTGCCCAAGCTGCCAAGAAGAGAAAATGGCCACTGTTGATAGAAGGGAAAAAATTTTTTTCTACCCTGACATAAGTTATGAACTTTTGAAAAGAAGGAAGAAGTTTAATCCAGTGAAAAATGCCCTATGGGATCACAGTTATCAATTTATATTGTGTTATCCTGCAACCTTGAAGATTTTTTTGCCTGGTGGAGAAAAAAGATTTTTTGACGATTACCAGAAAGCGGAGGAGTTTGTGCGAGATTCTTTGAATATTCACCAGATACAAGAACAAACTTAGGGGAGCGAGATGGATTGAAGACGAAGACTGGATCAAGGATTAGGCCTGTTGAATTTTTAGGCGGATGAATATACAAATATATTATTAATTATATGAGGGAGGGGAAGAAAGGTTAAAATTAGAGGAATATTAGCTGGGAATAATAACATTAATTTTTTTCTATATATATATAATTTCTTGTTATGGGGGAGCTGGAAGAAACACTGACCAATCGCTACGTTATTCATGTGTGCAAGCGTGGCAATAGCCACGACCTGCACAATGGAGGGGGTTAGTGTTGTGTATCTTTTCATTCACAACATTAGTGGGGGGGTATTTTGTTTTTTCTTTTTTTGTATCTTATCTTTTTTTTCTTTTTGCCTGGATGACTGGGAGGGAAACACATAGCAACATGGTGAAGTTCAAAGAGATTCCCCAGGGAACTATGAGAGTTGAGAAGCTAAGTAATGTTTTAGATTTTAAGAGATAAATATGTATTATTTTTGAATATTTGGAACCCTTATTTATAGCTCCGATGATGAAGATATTGGTTCCTTGGGGAAAAGTAACAAATATATATTAAATTTATTTTTATTCCATGGAGCATGTGCAAACCTTCCAATATTCAGGCGGTTCCTTTTTTTTTCTTTTTTTCTTTTCTTTTTTAGGTAGGAGTATATATCGGGGGGGAGGGTTAAGGGGAGTGGGGAGGGTAGATTTTTTTTTCTCATGTATCGCTTGAAAACTCAATAAAAATTATATTAAAAAAAAAGACACTGGTCAGGCTGCACTTGGAGTATTGTCAACAGTTTTGGGCCCCATACAATCAGAAAGGATGTATTGTCATTGGAGAGACTCCAGAGTAGGTCCACAAGGATGCTTTTGGAAATGAGGGGGTTAACATGTGAAAAACGTTTGGCAGCTGTTGTGCATGTGGCCTGGTTACACAACAGTGCTATTAATAAAAACGCTGGAGACGGGAGCTAAGTTTCATGGTTCTTTACTGGCAGAAACCAAACTCGGCACACACGTACATATCAATATGCGCCTAATAGTGCATGCTCAATACGCACCTAATAGCACATGCAACGACGTGTTACTAAAACATAAAGTAGTTCCATATCGTACAGTAGGCTATATGGTACACTCCTCCCCTTTTATTTTAATAGTGTGTCAACTGTGTTTTTTTACTGGGGAACTACGCTAAACAAATATGTTTACCCTTAACATACAAACGCCTACCAATTATTTACTTAGTAACTTAATAATATCAAATTATAACAAAGTACCATAATAATATCAAATCATAACAAAGTACCGTAATAATATCAAATTATAACAAGCCCCTTTTTTTCACTCTTGTTCTTTTTTACTTTTGGTCTAAGACCCATTTATAATTCAAGCCTCTGGGGGGGGGGTCTTCTCTGCCTTTCCGGGTAACGTCTGCCCTGAAACATTTGCTTTGGGGAATGAGTCTCCACAGGTACATCAGGTGGGTCCTCAGCACTGAGGACAGGCTTAGCTGTGGAAGAGGCTGATGTAGTCACATCAGGAGTGTTTGCTTCTATATCCAGGATGTCCGGGCAAGGTGTCGTTGTGTTTTTCACCCGAGCATCCTGGATTTGGTCTACATGATGTCTCCATACGTTCTCTCCCACCTGTATTCTATACATCAGTGGCCTGTCTATGGCAGAAATTATACCCGGCTGCCACTTTTCAGCCCTGTAATCATGTGCAAGAACTGATTGTCCCACACTGAAGCTCTGTGTTGACTTAGCATTCAAGTGTTTGAACTGTCTGTTCTCCATATCACACCATACATCTGGTTTGAGCAGATCCATGCAGGACCTCAGGTTCCTGTTCAGAAACATTATCACTGGGATCTGATTAGTGGTTGCATGTACTGTCCATTGCCTTGATGGCTTTCTTGAATGTCTGCACAAATCTTTCTGCCAAGCCATTTGTGGATGGATGGTAAGGGGCAGATGTAAAGTTCCATTGTTCTTCACAAAGATTTGGAATTCTTCAGAGACAAATTCTTGTCCATTGTCTGTGCAGATTTGTTCTGATATGCCATTCCTGGCGAACATGGTCCTCAGAACTGTAATGGTCTTTTCCGATGTGGTTGTCTTCATTTTGATGACCTCTGGCCATTTGGAATGTGCATCAATGGAGATTAAAAATGAATGGTCCAGCAAAGTCAATGTGTGCTCGTTGCCATGGTGATGAGGGCCACTCCCATGGATGGAGAGTGACTTGTGGTGGTGTGTTCTGAATGTTTTGACATCCAGAGCAGTCCTTGGTCAAGTCCTCAATCTGTTTATTGATTCCTGGCCACCACACATAAACACTGGCAGGACTTTTCATCTTCACGGTACCCAGCTGCCCCTCGTGCAGTTCCTCCCGCACTCTGGTGCATAGCTTGGGAGGAATCACAACTCATGAGCCACACGTTAGTGTTCCCCGACACACTGACAACTGCTCCTTCCTCGCTGAGAAGGCTCGAAACTGCGTATCCCGTGCTGGCCATCCCTTTACCATGATGTCATACACTTTTGACAACATAGGATCATTGTGTGTTTTCCTTTCAATGAGGCTGTTTGTCACTGGTAATTGTTCAACTATTGTTGTGTAAAAGACCTCTGCTGAATCCATTTGTGTAGTTATCTCAGAAGTCGGCAGTGGTAAACGTGACAAACCATCTGCGTTGCCATGTTGCTTGGGCCCTTTGTGTTCCATGTCATACCTGTGACCACCTAAGAAAAGAGACCATCGCTGCAGCCTTTGCGCTGTCATCACTGGAACGCTTTTTCTTGGATTGAAGATTGACACAAGAGGCTGATGGTCAGTTAACAGAGTAAACTTTTGGCCATACAGGTAGTGACTGAGTTTCTTGACTCCCCACACGAGGCTTAGGACCTCTCTGTCAATCTGTGTGTAGTTGTGCTCAGCTGAAGATAGCGTTCTTGAGGCAAAGACTATTGGTCTTTCTGAGTCATCTGGAAACATGTGTGATAACACAGCTCCTACCCTATGGAGCGAGGCATCACAAGCTAGTCAGATAGGTAAGGAGGGGTCAAAGTACGTTAGCACCCCTTCTGAAGTTAGGAGTCTTTTAGTTTCTTGAAATGCTTTCTCACATCTCTCAGACCACTTCCATTGTGTCCCTGTCCGTAATAGTACATTTAGACAATAGACAATAGGTGCAGAAGTAGGTCATTCGGCCCTTCGAGCCAGCACCGCCATTCACTGTGATCATGGCTGATCATCCACAATCAGTATCCAGTTCCTGTCTTATCCCCATAACCTTTGATTCTGCTATCTTTAAGAGCTCTATCCATCTCTTTCTTGAAAGCATCCAGGGACTTGGCCTCCACTGCCTTCTGGGGCAGAGCATTCCACATATCCACCACTCTCTGGGTGAAAAAGTTTTTCCTCAACTCCGTTCTAAATGGCCTACCCCTTATTCTTAAACTGTGGGCTCTGGTTCTGGACTCACCCATCAGCGGGAACATGCTTCCTGCCTCCAGCATATCCAATCCCTTAATAATCTTATATGTTTTGGAGGACTTCTGGGTCATCAAGGGAATGGTGGCGTAAGGGAAAGGTCTCTCCACAAAAAAGAAGGTAAACTGCCCCAAAATCGAAATTAGACAAATACTTAATATTGTATAACTATATTAATAAAAGGGGCAAGGATGACGTCTAAGAAGAAGATTAAAAAGTCCGCTCAGAAGGCTGATAAACACAAAGAGACGCAGCGAGGCAACGGGCCTAGCTCCCCCACGGCAAGCTAGGTTGGAGATAATGAGGAGGAATCGATGAATCTGTCTTTGATTCTCAGAGAGGTTCGCGAGTTCCGACAGGATAACAACAAACAGCTGGAAGATATTAAAGGAGAAATAGTAAAAACTAATTCGAGGATAGATGAAACTGAAGCGAGGATTGTAGGAATTGAGAAGAAGCTACAAAACGCAGAGGAAGTGATAGCAGAAATGCTAAAGCTACAAGAGCAGCTCCAGTGGAAGCTGATAGACCAAGAAGGCCGCTCAAGAAGGGAAAATGTGAGGATCTACGGAGTTCCCGAAGGAACTGAAGGTAAACCCAGACTGATGATTCCCTTCGTGGAGAAGCTACTGAGAGAGAACCTTGATATACCGGACGCAAAAGGCCTACAGATAGAAAGGGCCCACCGCGCGTTGGCAGCACAGCCTCCGGCAGGTGCCCAGCCAGATCGATTCTAGTCAGATTTCTCAGTTACAGACGAAGGAAGAGGTGCTTAAACAGGCATGGCAAAAGAAAGGTTTCATGTGGAGCAATTGTAAAATCAGTTTAGACCACGATTACGCACCGGGGATCCTTGCCAGACGGAAGGAATATGCGAAAACACGGAGGGTCCTGAAGGAAAACAACATCAGATTTCAGACCCTGTATCCAGCTCGGCTGAGACTCTTTTACGACAAAGGGACAAAAACTTACGCTATGGCGGAGGAGGCAACGTCGGACCTGGCAGACTGGGGACTACCTATTAAACTTATCACCCAACTGGAGTTGCTACTGGAGAGGATTCGGCAGAAGTCATGGCAGCCAGTGTGGCGAGGACGCTCCACACAAACCAGAGTGTCAAGCTACAAGGAAAAGCTGCAAATATTCAGACACGAATGTACCGAGAGTACAGATTAATTAAGAGAAATGACTGAAAAGAGTAAATCGGACTTAAAGGTAAAATGAAAGCTGATAACTGAAAATAAACTAGACGGAATAACTTGAATGATAGCAATATGGTCGAGACATAAATAGGAGAAAATTCTCTATAATTATTCACATTGTGGAGGGCCCTCTAACGCAGGGTGAAGATAGATGTTATCTCTCCGAACTGAGGCGGGTCGGTGCTCAGGCCTCACTGTTGGAAATCGGGGAAAATTTTCAAATGTTTTATGTTCAAAAATGTCTAGGGTGTGGTTATATGTTTTGGTTTACTGTTGAGAAGGGATTGCTTACTGTTTGGTTAGAAAAGGAGAGTGTTTTTTTTTCTACTAGAGAAAAATGCAAATTGAACTGGTAAAAATAATTTCCTATAATGTTAATGGGGTTTTGAATCCAATTAAAAGAAATAAGATTATGTCTAAATTGAAAAAAGAGAGGGCACAAATAGCTTTCCTCCAGGAAACACATATGAGCCAATCTGAACATGAAAAATTAAAAAGAATGGGCTTTAAGCATGAACACCGACTTCTCTAACTTCCGCTAATGCCCCACCTCCCCCTTGTACCCCATATGTTATTTATTTATTTATTTATTTTATATACACACATTCTTTCTCTCACTCTCCTTTTTCTCCCTCTGTCCCTCTGACTATACCCCTTGCTCATCCTCTGGGTTCCCCCCGCCTTATCTTTCTTCCTGGACCTCCTGTCCCATGATCCTCTCGTATCCCCTTTGCCAATCACTTGTCCAGCTCTTGGCTCCATCCCTCCCCCTCCTGTCTTCTCCTATCATTTTGGATCTCCCCCTCCCCCTCCCACTTTCAAATCTCTTACTAACTCTTCCTTCAGTTAGTCCTGACGAAGGGTCTCGGCCTGAAACGTCGACTGTACCTCTTCCTAGAGATGCTGCCTGGCCTGCTGCGTTCACCAGCAACTTTGATGTGTGTTGCTTGAATTTCCAGCATCTGCAGAATTCCTGTTGTTTCTCTTTTTCTGTAGTAGGTTTCACAATTTTGGCCATTATCTTAATTCAATCTTGTGTAACACTTCCTTTGTATGTACTCTTAGACTGCAATCGAAATACCATTGGATCACGCCAGCAACTTTGATGTGTGTGGCTTCAAGCATGTATTTTATTCATCATATAAATTGAGCCACAAAAGAGGGGTAGCTACTTTAATATCAAGTACTCTTAATTATGAACATATTTCAGAGACCAAAGAAAAAGATGGACGATTTGTAAAAATTACAGGAAGAATAGAAGGTACAGAAATAACATTACTGAATGTTTATGCTCCACCAGGTTGTGAATGGTCATTCTATAGACACATTTTTGACCTAATGGTCAGTTCTCAAGGGGAAGTAATCTGTGGAGGGGATTTTAATATCAGGTTAAATCCTGCATTAGATTCTTCAAGAATAGTTAATCAGAATAAACCTCTGACTCGGAAAATGAATTTATTGATGGAGGAGTTGGGAATTATAGATGTGTGGAGGGAATTACACCCCACTAGTAAAGGTTATACACATTACTCTTTCCCTCATTCAGCCTATTCAAGGATAGACTATTTCTTTATCTTTAATACAGATAGACTCAGGATAAAAAACTGTAATATTGCAACAATTAATCTTGTCGGATCATAGCCCAGTCTCTATGTCTCTAATCCTGGAAAGGAAAATGAGGTAAACACTATGGAGGTTAAATTCACATATACTCAATAACCTGAAAGTAATGGAGAGATTAAGGGGAGAAATCAAAGAATACCTAGACCTTAATGACACGGGAGAAACATCACCAGTTATCTTATGGGATACACTGAAAGCTGTACTGAGAGGAAAAATTATTTCCATCACCACTCACATGAAAAAAATCAACGCACAAAGATTAGCAGACCTTCAAGGAAAATTAAAACAACTTCAAGTTGTAGATAGCAACAAAAGTATTTCTAATTTAAAACAGGAAATTAAGAAATTGCAAAGTGAAATTGATGATATTTATACATTGGAAACTCAAAGAAATTTTCTTTACCTGAGACAAAAGAATTATGAAGTAGGAGGTAAATCAGCTAGATTATTAGCATATAAATTACGAAAACAACAAGCAGACAATACAATTCATAAAATAAAGAATCCTAAGACAAAACTTGTGGAGAGTACAATAGAGAAAATTCAAGAGAGCTTTGAAACATATTATCGAGAGCTGTACTCCAAACCCCGGGCCTCCAATGAGCCCTATATAGACACTTTATTGAATTCTTTAGATCTACCCAAGCTTACAGATTTACAAAATGAATGCCTATTAGAACCAGTAACTGTCAAAGAACTGAATGTGGCCATCTCTAGATTAAAGGCTGGAAAGTCTCTCAGTTACCTCGGAGTGGTACAAATCGCTGAAGTCACAGTTAGCCTCATTACTACTTAACACCTTTAACTGGATCTTGAGAGGAGAAACTCCACCTTCCTGGAGAGAATCGATTATTTCAGTTATTCCTAAAGAGGGTAAAGATAAACTACAATGTGGTAATTATCGGCCAGTTAGCATTCTTAATTTAGATTACAAATTATTTACATCTATATTAGTGCGCAGATTGGAAAAGCTTTTACCTGGCCTAATCCATTTAGACCAGACTGGATTTATTCAACAAAGACAAACACAGGACAACATAAGGAGAACTCTACACATACTAGAACAGGTTAGTAAGAACAGGACAGAGACAATGGTAGTGGGATTAGATGCTGAGAAAGCTTTTGATTCAGTTAGTTGGGCATTCCTATACAGAGTGTTAGGAAGATTCGGCTTTCAAGAAAAGTTGATTAAAGTAATCCAGGCTTTATATGACAGCCCTACAGCTCGAATTAAGATAAATGGGGACCTCTCTGACTCCTTTATTTTAGAGAGAGGCACTAGACAGGGATGCCCAATTTCTCCTCTCCTTTTTGCGCTATACATTGAACCGCTTGCCCAACTAATAAGACAGAGCGAAATTGTAAAAGGTATCAAGGTGGCAAGGATTGAACAGAAAGTGGCGTTATTCGCAGATGATGTTTTAGTCTATCTGAGTGAACCAGAAAAATCATCTATAGGATTGTTTACACTGTTGGATGACTTTGGGAAAATATCAGGTTATAAAATAAATGTATAGAAAACGCAGGTTATATCCCCAAATTATACACCATCCAAAAAACTGCAGGATACATATGATCTTAAGTGGGAAGCTAAATCATTAAAATATTTAGGAATAACCCTGCCGAAGGATCTTTCAATGCTGTCACAGGTAAATTATGGGCCATTAATTTCAGAGATAAAAGCAGATATGCATAGATGGAATATTATCCCCTTTTTAAGTTTAAATTCAAGGATAAATACCATAAAAATGAATATTCTCCCTCGGTTACTCTATCTTTTCCAGACTTTACCTGTGGAGGTGGATGATAATCAATTCAGGGAATGGGACAAATGGATTTCCCGCTTTATCTGGCAAGGAAAGAAACCTAGAATTCGATATAACACCTTACAGTTAGGGAAGGAAGGAGGAGGTATGGTACTTCCTTGCTTGAGAAATTATTTTTATGCTTCACAGATAACCCCTCTGTTATATTGGTGTAATAGGGAATATAAGGCTAGATGGCAGGAAGTATAATTTGGATTGGTTGACAGTTTTCCTCTACAGGCCTTAATAGCAGACAAGGGATTGATGGCCCAATTGGAAAAGTTTAAAAACAGCTGGATAAATCTTACATTAGAAGTATGGCAGAAGGTGGTTAATTCATGTGGAATCAATAACATGTTAAAACTTTTCAGATGGTGTACGTATGATACCGAATTCCTTCCCAACAGAGGAGATAAAAGATTTGAACTATGGATAAAGAAAGGTCTTACAACCTACCTCTCATTTATACATAAAAGAGTATTACAAAGTTTCCAATTCCTGCAGGGCAAACATGGCCTAGAACGCAATGACTTTTTTAGGTACCTTCAAGTACGACACTATGTTAGAGTTGTAGATATACAGACTTATCAACAGTAGAATTAGAATTTTTCAAGATTCTGAATTTGCCTTACAGTTCAATACCAAGCAAATCAGTTTCTCGATATTATAATGCACTCTCCCATGCTAAAAATGTAAACACATTGTATATTAAACAGAAGTGGGAGAAAGAAGCGGGTTGGTACTTTCAGAGGAGGCTTGGGGGAAAATATGCAGATTTCAGTGGTCTTCGACTAACTCTTTGACTTGGAGAGAACATTGTTGGAAAAATATTATAAGATACTTCAAGACCCCATATCAGGAAAAATATAAAGACACAAACGTGACGTGTTGGAGAAGGTGCGGCTCCAAGGAGGCAAATCATTTCCATCTTTTCTGGGATTGCCTTGAATTAAGTTTATATTGGAAAGGTATTCATAGAACATTAGTTAAGGTACTTAAGTCCCAGATACCTCTGAACTTTGAGACGCTCTATTTGGGGCATGTATTGTTTCCTGAACAGAAGAAAGATATAAAGTTGCTGCAGGCCCTTTTAGCGGCAAGTAAGAAATCAATCACTAGAAAGTGGCTAAATCCAATACCACCTACATTAGAAGATTGGCACAAAATTATCTTGGAAATATTTAAAATGGAAAAGATGACTTACTCTCTGAGAATTCAAAAAGAAAAAATTATCAAATTTGGAATAAATGGATTGAATATATAACCCCAAAACGAGCAGACTTTAGATGACTCTCCTAATGATTTATACTGCTCTTCTCATCAACACAGTAATATTGCTAACGTAAGCACTCCTGGTCTAAATGTTTACTGTTTTTGTTTTCTTTTTTTGGAAAATGGAGAATTAACACAAGTAAAGGAAAAGATTTGGGAAAGGGATAAAAAAAAATGATAAAATTAAGTAAATAAGTACATAGGGATTGGATAATTATGTTTGGGGGTAGGAGCAAACATGAATAAGTTAGGATATAAATACCTACAATGGTAGTTATGTAGGCTTACATACAACATTTTGGATCAATAAGAAATGGTCCAGAAGAGATATATGGAAATTATTATTAATCCACTATCATTACTACTTTTCTTAACAACTAATATCATTACTTAGCCTAATAGAGTAGAATTTCAACTGCACATAGTTATTTAAGTGCCTAATTTCTTTTTATATCATCTTAATGTGTACTTAGGAATGTATAAATAATTATAGTTTTATACATATATTTAAAAAATGGAAAAGGTTACACATGTGAAAAAAGCATGATACTTGTGAATTCCTTATCCAAATAAAAATAAAAATTTTGAAAAAAAATCTTATATGTTTCAATCAGATCCCCTCTCATCCCTCTAAATTCCAGTCGCTCCAATCTTTCAACATATGACAGTCCTGCCATCCCGGGAATCAACCTTGCGAACCTACGATAATTATCATGGAAAAGGATAGAATCAAAGAGGACAGGAAAATTTTTAATTGGGGAAAGGCAAATTATGAGGCTATAAGGCTAGAACTTGCGGGTGTGCATTGGGATGATGTTTTTGCAGGGAAATGTACTATGGACATGTGGTCGATGTTTAGAGATCTCTTGCGGGATGTAAGGGATAAATTTGTCTCGGTGAGGAAGATAAAGAATGGTAGGGTGAAGGAACCATGGGTGACAAGTGAGGTGGAAAATCTAGTCAGGAGGAAGAAGGCAGCATACATGAGGTTTAGGAAGCAAGGATCAGATGGGTCTATTGAGGAATATAGGGAAGCAAGAAAGGAGCTGAAGAAGGGGCTGAGAAGAGCAAGAAGGGGGCATGAGAAGGCCTTGGCGAGTAGGGTAAAGGAAAACCCCAAGGCATTCTTCAATTATGTGAAGAAAAAAAGGATGACAGGAGTGAAGGTAGGACCGATTAGAGATAAAGGTGGGAAGATGTGCCTGAAGGCTGTGGAAGTGAGCGAGGTCCTCAATGAATACTCCTCTTCGGTATTCACCAATGAGAGGGAACTTGATGATGGTGAGGACAATATGAGTGAGGTTGATGTTCTGAAGCATGCTGATATTAAGGGAGAGGAGGTGTTGGAGTTGTTAAAATACGTTAGGACAGATCAGTCCCCGGGGCCTGACGGAATATTCCCCAGGCTGTTCCATGAGGCGAGAGAAGAGATTGCTGAGCCTCTGGCTAGGATCTTTACGTCCTCGTTGTCCACAGGAATGGTACCGGAGGATTGGAGGGAAGCGAATGTTGTTCCCTTGTTCAAAAAAGGTAGTAGGGATAGTCCGGGTAATTATAGACCAGTGAGCCTTACGTCTGTGGTGGGAAAGCTGTTGGAAAAGATTCTTAGAGGTAGGATCTATAGGCATTTAGAGAATCATGGTCTGATCAGGGACAGTCAGCATGGCTTTGTGAAGGGCAGATCGTGTCTAACAAGCCTGATAGAGTTCTTTGAGGAGGTGACCAGGCATATAGATGAGGGTAGTGCAGTGGATGTGATCTATATGGATTTTAATAAGGCATTTGACAAGGTTCCACACATTAGGCTTATTCAGAAAGTTAGAAGGCATGGGATCCAGGGAAGTTTGGCCAGGTGGATTCAGAATTGGCTTGCCTGCAGAAGGCAGAGGGTGGTGGTGGAGGGAGTACATTCAGATTGGAGGATTGCGACTAGTGGTGTCCCACAAGGATCTCTTCTGGGACCTCTACTTTTCGTGATTTTTATTAACGACCTGGATGTGGGGTTAGAAGGGTGGGTTGGCAAGTTTGCAGACGACACAAAGGTTGGTGGTGTTGTAGACAGTGTAAAGGATTGTCAAAGATTGCAGAGAGACATTGATAGGATGCAGAAGTGGGCTGAGAAGTGGCAGATGGAGTTCAACCCGGAGAAGTGTGAGGTGGTACACTTTGGATGGACAAACTCCAAGGCAGAGTACAAAGTAAATGGCAGGTAACTTGGTAGTGTGGAGGAGCAGAGGGATCTCGGGATACATGTCCACAGATCCCTGAAAGTTGCCTCACAGGTGGATAGGGTAGTTAAGAAAGCTTATGGGGTGTTAGCTTTCATAAGTCGAGGGATAGAGTTTAAGAGTTGCGATGTAATGATGCAGCTCTATAAAACTCTGGTTAGGCCACACTTGGAGTATTGGGTCCAGTTCTGGTCACCTCACTATAGGAAGGATGTGGAAGCATTGGAAAGGGTACAGAGGAGATTTACCAGGATGCTGCCTGGTTTAGAAAGTATGCATTATGATCAGAGATTAAGGGAGCTAGGGCTTTACTCTTTGGAGAGAAGGAGGATGAGAGGAGACATGATAGAGGTGTACAAGATAATAAGAGGAATAGATAGAGTGGATAGCCAGCGTCTCTTCCCCAGAGCACCACTGCTCAATACAAGAGGACATGGCTTTAAGGTAAGGGGTGGGAAGTTCAAGGGGGATATTAGAGGAAGGTTTTTTACCCAGATAGTTGTTGGTGCATGGAATGCACTGCCTGAGTCAGTGGTGGAGGCAGATACACTAGTGAAGTTTGAGAGACTACTAGACAGGTATATGGAGGAATTTAAGGTGGGGGCTTATATGGGAGGCAGGGTTTGAGAGTCGGCACAACATTGTGGGCTGAAGGACCTGTACTGTGCTGTACTATTCTATGTTTTATGTTCTATATTCCGTCTGGGTGGCCTCCAACCTGATGGCATGAACATTGACTTCTCAAGCTTCCGCTAATGCCCCATCTCCCCCTCGTACCCCATCCATTATTTATTTATATACACACATTCCTTCTCTCTCTCTCTCTCTCTCTCTCTCCTTTTTCTCCCTCTGTCCCTCTCACTATATCCCTTGCCCATCCTCTGGGTTGTCCCCCCTCCCCCTTTTCTATCTCCCTGGGCCTCCTGTCCCATGATCCTCTCATATCCCTTTTGCCAATCAACTGTCCAGCTCTTGGCTTCATCCCTCCCCCTCCTGTCTTTTCCTATCATTTTGGATCTCCCCCTCCCCCTCCCACTTTCAAATCTCTTACGCTCTTCTTTCAGTTAGTCCTGATGAAGGGTCTTGGCCCGAAACGTTGACTGTACCTCTTCCTAGAGATGCTGCCTGGCCTTCTGCATTCACCAGCAACTTTGAACTAGTACAGGAAATCATGAATGTCATATAATTGCCCTCAGAAGTGTTTATATTAAAATTTAAAAGACATTCCAAAATGATTATATTGGAAATCTGAGGAAATACATTCGTGGATAAAATTGCTGAAAAGGCAGCACAGAAAGGGGTAAGAGAAATAAAAGAAATACACACAGTCAAAGAATTAAAAGAAGCGGTAAGAACATACGTAGAGAACCCGACAATTGAAATTATGGAGATGAAATTGAACACTGTGTCACAGAGGAACATATAAGATATTTGAGAGATGCAAGTTCAATGCTCCAACCAAGAAAAGAGATTCCGGATGGAAAATGGTGGGAGGTTGAACAGTGATGTAGCACAGAGTTACAGTGCCTATAAGAAGTACTAACCCCTCCTGGGAAGTTTTCATGTTTTATTGTTTTACAACATTGAGTCACAGTGCATTTAATTTGGCCTTTTTGACACTGATCAGCAGAAAAGACTTCCATGTCAAAGAAAAAATAAATTGACAAATTGGTCTAAATTCATTACAATTATTTAACACGAAATAATTGATTGAATTATTACTCACCCCATTCAAGTCAGTGTTTAGTAGTTGCCTCTTTGGCAGAAATTACAGCCTGGAGTTTGTGTGGATAGGTTTCTATTAGCTTTGCACACCTGGACAATGCAACTTTGCCCTATTCATCTTTACAAAATGGCTCAAGCTCTGTCAGACTGCATGGGGATCAAGAGTGAATGGCCCTTTTCAAGTCCAGCCACAAATTCTCAATTGGATTGAGGTCTGGAGTCTGACATGATGACTCGAGAACATTAACTTTGTTGTTTTTAGGCCATTCCTGTGTATATTTGGCTTCATGCTTGGGGTCATTGTCTTGCTGGAAAACAAATCTTCTCCCATGTTGTAGTTCGCTTGCGGACTGTATTAGGTTTTTCTCCATGATTTTCCTGTACTCACCAGCAGCTGGACCTTCCATAAATGTTCAGATACTAATATTCATTAATAGCATGAGAATTATCTGAGATTTTAGGACTAGAAGTAAAGATTATAGAACAATGGCATAGAATACCTAATCCTTTTTTTTTGTTCTACATTGTCTATACTATGAAGAACAGATTTTTGCCAATAATTTAAATGACTAGAAAAATATTATACTCTTAATGATGCTGATATTTGAAACTCGGGAGCAATAAAGTTAATTTATTGCCAGATTTTTAAATTGCATGTTAAAATCTATTGTTTCTGATTTTAATCCCATTTCATGCATTCTATAATAAAGGGAAGTGTGGGCAAGTGTTTCTATTCAAAACCTAGTCAAAAATATGGTGAAATATGACTATACCTGTAGATTAGCAAACCATTTAATTATGCTTAAACCCAGTTTTCTACATCTGAAATTATTGATTAAGATCAGGCTGCCCCCTAGTGCAGAAATATAATAGAGACATTTAAAACAAAATCACTCCATTAATTTAAATCACCATACAAAGAATCAACATGAATTTGATAAGATATTCCTAAATTGCATCATGTGGAACCATTTCTCATGAGTTTAGCTATCAAATTGTTTGGTATTTTGACCACAAAATTATAATTCATGTCAAATTAAATCACACTGGCTCTCTGAGTGGTGTGAGTGTGTGTGTGTGTATATATAGTTTGCTGTGTTACTCCTTCAGCAGCATTGATTTGAAGGTTGGCCTGCTAAATGTGGACATGTCAATGATAGCATGTACCTCATGCATTCTATGAATCAGGCACAAGAAACCACACCTTGAATGCAGGAATAACCTTAGAGTGCACCATTTCAAGAAATTTTTTATTACATGTTTTGAGGAAGATTGTGTCAGGAGTCTGTTTGCTATGCAGGAATTGGGTGCTCAAACTTAATTTTGAAATTGGATGTGAGCAGAAGTGATGAGTAATATTTTCATTCAAGTTTTAGCATGACTTTCAAGGGAGGTCACTGTGTTCTAAATCCTTAATGTCGAGATCTAGCCATTGATCCACACCTTGGAAGTGAAGTTCAATGTTTCTGAACAGCTTGACTTGCCCATGATTTCAATAAATGAGTATATTCAACAGCCACATATTAGCTACACCTTTACACCTGCTCGTTATAGCAAATACCTAGTCAGCCAACATGTAACAGCAACTCAATGCATAAAAGCATGCAGATGTGGTCAAGAGATTCAGTTGTTCAGACAAAACATCAGAATGAGCAAGAAATGTGTTCTAATTGATTTTGGCCATGATTTTGATTGTTGGTACAAGAAGGGGTGGTTTGAGTATCTCAGAATCTGCTGAGAATCTTCCCTGGGATTTTCACCCATTATAGTCTCTAGACTGTATAGAGAATGGTGTGAAAAAAGAGAAAAAAATAACGGCAGTTCTGTGGTTGGAAATTCTTTGTTAATGAGAAAGGTCAGAGGAGAATTGTCAGACAGGTTCAAGCTGACAGGAAGGCGACAATAACTCAGATAATCATACATAACAAGAGTGGTGTGCAGAAGATCAAGTGGATGGGCTACAGTACCAGAAAACCACGAACATACGCTCAGTAGTCACTTTACTATGTGTAGGAGGTACCTAATTAATGCGTTACTGATATATGTCACACAAACCAACCTACAGCCCAGTGCAGCATTAGGATCTCCTTGGAAGGCCTGCACTAAATATTTATTACCACCTTGAGTGAAAAGCTAGGTAGCATGGATACATGGATTCAGTGAGGAAAAGGACAATCTCAGGAAGTGAAGGATTCTACTTGTGTAGTTCCATGTTGGAAAGTAATATCTATTTCTCAACAAAGTTACCAGCCCCTGAATGTGGAAATTGTGCACAGAGATCATGATGGTAAAATCACCTGGGGTTCTCATCTGACCCACTGTTATATACAAGAAGAATCAGTAACACTGTAACTTCCCTGAATTCTTGGTTCCTTACCAATACATGCTTATCAAGCACAGGTCAGCACATTTTGAGAGTCAGAGTTAATGGAAACCTTGTAAAGGCCACTGTTGTTATTTTTCAAGTAGTGTTCGAGGGCCTTCTCCAATACACTGCAGAGAGGTATCCCTCGCATGATAAAATACAATTCCAGCCATACCAAAGAATGCTAAATTATCACTATGACAAACCTAAATCCTTTCACTGCTTTTATCCTGGGCTTTCTATGGGTGCCACACATACCAAATCGGACTGCAAACAATTTGTCCATTGTGGCTAGAAGCTCCAAATGTCCAATGGAAGCTTCACTAACTCAGGCTGTTGCAGACAGGTAATGGTGGTGTTAAACTCAAGCTTGCAGAAACTTCCACTACAAGGGGATAACCTTCCGCCCAGGAAATACTGCATGGATGCTTCCTCAAAATCACTTGGAGAGCTCTCAATTCTAAACACAAAATACTCTGCAGATGCTGGGGTCAAAGCGACACTCACAACATGCTGGAGGAACTCAGCAGGTCGGGCAGCATCCGTGGAAATGATCAGTCAACGTTTCAGGCCGGAACCCTTTGTCAGGACTGTAGAGGGAAGGGGCAGAAGCCCAATAAAGAAGTTGGGGGGAGGGTGGGAAGGAGAAGGCTGGTAGGTTCCAGGTGAAAAACCAGTAAGGGGAAAGATAAAGGGGTGAGGGAGGGGAAGCAGGGAGGTGATAGGCAGGAAAGGTGAAGAAGGAATAGAAAGCACAATGGGTAGTTGAAGGAGGCAGAACCATGAGGGAGGTGATAGGCAGCTGGAGGACCTTTCCTGCCTATCACCTCCCGGCTTCCCCTCCCCCACCCCTTTATCTTTCCCCTTACTGGTTTTTCACCTGGAACCTACCAGCCTTCTCCTTCCCACCCTCCCCCCACCTTCTTTATAGGGCCTCTGCCCCTTCCCTCTTCAGTCCTGACGAAGGGTTCCAGCCCGAAACGTTGACTGATCGTTTCCACGGATGCTGCTTGACTTCCTGAGTTCCTCCAGCGTGTTGTGAGTGGAGCTCTCAATTCTATCATCTGGTATAATGGTTCCCAAAGTGGGCGATATTGCCCCCATGGGGGTGTGGGAATTTCTAAAGGGATGATAAAGATAAAGAGGGCAGTGGGAGTGCTTGGTAGCAATGAAGGCAGCTGATGGATTAAAGACTCTATTTAAGAAATAAATTACTTATTATAAGCATTTGAGACCCCATAAATAGATAACAGAACGAAGACCATCATCCTCGACCTTGAGAGATAGCCACGATGTTAAACATTTGATCCTCAGTGCCTTGTAATTGATTATATTGACCACGTAATCACCTCACCTATTGCTAACCCACCGTTCTCTTAGACTTTGCTTGAAGCGCATTATACAGTAGTTGTTGAAAAGCAATATGACATTTCTGCATCTGGTGAATCATGATAAATCTGAACTGAAGAAATTGTGTTATTTCCAGACCTGGCTCACACATTATTGCCATTCACTATTGTTGTACAGTGTTAGGTAGTACAATTCCCCTAATCTAATCACACAGTGATGCAATTCCTGTGATTTATGGCATGTTGCTCAATGAAGCAAGCTGCCCTTTTGAATAGTCTTGACCATATTTCTCCAGTCCCTTGGTCAAATTGAGACATTACAGCCCTACTTTATGTACCTTCAAGCAGATTCAGGTTTTGTCTGAGTTGTGATGACATCATACGTTTTCCCTTTATTTATTGCAGCACGAGGTTGGTTTTAAACAATAGGCAATTGATAGTGCTTGTTAATCCATAACAAAAATAGTAGAATTAAACCAAATGAAAAAGAAATAGTTCATATAGTGAAGAGTATCTGAAATATGAATTTATACCAGCACCGAACAACCAACAGCAGGGGACTGGAAACAGAGATGAAAGGGAAGTCAATATTTCAGGTTGTTGAGTAAATTTTCAAAGAGAAGGACATTTCTCTCACCAACATTCTTGCTTGTGTAACAGATGGGGCACCATCAGTGACAGGGTACCACCATGGGGTTACTACTTTCTTGAAAAAAACTGTATCTTGTGGCGACCCACTTTCTACACAAGCGAACCAGCTCACAAAATAGCCCGCGCACGGGGAGAGACTTTTGTAATGCACCTCTGATGTCATTTCCGCCCGGACAGGGCTGGAAGGGAACTGCTTAAAAGCCAGTGCCGCGAAGTTTGAATAAGTGAGTCTTGAGTGCTACTTACAGACTGCGTGTCATTATTTCTAGCTCCGTGTGTAGCACTTTGCTACCTTGGTGACCCCGGTGGTCCAAACGGGATTTGGACCAAAGGTGATCGACTCTTCATCTGTTCACGCAATTTCGCTAAAACTGCCAACTTTCTGGACGCTGCGACCACGCGTGTGACCAAGCAGAAGCCCAGTTCCAGATTCGGCAGATATCTTCGGATTCCACACGTTACTATTATGTGGTGAGCTCCCTTGACCAGGAGACAGCCGCACGGGTTGGGGATTTCATACAGTCACTCCCCGAAGAAGGCAAATATGCAGCTTTCAAAGCGCTGTTCTTAGAGACCTTTGGCCTCTCATGGCATGAGCAAGGTGCCCGCTTACTACACCTGGATGGCTTGGGAGACAGGCCGCCGTCAGCATTAATGAACGAGATTCTGGCCCTGGCTGAAGGGCACAAGCCCTGCCTCATGTTTGAGCAGGCATTCCTAGGACAACTGCCCAAGGACATACATCTGGGACACAGATTTCAGTGACCCCTGGAAGGTGGCGGCCCGGGCAGACGTGCTGTGGAAAGTCAAGAGGGAGAGCGGGGCGTCCGTCGGACAGATTACCAAGTCACACGCCCAACAGCAGGCCAGACCAGGCCCAGCAACGGAGCGCACACAACCCAGAGGCAGGAGTGAGGAGGCCAATGAACAGTGGTGTTTCTACCACCAGCGGTGAGACACAGAAGCCCACTATTGTTGCCCGCCCTGCAAGTTCCCAGGAAACGCCAGGGCCAGCTGCCACTAATGGCTACGGTGGCTGGCCACCAGGACAGCCTCCTGTACGTCTGGGACAAACAGTTGGGACGCCACTTCTTGGTCGACACCGGAGCAGAGACCAGCATCTTACCCCCGATGGGGTATGACACCCGCAACAGTGCAACGGGACCCACCCTGAGGGCCGCAAACTGCAGCACAATTTGGACCTACGGCATCCACACAGTGCAGCTACAGTTCGGCCCCAGCCGGTTCACGTGGGACTTCACACTGGCCGCCGTGGCCCAACCACTCCTGGTGGCAGACTTCTTGCGAGCCCACAGCCTGCTGGTTGACTTGCAAGGGAAAAGACTGGTCCATGCCAAGACTTTCCAGACATTCTCCCTGGGTGAAGCCAAGCTGCCGGCCCCACACCTGGACTCCATCACGCTGTCTGACAACGAATTCACCAGAATCCTGGTGGACTTTCCATCTGTTCTGGCACCGCAGTTCACGGCAGCCATGCCCAGACACGGAGTACAGCACCACATTCCGATCCGGGGACCACCCCTCCATGCCCGCACACGAAGGCTCTCCCTGGACAAGCTCCGCCTGGTGAAGAAGGAGTTCAAGAGAATGCAGGAATTGGGGATCGTAGGCCAGTCCGACAGCCCATTGGCCTCCCCCTTGCACATGGTGCCCAAAGCAGCCAGGGGCTGGAGACCATGCGGCCACTACCGCAGACTGAATGAGCTACAACTCCAGACCGCTACCCCGTGCCGCACGTACAGGACTTTGCAGCAAACCTGCATGGGGCAAGCATCTTTTCCGAAGTAGACCTCGTCCGGGGGTACCATCAAATCCCTGTACACCCTGAAGACATCTCCAAAACAGCACTCATCACCCCGTTCGGCCTGTTCGAATTCCTCCAAACGCCATTCTGCCTGAAGAATACCGCACAGACGTTCCAGCGACTAATGGACGCGGTGGGACGTGACCTGGACTTTGCGTTCATCTGTTTGGATGACATCCTCATAGCCAGCAGTAGTCGTCAGGAGCATCTGTCCCACCTCTGCCAGCTCTACTCCCGCCTGAGTGATTTCGGCCTCACGATCAACCCACCCAAATGTCAGATCAGACTTGACACCATCGACCTCCTTGGCCAGGGAATTATCAAAGATGGGGCAACACCTCTGCCCGCCAAGGTAGACACAATCCGCCACTTCGCCTGGCCCAACACAGTCAAAGGGCTGCAGGAGTTCGTTGGTATGGTAAACTTCTATCACCGCTTCCTCCCCTCAGCAGCCCGTATCATGCGCCCTTTGTTCACCCTGATGTCGGGTAAAGGCAAGGACATTACTTGGGACGAAGAGGCCGCGGCTGCTTTCGTTAAAGCCAAGGAAGCCTTGGCAGACGCTGCGATGCTAGTGCACCGCAGAACAGACGTTCCAACCGCCCTCACAGTGGACGCATCCAACACAGCAGTCGATGGGGTGCTGGAGCAACTCATCGAGGGGCGCTGGCAACCCCTGGCGTTCTTCAGCAGGCACCTACGGCCACCCAAACTCAAGTACAGTGCCTTCGACCAGGAGCTGTTGGCACTATATCTGGCAATCTGGCATTTCAGGTACTTCTTAAAAGGCAGGCCGTTCACCACATTCACGGACCACAAACCGTTGACCTTCGCGTTCACGAAGGTGTCCGATCCCTGGTCGGCTCGCCAGCAGTGACATCTGTCCTACATCTCCGAGTACACAACGGACATCCAGCATGTCTCGGGAAAGGACAACGTTGTGGCAGACGCACTCTCCAGACCAGCTATCCAGGCCCTGTCCCAGGGGGTGGACTATGCAGCACTGGCGGAGGCGCAGCAGGCAGACGACGAGATGCCCAGCTACAGGACTGCAGTCTCGGGTTTACAGCTGCAAGACTTCCTCGTAGGCCCAGGTGAGAGAACCCTCCTGTGTGACGTGGCTACCGGCCACCCTCGCCCCATCGTCCCGGCAGCCTGGCGGCAGCAAGTTTTCAATTCCATGCACGGCTTGGCGCACCCATCTATCAGGACGACCGTCCGGTTGTTCTCCAGCAAGTTCATGTGGCACGGACTTAGCAAACAGGTCAGCGACTGGGCCAAAACGTGTACGCAGTGCCAAACAGCCAAGGTGCAGCGGCACACCAAAGCCCCGCTGCAGCAGTTCGAACCCACCCGCCGGAGGTTCGACCACATTCATGTGGATATCGTGGCGGCCCTGCCAGTGTCGCGAGGAGCGCGGTACCTCCTAACTATGGTAGACCGGTTCACCAGATGGCCAGAGGCGGTCCCGCTCAATGACACAACCGCCGATTCCTGCGCCCGAGCGTTAATTGCAACCTGGGTAGCACACTTCGGGATACCGGCCCACATTACCGCCAGCAGAGGCGCCCAGTTCACCTCCAGCCTGTGGTCGGCTGCGGCCAGCCTGTTGGGAACACAATTACACCACACAACTGCCTACCACCCACAGTCAAACGGACTAGTGGAACGCTTCTACCGTCACTTAAAGTTGGCTCTCATGGCCCACCTGAAAGGGCCTAACTGGGTGGACGAGCTTCCCTGGGTCCTGCTTGGAACCTGCACAGCACCCAAACAGGATCTGCACACCTCGTCAGCTGAGCTGGTGTACGGCACACCCCTAGCTGTCCCAAGAGAGTCCATACCAGCCTTGAGGGGGCAAGAGGAAGAACCCGCAGCAGTCCTAGACAGACTACGCGAAAGGCTCGGCAACCTGGCCCCTGTACTGACTTCACAGCATGGACAGATCCCGACCTGCGTACCCAAAGACCTGCAGAACTGTAAGTTTGTATTTGTACGAAGGGGCGCACACCGGGCACCACTACAGCGGCTGTATGAGGGGCCGTTCAAGGTGATCAGTAACAATGGGTCCACATACGTCCTGGACATTGGGGGGAAAGAGGAGGTTTTCACAGTGGACTGACTCAAACCGGCCCATGTGGACTTGGCGCAGCCGGTCGAGGTTCAGGCACCGTGGCGCAGAGGCAGACCACCCAAACAGAGACTGATCCAGACTGTGGACGTTGGGGGTGTATCGCTGGTTCTGGGGGGGGTGGGGCGTTATGTGGCGACCCACTTTCCACACAAGCGAACCGGCTCACAAAATAGCCCGCGCGCGGGAAGAGACTTTTGTAATGCACCTCTGACGTCATTTCCACCCGGAGAGGGCTGGAAGGGAATGCTTAAAAGCCAGTGCCGCAAAGTTTGAATAAACGAGTCTCGAGTGTGACTTACAGACTGCATGTCGCTACAATCTAACATATTTACCAGCCATTTGCATAATTCACAGACAACTTCTTGCCGGGAAAAAAAGTCAGTGATCGGCTGCGCAAATCATTAAAAACTATTATCACTGCGGTAAATAAAATCAAGTCCCATGCTCTCAATACTCGGCTGTTTTGAAAGCCTTGTATTGACAATGATGAATAATTTGAATGCTTGGCTTGCACACAGAAATCAGATAGCTCTCAAAATGAAACTGCCTGAAATGCTTTTATGGCTTTTTAAAAATGTGATAAAATTCTCTGAAGACTCAAGTGCTTCATTCAGTAATCAACTCAAGAATACTGGGCATGATATTGCTTATTTGTCAGAAATATTCACAAAGTTTAACGAGATAAATCATCAATTGTAAGAAATTGCTGTGAATCTTATCAAAGTCAAGTCAGTTGTCTCCACTTTTCTGTTAACCCTATTTAAGTACAACATTGGCCATCACAACCTTTTCCAATTTCAGAGCCTCTCTAAGTTGGAAGAACTGGAAGGAAGGGGGGATTGTTGCATGGTCAAGTCACTGCAAGAGGGAATAGTTTTGGCTTGGTGCTCAGACCCCCAGATTCTCCCGGGACCAGTGGCCAACAAGGAGGCTGACTTCAGGGTAACCTGGAACCTTTGGGAGACCCAGTTCTGCCTCCAAGGGCAGACAAGCCAGCTCCAGTCAACAGGACCATGCGAGCCCCAAACCTGTCTCATCGGGTGTGTGCTGGAACTAGAGAGAGGGGGCTTCTAGTCCAGGAGCAAGCCAAGAGGCCCACCAAGGAGGTGACCAACCTGTCTAGATTTCTAACAAACAAGCCTAAGGGAACCAGTTGCCAGATCACATCTAAGCGAAAGGCTCCTAAATGTAGACCCTTTGAACCTAGACCCAAGAGCACAAAGACCATTTGTGGCGTCTCATTGCCATTGTCTGAGGATACAGATGAGGATTTGGACTCTGATTTGGTCTGCTTCAACAAAAGACTCTAGTGAACCTATGGAGGAAATTCTGAGTTCTGCTGAATCAACGCCACTACGTAAGGAGCTTCAGAAGTCATCCTTGGAGAGATGTTTGTGGGGAATTGCAATTCCCAAGCCAAATTCCCTTCCATTTACAATTATTTGGAAGAAGTCTTCACCGACCTTATGACTGTGCAATAGATCTACTGTCTGGTATTTGTCCACCACAGGGCCGATTATACACGTTCTTAGCCCCAGAGAGAAGTGTTATGGAGGAGTACAAAAGGGAGGCTCTTACCATGGGATTCATTCAGCTCTCCACCTCACCAGCCAGTGCAAGATTCTTCTTCATACAGAAAAGGGCAGGTGCAGCCATGCATTGATTACAGAGAGCTGAATTGCATAATGGCCAAGAATAATTATCCCCTTCCACTCATGAACACAGCCTTCAAGATTCTCCAAGGGAGAAGAGTATTCTTGAAGCTGGGCTTGCAGTGTGTGTACAATCTGGTCTGTATAAAGGAGGGTGATGAGTGGAAGACTGCATTCAGCACACCGACACGCCTCTATGAGAACCTGGTCATGTCCTTCGGCCTCACGAATGCACTAGCAATTTTCCAGGCCTTTATAAACTACGTACTCCGGGAGGCTCTCCATAAGTATGTCGTCGTCTACTAGGATGGTATCCTGATCTTCTCAAAGTCCATGGAGGAGCACGTCACTCATGTCAGAGAAATCTTAAAGAAGCTTCTAGATCATGGATTTCATGTCAAGCTGGAGAAATCTGAATTACCCGAAATCACCATTTCATTTTTAGGTTTTATCATTTCTAATGGCAGTCTCAGGATGGACCCTACCAAGACACAGGTAGTCAGAGATTAGCCACAACCATCCAATATGAAACAAGTCCAACAATTCCTGGGATTTTCCAACATTTACAGAACGTTAATCAGGAACTCCAGCTTAGCGAAAGCACCGCTGACAATACTAAGAGATCCATGGACTCTTGTTTGGACGACCGAAGCAGAGGCTGCTTTTGCAGAGTTCAGACAGTGCTTCACGACAGCTCCCATTTGGGTTTCACCTAACCCGGACCTTCCCTTCATCTTGGAGGTGGACACCTCGGACTTTGGAATGGGTCCAGTGTTGTTCCAATAGACACTTTTGGATGATAAACTGCACCTGTGTCTGATCTTCTCTAGGCCGCTATCCCCAGCAGAGATGAACTACAACATTGGAAATAGAGAGCCGCTCACAATCAAGTTGGCTTTGGAGGAATGGTGTCACTGACTGGAGGGGGATAAGAACCCTTTTATTCTATGGATAACCACAAGAACCTGGATTATATTCAAGAGGCCAAAAGACTGAATTCCAGGCAGGCCAGGGGGTCTCATTTCATTAACTGCTTCAATTTTGTTCTGACCTATCAACCAGGGTCTAATATTTACAAACTGGATGCCTTGTCTCATCAGTTTAATGAACCCAAAATATAGGAGCAGCTTACTACTATCTTTCGCCAAGCTAAGGTGATAACACCAAGTCACTGGGGAATCAACACACTTGTTTACAAGAGGAGATTCCCAAGAACAGCTCTCTGGGTTGTCTGTTCGTCCCAAGTTCCGTCAGGTCTCAGGTATCTCAATGAAACCATGCATCAAGAATGACTGCTCATCCATGGATTGCCAGGACCTTTGAGTTCAGTAAGAGAAGATACTGGTGGTCTGGATTGGCAAAAAAGGTCAACAATATGTGCAGGCATGTGAGGTGTGCATCCGGAACAAGGAGCTCTGCACCCAATCTCAAGGCTCCTTCACCCTCTACCTGTTCCAGACAGACCATGGGCACACACTTCCATGGACTTGTCATGGGTCTTTCGCCTTCCAAGAGGAAGACAGTCATTGTACATTGTTTCTCCAAGACCTGCAAATTCATTGTGTTGGTCAATCTATCATCTGCGCTGGACGAAGCTGAAATTGTCCTGCACCAGGTCTTCAGGATTGATGGATTTCCTGTGGACATTGTATCAAATCGTTGTCCTCAATTTTCGACATGCTTTTGCAGGGTGTTCTGTATGCTGACTGGGACAACAGCAAATGTTTCCCCGGCTTTCACCAGTAGTCCAAGAGCCAGATGAAGCGGGTGAACATGATACAAATGAACCCTAAGGTGCCCAGCCTCAAAAAAAAACATACAAGTAGTTTTACGATTTGACGTGGGCGGAGGTCACTCACAACACTTTACAGCATTCTGTACACAGGATGTCTCCTTTAGAATGCCAATTTAGATATTCTCCGCTACTATTCCCTGAGCAGGAGGCTGAGTTTGGGGTTCCTGCAGCCGAAGATCTTGTCTGATGCTGCAAGGAGAAAGGAATGAAGCAAGGGAGATCTTGTTGGCCTCTAGATGAAATGCTGAAATAAAGGCTAACCGCAAGAGAAGACAAAGGCAATGTTAGCTTTCATTTCCAGAGGACTAGAGTAACACGCTATAGGGTAGGGGTCGCCAACCGGTCGATCTTTGAGACTTTCCCAGTAGATCCCAAAGGAAAATCAAAAATAAATACACAAATACTGTTGTAATGTGAGCATTATAAAAGTAAGTAATACTAATTAGGATAATGGTAATATAGCAATATTTTCACTAAAAAACTATTTGTAAAGAGAGATTGTTTCCGGGTTGCGGGGGTTTAGTTCCGTTCTTTCTGCCCAGTGTGCATTGTGTGTAGTTCCCCTGCCATGCACTGCGTTTTCAGCGTAGCCTGTGCTGCATCAAAGTGACCAATCAGGTTAGATAAGCGTAGAGACTGTCGCAAACATCAATATACGGCAGTGTCCCCAACCTCCGGGCTGCGAAGCATGCAGGGGTGCAGCAGTAGTCGGGATACACACAGTACATCTTTAAGAAGAAAAGCCAAAATAAACAAGCTAATTAATTAGGTGAACGTCGGCTCAGATCAGAGGCGACGCAATCGGCGCTCGCTCGCGATACCCTGATAGCATAGCGGAGGCTCCACGAAAGAAGGCGAAAACATACAAATTCCATTCAGAATGGGAAGAGGAATTTCTATTTACTTTGGTGAAAGACAAGTGTGTATGTATGTTGTGCCACCGAACACAAGCACTGACGAAAAGAGGGAATCTGGAGCAGCACCACAACACCAACCACCAGAAATTTAAAGACACCTACCCATCAAAGAACGCAATTCATGCCTGGAAAGTTGAAGAGCTGAAATCAGGGTTGAAGGCCCAGCAATCGTTTTTCACAAATCATGCTGCTCAAAATAAGGCTGCTATTGAAGCATCATTTCGTGTAAGTCACCTTTTAGCTAAACACAAGAAGCCTTTTACAGATGGCGATTTATTCAAGGAAGCAATGGTCATTACCACAGAGGCTGTTTTTAATGACTTTAAAAACAAAAACAGCATCACAATCGCAATACATAATATACCGCTTGGCCCTGCAACAGTGACAAGGAGGGTAGAATCACTGTCAGAGGACATGGATCGATTTGTCACTCTGTGAATATTTTTTCACTACAGTTCGATGAATCCCTGGATGTAATGCAAACAGCTCAGCTTGTTGTATTTGTCAGAATGGCTTTCCAGGATTTTACAACAAAGGAGGACTTCCTCACTCTTTTGCAATTAAAGGAAAGAACGAGAGGTGAGGATATTTACAATGAGTTTAAAAAATGTCTGTGAAAATGACTTCCCCATTCATAAACTGGTGGCAATGACTACTGATGGGGCCGAGCAATGCGCGGTGTACGCGCTGGTTTAGCACTAAAAGTCAGTGCCTACTTCAGGTTAACTTATCTATATGAAATTGCATTTTCACAGATGAAAATTATTAAATCTAAGTACAGGAGCTGACTTACTGACAGACACCTCACTAGGGTTGCCAACTTTCTCACTCCCAAATAAGGTACAAAAGTAGCAGTCAAATCCCGGGACACTTGCGTTTACCCCGAGGAAGACTACCATGACCATGAAGCCTTGCGCGGGCACCTGTGTGCGCATGCGTGATGTGCCGATTTTTTTTTACCACACCCCACGAATTGGTTTTGGCTTAATTTTCATTATTTCTACTTTATATAGGCTGTGTATTTATCATATCATTCCTGCTTTTACTATATGTTACTGTTATTTTAGGTTTTATGTGTTATTTGGTATGATTTGGTAGGTTTTTTTGGGTCTGGGAACGCTCAAAATTTTTTTCCATATAAATTAATGGTAATTGCTTCTTTGGCGTAAAGCATTTCGGCATGAAAGGTTTCATAGGAACTTTCTACCTTAGCGGGGGAAATACGGGACAGTTGGCAACCCTACAGCTCACAGACTGTCTCAGACTGACTGTCTGTAGTGATGAGCCAAATTTCAGGGAACTAGCAGAAGGTATTCAGCCCCAGTCATCACACTGAGTGCAACAGTCAATTTTTATTCATTTATTTTTAGTGTTGAAATAAAACTAAATAATGAAACTTAGAATTAAAGGTGTGAAGTATTGTAATATTCTTAAAGAAAGACAGCTATGGCCTGTTTGATATGCTAGTTACAGTGTTTTCTTGTTTGAATTAATTTTAAAGTTTGACAAAAGTATTTTGTGTAATTCAAATACAATTCGCCCAAATAAAAGGCCTCAAATTGGAAGTACAATCTGAGCTGTTTTTTCTCTAAATGATATAGTAGGTAGACGTTGCCTTTCACTGAGGTTGAGGTAGGGGATCTTGGGCTTAAAAAGGTTGGTGACCACTACTGTAGGGTTTCACTGCTAATGTAATGGCCTCTCTAATGTTCACTGATAATGTAATGGTTTCTCTGTAGCAGCAATGTTTGGGCTATGACGAGAGATAATGGGGGTTTGGAATGTGCGCCATCCAATGAGAGTCGTGTTGTTTATTCTTATGAGTCTGAGAGCAGGGATTTTGCGGTCTTTTGTTGGTGAGAGATGAAGAGAGAAGACGTGAGTGGACAGAGTTGGTAGACTGCCAGACGGAGTGGACTGGGAGCGAGGGTCCAAAGGTCAGTGATGCTCGGAGGAGGTCAATGGGGAATGAACGGACAAATCCGTGAGCTCCAATGTGCACATTAGATTGTTTCGTTAAAATGGGCTCTTTTTCTTTTTCTTTTCTTTACTAAACCTGCAGTCAGATTAAAATTTATAAAGTTCAATCGTTAAATTGCATATGGTGTACTGTCTGATATTTTGCAGTTCAGATTTGTAACCGGGCAACACATCACGCAGCATCCACACAAATGAGATTTCTCAGTTTCGTTGGCCAGAGGCTGTCCTCCCCGAGACAAAAGCATGTTGGCCAAACCTGAGGGTTAGGTTACACTACAAAATAAAAGCAAGCATGTAATTTTGAGTCTTTATAAAGCACTGTTGAGGTGTCACTTGGAGTATTGTGAACAGTTTTGGGCCCCTTATCTTGGAAAGGATATGCTGAAACTGGAGAGAGTTCAAAGAAGGTTCATGAAACTGATTCCAGTATTGAACAGCTCGTCATATGAAGAGCTCTGGGCCTGTATTCACTAGAATTCATAAGAATGAGGGGTAACCTAATTGAAACCTATTGAATAGAGATAGGCCTTGATAGGGTGGATGTGGCAAGGATGTTTCCTATGGTGGAAGAGTCTAAAACTAGAGTACACAGCCTCAGAATAGAAGGGTGTACTTTTAAAATGGAGATGAGGAGGAACTTATTTAGCCAGAGAATGGTGAATCTGTGGAATTCTTTAGCCACAGGCAGCTGTGGAGGCCAAGTCTTTGTGTATATTTAAGGCAGAGGTTGATAGATTTTTGATTGGTCAGGACGTGAAGGGATATGGGGAGAAGGCAGGAGATTGGGACTGAGAGGAAAAATTGGATCAGCCATGATGAGATGGCAGAGAAAATAGCCTAATTCTGCTCCTATATCTTTTGGTCTAAGACAGGGACCAGCTTTGCAGTCTTGACATTCAGATCTGGCTGTCTACTCAGGATTTCCCTCTCCGGGTGGAGTCCAGGAAATTGGCGCCCATGTTCTTTGGACCCTTTCAAGGTTCTCAAGAAAGTAAAACAGGTGGCTTACATCTTGCAGCTTGCAAAGACCATCATGATCAATCTCACCTTCCACATTTCGAAATTAAAACCTGTAAGCACCAGTCCTTTAGCACCACCATCATCAGTCTTGCCGCCACCCAGGTTTATTGATGGGGAACAGGTCTTCACAGTAAAAGAAATTCTAGATTCACGGACTGTTCGGGGCATTCGGCAGTTCCTTGAGGACTGGGAGGGATTCAGACCTGAGGACCAGTGCTGGGTTCCTGAAAGAGACATCCAGGATCTGGCATTCATCCATTTCTACCACCATTGTCTCTCCAGGCAGCCAGGTCATCAGGAGTTGGCTGTAGGGGAGGGGGTCCTGTTATGACATGCAATCCACCACGACAGCTTCCAAGGTTTAGATGCTCAAACTCTCCGGAATATGGATAGGTGGCATAGTCCCTTTAAAGATTCAAGTCTGCATTTTAATATTTAAAGAGCACCTGAACTGATGTTTGGTGCTCAATCGTCAGCTCAACTTTGGAATTCTCGTCTAGCATCTAGTTTAGAACCCTGTCTTCATTTCAGTCTCATGTCGTGTCTTGGATACTCCAGCACTGCCCTAACCATCCTTGCCTAGGTCTCTCGTCACAATTTTGCTCTATTAAAAGGTATTTCTGTTTTCTTTTCCATCAAGGTAGAAAAACATTCTCACATTCTGCCATGTTCTTGTCCACAAGCTGCTGCGGATACTTTATACCCCCCTTATAATTAAAATTTCCCACCTAGTTTCATATTGACAGCATGCAATCAGCTTTGGAATTACTGTGTTTGGAGGAAGCAAGCACGTCTCCTTTCAGAAGTACAGGAATTATTTCAATCAATGCCTAATGAGTGGCACTGTTTTCTTACTGTGCATGGCCTGGCAATGGTGTTTATGGTCAATTCTGGTGCTCTTTGAGAAGGTGGATTTGGAGAGCATCAGTGCTCTTACCCTGCAGGTACTTCCTGAAAATTACAATGAGTCATCAAGACTTTGACTGTTTGTGTCTGTGCCTGCAGCTTTCTATGTCTTAGTGTTTCATGTGCTCCTCTAAATACCTGTGTACCTGCCTCCACCTCACTCTTGGACACTGTGTGTTCCATACTTCAAACACCTGAATGAAAAAATGTTCCCTCGAAATCTCTTACCTCTTGTCTAGAATCAGCGAGCAGAGGTTTAAGTTACATCTGCAAAGAGGAAATGTTTCTATCTAATTGTTCTATTTCCTCTTATTTTGTTCACTTTAATCAGGGCTCCTGGACTTTCTCTGCTCCAAGGGAAACAAAGCTAGTCTCCCTCAAACACTCTAGCCTAGGCAATATCCTGGCGAATTTCTTCTGCAGCCTGTTTAATGTAATCTCATCTCGTTCTGTAGCAACCAGACTGAACACAATATTCCATCAGTTACCTAATCACTGTTTTTGTATAGCTGTACCATGACTTGCTCTTAATCTGTGCCCTAGCTAATGAATGGAAATGTCTTCTATACATTCTTAACCACCTTACCTCCCAGCTTTCGGTATGAACCTTGGACATAAGCTCTCTATTTCTCCACTTCCTGGAGTCCTGTGATGTACTGTCCATGTTCTCACCTTAGTAGTCCTCTCAAAATATATCCCCTCAATTTTCAGTAAGAAATTCCTCCTGCCAATTATGTTTACTTTCCCAACCAGGTTAGGTTTTTCCATGACTTAAACGCAGTAACAATAAAAGAACAGTGATACCTTTCCAGGTAAGGATGGTATGGAATTTGCAGGAAATCTTTTTAGAGGCTGGGGCTCCCTCACTCCTGTTGCCTTTGCTCTCCAGGGTAGTAGAAATTGCAGGTGATGATCTGCCACACATCATTTTGTAGATGATAAACACTATTGTTGGAAGGTGTGGATGTCTAACGTACAATTAAAAGCTGCTTTGTCCTGTATATTACTGAGTTACTTGTGTTGACATGAGACTGCAGATAATGGAAATCTGGAACAATACACAAAGGAGCTGGTGGAACTCGGTGAGTCAAGTACAGGTTTCCCCCGCCATCCAAAGGTACAGCGTTCCTATGCAACAGTTCATAAGCCGAAATGTCGTAAAGCGAAGAAGCAATTACCATTTATTTGTATGGGAAAATTTTGTGAGCGTTCGCGGACCCAAAAATGACCTACCAAATCATACCAAATAACAGATAAAACCTAAAATAGCAGTAACATATAGTAAAAGCAGGAATGATATGATAAATACACAGCCTATATAAAGTAGAAATACTTTTCCACAATCATTGTCGGCACTGTTCTCCGAAGCGAAAATCTCATGCAAGCGCTCTCGGCAGAAAATTTCACGCAAGCGCTGTTGGCAAAAACACTCTCTCCAGTAACCTTTAAGCTATGAAGCTGCCAAATCATACCAAATAACACGTAAAAATACACAGCCTATATAAAGTAGAAATAATGTATGTACAGTGTAGTATCACTTACTGGAATTGGGAAGACATCGAGCACACTGATGATGGTGTGTTAGACTGAGTCGTCGCAGGCTGGGGTGGTGCAGTGGCCCCCACCCTCCAGGCTGTGGACCGATACATTGCCACGAAGCACACAGGGGTACAGCGGTAGCCGGGAGGCACAAAGCACACCTTTAAGAAAAAAGCCGAAATAAACATGCTAATTAATTAGGTGCTGCCCAGCACGTAATTGTTGGCCAAGATCAGTGCTGATTGCCAATTGCATCGCCTCTGATCTGGGCCGACATTTATGTGTCGGGCGGCACCTAATTAATTAACATATTTATTTCGGCTTTTTTCTTAAAGATGTGTGCCTCCTAGCTATCGCTGCATTCTCCGTGAATCGGTATCTGTCCGTGGCCCGGGGGTTGGGGTGGTGGGACACTGAGGAGTCTTCTCATCGTCGTCTGTTTCCATTAGAGCAGGCGGCTCATCTTCTCCTATGACTGCCCGCCTCGATGTCAAAGGTCGAGATTCGTCGTCTGCTGTGGCTGATGTGGAAGGCTTGCTTGACTGCTGAGCCTCGCGCATTTTTCTATCATACAGTTCTTTGTAAGCACTCAAACCATTCTGCAAATAACCCCTAAACCTACATACCCTTTCAAAATTAAAGTCGTACTTCATCATTGCAGCAAAAATCTCACGCAGTTTCTTCACGATCATTTCGCTACTGCATTAGGTTTCGATTGTTATCCTTTCCTCTTCCAATTGCATCAGCTCTTCATCTATCAGTTTTTGGTCATGGGATGCCAAAACTTCTTCAACATCATCTTCGTCAGCTTCCACAAGCCAAACTCACGTTGTTCTTACTTCGTTCACCACGATCAAAACGCTTAATTATGTCTAGTTTTACGCTAAGTGTAACACCCTTACGAGCTCTTTCAGGCTTTTCCAATACCTCAGAACTTATCTTGCAATCGGCTGCTCACAGGCACGTGTTTAAGCAATGCCGTTCCGAATCCGGGAGAGAGCGGCTGCTCGGGGCGCGCGCTGCCTTTTATTGTGTGCTGATTTTTTTGCGCGCTGATTTTTTTTGTAACAGTGAAAACACCTTCTGTTAGCGAAAACAGGGTACTAATGTAGGTGTTTCATAACAGTGAGGTTTCGTAAAGCGAACGTTCGAAAAACGGGGGACACCTGTACCATCTATGGAAGTGGAAGTCAATGTTCAGTCAAGACCCTTCATCAGGTCTGGATAATAAAGAATGAGATTTTGTTAATTCTGATGAAGTGTCTCTATCTGAAACATTGACAGTTCATTTCCCTCTGTAGATATTGTCCGACATACCAAGTTCCTCCAGCTCGATTCAGTGGATTGGCATGCCACCTAAAATTTTGACAAATGTCTATAGATGCACAGTGGAGAATATCCTAACTGGTTACATTCTGGCCTGGTATGGAATCACCAATGCCCAGGAATAGAAAAGCCTACAAAAAGTGGTGGATACCGCCCAGTCCATCACAGGAAAAGTCCTCCACACCATCTACAAAGAGTACTGCCACAAGAAATCAGTAACCATCATCAAGGACCCTTACCACTCAGGCCGTGCTTTCTTCTCGCTACTACCATTGGGCAGGAGGTACAGGAGCCTTAGGTTCCATACTACCAAGTTCAGGACAGTTATTATCCTTCAACCATCAGGCTCCTGAAACAGTGTAGATAACTTCACTCACCACAATTCTGAACTGATCCCACTACCTTAAACTCACTTTTAAGACTCCACAACTCACAGTGAGAGGCATTGATCGTGTGGATGGTCAGAGGCTTTTTCCCAGGGCTGAAATGGCTGCCACAAGAGGGCACAGGTTTGAGGTGCTTGGGAGTAGGTACAGAGAAGATGTCAGGGGTAAGTTTTTTTATGCAGAGTGTGGTGAGTGTGTGCAATGGGCTGCGGGCAACAGTGGTGGAGGCGGATATGACAGAGTCTTTTCAGGGACTTTTGGATAGATACATGGAGCTTAGAAAAATAGAGGGCTATGGGTAACCCTAGTAATTTCTAAGGTAGGGACATGTTCAGCACAACTTTGTGGGCCAAGGGGCCTGTATTGTGCTGTAGGTTTTCTATGTTTCTAACTCATAAGTCCACAACTTATGTTCTCAGTATTATTTATGTTATACTTACACAAGTCATCTTCTTTTGCACATTGGTTGTTGTCGGTCTCTGTCTAGTTTTTTTCATGGATTCTGTTATACTTCTTTGCTGTGAATGTCTGCAAGAAAGTGAATCGACTGGTAATGTATAAATTGACTTTGAGCTCCTTTGTGAGTTACTTTTGTTGGAACTGATGTTGTCTTAAAAAAAATGCAACTGCCATTGCCTTGTTCGCCACAGCCATGCTAATGAAAGTGTGGGCTCAAATTTGAAGTGCACTGAAACACACCAGATCCGACTGGCATTTGTCATGCATCTCAAGACACGTTTTCCAATTTGAGTGAATTTCTAAGCCAATATGCCTGAGGTTGAAAGCTAGGAATATTAAACTCAAATTACAATTAGCTGCTATTTCACAAAATGAATGATATTTGAATTACATCTGGAATGCCACAATATACTGTATATTTTAGCAGTTCTAATTACATTAAAACCTTTTGTCAAAGATATCAACTGAGGTATATATGGTAGAGTATTTCTGTCATATGTCCAAAAGTGACAAAGTCAGAATTTAAAACTTATGGTTTGAAAATGTTGTACTTGTGGAAACTTCAGATCAATGAGTTTGTCTGTTCTGTTAATGCTCCATATTCAGTGTTTTTGTGCTGGACGGCATCGTAATACACAAGTTCCTGCAGGTTGATCACCACTACATTCTTAAATCATTTCATCACTTTGACTTTTAAAAAATGCAGCACCATTGTATAAAATTTCACTGTAAAGATCTTACCATGCAGCAACTCTAAATTTGAGCCAAATCGTGAAGGTGTAAAATGTATCTCTCCCAGTTACGGTGTTTGTATTGTACTAACATTCACTTCCCTCTGTACTGGTACCATTTTCACCAAGTTTAAATTAGCTCTCCCCAACTTAATGACTTGCTAGAATAAATTACTAAAACGATTTTCTCTGTATATTCCATGTGCAAATTGAATCATTCCCTATTTTGCTGCACAATGGCAGTCTTTGAGCCAAATGTGCTCTTAGCTGTGAACTGCAATGATCTAAGTAGCCTGGGAGTTGGGAACAGGCAGAATTTGTTCCTCACTCAAGGAAAAGGTGCAAATTTAAGGGATCAGGAAAAAGGTAATGAAATGCTAACTCAAGTGGATTTATAATGCTGAAAGATATAATGAGCAATTTTTGTTAGAGTTAATTTATTGCTTTTACATTCACATTGAGAAAAATGGACATCAAATCAAAAACAACTGCTGTTGAAATTCTGCTTGTATTCAAATAGCAAACACAAAATAAACTTTCTAGGATTTTAAAATTATTGTCACGGTTACCAAAATCACCTATTAGCAGACATATTTAGACACAGAAGTCAAAATATAGATGCTATTCCAAAGATTTTACTTATTAACATTTAATAGCATGTAGTGTATCAAAACAAAAATCATTAAGTACAAGTTTGTATGAGTGAAGTTTACGTCCGCTTCAACTTAAATGGAAAATTTTTGAATAATAATATGAAATAACATAAACAATACACAGATGGAATTTCTAAGAATTTACATACAAGATCACTGTGGAATTAAATTTACACATAATCTTTTTCAATAGGTTTCAATAGGTACATTTAATGTCAGAGAAATGTATACAATATACATCCTGCAATTCTTTTTCGTCACAAACATCCACGAAAACAGAAGAGTGCCTCAAAGAATGAATGACAGCTAAATGTTAGAACTGCAAAGACCCCTCCAACTCCCCCCACCCACGCATAAGCAGCAGCAAAGCAACGATCCCCCATCCCCCACCAGCAAAAAAGCATTGGCACTCCCCACCAAGCACTCAAGATTGCAGCAAAGCATCAATAAAGACACTGACTTGCAGTATCTCAAAGACTACTCATTCACCCAGTAACTCAACATACCACAGACTTTCTCTCTCCCTCCCTAATAAGGGAAAAAGAAGTGTCCCCGTTTCACAGCGAAAGGGGAGATATAACAAAACAACTCACCAATTTATGGTGCTGAATGTCTGTTGCGTTGCTTTTTCTGAGCTCTGTGCCCAAAGAACCCGGGTTTCTGGGCACACAGCCAACAGCCAGCTCACTGCTTTCAATCTTCTGTCCCCCATGACGCACCAGGCGGCGGCAATGACATCGAGTCCATCAGCCTCCAGAACCACGAAAATACGGCACACTGAAGGTGCCCTAGTCTTCTAGGCGACGTCCTTGGCATATCGAAAAGTGGCCAGTCGTGAGATGCTGAGAGTGGGTCCCATTTCTGCAAAGAACCAAAGTCAGCATGCAACTCCAGGTCATGGTCTTCAAAAGAACCCTGAAAAGGGAAAAAAGAGATTTTAAAGACAGAAATAGAGCTGTTTCTGAAGATGCAACAAAGGAGTCGCCATTAGGCGCCATCGTTCTCCTAAGCTCCTTTTTCCAAAAATATTCAGTCCAAGTCCTTTCCATCATCCTTTTTTGCAAGTCAAATCACATACATCTCTGCAGACTGTCAAGTGGACCTTATGTGGATTTTCACACACAAAATATTGAAGGAACTCGGCAGGTCAGGTAGCATCTCTGGAAGTAAATAAACAATCAACATTTTGGTCTGAAGCCCTTCCTCAGGTCAGGAAAGGAAGGAGGAAGACACCAAAATAAAAATATGAGGGGTGGGAGGTGTACAATCTAGAAGATGACAGGTGAAGTCAGGTGGGTGGGAAAGATAAAAGATTAGAGAAGAAGGAATCGGATAGGAGAGGAGAGTGAACCATGAGTGAAACGGAAGAAGGAGGGATATCAGAGGGAGATAATAAGCAGATGAGTAGAAGAGGTAAGAGGCCAGAGTGGGGAATAGAAGAAGAGGGAAAGGGGAGGGGAAAAAACTACCGGAAGGAGAAATCGATATTCATAGCATCAGATTGGAGGCCACCTAGACAGAATATGAGATGTTGTTCCTCCACCCTAAGAGTAGCCTCATTGTGGCAAAAGTCATACATTCTGGCATGGTTCCGGAGGACTGGAAGATTGCAAATGTCATTCCGCTACCTAAGAAGGGGCAAGGAAGCAAAACGGAAATCCTATTACAATTTCTCCAGCATCATTTTCTATTGGTCCTATATCTACTCTCACCTATCTTTTACTCTTTATATACTTGAAAAAGCTTTTAGTATCCGCTTTGATATTATTTGCTAGCTTCCTTTCATAGTTCATCTTTCCCCTCTTAATGACCTTCTTAGTTTCCTTTTGTAAGCTTTTAAAAACTTCCCATTCCTCTGTCTTCCCACTAATTTTTGCTTTCTTGTATGCCCTCTCCTTTGCTTTAACTTTGGCTTTGACTTCTCTTGTCGGCCACGATTGCATCCTTTTTCCATTCGAAAATTTCTTCTTTTTTGGAATATATCTGTCCTGCACCTTCCTCACTTCTCACATAAACTCCAGCCACTGCTGCTCTGCCATCCTTCCCGCCAGTGTCCCTTTCCAGTCAACTTTGGCCAGTTCCTCTCTCATGCCACTGTAATTTCCTTTACTCCACTAAAATACCGACACATCAGATTTCGGCTTCTCTTTTTCAGATTTCACAGTGAACTCAACCATGTTATGATCACTGCCTCCTAAGGGTTCCTTCACCTCAATCTCTCTAATCACCTCCGGTTCATTACACAACACCCAATCCAGTACAACTGATCCCCTAGTGGGCTCAACAACAAGCTGTTCTAAAAAGCCATCTCACAGACATTCTACAAATTCTCTCTCTTGAGATCCAGTGCCGAACTAATTTTCCCAATCCATTTGCATATTAAAATCCCCCACAATTATCATAACACTGCCCTTCTGACAAGTCTTTTCTATTTCCTGTTGTAATTTGTAGTCCACATCACTGCAGCTGTTTGGAGACCTGTATATAACTGCCATCAGGGTCCTTTTACCCCTGCGATTTCTTAGCTTAACCCAGAAAGATTCTGCACCTTCCAATTCTATGTCACTTCTTTCTAATGACTTAATATCATTTCTTACTAATAAAGCCATGCCACCTCCTCTGCCTACTCGCCTATCCTTCCGATACACCGTGGATCCTTGGACGTTCAGCTCCCAGAGACATGCATCCTTTAGCCACGTCTCAGTGATGGCCACAATATCATACCTGCCAATCTGTAGCTGTACGACAAGATCGTCCACCTTATTCCTTATGCTGCGTGCATTTAAGTATAACACCTTAAGACCAGAATTTGGTACCTTTTGCTCTGATTGCACTGCAACTCATCCCAATGGCTGCAAATTTGCCCCATCACCTGCCTGTCTTTCCTGACATCTTTACTGCTCAATATCTTAGATTTATTTCTGTTTTTCCCTTCCTCTGCACTGTCATTCTGGTTCCCGTCCCCCTGCCAAATTAGTTTAAACCCTCCCTAACAGCTCTATTAAACCTTCCCGCCAGGATATTGGTCCCCTTTGGGTTCAGGTGTAATCCATCCATTTTGAACAGGTCATACTTCCCCCAGAAGATATCCCAATGATCCAAGAATCTGAAGCCCTGCCCCCTGCACCAGTCTCTCAGCCACGCATTCATCTGCCTGATCCTACTATTCTTGCCCTCGCTAGCACGTGGCACAGGTAGCAATCCCAAGATTACTACCCTGGAGGTCCTGCTTCTCAGCTTCCTTCCTAACTCCCAGAAATTTCTCTTCAGGACCTCCTCCCTTCTCCTATCTATGTCATTGGTACCAACATGTACCAAGACACTGGCTGCTCGCCCTCTCCCTTCAGAATATTCTGGACCCGATCCAAGACATCCCGTACCCTGGCACCTGGAAGGCAACACACCATGCGGGTATCTCTATCAGGCTCACAGAATCTCCTGTCTGTCCCCCTGACTATGGAATCCCCTATGACTACCGCATTCCTCTTCTCCCTCCTTCCCTCCTGCAAAACAGCGCAAGGCTCAGTGCCAGAGACCCGGTCACCGTGGACATCCCCTGTCAGGTCATCCCCCTCAACAGCATCCAGAATAAGATACTTGCTGCTGAGGGGGACAGCCACAGGGGTGCCCTCCACTATCCGGGCATTTTCCTTCCCTCTCCTGACAGTCACCCAGTTTTCTGACCCCTGTAGCCTAGGGATGACTACCTCCCTGTAGCTCCCGTCTATCACCTCTTCACTTTCCCTGATAAGCAGTAGGTCATCAAGCTGCAGCTCCAGATCCCTAACACGGTCTCTGAGGAACTGCATCTCGTTACACCTGGTGCAGGTGTGGCCATCAGGGAGGCTGGAGGTCTCCCAGGATTCCCACATCTGACACCCTGAACAAAGCACTAACCCTGCAGGCATGCTATCTAATCCTACAGGAATGAAACAGGAAAAATAAGTCTACTCACCCACTTAACTCGCCAAACACACAAACTTTTTATAGCATTAGCTCGTACCATTAGTTGTGTGAGCCCTGCTGTTCCTGTCTGTCCGGGCCGATTCGCCAAGGGGGAAAAAAAGAAGAGTTGGTGCCTCGCTCTCGCCTCTTCCTATTACCGCCAAAGCCCGTTGAAACCAAAGCCCCACACTCTGCTACTACTCACTCCACTGCCCGCTCCGACGGCTGCCCGCTGTATAGGGTGGTCTCCTTTTTAAACTCTCCACGCTATCCTGTCTACATCACACACCTGCACAGTCTCATCCTCCTTGCACTCGAAGTTTTTTTTAAAAACTGCCTTCCTTCAGAATTCAGCTCTCACGCTGCTCTTCTTGTCCCAATCCAAAAGTCCACGACCTTCTCTTTTGCCACAAGATTATAGATCTGTTAGCTTGACATCGGTGGTTGGGAAGTTGTTGGAGTCAATTGTCAAGGATGAGGTTATGGAGTACCTGGAGGCATATGACAAGATAGGCAGAACTCAGCATAGTTTCCTTAAAGGAAAATCCTGCATGACAAACCTATTACAATTTTTTGAGGAAATTACAAGTAGGCTAGACAAGGCAGATGCAATGGATGTTGTATATTTGGATTTTCAGAAGGTCTTTGACAAGGTGCCACACATGAGACTGCTTAATAAGATAAGAGCCCATGGAATTACGGGACAGTTACATATGTGGATAGACTGTTGGCTGATTGGCAGGAAACAGAGAGTGGGAATAAAGGGGTCCTATCTTGATTGGCTGCCGGTTACCAGTGGTTTTCCACAGGGGTCCATGTTGGGGCCGCTTCTTTTTACATTGTACATCAACGATTTGGAATATGAAATAGATGGCTTTGTGGCTAAGTTTGCTGATGATACAAAGATAGGTGGAGGGGCCGGTAGTGCTGAGGAAACAGAGAGTCTGCAGAGAGACTTGGATAGGTTGGAAGAATGGGCAAAGAAGTGGCAAATGAAATACAATGTTGGAAAGTGTATAGTTATGCACTTTGGCAGAAGAAATAAACGGGCAGACATTTATTTAAATGGGGAGAAAATTCAAAGTTCTGAGATGCAGCGGGACTTGGGAGTCCTCGTGCAGGATATCCTTAAGGTTAACCTCCAGGTTGAGTCGGTAGTGAAGAAGGCGAATGCAATGTTGGCATTCATTTCTAGTGGAATAGAGTATAGGAGCAGGGATGTGATGTTGAGGCTCTATAAGGCGCTGGTAAGACCTCACTTGGAGTACTGTGGGCAGTTTTGGGCTCCTTATTTAAGAAAGAATATGCTGACGTTGGAGAGGGTACGGAGAAGATTCACTAAAATGATTCTGGGAATGAGAGGGTTAACATATGAGGAACGTTTGTCTGCTCTTGGACTGTATCCTTGGAGTTTAGAAGAATGAGGGGGGACCTCATAGAAACATTTCGAATGTTGAAAGGTATGGACAGAGTGGATGTGGCAAAGTTGTTTCCCATGATGGGGGAGTCTAGTATGAGAGGGCATGAGACTTAAGGATTGAAGGGTGCCCATTCAGAACAGAGATGCGAAGAAATTTTTTTAGCCAGAGGGTAGTGAATCTATGGAATTTGTTGCCACGGGCGGCAGTGGAGGCCAAGTCATTCGGTGTATTTAGGGCAGAGATTGATAGGTATCAGAGTAGCCAGGGCATCAAAGGTTATGGTGAGAAGGCGGGGGAGTGGGAATAAATGGGAGAATGGATCAGCTCATGATAAAATGGTGGAGCAGACTCGATGGGCCAAATGGCTGACTTCTGCTCCTTTGTCTTATGGTCTTATTTCAAAATGGGAATGGGAGGCTGTATTTAGAGCACTGGATACAATAGATGACCCCAACAAATTTGCAGATGAAGTGTCTTTCCTCACCTGGAGGGACTATTTAGGGCCCTGAATCGAGGTATATGAAGATGTGTATAAGCATGTCTGTCACTTGCAGGGATTTATGCCAGGACAGATATTAGTGGGGAGGGACGAATGGACAGGGGAATCATGGAAGGAACAGTCCCTGCGGTAAGAGGAGAATGGGGTGGTGGGGGGGGGGGCGGAAGATAAATGTGTGTTTGGTGGTAGGATCCCATTGAAGATGATGGTAGTTGCGGAGAATGACTTGTTTAATGTGGAGGCTCATGGGGTGGTAAATGAGGACAAGAGGAGCTGTTAACACAGTGGCAAGTCTATTAATCTATGGAAATTCAGTAAAATTTGAAATTATATTATGTATATAAAGCAATTTCTTCTAAAGCTACAACCAAGTTCAGACACTCAACAAAGTGGAAGATTTTTTGAGTTGTTGCTCTCACCAAGTTACTGGACAAACCTACAGTAGTTGCATGAATGCAAATCCAAAATTGCTCATATACAGTCACCAGCTCCTTCCTGACAGTAGCTATTGCCATTTCGAGATGATTAACCAGATGTAAAAAAAACAAGTTAATTGAATTTTTGCAGATTACTGGAGCAATAATTTCAATTTATTATTGGTCATAGATCTTACATGAGGGAACTCAAATGACCACATTTAATAACGTAATCATGAGATATTACATTAATTACCATCTCCTCCCTCTCCCATCATCCCATATCTTTCCTTCACATTCCCTGGCTAAGACAAACAGGGCTGTAATCCATGTTCATTTATAAATTCTGTTCTTTATAAATGCAGCCCCTCTTCCCCCATATTTATAACAAGTCATGGTATGGCTAAAATAGGTGATCCTTCTAAATGCCTGATCCGAGTTTCATAAGGCAGGGAGTAGAAAATAAATTGAAAAAGTAGCATTGCTCCCAATTCGTAATATAAACCATGACATCATCAAATTGGATTAAGATTTGATCTATTGATGGTGTATCCCTTTTGTACCATGACAGACACACCAAGCCCTTGAAAAGTAAAGTAAAGGCATCCGTTAGCCTTGCGAGATCATGGATCTGTGCCTGGAAAATCTTCACTCTCCAGGGCACAGGCCTGGGCAAGGTTGTATGGAAGACTGGCAGTTGCCCATGCTGCAAGTCTCCCCTCTCCATGACACCGATGTTGTCCAAGGGAAGGGCATTAGGACCCATACAGCTTGGCACCAATGCCGCAGAGCACTGTGTGATTAAGTGCCTTGCTCAAGGACACAACACTCTGCCTTGGCTGAGGCTCGAACTCACGACCTTCAGATCGCTAGTCGAATGCCTTAACCACTTGGCACGTGCCCACAAGCCCTTGTTGTATACTGTAAAACGGTAGTTCAGGAAACTAGGGAAAAATTATAGCAAACAAAAAGGAGGCGAGTTAATGGAATCTAAAGTCACTAATAATTACTATGTTTGCATTTATTAAGGAAGTAAATGTTATCAATGTCACAGTAAAGGGGAGAACCCATAGAGACATCAGATGGTATAAAAATAGATAAGATACTGTAGTAAATTACTGGCAACACTCAAAATGAAAAAGTCACCTTGACTATTTAGAATTATTTTAGGTTATTCAAAGTACGGCGAAATCAACAGATACTCTGAAGTGCCACAAACATGAGTTCTAGTGGATTGCAAATATCTTATTCAACAAGGCAAAGAACAGAAAAAAAACAGCAAAGGCAAGCTACTCAAGTCTTATTGGCAGGATGGAATGAATTTAGAAAAATATGTATTGAGGCAGAGGATTAAAACAAAATACTTCCAATACTAGGAACTTGGGAAAAACAGAATAAAACAAATTGTCATTCGATCTGCTGGCACCTGTGGGGAGAGAAGCTTAGTGATGTCTCAGGTCAGTGATCTTTCATGGTTTTGGGAATGGGGATGGGGGGAGTCTGCCATTTAGGGCTGTGATAAGGAGAAATTTCTTTACTGAAATGTTCTAAAAGATTGAAATTCTCTACTGCGGAGGACAAGGTTAATCATTTACGGAGTATATTGACAACTGAGATCAATAACTCTTTGGGAATTCAAAGAATCAAAAGATACTTGATCATTCAAGAACCTAAAATAGAAACACATTAAAAACAAGGCTTTATGGAATGCTGAAGCAGGTTATAGCAACATTGTGGATTCATCCTATTTCTATTTTATATCCCATTATTTTGTTTTAGTTGGTTAATATTTAATATTTAATCACATTTAATTATTTAAATGTGACTGCAAAAGCCTAATGGTAGTTTCAAAGGTTCAATGATGAGTACGTATTCAAGAATACATGACTTTTGAAAAGTTTAGTCTGTTATAGTCCTATACCAGTAACTCAGGTTTCCAGATTCTTTCCCCTACCTGCAGTATTTGATCCCCAGCCCACAATCTGCCATCTTTAGCTGCGGCTCCTTCTTCATACGCTTCATGGATAATTACAGACCCTGCGATTAACATGTGATGAAAACATTTCTCAGTACAAGTTCAATGTCACTCCCAGTTGCAAATTAACAATACTTAAAGAACAGCAAGAAACATTAAAACAATTATACCAAAGAAAATTTGTGCTTTTCATTACATGATACCAAGAAATAACACTTATCAAGGTTGCTATAATTCACCACTGTAACACAGTTTTAAGAATTGTTTGTCTAGTCCAAACAAACTTCCCTCTTATGAGCTCACACTGACTATAACAAAACTTTTAGTTATATAGAGCTGCTTTAATTCTAAAGTTTGACTTGTGCAATATTTATTCTTCTGAAGTATATAATTAACTTATTTTGCAGGTAAACCTCACGCATATTCATAATGAGGGCCAATTTCATGACAACTATTTTTTATTTCTTTAAGATGAAATCCGTCAAACAAATATAGCGTCAGTAAGATTTAATGGCTTTGAGCCCTTCCAGTTCACATCACTGTTATTGTTATTGAGGCCTGACGATGGGGCTCGGCCCAAAACGTCAACTGTACCTCTTCCTAGAGATGCTACCTGGCCTGCTGCGTTCACCAGCAACTTTTATGTGTGTTGCTTGAAATTCCAGCAGCTGCAGATTTCCTCGTGTTTGCACTGTTATTGTTCTCCTGAGTTATCCCTAATTGCAGACAGCATGGTTTCCATTTCTTTCCTTGAGAAAACTTTTTTAAAACAATCATTCAGAATGGTCAAACAACAGGAATTCTGCAGATGCTGGAAATTCAAGCAACAGACATCAAAGTTGCTGGTGAACACAGCAGGCCAGGCAGCATCTCTAGGAAGAGGCACAGTCGACATTTCAGGCCGAGACCCTTCATCAGGACTAACTGAAGGAAGAGTTAGTAAGAGATTTGAGAGGGGGAGGGGGAGATTGAAAATGATAGGAGACAGGAGGGGGAGGGATGGAGCCAAGAGCTGGACAGGTGATTGGCAAAGGGGATATGAGAGGATCATGGGACAGGAGGTCCGGGGAGAAAGACAAGGGGGGGAGGAAAACCCGGAGTATGGGCAAGGGGTATAGTCAGAGGGACAGAGGGAGAAAAAAGAGAGTGAGAGAAAGAATGTGTGTATAAAAATAAATAACGGATGGGGTAACAGGGGGAGGTGGGGCATTAGCGGAAGTTAGAGAAGTCGATGTTCATGCCATCAGGTTGGAGGCTACCCAGACTGAATATAAGGTGTTGTTCCTCCAACTTGAGTGTGGCTTGATTCAGAATGGTCGTCTTGTGTCCAACCACTTTTTATCAGAGATATCACCAATGAGATGTGATTGTGGGAGTCAGCAAGATAGGACAGGGGACAAACAGTATCATGGTATTCCAGTCCTAAACAAATTATGTCATGCAAAGAAGCAATGGATCTAATAGTGATGTGGATCAAAGTGAACCTGAACTGCCTTCCTGGAAATGGTGGTTCATCTGAATGAGGATGAAATGCTCACATCAGTTGACTTTTCAAATCAGGACATCTTCCCCTGGCCAAGCATAATGAAAAGCTTTACACTAACTCTTAAGAATTGCAGTCAGAGGGTGGTAAATCTGTGGAATTTTTTGCCATAGCGGCTGTGGAGGCCAAGTCATTGGGTGCATTTAAGGCAGAGATAGATTTGATTATCTAGGGTATCAAAGGGTATGGGGAGAAGGCAGGGGAGTGGGGTTGACCGGGAGAATTGGATCAGCCCATGACTGAATGGCAAAGTAGACTCAATGGGCCAAATAGCCTACTTCTGCTTCTATATCTTATGGTCTTATGGTCAGTCCGAACCTCTGCAATTTATTCCCATTCAATGCACAAGTACAAGTGCTGCACTTCTGCAGCTTTGGTATAAATATTACTGACTGGAAAGTAGTTCACATGAAGAGATTTCAAAGGTGGAGTCTTAAAATGGAAGGTTTTGGAATGCTTGAAAAGATTCAGAATTTAATTTTGTTAAACTTGCATACTGAATACTGCAGAAAGCAATTAACAGCACAGACCAGAATTAATAAGGCACTAGTGTTTATACTCACCCAAACTAAGTCAGCAATTCATGATTTAATGTAAACATTCCCGTGGATTCCCAGAAACCTGGGATCTGTATTATGTTCTTTCTCTGCAGAGCACAAATAAATAGATTAACAGTCATTAATGTACATGTTTATGAAATGAATTTAGTTTCTGGTAAAATGCTCCTAATTAGCCACTGAAATTTTACTTCTCTGCTCAGCGTAACTTTAGAAGAGAATCCAAAGGAACCAAAGTGAACCAATAATAAACAGCTATTCCTCTGGGGCCTCTGGTTATGAAACACAGCAGAACTCCACAGAAATTTAGTGGTGTATGTCTCTTAACTTTGCAAAGTAGAAACGTAAATCAACATAAACGTTACAAGTATAATATGAAAAGCCTTAATCTTATTAAATACTCACATAAGATGACTTTATACTTAATTCATAAAAATACTGTTTAAATGTACGAAGTCTAGTGATAAACCTTTAATTGATTAACAATTTGTCTCTACACACGTGTGTAGTACAGTTTGCACTCAGTTGCCACTTTATAAGGTACAGGTGTGAACCCGATATGGTCTTTTGCTGCTGTAACACATCCATTTCACTGTTGTAACATGTCATTATTTGAGTTACTGTTTTTCACATTATTCTTTGTAAACACTAAAAACTTGTGTGTGAAAATCCCAGGAGATCAGCTGTTTCTGAGAAACTCAAACCACACTGTCTGGCACCAGCAATCATCACACAGTCAAAGTCACTTAGATCACATTTCTTCCCCATTCCGTAAGACCATAAGATACAGGAGCAGAAGTGGGCCATCGCGTCTGCTCTGCCATGGGCTGATCCAATTTTTCCAGCCCTCTGCCTTGTCCCCATACCCCTTGATGCCCTGGCTAATAAGAACATATCTATCTCTGCCTTTAATACACCCAATAACTTGGCCTCCACAGCCGCTCGTGGCAACAAATTCCACAGATTTACCACCCACTGACTAAAGTAATTTCTCTGCATCTCTGTTCTAAATAGACATCCTTCAATCCTGAAGTTGTCCTCTGTTGTCCAAGACTCCCCTACCATGGGAAATATCTTTGCCGTATCTAACCTGTTCAGGCCTTTGAACATCCGGAATGTTTCTATTAGATCCCCCCCCCCTCATTCTTCTGAAATCCAGGGAATACAGCCCAAGAGCTGCCAAACGTTCCTCATGTGGTAACCCTCTCATTCCTGTAATCATTCTCATGAATCTTCTCTGAACCCTCTCCAATGTCAGTACATCCTTTCTAAAATAAGGAGCCCAAAACTGTACACAATACTCTAAGTGTGGTTTCACAAGTGCCTTACAGAGCTTCAACATCACATCCCTGCTCTTATATTCCATACCCCTAGAAATGAATGTCACCATTGCATTCATTTTCTGCACCACCGACCCACCTGGAGGTTAACCTTTAGGATATCCTGCACAAGAACACCCAAGCTCCTTTACATCTCTGCATTTTGAATTCTCTCCCCATCTCAATAATAGTCTGCCCGTTTATTTCTTCCACCAAAGTGCATGACTATACACTTCCCATCATTGTATTTCATTTGCCACTTCTTTGACCATTCTGATGTTTGGTCTGAACAACAACTGAATCTCTTGACCATATCTGCATGCTTTTATGCATTGAGTTGCTGCCAGATGATTGGCTGGTTAGATACTTGCATTAACAAATGAGTGTACAGGTGTACCTAGTAAAGTGGCCACTGAGAGTATATATCTGTGACTAACATACTCCCTATTATAACACACTACCCCCCATCCCCACATGTAGTTTTTCCCTTCCTAACAAGGGAGTCAATTTTAAATTTTTATGTCTACCCCTGCCTTTAGTCTTTCTTTAAACCAGCTTTCCAACTGAAGTGTAGTTGAAATGCATTACTCTATTTTGTGGTTTGAAAGTACCAAATAGCAGAGATTAAGCCACTATGTAGAAGAAGACAGTTCAATCAGATTTCTGGGGTGAACTTTAACTCTTTGGAACAATGGATGGTGAAAGTGTGAAATGTTACAACTCGAAAAATCTCAATCCTCAAACCAAATTGCCTATGTCTACTCATTCCCACCTTTGACAGGAACAGGAGAAGGGGTCTTATGGGAGGGATATTTGAATATGACACTAAAGTTTGCAGTCTTAAATTTAATCAGCACTATGTATTTCACCCTGGCCACCTAAGATTCTCAAGCCTTGCAAAACACGACATCAAAAGGAAGTAAAGAACACCTTTGTAGAAAAGCCAAGTGTCTTCAACACAAGGCCTGTGGGTCAAGAGAAACAAGAGTCTTTTAACTCCAGCCTAAGGGCACCATTGTGTCATTAGTCTAAACATTCTCATCCATTTAGGTGCTCCTTCTTGGAGAAAGAAATCAAATCTTGCCAGTATCAGATCCTCACCATCCCCAATAAGATCAGTTGACCCCAATAGCAGCAATAGATTCCCGACATGGAAGCGGACCTGCTCTGCAATTCTCTACTGTACCAGAAGCTATGCTTGTGAATCAACTTCCCAGTGAAAATCCTGACAGAAATCCATACCAATCAGGTACCTGGCTTCATTTTCAAAGCTCTGCCATCTGTTTGTACAACTATTCCTATAAAAGGCTAAGAACATACTCAGCGGCCTATAAAAGGCTAGGAACATATTCAGCAGCCTATATGTATCAGAGAATCCTCTGAACACAGAGCATGTCATGCATTCCTCAATTTTCCATCCTCTTGAGACAAACAGAAAAGATTCCTTCATGCTCATGAGACCATCCATACACAATCATCCTCTCTAGATGGTGCCATGGTGATCATCTTCACCAAAAGACAATAAATAAGATGTCATTCCAATTCTTTATATTTTAAGCCTTTAAACTTCAATTATATTTTTTTATTTTCTCCAACTCACTTTTGGAACTTTCCTTCAGATCATAACTGATAAACCATATCAAACCAACCATAAAATAACACATTGGTACAAATGGAATATTCTATAATTAAGTGTGCACGGCAGAAATTTCAAATACTTAATCATTAATAACATGCTTATTGCCTTTCTTCCCAAATACAACAAGCAAATACAAAACTATGCTGACAGTCTTAGCTTTATGAAATGTACTTACACGAAGATATTGAATACTGCTGAGAGATTGCAGCACACTCTCTTCAAACATAGTCACCAGTAAGGTGGCTGCTCCTCCAAGAATACCAACTCCAATTCCAGTGCATCCTTTGGAAATTTCTATTATTGTTTCTCGTCCGGGAATATTCGGACAAGAAGCCATGTCCAATGTTGATGAACCAGCTGTTGAAGCTCTGCTTGGGTCTCTGAATTAATTCAGAGAAAATTTTATTTTTATTGCGTGAAATGATCAGAATGGAAAGTTGAGACACAGGAGCTAGATTCATCAGTTATTTTCTACGTTTCAATTGGAGATCTTATATAAGACCCTTTTGTAAGACAATAAATGCCATTAAATGTATGATAATTAGGTGATTACTGTTCAAATTCATGTTTTGCTAATGTGCAACAGAAGAGTGAGTTCTCTGAAATTGAACGAGAATCAAAACAGGGAAATTGGGATTTGCCATGTGTAATTAAACCAAATAGCTGTGCTCAGCTAGTGATGAAAGCGAACACAAACAGACCTTTGTGTATGTATCATATGATAAGCACATGTCATACATATATAACACACATATCCCTTAACATGTGCAATGTATTAGTGACACATGTGCCATATTCATACTTTAACAGTTTACACTGAATAGGAACATAATGCAAGTCTTCTCACTTTTCCAGTTAAATTCCTAACACCATACAAATAGAAACAGTAAATAATTCTTGAAAGTACAGAGACAACAGTACATTGTCATGGTTTGGACAACAAATTTGATATATCAGTAATATTTCCAAGCCTCTTTTATCTTTGTTATCGGCTTTGTTATTCTACACACAGAAGTTCTTCACAGATTTTGAATTTTAATTAGACCTTAGTCTATGCATTGGAGAACGAGCAGTTTTCAACCAATTTGCCAGAATGGGCCATACCGCAGCTCTCAAAAGTCTTATGGCAGATACTGCTCTCAACTTCCTTCCATGTACTCAGGTAAAAAAAAGTTATGGAGTCAGCTATCTGACAGTAATACAACTCAAGCCAATGTTTTGAAATATCTCCCATTTTTGTTTCTTAGGCTACGCCCACACTACACCGGATAATTTTGAAAACGCCGGTTTCGAGTAAAAACGACAGGCGTCCCCACTAAGCGTTTTTCAAAATATCTCCGTCCACATTAGGTGGATATTTGGGCGAATCTCCTCCTACTGGGCATGCGCAGGACACACAGAAAACAAGCGAAGAGGAAACGGTGTACTTAGTGCGCGTTTGTCCAGTTACAGACTAGAGAAACTTTAAAGGAATTGCTCTTGGCTCTCGCACAGGAGGACTTAAAACTTATAAAAAAACAAATACTGGAGAGTATGGAGGCAACCGACAGGGAGTTCACGGACAGTATGACCCAGCTGACGACGAACATTGAAAAACTGACTAACTCTTGCATTAATAAAACACCTTGTTAAATGTATAAAACATCTGCATCAGCGTTATCTTGTATTTCCATACAATGTTACACATCTATTGTCAGAGAAGTACTTGCATAAATAGGTAAACCACCTTGATACAACCAAGGACAGAAAACAGGGCGAAGTGAATATACTTATTTATTCAGTAAGCTATGGGTCAAAGTATTTGGTGAGTACGTTTCTAACCCTTATGGCTTCAGTCTCGTCCGTCTGTTCTGAAATTGTTAGGTGGTGGCGTTCAAGAAAACAACGAACATCTGTTCCGGCCTGTCATGACAGTGTTTTTAAATAGTCAAAAAAGCTCACTTTACAATTTAACTCTCACGCCGTTCACACCCACTGCGCGTTATAACAGCCGTCCGGCAGTGCTTGCGCAGTACCAAGCAGAAGCAGAAAAAAGCATTGTTGTTGTGGTGTTGTCATGACAACGTTTTTAAATCTCTCCGTTTACCCCGTATACACTACGCCGGATATTAAGCATTTTCAGATTTATTCATTCTGGAGAGTGTTTTCGAAAATCTCCGTTTTCAGGGGCTGAAAACGCCGGCTCAGTGTGAACGGGAGGGCAAAACGAAGAGAAAAGGCTTCGTTTTCAAAATTATCCGGCGTAGTGTGGACATACCCTTAGCTAGGTGTAAATAGGTTAATTTGTAGTAGTTGGTCATGAATTCAGAATGAAGATTTAAACACTTCATTTCAGAGTGATTGTTTATGGCTGAAACAGAATATGTTGGAAATACACAGCAGGTCAGGTAGCATCTATCAAGAGAAACAGGGTTAATGTTTCAGATCTGAGATCCTTTATAAGAGTCATATGGAAGGTCTGTGCACTGAAAATGGTTTCATTCCACAGAACCCACCTGATCTGTTGAGTATTTCTAGCAATTTCTGTTTTTTTTAAATTTTAGATTTCCAGCACCTGCGATTTTTATCTTCACTTATTGGTGATTTTCTACCATGCCTTCAATGCTAGTGTCTTTTAAGATATTCACTGCAATACTATCAGACAATATTTAACATCAAACACAGCAAGAATAGCAGGACAAGTGATCAAGGGCTTGTTAGAGAGGTAGTTTTAGAGCAGCATCCAAAAACAAAAATGTGTACTGAGGCAGAATTAGGATGGGAATTCTATTTTTATTAAATCTACGTAGATTGCTGATAGCAAATGAACAAAGGAAGGAAATCATGGATGCACAAGAGGCCAAATGACATTCAGGACATTAGTCATATTTGTTACTTACCTTTATTACTGGAATCTAGATCAGGCGAGGTAGCAATGCCATGCATGGGAGAAGGCTGAATGTTTGTAAAACCTACTGAAGCAGTGACAGCAGGCGTTGTCTGAGATTGATCCAAATTCACATCATCCGAAATGATAGTCAGTTTAACTGTTCTCTGCTTCAGCAAATTTTAATCCGGAGAAGTTCCAGAAAAGTATCAAATCATTGTCAAATGTAACTAAATTAAGGTTCTTGTAACAATTGATTTGCATTCAAAATATCTGGCGCCTGCAAGGTCATGCTGGGCATGATTGTGTCACTTAGTCAATGACCTAGTTGTAACTCCAATGTTCACAGCTTGTCGACAATCAATGAGCCTGCCAATGTCCCAAACAAGTTTGGTGCCCTGTCCCCTTAATAGACTCCGTACTAATCACCCACTGTCATTGTGTGGCATAGATCATGTGAATGGTTCGCTTGTGTGCTAATAAAGTTAACATGGAGCCATTTTGAGGTCTGTTTTTTCCAACTTGTTATCTTATTCATCCTATATTCCAACACACAGATTGAACTCCTGGTACGTTACAGTTAAAAATGCTTTGGTTTCACAACAATTGACATGTTCGTATTAATAATACCATTGCAAACGAACATGGAAGAACAATCAGTCTGAGAACACATTTTCAAACAGGAGACAACAGCAACATTAAAAACAGAATATTCAGAACCAGGGTTAGTTTACATTGCCCATGCCACTCCAGCATTATGACACATTCATTTAATGTGCCGTGAACTTAACATTGAGCATGAACATTATTTTTGTCTGATAATTAAGTCCCATCTGAATAATAACTTAGAATAAATTACTCCAACAGAAACAATTCTATTTATAAAATATACACAGGAGGCTGCTGTTAATTATTGACATACAAATGTGTTATTTTATTTGGCGTTATGTTTTAATGTGTCAATTTTTGACAAATAGTTAATAAATTAAACCTTGTAAAACATTCTTTAGTTACTTGACCAGATGTATTTTTGAAAAATGAAATGTTCTTTCTTTTTTCTCTTGGGGTCAATCATCTGACTATCTGCTTCTATACCGGTTCTGTGGGCTCTGCGGTGGCTCAATATTGAATCAACAGTCTCTGACACAGATGTTGCAGGAGACATGTTCTCATATGTTCTGAGTGGCATGTTGAATGCTCCTTCTTCATTCTGAATGATCACAGGCTAGAGGTTTGCACAAGTAGAGGATAAATCATGCAAGTTCAAAAGGCAGTGCAGATAGAGAGGTTATGGAAGGGCTGGCAAGCTGGATTGCATTCACTTTAATGTATGGAGCTTCACAGGTAAGTCAGGTGACTTACAGCTCAGATCAGCATTTGAAATTATGATATTATAAGTAAATTGTTTGGAATCAAATTACCTTGCCTGGCATCCTAGGGCTGGTTGTGTCTGCCCCTGTGCCATTCCCCCACCCCAGCACTCCTTCTCTGCCACCATTCACACATTCCTCCCTTGGCACTCCATCCTCACCATTCCCAACATCCTTTGCTCCCACCAGATTTACAAACTAGCTTTCTGCTCCACGTTGACAAATACAGTACTGTCCAAAATTCTTAGGCACCCTAGCTGTACATATGCGCCTAAAACTTTTGCACAGTACTGTAGTTAGGGGAAGAGCAGTACTGGCAGCTTAATGTTCTGCTGTACAAAAGTTCCAGAGATAATAGAGCGGGATGCAAACGTGGGGGGGGGGGGGAACTGTTGTATTGCTGATGAAGGGGAACATACTGCATGGCCTCTACCTTGCTGCAGCCAGGTGGCAACTTTCACATACCTTTGCATATCTACCCCTTGAAGAAGACCCCACTCTGGACCATTGGAAAACTGCCCCCAACACTATTGCTGACTTCATCAACTCTGGAGATCTCCCAACCACTGTCAGCAAACTCATAGTTCCCTTACCCTGCACCACTTGCTTCTGCCTTCTACCCAAGATCTGTCTGGGCAGTCCTATTGTCTCTGCCTGTTCCTGCCCCACTGAATTCATGTCCACATACCTCAATTCTATTTTATCCATCTTGATTCAGTCTCTTCCACCTACCTGTATATCCACGGCACTTTTCATGTCCTTGATCTCCTCAATTGACTTTCAATTCCCTGGCCCTGACCTCATTTTCACCATAGATCTTTAGTACCAATAGACTTCTATCCCCCATCAAGAAAGCCGCAAAGCCCTCTGCTTCTTTCTTGACAAAAGAACAAACCAAATCCCCTCCACCACCAACCTTCTCCATCTAACAGTACTGGTCCTCACCTTCAATAACTTTTCCCTCAGGCTCCTTCCACTTCCTCCAAACTTGAGGGGTAACCATGGGCACCAACATGGGCCCCAGCTATGCCCACCTTTTCATTGGCTAGGTAGAGCAATCCATGTCTGAAGCCTTCCCTGGTAATGCTCCCCAAATCTTCATCCACTACTTTGGCAACTGCATTGGTGCTGCTTCATGCTCCCATGCTGAGCATGTTAATTTCAACAAATTTTGTCTCTAACTTCCACCCTACCTTTAAATTTACTTGGTCCATCTCTGACACCTCCCTCCCCTTTCCAGAGATTATACCTGGATCTCTTGTATTTTACTTGGTCACCAGTCCTGAAATGCCACTGATCTCTGGAGACAAATTGTCAATGAACATTTTTTATAAACCTACTGATTACCATAGTTATCTTGACTATACCTCTTCCTACCCTATCTCCTATAAAAGTGCTAATCTCTTTTCCCAGTTCCTTTGCCTCCACCGCATCTGTTCCTAGGGTGCAGCTTTTCACTCCAGAGACCTCCTTCTTCAAAGAATGGTGTTTCCGTCCCTCCACTAATGATGCTGTCCTCACCTGCATTTCCTCCATTTTCCTAACATCAGCTCTCACCTCATCTACCCGCCACCTTAACAGTGATAGAATTCCTTTTGTCCTTACCTACCACCCCATCAGCCTTTGATTCCATCACATCATCCTCTGCGACTCCCACTATCTATAATGGGATCCCTCCATTAAATGTATCTTTACCTCCCCCCCAACCACTTTCCACAGGGATCGCTCCCAGTGATACTCTTGTCCATTTGTCTGTCCCCACTAATCTCCCTCCCAGCACTTTTCCCTGAAAGTGGCCTAAGAGCTACATCTGCCTATACACCTCCTCCCTCACTTCCATTCAGGGGTCCAAACTATCCTTCCAAGTGAGGCAACACTTCACCTGCAAATCTGCTGGTGTCATCTATTGTATCCAGTGCTCCCAATGCAGTCTCCTCAACATTGGTGAAACCCATCATAAGTTGGGGACAGCTTCGTCGAGCACCTCCACTCCATCCTTCACAAGCAGAAATTCCCAATGGCCAAACTATTTAATACCAATTCCCATTCCCATTCCAACATGTTGGTCCATGGCCTCCTCTTGTGCTAAGATGAGACCACCTTCAAGGTAGAGGAACAACAAATTATATTTTGTCTGGGTAGCCTCCAACCTGATGGGATGAATATCAATTTCTCTTTCCAGTAAAAAAATTCTCTAACCACGTTCCTCTACACCTCACTCTTGCCTCTTCTGGCGTGAGTGGGCCAGTGAAGGAGTGGAGCTTTGAGGCTTTGACTTGAGAGGCTTCGACGAGAAGAGGCGGAGGACAAGCTAGCTCACAGTTAGTTTTTACAATGTCTCCTGAGACGGTGATGTGCCTCTCATGTGAGATGTGGCAGTCTTGGGGGAACTCCCCTCTCCTGCAGAGTCACATCTGCCGGAAGTGCATACGGCTGGGCGATCTGGAAGATCGTGTAAGGAATCTGGAGCAGCAGCTAGATGACCTTCGACTCAGAAGGGAGAATGAGGCAGTCATAGATGAGAACTACAGGGAGGTAGTCACACCTAGGCTGTCGGAAGCAGGTCATTGGGTGACAGTCAGAGGAGGGAAAGCGAAGGTGAGCAGACAGGTAGTGCAGAGCACCCCTGTAGCGATTCCCCTGAATAATAAGTTTACCGTCCCAGATACTGTTGGCGGGGACAACTGACCAGGTGTGAGCCACGGTGGCAGGGCCTCCGGCACTGAGTCTGACCCTGTGGTGCAGAAGGGTGGGAGGGAGAAGAGGAGAGCTGTCATCATTGGAGACTCTATAGTCAGGGGAGCAGACAGGAGATTTTGTGGACGTGAGAAGGACACCCGCATGGTTTGTTGCCTCCTGGGTGCCAGGATCCGGGATGTCTCTGACCGGTTGCACGACATCCTGGTACGAGAGGAATAACAACCAGAAGTCGTGATACATGTTGGGACCAACGACATAGGCAGGAAGAGGGCTGAGGTCCTGAAGTGCGAGTTTCGGGAATTAGGCAGAAGACTGAAGAACAGGACCTCAAGGGTGGCATTCTAAGGATTGCTGCCAGTGCTACGTGACAGTGATGGTAAGAATTGGAGGAGATGGCAGTTGAATGCGAGGCTGAGGAGTTGGTGCAGGGAGCAGGGTTTTAGATTTTTAGATCATTAGGACCTCTTCTGGGGAAGGTGGGACCTGTACAGATTGGATGGGTTGCACCTGAACTCGAGGGGGAGCAATATCCTTGCAGGTAGGTTTGCTAACATGGTTCGGGAGGGTTTAAACTAATTTGCAAGGGGGATGGGACCCAGAGCGATAGAGCAGTGAAAGAAGTGCATGGAGTAAAGCCAGATCTAACATACAGAGAGGCTTTGAGGAAAGAGAAGCAGAATAAACGGTGTAAAGACAGTAAGGTAGAAGGGCTGAAATGTGTGTACCTCAATGCAAGAAGCATCAGGAACAAAGGTGATGAACTGAGAGCTTGGATACATACATGGAATTATGATGTAGTGGCCATTACAGAGATTTGGCTGGCACCAGGGCAGGAATGGATTCTCAATATTCCTGGATTTCAGTGCTTTAAAAGGGATAGAGAGGGCAGAAAAAGGGGAGGAGCGGTGGCATTACTGGTCAGGGACACTATTACGGCTACAGAAAGGGTGGGTAATGTAGCAGAATCCTCTTTTGAGTCAATATGGGTGGAAGTCAGGAACAGGAAGGGAGCAGTTACTCTATTGGGGGTATTCTATAAGCCCCCTGGTAGCAGCAGAGATACAGAGGAGCAGATTGGGAGGCAGATTTTGGAAAGGTGCAAAAATAACAGGGTTGTTATCATGGGTGACTTTAACTTCTCTAATTTTGATTGGCACCTGATTAGTTCCAAGGGTTTAGATGGGGCAGAGTTTGTTAAGTGTGTCCGGGACGGATTCCTGTCACAGTATGTGGACAGGCCGACCAGGGGGAATGCCATACTAGATCTAGTACTAGGTAATGAACTGGGTCAGGTCACAGATCTCTCAGTGGGTGAGCATCTGGGGGACAATGACCACCGCTCCCTGGCCTTTAGTATTATCATGGAAAAGGATAGAATCAGAGAGGACAAGAAAATTTTTAATTGGGGAAAGGCAAATTATGAGGCTATAAGGCTAGAACTTGCGGGTGTGAATTGGGATGATGTTTTTGCAGGGAAATGTACTATGGACATGTGGTTGATGTTTAGAGATCTCTTGCAGAATGTTAGGGATGAATTTGTCCCGGTGAGGAAGGTAAAGAATGGTAGGGTGAAGGAACCATGGGTGACAGGTGAGGTGGAAAATCTAGTCAGGTGGAAGAAGGCAGCATACATGAGGTTTAGGAAGCAAGGATCAGATGGGTCTATTGAGGAATATAGGGAAGCAAGAAAGGAGCTTAAGAAGGGGCTGAGAAGAGCAAGAAGGGGACATGAGAAGGCCTTGGTGAGTAGGGTAAAGGTAAACCCAAGGCATTCTTCAGTTATGTGAAGAAGAGAAGGATGACAGGAGTGAAGGTAGGACCAATTAGAGATGAAGGTGGGAAGATGTGCCTGGAGGCTGTGGAAGTGAGCGAGGTCCTCAATGAATAATTCTCTTTGGTATTTACCAATGAGAGGGAACTTGATGATGGTGAGGACAATATGAGTGAGGTTGATGTTCTGGAGCATGTTGATATTAAGGGAAAGGAGGAGTTGAAGTTGTTAATATACATTAGGACAGATAAGTCCCCGGGGCCTGATGGAATATTCCCCAGGCTGCTCCATGAGGCGAGAGAAGAGATTGCTGAGCCACTGGCTAGGATCTTTATGTCCTCGTTGTCCAAGGGAATGGTACCTGAGGATTGGAGGGAGGCGAATGTTGTCCCCTTGTTCAAAAAAGGTAGTAGGGTTAGTCCGGGTAATTATAGACCAGTGAGCCTTATGTCTGTGGTGGGAAAGCTATTGGAAAAGATTCTTACAGATAGGATCTATGGGCATTTAGAGAATCGTGGTCTGATCAGGGACAGTCAGCATGGCTTTGTGAAGGGCAGATCGTGTCTAACAAGCCTGATAGAGTTCTTTGAGGAGGTGACCAGGCATATAGATGAGGGTAGTGCAGTGGATGTGATCTATATGGATTTTAGTAAGGCATTTGACAAGGTTCCACACGGTAGGCTTATTCAGAAAGTTAGAAGGCATGGGATCGAGGGAACTTCGGCCAGGTGGATTCAGAATTGGCTTGCCTGCAGAAGGCAGAGGGTCGTGGTGGAGGGAGTACAATCAGATTGGAGGATTGTGACTAGTGGTGTCCCACAAAGATCTGTTCTGGGACCTCTACTTTTCGTGATTTTTATTAACGACCTAGTTGTGAGGGTAGAAGGGTGGGCTGGCAAGTTTGCAGATGACACAAAGGTTGGTGGTGTTGTAGACAGTGTAGAGGATTGTCAAAGATTGCAGAGAGACATTGATAGGATGCAGAAGTGGGCTGAGAAGTGGCAGATGGAGTTCAACCTGGAGAAGTGTGAGGTGGTACACTTTGGAAGGACAAACTCCAAGGCAGAGTACAAAGTAAATGGCAGGATACTTGGTAATGTGGAGGAGCAGAAGGATCTGGGGGTACATGTCCACAGATCCCTGAAAGTTTCCTCACAGGTGGATAGGGTAGTTAAGAAAACTTATGGGGTGTTTGCTTTCATAAGTAGAGGGATAGAGTTTCAGAGTCGCGAGATAATGATGCAGCTCTATAAAACTCTGGTTAGGCCACACTTGGAGTACTGTGTCCATTTCTGGTCACCTCACTACAGGAAGGATGTGGAAACATTGGAAAGGGTACAGAGGAGATTTACCAGGACGCTGCCTGGTTTAGAAAGTATGCATTATGATCAGAGATTACGGGAGCTAGGGCTTTACTCTTTGGAGAGAAGGAGGATGAGAGGTGTACAAGATAATAAGAGGAATAGATAGAGTGGACAGCCAGCGCCTCTTCCCCAGGGCACCACTGCTCAATACAAGAGGGCATGGCTTTAAGGTAAGGGGTGGGAAGTTCAAGGGGGATATTAGAGGAAGGTTTTTTACTCAGAGAGTGGTTGGTGCATGGAATGCACTGCCTGAGTCAGTGGTGGAGGCAGATACACTAGTGAAGTTTAAGAGACTACTAGACAGGTATATGGAGGAATTTAAGGTGGGGGGGTTATATGGGAGGCAGGGTTTGAGGGTCGGCACAACATTGTGGGCCGAAGGGCCTGTACTGTGCTGTACTATTCTATGTTCTATGTTCTCACTTACCTATCACTTCCCCCTGGGTCCCCTCCTTCTTCCTTTTCTCCCATAGACCACTCTCCTCTCCTATTAGATTTCTTCCTCTCCAGCCCTTGACCTTTCTACTCAGCTGGCTTCACCTCTCACCTTCTACCTTGTCCTCCTTCCTCTCTCCTCACATTTTATTCTGGCATCTTCCCTCTTCCTTCTCAGTCCTGAAGGAGGATCATCTTCTAGTGTTATTGAACATGAGGATAAGAAGTTGGGCAGAACGTTAGCATAGTGGTTTGTATAACACTATTATGGTGACAGGGACTCGGGTTCAATTCCACTGCTGAATGTGGTGAGTTTGTACCTACTCTCAGTGACTGCATGGATTTCTTCCTGGCGTTCCGGGTTCCTCCCACATTCTAAAGATGTACAGGTTGGTAGATTAATTGGTCATGTGTGTAATTAGGCGTAGCGAGCTCGTTGGGCCGCAGAGGGCCTGTTATCATGCTGTATTTCTAAGTAAAAAGAAAATAAAATGCAAAATCCGTAAGATTCTAAAAGAGAGAATATGTTTCTGCCCTTTGGAGATTGTCATATGGGGGCGCTGGTGGCAGACCCAAATGCAAGACACAGACACTGAAGTACTAGGAACAGGACAAGGTGTGTCAAGAAAGCAAGAGAAGAGGGGAAGGAAGGACGCTGGACATGTCACAGGCCCTGGACGAGACAGAGATTCAGGACCTGGGCTAGGACTAGACTAACGACGCGGGACCTGTATGTGGAACTGGGAACTAGGAGCCCGGACTAGGACCCCTAGACAGAGACTGGACAACGACCCAGAACCTAGGTCTTGACTCGGGCTTGGACCCCGGAAATAGGCGAGTACATGACGCGGCTACAGGACTGGACGATGCTTGGGTTTCTTCGAGGCTTGGGTATGGACTCCGAGCCAGAGACTGGGCAAGGACCCAGAACCTGGGTCTTGATTTGGACTCAGATTCCAGAACTAGACGAAGACATGACGTGGCTACAGGACGGGACGAGTGACTCCTGGACAGGACGAGGGAACCCCAGCACCAGGCTGGACAAGTTACTCCTGGGCTGGGCGAGGCACATGGACAGGACAAAAACACAAAGCCTTGACTTGGTCGAGGGAGACAGGAACACAGAGCCTTGATCGAGGGAGACAGGAACGCAGAACACAGAGCCAGGACCCCTCCTTGGGAACAGGACGTAGGGCCGGGACTCATACACAGAACACAGAGAGACAGTTCCCGACACAAGGTAGTGGCAAACGGCCAAGCCTACCTAGCAAAGACATGGACACAGAGACAGTTCCCAACACAAGATAGCAGCAAACAGCCAGACCTACCTAGCAAAGGCATGGACGCAGAGGCAGTTCCTAACACTAGGTAGCGACAAATGGCCAGACCTACCTAGTGAAGGCGTGGACACAGAGAGACAGTTCCAAACAACGTCAGACAGTTTCTTATCCTGACACAACAAGGCTCCAGTCTTGCTCTGACAGTTAAGTTTGACAGTGGTGCAGGCGAAGGTTGCAGGCGAGGCTTCAAGCGAGCCAGGGCTAGGCTACAGACACTGGTTGCAGGGCAAGGCTTCAGGAGGAAGGGGCCAAGAAGGGATTCAGACAGGGGGTTTTGACAGGAACAATCCAGCAGCCAAGCCTTGGTCTCCAGAGGTATTTATGTGTCTGCCCAAACGAGAATCATGTGCCTCAATTAGAGCACCCAACAGAACAAAGGAAAACCAGAATACCTGGAATAAGGGTCAATGGACCAGTCTGTGAACCAGAATGCAGTCTTCATGGTCCGGACCATGACAGAGATGGTATATATGTGCTTTGAGAATGAGGCTGAACCTTTCAGACACAAAATGGAGGTGATAGAATGATGAAGCATGTAATGAACATTGATTTATGAATTCCTGCAGCGATAGCTATTCCAGGTTCAGATACCTCCTTCCAGCGCAATAGAATTTTGAGTGGGCTTTTTGCGGATTTTAGTCATTTTTACTTTATTGGTAATAAAGTAGTGATTTAAGACCAGATGGTATAGCAGCAGAGTTAGACCATTTGGCCCATTTGGTCTGCTCTGTCATTTCATCATGGCTGATCCACTTTTCCTCTCAGCACCAATTTCCTGCTGTATACCCATATCCCTTCATGCACTGACCACTCAAGAATCTATCAAACTCGGCCTTAAGTATGCCCAATCACTTGGCCTCCACAGCTGCCTGTGGCAACAAATTCCAATGATTTACCACTCTTTGGCTAAAGAAATTCCTCCTCATCTCCATTCTAAAGGGACTGTGTCCTCTGATCTTAGTCTTCCCCACCATAGGGAACATATTCTCCAAATCCACTCCTCGAGGCTTTTCAACATTTGATAGCTTTCAATAAGGTTAGTCTTCATTCTTCTGAATTCCAGTGAATACAGGATCAGAGCTACTGAACACTCTTCATATGACAAGCCTTTCAATCCTGGAATCAACTTCATGAACCTTCTTTGAACCTTCTCCAATATCAGCACATCATTTCTGAGATAAGGGGATCAAAATTGCTCACAATACTCCAAGTGAGGCTGCACCATTGCTTTATAAAATCTCATCATTAGACCCTTGCTTTTATATTTTAGTCCTCTTGAAATTAAGGCAAACGTCACATTTGCCTTCCTTACTACCAACTCAATCTGCAAATTAACCTTTACACATCAGTTTTTTTGTATATTCCCTCCTTTTAGAAAAGAGTCAACCCTTTCATTTCTTCTGCCAAAATGCATTACCATACACTTCCCAACACTGTATTCCATCTGCCATTTTTTGCCCATTCTTCTAATCTGTCTAAGTCCTTCAGTAGCCTCTCTACTTCATCGAAATTAACTAGAAGTAAACTGCTATGTGGCCATTTAACAAACCACCAAACTGAGTACTAGTTCTTAAAGCGGTAAATGCAAACACAGTATTAAAGTGGTAAATTGGAACGCAGTTCTTAGAATGGTAAATTTGTAAGTCCAAGAGATTTAAACAGTCAATTAGGAGAGACTTTCCTGAAATAAAGAATTCCTCGAAGACTTGACGTTACGCTGATCCCAGCGGGAACTTGCCTTGTCCGCAGGGTTGGGTTCACGACGAAGGAAATAAACAGCTTAAAAGGAACTGACCTTTTTCCTGGCGAGCGAACCTTGCACGAACGACCTTGCTCTCTTGGCAGGAGTTATCTGAGATACAGGTCACTATCTCTTGACCAAAGAATCAATAAGGTCGATACTTTAGAAACTGCCGAACAACACCAACTCTACTCGACTCGGTGAATTCTTGAATTTTGGTAAGGTCTTCACTCTCCAATACTACTGAAAAGGTACACCAACAAAGCTGGCAGCTATTGGTGAAACTGCCGGCCCAATACTTCTGTACCTTCCAATAGAAAGTAAAACTCCGTTCTAAAATTAAACTGCGTCATGGGACAAACACGCAGCATTGTGGAGTATCTGACTGATGATTTAAACTGAAAACTAACTGCGTCCCCAGGGGTCTACCCTTATATACCTGGTGAGAACAGGTCATCATGTGACCTAACTGGCGGGAGCATTACATCATGTGATCTCTGCAAGACCATTACATCATCCTCATAAGACAGTCACAAGATATCTATGAAGTATGTAACAGTCCAAAGACATAATGGATAGGTTAATTAGTCATTGTAAATTATCCTGTGATTAGGTTAGGATTATTTGGGGTTGTGGTAACTGGGGCAGCACGGCTCGAAGGGTCTACTCCACTCTATCAAGTCACTTCTCATGTTCCTCAATCAAAAACTCATCAAGGTTACGTCGATGGAATCCTTATGGCTTTTCATAAACATTAATAGTTTGAGTATGAATGCAAGAGGCAGGGTTGGCAAGTTTGAAGATGACACAAACTATCTGCATAGATAGGGAATTGATGTGTGGCATGAGTATGGAGAACTGTAGGGCAGGTTTCTCTGCTGTATAACTGCTTGACAGACCTTCACAGTATATTTTTAAATCCTAAATACTGCATAGCAAGTTTTAACTGCTGCACAGTGGCTTTACATTAACCTATAAAAAACAAGTGAGAACTGAAAAGAAGCTTTCTGATGATCACAATGACACTTCTTTTCACAAATTTGCTGAAAATCGAAGAAACAAAGGTGCAATTTTCTTAATATTTCTACCTCCTGCTGGGTTCCTGGAGTGGATATGAAGGCAGGCAATTTTATGGGACTGACCACCATTTGGACACATCTATGCTTCTGTAAGAGAAATGCAAACACAAGTAGTTAAATAAAAATAATTAAACTCAATTTGCACTAAATTATTAAAGCATTTGCTCTTGCTTTCAAAGATATTATATTCCAGTTACATGTGTTTCTGTGTTTGCATTTTAGTTAAAAATCTTCCAGTTAGATTTGGAGAATGTAAATTTTAGGTTACAGCATAAAGTGAATATCTTCAGGAAAATAATCTATTGTAAGAGAGAACAGACACAGTCGGGGTGAAGTGCTTGGTGCATAACCCTCAATAACTCTATAGACATAGAAAACTCACTTTGTGTTTTTTATAATTATAGTTCAGTTGGAAGCACTCTGACCTGCAAGTCAGAAAATGGTTTCTACTTTCACTGTAGAAACTTCAGTTCAGAACTTCTGGTTGTCATTCCATAGTTAGGTTGTGATTCACATTAATACTTTATTTAAGATGAGACATTGGATCGAGGCCTTCAACAAAAGAATTCCTTCAGCACCTAGCACAGTACTCCTTTTGGACTACTTGATTTTGATCCTTTTGGCAGTTGCAGAATTAATTTAACAAACAGAAAAAAAAAGCAGCTGGCAATTTTTATAGATTAGTCTCTACTTAATGCTTTTACAGCTGCATGAAGATAGGATATAGGCTGGAGTTTGGAATTTCCAGATAGTAGCACTGATGTGAAATTAGTATTCTGTGCTGCATTATGTTGTTTTGGCTATTCTGAATAGCCTTGACAGACATCTGCACATGACTTTTTGTGTCTGACACAACTCATGGTAAACATGTATAGCTTTTTGACCTCCAAACAATACCGAATATAAAAGCATCAAAGGACCCACAGTAAAATGTTGCCCCAAGGTGCTATTTGAAGCAAGATGAATTAAAGTAAAGGTACTGATGCTATTCCCAAATTCATATGGCATTAAACCTGTGATAGCATGAAATATTTTAATTGCATGTCTGCATGCAGTTATATAACAATTAATAATTTAATGCTCCTTGTTCGGAGAAAGATCAACCACACTAATAAAAATAATTTGAGGGTGCAGTTTTGATTATTGTTGTTGTTGTTATTCCTCCATCGTTGTCGATGAAGACCATGACACCATTAGTCATGATGATGATGGTGTCGACACTAGCACGTGATTTGGATTTAAGTGAGGGCGGGTTGCTCAGCGTCAGTCTCACTCTCTCTTCCCAATTCCCATCTGGATCCAGTGGCACGATGAGAGTCGAGATGACTGGAGATGGGACTAGGCACAGTGGATGACCAGGACGTCTTCTGTGTCATGTTGTGCTCTAAATGTTCCACGTCGCTTGCAGAAACTGCCTTCTTGACCGTTGGACCTCCCATTGGTCTCGTCTGCTCATTCCCCCAGAATCTGTCTTCACATGCTGAGGTAGACAACTCCCTATCTCACCGAGGGTTTGAGACCCGTCGGCTACCCTCACCTGGTTTAACCGGCTTGTCGAAGCCGTTGACCGGGGTGTGGCCGCTGTCAGTTGCAAACAGCTACGGGGAACCACAGATGAGAACTGAGTGCCAGGTGGGGACCAAAGGTGGACTAACCACCTTGAAAAGGACGCGACATGTTCCCCCACAAGAGGTGCTACCCCTCCCTGACACCCCATACACCCCTAATTATTGAATTTGATTATTGAAGAAGTATTTTGATGACTACGTCCATATAAGCTGCCCATTTACCTATGATTAAATCAAATCATGTAACTGTAAGATCACAATAGTCTCCTTGTTACACTAGTGTCATGTGAGATACATATTGAAAGGCTTGCTTACTCTGCAATCTGTAGCCTGCCGTCTTTGCCGGCTGCTCCATTGGCATCAGTGCCAACAACAAAGAAACTCATTCGGGATCGGTCCTTGTTGCCAGCAAGACTGAGGCCAAGGCCACTCTTCCCCTTTTCCAGTTCAATCATATAGAGTTCACCCGTCAGGCTTCCATACCGTTGTTTGATCTTCCCTTCAGGCATAAAGGTCAAGAAAGATATTCACCATCTTCACTTTCTACTTATATCATTTATAATCAAATGCAACCCACTGCCTGAGTTTCAACTTCACCAACAATTTTATTACGTAATAATTTCATCAGTATATTTAACTTACACCATGTTGCCTGCCAAAATTTGAAAGGGCAAGAGCACATGTGTTGCTTATGTATACTGAAAACATATTTTAATAATTTTATTCTCTTGGGGCATGTAGACATGATTCATAGGCTCACTGTTCATCAACTGATGCAGGAACATAGAAGACAAATGAGCTGAAGATCAGATGCTTATTTGTTTGACCTCCTCGGCCAATGGATTCAGTGGTGGTGAACCACTCACACACTGAGGAGAACTACTGGGTGCACTTTGTATCTGGATGTTAGTTGTTTTACACCAGAGAGAAATAATGTATCAACAGTGACTTATTAAAATGGGATCGATCACCCTTCCAGGTAAGACTGCAGAGCTTGAGTTCTTTTTCTTAAATTTATTTTAATTAATAGTTAATATTTTAATGCACTGTTAAACTATATTTTTTATAATTTAGCCAGTTAATATTTAAAGAAAAAGTACTGTAGAACAGTCATATAGATTTAAATCTTCATATCAGAGACATTTGTAAACTAAATTTAAAGCTAACAAGCTGTCAGAAGTTGTTGGGGTATCTGGCAGCAGGAGAGCAACTGAGATATAGCCAATTGCTGCTGCTTATGTCTGGCCTGCTGCCCAGTTCTGTACTAATTGGGCCCATGTGTCTATGTCAAGGACAATGGGGGATATGCTGGCAGAGGTGGAAGAGCATGGGTGTCCAAGCAATGGACGGAATGAAATACAACTGGCCCATTCATCAGCATTATATGCTGAAACTGGTGGTAACCACCCAAAACTTAGTTCCAGCATGATACATGAAGCCTGAATCATTGCTGTATCTATGGTAAATAATTTACCATAATGCTGTTAGGAAATTAACTTTGAACCATTGCTATCCTACTAGTTGCATTATTTTTAATTTGTATATTGATTTTTTGTTTTGTTTTTAATTAATTCTCTAACTTTACCTATCATTGTCTTTCTTCTGGTCTGTGTAGAATCATTTTTGACTGCCAGCCTTTTTCCCTTTTCCACTCTGCATATAGACTGGATTGATGAATACATCCCAGTAAGCCAGAATGACATCAGCAACAAATTGTACAACCATAGGATCTTATAGGATCTTATCCCACCTGCCATGTGTTCACTCTTTCAGCGAAACTCCTTTTGCAGCTAAACAGACTAATACACACTCAGTGGCCACATTAGTAGCTACACCTGTATATCATCTTGCTAATGCAAATATCAAATATCAGCCAATCATGTGGCAGCAACTCAATGCATAAAAGCATGCAGACATCATCAAGAAGCTTGTTGGTTTTTCAGACCAAACATTAAAATGGAGAATAAATGTGTTCTAAGTGTCTTTAACTGTGCAATGATTGTTGGTGCCAGATGGAGTGGTTCGAGTATCTCAGAAACTGCTGATCCCACTGGGATTTTTATGCACAACAATCTCCAGAGTTTACAGGAAAGGGTGAAAAACAAATAAACATTCAGTGAGTGGCAGTTCTGTGAGCGAAAATGCCTTGTTAATGAGAGAGGTCACAGGAAAATGGCCAGACTGGTTCAAGCTGACATGAAGGCAACATTAACTCAAACAAACACACGTGACAACAGTGGTGTGCATAAGAGCATCTCTGAATGCACAACACATTGAAGCTTGAAGGCATGGAACCTACAAGTATACACTTAGCGACCACTTTATTAGGTACAGGAGGTAGCTAGTAAGGTGGCCATTGAGTCTATTTCTCTCTTTCTCAGGCCAGAAGAGTCTCTCATTTTTCCTTGGATGCTGCCTGACCTGCTCAGTTTTTCCAGTATTCTCCATTTTCTGCTTTTATTTCTGCTTTTCGCGAGCGTTAGTCCATTATGTGGGCCCTATCAGCGGTGGCAACTGAGCTCGACAAAGGAATGCTTCTCACAGGTCAGAGTCGGAGATTTAAAATGAGAGCTTCGCAAACATTAGTCCATTGTGCGGCGCCTGTCAGCGGCGGCAACTGAGCTCGACAAACTAAATAAAAGTACAGAAGGGATAAGCGGAGCAGCCATTTTTGGGGCAGCCATTGTCGGGAGTAGGCCAGTAGCAAGAGTAGAAGCAACAGGCTTTGGCTCATTCAGGCTTGGCCAAAAGCGGGCTTCGGCAAGGTAAGTGGGTAAGTGGACTTCATTTTTGGTTTTTCTTTGCATTTTTGTTTGAGGAATAGTGAGCATGTTGGTAGGGTTAATATTTTGCTCTGGGTGTCCAATGTGGGAATCCTAGGAATCTTCCAGTCCCCCAGATGGCCACATCTGCGCCAGGTGCACCGAGATGCTGCTCCTGAGAGAACGTGTTAGGGATCTGGAGCTGCAGCTTGATGACCTACAACTTATTAGGGAGAGTCAACAGGAAATGGAGAGGAGCTACAGAGAGTTAGTCACCCCGAGGCTGCAGGAGTTAGATAGTGGGTGATGGTTAGGGAAGCGAGGGAAAGAGCTCAGATAGTAGAGAGAACCCCTGTGGCCATCACCCTCAGTAATTGTTATCTCGTTTTGGATGCGCTTGAGGGGGATAACCTGACAGAGGACAACCATAGTGTTCAGGTCTCTGGCACTGAGCTTGGTTCCGTGTTGCGGAAGGGGAAGAGGAAGATGAGGAATGCGGTAGTCATAGGGGATTCCATAGTGAGGGGAACAGACAGGAGGTTCTACCAGTCTGATCGAGATACCCACATAGTGTGTTGCCTCCCAGGTGCCAGGGTACGGGATGATTCGGATCACGTGCAGAGTATTCTGAACAGAGAAGGTGAACAGCCAGAAGTCTTGATACAAGTTGGTACCAATGACATAGGTAGTGGAGTAATGGAAATTACAATGGCATGAGAGGGGAACTGGCTGAAGTTGACCGGAAAGGGACATTTGCGGGAAAGACAGCAGAGCAGCAATGGCTGGAGTTTCTGCGAAGAATTAGGGAAGTGCAAGACAAATAAATCTCCAGGACCTGATGGAATGCACCCTCAGGTTCTGAAGGAAGTAGCTGGAGAGATTGCGGAGGCATTAATGATGATCTTTCAAGAATAGATAGATTCTGGCATTGTACTAGATGACAGGAAAATTGCAAATGTTACTCCAGTATTTAAGAAGGGTGGGAGGCAGCAGAAAGGGAACTATAGACATGTTAACCTGACATCAGTGGTTGAGAAGTTGTTGGAGTTGATTGTTGGGGATGAGATTACGGAGTACCTGGAGACATATGAAAAGATAGGTCAAAGTTTCCTGATAGGAAAATCCTGCCTAACAAACCTACTGCAATTCTTTGAGAAAATTACAAGCAGGGTAGACAAACAAGATGCAGTAGATGTGATGTACTTGGATTTTCAGAAGGCCTTTGACAAGGTGCCACACTTGAGGCTGCTTAGCAAGGTAAGAGCCCATGGAATTACAGGGAAGTTACTAGCGTGGGTGGAGCATTGGCTGGTCGGCAGAAAACAGAGAGTGGGAATAAAGAGATTCTATTCTGGCTGGCTGCCAGTTACCAGTGGAGTTCCATAGGGGTCGGTGTTGGGACCGCTGCTTTTTATGATGTATGTCAATGATTGGACTACGGTATTAATGGATTTGTGGCTAAATTTGCCGATGATACAAAGATAGGTGGAGGAGCGGGTAGTGCTGAGGAAACAGAGAGCCTGCAGAGAGACTTGGATAGCCTAGGGGAATGGGCAAAGAAGTGGCAAATGAAATACAATGTTGGAAAGCGTATGGTCATGCACTTTGGTTGAAGAAGTAAACAGGCAAACTATTATTTAGATGGGGAAAGAATTCAAAATGCAGAGATGCAAAGGGACTTGCACAGGATACCCTGAAGGTTAACCTCCAGGTTGAGTTGGTTGTGAAGAAGGCAAATGCAATGTTGGCATTCATTTCTAGAAGTATAGAATATAATAGCAGGGATGTGATGTTGAGGCTCTATAAGGCACTTGTGAGACCACACTTGGAGTATTGTGTGCAGTTTTGGGCTCCTTATTTTAGAAAGGATATACTGACATTGGAGAGGTTTCAGAGAAGATTCACAAGAATGATTCCAGGAATGAAAGTGTTACTGTATGAGGAACATCTGGCAGCTCTTGGTCTGTATTCCCTGGAGTTCAGGAGAAGGGGGGGGGGGCACGATCTCATAGAAACATTCCGAATGTTAAAAGGCCTGAACAGATTATATATGGCAAAGTTATTTCTCGTGGTAGGGAATTCTAGGACAAGAGGGCACAACTTTAGGATTGAAGGACGTACTTTTAGAACTGAGATGAGGAGAAATTACCTTGGTCAGAGGGTGATAAATCTGTGGAATTTGTTGCCACAAGTGGATGTGGAAGCCAAGTCATTGGGGGTATTTAAGGCAGAGATAGATAGGTTCTTGTTTAGCCAGAGCATCAAAAGGTATGAGGTGAAAACAGGGGAGTGGGTATGACTGGAAGAATTGGATCAGCCCATGATTGAATGGTGAAGCAGACTCAAAGGGCCGAATGGCCTACTTCTGCTCCTATATCTTAAGGTCTCATGGTTTTATATGACTTTGATTTAGTTTCCCTTATCTCATATGCATATGTCAAACCAGATTACATTACTATTTAGAACACATTGCACAGATCAAGAAGTTTCATGTATTGATATCTGTCCTCATTAAGCCATTTCAACACATTCTATTACATACTTTATTCTACATATATCTTCTCCACCTTCTCTCTAACTAGCTTGAAAACTAGGTGCATCTCTCTGTCCCAGTTCTGACAAAGAGTTGTAGACCCAAAGCATTACCCACATCTCTTTCCACAGATGCTACATGATCTGCTGCATTTTACTTGCATGTTCTGCTTTGTTTTTAATTTTCCAGCATCTGCTATTGTATTTTTGATTTTCATTCAACAACAGATGTTTGTGGCATCTCCATTATAACTAAAATAGCCCAGGGGATTTCACAGGAATAAACAAAATTTGACACAACAATTACATCATGGCATATTAAAACAAATAGCCAAATAGCCATCACTGGTATATTGTTTTTCAGTACTTTGACGGATTTAGTAGCTGTTGACGCAGAGCTATTAACAAGTTGGCAGATGATCAACTGGATAGTGAGAGTTGAAGAAGAAAACAGTGTTAGAATGCAGAAGGCCATCCACAAAGGAACATAATGAAAGAGAATCACAACACCCCATAAAGCTGTTTCCCCTCTTCCTGGCTGATCTTCTACCTCAATTCCAACCCATATCATCCTCTGTTCTCATGGATTCTAAAAATCAATCAATCTTTGTGAGGGTCTCCTGGCTCATTGACTGTGTGCTCAGTGACTCCGTCTGAAATGTCGAATTTAATATTTATGTCCAATCAGCATCACATACTGCTTCATGCAACATTGTATCTTTATACAACCTTTATCATCAGGACCTAATATTCATGTATCCTACCGTATCCACAGATGGTTCCCACACAGTGCATGCATTATCTTAAACCACGGAAGGTGCAGCATCAAAACATATTGCATGACATTCACCAACACCTTTCAGCTTCACTGCGTAAGACTAGGAGAGCACTTGTGGCAGAAGTGATCTAGCATCAACTTTCCACTAATTACAGTTTTAATGGAAACAGCCATCTGATTTTTTTCTATTACGCATAGCTGATGTGATAATCAGTACCTCCACATGCACCGTTTATGACTGCTTGCTGTTCTTAATATGGCATCCTCTACATCAGGCACTGACAAAGATGGTTAAATGGTTTGTGAACACTTTTGATTCAAAAGCACTGTTTCTTTCTTGGTTACTTGTTTAGTTTTAATAAATTATTCAAAGGACGAGAAACTGCAGACAAGTTTCACACTTACTGTTGCCAACTCATTGAAGCAATTAAGAGTCAGCGACATTGTCTGCCATACTTCCATTCTGAACTCTCTGAACTTGGCTTCCCACAGCATTCCGATGAAGCTCCATACACTCTCAAGAAACAACATTTTAGATACTTCACAGCCCTCTGCTCACACAATGTACTGCAATTTTAACCACTGGTTCTAACCACTGGTCCCATTTTTGTTCTAACCACTGGTCCCATTTTTGGAAATATTTTCTTGGTAATAATTTTGCTATTTCCATTTCATACAAATCTACTTTTTGCTAACTTGTCCCATTACCGTCCACATTGCTTTTCTTATCTAATCCCTGCAAACTCCAATCCTGTTCTTTTTTATGCTGCAGTGGACTGAGAGTAACAATTAATTCATTGTACACTTGTGTGCTGGAAATAGCAATCTTCAAATGGCAGGATACATGGTAGTGTAGAGGAGCAGAGGGATCTGAGGGTACATGTCCACAGATCCCTGAAAGTTGCCTCACAGGTAGATAGGGTAGTTAAGAAAGTTTATGGGGTGTTAGCTTTCATAAATTGAGGGATAGTGTTTAAGGGTCGCGGGGTAATGATGCAGCTCTATAAAACTCTGGTTAGGCCACACTTGGAGTACTGTGTCCAGTTCTGGTCGCCTCACTATAGGAAGGATGTGGAAGCATTGGAAAGGGTACAGAGGAGATTTACCAGGATGCTGCCTGGTTTAGAGAGTATGGATTATGATCTGAGATTAAGGGAGCTAGGGCTTTACCCTCTGGAAAGAAGGAGGATAAGAGGAGAGATGATAGAGGTATACAAGATATTAAGTGGAATAGATAGAGTGGACAGCCAGCACCTCTTCCCAAGGGCACCACTGCTCAATACAAGAGGACATGGCTTTAAGGTAAGGGGTGGGAAGTTCAAGGGGAATATTAGAGGAAGGTTTTTTTACTCAGAGAGTGGTTGGTGCGTGGAATGCACTACCTGAGACAGTGGTGAAGGCAGGTACACAGGTGAAATTTAAGAGACTACTAGACAGCTATATGGAGGAATTTAAGGTGGGGGGGTATATGGGAGGCAGGGTTTAAGGCTCGGCACAACATTGTGGGCTGAAGGGCCTGTACTGTTCTGTACTATTCTATGTTCTATGTTCTAATCTTGAATCTTGAATCTTGATTTTTTAATTTATCCAGCAATTTATTGCTCTGTCAATAGGAATTAAGGCCACATCAAAGTGGTTCACTAATCTTGATCTTATTTTCAGAAAATGTATTTTTGATCATTAGATAGGGTATTTAACAGAATCAGAATCAGATTCAGAACCAGGTTTGATATCATTGGCATATGTCATGAAATGTGAAAAGAAGAATTTTTACTGGATAGAGTGAATTCGTCATTTGGGGCTGTGAGTGGAGTCATCAGTTGAAACAGCTGATATATATGATTCCAGAAATAAAAGGCATTTTGAAGCAATTCTTTAAATGTATTGCTGGTATGGAACAAGGCACCCCAAACCTCTGCAGAAGATTGAAAGAAACCTGCTTTGAAAGAAAAGATCTCCTTTGTCTACGGTAAAAATGTGAATCTGAGGTATATTTATATAGCTGGTAGGTGTGCTTAAATATAAAATAACCTATAAAATTGAATCTGAGCTCTAATACAGGAGGCAGGTATTTGCAATGTTCGTTATCACTTGAGGTTCAAGTAGGTGAATTGCTGCCAGAACACTCTAGGGGGATGTGATCTCCTGAGGACTCTTCTCCAATCTTTTCCCTGAGTGTTGTCATGTTATGCCTCCCTTCTCTCGAAAACTCCCATTTGTGTTTGATTCCCAAAAGAAGGTTGCCTTATGCTCTCAGCTTGGTTTGAGTAATAGATGTGAGTCATCTAAAATTCCTTCAGCACTTGCCACACACATTCTGTAGATATCTACAATATACAAGAACCATGAAAAGCACTGCACAATTGTAAAGGTTTAACAACTGCTGGAAGAAATCAACCATCAGATCATCTGTAGACAGTGGAGAGCAGAGGAGGTGGGGCTCATTCATTATGGGGTTGAGAAACAAATATAGTTCAGAATGAGAGTCAAATCTATTATCTCTGTCTTATGATATGAAATTTGTTGTTTTGCAGCAACAGTACAGTACTGAGACAAAAATACTAAAATAAGTAGAGTATAAAATAAGGAATAGTGTTAGTGTCTGAGGACTGCTCATAAGGCATGAAGCTGATCCTGAATCATTGAATATGGCTCTTCAGGCTCCTCCCCATTGGTAGCAGCAAGAAGAAAGTGTGGCCCAGGTAGTAATGGTTAATATACTGGCTCCTAAATAAGCCCAGGTAGCTTCACATTTGAAGTCACATGGTACATCCTAGAGCAGGGGTTCCCAATCTTTTTATACCGTGGACCCCTACCATTAACCAAGGGGTCTGCTGGCCCCAGGTTGGGAACGCCTCTACTAGTGGATGTTCTACAGCCTCTATCACAATATTACCAGACTGCTTTGTGCCGGGGAAGTAGCCTCTGTTGATGATGTAACTGAATTATTGTAGTTAGGAGAGATCCAAGACAGTGCTATACACAAGGAAATAAATGCTAGAAAGAGAGTGGGGTTACTTCTTATCATTTGCCAGTATATTTTGATCTAATAGTGACTGCAGCCATTTTGTGTTCTTGAGTACACCATCTCCTGAGTAGGAAAATGGGTACAAAATTCGTGAGGGTGAAGTCTTTGTTGCTGGTGCTTAAAAGAAAATACGATTATGTAGGGATTGAAACCTTACAGTGTTAACCTTGAGTTTATTCCCTTTCACAAGGCAAGAGACTATTTTAAGGTTCAAGAAGTTCAAAGGTTGAAATTCCAAATTTACATGGTGTTAACGAGTTTCCTTGTTCTGGGGACCACTCCCTCTTTTAAAGACCTAACATGAGTTTAATAGATTAGTATTGTTAGACTATCCTCAGATCAGTAGTATGTTCCATGATATCTAGAGAGGTCTTCTCTTTCCTATTGGCATGAGTTCTGCCTCGTGGGGATGATTTAACATTTTTCAAGAATAGTACCATGTGCCTTAATCCCAACAGCTGCCCGTTTCCTCTAGCAGTCTTCCTTGATCTAGGAGACTGTTTCTCTTCTGTTTTCTGCTGGAAAACTAGCAACTGCCATCACAGAAAGAACAGGAGCAATCAGCACCCCATGTTATCCCAAGAGGGTAACATCTCTTTCTGAGCTGTTCCTGCTAATCACTGTCAACGTGTTTGCAAACACAGCCAAAGATTTCTGCAGTTCCGGTCTCACCAGCTCTTCTGCAGGTAAGAATGACTTCTTCCTGATCATTAAGAGCATCCACCTGGCTGGCTGGGGCGTTGGACATTCCGGCACATTTTGGTGTTCCTGTCACACTAGCTACTCCTCCAGGATGTAACATGACAGGTTTAGACTGGGTGCACCCACAGTTTCTTGTTTCTGCTCATCATCCTGCTTAGGAGGAACTTAAACCTTCTCAAAAGCAGCTCTGAACACTAGATGAATGGACAAGCTTTACAAAAACTTCTCTCCAATTCTCTCCTTGCATGCTCCAACAAGCCCTCTCACAATGGAAGTATTCGTTCCCACAAGAATGGAAGCTGCACCCTCTTGAACCGGATCCAAGCAGACCAACACTGGTATATCAATAGTCTCAGTTACTCCAATATCTGCTTCTGAAAAATCCAGTTTCAATGACAGGTAACCATCGTATGAGTACTTATCAGTCCTAAGGCCCCAAATCTCAAGGACACTGAGTGGTGTCAATGGTAAGTGCTTCAAATACTGGTTTTAAAAGGAACTGTAGAGGAAAGTAACTTGAGAACCTTTGGCAATTCGGTCTCCAGCATAAATACCTTCAATCCCTATGGATACATCAGAGCTTGGCCGCACTGAACCTTCAGGAACAGTGCTCTGCACTGTAGCATTACCCTTAATACACTGATTTGAATGTATCTTCTCAAAGATGCTTTACCCCAGTTTCTTTACTGGGTCCCTCTGTAGTTGTGCCTCTTTTCTTCTCTGTTTGATTAACTGCTGACTTACTCTTTGAAGATTTTCCTGCCCCTCACTGTCTCGTCTGAATGTCCGTCTCATCCACAGTTGCAATAGAAAATACTGGTTGCCTTTCTGGAAAAGGCACCCTTTATAGCAGCAATCTGCCATGTCATAAGTCCGACAGGGGGATCAGGTTTCCAATGGACGTATCACATTTAGCTGAAACATTAGCAGACATCCATCAAATCAGGTCAGCTTGAAGGTATTCCATGACATTCCTCAAAAGTTCTATCTCCATGGCATCAGGAGCCAATTTAGCAACAGAGGCTACCACTGAAGTCCAACTCGGCCTTTGGAAATTTCCTGCTACTCAGTCATGTTTTCCTCCTCTCTAACTTCTCTGAGTAACTCAGTAAAAGATAGAAGAGGGTGCATTTTGTGGGTTATTCAAATACATAGAGCAATCATGTCATGTAACAGAGTACCCTTCACAACTTTCTCCATCCTTAAGCAATTTCTCTCAGACAATTGACTGTCCCCTTTGTAGCACAAAGAAATCAGCTTTCTCTCCAACCTGAAAATGTAGACAGACAACTTCTCTCCTTCCTCCTGGAATGTGTGCCTAAACTTCATCATCAGATCGGCTGCACTTGCAGAAGAGCCAAAAGCATTTTTCAGAGCTTGCGGGTAATTAGCTGACGTGGCTAATGGACTTTCTGCCTTTACGAACCTCATTATATCTGCACTGGACTCTTTAAGCTCTCTACCAGTCTGTTTTTTGATATTATCTAAGCACCGCCATTCATCCAGTTGCTGAGATATCTGCTCAACCCAAGCCTTCTTCCCCATCAGATGTGGGTTTAACCCCAGAGAACACTCCCAGAGTATAATAACTTTGGCTCTCCACAGGTATGCCACTGCATTTATCAACCAGTGACGTAATAGCCAAAAGCAGCTCAGAGTTTAAATCAACGACTGAAGGATCCATTAGACCTTTCACATCTGACAACTCTTCTTCCTCACTTCTTAGAAATGAGGACATCTTGTCTTTAAAGTCTTTGCCCTCAGCTACATGCCCCGCTTCTCTAAATATGGGCTGCACATGGCCCTGCCTCTCCAGGTGTCCCTACTCTACCAGGCAGCACGGCTTCAGTCACGTCACTGCTAGTCTGGACTAACAGAACATCCTTATCAGTCAATTGGTCAAAATGACATTTAATCAGTGCAACTTTCCCCAAAACCTTTACAGAATTTAGCACTCTGAATATCAATTCATCAGGAATTTGGATATCCATCCCACTGAAAAGACAAGCATTATTTGCAGATAATCTCTTTGAATTACACCAAATCTTAATCCCTGTTGCGTCCATGATAAAGAACCTTAGTCACTTCTCCTGACAGTAGTTTAAACACAGGTGTAAACACCCAAACCTCTTAATCAATTAATCAATTATCCTAACAGCAATTACACAGCATTCAGTGAATTGTTGGACGATAGCTTCCACAAATGTAACCCTCTCACCCAGCTCGTATGCAAACTTGGCTCATTAGCCAGCTCCACTAACAGCCACGGGACGCAGTGGTGAGAAGGCCACCTTTCATAAACAATATACTTCTGGGGCCCTTATGATTTGGGGTTCAGCTGAACAAGAACATCGTGATGTTCTGATTAAAGAAACCTCAATTTGAGCTAATGCTGTGTAAATACTGCCCATACCCAATTGTCGGTCAGCACAAAATAACAGATCGTGCACTGCATAAAATTATAAAGTATATTTACAAACTTAAGCTTTATGGAATTATTAGTAGTAAAAAGGGTGCATTTTAGTTAATCCAGTTCAAATGTGCACATAAAGTTGGAGCTCATCTTGAAGTTGTCCTTTATACTCTTGTGCTGGACCCATGGTCTGCATGAACACACCACATTCCAAACTTAGCTCAAAATCCATTTTAAACAAACAGGCTTTCTCTGGAGTGCAGGCCCTTCCTCCTTGGAGCCATTCATCTGCACAAAGCACTTTGTGCAATGTGGATGCTCCCTTCCAATGACATTCTCAGCCACCTTCCCTTCAGTCCTCCCCACAGCTCCTGCCAAAAATACCACAGACCCCACCAGTGTCCTTCACAAATCTCTCTCCACCCAGCTCTCTAGAAGTTTCCCCCAGTTCCATATTCCTGATTGGCTGACACAGCATTCATAAGTTGAACATCATAGCCCCTTATCTTTAGCCAAAACCAGCAGGATACTGCTTTAACAGAAAGCTACTAAGTGAAATTCCATTACAGCATAAGCGGAAAATATCTTAACCGGGGCATTACATCTATTTCCTGAATTGAACTCAAAAGGGCTTGAGCATCATCTGGCAACAAATTGCATCAATTGGAATTCTTTCCCTACAGTTTTTTGTTAAATTGAAATATCTGGAAGTTACAGCTATGGTCAAATTAAACCAGTCAGCAAACTCATCTGGAAGACTATTCGCTGGTGTTCAAGTATCAACTGAATGGGTATCTTGGTGGTTGATCTTATGAGCAACTATGGCACTGTAATTTAGAAAGCACATTTCTCCTCAGTCAGAACAGATGCAATTGTATTCCTATGGAAGCTGCTGGCAGACATCAGTAGATTTACTGGTGCTTGCTGTTCAGATTGTTTAGTCGACTTATGCTTAAGGAAAACACAGATGCTGCAACAACTGCAGGCCAATCGAGTGATTAATCGACAAAGTTGCCTGTTTATATGCTTTATTAGATAATACTCTGGAAGCAAAGAGTTCCATTTGGCAATCATTTCTTCAACAATCAAAGTAGAAAGTAGGCTGAATGCTTTATCTAAAACAATATACAGTGGATTTCAGTTAATTGGTCCATCAGTTAATCAGGATAGTCGCTTATTTGAGACTACTCTAAGGAACAAAAATCAATCAAGAAAATACTCATGGTTCCCTTCATTTATTTGAGATATTATGCTGCTTATTTGGGATGGGAGACTGTTGCTGTACAGTTTCTAACTAGCGTTAGATGCATGAATTTGTGTGGCTGTTAAACACTACACTATGCATAGAGTGGACAGATTTCAGATACGTATTGTCAGTTTTGTGTGTTTGTATTTAAAAAACTACGAATTTTGACACTGAGAGTTGGTGAGATAAGCCGCATGACAATTTGTAGCTGCTTTGTTCACTGTGGTTTCAAGCATTCCGGCTTGGAGAAGCCAAAAACAGCCAGGAGTAACAATGAAACGATTTCACTACTTCAAAAATTTAAGGTGTAAGGGGTTTCTTCTTTCATGTTATTTGCTAAGGCTAATAAAATGACTTCTTTGTTATGTTATAATAAAGTGGCTTCTCTGTAATGTTAACTGCTGAGTTAACGGTAGCAGCTTGTTTGGGTTATAATTACTGATAACGGGAATTGTATTCATTTGCTAACCAATTGGGATAGATGTTGTTCTTTCTTGTGTGTCTGTAAGCTATTGTTTTCATGGGCTTTGGGCAGAAGGCGTGATAGGGACAGAGAGAGGAGACGCGATGAGAGAGATGCTGTAAACTGGGCGAGGATCAGACTTAAGAGGGAGTCCGAGGCCCAGGGCTTTTCGGGAGGAGAACCAAAGATAAAGGACGTGCTGGACGCGCTCTGGTCGACCACTGTGGTTGGTCCCAGGCAGCGGGTCGAGGAGGTTGGAGGAGATCGAATGGTGGAAGAAGACTCTGTTAATTGAGCTCCAACGGTTGTGCCCGAAGTGGTTGAACTCTGATAAGTTTGGCGCCTTTTACTTTCCTTTTATATTGTATCGGTATTAATTACATAGTTCCAGTAAGATCTATAAAATGTCCTCTGTAAATCATACATTCTGTGCTGTCTGTTATTTGGCGTGGTGGGGTACATCACACGGCATCCACACAAACTTGATTACCCAGTTTGGCAGGTCAGAAGGCTGCTCCCCCTAGACGAATGCGAGGTGAGCGAGCCTGAGGCTTACCAGGAGGCTACAAGGGGTTACAAAAAATTTGAAGTTATTGACAATCATTTTAAAGGTTGCAATGAAAACTGAGATTTCAGGGATATAATTGTTAAAAGTATTGTATGAAGACAGTCCATTATCTGCTCTAGTTTTGTTCATTTACGGTCAATCAAAAGAACAAAGCCGCATGTTGGTTGTCTATCATATACAATAATGACCGTGAGTCTTGTGTGGGAGAGTTTTTGAGGTGGAAAAGCTGTTGCACTGGGATAGTTCCACTCTCTTGACCTCAGAAGTTCGAGTCCAGTGGTATGAGAAGTCACAATCTGGGACCTTCTTTGGTTGCAGTGGATAACTATGACTTTTTCTGTGCCTTATCGTGCCCTTCACTCCCCACAAACTGTTGCAGAACTGGTTTCTTGGTTATTGCATCTCACTTTTGACCTCATCCAGCCAGTCTACTGGAGCTCACTTCATACACTAGGACAGGCATGTCCCTATCTCACACAGGGCATGAGGCCCGCTGGCTACCCTCACCTGGTTTAGCCTGCCTGTCGAAGTGGTGTACTGGAGTGTGGCTGCAGTCGCACCCAAACAGCTACTTGAAGCCACAGGTGAGAGCTGAGTGTCCAGTCGGGACCAAGGGTGAGTGAGCAGCCCCAGAATAGACACAACAGGCTCCTTCGCCAGTGGCACTACTAGACACCTCATGTCTTAATTCCCCAACAATAACTATTAGAAACTTATAGGCATCCGTTAGTCTCGTGAGACCATGGATTTGCACCTTGGAAGGTTTCCAGGGCACAGGCCTGGGCAAGGTTGTATGGAAGACCAGCAGTTGCCCATGCTGCAAGTCTCCCCTCTCCACACCACCAATGTTGTCCAAGGTAAGGGCATTAGGACCTATACAGCTTGGCACCGGTGTCGTCGCAGAGCAATGTGTGGTTAAGTGCCTTGCTCAAGGACACACACAATGCCTCAGCCAAGGCTCGAACTAGCAACCTTCAGATCACTAGACCGACGCCTTAACCACACATATTAGAAACTAATACATCGTTCTATAGTATTGTAATAGCACTGATAGTATTCTAGTTTGTTCCATATTTCACTTAAATACATAATTTTTTACTCAGTTAAACAGTAGTTTGTCTTCTTATATATATATATATACCTTTTCAACTATTTCCATGAAACTTTAGCTAATTGGGGCAGCCGCAAAGTTAGACAAATATGTACTGGTCCTAATGTGTCCCAATTAACTGGAATCCACCATTTTAACAATCTAAGTATTTATTTAAAGCATCCATTTCTCATGAGGTTAAGAAAGAAGCAGGTGAACCGCTAGGCTGCTATTTAAGTGATCTTTAGATCGTGCTAAGATTGCTTTGTTCTGTGTTTTTGGAGCATTTGTTTTTTTCACTGAAGCTGCATTCCCAGCTGGAAACCTGGGGCAATGAACCAACTGTTTCCTACAAGGATTTAATAATATTTGATCTCAGATTTCCTGTTCATACAACAAAAATCTCATTGTTAACATTCAATATTCCTTACCTCACCATTTCAAACACTGATTTCACATAATTGTTGACATGACAGAATTACGTTATTAAATCAAGAAACTGTTTATGTAATGTATGTATCTAAATAGGAAATGCTTGTGGTTTATGGAGCAGATGCTGGAATCTGAAGCAACAAATAATCTGCTAGAAGAATTTTGCGGGTTGAACAGCATATATTGGAGGGAAGGAAGTGTTGATACTTTAGGATGAATTCCTGCATAAAGATTTGGACTCGATGCAGGTTTCTGACACAAAATTTCAACAATTTGTTGCTCTCCACACCCATAATTGTTGCTCAGTCTGCTGAGTTGCTCTAGCAGATCGTTGCTTGTCATTTTGTATTTGCATATTTTTAGGCAAACATGTTTTCTGTTGATATCACAACAAACAAGCAGGAAGGGTACAGCTCAACCTTACTGGTGGAAGATGGCATTCGGTTTTAATAGGGTAGTGACTATAATTCTGAAGCACTAGTATGGAACTGATTGGGATAGCATAGGAGATGGGTGTTCATAGCTGGCCCATGGCAGTGGCTAAATGTGGATAATGCAGTACAATGAAAACATCAATGTATATATTTCACAGTCCTGTCCAAGACTCCCATTATACTATTTCATGGTATTGTTAGGGAGGTGGCTTAAAATGATTTATCTAGAACCACGAATATGAGGACCAATGAAAGGAACCACAAGTTTCATGTCAAATATTTGATTCTTTATTATGATAGTAGCAAAATCCAATTAACTACTTCACTCAGAAGTTATATGAATTCCAAATTAGTAAATGTATTCTTGTATGTGTTACAACCCAGTAGCTAACACAAAGCCAAAATTATATCCCCTCCTTGGATTAGATTCAGAATGGAGTTTGCCAAGTTGGGTTCAGGATAGTTATTAATTGTGTACCTGAGTAGGCAACTAGGCAATGTTATCTTCTGGCATTTCTGACTTTTTGATAGTATTTAAATTAAATTAAGTTCCTGGGGTAGCCAGGCAGCACACTGAATTGCCAAGCAAAAGTGATGCTTTCTGAATTCATTTCCAACATTGGGTTGTGAAAATCATTTTAGGATAGCCCAACAAAGATCGTTGCTTACCTTGTACTGCTACCTCATCCGAGGTAGCAGGAACAAATCTCCAGAAGTCCACTAAAACTTTCCCTTCAATACCTAGAGGAATGCAAAAGAGTCAGTCTCTGGACTTCCATTTAGCTAGAAATTAGTTGAACAAAAACAGATCCACATGACAGACTAAGGTACTGTAGCAAGGCGGGGAATCTTTTCCAAGTCCCAATCAATTTTGTAGACCGAAAATCAAAACTATATAAGTTGAAAATCTGAAGGTAACAATAGAACATTAAAGTTCAAAATTTCAAAGTAAATTTATGATCAAAATAGGTATAGGTCACCATATACTACATTGAGATTAATTTTCTTGCAGGTATTTACAGTAGAACAGAAATACAATAGAATCAACTGCTAAACAACCAATGTGCAAAAGAAGATTGCAGAATGTCTGTCACCTGACAGGACCTTCCTCTCCTGGGAAATCTTGTAGCCTAGGTACTGTACAGTTTGCTTTCCTGTCTGAGCCTTATGTGGACTGATTTTTAAGCCCCTCATCTCACAGCATCTCTAAAACACTGGCAACCAGCCCTAAATAACCTGTTTCATCTTCTGAAGTGATTAGTAGATCATTTACATATTGTAAACTGGTTGGCTGGTAGGGTGTTCGATTGAGCTTTTCCAAAGTCTGCGCCGTGGTCTTATGAAAAATGGCTGGACTATTGTGGAATCCTGGGGGGAGCTTGCTCTAAACCCAGGGTGAAAGCAACTCTTAAAGTTAAAGTCTGTCCTGAGCCTTATAGGCCCATCAGGCCGGTGCTTATGCCGGTTTCCGTGCCGTGAAGCGACTGAGAGTACCAGACTCCCCCCTGGATGTGATGCCAGTCTATCATGAGGTTAACTCCCAGTATTTTGCCAGTATCCATTTTCAGCTGGGGAGTGTGTGGATAAGTGCCTTGCTCAAGAAAACAACACGCTCCCTCGGCTGGGTCTCGAACTCACGACCTTCAGACCGCTAGTCCAACACCTTAACCACTTGGCCACGCGCCACACGAAAGCAACTCTGGGAGCCCCAAAATCCATTTGCGATATCGAGAACTGAGAAAATTTTATGTTCTGAAGACAAGCCGTTCAGGATTGTAGCAGAACTCACCGCAATGAGATGCAATCTCAACATGGAATTATTAAGGACGGTATAGTCTGTTGTTAACCAATATTATCCACCGGGTTTCTTTGCTGGCCATATAGGTGACTTGCTGTTTGATGCAGTCTATCTTGGTGTCCCCTGGAGTTTTAGTTACTTTATTATACTCTGATCAGCCGTCAGGGCATCAGCTTTTATAGGATACTGCTTATGGGGTTAATGCAGGTTCCCTGCTATTTAACTGGGTTATCTGTGTATCTTCACTCAACCACAATCTTGCTTATCTCTAGCCCATACTGCTGGCAAGGTAACCCATAGACACCATCTTGGCTCCAGTACCTGATGCGGCTGCTATACAGTTTCCCTGATCGAGTATACACACACCCCTCTAGTGAGCCAAACAGTCAGTAACCACCTTTTGCAACAGGTGTCCTGTCTCACTAAATTACACGAAAAATGTCTAGTCTCTTACATAAGCACACATGCCGCACTATTTTTATGTCTACCAGTTCAGCTGTCCGCCGTGTTTGTGATACTTCATGATCCTGTGGTCACCAACCCGAACTGAACTAAGTGTGAGTGCTAATTTTGATAACACTCACCCACTTAGACTGCTGAGATTGTTGGCCACGTGATGCATCATTAATGTATCCTGGATAAGCTGTCAAGTGTTGTGACTGTGAATGAAGACACCGGAGAGTCACAGCTGGTAGATATAAAAGTCTTTATTTCTTTATTTGGGACACACAAGCTGACAGACTTTGGAAAAGAGAGGGAGAGGGAGGGAGACTCCCTGATCCATCATTACAGCATATTTTTATATGTTAAAGAACAAGAATAACAGGACAATTTTATAGTTGCAGTGCCCTCATGATGCTTCTTTTAAGTTGCATATTATTTTCAAATTCCTGTGACTTCCCACCAACACACCCAAAATGAGTGTTAATTACTGTGCTCTCTGAGTCATACTCCAAAATATGCCCTAACACCATCATGCCCATTCTATCTAGGCCTTTCAATATTCAATAGGTTTCAAGGACATCCCCCTCCCCCCTTGTTCTTCTAAACTTCAATGAGTACAGGCCCAGAGCAATCAAATGCTCCTCTTACGTAAAACCTTTCATTTTTGGAATTATGCTCATAAGCGTCCTTTCAACCCTCTTCAATGACAGCACGACTTTTCATAGATAAGGGGCCCGATACTGTTTGCAATGCTCCAAGTGTGTTCTGACCAGTGCCTTATAAAGCATTATATCCTTGCTTTTATATTCTAGTTCTCTCTAAACAAATGCGAACATTGCATTTGCCTTTCTTACCATCAACTCAACCTATAAATTAACCTTTAGGGAATTCTGCACGAGGACTCCCAATTCCCTTAGCACCTTTGATTACTGAATTTTCTTCCCATGAAGAAAATGCCCTACACCTTTATTCCTTCTGAAAAGTACATGACCAGCTATGCCCCTACATTAAATTTCATCTGACACTCTTTGCCCATTTCTTCTATCTAGGTCCTTCTGCAAACTCCTGGCTTCCTCAATACTAACTGCCCCTCCATATATCTTCATCCATCATATAAATCATTGACATATAACGTGAAAATAGCAGTCCCAACAACAACCCCTTAGGAAAACCACTAGTCACCAGCAGCTAACCAGAAAAGACCCTCATAATTTCTACTCTCTGCCTCCTGCCAATCAGCAGGATTGTAACTGTAACATCACAGGCTCTTATCTTGTTTAGCAGCCTCGTGTGCTGCACCTTGTCAAGGGCCTTCTGAAAATCCAAGTAAAAGAAGTAGGATTAGAGACTGGTTTAAGGTCAAAAGTTGAGCATTGAGTCAGGTACAGGGAGGGACTGCTTGGGTTAGCAATGAGGGTTAATGTTGTAATTGGGATGAGTTAGTTCCACAGGTCATCTATGGGTCAGAAACTATTCAGATTTAGGTATTATGGTTAGATTAACAAATTATGTCTGGTCAGAGACAGTGTTAGTGCTTAGGGAATGAGGTGATGTTTACAGGTTGAGGTTTGGGTGAGGGACAGAGTTTTTTTTTGGTTGGGATTCCTTTAATACAACTTTGAGATTTAGGTCAGAAAGAGTGGGTGCTGCACCTATCCTTTTGCTTATAACCTGTGGTATCAGATTGTCTGATCTCCAGTCCTATTCTTTGCAATTTCACTGTTGCAGATATGTTCCTGTGTTACATTGGGGACTATTCAAGAAAATGCTGAGTATTTTTTGCAAATATCCTTTCAAACATGTACAATATTTTCAATGTACAACATAGATAAAGTAATAGCTCTTTTAGTGAAGGGACAACTGATAGTTTGTTAGTGTTGCTTTGTCATTGTCATGTTTACCAGAGATACAATAAAAAGTTTTGCTTGCCGTCCAGACAGTTCATTCCATGCATAACTACATTGAAGCAATAAAAGGAAAACAGAATGCAGAGAAAGTTCAGTGCACCGTAGTTCGATAAACAAAATGCAAGGGCCATTATGAGGTAGTTCGTGAGATCAAAATTCATCTTTTAAAGTATGAAGGGTTTAATTCAAGAATCTGATAACAGTGAATTACAAGCAGTCCTTGAGTCTGGTGACATGTGCTCTTAGCTTTTATAAACTTCTGCCAGATTTGTTGGGGGGGTAGAGAGAGAATGATTCAGGTAGAAGGAGTCCTTGATAATTCTGACTGCATTCTTGAAGCATTGGGAGATGTAGACAGACAGCGGAGAGGAGGCTGGTTTGTGTGAGGTACTGGGCTTTGTTCATAACTCCCTGCAGTGCCTTAGGGCCTGGCGCAGAGTAATTGCCATACTAGACCATAATGCATCCGTATAGGGTGCTTTCTATGGTGCATCTATGAAGTTTGGTGAGAGTCATCGAGAATACATCAAATCTCCTTAGCCTTTGGATATAGTAGAGGCCCTAGTGCATTTTCTTGACTGCAGCATTGGTGTCGCTGGACCAGCAGAAAGAGTTGGTTGTCTTTGCTCCTACAAACATGAAGCTCTCAATTAGCTCTAAGCTTTTTACAATATCATGAGGGACATAGGATGCATAGTGCAAAACTTTTCCCTGTAATGAGAAATAGCTAAAATCTATGGGCACATGTTTCAGGGTTAGAGGGTATCTATGGAAAATGGTTTTCAACTGGAAGGTAGTTGCAGACTGGACCTTATTGCCTGAGTAGATGGTGGGAAATAAGTACTGTCATCCAAAGAGAAAAGGATCTCGTACTTTCCCAGTGTATATGACGAATAAACTTCTCGGACTTCCAGCCAGGTACAAGTATCGATTATAACCGATGTTTTAATAACAATCTCTGACATCTTCTTCAGGGATGATGCCTGGGTATGTCTACTCCAGTGGTATTTATATCCCCGTAGTCCATCCTTCCTGATCGGTTAGTCCTCATTCAATCATCCAACCTCCCGGCTTGTTTATAATCGAATTCCAGTTCTTACTTCGAGTGAGATCTTCGTCTTTATTAAAATTCTTTTTCTCTAGTTTTATTCAATGGCTTTCTTTACTAGGCGGTCCCAAAAACAATTGGCGTGGCACAGTAGTTTTGTGCCATCGAAATCAATCCTATGGCCATTATGAAAGCAATGTTCTACTACCACTGATTTCTCCACGTAACCCAAATGGATACACCTCCTGTGCTCTTTGATGCAGGTTTCCACTGTGCGTCCCATCTGGCTGATATATGCTGCTCTGCATTCACAGGGAATCCTGTAAATACCAGCCGACCTAAGTCCCAGCTCATCTTTGACCCACATAAGCTGTGACTTGAGCTTCCTTATGGGGTTGTGGATAGTATTAATCCAGTATTTCTTCAGGATCCTGGCAATCCTTCTAGAAACCATGGAAACATAGGGAAGACACAGGCAGTAGTGCTGAGTTCTTCCTTTTTATTAGGTTTTCTGGTGTTTTTGTCAGCCCTTTGAAGGGCCTGATTGATTTCCTTTACTTTGTAGCCATTCTGTAGTAACGTCATGCATATTTCCTCGGGTGGGGTCCCAAATACTTTCTGCATGGCTAGTTAAAGGAGATCTATGTTGGGAGGCATGATGATGGTTGTTATTGTTGAGGTGTAAGTCCATGTGAGGGAGTTTCCAATGGATACCATGTCCGAGGCTACCATCCAGTTTGCATCATATTAGTATGTCCAGGAATGGGAGGCAACCATTCTTCTCTAACTCCATTGTAAGTTGAATGTTTAGATGTATACTGCTCAGATGGTCGTGGAACTGTTAGTGCCTGGAGTCTATGATGCCATGCTACAAAGGTGTCATGGACGTATCTAAAGAAGCATTTGGGGCGTAAAGGAGCAATGAACTCAGAGCCCTCTCCTGTTAGTCCTCCATGTAGAAATTAACAATAGCTGTTGACAAGGGCGATCCCATGGCCACTCTGTCCATTTGTTCCCTTTATAGAGGAAATACATTGAAGTAAGGCTATGTTTAAAGAGGTCAATGGTAACCCTATCAAACTGTGACTGCAAGCAGTCCTTAATGGGAACTGTCGTGAAAAGGGACACCACATCATAACTGACCACCATGACCTCTGGGTTCAGCTGGACGTTGGTTATTGTTTCAAATAAGTCTGCCTACAGCGGGATCCCATGGATTCAATTGTCAGGATGACCTCTGCTTTATTGAAGAAATCTGGACTGCCAGCAGACATATGCAAGACAATTGTGCCTCAGGTGCAGATACCACCAAGATTACAGGCTCCCTAAGATACACAAGGAGGGCCTTCTTCCGCACCACCTCCCCCCCCTCCACCCCGCACCGATGCCTATCTTTAGTGGAATAGATTCTCTGACTTACTACCTCGCTAAGCATTTGACAACCATGCTATCTCCCTTTGTTGGGGGTTTTGAGCATTACATCATGAATTTAACCGACTTTGTTAAAACATTAACCAACATCCAGCTGAACCTGGAGGACATAATAGTCAGTTTTGACGTGGTGTCCCTGTTCACAGGAGTTCCCATTAAAGGCAGCTAGGTCCTCCTGCTGTAGCTGGAAGGTTTGATAAGGGTGCCATTGACCTTTTTGAACACACCTTTACTTTAACGTACTTCTTCTATAAAGGGATCTACTATGAACAAATACACGGAGTAGCCATGGGATCCCCCTTGTCAATGGCTATTGCTAATTTCTACATGGAGGAGCTTGAGAATAGGGCTCTGAGTTCATTACCCTTATACCCAAAATGCTTCTTCAGATATGCCGATGCCACCTTCATAGTGTGGCCCTCATGGACTCCAGGCACTCCAACAATTCCACAAACATCTGAACAGCATACATTCAATTTACAATGGAGAAGCATGGATGCTTCCCATTCCTGGACATTCTAATATGACGGAAACTGGACAATAGCCTGGGACATGTAGTCTACTCACATGGACTTGTACCTTAACAATAACAGCCACCGTCACACCTCCCTACATAGAGCAGTTCTTTCTACTTGAATTCACCATGTGAAAACTATTTTAAACCCAGAGAGTCTCCAAGAGGAAATAAGGTGGTTAACCATGACATTCCTACAGAATGGCTACAAGGTGAAGGAAATCAATCAGGCCCTTAAAAGGACTGACAGAAAAACTAGGAAACCTAACAATGATGAGAAACCCAGTGCTACTGGCTCCATTCCTTCCACGGTTTCTGAAAGGAATGCCAGGATCCTGAAGAAATATCGGATTAAACCTGTAAGGAAGCTTAAGTCACAGCTTGTGCATGTTAAAGATGATCTGGGACTCGGGTTGGCTGGCCTTTACAGGATTCCCTGTGAATACGGAGCAGTGTATATCAGCCACATGGGATGCATGGTGGAAACCTGTACCAAGGAGGACAGGAGGTGTTATCCCTTTCGGTTACCCAGAGAAATCGGCAGTAGCAGAACATTGTATTTGCAATGGCCTTGGGATTGACTTGGTACAAAACTACTGCGCTCTGCCACTGGCTTTTGGGACCAACTGGTAAAGGAAGCCATTGAAATAAAACTAGCCGAGAAGAATTTTAACAAAGACAAAGGTCTTGCCCTAAGTAAGAACTGGAATTTGATTGTAAACATCGGAGAGCAGAATCCTGATTGGATGAGGACTAACCTATCATGAAGGACGGACTATGGGAGTATAAATACCACTGGAGTAGACATACCCAGACATCATCCCTGAAGAAAATGACAGTTTGTTACTGAAACGTCGGTTATAATTAATAACCTGTGCTTGGCTGGAAGCCTGAGAGGACTTTATAAGTAGTCTCATGTTTATACAATACCAAGAGGAGCTCTTGAAAGGCCAAGTCACAGAAAGTTACAGTCTAAGTGCTGGTAAATGGAATTTGTGTCATGGGCTTCTTGATGGTTCACATGGACAAGTCTCACCAAGAGTCTGTTTCTGGGCAGTTTGACTGTGGTATGCAAAGCAATTTCATTTTAGGACAGTTTTGCATCCTCCCTTGTATTTGATGGGCTCTATACCATAAAGCAACAAAACCAGAAAATGATGAAAAAACATTGTGATGTTCTGGTCACCCCTTTATAGGAAGGCCATGGAGCCTTTGGAGAGGGTACAGAAGAAATTCACCAGATGCTGCCTGGATTAAAGAGTATTACATATATGGAGAGGTGAGACACACTTGGATTCTATTATCTGAACTGTCAGAAGCTGAGGGGAAACCTGATAAAGGTTTATCAAATTATATATGGTGTAAGTCCCTTTCCAGTGGATAGGAATGTCAAATAGTAGATGTCTCCCCGCAGCCCTGTCTCAGTTCCCAAACTTAATTCAAATGAACTGGTTTCTTCCTACATTCCTGTTTCAGTCCTCAAGTACTTGCCATTTACACTCACCCCACAGCCCTATGTCAGACTACGAACTAGTCCTACTACCCACACTGTCCCTGCAGTTTGATTAACTCAGGGACTGACACAATGCTCTTGGGTGCACGTGGAACATGGGAAGTAAATGGATGGTTTGGGGAATAGAGTGGGGCACTGTTGCTGTTTAAGGATTGAAATAGGGCTGTGTTAACAGCTGGGCAGCTTGATTGGTTTTGTGACTGACATTGGGCTCTAGAGAGATTATGGGGCATTCGGATTAATTTGGGACAGATAGGGAGAAGGTAGGGGAAAACTCCTCACGCACTACCATTCAGGGCCCCAAACAGTCCTTCCAGGTGAGGTGACATTTCACCTGCGAGTCTGTATTCAGTACTCCCAGTGTGGCTTCCTATATAATGGTGAGACCTGACATAGATTGGAAAACCACTTCACCGAGCACCTTCCACCACAAAAACTGAGATCTCCTGGTGACCAACCATTTCAATTCCACTTGCCATTCCTATTCCAACATACCAGTCCATGACCTCTACTACTGCCGTGATGAGACCACAGTCAGGTTGGACAAGCAACATCTTGTATTCAGTCTGGGATGCATGAACATCGATTTCTTGAACTTCTGGTAAATGCCTCCCCTCCTTTCTCTTCTTCATCATTCCCCATTCCTGTTTCCCTCTCTCACTTTATCTCCTTACCTGCCCATCACCTCCCTCTGGTGCTCCTCCCCTTCCCTTTCTTTCATGGTCTTCTGTCCTCTCCTATCAGATTCTCCCTTCTCTGGTCCTTTATCTCTTTCACCAAACAGTCCTTTACCTCACTTCCTCCCTTTTTTTTGGTTTCACCTATCACCTAACACCTTCTACTTCTTTCTCCTCTCCCCCCACCTTCTTACTCTGCCTTGTCATCTTTTTTTCCCAATCCTATCAGTGAACAGCCTGCTGCATGGCGACAGCAATAACCAACACCAGCTTGTGGAGCAGTGTGTCATCCATATGGAAATGTTGTAGCCTGTGGGCCTAGGGAATGAATTCCATAGCAGCCCTGTGCTTGCATAACTGGCCCAGGATGGGAAGGCGGCCGGTGCGTGAGGTGCCTTCGAGCATCAACATTGGGTCCCTGACCCACTGGCAGGACCTGCCCAGCCACCATCGTGCAGCCTCCAATGAGTGTGGTGCCTAGGTGAGGGTTTCTTCTCTTCTTGGCCCCCCACCTCCCTTTTTCACGCACTCATCTCATCAATGCTGTCCATCTACCTTCCCCCTATTGGTATCGGGGGTCAGGACTGTGGGTGGGAGTTATTGTGAGGTGAGAAAGAGTATTTTTTGAGGGGTGGAGCAGGTTTGCCTGGGATTAGTGTGCAAGTGGGAGTATACAAAAGTGGAAGGTTGTAAGTATTGACTATTCTGTGTGGGATAGCTGCCTGGGTTTCTAGTGTGAGTGTGTGTTTACTGGGTGAAGGGTGCAAGTATACTTTTTAATATGTTTAAATGAGAATAGGGTCTGTAGAGTAGTGGGCCAAGCCCTTTAATCTGTAACCTCCACAGTGATGAGGGAAGAACTCACGACTGCATCAGTCAGTTCCTCCTTGTGCTTGCGGTGCCATTGCGGCTACATGGATAAGAAAGTAGAGCTCTCCCTCACATCCTTCCACATTATCTGGGACCTCAGCAGTGAAGACAGAAGGAATCATGACCACATCGGTGAACTCCTGTGTGAGGGAAGAGCTTATCCTTTTCCCGTGGTTACTGCAGCTTCTCAACATTGAGGTAAGGGTTTGCTCTTTGGGTTAGATGTTTGGTTGGTTGTTCGTCCATCGTTGACGTCGATGAGAACCTCAACCCCATTATGATGGTGTCGAGACTAGCGCGTGATTTGGATTTAAGTGAGGGAGAGTTGCGCAGCGTCAGCCTCACTCTCTCTTCCCAATTCCCATCTGGATCCAGTGGCAAGACAGAGTCTAGATGGCTGGAGATGGGACTAGGTGCAGTGGATGACCAGGACGTCTTCTGTGCCTTGTCCTGCTCTACACGTTCCACGACGCTTGCAGAAACCGCCTTCTTAACAGTTGGACCTTCCATAGGTCTCGTCCGCTCAATCCGCCGGAGTCTGTCTTCACATGCTGGGATAGACAACTCCCTATCACACCGAGGGTTTGAGACCCGTCGGCTACCCTCACCTGGTTTAGCCGGCTTGTCGAAGCCGTTGCCCGGGGTGTGGCCGCTGTCGCATGCAAACAGCTACGGGGAGCCACAGGTGAGAGCTGAGTGCCAGGTGGGGACAAAGGTGTGTTAGATGTAAGGACTAGCTTGATGACTGGAAAGGAGGTACACCAAGATCTTATGACCATAAGTCATAGGAGCAGAATTAGGCGGTTGGGCCCTTTGAGTCTGCTCTGCCATTTGATCATGGCTAATTTATCATCCCTCTTAACCCCATTCTCCTGCCTTCTTTCTGTAACCTTTGACACCCTTACTAATGAAGTATCTATCAGCCTCCACTTTATATATACCCAGTGACTTGGCCTCCACGGGTATGTTTGGCACTGAATTGCACAGAATCACCACTTCTGGGCTAAAGAAATTCCTCCTCACCTCTGTTCTAAAGGGACATCCCTGTATTCTGAGGCTGTGCTCTGTGGACCTAGACTTGCCCACTACAGGAAACATTCTCTCCATATCCACTCTATGTAAGCCTTTCAGTATTCAATAGGTTTCAACGAGATCCCCTTTCATTCTTCTAAACTCCAGCATGTACAGATGCAGAGCCATTAAATGCTCCTCATATACTAACCCTTTCATTCCTGGAATCATTCTCATAAACCTCTCCTGGCCTATCACCAATGCCTTACAGCGCCTCAGCATTACATCCATGCTTTTATATTCCAGTCCTTTTAAAATGAATGGTAACGTAGCATTTGCCTTTCTTACCTCCAACTCAATCTGCAAGCCAACCTTCAAGGAACCCTGCATGAGGACTCCCAAGTCCCTTTGCACTTCTGATTTCTGAATTTTGTCATCATTTAGAAAATAGTCTCTGCTTATTGTTTCTACCAAAGTGCATGCCCATATGCTCCCTTACAGTTTATTCCATCTGCCGCTGTTTTGCTTCTTCTCCTAATCCATCTAGCTGGCTGGTGGCATAGTGGCATCAGCGCCGGACTTCAGAGCAAAGGCTCCCGAGTTCAAACCCAGCCAGCTCCCCTGGCACGCTTTCCATCCATGCTGGGTTGAGCGTCGAGCTAGCAACTCCGCCTCGTAAAAAAGAAATTACCTGCTACAGAAACATCAACAGCAAAAAGTTGATGGCCTATGCTCCCTTGTGAGTTTAAAAGGCAATTTTTCTTTTTCTTCTCTTCTTCTTAATCTGTCTGTCTTTCTGCAGACTCCTTGCTTCCAACATTACCTGCCCCCCACCTATCTTTGTCCATCATACAAATCTTTGAGATATAACATGACAAGAAATAGTCCCAACACCGACGCCACTAGTCACTGGCAGTCAACCAAAGGCCCCTTTAATCCCCATTCTTTGCCTACTGCCACTCAGCCAATCTCCTATCCATGCTAATATCTTTTATGTAACACCATGAGCTCTTGCCTTGTTTGGCAGCCTCATGATCAGCACTTTGTCAAAGGTCTTCTGAAGTTTCAAGTAAAACAAATAAGCTTAGGGATTGGGTCAGGGTCAGGAGTTGAGCATTGGGAGGAAATACTGAACAATTACGTTTGTACAAATATATAGGTAACTATAAAAATACGAACAATGTAAGAAACTAAGGAAAATAACAGTTATACCACCTAATGCAATATTCCCTCCCCACCCCCACCCTGATTCTAAATCACAGATTTTGAATCATTACATTTGAAAATTCAGAGGTGCGAAAATTTGTGGTATCTACGTTAAGTATCAAATAATCAACAATTCACCTAGGTTATTGAAATATCAAAGGGTATTCATATGATTATGGCATTGCAAGATAGGTTGTTTTTATAAGTAGGTATCCTTATGTGAGTTTGAACTGCTCTATTAATGATCGCTCTTGTACAAGTAAAAAAAAGATGTAAATTATGATAAGGCATATCAGGCCAAGTATTATGATTCTTAATATTGAAGTTCTGAGTGAGTGAATTCCGAGTTTTGATTACTGGGTAAGCGCGAAGACAAGAGAATGGGGTTGAGAGGGATAAAACAGTCATGAAGGAATAGTGGAACAGAGCTGATGGGCCTAATGCCCTAATCCTGCTCCTATATCTTCTGGTCTAAGTCCATTTCTCATCCTTTTCAAAAAATTTTGTCTTTATTTATTCAGGAGACTTCCGTAACCATTCTTGTATTTTCCTTCCCTTTTACTTCATCCTCACTTTTCCGAACAGCTGAACTATTCAACCTACTATTTAGTTCAAAGTCACACTTCAGTCTATCCCACTGACTGCAATTTTGTCCTGTCAACTACCTATCCTTCCTCTATCTCACCACATACTGCTTGTACACCAACTGCCCCATACTCTGCCCTATCACTCTGGTTTCCACCCCCTTGCAAATTTAGTTTAAACCCTCCCCAAAAGCTGTAGTAAACCTGCCTGCACAGATATTGGTCTCCCTTGAATTCAGGTGTAACCTATCTTTTTTGTAGACATTATACCTTACCCAGATGAGAGCTCAATGATCCAGAAATTTTAAAAAAGCACTGTCCTCCACACCAATTTCCCAGCTACGCATTCCTGTGCCAAGTCATCCTATTTCTGCACTCACCGGCATGCGTCAGAGGCAGCAGTTCAGGGATTAAATACCAGCACAAAATATTCTGCAGATACTGGGGTCAAAGCAACATGCACAAAACGCTGGAGGAACTCAGCAGGTCGGGCAGCATCCGTGTTGACTGTTCGTTTCCACGGATGCTGCCCGACCTGCTGAGTTCCTCCAGCGTTTTGTGTGTGTTAGTTCAGAGATTAATACCCTTGAGGGTATAAACATCTGGCCTATATGGGAAGGATTCTATCCAGGGTCAAGGTTTAGTGTGTGGGGCAACGGGGAAGGTTTTTGGGTGTGTGGGGCAATGGGGAAGGTTTTTGGAAGTTACCTCTTCTCTGTGTGTGGTTTTGTCTGGAATGACAGGGACTGGCTTGTGTATGTGAATGTGTTTGAGCCCCAGTCAGAATTAAATAAGTGGGGAATGGAAGACTCTATAGCACCACTTTTAGTGCCCTAATTACAGTTTTTAGACGAGGTTTAGACCATTTGGTGAGTAGGTTTGTAACAGTTAAGCCCATCACCCCACTCTGTCCTGGGCCAGTCTTTCAAGTTGAATCCAAGTGTAGTCCATTTTCTAGGTGTCAACTTGAAAGTCACATTGCCAGGTGATTTTTGGCCAGCCTGTCTTCTATTTTCCCTAGTAACTTTCACGTTAATGCTTGCCTGATGATGTTGGTACTTGGATTGTGCAGCGTGTGTCTGATCCATCCTCATCATCTTTTCCTTAATTCTTCCGCTGTCAGCTGGTATGTTGTCTACCATAGATCTTGGTGTGTTGAGTTAATACAACCGCTTCTGATGGCAATTGTATGACATCATGAGTTCCTGTACTGGTGGTCATTCTTGATTGGGGTTCCTACAGCTGTAAGAAATCACCTTTGCCTCCATTATTTTCCAAAATCATGATGTAGCTGATCTTTTGTTATTTTACAGGTTTCAATCAGGGTTTTCTGTTCTGCTTATTGCACAAGGATAGCAGGAGCCATGCTTCCTGATTTCAGCACTTCAGTTTCAGAAACAATGACACATCCAGCCATTCAAACTCCTCTCTTCATTGTTGAGGAGTCTTCAGTGTACATTATCAGCTCTAATTCAATAGAGGTGTTCCTTTGTAATAATTTGCACGTTCCTTGCATAGTCATGGCCACCATAGTCTTAACAAGAACTCAGCTCATTCATTTCCAATAGGTTAGCATATAAGCCATATGCTTTTTGCTCGATCTTGGCAAGCAAGAGCTGGAGAGAAAGTGTAAATCATTTTTTGAATTTGGCAATATGTCCATTACATCCAATATTGTTGAAACATGTCATCAGATAAGAATCTCCCAACTGATTGAAATTTCCTGTTGAGCTTGTTTCTGTTGTCCACCTTGTTTCCTGTGTCAACACCAAGACCAATGCTTTATGGGATTGTCCTTTGAGAAGTGGTTGAGACTGAGACTGCTGCGGTGCACATGGTGAATTCCAGTCCCACTCGTTCTGTTGCTTAACGAGTGTTGTCTGTTAACTAATTTGCTGTAGCTGTGACTGTCGACCAGCCAGTAATGACTGTTGACCCATGATCAGTGGCTGTTGATCAACAAGTAACTGACCTGCGAGTAATGAGCTTCAGATTTTGATATTCCATACTACTTGTTTAGCAGTTTGGATTGCTTAATGAGTCTTGGCTGTTAACTAATTTGCTGTAGCTGTGACTGTCGACCAGCCAGTAATGACTGTTGACCCATGATCAGTGGCTGTTGATCAACAAGTAACTGATCTACGAATAATGATCTTCAGATTTTGATATTCCATACTACTTGTTTGGCAATTAGGACAAGCTTGCTTTATGGAGCACCAACTTCACCAATTGTTTTTTGTCAGCTTCACAGTTTTAACAATATCTGGTTTCAAGCCATACATTAACGTTGGCTTCAAGAGACCATATGTAGAGTCCTCTGTTATCTTCATTTATTCCCCAAACTCCTTAGTGACTTAATCAAAGTGTCCTATATTGTTCCTCATATTCAGATACATCTTCAGAAATCTTTTGCTTGCAATCTCCCACATTCCTACAGGCTGTTTTTCCAACCACCTTGTATATTTTGCTTATCATCTCTCATGTTGTCCTCAGTTCTACAAGTCAACTATCTGATTTGCTGAGGAGAGAACATTATAGTCAAAATTTGGGTGCCATCTTATGGGAGAAATTTGCATATGTTCTTAATATGTTGAAGCTCAGCTCAGTTCTTTAAACTTCCTCTTGAAGGATGTGAGTTTTTTTTTGGATCATTTATCAATCTTTTCCAGTTCAGGTAGTTGAAAAATTATGTCTCCTTTCATAGGTTCCATTTTTAGTCCTGCGTGTCCTCACTTCTTTGTTTTTTATTGGAAGAAGCCATGAAATGGCTGCCAGTCCTATTCTTTCACTCCTCATCCTCACTTCAATCGCTGAAGGTCACTGTAGAGTTCATGTCATATCCATGCCATAATAATTCCTCAGTGAACGTATGGTAGCACAATTTCGGAAGACTGTCCAACATAGGGAGTGTTTCCCAAGGAGAAGCATCACCAGCAGTACCGTAAGATTGTGATCAGAATTATCAGAAGGTTTCTTGGGTGCTCCATCAGTAGTATGAATTTGCTTTGAGTATGATGTTAATTTTAGTACAGATATGACCTTCCAGAATAATAACATATAATAGAGTTTTCCTTCACTCTTAAGCTTCCACTAGCCGGACCAAGAATTAGGTGATTTCTCAGACTATTTGGAAAATAAGGAGGAAAGTCTTGCTTCCTATTAAGTGTGCACAAAAACCTTCCATTTTGTCAAGGGTTCTTCTAAGTCCTTAAATCTTCTCAGCCATCAACACTACATTTTTGGATTGTGATATTTAATCTGAGGTTCTTCAGAAGTCATGAACGAGGCATAAAACGTGTTGCTTATGGCTGTTTTCATTAAGAGATAAAAGAACAAGGGAATTAGGGAAGGGGAATAGTAAGAGCATAGCCTAGTAGTGCAGTGAAGGCAAAGATGAACAGAGATCAATCATCTGGTCATCTTATACCAATTTACTAACAGCGATAAATTCCATTGCTTAAATCAAATAATAAGACAATCCCATTTAAGTAATGTGACGTCCCCAACTGAAACTAAGAGCTTCTAGAAAACCTCAAGGGAACTGAAACCACTAGGAAACATGCAAACCAATTACATATACATAGGTAACTATAAAAATACAAACAAGCATATGAAAATTAAACTATAGATAAAATAATTATCCAGTCCAATCCAACTGTAACATTAATGACCAATCAGGAAAATGCTTAGTTTTTTTTTAAGAGACTCTTAGATAGGGAGATGGAGCTTAGACAAATGGAGGGCTATGCAGTCGGGAAATTGTAGGCAGTTTCTAGAGTAGGTTACATGGTCGAGACAACATTATGGGCTGAAGGGCCTGTTGTGTGTTGTAAATTTCTATGTTTCTACATTTTATGCAAATAACCTTTGAAACATCCCGTCTCCATCTCTGTCCCCGTTACCTCCTTCTTATTCCCAACATCTCCCACCTTCTGTGGTGGTTCTCCCCTTTGGTCACATGTTTATGATTCTGGTTTGGGAAAAGCTGTCCCCCGCCACTTGGGTCTTCATAAGGTCACACTGCCATTGTGACATTACTTGGTGTTGTCAAGATATCGGTTGTTTCCATTTTGTATATACAGCCTCTGTTGTTTCCTGATCTACCCAACATATTCTGTTGCTTGTTGTCCTCTGTTGGTCTCTACTGAAGCCCAGCCAGCATGTCTGTGTGAGCAATTTTTTTATCTCTCAATCTACTCTAAATCTGTCCGCTTGCTTTTTCATTGCTGAGATGAATGTATCAGCATTATTTATATATTTCTTGTGACGCGAGAAATTTATTCAACCATTGTATTACATTCCATTTAAACTGGCGGATTACAACTTGCAAAAGCCCAGATCTCCTGACAGTGAGATACATGAAAGTCAAGACCAGCTTGAGATTCAGATGGAGGCTGTGGTATCCAAGGATGTGGTGCTTGGAATCAGGAAAATGGAACCTCCCAGCAACCAGGTGGAAAGTAATATTTTGTTGCTTACACTGCAGTTGGTCAACCAGGAGGATGGCAGCCCACCTTTGGCCAAGATGTGGGTACTTCTATTGAGTGCTGCATTATCTAATGGAGATGCAGAGTAAACCCCAAAAGAGTAGAGGTTTGATGTAGATCACGAGTTACACTCGGATGGAAAGGGTAAGGACGTTTCTCATCCTGCTTCCTGCCAGACCAAGAAAATGTATAAATGAGAAACTACCATCTTTTGTAGGAGACTTTCTTTAATTAGCGCTCTCTTCCGACACTTTCTGCGGTTAGTAATCAAGCTTACCCATCAACTGAGGAAAGGGGGAAGCATCGAAGACAGATCCCCTGGCCATCATGGCTTTCTCAAACCTCAGAGAGTTTTAAAACCTGGAAGGCAGGCATCCAAAACCCATTGCAGTCAGCTGACTAAGGACCTAAACTTTCTGAGGCTTAAAGCTTAGTCGAGGTGTTGTACTGTAAATAATTTTGTTGTAAATTATTGCTTATTAATATTTCACTATACTAAATTATTTCAGTGTTAATATAATGCTCTTTTGGCAAAAGTACGGGCTGATGTTTGTTAGTGTTGTTTTGCCATTGTCGTGTTTACTGAGATACAATTAAAAAAAAACTTTTGTTTGCCATCCAGCCAGATCATTCCATGCTTTTACAATTTCTGGTGGCAATTGCATGACCTTCATCAGTTTTTGTATTGGCCTTTCTTGATTAGGCTTCATATAGTCATAAGAAATCCCATTTGTCTCCTTAAGTTTCTAAGATCATGAACAACTCTCAAAGCATATCAAGAATCAGTGTAGGTACTAGTTGATCTTCCTTCTACCACCTTGCAGGTTTCATTCAGAGCCTTCTGTTCTGCCTGTAGTATAGAGGTACTAGGAGCCATACTTTCTGATGGCAGCATTTCAGTTTCAGAAATAACAGCCCATCCAGACATTCAAATTTCTCCCTCAATCATTGAGGAGCCATCAGTGCACAGAATCAGATCGGATTTAATAGAGACATTTCTTTGTAGTTATTTAAATCTTCATGGCTTGTTATTATTCTTGCATAGACATGGGCATTGTAGTACCACAAGAATGTAGCACATTCATTCCCAATCAGTAGGTTAGCATAAGTCATCTGCTTTTTTGCCCAAAGGGCAAGCGATAGCTGCAGGAAAGGGCTTAGTTGTTTTTGAATGCAAAAATATGTCCATTATTTCCGAAATTGGCTGTTGAAGCAATATTATCAGTTCAGGATCTTCCTACACTTGTGAGGCAAAGGATTGAACATGTTTTTGAGCTTGTTTTTGTTGTCCACTTTGTTTCCTGTACCAGCAACTTATGACAGAAGTGACACATTTCAGGTTATTGGCCTTGGAGGTCTGGTTCAGATTGAGATTGCCGAGCTGTACATAGTACATTCCAGTCCCACTTCTGTTGGTTAATGGGTGTTGGTTACTGACTCACCTGTGGCTGTTGACCCATGGTCAGTGGGTGTTGATCAACCCACCTGCAATGGTCTTATTCAGATTTTGATATCCCGTTCCACTTGGTGGCTTGCTCTAGCTACTACACGGAACACCAACTAAACTCCAATTCAGTGTTGGCAGCTTCGCCATTTTGGCAATATATAGTTTCAAGCCATCCATGAAAGCTGACTACAAGGGACCATATGTAGAGTTCTCTATGTTATCTTCAGTTATTTCTGGAACTCCTGAATAACTTAACCACATTCTCCTGTAGCATTCCAGGATCACTTTTCTCCAGTCTGTATTCGGACCTGCTCTTTCAACCACCTCCTAATAGCATTCCAAACAACTTGTTTACTTATCATCTCCCATGTTGTCATCAACTGTATGATTTGATGAGAAGACAATGTAGTAGCCAAAATGTGGATGTCATCATATTGATGCAGTTTGTACATCTTAATATATTGAACTCAGCCCAGATCTTAAAACTTACTTTTTTAGGATGTGGAATTTATTTGGACCATTTATCAAACTCTTCCAGTTTAGTGGTCTCCTTTCATGGCTTCCATCTTTAGTTCTGCATGTCTTTTTTTCAGTTTTTATTGGAGCAAGACATGACAACTGCCAATCCTATTGTTTCATCACTGTCATCCTCACTTGAGTCACTAGAGGTTGCTGTAGAGATCATGTCATGTCCACCTTGTAATTCCTCAGAGTTCAGATGGTAGCGCTGTCTCGGAAGATTGTCGAATGTGGGAATATTTCCCAAGGAGAAGTGTCAATGCCAAGACTGCCCACTTGAGGTCACTGCTGGGTTTTCTGACATTCTCTGTTTACCCGAAGCTCCGTATATTGAACTTTGATACACTTTTCATGTTGTGTTTTCACTCAGTTAATGTAAAGGTTTTCTTTTTAGACTTTTACTGTCTCGATCATACTGTTTTTATAATATCACAGCTTTGCTTTTTCCAATAGTTCAGTTAACTTTTCACTTATGCCAAATCATTAATGATATTTTTCAACAGACCATGTGTTCTTGTAAACTCAAATTTGACTTCCTACCCAGTGCACTTGCACTGTCTTAACTGTGATAATACTGTTAACAGTCTTTTCCTGAAAACTTTCTCTAAATTTCATCACACGCCTTTCACAATATCATTTAAGAACTCCATTTCATTAGACTCAACATTGCTGGTAAATTTCATCCCAATTTTTTGATAAGTCTTATCAAATTGAAATGTTTTATTCAGGTAAGGAATCAAACCCTCAGTCATCTGTTTAGACATAACTACTGGAGATTCAGCTCGCTCTTTTCCTGTAGTAGGTTTCATACTTTGGCCATTGTCTGAGGTTTACAGGAAGATGTTGTTTCCTGCTTGGCATTGCTGCCTGACACCCCTCTAACAGTGCCCTTGGGTCAGCTTCCGGGTCATCAGCCAGGTACCACTGCTCATTGATGTTTCCCTCCCTGAGCCCTTGTACATCTGGTGGCAGAGCAGTGGCAGGGATGTATTCCTGCCATCCTCTGCAGCTTTCAATGGGGTTAGGTGGTCCTCCAATTTCTGTCCTTCCTCCTCAGCCACAAGCTGCCCTTTTCTGCCTCTTCAGCCAACTTTCTGGTGGCCCTTCTAAGCCTCGCTTGAGTCACTGCCATATAACGGAGTAACCTTGTCGTCGACGCGCCAATGAAGCCCCAGCATTCTGCCTCCACAGGGCAGATGATGGTCGCTCAGTCAGCTTCCTTACACTCAACTACCAGGTTTGAGTACTGCAGCCTCTTCTGCTCATGAGCAGCCTCCGTTCTTTTCTCCCATGGGAGAGTTAACTCAGAGGAGGACTGCCTCGGCAGCTGTGGACTACAATACTATGTCTGGGCGGAGAGGTACGTTGATGATTTCCGTAGGCAACTGTAGCTGGCTGCTGAGATCTGGCCTCATGTTCCATTCCTTGCCCATGGAGAGGAGTCCTGAAGGGGAATTCTTTGGCAGGTACATTCTACGCTGTTACTGCAATTTAATCTCACAGAACATTTTATTTGTACTTACATTTAATCATTTGGACTGTGATCAAAATGCCATTGAATTGCATCAAAATATTGGATTGCAATCAAAGTGTAGGATTGCAATCAGATTCAAGATTGCAGTCAGCAGTTTTTTTTTCTTATTGGATTGCAGTCAAAAAATGTTTAAGCACTAGATTACAATTTAATATTTTCTTAGGTACTCCACCCATGGTACACATTTAATTTGATTATGATGCTAATTTCAGTGCTGAATTGACTTTCCCAGCATAGCAAATGTAATAGAACTTTCCATTACTCTTTAAACTTCCATTGGATAGGGTATTGAAGCAAAAATTAGCAATCATTTGGACAATTAGAAAATAAACAAGTTCTTGTCTCTGTTTTAAATTGCATGCCAAAAGTTTCTACTTTATCTTGAATTCTTCTGAGTCGTTAAATCTATACAACCGTCCTACAACTATACTAAAATTGTTGGATACTAACGATTTTTGTGATCCGAGGTTCTTCAGAAGTCAAGAATGAGCAATAAAATGTATGGCTAGCAATTGTTTAAATGTTATAGAACAATGAAAACAAAGGTAAGAAGATGAGGCATGAGGGTAGGGAGAAGGGAGAGAGAGCGAGAGAGAGTGAGAGACACACACACACCAGTCTGGCAAGGAGGAGAACAAAGAGCAAAGAGAACAAACCAACTAGTCTTGCCAAAGTGTTTCAGCCCAAACGTTAACTGTACTTTTTTCCATAGATGCTGCCTGGCCTGCTGAGTTCCTCCAGCATTTTGTGTGTGTTGCTCTGATTTCCAGGATCTTTCTGCAGATTTTCTCATGTTTGTGAAACCAACTAGTTTGGTCCTTATATACCAAATTGCTGATAAAACACTCCATTGAATTTCCATAGGTAACTGTTAACCAATCAGATAGCCCTATTCAAGTAATGTGTTATCCAAGAACCTTCCAAAAAGAAAAGAACTGTAACCACTAGGAAAGACTGAATAGTTGCATATACATAAGTAACTATATAAAAATACAAACTAGCATAGGAAAGTCAAACTACAAGGGAAGTAACAATTACATAGTATAATCCAACACTTCCCAGGTGCCAGGGGCAAGTACATCTCAGATCAGGTTCACAGCATTTTAAAGGGAGAGGGTGAGCAGCTAGAAGTCGTACATATTGATTCCAGCGGCATAGGGTATATAAGGTCCTGAAGAGAGAATAAAGGGAGCTAGGTAGAAAGCTGAAAACCCAGACCTCAGGGGTAGTAATCTCTGGATTACGAGTAAGGGTAAGAATATGGTGATTTGGCAAATGAATGTGTAGCTGAGAAATTACTGCAGAGGCAGGGTTTCAGATTCCTGGATAACTGGGATCCCCTCTGGGGAAGGTATGTCCTGTACAACAAGGACAAGTTACACCTGAACTTGAGGGGACGAATATTCTAAAGGCAGCGCAACACACACAAAATGCTGGAGGAGCTCAGGAGGTAAGGCAGCATCTATAGAAAACATCTATTCCTTTCCATGGATGCTGCCTGACCTGCTGAGTTCCTCCAGCATTTTGTGTGGGTTGCTTTGAATTTCCAGCATCCTCAGATTTTTCATGTTCGTGATCCTAAAAGCAGTTTGCTATAGCTTTTGGGGAAGATTTAAACTAATTTGGCAGTGGAATGGGAACCAGAGTGATAGGGCAGAAGATGAAGCGGTTGGTATACAAATAGATATAGTGTGTGGTGACAATGTGAGGAAGGGAAGGCAGATGAAAGGGAAAAATTGTTATCAGTGGGATGGGGTGAAGTGTCTCTTTAAATTAAATAGCAGGTTCAACATGTTGGAAAAGTGAGGATAAAGTAAAAGAGAAGGAGAAAGCAGGAGACGTGACAATCTCCAGAATAACTAAGTGGTCAAAGTTTAGAAAGGGATGAGAATTTAACTTTTGGTAAAATAGATGGAAAATTGAAAAAGGTGATTAATACAGGACCGAAGCTGTTATATTTGAATGCACACCGCATACAGAATAAGGCAGGTGACCTTGTAGCACAGTTAGAAATTGGCAGGTATGACGTTGTGGGCATCACTGAGCTGTGACTGAAAGAAGATCATAACTGAGAGCTTAACATCTATGGATTCATATTGTATCAAAAGGATGGGCAGGTAGGCAGAGGGGGTGGGGTGTCTCTGTTGGTTAAAAAAAATGAAATCAAATCTTTAGAGGCAACATAAGATGGTGTACAATCTTTATGGGTAAAGTTATGAAACTGAGGATAAAAAGATCCTGCTGGGAGTTACATACTGATCTCCAAATAGTAGCCAAGATGTAGATTACAAATTACAACAGGAGATAAAAAAAAAGGCCTGTAAAAAGGGATATGTTACAATAGATATGGGGGATTCTAATATACAGGTGGATTGAGATGATCAAATTAGTGCTGGATCCAAAAGAAGAAGTTTTTAGAATGCCCAAGAGATGACTTTTTAGAGCAGCTTGTGGTTGAGCCCACTGGGGGAAAGGCAATTCAAGCTTGGATGTTGTGTGGTAAACCAGATTTGATTAGGAAACTTAAGGTAAAGGACTGGTAGGAGCCAGTGATCATAATATGATAGATATGCAGTTTGAGAGGAAGAAGCTAAAATCAGACATATCAGTATCAGAGCTGAGTAAAGCTAACTACAGAGGCATGAGAGGGAAGCTGTTCAAACTTGATTGGAAGGAGACACTAGCAGGGATGACAGAGCAAAAATGGCTGGAGTTTCTGGGAGAAATTCACAAGGTGCAGGATAGATTCACTCCAAATAAGAAGTATTCTAAAGAGGGGATGAGACAACTGTGGCTGACAAGGGAAGTCAAAAACAGCATAAAAGCAAAAGAGAGAGCATATAATACAGCAAATATTAGTGGGAAGCAAGAGGATTGAGGAGTTTTAAAATCTAACAGAAGGAAACTAACAATGCAATGAAGAGAGAAAAAGTGAAATACGAAGGTATGTTGGTCAATGATGTAAAAGAGGATATCAGAAGTTTTTTTCCCAGATATATAAAGAATGAAAGAGTGACAAAAGTGGATATCATATGGCTGGAAAATGACATTGGAGAGGTAGTAATGGTGGACAAACTCACTAAGTATTTTATGTCAGTCTTCACCAGCAGTATGCCAGAGATTCAAGAGTGCTGGGGGCAGAAGTGAATGTAGTTGCTATTACTATGGACAAGATGCTTGGGAAGCTGAAAAATCTGATCTGAATTGAGTTGACTTTATTTCTTACATCCTTCACATTCATGAGTAAAAATCTTTGTTACGTCTCTGTCTAAATGTGCAATGTGCAATTTATAGTAATTTGTAATAAATAATATGTATAGCAGGATAGTCAATATAGCATAGAAATACAATTGTACCAGCAAGGATCTTTTACTTAATTTATCTATAGTTGCCATGGCTTCCTCATGCCTACTTTACAACTCTCTAATTTGTTCATTCAAATCAGGATCAGTTTGCTCATTCTCTGATTGCAACATTTTGAAAACTCAAGTCTTTAAAGTCTCTACAACAAGCCTGGAGAAGGGGTTGTAGACGTCTCTTGCAGAAAATATGAAGACTTCACGGCCGCAGTTGCTCTGGTTCACCATCACAATTCTACACCTTGGCATCAGTCCCAATGTTCCAGCCCGGTCTCAAGGCTCTACCACAGTCTCCGTGCGATAACAGGCTCTCCTTCCATTCCACGGGAGCGACTGTCTTGTTCTTCACCATTACTGTATACTGTATTGTATATTGTACTGCATACAAAAATCAAAAACCCTCTAAACTGGCTTGGAATTACCCCACTCCTGGTACCAAATTTTGTAGCCTGGGGAAAAATACACACACAGGACAACAAATGCTTTTTTGAGTCTTAAATTCCTTTATCTGTTTTAGATGTTGTATTGCAGAAAGAGGGTACCAAAATAAAAATGACAAAATAAAATTAAAAAATGATTCCTGCCATTACTAACTTCAGACCACACCTTTATTACATATGCGGTATGAAAATAACTCAAACAAATTATACAAAACCAATATGGTAGTGGCAATTCTAAAAAGAACAATACAAACAATGTTAGAATCCCACCAACCCTGTACCTTATACAAAACCTTGAAAATATAAATCAATATATCTCATCTTAACTAAGAGATATACTCACATTTGGTACACACGGGCTTAACTTCCAAACACACATAGGCTAAACCTGGAAATGAGTTCTCCTCACTCATGCTACGTGAACAGACATTAACACATTCATATTACTCTGTTATATTCACATTTGGTCATGAAATAGTGAAGAAAGACAAATAAACTTTTACAATATATTGCCTTGTAGTTGAGTTACAAAAAAGACTAACCTAGCAGGCCGATTAAGGAACTTCGCAATCACACTATCCAGCGCTGATCAATTTACTCACGATAATCTAAAGCATCCACGTGTAAAACACATCAAATTATTGATATTCTAGATTTACAAACAAGTATAAATGAATATTATTATGGATATTATCAAATATTATTCACCTTTCCTCACCAAACCTGGGAAAAGCATTTGAACGTCATCTTTTCTAGAACATGGCAACTCTTCATTCTACACCACCCATGCAAAATGACATCACCACTTTCTCTTAAAGGCACAGAAAGCTATTTTAGCATTACCAAGGTGAATACATAAGTGCACTTTAACAATTAAAAAAATAATATTCAACAGTCACCCGGTTACATGTATATGTAAATTTCATTTATAAGTTAGCTATCCAGTTGAGGTAGTAAGTGCAAACTTGGGCAACATTTTCTTTAAAAAGTGAGAAATGCCATTACCATCACATGTCTTTACCATCACACAACCCGTGGTGAAGTTGTCAAGATGGCCCCAAAATCATTGGCAAACCAATCAAAAATGCAGAGACACAATTAAAGATGACCCAGTGAAATATCAGCAGCACCTTGAATGAAAAAGAGAGGTATAAAAAAAGGAGACAGGAAAACTTAAATCTGACAATGACCAAAGCACAAATAGAGATGAGAGTGGAGAGTTAATCAAAGAAACCAAAGGGTTACCGATAAGAAAGGTAATGTAGTTCGAAGTTTTAGATCAGTGAATACTCTGCCAGGATCTCCAGTAAGCCAGCAACAAGAACAGAACGACCACCATCTTCCTAAGGTTTCACCTGTGCACTAATGGAGACTATAATCAAATGCTTTGAATTTGAAGTGTTGCTTTTTTTAAAAGTTGGTGAGATTTTTGAATGCTTCGTAAGTCTTGCTAATATTAAAAAGAGTGTAGAGAGTTGAGTAAATGTTTTATCTGTGTTTAACAAAGTGTTCTCTTTTATGGATAGTTGAAGAATAATGATCTCTATGATCTGTTTGAAATTTGAATTGTTGCTTATTCCAGAGTTGGAGATGGTTAGGCAGACGTTTTGTAACCATTATTGATATTTTTTAAAAGACTAGACTATGCCTAGTTCAGCTGAGCTGTCTATGTTCATGTTTCACGTTGATGTTTTTAACAGTGTTCTCTCACTACCTGCCTAAAAAACTGATTTCTTAATGGAATTTTGATAAAACGTGCAGACTGTAAGGATGTGTTTTTAATTGTAGATGTTGCTTCTTCTAGTTTGACAGGTGTTTTGTCAGACATCTCCTCTATACCTACTGCCAGCACCTTAAAACTGTGCCCTCTTGTATTAGCCATTTCTACCCTGGGAAAAAGCCTCTGACTATCCACATGAGCAATGCCTCTCATCATCTTGTATACCTTTATCAGGTCACCTCTCATCCTCCACTGCTCCGAGGAGAAAAGGCCGAGTTCTCTCAACCTATTCTCATAAGGCATGCTCCCCAATCCAAGCAACATCCTTATAAATCTCCTCTGCAACCTTTTGACAGTTTTCACATCCTTCCTGTAGTGAGATGACCAGAACTGAGGACTGTACTCCAAGCGGGGTCTGACCAGAGACCTATAGAGCTGTAACATTACCTCTCGCCTCTTAAACTCAATCCCATGGTTGATGAAGGCCAATGCACCATATGCCTTCTTAACCACAAAACAAGCTCCCCCTGGATCCCAAGCCTCCTTACTTTCTCAATAAGCCTTGCATGGGGTACCTTATCAAATGTCTTGCTGAAATCCATATACACTACATCTACTGCTCTAGCTTCATCAATGCGTTTAGTCAAATCCTCAAAAAATTCAATCAGGCTCATAAGGCATGACCTTCCTTTGACAAAGCCTTGCTGACTATTCCTAATCATATTATGCCTCTCCAAATGTTCATAAATCCTGCCTCTCAGGATCTTTTCCATCAATTTACCAACCATTGAAGTAAGACTCACTGGTCTATAATTTCCTGGGCTATATTTACGCCCTTTCTTTAATAAGGGAACAACATCTGCAACCCTCTAATCCTCTGGATCCTCTCCCATCTCAATTGATGATGCAACAATCATTGCCAGAGGCTCAGTAATCTCCTCCCTCGCCTTCCACAGTAGCCTGGGATACATCTCATCCGGTCCTGGAGTCTTATCCAACTTGGTGCTTTCCAAAAGCTCCAGCACATCCTCTTTCTTAATGTCTATGTGCTCAAGCTTTTCAATCCACTTTAAGTTATCCCTACAATTACCAAGATCCTTTTCTGTAGTGAATACTGAAGCAAATTCTTCCTACGTTGTTTATACTAGGAAGAATACTTTCTTTATGCCAATGATTTAAAAGACTAGAAAAATACTATCGTCTTAAGTCCTGAAATGAATAACTAGGAAGCAATGAAGATAATTTATTCCCAGGTTTTTAAATAGCATGCCAAAATCTATTATTTTTGATTTAATCCCATTTCATGAAAGGATATGTGTGGATAAATGTTTCTGTTCAAAACATGAGCATGGTGAGATATGACTGTGTCTGCAGATTGATTAACAAAGCAATTAATTATGTTTAAATCCAGTTTTATACATCTTGAATTACTGATTAATGTCAGGCTGTCCCCTAGTGCAGAAACACAATTGAGACATATAAAACAAAATCACCCCACTACCATGAATTCAGAAACACCATGAATTTGTCAAGGGGATTCCTAAATTGAATCACGTGGGACCACTTCTTATGAGCTTTAGGTATCAACTTGTTTGGTATTTTGATTACAAAATTATAATACATGTCAAATTAAATCACACAGATCACTGGCTCTCTGAGTGGTATGTGTGTGTGTATATATAGTTTGCTGTGTTACTCCTTCAGCAGCATTGATTTGAAGGTTGGCCTGCTAAATGTGGACCTGTCAATGATAGCATGTACCTCATGCATTCTATGAATCAGGCACAAGAAACCACACCTTGAGTACAGGAATAACCCCACACTGCACCATTTCAATTAATTCTCTATTATATGTTTTGGGAAAGATTGTGTCAGAATTCTGTTTGCTGTGCAGAACTGGGATGTTCAAACTTATTTTTGAAATTTAAGGTGAGCAGCTGGGTATTATTTTCATTCAAGAAGTTTTGACATGACTTTCAATAGAGGTCACTAAATTATGGTATATCCTGAATGGAGAGATCAAGCCACAGAGCCCTGCCTTGATAGTAAAGTTCTGTGGTTCTGAGCTGCTTGACTTGCCCCTGTTTTCACCAAATGAAAACACGCAGTGGCCACTTATGAGGTACACCTGTTTGTTAACAGAAATATTTAATAAGTCATTCAGGTGGCAGCACTCAATGAATAAAAGCATACATACATGGTCAAGAGGTTCAGTTGTTGTTCAGACCAAATATCAGAAAAAAGAAGAAATGTGATCCAAGTATCTTTGACCATGGAATGATTGCTGGTGCCAGATGGGATGGTTTGAGTATCTCAGAAACTGCTGATCTTTTGGCATCTTCATGCACAACAGTCCCGAGTTTAAAGACAATGGTGTGAAAAACAAACAAAAAAAAAATCCCATGAGCAGCAATTCTATGGGTGAAATGCTTTATTAATGAGAGAGTTCTGAGGAGACTGGCCAGCCCTGTTCAAGCTGACAGTAACTCAAAAACCATGCGTAACAGTGGTGTGCAGAAGGACATCTCTGAATGCATAAGACATCGTACCTTGAAATGGAGACGACCATAAACATACACTCAGTGGCCACTTCCTTGGGTTCAGGAGGTATGAGTGTATGTTACACAAATCTATTTTCAGCCCAGTGCTGCAATAGAATCTTCTTGAAAGGCCTGCACCTAATATTGATCGCTACCTTCAATAAAGAGAAATGTAGCTTGCAGACGTATATTCAGTGAGAAAAAAAGACATTCTCAGGAGTTGGAAGGGTCTACTTTGCAGATTAGAAAGCATCTGTTCCTCAACAAAGTTATCACTCCCTGAAAGTGGAAATTGTGCACAGAAATTATGGTGGTCATATAACAAAAATGGCAGAAGTAGACAAAAGGAAAAAGAAGTACCTATAGATAGTATAGCTTGGATTATTTGAAATATGGATTTTTACCAGTACGGTGCAAACAACAGCAAAGGACTAGAAGCAGTTGCAAAGAGGGAGCCAATATTTTGGGTTGTTGAGCAATTTTCCAAAGAGATTATTTTCCTCACCAACATTCCTGCTTGTGCAACTGATGGAGCACTGTTAGTGATAGAATGTCCCTGTGGCGTTGTCCAGAAAGAACTACAATTTTCAACTCAGTGAACAGGAATGAGGCAAGGGTGGTGGAAACAGACAAAGGCAAAATCTTTGCTCTTCCCATGTGTTTGCAGGAATGGAGGTGGCTAGTTTAAGAGCTGGTTCTTGCTCAGGGATAACTTAATTAGAGCAACTGAGCATGAACATTTTATCATTCTCAGATAAGAAGCTCTTTATTGTATAAAATCATAGGTTTATAGAAGGAGCAGTCTGTGATCTGGTAGTCTTCGCCCAGTATTTGGCTGGCCTGGTTAGAATGCTTCGAGTTGGAAAAAATAAACAGAATTGCCTAAGACACAAGACTGAAGGGAGAGCCATAAAAGAGTACTGCTTGCGCCACTTCCAATGAGAAGCTGACACAGCTCAGTCAGATTATGTGAACTACTGAAATTGAAATACGAGAAAGAATTACAGGATGTACATCATATACATTTCTCTGACATTAAATTGAACCTATTGAACTATGATAGATTGATCTGATTAGGAAAGAAATAAGAAGGAAGGATTTCAGGAGCATATAGCAACAACTCTGAGGGGACCGCCTATCGCAATGTGGAGATTACTTTGGGATCATGAGGAACATCTGGCCAGTGTAGACTCGTTTTGCCTGGGAAACTCTTTGGCTGTTCATGGAGGGTAAGGGAAACTGAGTGGATGTGCACACAGGTATTCATTTGTGTGAATTCACATGCTTATGAACTGAGCCATTAAAGTTAGTTGTCAGTAAATACAGATTCTCTCTGAGCCTAGCTGATAATCGTTATTGAGGGTTAATTTTCATAACACCTATCTTCTTGAAAAAAGTTGTGCCTAACATATTTAGCATTCACTGTAATTTACAGACAACATCTTGTCCCCAAAAACCAAGTTGTTAAATTCTGTTATTGCAGCGGTAAATAAAATCAAGTCCCATGCTCTCAACTCTTAACTATTCCGAGAGCTTTGTATTGAGAATGCTGAACAGTTTAAATGCTTGCTGTCACGCATATAATTCAGATGGCTCTCAAAAGGAAATTGGCTGAGGCGATTTTATGCTCTTTTTGAAACTGATAAAATTCTTTGAAGGTTCAAATGATTCATTCAATAATCAACTCAAGAATATTAGGCATGACATTGCTTATTTGTCAGAATTATTCACAAAGTTTAATACAATCAATCTTCAATTGCAAGGAAATGATGTGAATCTTATCAAAACCAAATCAGTCATCTCCAATTTTGTGCAAGTTAAACCAACTTAAGTGCAATATTTGCCATCGCAGCCTTTTTCATTTCTGAGCCTCTGAGTTGGAAGAGAAAGAAAGGATATCAGGTAACACACACAAAATGCTGGTGGAACGCAGCAGGCCAGACAGCATCTATAGGAAGAGGTAGAGTCGATGTTTCGGGCCGAGACCTTTCGTCAGGACTAACTTCAGCCCACTTGGACATATCAGAGAGATTTCGGGATCTTTTCTCAATCCAACTATCAGTTGGGGATTTAAGTCCATTCCTGAACACTTATGTGAGGAATTAACAGGAAAGATTGAGGAAGAATTGATATTGTTACAAAATTACATTGAGTTGAAGCCAAGGTTCAGAAAATCATTTTAAGACTTTTAGTTGCAGAAAGAAATCTTTGAACACTATCCTGCACCATGGAAAAAAGTCAAGATGTTTAGTGGAGCATGGTTTCAGTGCAGTCACCCAACTTCTTTCAAAGCAACAAAACATACTGCAAATTACCAAACATGGATGATTTGTGACTCCTGAATGACATTTAGCCTGATGTTGAGAAGCTGGTATCACTGCACAAGTTCATTGAAAGGTGAAAAAGCAATGAAGTAGTGAATAGTTGGAATAATGCACAACCTAAATTTGTTAAACTTGTTCAGGAAAATAGTTTACTGTAATTAAAGAAATAATTTTATTTACAGCTTTAATTGGATTTGAATATTTTTTCCATTATTTGTCACTGCTTTGAATTTGCTTTCTCAGTACATCGTAAATCAAATTCTTTATAGTTTTTTTCTAATGACTGGAAAGGGAGTGGGTGGGGTTGCTCTGGGGATGTGGTCAGGGAGCCAAGGGGGTGGTAAACCAAAAAAGTTTGGGAAATAGTAATCTAAAAGGACAGAATCAGCAACTGCATTTGGGCTCCAATGGGTACCACAATATGGCCTTCAGAGGCACACCAACTTGATTTGTATTACTGTTCATCCAGAACTTCCCATCTAGAATTACCATGGTCCTTTCTTGGAAAGGGGCAGTCCCCCACATTCTCTAGGGTAAATAGAGATAATCATTTAATCCAGGATATAGAATGTTGTTGTTGTGTGTGTGCGATGCAAAAGTGGAACTACGTTTTCTCTCATTTCAATGTTATAACTCCACTTTTACCTTATCCATTTTCAGTTTGGTCCTCATATCCTTTGGTTCCTTTAGTAATGAAAATATCTATCTGTCACGCGATCGGCAACAATGAAAATATCAATCGAGTCAGATTTTATAAAAGCAATCAAACATTTATTCAACTCTGTTCAATATAAAAAGAACAAATGAAAATCTTAACCAGAAGTAAACTGCTATGCGGCCATTTAACAAACCACCACTCAGTACTAGTTCTTAAGGTGATAAATGCGAAAACAGTTCTTAAGGTGGTAAATTCAAACACAGTTTTCAGAATGGTAAATTCGAAAGTCCAAGAGATTTATATAGTCAATTAAGAGAGACTTTCCTGAAGTAAAGAATTCCTCGAAGACATGATGTCACTGCCAATCCCAGCCGGATCCTGCCTTGTGCGCAAGATTCATGATGACGGAAATAAAATGGTTTAAAGGCACTGACCTTTCCCTCTGGATACTAGATACTGCACAACCTTTTCTGCTGCTTTTAGCGGAGGCTATCTCATGCAGATCACTCTTTCTTGAACAAATTCAATAATGGTCGATCCTTTCCAAACCGCTGAATGACTCCTTCAAGTTCCTGTCTTCTCTCTCCAATATTACTGAAAAGATACATCAACAAACCTGGCAGCTATTGGTTAAACTGCCAGTCCAACACTTTTGTACCTAACAATAGAACATAAAACTCTGTTTTAAATCAAACTGCGTCATAAGGCAAATACGCAGCGGACCGGAGTATTTGGCTGACGTTCTAACTGGAAAACCATCTGTGTCACCCCAGGGGTCTCCTTTTATACCCAAGATGAACATCACATCGGCGGGAAAATTACATCAGGTGACTGCCAAAAGACCATTACATCATGGTCATAAGACAGTCACAAGATACCCATGAGGTATGTAACATACCTCTGCTTTGAATGTTCTAAAGGAGGGAGTATCTACAACCTTTAGTGTATTTCAAAGGTTCACAACTCCTTGCAGAAAGAAATTTATCACATAGCACCTTGGCCAACCCCTTACTCTGAGACAATCCTAGTTCTTCAGAAACAGCCGTTTGGCATCTAAATCTTGTACATCTTGATGATATTGTACTTCACTGAGCACAAAATAAATTTTTAAAATCTCTTCACAGGATACCCAACTCCAGCCGTTTTATTATGTGACTACCAACTCTAACTAAATTCTTCCTCACTGACAAACTGACAAAGACTAAAACCATACCAGGTATTCTAGTTAACCTATCTGGGATCTCTGTACAATTACAACAATATTCCTTCTGTTTTTGTACCTCACCTATGAAATATAGGCTAACATACTCTACCCTTCTAATTGCATCTTCAACAGAATTTTCTGCAGCTCCTGACCCAACTCATAAATCTGGTCAACATGTTGACATGCTCCCCAACCCCACCTTCTCAAAAAGCATAAAAATTGACCATGGCAGAATGTGAGCCTACAAGAGGAGAGGCTGTACTTGATCTTGTATTGGGAAATGAACCTGGGCAGATGTCAGATCTCTCAGTGGAAGAGCATTTTGGAGATAGTGATCACAATTCTATCTCCTTTACCATAGCATTAGAGGGGGATAGGAACAGACAAGTTTGGAGTAAGGGGAAATATGAGACTATCAGACAAGAACTTGGAAGCATAAATTAGGAACAGATGTTTTCAGGGAAATGGACAGAAGAAATGTGGCAAAAGTTCAGGGGATATTTGCATGGAGTTCTGCATAGGTACATTCAAATGAGACTGGGAAAGGATGGTAGGGTACAGGAACCATGGTGTACAACCGCTGTTGTAAATCAAGTCAAGAAGAAAAGAAGAGCTTATGAAACATTCAAAAAACTAGAAGATGTAGAAGATTATAAGGCTAGCAGGTAGGAGCTTGAGAAAGAAATTAGGAGAGGCAGAAGAGGCTATGAGAAGGCCTTGCGGACAGGATTAAGGAAAACCCGAAGGCATTCTCCAAGTATATGAAGACCAAGAGGATAAGATGTAAAAGAATAGGGCCAATCAAGTGTGACAGTGGAATAGTATGTATGGAACCGAGGAGATAGCAGAGGTAAAGTACTTTGCTTCAGTATTCACTATGGAAAAGGATCTTGGTGATTGTAAGGATGACTTACAGTGGACTGAAAAGCTTGAGCATGTAGATATTAATAAAGAGTATGTGCTGGAGCGTTTGGGAAGCATCAAGTCGGACAAGTCACCGGGACCAGATGAGATGTACCCCAAGCTACTGTGGGAGGCAAGGGAAGAGATTGTTGAACCTCTGGCGATGATCTTTGCATCATCAATGTGGATGGGAGAGGTTCCAGAGGATTGGAGGGTTGCAGATGTTGCTCCATTATTGAAGAAAGGGAGTAGAGATAGCCCAGGAAATTATAGACCAGTGAGTCTTACTTCAGTGGTTGGTAAGTTGATGGAAAAGATCCTGAGGGGCAGGAATTACAAACATTTGGAGAGGCATAATATGGTTAGGAATAGTCAGCATGGCTTTGTCAAAGGCAGGTCTTGCCTTATGAGCCTGATTGAATTTTTTGAGGATGTGACTAAACACATTGATGATGTAGTAGATATACTATACAGGGATTTCAGCAAGGGATTTGATAAGGTACTCCATGCAAGGCTTATTGAGAAAGTAAGGAGGCATGGGATCCAAGGGGACCTTGATTTGTGGATCCAGAATTGGCATCCCCATAGAAGGCACAGAGTGGTTGTAGACAGGTCATATTCTGCATGGAGGTCGGTCACCAGTGGTGTGCCTCAGGGATCTTTTGTGGGACACCTACTCTTCGTGATTTTTATAAATGACCTGGATGAGGAAGTGGAGGGATGGGATAGTAAATTTGCTGATTTCACAAAGGATGGAGGTGTTGTGGATGATGTAGAGGGCTGTCAGAGGTTACATTGGGACATTGATAAGATGCAAAACTGGACTGAGAAGTGGCAGATGGAGTTCAATCCAGATGAGTGTGAGGGGGTTTATTTTGGTAGGTCAAATATGATGACAGAATACAGCATTAATGGTAAGACTTTTGGCAGTGTGGAGGATCAGAGGGATCTTGGGGTCCGAGTCCATAGGACACACAAAGCTGCAGCACAGGTTGACTGTGTGGTTAAGAAAGCATATGGTGCATTGGCCTTCATCAATTGTGGGACTGAGTTTAAGAGCCAAGAGGTAATGATGCAGCTATATAGGACACTGGTCAGACCCCACTTGGAGTACTATGCTCAATTCTCGTTGCCTCACTACAGGAAGGATGTGGAAACCATAGAAAAGGTGCAGAGGAGATTTACAAGGATGTTGTCTGGATTGGGGAGTGTGCTTTATGAGAATAGGTTGAGTAAATGCAGCCTTTTCTCCTTGGAGCGACAGAGGATTAGAGGTGTACAAGATAATGAAAGTCATTAATCATGTGGATAGTCAGAGGCTTTTCCCCCAAGGCTGAAATGGCTAGCACCAGAGGGTATAGTTTTAAGGTGCTTGGAAGTAGGTACAGAGGAGATGTCAGGGGTAAGTTTTTTTACACAGAGAGTGGTGAGTGCATGGAATGGCCTGCCAGCAACGGTATTGAATCTGATAGGGTCTTTTAAGTTACTCTTGGACAGGTACATGGAGCTCAGAAAAATAGAGGGCTATGGGTAACCCTCTGTAATTTCTAAGGTAGGACATATTTGGCATGTGGACTGAAGAGCCTTTATTGTGCTCTAGGTGTTCTATATTTCTAATAATAAATTCCTGCTATCTACGTCCTGACCTTCCCAACCAGGTAGATTGTCATTAGGTTTAAATCATGGAACAAAGAAAAAAAGTGATTACTTTCCAAGGAAGGATGACATGGAACTTGCAGGGAAGCCTTTTACAGGCTGGGATTCCCTTTGTCCTGTTACCTTTGTTCTAGGTGGTAGAAGTTGTAGGTTTAAGAGGCACAATCTGTGGTGAGCTGCCACAGCACATTTTGTAGATGATAAACACTACTGTTAGAAGGTCTGGATGTTTAACATGCAAGAGGGCATATCAATTAAAAGCAGCTTTGTCCTACATACTATTAAGTTACTTGTGTTGACATGAGACTGCAAATGCTGGAAACCTGGAGCAATATACAAAAGAGTGGAGGAACTTGGTGGGTCAGGTACCATCTATGGAACTGTCAGTTAATGTTTTGGGTCAAGACCCTTCATCAGGACTGAATAATAACTCCACAGGTACTTCCTGGCCTACCAAATCCCTCCAGCTCGATTCAGTAGATTCATCATGATACCTAAAACTCTGACAAACATCTATAGATGCACAGTGGAGAATATCCTAACTAGTTACATTCTGGCCTGGTATGAAATTACTAAAGCCCAGGAATGGAAAAATCTACAGAAAGTGGTGGATATCACCCAGTCCATCACAGGAAAAGTCCTCCACACCACTGAGCACATCTACAAGGAGAGGCGCCACAAGAAAGCAGCACTCAGAATCAAGGACCCTTACGATCCAGGGCATGCTCTCTTCTCACTACAATGGGGCAGGAAGTCCAAGTGCCTCAGGTTCTACATCACTAGGTTCAGGACAGTTATTATCCTTCAACCATCAAGCTCCTGAAACAGTGTAGATAATTTCACTCACAACTCTGAACTGCACCTGCAAACCTATGGATTCACTTTCAATGACTCCACAACTCGTAAGTCTACAAGTTATGTTTTCAGTATTATTTATTTTATATTTGCACAAGTTGTATTCTTTTGCACATTGGTTGTGTGTCAATCTTGTTTATTTTTTTCATGGATTCTATTATATATTTTGTTTTACTGTGAATAACTGCAAGAAAATGAATCTCTTGGTAACATATACATACTTTGACAATAAAGTGACTTTGAGCTCCTTTGGAGTTGATGTGCAAAAAAAAGCGACTGCCATTGCCTTGTTAGCCAGTCATGATAATCAAATTTCAATAGTGCAGGGAGACTCACTAGATCAGACTGGCATTTATCTTGCATCATGAGTCATGTTTTCCAATATGCCTGAGGTTGAAAGCTAGGAATATTAAACTCAAACTAGAATTAATTGTTATTTAACAAACTGAATCACATTTGAGTTATAGCTGGAATGCCACTATATATAGTTTATCAGTTCTAATTACATCAAAAGGTTTCATCTGTTATAAGTATGGTAGATTATTTCTGCTTATGTTCAAAAGTGATAAAGTCGGAATTACAAACTTATGGAGTGAAAGTGCTGTACTTGTGAAAACTGCAAATCAAAGAGTTTGTTCTGTTAATGCAACACACACACACACAAAATGCTGGCGGAACTCAGCAGGCCAGGCAGCATCTATGGAAAAAAAGCAGTTGATGTTTCCGGCCGAAACCTTTTGTGTTCTGCCTGAAACTTCGACTGCTTTTTCCCACAGATGCTGCCTGGCCTGCTGAGTTCCACCAGCATTTTGTGTGTGTTGCTCGGATATCCAGCATCTGCAAATTTTCTCATTTGTGTCCTGTTAATGCTTCATGTTCAGTGTTTTTGTGCTGGATGGCATCGTAATAACCAAGTTCCTGAATTTCATCACCGCTATATTCTTAAATCATTTCATCACTTTGAATTTTTAAAAATTCAGCACCATTGTAGAAATTTCACTGTTAAAGATCTTGCTATCTAGCATCTCTAAACTTGAGCCAAATCATTAAGTGATAAAATGTACCTCTCCCAGTTACAGAGTTTGTATTGCACTAATATTCACTTCCCTCTGTTTTGCTACCATTGTTCATCAAGTTTAAATTAGCTCTCCCCAACTTAATGACTTGCTGGGATAACTTCCAAATTTGGTTTTCTCTGTATATTCCATGTGTAGTTGAATCATTCGCTATTTTTGCTGCACAATGGCAGTCTTTGAGCTAAGTGTGCTCTTGGCTGTGAACTGCAGTGATCTAAGTAGCCTGGGAGTTGGAGTTGGGACAGGCAGAATTTGTTCCTCACTCAAGGAAAAGGTGCAAATTTAAGGGATCAGGAAAAAGGCAATGAAATGCTAACTCGTGGGGGTTTACAACACTGAAACATATAATGAGCAATTTTTGTTAGAGTTAATTTATTGCTCTTACGTTCACATTGAGAAAAGTAGACATCAAATCAAAAACAGCTGCTGTTGAATCTTTGCATTCAAATAACAAACCCAAACTTTTTAGGATTTTAAAACAAATTGTTAGTTACCAAAACTGGTTATTATTAACAGTCATGTTTGTAAACTGAAGTCAAAAAATGGATGCTTTTGAAAAGATTTTACACACTAACATTCAATAGCACATAGTGTTTCAAAACAAAATCAGTAAATGGTAATGTACTGCTACACAGGTTTAACTGTCCAACTTACTGGCAAATGTCATTTAATTTCTTGCTCAAGTAGTGAATCAAAGAAGCACTCGTCAAGAACTTTTATTAAATAGTTGCAAATAAATAGCAGCAACTTATTGAGTTAATTTCATAGAGATTTTGACTTTACTTTGGGTGGTAATAATTTAGAGGAGTGTATCAGCTTTCATGGAGTCTGCTAATTTGCATTCCAAAGTTAAAAGGATTAATACTGCACGTTTTATAAGGAGATCATGATCCATTCTGTTACATTACCATCCAAACTGTGAAGACACAACCTGACTTCACAGAACAGTATTTCTATCTAAACTGAAGTTAAATACTGTACAAAGCCTTGTAACAGCTGCTGACTTTTTCTTGAACAGAGGCTGGCTTGGGCATGTTACTTAATGAGTCGCAGAATAGGTATTGATATGTACTTACAAGTCAAACATATTTACTGAAAATGCAATTTGTCTTTGTACAGCTCCAAGTCTTACTGACAGTATTTCCCCTCAGTTTCAAAATTTTCTAGATTCCATTTACATTTAAAAACTATCCTCTGCTACTCTGAACCCTCCTGTGCTGATGATACCGCTGTGGTTCCTTACAAGAAGTTATCAAGCAGCCATTTCAGAGGAGAAAAATGCAGAAATAAAAAGTAATTGCACTACAATTTGGAAGTTTAAAAATAATACAAAGGTAAGTTATAAATCTCAGGGCAAATTATGAATGTCTAAAATGTATTGTAAATAGCTTGCCTTTGGAGGGAAGACAGTACTCTTTATCTACTACAATAAATCTCCAGAACATGATGCACAAATTTAATATCAAGTCTGTTATGCTGGTTTTTTTTAACCAATTTACACTGTAACTCCAAATTAATGCTTAGCTTGAGATTTATTCAATATTGTTCATATTTTTATACTTATAGATTAAGAGTTACTAATGCTAAGGAGATATACATTTCATAAAATGAATTCTCTTCATTAAATTAGTGGAATTACTAATCAAATAACTCCCAAATCTGTTCTTGTCCATTAGATCAACACAGGTCATAATCAACCAAGTCTTCATCCGAAAGGTCCAATTAGGAGAGTACTGTTAGCGTAACAGTCCCCTTTGTACGCTTCAGAATACTGACAGCTTCTTCGTGTGTGACACCTTCTAGATTTTGTCCATTGACAGCAATAATTTGGTCACCGCGTTTCAGGCGTCCATCTTCTGCAGCTGCTCCCTAAAAGCCACAATATTCTTCCATCAGGTCAGTTTATAATGAATTACTCTAATTATGTAATTTCTGTACAAGGAAATCACAATACATCTCCTTAATTACTATAAGTAACTTGTGTTACATTTATTTAATTTCCCGTACTAATGGCAGCATAGAATAAATCTAACGCACTTTATTCAATGACCACAACTTACCACATATCTAGAACATTTGCGCTGGAGATTTCCTGGTGGTGGCTGATGGAGTAACAGCAATCTGCTGTTGCTCCAACTCTAATTAACTTACTATTTCCAACCTGTCTTGAAACTTCTTTTTTAGGTGTGATATTCTTTCATTATGGCTGGAAGGAGTGCCAGAGGTACTAAAAAGGATGATTTTCTGCCTCTTTGGATTCTATTATGGATTTGCTGCAAAGTCATACACGAGAAGCCTCTGAGAAGTTTCAACAATTCAGCACTGAATTTAAACAAATAGATGGTAAATTGGATTCTCTTCAACAAACTCTTAATGAACACAATAAACGTATTAAAAGTAATGAGGACATTTTGTTGCCTCGGGAAATGGAAGTGGATGAATTGCAGAAACTTTGTGAAAAGCAATCGAAGTCCAATGAAAAGTTAAGACAGAAGATTATCAACCTAGAAAATAAAAGTAGAAGGAACAACCTATGGGTTCTGGGTCTCGAAGAATTAATTGAAGGTAATCATCCTATGGAGTTTTTTGCAAACTTTTTGCAAGAATTATTTCTGGAGATTTTGTCCTCTGTGTCTATGATCAATTGAGTTCACAGATCTCCTGCATTTACACGTCCTAACAGTCAGAGACCAAGATCAGTAATAATCTGCTTTCAGGAATTTAAAACATAATTCGCGAATCTCGTCAAAGAGGCACAACTGACTATAATGGTCGCAAGATTAGAATTGTTGAAGATTATTTGCCTGAGGTTATGCAGGAACGTGTTAAATTCAAAGAAGTTATGTCCGAGCTTTTTAATAAGAGACTCAAGTCTTCCCTTTGCTACCCAGCCTGACTCAGAATCACACTTGAAAACGGTTCTTTTGAATGGTTCCACTCGACTGTTGAAGCACAGAAGTTTTTAAACTTTGAAGGCTAGCTGTTTAGTTTCTCCTTACGTGAAGACACAAGATTAAATGAGAAACTTTTAATTCGCAAATCCCGTCGAAGGGGCATGATTGGTTATAGGGTGGAATATTAAGATTCTTGAAGATTATTCACTTGAGGTTATGCAGGAATGTGCTAAGTTTAAACAAGCTCTGTTGGAATTTTTTAATAAAGGTTTTAACCCGTCCCTTGGCGACCCAGTTTGACTGAGAATCTCATTAAAGATGGATCCTTCCAATGGTTTCGTTTGAATGCTGAAGCACAAAGACTTTTTTTTAAAATTTGGAGGCTAACTGCTTAGTCTGTTTTTCCATGAAGATATAAGATTAATGTTTAATGTCTATCTGTAAGAATAATTGTATCTTTTACTTTTGGTAAACCTTTGTAACTAATTTCCTTTCGTATTTTTGATATATGAGAATTGAATCTCTTGTTTGGGTATTGTTTAGTCTAGGTTGGAATATAAATAACCTTGAAACTAATTGGAGCGATCACCAGGTTTTTGTGGGGGGGGGGTGTCCGTAGTTGTAGATGTCGACTTTCTATTGGTTGTTTTTTTTTTCTTTGGGAGGTGGGCGGGGGTATGGTTTTTTTACCCCCAGAAGCTGTTTTTGAATTTTTAGCCAAATTGTTGCTTGGTTACCATTTCTCTAGGTTTGTGGCTTGGTTTTTAACTTACATTTTAACCCTTTCTTTAAATAATATTAAAAATGGACCGAACTATTAATTTACTCAGTTTTAAAGTGAAAAGGGTTAAATCACCCTGTTAAACGTAATAAGATTTTGGCTTATATTAAAAAATTTAAGGTCGCTATTATTTTTTTTACAAGAAACTCACATACGCAAATGTGATTATCTACGCTTTTTTAGCCGTTGGAATGGACTTTGCTTTCATTCTTCTTATGAGAGAAAACTGGCAGGGAACATAAAAACTGACTGTAAAAGCTTTTATAGATATGTAAAAAGGAAAAGACTGGTAAAGACAAATGTAGGTCCCCTACAGACAGAAACAGGTGAATTGATTATGGGGAGCAAGGACATGGCAGACCAATTGAATAATTACTTTGGTTCTGTCTTCACTAAGGAGGACATAAATAATCTTCCAGAAATAGTAGGGGACAGAGGGTCCAGTGAGATGGAAGAACTGAGCAAACTACATGTTAGTAGGGAAGTGGTGTTAGGTAAATTGAAGGGATTGAAGGCAGATAAATCCCCAGGGCCAGATGGTCTGCATCCTACAGTGCTTAGGGAAGTAGCCCAAGAAATAGTGGATGCATTAGTGATAATTTTTCAAAACTCGTTAGATTCTGGACTAGTTCCTGAGGATTGGAGGGTGGCTAATGTAACCCCACTTTTTAAAAAAGGAGGGAGAGAGAAACCGGGGAATTATAGACCAGTTAGCCTAACGTCGGTGGTGGGGAAACTGCTGGAGTCAGTTATTAAAGATGTGATAACAGCACATTTGGAAAGCGGTGAAATCATCGGACAAAGTCAGCATGGATTTGTGAAAGGAAAATCATGTCTGACGAATCTCATAGAATTTTTTGAGAATGTAACTAGTAGAGTGGATAGGGGAGAACCAGTGGATGTGGTATATTTGGATTTTCAAAAGGCTTTTGACAAGGTCCCACACAGGAGATTAGTGTGCAAACTTAAAGCACACGGTATTGGGGGTAAGGTATTGATGTGGATGGAGAATTGGTTAGCAGACAGGAAGCAAAGAGTGGGAATAAACGGGACCTTTTCAGAATGGCAGGCGGTGACTAGTGGGGTACCGCAAGGCTCAGTGCTGGGACCCCAGTTGTTTACAATATATATTAATGACTTGGATGAGGGAATTAAATGCAGCATCTCCAAGTTTGCGGATGACACGAAGCTGGGTGGCAGTGTTAGCTGTGAGGAGGATGCTAAGAGGATGCAGGGTGACTTGGATAGGTTGGGTGAGTGGGCAAATTCATGGCAGATACAATTTAATGTGGATAAATGTGAAGTTATCCACTTTGGTGGCAAAAATAGGAAAACAGATTATTATCTGAATGGTGGCTGATTAGGAAAAGGGGAGGTGCAACGAGACCTGGGTGTCATTATACACCAGTCATTGAAAGTGGGCATGCAGGTACAGCAGGCGGTGAAAAAGGCGAATGGTATGCTGGCATTTATAGCAAGAGGATTCGAGTACAGGAGCAGGGAGGTACTACTGCAGTTGTACAAGGCCTTGGTAAGACCACACCTGGAGTATTGTGTGCAGTTTTGGTCCCCTAATCTGAGGAAAGATATCCTTGCCATAGAGGGAGTACAAAGAAGGTTCACCAGAGTGATTCCTGGGATGGCAAGACTTTCATATGAAGAAAGACTGGATGAACTGGGCTTGTACTCGTTGGAATTTAGAAGATTGAGGGGGGATCTGATTGAAACGTATAAAATCCTAAAGGGATTTGACAGGCTAGATGCAGGAAGATTGTTCCCGATGTTGGGGAAGTCCAGAACGAGGGGTCACAGTTTGAGGATAAAGGGGAAGCCTTTTAGGACCGAGATTAGGAAAAACTTCTTCACACAGAGTGTGGTGAATCTGTGGAATTCTCTGCCACAGGAAACAGTAGAGGCCAGTTCATTGGCTATATTTAAGAGGGAGTTAGATATGGCCCTTGTGGCTACGGGGATCAGGGGGTATGGAGGGAAGGCTGGGGCAGGGTTCTGAGTTGGATGATCAGCCATGGTCATAATAAATGGCGGTGCAGGCTCAAAGGGCCGAATGGCCTACTCCTGCACCTATTTTCTATGTTTCTATGTTTTCAGGCCAAATCTAGAGTAGTTTTGATTCTTATAGATAATATACTCTCCTTTGTGCAACATAGTGTCTGATACTAATGGACGTTTTGTTATAGTTTCAGGAAAACTAGAAAATAAATTAATAGTATTTGCCAATGTGTATGCCCCAAATGTGGATGATCCAGGATTCTTTGAGCGTTTTTTAAAATTTTTTTACCAGATCTGAATCTTTATTCTTCGGTTACAGGAGGAGATTTTAACTGTTGGCTAGACCCAATTTTAGACCGATCATCTTCTAAGCCAGTGTCTCTTAATAAATCAGCTTTGTTTATTCAACCCTTTTTATTGAAGTGAGGTATAGTTGATGTTTGGCGTTTTTTACTGCCTTTTGATAGGGAGTATTCATTTTTTCCCCATGTTCATCATACATGTGCCAGGATTGATTAATTTTTTATATCGAAAGTCAAATGATTTCATCAGTTCGTTCCTGTGAATATAAAGAGATTGCTGTTTCAGATCACGCTCCTATATTTCTATCCTTAAAACTCCCTGATCTTCCTCAAACCAACAGATTTTGGTATTTTAATACAACTTTGTTATCTGATAAGGAATTTTAAAATTTCTAGAAAAGCATATTATCTTGTTTTTTGAAGAGAATAAAAAGGAAGAGACGTCTAATCTGATTGTATGGGATACTTTCAAGGCCTATATTAGAGGACAAATTATTTCTTATACTGTGAGTGTTAAGAATAAAGCTAATAAAAAAATTGAATTAGCCAATCAAATCAAAAATATGTTATAGCTCCAGATCCTGTTTTATATAAAAGACGTGTTGAAGTTAAAATTAAATGTGATCTTCTGTTAACATATCCAATTGAAACTCAATTTCTTAAAGATAAAACTCAATTTTACATTCATGGAGATAAATCAGACAAAGTATTGGCCAACCAATTAAAAACTTCTGTAGTTAAATGACAAATTAAAGAAATTTGCAAAACTAATGGTGAAAGGACAACTGATTACTCTGAAATAAATGATACCTTTAGAGAATTCTATTCTAAACTTTATAGTTCTGATTCCCCTGAAGATAATACTGTAATGAATAATTTTCTAGATCAATTAAATATCCCTGCACTTTCTGCAGATAATTGCAAACAGATGGATCAACCCATTTCTTATTAGGAAACTGCCGAGGCTATACGTTCATTACACTTGGGGAAGGCTCCAGGTCCAGATGGATTTTCTGGAGAATTTTATAAGGCTTTTTCTTCATTAATTATACCGCAGTTACACTCAGTCTTTTTGGATTCTTTCAAATTGGGTAGTTTGCCTCAATCTTTTTATGAAGCTTCTATTTCGCTTATCCTAAAAAAGAACAAGGATCCAACTGAATGCTCTTCATATAGACCAATTTCATTACTCAATGTTGATACTAAAATTCTTTCTAAAGATCTGGCTCGTAGGATTGAAAATATTTTACCTTCTACTATTTCTGATGATCAGACTGGATTTATTAAAAACTGACATTCCCATTTTAATATGCACCGTGTATTAAATGTTACTTACTCTCCTTCTCAGGAGATATTGGAATGTGTGATATCCTTAGATGCTGAGGTCTTCGATCGGGTTGAATGGAATTATTTATTTAAAACCTTAGAAAAATTTAATTTTGGACCAGATTTTACTTAATGGATTAAATTACTTTATTTATCTACTTCTGCTCGGGTTCTTGCTCATTTTCAAAATTCCAAACCATTTAAACTTCACCGTGGAACTAGACAAGGCTGTCCATTGAGCCCTTTGCTTTTTGATCTAGCTTTAGAACCCCTTGTCATTGCTTTTCGAGAATCTAATGATATCTGTAGTATTTTAAGGAGAGGTATCACCCACAAAATCTCGCTTTACGCTGATGATATATTGCTTTTTATTTCTAATGTTAAGACCTCGTTACCCTGCGTACTTTCTTTACTGTCCCGTTTTAGCCAGTTTTCAGGATATAAATTGAACCTATGTAAGAGTGAATTATTTCCTTTAAGTAATTTGGTATCAATTAATACTACTCTCCCTTTTAAAACTATAAAGAATCAATATACTTATTTGGGTGTAATAATCACTAGCAATTACAAGCACCTGTTTAAAGAAAACTCTCTTACTTTATTGAACCATGTAAAAAAGATATTATTAAATTGGTCACCTCTTTCAATATCGTTGACTGGATGAATTAATTCTATTAAAATGAATATTCTACCTAAATTTATATATCTTTTTCAGGCTTTACCCGTTTTTATTCCTAAATCCTTTTTTGACTCTCTTGAATCTATTTTATCCTCTTATGTATGGAAAAACAAATGTCCTCATTTAAATAAAGTTCACCTTCAAAAACCTAATAAGTCTGGAGGTTTAGCCTTACCTAATTTTAGGTTTTATTACTGGGCAGTTAATATAAGATATCTTACGTTTTGGCTATATTATATTAATCGTGCAGACTGTCCGGTATGGGTTTCTTTAGAAGCTAACTCTGTTAATAAATTTTTTATTATTTCTCCTCTTGGATCCTCACTTCCTTTATTTGTAAGTAAACTAACTGATAATTTAATAGTTAAACATACTCTGAGGATCTGGATACAATTTAGAAAACATTTTGGTTTACTGAGATTTTCCCTTTCTAGTCCTATTTATTCTAATTTTTTTAAACCCTTCGTGATTGATTTAGTTTTTAAAGAATGGGACAGGTTGGGTATTAAATGTTTTTGAGATCTGTTTGTTGAAGGAAATCTTTCTTCACTTGAGCAATTGTCAGCTAAATATAGCTTACCCAAAAGTCACTTCTTTAGATATCTACAAATCAGAGACTTTCTAAGATCTCAATTATGTACATTTCCTATAAGATAAGAACTTACTAGATGTAATTTTTAATTTGATACCTTTTCATAATGGTTTCAATACCTAATACTTATGGCATATTACTGGTGACAAGGAATGTTCCTTTAGACAAAATTAAGAATCTCTGGGAACAACATTTACAGACATCAATATCTGAGAAAACTTAGAATGAAATTTTTAAACTGGTTAATACTTCATCATTATGTGCTCACCATTCCCTCATACAATTTAAGGTGGTACATAGAGTCCATATGACTAAAGATAAGTTATCTCCTCTTTATTTGGATATATCTCCCTCTTGTGACACATGTAATAATGGAGAAGTTTCATCAATTCATATGTTTTGGACTTGTCCATGTCTTGAAAAATATTGGAAGGAAGTTTTTCAAACTTTTTCTTTACTTTTCAAAGTCAATTTTAAGCCTAATCCTTTGGTGGCCCTATTCGGCATTGTTGCAGGACAAGATATCAAGCTGAAGACATCTGCTTACCTTTGTAAAGACTGTTTTAACATATATAGGCAGATCCCCATGAGGACTGCCATATCCACCAACAATGCTAAAACCCAGACCATCAGTACCTCTGTCTAAAGTAATTGTCTTGTATTGTGGAGGCCTGAAAAACAAATGGAAACAGTGATGTTAAGAACTGCATTGACTAGATGTTGTAGGTGAGATAATTACACCATTACCAGTAGCTGAAAGGGAGGGGTTGGTTTCTGGTCTGCTCTATTCAACTTAGTTCCACACTCCAGCATTGACCTATCATTCTTAAACTTAATCTCCAGATCCATCTACTAAGAGAATGTGATTCTTCCACCTCTTTAGGTAGGGCATACCAGGTTTACGACCATTATTAATCATTAACAGAAGACTGTCAATTTTCCTTATTCCAAGAGTGGCCCTAGCTTCTTCAGTCCCTTTATTCAACTGAAGTTCCTCATCATTGGTATATTCCTGTTATATCTTACTCTCCATTCTATACAGATTCTCAAGCTTAGGCCCAACCTGTGATTTGTGAAATTTTAATATTTTCTGTTTTTCGTTTCCATCACTTAATTTTAAAATACAAATAAATACTGTGTTTTCTTAACCAGCTTGTTAACTTGTTAACCAGAATGCTCAAATATTTGTGAATGCTCTTTCTGCTGTAGCATACCTTCAATAGCACTGCCAATCTCCTACAAGGTTTATCCCAACAGACAATAGCTTAATAATCCGCAGACCCTCTTCAAAGGAGAATCAGAGGGTCTCCATCACACTAATCCGTCTCAACCAGTACACACCCGGCTGAACTTACCCTTCCACTCAACTTCTCCAACTCCATTTGCTTGACTTTTGTGAAGGAGAGATAGATTGTCTAGTTCCGTGCTACAGTTTAAGAACAATAATTGCATTATATCCTCAGAAAATACTTACGCTAAGTCATCATGAAGGATGCTGCTTGCTGTCAGCCCTGACAGTGAAAGGGTAGTTGTTGCATGTTCCTGTTGCTGATTGGTTACCACACTAACATCACCACCTGCAACAACCTATGAACAACCAAAGTTTTAACAAAGTGCCTCACGTAGTATGATGCTATGCAGCGTACCACATATGATTGCAGTTTGGGCTAACAGAAATTCACTGTTACTGAATTCTAAAATCTGAGTTATGGATATATAATACAGCAAGCCAGCAGTTGCTTATCAGCAGCAATACTGGACCATAATAATGACTTTGCAATGCAGCATAGTGAAGTAACAGAATTTTATCAAAACTTACTAGCAATATCAAGCCATTCACACTTGCCACAAACCTAAATACCCACTTTTGAAGCATTTATTATTGTCAACAAAGTGCTAAGTCTGAGGTCCTGCTTAACTTATGGTTGTGTGTAAACCATTGCTGTCGTATGTGAGGGAGTAGAATAAGCCCTGCCCAGAAATTGGGTGAAAGAAGCTTTGATGGCTGCTCAACCATGTTTGGCTTGCTAGTTAACAGTTAACAAAGCCCAATAAAATTTCTAATCATCTGATATTGAAGCAGTTGCCAAGATGTGATTAATTAAACAAAAAATTTAAAAATCAAAAGAATTTTTAAAAACACAACACTTAGTTTAGCAATAATTAAATATTCAAATATTTCTAAATAATATTCAGAAATAATAATTTTTAAATAATGTGATTTTTCCAGATCTCTTGTAATTGTTTCTCTTCATAGAAATGAAGTGACTCGTTCTTTGCCAAGTATAACAGTAGGCAGTTTCTGTAGTATCAGTGTTAGGGTATTGCTGCAAGCTCACACTCCGCTGCTGGACACTAGGATGACCTCATTATCAGAGAGCAGGAAAACTGCTGATGAAGAACTGCTGACTTCCATTCATGATGAAATCCAGAATTTGATAGCACTGATGAGGAAATATTCCAATGATACCATATTGGAACCGCTGGCACAAGATCAATATTTTTAAAATGTTAAATATAAGTGTAGTGCATATTTTAAAAAATTATTTTACCTGTAATTCAATACGCCCTGAAGCATTTTTCAGTAAGTTGACTGCCTGGGAATGGGTCACTCCCTCTGTAGATTTTCCACAAATACTTACAATCCTGTCTCCAACCTATAATTAAGAAACAAGATTAAAAATTAGCCGCTGTATCAACTTTTTAAATAAGTCACTTAGATTGAAGTTACATTGTTACAACTACACATTGTATAAAGTACAGCTAGCCAAATGGAATTACATCACTTTTTAAAAAAGTATTGAAACTGAGCTCAGTGCGACAGGGTCCTGAATTACCCCTATGAACTGTGCTTTTGAAAAGAGAGAGAGAGAAGTGCTCAACAATAGACATGTTAAAAGAGAGAGAGAGAGAGACAGACAGACAGACACACACACACACACACAGACATGCAGACTGCTTTGAGATGGTGTTATGAACCCCTAAGGTTCATATTTCTTGTGGACTGTCACTTTAAGGCACGAGGAGGAACTGAGACTAACTTTTCTGTTGAGTTGGAGAGAGAGAGCACCGAGCAGCTCATAAGTCGCTATGGTGACCGAGGGCGGCGTTATTTGATGGACAATTGATGTTATAATTTCTCTGGAGTGTGTTTATACTTCCCAAGGACATTGCCTGTTTGTACATTTCTTACACAGACAGAGTGACAGTTGGTACTCAGTACGGTGAGATAAATAGCAGGTTAGATGATAGAAACATAGAAAATAGGTGCAGGAGTAGGCCATTCGACCCTTCAAGCCTGCATCACCATTCAGTATGATCATGGCTGATCATCCAACTCAGAACCCTGCATCAGCCTTCCCTCAATATCCCCTGATCCCTTTAGCCACAAGGGCCATATCTAACTCCCTCTTAAATATAGCCAATGAACTGGCCTCAACTATTTCCTGTGGCAGAGAATTCCACAGATTCACCACTCTCTGTGTGAAGAAGTTTTTCCTAATCTCGGTCCTAAAAGGCTTCCCCTTTATCCTCAAACTGTGACCCCTCATTCTGGACTTCCCCAACATTGGGAACAATCTTCCTGCATCTAGCCTGTCCAATCCCTTTAGGATTTTATACGTTTCAATCAGATCCCCCCTCAATCTTCTAAATTCCAATGAGTATAAGCCCAGTTCATCCAGTCTTTCATCATATGAAAGTCCTGCCATCCCAGGAATCAATCTGGTGAACCTTCTTTGTACTCCCTCTATGGCAAGGATGTCTTTCCTCAGATTAGGGGACCAAAACTGCACACAATACTCCAGGTGTGGTCTCACCAAGGCCTTGTACAACTGCAGTAGTACCTCCCTGCTCCTGTACTCGAATCCTCTTGCTATAAATGCCAGCATACCGTTTGCTTTTTTCACCGCCTGCTGTACCTGCATGCCCACTTTCAATGACTGGTGTATAATGACACCCAGGTCTCCTTGCACCTCCCCTTTTCCTAATCGGCCACCATTCAGATAATAATCTGTTTTCCTGTTTTTGCCACCAAAGTGGATAACTTCACATTTATCCACATTAAATAGCATCTGCCATGAATTTGCCCATTCACCTAACCTATCCAAGTCACCCTGCATCCTCTTAGCATCCTCCTAGCATCCTCCTCACAGCTAACACTGCCGCCCAGCTTCGTGTCATCCGCAAACTTGGAGATGCTGCATTTAATTCCCTCATCCAAGTCATTAATATATATTGTAAACAACTGGGGTCCCAGCACTGAGCCTTGCGGTACCCCACTAGTCACCACCTGCCATTCTGAAAAGGTCCCGGTTATTCCCACTCTTTGCTTCCTGTCTGCCAACCAATTCTCTATCCACATCAATACCTTACCCCCAATACCGTGTGCTTGAAGTCTGCACACTAATCTCCTGTGTGGGACCTTGTCAAAAGCCTTTTGAAAATCCAAATATACCACATCCACTGGTTCTCCCCTATCCACTCTACTAGTTACATCCTCAAAAAATTCTATGAGATTCGTCAGACATGATTTTCCTTTCACAAATCCATGCTGACTTTGTCTGATGATTTCACCGCTTTCCAAATGTGCTGTTATCACATCTTTGATAACTGACTCTAGCAGTTTCCCCACCAGCGATGTTAGGCTAACTGGTCTATAATTCCCTGGTTTCTCTCTCCCTCCTTTTTTAAAAAGTGAGGTTACATTAGCCACCCTCCAATCCTCAGGAACTAGTCCAGAATCTAACGAGTTTTGAAAAATTATCACGAATGCATCCACTATTTCTTGGGCTACTTCCTTAAGCACTCTGGGATGCAGACCATCTGGCCCTGGGGATTTATCTGCATTTAATCCCTTCAATTTACCTAACACCACTTCCTTGCTAACATGTATTTCCCTCAGTTCCTCCATCTCACTAGACCCTCTGTCCCCTACTATTTCCAGAAGATTATTTATGACCTCCTTAGTGAAGACAGAACCAAAGTAATTATTCAATTGGTCTGCCATGTCCTTGCTCCACATAATCAATTCACCTGTTTCTGTCTGTAGGTGACCTACATTTGTCTTAACCAATCTTTTTCTTTTCACATATCTATAAAAGCTTTTACAGTCAGTTTTTATGTTCCCTGCCAGTTTTCTCTCATAATCTTTTTTCCCCTTCCTAATTAAGCCCTTTGTCCTCCTCTGCTGAACTCTGAATTTCTCCCAGTCCTCAGGTGAGCCACTTTTTCTGGCTAATTTGTATGCTTCTTCTTTGGAATTGATACTATCCCTAATTTCCCTTGTCAGCCATGGGTGCACTACCTTCCTTGAGTTTGCCAAACTCGGATGAACAATTGTTGTAGTTCATCCATGCGATCTTTAAATGTTTGCCATTGCATATCCACCGTCAACCCTTTAAGTGTCATTTGCCAGTCTATCTTAGCTAATTTACGTCTCATACCTTCAAAGTTACCCTTCTTTAAGTTCAGAACCTTTGTTTCTGAATTAACTATGTCACTCTCCATCTTAATGAAGAATTCCACCATATTATGGTCACTCTTACCCAAGGGGCCTCTCACGACAAGATTGCTAATTAACTCTTCCTCATTGCTCAATACCCAGTCTAGAATAGCCTGCTCTCTAGTTAGTTCCTCGACATGTTGGTTCAAAAAACCATCCCGCATACATTCCAAGAAATCCTCTTCCTCAGCACCCTTACCAATTTGGTTCACCCCATCTACATGTAGATTGAAGTCACCCATTATAACTGCTGTTCCTTTATTGCACACATTTCTAATTTCCTGTTTATTACCATCCCCAACCTCACTACTACTGTTAGGTGGCCTGTACACAACTCCCACCAGCGTTTTCTGCCCCTTAGTGTTATGCAGCTCTACCCATATCGATTCCACATCTTCCCGGCTTATGTCCTTCCTTTCTATTGCGTTAATCTCCCCTGTAACCAGCAACGCCACCCCACCTCCTTTTCCTTCATGTCTATCCCTCCTGAATATTGAATATCCCTGAATGTTGAGCTCCCATCCTTGGTCACCCTGGAGCCATGTCTCTGTGATCCCAACTATAGCATATTCATTAATAACAATCTGCACTTTTAATTCATCCACCTTGTTACGAATGCTCCTTGCATTGACACACAAAGCCTTCAGGTGCGCTTTTACAACTCTCTTAGCCCTTATACAATTATGTTGAAAAGTGGTCCTTTCTGATGCTTGCCGTGGATTTGTCAGCCTGCCACTTTTACTTTTCACCTGTTACGTACCCCGTAACTGGGTTGCCAAACCAGCAGAAATGGACCACTCAGTTGGAGTCTGGATTGCTGGAACTAAGAAAGTTTTATTAAAGAAATAAGCAACACAGTACTCTAATAGTAAGGATATAAATGCAACAGGTTAGCAATGAATAAACACACATGTACACAGAACTAGGATAATAGGGTCAATCAAGCTCTATCGCAGTCTAGGGGTAAAATGATCAATCACAAGTGACAGAGTTCAGTTTAGTTCAGTTCGCAGTAATCGCTGTTGTGCCGTTGGAGAGAGAGAGAGAGAGAACAAATGAATATTCAAAACGGATTCCAAACAGACCTTCGATATTCCTCGCAGTCAGCTTTCGGGCGAGCCCTTTGTAATGTCTTCTGAGGTCACCGACTGTGACCCCTCTGTTCCAGATACGATCGCTCCTCGGCGGTGAACCCGGCACCCAGGCAAGGGCGGACACACACACCAGGTTCCCGCCGACCGTATCTTTCCACCCTGTGCGTCTATGGCTGCTCCCGCAACCAGTCCTCCAAAACTCCCACCGACTTGTGGGGGCGCACCGCTTCCAGGGTCTCCTTACCTCGTGGTGTCGTGAGTTGGGTCTCTTGCCTTAGCGAACCTGTCCCTTTTTATCCCCCCCCCCCCCCGTTGGGGTATCGCCTGTCCCTCAGACTTCAAACAGTTCAGGGTTCAAAGCAGCCAGTCTTGACAATACTCAGACCAGTGTCTCCTTCCGTTAAACTCTCTCGTCTCCTCATTAACATTTCCAAATGCTGCTCCATTGTCTTACTTATCTCTCTCTCCTGAAGACAGGTGGCAGATCAACTGATGATCCCACTGGTGGTAGCACAGAACAGTTAACATCTTAGTCTATGTGTACTTTTGTAACCCTCTTTTGTCACACAGCTTACTACTTTTTGCTTCTACCCTCATTTTACACCCCTCTGTCTCTCTGCACTGGTTCCCATCCCCCTGTTGTGAACTAACCTCCTCTCGCCTAGCCTCTTTAATTTGATTCCCACCCCCCAATGATTCTAGATTAAAGTCACCTCAGTAGCCCTCGCTAATCTCCCTGCCAGGATATTGGTCCCCCTAGGATTCAAGTGTAACCCGTCCTTTTTGTACAGGTCACGCCTGCGCCAAAAGAGGTCCCAATGATCCAAAAACTTGAATCCCTGCCCCTTGCTCCAATCCCTCAGCCACGCATTTATCCTCCACCTCATCGCATTCCTACTCTCACTATTGCGTGGCACAGGCAGTAATCCCGAGATTACTACCTTTGCGGTCCTTTTTCTCAACTCCCTTCCTAGCTCCCTATATTCTCCTTTCAGGACCTCTTCCCTTTTCCTACCTATGTCATTGGTACCTATATGTACCACGACCTCTGGCTCCTCACCCTCCCACTTCAGGATATCTTGGACACGATCGGAAATATCCCGGACCCTGGCACCAGGGAGGCAAACTACCATCCGGGTCTCTGGACTGCGTCCACAGAATCGCCTATCTGACCCCTTTCTATCAAGTCCCCTATTACAACTGCCCTCCTCTTCCTTTCCCTACCCTACTGAGCTACAGGGCCAGACTCTGTGCTGGAGGCACAGCCACTGTCACTTCCCCCAGGTAAGCTGTCCCCCCCAACAGTACTCAAACAGGAGTACTTATTGTCAAGGGGCACAGCCACCGGGGTACTCTCTATTACCTGACTCTTCCCCTTTCCCCTCCTAACCGTGACCCACTGGTCTGCCTCCCGTGGCCCCGGTGCGACCACCTGCCTGTAACTCCTCTCTATCAACTCCTCACTCTCCCTGACCAGACGAAGGTCATCGAGCTGCAGCTCCAGTTCCCTAACATGGTCCCTTAGGAGCTGCATCTCGGCGCATCTGGCGCAGATGTGGACGTCCGGGAGGCTTGGAGACTCCAGGGCCTCCCACATCCGGCACCGAGAACAACAAACTGCCCTCACACTCATACTACCCCTCTCCTCAAATAGCAACAAAAAATGAATACCAAACCTTCCTCGCCTCGCCCGTTTCCGCCTAAGCCCGTTGAGCTGAAGCCCTTAAGCCTTCACTCTGCTCCTGGCTCACTCCGCTGCCCGCTGTATGAGGCTCTGTTCCTTTTAAATCTTCCGCGCTTCACTGCCCGGGCACATGTTTTTGTACACTGAATGAGCTTTACTGTGCCCACAAAAAAGTGGGTTTTTGGAGGATCGATCAGTGGCTCTTGCAGTGTGAAAAGGGAGTGACCGGTAGGGAGTTGTCTATGTGTCCACATTTGCCTGGGTTGATGATTCTACCACAGAAAAATGGTCCCCTTTGTTGAAGTCACAGTTGGTGACTTTGAAAGGATTTCGGAGGACAACGGGAAGATCAACAGTGTCAACTCATCTGAAGACTCAAATCTCCCCCTCTCTCTCTTTCCATCACTCCTCAACTCAATACCATGAACAGAACTGAACTTTACTCATCCTCGTAAGACTATCTATTTACCCCTAGACGTGAAGAAGCTTAGTTTTTCATATATATTTCCACACTTACTGATTTACTTACTTATATATAATCATTGCTAACCTGTTTGATTTATCTACATTTATTTTACTGTATTGCGTAGTTACTAATAAATATTATTAGTTAATAGCAATACTGGACTCCAAAGTGTTTTCCATTTCTGCTGGTTCCTTAACCCGTCACGGGGTACGTGACATCAGTAATAACATCGCGCTGTGCAACAAGTTCTTGGGCTCCTTTAAGATGAGGCTTTGTACAATGCTAGAGTGTACCACATCAAAACAAACACTGAGTAATGGGAACCACCAACTGATGATCCGGCATCTTTTTAACCACACTCAGGAATCATCTTGGTGGTCCAAGTCTCAAAGTAAACAACTATTTTTAATTTCTGGATGAGTGGATAAGTAGCTTCAAAGATTATCACTGGTAGAACAGCTCAGGATTTTGAGCTACAGGAAGGATTAACCTAATCACCCATGGCATACAATAAATGTGGTTTAATTTTGATGTTCAGATGTCATACATTTGACATGTATTTCTTTGGGGGCTTTGCATAACTCAACATTTGCAGTGACACATTTCAAATCCATTGGCACAACATAGTTGAAATACAGAAACAAAAACTGAAAACTGCACATGTACAGGGAAGAAAGCGGAAATAACAAAAGGAGCTTTATTAGATAATACCAAGAGATAAAGGATCTTACTGCAAGCTGGGTAAATGAACAGACCGAAGTAAAATTTTTATATTAATATTGCAATATTACAACGAATGAATACCTTAGCAGTTGACTGCTAAAAAAACGACGACGGTTTATGTTGAGGACGATGGGAAAAAGCAAACAAAAATTCTTCTGAGAAAAAAAAACTTAAAAACTGACAGCAATTTAAAGGATACAAGCTAAACTTACTAACTTACCCGCAGTTTCTGTGTCTGAGCTGCTACTCCATTTGGCTGCATCATTGCAATAAAAATGGGAACATCTCCAAGAGGGCTGCCTACTCCTCCTGCAATGCTGATTCCCAGTGAATCTGTAGGACCCTATAATTACAAACATCACATGAATTATGAAGTGGAGGAAACAAAATTATGCAATAATAAAAATTCATTCTGTATTGTGCAAGTTCAATAAGGATTTCATTAGAAATAAATTTTGGAAATAGACTTCACTAGTTATGTTCCTCCTTTATTGATAAGATGCAGAAGTGGGCTGAGAAGTGGCAGATGGAGTTCAACCCGGAGAAGTGTGAGGTGGTACACTTTGGAAGGACAAACTCCAAGGCAGATTTTAAGAAATGTTTTACAAGTAGTCATAGAGGTGACTGATCCCCTGTCAGATAAGAAAAGCAAATCTAATTCCATACAACATATCTTCACAATAATGTAAATTGTATTTACACAATAATTTGCTTTCTACAGCAAATGCAACCTAGCCCTGTTTTCATAACGGCTAAAGCTGCTGCTTGAGTTTGTTAGCTGTGACTCAGCTACCTGGAAGTCTTAGGTTTCAGCTTCATTCCAGTCACTAGTGCAGTCCTAAAGTAGTTCTGCACTATAAAATAAGTGATGTTATGAATGAGGTATGAAATATTGCCCTGTTAGTCAACTTTGCAATAAAAGATCACATGATATTAAAAGTATGAGAGAGGAGTGGACATTCTTTGCAATGTCCTAGCCACTATTTATCTTTCAACAAATAGCACTAAATATATTATGTGGTCATTATCAAATTTATGTGTTTGGCCCTTTGGCATGCGAGCAGAGCAGAGTGTCTTGCACCACTGTGAAGTCTGGTTTAAACAGGTTGAAACTTTATCAAACACACAAAGTGTGCACAGTTTCAAAGAAGCCACGAGTGACACTGATGCTTTGTACATAGAACGTATAGACTGCACTACATTCGTTGTAAAGAAAGTTACACACTGTTTTGTATAGAATAGCTTAGTTTAAAAATTATAAAAGATAGCAACTCACCTTTGTAAATTCCACTGTCCTTAGCCCTTTAATCTCGGTCCCTTTATTTAAAGAAAGAACAAGATTTGTTTTCAAGTCTATAAATTTAATCTGAGTAATTCATCAGTAAAACACAAAATAAAATCATGGATTACCAGGAAATACGTAAATCACTAAATTTCATGGAATGACACTAACAAATGAAGAACATTTATCAGCTTTCATTTTCAGATTGAGAATATGCTTCCATGAAGTTAGGTTCCCTTGTACAAACAAGCCAAGCATAATGAACAATCTGCTTGCCTTACTTCAAAGCAAATTTATATTTAAAGTACACTTTTGTTATCATATACTACCTTGAGGCTCATTTTCTTGCAGGCATCCACCATAGACCAAAGAAATACAATGGAAGAACTACACATAAGACTGACAAACAACCAATATGCAAAAGTAGACAAATTTAGGAAATTAAACACAACAAAACCTTAAAGGCATTCCAAACACTTTGAGGCTAATTAACAAGACGTTAAAGCATTAATGTGTATGCAAAAACACTAGATTAAAATCTGTCAAAAACCTTTGTTTTATTAAACGTTGTATTGTTTTTGTGCATGCAATGTGTAAGGTTAAAAACTGAATAGGTATAGAAAATGCAAGGTGTTAGAATTATGAAACACTCAAGTCAGAGAAGGATCTGTACAACAAAGAAGATCAATAAAGGTTAATGTTTGAGAAATTCTGCTCCAACAGAGCTGTTGCATGACACACAATGACTGTTCTAAGCAAAAGCATGCTACTGCAAAGTTCAATGGTGTTAAGCAGTGGTGTCCTTTCCTTTGCATGCTGAAGACTCATAACTTTAGATAGATAGATAGATAGGTAGATAGATAGATAGATATACTTTATTGATCCCGAGGGAAATTGGGTTTCGTTACAGCTGCACCACCCAAGAATAGAGCATAAATATAGCAATACAAAAACCACAAACAATCAAACAACAAAATGCAAACTATGCCAGATGGAAAATAAGTCCAGGACCAGTCTATTGGCTCAGGGTGTCTGACTCTCCACGGGAGGAGCTGCACGTTCGATGGCCACAGGCAGGAATATGGCCGAAGTCCAACAGCAAAAAGTTCAATATCCAGTCTACAAACACGTTCTTCGATCGTAATATGACCCGGATTGCACCATCTGTTGTTAACTAGAACAGTAAGCACCCAACTCCTCTATGCTTACCGCTTTCAGTTCTCTTCTGGTCAGCCGGAACGGTCTGGAAGCCGTCCATGGAAAAGTTTTGATCGGGTATGTCCTCGTGCAGCCCTGTTCCAGTGAAACACATAACACTGCACTCCCGAAATGTTCTCTGACGCCAGGCTAGCGCCATGAACTCGTCCATTTTATTACCCACCGAACTCCTCTTCTCCGTAAGTCTCCGTTGTCTCGACCTGGTCCTCTTTCCTCGACTTTGTGATCCCCCTCTGCATCCTCTGTGTGTTTTCCTCCAGATTTCAGCAGGGGGATCCACCGCTCTGCTCACTAAACCGGCCGGCATAAGCGCAAGTAGCTGGTCCCTGGAATAAACAATGCGACCATGCTTCTGTCCCGCTAATGAGACGTGTCGGAATGTAACTATTTCCAGCGCTAAAAACCCAGATAAAACTCCCTCTACCAGCATGTTAGAGGGTGCAGCTTCGACGTGTTACCGTGAAAAAAAATACAAAAAATAACATAAGTTAAAAAGTTAGAAGAAAAAAGTAAGAATACTGATTGGAACGGCTGTAACAGGCTGCACGCACGACCGGCACATGCGCACTTTTCAAGAGTGAGTAGGAATTGGGAAATGAGGATATTGCCTAAGGAATTAGATGTTGGATGGGTTGGAACTATAGCAGACATCCCACCCAGCAAAAACTCATCTGAGGGAGGTAGCACCCCCGCCCCCCACAACCCCATATCCCGCCACCCCGGTCGACCTCCAAGGGTGTATGTAATACTTTGTTTAGTGATTTTGTCTAATCTGTAAACCAATTTGGGTATATGTAGCAAATGTGACATTAAATAATGTACTTATATTATCATGTTTATTCTATTACAACTTTAAGCAAATCTACAGGGAGTTTGGCCTCATCACGTAGGACATCAATAGTGTAGCTCCTTGGCAGCTAGCCAGCTAGTTTAAATCAGCGGTCCCCAACCTTTTTTGCACCGTGGACCGGTTTAATATTGACAATATTCTTGCGGACCAGCCGATAGGGGTGGGGGGGTGGTGTTAATCATGACCGGAATATAGGTGACAAGTCAACTGTAAGTGACTTGTAAGTGGCTAATACACTCAATTTCGTTTCTCAAGGGGTTTATCTAATGAATTTAATATTAAACACAGCGCATATTTTCCTCGCACGAATGTAGTGGTAAGTCAATTATAGCATTGGTCCCAAACCTCTGGGCCGTGAAGAATGCAGCGGTAGCCAGAACGCACCCAGCACATCTTTAAGAAAAAGGCCGAAATAAACAAATTGATTAGGTGCCGCCCGGCACGTAAAAGTCGGCCCAGATCAGATGTGCTGGGTGCGTTCTGGCCACCGCTGTATTCTTCGTGGCCTGGAGGTTGGGGACCACTGAATTATAAGTCATTTATAAGTCAATAGCATCATAACATCTTAAGTAACGTTTGGATATTAAACACACAGTGCATATTTTCGTCGTATGAACATATAAAATCATTGCAACACCCCAATATTGCTGAATCAGTGGGAGCGCTGGGCTTATTTTCCTGCAACAACACGGTCCTATCGAGAGGTGATGGGAGACAGCGATACTCGAAGGGGGTTCCTTATATCCAGTCTATTCCACAATTTAGTTTTCATTGCATTCATTGCAGAATGCTTCGCAGCGATATGATGCTGGAAATGGAAGCAACGTTTTCAGTGCTTTCGTGGCTATCTCAGGATATTCAGCCTTGACTTTGACCCAGAATGCTGGCAGAGATGTTACGTCAAACATACTTTTCAGCTCACCGTCATTTGTAAGCTCGAGGAGTTGATCTTTTTCCCGCGTTGACATGGATGATTCACCGGGGACGTTCACAAGTTGGTCACGGACCCATTCCTTTACACGTCTTGGGTCACTGATGACCTCATGTGCATTAAAATTCAACAGTGCATGACAGGGAATGAGGAAAGGTGCAGCTAACTCATATTGTTTCATATTGCCAAATCATATTGTTTCCTCATGGCCCGGTGGTTGGGGACCACTCTTAGCACGAAGAGAGACCAATCAGGATGCTTGCTCTCCCTCTCCCTCTCAAAAAAATCTACTTCCGGGATATTGTATATAATTTCCAGGCATCAGGGAGCCACTATTGATATGCGGGAGACTCCCGGAACTTCTGGGAGAGGTGAAATGTCTGTTATAGGGGTAAGGGTGAAATTCTGGAGGAGCTGTATCAAGACTTAAGAGTGGGATCCTAGGTCACAGTAATAGAGTCACAGGAGAGACCCAAAATGGCATCCCCAAACATGTAATAAATGTCATTAATGAATGGGGATGGAGATTGATTCCAACTGATGCACACGTCTGTGGAAATCACACTATAAACACAAAAGATCATGCAGATTCAGGAAACCTAGAGTAACACACATAATGTGCTGGAAGAACTCAGCAAATTGGGCAGCATTATGGAGAGGAATAAACAATCAATGGTTTGGGCTGACACCCTTCATTAGAACTCACATTATTTATCAGAGGTCACATTACTTGTTTTGGGTGATTCTTGACTGGAAATGCCAGAAATTAGTCAAACAAAGCCTGTAAGATGGTTCCTGGGAGTTTATAAAAGCTTATTATACTACCTCCATTAATTTTATCTTTAAACTACCCCAGTTTACTACAGCCAGGAAGTTTTAATTGTAAATTATAAGATTGATAACCAAGGGTATTTCTGACAAACAAGATGAGATCCTGGCAGTAATAAAGTTGTGTCTGAGAGAATACAGAGGGAGGGTAGTCTGAAAATGCGTTAGAAAAATACAATAGTTCAGCCAAATAACAGAACCTAAGAGAACTGGAGATTAACTTGCACTACTGATGAAATGTTTGTATACGGAAAAATTTAAGATGCATCCCAATGAAGTTTCCTGACAGAGAGATGTGATTACATTTGTCTGTAATTCTGAAGTCATGTTGATACTGAGAAAACTAGGTATATTTTGTTTAAAATTTTAGAGTGATTAAGATTTTAACATTCTAGACTGATTGAACATTCAAAATTTTACCTCAATAAAAATGACTGATCTTCAATAGTAAAAGCATTGTTGTAACATGCCCTGCAAGTAATCAACTCTACTTCTAATGCTAGGCAAAGAAAAATGATGCCATTGTATCAATCTAACATTACTTTCATGTACAATAAAAATAGCAGATGCCGTGTTATGATGGTTTGTCTTGTTCACATAAATGATGACGTTGTTCAACTAAATGTCATCAAATATTAACTGCCTATGAGTCACACACATCTACTACAACAAAAACTAAATGCATTTGATATCATTTATTAACTAACAAATTCTATCTGTAGTGATGATTGTTCTGTCAGATAATGGTGAACCTTAAGTTTTGTTACAATTGTACAAAAGAGCAATAAGGGAATTCTCTGAATGCAATTTAGATAGCCTCTTAAATTCTAAGTAGTACGTAAATTGTTATTACGATTTTAAACACAATGGATTGGTTATAAGGGAGGAAGCACTAAAAGCTCTGTGATACTCTGAGAATGCAGACCCAAGTCATGCACAAACAATACCGTCAAGAACTATACTCTAAATTAATATTGCCAAGCAGGGTTGATTACTCTTACAGGCATGTTTTCGGTTTCCGGTTTCATATACTTCAGCTTGAATAGATCCAGAAGCAGTAGAACAGAGAGGGATCAGCCCACCGCAACTCCCCTCACTGACCTGTGGGAATAGTACTAATTTATGACATCAATTTCAAATGTAATCAGAACAATTGCAAATTTGAAGATATTCAAATTATCTACAGCAGGTATATTTTACAAGGCATGTTTCACCTTTAAAAATTAACAATCCTTAATTTGTAGAATGAAAATATAAATATATGATTTCATACAAGCCTTAAAACATTAAAAACTTACAATATCCACCATTAGGTCACAAGTACTTATAAATTACAGGTAATGTTTTATACAGGAAAAAAATTAAGCTTTTCTTTCAGAAATTTTAGTACTGACATCACAATTCAAAGTCTAATACCAAGGAAAAATGTGGATGATCCAAAATTTCAATCTTAAAATACTACTGTAACAGTCTAAATTAATCCTTTTAAATGCTCAACATCCTACAATATTAAACTTGTAGTGTATGTCACCATCTCATCACCAATGACTAAAGTCAGGGCATATTGATAATAGCAATTATCAATAATTACTATTGTATTATAATTAATGGTAATTATCAATATCTGAGAAGCAGTTACCTATAGTTCAGAAATCAAGGAAAACTGTTCTAATATTTTTAAAATAAATATCCATTCTGCTGACTAGAATTATTAAACATACTTAAGGGATCTTTTCCTTTATTTAAAAAGAATCATTACTATGCTTGAAATGATCATATTTTCTCTTGGTTCAGATAAAATGAACAAGAGATGAATAGGCTACTACAATGAGGCAGATTTTACTGCAGACCAGGCATCAGGTTAAGCATACAAACCTGGCTACTTTGAGAAACTCTTCTTTCAGATGAGAATGATCCAGTCTTCAATCTGCCAACCTCCAATTTTACTGCGCCTTGTGCACACTAGAAATCAGAAGGGAATGGTTACCGTTCGAATGCCTGACCACATTACAACTTGCAAAAAAAAAAAAAAAAATTATATATATAGATGATCATTTTCGGAGTAACAAGGTTAAGAAAAATATTTTTAGATATCATTTTAAAACTGTTTTTATCATGTGATTGTACTTTAATGAACTGGGAGAAATACATGTACTGCATGCTTCCTTTAGGAAACCTGGTAAATCATGCAATAGAGAAACAGGCCCTTCAACCTACTAAGTCTGCACCAGCCATCAGGCTGCTATTTGTACTCATGCTCGACTAATCCCATTGTACTGTCCTCACATTCCCATCAACTTTCCCCAGCTTCTGCCAACTCACCTACACATTAGGGTAATAGAGTGCCCAAAAATCTACCAGCCCATACTACTTGGGCATGTGAGATGAAACTGGTGCACTCAGAAAAACCAGTCCTATCACAGGAAAAGTCAGGATTGAACCTAGTTCGCTGAAGTAGAGGCAGTAGTTCCATCAGCTGAATCACTGTGTGGCCACATACATTTGTCAGGTATACCAATACAGGAGACATAATAAGACCTAAGTTTTTGGGTTTGCCCTGGGAACTGAGCTATAAAGAAAGAGCTGATGTCTTGTCTTTAAAGTCCTTTCAAGTTCACTTCTTTTGTCATTCAACCAAATGTATAACACCAAACACACCAAGGTGCAAAACATAGTACTTACAACTGACACACATAATACATAAAGTTGTACTACAACAAATGAATTAACAAATAATAAGGTGCATATGTGACACGTTAAACAAGTAAACAATATAACACTACTTGCACTTCATACGTGATGAGACCCTGGTGGTGGCAGGGAATTTGGTAGTCTTATGGCATAACCTAACAGTTCTTGGCCTAATGCTACGGAACCTCCTGCCTTATGGTAGGGGGTCAAAGAGATTTTTGGATGGATGGGAGGGATCACTGACAATGCTATGAGCCCTATATACACAGTGCTACTGATAAATATCTCTAATGAGTGGAAGATATTTCACACTCTTCATAAAGAGTGGTATGTGTATAGACTGTGAGGCTAAGTACAACTCCAATGCTATATTTACTGATACAAAAGATAGTGATGAATTAGCATATAGGAGGAAGACTGAAAATCTGGCTGAATGGTGCCACAACAACCACCCTTCACGCAATGTCAGCAAGACGAAACAGCCAATTGCTGACTACAGGAGGAGTAACCCAGAGGCCCATGAGCCAGTCGTCATCACCAGGGAATCAGAGGAGGAGAGGGTCAGCAACTTTAAGAGAGTATACTGACAGGTTGCACCATGGCTTGGTATGGGAACACCAATGCCCTTGAAGGGAAAAACCTTGTGGATACAGCCCAGTCCATCATGGGTACAGCACCTATCATCAAGGACCCCCATCATCCAGGCCATGCTCTCTTCTCATTGCCATCAGAAGGAAGTACAGGAGCTTCAAGCCCTATACCACCAGGTTCAAGAACAGTTATTACCTCTCAACCATAAGGTTCTTGAACCAGATGGGATAACTTCACTCACCTCGAGCTGATTGTATAATCTATGAACTCACTTTTAATGACTCTACAACTCGTGTTGACAATTTCTTTTCTTCATTTATTTATTTATTATTACTTTTTTTGTATTTGCATATTTTGTTATATTTTGTATACTGGTTGTCTATTGTGTTCCTTTACATCTACTATGAATGTCCACAATAAAGTGTATCTCAGGCTAGTATATGGTGTCACATATGTACTTTGATAACTTTGGAAGTCCAAACTAAAAGACAGAACATTGATAAGGTACTGCAGAGCATTTTATACCTCTTACATATTATCTGGTCCCTCAGAAACAATTAGTGTTGTAGCTGCTCTCTAGACTGCAGCTGATAGATCTACGTGTTTATTCCACAGAAACTGGGCTCTATCTGGAGCTGGGGCACAGCCCTTGCGATTTAAATTACCAGGTTCAGCATTATTTCTTAAGTTAGTTACAAGGTGCAGATGGCCAAGAGACTAACTCTATTATAAAATAAAGGAAGTATCTCACTCCTTCCTCATTGCTTTCTTCATTCACTTCTATGCTTGTCAAATTCTTGGTTATAACCATTTACAATATGTTTTAAGCCATTGTGATCACCCTACACACCTCTAGATAACAACTTTTAAGTTCTTTATTTATCCAAGAAATTCTGCTCTCTTAGGTACCCTGGAATATATCAGTTACATATTATATTTGAAGACTCTCTGTTGACCTGTTTGCCAACTACTCTGATAAACTAATTTAGGCTCAATCCCTTGTCATTTTGTAACAGCCAAAGTGTAGGTTAAACAGCCCTATAAGAAGGTGATATATTCGATTACTACAGCACTGTCCAAAAGCTGTATTCATTACAAGTCATGTGGAAGTACCTATGGTTTCAAACTAAAAGGCAACAGGTACTCAAGGAATGTACCATTCTGATTGAAAATACTTCGTAATTATTTCTAAATCCTGGACTTTATTAACTGCAGGTTTATGGGATGATCTTCACCAATAATAACTAAAATGATTTAACGTATTTAGGGATGGGTCTTAAATCGTCAGTGTCAATGTATTTCATAATGTCGCAGAAAACTGCAGCACACCTAGTACGTGTAAACCATTTAAGCTGCCCACTCCCAACAACATGCCCCCAGATAATAGCCATCCAGACCCCTACTATCTAGGTACCTATCCAAACTTCTTTAAACATTCAAATTGAGCTTGCATCCACCACTTCCGCTGGCAGCTTGTTCCACAGTCTCACCACCCTCATGTTACCCATAAACATTTCACCTTTCACTCTTAACTATGACCTCTAGTTCTAGTCTCACCCAAGCTTAATGGAAAAACCTGCTTGCATTTACACTATCTATACCCTCATAATTTTGTATACGTCTATTAAATTTATCCTGAATCTTCTAAGTTCTAGGGAATAAAGTTTAAATCAAAGTTTAAACAAAATAAAGATCAATTTCTCCTTATAACTCAGGTCATTCTATCCTGGCAACATCCTTGTAAATTTCCTCTGTGTACTTTCAATATTATTTAATATTTGCTGTAGGTAGGTGACCAAAACTGCACGCATACTCCAAATTAAGCGTCACCAACGTCTTAAACAACTTCAACATAATATCCCAACTACTGTACTCAATACCTTGATCTATGTGTCAAAGCTTTCTTTATGATCCTATCTACCTGAGCCACCATTTTCAATGAATTGTAGACCTGTATTCCTCGATCCCTTTGTTCTTCTCAGTGGCCTACAGCTAACTGTGTCAGGTCTACCCTGGTTGGTCCTCCCAAAGTGCAAGACCTCACACTTGTCTGCATTAAGTTCCATCTGCCATTTTCCAGTCCATTTTTCCAGCTGGTGAACATACCGCTGCAAGCTTTGATAGCTTTTCTCATTGTCCACTGCAACCCCAGTCTTGGTGTAATCTGCAAATTTGTTGATCCAGTTAACCACATTATCATCCAGATCATTGATAATAGACGACAAGCAACAATGGACCCAGCACTAATCCCTACGGCACACCATCACACCACTAGTCACAAGCACCCAGTCAGAAAGTCAACCATCTATTACGTCATCTTGAATACCGAGTGACTGAACCCTCTTGACCAACCTCCCATGTGGAACCTTGTCAAATACCTTTGCTGAGTCCATGCAGACAACATCCACTGCCTTGCCTTCATCAACTTTCCTGGCAACTTCCTAAAAAACTCGATAAGATCGGTTAGACGTGACCTATCACGTCCAAAGCCATGCTATCCCGAATAACTCACTTTCTATCAAAATACCCACATATCTGGTCCCTCAGATTACCTTCCAATAACTTTCCAACTACTGATGTCGGGCCTATAATTTCCTGATTTACTCTTACAGCTTTTCATAAACAGAAGAACAACATTAGCTATCCTCCAATCCTCCGGTAGTACCTCAACTGTTGCTGAAGGTGATTTAAATATCTCTACTCAGACCCCTGAAATTTTTGTACTTGCCTTCCACAGGGTCCAAGGGAACATCTTTCAGAGGACCAATTTTGTCCTTTGCAATCCTCTTGCTCTTCACAAATCTGTAGAAGCTCTTGGGATTCTCCTTCACCTTGTCTGGTAGAGCAACCTCAAGCCTTCTTTTGCCCCGTCTGATTTCTTTCTCAAGCGTTCTCTTGCATTTCTTACACTCCTTTAGTTCCTACCTGCATATACCTGCTATGCACCAACTCTTTTTTTCTTAACCAGGGCCTGAATATGTCTTGAAAATCAAGGTTCCCTAAACTAGTTATCCTTGCCTTTTATTCTGAAAGGCACATACAAGCTTTGTACTCTCAAAATGTCACTTTCGAAAGCCTCTCACTTACCAAGCACCTCTTTGCCAGAAAACAGCCTGTCCCAATTCACATGTGCCAGATTTTCTCTGATAGGTTCAAAAATGTCCTTTTTCCAACGTAGAATCTGAACCCGAGGAATCTATCCTTTTCCATAATTACCTTGAAACTAATGACATTATAGTGTTCCTCTGCACAAACTTCTGTCACTTGCCCTGTCTCATTCCTAATAGGAGATCTAATATTTCATACTTTCTCATTGGAACTTCAATGTATAGATTATGGAAACTTTCCTGAATATATTTGACAAACTCCATCCCATCTAGTCCTTTTACAGTATGGAGTCCTAGTCAATAAGTGGAAAGTTAAAAATCACTTATGATAACAACTTTATGTTTCTTGCTTGCGTCATGCACCAGGATGCTCTCGTCAGTTACCTGATGAGGTAACTGTAGCCTTTAGCCAGGGGCAGATGTCATCAGTCAGTGCCCAAACTTCATAGAGTATTTTGACCCTTAACCACACTCTCCAGTTAGTGGGTCAGCAGTGGTGGCTAAGTCACTGTCCATTTGCTCCTGGCTTCCATCTCAACTCTTCTTGCTTGCTCCATATCGAGCAAAAGCTCTTTCCACTTTCTCCCCTTTCCTACGAGCTGCTTAGTTCTTGTTCTTTTCACCAAGGCCTAGCGCAGACAGTAATCTCCATGCTGCCCTTGCTGGGAACCCTCAACAGATAATCTCCACGGGGAATAGCTAGGTCTGCCATCCTTTGTTCTTGCTCTTCTGGACTAAGGACTGGTACTTCAGGGCCCTCCTCTCGTGCGCCTCCACGCATTCTTCTCCCATGGTACTGTGAGCTTCATCAGGATGATTTTCTCGTCTTCAGTGGACCACAGAACGATGTCTGGTCAAAGTGTGGTTTGCACCACCACCAGGAACTGCAGCTTCCTCCCCACATCGACCCTCACCTCCCATGATTTGGCAGTTGCAGCAGATTGGATTTAGGCCTCTTAGATATGACTGGTGTGGCACTCTTCTTGATGACATGACTGCCCTGTTTGCCTCTCTGCCAGTTGGTCTCTTTTTACACATCTCTTGTTCCAGTGTGTCAGCAAGGGACAGCAAGACCTTATTGTGGCGCCACCTATACCGTCTTTGTGTTAAAGCTGTTTTGCATCCTGACAGTATGTGTGCCACCGAACCCTGCAGACTACCAAGCTTGCAGTTAGGGTCCTCTCTCAGCCCCCATGTGTGCAGTTGTGATGGTGTAGGGAGTGTGTCATACAGGGACCACAGGTGGAAAGAAATGTGGAAGGGCTCCAGTCTCCAAAGCTCTGTCCAAGTGATCTTGTGCTTGGGAAGATCCCATTTTGTCCAGGCACCCTATGACCCCAACTCCACTGCCTTCAATAACTGCCTTTCATCCCCACAGTTCAGAACCTCTGCCTGGACCATGTCATGGCTATCCCTTGCACTTGCACTCCCTCATAGTGCGCAGAGCTGAGGCCTTGCCGTCCCGGGCATAGGTTACCGACGATGTCTCTCAATTGCAGGGAGCTCACTGCCGAGCCTACGGCTGATTTGGTGGCCCACTTTTTGCCTGATCTTGTTGTGACTCCTGCTTGGTTTACTAGCTTGTCAGCGGAGCCCCTTAGTATTAACACAACTCTACGCTTTCCCACCTTGAACTCCTCCACTACCAATGACAATGGGAGCTGTAACTGCCCTGATCTTATGTAGAGCCCCACTGAAGAAAAACTTGGGTGGCGGGGGGGAACCCTAGCCACCTCTACAGCTGCTTGTTAACTTTCCTCTTGATGCCTTCTAAAATGGTCATGGGGAACAGCCAGAGTAGCCTTGGTAGAAGACCATGTTGCTACAACCATGTCCTAAATTTACCAAGGAGTCAGTTTTGTCGATCTTCTTCAGCCATTCTTCAGTCTGCTTTACAGTGTCAGTGATGTTGGCGCTGTATGTCATTGCTTCATTAAACCAATCTCCAAGACACCTTACTGGGTTGTCCTCTATGGATGGAATGACTTCTCACTGCACTTGAAGACTGAACTTGCTAGTAAACTTAGAAACATAGTAACCTTGCCCTTTTTGATCACCATGTATCTGGAGTTTCTGGCCTTGAAGGTCATCCTAGCCCAGGTAGCTACGTCGTCCAGAGTTTCCAATACCCATCTTGCTTGTCTTGGGTTATAGTGATGTCATCCATGAACCCCTGTATTGCAGGATGTCAGATCCCGAGCTCCAAAACTGGGCCTTGGCTACTGCTGATATGAGAAGATTCATACCCATGACAAACAAGACGGGGGGAGATGGTACAGCCAGCTGGAATCCCTTTTTGGAGGTCTTGCCACTTGGTTGTAAAGTGGGTTGAAGTAAAGTGTAGCATGAATCCTCCTAGGTAGCTGGTGATCATGTCTTGTGTTACTGGTGGGATATGGTAGTGGTCCAGGCCAACCTGGATGAGGATGTGTGGAATTGATCCATAAACAAAGGCTAGTTCTAACCAGATGACTGTTAAGCCACCTTTCTTCTGCCTGGCCTTGCGGATCAGTTGGCTGATTATTGAGGTTTGTTCAAGGCACCCAGAAAAACCCGGGATGCCCCTTGCTGGTTGGATATAGTGTTGATATAGTGGTTCTCCATTAAGTAAGAGATCAGCCTTCTCGCAAGCACCAAGAAGAATAACAGTCTGCGATCCCTCTACAAATTTGTTCCTTGAAAATGGCACACACTGTTGAGTGGTCTATAATATAACCCTATTAATGTGCTCATACTTTTCGTATTCTCATTTCCACCCAAAAGTCTCACTAGATGAGTTTACCAGCCATGCTAAATGCCGTGACATTTTACCTGACTAGCAACACCACCCCTCCCTCTTTAACCTCCCCCACTGTATCACATCTAAAACAATGGAACCCTGAATATTGAGCTGACAGTCCTGCCCCTCCTGCAACCAAGTCTAATTAATGGCTACAACGTCATAATTCCCTGTAGTGATCCATGCCCTAAGCTTTTCAACAACACCTATTGCATTGAAATAAAAGCAACTCAGAACATTATTCCCACCATGCTCAACTTTTTGTTTCCTGACTTTGTGTGAGGTCTTAACAACATCTGACTCCACAACCTCTCCACTATCTGTTCTGGCAGTCTGGTTCCCATCCCCAATCAAGAACTAGCAAACCTTCTAGGTGCAACAAACAATAAACATCCAGTGAGTGGCAGTTCTGTAGGCAAAAGCACCTTATTAATGAGAGAGGTCAGAGTAGAATGGACAGACTGGTTCAAGCTGACAGGAAATTGACAGGTACTCAAAAAAACACATGATACAACAGTGGTGTGCAAAAGAGCATCTTTGAATGCACACGATGAACCTTGAAGTGGATGGGTTACAGCAGCAGCAGACCACCCAGGGTTCTACGATGTATCTAATCAAGTGGCCACTGAGTACATTTTCAATTCCTTGGTTTCAGGCATCTCTATTAGAGGATGCTAACTTTGTTTTCATTACTACTTTCCTAGGAGATTAGGAAACATGAGGACCCAATGCTTTAGTGGAACAAATAACATGCTAATTGTAACCCAACCTTTTCAGATAGGTTGTGTGCAAACAGCCTTGCACAATGGAGTAAACAAGGTAAGTTGATGGCTGGAGCTGCTTGTACTTTAGCCTGATTTTAAATTTCCACCATAGCCACCAAGATGTATCCTGCAACTTAACATCTCTTCCAGTGTCCTGGAATCAAACATGTCAGAAAAGCTCTTTTTGAGCTCTGTGAATCACTCTGAGTTTTATATACTATTTGTTAGGAGATGAACCAAAGGTTTAAATGTCTTTTTATGATATAGATAATGAGAAAAATGAACAGGAAAGTAATCCAGCGAACATCAAATTCATGTATATTTCTCATTCATTAAGGTTGTGTGACACAAATATACTGAACTATAAAGCAATGCCATCAGGAAGCTGAACTTAAAAAAACCTTGTTTGGAAGAATTATAATAGGCTCTAAAAAAAAGTTTCCTAATTATTGACCAACCATTTATTAGTTTTAGAATCCTATGAGAAAGGGCATGATTGGGTAGGTGTGAAAGAAAAACACATCAACATTGAACTGTTTAATTTCTTTTCAACTAAAATGCTGCAGTCCATTTGGTCAAACCTGTGTGTTGAATATCTGCTCTAAAATATAATTTTTGCATTAACCAGACCTTCAGCATAGCAGCAACGGATTCCTGGGTTGAGTTTCGAACATCTTCCCCATTCACAGAGAGTATTTGGTCTCCTTGCACCAGTTTTCCATCCAAATCTACTATTCCTCCCTTCACGATGTCAGATACAAAAACACCAGTATCATTCCTATAGAAAAGCAGTAAAGACTTCAGTCTCATTCAATGAACAGCAGTTTGCTGAAACAATCTCTTTATCATCAGTTTTCAAGGAAAGATTATATTTTATAATCTGGATTTGGTAACAAATTTTCCATAATTTGCTGGGGGAGATTTTCTTTGATCTATACCAAGCACAATGATTCAAATTCTGCGTAAGGTTGCTTTTATCTTTAATCCATTTGTGGAAGTTATTTAAATTTCTGCAGTGTAGAAAAGGAATACACAAGTGATTACAGCTACCTCAACCGTCATTCTCGTGCTGAACCCAGTATTATCTCCCAACTTAACTATTCCAATGCTGTTCTGCTACAGTGCACTTATTCCAAGTAAAACTCTAGTAGCTATTATAACATGGATCAAGTCTCACCTCTATACACCTCCTGATCAGCACACTCACCATTCACCTCATTCTTAACCTTACGTTCAAAATCCTTTTCAAAGTGTGCCCCTGTTGATACCTATATTTTTGCAAATCCTATTATTTCGCTTTAAATCTTGCCTAACCTTTTGTGCATCTGCTATGTTACTGTACTCCTGCTATATGCTTCTGCTTCTCATTCTTCACTAACTTCCTTACGTCTCATCTTCGACAGTCTTTGTCATCCAAGTAATATTCTGTGCTTTGAACAAGCATTCCACTCTATTGTTTATGCTCTTATGAAATGCATTTCACAACGTTAAATATGTTATTTAAATATAAGTTTGTGTCAATGAAGTCCACATTCCTTTCATCTGAAATTTTTGAAAAATATAACAATAAATCATTCTTTTCTAAGATGTTATGCATGAGATCTCTGTAGAACTAAATTTACACATAATATTATTGATACCTTTTTCCGACAATACTCAGTCCAAGCCCTTTCCCTGGTCTTTTTTGCAATTCAACAGTAAGCAAGTCATATATATCTTCCTCCTTATAATGGCCTTCATCTCTGTAGACTGTCAGACGGACTTTCTGTGGAGTTTGTCTTAGAACATTTATTGCTTCATCATGAGTGGCAACTCTCAAATCTATTCCATTAACCTATAGAAATACAATGGAATTTGAAATTATATTGTGGATATAAAGCAATTTCTACTACTGACACAATCAAGTTCAAACACCAAAGTCTAAGATTTTCTGAGGTGCTGCTCTCCCCAAGAAACTAGAGAAACTTATTTGTATGAATGGAAAAGCAAATATTGCCCATATACAATCACCAGTCATAACGGGAGTGGCTACTACCATTTTAAAATGATTGACCAGATATTAAAAAATATGTTATTGCAATTACTGTAGATGAATTACTGGAACAATAATTTCAATTTATCATTGGTCATAGATCTTAAGCAAGGGAAGGCAACTGACTACATTTAATAGTATATGCATCAGAAATGACATTAATTGCTATCTCCTCTCTCTCCCATCATCCCATCTCTTTCCCATCACATTCCCTGGCTAACACAAACAGGGGTGCAATTCATGTTAATATAGAGATCCTGCTGAATAATGCAGTTTCTCCTCCCCCATACTTAAAACAAGTTATGATATGGGCTGGGATGGATGATTCTTCTAAATGCATGATCCAAAGTTCATAAAACAGACAGATGAAAATAAATGTCACAGCAAAGGGCGGGAGATCATTGAGACATCAGATGGCATATAACTAGATGAAGAGATGGCTAAATTGCTGGCAATATTCTGAAGAGCTGTAAACTTTCATTGCTCCTTAGATATGAGTTCTAGTGGAGTGCAATATCATATTTCTTGTTCAACAAAGTAGAGAAGTATAAACCCAGCAAAGGCAGGCTAGTGAAGTCTATGTGGCAAGGAGCACATTAGAGACTACAGTCCAGGATGCCACGAATTTAGAAAAGTATGTATTAAGACAGCATTAAAACAAAATACTTACAATAGTAGAAACTAGGGGAGGGGGGGAGAAAGAGATTAAAATAAGTGGTCAGCAGATCTGCTAACATCTGTGGGTTGAGAAGCTGAGTGATGTTTCAGTTTTCGGAATAGAAGAATTTGGCATCTAGAGCTGATTTGAGAAATATATTTACCGAGATGTGGTAAAAGTCTAAAATTTTCTACTGCGGAAGGCAAGATTAATCATTTATGGGATATATTGACAACTGAGATCAAGTACCTCTGTGGGCATTCAAAGCATCAAAAGATACTTGATCAATCAAGAAACTAAAATAGAGATGTTAAAAATATGGCTTTATGGAATGGCAGAGCAGAGTATAGCCACCTTGTAAGTTTTCTCCTATTACTATACTTCATGTCGTTAATTTTTTTTTTAAGTTGGTGAATATTTAATCTGAAATGTGACTGTAAAAGCCTAATTCTAGTTTCGAAGGTTGACCTGGGGCTCAGATCAGCTGCCGTTTACAGGGTTCCCTGTGAGTGCAGTGCAGCATATATTGGCCACATGGGACGTATGGTGAAAACTTGTATCAAGGACCACAGGAGGTGCATTTGTTTGGATTACCTGGAGAAATTGGCATTAGCAGAACACTGTATTCATAATGGTCATAGAATTGACTTTGGTGGAGGGGACTTCCGGGTCATCAAGGGAATGGCGGCGTAAGGAAAAGATCTCTCGACAAAAAAGAAGGTAAACTGCCCCAAAATCGAATTTAGACAAATACTTAATATTGCATAACTATATTAATAAAAGGGGCAAGGATGATGTCTAAGAACAAGATTAAAAAGTCCGCTCCGAAGGCTGATAAACATAAAGAGACGCAGCAAGGCGACGGGCCTAGCTCCCCCACGGCAAGCCAGTACGGAGATAATGAGGGGGAATCGGTGACTCTGTCTTTGATTCTCGGAGAGATTCGCGAGTTCCGACAAGATAACAGCAAACAGCTGGAAGATATTAAAGGAGAAATGGTAAAAACTAACTCGCGGATAGGTGAAGCCGAAGCGAGGATGGTTGGAATTGAAGAGAAGCTACAAAACGCCGAGGAAGTGATAGCAGAAATGCTGAAGCTGCAAGACCAGCTCCAGTGGAAACTAATAGATCAAGAAGGCCGCTCAAGGGAAAATGTGAGGATTTATGGCGTTCCCGAAGGAACCAAAGGTAAACCCGGATTGATGATTCCCTTCATAGAGAAGCTGCTTAGAGAGAACCTTGATATACCGGCCGCAAAAGACCTACAGATAGAAAGAGCTCACCGCGCGTTGGCACCACAGCCTCCAGCAGGCACCCAGCCCAGATCGATTCTGGTCAGATTTCTCAGTTACAGAACGAAGGAAGAGGTGCTTAAAAGGGCATGGCAAAATAAAGGTTTCATGTGGAACAACTGTAAAATCAGTTTAGACCACGACTATGCACTGGGGATTCTTGCCAGACAGAAGGAATATACGGAAACACAGAGAATCCTGAAAGAAAACAACATCAGATTCCAGACCCTGTATCCAGCTCGGCTGAGAGTCTTTTACGACGAAGGGACAACAACTTACGCTACGGTGGAGGAGGCAACGTCGGACCTGGCGGACCAGGGACTACCTATTAAAGTTATCACCCAACCGGAGTTGCTACTGGAGAGGATTCGGTAGAAGTCGTTGCAGTTAGTGGGGCGAGGACGCTCCACTCGAACCAGAGTGTCAGACTACAAGGAAAAGCTGCAAATATTCAGACGTGAATGTACAGAGAACACAGATTAATTAAGAGAAATGACTGAAAAGAGTAAATCGGACTTAAAGGTAAAATGAAAACTGGTAACTGAAAATAAACGAGGCGGAATAACTTGAATGATAGCAATATGGTCGAGACATAAATAGGAGAAAATTCTCTATGATTATTCAAACTGCTGAGGGCCCTCTAACACAGGGTGAAGATAGAGGTTATCCCTCTGAACTGAGGCGGGTCGGTGCTCGGGCCTCACTGTGGGAAGTCGGGAAAAATTTTCAAATGTTACACGTTCAAAAATGTCTAGGGTGTGGTTATATGTCTTGGTTTACTGTTGAGAAGGGATTGCTTACTGTTTGGTTAGAAAAGGAGAGTGTTTTTTTTCTACTAGAGAAAAATGCAAACTGAATTGGTAAAAATAATTTCCTATAATGTTAATGGGGTTTTGAATCCAATTAAAAGAAATAAGATTATGTCTAAATTGAAAAAAGAGAGGGCACAAATAGCTTTCCTCCAGGAAACACATATGAGCCAATCTGAACATGGAAAATTAAAAAGAATGGGCTTTAAGCATGTATTTTATTCATCATATAAATTGAGTCACAAAAGAGGGGTAGCTACTTTAATATCAAGTACTCTTAATTATGAACATATTTCAGAGACTAAAGACAAAGAAGGACGGTTTGTAAAAATCACAGGAAGAATAGAAGGTACAGAAATAACATTGCTGAATGTTTATGCTCCTCCAGGTTGTGAATGGTCATTTTATAGACACATTTTTGACCTAATGGTCAGTTCTCAAGGGGTAGTAATTTGTGGAGGGGATTTTAATATTAGATTGAATCCTGTATTAGATTCTTCAAGAATAGTTACTCGGAATAAATCTCTGACTCGGAAAATGAATTCATTGATGGAAGAGTTAGGAATTATAGATATCTGGAGGGAATTACACCCTACTAGTAAAGATTATACACATTACTCTTTCCCTCATTCAGCCTATTCAAGGATAGACTATTTCTTTATCTTTAATACAGATAGACTCAGGATAAAAAACTGTAATATTGCAACAATTGATCTGTCGGATCATAGCCCAATCTCTATGTCTCTAATCCTGGAAAGGAAAATGAGGAAAACACTATGGAGGCTAAACTCACATATACTCAATAACCCGAAAGTAATGGAGAGATTAAGGGGAGAAATCAAAGAATATCTAGACCTTAATGACACGGGAGAAACATCACCAGTGATCTTATGGGATACATTGAAAGCTGTACTGAGAGGGAAAATTATTTCCATTACCACTCACATGAAAAAAATCAATGCACAAAAATTAGTAGACCTTCAAGGAAAATTAAAACAACTTCAAGTTGTAGATAGCAACAAAAGTAATTCAAATCGAAAACAGGAAATTAGGAAATTGCAAAGTGAAATTGACGATATTTATACGTTGGAAACACAAAGAAATTTTCTTTACCTGAGACAAAAGAATTATGAAGTAGGAGGTAAATCAGCTAGATCATTAGCATATAAATTACGAAAACAACAAGCAGACAATACAATTCATAAAATAAAGAATCCAAAGACAAAGCTTGTGGAGAGTACAATAGGGAAAATTCAAGAGAGTTTTGAAACATATTATCGAGAGCTGTACTCCCAACCCCGGGCCCCCAATGAGCCCTATATAGACAGTGTATTGAATTTTTTAGATCTACCTAAACTTACAGATTTACAAAATGGAAGTTTATTAGAACCAGTAACTGTCAAAGAACTGAACGTGGCCATCTCTAGGTTAAAGGCTGGAAAGTCCCCGGGTTGTGATGGGTTTACCTCAGAGTGGTACAAGTCCCTGAAGACACAGTTAGCCCCATTACTACTTAACACCTTTAATTGGATCTTGCAGAGAGGAGAAACTCCACCTTCCTGGAGAGAAGCCATTATTTCAGTTATTCCTAAAGAGGGTAAAGATAAACTAGAATGTGGCAATTATCGGCCAATTAGTGTTCTTAATTTAGATTACAAACTATTTACATTTATATTAGCGCGCAGATTGGAAAAGCTTTTACCTGGCCTAATCCATTTAGACCAGACTGGATTTATTCAACAAAGACAACCACAGGACAACATAAGGAGAACTCTGCACATATTAGAACAGGTTAATAAGAACGAGACAGAGACAATGGTAGTAGGATTGGACGCTGAGAAAGCTCTTGATTCGGTTAGTTGGGCATTCCTATACACAGTGTTAGGAAGATTCGGCTTTCAAAAGTTTATTAAAGTAATTCAGACTCTATATGACAGCCCTACAGCCCGAATTAAGATAAATGGGGACCTCTCTGACTCCTTCATCTTAGAGAGAGGCACTAGACAGGGATGCCCAATTTCTCCTCTCCTTTTTGCGCTATATATTGAACCGCTTGCCCAACTAATAAGACAGAGCGAAATCGTAAAAAGTATCAAGGTGGCAGGGATTGAACAGAAAGTGGCATTATTCGCAGATGATGTTTTGGTCTATCTGAGTGAACCAGAAAAATCATTTACAGGATTGTTTACACTGTTGGATGACTTTGGGAAAATATCAGGTTATAAAATAAATGTAAAGAAAACGCAGGTTATGTCCCTAAATTATACACCATCCAAAAAATTGCAGGATACATACGATCTTAAGTGGGAAGCTAAATCATTAAAATATTTAGGAATAACCCTGCCGAAGGATCTTTCAACACTGTCACAGGTAAATTATGGGCCATTAATCTCAGAGATAAAAGCAGATATGCATAGATGGAATCTTATCCCCTTTTTAAGTTTAAATTCAAGGATAAATACTATAAAAATGAATATTCTTCCTCGGTTATTGTATCTTTTCCGTACTTCACCGGTGGAGGTGGATGATAATCAATTCAGGGAATGGGACAAATGGATTTCCCGCTTCATTTGGCAAGGAAAGAAACCTAGAATTCGATATAACACCTTACAGTTAGGGAAGGAAGGAGGAGGTATGGTTCTTCCTTGCCTGAGAAATTATTTTTATGCCTCACAGATAACCCCTCTGTTATATTGGTGTAATAGGGAATATAAGGCTAGATGGAAGGAAATAGAATTTGGATTAGTTGACAGCTTTCCTCTACAGGCCTCAATAGCTTACAAAGGATTGATGACCCAGTTGGAAAAGTCTAAAAACAGTTGGATAAATCATACATTAAAAGTATGGCAGAAGGTGGTTAATTCATGTGGAGTTAATAACATGTTAAAACTCTTTAGATGGTGTGCATATGATACCGAATTCCTTCCCAACAGAGGAGATAAAAGATTTGAGCTATGGATAAAGAAAGGTCTTACTACCTACCTCTCATTTATAGATAAAAGAGTATTACAAAGTTTCCAAATCCTGCAGGACAAACATGGCCTAGAACACAATGACTTTTTTAGGTACCTTCAAGTACGAAACTATGTTAACCAGAGTTGTAGATATACAGACCTATCAACAGTAGAATTAGAATTTTTCAAGATTCTGAATTCGGCTTGCAGTTCAATACCTAGTAAATCAGTTTCTCGATTATATAATGCACTCTCCCATGCTAAAAATGTAAATATACTGTATATTAAAGAGAAGTGGGAGAAAGAAGCGGGGTTGGTACTTTCAGAGGAGGCTTGCGGGAAAATCTGCAGCTTTCAATGGTCCTTGACTAGTTCTTTGACTTGGAGAGAACATTGTTGGAAAAACATTATAAGATACTTCAAGACCTCATATCAGGAAAAATATAAAGATACAAACGAGACGTGTTGGAGAAGGTGCGGCTCCAAGGAGGCAAATCATTTTCATATTTTCTGGGATTGCCCTAAATTAAGTCTATATTGGGAAGGTATTCATAGAACATTAGTTAAGGTACCTAGGTGCCAGATACCTCTGAACTTTGAGACGCTCTATTTGGGGCATGTATTGTTTCTTGAACAGAAGGAAGATATAAAGTTGCTGCAGGCCCTCTTAGCAGCAAGTAAGAAATCAATCACTAGAAAGTGGCTAAATCCAATACCACCTACATTAGAAGATTGGCACAAAATTATCTTGGAAATATTTAAAATGGAAAAGTTGACTTACTCCCTGAGAATTCAAAAAGAAAAAAATTATCAAATCTGGAATAAATGGATTGAATATATAACCCCAATGTGAGCAGACTTTAGATGACTCTCCTAATGATTTATACTGCTCTTCTCATCAACACAGTAATATTGCTAACGTAAGCACCCCTAGTCTAAATGTCTTTTTTTTTGTTTTCTTTTGGAAAATAGAGAATTAACACAAGTAAAGGGAAAGATTTGGGAAAGGGATAAAAAATGGAAAAATTAAGTAAATAAGTACAGAGGGATTGGATAATTATGTCTGCGGGCAGGAGCAAGTATGAACAAATTAGGATATAAACACCTACAATGGTTGTAACATAGGCTTACATACAACATTTTGGACCAGTGGAAATGGTCCAGAGTGTTATATGGAAACTATTATTACTATTTTTCTTAACAACTAATACCATTACTTAGCCTAATAGATTAGAATTACCACAGTACATAATTATCTATTCAAGTGTCTAATGTTCTTTTATATCATCTCAATGTGTACTTAAGAATGTATAAATAATTATAGTTTTATACATATAAAAAAAATGGAAAAGGTTATATGTGTGAAAAAAGTACATGATATTTGTGAATTCCTTATCCAAATAAAAATAAAATTAAGAAAAAAGAATTGACTTTGATGGCACAAAACTACTGTGCTGCGCCAATGGCTTTTGGGACTTTCTGGTAAAGGAAGATTTTGAAATAAAACTAGAAGAAAATAATTTTAACAAAGACGAAGGTCTTGCTCTAAATAGGAAGTGGAATTCAACTGTAAACAAAGTGGGAAAGTAGAAACCTAATTGGATGAGGACTAACCAATCAGGAGGGTCGGACTACAGGGATATAAGTATCACTGGATTAGACGTGCCAGGCATCATCTGTAATGAAGATAACACAGTTTGTCATCAAAACATCTGTTATAATTAATACCTGTACCCTGCTGGAAGCCCAAGGAGAGATTATTTGTCATAGACACCAGAAAAGCACTAGATCCTTTTTCTATTCAATCTTTCCTTCTTACTCAGGTCCTCTAGTCCCAGCAACATCCTTGTAAATTTTCTTTGTACTCTTTCAACCTTATTTAAATCTTTCTTCTAGATAGGTGACCAAAACTACACACAATACTCCAAATTAGGCTCATCAACGTCTTCAACATAACATCCCATTTTACATACTCAGTACTTTGATTTATGAAGGCCAATGTGCCAAAAGCATTCTTTATGACCCTATCTACCTGTGATACCACATTCAATGAATTATGCAGCTATATTCCCAAATTCCTTTGTTCTACAGCACTCCAGTGCCCAACCGTTGACTGTGTAAGATCTACCGTGGCTGGTCCTACCAAAATGCAACACCACGCAACACCTGCATTAAATTCCATCTGCCATTTTTCCAGCTGGTCTAGACCCCACTGCAGCCTGAGTCTTCCTCATTGTCCATTACACACCCAATTTTGGTGTTATCCGCAAATCTGATGATCCAGTTAAGCACATTATCATCCAGATCATTAATAAAGAAGACAAACAACAATGGACTAAGCAGCTACTCCTATGGCACCCCATTAGTCACGGGCCTCCAGTCAGAGCGATAACCATCTATTAACACACTCTGGCTTCTCCCACAAAGCCAATGTCTAATCCAATTTACTATCTCATCTTGAACGTCGAGTGACTGAACCTTCCTGACCAACCTTCCATGCAGGACTTTGTCAAATGCCTTGCTGAAGTCCACGTAGACAACATCTACTGCCTTGCCTTTATCCACTTTCCTGGTAACTTTCTCAAAAAACTCAGTAAGATTGGTTAGACATGACCTACCAGGCACAAAGCCATGCAGACAATCCCTAAATAGTCCATATATCCAAATACTCATATATCCAGTCCCTTAGAATACCTTCCAATAACTTTCCGACTACTCACCAGCTTATAATTTCCTGGTTTATTTTTAGATGCTTTCTTAAATAGTGGAATGACATTAGCTATCCTCCAATCCTCTGGTATCTCTCCTGTCACTAGTGATAACTTAAATACCTCTGCTTGGGCCCCTGCAATTTCTGCACTTGCCTCCAACATGGTCCAAGGGAAAACCTTGGTAGGCCCTGGGGATTTATCCACCCTATTTTGTCTCAAGAGAGCAAACACCTCCTCCTCTGTAATCTGTATAGGGTACACGGTTTATGCTGCTTTGTCCCAAGTTCTACAGACTCTGTCTCCTGATTAAATATAAATGCAAAAAATCCATTTAAGATCTCCCTCATCTCTTTTGGTTCCACACTTGGATTACCTTTCTGACCTTCAAAAGGACCATTTTTTTGTTCCTTACAATCCTTTTGCTCTTAACATGTCTATGGAATCCCTTAGGATTGTCCTTCACCTTGCTTGCTAGAGCAACCTCATACCTTCCTTTAACCCTTCTGATTTCTTTATTAAGTGTTCTCTTGCACTGCTTATAATTATAAGCACCTCATATGTTCCTACTTGCCTATACCTGCTATTCGTCTTTTTTTATATCTTAACCAGGACCTCAATATCTCTTGAAAATTAAGGTTCTCTAAACCTGTAATCTTTGACTTTTATTTTGACAGGCACATAAAAGCTTTGTACTCTCAAAATTTGACTTTTGAAGGCCTCCCATTTACCAAGTACACCTTTGCAAGAAACAGCCTCTCTCAATCCACACTTGCAAGATCCTTTCCGATACCATCAAAATTGGCCTTTCTCCAATTTAGATTCTCAATCTGCGGACGAGAACTATCCTTTTCCAAATGTACTTTGAAACTAATGGCATTATGATCACTGGATGCAAAGTGCTCCCCTATACAAACTTCTGTCACCCGATGATTACACATTTAAGATGATGAGTACATATTCAAGAATACATTGCTTCTGAAAAGCCTATACCAGTAACTCGGGTTTCCCGATTCTTTCCCTTACCTCCAGTATTTGATCCCCAGCCCACAATCTTCCATCTTTAGCTGCAGCTCCTTCTTCATACACTTCATGAATAATTATGGCACCCTATGATTAACATGTGATGAAAACATTTCTCAGTGCAAGTTCAATGTTACTCCTAGTTGCAAATTAACAATACTTAAAAAACGGCATGGAATATTAGAACAAATATACCAAAGAAAATTTTTGCTTTTAGTTGTATAATACCAAGAAATGACACATCAAGATTACTATAATTCTCCACTGTTACACTTACAAGAAATGCTTGTCTAGTAAAAACAAACTTCCCTCTTATGACCTTACATTGACTACAATAAATTTTCTATTTATATAGACCTGCTTTAACTATAAAGGTGATTTATTCAATGTTGGTTCTTCAGAAGTACATAATTATCTTATTTTGCATGTAGACCTCATTCTCATTTATAATGAAGACCAATTTTATGGCAACTACTTTCTATTTCTCGTTGATTTTTTTTTAAGATGAATGAATGATCTTGAGCCCATCCAGTTCACATCACTGTTATTGTTCTCCTGTATTATCCCAATTTGCAGGCAGCATGGTTTCCATTTCTTTCTTTGTGGAATTTTTTTTAAAAAAGCAATCATTCAGAATGGTCATCTTGCGCCCAACCAATTTTTATCAGTTATCCTCCGATGGGACGTGATTGCAGGAGTGGAAAAGATAGGGTAGGGGACAAGTGGTATCATGGTATTCTAGTCTTAAACAAATCATTTAATGTACTAAATTTGTGCACTTAATACGTGACATGAAATTAAATAAATGAATTTCATCATGTAGTCATAGGTGCAAGACATACTGTAGTAACTTAACGTTTTAGCATCCAAGACTGTTCTATTTTCTCATTTATTGAACCTGTAAGATGTTGGATCTAATGCCGTGGACAATCACGCTGCCTTAACCCTTTGTGAAGAAGCAATGGATCTAATAGCGATGTGGATCAAAGTGACCCTAAACGGCTTTCTTGGGGACGTTGAGTTCATCCGACCAAGGATGAAATGCTCTTGTCAGGTGACTTTTAAAATCAAGGCAACCTCACCCGTCCTGGCATAATGTACATTAGCTCTTAAAAATTACATTCAGACCCTCTGCAATTTATTCCCATTTAATGCAGCAAATACAAATCCAGCACCCCTTCAGTTTTGGCTGAAATATTAGTGACTGAAAAGTAGTTCCCATGCAGAGATTCCAAAGGTGGAGTCTTAAAATGGAAGATTTTGGAATGCTTGAAAAGTTTAAGAATTTAATTTTGTGTAATCCGAATACTGCAGAAAGCAATTACCAGCACAGACCAAAATTAATGAGGCACCAGAGTTTATACAGCCAAACTAAGAGAGCGATCATTATTTAATGCAAACATTTTTGTGGATTCCCAGAAACCTATGATCTGCATTATATTCTCTGGAGAGCACCAGTAAATAGATCAACAGTCATTATTGCACATATTTAAGAAATAAATTTAGTTTCTGGTAAAATTCTAATTAGCCACTATAATTTTTTCAGCATAATTTTAGAAATTAATCCAAAAACACCCTAAGTGAACCAACCATAAACAGCTATTTCTCTGGAGTCTCTGGTTATGGACCACAGTTGGCAAAACTCCACAGAAATTTAATGATGTATATCTCTTACCTAGCAAAGTATATAAACTTTACAAGCATACTATAATATACCTTAATCTTACTAAATAAACATAAATGATGACTCTATGTATTGAATTTATAAAAATGCTACTTAAACATACAAAGTCTTGGAATCAACATTTAATTGGAATTTAGCAATTTGTTTCCATGCACATGTGTAGTGCAGTTTATACTCAGTGGCCACTTTATTAGGTACACGAGTGAACCTAGTGTGGTCTTCTGCTGCTGTAGCCCATCTATTTTAAGGTTCGACATGTTGTGCATTCACAGTCGCTCTTCTGTGCACCATTGTTGTAATGTGAGCTTGAACCAGCTTGGCCATTCCCACCTCCCCCCCCCCCGACGTCTCTCATTGACAAGGTTCTTTTGCCCATACAACTGCTGCACACCGCATATTTATTGTTCTTTGCACCAGAATTCTCTGTAAACTCTAGAGACTGTTGTGCATGAAAAACACAGCTCAGCTGTTTTTGAGACACTCAAACCACCGTCATCAACAATCATTCCATGATCAAAGTCACTTAGATCACATTTCTTCCTATTCTGATGTTTGCTCTGAACAACTGAATCTCTTGACCATATGTATGTTTTAATACACTGAGTTGCTACCACATGGCTGGCTGATTAGATAAACAAGCAAAAGTGGCCACTGAGTCGATAAGTCTGTGATTAACATGCTTGCTACTATAACCTACCCACCCTTACTTTTTCCCCTTCCTATCATAGGCAGTCAAATCAAATTTCTTATGCCTACCTCTGCCTTTTGTCTTTCTTAAAACCAGTTTTTCAACTGAAGGGCAGAGTTGAAATGCATTACCGTATTTTATGGACAGTGGCTTTGTGGTTCGAAAGTACCAAATGGCAGAGATTAAGCCACTATGTAGAAGGCGGCAGTTCAATCAGATTTCCAGGATGAATTTTAAATCTTTGCAATGATGGATGGTGAAAGTGTGAGATGTAATAACTCCAGAAAATCTCAATTTTTAAACTAAATTGCTTACGTCTGCTCATTCCCGCCTTTGACAGGAATAGGAGAAGGGGTCTTATGGGAGGAATAGTTGAATATGACACTGAATAGTCATAGTCATACTTTATTGATCCTGCGGGAAATTGGATTTTCGTTACAGTTGCTCCATAAATAATAAATAGTAATAAAATCATAAATAGTTAAATAGTAATATGTAAATTATGCCAGGAAATAAGTCCAGGACCAGCCTATTGGCTCAGGATGTCTGACCCTCCAAGGGAGGAGTTGTAAAGTTTGATGGCCACAGGCAGGAATGACTTCCTATGACGCTCTGTGTTGCATCTCGGTGGAATGAGTCTCTGGCTGAATGTACTCCTGTGCACAACCAGTACATTATGTAGTGGATGGGAAACACTGTCCAAGATGGCATGCAACTTGGACAGCATCCTCTTTTCAGACACCACTGTGAGAGAGTCCAGTTCCATCCCCACAACATCACTGGCCTTACGAATGAGTTTGTTGATTCTGTTGGTGTCTGCTACCCTCAGCCTGCTGCCCCAGCACACAACAGCAAACATGATTGCACTGGTCACCACAGACTCGTAGAACATCCTCAGCATTGTCCGGCAGATGTCAAAGGATCTCAGTCTCCTTGGGAAATAGAGACGGCTCTGACCCTTCTTGTAGACAGCCTCAGTGTTCTTTGACCAGTCCAGTTTATTGTCAATTTGTATCCCCAGGTATTTGTAATCCTCCATCATATACACCCTGACCCCCTGGATGGAAGCCGGGGTCACCGGTAACTTAGCTCTCCTCAGGTCTACCACCAGCTACTTAGTCTTTTTCACATTAAGCTGCAGATAATTCTGCTCACACCATGTGACAAAGTTTCCTACCGTAGCCCTGTACTCAGCCTCATCTCCCTTGCTGATGCATCCAACTATGGCAGAGTTATCAGAAAATTTCTGAAGATGACAAGACTCTGTGCAGTAGTTGAAGTCCCAGGTGTAAATGGTGAAGAGAAAGGGAGACAAGACAGTCCCCTGTGGAGCCCCAGTGCTGCTGATCACTCTGTCAGACACACAGAGCACACGTACTGTGGTCTGCCAGTCAGGTAATCAAGAATCCATGACAGCAGGAAAGCATCCAACTGCATCACTGTCAGCTTCTCCCCCAGCAGATGGTGTTGAACGCACTGGAGAAATCAAAAAACATGACCCTCACGGTGCTCGCTGGCTTGTCCAAGTGGGCGTAGACACGGTTCAGCAGGTAGACGATGGCATCCTCAACTCCTAGTCGGGGCTCTGACCATAAGCCGGAGCAGCTCCAGAACAAGTCTCTCCAGGGTCTTCATGATGTGGGAGGTCAATGCCACCGGTCTGTAGTCATTGAGGCCACTGGGGCGCAGCGCCTTCGGCACAGGGACGAGGCAGTTTGCAGTCTTATTTTAATCTGCACTATACATTTCATCCTGGCCACTTAAGATTCCCAAGCCTTACAAAACACAACATCCAAAAGAAGTAAAAGAACACCTTTGTAGAAAAGCCAAGTGTCTTTAACACAAGGCCTATGGGCCAAGAGAAACAGGAGTCTTCTAACTCCAACCTAAGGGCACCATTGTGTCATTAGTCTGAGCATTCTCATCCACTTAGATGCTCCTTCTTGGAGTAAGGAATCAAATCTTGCCAGTATCAGATCCTCACCATCCCAATAAGATCAGTTGACCCCAGTAGCATTGCCCACATGGAAGCGGACCTGCTCTGCAATTCTCTACTGTACCAGAAACTATGCTTGTGAATCAAGCAACTTTCCAGTTAAAATCCTGACAGAAATCCATACCAGTCAGGCTCCTAGTTTCATTTTCAAAGCCCTGCCTTCTATTTGTGCAACTATTCCTATAAAAGGCTAGGAATATACTCTGCATCCTAAAATGTATCAGAGAATCCTCTGAACACAGAGCATGTCATACACTACTCCAATGTTCCATCCATGCACAATCATCCTCTTTAGATGGTACCAAGGGGATGACACCAAAAGACAACAAATAAGATAGCATCCCAATTCGTTTTATTTTAAGCCTTTAATCTTCATTATATTTTGTTGTTTTCTCAATCTCACTTTTGAAATTGTCCTTCGGATCATAACTGATAAACCATATAAAACCAACCTTAAAATAACACATTGGTACAAATGGAATATTCTATAATTATGTGTGCATGGCATAAATTTCAAATAATTAATCATTAGTAACATGCTTTATTGCCTTTCTTCCCAAACACAACAAGTACAAAACTATGTTGATAGACTTAGCTTTATGATATGCACTTAAAGGAAGACATTGAATACTGCTACGAGACTGAAGCACACTCTCTTCAAACATACTCACCAGTAAGGTGTCTGCTCCTCCAACAATACTAAGTCCAAGTCCAGTGCGTCCCTTGGAAATTTCAATGGTTGTTTCTCGTCCGGGAATAATCGAACAAGAAGCCATGTCCAATGTTGATGAACCAGTTGTTGAGGATCTGCTTGGATCTTTGAATTAATTTAAAGAAAAATGTTATTTTTATTGCATGAAATGATCAGAACAGATGGAAAGTTGAGACACAAGAATTAAATTCATCAGTAAATATTTACATTTCAATTAAACATCGTATACAAGTCTATACAAGTCTCTTTTGTAAGATAAGAAATACAATTAAATGTATGCTAGTGAGATGGTTACAGTTCAAAATCCTATTTTTACTTATGCAATATTGATACTTAAAAAGCTTACACTGCACACAAACAGAATGTAATTCTTCTTACTTTTTCACTTGAAAACACAACACCATACAAAGAGAAACAGGTTGAAAAATTCTTGAAGTGCAGTGGGAACAACATATTTACAAGTTTTAGACAACAAATTCGATATATCAATAACATTTCCAAAACTCTTTTATAAGACCACAAGATATAGGAGCAGAATTAGGCCATTTGGCCCATCCAGTCTTCTCTGCCATTTCATCATAGCTGATCCATTTTCCCTCTCAGTCCCAATCCCCTGCCTTCTCCCCGTATCCCTTCACACTCTGACTAATCAAAAATTTATCAACCTCCACCTTAAACATACCCAGTGACTTGGTGTCCACAGCTGCCTGTAACAACAAATTCCACAGATTCACCACTCTCTGGTTAAAGAAATTCCTCCTCATTTCCATTCTAAAAGGACGCCCCTCAATTCTAAGGCTCCCCCACCACAGGAAACATCCTCTCCACATCCACTCTGTTGAGGCCTTTCAATATTCGATAGGTTTCAATGAGGTCACCCCACATTCTTCTGCATTGCAGTGAGTCAAACACTCCTCATATGACAAGCCTTTCAATCCTAGCATTACTTTCATGAATTTCCTTTGAATCCTCTCCAATGTCAGAAAATCCTTTCTAAGATAATGGGCCCAAATCTGCTCACAATACTCCAAGTGAGGCCTCACCAGTGCTTTACAAAGCCTCAACATTATATCCTTGCTTTTATATTCTAGTCCTCTCAAAATGAATGCTAACATCACATTTGTCTTCCTCATCACCGATTCAACCTGCAAGTTAACCTTTAGGGAATCCTGCATGAGGTTTCCCAAGTCCCTTTGCAGCTCAGATTTTTGTCTTTTTGCTCCATTTAGAAAATAGTCTACCTTTTTATTTCTTCTACGAAAGTGCATGACCATACACTTCCCAACACTATATTCCATCTGCCACTTCTTTGCCCATTTTCCTTGTCTGTTCAAATCCTTTTGTAGCCTTTCTTCAAACTACCTGCCCCTCCGCCTATCTCTGCATCATCTGCAAATTTAGTCACCAAGTTATTAATTCTGCTATCCGAATCATTGATATCTAACATAAAAAGCTGTCCCAACACAGACCCCTGTAGAACACCATTAGACACCAGCAGCCAAACAGAAAAGGTTCCCTTTATTCGCACTCTTTGCCTCCTGCCCATCAGCCAATGCTCTATCCATGCTGGTATCTGTCCTGTAATACCATGGGCTCTTAACTTGTTAAGCAGCCTCACGCTTGGCACCTTGTCAAAGGCCTTCTGAAAAATCCAAGTACACAACATCAACTGATTTTCCTTTGTCTATCCTGCTTGCTATTTCTTCAAAGAATTCCAACAGATAATTTCCTTTCTTCTGCCTCTCTCCCACCTTGAAGAATGGAGTGACATTTGCAATTTTCCAGCCCTCTGGCTCGTTATCTGCTCTTGTACTCATAAGACGCAAAGAAGTTCTTCAAATCCTTGATTTGAGTTAGACCTTAGTCTATACACTGGAGCACTAGTGCTTTTGCAACAGTATTGTAACATCTCCCATTTCTGTCACTGTGCTGAAACTAGGTCTGAATAGGGCCTTGTAGCAGTTGGGTATGAATTCAAAGCAAGGTTTTATGGACTTTATTTTAGAGTGATTGTTTATGCTGACACAGTGGAGTACTCTTGCGGGATAAAATCTTTCTTGACCAGGGTGGGAGGGGGGGTCACTCTGGTTGGCAGGTGAGACTTGTGAAACAATTTCATGTTCCAAGGTCTCCTCTATGGTCATTGAAGGAGTTAACTCTACGACTGCAGGAAGTGGTTCTGACAGCTCTGGACACCTTTCTTCTCTAACAATTTACTCTACACTGCTCAAATGATTAATGTGTCATCTCCAGATGACATTAGATGCAATCTCCACTGTACAGGAAAGTGGTCCAGTTTTGCCTTTAATCTTTAAGACCCTCACCAGGACTGCTTGTCCAGGAGTGAAACATTGAACCTCCTTGTTTTAGGAGTCCTTAATTTCTCTCAGCTGACAGTCCTGCATACTCCTTCTGAGAGTTGGGTTTGAGAAGAACTATGCATGAGCACAAGGGATGGCACAGGAAGAGCATAGCTAGAAAGTTGTTGGTCGTGGAGTGCACCGCATTGTGATATGCAAGGAGGAAATTGGAGAGCTTCTGATTCATTGTCAGTGTTGTATGTTAGGCTGACACTGCTCACAGTGTGTTCTTTAGACATTGGACAAACGTTTCTGCAAAGCCATCTGCAGCTGGGTTGAACAATGCTGATGTAATATTTCTTAGATGACTCATTTTCAGGAATGACAAACTATGGTCCATTGTCACAGATGAAGTGATATCTGTGACAATCCTTGAGAAGAGGCTTCTCGACACACAAACAGGTGCAAGGCTGTAGTGGAGGCTAATGGGGACACTCCTTGCCACTTTATAGCTGCATGTACTACTACCAAGAAATTTACATCCATGAATAGTCTGGCAAAACCAACATGAATTCTCTGCCAGGGTAATGCAGGTCATGCTACGGATGGAGAGGTGCTACTCTTGGCATCTCCTGGACATGTTGGCATCCCAAACAGTGCATGGCAAGCTGCTCGATCTGTGATCTATCCCAGGTCACCAGAAAAATGGCTGAAGAAGTCCTTCAGCCTCCATGTGATCTAGCTCAGTAGCTATTTTATCATGGATAGTATAAGGAACCAAGTGGCCTTTGTAATACTTGCGTATGGAATTTTCATTTCACACCATTTTACCCTTGATATGTTTGAGTTTTCTTTCTTTCTTTTTTCAATCTTTTTATTAGTTTCATAAATATAAACATAGCAATAGTACAAATTGTTGGAAATACATTGTTATACTTAAAATAGTAATTATAAAACCAAGTAGTATAAATTGACAAAACTCCCGATCGTGTAGGATAACGATGAATAATACAGGACAAAAAAAAACTGGAGAAAAATCATGAAAAAGAAAAAAAAATAGGATAAAAAACAAACCCCACCCCCCAAAAAAACTGAACTAAACAGAATTAGTCAACTAAACTAAAAAGACTTGGGCAATTCTAACAACGTGAAAATGGAAGAAAAGAAAACCTTAGTGTCGACGACTCCGTTCCTCTCAACCAACAGTACAGAGAAGTAAAATAAGTTTGGAAATGGTCAAATTACATCATATGAAAATGCTGAATAAATGGCCTCCAAGTTTTTTCAAATTTAATGGAAGGGTCATAAACCACACTTCTAATTTTTTCCAAATTCAAACACAACATAGTTTGTGAAAACCAGTGAAATACAGTAGCAGGGTTAATCTCTTTCCAATTCAGCAAAATGGATCTTCTAGCCATTAAAGTAAGAAATGCAATCATCCGGCGTGCTGAAGAGGTTAAATGACTTGAGTCATCATTGGTAATCCAAAAACAGCAGTAATTGGATGAGGTTCTAAGTCTATATTCAAAACCGTTGAGATAATATCAAAAATATCTTTCCAATATTTTTCCAACAAAGGACATAACCAAAACATGTGAGTTAAAGAGGCTATCTCGGAATGACATCTATCACATATAGGATTAATATAAGAATAATAACGAGATAGTTTATCTTTGGACATAGGAGCCCTGTGCACTACTTTAAACTGTATCAACACATGTTTAGCACAGAAAGAGGATGAATTAACCAATTGAAGAATTTTTTCCCATTTTTCAATCGGTATAATAATCTTAAGCTTTCTTTCCCAATCAGCTTTAATTTTATTGGAAACATCAGGACATAAATTCATAAATTCATAATTATGTTATAAATAATTGCTACAACACTTTTCTGAGAAAGATTTAGATCTAAAATTTTTTCCAAAGCATCCATTGGATATGAGTGTGGAAAATTAGGAGAAGCAGTAATTAAAGTTTCTAATCTGTAGGTATCTAAAAAAGTGAGATCTGGGTAAGTTATATTTATTAGAAAGTTGATCAAAAGACATGAAACAATTATCCAAAAATAAATCACGAAAACGTACTATACCTTTGGTTTTCTAATCAAAGTAAGCTTGATCCATAGTGGAAGGTTGAAAAAGGAAATTAGATATAATAGGACATGCTAAAATAAATTGATTGAACCCAAAAAATCTTTGGAATTGAAACCATGTACGTAAAGTATGCTTAACTATTGGATTATTCATCTGTTTATACAATTTAGAAGAAATAAAAGGAAGCCAAGTTCCTAAAACCGAACCCAAAGAAGACCCTTGTAATGAATTACATTCAAGATTTACCCAATGTGGATTTAAAGACAGATCCAAATCTCGTACCCAAAATTTTAAGTATCGAATAATAATTGCCCAATAATAAAATCTAAAATTCAGGAGGGCGAGCTCCCCCCCCCCTTTTTAGATTTCTGTAAATACCTTTTACCTAGCCTAGGATTTTTGTTCTGCCATATATATGAGGAAATTTTTGAATCAACATTATCAAAAAAAGATTTGGGGATAAAAATTGGAACCGATTGAAATACATATAGAAATTTGGGCAAAATAATCATCTTAATAGCATTAATCCGACCAATCAAAGACAAAGAAATTGGTGACCATTTAGTAAACAAAAGTTTAATCTGATCAATTAAAGGTAAAAAATTAGCTTTAAATAAGTCTTTATATTTTTTCATAATTATTATCCCTAAATATATAAATGAGTCAGTAACCAATTTAAATGGTAAACATCCATAAATAGGTACCTGCTTATTTAGGGGAAATAATTCACTCTTATTAAGATTCAATTTGTAGCCAGAAAAATTACTAAATTGAGCCAACAAAGCTAGAATAGCAGGAATTGACTTCTCCGGATTAGAGATATATAATAACAAATCATCTGCATATAGTGATAATTTATGTATTTCGTTTCCGCGGGTAATACCAAAAATATTGGGCGAGTTACGGATAGCAATTGCTAAAGGTTCAAGGGCGATATTAAATAGTAAAGGACTAAGAGGGCATCCTTGCCTAGTACCACAAAAAAGACGAAAAAAGGGAGATCCTTGATTATTAGTACAAACCAAAGCTACTGGGGAATAGTATAACAATTTAATCCAAGATATAAATGTCAAACTAAAATTAAATTTCTCAAGCACACTAAATAAATAAGGCCATTCAACTCTGTCAAAGGCTTTCTCAGCATCTAATGAGATAATACATTCCGGGGTAATAAATGAAGGGGTATAAACAATACTCATTAACCTCCTAATATTAAAGGATAAATAACGATTTTTAATAAATCCAGTTTGATCCATAGATATAATTTGAGGTAATACCTTCTCTAACCTAGTTGCTAAAATTTTTGAAAGAATTTTTGAATCTACATTCAAAAGAGATATCAGTCTATATGATGCACAATCAGTAGGATCTTTATTCTTTTTAAGAATTAAGGAAATAGAAGCTTCATAAAATGATTCTGGTAATTTACCTAAACTGATTGCTTCTTTGAATATTCTAGACAACCACGGAGAGAGAATAGAGGAAAAGAATTTTAAAAATTCCACTGTAAACCCGTCCGGACTGGGTGCTTTACCAGAATTCAATGATGAGATTGCAGTTATTATTTCTTCCTCTGTAATAGGAGTTTCTAATGATAAGCAATCTTCGGGTGATAATTTCGGAAAATTCAGTTTACTTAAAAAGTCATGCATGGTAATAAAATCATGAGGAAAATCAGAGTGATATAAAGAGGTATAAAATTCTTGAAAGGTTTTGTTTATCCCAACATGATCAACTGTCAAAGTATCATCGTGTTTGCGAATCTTGGTAATTTGACGTTTAACCAAAACAAATTTCAATTGATTAGCTAATAATTTACCCTATTTATCACTATGAATATAAAAATCACTTCTAGTTCTCATTAATTGATTTTCAATCGAGGATGTTAATAATAAGCTATGTTCCAATTGAAGTTCAACTCTGTGTTTGTACAGCTCCTTACTGGGAGAAATAGCATTTTTTTTAATCAATTTCTTTAATTTTATCAACCAACAAGAGTATTTCATTCTTAGTATGTTTTTTCAAACCAGCCGAATAGGAAATAATCTGACCACGGATATAAGCTTTAAAAGCGTCCCAAACTGTTCCATTGGAAATTTCTTCCATAGTGTTAATTGAAAAGAAGAAATCAATCTGTTCCTTTATAAACTTGACAAAAGTCCAAGTCTTGAAGCAAAATAGGGTTGAATCGCCATTGTCTATTAGTACAAGAAGTATCCATTAACTTGATAGGAAGTTTCATTGGAGCATGTTCTGAAATGGCGATAATGTCAAAATTACAATCAATTACAGATGGGATTAATCGAGGGTCAATAAAAAAAATAGTCAATTCGAGAATAAGAACAATGAACATGTGAAAAGAATGAGAATTCTTTATCGTTTGGGTGTAGAAATCTCCAAATTTCTGAAATCCCAGAGTCAAACAAAAAAGAGTTAATAGGAGTAGCCGACTTATTCGGTAAAGCCGGACTACCTATGGATCTGTCCAACATGAGATTCAAACATAAATTAAAGTCACCAGCCATTATCAACATATACTCGTTTAAGTTAGGAAAGGAAGTGAATATGTGTTTAAAAAATTCAGGATAATCCACATTCGGAGCATGAACATTAACCATCGCAACTTTTTTATTAAAAAGTAACCCAGTGATTAACAAAAATCTGCCATTAGGATCTGAGATAATGTCCTGATGAATAAATGTAATTGAGGGATCTATAAAAATTGAAACGCCTTTAATTTTGGCTTGGGAGTTTGAGTGGTATTGTTTTTCCTTCCACAACTTAAAGAAGCGTTGATTATCCTCTTTCCTTACATGAGTTTCTTGTGCAAAAATAATATGAGCATTCAGTCTTTGGAATACTTTGAAAATCTTTTTCCGTTTTATTGGATGGTTTAAACTGTTTGTATTCCAAGAGACAAAATTCATAATGTGATCCATAATTTAAGATTAACTCTTCGGTGAGTAAAGGGTTAACCATAATGTGAACTCATGAAATCGGAACAGGAATACATGATCAGAGAGGAACCGGAAATCCCGACACTGCAGACACCTTTGTAGTCCTAAATCAGCCCAATAGAAAAAATTAAAAAAGAAAACGACTGCCCCACCCACCATCCCCAAGAACCCTGAACTAATCCAGAAGGGGCTGAAGAAAGAACTAGCTAATACTAACTCTAACCCCATTTCTGCAGGAGGCAACTCCAAAGATATATGTTATATAGATGACCCCCGGAAACTGATATATATATAAAAAATTAAACACTATACTAAAACAATCTACATAGTATAATTACTAAGACACATAAATAAGAAAAAGTTAGTATCAATATGTATGATTAGTTAATTATAAATGAGAGTAAATAAAATATCGCTTCCAAAAAAAAAGGGGATTATGGGAAGAAGAAACATAAGAACACGGCATCCCAAAAAGAACAAAGGAGATTATACAAAAAGAAAAACAAATCGCCATTTTAATTGTACAGAAACAAAAATAAAGAACATATAACTGAAAATGATCGTCAGATCATATCGTTAGTAATAATATCGGAAAACAAAAAGTTAAGGAAAAATTAACTGGAAGAAAGTAAAGTTCTTCACAAGAAATAACTATTATATAAATTGTAAAGTAATAACTATAGTAGTAAGCACAAAACAAAAATCTTCAGCTTATGAAAAACCTTCATCGTATGGTAGTAGGTTTATTCTTTTTAAAAAAAAACACCTGAGGAAAAAGCTGATACTGAAAGCACAGAACATTAATTAAAGGGCGGTGTCCGCATCAGATGGGTAGTTATCCTCCAAAAGCTTTGAGCGGCGGTTATGGAATGGAAGACGCGACAAGATCCATCAGGAAGAGAAATTCTGAGACGTGCAGGATACAATAATGCCAGTTTGAAATTTTTTTGATAACATTCCGACATCAGAGGTTTAAAAGTCAGTCGCTCCTTCATCACTTCGGGACTGTAATCTTGAACTATCCTGAAGGAATGCTGGCAATACTTGATCATCCCTTGTCGACGAGCAGTCTGGAGAAGCTGTTCTTTAACATTAACATAATGGAAACGAAGAATAATTGGTCTCGGTTTGGATACAGCCGATGTCAACTTTGACCGCGGTATACGGCTGGCGCAGTTGAGCAATGGAGGCTCGTTGGGAAAAACTGAACTGAACGTATCCTTTAAAAGTTGAGCAAAGATTATTGAAGGGTCTCCATCCTCAACATCCTCGGGTAGACCAATTATACGTAAGTTTTGACTTCTCGATCGATTTTCAAGATCGATGACTTGGGATTTAAAATGTTGCAGTTGTTTAATAGTCGAAGCCAAATTCTGCTCTAAGTTCTCGACTTTTGAATCCGTCTTCTGAGATTTAATATCCAGTTCAGAGATTTTACTTCGATGTTCTTGGACTTCACAATCCAAGGATTTCAGAGATTCCATGATTGATTTTAAATCTTCATTAAGGCTTTAACATTGTTGTTCAAATTTATCAGATAAACTTTCAGATAAATTTTGCCGTTGTTCCTCGAACTTTTCCTCTTAAAAACTTCATCATAACCTCATAAGACAGCTCCGTTTGTTTAGAGTCACCTTTCTCTTTTCCTCTGTTCCCGTCAGAATCTTTCCCATCTTTGGCTTTGGATCTTGTACTCATTTCTTTAAATTCCAGAGTTGCAATTTAAGAAAAAAATCAGTAAGATAGAATAAATCTTCTGGTGTGGATAAAATTGATTAGATCAAGGAGACCATAGGTTAAAAAAGATAACGGGAATGGAGCGAAGCCAGAAGCGACTTCACTCCATGAGTGCTCCCTGCTGAATCTCTTGAGTTTTCAAATGCCATCCTTTAACACTGTTGTGGCATCATCAAATACCTTTAATTTGCTTTTAGTTGACTCTATTGCATGGGATGTGGCAAGCAAATGGTGGATGGATCTCCAATCAAGTTACAGTAGTCTCAACCATTCACAGCCCTACAATGCTAGCAATGTTTTTACCACATACAAGCCCAATGTGGCTTTTTGGCTGTTGTACTTCACTGTGATGAATGTCATTCCCAAAGGAATTATCTATTCTCCTGTGTAAGTTCTTAGTTGGATATTTACAGGCTTCAGTTCAGTATCTTTGAAATGCATTTCAAAAATCATTTTGCAGAATGACTGAAACAGCTGAGTTAGTTTTCAATTTTATTTTAGTTAATTTGCCGTTCACTTCTAGTGTAGACGATATTTCTGTTCTCTTTTTAGTTTTCACATAGTAAATGTCAAGGCCAACCAGTCCAGTGTCACTCTCATCATTATCAGACTATTTTTATTAACAGCATGTACATTAGTGCTCTTATTGAAACTGCAACATGTCTTTTTTTTCCTCTCTTCCTATGCAGTCCATTTATTTTTTTCTGTCTGAAATGCTCTTTGTGTGTATCCTACTTTGTTGCATTTTCTGCAAGTTTTGCCTTTAAACCTGCATTGGTCTAGTGAATCCTGATGATGGGTCTCAGCCCGAAATGTCAAATATTTACTCTTTTCCATAGATGCTGTATGTCCTGCTGGGTTTCTCCACCAGCATTTTGTGTGTTGCCTTGGTCTGGTGTATGCAAGCCTCTGCCACAAAGGGAACACAATTTGTTCAGCTAGGCAGGTTTCCATATAGGCATCGCAATTTTGTTCATGCACGCTTTCATTCCTGACTGCAACTCAATTGCGTCTCTGACTAACGTTTCTGACAAGCGATTCCAACTGCTCTTTTAAACGTGATTTGTGCTTTGGTTAGGAGTCATTTTTTGAATGCCTTTGATTCCACAAACTGAATGATCTCTCAGTGCATCATTAACCCCATCACTGAACTGATAAGGCTCAGACAATTTCTTCAGTTCAGCCATGTAAGTTGAAATGGACTTTCCTTTCTTTTGATTCAGGTTATGAAACCTCAGGCATTCTGCAATCAACAATGATTTTGGTTCTGAACGTTCCTAAACGTTCACAATATCAGCAAAGCTCACTTCGGCTGGTTTGGCTAGAGCAGTTAAACTTCTAAATAAACTATATGTTTTTTTTTACCTATTGCACTCAGTAACACTAGTACTCATTTCTCATTGGCTATTTCATTTTGCTTCAACATATTACTCAATTCGTTCAGTACACATAATTCAGTTATCCCTTGTGCAACTGAATGTGTCTATCTTTCCAATGCAGCCAGCTATTTCTGATTTTTTTAATTTATGATTATTATCACCCAATATGTAATGTTTACGAATGTGTGATTTTTATCCATTTTCTGTCTTTTTGTTTTAAAACTCGATTGTCCATAAGATCATAAGACTTAGGAGCAGAATAAGGCCATTCAGCCCATTGAGTCTGTTCTGCTCTTCCATTGTGGCTGATCCCTGATCCCAGATCCCAATCAAACCCATACACCTGCCTTCTCGCCATATCCTTTGATGCTCTGACTGAACAGGAAAAGATCAACTTCTGTTTCAAATATACCCATGGACTAGGCCTACACCACACAAATCACTACTGTCTAGCAAAAAAAAAATCCTCTCAGTTCTTATAGGTCACCCCTCAATTCTGAGGCTGTGCCCTCTAGTTCTGGATACCCCCACCAGAGGAAACTTCCTCTCCACATTCACCTTATCTAGTCCTTTCAACATTCGGTAGGTTTCAATGAGATCACCACACATTCTTCTAAATTCCAGTGAGTACAGGCCCAAAGCTGCCAAAAGCTCTTGTTAACCCTTTCATTCCCAGAATCATCCTCGTGAACATTTCCTGGACTCTCTCCAATGACAACATGTTCTTTCTGCGATACGGGGCCCAAACCTGTTGAGAATACTCCAAGTGTGGCCTGGCTCAGCTTCATCTCCTTTGTCCCCTTACAAAGAAACATGCTGTTTGTGCTGTTTTTAAAACTCAAACTTCTCTCTCCCTTTTCTGAAGAAAAATATGCTGTGCTTTTTTTGAACTCAAACACCTCACTGTACTTCTACAGGTAGGTAGTCATCTCAGGTTTATTTTTAAACTTACTAGTTGCCACTGTTATGTTCTGTATTTCCAAACTAATCAGGAAAAAAAAGGGAGCTGGAGATAAAGTGTCTACTTAATTTGTTACTTACTTTGGTGAGGCGCTCACTCACATGATGTGGTGGTGTAATGACATATGCCATTCACGTAGTTTTACAGATAATCCATAATTAATTATTTAAGCAAAGAATGCTTATCCAATTAAGATATTTACAATATTATTCAATAAGAGAAATATTAAATACACCCCCCTCCAAGAAGACTACATCCTTGTCATAGGGTTTGGAGGTTTGTGTGCCTCAATGACCTGGAGAACTATGTTGGTTGGAGTCAGGGCTTTATGCTTTGGCTCTTGGTTGGTAAGGTCACTCATGTCAAACAGGTAAATGGGGAGAGGCCAGACTAAGACGGGTCCTCCAGGTTTGGGGGTTCAGCTCAAGGCTAACAACCCTAACTGGTAAAACAAAACTGTTATGGAAAATCTGAGTGCAACGATATTCCTGAGCCTTCATCCAGAACTTGCATGACTGACAGTAGTGAAAACCAAGCTACTGACACACAGAGATGAAGCACCTTTTTTACTGCCCTAAAAGCCAGCAGTGTAACAGGCAGTAGAGAGTAGAGGTTAAATACACACCACAGCTGATCCAGGGCTTATCACAGAGAGAGATTTGAAAGAGCATCCAGAAACAGAAATGATACTGAGGCAAAATTAGAATGGGAATTCTAGTTTTTAAATATACTGTAGATAGCTGAAGGCAGATGAATGAGGGAAGGAGATCAAGAACGCCCAAGAGGTCAGATGACAATTAGAGCATTAATATATCATATTTGGACATTAGTCATATTTGTTACTTACCTTTATTGCTGGAATCGAGATCAGGCGAGGCAGCAATACCATGCATGGAAGAAGGCTGAATGCTTTTGAAATCTACTGAAGAAGTGATGGCAGGCAGCGTCTCAGATTGTTCTGAATTCACATCATCCGAACTGATGGTTAGTTTAACAGTGTTCTTTGATTGCTTTAGCAAGCTTATAACCTTGAAAAATTCCAGAAATGTATCAATAAGTAAAATGTAACTAAATTACTAAATCTACAACTTACTCTTAATGCCTTTGTAAGAAATGATTTGCATTCAAAATACCAGGTGACTGCGAGATTATGTTGTTTGTGATTGTGTCACTTAGTCAATGCCTAGTTGTAACTTCGATGGACACAGCTTGGCAATAATCAATGAGGCCTCCAAAGTTCCTAACAAGTTTGGTGCACTGTCACCTTGGATTGTACTAATCATCCACTATCATTGCGTAGAGTAGATCATGTGAATGATTCTTTCATGTGCTAATGAAGTTAACATGAAGCCACTTAAAGGCTTGTTATTTTTCAACTTGTTTTACTCATCCTATTTTATAACTGAAATATTTTCATAATTTGACATTTCCACGTTTCAACTTAAATATAAAAGGACAATCCTTCTCAGATATAGAAAAAAATATTCCAACACACAGTGTACCATGATAGAACTAGTATGTTAGTGTTAAAAATGCTTTCATTCCAAAGCAATTGACACATTCATATTAAGATGACTCTGCAAAAGAACATGGAAGAACAAGCAGTCTGAGAACACGTCTAAAATGGAAGACAACAGCAACATTAAAAACAAAATATTCAGAACCAAGGTTAATTTACACTCCACTCAAACATCTTGACACAACTATTTAACGTGCCATAGGCTCAAGATTGAGCATGAACATTACTTTCTTCCTTATAATTATTGTAAGTCCCATCAGAATAATAACAGAGTGAATGACTCCAATAGAAACAACACTAGTTATAAAATACACAAGAGGCTGCTGTCAATTATTGACATAAATATGTTATCTTATTTGGCATGAGTTTTAATATGTGAATTTCCTGGCACTGTATTTCTTCTTTCTCTCTGGCTCAACTATCTGACCATCTGCTTCTACACCAGTTCTGTGGGTTCTGAGGTGGCAAATGAGCTCAATATTGAATCAACAGTCTCTGACACAGTTGATGCAGGAGACATGCTCTCTCATGTTCTCAGTGGCATGTTGAATGCTCCTTCTTCACTCTGAATGATCACCGGCCAGAGATTTGCACAAGTAGAGGATAAATCATGTAAGTTCAATAGGCAGTGCAGACAGAGGGGTTATGGAAGGGCTGGCAAGATGGACGGTATTCACTTTAGTGTATGGAGCCTCACAGGTAAGTCAGATGTCTTAAAACGTGAATCAGCATTTGGAATTATGATACTATTGCAACCATAGCAACATAATTGAGCAAAGTGCAGTACTGGCTGCTTAATGTTCTGGAGTATAAAAGTTTCAAAAATAGTAGAGTGGGATGCAAGTTGGAAGGGGTAATGCTGGATCACTGAAAGGGAACATTATCAGCAGAATTTAGACAGGATATGTGGGAATGATTGTCCATTGAGGCCAGACGGGTCAAACTTTGGGATAATACAGCAATCACTTTGCTGAGTATACTACAAGTCTCCCAATAGACTGCAGGAATTAGATGAACAAATATTAAGCAAATTGCAGAAAGGTGCGAGAGTGATATGGTTAGAGCAGTGGAAATTTTAACTTTTCCAATTTTGACTGGGATTGCCTTTGTGCAAGGGGCTTTGTTACGTGCATCCAAGAGTTTTTCAGAGAGCACATTTATTGCTTGGCACAAAAACTTGTACCTGATCAACAAGTTTGCAGATGAAACAAAATTTGATGTTAGCACAGAAGATTGTTGAAGGCTATAGCAGAATACAGATCAGATCGAAAGTTGGACACAGCATTGGTAGATGACACTTAATCCTGACTAGTGTGAGGTAATGCATTCTGGGAAGGTAAATGGGCTGAGAACACATAGCGTAAAAGAAATGTTGATGAACGGACAGACTTTCTGTTTTCAAGCCTGTAGTTCCCTGAAGTGGCAACACTGGTGTATAGGATGGAAAAACAGACATATGGCATGCTTGCCTTCATCAATTGGGGGATAAAATACAAAATTTCGGACAGTATGTTGCAAATTTACAAACCACAGATTAGACTGCAGATAGGTATTACATGCAGTTTTGGTTGCCATTCTATAAGAAGGATAAGACTGCATGGAGAAAGTGCATAGAAGATTCACAAGCATTTCCGGAGCAAGGTAGGCTAAGCGATGACAAGACAGAAATACTTTAAATTGTGGGGTATTGATAGGGAGATTGCACTCAAGTCTTTTTCCCAGAACTAGGGAATCAAGAACTAAAGGCAATAGGGTTAAGGAGAGAGGAGAAAGATCATGAGAACTTGAGGGGTGTTGGCCAGAAGGAACTACAGTCTACAAATTTTTGAATTCAAATGAATCAAGGACAACGGGAGCAGACCAGCCAATTGTCTTTGTTTTCCCATTTTGTGGACTCTTAACTGATTCTTGCTCTGGGATAATCCAACAGAGCAACTGAGTGTGGACAAAAGCAGCTTTGGGTAATGACATGCTAAACCTGAGACCATTCTCTGATGAGCAACTACTATGTAAAGTACAGACCTACCGAAGGAGCAATCTGTAATCTTGTTAGACTCAGTGTCACCAGCAACTTTGATGTGTGTTGCTTGAATTTCCAGCATTTGCAGAATTCCTCGTGTCTGGGTTGCTAGTTTAACTGGTTTGGAAGACACAAATACAAGGCTGGGAGGCAGAACCACAAATCAACGCTGGTTGTAGACCTGGACTAGAACCAGTAAGAAGGTGACCCAGGTAAGGCAAGTGACCTTGAACCGGTGCATCTCCATCCCATTGGCTCAACTGATAAGAAACACTATAAGAGTCAGGAGTTCCAGATACATAATGGTGATAACTCTCCAGCAATCAGAGACCAACCATCAAAGATAAGGAGGACTCTAGAGACACATGGAGATCGGAGCCATGAAGAATGCCTGGCCAGTGTAGACGCTGTACCCGGGTAATACCTTTTCTCTTCATTGATGGTTCATGGAAGGTCAGGGATTCTAGTGGGTTCCACACAGGTAGTTACTTTGTGAACCCACGTGCCTTTTAGTTGAGACAATAAAGGTTACTTGTCTGTAAATACAGATTCTCTGTGCCTCTCTCATCATTATTACAAGGGGTGATACTTGTAACAATGGGCAACTTTTTTCTTACACAAAGGGTGAAATCTATGTGGAATGAACTGACAGATGGCCAAGGCAGGCACAGTAACTTACAAAAATTTCAGTTGGGCAAGCATATAGATTGGAAAGATTTAGAAGATTACAGGGCAAACATTCGCTTGGATGGGGCACATTGGTTGGCACGGACCACTTGGGTTGAAAGGCATATTTCCATGATATATAATTCTATGAGTCTAAAGATTCTAAGAGGCATAGGTAGGGTGGCTAGTCACAATCTGCTTCCCAGAAAGAGGATATTGAAAACAAGACGGCAAAGGTTTAAGGTAAGAGGAAGTTGTTCTAAAAGGATTTGAGGGGAGCATTTATTTAAAACATTATGATGTTAATAAGGAGGTGATGTTATTTGTTTAAGAGGTCTTAAGACAGGCACTAAAACAGAAAAGGCTAGAAGATGGTCCTAATATAGGGACATGTGATTCATGTAGTTGGCCAAAATGTTGGCATAGATGTGCTGGCACAAAGGACCCATTTCTATACTGTACATCTCTAAGTTGGTGAGAATGGTATTTTTTTTCTTCAAGGAGACCTTGAAAATAGCCTTAAATCATTTCCTCTGCCCTCCTCCCTATGATAGAGCTTGCAGTAAAATCCAGTAAAATGAGCAATGTGCAGCTGAAAGCAACTAGACTGTTTTTGCTGGTAGGGTTAGCTTTAGAGAGAATCCTGATGTTGGTTCAGTTATTCTGCCAATCAATTTGGAGAATTCTGCAGAATCTGTAGCAATTCTCTGGTGTTTTGAATGTAGGAGTCCATTTCTCCAAAGCTAATCAGAAGCTGGGGAGTAACTGCTGCCCAGTGGATTATGAGCTTTCTGAGTTTGAAATCTTAACCCTTGAACATTCTTGCCCTCAAGTGGCTTTGGAGGTAACACTGAGAGATGGCTCCTGAGATAATGGGAAATGGTGCATATTTTCCAGGGTTTCGCTGAAAATTTTTATGGTTGGAAACATCATTGATCAATGGGATAAGTTAGGTGGAAGACCTTTCTTATGTGGATATTTAGCATAATAGCCATTCTCTTGCACACTCCAGTGAATGAGGCAATGGCTTCCAAGTGTGCATGTATGGAATCATGTCCGAGTACTACAACCCAAAGATCAATATTGAGTGACCTTTGACCTTAATTCTGGAGTGGAGACTGAAAGGCTTCTTTCCATATTTCAGAGCACTGGAATATAGAAGAAAGCTGATCACAGAACTGGAAAAGAACAATCAGCACATTCATAAAAGAGGAGATGGGTATGTACGGTAACAAAATGGCTTAGAGGCCTACAAGACCTGGTGCATAAAGGCTGTGTTTGCCAACAAAATGCAACTAAAAAAAAACACAAGGGTGGGGGGCAGAGGAAATACTAAGGTAAGATAGTCAATAATTTGAAAAATGATACCAAAAGTTTTTTCAGATATATAATGTGTTAAACAAAAGCTGAGAGTAGATATTGGGACCACTGGAAATGATGCTGGAGAGGTAGTACAGGGATACAATGAAATAGCGGACAAACTGAATAAATAATTTGCACCAGTCTTCACTGTGGAAGACACTAGTATTATGCTGAAAGCTCGACAGTATCAAGGGACAGAAGTGAGTGCAGTTACTATTATTAGGGAAACCGACAGGTCTGAAGGGTAAATATGTCACCTGGACCTGATGGACTATAACTCAGGGTTCTAAAAGTGGTAGCTGAAGAGACTGTGGAGGCATTAGTAATGATATTTCAAGAATCATGAGATTCTGGCATGGTTCTGGAGGACTGGAAATTTGCAAATGTTACTCCACTCTTCAAGAAGGGAGGGAAGCAGAGAAAAAAGGAAATTATAGGCCAGTAAACCTGACCTCAGTAGTTGGGAAGATATAGGGATTGATAGTTAAGGATGTGATTTCAGGGTACTTGGAGGCACATGACAAAATAGGCCAAAGTCAGCATGGTTTCCTTAAGGGAAAATCTTGCCTGACAAATCTATTGGAATTCTTTGAAGAGATAAAAAAAGGTTCATTAATTAACAAAGTATACAAATCTGAAAGTCTTCTCCAGATTACCATGAAGCCAAGGAAGAAATGGAAAGCAGTACGATCATCAACATCCAAATCCCTCCTCCCCACACAAAAATGAACAAAATCAAAACAGGCACTTTGAACCCCCGCCCCCACATGAAAAAAAAGAGGCAGATTGGGCAAAAGCTACAGAATACGAGAAACTCTCAAGACTGATGAAGCCCCCTGGTAAGCCTCAGGCTCGCTCAGCTCGCTTCCGTCTAGGGGGAGCAGCCTTCGGCCCCTCCAAACTCTGTAATCAAGTTTGTGTAGATGCCGTGTGATGTACCCCACCACACCAAATAACAGACCAGTACACCATATGCGATTCAATGATTACACTTTATAGATCTTACTGAAACTATGTAATTAATAGAGACAAAATATAAAAGGAAAGTAAAAGGCACCAAACTTATCAAAGTTCAACCACTTCGTGCACAACCACTGGTGCTCAATTAACAGAATCTTCTTTCCACCATTCAATCCCCTCCGACCTTCTCGACCCGCCGCCTGGGACCAACCACGGTGTTCGACCAGAGCGCATCCAGCACATCCTTCCTCTTCGGTTCTCCTCCCGAAAAACCCTGGGCCTCGGACTCCCGCTCGGGGTCCGTTCCGTCACCCAGTTTACAGCATCGCGTCTCCTCTCTCTGTCCCCATCCACTTTCTCCCCAAAGCCCGCGAAAACAAGAGCTTACAGACACGGAAAGAATAAAATCTAACCCAATTGGTTAGCAAATGAATACAATTCCCGTTATCAGTAATTATAACCCAAAACAAGCTGCTAGAGAGAGAACCACTGTCTCAGCAGTTAACATCATAGAGAAGCCATTTTATTTTAACACAACAAAGAAGCCATTTTATTCACCTTAGCAGTAACATAAAAGAAGAATCCCCTTACACTGATAAAAATCTATAATCTAAATCCATATCCAAAATGCAGAAAACCTGGATAACATTCTCCAGGACCAGTGACAATACTTTCCTTTTCAATAGCAGAGCGATTCCATCAGTGATCAAAAAGCAGTCTTCCCCTCTCCGCAGCAGAGCAATCCCAACAGCAATCAAAAGACAGAGTGATTCTACCAGTGATCAGAAGGTAGGCAGCTGGTGCGTACCTTCCACATTTGTCTCAATGTTTCAACCTCCCTCATTGCTTTAATTGGCAAACAATGGAAGCTCTGATCAGCGAAATGGAGTCAAACATCGGCTTGCACCCTGCAGCCTTCTCACCATGCGGTTCTCGGATGCTGCCTCTGCCCCTCAAATTCTTCTCGGAGACTGCAGAGTGTTGAAACACCCAAACAATCTCCAAACTGCAAATCATAGGCTCCAACAAACAGGATAGACAAAGGAAAATTGGTGGATGTTGTGTGCTTGGGTTTTCAGAATAACTTTGACAAAGTGCTGTACACGAGGCTGCTAAACAAGAGCCCAGTGTATTACAGGAAATATACTTGCATTGACTGGTTGGCAGGAGTCAAAGAATGGGCATAAAGGTTTCCTTTTCTGATTGCCTGCCAGTAACCAGTGGTGTTCCACAGGGGTCTGTGTTGGAACTAATTTTTTTTTTGTTGCATTTAACGATTTGGCTGACGATATCGTTGGCTTTGTGGCCAAGTTAGCAGACGATATGAAGGTAGGTAGAGGGACAATTTAGCGTTGAGGAACAGAGAGGTTGCAGAAGAAATTACTTAGATCATGAGAATGGGCAAAGTGGTGGCAGATGGAATAGAGTGCCGGGAAACGTACAGTCATACAGTTTCATAGAAGGAATAAAAGCTTAAACTATTTTCTAAACTGGGAGAAAACTCAAAAATCCAAGGTGCAGAGAGATTCCGGAGTCCTTGTGCAGGATTCCCCAAAGGTTAATTTGCAGGTTGATTCGTTGACGAGGAAGGCAAATGCAATGATTTTAAGAGGACGAGAACATAAAAGCATGGATGTAATGCTGAGACTGTATAAGGCTCTGGTAAGGCCTCACTTGGAGTATAGTGACCAGTTTTGGGCTCCTTATTTAAGGAAGGATGTGCTGACATTGGAGGGTTTACAGGACGTTCAGGAATGAAAGGGTTATCATACGAGCAATGAATGAAGGCTCTGTCTATACTCACCAGAATTTGGAAACAGGAGGGGGAATCTCACTGAAACCTATCAAATGTTGAAAGGCCTAGATAGAGTGGTTGTGAAGAAGATATTTCCTTTGGTGGGGGAGTCTCCGACCAATGGGCACAGCCTCAGAATGGAGGGATGTTATTTAGAACAAAGACAAGGAGGAATTTCTTTATAGTCAGGGGGTGGTGAATCTCTGGGATTCATTGCCACAGGTCACTGGGTATATTTAAGGCAGAGGTTGATAAGTTCCTGATTAGTCAAGGCATGAAAGGTTAGGGGGAGAAGGCAGGAGAACGGAGTTGAGAGGGAAATGGATCACCCATGATGAAATGACAGAGCGGACTCGATGGGCCAAATGGCCCAGTTCTGCTTATGGTCTAATGGTCTAATAAATAGATACTGGTTCCTATCATTTCAGGTTTGAAGGTGAGTATATTGTCAAAGGTCTTCAGTATTTGCTTGTTCAGCAGTGAAGATGGACACCAGTAGCTGAATTTCCCATCCAGTGTGTGGGCTGGCTTTTCTCCTTCAGTGGTCTAGGACTCTGTGACAACTTTTAGTGCATGTGGATAGCTGAGAGGCACAAGTACTCTGACTGAGTGAGGCTCCACAAATGAATCAAGAGTCTAACTTATACTGCTAGATGTGGAAAGAAAAAGCTCCTAGTGTCTGAATCTGTGACCTGAAGAAAATAGTACTGAAGGAAGCAATTAATATAGATTCTCATCTGCTCAGTGAGGAAAGTTCAGAGAAAGAGACTCAGAAGGAATTGAGGAGAATGAAAACGTTGAGTTTAATAGGTTTACTTACAGGATGCAACAGATGCTTAGGAGGTGAGGCACTGAGATGAAAGGTAAAGTGTGTTTAAAAATATTTAAACAATGTTCAAGGTAGTGCCACAACCTTTTTAGTACACACATAGTATCTTAATTTGGTTGGGCAACCTTAGGAAAAAGAGACTGATATTCTAATCAGCTCCTGCCAATAAATTTCAGAACTCAATTCTCTTGTCTACACAGCTCCAACTTTACTTTGCTGTTCGCTTTCATTCTTTGAGATAAGACTTGGACAATTAGTAACAGATTATTTTGCTCTGCTGAACAAACAACTAGAAGAAATTTCTTTTCCACGAACATGCTGGTGGAAGTGGACAATTTTGAAATGATCAAATTAGAAGGAACAAAAGAAAAAGAGACATTATTTTTTCAGGGCTTTATTGCATAGTATGAAAGCACCAAACCATTGGTTAAATGCCACATTCAGCACCAAGCAATATTGCAGCTTAGATACACTGATACAGGTCCACAATCCCTTATCCGAAATCCTTGGGGCCAGTTGCATTTCAGAACTCAGAATTTTTCGGATTTCAGACCCACGCGCACCCCCCCCCCGATACCAAAAAACACGTATGCTCAAGTCCCTTATTTAACCTGTCTCAGTGCAGTGGACTTTAAGACCCAGCAGTACACCAAACCTATGCACATCCTCCCGTATACTTTAAATCGTCTCTAGATTACTTATAATACCTAATACAATGTAAATGCTATGTAAATAATTGTTATACTGTATTTAGGGAATAATGACAAGAAGAAATATTATTTCCAACCAAAACATTCAATAAAACATATACAGCTTCAAATGAACCGAATCAAACACATGGTAAATGACTTATTGGAATAAATGCAGAACGTCACTGTCACTATAAAACTTCAGTAACTTGTCTTTCTGTTTATTTAAGTCACATACAGTGGTAGTTCCGACACTATTTTCTTCAGTAAGACGCCGCACAGACATACCATGGTTAAGCTTCTGCAATAACTCCACTATCTGCGTTACTGATAGAGAAGATTCCTTCTCTTTTTTTCTGATTGTTACCCACAGAGGTATCTGCACCTCTGTTTGACATTTTCACAGTGAGATATTAAACACAAAGTCAACAGTGAACACAAAATATCAGCGAACAGCAAATGCATGTGTAATCAGTACGAGCGCTGAGCCACAACTGACGTCTGGCGGCCTCTGCTAGTGCTGCCACGTCACACCTGAGTGACGTCAGCTGTTGGCAAAAAAAAATTTCGGTTTTCGGAGCTTTTTTGGATTTCAGAATTTCAGATAAAGGAATGCGCACCTGTACCATTATGTAATTGATAAGACATTGCATTTTCAAATGTCACATATTAATCTCCTATTACATATATTATTTACATTTATAACTTAAATGATCTGTATACCATCTCAGTACCAGATGAACTTGTCTATGTTCAACGTAGAGAAAATAAAAAATAAACTGAAGATGGGTTTTAAATCAATTTAAGATGAACATTTCCAAATGGCCTGGAATGTGAACAACTTTCTCAACTTCCTTAAAATACAGGAGGCACTTCAGTCCATCAAAATAATGCCAGCTGCCAGAGCAATCCCATTCCTCACTAATTTTTACTGTAACCTAATCCTCTACATTCCCAATTTTCTCCTTATTCTACCATCCACCTATCAATTTGAATTAATTTACAGTAGCTAATTAACATGAATATTAATTAGTTTTTTTGTTTGAAATAATTTGCTTCGCTGATGATAGAAAGAAATATACAGCTTTAGAAAATTAAGTTTACGAGGACTTCCGGGTCATCAAGGGAATGGCGGCGTAAGGAAAAGGTCTCTCGACAAAAAAGAAGGTAAACTGCCCCAAAATCAAATTTAGACAAATACTTAATATTGCATAACTATATTAATAAAAGGGGCAAGGATGATGTCTAAGAACAAGATTAAAAAGTCCGCTCCGAAGGCTGATAAACATAAAGAGACGCAGCAAGGCGACGGGCCTAGCTCCCCCACGGCAAGCCAGGACGGAGATAAAGAGGGGGAATCGGTGACTCTGTCTTTGATTCTCGGAGAGATTCGCGAGTTCCGACAAGATAACAGCAAAGAGCTGGAAGATATTAAAGGAGAAATAGTAAAAACTAACTCGCGGATAGATGAAGCCGAAGCGAGGATTGTTGGAATTGAAGAGAAGCTACAAAACGCCGAGGAAGTGATAGCAGAAATGCTGAAGCTGCAAGACCAGCTCCAGTGGAAACTAATAGATCAAGAAGGCCGCTCAAGAAGGGAAAATGTGAGGATCTACGGAGTTCCCGAAGGAACCGAAGGTAAACCTGGATTGATGATTCCCTTCATAGAGAAGCTGCTTAGAGAGAACCTTGATATACCGGCCGCAAAAGACCTACAGATAGAAAGGGTTCACCGCGCGTTGGCACCACAGCCTCCGGCAGGCACCCAGCCCAGATCGATTCTGGTCAGATTTCTCAGTTACAGAACGAAGGAAGAGGTGCTTAAAAGGGCATGGCAAAATAAAGGTTTCATGTGGAACAATTGTAAAATCAGTTTAGACCACGATTACGCACCGGGGATCCTTGACAGGCGGAAGGAATATACGGAAACACGGAGAGTCCTGAAGGAAAACAACATCAGATTCCAGACCCTGTATCCAGCTCGGCTGAGAGTCTTTTATGACGAAGGGACAAAAACTTACGCTACGGTGGAGGAGGCAACGTCAGACCTGGCAGACCGGGGACTACCTATTAAAGTTATCACCCAACCGGAGTCGCTACTGGAGAGGATTCGGCAGAAGTCGTGGCAGTTAGTGGGGCGAGGACGCTCCACTCGAACCAGAGTGTCAAACTACAAGGAAAAGCTGCAAATATTCAGACGCGAATGTACAGAGAATACAGATTAATTAAGAGAAATGACTGAAAAGAGTAAATCGGACTTAAAGGTAAAATGAAAACTGGTAACTGAAAATAAACTAGGCGGAATAACTTGAATGATAGCAATATGGTCGAGACATAAATAGGAGAAAATTCTCTATGATTATTCAAACTGCTGAGGGCCCTCTAACACAGGGTGAAGTTAGAGGTTATCCCTCTGAACTGAGGCGGGTCGGTGCTCGGACCTCACTGTGGGAAGTCGGGAAAAATTTTCAAATGTTACACGTTCAAAAATGTCTAGGGTGTGGTTATATGTCTTGGTTTACTGTTGAGAAGGGATTGCTTACTGTTTGGTTAGAAAAGGAGAATGTTTTTTTTTCCTACAGAGAAAAATGCAAACTGAATTGGTAAAAATAATCTCCTATAATGTTAATGGGGTTTTGAATCCAATTAAAAGAAATAAGATTATGTCTAAATTGAAAAAAGAGAGGGCACAAATAGCTTTCCTCCAGGAAACATATATGAGCCAATCTGAACATGGAAAATTAAAAAGAATGGGCTTTAAGCATGTATTTTATTCATCATATAAATTGAGTCACAAAAGAGGGGTAGCTACTTTAATATCAAGTACTCTTAATTATGAACATATTTCAGAGATTAAAGACAAAGAAGGATGGTTTGTAAGAATCACAGGAAGAATAGAAGGTACAGAAATAACATTGCTGAATGTTTATGTTCCTCCAGGTTGTGAATGGTCATTTTATAGACACATTTTTGACCAAATGGTCAGTTCTCAAGGGGTAGTAATTTGTGGAGGGGATTTTAATATTAGATTAAATCCTATATTAGATTCTTCAAGAATAGTTACTCAGAATAAACCTCTGACTCGGAAAATGAATTCATTGATGGAAGAGTTGTGAATTATAGATGTCTGGAGGGAATTACACCCTACTAGTAAAGATTATACACATTACTCTTTCCCTCATTCAGCCTATTCAAGGATAGACTATTTCTTTATCTTTAATACAGATAGACTCAGGATAAAAAACTGTAATATTGCAACAATTGATCTGTCGGATCATAGCCCAGTCTCTATGTCTCTAATCCTGGAAAGGAAAATGAGGAAAACACTATGGAGGCTAAACTCACATATACTCAATAACCCGAAAGTAATGGAGAGATTAAGGGGAGAAATCAAAGAATATCTAGACCTTAATGACACGGGAGAAACATCAGTGATCTTATGGGATACATTGAAAGCTGTACTGAGAGGGAAAATTATTTCCATTACCACTCACATGAAAAAAATCAATGCACAAAACTTAGCAGACCTTCAAGGAAAATTAAAACAACTTCAAGTTGTAGATAGCAACAAAAGTAATTCAAATCGTAAACAGGAAATTAGGAAATTGCAAAGTGAAATTGACGATATTTATACGTTGGAAACTCAAAGAAATTTTCTTTACCTGAGACAAAAGAATTATGAAGTAGGAGGTAAATCAGCTAGATTATTAGCATATAAATTACGAAAACAACAAGCAGACAATACAATTCATAAAATAAAGAATCCAAAGACAAAGCTTGTGGAGAGTACAATAGGGAAAATTCAAGAGAGTTTTGAAACATATTATCAAGAGCTGTACTCCCAACCCTGGGCCCCCAAAGAGCCCTATATAGACAGTGTATTGAATTTTTTTAGATCTACCTAAACTTACAGATTTACAAAATGAAAGTTTATTAGAACCAGTAACTGTCAAAGAACTGAACGTGGCCATCCCTAGGTTAAAGGCTGGAAAGTTCCCGGGTTCTGATGGGTTTACCTCAGAGTGGTATAAGTCCCTGAAGACACAGTTAGCCCCATTACTACTTAACACCTTTAATTGGATCTTGCAGAGAGGAGAAACTCCACCTTCCTGGAGAGAAGCGATTATTTCAGTTATTCCTAAAGAGGGTAAAGATAAACTAGAATGTGGCAATTATCTGCCAATTAGCGTTCTTAATTTAGATTACAAACTATTTACATCTATATTAGCGCGCAGATTGGAAAAGCTTTTACCTGGCCTAATCCACTTAGACCAGACTGGATTTATTCAACAAAGACAACCACAGGACAACATAAGGAGAACTCTGCACATATTAGAACAGGTTAATAAGAACGAGACAGAGACAATGGTAGTAGGATTGGACGCTGAGAAAGCTTTTGATTCGGTTAGTTGGGCATTCCTATACAGAGTGTTAGGAAGATTCGGCTTTCAAGAAAAGTTTATTAAAGTAATTCAGACTCTATATGACAGCCCGAATTAAGATAAATGGGGACCTCTCTGACTCCTTCATTTTAGGGAGAGGCATTAGACAGGGATGCCCAATTTCTCCTCTCCTTTTTGCGCTATGTATTGAACCGCTTGCCCAACTAATAAGACAGAGCGAAATCGTAAAAGGTATCAAGGTGGCAGGGATTGAACAGAAAGTGGCATTATTCGTAGATGATGTTTTGGTCTATCTGAGTGAACCAGAAAAATCATTTATAGGATTGTTTACACTGTTGGATGACTTTGGGAAAATATCAGGTTATAAAATAAATGTAAAGAAAATGCAGGTTATGTCCCTATACACCATCCAAAAAATTGCAGGATACATACGATCTTAAGTGGGAAGCTAAATCACTAAAATATTTAGGAATAACCCTGCCGAAGGATCTTTCAACACTGTCACAGGTAAATTATGGGCCATTAATCTCAGAAATAAAAGCAGGTATGCATAGATGGAATCTTATCCCCTTTTTAAGTTTAAATTCAAGGATAAATACTATAAAAATGAATATTCTTCCTCGGTTATTGTATCTTTTCCGTACTTCACCGGTGGAGGTGGATGATAATCAATTCAGGGAATGGGACAAATGGATTTCCCGCTTCACTTGGCAAGGAAAGAAACCTAGAATTCGATATAACACCTTACAGTTAGGGAAGGAAGGAGGAGGTATGGTTCTTTCTTGCCTGAGAAATTATTTTTATGCCTCACAGATAATCCCTCTGTTATATTGGTGTAATAGGGAATATAAGGCTAGATGGAAGGAAATAGAATTTGGATTAGTTGACAGTTTTCCTCTACAGGCCTCAATAGCTGACAAAGGATTGATGGCCCAGTTGGAAAAATCTAAAAACAATTGGATAAATCTTACATTAAAAGTATGGCAGAAGGTGGTTAATTCATGTGGAATTAATAACATGTTAAAACTCTTTAGATGGTGTGCATATGATACCGAATTCCTTCCCAACAGAGGAGATAAAAGATTTGAGCTATAGATAAAGAAAGGTCTTACTACCTACCTCTCATTTATAGATAAAAGAGTATTACAAAGTTTCCAAATCCTGCAGGACAAACATGGCCTAGAACACAATGACTTTTTTAGGTACCTTCAAGCACGAAACTATGTTAACCAGAGTTGTAGATATACAGACCTATCAACAGTAGAATTAGAATTTTTCAAGATTCTGAATTCGGCTTGCAGTTCAATACCTAGTAGATCAGTTTCTCGATTATATAATGCACTCTCCCATGCTAAAAATGTAAATACACTGTATATTAAAGAGAAGTGGGAGAAAGAAGTGGGGTTGGTACTTTCAGAGGAGGCTTGGGGGAAAACTTGCAGCTTTCAATGGTCCTCGACTAATTCTTTGACTTGGAGAGAACATTGTTGGAAAAACATTATAAGGTACTTCAAAACCCCATATCAGGAAAAATATAAAGATATAAATGTGATGTGTTGGAGAAGGTGCGGTTCCAAGGAGGCAAATCATTTTCATATTTTCTGGGATTGCCCTAAATTAAGTCTATATTGGGAAGGTATTCATAGAACATTAGTTAAGGTACTTAGGTCCCAGATTCCTCTGAACTTTGAGGCGCTCTATTTGGGGCATGTATTGTTTCTTGAACAGAAGGAAGATATAAAGTTGCTGCAGGCCCTCTTAGCGGCAAGTAAGAAATCAATCACTAGAAAGTGGCTAAATCCAATACCACCTACATTAGAGGATTGGCACGAAATTATCTTGGAAATATTTAAAATGGAAAAGTTGACTTACTCCCTGAGAATTCAAAAAGAAAAATTTTACCAAATCTGGAATAAATGGATTGAATATATAACCCCAATGCGAGCAGACTTTAGATGACTCTCCTAATGATTTATACTGCTCTTCTCATCAACACAGTAATATTGCTAACGTAAGCACCCCTAGTCTAAATGTCTTTTTTTTTTGTTTTCTTTTGGAAAATAGAGAATTAACACAAGTAAAGGGAAAGATTTGGGAAAGGGATAAAAAAATGAAAAAATTAAGTAAATAAGTACATAGGGATTGGATAATTATGTCTGCGGGCATAACTCCAAAATTGGACATCACACAACAAGAAAGGAATCTGCAGATGGCAAGTGTCCCTCCTGGTTGTAGGAGTCATGCTTGGGTATTGCTGACGAAAACAGTGCATTTTTGTAAATGGTACACACTTCAGTCACGATGCACTAGTGGTGGAGGAAGAGAATATTTACTAAAAATTTAAAACCAAAATTGAGAGACTGAAAAAGTATTCATCCCCTTTATATTTACTATACTAACTTTCCTCTGGTGCAATACTAACTCACCCAATTTGTTAATATAGAAAATTGAAGGATCACCTGTTTTCAATGAATTCCTAAGAATACCCAACAGTTTGGTAGATTTCCAACAGACCAAACCAAAGTGAAGACAAAAGGGCATTCAAGGCAAGTCAGGGAAATGATAATAGAGAATAACAAATCGGCAGAAGGGTACAAGAACATCTTAAAGGCACCAAACATACTGTGGAGCTCAATGTTGTCTATTGTGAAAAAGTGCCAAAAAATGCAAAACCACAGCTACACTGCCTAGGTCAGGCTCAGGTGTTGAAGAATGGCACTTGTCAGAGAGACTACTGTGACATCAACAGTCACTTTGAATGAGCTGCAAAAGTGGTTGCAACGGTAAATGAAGTTCATGACTCCATAATCTCTAAGGCCTTGCACAAAAGTGGTATTTATGGAAGAGTGGCAAGGAAGAAGCCTTGCCTGAAAACAAAGCATACCCTTGCCCGTTAAGACTTTGCAAAGTGTCACTTAAAGGATAATGTAAAGATGTAGATGATGGAGTTGTGCTCGGATGACACTAAAGTGGAACTTTTTGGCTTCAGCTTTGTGGCATAAATCTAATACTGCACATCAGACAGTTAACACCATCCCTACTGTAAAGTATGGTGGAGGTAGCATCATGTTATGGGGATGCTTTTCAGCAATAGGGACTGGAAATCTGATCAGGATACATGGGAAGATGAATGCTGTAAAAAATACATTTGAGATCCTGATTAAATGTCTCTACCAGAAAGTTTAAACCGGGAGGAATTTCATTTTGCAGCCAGACAATGACCCAACGCACACTGCCAAATAACCATGGAGTGGTTTCAAATGAAGAAAATTGATGTCCTTGAATGGCGCAGTCAAAGTTCTGACCTTAACCTGCTCATCTTTGGCAAGACCTCAAGACTGTGTCAACGGCCACTCCCCAACTACCCTGGCAGAACTTCAGCAATTTTGCAAGGAGGAATGGGCAAATCTTGCTCCATCACAATATGCAAAGCTACTAGAGACACCTATTATTAGAGACAATTATTACTGGCTGCAATAACTGCTAGAGACCATTTAACTAAGTACTAAGCAAAGGGCAATGAACACTTTTGAACTGCTGACATTTCAGTTTTTCAAATTTGAATTTTTCATGCTTTACAATTCTCCGTTTTTTAGACTCTGTGAAAAAAGGAGAATGTGATTCACAAATAAAAATTTTCAGTGAAATTGATCAAAATCCCTGGTTACAATACTCATTTATGTGAACAAAGAGTTGGGGGCTTAATACTTCTACAAAGCACCGTAAATATACTATACAGCAGATAGAATTATTTAATAGATACCTTTTCTATTGGATGACCTGCAACAGGTTCATCATCCACAGCCAAGATTCGATCCCCAACCTTAACTCTTCCATCCTATAAAAACACAGATCTTTTTGTTACAAAGCAAAACAGATCTAGAAACTCATGCACAGTTAATCATTCTGTGTCCTCACATACTGCTGGGATTTCCTTCCTGCTTCTCTCTAGGAACGATGCACATCACAGGGAGGCAAGCGGGCATGTGGAAAACATTGTGTGCACAAAATCTACTACACCAATAAAAAACTTTGAATAATGATGTTGTCACCCTCTGATGCAAACACTTACTAGGGTGTTGAGGTCTATTCAGCATTTTCCAAGTCTTAATGGGGCTACTTCCAAGGTGCTCAAAAAATCCATCTTTTATGAGGGAAATCCTTGTTTAAGTTTTCTCAGTGACCACTCCTATCCACACACACCACTGTTCCATAGGTATTTCCCTGATCTTCCTCATTTTCCATCATCTAGTTAATCCACTGCCAACAGCAACATTTTTCTGTGGCTATGTTTCCCTACCATCATCATCTCAACACCTGGCCAAATGACTACTTCTTTGAGAGTTTCCTTTCAAGCAATGACAATACCCTGGTGTCAAATGCTGTCGTGTAAGGACTGTTCTACTGCTTACAACTCATCTGATAGGAGCCATCCACTAAACTCATTTTTCTCCATGCCCACAACCTCAGGTGCAACTTGGACTGTTTTTTAAAACAGTAAGTCTTATATATTTTACGTAAATCTCAATTCAGTTCATAGATATCTCTACCAGTCTGAAGAGTTTTTTTGTTTTTTTTAAAATGATGTGACTCAAGTTTACAAATGCAACATTGCTAAATCAGTGAATCAACTGATCATTAAATTGTTGTATTTTTAATTGGGTTAGAAGGCCTTGGATTTCCAGCACAAAATCTAGGGTGAAGTACTGTTAATTTATTAGAGTAGAAAATCCCATGGAACTATTTCAAAGGTGATCAGGGAGGTTGGAAAACATCAGCCCTCAATTAACATCACTAAAAGTATTTCTGAACTTTGCCTCCTATTAGTGAAACTTCAGTCTTCATCTCCTTTAGAACAATCTACTGGGTGTAATATACTTCCGGATGCTCTGATATAGTGAAGTGTCCTCTGAAATGTACTTGGTTGTTTTTTCTTCAAACTTACCTTTGACGCTGTTCCATTTTCTGTTAGGTTCTTGATAACCACTCCGTCATTGGTACTCTCTTCACTAATTGCAATGCCTAGTCCACTTTGATCCTATACAAATAAGGACACGTTTAGCTTTCCATTGACATGTTCAAATATATAGACTCTATAGATGAGTGTATTCCCACAAAATCATTCAGAGTCTTCCCCAAACAGAAGCCCTGGTTGAATCATGAGATCCACAATCTGCAAAGCAGCAGATCATTGACATTCAGGTCTGGTGACTAAGTAAGAACAAAAGGTCTAAGTACCATTTCTGGAAAGCCATCTCAGGCAAAGTGGTAATTTCAGACTAAACTTGAATCAGTGAAGGATGCTCAACAGCTGTGGCAGGGCTTGAATGCCATCACCTACTACAAAGTGAAATCAAGCGACATAGCTTGCAACAGGGCTTCGCTTCCAGATGAGCTCAATGCCGTCTATGCTCATTTTGACCGACAAAACATGGAGGAGCCCTTACGAACTCCCACAGCTCCCAATGACCCTGTAATTTCAGTTTCTGAGGCCGACATGATAGCATCCTTATGGAGGGTGAACCTGAAGAAAACATCTGGCCCAGAAGGAGTACCTACGCTGCTCAACTGGCTGGAGTGGTCACCAAATATCTTTAACCTCTCACTTTGGCAGTCTGAGGTACCCACCTGCTTCAAGCAAATTTCAATTACACCGGTGCCGAAGAAGAACGCAGTAACCTGCCTCAATGACTATCGTCCAGTAGCAATTACATCTACTGTGAAGTATTTTGAGAACTTGGTGATGAAACATATCAACTTCTGCCTGAGTAGCAACTTGGAACCTCGTGGCAAAACAGTTCCACAACAGGTGCCATTTCATTGGCTCTTCACTCAACCCTGCAACAGCTGAACAGCAAAGATACATACATCAGGATGCTCTTTATTGAAAGCTTCTCAGCATTCAATTTCATCACCCTTTCAAAATTAATCAATAAGCTTCAAGACCTTTGCCTCAATTCCTCCTTGTGCAATTGGATCTTCAATTTCCTCAGTTGCAGACCCCATTCAGTTTGGATTGAACAACACCTTCTCCACAACCTCCTCCAGCACAGATGCACCATAAGCCTGTGTGCTTAGGCCTCAGCTCTACTCGCTACACTTTGACTGTCGTGCTAAGCACAGCTCCATATTTAAGTTTGCTGATGACACCGCTGCCATTGGTGGAATCAAAGATGCTGATGAATCAGCATATAGGAGGGAGACTGAAAATCTGGCAAGAATGGTACCACAACAATCACTCAATGCCAGCAAGACCAAGGAGCTGATTATTGACTTCAGGAGGAAGAACCAGCTGTCCATGAGCCAGTCAGTGTTATCATTTCAGAGGACCTCTCCTGGGGCCCAGCATGTAAATGCAATTACAAAGGAAGCACGGCAGCACCTCTACTTCCTTAGAAGTTTGTTACGATTTGGCAAGAAAAAAAAGCTTTGACTTCTACAGATATGTGGTGGAGAGTTTTGTTGATTGGTTTGTATGGATACACCAATGCCCTTGTATAGAAAATACTACAAAAAGTAGTGGATACAGTCCAATTAATCATGGGCAAAGCCTTTCCCTGCATTGATCCCATCTACACGAAGTGCTGTTGCAGAAAAGCAGCATCAGTCATCAAGGGCTCCATGACCCAGGCCATGCTCTCCTTGCCACTGCCATCAGTATGAAGGTCCATGAGCCTCAGAACTCACCACCAGGTTCAGAAACAGTTATTACGCCTCAACCATCAGGCTTTTGAACCAGTACGGATATCTTCACTCAGTTTCACTCGTCCCATCATTGAACTGTTCCCACAACCTGTTCATCTAATGTTCTCAATATTTATTAGTTATTTATTTTTATTAATATTTTTTATTTTGTATTTGCAGTTTGTCATCTTTTGCACTCCGGCTGTTTGTCCAACGTGTTGGGTGTGATCTCTCCTTGATTCTTTATGGTTCTTGGATTTACTGAGTATGCCTGCAAGAAAACCAATCTCAGGGTTGTATATGGTGACATATACTTACCTTGATAATAAATTTACTTCGAACTCTCCAATGTTAGAAGCAGCAATACTAGAAGATGGTTAATACTCTCACAGAAAATTGGTGCAATTATCATCCAATCTTGTAACAAAAATACTGTTGCTTTAATGGGAAATTTTCTGAAGTCAGGGAAAGTAGAATCAAAACCCAATTTATTGTGGTTATCTCTCGGAACACTATTTTTCTATTCCTCTACTTTTAAGAAACTATTCTCTGTTGAGAACTAACATGCCACTCAGACAGCAGATGATCTTCACATTCCCAAAACTGGTGAATCATAGTTGGCACCTCTTAGTCTTAGCCAATCTGACCTATATGTGGGTCCAAACTCTGTTCTGTGGCTGATTCTTAAAGGAAAATGAGGAATCTATAACACTGGCATTGCTCGGGACACCAGCATCTCACGAATAAATTGCATAAGGTTTCAGTTAAACTGACTGGAGTTGAATTGGATGTTACAATTGTGAAAATTTAAAAACAAACCTTGGAAGTTGGATGGAACAGGTGGGCTAGTGATGATAACCAATCAGTTTCCCATGATACGCACCATTCACCAATGAGGCTTTGTGTATTTTTCAGCTGCTTCCAGGTTTAACCCTGGAAAACTATTTATCCTGGGCTATAGAAAAGCTACTGGATAAAGACATATTATCTTGAGGGCTGGTAGGACAAGAATTCATTTTTACCTATCTAACCTTACTTCTAACCCTGTAGCCCAACTTCCACCTAGGGATTGTCAATTAGAGCATCTCTCTGCATGATTAAGAAATTCTCCCTTCCCCCATTCATTGGGCATCCACTATCCTGGCTTCAGGCTCCATATCTGGTCCAGGACTGTGGATATTGCATGCAATGATAAGTTAACTGTAACAACTTGAATAGCATTCAGACGGAGAATATGTTCGAAAGAGGGAAGCCTATATGTCAGAGCTCCTATATGTCTGGACTTTTGAATTACCTGATTAATACCCCATTTACTGCTCACAAGCATTACTGTGGACAGCACAGTAGTGTAGTGCCATCAATCAGCAAATGGAGTTCAATTCCTGCCACTGTCTGTCAGGTGTCTATATATTTTCACCGTGAGTTTTTGAGTGCTCCAGTCTCCTCCCACGTTCCAAAGACATATTGTATAGGTCAGGGTCAAGTGGTTAAGGCATTTGACTAGTGACCTGAAGCTCATGAGTTCGAGCCCCAGCCAAGGAGGCGTGTTGTGTCCTTGAGCAAGGCACTTAATCACACAGTGCTCTGTGGCGTCACTGGTGCCAAACTGTATGAGTCCTAATGCCCTTCCCTTGGACAACATCGGTGTCGTGGAGAGGGAAGACTTGCAGCATGGGCAACTGCTGGTCTTCCATACAACCTTGCCCAGGCCTGCGCCCTGGAGAGTGAAGACTTTCCAGGCGCAGATCCATGGTCTCGCAAGACTAACGGATGCCTTTATTAGGGTTATTAAGTTGTGCCATGCTATGGTGGTGCCGGAAGACACTTATGGGCTGCCCCCAGCACATTCCTGTATATGGACTGTGGTGGTTGTTGATGAAAATTACACATTTTATTGTATGTTTCAATGTATAGGTGACAAATAAAGCTAATCTTTAATCTCAATCTTTCAAAACCTACCACGTCCAAGAATGTGGCCATCTAAGTTTAAAGGAAGCACATCATAGACTTCAAAATATTGCTTTGCATCAATGAGCTAGAAATAACACAAAATCTACACTGTTAATTATTGCTGCACCATTCTGTTCAGCAGGAGTTCCTCTAGTCCAATGACACCCAGAGTATTTAAAAAATTTCAATGGCTTTGCTTTTTTACTTTAATATTATTTTATCGGATGTGCCCTTAGTTCCTGTACATCTAGAAATGTTTGTTTCATCAGACACTAAAGAAATATACTACAGTAAGCAGGACGTCAATTATTTTTAGATGAATTTTACAAGCTTTGCAAATTGCAAGAAAGTTACCTTGGTAAGCAGCACATCCTGAGTATTCTTAAATAAAGTTTGACATTTTCCAGCTTGCAACTGAGATGTATTCTGATCTTTCTAGAAAATTAAATTTGAAATCATAATTTATTTTATTAATAATATAAATACTAAAAGTCATAAACAGCATATTCAAAATTCTACTATTACACTGGAAGAAAGCAAATGAACCTCAAATAGCTATTGCTGTAGAATTCATAAAGCAATTTTCATTACATGCTTCATGATTCATGTCCATCATCTCCATTTTGTGTCTGAAAAGCTCAGCCTAGTTCTCAAAGCACATATATATCATTCTCCAAAGGGCAGAAAGACATTTTCTCTTTTCAGTTCATATGGGTTTTGCATATTTTCTATTAGAGATACAGCATGGTAACAGACCCTTCTGGCCAAATGAGTCTGCTCTGCCCAATTACACCCGAGACCAATTAATTTACCAACCTGTAAGTCTTTGGAATGTGGGAGGAAACCAGGTCGCCACAGAGAGTATGTGCAAAATCCTGACAGACAGCAGTGGAATTGAACCTGTAATAGTGTTATACTAACTGCTATGCTAACATGCAGCCCAACTTCATATCTTCATGTTCAATAACCCGAGAAGATGATCTCCAAAATCCCGTTATCTGCACTGTTCTTAACAATTCTTTCTTAATGAACAGAAATTTATGTAACCAATACTTAATTATTAGAGCTCCCAACTACAAATAAGATAATTTTTATCTTCCTGCTTTGTAGGTTATTAGAGATGGCTTTGAATGTTTGAATAATTGTAATATTGTTGTCGGAATTATTTTTTCAGTGTGGTTTTGACACATTAATTAGGAATAGTTGACAGATGCTGTTTTCATCCTCATTTTTTATCCTGAAATCCAAATTCATACCTTTTTTCAAGAATAACAGGTTATTAGCCAGTTATTCAGAGGCCAGTGAGTCTAAATTCAGTGGCAGGGAAAGTACTGGAAAAATATCCTGAGAAACAAGATAAAACTACAATTAGAAAGCTGGGGGTTGATCAGGGTTAATCAGCACTGCTTTGCTAATGGGACACCCTGTCTATTTTTATTGAGCTTTCAAAGAACTAACAAAATACACTGAAGAGGGCAGTGTGATTGATGCTTCATCTATTTTTATTTTATTTAGATATACAGCGGAATAGGTCCTTTTGGCCCTTCAATCTACTCTGCTAGCCTAATCATGGGATTATTTACAGTGACCAAAAAATCCTAATAACTAGTGCGTCTTTGGACTATGGGGGGGAAACCAGAGCACACAGCGGAACCCTAAATATTCCACAAGGAGGATGTACAAACTGCTTACAGAGGATGCCAGTATTGAACTTTGAACTCGATGCCCCAAGCTTTAATGATGTCGCATTGACTGCTTTGCTACCATGGCACCTATGTTGTCACCCTAGACTTCAGTAAGGCCTTTGAAAAGACAGGATGATCCAAAAAAAAATCAGAGCCCTTGGACCTTAGGTCCCAAAGCTGGCTTGTTAATTGGAAACAGAAGGTGATCGTGGAAGGTTTTTTTTTTCCCTGATTGGAAGCCTGTGATCAGTGGTTTATAGAACAATACAGCAGTGTTGATCCTTTAGCCCACAATGTTATATCAACCTTTCAACTTACTCCAAGATCAACCTATCTCTTCCTTCCCGCATAGCTCTCCATTTTTCTTTCATCCATATGCCTACTTAAGAGTCTCTTGGATGTCTCTAATGTATCTGTCGCTACCACCACCCCTGGCAACGCATTCCACATACTCACCACTACGTTAAAAAACACCTGTTTGATACCCTTTCATATTTTACTCCAATCATATTTCAATTATGCCCCTTTGTATTAGCTATTTCTACCCTGCAGAAAAAGCACTGGCTGTCCATCCTGTCAAAGTCTCTTATTATCTTATACACCTCCCTCAAATCACTCCTCAATCAAAACTTCATCATGGCAACGTTGATGGGATCCTTATGGCTTGTTATATGCATTAATAGTTTGAATATGAATGCAGGAGGCAGGGTTAGTAAGTTTGAAGATGACATAAACATTGGTGGTATTACTGACAGTGAGAAGGATAGCTCCAGAAGGATGATAATCATTATTTGGTAAATTAAGTTAAGCAGTGACAGATGGAATTTAATCCTGATAAATGTGAAGCAAAAGATAGGACATGCAACAATGAATGGTAGGGCCCTGGGCAGTATTGAGGTAGAGGCATCCTGGTGTACAGCATGAGTAGGTGGCACAACAGATACTGTATGTAGATAAAGGAGATTAGGTGGTTTATGAGATGATGGCCTTCATTTTGTGGACATAGAAGAGCCTGGAGATTATTGTATAACTTTATAAAACTTTAATTAGACACAGCTGGAGGATTGTATGGAGTTCTCGTCGCCAAGCTATAAGGAAGGATGAGATACCACTTGAGAGGGTGCTGGATATTCTTTGGAATGGAACATTTCAATTATAGGGAGAGACAAGAATAAAGCTGGGTTTACTTTCCTTTGAGCAGACGGGGAACCCGATAAAAGTGAATGAGGGGCATAGAAAGGGTGAATAATTAAGAACTTTTTCCCATAACACAGATATCTAGGATCAGATGGCAGAGGTTTACAGCAAGAAGTAAGAGATTAGAGGGGGCTTGATAAAAATTTATTTCATCTATAGGGTGGCTGTAGACACCAAAGTGGCGAATGCATGTACACACATAGCACTGAAACAGTACTTAGATAAGCACTTGAATTAAAAATTCATAGAAGACTATGCAACAAGTGCTGGTAAATGGGATCCATATCAGTAGGTAATTGATGTTTGGCATGTAGATCGAGAAATGTAAGGCAGGTTTCTGTGCTCTATGACTCCTTGACAGACTTTCACAGCCATATTTTTAAATCCTAAGTACTGCAAAGCAAGTTTTAACTGCTACACATAGTAGGTTTACATTCATCTGCAAAAACAACAGAGAACTGAAAAGGAACTTTCTAATGATAACAATGACACTCCTTTTCATGAATTTACTGGAAACTGAAGAAGCATTTTTACCTCCTGCTGGCTTCCTGGAATGGACACGAAGTCAGGCGATTTTACAGGACTGACTGCCATTTGATTGACCGCATCTGTGCTTCTGTAAAAGAAATGCAAACACTAGTGATTAGTTTTTTAAAAACTCATTTTGCTCTAAATTATTCAATCATTCCCAGCTGCTTTCAAAGATAATGTATTCCAGTCAGATTTGCTCCTGTGTACGCACTCCAGTTAAAATCTTCCAGTTAGATTTGGAGAATGTAAATTTTAGATTATAGCATAAAGTGAAGATCTTCTGGAAAATAATCTATTGTAAGAGAGAACAGACACAGTCAGGGGTGAAGTGCTTGATGTATAACCCTCAATAACTCTACAGACATTGAAAACCTATTTTGTATTTTTTATAATGTAGTTCAGTTGGAAGCACTCTCACCTGCAAGTCAGAAAATTGTTTCAACTTTCACTGTCGAATCTTCAGTTCAGAAACTCCGGTAGCATTCCACAGTTAAGGTGTGATTCAATAACATTAATACTTTACTTAAGATGAGACATTGGATTGAGGCCTTCAACAAAAAAAGTCCTCCAGCACCTAGCACAGTTCTCCTTTTGGACTAATTGATTTTTACAGTTGCAGAATTAATTTAACTAACAGAAAAAAATGAACCAGCAATTAACTTGAAAGCAGCTGGCAATTTTTATAGATTAGTTTGTACTTAATGCTTTTACAGCTGCATAAAGATAGGATACAGGCTTGAGTTTGGAGTTTTCAGACAGTCGCACTGATGTGAAATTAGTATTCCATGCTGCATTTTGTTGCTTTGGCTGCTATGAATAGTCTCAACAGACATCTGCACATGGCTTCAGTAAGATGGTGTTTGACACAAATCAGGGCAAACTTGTAGCAATTTGATCCCTAAACAATACTGAGTACCAAAGCATCATGTACCCACAGTAAAATGTTGCTCCAATGTGCTATTTGAGGCAAGACTGACTTAAAAGAAAGGTACTGATGCAATATCCAAATTCAGATGGTATTAAATATGTAATGGGACAGGACAAAATATTTTAATTGTGTTTGCATGCACTTTTATATCAATAATTTAATACATTCCCAAAAAAATGAAACATACCTGATAAAAATAATTTTGACTTTTGAAGGTGCACTTTTGATTATTGAAGAAGCATTTTGATGACTACGCCCGTACAGTAGCTGCCCATTTATCTGTGAGGAAAGTAAGTCATACAACTGTAAGATTAAGCTTTTTCTCATCAAGTCTGGCTATGTGTTAAGTACCAAAAAGTTTCACTATGCAGTGGGACTAGGGTTTAGACTTCAGTTCTTTTATAATTGACAACCATCTTTTTAATTCAAGATATTTTTATTGTAAATTAATAGTAAGGTCACAATATCAGCTTGTTTGCTTTTAAAGTGCTAACAGTTGGCAAAAATCACAAAAGTGAAGATTGAAAACTTTTGGAAACAATATTGAAATTATTTCTTATTTTTAAATATGAAAACAGATCTTTCCATGTTGTATAAAACTAAACTATGGTACTAAGTGTCAATATATGGCTTGGCATTCACAATCCCATTACATATTAGCTCAAAAACTCTGTCAAGCTGACAAGAGGAAATTATAACCAGAGATAAAAGGTGCTTTATATTTAAAATAAAAAGCTGATAAGCAAAACAGAAATGGAGCAGTGGGGAATAACTCAACTCCTGTTTAACTCCTGAGGATATAGTGATTTCTGGAAGCTGTCCAAAAGAGATTCAAGCGGCCAATTCCTGGTATGAGAATGCTGAGCTGCTAAAGAGATAGATATTCATTGGAGTTTAGAATAATGAGGTGTAATCTTGTTCAAACATTAAGATTTTTACAAGACAGAGTAGATATAATATGTTTCTGGTAGTATGAGGAGCTTAAATGAGGGAACATTTACAAGATTAGAGAGTAGATTATTTAAAGTGAAGTGCTCAAGAATAATTTCTCAAAGAAAATGATGAATCTCCCACTATGGAGGTTTGTTAAGGCTATATTATTGGGGGGGGGGGTGTATTTTGAGAAAATATATAAATGTTTGAAAGATTAGAGAATTGAGGGTTACAGGACATTAGCACAGAAGAGGCAAGACCTGGGACAAATAAGCCAGTATCATATTGAGTGGTGAGGCAAGCCCCCACCCAACCTTGTATCAGTGGCACAGCAGTTTCAAACTCCTGAAAACGCACATCACACACAACCTCCCATAGTCCCAGAACATATCCTACACAGTTAAGAAAGCTCATCAATGCTTCCTCTTCCTCAAGAGGCTGAAGAGAGTTGGACTTTGCACATCCATATTCATGTCTACATTCTACAGAAATGCAGTAGAGAGAATGCTAACAAGATGCAAGACTGCATTGTGCGGAAATGCACTGCAGTGGACACGAAGGCTCTACATAGGGTAGTCAGAACTATTCCACTCATCACCAGTACCAGCCTGTACGTCAAAAACAAAGAGAAAAGGTACCAATAAAGTACCAGTAGCATCATGAAAGCAAGTCATAATCTATTTGAACCTTGATGACAAAATTAATGTATCTGGCCGGTCCATCTCTTTGTTACACGAGTGTCATGTGATTATACACTGAAAGGCATGCTTACCTCCAGCAATTCATCTGCGATCTGTAACCTGCCATCTTTGCCAGCTGCTCCATTGGCATCAATGCCAACAACAAAGACACTCATTCGGGATCGGTCCTTGTTGCCAGCAAGACTGAGGCCAAGGCCACTCTTCCCCTTTTCCAGTTCAATCATATGGAGTTCACCTGCCAGGCTTCCATACCGTTGTTTGATCTTCCCTTCAGGCATAAAAGTCAAGAAAGATATTCACCATCTTCACTTTCTACTTATATCATTTATAATCAAATGCAACCCACTGCCTGAGTTTCAACTTCACCAACAATTTTATTATGCAATAATTTCATCAGCTTGCACCATGTTGCCTGTTAATATTTGACGGGGCAAGAGTACACGAGTTTCTCATTACATTGGAAGCATATTTTAATGCCTTTATTCCTTCAAGGCATGTAGGCATGACACATAGGCTCATTGGTCATCAGCTCTTTGATGGTGGAATATAGAAGACATAAGTGAGCTGTAAATCAGACACTGATTCAAATGGTCTGCTCAGCCAGTGGATTCAACGGTGGTAAAGCACTCGTGTGCTGAGAACTACTGGATGCACTTTGTATCTGGCTGTTAGCTTGACTCTCAAGAGGAATAATGTATCAACAGACACATATTAGAATGGGGTTCATTACCCTTCTCGATAAAACTGCAGTGACTGTGTTCTTATCCTTAATTTTATTTTAATTAATAGTTGATGTTTCAATGCACTGTTAAATCTATTTTTCATAGATAACCACTTAAGATTTAAACAAAAATCTGTAAAACAGTTAGTTTTAAATACTCAGAGACATTTGTATACTATTTTAAAACAAGCAAGCTGTCAGAGGGTTGAGGCATCTAGCAGCAGGACAGCAGCTGAGTTATACAGCATCTTGTAAAAGTATTTAGACCCCAACCATTTGTTCATGTAAATGAGTATTACAACCAGGGATTTTGATCAATTTAACTGAGAATTTTTATTTGTGAGGCACATGCTCCTTTTCACAGAAGATCCCCAAAAAACAGGGAAAATTTCAAAAACATGAAAAACTAAATATTCAAAAGCTGAAATGTCATCCGTTGAGAAGTATTCATCCCCCTTTACTCAGTATTTAGTTGAACCATCTTTCGCAGGTATTACAGCCAGTAGTCATTTTGGATAAGTTTCTTTCAGTTTTGCACAACATGATGGAGCAAGATTTGCCCATTCCTCCTTGCAAACTTTCTCCAGCTGTGCCAGGTTAGTTGGGAAGCACGGGCGCACAGCAATCTTGAGGACTTGCCAGAGATGTTTGATCAGGTTAAGGCCAGGACTTTGACTGGGGCACTCAAGAATATCAATTTTCTTCATTTTAACACTCCATTGCTGTTCTGGTAGTATGCTCTGGGTAGTTGTCCTGCTGAAAGATAAACTTCCTCCCAAGTTTAAGCTTTCTGGCACAGACTAGTAGGATTTTATTAATTCATTTTCTCATCAATCCTGACCAGATTTTCAGTCCCTGCTGCTGAAGAACATCCCCATATCACAGTCCTATCTCCACTGTACTTTAGTCTCGACTGACCACAAGACTCACTTCCACATTTTTAAAGTATCTTCAAAGTGATGCTTTGCAAAGTCTTGACAGATAAAGATGCAGAAGGACTTAGAAAGATTAGGAGAATGGGCAAGAAAGTGGCAAATGAAATTCAATGTTGCAAAATGCATGTTCATGCACTTTGGTAGTAGAAATAAATGTGCGCACAATTTTCTAAACGGGGAGAAATTCCAGGAATCTGAGATGCAGAGAGTACTTGTGTTAACTTGCAGTTGAGTTGGTGATGAGGAATGCAAATGCCATGTTAGCATTCATTTCAAGAGGTCTAAAATATAAGAGCAAGGAGGTGATGCTGAAGCTTTATAAAGCACTGGTGAAGCTCCTTATCTTAGAAAAGATGTGCTGGCATTGGACAGGGTCCAGAGGCGGTTCACAAGGATGATTCCAGGAATGAAAGGATTATCACAGAGGAACGTTTGATGGCTCTGGGTCTGTACTTGCTGGCATTTAGAAGGATGAGGGAGGATCTCATTGAAACCTTTTGAATGTTAAAGGCCTAGACAGAGTAGATGTGAAAAGGATGTTTCCCATAGTGGAAGAGTCTAGGACAAAAAGACATAGCCTCAGGAAAAATATGTGCCCTTTCAAAACAGAGATGCCGAGAATTTTCTTTAGCCAAAGGGTAGTGTTATTTGTGGGATTTGTTGCCACATGTAGCTGTAGAGGCCATGTCATTGGGTGTATTTAAGGAAGAGATTGATAAGTTCTTGATTGGACATGGCATCAAAGGTTACGGGGAGAAGGCTGGGGACTAGGGCTGAGAAGGAGATAGTGAAAAAAAAGGATCAGCCATGATTGAATGGCGAAGCAGACTCGATAGGCTAGATGGCCTAATTCTGCTCCTATGTCTGGTGGTCTATTTCTCTGACTTGCCTTGAATGCTCTTGTTTTTATTTTGGGTGAAAATCTATCATATTGTAAACCTTGCAGAGAGTGGGGACATCTATTCTTATGAATTAATTAAAAACAGATGATCCTCCAATTTTTCTACATCATCAAACTGGTTGAGTTGGTAAAGTAATATACAGTAGCTGCATCTGAGGAACGTTAGTGTCACAATTACAAAGGGGGTGTATACTTTTAATCAATTTTGACTTCTAATTTTTACTAAATTGTTGACAGAGTTTGTAATTTTTCTTTTGATTTGACATTTTATACAATATTTTGCACATTAGCTCAAAAAATCCTACTTTATTATATATTAACTTTAGAAAATAAGACAGCAAAATAGTTGTGGGGTTTGAATACTTTTTCAAGGCAATGTAGCCATTGCTGCTGCTTCCCTTTAGCTTGCTGCCCAGTTCTGTAATGACCAGACCTATGTGTCGATATCAAGGACAGTGGAGTTATGTTGGCAGGGGTGGAAGAGGATAGATGTCTAAGCAGTGGGCAGAATAAAAAACAATCTGCTCTATTCATCAGCATTTTCTGTTTAATTGGCAGTAACCACTCAAAACTTACTTCTGGGTCATGCATGAAGGCTGAATCATTGCTGCATGTATGATAAATAATCAACCATAATGGTGTTAGGAAATTAACTTGGAACCAATGCTATCCTACTAGTTGCATTATTTTTAATTTTTATATTGATTTCTTTCTTTTGATTTGATTGAATTCTCTAACTTAAGATATCATGGTTTTTCTTCCAGTATAACTTTGTTGTTTAAAGTTAAATTGGACAGCTATATGGACAGGAAAGGAATGGAGGGTTATGGGCTGAGTACAGGTCGGTGGGACTAGGTGAGAGAGACAGTTGGGCACGGACTAGAACGGCTGAGATGACCTGTTTCCGTGCTGTAATTTTTATATGGTTATATACAAGAAATGCATCCTTTTTCTCTCTTTCTCGCTGCATAAAGCCTGAATTGCTGAATATGTCCAGGTAAGGCAGAACATCAGGAACAAATTATACATCAGCAGTGTGTTCACTCTACCAAAGAAACAACCTTGATTTCACTGACATTTCGTAGCTATCCAGACTAACATCTCTCTTTCTCAGGCCTGAAACGTCCTTCATCTTTCCTGAGATGCTGGCCGACCTGCTTAGCTTTTCCAGTATTCTCCATTCTCTGTGCTTATACTAATTGATTTGGTTTCCCTTTTCCCATGTGCATAATTTTAACCTAATAGGCAGGTCACATCACCTTACTATTAAGTATGCATTGCAGAGACTTTTATGTTTAATGTACTGATAACTGTCCTCAGTAACACACACAAAATGCTGGAGGAACTCCAATACTCCAGGCAGTATTTTGTATGTGTTGCTTGGATTTCGAGCATCTGCAGATTTTCTCTCTGTTTGTGACTGTCCTCAGCAAGCCTTTTCAACTCATCCTATCACAAATACTACTTTTATTCAATACATCTCTTTTCCATCCTCTCTCCAACTCAAAACTAACTTACATCTCTCTTTCCCAGTTCTGACAAAGAGTTGCATACCTGAAATATGGACTACGCTTCTTTCCTCAGATGCTGCCTGACCTGCTGAGTTTTGCTTGCATGTTCTGTTTTGTTTTAAGATTTCCAGCTTCAGCTATTGTATTTTTTGATTTTCATCTAACAACAGATTACTGTGGCATCTCCATCATAACTAAATTAGCCCAAGGCATTTCACAGGAATAAACAATATCTGCCACAACAGTCACATTATGGCAACACTCACAACACGCTGGAGGAACTCAGCAGGTCGGGCAGCATCCGTGGAAACCATCAGTCAATGTTTTGGGCCGGAACCTTTTGTCAGGACTGAAGAGGGAAGAGGCAGAGGCCCTATAAAGAAGGTGGGGGGAGGGTGGGAAGGAGAAGGCTGGTAAGGTTCCAGGTGGAAAAAACAGTAAAGGGAAAGATAAAGGGGTTGGGGAGGGGAAGCAGGGAGGTGATAGGCAGGAAAGGTGAAGAAGGAATAGGGGAAAACACAATGGGTAGAAGGAGGTGAAACCATGAGGGAGGTGATAGGCAGCTGGGGGAGGGGGCACAGTGAAATAGGGATAGGGGAAGGGAGGGGAAGGGAATTACCGGAAGTTGGAGAATTCTATGTTCATACCAAGGGGCTAGAGACTACCTAGATGGTATATGAGGTGTTGCTCCTTATTGATGGACTGGAAGGACTGTTTGGGGCCCTGAATGGTGGCAAGAGAGGAGGTGTAGGGACAGGTGTAGCACTTACGCTTACAGGGATAAGTGCCGGGTGGGAGATCCGTGGGGAGAGATGTGTGGACCAGGGAGTCGCAGAGGGACTGATCCCTGCGGAAAGCGGAGAGGGGTGGAGAGGGAAAGATGTGCTTAGTGGTGGGGTCCTCTGCCACCTTCAACAGGAGTCCTTCCGAACAGTCCTTCCAGGTGAGGCAACACTTCACTTGTGAGTCTGTTGGAGTCATCTATTGCATCCGGTGCTCCCGGTGTGACCTCCTCTACATCGGTGAAACCCGATGCAGATTGGGGGACCGCTTCATTGAGCACCTCCGCTCCGTCCGCCACAACAGACAGGATCTACCGGTAGCCACCCACTTCAACTCTGCTTCCCATTCCCATTCGAATATGTCCATACATGGCCTCCTCTACTGCTATGATGAGGCTAAACTCAGGTTGGAGGAGCAACGCCTCATATACCGACTAGGTAGTCTCCAACCCCTTGGTATGAACATGGAATTCTCCAACTTCTGGTAATTCCCCCCCTCCCTTCCCCTATCCCTATTTCACTCTGACCCCTCCCCCCAGCTGCCTATCACCTTCCTCATGGTTCTGCCTCCTTCTACTACCCATTGTGCTTTCTCCTATTCCTTCTTCACCCTTCCTGTCACCTCCCAGCTTCCCCTCCCCCACCCCTTTATCTCCCCCCCCCCGCCCCCCACTGGTTTTTCACCTGGAACCTACCAGCCTTCTCTTTCCCATCCTCCCCCCCCACCTTCTTTATAGGGCCTCTGCCCCTTCCCTCTTCAGTCCTGACGAAGGGTTCCAGCCCGAAACGTTAACTGATCGTTTCCACGGATGCTGCCCGACCTGCTGAGTTCCTCCATCGTGTTGTGAGTGTTGCTTTGACCCCAGCGTCTGCAGAGTATTTTGTGTTTACAAGTCACATTATGGGATATTAAGGCAAATGGCCAAATAGTTGGTAATTTTTTTTAGTATCTTGATGAATTTAGTAGCTGTCGACTCGGAGATCAAACTTGTAGATGATCAACTGGCTACTGAGAACTGGAGGAGCAAACAGTGTTAGGATTGAGAAGGCCTTGTGTGAGCTGACTGCTTCATTAGCCCATGTATTTATATCTAATGTCATTTGGATGATGGATATATTTTTAATAACAATTAGTGTAAAACATTCATATCTTAAGTTCCAACTGCTGGTGCTTTGCAGTAAATGGCCCAATTTGCTTCATATTTCCAGCAACATCTAAATGTAATCAGTTCAAAGATTATGGCTCTGGATAACAAAATTCCATTTCACTCAGGGTAAAACCAATCAAATGTGAATGAGAGCAAACAGGGATAATTATACTAGCAAATCAAGATGCCAACTTTAAGTTAAAATATCTGTAATCAAAACATAAGAACATAAGAAATAGGGTGCAGGAGAAAGCCATCCAGCCCATTGAGCCTGCCCCGCCATTCAATAAGATCATGGCTGATCTGTCTGTAAACTCAGCTCCATCTACCTGCCTTTTTCCCATAACCCTTAATTCCCTTACTATGTAAAAACCTATCTAATTGTTTCTTAAATATATTTAGTGAAGAAGCCTCAACTGCTTCCCTGGACAGAGAATTCCACAGATTCACCACTCTCTGGGAAAAATAGTTTCTCCTCATCTCTGTCCTAAATCTTATCCCCTGAATCTTGAGGCAATGTCCCCTCGCTCTGGTCTCACCTACCAAAATGGAAACAACTTTCCTATTTCTACCTTATCTATCCCTTTCAAAATTTTGTATGTTTCTATAAGAGCCCCTCTCATTCTTCTGAACTCCAGAGAGTATAGTCCCAGGTGACTCAATCTCTCTTCATAGGTTAACCCCTTCATCCCTGGAATCAACCTGGTGAACCTCCTCTGCACTGCCTCCAAAGCCAGTATATTCTTCCTCAAGTATGGAGATCACAACTGCACACAGTACTCCAGGTGCGGCCTCACCAGTACCCTGTATAGTTGCAGCTTGACCTCCTTGCTCTTGAATTCAATCCCTCTAGCAATGGCCAACATTCCGTTTGCCTTCTTAATAACCTGTTGTACCTGCAAGCCAACTTTTTGCGATGACAGACTAAAGCACTTGTAATGCTAATTATTCCCTTCATATTCTGTAAACTATTTGACAAATTTAAGGAACTTTTCTTTGAATTCTGAACATAGATGGGAGTAGAATGTAACTAAGCTAACTCATATCTGTTAATAAGAGAGACATGCTGAATCAGTGAGACGATGCTTTCTTTGGGAAGTCTGGTTATCAATGCATTTTAAAACCCCTAAAGGACTACCTATACAGCAACACCCAGAACAAATTCTATTGTTTCTGTTGTCATCATCAGAGTACTGACTGATGGTTACTATATTCAATGAGGCTTCTGACTGACCACCCATGACTAATATCAAAAGTTTGTTGAGTCTTTTCAAAAGTTGCATATCACAATACCCAAAAGGAATATTTGTACAACAAGGATTTACACGTTTACACAACTGTTTTTAATTAGTATTGATAATTGTACAAACAGATCCATATACAGGTCCTCCCCAGCTTACGAACACTTATGACTTGTGTACAGCCGGCATGAACAAGAGTTTGGGAGACTGATCGGATGGACATATTAACTGCTGTGGGGCTGCAGGCATTTTGTGCCTTGTGGAACTCGTCTTACAATCAATCTACAGGAACAGCACTTTGCAGTTACCTGGGGAGGACTTGTAACGGATATATTTTAATTGATAAGCTGCAATGCCATGTTTTTTTTTTAAAATCAGATATTACGTACTCCAGCTGTAACCAAATTCATCATCTTCTTCCAATTCATCTTCTGAGTTGACACTACTGTTCGCTGGTAATGTTGCAACATTGCTGATCTCTTTTTCAATGGATTCAGGCTGTGATGGCTGTAAACCTGTGAGTCCCGACGTTATTTCAGTCTCTATATCTGGTTGGCTGGATGCCTACACATTTAAGACACACAACAGAGTGAGGCACAAAGCAAACAACAAATAAGATCAAGTTTATATCATCTTCAATCTACTTTCAGATACTGTATGTACATTTATCTCCAGTATAACATTGAGGGTTTTGTTTTTTCTAAAACCAACTGAATATGCATTAACCACATAATCCAAAAAAAAAAGCACAACCAAGACAACACTAGGAATATCTTCACTAATGAAATGAAGATTGGGTAGTACAATATTTAGGTTATGACAATTTGATTTATACCTGAAATGCATTCTGCCAAATTTGACTGTTAACTTCACAGGTGCGTTATTCAGAAGAGCTGTTCTGTGGTCATTCATAAGGGAATAAAAGGAACTGAGCCACAACAACCCCTAAACCTGTTTCCCTATTCCTGACTGATTTTCTACTTCAGTTCCAATTCATATACAGTGGCATGCAAAAGTTTGGGCACTCCTGGTCAAAATTTCTGTTACTATGAATAGTTAAGCGAGTAAAAGATGACCTGATTTCCAAAAGGCATAAAGTTAAAGATGACACATTTCTTTAATATTTTAAGCAAGATTACTTTTTATTTACATCTTTTACAGTTTCAAAATAACAAAAAAGGAAAAGGGCCCAAAGCAAAAGTTTGGGCACCCTGCATGGTCAGTACTTAGTAACACCCCCTTTGGCAAGTATCACAGCTTGTAAACACTTTCGGTAGCCAGCTAAGTCTTTCAATTCTTGTTTGGGGGATCTTCGCCTATTCTTCCTTGCAAAAGGCTTCTAGTTCTGTGAGATTCTTGGGTTGCCTTGCATGCACTGCTCTTTTGAGGTCTATCTACAGATTTTCGATGATGTTTAGGTTGGGGGACTGTGAGGGCCATGGCAAAACCTTTAGCCTGCGCCTCTTAAGGTAGTCCTTTGTGGATTTTGAGGTGTGTTTAGGATCATTATCCTGTTGTAGAAGCCACTCTCTTTTCATCTTCAGTTTTTTTACAGATGGTGTGATGTTTGCTTCTAGAATTTGCTGGTATTTAATTGAATTCATTCTTCCCTCTACCAGTGAGATGTTCCCCGTGCCACTGGCTGCAACACAAGCCCAAAGCATGATCGATCCATCCCTGTGCTTAACAGTTGGGGAGATGTTCTTTTCATGAAATTCTGCTCTCTTTTCTCCAAACATACCTTTGCTCATTGCGGCCAGAAAGTTCTATTTTAACTTCATCAGTCCACAGGACTTGTTTCCAAAATGCATCATGCTTGTTTAGATGTTCCTTTGCAAACTTCTGATGCTGAATATTGTGGTGAGGATGCAAGAAAGGTTTTCTTTTGATGACCCTTCCATGGAGGTCATATTTGTTCAGGTGTTGCTGCACTGTAGAACACTGCACCACCACACCAGAGCCTGCTAAATCTTCCTGAAGGTCTTTTGCTGTCAAACGGACGTTTTGATTTGCCTTTCTAGCAATCCTACGAGCACTTCTCTTGGAAAGTTTTCTTGGTCTTCCAGACCTCAACTTGACTTCCACCGTTCCTGTTAACTGCCATTTCTTAATTACATTACGAACTGAGGAAACGGCTATCTGAAAAACAGTATAACATCTTCTTATAGCCTTCTCCTGCCCTGTGGGCATCATTTATTTTAATTTTCAGAGTGCTAGGCAGCTGCGTAGAGGAGCCCATGGCTGCTGATTGTTGGGACAAGGTTTGAGGAGTCAGGGTATTTATAAAGCTTTGAAGTTTGTATCACCTGGCCTTTCCTAATGATGACTGTGAACAAGCCATAGCCCTAATAAGGTAATTAAGGTCTGAGACCTTGTTAAAAGTTATCCGAGAGCTCAAATCTCTTGGGGTGTCCAAACTTTTGCATGGTGCTCCTTTCCTTTTTTCCCCCACTCTAAAATTATACAAAATAAAAATAATACACAAACCTTGCTTAAAATGTTGAAAGGAATGTTTCATCTTTAACTTTATAACTTTTGGAGATCAGTTCATCTTCTACTCACTTAACTATTCAGAGTGACAGAAATTTTGACCGGGTGCCCAAACTTTTGCATGCCACTGTATCTTTCTGTTCTCTTGGATTCTAAAATAAATCAAGCACGTAGCTTTGGAAATACTTAGTGACAAAATATCCATGACCCTTCTGTGTACCTATTTTTAAAGAGTCACAACCCTGAATGATTTTCTGCATGCAGAAGTATTTAAGGCATGCACCAAAGCAGGCGTAGGAGGGGTCAGCTGTCAAAGTCAACACGAGGTTCTCCTGATTTATAGATTGTGTTGTAGGCCCTACAATGTAGGGTGCTCAATGTCTCCAAATGAAATGACAAATTTGATGTTCATATCCTATCAGCATCATGCAACATTGTATCTATCACCAGGACTTAATATTCATCCACAGGTACATCCCACACAATGCATGCATCATCTTAAACCACGGAAGACGCAGCATCAAAACATACTGCATGACATTCACCAACACCTTTCAGCTTCACTGCTTAAGACCAGGAGAGCACTTGTGGCAGAAGTGATCTAGCATCCTTCCTTAAACTTTCTACTAATTACAGTTTTATTGGAAACTACTAACATGTCAACACTATCTTAATTTTACTCTTACACATACCCGATGTGACATTCAGTACCTCCATATGCATCTTTATGACTGTCTGCTGCACTTAATGCAAAATCCTCTACAGCAGTAATTGAAAAAGACTGCTAAATAGTTTGTGAACCACCTCTGCTTCAAAAACACTGCCCCTTTGTTGGTCACTTGTTTATTTTTAATAAATTACTCAGAGGGCTTTGAACTGCTGGCAAGACTCAGATTTATTGTCCATTCTTATATGTTGCCAACTTGCTGAAGCAATTAAAAGTCAACAACATTCTCTGCCATACTTCCATTTTGAACCCTCTGACTTTGGCTTCCCACAGCATTTCGATGAAGCTCAATGCACGCTCAAGAAACAACATGTTTAGATACTTCATAGTCCACTGCTCACACGATATTCAGCCATTTCAGGTTCTAACACTGCTCCCATTTTCAGTAAGATTTTCTTGGCAATATTTTGCTATTTCCATTTCATCCGAATTTATTTTTTGTTAACTTGTCCTATTACCATCCACTTAGCTTTTTATTATTTAATCATTCCAAACTCCAATCCTGTCTAGAATGTTGATTTGTTTTTCTTCCTTATGTCTTGCCTTTCTGAGCATCAAAACTCAAAGAATATCAAACTTTTTCCAGCTATCGAGGAATGTCATTGATCTAAAATATCTCTCAGATGCTGTAGTTTGCTGAATTATTTTAATATTCTATTTGTTCTGTGGCATAGACACAAGAGTCATGAGAAACTACTGAAAGGTCAAGTGAGCATAATGAGTGTGTACCTTTCCTACAACATAATCAGTTAGTAAAGACTGGGCAGGATTTTAGAAATGTGATACTCATTAGGCTTTTGATCCAAATGCCACAATCTTAAGCACTACAGTTTTATAACACCTTGACCACTTAAAACTAAGATTTACTTTTTTGTTGTAATTGTGCCCTTTCTTTTAAAAATTTGGTACAATCTATGCTTTTCTTGCGAATGTTGCTTATATGATGTTACATGCTTGTGATTATGCTGCAATAAGTGTTTCATCGCACCCATGCATACATGAACTTGTGCATATGTCAATAAAGTTGACTTTAATTACCTTTGATTTTCTTATAAAAGAAAATGATTAACTGGCCAAATATTTGAAATACAGCAGCAGAATTATGGAACAACATTATGGAACTAAGAAACAGGGATGAACTATAGATATGTTTAGAACTCATACACGATAACTTCAGAATATTGCTAGAATTTCAGGATGAGAAAAAGTAACAGTCTTCAAAAATACAAGCTGGTTCTAGTGATGGAACACCATTATCTTATTCTAAGATACAAACATCAAGAGGAGAGCAATATAAATAAATGTGAGTCTTCAGAGGGAAAGACTGGAAAAATTATAAATATATTTTGCTTCTTCACTGGAGAGGGCACAGTATGCGTTTCATAAATTATGAAGAACTTAAATGTAACTAACATTAGAATATAGCAAGTACTAGTTAACTTAATTAGACTAAGCATATTAATCATTCCACTATAGACTAGATGCGCCAAGGGCCTGTTTCTATGACTCTAAGACAAATACCTGAAAAATCTCTTAGAACAGATAGATTGCAATCCATATCCTAAAACTGATCAAAATCCACCTCCATCAAGATGGCACTGGCAGCACATATTGACATTTTGCAAGCTGCTCACAAAACTTCTAGATATGCCTCTGTTGGACTACTATCACTGTAATCTGCAGCCTGTATTTTCACTTTAAGTAACATATTTTTAAATCAGCTTAACAAATAGTGATTTTATGATCTTATAAAGGACTTGGCTAACTTAACTCATAGGAACACAGTAATGGCTGAAAGAGAGAGACGAGGAAAAGACTCTAAGCCAGATTAAAACTTTGGGGTGTGAAACTCCTCTACCCAGTACTTTGTTAGAAAATGTAGTCTCTGGAGAACAAGACTGAGGACCCAAGGGCAAGACTGCAGTATCGGAGGGAAATAAGAGAATGTTGAGTTCTCTGTTTCATGGATTCATGACAAGGTATTGAAAGCTGCGATAAGCAGACAAGAAACAGCCTACCCCAACACCTTTCAAATCATTGTTGGTGACTTCAATCAGGATTGCTTGAAGAAATTCCTACCCAATTATCACCAACATATCACCTGCAGCACCAAGGGTTCCAGCACACTCGACCACTGCTATGCTACTATAAGGAATACCTAACATTCAATCCCTAGATCACACTTCGAGAAATCTGACCATCTGGCTGTCCTCCTCCTACCTGCATACAGGCAGAGGCTAAAGAGCAAGGCTCCAGAATTAAGTCGCAGAAGCCAGAGGGGCAGTTACGTACGGGATTGCTTTGAGTCAGTGGACTGGCCCATGTTCAAGACTCATCAGAGGATCTGAATGAATACGCAATGGTTGTCACAGACTTTACAAAGTCAGCTGTGGATGAGTGTGTCCCCATATCACTTAGAGTCTTCGCTAACCAGAAGCCCTGAATGTACCAAGAGATCCGCAATCAGTGGCATTCAGGTCTGGTGACCAAGTAAAGTGCCTGATCCAGATATGACCTCTGGAAAGGCATCTCAGCTGCAAAATGGCAATTCTGGACCAGAAGGATGCTCAATGGCTGTGACAGAGCTTGGATGCTTTCACCTCCTACGAAGTAAAACCAAGTGACACAGGTGACAACAAGGTTTTGCTCCCAGAAGAGTTCAATGTATTTTATGCTCACTTTGAAAAACAAAACATGGAGGTACCTTCACAAACTCCCGCAGCCTCCAACGAAGCTGAGATTTCAGTCTCTGAGGCCAATGTGAGAGCATCTGTCAGGAGAGTGAACCCATGGCAAGCACCTGGCCCAGATGGAGTGGCTAGCTGAGTACCAAAGGCCTGTACTGATCAACTGACTGAAGTGTTCACTAATATCTTTAAATTCTCACCTCAGCAGTCTAAGGAACCCACCTACTTCAAGCAGACTTCAATTATATTGGTACCCAAGAAGAATGTGGTAACCTGCCGCAATAACTATCATCCAGTAACATTTACATCCACTGTGATCCACTTTGAGAGGTTGGTGATGAAACATATCAACTTCTTCCTAAGAAACGACTATGATCCGCTGCATTTTGCCTACCACAACAGGTCAGCAGCAGATGCTACTTCACTGGCTCTTCACTCAAACCTGGAACATCTTAAAGGTGAACATGCACACATCCGGATGCTCTTCGTAGACTACAACCCTGCATTCAACACCACCATCCCCTCAAAACTAATCAATAAACTCCAAGACCTAGGCCTCAATACATCCTTGAACAACTGGATCCTTGTAAACCTCACTTGTAAATCTCAGTCATTTTGGAAGGACAACAACATCTGCTCCACAATCACCATCAGCACAGGTGAACCACAAGGCTGCTCTACTCACTTTATAACTATGACTGTGAGGTTAAGCATAGCTCCAACGTCATATTTAAGTTTGCTAACAACACCACTGTCATTAACCAAATCAAAGGTTTGTGGAGAATTAGCATATAAGAAGGAGATTGAAAATCTTACGTGAGTGGTGTCCAACACAACCTCTAACTCAATGTCAGTAAGGCCAAGAAGATGATTATTGATTACAGGAGGAGAAAACTGGAGGTCAATGGCCATCCTCATCGAACCTTAAATTCCTCAGTATTATCATCTTAGAGGATCTGTGCTGGGTTTTCCTTTTACAAAGAATGCACAGCAGTCCTTCTACTTTCTTAGAAATTTGCAAAGATTTGGCATGTCACCTAAAACTAACAAACGTATAGATCTGTGATAGAGGGTATACTGTCTGATTGTATCAAGGCCTGGTATGGAAACATCAATTCCCTTGAAGGTTAAAGCCTATAAAAAGTAGTGGATACAGCCTGGTGCATCACAAATACAGCCCTCCCCACCAGTGAACACATCTACAAGGAGCGATGTCGCAGGAAAGCAGCATTCATTATAAAGGATCCCCGCCATCCAGGCCATGTTCTGTTTTTGTTGCTGCCATGAGGAAGGTGGTACAGGACCCTCAGGACTCACTCCATCAGGGTCAGGAACAGTTATTATCCCTCAACCATCAGGCGCTTGAACCTGAGGGAATAAGTTCACTCAACTTCACTCACCCCAACACTGAATTGTTCCCACAACTTATGGATGCTTCATCACATGTTCTCAATTTTTATTGCTTTTTTTCCCCTCTTTTTGTATTTGCAGAGACTGCTGTCTTTTGTCCATCTTGTACGAGGCTTTACATTGATTCAGTGGTGCTTCGATGCATCTACTCTAAATGCCCGCAAGAAACTGAATTTCAGGTTTGTAAATGGTGATAATAAATTTACTTTGAACATTGAAACTCCATAGATTACAATAATATTAGTACTAATGTAGTACTGCTATTCAAATACAAAAGCAGAAAGAAAACAACCTTGGATTGGTTAGCTTTTTGCAAAAATACTACAGATATTATTGAATTTTAACCTACATTAAGGGAGCAGCATATATATTATAGCCGACTGGTGGTGTAGTGACATCCACACTGGACTTCCAAGCGAGTGTTTCTGGGTTCAAATCCGGCCAGCTCCTTGCACGCTTTCTATCTGTGCTCGGTTGAGCGTTTAGCTAGCAGCTCGACGGTGTAAAAATTAAATACTAAAGAAATGGCAATTGCCGCCCAATGTGCCCCAAGGCACAGAGGAACAACAACAATATATGTTGTTTTACAATGGTCTGGAATTGAATCTGTGTAGAAGAGATCAATTAGTAGTTTCCTGTCTGATACTGACATTTGGCAAGGATATTTCAATGTAATTCTCGTTATGATAATGACAAATCTCAATTTCTCTAGTCTATGAAGTTTCTTGTAAAAGGTAAATGTGAAAACACCATTCTAGTTGAACCTTAGAGAAAATAACACACATAAAAGTTGCTGGTGAACGCAGCAGGCCAGGCAGCACCTCTAGGAAGAGGTACAGTTGACATTTCCAGCCGAGACCCTTCATCAGGACTAACTGAAGGAGGAGCTAGTAAGAGATTTGAAAGTGGGAGGAGGAGGGGGAGATCCAAAATGATAGGAGAAGACAGGAGGGGGAGGGATGGAGCCAAGAGCTGGACAGTTGATTGGCAAAAGGGATATGAGAGGATCATGGGACCGGAGGCCTAGGGAGAAAGAAAGGGGGAGGGGGGAAGCTCAGAGGATGGGCAAGGGGTATAGTGAGAGGGACAGAGGGAGAAAAAGGAAAGAGAGAAAAAGAATACATATACATCTCTCTCTCTCTCTCTATATATATATATATATATATATATATATATAGATATATATAATAAATAAATAAATAACGATGGGGTACGAGGGGGAGGTGGGGCATAAACAGAAGTTAGAGAAATCAATGTTCATGCGTATTTTGCACTGATGACATTCTCACTTAGGACTGAGCCACAGTTAGGAGGTATGATTAGTAACTTTGCAATAACACTCAAATATTTTATTTCCGTCGAATCAAAATCAACAAGGCATAGGCTAAGGTGAGAGGAAACAGCCTTAAAGGAGTTCTGAGGAGTAAGTTTTGCTTTAAACACAGAGTGGTTGATAACAGGAACTCAGTGTCAGAGGAATTGTTACAGTGAAGTGTAATTACAGTGGATTCTAGTTAACTGGGCCATCAGTTAATCGAGGCAGCCACTTACAGTTGCAAGAAAAAGTCTGTGAACCCTTTCCAATTATCCCAGTTTTCTGCATTAATAAAGTGTGGTCTAATCTTCACTTAAGTCATAATAATAGACAAATACAATCTGCCTGAGGTAATGACACACAAACCATTGCACTTCTTCTTGTCAATACTGAGTACACCATTTAAACAATCACAATTTAGCTTCAAAAAAAGTATGTGAACCTCTGGAGTAATGCTTTCTACAAAAGCTATATGGAGTCAGGTGTTCCTATCAATGAGATGAGATTGATGGTCTGGGTTGTAGAGGTGCCATGCCCTACCTTATAAAATAAAGACACTCAAGTCAGGTTACTGACAGAGCATGCTCTTCTCTAGAAAGATCTGTTGGCAGTGGGAGATACCATTGTTAAGCCAAATCCAAATTTAAGGTAATACGATTTGTAGTTAATTCATTTATACATCTTTGCTGAATTATGAAGAGGATTAGTTTAGTATTTTTAGTTCACTAGGTTTCTAAAACTGCAAACTTTTTGCACTCTGGCAAAGACCAAAACTTTGCCTTGGTAGTCTCTGTCCTGACGCATGAAGATCCATTTCCCTAATTTCCGGTAATAAGTCTCTTCTGTCCCTTTCCCCTTTTTAATTCCCTTGTCCCATTACCCCCATCTCCCTATCTTTTTATCCTCCCCTACTCTCTCCATCTGCAATCACCAACACATTCTTCCCAATGGTTTCTTCCATACCTCCTTCCCTTTACTCCATGGTTCATTGTTCTCTCCTGTCAGTGTACATCTTCTTCAGCCTTTGTCACTTCCAACTATCAACTCCGAGCTTCTTACATCATTCCCAGTCTCCACTCCACTACCTGCCCTATCACCTCCTCCTCACCTGTGACTCACCAGTTCTTGCTCTATATCTTCCCCCACCTTTGTATAATGGCTATTTTACCTCTTTCTTTCCAGTCATGATGAAGGGTTTTGACCTGAAACATCAACTGCCCACTTTCCTCTACAGATGCTTCCTAACCCACTAAGTTCCCCTAGCTGTTTTGTATGTTACTAAAAGTCAAAACTAACCAGGTGGCATATTTGTGACCGCCTTTGCAAACTGTGGGTTAACCATCACTCTACAATATTGCCAATCCAGTGGATGAGAGAAGAGTAAATTCTCTATTCTTTGATGATATAATTCTCAGTAAAACTGAAAATAATTATAGCTAACTTTTCAAAATTTAAATAGGAATCTGAAAGTACGTAATGTAGCAATTGTGTAAATATTGACGTTTTCCGCCCAAAGCAACAGCATTTCAACTTTATTTCAACTTTCCACATTAACTTTAACAAAAACATTCACACATAATTTATAGCACAGAATAGCTATCTAAAAACCCAGTGGTATAAGACAAACCTTAAATGGATTGATTGCAAATGAGTTAGTTGGGAAAGGGCGTGGAAAAGTCCTAGCTTGATATGCAGAAACCTAAGGTAATAAAACAAACAGATGTTTGGTGAGAGGACAAAATTCCTCATCGTCAGATGGTTACTTGTGAATTATCATTAAATTATCAAGGAAGATCTAAAACAGAATAATAATCACTGATAACGTAGTTCATTGAAACAATTTTAATTTATCCAGCAAGACATTACTCTGTTAATAGGAATTAAGACCACATCAAGATGATCTACTAACCTTGAACTTATTTTCAGAATATAGATCATAATACAGAGAACTTGACAGAAAGCCTTCTCAACATTTTAAGTCATACAGCTCTATTAAAATACATAATGCTACTGGAAGAGGAATATTAATAATAAATCTGTCAAACTAGAACTATGTGAAACTGTAGTATTTAAGTTACACTTTCAATCAGATCGAACTATTGAGAGTATCGAGAGCAGTTTTGGGCCCCTTATTTAAGAAAGGATGTGTTGACATTGCAGAAGACAAGAGGTGGTTCATGAGAACGATCGAGGGAATGAAAGGGTTAATATACAAGTGGCATTTGATGGCTCTGTATCTATATTTGCTGCAGTTTAGAAGAATGGGGGTGGATCTCATTGAAGCCTATTGAATGTTGAAAAGCCTACACAGAGTGGATCTGAAAAGGACGTTTCCTATGGTGGAGGAGTCTCAAACCAGAGAGCACAGCCTCAGAAAAGAAGGACATTCATTTAGAACGAGATGAGAAGAAATTTCCTTAGCCAGAGGGAGGTGAATCTGTGGAATTTGTTGCCAAGTACTGCTAGGGAGGCCAGGTCATTGGGTGTATTTTAAAGGTTGATAGGTTCTTGATTAGTCAGGGCATGAAAGGTTACAGGGAAAAGGCAGGAGAATGGGATTGAGAAGGAAGTGGATCAGCCATGATGAAATGGCACAGCATACTACATGGGCCAAATGGCCAAATTCTGCTCCTATGTCTTAGGGTCTTGTGGTCTAAAATAAGGTAGAAAATTTGCAGTGGATGCCAGGGACCATAATTTCAATCTTCTCAACAATTATTCACCCTGAACTATACTGGACAATACAGAAAAAGAGCAGGATCTTGAAATACTGGGGAAAACAATCGTTTTGTATTTCAGATTGCTTTCATTCTGACACATTGGACAGCTTTCTATCTTTGATTTCGTAATGTGGGAATAATTTTAATGAATAGTTAAAATCATGGATGCCAAACCAACTTAATATTAACAAAAAACTGTTCAATGATTCAAAGAATATACCCAATGAGTAGATAAACCACTTGGACCTGAAGCTTCATAATTGGATCCTGCTTCAATATTGAGTAAATGGATTTTAGTTACAACCGGAGAGTAACTCAAGTTTGTTTGGGTAAGGTAAAAGTCAGTCAGGAATCCAGATAGAAGATGATTTGTTATTATCAGCGAACAGCAGGAAGTTCTTTGGGCTCACTTACAGGTAATCATCATGTGGGTCAGATATTAAAGAATCATTAAAGAGATTAAAGAAAGCATTTATACATTTGGGAACGTAAATCACTGAGTCAATGACTACAATGAAGGTGAGGAGTAATTATCAAGGGCCCTGGGAGAAAATATGACCACTGGGTTTAAAGTTTTCATCATTTACACCAACATCCTGAAGGTAGCAACACAGTTGTATAACCACATTAAGGACATTAAAATATGTGAAAGGGAAGGTATAAATGACAAAGACTGGCAAAGTCAGGGCAAAAGCAATACAACAGATTTCAATTTTGGAAAAACAGTTGAAAAAAAGAGAAAAAAATCAGAATATTTTCTAACCAAAGAGTAAGCAATTTGGACAATGGAATATTGGCCCTCATTCTAAATTCTAAACTCTAAATTCTAAAGGGGTTTGGAGTTCAAATTTATTGTATTTGGTTGTACAGGCTGTCGTCTGATCCCATATAGATTCTACTTGCAGTTTTGCTATCAAATTTCAGAAAAAAATACTAGCCTCACAGAATTCAGTGTGATTTACCAAATTGTTTTTACAGTTTAAGTAATGGGATCAACCTCATTGAGCTTCCTTTGGATTCCATAAATATGGAAAACTGATAGCTGATCTAATTATCTGTTTAAAATGCTTCAAAAATTTAGGTAGATAAAGAGAAACAATCTCTTCATGAAAAACATTTTTTTATATATAGGAGTAAGACCAGGAATTTTATTTTTATCATAAAGCAATGGAATTCTGGAGTTCCTTCCCTAAATGATTATTAATGCTGGGTAATAGAAATAACAATTGAAATATGTACACTTTTATTTAGATTCTATTTGACCAAATATGGAAAAATGGCACTGATGTTCATGCTAGCTGTGAGCTAATCTGATAGCAGTATATTCAAGGGGTTGACTGGTTTACCAACATTCCTCCTCAAGGAAATGATGAGCTTCAATTTTATTACTTCACATAATTCAATATTCATAAATAAATCTATAATATTGATGATGGGAGTAAGAGAGGAACACAGTTATGGGTAAATTAAATCTGAGGTCTGTCTAGTTAAATTTGTACAATTGTGATAGTTGTCTACACACTAATTGAGTTGTTAACTAATACAAACAATCTCTTTCAATTAGTTTATGTCAGATCCAAACACTGGCAGGGACAATTTGATGGAGAGCTTTGGAATTGCAGGCCCAAATGAACTTTTCTTCCCAAGCTCACTGCATTTAACATACAAATCATCTTAAATTATTCATCCACTATTGTTTTCCAATATATAAATGTATACATTTTGAATTGCATGAATCAATAGTATCAGCTTCCACCACTTTCCTATATCATTGACAGCCTATACATGAATGAGAATTATTTACCTGTTTTCAAATATCAGTTCTATTGTCTCAATTTTCTATTCTGGATAAGGTGAAACATAATCCTAAAAACTCCCCGTATGTAAATATTCTAAATCAATTTTTATAGGAAAAAGAAAAATTATGTCTTTTGATCTCTACACAAAACATTACCTCAATGAGTGTAGAGAACAAAAGGCAAAGTTTTCCTTTCTAGTATAAAAATACGTCTAGATCAGATTAAGGTTCAAGATCCTTGCACCAACCACCTGGATCAACTACCACAGGAAAAAAATCCATAATTTGCAATTTAATTTTGTACGACTTTAGTTTACTGTATGCTATATTTTCATTTATTTCCAAGAGCCTTTAATGTAATGATTTTCTTTTAAATATTTTCTTGTGTGCATGATTATCAATGTATAACTAATAGAGTTTCCATCAGCATCCCTTCCCACCTCATCACCACCCCCTTACTCGCACAGGTAATATTTCTTAACAAGTTTATAGATGTACACTCATTTCCCCTCAGAGCTCAGTTAAGACAGCCCAGTTTGGTTTGACAAAGCAGCATTATTGTTAGCAGAGATGGGATACTTCCAACATAACATCCTGCAATGCTCCTGAACAAAAGCTCCCAGAAACTGAATGGACTGGACTTTAACCCAATGTAAAAACTAACTTTTCATCAGAACAAGCTTGATTATTTTCCCAATGTTAATTTTGAAAGAATATATATGGAACCAGGATAAATTACTGATTTTAAAAGTGTTATAATAGTAACACACAGCAATTAATTAAAAATTTGAAGAGTAATTACATAATAGCAAACACAAGCAATCAAAAAGTTTCTTAGATAGAAAAAAGAACACGCAAGCATCATCCAACCTGTCTAACGCGGGTCTGAAAAGAGTCAGCAAATGTGTTAGTACTGCCACTCTTGTTGCTTGATTCAGGCAAAGGGTTAGACTGCAGGAAAGACAAAGGCTGTTTCTGAAACCAAGATAAAAGTCAAGTCATAATCTACAACGAAGCACACACAAAGCATGAAAATCCCAAATACTCAAGATCCAAACCAGCATTAACCAACAGGGATAAGAATGAGTTCATCAATCACACTCCACATACTAAAATTAGAGGACAAGGGATTCTTTTAATGTTGCCTTGGCCCACATTACTTTCAGAAAGTACTTCCCATTGAATGTACATAACCACTATAAATATGAACCACATCATTAAATAAACAAATCTGATCTCTCTCTTAATCCAAACCTGGAATCAGTATCTCGAGCTGAATTTAATTTCACAGAAATAGATTTACTTAATGTCAAGAATGTTTTAGAAATCATGCTGCTCTCACATAGACGTACAGAAAAATTTACATAAACTGAGTTTTCATTTAGATGACATTTCCCCGAGTTGTATCAAGATTTTCTAACTCTGTAAAAAAATTGCTATGCTTGATTCACCGTCTAATAAAGACACTTTTGAATTTCAGCAAGTGCTAGTCTTTAACTCCAAACTTAGTATAACATTTTTTTAAACTTTACAAGCTTATTACATTCTAACAACAAAATTTGAATGATTATCTACCCAAATGTAGATTACTCCATTCAATTTCTAAGAGATTACAAAGCAATGTAACATAGAAAACAAATTATATTTATAAAGTTGAACAGTGTTTACATTGTACCTAAATACAGACGTTTTTTTAAAATTCTAAAACTGATAATCTTATTAAAACAGGTTTTAATCAGATTTGGACATTCAAATATTATTGTATGCTTTTGATATTCATAAAGGTTCTTCATGCAAAAGACAAAAGTTCACCTGTATCTACTCCAGGTCACCACCAGTCCTGAGAGCAGTTTATTGTCCTTACACCTAAATATTTTTAAAGTCTTGTTATGTAAGTTACTGACTAAATTGATGCATTTGACTAAAAGAATTTCAATAATTGTACAGGTATCAAGACTTAGTACAAAATAATTCAGACCTAATTTCATCAACATAGCTACTGCTCATTAAAATGACAAGTCCTACAGCATGATGTTTCTCAATGATAATCTGAATGCCATAACACAGGCATTTCTAAAGAAAGCACCTTTCCAAAGCAAAGAAAAAGCCTTCAACATGAATGTGGAAACAATGAGCCAGCTGCTCATATTATATTTTTGATCTAAAACTTATCTTCAAAAATTTCACTGGGAATATTAAACAGTTCTGAGAAATTCAGCATTTATTTTTAATTAATATTTGTTTCCCTTTTAATGTGGGGAAAATTAAACACAAATTAACCAGGTAAAACTGCCTTAAATAATGGAGTTTATGATTTTCAACCAACTTTGCTACTATCCCTAGAATCATGTTATTAACCTGGAAGAATGAAGAGGCGTGGATTGAAACAAATAATAACCAACAATTATTGGGAATTTATATGAAGAAAAATGGTGTAGTTGAGCAGAACAAAAAAGGATGAAGCAGTTTAACACAAATATTAATAGAAAGTTGCCTAATATATTATTCACAATTCTGGCATAATGGCTCTGACATCTAGAGGTATGAATTTTCACAAATGTGCTTATATACATTATGTAATTTATGATATTCCAGATAAAATATTTTAAGCATAATATAATTGATAGTATTCAAAACTAAAATAAACTTTGGTTAAAGGGAATAACATTTAATTCACTACTGTAAATTGTTGTATTGGCTAATGAATCAATTCATGCAACCCAAATAAGTTTAATAAACAAAAAATTTATCAAAGTATATTAGCAATGAAACTGCAGAATATGCTTATACGGTATAATCAAAGCCTTTTGTTTATATGTCATTTTAAAGATTTTCTGTGCACCTCAGATTATTAAATTTTAGTATTAACACCATTTGAAGCTTCTCAGGGCAGTCCTCAACAATATGAAGCAAGGTTGCTGCAATTATAAAATTTACTTTGTAAGACTTTCTATAATCGGCTCTAATACTCGTATTGGAAAATAGTTACAATTAAATGGTAAACTAATAAAATTTTAATGCAGAATCTACTTCAAATAAATTATATATTTATTAATTTTATTATTTATTAAAACAAATAATGATTTACAGCCAGGATTAGGGAAGTGCCTATATTTCAAGAATCAATCTGCCCACAGATTTGATCTATCATCTGCTAACTATTCTTTAAAACTGTAGTTTCCATTTACCATTTAAATGTTTGCCAGAATGATTTCATAGCACAAAACTTCTCCATTTTAGGGTTAGTAAGTATGTCAATTCATGTACAGTTTACTTACAAAGCCCCTACACTCCACAATTGTTTCAGCATTGCAGATTGACACTACTGCTGTTACGTCTTCCAATTTAATATAGCTCCTTGTTACTACATCCTATCCAGCAAACTCTGCCAATTTTTATTTCAGAGGGAACAGTAAGTCAGAAACTAAATTAAAATGGGTCTGAACCAGAAAGCAACTACATCGGTTATTGTTATTCTGCTTCAACTGTTTAAGAAAATGCTATTTTATATTTCGCAGGCAAAAAAATATTAGGCACAAATCTTAAAAAGGCTGTTTTGAATGGGGGAAAAGTTAGGAGAGCAGCAATAATAAAAACAGAAAATTAGAAATAAAAGCAAATCCCTTCTGGGTTTTTGGCTCACTATAATCCTGTTTGCTTAACACAGAATATTCAGCAGAGATATAATATGCAGGACTAAAACCTACAGGCAAAACAGATTGAGCAAATAAACCTGCTAAGTTAGATTCTAGTTTTGATGATTAAAATTTAGTGCGAAGTACTTTTTCCTATCTCCTCCATGCTTTTCAATTTACATACCCGAGGTCTGGTTATTAAACTCTGCACCAAAAACACCACAGGATTGCCTGCTTTCCGAATAGCTTCAACTGCCTGTTCATGACTTGCATCACGCAAGTCAACTGCATCTACCTGCAAAAATGTGTGACAATGAATTTAAAAATAAATTCTGCACTACAACTTATAGAGCATCATAGATCCCCCCTAAAAAAAACATTATAGATCCTCATGCTTTCAATTTAGGCTTAATTTCTCTCACGCACCCTCCCCCCAGCAAGTTCTCTTTTCAAAACAACTTACACATGTTTAACTACAACTCTACATGGTCAGTATCTCAAAGCGCATGGGAGTATTGTTTTACATAGAGACTCTGACAAGTTAGGCAACCATGGAAAAGAGAGAGGAAGTTACTGCTGAGCTTGAATTTACTCGCTTAGGATGGTACTGGATATCAGATAGCAGTTAGAAACAATACAATTAGAGCTAATACAATGTGCCGTAACATTCTTTTACATCAGTTTTTGTCAAAGTAAAACTACATATACAAAAAAGCAACCTAATGAGAAATTATGTGTATTAACAAACATCTAAAGGAGACAAATCCTGCAAATTACTGAGTTCAAGCTTAATGCGTACAATTCCATTCAGGAAATTACCAAATAAATAGTTTCAGTGATGGGTCTGGAGAATTCTGAATCTGCCCTCATTAATCTGGAGAAATTTACTCATTTTACATTAATCAAAATAAACAGCAATATGAAGTTCAGTTTATTGCATTCACAACGTCTCAGCACTTTTTGGCATGCACCTTACAGTAAAGTCATATTTCAGTTACTAATTTCTTTTCCAATCCAGAACAATCATAGATTTTAATTTTTCTTTGAGAAGAATTTTCTGATTTTGGAATTAATGCTCTTTATTATTTCCATTGACATTTATCTTTGAAAAATATTTTCTAAAACCTTAGAATCATATATTAAAGTCTTAATTCTCAGCCAGTGCTCCTGACTTAAATTTCAACAATATAGCAATATATTTTGAAGCAGAAAATTGACTGAATGTTATGGAGGGTTATATTTTAATTCAGGGATATGAAATGCATACCTCAACAATTCTGTCTCCAGTTTTTAATGTTCCATTTCTTCCTGCTGGGCTGTCCTCCAGAATATGTTTAATGAATATTCCTCTCATGACCTCACCATTACTCAGTCGACTACCCATTCCTCTTCCTCCAACAATGCTAATTCCTAAGGATTTCCCAGGTTCACGCCATAGCTCCACACTAGAGTTCAGAAATAAAAAAGAATTTCCCTGAGCTTACTCAAATCAGGTAAAACTAAACAAATTAATAACTAGAGAGAATTTATACAGTCACTGGAACTTCGATACAGTAAGAAAATATTGCAGACACTGGAAAGCTAAATCAAATTTAAATGTAGCCAACTGAATTGTCATCAAAGCTCATTAGTCAAACGTGTAATATTTGGAAAGTGAAGGCCTTTTCTACTGCTGTTGGAGATGAATTGGGAGAAGTTAAAAGTTGATGGCATGAGAATAGATGAAACAGATATATTTATAATGCTGGTAACACTCACAGTAGGAATGTCAATTGGTCCAGATAGAAGGGATATTAGATTTCTGACAGTCTGTGGAGACCCTGTTCAAATCTCCTTAGATAGAATTATGATGCCATGGAATTAGAAACCCTGTACCCTTGAATTAATTGGAGGTGCAAGATCAGTAAACCATGCGCCAGTCAGCTTATTATTGAAAAGAACTTTTTGAAGACACTAACTGAAGGTAAAATTAAGTTGTCACTTTAAAAAACATGCTTAATAGATAACAGCAATCATGACCATTTTGATCACTTCGCACTAAAACAGACTTTTTTGTTCTTAGTGTGTTCCTTCTGCAAAAATTGTTTATACTTAATTCATATTTATCTTGTGAATGCTACTTATTGAACACAATTGCCTGTGATGCTACGGCAAGTAAGATTTTCATTGCACCTGTGCATACATGTACTTGTCCATATGACAATAAACTTGACTTGGAATATTTTACTCAAATCATACTTGATTAACTCCATTGAGACATTTAATGAAGATGATTGATATATGCATGAATGTTCCTGATGTGCTTGATAAAGTATGAACTTCTATAGCTCAGAAGAAAGCTATTTGTCTCTTGACACTGAGAACAAATTTACAGAGTAGTTCTCCAAGACAGGATTAATTTTGTCCTTGGTAATGATCACTAGTTGACTCCTACAACTGATAGCCTAAAGTTATGAGCTTTATTCCTCAACCCTTTTTTTGTTTTTACAAATGAGGCAAACATCTATAACACTCCACCCTCCTGTCTCCCACACCAAAAAAAGATTGAAAAATGCTTTTTGCAGCTTCTTCAGTAAGTAAACTCAATGATTTCAGAAGCATTTGAGTTGATGTACATATTGGAGATTCTGCCTCCTAACATTGTTTATACCCACTGGAGCCCTCATTTCCACTGCTGGTGAGAGCACAAGTGGGTGACATAACTTTTTCCCTTGGCTGCATCTGTCCCTGTGTAAGTTAGCTAACAGCGAATAGACACTCTTAATTCCTAATGTCAATACTCTTTCACAATTCTGGATGAACAACAAATTTACATACCGACGAGCTTGTTTCCAGTTATTATATGATGAATTCTGTAACTCACTTTCTTCTCCTTCACCTTCTTCTCTTTCAGGCAGATCAGCACTAAAACAGAAACAATGAATTTTTATTAAACATTTTGGAAGCAATGACAAAATACCTGTCAAATGAGTTCACTTCCTTTTTCCCCCAATACAATTACAGCAGACAAAATGCTTAAAAAGCATTTGCATAGGTACTTGCATTAGAAAGACGTACAGGAGTAGGGGCCTAGTAAGATTAGGACAGAAAGGAACAAGGTCAGCATGGATGAGGTGGAAAAAAAAAGGACCATTTCCTCTGCTGTACACTTACATGCTGTGCTTTGCACAGAAAATGGAGACTGTTCAGTTAAAAATTTCAGAAGAAATATTATAACAAGTATAATAGTAGACCTTAATTGTCAACCAGTGTGATTTCAAATATCCAGTCTTGCCCCCACTCCATGCAGGATGATGTCAGATCACCCCATGATTAACGCATCTGCATGTTGTACAAGCATTAATTTTGAGTGTCAGATAATACAAATTGAAGCTTTAGACTGAAGTGGCACACTGGTGTAACACAAAACAAAAGCAAGAATATGAAGCTTAAAGACATCATTATGTAGGAGCTGTTTCAGTGACTGTAGCAAAACTATTAAGAAGATATAACAAAAAATGCTATCTCAAAATATGCATAATTATAAAGATTACATTAAACTTGTTAGATTAAAGTTGAAATTCTGAACTATTCTTGTAATGATTTAGAAAGTGAAACTATCTTCCCCATTTCTCTTCAGGTTTCATGTATTTTGCACCAGTTTATGGAGTATTCCATCTGAAGTATGCCGAAGCTTACAGTTCTGCTAAATTTCACAGTTTTCAGAAGGGTAAACAAGATGGCAAGGAAACATTTTCAATATGAACATACCCCAAGATATACAATTCAGGATGCGTTTGCTGCTAGTCACAAGTTAATTGGTTAACTGTGTGAAATACCCATCAGCAAAGCTGAAATGTTCTAACTGTACAAAAAGCAGCAATAATGATTATGATCCTGAGCTGACAATAGTTTTCGTTCTGTCCAAATGAATTATTTCCATATTTATCAATATGGATTTATTTAGAAACAGAAATAATTCTAGAAATAACTTACTACATATAGAACATATATAGAATAGTACAGCACAGTACAGGCCCTTCGGCCCACAATGTTGTGCCAACCCTCAAACCCTGCCTCCCATATAAGCCCCCACCTTAAATTCCTCCATATACCTGTCTAGAGTGTCTCTTAAACTTCACTAGTATATCTGCCTCCACCACTGACTCAGGCAGTGCATTCCACGCACCAACCACTCTCTGAGTAAAAAACCTTCCTCTAATATCCCCCTTGAACTTCCCACCCCTTACCTTAAAGCCATGTCCTCTTGTATTGAGCAGTGGTGCTCTGCGGAAGAGACGCTGGCTATCCACTCTATCTATTCCTCTTATTATCTTGTACACCTCTATCATGTCTCCTCTCATCCTCCTTCTCTCCAAGGAGTAACACCCTAGCTCCCTTAGTCTCTGAATGAATGGATATTTATAAATATTTTTAAACTCAAAGTGTCCAATTTATATATGTCAAGAATATAGAACCTTAATTGTACTGACAGAAGTACTATATTCATCTGGAAGATTTTCGAATGACAGATCTGTAGCAAACAAAATACTAAGACTGCAGTTGTCACCTCAGTTAGCTGGGAAAGATTCAAAAGACAACCGGCTGTTATTTATGAGGATTGCCAGTACAAGGACAATAGGAAAAATTTCTAAGATGTGTTGCACCTTTGCTACAGAGAGTCATTAAAGGGTATGAGTTGTGTTTACAAACTTAAGCATTTAAAATTCAACCTCCAGCCCACAACGTCCTAAATATCAACAGCATCAGGTGCTAAGGATTCCTAGGATACCATTATTGATGGCTACAAATGTAGGAATGGCTATAAGATGCAGTACTTCTGCATTTCTTTGACAAAATAAAATACCTGTCAGCTTACAGACAGATAGATTATACAAATTGGCAAAGAAAGGAACAAGAATATCAAATAACTATGAGATAAAACAATTCAATAATCAATTATTAAATTAAATCCATTAAATTAATAATTAACATTTGTTATGGTAAGCATACCACATAAATTTCTGGGTTGCAAACTACAATTACTCAAGATGTCTTATACTGTAAAACAAGAATTAAAATGTGTAGACTGATAATAGAGTATGGCTAAAAATAGAAATTTACTTTTAAGTTTAACTTTTTTTGTCTAAACACTGACAATGAATTAGGTATTACCTGACAGGTGGAAGTGATAAATCATCAACCTCAGTAACTTCTTCAAGTTGTTGATTCATCATTGTCTTGTATTTGACCAGATCTTCCGCAGACACATATGTGACACTGTAAGAAATGAGATCAAGAAAAAGTTAAACTAAATTATTAAAAAATTATATGAGGACAGAGAACTAAGGGTTCTTTAAATAGTAATTTTCCAATTCTATTTAGAAAATAAAACTATTTCAGATGTTCTGCTGACAGTGGGATAAGACAGTACATTTATTGGGTTGAAATAAATTAAAGACATTTTGAAATTACAAATAAAAAAATGTAACTTAGCTATTATTTAGTTTGTGAGTGAAGACTTAACAGCAACACCGTGTCAATTTGTTGGCTTGGGAAGACAGTAAAAACAAATACGATACCATATTTTAAGTAGATTAATTTTATTACAAAAACAAATTGGCAAACTCTCATAGTCATTAACCTTCCCATGTTTTTGTCTTGTACCCATATAGAATTTGCTCAAATTACAAGGGTAAACCATTTAACAAAGTCAGATTTTAAAAAAAAATCTGAAATCCTTTTCATGACCTTTGATGCAAAGTATGTCAAAAAGAATTTTTTAAAAAGTAACAATAGCCATAGTAGCCAGACACTGTCCTTTTATAGATACAAAAGATCAAAACATTAGTGAGTTAACCCCAGTATTGTGGATAACACCGTAGTAGACACCTCTCTGGAAGTCCATGACAGAGGTTGTGTAAATTTGCCTGCACTGAGGCAGTAACAATACTGAGCCTTCCACACACAACTGCCAGCATCACCCCACAATATCCAATTCAGTGAAACTTTTGACCTGGTATCTGGTACATTCCCCTCCCCCAACCCCATCCACTCAGGTACATTTTCTGCAACTTTTTCAGCTTAAAGTAGCAGAATTGACTTATGAAATGTATTTTATTCACTGTTTTCAAAGTAGTCCGAGTACATATGTAGAAAAAAAACACCGTATCTTCACGATTGTAACCAAGTTAGTAACTATAAAAACATGGTTAGTTTTAAAAGAAAACAAAATTTGAAATTTATCCAGATACACTTCAATCATTATAACCATTCAGGATAAAGCTACTTTTTGTAGATGATATAAATTCACAAATCTGGAGATAGCTATGTAAATACAATATTTTAAAAGATTTCACAGCTCAATAAAATGCTTGCCTTGTATTGAAAAGGAAAGATAAGTGCACTGAACTTCTGATTAGATTTAGTAAACTCCAGCAGTTGCAACTATTTCTGCATTAACTCTGGCACTTCTAGTCATAAACCACCCTTTGCCTGAGAAATCAGGTTGCATGGTTTCAAGGAGCCACTACTGTTGGTTATTCCCAGAACCAACATGCTAGATCAACAATAGTGTTACTTAAAGGAAACTTCATGGATCATATTTTTTTAAAAAAAATCTACATGCACTCCTCTCAACTATTCATGAATCTTCAACCTACAATGACATAGACTCACAATGGTCTTCAGTTCCAGACTCACACGCTTTCTCAAAGATCCCAAAAGACGGATCCACACCCAAGGTCCAATAAAATTTCTAATCTCTGCTGTCCTCTCTTCAAATCAATTACCCAGTTCTGGATCTAGACACAGAACTTACGCAGTCTGAAGAATGATCTGCACCAATTAAATTAAATCTCTAAACTAAACTAACTTGCACCCGGTGATCAGTAATCCTTCATGCCATGACTGCTACTGAAATTTGCTGAAAGATTCATGAGTGAAACAGTCATGGGCATACCTTTCAAGCAGACAGATATACGTACATCGAAATTATTGTTTTAACATCTGTTAAGCTGTTGCAGAAATGCAATTGACAATTCAAGGACCAGCTTGATAGTACAGATCCTACCATTAAAAAACACTTGATCACACAGTGAGAAAGGACCTTCAGAAAAACCTTGAATGATTATTTTTATAACCAGCTCCTTCTCCACCTTTTTATTCCATCTTTCAAGCCTTGCCCTCCAAAATATTATATTTTGTTTGTAACTGGGTAATTATTGTTCATTTGATAATGATTAAACCCACATATTATCCTTCTGATATTTAGAGTTAGCAACAATTACAAATGCAAACCAAAGTCTAAACATAATTTGAAATGTGAAAATTTCCACTTGTCTTTTGAAAAATAGCATTAGCTTTATCTTGATTTCCTATAAAAACCATTAGATCAATCTTCCAATTCACCTCCTCATATCTCTTTCCAATGTGGTTTAGTACACAGACAAACAACAGACAGATGGCGCAGACTCTTACTCCTGCAGTCCAACACTAAACAGTATTGAATCCTGAACAAAGTACCAACTTGAATTAGGAATAACAAAGATAGAGAAACTTGTATAGATTGACTGTGCACTTAGGGAAAGATCAATGGCAAGGGTGGATGGAGGGGTGTGTCATTGAAATTTGGCTTGAGTATGACACTTGGGCACGAGTGCCATTATGGAAAAGAAGAGAGAAAATTTGAAAATAACAGTGGTTCTATGAACTCTAAGGGAAGGGTTGGATGGGTTGAAGAGACAACTTGTAACAGGCAACACCAATACAATAATAGCCCATAATGTTGGAAGTCAATTTCCATAATGTTTCAGCAGCTCCATTATTGGATGTGTACACTTTAGATGTTGCTGGATTTATTGCAGTTTATATTCATCAGGCTAGCATGCATTTCTGTGCCTTTCATTTTTGATAAGTTTATTAATTTTATGTTCTACATTCTTGACAGTAATAAATACAGACTCTAAAAGAACACTTAAAAATATTCCCTTAACAATTGTAGGATGGATTACAGATTGGGAGGCAGCTATTTGGAACATGATACAAAGAATTTAGAACTGTACAGCACAGGAACAGGCCCTACAGTTTATGATATCTGGGGTCCTGATACTTAATTGCTCCAAGCTAAATATCTGAACTATGAAGCATTTTCAAATTTAAAACAAGTAGTGACAATATAAATGCAGTATAATTTAGATGGATCTGTAAGACTGTATATGTATCTGGATAAAGCTCTGAAGTGAACAATTAAAGCATGCTGGATTTACCACGACATTATAATTTATTGTTGTAGTGACTTTCATGATCCACATACTCACAGCAAATTCTTAAAATACTCTAATACTCACACATAAAATGAGGACTGATCATCGCCAGATGCACATGGAGATCTAGAATATGAAAAGCATTTGACACAACAGCTTTTACACCTGTGTCACAAATCTTTGACTATTTTCATAAAAGATGTACAGATATTAACAAATGCCTAGGAATAGATTAACGATGTGTTTCTGGAAAACAGATTTAGAACCTATAGGCAAAAAGATTGTTTGCTGTAGAATCATACCGCACAGAGACCCTCCTTAGGTCCACTTTGATTATATTAACTCTCCAAAAGAGCTACCCAATCAGTCCCATGACCCAGTAGCTTTTCCTTAGTCTTGCATTTTTTAAAATTTTAATCACACTGGATTCCAGTTAATTGCGACACATCGGTACCAGCATATTTTGATCCAATTACGCAGCTGCCCCAATTAGCCAAGGTTTCAAGGAAAGAGTTATAAAGGTATAAAAAAGCCAAACTACCATTTTACTGAGCAATAAATTATGTATTTAAGTGAAATAGAGAAAAAGTTAGAATACTAGCAATGCTACTACAGTTCTATAAAACTGTATATTAGTCCCTAATAGTTATGACAGAGGAATTCATCTGGTGGGCACCACCATGTATAGGGTGACCAGGGAGGGGTAACACCACTGGTGAAGGAGCTTGTTATGTCCATTCTGGGGCAGCTCACTCACCTTTGGTCCCCACAGGATGCTCAACTCTCACCTCTGGCTGCAAGTAGCTGCTTGTATGCGGCAATAAACACACCCTGGTACACCACTTTGACAGCCAGGCTAAACCAGGCGATGGCAGCCAGTGGGACATGCCTGGTGATAGGGATACACATGTCCTAGCATGAGAAGACACCTCTGGCAGACTGGACAGATGAAATCAACAATGCAATCCAATGGTCAAGAAGGTAGTTCTACAACACTTCGTGCAGTGATCAAGGAAGACCTCAGTTTGTGATAACTACTCATACCACTGAACCTAGACTTCGAGAGTGGAACTGTCCTAGTGCAATGGCTTTTCCACCTTATAAACTCTTCTGCACAGGTTTCACTGTTATCATCGGATATGATGGATAACAAACACACTGTCATGTTCCTTTGATTGACTGTAAATGAAAAAAATTAGTGCAGACATCGAATGCAAACAATAGACTGCCTTCATACAATGCTTTCGACGATTACATCTTCCAAATCCTCAAATTCATTGTAATCTCTGCATTTATTTATATAAATCTTACAAGTGTCCCCCAACATGAGGAAGTAAAAATCCTTGCATTATGACTCTGTCACAATGTATAGATATGTGAATTTAGAAGTCTAATGGCTTGTAGAAAGAAGTTGTCCCATAGTTTGTTGGTCCTGGCTTTAAAGCTGCAGTACCGTTTGCCAGGTGGAAGCAGCCGAAACAGTGTATGGTTGGGGTGAATGGTGTCCCGATGATGTTCAAGGCCTTCTTTATGCATCTGCTGCTGTAAATGTCCTCAATGGAGGGAAGTTTGCATCCGCAGATGCACTGGGTTGTCTGTACCTCTCCCTGCAGTGCCCAAGGCTGGTGCCGTTCCTGTACCAGGCGGTGATACAGCCAGCCAGGATGCTCTCACTAGTGCCCCTGTAGAAGGTCTTGAGCACTTGGGGGCTCATGGCAAACTTCTTCAGTTGCCTGTGGTGGAAGAATGCTGTTGTGCTTTTTTTTGGTCACACAGCCAGTGTGTACAGTCCAGGTGAGATCTTCAGTGATGTGTATACTGAGGAATTTGAAATAACACACCTTCTCAACTGCAGTCCCATTGATGTTGATCAGGGCAAGCCTGTCTCCGTTACTCCTGTCATCTACAATCAGCTCTTTTGCTTTTTGGACATTGTTATCTTGGTACCAGGTGTTAGGTGTTAATCTCTCTTCTGTAGGCTGCCTCATCACCACTAGAAATAAGGCCGATCAATGTCATGTCATCTGCAAACTTGATCAGCAGATTGGAGCTGTGTGTGGCAGCAAAGTCATGGGTGGAAAGAGAGTAGAGGAAGGGACTCAAGACACAACCCTTGCCGGCACTTGTGTTGAGGGTCAGAGGGGTACAGGGAGAGCGCCCATCCTTACCACCTGTCTGTGATACGATAGGAAGTCTAGGATCCAGCTGCACAAGGCAGGGTAGAGGCCGAGGTCTCTAAACCTCCTGTCAAGTCTGGAGGGTATTACAGTGCTGAATGCTGAACTGTAGTCCAGGAACAGTATTCTAATGTATGCATCCCTCTTCTCCAGGTGAGTGAAGACAGTGTGCAGTGCTGTGGCTATAGCATCATCAGTAGACCAGTTCCATTGGTAGGCAAATTGCAGGGGGTCCAGTGCGGGTGTTAGCATGCTACAGATGTAGTCTTTAACCAGCCTTTCAAAGCATTTGATTATAATTGAGGTGAGTGTGACAGGGTCCCATTCGTTCAGGCACGGTACCTTGGTGTTCTTGGGCACAGAGACAACACTGGATGATATTCAAGATGATGGACGATACATTCAAATTCTTCGTAGCTCTGAACTTTCTGAAGTGAAATCATTTGATTTTCTCTCCTGGCTGATTCTGGCATCTCCAACCTTCAATGTTGAAACTGAACTGAGCAAAACAATTCTAAATTCTAAATTGTTTTGCTACTTATTTCTCGACAACTATTAGTGACAAAAAACACTGATTTTTGAATACAAACACACACAAACGATGCTATTTAAAAACTGCTCACTCGAAGCATAGTGTAGTACCTAACGGCCACACGAACTAACCCTTCTGACGCTAGATAGAAACTTCATCAACAGTCTCCTGCACCAATTAAGCAGCATAGTGTCCCAAATAAACAAAAGGAATCCCAGCTATTTTCTCTATTAGTTTTTGCACTTTAAGAGTGGTCTCAAATAAATGGCTGTCCTGATTAACCAATGGACCAATTAACCTGAATCCACTGTATTTATCCCAGTTTTACCAAATCAAGTTACACCATCCTTTCTCTAAATATATTACAGATCAAAATTTACTAAACAATAAAATATTTCCTATTGTTTGTATTTAAATGATTAGAGACTTCCAACTAGTGAAAACAAAGACTGACTTGCAAGAATTCCTCCTTCATATTATTCTAGAAATGTAGGAAGAATTATGGATATTAAGTCCTAAGAGGCTGTTCAAAAAGGACAAGAAAGATAGGCATTTTAAATTTCTTGTTCCCCAACAGATTTAGTCTCAAAATCATTAATCTTGTTTTACACAGTCCAAAGTAGAAGTCTTTTTTGCCTCTCCCTGCAATATTCCTCAGTGACTCAAGTGTCTATATGTAACATAGAAGAGACTACTTATTTCATCATCATCAGATGCCATGCCCAGCTTGAGCTTTGACTGCCATGGCCCACACACTCCTGTTTCAGGTCAAGTGGATCAATTCATTGGTATTCATTTCCAGTTCGCTGGCTGCTATCTCCATCATCATTTGTCTTTGTCTTCCTCTTGCTTTCTTCCCTTCAATCTTTCCCATAATTACTGTGCATTCTAACTCCTCTTTCCTAATCACATATCCAATGAAGTTACGTTGCCTTTTCATGATCTCATACATTATTTCTCTTTTTTTGTCTGCTCTATTCATGACATCCTCCTTAGATATTCGTTTCATCCATGATATTCTTCGCATCCTCCTCAAAAGCCATATCTCTGCTGCTACAATTCCTTTCCTCATGTTACTAGATATTGTCCAACATTCTGAGACATATAACATAACTGGATAAACGTAACATTTCAGTACTCTGAGGCGGGTTGTCATGCCTAGTTTAGTATTGGTCAGTATACTCTTCATTCTCGTAAAGGTGTCTTTTGCCATCCCTATTCTTCTTTTGATGTCCAAGTCACACCTGCCATCTGATGTCACCCAGCTTCCTAAGTAGCAAAAGTTCTCTACTTGTTTTATGTCTTCCCTGTTTATTCTCAGCCTGCAGATAGGATTCTCCTTCTTTTTGGATATCACCATACATTTTGTCATTTTGCAATTGATAGATAGACCCATTTCTGCACTTTCTTCAACAACTATATCAATTAAGTTTTGTAGTTCTTCCTCCGTACTTGCAATTAACACAGTGTCATTGCATATCTGAAATTATTGATGTTTTCACCGCCAACTTTGATTCCCAAGATGCCTCTTATTTTTTGTAATATTGTTTCACTCTACACATTAAATAAATCAGGGGAGAAAACACATCCTTGTCTAACATCTCTCTCGATTTTCATAAACTGACTCACTTCTCCATCTATTCTTACAGCGGCAGTTTGTTCCCAGTACAAATTTCTGATTAGGCGGAGGTCTTTCGAATCTAGATCTAGAGTTTTCTGTAATATTTCAAATACTTATTGTGCTTCACTTTACCAAATGCTTTTGTGTAGTCGATAAAAAAAGCTTTTTGCACTTGAATAGCTCATTCTGATAGTATCCTTAACATCAATATTGCATTTCTTGTACCTTGATTGTCTTTCACAAAACCACATTGCTCTTTGCCTATTTCAGCTTGTATCTTACTTCTGGCTCTTGTCATCAAAATTCTTAGAAGTATCTTGGTGATATGACTCATTAAACTTATAGTCCTATGTAATTTACATTCTATTGCTCCAGCTTTCTTAGGAAGAGTGATAAATACTGATTTTTTTCATCTCTTCTGGTATTATTCCAGTCTCATAAATGTCATTGATTAAATCAGTAAGTTTTTCAATTCCATAATCTTGAAGGGCAATAATTTGTTCTATTACTAATTCATCAGGACCTGCTGCCTTTCCTTTTCATCTTATTTATTGCATTACGAACTTCAGATTTTAAAATACTTGGACCGTCATGTTTTTCTTAATTTCTGTTTTTTTGCCTCGATCGTCTTCAAACAATTCCCGCATATACTCAGTCCACCTGCTCATAATCTCATCTTTTTCCATGATAATGGTACCATCCTTTGCTTTCAAACATCCATCTGAAGAACAGAGGAGCTTTTTACCAGTGATGATCTCGATTTGTTGATGTAACCTTTTTGGATCAGTAATAGGGATTCTTTCTATTTGCTCACATTCCTGGTTTAACCATTCTTCTTTGGCTTTTTGACATAAGCTTTTAACTTTTTTATCTGAGGACTTGTATTCTATAGGATTTGCTTTCTTCTGTCTCCTTTCTTCCATTAGATTTTTGATTTCATCTGTCATCCATTTATTCTTTATGCTTTTTCCTTTTTTAGGAATCACTGACTTTGCTGATTCCATCAAGGCATCCTTTAGAGAGTTAAATTTCATTTCTACATGATTGTTACCATCTTCAACAGATTCTATTTCTAGACTTTGAAATCTTTTCCTTACTTCAATTGTAAATTTTTGTCCTAAGTTTTCTTCCTTAATTAATTGCAAGTAGTCAAGGGATTGTTCAGGTTTTTGCTTCTTTAGTTTTTTTAAGTTTTACTTTTACATGATATACTACTGGGTTATGTTCACTATTACAATCTGCACCTGGATATGTTTGGCATTGTGTCACTGAGTTTCTAAATCTTTGGTTTATAGTAATAAAGTCAATTTGATTTCTAGTACTATCACCTGGACTCTTCCAGGTCCACAAGCAACTTGGATGGTTTTTAAATAGGTATTCATAATGATCTGATTATTCATCTTGCACTATTCTACCCATTTCTCACCGCTTTCATTTCTTTCCCCCAGTCCAAATTTTCCTAAGGTATTTCCATCAGCACATTGTCCTATTTTAGCATTTAGATCTCCCATGACAATAACAATATCTTGAGATTTGCATCCATTCTTTGCCTGTTCCAAGCTATTCATAGAATTTATCTATATCTTCATTTGTTCCATCTGTTGTTGGTGCATATACCTGTATAATTGCTAAATCAAATGGTTGTCCTCTGAATCTAACAAGGAGCACTCTTTCTGATATTGCCCCATGTCCTAAAAAACTTTTTGCCATGTTTCCATCCATAAGAATTCCTACTCCATTAGAATGGGATGTTCCACAAGAATAAGCTAGTGTTTTATTTCTAATCTGACATGTTCCAGCACCTATCCAACGAACTTCGCTAATCCCCATGATGTTAATCTTTAGTCTTTCCATTTCACTTATCACATTGTCCAACTTTCCTGCTTGATATAGGATTCTTACATTTCAAGTGGCAATAATTTTCTTTTGTGTTACTTGAATTTTATGAGCAGTAGCCTGCTGACCAGAATCAACCCTACCGAGCAAAGCACCTTCAGAATTGTCTTGAAGATCCTCTTGACGCTGTTGTCGTGTAATACATTTTGTGAGTTTGACCATGGTTTTCTTAGCAAATAGCAACGGTGGTTTGCTATTGCCTACTGTTGGGCGAACTAAAGAAATCGCCATTTCTCTTCCCAAATGTTCATCCCCCTATACTATAGCCATTGATATTTGAGGTCATAAGTTCAGTTACTGAACCTGCTGGATCTGCTGTTGGCTTTCGCTCGTTCAAATCCTGAGCAGGAACCCTTGCAGGTGCTACCGTTCCCGGTCAGTGTGGCCCTGGGAGCAATGAATGACTAAGGGGTAACTCCACTTTCCCCAAAGCTCTGAAAGTCCCCAATCAGAGCCTCATCACCAGCTACAGTTTAGAGTCATACCCAGGACTCATAACTTATTTACAAGCCTTTATTACTAGAAATGTGAGATGTAGCTTTATTCTGAAATTACATTTTATATACGTATGTTATCTCAATCTAATTCAACGTTAGTGATAAAAATATAAAATATTCACTGAAATTATGTAACTTATTTAAAATGCCCATTGTTACAACATCATATTAATTTAACAAAGAGTGATTAACTCACAGCCCATTGGCAAAGTTATTGTATTTTCTTTGAACAGTGAAATATATGATGTACGTACAGGGGTTAGTTTTTTCCATCATTCACTAGATCAATGGCAAATGTTAATGAGATAAGAATCAAAGCCTTTCTATTGCTCTGCTGGATCATTGGTCAATGTTTAAATAAATAACTTATAAAATGAAAAGATACAAAATCAAAATAAAGCAAACACGAGGAAATCTGCAGATGCTGGAATTTCAAGCAACACACATAAAAGTTGCTGGTGAACGCAGCAGGCCAGGCGGCATCTCTAGGAAGAGGTACAGGACGTTTCGGGCCGAGACCCTTCGTCAGGACTAACTGAAAGAAGAGCTAGTAAGAGATTTGAAAGTGGGAGGGGGAGGGATGGAGCCAAGAGCTGGACAGTTGATTGGCAAAAGGGATATGAGAGGATCATGGGACAGGAGGCTTAGGGAGAGAGAAAGAAAGGGGGAGGGGAGAAGCCCAGAGGATGGGCAAGGGGTATAGTGAGAGGGACAGAGGGAGAAAAAGGAGAGAGAGAAGAATGAGTGTGTATAAATAAATAAATAACGGATGGGGTACAAGGGGGAGGTGGGGCATTAGCGGAAGCTTGAGAAGTCAATGTTCACGCCATCAGGTTAAAGGCTACCCAGACGGAATATAAGGTGTTGTTCCTCCAATCTGAGTGTGGCTTCATCTTTACAGTAGAGGCGGCCGTGGATAGACATATCAGAATGGGAATGGGACGTGGAATTAAAACGTGTGGCCCCTGGGAGATCCTGCTTTCTCTGGCAGACAGAGCGCAGGTGTTCAGCAAAACGATTTCCCAATCTGCGTCGGGTCTCGCCAATATATAGAAGGCCGCATCGGGAGCACCAGACGCAGTATATCAACCCAGCCGACTCACAGGTGAAGTGTCGCCTCACCTGGAAGGACTGTCTGAGGCCCTGAATGGTAGTGAGGGAGGAAGTGTAAGGGCATGTGTAGCACTTGTTCCGTTTACAAGGATAAGTGCCAGGAGGGAGATCGGTGGGGAGGGATGGTGGGGTGGAATGAATGGACAAGGGAGTCGCGTAGGGAGCGATCCCTGCGGAAAGCAGAGATGGGGGAGGGAAAGATGTAACTTAATTGCATTTTAATTCCATGTCCCATTCCCATTCTGATATGTCTATCCACGGCCTCCTCTACTGTAAAGATGAAGCCACACTCAGATTGGAGAAACAACACCTTATATTCCTTCTGGGTAGCCTTTAAAATCAAAATATATTGTGCAGTAATATTCTAACTGAATAGGGGGAATTTAAGACCTTAACTTTGTCGTTGCTTTTAGCTCAAGCTCATTAAAGTTCCTTTGATCAACAGTCAATTTCATTTGAACAATTTGTATAAGTAAAATAGTTGCTGAACTTGGCTATAAAGGCACAGCTATTTTGCAAAATTATCCTCGAATCAGAACTCTCAGCATTGAGGAAAAATGTAACAGCTGACATTATAGTACTTTGATCAGCAATATGAAAGTACTAAAAAGGTCAAAGTGACCTAAAAGCAAGTAGATTATTCTAGTAAGGGGCATTTGCTCAGGAAACATATACTTGTGAAAAAATTGGAGGATCATTGGAGCAGAGCCTGAAGTCTGCTGAGAATGGATGAAAAAAAAACAGGCAAAAATTAGACAAAGGAGCAAACAAGATATGGTTATGCTATTGATTGAAGCAAAATCTGTTGAAGTTCAAGATGTCAGCTTCACTACTTGCTATCAATATCATTAAATAAAATTTCAATAGATCAGTGTTTTTTTTAAACTCCAAGGAATTTACTTGTAGGAATCTTCCAAGAGATAATTCATCCAGTGGTGACTTTCTAAACATTATCTGAATTTAACTGTGTTTTGTTAAATAATGTGGGCTTGGAGCATTTTTTTTCAAATTTTTATATATTTATACAAAGCATGCCAAAGCCAATACTCTGAAGAAAATTCAGCTTTTGTAGTTGTTCTTTAAAATTAGAAAACATTGTATGAACATAATTTCCCCAAATGTTTACTTAAAATTAATACAATATGAATTTACATTTAAATATGGAAGACAGTCATAGCTATAACATTAAATTTAACACAAAAATTATGCTGATGTCAAAGAAAAACGATAATCTATATCACTGATCTATTTTTTTAAGACAACATCCCTCACAACAAATGCTTATAATTTATGTGTTTTTAAAAATCCAGTCCTACATTAACTATTTTTTCATGTTAAATATGTACTGTATGTTCATTGAAACATTTTGCATCAGCATTCATCAGGCCTTAGGTTAGGAAATTCAGTTCAAACTTCAGAGATATAAAAAAAATTAAGAGCATATTTATGAGATTTACATTTCTGTAAGTCCAAAGTAATACAGACTCTACATAAATCTATTTCTGAATTTAAACTCCGTTCATCAGTTTACACATGTAATTTATTTTGCTTTACTAACCTTCTCGAAAGAATGAATTGCCATTTTATGCTGTGTTCAGAACCAATGAAATATTAAACTTCTTAAATTTATAATTACCATTTTGAAAGACAAAGGACTTGGAGATGCTCATGTGAAAGAAAGAGTGGGGTCATAACACTGGTATAAAGGGAAGATTAAAAAAAAAACTGCAATTTATTTTACTTTTTGAGGACATCATAACTTACTTTCTGTGCGATTTGACAGCCTACACACTAGTTTTAGCAAAACTATCTGACTTTGTTATCTCTCTACCCCAGTGGTAATTAGCCAATGTAATATTTTAGTTTAACACCTCAATCCCCACAACAGCTATTATTACTTAATGCCAAATTATCATACTCTTGTTACTTACATTATATCTGGTCCAATCAGAGAATGTCTTCGTAACAATGCACGAGACTGTGCATTGGTAAGATCTGTAGTTGGCTCCCCATTGATTGCTAAGATGCAATCACCTACCCCAATTCGGCCATCACAGCTAATGGATCCGCCGTGAATAATTGTACGCACCATCATTCCTGAGCCATCCTTACTGGAACTCACAGTCATCCCTATATAATTACCAACATATATTGATGACAAGTCTTCACACAAATATGACAAGAAAAAGATACAGACAAATAGAAACATTTATAAACAAAATCCATTTATTCTAACACGAGTAATATATATATTTTTTTCAATGAAAGATGTTGGCCCCTGCAAGTCAAATCAAATTCTGGGTAAATTTTTCTTGAGTATTGCTGGGTTGCAGTTAAAGCTTTCAATCACTTAGCCATCTGAATTTACTCTGAGTCAGGGGCTCCTGAAAATGGAATCCAAAGTTTACTGACTCTCAACGGATACTATATTTGTCACTATACTTTGAAACTAAATTCCACAGAGTGTCTATTTTGTGAGGAGAAGATCAGGAATCACAGTCAATTTGAACAGGCTTTGATTTTCCAGCATTGTATTGTGCTAGGCCATGTCCTAGGATTGGACTCCCCACTGATTTTATTGGGATCCTAGATCTGCGATTTAAGCAGCAAAGATGTGCGTTAAGTTTTAAATAAATACTTAATCTTTTCAATTAAAATCATCAAAATTTTAACATTTTGACTTTTGTTGGTTTGAAATTAGTTACAATAACTTCAATATTTTTAAATGCATCTTAATGTCAAAGAAATTTGTATCCTTGTGTCTTTAACAGAAGGCAAACCTCCACTTCTAGCTTTACCTTCTTAATATCTGGAAGATTCCCTGAATTAGATCACCTGAGGCCCTGTCTTGACTGCAACCTCACAGTTCAATTCAACGGTGATAAATAGTAAGCAGCATAAACCCTCCACATCTGCACCAAGTGAGTGAGTGCAGGAGGGAAGGAACTACTGGTGACAAACTCAAGCCCAAGGCTAGATCCAGTACAATGTAGCTCATTTAATGAAGAGAATGTCTGAATGGTCAAATTGATCTTGACATCCTAATGTACTAATTAAAAATCAATGAAGTCTTCCAGCATCTTAGCCAGAATTCTTCACTCAATCACCCAACAGAGGTCAACTATTTAATATTTTTAATGTTTGGAGATCCTGTAGTACAAAATAGGGCAACAAATTTGCTGATATATCTCTGCACTTTTAAAGATCTAACTATTTTTCTCCAAGCAACTTTAAGGTAAATTTTGCTTGTGAGAATCTCTGCGATGTTTCTTAGAAGTGACAGTGCAAGTTTGCTCCTTCATTTCTTCAAATGCAAATATCCCAGAATACAATAAAACTGTCATCAACATGCATGGGACTTTGGTAGTGCAGGACAAGCAGATTTTCTGGTCTCTCAAATGTGGCATTAATACTGCATTACCTTTAATTAACTTTTAAGATGTTACACAGTAAATTTTCCAGTGAAACCAATAAATTCCAAGAGAGACCAGAATCTTGGGCCCAGTTATTTTACAGGAACAGCAGAAACAGAACCTCTTGTGCAAGAGGCTGTGCAGGAACCAAATGCTGATCTATCAGGACTTCTGAACAAATAGTGATAGGATAGTGCATTATCAAAGTTTTGCTGCAATGGGTTGCATGAACCCACTAATATTTTTGGAACATATAAATTGCTGCCTAAATTTTTTTGTAGACGTTGGAAATTTCACAAAGCAGAATCTGCTGAATCTGACAGAACATAAGTAAACAACAGGAATTCTGCAGATGCTGGAAATTCAAGCAACGCACATCAAAGTTGCTGGTGAACGCAGCAGGAACATAAGTAAATACAGGAAGGAAAAAAGTAGCTGGCTCCTTGCCTGATTTGTATTTCAATGAGATCGTCGATGATCTGTGACATAACTGCACATATCAGCCTCTTGCTTATTCCCATTTCTACTTTAGATTTGCTGAACTCATTCCAGAAAGGGTTGATTCTCATTTTTAAGAATATTTGAAATAGAAGCAGGAGTAGTGGACACGGCCTTTAAACTTGCTTCACGATCCAAGCTTACTGCTTCATCCACACCTCATATACCTACCCAACCAACTACCATCCAATTTGACTTAAATTTCACTCCATATGTTCTTTTAATAAACAGAGTGATTGAGAATCCAGATCAGAATCAGGCTTACATGCAGGTTTACCAGCATGTGACGTGAAATTTGTTAACTTAGCAGCAGCAGTTCAATACAATACATAATCTAGCCAAGAGAGGAAAAAAAAATAAAACATAATAATGAATAAAGTAAATCAATCACGTATATTGAATAGATTTTTAAAAATGTGCAAAAACAGAAATACTGTATATTAAAAAAAGTGAGGTAGTGTCCAAAGCTTCAATGTCCATAGGAATTGGATGGCAGAGGGGAAGAAGCTGTTCCTGAATCGCTGAGTGTGTGCCTTCAGGTTTCTGTATCTCCTACCTGATGGTAACAGTGAGAAAAGGGCATGCCCTAGGTGCTGGAGGTCTTTAATAATGGACGCTGCCTTTCTAAGACACAGCTCCCCAAAGATGTCCAGAGAAATTTGTAGCCTTAAAGTAGAGAATACCAAAAATTTAATCCTCCCCATGAAAAATATTCTCTTCATATTAGTAATAAATGGCTGAATCCTCAGCCCCTAGTTTTAGAAACACCAGAGTGTAACCTGTCTTCAGGTAGATGCTTTGCTTATCTCTTGAAGGATCTTGTAGATTTCAAAGACTGCTCTCTTCTGAACTTGTATTAGTATAGGCCATTCTTCCTCATTTACTCTTCACAAGACAAGCTACCCATCTCCAGAATCACTAGTGTGAATTTATAGTGCAATGACTGAGTTCAATATACTTTTCTCAGTTCAGAAGAATTATATGGTAAACAGTATTACAAATGAAGGCTCACAAAGGCATTATGCTTTCTTATTTATTTACTATAACTCCTGATTTATGCCTCCAACTTTGTTTACATTCCAAATTACTTGCAATAACTGTGTTTATTTTTGCATCTCATGAACCAGCACATGCAGATCCCTTTGTGCACAAACTTTATGCTGTTTGGTTTAGTTTTATGCTGCTCCTCACAGGTTTTGTTCTGGCAGCTAATTCTTGTCGCTCAAGGTTTACTGCTGGCTCTGGAGACACTAACCGCTCAACTCTGCCCACTGCTCTTTTGAGATTCTGACCACAGCAAAATCTTAGCTGATTTACCCTGGGCAGCTTGCCACACATCACAAAAGTCAATCTTATCCACATCTGCAATTACAGCTGTTGTTACCTCCTTTTTAAGTAATAGCTTGATCTTAATTACATTATGATGGCTATCAAATAAATGATCATGTGCGGTTATGTTAATTCACATCATGTAATACAAACTCTAATTGGATATTCTTTTGTTGGTTCTCAGCCACGTGATAGAAAATATTATAGCACATTACCCAGAAGTTTGCATGCAAACTAGGGTCCTTAAACTAATCTATGTGAAAACTAAACCTCTCAACAAAATCAACTTACTTTTGGTACATGCTTATCTATTTTTTGCAACCTAATACAACTTACCAGAATCTGTCACAAACAACTGCAAAACCTCCTGATGCTGAAAGACCTAATGTTATAACTAAGAGAGAGAGCTCACTCTGCAGCAACCTCTCATGTTATTCTATTTTATCAAAGTGGTCCTGAAGGAAACTTCTCTCCCTCTCCCACACGATCCCCCAGAACTCAGTATGAACTGTCAAAGGCTAATAGAATCACTGAAAAGTACAGCACAGTACTATCAGCCCTCCAGTCTATGCCGAACCATTTAAACTGCCTAGTCCCATTGACCGACACCCAAAACATAGACATCTATACCCCTACTATCAATGTACGTATCAAAACTTCTTTTAAACGTTGAAATCCAACTTGCATGAACCACTTGTGCTGGCAGCTCATTCCACTCTCTCACGGCCCTCTAAGTGAAGAAATTTTTCCTCACGTTTCCCTTAAACATTCTGGTATAGAGGGGCCACTGCACAGGATTGGAAAAAGCTGCAGAAACTTGTAAACTCAGCCAAGCCTATCATGCCCAGTAGCCTCTCCAGCATCTAGGATACTCTCAAACGGCTATTCCCCAAACAGGCAGCATCCATCATTAAGGACCCCTATCACCCAGGACATAACATACCCTCTTCTCATCAAGGATGAGGTACAACAGCCTGAAGACACAGTCAACGTTTCAAGAACAGCTTTTTTACCTCTGCCATCAGACTTCTGAATGGACAATGAATCCACAAACACTACTTCAGTATTTTCTCCCTCTTTTTGCACTGCTCATTTAAGTTACTATATATATATATATATATATATATATTATTGTAATTTATAGCATTTATTATGTATTGCAATGTACTGCTGCTGCAAAACGACGAACTTCATGACATATGCCAGTGATATCAAACCTTATTCTGATCAACTTTTAATCTTGTGATGCTATTAGCAGAAGACCTAAGACAAATGAAAGCCATTTTGCAGCAGAAACAAGAGCTGCACACAACCAGTCCTGAAATGACTTATGCTTCTGATGTAAAATAGCTCACACCTTCCCTCTATATTCTGTAACCGATGACAGCTGAAATATTGCTACCCCCAGAGTTTTGCATGATCATTCTGAAAACTTTTGTGATAGCCTCAGGTATAAAATTAGCATTAATACAAAAGTATTGTACTATATAATAACCACAAAAGTTTAATAAATTACTGCAAAACCTATCTTTAGCGCAGGTTTGATGAATTTATACTGAGCACATACCAAGACTAGCATTGCCTTTTGCAATGGTAATGGTTTTCACAAATCTTCTGGCTAAGGACATCCGTCGCTCTTCATTCTCTTCAGTTGAGGATACACTACAATCACCCAATGAGTTTTCATATACATCCTTTAAAACATAAAAATATTTATGTTATAAATACACGCAAGTAGAGGTGAAAATGTACTGTACTGGTTTTACAGAATTAGTCAGACCAGGTCACAGACCTGAGAGAAGGTGAACAGTTTGACAATAGTAACAATAACTCATTATCTTTTAAGGGAGTTATGAAGTACTAAATTTGGCAGGACAAATTATGACAGAATAAAAAAGCTCAGGAGTATTAATTGGGTTACAGCTGCTATCAAACTAGTCCATATCTGATACATTGGAGTTGTTTAAAGACTAGCTGATCAGAATTCAGGATCGGCATGTTCTAGTAAGAAATAAGGACAAGGATGGTGAGATTAAGGAAACCTTAGATAACCTAAGAGGTCACTAAATGTAGTCACACAGAAAAAGGGAGCATACATAGGGTTTAGAAAGCTAAAATCAAACTGGGCCTATGTGGAATATAAAGACAGCAGGAATGTACTCAAGTATGTGATTAGAAAGGCCTAAGGGTGCCAAGAAATGTCCTTGCTGAGCAGTATCGAGGAGGATCCTAAAGCATTTGTATTAAGAAAAAAGAGGGTAACAAAGGAGGGGTTAAAGTCCACTCGAGGATAAAGGAGGACACTTTTTCCTTGGAATCAGAGCAAGTGGCTAAGGTATTAAATAGGGACTTGTGTAAGTATTTACACAAATACAGCAAGACCTGGAGCCTCTACTACAGACAAGAGCGGCGTCTCAACACCTTCCACCTTCGCAGCCCGAGACTCATCCTGGACATCACGTGGACTGACCGAGTCACCAACAATGAGGTCCTGGCCTGCGCCCAGATACCCAGCCTCTTCACCCTGCTCCAACAACGCAGTCTCCGCCAGCTGGGCCATGTACACCGCATGTCAGACGAGAGGATCCCGAAAGACCTGCTATACGGGGAACTGGCCTCCGGCAAGAGAGCACAAGGGCGGCCCCATCTTCGTTTCAAAGACGTTTGCGAGAGAGACATGAAGTCACTGAAAATGAATGTCGAGAGGTGGGAGGACATCGCAAGCCATCGCTCTCACTGGAGGCTGGAACTACGCAGAGGTCTAAAAAGCGGAGAAGAGAAGCTGAGGCTTGCTGCTGAAGAAAAGCCACCACCATGTGTAGGTATTTACTGACGATAAGAATTTTGAGGATCGTGAAGGCAGAGTGGAGCATGCTAAAATGCTGGGACATTTTGAAATTAAGGACATAATGATAGGTCTTCTGAAAGCATTAAATTGGATAAGTCCTCAGGGCCTGATGGCATTTATCCCAGAATATTGACAGAAGCAAGTGTGGAGAATGGTGAGGCTTTGACGAGGATCATTATTTCATCATCAACAAGAGGTAAGCTCCTAGAGGAATGGGGGTAGTAAATAATGTATCTTTGTTCAAGAAAGGAAATAGGGATATTCCCATTATAAACAAGTGCACCTCTTCATATAGATTCACATTATCCCAAACTGTTCCTTTATGTGCAACTTTCTTTTTTAATTATCAATTTCAGAGACATTAGCTGATTTGATCCTACCCCTTTGGGATTCCTTTTTGTACTCATTTTGATATTATACATTTTAAGCAATCCTTTTTAAAAGGCAGTATTTTTTGTTAGAGTACTATACAAATTAGAAATGTTTATTTTTATAGTGGCACTTTCAATGAGAATAATGCAGCTTCAATACCTTGCAAAATGATGATGGAACTGAGAGATCTTCACTGCATGCACTGCCATGCATGGCCACAGTGGAGACCTGATGAAGATCCTCACCCTCAAATATCTTTTCATCAGCAAAGTCACTTTCAGTTGTTTCTACCTAGAAACACATTTAGAGTTTACTCTTTACATGTGCACAGGGAAAAAAAAAATCAAGTGTCAGTTGTCGTTAAAACAAACTTCCCAAACTGAATAAAGTTCCCATAAACAGTGAGAAATGACAGGGAAACAAAGCAGTCTATTGAGCACAGATAATAGTAAAACTTGTTATTGAAATCTATTGCAATTGCGAACTATTGTGAAACAGCTTGCTGTTACTGACCGTATCTTGTCAAAAATGGCTTTGGAAAAGAGAAATACAGTTGTATGTCAGAACATTAACTATGATTTTATTGCTATAATGTTAGATGGCTGAACATTAATTCAATTAAGAAATTGTCAGTTTATCAGACACATGGGAACACCATTACCACCATTTTTTCTCCAAAATCATTCAACTTTCTGACCTGGAAATATATACTTATTATTTTATCATACTTGGAACTAAATCCTACATCTGCCACAAGATAAAGGTACAGGAATACCTTCATCAGAAGGACTGCAGCTCACTATCATCTCTTCAAGGGTTATTAGGAAGACGTATAGAATCATGCCCAGTTGGCTCAACTTATACACCAGTCACTGTAAGCCAACATAGATGAGCAGCAGACAGTTAAATTCAATCAAGGAGTATAGTGAAAAATGTAGAAATTAAAACTGAGGTAGAAGATCAGCCACAGTTTTGCTGAAGGGTGGAGCGGGGAATAAGGTCCAAATGACATGTTTATGTTTAATTGTGCATTCCACTTTCTGCTGCACTTCCTCTTTTAGCCATTTTCAGCTGTGAGCATTTGACAGGCACCAATAATCCGATTCAAGAACTAAAATCTCAAAAAAACATTGTTTCTTGTACAGAGATTTTACGTCTCAGATGTGGGATTAAATCCATGTTAAAATTACAGATGTGGCATTACCGTTACAACATGTTCTCTTCATTTCTTAATTAATATACCTTCCCCAGAGACATACATTACATCAAGAATAACTACTTTGCTGCACGGTTCCTTATCTCTTCTTACTATCTGATTGATTCTCCTGTCTGATCTTCTCAACCTTTAGTAATAAAGCTAACCTGCTCCTCTTTCATTTGCCTATACAGTACTTATGAAATGCCAAGTATACTAGAATATATAAAACTCAGCCTCAGTCATCCTGCAACCATATCCATAATGGATATTACTTCATACTTTAACTTGCACTACAAATTCATTGATCTTGTTTTTGAATATTCAGCGCATTCATATAATCTTGAATTTTGGCTTTCTTGTCATTTTTCCTTCCACTGATATTTTTGCAGATGTACTCATTAAAAGCTAATGCACTTCCTATTATACTCTGCTTTTCAATAATCATATTGTTATATTCCAGAAGTGGTTTTCCTTCCTTTTTAGTGTTATAACTTCTTAACTTAACATTCTTTTATCTCGTTATCTAGTTTCCCAGCACAATGCAAGCGATGTTTTCTGCAATGGAAGAGCCCCTTCCTTTTCTAATACCAGCAACAGGGTCACATGAACTGAAACTCCTTCCTCATATGCCAACTTTGCAGCACACATTGAACTCTCTGATCTCTTAGACCCGGTGCCAACCTTCATGTGCCCCAGGTAGCTTTTCAATTTGGACCCTTCTATGTAGAAGCATAGAACATTACAGCACAGAAACAGGCCTTTTGGCTGTGCCGAACCATTTTTCTGCCTAGTCCCACTGATCGGCACCTGTACCATATCGCTCCATACACTTCTCATCCACGTACCTGTCCATGTTTTTCTTAAATGTTAAAAGTGAGCCCGCATTTACCACTTCATCTGGCAGCTCATTCCACACTCCCAACACTCTGTGTGAAGAAGGCCCCCCTAATGTTCCCTTTAAACTTTTCCCCCTTCACCCTTAACCTATGTCCTCTGGTTTTGTTCTCCCTTTGCCTCAGTGGAAAAAGCCTGCTTGCATTCACTCTATCTATACGCATCATAATTTTATATACCTCTATCAAATCTCCCCTCGTTCTTCTACGCTCCAGGGAATAACATTCCTAACCTACTCAACCTTTCTCCGTAACTCAAGTTTCTCAACATCCTTGTAAAACTTCTCTGCACTCTTTCAACCTTATTAATATACTTCCTGTAATCTGGTGACCAAAACTGCACACAATACTCCAAATTCAGCCTCACCAATGCCTTATACAACCTCACTATAACATTCCAGCTCATACTCAATACTTTGATTTATAAAGGCCAATGTACCAAAAGCTCTCTTTATGACCCTATCTACCTGTGACGCCACTTTTAGGGAATTTTATATCTGTATTCCCAAATCCCTCTGTTCTACTGCACTCCTCAGTGCCCTACCATTTACCTTGTATGTTCTACCTTGGTTTGTCCAAACTGCAATACCTCACACTTGTCTGTATTAAACTCCATCTGCCATTTTTCACCCCATTTTTCCAGCTGGTCTAAATCCCTCTGCAAGCTTTGAAAACCTTCCTCACTGTCCACTACACCTCCAATCTTGGTATCATCAGTAAATTTGCTGATCCAATTTACATTATCATCCAGATCATTGATAATAGATGACAAATAACAATGGACCCAGCACTGGTCCCTGTGGCACTCCACCAGTCACAGGCCTCCATTCAGAGAAGCAATCCTCCACTACCACTCTTCGGCTTCTTCCATTGAGCCAATGTCTAATCCAATTTACTACCTCTCCATGTATACCTAGCGACTGAATCTTCTTAACTAACCTCCCATGCGGGACCTTGTCAAAGACCTGACTGAAGTCCATGTAGACAACATCCACTGCCTTCCCTTCATCCACTTTACTGGTAGCCTCCTCGAAAATACATTTGTTAAACATGACCTACCACGTCTTAGCCTTTCTGCTGAATCTTTTCCCCATCTCTAATACAGACTGTGATAACACGATACTCGCACTGCAAGGTCCCCTCTAACCCCCAGGGAACAGACTGAAAATTTAATTCAACTTTTGTAACATATCCTTTGAATTCTCATGTTTCTGTAATCTCACTTTATTATTGAATCTTTGGGATTTATCTACCAGTCTAATAAACAAATGCTGTGTCCTCTTAGGTCCGATATTCTCTACACAAACAAAAATACTGGCTATTAAGGATAATATAGAGCTGTGAGTTAATATCTATTCTGTTGATCTACCCCTTAATCTCCAGTTTTAAGCCAATTCAAGTTTAATTTGTATTCCCAATCTAGATCAAGCATGTGTATTACCACTATTTATGATGCCAGCTGATCACTGTTAATAGGCAGAAAGGTACAGTTAAGGAGGTGCACTTATGAGTGCATCAGAAACACAAGTCAACTAACCATTGCTAACTCTGCATGAAAAACAGCAGCATCGACAGCCTCCTCCTCATCACAAGACTGATAAAGGGACAGTACAGACTCTTCATTGGTAGGCACATCCCCCTCCTCTGGAGAAAACTGCTGAAAGAGTGAAATTTGAGAAGTTTTGAGTACACCACATGCAGCACAGATAAATGGAAACACCATGATTCACTGGAAGACTTGTTTAGTTTACAATATTTACTTCGAGACACAGCAGCAAACAGGCTCTTCCAGCCCAGCATTGACAGGCAACCCATTTATTTTACATTAACCTAATCACTGGACAATTTACAATGCCCAAATAACCTACTAACCAGTTCGTCTTTGGACTATGGGAGGAAACTGGAGCGCTCAGAACAAATCCATGTAGAACATAGAATAGTACAGCACAGTACAGCCTTTCGGCCCACAATGTTGTGCCGACCCTTAAACCCTGCCTCCTATATAACCCCCCACCTTAAATTCCTCCATATACCTGTCTAGTAGTCACTAGTATATCTGCCTCCACCACTGCTTCAGGTAGTGCATTCCATGCACCAACCACTCTGAGTAAAAAAACCTTCCTCGAATATCCCCCTTGAACTTCCCACCCCTTACCTTAAAGCCATGTCCTCTTGTATTGAGCAGCGGTGCCCTGGGGAAGAGGCACCTGCTATCCACTCTATCTATTCCTCTTAATATCTTGTATACCTCTATCATGTCTCCTCTCATCCTCCTTCTCTCGAAAAGTAAAGCCCTGGCTCCCTTAATCTCTGATCATAATGCATACTCTCTAAACCAGGCAGCATCCTGGTAAATCTCCAGTCACAGGGAGAACATACAAACTCCTTACACCGGAAATGAACTCCAAAGTCTGGAATGCCCCAAACCGTAACAGCGTTGAGCTAACCGCTACACTACTGTGATGGTCATGAAACTAACTTCATGTTAATTTGAAGGAGAAAATATTTTAATGATGATATCCAAGTTTTCAACACATTTACAGCGACTTGGTCTTCAAAGGTTATTGAGAATATAAGGATTTTATTCCTTAGCAGTTTTTTGGAAGGGGGGGCAGGGTAAGAAAATCAGTATACTCCATTAAATTGGAGAGTACAGTATGTTTAAAACTATTGATCCATAGAACCCAAAACAAGTAAAACCAACACACTTCCAGCACAGCTTCTTGGGTCCAGATTTCAGCATCTGCAGACTTGTATCTCCCTACATTACATGGAATTCTGCTGCATCTCATCACAGTTTATTTTACAATATGATTGCTTCACCTAATTAAAAAACAAGCAAGATATCTAGAGAGCTGAATGCATACAGTTTAAATACACTTGAATAAATACAAGCTGGTTTTTTGAAATTGAAAATCTGTCGCTTATCTGGAATCGGAAAAAAAAATTAAAATTTTTGAACTAGCAACATGATTAAAAGGTAAAAAGTTTACCATTTTCAGCATTTGCACATACAGCATACAGTTACAATGTAGCACAACAAAATACTTGACTGTGTTTCAGCTCAATTATATTGGCTATTCAATTAAAATGTTATAATCATAAGCCAGTACTCCAATAACAATAAACCCTATTGAGCATTTCCTCTACTGACTTTACAGATTATTGTAGAACGCACAATTATATTGAAAGAAATCACAATTATAGAACCTTATTGGACTTTACCATATGTGAATTTTCACGAGGACGGTCTTTTGAAGCAAAATAACCACTAAGTCCAAGTGGAGCTGAAATCAACATTCTTTTGGTAATTACAACTACCAATAATCAATTCTTCAGCGGATAGAATTATACAGATACTAGCAACTCCTTCCTAGTGATTATCTAAGGCAGCTCCAGTGACTAAAGCAGTCTCATACTAAATAGTTTAATGTCAACAGAGTACTAAACAGTATAAAATGTCACTAGATTTGTACATGATTCGCATGCATCTTAAAGTTGGTTGAAATGTTCAGTTTGGTTGGATGGGAATTAAAAAGAAAATTAGTATCTAATTTTGAATTCTTTAGTCTTATTTCCTTCAGTACTCTATTAAGCCCAAATACCCAATTTTAACTAAAATCCAACTCTTCTTAGACTACAGTTCAGTATTCAATATCATAATTCTCTCCAGGCTAAACAAGAAGCTCAGAGACCTCAACCCTCACCCTGCCTTGTGTAGCTGGATATTGAACTTCCTGTCAGGTCGTTGGCAGGTGGTAAGAGTGGGCTCCCTCACCTCTGCACCTCTGACCCTCAACACAGGTACCCCTCAGGGCTGTGTGCTAAGCCCCCTCCTTTACTCTCTGTATACCCATGACTGTGTCTCCACCTACAGCTCCAATCTGCTAATTAAATTTGCTGATGACACTACACTGATTGGCCTAATCTCAAATAATAATGAGGCAGCCTTCAAAGAGGAAGTCATCACCCTGACACAGTGGTGTCAAGAAAACAACCTCTCTCTCAAAATTGCAAAAACAAAGAAGCTGGTTGTGGACTACAGGAGGAATAGAGACAGGCTAACCCCTACTGACATCAATAGATCTGGGGTTGAGAGAGTGAACATCTTTAAGTATCTCAGCGGTTGAAGGAGTTTGGTATGGGCCCCCAAATCCTAAGAATTTTTTATAGGGGCACAGCTGAGAGCATCCTGACTGACTGCATCACTGCCTGGTACGGGAACTGTATTTCCCTCAATCGCAGGACTCTGCAGACAAGTGGTGCATACAGCCCAGCGCATCTGTAGATGTGAACTTGCCACTATTCAGGACATTTACAAAGGCAGGTGTGTAAAAATAGCCCAAAGGATCATTGGGTTATTCGGGGGGGGGGGGGGGGGGAGAGAAAGACAATGAGAACAAGGGTATGAGGGAGCAAGGGAATGAGGGAGGGAGGGAACATCGGAGGGAGACACAAGGAATGACTGAGATGACTAGTTCCTAGCTGGGGAAGAGGAATACACTCACTGGCCACTTGACTGGGTACACCTGTAGACCTGCTTGTTAATGCAAATATCTAATCAACCAATCACATGGCAGCAACTCAATGCATACAAGCATGCAGACATGGTCAACAGGTTCAGTTATTGTTCAGTCCAAACATCAGAATGGGGAAGAAATATAATCTAAGTGACTTTGACTGTGGAATGACTGTTGGTGCCATACAGGGTAGTTTGAGTATCTCAGCAATTGCTAATCTCCTGGGATTTTCACACACAACAATCTAGAGTTTACAGAGAATGGTGTGAAAAGCAAAAAAAAATCCAGTGAATGAAGTTGTGGGCAAGAACACCTTGTTATGAGAGGTTAGAGAATGACCAGACTGGTTCAAGCTTACAGAAAGATGACAGTAATTCAAATAACCACGCATTACAGAAGAGCATCACTGAATGCACAACATGTTGAAACTATGGCAGCAGAAGACGATGCTGGGCTCCACTCCTGTGTCTAATAAAGTGGCTAATTAGTGTAGTAGGGAGCAAAATGGAATTAAATTACACAGATGACCCTGCATCTCTCACAGAGTTGAAAACACCAGAATGAAGAGTATGTTTTGTGCTGAGAGCTGAATGCCCAAGAAAGGACCAAGTGAAACTTGGGCTTAATTGTTGGAAAATAGTCAATAGTTTTTTTCCTCCTCTGTAAAACGTAGGGAGTACAGAGGCTGAGAATTAACTCAGACCCACAGCAATCCTTCTACATTATTCCCTCTACCACTTCTCAGTGACCATCAGCAATGCCTTTCAGGCTTGAAATAGACATGGAAAAAAATATCCAGAACTTTTCATCTTAAGAATTCCCTCAACATTTTAAACATATTTTTTTTTACAAAAGAGCCCTGAAGTAAGCGAAGAGCTCTTCTTCATTTTTCAAATTTCAGGCAGCAGATCTGTATGCACAGAAATAAAGACCGGAAATTAAGAATGAAAATATCTTTCATTGCCTCCAGATTATATCTAATAAATAAAACAAATTATATATTCTTTTTGCAATGAATCCAATTAATTTTGGATATACAGCCCACTTCAAATACAACACATCAGATTAAGTACCACCATGTAAAGAGAATTTAGACTGGAAAAATGCCACAACTTATGTTACAATAACTCTCATATCAAAACCTTTTAAATGCAAACTTACCGGCAAAGGCTTGGCGACACCAATTCTAACTTTGCCTCCTGATGCACCTTTCAATGCCTGAACAGCTTCTTCGAGAGTTGCATTCTCCAGATTAATACTGTTGACAAACATGAGTCGGTCTCCTGGTAGAAGTCTACCATCTTGCTCAGCCACACCATTTGGTACTAATGACCGAATCACAATGACTGTCCGAAGTGGGTCAACTGGATCCTGTGATTGTAGACGTAAAAATAGTATCAAAGCGAAAAGGACTCCTTTTAATTTAAATCTCTACTTACTTAACCAGATGTAGTACTTGCTTTCAAGTACTTCTCTCTATAATTTACATTTTTTGGATAAAAGGAATACACAATTAAAACTAATTATTTAAAACTTGGAAGGTCCTGCCATACGACTCTGAAGGGAAGATTATAATTACTCACCTGATAATCCAAAATGCTGAAACCAAGCCCAGAACTACCTTTTTCTAATTCTATGTTTTGGATTTCATCTTCCCACATAGCCAGGTGAGATCCTTGCACATCCACACAACTTTCCTCTCTGTCCAGGTCAACCACAGCACTGTTATCTGCCTCAGAGGCTGCTGTGAATTCATTATCAACCTGCATCTGTAAAAATATCAATTTTATTTATTAAAGTAATGTTCAGAAAGAACTTGATGGAGTGGCACATAAATAAGTTACCAATAGGGCAGTACAGTGGCACATCAGGTAGAGCTGCTGCTTCACAGCACTAGAGACCCAAATTCAGTCCTGACCATGGGTGTGGAGTTCATACATTCTACCTACAACCACCCAAGTTTCTTCCAGCTGCCCCGATTTTTCCTACATTCCAAAGATGTGCACGCTGATAGTCTAATTGACCATGATAAATTGCCCTTCATGGGTAGATGAGTGGTAAAATGTGGGTTGATGATTTAAGGAGAATAAAAAGCGGGATACTTGGAGGAGCAGTGTGTAATGGGCCTGACAGACTAACCTATAAAAGACTTTAGAATAGAATGGGCAATGACAATATTGATATAAACTCAAACAAGGGAAAATCTGCAAATACTGGAATTCCAAACAACACAGAACTCAGCAGGCCAGGTAGCATCTATGGAAAAAAGTGCAGTCCATGTTGTGGGCAGAGACCCTTCATCAGGTCTGGAAATAAAGATGAGGAGTCAAAGAGTAAGAAAGTGCGGGGGTGGGCCGGGGGGGGGGGGGGAGGAAGAATCACAAGGTAATAGGTGAAACTGGGTAAGGAGATTAGGTGAGAGAGGGAAATGGGAATGGGGAATGAAGGAGTGGGGGAGGGCAGCACTTTATCTCACCTTATCTCCTCACCTGCCCATCACCTCCCTCTGGTGCTCCTCCCCCTTTTCTTTCTTCCATTGCCTTCTGTCCTCACCTATCAGATTCCCCCTTCTCCAGCCCTGTATCTCTTTGGTCAATCAACTTCCTAGCTTTTTACTTCATCCGCCCCCCCCCCCCACCCCCACCCTCTCTCCCAGTTTTATCTATCACCCTGTGGTTCTTCCTCCCCTCCCCCCACTTTCTTATGCTGACTCAAGTTTTTCTCCAGTCCTGATGAAGGGTCTCGGCCTGAAATGTTAACTGTACTCTTTTCCATGGATGCCACCTGGTCTGCTGAGTTCATCCAGCATTTTGCATGTATTGATATAAGCTTCTCTTAAGGACACAATTGTTGCAGTTTGAACTGGGGCAGAGGAACCCAACCTCTGGGCCGCGGACCGATACATTGCCGCAAAGCATGCAGGGGTGCAGTGGTGGCCAGAACACACACAGCACATCTTTAAGAAAAAAGCCGAAATAAACAAGCTAATTAATTAGGTGCAGCCCAGCAAGTAAATGTCAGCCCAGATCAGAGGCGTGTGCCAATTTCTGTGCTGTATTATGATGATGATGATAAATTAATAATCACTGGGTCATGTTCATCTATTTTATCCATAACCTGTGATCTGCAGTCAAAATATTTATGATCTTCTTCCAATCTTGGTATTCTTCTGCTTTCTTCCATAATTTTATGATTCACCCACAAGTTTTAGTCTTCCTAATATTTCTAATCACCCTCATGCAAACCTCTTGATCTTCAACCTGATCTCTTATCGTCTGCTCCCCCTCTGTGGCCCTATCAATCTCCCCACGAAGCCTCCAATTACTTCTTTTTCCTCTACACTCCATGAATGTAGCTTGTTGCTATAAGTTTACTGACTCATGTAACAAGGAAGCAGAGACAGAAGAGTCCTAATCATTTTGACTGAAATTACTTTTTAAATTTAAAATAGACTGGCCGGGCTTCTGAAGCCTTGGGAAGCATGGATTTCAATTAAAGCTTTGGCAAAAAGGTAAATGTTTTCAAAAGCTGATGGGATTTAATTTAAAGAGATCATAGTTAAGAAGAGGTCCAATTTTTTTTTAAGTAAAGAAAGATTTTGGAAGAGTGAACAGTGAGGTGTCAAGGATAGCTTAACCTCAAAACACATACACTGCCTGAAACATGATTGCACTTCCTTACAGATACCATGTAAAGTAGTGCTACAAAGACAGGTGATCACTTGGCAGAGCATCTGTGCTCAGACCACAGGGGTATCCTGAGCTTCCTTTCAAATGCCATAATCATTCCCAATTCCACTCCTATTCTAACCTGTCTGCAGCCTCCTCCACTGCCATAGTGCACCAAATGAAAACTGGAGGAACATCTTATTTTCTGTGTGGACATCTTGCAATTTACTGGAGTCAACACTAAATTTTCCAGCTTCAGGTAAAATGCTCTCTCATAGTTTTCCATTATTATGCTTAACATACCTATCTCAACAATCAGTATTCATGCTCCATTTCCACCTCATCTGTCTCTCTCCATATAGTCTTTACTCTCACTACACCCTCCAGCTCTGTTTGGGAAACCAATTGTAACCCCATCCAGTTCTGAAGAAGGGGCCCCAATCTGAAACTTTACTGAGCTTCTTTCACTGATGCTGTTGCACTGGTTGAGTTCACCCAGCCTTTTCTGTTTAGGACTATAAGTTCTGTGTGGACCTATGCTGCATCTCACATGATCCAACACAAAGATTCCAGTGGAGATGGATTCAGTATTAATTTAAATCACTCTCAGATGAGAAATAAATAGAAATCAATACCTGCAAAAATTCTTTGTCACTGACTGCTTCCCCTTGATCTCTATTCCAATCCAGAGGTACTGATGAAGGAAGAAATTCTAACACCTAGAAAACAATTCCAACTTTTGCATTTGATTTTTTATTTTTACCAGCAAACCGTAGATATAATTTCTTAATGCAAAACTCTTCCATGCCATTGTAGTTTTAAAATACTAAGTAGAAACTTGGAGAAGGCTGGGCAGCTAGATTTTTTGGAGCAAAATTTTCTTTACATTTACAGAGGTTTTGTGAATAGATTGCAGCCAGGGAGTTGAACACGGTGACAAAAATGGTGGGATACAAGAAGGGAACATCAAACACAGAAGCGCATGGCACAGTACAGGCCTTTCAGTCCATGATGTTGTGCCAAATTTTTTTACCTATCAGTGTTTATTTACCAAGGTTTCAATCTAACCTTTCCCTCCCACATAACTCTCCACGTAAGTGCCTATCCACAAGTCTCTTAAATATTCTTAATATGTCCACCTCTACCACTACCTATAGCAACACATTCCATGCACCTACCGCTCTCTGTGTAAAGCAAAAACTGCCTCTGACATCACCTATACTTTACTCCAATCACCTTAAAATTCTGTCCTCTCATATGAGCCAGTTCTGCCCTGAGAAAATGACTCTGGCTGTCCACTCTATCCATGCCTCTAATCATCTTGTATATCCGTATTAAGTTACCTCTCCTCCGTTCCAAAGAAAAAAGCCGAACAAAACCAAACAAAGAAATACAGTCTAAGGGACTGACTGTGGAATGATTATTGGTACAAGACTGGGTGGTTTGAATATCTCAGAAACTGCTGATCTTCTGGTATTTTCAAGCAAAACAGTTTCTAGAGTTCACAGCGGATGATGCAAAAAAAACAAGAAAACATACAGCAAGCGGCAGTTCTGTGGGTGAAAATGCCTTGTTAATGAGAGAGGTCAGCGCACAATGGCCAAACTGGTTCAAGCTGACTGAATGGCGACAGTAATTTTGTGAGTATTGTGAGTTGAGGAGCAACAAATCAGCAAGAGGCAGTGCGTAATAATAGCTCCCTTTCAGTCAGGTCCACGTTCAAGATTTAAAAGGCAGAGCTTCGCAGCAGTTTTCTGAGTCGGACAATCAACGTCAGAGGTAGGTAAAAAGAGGTACACAGCTTTCAGTCAAATAGGTAATCAAAATTTTAAAGGCAGAGCTTCACGGCAGTTTCTCTCAGTTGAGAAGCGACCATATAGCAAGAGGGATTCATTAGAAAGGGCCAATGAAAATAGCAGAGATGCAAACGGTGCAACCATTCTTGTGAGTTTGCAAGTGATTACAGTGGCTTTGGATCATCAGGCTTGGGTGAGGAAAAGTATCTTGTAAGATGCTCTCTTTCTGTCCTTATTCATTCATTCCTCATCTGTTAGGGCATAGTAGTTTAGTTAGAATGGCTCCAGGAGCAGTGCATTGTACTGTGCGTGAGAAGTTTGGGAGACCTTTTCGACTAATATCGGAGAATGAGGCGGTGATGGACAGTAACTACAGCAAGATAGTTACCCCTAGGTTGCAGGAGACAAGTAACTGAATAACTCTCAAGAGGAGGAGGAGGAGGAGAAATGCACAGCCTGTGCAGAGTACTCCTACGGATGATCCCCTCAATAACAGGCTTAGATACAGTTGGGAGGGATAACCTACCAGGGTAAGCCATAGTGACTGGGTCTCTGGCACTCTCTTGTGCTGTTGCTCAGAAGAGTACAGAGGTGAAGAGGACTCCACTGTTGATAGGAGATTCCAGTCAGAGAAACAGAGACGAGGTTCTGAGTGCCCGATAATACACCCAGATGGTATGTTGCCTCCCTGGTGCCAGAATTAGGGATGTCTCCATTCAGGTCCATGGCATTTTCAGGGGCAAGGGTGAGCAGATAGAAGTCTTGGTACATATCGGAACCAATGACATAAGTAGACAAGGTAAGGAACTCCTGAAGAGAGATTTTAGGGAGCTAGGTAGAAAGCTGAGCAACAGGACCTCCAGAGTAGAAATCTCTGGATTGCTTCCTGCGCTACGTTCCAGTGAGGTTAAGAACTGGATGATTTGGCAGGTGAATGTGTAGCTGAAGAACCGGTGCGGGGCGGGGATTCAGATTTACAGATCATTGGGATCTCTTCTGGGGAAGGTACGACCTGTACAAAAGAGACGGGTTACACCCGAACCAAAGGGGGTTCAATATCCTTGCGAGCAGGTTAGTTGGAGTTGTTCAGGAGGGTTTAAACTAATTTGGCAGGGGGCTGGGAACCAGAGTGATAGTGCTGAATCTGAGGTTGTTGGTTTACAAACAGAAGTGATGAGCACTAAGGAGAGGCTGCTGATAGGGCAAAATTGTAGTTAACAGGAGGAGTTGCAATGTAAAAGGTGAATACAGGTCTGAAAGCTTTATATTTGGATACATGCAGTATGCAGAATAAGGTAGATGAACTTGTAACACAGTTACAGATTGGTATGTATGATGTTGCAGGCGTAATCATGGTTGAAAGATGATTATAGCTGGAAGCTTAATGCTCAAGAAAACTCATTGTATCGAAAGGACAGGCAGGAAGGCAGAGGGGGTGGCAATGCTGTTGGTAAAAAGAAATGAAATCAAATCAAATCATTAGAAAGAGGTAACAGAAGATCGGAAGCTGTTGAATCATGGTGGATAGAGCTAAAGAAAAGCAAGGGTAAAAAGACCCTGATGGGAGTTCTATACAGACCCCCAAAACAGTAGTAAAGATGTGGTCTACAAATTACAATGGGAGATAGAAAATTCACACCAAAAGGGCAGTGTTACAATAGTCATTGGGGATTCCAATATGCAGGTGTATTGGGAAAATTAGGTTGGTGCTGAATTCCAAGAGGGAGAATTCTAGAATGCCTACAAGATGATTTTTTTTATAGCAGCTCATAATTGAATCCACCAGGGGATCAGCTATTCTGATTTGGGTGTTGTGCAATGAACCAGAATTGATTAGAGAGCTTAAGGTAAAAGAACCCTAGGGAAAAATGATAATATGATTGAATTCATGGTGAAATATGAGAAGCTGAAGTTAGATGTATCAGAATAAAGGGAATTACAGAGGCATGAGAAAAGAGTTGGCTAGAATTGATTGGGAAAAAACATTGGCAGGGATGACAACACAGCAGCAATGGCTGGAATTTGTGGAAGCAATTTGGAAGGCACAGGATGTATACATCCCAAAGAAGTAGTATTCTAAAGCAAAGATGACAGAACTATGGCTACCAGAGAAGTCAAAGCCAACATAAAAGCCAGAGAGGGGGCATATAATAGAGGGAAAATTAGTGGGAAGTTTGAGGATTGGGAAGCTTTTAAAAACCAACAGGCAACTAAAAAAGTTATCAGCAAGGTAACAATGGAATATGAAAGTAAGCTAGTCAATAATATTAAAGACAATACCTAATGTTTCTTCAGATACATGAAGTGTGAAAGAGAGGTGAGAGTGGATATTAGACTACTGGGAAACAATGCTAGTAATGGAGGATAAGAAAATGGCAGACGAACTGAGTAAGTATTTTGCATCAGTCTTCACTGTGGAAGACACTAGTAGTATTGTAGAAGTTCCAGGTGCCAGGGTTCATGAAGTTATGTGGAATTAGCATAGGTAGCGAGAAGGTTCTTGGGAAACTGAAAGGTCTGAAGGTAGATAAGTCACCTGGACCAGATGGTGTATAGCCAGCATCCTGAAAGATGTGGCTGAAGAGACTGTGGAGTTATTAGTAACGATCTTTCAAAAATTACTGGATTCTGGAATGGTTCCAGAAGACTGGAAAATTCCAAATGTCACTTCACTCTTCAAGAAGGGAGAGAGGCAGAGTAAAGGAAATTATACGCCAATTAGTCTGACATCGGTGGTTAGGAAGATGATGGAGCCGACTGTTAAGGATGCGGTAAAACAGGCCATCATCAGCATGCTTTCTTCAACATCTTGCCTGACAGATCTGTTGGAATTCTTTGAAGAAATAATAAGCTGGATGGACAAAGGAGAATCTGTGGGTGGTGTGTAATTGGATTTTCAAAAGGTGCCACATATGACACTGCTAAACAAGCCTATGATTACAGCAAAGATACTGGCATGGATAAAGCAGTGGCTGATTGGCAGGAGGAACAGAGTGGGAATAAAAGGAGCCTTTTCTGTTTGGCTGCCAATAACTAGTAGTGTTCCACAAAGGTCTTGTTTGGACCCATTCTTTTTACATTATATGTCACTGATTTTAAATGATGGAGTTGATGGCTTTGTTGCAAAGGCCGCAGATGAAATGAAGATAGGTGGAAGTGCAGGTAGTTTTGAGGAAGTAGAGAGGCTACAGAAGGACTACGACAGATTATGAGAATGAGGAAAGAACTGGCAGATGAATAGAGTGTCGGGAAGTGTACGGCCATGCACTTTGGTAGAACAAATGAAAGGGTTGATTATTTTCTAAATGCAAAGAAAATACAAAAAACTGAGGTGCGGAGGGACTTGGGAGTCCTGTACAAGATTCCCTCAAGGTTAATTTGCAAGTTGAGTCCATGGTGAGGAAGGTAAATACAATGTTAGCATTCATTTCAAGAGAACTAGAATATAGAAGCAAAAACGTAATGTTGAGATCTTATAAAGCACTAGTGCCTCACTTGGAGTACTGTGAACAGTTTTGGGCCCCTATCTTAGAAAGGTTGTGCTGAAACTGAACAGGGTTCAATGGAGGTTATCAAAAATGATTTCAGGATTGAATTGTTTGTCATATGAAAAGTGACTCCAGGCCTGTAATCACAAAAATGATTCCACAATTAGGCCATCTGGCCCATCAAGTCTGCTCCACCATTTCATCATGGTTGATCCAATTTTCCTCTCAGCCACAATCTCCTGCCTTCCCGTCCTCCTCCCCTTACCATTCCTTCATCCCCTGACTAAACATAGAACTCTAGACAATAGGTGCAGGAGTAGGCCATTTGGCCCTTCGAGCCTGCACCGCCATTCAGTATGATCATGGCTGATCATCCAACTCAGAACCCTGTACCTGCCTTCTCTCCATACCCCCTGATCCCTTAAGCCACAAGGGCCATATCTAACTCCCTCTTAAATATAGCCAATGAACTGGCCTCAACCGTTTCCGGTGTCAGAGAATTCCACAGATTCACCACCCTCTGTGTGAAGAAGTTTTTCCTCATCTCGGTCCTAAAAGGCTTCCCCTTTATCCTCAAACTGTGACCCCTCATTCTGGACTTCCCCTACATCAGGAACAATCTCCCTGCATCTAGCCTGTCCAATCCCTTTAGGATTTTATACGTTTCAATAAGATCCCCCCTCAATCTTCTAAATTCCAACAAGTATAAGCCTAGTCGATCCAGTCTTTCCTCATATGAAAGCCCTGCCATTCCAGGAATCAATCTGGTGAACCTTCTTTGTACTCCCTCTAAGGCAAGAATGTCTTTCCTCAGATTAGGGGACCAAAACTGCACACAATACTCCAGGTGTGGTCTCACCAAGGCCTTGTACAACTGCAGTAGTACCTCCCTGCTCCTATACTCGAATCCTCTTGCTATGAATGCCAGCATACCATTCGCCTTTTTCACCGCCTGCTGTACCTGCATGCCCACTTTCAATGACTAGTGTATAATGACACCCAGGTCTCGTTGCACCTCCCCTTTTCCTAATCGGCCACCATTCAGATAATAATCTGTTTTCCTGTTTTTGCCACCAAAGTGGATAACTTCACATTTATCCACATTAAATTGCATCTGCCATGAATTTGCCCACTCACCTAACCTATCCAAGTCACCTTGCATCCTCTTAGCATCCTCCTCACAGCTAACACTGCCACCCAGCTTCGTGTCATCCGCAAACTTGGAGATGCTGCATTTAATTCCCTCGTCTAAGTCATTAATATATATTGTAAACAACTGGGGTCCCAGCACTGAGCCTTGCGGTACCCCACTAGTCACCGCCTGCCATTCTGAAAAGGTCCCGGTTATTCCCACTCTTTGCTTTCTGTCTGCCAACCAATTCTCTATCCACATCAATACCTTACCCCCAATACCACGTGCTTTAAGTTTGCACACTAATCTCCTGTGTGGGACCTTGTCAAAAGCCTTTTGAAAATCCAAATATACCACATCCACTGGTTCTCCCCTATCCACTCTACTAGTTACATCCTCAAAAAATTCTATGAGATTCGTCAGACATGATTTTCCTTTCACAAATCCATGCTGACTTTGTCCGATGATTTCACCGCTTTCCAAATGTTCTGTTATCACATCTTTGATAACTGACTCTAGCATTTTCCCCACCACCGATGTTAGGCTAACCGGTCTATGATTCCCCGGTTTCTCTCTCCCTACTTTTTTAAAAAGTGGGGTTACATTAGCCACCCTCCAATCCTCAGGAACTAGTCCAGAACCTAAAGAGTTTTGAAAAATTATCACTAATGCATCCACTATTCCTTGGGCTACTTCCTTAAGCACGCTGGGACGCAGACCATCTGGCCCTGGGGATTTATCTGCCTTTAATCCCTTCAATTTACCTAACACCACTTCCCTACTAACATGTATTTCCCTCAGTTCCTCCATCTCACTAGACCCTCGGTCCCCTACTATTTCCAGAAGATTATTTATGTCTTCCTTAGTGAAGACAGAACCAAAGTAGTTACTCAATTGGTCTGCCATGTCCTTGTTCCCCATAATCAATTCACCTGTTTATGTCTGTAGGGGACCTACATTTGTCTTAACCAATCTTTTTCTTTTCACATATCTATAAAAGCTTTTACAGTCAGTTTTTATCTTCCCTGCCAGCTTTCTCTCATAATCATTTTTCCCTTTCCTACTTAAGCTCTTTGTCCTCCTCTGCTGGACTCTGAATTTCTCCCAGTCCTCAGGTGAGCCGCTTTGTCTGGCTAATTTGTATGCTTCTTCTTTGGAATTGATATTATCCCTAATTTCCCTTGGCAGCCATAGGTGCACTACCTTACCCGATTTCTTTTGCCAAACTGGGATGAACAATTGTTGTAGTTCATCCATGTGATCTTTAAATGCTTGCCATTGCATTCCACCGTCAACCCTTTAAGTACCATTTGCCAGTCTATCTTAGCTAATTCACGTCTCATACCTTCAAAGTTACCCCTCTTTAAGTTCAGAACCTTTGTTTCTGAATTAACTATGTCACTCTCCATCTTAATGAAGAACAAGATTGCTAATCAACCCTTCCTCATTGCTCAAAACCCAGTCCAGAATAGCCTGCTCTCTAGTTGGTTCCTCGACATGTTGGTTCAAAAACCATACCGCATACATTCTAAGAAATCCCCTTCCTTAGCACCCTTACCAATTTGGTTCATCCAACCTATATGTAGATTGAAGTCACCCATTATAACTGCTGTTCCTTTATTGCACACATTTCTAATTTCCTGTTTAATGCCATCCCCAACCTCACTACTACTGTTAGGTGGCCTGTACACAACTCCCATCGGTGTTTTCTGCCCCTTAGTGTTATGCAGCTCTACCCATATCGATTCCACATCCTCCCAGCTAATGTCCTTCCTTTCTATTGCAATAATCTCCTCTCTAACCAGCAGTGCTACCCCACCTCCTTTTCTTTCATGTCTATCCCTCCTGAATATTGAATATCCCTGAATGTTGAGCTCCCATCCTTGGTCACCCTGGAGTCATGTCTCTGTGACATCATATTCATTAAAAACAATCTTAGCTTTTAATTCATCCACCTTGTTATGAATGCTCCTTGCATTGACACACAAAGCCTTCAGGTTTGCTTTTACAACACTCTCAGCCCTTATACAATTATGTTGAAAAGTGGCCCTTTTTGATTTTTGCCCTGGATTTGCCGGCCTGCCACTTTTACTTTTCACCTTACTACTTTTTGCTTCTACCCTCATTTTACACCCCTCTGTCTCTCTGCACTTGTTCCCATCCCCCTGTTGTGAACTAACCTCCTCTCTCCTAGTCTCTTTAATCTGATTCCCACCCCCAACCATTCTAGTGTAAAGTCACCTCAGTAGCCCTCGCAAATCTCCCCGCCACGATATTGGTCCCCCTAGGATTCAAGTGTAACCTGTCCTTTTTGTACAGGTCACGCCTGTGTCAAAAGAGGTCCCAATGATCCAAAAATTCAAATCCCTGCCCCCTGCTCCAATCCCTCAGCCGCGCATTTATCCTCTACCTCATTGCATTCCTACTCTCACTAAAGCGTGGCACAGGCAGTAATCCCGAGATTACTACCTTTGCAGTCCTTTTTCTCAACTCCCTTCCTAACTCCCTATATTCTCCTTTCAGGACCTCTTCCTTTTTCCTACCTCTGTCATTGGTACCTATATGTACCACGACCTCTGGCTCCTCACCCTCCCACTTCAGGATATCTTGGACGCGATCAGAAATATCCCGGACCCTGGCACCAGGGAGGCAAACTACAACCTGCATCCACAGAATCACCTATCTGACCCCCTTTCTATCAAGTCCCCTATTACTACTGCCCTCCTCTTCCTTTCTCTACCCTTCTGAGCTACAGGGCCGGACTCAATGCCGGAGGCACGGCCACTGTCGCTTCCCCCAGGTAAGCTGTCCCCCCCAACAGTACTCAAACAGGAGTACTTATTGTCAAGGGGCACAGCCACCGGGGTACTCTCTAGTACCTGACTCTTCTCCATCCCCCTCCTAACCGTGATCCACTTGTCTGCCTCCCGTGGCCCCGGTGTGACCACCTGCCTGTAACTCCTCTCTATCCACTCCTCACTCTCCCTGACCCGACGAAGGTCATCGAGGTGCAGTTCCAGTTCCCTAATGCGGTCCCTTAGGAGCTGCATCTCAGCGCACCTGGCACAGATGTGGATGTCCGGGAGGCTGGGAGACTCCACGACCACCTACATCTGGCACCGAGAACAACAAGCTGCCCTCACACTCATACTGCCCCTCTCCTCAAATAACAACAAAAAATGAATACCAAACCCTCCTCGCCTCGCCCGTTTCCACCTAAGCCCATTGAGCCGAAGCCCTTAACAAGAACCTATCAACCTTTGTCTTAAATATACATAAAGACTTGGCCTCTACAGCTGCCTGTGGCAAAGAATTCCTCAAATTCACCACTCTCTGGCTAAAGAAATTCCTCCTCATCTCTGTTCTAAAAGGATGCCCCTCTATTCTGAGGCTGTGTCTTCTGGTCTTAGATTTTCCCACCATCGGAAACATCTTCTCCGCATACTCTCTTTCAAGGCTTTTCAGCATTTGATAGGTTTCAATGAGGTCTCCCTCATTCTTGTGAACTCCAGTGAATACAGGCCCAGAGTCATCAAACACTCTTCATATGACAAGCCATTCAAACCATTTAACCTTCGATAATCTTCTACACAATCCACAATACCATGAAACTTCATACCATCTGCATAACTTCTGACCTACCCTTCCACTTCCTCAGCCAAGTCATTTACAAAAATCATAAACAGCAGGGTTCCCAGAACAGATCCCTGCAGAACACCATTGGTCATTGACCTTCAGGCAGAAAATACTCCATCTGCACTATCCTCTCCCTTCTGAATCCACAGTCAAGTTTCCCAAAATCCCAATTAACTTTCCGAATGAGCCTTCCATGGGGAACCTTATCAAATGCCTTACTAAAATCCATGTACACAACATCGACTGCTCTACCTTCATCAATATGCTTTGAGATATCCTCTGAGAAATTCAATCAGGTGGTGAGTATATAGAATGATCTGCTACAAGAAGTGGTTAACAAAGATGTATAAATACTTAAGAAGCACTTGGATAGGTACATGGAAAGGAGGGCCTCAGAGGGATATGAACTAACGGCCTCTGTCAGTGCAATACTGCTCTTTGACCCCATGACCTCAAGGTAAGCATAGCAATTGTTACTTCAATCGATGGGCGAGTTAAGGTGCAGGAAAATGGCAAGGCTCTTTTACTTATTCAAGTTAGTTTCTCTATCTGGCTAGTATACAACTCTTTACCCATGGCTATATAGTCACCCTAAATGGATTGGCACTCAGTTCAAAAACAATTAACACAGGAAAAAAAATGCTGGTGTTGTGTGTGACATTCACAATCTATGAATAAATTGAAATCTCAAAACACTTAATTTCTGTTAGCTTCTCAATAAACATTAACCTCTGCAATATACAGTCTGTACCCTTGCTGATGTGAATGAAACAAATCATCTCTTAATAATGCAGTCTGTTTATTTAGATTACTCATAAATTACAGGACCTTTCTGTTATGTACTTTCAAATTTAAAAGGTCACAGTATACAAACTTAATTCTCCATGATCTATTATTATATAAACCCAACTTTCATGGGCAAACTCTTCTTTCAATGGAAAAACCACAAAGATCAGTACAGATTAAGAAATATTGTATGTGAGATACCAGTATTACAATACCTCTTCATTTGTTTGAAAGGGTTCTTCTATGGAAATCATGTCATCAATATCAGTTTCATTTTTGACCTCCAGGACTGGGTGGCAGCAGACCATGGTGACATTGATAGGCAGGTCCTTTAGAATACTCACAACATCTTTGTGATTCTTACCTAGTAGTGGTATACCATTAACCTAAAATACAGCACAGAACAATAAGTTCATTGACAAACTTGAAATTAAAATTAATCATGTCAACTAGTTAATAGCTGAAGAAATTGTGGAGGAATTAGTAGTGAGCTTTCAAGTATCACTGATGTCAGGGAGGGTTCCAGAGGACTGGGAAATTGCAATTGCGACTCTGCACAGGAATTTGGTCATCACAGTCTCAATAAGGGGAGACCATGCCTGATGAATCTGTTGGAATTCTTTGAGGAGGTATCATGCAAGTTAGACAAAGGAGGGTTGCTGCACATTACTTACTTGGATTTCCAGAAGGCCATTGACAGGTGCCACACACAAGGCTGCTAAACAAGGGGTAAGACACAAGCATGGATAGAAGACTGGCTGACTAGCAGAAGTCAGAGAGCAAGGATGAAGGGGTCCTTTACAGGATGGCTACCAATGACTAGTGAAGATCTGTAGGGGTCAGTGATGTGACTGTAGCTTGTGGAATTTGTTGCCATAGAGGGCTACTGAGGCTCAAGTCTTTGAGTGCATTTAAGACAAAGATCAATAGGTTCCTGATTGGTAAAGAAGATTACGGGTTTCAATAGAAGGTGTAAGATAGGGCTTCAAAAAAAATGAACCATAAGAAAAAGGTGGAGCAGACTTGATAGGTTGAGTGGCCTAATTCTGCTCCTATATCTTAAAGTATAATATTAATTGATTACAGGTAACATTCCCTCCAAACCAAATTAATTTAACCCAATGTTTTTAGGTTGTATTTTAAGTATACAAACAATTCTGCAATCTCAAATGACATTATAGAGATCATTGGTGAACTCTCTTGAGTAAAATAAACCATCAAAAGACAGTCCTGGTGAAGGGTCTCGGCCTGAGATGTCAACTGTACTCTTTTCCATAGATGTTGCCTGGCCTGCTGAGTTCCTCCAGTATTTTGCTTGTTACTTGAATTTCCAGCATCTGCAGATTTTCTCATTTGTGATTTGTGATAAACTAACAAAAGTTGATGTGATAAAAGATGATACTGACGATTGATTTTGGCAATTACTTCTCCAATGTATTGGAGGAAAAACTCCTTTATTGAAAATATCATAAGACCACATGAACATAAGACAAGATTTTCTAAATGATCTGCAATTGTGTATTGAGCAATATGTTAACTATGAATTTCTGCTCCAGTTGCAAAAATATTGCTATATCAGATAACCCTCATATATCCTCAAGTGCACCAGAGTTACTTCATAAGTACCTGCATCAGGTAGACTAATTATTAACCAACCACTTAAGACCATTCCTCTCACCTTTGGTTCATGGAATGTGTACACACTGTCAGACAGAGGCGATGCCGACAGACTTCAGGAGGAGAGAATTAGCACGATATAACGTTGATATTGCAACCGAGTGAGGCCTAGCTTGCAGGAGAGGGAAAACTTTGTGAAAGAAGCACAGGATACAAATTATTTTGGAATGGAAATCAAGACTGATATGAGGCTGGAGTTGGATTTGTAGTGAAGATGGAGATCATTGGCAAGCTTGCTAGACCTCCAAAGCAGTGGTCCCCAACCTTTTTTGCACCATGGACCGGTTTAATATTGAGAATATCCTTGCAGACCGGCTGACGGGGGGGGGGGGGGTGTCAATCACGACCGAAATATGGGTGATAAGTCAAATATAAGTCACTTATAAGTGGCTAATACACTCAATTTCATTTCTAAAAGGGCTTATCTAACGAATTTATTAAACACAGCGCATATTTTTCTCGCATGAATATAGTGATAAGTCACTTATAAGTCAATGGCATCATAATATTTAAAGTAACATTCGGATATTAAACACACAGCACATATTTTCCTCGTATGAACATATAAAATCATTGCAACACACCAATATTGCTGAATCAGTGGGATCAGGCTTGTTTCCCTGCAACAAGACAGTCCCATCGAGGGGTGATGAGAGACAGTGATACTCAAAGGGGGTTCCTTATGTCCGGTCTATTCCGCAATTTAGTTTTCGTTGCATTCATTGCAGAAAACCCCACTTTGCAGAGATATCATGTTGGAAATGGAAGCAATGTTTCCAGTGCTTTCGTGGCCATCTCAGGATATTCAGCCTTGACTTTGATCCAGAATGCCAGCAGACATGTTATGTCAAACATACTTTTCAGCCCAGACATTTGCAAGCTCGAGGAATTGATCTTCTTCCCACGCCGACATGGATGATTCACCGAGGACATTCACAAATGGGTCACGGACCCATTCCTTTGAAAGTCTTGGGTCACTTGCGGTTGGGAAGTAATGCTCGAATTCTGTCGACAGTGAAGATAGATGATCACACACCAGCTGTGAGAAGGACGGTCCAGCCTCAGTCTCTGCCAGAATCCCAGCTAATGTTGGGAACATGTGAAATATGCCCCTGTCCACTCGCCATCCCTACAGTTCCAATTTGGCTTTGAAAGCAGACACTTTATCTGCCAACTTGAAGACAGTGGTCATTCTCCCCTGAAGTGACAAATTGAATTCATTGAGCAGGTTGAAGATGTCAAACAAATAAGTGAGTTTTGCTATCCACTCCTCATCACTGAAATGTGCTGCCAGTGGAAGATCATGGTGAAGTACAGTTGCCCAAGTAAATTCATCATCATGGTGCAGCAATTTCATGATGGCATGCAAGTAGATTCCAGGGCACTGGTGAGATATCCGAGCCCTTCACTGTCTCAAATGGGGTCAAGCAGGGCTGCAGCTTGACGTCAATACTATTCAGTCTGGTGCTTTCAATTATGTTAACTGATACCTTCAGAAACGGTGACGTAGGCATCGGCAACAGACTCCGCATTGATGAGAAATTGTCCCACCTCAGGAAGCTCCAAGCAAAAACTAAGGTTATGACAAACATTATCAGAGACTTCCTTTTTGCTGATGATTGTGCCCTCAATGCCAGTTCCAAAGATGATAAGCAGCACTGTACCAACAAGCTTTCTGATGCATGTACCAACTGTGGGCTTACTATCAACACCAAAACGACTGAAGTAATACATCAGCCAGTTTGAGGGAAATTATACATTTAGCCAAACATCACAATCATTGATCAAAAACTCAACCCATTGAACAGGTTCATGTATCTTGGCAGCACACTGTCCCAGAACCTTGTCATTGATGACGAAGTACATGCCAAGATCGCCAAAACAAGTGTAACTTCTGGCAGACGTTACACCAAAGTCCAGATTAGAAGAGGCACAAGTCTACAGATCCAGCTGAAGGTGTATAGAGCTACAGAACTTCCCACACGGCTCTTATGCCTGCGAAACATGGACAGTACACCACTGGCACGCCAAAAAACTGAACCATTTCCACGCAGTCTGCCTCAGAAAGTTCCTCAAAATTAAGTGGCAAGACAGAACCCCTGACACTGCGGTACTTAGCAAGTTGGGCCTGCCCAGTATCTACACCATTCTAATGAGGTCACAGTCACACTGGGCAGGCCACAAAGCTCATATGTCAGACCATCAGCTGCATAAGAAATTTTGTTATGGTAAACCACAGAAAGGAAGTGCTCCCATGGAGGCCAAAGTAAACTCTGTAAAGACACTCTTCACCAACTTCACTAACTTTCACTTCGGCTAGTGGCTTAACATAAGGGGTGATAGCCCCCGGCCCGGCCAAGCTTAAAAAAAATCTTGTTTGGGTGGATGCTGTGCATTGGGTCCCCTGTTACAAATCAATACCCCAAAATAACAAACAGTACACAATATGCGATTAAACCAGTAAGCTTTATAATTCTTACTTTGACTATATGGTTAGTAAAGACAACGGGAAAAAAAAAGGGCCCATTCTTCTGAAACAGTCTATTGCGTAATGTTGGAGCTCACTGATAAGCAGGACTTCCACCATCGACCTCCTCCAATCATCACTACCCTTCGGACCCTCGCTCCAAGTCCACCCCGTCTGGTGGTCTACCAACTCCCTCCATTCGCATCTTTTCTCCTCATCTCTCCCTGGCAAAACCTGTGAAAATCTCTCTTCCAGACTCACAAGAAAGAACAACAGCATTCCAAACCCTGTTATCTCCAGCCATAACCCAAACATCGCTGCTGTAGAGAAACCATTACATTATCAATGAAACCTTACAGCATGTTACACAGCAGTCTTTGGCATCTACCTAATCACATGGGAACATATTGCCCAGGTGCTCCTCCCTCTGTAACGGTGCAGTGAAACATGAGGCAGAACAGACAATTGCAGCTGAGAGACAGAGGCTGGCCAGGAAAGCCTGAGTCAGCAACCCTAACCCAATGTACCTGCCTTCCTTTGCCCACACTACCAGAGAATTGAGGGTGAATTGGCCTCACAGTCATCTGCATATCCACTGACCAGTCCAGCCTCTATAAATCATAGTTGACTAGAGTAGATCTCATTGCTGCACAATGGACAAATGAACAAAAATAATTCCAAAAAGCATTTAGAGAATGAGTGTTAGAGTGGTTAGAATTTGCAATTCAGTCTAGTATTTTAACACTGTGACCAAATTTCATTATCAGAAGCTTGATAGATTACCTACGTAGACACAATTTTAACTAAACATCAGATCAAAGGTACGACCTGCTGGAGTTAAAAGCTTGCACACAAAGAGAGAGCTGTTCTCTCCATGGACTCAGAATTGTCAAGTTCTGAGCCTCAGTTTAACAGCAGCGTGTTTTGTTCCATGTACAGAGGAATCAGATCACCTCATCGGTAAATGGAAGAGAAAGCTTACTATTTACATAAAGCCAATGCAGCGGGAGATTGCCAAGAAGGTCAACACAAAAACGGTAGTAACATAGATCAATGTAAAGCATGGGTCACCTAGTGCTCAATCTGCATTGTACCAGCTTATTCAATGTAACTACTTCAACACTGCAACACACACTTGGATAAAATACGCCACCTTCCTATTTTGAATAAACATGCCAAAAACACTCCACAGGTGCAGACAGGTGAAACATCACAGTTTGGAGGAAAAAACCCTGTTTATGAGAGCAACTGCAGATAGAAACCTATAAATTCCAGTAGTATAGAGGTCCTGGAGACACGAGAGTACAGATAGAGCGAAACACAAATTTCTGGAGAAATTCAGACATCCGTTGAGACAGTGTGGTTGACATTTTTGGCCAAAATCCTGCATCCAGACAGAGTATAGAGTGGAAACAATCAGTGTAAAGATAAATAGGTGAAGCAGGGGCTGGTCGGTGATCAGTAGAACCAGGTAAGGAGAAGGGGAAGTAGAGTTAGGAGAAAACAGCTGGTGGGTGATAAGTGGTGACACAGGACTCTAGATGTTCTGTAGTACAAGCAGGTGGACCTCAACATCTTTAAACCTATAATTTGGCAGCTGCCTTGTTGAAAAGTTAGTGGCAAAAGGCTACAGCTCAGAACATTCTGGAATGATCCTTGGCTTTTCCCTCATTCCTTATAAAAAGAAACTATATTTCCTTTTCCAAAAAAAAAAGTTATACTATCGAAATAGATAATAAAAAAAAAATCAGTTAATACAAGGTTATTATTGTAACAAACGGGAGGTCAAATTACTGCTTACCTCTAACAGCTCATCTCCACTAAATAGCTTTCCATTTCGCCCCACGGGGCCTTCAGGGAGAATGGAACGAATATAGTGATGCCCAACTGTGGCTTCCAAACTGATGCCTAGACCACTACTTTCACTGAACTTTGTTACTTGTGTCACCTGAAAATAAATGCATTACTCTATCAGATTTGTTCTTTACACTGAAAGTGAATAAGTAGATTAAAATAATAAATTAAAGTTACAAAGCAAAAGGCACTTCACACATACTCTACATTCAATATGATCATGGCAGTTCCATGCTACACTCAACTCCTCTTGTGTGCCACTTTTCCCCTAGGGAAAAGGCAATTCTGGATTGGGCATTGTGTAATGAACCAGATTTGATTGGGAGGCTAAAGGCAAAGGGATCCTAAGGAGACAGTGATCATAACGCTGTAGAATTCACCCTGCAGTTTGTGAGTCAGATGCCAAAATTGGATATATCGGTAATACAGTTGAGTAAAGGGAACTACAGAGGCATGAGAGAGGAGCTGGCCAAAGTCAACTGGAAGAGGACGCTAGCAGGGATGATGGAAGGGAAGCAACAGTTGGAGTTTCTGGGAGTAGTTTTGAAGGCACATGATTGCTTCATCCCAAAAAAGCAGCATTGTAAAGGGAGGAAGAGGCAACAGTGGCTGACAAGGGAAGTAAAAAACTGCAGATAATAGAAAATCAGTGGGAAGCTTGAGGACTGGGAAGCTTTTAAAACCCAAGAGAAAGCAACTTTAAGAAGCAAAAAGAAAAGATGAAATATGAAGAAAATAAGCTAGCTAATATAAAAGATGACACCAAAAGCAAAAGGAGAGATAGCAATGAAGAGTAAAGAAATGGCAGAGCAAATTGGTAAGTATTTTGCATCAAGTCTACACTGTGGAAGACATACCAGCAGCATTTCAGAAATTTGACAGCTTCAGTGGGCAGAAGTGCGAGTAGTCACTATTGATACGGAGAAGGTGCTTGGGAAATTGGAAGGTCTGAGAGTAGATAAGTCACCTGGAAAAAATAGCCTGCATCCTAAGGTTCAGAAAGAGAAAATAACAGGAGGGATAGACAATAGAGTTACTTACTTGGATTTTCAAAATGTCTTTCGACAAGGTGCTGCATGAAGCTGCTAAACAAGATAATAGTCTATGGTGTTACAGGAAAACTACTAGTATGGGCATAAGATTAGCCAACTGTCTAGACTGCCTAGTCCTCACAGTTTTGAAAGAGTTCAGCTTTTTGGATTAAAAGGCAGATGACCTGAAAATGGCTAAAACAGAGGTAACAAAGACATGTTTGAGAATTACCACAGTAGATAGGTTAGAGTGATAGGGCAGGATATGAGCAGTTTTGGTGAAGAAGCAGGATGAAGAAACTGATCAATGTTTGAGACAAGTGGAATTCCAAGTCTGTGAATGGCCTGGTTCAACCCAAGGCAGTAAGTGAGAAGAGGGTTGGAACGAGTATTTGGAGTTCATGCAAGGACTAAAGACGAAGCTCCAAGTGAAAATAGGTCAGTTGTATTTACTGTGCAGCTACAAATGTGCTCACTCAGGGTTTGTTGCAGTTAAACAATGTATACAGGACTCATTAATAAATGGGTTTTTCAAATTTACATACCACAATTTCATAGTTAGCTCCAAGAAGCTCTTGCCATTTAACACAAATGCTTTCTTCTGACAAATTGAGCTGAATCCCTGGAATAAAAAGATTAACAATTTAAATAATTCCCCCCCCACACACACAAAAGATCTGTACTATCCCACAAAAAATTATCATTCAAAAATACCTGACGGAATGATCATTCTATTTATTAAGCACCTTTTTAAAAAGTCCCAAATAAACAGTTTTATCCCATTCCTTCTCTCCCCCACATCATCCTATGTAGCAAAAATTGCATGTCCTGTAGGTTATAAAACAGCAAATGCTGGAAAATCTCAGCAGTTCAGGAAACATCAGTAGAAAGAGAAACTCATGCCAAAAGCGAATGAGCAAATCAAAATTCTTCATCAGAACAGATAAAGAAAGATAACAGGTTAGTTTTAATATAACACTGCCAGAACATCTACAGAGATAAGCTGTTGAGGACATTTGGTCAACTGTTGATGGAGGCTGTTAGAAAGAGGAAAAAAATGAACAGAAGCTATGAAATGAGGGCCAGTAGAGAATAATAATACAGTATAAACAAAAACACAAAGTTCTTAAATGTAATGCTGCAGGTTCTGCCCAGTGGGTCAGGCCGTGCCAGTGAAGAAAACATGAGGCATTATCAGAGATGACAGAGTAGAAATGGCTAGTTCTGATAGAGAAAAAAAGTCCTGTGCACAAGATGCAAGGGCCTACAAAGTGGTGGATTCAGCCAGTTCCATTCTAGGCACAGCTCTCCCCACGACTGAGGATATCTACAAAAGGCAATGTCTGAGGAGGCAGCATTCATCTTCAAAGAAAATCTCCCCCACCCCCTGCCATCCAATCCATTCCCCTTTCTCACTGCTGTCATCAGGCAAGAGGTACAGAAGCCTGAAGCTCACAACTCAATGTTCAATAACACCTTTACTGTAATCAGGTTATCAGGTTTTCTCTCCTATTATCAGATTTCTGATCTGATCTTAAAAAACCTTAAATATTCCTCAGACTATATTTCCCACACCATGCACTAAATTCATGTTGTTTGTTGTTTATTGTGTCATGCAAATTATGTATAACTTATGGAAACTTAAGATTAAGTGATTTGTCTGTCATGTTTGCAATGTACCATGCTGCAATGCAAAAGCTGATTTTAATTATGTTTATACCATGTCGTATGTATGCCCACGGCAAAAAAGAAATGAACTTGAACATGTGGGGAAGAGTGGAATGGAGCGTTAAAATGGTATATAAAAGTAAGCTGAGCTACCACATGGACTGAATACAAGTGGTCCGCAACGTGATCACCCCATCTGCACTTTTTTTCCTCCACTGTAGGGAACATCACATAATGAACATTGATTTTTTAAAATATTTAAAGCTTTAATTATCTATTATGTTTAAACTTTTTAAAAATGTTTATTCTCAGAAGACCATGGAGGTGATCTGTAAGCAGGGCTTTAATTTCCACCACCTGCAGCCTTTGCAGACTATCAGTTAAAAAAAAACCTCTTGCATCTTCCTGTCCAGAACATTTGCCACCAACTAACAAAATTTGTAAAATAAGTGTTGTGCAAACCACTACAACCACCTTATTGCTTGGACACATAATCTCATTTAAGCCCAAACCTTGACAAGTGGTTTTAAAAACCGCTCATGACTGAATTGAACTTACCTTCAGATTCAGTTTCAATTTCAGTTTCTTGTTCATTTATTGGAGTAGCACTTGAAGTCCTGTTGTCTTGTACTGATGACTTTTCATCCACATCATCCAAAGCTATAGACAGTACACAACAGCAAGAGTGACAATTGATTTATCATAGGAATTTCTAATTTCAAATATAATCCGTGAAACCGTGAAATGAACAAAACAATTGAATCAATAATATTTAAAATATTTAGCTATTATATCTGGAAAAGGTTTTCAAAAGTTCAACTTTCTGCGTGATAAATTAAGTTCATTTTTTTTCTTTCTTCACTTTCACTTCAGCTTTATCAACTCCTTCAATTCCTTAATTTAAGCGCTCCATATAATGATGCACTTTGATTACTACACTGTTTTAAGTTCTTCAGCTGAATTATTATCAACAGAGTAACATTAAATTATTTACTCATTGTCCTTAAGCACATACTGGTGTGACACTAAACAAGATCATGAACCAGTGACAAAACCAATTTACTTCTGGAAGGTTTGTCATCTATTGTGAGGGCATCTTCATTCTTCTCAGGTTTCACTTCACTTTGACACTCAGACTGTATCAAAGCTTCTGGCTTGTGTTCTCTCCTCATTAAAATTAGATGCACAATTTGACTTGTATGTCGCAGCATCTCCACAGCTTGCTGGTTAGTGAAGCCTTGAATGTTTGTTCCATCCACCTGGAATACAAAGGCATTCAGAAATTATAATCACATCAGGACAAAATAGTCTAAATTATTAAATCAGAACCAGGTATAACATCACTGGCATGTGTTGTGAAATTTGTCGTTTTTTGCCAGAAGTAGACTGCGATACATAATAAAATTAAGTACTACAAAAAGAGAGGGAAAGTACTGGGTTCATTGTCCATTCAGAAATCTGATGGCAGAGGGGAAGAAGCTATTCCTAAAATGTTGACTTGTGTGTCTTCAGACTCCTGCACCTCCTCCTTGACGATAGCAATGAGATGAGGACATATCCTGGCTGATGGTGTTCAGTAATAATGGATGCTACTTTTGAGGCATCACCTTTTGAAGATGCCCTTGATGCTGGGAGGCTAATGCCCATGAGAGAGCTAGCTGAGTTTGCAACTTTCTGCAGCTTTTTCTGATCCTGTGCAGTGGCCCCTCCATACCAGATGGCGATGCAACTAGTTAGAAGGCTCTCCATGGTACATCTGTAGAAATTTGTATGAATCTTTGGTGGCACACCAAGTCTCCTCAAACTCCAGTGAAATATAGCAGCTGCCATGACTTCCTTGTAATTACGTCAATATATTAGGCCCAGGATAGATCATCAGAGATATTGACGCCCAGGAATATGAAACTGCTCACTCTTTCCATTGCTGCTGATCCCTCCATGAAGACTGGTATGTGTTCCCTTGATTTCCCCTTCCCGAAGACCTCATCAATTCCTTGGTCCTACTAATGTTGCATGCAAAGTTGCTGTTGTGACACCACTCAATGAGCTTCCTCGTCACCATCTGAAATTCCACCAGCAATAGTTGCGTTATCGGCAAATTTATAGATGGCATATTAACTGCACCTAGTCACATAGATATTGGGTGTAGGGAGAGTAGAGCAGGCTAAGCACACATCCTCAAAGTGCACCAGTGTTGACTGTCAATGAGGATGGATGTTATTTCCTATTCACACAGACTGTGGCTTCACAATGAAGAAGTCAAGGATGACAGTCCCGTAGGTAGATTATCTGGCTGAAATCATGCAAAGGTGTTCAAATTATAACTGATCAACACTGTTAGCAGAATGAGCCAATAAAAATGTTTAACTCTAAATTTCCATGATGATTTTCAATATTTAACACCAGATATTGTAGACTTATTTCATCAAAAGGAAAGTATATGAGCATGACAGAAGGAAACAGAGCAAAATTGCAACTGCAGATGTGCACCATTGAAGAGAAAATTATGAGATACAACGTATTACTGAGAGCAATGGTGCTCACAGTGTGCATCTGGCAGACGTTCACAGAATAAGCAATTGACAGCAACAATCAACACACAATGTTGATTTAATACAAGTCTGGCCAAGTACAGAATCAGAATTGTTCAAGTACAGAAAACAGTCCAGCCCTTCATGGCAATGCATATACATGACAGAATAACATCGTCAATCCTGTTTCCCCAAACTAGAATTTGAACTTAACTCTATATCCAATGCCCTTGCTTCACCTCTTATATTCACACTCAATCAGCTGGTGAGAGTATGCAGTATTGCTGGGATTGCAAACTTTCTGATTGCACAAGGTACAATGGTTGCAGGCATTTATCAGAGCCTCTGCCCTATACAAAACCAAAAATCATGCCAATTTAAAAATGGTGCATCTGTCGAGTGACTAATAACATATTTTCTATCGTTCTATCAAAAGTCATGGTGCCTTCATTCTGCTGCAGTTCACTGGGTCCCAAGAATTTTGGCTATGAAATCAAATCGCGTGGGCAATAGCAACAAGTTTTGATGACATGACTCAAGCCTCCAGTTGTTTTACTGTACGTACACACTTCAGCATTAAGACATTCAAAACCATATTACCATATGAAATCTGGCATAACATGGCAATGGTCATTGCAGATAATACAAAGATTGGTGGAGGAGCAGGTAGTGTTGAGGAAACAGGTAGAACGCAGAAGGACTTAGACAGATTAGGAGAATGGGCAAGAAAGTGGCAAATGAAATACAATTTTGGAAAATGAATGGTCATACACTTTGGTAGTAGAAACAAATGTGCGAACTATTTTCTAAACGGGGAGAAATCCAGGAATCTGAGATGCAGAGGGACTTGGGAGTCCTTGTGCAGAACACCCTGAAGGTTAATTTGCAGGTTGAATCAGTGGTGAGGAAGGCAAATGTCATGTTAGCATTCATTTCAAGTGGTCTAGCTTACAAGAGCAGGGATATGATGCTGAGGCTTTATAAGGCACTGGTGAGGCCTCACCTTGAGTATTGTGAACAGTTTTGGGCCCCCCATCTTAGAAAAGGTTTACTGGCATTGGAGAGAGTCCAGAGGAGGTTCACAAGGATGATACCAGGAATGAAAGGGTTATCATACAAGGAACGTTTGATAGCTTTGGGTCTGTACTTACTGGAATTCAGAAGGATTTGGGGGGGGGGGGATCTCATTGAAACCTTTCGAATGTTGAAAGGCCTAGACAGAGTAGATGTGGAAAGGATGCTTCCACTGGTAGGAGAATCTAGGACAAAAGGGCATAGCCTCAGGATAGAGGGCGCCCTTTCAAAATAGAGATGTGGAGAAATTTCTTTAGCCAAAGAGTGGTGAATTTGTGGAATTTGTTGCCACATGCAGCTGTGGAGGCCAGCTCGTTGGGTCTATTTAAGGCAGAGATTAATAGGTTCTTGATTGCACATGGCATCAAAAGTTACAGGGAGAAGGCCGGGAACTGGGGTTGAGGAGGAGGAAAAAAAGGGATCAGCCATGATTGAATGGGGGAGCAGCCTCGATGGGCCAGATGACCTAATTCTGCTCCTATGTCTTATGGTCTGCTCTGAGGCCTTCATGACCTCTAACTTGGAGGAATACTGGAATACGTAGCAGAGTGAGTATCAAGTTATATATGGCTCTCATTATTATGATAGAACATCTTTTACCACCAACTATGTAAGAAAAGGGAGTTGGGTGTGTGGGGGCATAATGGGGGGGGGGGGGGAGGTGAGAGGCGGTCAGGAGAGACTGTTAGTCCCTTTCTGTCCAGATTGTTCAAGAAAATCAGTAGCTGAAAACATACTTTTCCATTCAACTATGGCATTAGGACTTAACTCTACTTCATCAATGACCACTACAACTTAAAAATATGTAATGACAACATTTCAAATCATAATGAACTGCAATTCCAAAGTTTAGCAGCAACACAATGTCATATTATATAGTCACTCTAGTGTGTTTTCTTGTGGTGGTTTTATCTGCCTTGGTGCTATAAACACACAGCTCTCCCAGAGCATACATAATGGCTGATGGAAATTTGTTGATATCTGTAGCAAAGGACAGTAGATAGAGTTGGAAGATAAACCTGAGCAATTCAGAACTTCAAAACCCTGTCTACAAACTGGACAACAGTCAAGACAGGCAGGTGGGCAATATCAAAGGCATCAGCAGAGTATCACAAGTTTCTCTTGAATTCTCTATTATATTTATTAATAAAAATGTAACATTCGTAACCCTTGCTTTTGGTTACCTGCCCAGAGTGGGAAGGTGAATATTGCCTTTCCCAGAAAGGGTGGCAAGCGTTGCCTCTATGGAGCTGCTGCTATTGAACTGGTGGCCCCTCATCAGTCACTAATTTATTGGAGAAATGATTATGCACTGATGTCAAATTCTGCAGGACCAATTGTCGACAGTGTTTCAGAGCCACATTACTCGTTGTCTGAGCTGAATCAAAATGAATGTGTGACTGTAGTCTGAGCTTCTGTTGCAGCATTTAGTATCTTGAGTGAATGCTGTTAGGAATACATTGGAAACCAAGTATTGAAAAGGTGGTGGTGAGTCACCTGCTTGAAGTGCTATAAACTTTGCATTAAAGGTTTTATTAGATACCCATATATTGATGCCATCTATTCATACAGTTCTATCAGATACTATATTTAATGGATTCTGGCTTGAGACAATGTATGAAAGTGAAATAACATAATGCTAAGTGAAATTATTCCACCTTGAGATGTTTGAGTGACTTTATTGCTTGCCTTAACAGACTAGGTTTTTAATCGACTTCCGCATTGAGGGATGTTGAAGATGACCTGGCAAGTTGATGGCATGTAGTGTTTTTAAAATGGAACACACATCTTCAATACATTCATGATTGGGAGAACAAATTTGAAGGCTAGAGGTTGAGGAGACCAGAGGTTCCCTTGTTCTGAATGGCATCACACTGATTGAGGAGCTGCATTCCTCAAAACACTTGGATAGAATTCCATCACATTCTTTACTTGCGCTTTGTAGATGGTGTAAAGGATCCTGCAGACACATTTTGTCTTGTCCAGTTAAACTTGAGGTTAATGGTGACACTAAAGATGTTCCTGATCCCTGGAACACCCTAGGAAACAAAACTAAATTCACTTAAGAATCAAGTATCAACCTGGTAAAGCTACAGGACTGCATTCGACAAATAAGATGACAGAATGTAATCGCTATCCTAAACCAATATGCCAGATAAAAGCTTTACAGTACTGCCACATACAACAAGCATGATAGTGAACAATGGAAGGCAGCAGGTTCATGAACATGCTCACTTTCATTTAAAATATAGCCCATCACAAGTCCAATTCAAGGCTGAAACATTTCAAATGCTATTAACCGGATGTTCCAAGTAGATAATCCAAACCATATTACTGCAGTCCTCACCATGAAAGAAAAAAAAAAGAGCAAAAAATAAATGGGAATACTGCTTGTATCAAATACTATAATTCCAGGTGGAATTTGTGCCAGCCATCAGTAACCAAATTATTGATGAATAGGTTTCACTGATAACATTATCCATAACACTTCCAATATGATTGAAAAATTGGTTTATCATATTTTTGGAAATAGCATATACCTGAACAACTTTCCCAATTGTTGGTTAGATGCCAGCATAATAGCCGCACTGGAACAACGTACCAGAAGACACGGCTATTTCTAAAACAACACAGATGCAACATTGCATATCCTTTACTGTAATTCAGTATTGTCAGCTGTTTCGTGAAATTGGCACAAGATCAGCAAGCTGTCAACGTTTCATTTTTGAATGGGCAATCATGATTCCAATGCCCATTTTGAGTGACTTCTGAATTTAGGAACTCCCCCTCATATCATGCACTCCAATTAATGTCAAGTCTAAAGAAACAAGTGATAATTTCTCATCACCACAGTTCTAAAACAAAAACAAATTATATTTTTGAAATTATTCCAAATTATGCTTACGGCTATTATCTGGTCCCCAACATGTATTCTTCCATCCTGCTCAACTGCACTTCCTTGAGTGATGCTTTTCACAAAGATGCCAGAAGGCTCTGCAAGCATAAACATATCCATATAAATCCGCAGATGTATTTCACTTTAGGCCTTTCTCAAACCTGCCCACTTTTAAATAACAATAATTGATCATTTCTGATTAATTGTATGAAAGCCCAAATTGAAATACTGTAGAATTGTGCGGCTCAATACTGTGCACAGATATAAAAATATAATTTCAATATTGACTGTGAAAGCCAGAAAGCCACATTTGTCATGCAAGTATAGCTTCGATAAAAATGCAAATTGATAACTTTTCATCTCCAATCATACCATTTGTTTTCAGTATTAACAAACACAAAATGAATAGAAGAAATACCAGATGTTGCTATAGATTAAATAAAATATACCTTTTCAATATTATGGTTAATTTATTATACATAGTTATGGGGCAATTCAATATTGTTTCTGTTTCCATAATATCATAATGTATTTTGTATTTGTCTATGCAAGTAATTAACAAAAATATTGAAAAAGAAATACTATACTTTGCAAGATTTCAAGCTGAATATCTCAAATTAAATAAATGGAATCAAAATTGCTAAATTATCTTCATTGACCTGATCATTGATTTTAGGAAAGGAGTGGGGGCACATGCTCCTAGTTACATCAATGATGCTGAGGTGAAGAGTGTTGAAAACTTCAAGTTCCTAGGTGTGAATAACACCAACAGCCTGTCCAACTACATTGATATCATGGCCAAGAAAACTTACTAGTGCCTCTACTTCTCAGGAGACTAAAGAAATTGGACATGTGCCCTTTGACCCTCATCAATTTTTATTGAGGTATCATAGGAAGCATTTTGGTTTGGTACAGGAACTGCTCTGTCCATGACCTTACGAAACTGTAGTGAGTTGGAAGACGCAGCTCAGCACATCATGGAAACCAGCCTTTCCTCTATGAACTCTGTCTACACTTCTCAGCGCCTTGGTGAAGCAACTGCCTCCCAAACATTCTCACTTCTCCCCGCTCTCATTCGACAGAAGATACAAAAGTCTAAAAGCATGTGCCACCAGGCTCAAAGGCAGCTTCTACCCCGCTGTTATAAGACTACCAAACGGTTCACTTGTAAGATAAGATGTACAGACTCACTCACTGAAGAGGTGAGATTCAGAATGCATACAAAAAGTGTTAGACAATAAACATGACACTCTTTGTCAGACAAACCACATTTTGTAACATATCACCTGAGGTATAGACTTAGGCAGGAAAATGTCTTAAGTACATAATGAAAGGTACAGTGAGCTTTCATATAGCCCTTCAATTTCTGTAAAAAATATACAAATCCTACATAAAATAATTTTTACATCTCTAAGCCATTTTCTGACCATCATAATTTCAGTACAAAGCTACCCAATATACTGCATCAAATTGGCCATGAGGTCAAGAAGTTATCTGTGATTATGACTATGGTGAATTATACTAGAAGTGGAAGTTACATAAATTTTCCAAATATTACACCAGAGGAAACAAAATTATCCATAATAGAAATGTACCCCATTAAAGCAATAATCCTCTCTTAAAAGTTAACACCAATACATTCCAGTTGATGAATACAATTTGCAATTTTGTGCCAAATTAAAATTTAAAATACTTCACTGTTCCTTTCAGTAACTTAAGATACAAAAGAAGAAAAAGTTTCATTTTTGAAAATCTATTATAATACCTTGATTCTTGTCTCCAACATAACCAGCAATGGTTATGCCTAGTCCATGAACATCTTTTGTAAGCTCCACATCAAATACTTCCCCATCAACATGCTGCGAGAAAGTTGGTTCAGGCTAAAAAAAGATAAATATTGTGCTTGCATATTATGCTTCCTTATTCTATTAATCTCATACCAACACTCCCAAAATGTGTGTTGGTCAAATATCATAAACAAAATATGGGACAGTAAACCTTTTCCAACTAATAAACTTCCCATTTGAAAGGCAGAAGGTCAAAAAACAAATTATAAAATAACTGCCTTCAGGGGAACACAGACATAATTACTTGCCTCTTCTGCTACCGGTGGTACAGTCGGTAATGCAGGAAGTCCATGAGGGGCAGCAGCCAAGGGATCTTCCACAGCTCCTCTTGCAATTACCAACTTGACTCGATTTCCACACTGTCTCAGCACCTGAGCCACTTGCTCACTACCCATTCCAAACAGGTCTGTTTCACCTATCTTGAGAATATGATCCCCACTTTGAAGTCGTCCATCCTTTAGTAATAAAGAGATAAGTTAAAATGCATGAGAAATCATGTTTTATATGGTTTGCCTTTATCAGCAAAGTTATTTTCAAAATTAACCTAGATGTATCTTGTACAATACAACAATGTCTCACTCTCCATTAATATTGCGGAAACACGAAGAGCTTCCCAATACAAGGGACTACTTGTACATAAAAAGACTTATGAGCTGATGATAGAGCAATCAAAGCAATAATTCTGACAATAAAGTGTGAAAATGAAAGCAGAATACATTTAAATTTACCATCAGCAAATATAGGGTCATCGTCAGCTGAACAAGACCATCAATAAACTAGTATCCAAAAAACAGAATGTAAAACTCTGGAAGTCAGGAGAAAAGGGTGGCAGCCAGCACAGATGGTTGGAGCTGGTGGCAAGCATAAAACTAGGAATAAAGCTGTCAAGGAACAAAGAGAAATCTACTAAAGATTACCAGACAAGGACATCAAAATTTTACAGCTGACAGCTGGAACTTCACTGTATAAGAATGTCAAGCAACACAACTAGATTACATTCTAAAAACAAAAAAAGTCTGCAGATTCTGGAAATCCAAAGCACCACACACAAAAAATGCTGAAGGAACTCAGTAGGTCAGGCAGCATCTATGGAAATTAATAGAAACTCAACATTTCACGCCAAGACCCTTCTTCAGGACTGAGGAGAAAGGGAGAAAATAAGGAACAGTGAAAATTTTTAAATTTTAACTTGTCACAAAATTGGAAATTGTAATTATCAACTGGAATGTATTGGCCAGAATAAAAAGGTGGGTGAGGGGAAGGAGGCTAGCTGGATAGCTAGATGAGTGGGAAAGGTTAAAGGCTGGATAAGGAGGAATTTGAAAAGAGAGGAGAGTAGACTATAGGGGAAAGAAAAAGAGGAGGTGACCTAGAGGGAAATAATAGGCAGATAAAAAGCAGTAAAAGGTCAGAGTGAGAAATAGAGGAGTGGAGGGGAATTTGTTTACCTGAAGGAGAAATCGTAGTTGTAGTTCTACAATAAAGGAACTAAAGAAAGGAATAACCTATTGGAATGCTGGGAGTTCTTTGCATCTTAACAAATAATATGCTAAGTAAACATTAGTTATACAGAAAAGGGAAATAAACATATTAGTGTATATCTAGAACAACTGCAAAATGCACAAGTTTAATAGGCATGGCAAAGATCAGTATAAATTTCCAACATGACCTTGCAATCAATAATGAAGCTGGAGGGAAGTACAAAGGATTGTTAATAAAAAAAAGTTGTACTTTTCTTGGAGGAGATGGGTATCCCTGGAATATGGGCATCTCTGAAAGATCAACAAGATGGACTGAATGGTGCAGGATAGTACTCCTCAGAGTGACTCCGGTGATTACTGGAAGATGTACCGTCTTTTCTCACTTATCACCCACTGGTAAAACACTGCAAACAAAAACAAAAACAACTTTGCCTTAAGCAAATAATGGTACTTTTAGCTCCTTACCCGATCAGCAACTCCACCAGGCAAAATGGTCTTCACAACAACACCAGTTGTTTTTCCACCCACTATTCCAAATCCTAAACCAGAGCCGTCATTAACCAATTCTACACTTTCAACAAACTGCCAATAGACCTGTTTGGGATAAAAGATTGTGCAACAATTATGATTTAAAAATACAATTTCATTCCACTACATGAAATTCAGAAACCAAACTAAGAAGTCTGGTATGACACTCACATCTAACAATGCATTCAAAGATATCCAGTGGAAATTTTCACTTACAAAATTCATCTTTTCAAGTTTGTGCATCGAAAAATACTTCAAGAAACTAATGAAAAAGCAGTCTTGTAAACAGAAATATATTACAAAAATCAAAACACCACAGATGCTACAAATCTGAAATAAGAACTAAAAAGGCTGGAAATACCTAGCAGATCAGGTAGCATCTATGGCAAGAGAAAAACAGTTAACCTTTCAGATTAAAAACTCTTCATCAAAACTGGAAGAGATAGAAAACAAATTAGTTTCAAGATGCAGGGAAGATAGTGGAGAGATGAAAGGGACAAATATGAAACCAGGAAAACCATGAAACCAAGGTGATTCTGATATTTATGAAGTTATTGAGTTGATAGATTAATAGGGGCAGGTCAAAAGAAAATGGAGAAAACGTAACGATTACAAAATACAAGTCTTATTATGAAGACCTGAAACCAAAAGGAAAATGCTGCAAATATCTATTAAATCAAGCAGTGTTAGTGAAGAGAGGGGAAAACCGGATAAAATTGACAGATAATGATGAAGACAAAAAAAAAATTATCTGAAAATAAGAGACTACAGATGCTGGAATCTGGAGCAACACACAAGATACTAAAGGGACTCAATGGGTCAGCATTATCAATGAAGAAAAACAATCAACATTTTGAGTTCAACCCCTTCATCTGGAACATTAATTATCTGAAGTTTTTAGTTGCATATGGCTTGTCTGCAAGGCTACAAGACACTAAGACACAGGATAAGTGGAGAAGGAGCACTTAGTAACACAGTCAGCAACAAAAAGAAATAGGTGATAAAAGTGAACATTCATATTCTGATGCCATATTAAGGGAAAAGGCAATGCATCAGTTCATAGGAGCTTAAGGCTACCAGTTCATCCGTGCCTTAACATAGTACAAGCAGCCAATAAGAATAAACAATCTTTTGAATTAAGAGAAGAATTATCACTGTAAAGTCCATACAGCCACAACCAGATAAAACTTGCATAATTGTGAAAGGCAGTTGGATGCTAACAATCTATCGATGAAATCCTAGTTTCAAAGTTGTCATCTGTAAGATGTTATTGTGGGAGAGATGATATATTGTTGGATTGCAAAAAGGTGCAATAAATTGTAGTGCTATGAAAGGTAAATTATAGATAAAACATTAGGAAAAAATGAAAAGAAAATTGTGTCAAAGTGGTAGCATGATTAACAAAAGGACAATCAATGAGACATTATAGAAGATGATATTATTTCTAACATTAAGGTATATAGTGTCAGTATAATACATGGTAAAAACTGTTCCTACAGTACAGTTCCTATCAGTTATCAACAGAGGAATTCATGCAGACAATGTAGGCTGCCACATTCTTTTGAATAACTAAATGAACAAAATCAGCAGTGTAGATAATAGAATGCCTTTATACAATGCTATCGACAATAGCATCATCCAAATCTTCATTTTCATTGTAACGTTCAAGATGATAAAGAGAACATAAACTGCAGAGTTCTTGACAGTGAGTCCATAGGTTGTGGAATCAGTTCAGTGGTAGGCAATGCTCCCTAAGGTGTGCACGCGCACATCTTTTGCTACTACCGCACAAAAGAATTTAAATTGGGCACAAAAGATTGTCACCCTCTACCTTGTTGGCATGGTAAGTATATTTCACGATCATACACAATCACATTTCCTTTTTCAGTTTCTGATGCGGACAGTGTTGATAACGTGGAGTTTGTGATGATTTGTCTGCAATCTAGAACTGCTTATATATACTGCTTTTATTGAAGAAATTATTCAGTGTGCACACGTTGCCGTCAATGGGCAAAAAAATTGCACAGCACAAGATTTTTGCGCACACAGGTCACTAGAAATTAGAGGGAACATTAGTGTTGAGGTGAGTTAAGCTACCCATACTGGCTGAGGAGTTTGCTGGTTGAGGGGTATAGCAGTTCCTTAAGCTGGTGTTGTGGGACCCAAGGCTCCTATACCTCCTCCCTGATGGCAGCAGTAAGAAGAGAGCATAGTATGGCCTGGATGTCTGGGGCCCTTGACCGTGGATGTTGTTTTTCTGCAATAGCGCACCTTGTAGATGAGCTCTCTTTACCTGAGATGGACTGTGCTGTATGCACTACTTTTTGTAGGCTATTCCATTCAAGGGCATTAGTGTTTCCATACCAAGCTGTGAGGTAACCAGTCAGTATACTCTCCGCCATGTATCTATAAAAGTTTACCAGTTTTAGATGACATGGCAGATCTTCGTAAACTGCTAAGAAAGTAGAGGTGTTGTCATGTTCTCTTGGTAATGGCATTTACATGGTGGACCAAGGAATGATAACACTGAGGAATTTAAGATTACTGATCCTATTCATTTCTGATCCCATAATGAAGACCGGCTCATGAACCTTTGATTTCGTTCTCCCGTAGTCAACAATCAACTCTTTGGTTTTGTGTTGTTGGGTGAGAGATTGTTGTTGTGGCACCATTCAGACAGATTTTCAATCTCCCTCCTTTATGCTGATTTGTTACTACCTTTGATTCACCAACAACAGTGGCAGTAACGTCACCAAAGTTAAATATGGCATTTGAGATGTACTTAGCCTCAAAGTCATAAGTATAAAGTGAGTGGAGCAGAGGCTAAGCACACAGCCTTGTGGTGCACCTGTGCTGATGGAGGATTGTGGAGATGTTTTTGCCAACCTGAACTGACTGGGAAGACAAGTGAGAAAAATCAAGGACCCTGTTGCACAAGGAAGTATTGAGCCTAGGTCTTGGAGCTTATTAATTAGTTTTGAGGGGATGATAGCGCTGAATGTAAAGCTGTAATCAATGAAGAGCATCTTGATGGCTGGAGAGGTGCAAAGATTCCCTAATCTGAGATTCTTACCAATTTATTTAGCCTTCTCTGTAGCAACTCATTAAAACACACGTGCTTAATCCTTGCTTTGTATTGGAGAAAACGCTTTGTATTGGAAATAATTCTTTATAAAACAGATTTCATTAGGAAGATTACATCATGATTTTATATCACAGAATCATTACAATTGAGCATTCAACCCATTGAGGAAGACCAGCTCTCCAGAAGAGCAATCCAGAGAACACATAAGCAACACACCTCTTTATGCTGTTTTTCATTATTAAATAGGAGAAAATAATTTATATATTTAGACTCTGGTGCATGCTACACTTACTGTAGATGAATGTGCTGAGAGCGTACTTGCATCTGACGGAGTACGTGAAATCACTGGACTGGATAAGTGTGAAATTGCTCCCCTGGCAATCACCAACTGAACCTGATCAGTGGCTTTCTGCAGGATGCCAATAGCTTGTTGATGGGTGACACTCTGATCTAGAGCCTGTCCATTGATAGCAAGGATTTGGTCTGCTTCCTTTAGTTTACCATCTCTATTAATAGAACAAACAACAAATTCATAATTTTATTCATTTCACTTTGTGGTTCTTTTATTTTTGTATCTCCTAATGTTACAATTTCAGTAAATATTTCAATAACTTAAGTGTTTTTTCTAGATTAGACACTCAGATTTCAAGGTAACTGGGCCCTTGGACTCAGTTCTGATACACAGAGGATTGCAAAACTCTGCAAATTAAGCTGCTCTGTTCATAATGAATTTTAGGTTTTCCAGTATCAGCTACTATACAACATTAGCAATGTCTTGGAGAAAACAGAACTGCCAGTTTCTTCCTGGTGAGAAGGGAGGGGTGGGTGGGAGAACAAGGAAATAACAAAAAAAAATCAGAACATGCATATAAGGGACAGAAAATGTCAAATCAAATCATGTAACATTTATTGTTCAATAACTCTAATGCTCCCTCCATTTCCACTGTGGCACTGGTAAGAGCCAAATGTATGCAATGTATACAGACAAGCACTGCTGATTTTAAACACAATTTCAAAAACTCAATGCAATTTGCATATTTTCCCTGCACTGATGGAACTATCCATAAATGCATCTATCCCCACAAAAACATGCTTTTTTTTGGAATGACGTATATTGCTTACACCTTTTTCTTTTTTTTTTTAAAAATCATAGTGTCCAGCAAAGAGGTAATAAAAATTTCAATATTTTATGAACACAGCAATTTTCTTCTATTAGCTACATTACAAATATACCCTTCTACAGTATTAAGTTTTACAATTTATTGTGGCCATGTCCTGTAGCTTCAAGTGTAATTAAGCTGGTTAAATGAGGTCTGAAGACAGTTTTAGTTCGATAAGATTTTCAAGAGTATCTCCTGCTTTGTGGATAATATTAAATCTTTTTGATAGTTGTTTCTTTATTGTCTGGAACTTGTTAGATAAGTATTTCTGTGTAAATTGCAATTATATGGACAGGTTTAAAATCCCTCTGTGGATTAAAGCACAATTACCTCTTCAAACAGAATGGAAGGCCAACTGAATGGCAATGCATGGCAAATAGTTGAAATATCATAGTAATCAATAAAACTACACGTCTTCAGCATTGGTTTCAGTCAATGAGCTCAACTTTACTACGCTGTCTTCACAGGAAGGTGAGTACAGACAAGTACTCAATCTGCGGAGATGACTGAGAAATCAAGGTCATAGACTAATACCTTCATTCTATGATCTCTTCATTCACCACTCCTATGACATCAGCTACACACATCCCAGAGCAGTAAACAGGTAAGTCAGTCTCTTAGCCCCTTCCTGCTTGAGCACGTAAGCAGATGTTGCTGGTTATAAAAGTCTACAGAAGTCTATGTTTATCATTAATTTGCAAATGAATAAGACTTCTTAAGCTATGGCTGATTCAGCACATGTCCCATATCTCCAAAGTCCCTGAATAAACCAGAGACCCTGAGCACTCTTTGGCTCTTAACCAGTCAGAAGACTCTTGGCTTTACCTACCCTCACCTGCCCAACTACCAAACCAAAGGATATGGATGATCTCCATATACCTCACTTGTCATGTTCCCTGCCAATTCAGAGTCATAGAACACTACAGCACAAGAATGGGCACTTTAGGGCCATTTAGTCAATGCCAAACTATTAATCTGCCTAGTCCCATCAACCAGCACCCAGATCATAGCCCTCCAATCCATGTAACAGTCCAAACTTCTTTTAAAAGTTGAAACTGAACCTCAGTCCACCATGTCCGCTGGCAGCTTGTTCCACACTCACCACCCTGAGTGAGGGAATTCCCTTTCATGTATCCCTTACACATTTCGCCCTCTTGTCCTAGTCTCACCCAATCTCAGTGGAAAATAGCCTGCTTCTATTTACCCTATATATACCCCTCATAATTTTGTATACCTCTATCAGATCTCCCCCCATTCTTCTATGCTCCAGGGAATAAAGTCCTAACCAATTCAAACTTTCCCTATACCTCAGGTCCTGAAGTCCTGGCAACATCCTTGTAAATTTTCTTGGCACTTTTTCAATCTTATTGATACCTTTCCAGTAGGGGTGACCAAAACTGCATACAATAATCCAAAAGAGGCATTATATCCTTACTTTTATATTCTAGTCTTCTCAAAGTGAATGCTAACATTGCATGCATCTTCCTCAAGGTACAAGTTAATCTTTACAGAATCCTTCACAAGGTTTCTCAAGTCCCTTTTCACCTCATATTTCTGAATTTTCTCCCCATTTAGAAAATAGTCTATGCTTTTCTTCCTTTACCAAAGTGCATGACTATATACTTCCCAACACTGTATTCCATTTGCCAATTCTTTGCCCATTCTCATAATATGTCCGAGTCCTATCTTCTGCCTCCCCCCATTCTTGAAGAGTGCAACGACATTTGTAATTTTCAAGTCATCTGAAGCAAGGCCAGAACCTAGTGATTCTTGAAAGATCATTACAAATGCATCCACAATATCTTCAACCACCTCTTTCAGAACCCTGGTGTGTAATCCACCTGGTCCACCTTTCAGCTTCCCAAGCACCATCTCCTCAGTAATAGGTCCTCTATTTTCCTCTTCCCACTCCAACCTAAACAGAAATACTCTCACCTTACAAGTGTGCAGCTGTTGCAATAACACTCATACAGAAACTACACAACAAATGTTGTGGATTTGTGAATAACCTGCATTTGTCACTTCAGACAGAAAACAATTTACACAACCATTCAACGGAAATTCTGGGAGGAGATGCAAAGAGATAATGAAAAATTCACTGAGAGAATCCACTGTATTATAATTGGGAATGCAAAATATAAGAGAATGTAAAAAAATATTTGCCAGCTGTTAAGCTTGGTGAGAAAGTCACCGAGAGGTAAGGATGCCCAGTAAGGAGCTGGTGACACGTGCCATGATGAGTCCTTCAAATATTGCATTGATGCTAAAGCCATCGTGTCTGGAATGACAGCAAGTAGAATATGGCTGGTGAGAAGTGGTAAAAGGATTGCAGATTATGAATTTGGGAAGGTATAAGTTCTGGAAGGTCAGCATTATTACGTTTATCCTTCATCTGTTAGTGCATAGTTAGAGCAGTGAGAATAGCTGCAGGGTCTGTATTGTGCTTATTGTATGAGATTTGGGAATTCTGGGAGATCTCCAGCCTCTGGGATAACCACATCTGCACTAGATGCACCAAGCTACAGATCCTCAGAGAACACATTAAGGAACAGTAGATGCAGCTCAATGATCTTTGGCTCAAGTAGGTAACATAGATGGTAGGTAGGAGCTACAAGGAAGTAGTCACCCCCATGTTGCAGGAGGCAGAAAAATGAGTGACTGTGATGAGAGGGAAGGGAAATGGGCGGCCAGTACTGAGTATCCTGTGAACGTTACCCTCAATAATAAAGTATACCATTTTAGATACCATAGTGGGAGATGACCTACTTTGGGGGGGGAGGGTTGGGGGCCGCAACAAACAAGTCTCTGGCACTGAGGCTCAGAAGTGAATGGGGGAGAAGAGGACTGTAGAAGTGACAGGGTAATCCATAGTTATAGAAGTAGCTACAAGATTCTGTGGATGCAATAGACACCAAGATGGTGCGTTGTCTCCCATGTGCCAGGGTCAGGGACATCTTGGATCAGGTCCACAACATTCTACAGGGGGAGGGTGAGCAGCCAAAAGTCTGCTCATCAATATTGGCACCAATGATACAGGGAGGAAAAGTGAGGACGTCCTGTACAGAGAATTTAGAGAGCTAGGTAGAAAGCTGAAAAGCAGGACCTCCAGGGTAACAATCTCTGGATTGCTGCCTCTGCCACGCGCACCAGTAAGGGTGAAAATAGAATGCTCTGGCAAATAAATGCGTGGCTCCGAAAATGGTGCAGGGGACAGGATTTCAGATTTCTGGATCATTGCGATCACTTCTGGGGAAGGTATGACTTGTACAAAAAGGATGGTCACACCTGAAACCGAGGGGGACCAATATCATTGCGGGTAGATTTGTGAGAGCTGCTGGAGAGGGTTTAAACTAATTTGGCAGAGGGATGGGAATCAGAGTGATAGGGCTGAGGATGCAGCAGTTGGTATACAAAAAGAGGTAGTGTGTAGTGAGACTGTTAGTGGGATGAGTTGCAATGTAAAGGGGACAAAGTTGAAAAGGGTAACAGATATACAAGTCTAAAGGTGTTATTTTCGCAACCACGCAGTGTATAGAATAAAGTTGACAATCTTGTACAGCAGTTAAGAGATTGGCAGGTATGACACTGTAGGCATCACTGAGTCATGGCTGAAAGAAGATTATAGTTGGGAGCTTAGCATCCAAGGATACACATTGCATTGAAAGGTGAATGGAATTGATAAAAAAAATCAGCTTTAAGTATTTATGACTTTGATATATTAACATTGGAAAACACAAACTTCTAAACATTTTTAGAGAGCTTCTAAAATAGTAACTATGATCTGGTATGGAAATCACTAAGAAATTCCATTATGTCTTTTGAGAGGTTTTTCCAAGGCAATTTGATCAGCAATCATAAGTAATTTAAAAAAAAAACTAACATTTAATACCTTAAAAAAACTGTTACCTTGCAGATACACTGCCATCTTGGATTTCCTGTACAAAAATCCCCAGTTCTCCTTTATTTTCACTCTTAAGTCCTACAACACTAAATCCCAAACCACCACAGGGAGGTTTCACTAGATTTATGTATTCAATTGGACGGCCCTGATGGAAAAGAAATTCACGTCATCAACAGAAACAAATTATTAATCACAAAGCAATTTATCATAGCAATCAGAATTTCTACAAAAGGAGTGTTCACCGATATTTTACAATGTTACAAAAGAGTACAGCTAATAATATATCAACGTAATTTTCTCATAAAGTTCAAAGATGTGGTCTAAGAGAAAACACTTTTAAAAAAAGATCAGCATCTAACTGCAATAGCCCTAGATGTGAGCTGAGATCTGATACTTTGGGAAACAAATCTCTCAATAACTAAATGTTAAGAAGGTAAGAGAAAAGTTAACATGTAAAATTGACTTTTTCTTGTACTCTCAGCATTAGCTGACACTTAAGAGTTATTTTAGTGGTACAACAGTTGTTTCAATGCAAATCAAAACATACTGAATGGAAAATTATTTTGTTCATAAATGGAACAAATATGAAAATAGGCTTTGAAATTAATTTAAGCCCTGCATTAAATAGACTTTCAAATGTGTAACTACTACATAAAACATGATATAACATTCTCTTACATGAGACATTTTTCTCAAAATCTGCTCCAACTCTTCATTGGACCGCCTGCCATTAACATAAGGAGAGTCAGGCTGTATTGAAAGTTCCTGTTCAGTTTCTTTATTTCCATTCTGTTGAGCAATCATGTATGATTCATTTAATGGGGAAGAAGCCAAAGAGACAGGTGAACCAGTTGCTTGAGAAAGATCGATGTTTGAATGTACAGAAGATGGTGCGATATTCATCTAATTAAAAAGGTAGAAATGCCACAGTAATTTCACCGATAGCTTAAAAAAATAGGGAAATCTATAATCGCAAAACAGAATTTGCAATGAATTATCTACATCCAAAGCATTACTGATTTCCTCTTTCCAGTTGTGTATTTTCTGCTTCTATTTCACAAAAGTGATTATTTCAGACAGCATTAAGTATGCTAATTAAATGTTGCACTAAAATCTAAAATGATACTGAAATAAGAACACTTTTTTTTGCATTATACTAGACAGCACAATGAATATCTATAGAATAAGTCTAAAAGTAATGTTCAGCAAAAACTGGAAAAAAAGATTATAGAATAGTCCTGGGGTATTAACATCAACAGCCATAGTACACAAACTCAAAAACCCCTTGAACAATGAACCTAAAAAAAGACAAGGCAGAGAAGTTTCTTAACATTGTTATATTTAACATGTAAATGAACACCATTACACATTTGAGTAAACAACCATTTCGCCATCACCCCCAGAGTTTGACCCATCATGTTTAACTTCAATTGCAGGAAACATACTTGGGGAGAATCTATGGAATCTATGGCTAAACAATTCAAAAGCCATTAAATGTTATGTAATACACTTTCTGGACCCTACTTCCAAGCTAACTTCACACAATACACTGTACATGAATATCAGAGTCGACAGCTGTGAACCTGGCATATGTGGTGTCGTCACTCACTGGCTGCTGAGCCATCTACTTAGGTTGAATTTTTATCTATCTGAAAGCACAAGTGAGTAGATAGTCATAGACACGAGTGAGAGCAGCACAGTAGGCTGACGCATGGAAATTTTTAAAACAAATTTTAGAGTCAGTCTGATAAGTTAGATAGTACTGGATATACTTCCCTCGCTGGCATATATTGAAAGCAATGCCATGTTTTCTGATAATATTACTAAGGGCATTGAGTAGATGAAAAATAGGTGCGAGCTAAGAATAGATCCTTGTATCATACTAAAGATAAAGGTGTACAAGGGAAGACAAGTCATTATTGTGATTGTCCGGGTGGATAATACAGTAATACAACGAAGGTTGCAAGGTCGTATCAAATTGGATAGCTACAGACACTGGAGGAAGGCAGTATGGTCAAAGGCTGCAGATAAGTCAACAAAGGATTTGAAGAAACAGATTAACTTAATTGAAATAGAAATCAATGCCATTAGTGACTGAAAGTTATCCTGGCACGGTGGTAGAGCTAAACATCTGCCATCTGACCAGCAGATTCAATTGTGTTTCAGAAAAAAATGGACATGGATTAAGCAGGATTTCACACTCAGTCTTTGGAGAGCTAAGGAGGCAGTTTGTCAGCATAAACTCACAGAAGAATTTAATGTGAAAGAAAAAGCAAGATGGAGCAGTAAACATTTTTTTTGGATGAACATAGTGCATGAGCAGCACCTGTGGGAGATAAGGAATTGTGGATGTTTCACATTAAAACCCTGAATCAGGACACTAATGGAGAAATGTTGAATACATTGAGAGAACCCTGTTGGCAGCTGATGAAGTAACATTGTTTTAGATTGCTCCTACCCTATTTACTTTATTGTCTCCTACCAGTTTTTTTTTGGAAACCTTATTATAATACTTAAATACTGCTCTACTATGGCTGGGAAAAAAATAAAAGCTTCTGCAAAAGAAAGGGAAACAGAGATGAATCCCCAATCACTTTGGATTCAATCAGTGACTTCCTTAAACAGCAAAAATCGGAATTTTCTGAGGAGTTTCAACGACCTAATGGCAAATTGGATACAATCCAACAAACTTTAACTGAGCATGAGAACCAAATTCAGGAAAATACTGCAAAGCTGTTGACACTTGAAGAGGATGTTGAAGACACAATTAAACTCTGCAAAGAGTTATCTTTATCCAATGAAAAATTGATGCAAAGGATTATCAATGTAGAAAACAGAAACAGGAGAAATAATCTGCGAATTCCGGGTCTTGAACAACCAACTGAAGGTGCTGACCCAACGAAGTTCTGTGCAAACTTTCCGAGGCAGCTATTCCCTGTTTTATTCACTTCTGAGCCTAAGCTTGATCGAGCATATCGCTCGCCGACTTCAAAGCCACTGTCGTCGGCAGCGAGACCTAGGTCGGTCATTCTAAATTTTCATGAATTTCGTATTAAGGACCTTTTAATTCACAATACCAGTCCACAAGGAATGATCGATTTCCATGGTTATAAGGTCAGATTTGTGGAGGACTATTCGCCTGAAGTTATGGCTAATCGTATGAAATACAAAGAAGTTATGGCTGATCGCATGAAATACAAAGAAGTTATGTCGGAACTTTACAGTAAAGGATTTAAACCATCTCTTCCTTTTCCCACCTGAGTATGGTTTTGAAGAACCGATTGCAAAAAAGAACAAAGTCGGTTGAAGACGCAAAAGAGTTTCTGATGTCTAAAACTGTTATATTTCTTATTTGATCAGTTTTTTCTTCTGTTAATATGAATTTGAAATAAGGTTTCAATAAGCTTATATTTTGGCTTTTCATACATTCTTTTTTGGTTTTTTTTGATACTTGTTTATTATATCCCTTTTTGAGGCTTTATTTTAATACATCTTTCCTTGAATTTGTTTAAATTGATCCTTTTATATTTTCGAATACTGAGTTTATTTTTCTTTTTATGTTGTGTCTTGGTAGGAACATAATTGACCTTGAAGGACCGGAGTTTCTGTCAACAGGATTTTTTGGGGAGGGAACTTTTTAGTTGTTAGCTCACTGACTGTCTATTGGTCAGCCTTCTGGTTTTGGATGGGGGAGGGGATAGGGCCTACTTCTCTCTGGGAGCAGTGTTGCGTTGATTATACGACTGTCTGTTTGACCACCTTACCCTACGGTTTACTTTCTAGTTTTAATAACTTATGGCCAGATCTTTTAATTACATGATGATTGGTATTTAAAATGGTTCAAAATATTAACTTATTTAGTTTGAATGCGAAAGGGCTGAATCACCCCATTAAATGCAACAAGTGTTTGCTTATATTAAAAAATTTAAAGCACCCATTATTTTCTTACAAGAAACGCACATACACAGCTGTGATAGCTTACGTTTTTTAACTCGGTGGAAGGAAATGCAATTCCATTCTTCATTTAATGCAAAATCACGTGGAGTTTCGATTTTTGTAAATAATAGTTTCCTTTGTTCAGCATAAAGTTGTTTCGGATCCTAATGGTCGATTTGTTATTGTATCAGGGAGTTGAGACAGTAAATTGATTGCTTTTGCTGATGTATATGCTCCCAACGTAGACGATCCAGGATTTTTTCAAACGTCTATTTTCGTTTTTGCTAGATTTGTGTACTTACTCTGTGATGGGAGGAGATTTCAACTGCTGGTCAGATCCAGTATTAGATAGCTTGTCTGTTAAACCAGCCACACTTAATAAATCAGCTTTGTTTATCCAATCCTTTCTAACTAAATGTGGTATAGTTGATGCTTGGTGTTTTCTTCATCTGACGGACAGGGAGTATTCTTTTTTCTCTCATGTCTATCATTTTTATACCAGGATTGATTATTTTTTTTATTGACAGTCAAATGATTCCATTGATTCGATCAAATATAAAGAGATTGCTATTTCTGACCACGCCGCTGTACTTTTATCTTTAAATCTTCCTGGTCCTATCCCTATGAGTAGATCTTGGGGATTTAATTCAACTCTGTTATCCGATGAGGCCTTTTTAAAACTTATGGAGAATCAATTTACTCTCTTTTTTGAAGAAAATACGTTGGAAGAGACGTCTAGTCATATCATATGGGATACTTTTAAAGCAAATATTCCGGGTCAAACTATTTCTTATACTGCAAACATCATTAAAAAAGTTAAAGAGAGAAACGAACGAGCTAATCAGTTAAAACAACTGGACCATAAATATGCTTCGGTACCCAATCCTGAAAGATATAAGAGATGTATTGAAACCAAAACTAAATAGGATCTTCTTTTAACTTATCCACTTGAAAGTCAGCTCTTAAAAGATAGAAGTCAATTTTATATTCACGGAGATAAAACTGGTAAGCTACTGGCTAATCAATTGAAGCCATTTATAGCCAAGCAGCAAATTAAAGAAATACGTAAAATTAATGGGGACATGACAACTGACCACTTTGAAATTAATGACAGTTTTAGGGAATTTTATTCCAAATTGTATAGTTCTGACTTCGTTAATGATAATATTGCAATGAATAACTTTTTAGATCAATTAAATATCCCTAATCTTTCGATAGATGATCAAAGGCAATTGGATCAACCTATTTCCCAGGAGGAAATTGCTCAGGCTATTTGAGAATTGCATTCTGGGAAATCCCCAGAACCCAATGGATTCTCCGGAGAGTTTTATAAGGCTTTTTCCTCCTTGCTTTACCACATTTATGTTCTACTCTTACAGATTCCTTTAAGGTAGGAAGGTTACCACAGTCTTTCTACGAAGCTTCCATTTCGCTTATTCTTAAAAATAAAAATCCTACTGAATGTTTTTCGTATAGACCTATCTCTTTACTCAATTCTGATACTAAAATTTTATCTAAAGTGTTGGCTCGCAGACTTGAAAATATTATATCTTCTATCGTTTCGGATGATCAGACAGGATTTATTAAAAATCAATATTCCCATTTTAATATATGGCATTTGTTAAATGTTATACATTCTCCATCTAAGGAAATACCGGGATGTGTGAGGCGGAGAAGGCCTTTGACAGAGTTGAATGGAATTATCTTTTTACATCCTTAGAAAATTTTAATTTTGGACCTAACTTTATTCATTGGATTAAGTTACTTTATTTATTTCCCTCTGCTCGGGTTCTTACTAATCTTCAGAATTCTAAACCCTTTAAACTCCAACGTGGGACTACACAAGGTTGTCCTTTGAGCCCTCTGCTTTTTGATTTGGTATTCGAACCCTTAGCAATTGCTTTCCGAGAGTGTAAAGAGATTACTGGTATTTTAAGGAGAGGTACTATTCATAAAGTGTCGCTTTATGCTGATGACCTATTGCTTTTTATATCTGTTACAACCTCTTTCCGTTTACTGACTAATTTTAGTCTGTTCTCAGGATGTAAACAGTTTTAACCAACTGATAATAACCTTCCTTTTAAAATTTTAAAAAAACAATTTACGTATTTAGTAGTAACAATTACTAAGAATTATAAGATCTATTTAAGAAAAATTTAACTTTAATGAATCATGTTAAAAAAAAACTTTTAATTGGTCACCTCTCTTTATCACTGATTGGCTGAATTAATTCTATTAAAATGAATACCTTACCTAAATTTATATACCTTTTTCAAGCTGTGCCTGTGTTTATTCCTAAATCTTTTTTTGACTCTTTGCGTTCAATTCTTTCTTGCTATATATGGAAGAATAAAAAAACCTTGAATAAATAAAGGTCACCTTCAAAAAACCAAACAGAATGGAGGCTTTGCCTTACCCAATTTTAGGTTATATTACTGAGCAGTTAATATACAAATATTACGTTCTGGATATATTACATTAACCATGAGAATTGCCCTATATGGTTTCTTTGGAAGTCAACTCTGTTATGAAATTTTCCATTATTCCTTTACTTGGATCCTCGCTTCCTTTATCTTTAAATAAACTAACTGACAACGTGGTGGTCAAACATACTTTGAGGATTTGGTTACAGTTTAGAAAACATTTCGGTTTACTGAGATTCTCCCTCTCGAGTCCCATCTTTTCTAATTGTTTTTTTAAACCATCTTCAATTGACTTATCTTTTAAAGAATGGGATAGATTGGGTATTAAACGATTTCAGGATATGTTTGATGGAGGGAATCGCTCTTCTCTTGTGCAACTTTCAACAGAATTTAACCTTTCCAATACCCACTTTTTTCGTTACTTACAGATTAGAGATTTTTTAAGATCTCAATTACATACATTTCCTACAAGTCCAGATAAGAATATCATAGATACAATTTTAAATCTGAAACCCTTTGACAATGGTTCAATATCTTATATTTACGATCTGCTGTTGGGACTGAAAAAGGCTTCTTTAGATAAAAATTAAAGGAGACTAGGAAAAGGATTTACAGATTTTCATATCTGAAGAGAGCCGAAAGATTATTTTAAAATTAATTAATTCCTCATCATTATGTGCTCGTCATTCTTTATTACAGTTCAAAGTGGTACATAGAGTTCATATGTCTAAAGACAAGCTCTCTCGTTTCTATGCAGATATTTCCCTTACTGTGATAGATGTACTAATGGAGAGGCCACACAAATTCATATGTTTTGGACATGTCCGAGCCTTGAAAAATTTTGGAAAGATGTATTTCAAACTTTTTCTGTACTTTTCAATGTTAGTTTTAAGCCCAATCCCTTGACTGCCATGCTTGGTATTGTTGAGGATAGTGCTACAATACTGAAGCCATCTAATTTGTGGGTACTGGCCTTTTGTCATCGTGGCTATCCCTCGAGGTCGAGGATGATGGTCTTCATTCTGTTGATCAACTTATGGGCTCTCAAGTGGCTTAAGAGTCCAATATTGGCTTTGAAAGTTCTTCCGCATTCAGGACAGGTAGTTCCAGGTGGCAGATCCGGCTTTGGTTGTTGCTGCCTCTCTTTCCATTTTCTTCTCTTTTCTTCTAATTCTGCACATCTGTCGGCTTCAAAAGTTGCTGTTCCTTCTCGGATGATGGCTTGCCAGAGTTTCCTGTCCTTGGCATTGGTTTCCCAATTGTTGATGTCGATGTTACATTTCTTCATGTTGGCTTTTATGACGTAGAAACCATAGAAAAACTACAGCACAGAAAGAGGCCTTTTGGCCCTTCTTGGCTGTGCCGAACCATTTTCTGCCTAGTCCCACTGAACTGCACATGGACCATATCCCTCCATACACCTCCCATCCATGTATCTGTCCAGTTTATTCTTAAATGTTAAAAAAGAACCCGCATTTACCACCTCGTCTAGCAGCTCATTCCATACTCCCACCACTCTGTGTGAAGAAGCCCCCACTAATGTTCCCTTTAAACTTTTCCCCCCTCACCCTTAACCCATGTCCTGTTTTTTTTCCTCCCCTTGCCTCAGTGGAAAAAGCCTGCTTCCATTCACTCTATCTATACCCATAATTTGATATGCCTCTATTAAATCTCCCCTCATTCTTCTACGCTCCAGGGAATAAAGTCCTAACCTATTCAACCTTTCTCTGTAACTGAGTTTCTCAAGTCCTGGCAACATCCTTGTAAACTTTCTCTGCACTCTTTCAACCTTATTAATATCCTTCCTGTAATTTGGTGACCAAAACTGAACACAATACTCTAGATTCGGCCTTACCAATGCCTTATACAACCCCATCATAACATTCTAGCTCTTATATTCAATACTTTGATTAATAAAGGCCAATGTACCAAAAGCTCTCTTTACAACCCTATCTACCTGTGACGCCACTTTTAGGGAATTTTGTATCTACTGCACTACTCAGTGTCTTACCATTTACCCTGTATGTTCTACCTTGGTTTTTGTTTTTTGACGTCTTTCAATCTCTTCTGTTGTCCGCCTCTTTTACATTTGCCTTCTTTAAGCTGGGAGTAGAAGATTTGTTTCGGCAGACGTTCATCTTTCATCCGAACAACATGACCGCTCCATCTTAGTTGGTTCTTGATGATGTAGGCTTCAATGCTTGCTGTTTTTGCTTCATTTAGCACACTGACGTTGGTTCTTCTATCTTCCCGGCTGATATTGAAAATGTTTCGAAGACAGCATCGATGGAACTTTTCAAGTGCCTTCAGATGTCGTCAGTATATTGTCCAGGTTTGTGATGCATACAGGAGCGTTGGAATTACCACTGCTTTGTACACTAACATTTTGGTGTCTGTTCGGATGTCACGATCATGAAAGACTCTTGTTCGGAGACGTCCGAAAGCTGTTCCAGCACATTTAAGACGATGTTGAATCTCATCATTAAGGTCGACATTGGAGGAGAGGTGACTTCCAAGATAGGGAAAGTGGTCCACGTTTTCCAGGGTTGTTTCACCAAGTTGAATTGATGGTTCTATCTGATTTGTCTCAATTGGTGACGGTTGATAGATGATCTGAGTCTTCTTGGAATTGATGGCAAGTCCAAGTTTCATGTATGCATGGTTGAAGGCAGTCAGAATCTGTTGTAGGTGGTTTTCTGAGAGAGCTGCAACACTGTCTTCATCTGCGTATTGGAAGTCGGTGAGGGAACTCGTGGATGTCTTTGTTTTGGACTTGAGACAGGCAAGATGGCAAAGTCTGCTATCTGTTCTGCAGACAACTTTGATTCCTGGGGGTTGGTTGTCCTTGATAATGTGGATGATTGTCGCAGTGAAGATGGTGAACAAAGTTGGGGCAATCACGCATCCTTGTTTTACTCTTGATCTAACTTGAAAAGGCTCATAGTTACTGTTGCTAACCATGACTGTGGCAAGCATGCCAAAGTGGAGGAGTCTCAGGATTAGAATGTACTTTTCAGGGCATCCATAGGTGAATAGGACATCCCATTGGAGTTCCCTAACCACCGAGTCAAAGGCTTTGCTTACGTCAATGAATGCCATGTACAAAGGTTGAAGTTGTTCACAACATTTTTCTTGTAGTTGTTGCATTGTGAAGATCATGTCGATTGCTCCACGTGAAGGTCTGAAACCGGCTTGTGTCTCTGGAAGGATCTTCTCAGCTAAAGCCTTGAGCCAGTTGTTCATGATGCAGGTGAGGATCTTTCCTGCTGTTGCTCACAGGGTAATTCCACGATAGTTTCCGCATCCGGATCGATCGCCTTTCCTTTTGTAGATGGTAATGATTGTTGAGTCTCTAAAGTCTGCTGGTAAGTCTTCATTTATCCAGATCTTGATGAGAAGTTGATGCAGTTGATAATGAAGCAAGTTACCTCAATTTTGTAGACTTCGGCTGGTATTCCATCGAGCCCATCGGCCTTGCTGCTTTTCAAGGTTTTGCTGGCTTCCTTGACTTCTTCAAGTGTTGGTATTTTGCTTAGGGAGTTGTCAACGGGCTGTTTTGGAATATTGTTAATCACATTCCTGTCAAATGAGACGGTTTGATTTAGAAGATCTTCAAAGTGCTCCCTTCATCTAGAATTGATGTCAGCATTGCTCTTCAGGATGGTTGAACCATCTTTGCATTTGAGAGGGGCGTGACCATGAGTGGATGGGCCAAAAATAGCTTTAGATGCGTTGAAAAAGCCTCGAGTGTCGTTGGCATCTGTTAGTTGTTGGATTTCCTGAGCTTTCTTCCTCCACCATTGGTTTTTCAGGTTTCAGGTGCTCTTCTGGACTGCAGCCTCGCATTTCTGTAGTTTTCAATGTGCCTTAAGCCCAATCCCTTGACTGCCATGTTTGGTATCGTTGAGGATAGTGCTACAATACTGAAGCCATCTAATTTGCGGATATTGGCCTTTATGTCTCTTATGGCCAGGAGAGTGATCTTGCTCAAGTGGAAGGAGGCTGCCCCACCCACTCATGTTCAATGGTTACCTGGTGTTATGTTATGCCTAGATCTAGACAAGATTCGCTGTTCGATTTCTGATTCTAAACATGATTTTCTAATGTTATGGGGACCCATTGAGTTACTTTCATAATCTTTGAACTGTTAAAGTATGGATCTGAGCCATTATTATAATAATACTATTATATGGTAAAGTATTTTTTTCTTGTATTTTTTTTTCTTCTCTTTTTTTCCCACCAACCAGCTCATTTTGGTAGTGGGGGTAGACTTTTTTTAATAAAATAAAATTATTTTATTTTCATTTCATAATTCAATCTTTTTTCTACATGATTGATTTGAAATATGGGATACTGTGATCATATTACTGTGATTTAAATGTAATGTAATTCATATTACTTGTATCCTTATGAATTTTGTATTTGTATTCATGCAATTTATATAATATTAATAAAAATATTGAAAGAGACAACATTAGCATCAATTGTTTTGAGATGAGAGTGGAGTCAACAGAAGAGAAAGCCCTAAGGCAACAGCCTGCAGTTAATAAATAAACTGCTATGAGAACATAGAAATCTACAGCACATTACTCTGTCTCTTCGACCCACAATGTAACCTACTCTAGAAACTACCTAGAATTTCCCTACCGCATAGTCCTCTATTTTTCTAAGCTCCGTGTCCCTAAGAGTATCTGAAAAGACCCTTTTGTATCCGCCCCTACCACTGTCGCTGGCAGTGCATTCCACACACCCATCACATTAAAGCTATGCCTCCTTGTGTTAGTCATTTGAGCCTTGGGAAAATGCCTCTGGCTATCCACACGATCATCATCTGATACACCACTATCAGGTCACCTCTCATCATCTGATACACCTCTATCAGGTCACCTCTCATCCTCTGTCGCTCCAAGGCGAAAAGGCCAAGTTCACTCTTCCTATTCTCATGAGGGATGCTCTCCAATCCAGGAAACATCCTTATAAATCTCCTCTTCATTCTCTCTATAGTATTCACATCCTTCCCGTACTGAGGTGATCAGAACTGAAACTGCTGCAACTTTTGCATTTCTGGGTGGGGAGATGTCAGGGAGAGGGGTCAGGAATCAACAATAAGGCATAAGTGATGTTTTATCAGACTCAAAGAGGCCAGTACAATTTAGGAATGATATACATTGAAAAACACACAGAAATTTGTAAAAAAAGAAAAAAAAAGAATTCTCCACTTCAAATCTCATCTGTGGATGTTGCATAAATTTGAGAAATTAAAGATCTATAGCAATATTTTTGTTAGACATGGGTATCAAGGGATAGAGATCACTTAGCTTGGGCTAAATGAAGCTCAGGTATAAGCTGCATTGAAGAGATGTGAAGCATTGAATTTCATACTCTATTGATGCATTCCCACATCAATCTAGAGGACTCAAAGGTCACAGTGCTATGTTGATATTTCAGAGAACAAAAAGGAACACAGTTTGTTTATAGACTTTGAGTGAATATAGAGCAGCTCCTACAGGTAGCAACATTTCTGTCACATACAAGTATCTAATGATTGAGATCAATGCTGGTTAAACAAAGCCAATGTACAGTGTTGAAAATGCTATCCTGTCTTTATATTGTGAGCTACTGCCCAGGTAGGGGATGCAAGGAATTCAGTTCAATATTCAAATGGAACCTGCCTCGATTAAACAGTGCAAGCTGCTGAGATAAGACACATTTCAGGCAGTAGTGTTTGACTGGTAGGATACTGCTTTTAATTTCTGTTTCACAGTTTTATTGCACGTTTTGTTTGGTAACACATTTTTTCTGTTTCTCAAAAAGAGGAAAGAGTGCGCTATCGCTTCAAAGCAAGACCTCACAAAACTTCTAGGAGAACTATTTCCCTGTTTTTTTTAAACTGCATTATCCAGAATATTTACATAGCCACCACTAAACCTTCAATGAATCAAATGAATCTTATTTTCAATTACGTTAGCAGATCTCCAGAACATCTTTCACCAACAGTGTAAATTTGTGGCCAGTTGCCTTTAAGAGAAAGACTCTCAAAACATATCAATGCAAATTCAAGTCACAAATTTTCTTAGCAGCTTGCACTGTTTTTTCCTATTACTTTTAATAATAAATAGAGAAAACAATGCATTATGCCTTTAAACAGATTAACTCTTCTTGAAAAGTGAAAGCAATATTCCAACAATAGAGAAGCAAGCACTGATCATCAGTGTACATGATTCCATTTACATCAATGCTACTGAGCTGATGAGATTAGACTGTCCTGTCCAAACACAGATGCCATGGGCAAGAAAGCAAGCTAACCAATTTTTATAGATGTATAGATATAGAAAGCATTACAGCAGTTTGTTGTTCAACCAATCTTAATCTCTTTTCATACAACAAAGAACATCCATCTATCTTATTTGATGCTGAAATGAATGGAAAAGCAAATTCTTCAAGGGATGTGGACAGTATGCAGAGTGATATAGATTTATTATCACCGGTATGTGTCGTGAAATTTGTTAACTTAGCAGCAGCAGTTAACTGCAATACATAATACAGAAGAGGGAAAAATGTAATAATAAATAAGTAGTGGACAAGGGGTTGGCAGATAGAGTACAAAGTTCAACGTTTAAAGTAAATTTATTATTGGAGCCACATACATCATATACAACCCTGAGATTTGCTTTCTGGCATTCACAGTAAATACAAGAATCAATGAAATATCGAACCCAACAGGATCAACAAACAAGCAATGTGCAAAAGACAAACTGCAAACTCAAAAAGAAAAAAATAATTAAAAAAGCAAAACATATTGAGAACATGCAATGAAGAGACTTTGAAAGTGAGCCCATAGTTGTGGTAACTGTTCTGCGATGGGGCATGTGAAATTGAGTGTTAGTAAGTGCAAGCTCATCTATTTTGGAACTAAAAATAGAAGATTAATTAAATGCCGAAAGATGGTAACATGCTGTGATGTAGAGAGACTTGGAAGTGCTTGTGCATGAATCATAAACGCTGATTTGCAGGTACAAACAGGTTATCAGGAAAGCAAACTGAATATTGACCTCCTTTGAATTTAAGAGCAGGGAGGTTATACTACAACATTACACAGTATTAATAAGGCTGGATCCGGGGTACTGCATGCACTTCTGGTCTGCCTTACTTGTGGATTGGAGGTGGTACAGAGGAGGTTTAATAAATTGATTCCAGAGGATGAGAGGTTCACTCTACAAGGAGAGATAGAGCCACTTGGGATGATATTTGCTGGAATGAGAAGGGATCTTATACAAACATATAAAGGGATAAGATAGAGGCAGGTAAACTGTTTGCATTGATGGGTGATGCTAGAACCAGAAGAGACAGCCTTAAGAATTGGGAAACAGATTTAGGATGGGTTGAGAGAAACTGCTTATTCCAGGGAGTACTGAATCTATGGAAGTCTCTGCCCAAGGAAGCAGTAGGGATGGCCTCATTAAACTTAAGATACAGTAAAATAGATTGTTACACAGCAGGGTAATTAAAGGTTACAGGAAAAAGAAGGGGGGAGGGGAAGTGTAAGGAGCTTGTGTGTTCTCCCCCTGAATGTGTGTGTTTCCTCTGGGTGCTCTTAGAAACATGAAATAACCATAGCATGCTCCATAACACAAGGTTATCATTAGTAATGAAAATAAGTCAGTTTTAATACAGTCCTTAATGTAAAGTTGCATTTCACCTGATCTTTCAACTGTTGCACAGAGCTCTGTAGATTCAAGATCTGGTTGAAGAGTGGGCTCTGCAGCACAGATCTCAATAAGCTTAATTTCTCTTCGTTTGCTGCATCTCCTTTTTCTCGTAGTTTGGCCTGTAACCGCTCCACGGCCAACAAAGTACGCTGGATATCTACAAATGCAATTGAAATTATTTTCTACTTTTGGTCTACATAACTTTCAGTGCCACAAATTTAACAACATTTTCTTTGGATTTTTCAGAAGTGCGACATTGGTGCTGCTGCTGTCCCTCTAAAATGTCACAAGTACATATGTAGGTCAATATAAACCAACCCATAGAGGAAAGTCTTCTGATATACAGAGCAATTATGACTGATGATATGCATCTACATTCTGCACAAAGAGTATAAATAGATAAAATCTAATAGATAAGTACAATAGACAAAATGCTTGAGGAACTTAGGTCAGATAGCATCAATGGAGGGAAATGGGCATTCAACATTTTAGGTCATCCGGACTGAAAGGTAGAAGGGTGATATTAAAAAGTGGAGGGAAAAGGTGGAGGACAAGCTGGCAGATGACAGGTAGATCTAGGTGAGGGGATGATAGGTGGATCAGGGAGGTAGGCCACCTACAGGTCCATCTAACACCTGCCAACTCTTGCTCCATACCTTTCCTTCACCTTTTTTTTATTGGCTATACCTCCCTCTACTTTTCAATCCAGATAATAAAACTGATGGATGCTTCATCAATCCTTCAAACTGATCCATCAATGGGATAACTGCACACTTGCAGCAAGCTTTATCTTATTTGGCTAATTTCAATTAATCCCAGCATTAGTCAACATAATATAATTAACTGAATTTCAAATTTAAAATGCCCATTTAAACAATTTGTGGCTTCCTCAAATACATTACCATACTTCGGATTTTTTTTATTTATCAAGTGTAATGTCCTCACTAAATTTTGAAATCGTGCTTTAATATATACAACCATGTAACTATAACTAAGCCCTCATGAGCATCACTAAACACGTTATTCCAGTTTGAAGAAACTCTCACCATTATGGTCTGCCTTTTATTTCTTCACCAGTTTGCATTCATGCATTTATACACATACATGTTTATTTCTTTATTTAGTTCCATAAACTTCAATTTGGCCAACCTCTACTATGTGATAATTTCTCAGGGCATATTGAGAGTTCATAATACTTCCAACTAACCATCACAATATGATCAGTTCCAACATGACCAGCATTTATTCCTCAGTCTTGATTGTTAATGAGTTGTCTACTTGAAGTGTTGTTTTGATAAGCACACAGGCAGTTCCCAATTACAGCAGGGCTGTTCCTGTGAAATGTCAATAACCTAAGTAAGTCTGTTTGGCAATTCCACCTCTGCTAGGCTTGACTCAGTCTGACTGCGTGCGGGGAAAAAACGCACATGGCAATGCCCTGTTCCCACCCAATAGAGGATGGCTACAACCCCGCAAATCCATTCCGAACCATCACATAAGTTTTCCAAACGTTTATTCACATGTACGGGCTGTCCAAAAGTCGGGCAATCATAATTTTCAGAGTACCTGTACTTCCAAAATTATTTTATGCACAAGTCATTGGATATTAACTGAGAGGCAAAAAAGAAACAGATACATTTCCACTCAATGCTATGGAAATTAGTGAGAGAGACTTGGAAAGTAATTCATTTACAAATAAGCTACACAAAGAATTCAGTCAAGTTGGATTTTAATTTATTAGCCAAGAACTTGAAAATGGCATTTTCTCCTGGATTGTTGCTTGTAATTATAGATCCACTAGTGGCCTGAAGCTGCTTGCCTTATAGATATCAGATTTTTCCCTCGGTTTCAACTCTATACATAGAAATAACATTTTGTAGCTTCTCATAACTTCAGAAATCTGGCAGATGCCACTAAAGATTGCATTCATTCACCAGATTCATTGGACTGATTACTTCTCTACTTGGCGATTCAGCCAAACCTTCAAATATCCCCAACACTCCACCAGTTGCACTTTGTGAAGGATGGTGTGAAGTAGTAATTCAGTGTCTTAGACATATTGTCTACCTCAGAAAGGATGATGAGGTATCTTTTGGTACCTCATCAAACAAACTCCTTTAATTACCAATTTTGTTTTTCTAAAGTAAACCAATATTCTCTGTATAAAGGTTTTATCTGGCACCTAATATTTTATAAGCACTGATAACTTTTGCTGTGGATACAATTGAAATGAAACATGAAAAAATGTTTGAAATTTAAATGCAAATCAGAAACATACACTCTTGGTGGCATAATTACTATGTAATTATTGTCCCACTTCTACAAAACTATTTTCAGGTTGGAAATCCATGGACATTACCCGCACACTGTATTGTACAGGGAAGTACACAAAAGTAACATCAGCACTATTATACATTTCCAGTTAGACACAATTAATTAACAAAAACTATTTTGTTTACAAACATGATAACTGAGAGAACTTACCCAAGCCTTCCAACATTTTTCCAGTGCCAAGGTAAAATCAAAACTACTAGAATCAGAACATTAAGCCACTCCTGAAAAGAAATGTAAAAATAATCATATTGCAACATATAATTATACCTAGGAAACTTGTTAAAGCTTGTAATTAATAACATAGAAAAAAACCTACACCCACAATACAATGCTGTGCCGAACATGTACTTACTTTAGAAATTACCTAGGGTTACCCATAGCCCTGCATTTTTCTAAGCTCCATGTATCTATCCTGGAGTCTCACAAAAGGCCTTATTGTATCCGCCTCCATCACCGTCGCCAGCAGCTCATTCCATGCACACACCACTCTCTGCGTAAACAACTTAGCCCTGACATCTCCTCTGTACCTACTTCCAAGCACCTTAAAACTGTGCCCTCTCGTATTAGCCATTTCAGCCCTGGGGAAAAAGCCTCTGACTATCCACACGATCAATGCCTCTCATCATCTTATACACCTCTATCAGGTCACCTCTCATCCACTGTTTCTCCAAAGAAAAAAGGTCAAGTTCACTCAATCTATTCTCATAAGGCATGTTCCCCAATCCAGGCAACATCCTTGTAAATCTCCTCTGCACCCTTTCTATAGTTTCCACATCCTTCCTGTAGTGAGGTGACCAGAACTGAGCACAGTACTCCAAGTGGGGTCTGACCAGCGTCCTATAGCAATGTATTTTACTATTATCTACTTATGTGCAGAAACAAAACGTGCCCTACCATAATCACAAAAACAAATAAAAATCTCATGTCAGAAGGTTTGTAACACAATGTTATGTGTCCTAGCAATTTGTATAACTTGGTGCAACATTGGGACCGACACAGCTTAACTTCAGTTACCTCTAGATAGTCCCATCAATAATGACACGGCAGGAAAGACCATCATAATTTGGTTACAAATCTCAAAACTTTAGTTTCCAAAGTGCCTTCACCAGCATCTTAGAAATAATGGCCTACATACACATGCAGCATGAAGGCTATGAAGGCTATCACAACTGCAACTACTTATTGAGTATGTAGAACTGAAATACAGATTGTAAAGATGACAGCATCAGAGCTTCGGAAAAGACCCTTGAAACTCAGTAACTCCCAGGAAGCACAAACTGGAAAGGAAGAAAGAAACAGAAAACAGAAAGGGGAGAAAGAGAGGAGGAAGGGATAGAGAGAGGGAGAGTGAGAGGAAGGTAGAGAGATACACATGGATTTCACCTGGTCAAATATTATATGATAACGTTCCAATGTCGAAATGGAATTAGCAACTATAATTCAACCTCAGAGTCAAAAGTCATAGAGAGATTTAGCATGAGTCCCATGTGCATACCTAATATCTGGAGTCTATCGAGCAACACAAAAATCCTATCCTTGCTTTTCTTATTCTTTCTCCATTCCCATCAACTGCCTTTTAGATTCAACCAGACACTGACATGATTGATGTGGGAGGAAACAGAATAATCTGGAGGAAACCCACACAATCACAGACAGAACATGGAAATTCCCCCGTAGATCGCACTGGATGCCAGAATCAAACCTGGATCACTGCAGCTGTGAGGCAGCAATCTGACTAGTTGGGCCACTTTACCACCCCAGAGTCAAATTCAAAAAATGTTCTGATGTTTACAACGTACATAATAAGCTTGACAGGGTTCAGCATTTATTCACACTATAAAATTTTATATTTGATTTCACATCACAATCAAAGACTGGCAATAATATCTGCATAAATAACTATTAGGTTTCATTCATCTAAGGGGTAATTTCCTAGCTATAAGGAACTTCTCCAGGGTGAAAATGAGTAATTTATTCTACACGTCACTCAGCTGAATGGCACATTTTTGCACTAGAGTTAAGCAGTGATACTTGTTGGGCAGTTAAGTATTTTAATAGTCATTTTTATTATTAAGGCTAAGTTTCAAATTGGGCGTCAAAACAGTAATTAATACTGCAATAAGTTAATTGATTTACAATTAAAACTTGCACAACAGGCTGGAAAAGGAAACCAGTCAATTTTAAGATGCAAAACTTACAAACAGAAGTAATCCAAAAGGCAAACTGCACCATTGATTACTTAAGTAGCAAGGCTCATTTGATATTAAAAGGATAGGTTATAATAGAAGCTTGGTTGGGAAGAATGAGAAAACAAAAGGAAGCAGATGTTCGTTTTGAATAATATATATAGCACAAAGGCAATTCCCATGAATACAACACAGGGTTCAAACCATAAGACCATCAAATATACAAAGAAAATTAAACCATTTGGCTCATCAAATCTATTCTGCCATTCAATCATGACTGACCTTTTTAGCTCAACTTATTTCTCTCTGCTTAATCCTCTTACCAATCAAGAGCCTATCAATCTCTACCTTAAGTACAACCAATGAGGTGATCTGCACTGCCCTCTGTAGTAACTAGTTCCACAGATTCACCATCCTTTGGCTGAAGAAATCCCTTACCTCAGTTCTAAAGAGACATCCATTTGTTCTGAAACTGCACTTGGAGCACTTTGCAAATATGCACCAGCATATTTGTCCAGAAAGCCATTAGGAAGAAGAAAAACAATTTGTTCATATTTTTGGTAATCTCTAAGGAATGATTAAGTCACTTGCACAGTATGAAATTGTCTTCTTCAATTGATGAAGCTCCACAATCCTACCATCTATGAAATTAATGCTCAGTGTTTTGTTGCAATAAAAATAGATCTGCAATGCAATTTTGTTAAAAGTATACTTTCATCAATGACCACATCAACTTAGATTAAGATGTGTTAAGAAAGATAGCAGAACATGGGTGAAGAGCTATTTTGTGATGTTCATGAAACACCTGGACTTCAGGAAAACTCATCCTCTGCTGCATATTCCATATATTGACATCTTTATCATGGGGAAAAGGTCTAGTATTTATAAAAGACCATTTCTGCAACATCAACTGATTTGTGGTATAATTTCTGAGTATGCCAATAACAGACATCCCATCCTGCAAAAACTCATTTCAGGGAGGTAGCACCATCAATTTGCGGGAGACTCGCGGAACTTCCGGGAGAGGTGGGATGTCTGCAATAGAGTAGCTCCTTAGCAGCCAGCCAGCTAGTTTAAATAATGTTAGCTATGTTAATAACGAATGACACCTGTTAAACTCACCTCAACATGTCTTTTGCAGTCTTAATCCATCATGGGCAATAGAAAAGTCACTGTTGCAAATAGTGCAGCGAGCAACACTGTCATTATTTTTCACCCCTATTCGTAGGGTTGCCAACTTTCTCACTCCCAAATAAGGGACAAAAGTAGCAGTCAAATACGGGACACTCGTGTTTACCCTGAGAAAGACTAACATGACCATGAAGCCTTGCGCGGGCACCTGTGTGCGCATGAGTATCCGTGCCGATTTTTTTCTACAAATCAGTTTTGGTTTAATCTTCCCGATTCTGTTGAGTGAAACTACACTGTATATACATTATTTCTACTTTATATAGGCTGTGTATTTATCATATCATTCCTGCTTTTACTATATGTTAGTGTTACTTTAGGTTTTATGTGTTATTTGGTATGATTTGGTAATTACTTTTTGGGTCTGAGAACACTCAAAAATTTTTCCCATATAAATTAATGGTAATTGTTTCTTCGCTTTATGCCATTTTGGCTTACAAACGGTTTCACAGGAACGCTCTACCTTAGCGGGGGGAAATACAGGACAAGGGCAGTCCCGTATGGGACAAACCAATTTAGCCCAATATATGGGATGTCCCAGCAAATACTGGACAGTTGGCAACCCTACCTATTAGGCAGGGATACACTTTAGTGTTGTCTGGGGTGACGTACATTTTATATTTTCTTTTTTTGGAACACTCTGCCATGGTGCACTCTCTCGCACTCTCTCACTTGCTCTCTCTCGCACTCTCTCACTTGCTCTCTCTCGCTCTCGCACTCTCTCTCGCTCACTCTTAAAATAAATCGATTTCTGGGATATTGCATATAATTTGCAGGCATCAGGGAGCCACTATCAATATGCGGGAGATTCCCAGAACTTCCGGGAGAGGTGGAATGTCTGCAATGAGCAGTGCAAGTATTCTTCCAGAGAATTCTGCTCAAGAACAACTACTTCAGATCTGTGTTGTTACATCGTGCCTAGCTTCCAGGCTTGTTGCAGTTTGTAACTGCTTTTCTTACGAATCAATCTGCTGCAGTTACTTCAAAGCAGTAAAATTATGCAGCTGGTCTGAGACAATTGAAAATTGCAAGTACACCACTAGGTATCCTTTGCTTGTGGGTCTGACAGAAAATCCATGCAGTGCACTTGTAAATTGAAACAAATGTGCTCCTGATACTCGCACTCAGCTTAGGGTGAACTGCAAGTTGTAGATCACCTCAAGAAATAGAGAGAAACATGTCCATCAGGGTAATGACGTCCAAATGGACTTTCTGTTTTAGTTGCATATGAAACACAAGGCAACCATGTTCCCCAATGTCAGATATGGAATTTACCTTTGCCAACTGAAAATTGTCTGACACCACTATCAAGCCTCTCATGTCACACAAATACAGTATTTTTCCCGAGGTGCAGAAAAACGTGAGCACAATTTTTTCATGTACATGGCACATAAAACACCTTCTCAGAGAGATTTTTGATCAAAAATTACATTTAGTTCAGTGGGTTCCAAGGTGTTGATGAGTCCAATGCAGGATCTGCAGGTACTTCTGCAAGTAATGCTTGACAGACCAAGCAGATGGATTGTTTATACCGTGCAGTTTGTGCTTGGGCTCAGATTTTTTCCATTGTGACTTATCCACCTTGATTAAACACAAATCAGAGATCCCCTTGATCGATAAGAACATCATTTCTTTTCCAAAAGCACTTTGAGAAAGTTCTTGTATCTTCTTTTCCATCCTTCAGAATTCAAGAGTTTGCAGTCCGGTTCTGGGTATGCAGCCAAAATAGCTCACACTACATGCAACACACATCAAAGTTGCTGGAGAACGCAGCAGGCCAGGCAGCATCTCTAGGAAGAGGTACAGTCAACGTTTCAGGCCAAGACCCTTCATCAGGACTAACTGAAGGAAGAGTGAGTAAGCTCTCCCCTCTCCTCGACACCAATGTTGTCCAAGGGAAGGGCATTAGGACCCACACAGCTTGGCACGAGTGTTGTTGCAGAGCAATGTGTGATTAAGTGCCTTCCTCAAGGACACAACCACGCTGCCTCGGCTGGGGCTCGAACTCACGACCTTCAGGTTGCTAGTCCAATGCCTTAACTGCTTGGCCACATGCCCATTATCCTGTGGTTAATAGTCTGGAAAAGGGTACTCATATTGATTCACCTACCCATAGAATTGGAAGATTTTACAAAGACAGCCTTCATGATACTTCTCCAGTGCTTTGCAATGGCTTTGACTGCCCATGTCTCTGAAGGAGGAAGGATGAGCACCTGCTCTTTCTTAAACTCTAAGTCTAATCGCAGGTCTGAGTTCTTGCTCATTCTGCCAAAATGGCACAGATGGTATATGGCTACATTTTGTTGGCAGTTTACAGGAAAAACTACTGGAAAATACATCTTCTGAACTGTTAACACTGCAATTTGCAGCCTTTAATTCCCTTTGAGAAGTGCACTTTTCAATTGTCTAAATCCACTAGTGATCTTACAATCATCTGATGGCCCTGAAAGACTTGGAGAACTTCACTGTCAGGAATGCAGGTACGGCACCGGGAAGCAATTGAATGACCGCCATTTTTCCAGGAAGAAGGTGCTACTGGGGACTTCAGGTCAGACTGAAGCAACGGGGAATACGACCCCCACTCCTTTGCATCTTTATAGCTACTGTACAGACATTGGAGAGCAAGTAGAGGATTTAAGGGCAAGATTGCCATATTGTGTGGAAAATTAGAGATCATTGCATTCTGTTTCAGAGACTTGGCTCATCCACAACACTCCATATATGGCACTTCATCTCAAGGGGTTCTCAATCCATCTAGTCCTTTCAATATTCGGTGGTTATATTGACTGGGAATTCCAGTCTAAAAGGAATAGATGGGATAATGTTTGTCAAATATGTTAAGGAAAGTTTCCTTCATTAGTACGTAGAAGTCCCAATGAGAGATACTGGATCTGTTCTGAAGGGAATGAGACAGGGCAGGTGACAGAAGTTTGTATAGGGGAACACTTGGGCATCCAGTGACCACAATGCCATTGATTTCAAAGTAAATATGCAAAAAGATAGGTCTGGTCTGCAGATTGAGATTCTAAATTGGAGAAAAGCCAATTTTAATGGTACCAGAAATGATCAGGCAAGTGTGAATTGGGACAGGCTGCTTACTGGCAACGGTGTACTTGGAAACAGGGAGGCCTTCAAAAAGACTTAAGAGTACAAAGCTTGAATGTACCTGTCAGGAAAAAAAAAGCTAAAGATAACAAGTGTAGGGAACCGTGGTTTTCAAGATATTGAGGCCTCGGTATTGAGAAAAAGAGAGATGCACAGCAGGTATAAGTAAGCAGGAACAAATGAGGTGCTTATGGAGTACAAGAAATGCAAGAGAACTCTTAGAGAAATCAGGAATGCTAAAAGAAAGCTTGAAGTTCTTCCAGCAGACAAGGTGATGGAGAATCCCAAGGGTTCTACAGATATGTTACAAGCAAAAGGATTGCAAGGAACAAAACTGGTCCTCTGGAAGAGTCTAAACAGAAGGGGAGATCTTAGATGAATTATTTGCATCTGTGTTTACTCGGGAGAGTCTACAGAAGTGAGGCAAAGCAGCATCAATTTCATGGACCCTGTAGAGATTTCAGAGGAAGTGTTTGCTACCCTGAGGAAAAATAAGGGTGGATAAATCCCCAGGGCCTGACAAGGTGTTCCCTCGGATCCAATGGGAGGCAAGTGCCAAAATTGCCAGGGCCCTAGTAGAGATATTTAAAACATCCTTAGTGACAGGAAAGGTACCAGAGGATTGGAGGATAGCCAATGTTGCTCCACTGTTTAAAAAAGCTCTAAACGTAAACTAGGAAATTATGGGCCAGTGAGTCTGACATCAGTTATGAGAAAGTTATTAGTAGGTATTCTAAGGGACATACTGTAGCTTATTTTGGTAAAAGAGAAGCAACAATTACATTTAGGATGGCAGTAGTCTGGAAGCTAATTTCATTAGTCATTAAATTAGATGCCTCAAAAACCATTCCAAAAACAACATCTCACAGAGTTAAAACAAAAGGATAAAAATGAAAAGAAAAATTAACAAGCTAAGAGTTCAACTGAAGATATAAGTTTTAACTGGCTATGAGTTCTTAAAGGAGAAAGTGAAGAGATGGGTATTTAGAAAGTTAATTCTGGGCTGGCTGGTGGCACAATGACATTGGCGCTGGACCCAGGAGCGGAGGTTTCCGGGTTCAAAACCAGTTGGGTCCGCTCCCGAGTATGCTTTCCATCTGTGCCGGGTTGAGAGTTGAGATCGCAACTCGACCTTGTAAAATAAAGGGAAAAATACTGCGAAAATGTCTGTGTGAGGAGTGGCGCACCAGTCACTCTCTCTTTCACTCCGCGCCTTGTAAAAAGCCATGAAAAAGACATCACGGACACACGCAGATGCACAGACTCCCACACACGCAGGCACACGCCAAAAAAAAAAATAGAAAGTTAATTCTGTGACAAGAATACACATAGATTAAGATGTAGCTGGCCTGGGCTGGCACCAGTGGAATCAGCAGATGGTCTGCCACCTGTCTTCAGGAGAGAGAGAGAGATAAGGAAAACAATGGAGCAGCATTTGGAGATGTGTAATGAAGGGACGGGAGAGAGAGTAACAGAAGAAGAGAGCTGTCAAGTGCAGCTCCCCCTTTGAACCCTGAACTGTTTGAAGTGATGGACAGGCGATACCCCAGCAGGGGGATAAAAAGGGGCAGGTTCGTTAAGGCAACACACACACGACACCCGAGGTAACGAGACCCTGGAAGCGGTGCGTCTCTCACAAGTCGGTGGGAAGTTTTGAAAGGCACAATCGGCGGGAACCTGGTGTGTGTCCACCCTTGCCTGGGTGCCAGGTTCACCGCAGGGAAACGATCGTATCTGGAAACGGAGGGGTCACGGTCGGTGACCTCAGATGACATCACAAAGGACTCATCCGAAAGCTGACTGTGAAGGTCTGTGTGGAAGTCATTTTGAATATTCATTCGTTTTGCCCTCTCTCTCCTTCCCCCCCACTGTCCATCGCCATGGCAGCGATTACTGCGAACTGAACTGAACTAAATTGAACTGAACTTTGCTTCACTTTGAAACTGGTCATTTACCCCTAGACAACGATAGAGTTTGATTGATCCTGTTATCTTAATTCTGTGTACATATATGTTTATCATTGCTGAACTGTTGCATTCATTATCCTTTTGATTAGAGTACTGTGTTGCTTGTTTCTTTAATAAAACCTTCTTAGTTCTAGTAATCCAGACTCCAACTGAGTGATCCATTTCTGCTGGTTTGGCAACCCAGTTACAGGGTACGTAACAATTCCAAAATTTCAGCAGTCAGATTAGGGTACTGTTGGTACCACAAAGGGAGTGAGCAAATGTACAGCATGTCAGTATTGGAAAATGATTTTGGGTCTGAAAGAGATGAGAAATGTGCAAAAGATTGATCACTGTTTTCCAGAAAATAATGTCGATCAGTTTGCAACAGTTAATAACTGAGTGGGACAACAAAAACAAATAGATGTTTCAGTTTATAAAAGTCTAATTTGACTATACAAAGCAGAAGAAAAACACTGGGAAGATTAAATCTATAATGAAATAGGAAAAATGAGCATTAAGTGCAAATGGGCATAAGCAGACATGCAGCTCAGATATGTAGTGCTGCAGAGGGATAAGTAGACTGATATCAGGAACCGAGTTCAAAGTTAAATAGGATGTCACACTTACCAGTGAGGTGCTCACATATGACATGGTACCACAATGACATGAGCCATTTATGTACCTCTAAGCCATAATGAACTATGAATTATGTACACCTTGCCCACGGTCACCCTGCATAGCCCCAAATTAGGGTCATGTGAAGACACGGAAGCAGGTGGCGGATGGGCGCATGAGCAGCTGGTGCATATCACAAGTTCTGGTTATGCAACCACTAACACCAGGCAATCTCTGGAGAGTATTGATAATGGTTGAGGTCACCTGTCTTGTAAAGACACTGTCCAGAAAGCAATGGCAAACCATTCACCAAGGGCAATCATGGTCACGGAAAGACCATGATTGCCCACGTCAGACAACATGGCACATAAAGAATGAACGATATGGACATCCACAACATAATAAATTTTAAATTATACCATTCAGGCCTAAAGACTTCATCACTGTGGAGGATTTTTTACTCTTGTGGGATAATGTCTTTACTGACAAGAGGGGCCACTCTGCTTGGCAGATGACAGCTGTGGCTGTAAAACCATGTCAAATGTTGAGGCCTCCATCATGATGGTTTTAGGAGTTAACTCTGGGACTACAGGAAATGGTTCTGAAAGCTCTGGACACCTTCCTCTGTAACAATTGACTCTGTTCTCATCTGATCGATGTGTCATCTCCAGATGATATCAGATACAATCTCCACTGTGTAGGCGAGTGATCCAGTTCTGTCCTTATTCTTTCCAAGCATCCACTTTTGTTCCTCTCTGTAGTCACTCACCAGGACTGCTGGTCCAAGAGTGAAACCTCAAAATGGCTTGTTTGAAGAGCCCTCAATTTGTCTCAGTGGTTTGTCCTACACACTTCTTCTGAAATTGGGTTTGAGGAGATCCAAGCACGAGTGCAAGGGATAACCCAGGAACAACATAGCTGGTGAATTGCTGGTTGTGCAGTGTGCTGCATTCGGATGTGCAAAGAAAAAATTGGCGAGTTTCTTATTCAGTGCAGTGTGTTCTGCTGACATTGCTCACAATGTGTTCTTTAGACTCTAGACAAACCTTTCCACCAAGCCATCTGTAGCTGGATGGTATGGTGCAGATGCAGTATGTCTTATGCCATTCATTTTCAGGAATGATTGAAACTGCTCCACAACAACCTGTGCTCCATTGTCATTGACTAAGCGTTCTGGAAGACGTCTTGGTGGGGGAGCATTTTGGTAAGAGTGACCACAACTCCCTTAGCTTCAGCATAGATATGGAAAAAGGAGAAAAACAGACAAAATGGGAAAGTGCTTAACTGGGGAAGGGCTAACTATGAAGAGATGAGGCAGGAACTAGCGAGAGTAAATTGGAAACAGATGTTCAAGGGTGAAAGCACAGAAGTCATGTGGAGGAAGTTCAGGGACCACTTGTGTTGGGTTCAGGATAGGTTTGTCCCACTGAGATAAGGAAAAAAATGGTAGGAAAAGGGAACCATGGTTAACGAAACATGTGAGGCAACTCGTTAAGAGGAAGAAGGAAGCATATGTTAGATATAAGAAGCAGGAAGCAGGAGGGGCTCATGAGAAATATAGGGTAGCCAGGAAGGAGCTTAAGACAAGACTTAGGAGAGCTTGAAGAGGGCATGAGAAGGCCTTGGCATGTGGGATTAAGGAGAACCCCAAGGCGTTCTATGCGTATGTGAAGAACAGAAGGATGACAAGAATGAAGGTGGGGCCGCTAAAAGATAAAGAAGGCAACAAGTGCCTGGAGGCAGAGGAGGTTGGGGAGGTCCTAAATGAATACTTTGCTTCAGTATTCACAAGTGAAAAGGACCTTGATCAGGGTGAGGTCGAAATAGAACAGGCCTGTGTGCTGGACAATGTGGAGATTAAGGAAGAAGTAGTATTGGATCTTCTTTTTCTTAATTAATTTTTTATGCATTTCTACAGTGAAACTACAGGAAAAAAAACGGATCCTCTTAAAAACATCAAGATTGATAAGTCCCCAGGGTCAGATGTGATATACCCCAGGTTGCTGTGGGAAGTGAGAGAAGAGATCGCTGGAGCAGTAGCTATGATCTTTGAATCCTCTTTGGCTGCAGGGGAGGTGCCGGAGGATTGGGGAATGGCAAATTCAATTCCCTTGTTTAAAAAAGGTAACAGGGAGAATCCTGGGAACTACAGACCGGTGAGTCTTACATCGGTGGTCTGCAAACTATTGGAAAGGATTCTTAAGAATAGAACCTACGAGCACTTGGAGAAGTACAGTCTACTCAAGGATAGTCAACATGGCTTTGTGAAGGGAAGGTCGTGTCTCACGAGCCTAATTGAGTTTTTTGAAGAGGTAACAAAAGAAATTGATGAGAGTAGAGCAGTAGATGTGGTCTACATGGATTTTAGCAAGGCACTTGACAAGGTCCCCAATGACGGACTTATCTAGAAAGTCATGAGGCATGGGATCAGTAGAACCTTGGCTGTTCGGATAAAAAATTGGCTTAAAGGAAGAAAGCAGAGGGCAGTAGTGGAAGGAAAGTATTCTGCCTGGAGGTTGGTGACTAGTGGAGTGCCGCAAGGACCTGTCCTGGGACCCCTGCTCTTTGTGATTTTTATAAATGACCTGGATGAAGAGGCGGAAGGATAGGTGAGTAAGTTTGCGGATGACACGAAGATTGGAGGAGTTGTGGATGGAGCTGTAGGTTGTTGAAGGTTACAAGAGGCTATAGACAGGATGCAGAGTTGGACAGAAAAGTGGCAGATGGAGTTCAATCCGGATAAGTGTGAGGTGATGCATTTTGGAAGGACAAACCAGAAGGCTGAGTATAGGGTCAATGGTCGGTTACTTAAGAGTGTGGATGAACAGAGGGACCCTGGGGTTCAAATCCATACATCCCTCATGGTCGCTACACAGGTTGATAGGATAGTTAAGACCTATGGGATGCTAGGCTTCATTAATAGGGGGATTGAGTTCAAGAGTAGGGAGGTCATGCTGCAACTCTACAAATCTCTGGTGAGGCCACACTTGGAGTATTGTGTTCAGTTCTGGTCACCTCATTATAGGAAGGATGTGGAAGCTAAGGAGAGGGTGCAGAGGAGATTTACCAGGATGTTGCCTGGATTGGAAAACAAGTCCTATGAGGCAAGGTTAACAGAGCTGGGACTTTTCTCTTTGGAGCGTAGAAGGATGAGAGGGGACTTGATAGAGGTCTACAAGATTATGACAGGCATAGATAGGGTGGATAGCCAGTACCTGTTTCCCAGGGCACGAATAGTAAACTCGAGAGGGCATATGTACAAAGTGAAGAGAAGGAAATTTAGGGGAGACATCAGGGGTAAGTTGTTTTTTTTTCACAGAGCGTTGTGGCTGCCTGTAATGACTTGCCAGGGACGGTAGTGGAGGCTAAAACATTATGCGTATTTAAGAGCCTCTTGGACAGGCATATGGATGAAAGAAAAGTAGAGGGTTACGGGGTAGTATGGGTTTAGTATATTTTTTTTAAGAAATATATGGGTCAGCACAACATCGAAGACTGAAGGGCCTATACTGTGCTGCAGTATTCTAGTGTCTAGTGTCTAGAGAAGAGGCTCGTCATCTCAACAACAGCATACAAGGCTGTTTAGAAGTGTACTGAGAACATCTCTGACCGCTTTGTAAGGGTATCCACCACTGCCAAAAAATTTGCGCCCACAAACGAGCAGCAAAATCCACATGAAAACTCTGCCAGGACAATGCAGGCCATTCCTAGTGATGGAGAGGCGCTGATCTTGGCATCCTGAACAGTGCATGGCAAGCTGCTGAATCTGCTGATCTATGCTAAGCCACCAATGCTTTGAGCCAATATTTTCATTTTGACCATGGCTAGATGACCAGCATGTAGCTCTCCAACACTTTAGCCCTCAGCTTGGATAGTACAACAGATCTCAATCCCCACATAAGGCAATCCCTGTCAAGGGCAAATTCATGCCGGTGGTGGTAAAAATGAGGAAAACAGAATTTCTGCAGCACATTCCAGCCATTTTGGGTTTCCTGAGACCATCGGGGGTCTGCTTTGGTTTTCCCTTGGATCACTTCTGCCTTAATAGAGAGACTCACGATTTGCATTAGGAAGAATATGTCAAGAGGAGTGAACCCTTGTGCAAATTTTTTTAGGTATTTACTTTTCCAAGGGTAAATGGGACAATCCATCAGCATTTCCATGGTGAGTCATCTTGAATTTGATCTTGTAATTGTGTCTTCAAAAGAAACAGAACCCATCTCCACATTCATTCTTTTGCTGTTGGTGGAACACCCTTCTATGGATTGAAAATAATCAACAATAGCTGATATTCAGTAATGACGGTAAACTTTCTCCTATACACGTGCTGGTAGAAACATTTTACACCCCAAATCCGACTCAAAGTCTGTCAACCTGTGCAAAATTTTTCTTTGCAGCTGTAAGGGAACATGATGCAAAGGCTATGGGGCGTTCACTTCCATCACTCATAACATGTGACATAAGTGCACCTGTACCAAAAGGCGAGGTGTCACAGGCAAGCTTCACTGGACATTGTGGATCATAATGTGTGAATAGAGCGTCTGACATCACGACTTCCTCGGCATTTGGAAAGCCACCTCACACTACTTTGTCCACTGCCATTCTTCCCAATCTATAGTAATGAGTTCAAGCCATGGAGCATAGTAGCCACGTTTGGCAGGAACCTGTTACAGTAACTGACAAATCCTAAAAAGGACCACAACTATCACCTGCTGTCTGACCTTGGGGCATCCACCACTGCTTGAATTTTCTCAGCAAACTTGTGTAATCCTTGTGCGTTAATGGTATGACCACAGTAAGTAATGCTTGGCTTAAAGAATTTACACTCATCGCATTGTGCTCTGAGCCCATAATCTTCCAATCTTCTAAAGACAGTCTTGATATTTTGGCAATGTCCTTTGTCACCAATAACAATGATGTTATCCAGGTAGCATTGAGTACCTGGGCAGCCTTGCAGCACCTGGTCCATAGCTTGCTGCCAGAGTGCAGGTACAGATGCTACTCCAAAAATAAGCCTATTATTGTGATAAAACACTTTGTGGGTGTTCATGATGAGTAATACTTTGGACTCTTCCATTTCTATCCGTAAGCAGGCCTCAGCTTCAGCTGAGTCCACTTTGCTGAAGTGTTTTCCTCCAGAAAGTTTTGCAAAGATATCTTCTATCCTGAGAAAAGTACACTGATCTACTTTTAGTGCTGTGTTAATGATGACCTAATAGTCACCACAGATCCTAACAGACCCACTCTTCTTGGCTACTGGGACCACTGGCATTGTCCATGGGCTCCACTCAACCCTGGAAAAAACTTCTTCAGCCTCCATGCAATCTCGCTCACTGTACTTTATCATGGAGAGTAAAAGGAACCAGCTAGGATTTGTAAAACTTGGATGTGTCCTTTTCATTTAACACTATTTTACACTTGAATTGTTTGAGTTTTCCACTGCCATCCTCGAACACTGTTGTGGCATCATCGAGTACTTTTCTTAATTCACTTTCAGTTAACCCTATTGCAGGGGATGTGGCATGCAAACTAGATGGATCACCAATCAAGCTGCATTTGTCTCAGCCACTCACAACCTTACAATGCTAGCCCTCATTTTTACCACATACAAGCCCAATGTGGCTTGCTCATCGTTGTACTTCACTGTTATGAATGTCATTCCCATAGAGGTTATCTTTTCTCCAGAATAAGTTCTTAGTTGGATACCTGCAGGCTTCAGCTCAGTATCTATGAAATGCCATTCAAACATACTGTAGAATGATTGAAACAGTGTTTAATTCTATTTTAATTAATTTGACTTTCTCTTCTGGTGTAAGCCATATTGCTGGTCCTTTGTCAGTTTTTACATTGTAATTCAAGGCTACTTGGTCCTGTGTCACATCAATATCAGATTTTCAATCAATAGCATACAAATTAGTGCTCTTTTTGAAACTGCATCTTGACTCTTTCTCTTCCCTGTGCAATCCATTTATTTCTGTCTACCTGACATGCTCTTTGTATGTGTCCTACTTCATTGCATTTTCTACAAGTTTCACCTTTAAAGCTGCATTGGTCTGGTGTATATGAGCTCTTACCACAATGGTAACACAATTAGTTCAGTTGGGCAAGCTTGTGTTTAGATTTTGCAATTTTGTTCACATTCACTTTCCTTCTTGACCGCAACTCAATTGCATCTCTAGCTGCTACTTCCATTGATACAGTGCTTTCAACTGCTCTTTTAAATGTGATGTAATGCTGCAGTTTGGAGCTATTTTTGAATGCTTTCTGGTCCAATTCTACAAACTAAATGATCTCTCAGTGTATTATTAAGCCCATCACTGAAATGACAGTGCAACCTAAAGCAAAACAACAATGGTTTTGGTTCTGAATGCTCTTGCACTACAGTCACAATATCAACAAAGCTCATTTCAGCTGGTTTAGTTTGAGCAGTTAAACTTCTAAGCAAACTGTATGCTTTTCTACCCATTGCTTCAGCAACACTGGCATTCATTTTTCATTTGCTTCAAAATACTGCTCAATTTGTTCGGCATATATCATCCAAATATCTGTTATGCAATCAAAACCATCTATCTTTCCAATACAGCCAGACATTTCTGCTTTTCCTTTTTTTTATTATCACCTTGTGCTCACTGTTTATGAACCCATGGTCATAAACGTTGTTTGACCATTTTCTGCCTTTTTTAAAAAATCTCAAACGTCTCTCTCCCCTTCTGAAGAAAAATGTGCTGCTCTCTAACAGGTAGCTAGTTATCTCAGGTTTGTTTTAAAACCTCCTCATCACCGCTTTTGTAACTCCAGAAACTAATTTAAAAAAAACACAGGAACCAGAATACTAATCTACTCAGGTTTTTTTTTCCAAGCTTTGTTTTTCAGTGAGACACTCACCTGGTGGCGTAACAACATATACTTCTTTCAAATAACCCAAAGTGAATTATCTAAACAAACAAAAGATACTAATCAAGCAATGTATTTTCAGTATTTCTCAAATATTACTGAAATATTAAATACACTACTATTATGGTTGTAGTTAACCAGGAATATTTGATAATTATGGCAAGAGTTACAGAATGGTAAATCAGAGGTAGCCCGCAGATCACAATGAGAGTATTGTGTGCAGCTAAGAGCACCTCACTGTAAGAGGGAAATTCAGTCAACAAACAGGAAACAATGAAAATTCATCAGCTGACTAGTAATAGGGAATGCAAAAGAGCAGTATTTATCCATTTCAAACACATTGAATTCAATCACATTAAGATGTTCACTAGCTTATTAACATCTTAAAAGTGGAAGAATAATTAAATCTGGTTCATAACTCGTTTTAAAATCTAATAAAATTCAACCTTCTATTGATTAAAATTCTCCAGAAATTCAAAGTCTTGCAAGCATGTGCTTACCTATTTATCCAAAAGTACATTTGTATATACCTGTCTGATTTGTTTTATTTTATTCAGCTACATCACAGCAACTATCAGCAGTCTTGTCTGCAATCAACATCATAACTCCCTGCAGAACTCATTAAATTATTAGTCATGAAAATAATTCTACCTTTAATTCATCGCTGCCCATACACCCAATACCATCCAGTAAATCATACTGATATAAGGCCACAAGGTATAGGAGCAGAATTAAACCATTTGGCCCATCGAGTCTGCTCTGCCATTTCATCATGTTGATCCAATTTTCCTCTCAGCCCCAATTTCCTGCTCTCCCCCCCCCCCACCATCCCTTCATGCCCTGGCCAATCAAGAATCTATCAACCTCTGCCTTAAATATACATAAAGACTTAGCCTCCACTGCTGCCTGTGGCAAAGAATTCCACAGATTCACCACCCTCTGGCTAAAGAAATTCCTCATCTCTGTTCAAAAAGGATACCTCTCTATTCTGAGGCTGTAACCTCTGGTCTTAGACTCTCCCACCAAAGGAAACATCCTGTCTACATCCACTCCATCAAGGACTTTTACCATTCAATAGGTTTCAATAAGGTTACCCTCATTCTTCTGAATTCGAGTGAACACAGACCCACAGCCATCAGACGCTCTTCAACAGACATGCATTTCAATCCTGGAATCATTTTCATGAACCTTCTTTGAATTTTCTCCAGTTTCAGCACATCCTTTCTAAGATAAGGGGTCCAAACCTGCTCACAATACTCCAAGTGAGGCCTTTATCAGTGCTTTACAAGGTTTCAACATTAAATCCTTGCTTTTATATTCTAGTCCTCTTGAAATGAATACTAACATTGCATTTGCCTTCCTCACCAGACTCAACCTGCAAATTAACCTTTAGGGAATCCTGCACAAGGACTCCCAAGTCCCTTTGAGTTTCAGTTTTTTGTACTTTCTCTCCACTTAGAAGATAGTTAACCCATTCATTTCTTCTACCAAAGTGCATGACCATAGACTTCCTGACACTATATTCCATCTGCCATTTCTTTGCCCATTCTCCTAATCTGTCTAAATTCTTTGGCAGCCTCTCTACTTCCTCAAAACTACCTGCCCCTCCACCTATCTTCATATCGTCTGCAAACTTTGCAACAAAGCCATCAATTCCATCATCCAAATCACTGACATATAACATAAAAAGAATCGGTTCCAACACTGGAATACCACTAGTCACTGTCAACCAGTCAAAAATGGCTCCCTTTGTTCCCACTCTTTGCCTCCTGACAATCAGCCATTGCTTTATCCATACTAGAATCTTGCCTGTAAAACCATGGGCTCATGGCTTGTTAAGCAGCCTCATGTGAGGCACCTTGTCAAAAGCCTTCTGAAAATCTAAGTATGCAACGTCAACTGGTTCTGCTTTGTGTATCCTGCTTGTTATTTCTTCAAAGAGCTCCAACAGATATCAGGCAAGATTTTCCCTTGAGAAAACCACGCTGACTATGCCCTATTTCATCATGTGCTTCCAAGTACCCTGAGACCTCATCCTTCATAAACGATTCCAAGATCATCTTCCCAACCACTGAGGTCAGACTAACTGGCCTGTAGTTTCCTTTCTTCTGTCTCCTCCCTTCTTGAAGAGGAGAGTGGCATTTGCAATTTTCCAAGCTTCTGAAACCATTCCAGAATCTAGTGATTCTAGAAAGATCATTACTAATGTCTCCATGATCTCTTCAGCCACCTCGTTCAGAACGCTGGGGCATACACCATCTGGTCCAGGTGACTTATCTACCTTCAGACCTTTGAGTTTCCCGAGAATTTTCTCACTAGTAATGGTAACTTCACATACTTCATGTCCCCGCCACCTGGAACTTCCACCATACTGTGACTATCTTCCACAGTGAACAGTGATGCAAAATACTTACACAGTTCATCTGCTATTTCATTGTCCCCCATTACTACCTCGCCAATATCATTTTTCAGTGATCCAATATCCACTCTCGCCTGTTTTACACTTCTATGAATCTGAAAAAAATTTTGGAATCCTCTAATATTACTGGCTAGCTTACTTTCGTACTCTATCTTTCCCTTCATAATGACTTTTTTTAGTTGCCCTGTTGCTTTTTAAAAGCTTCCCAATCCTCTAACTTCTTACTAATCTTTGCTGTATTATATGCTTTCTCTTTGACTTTTCTTATTAGCCATGGTTACGTCATTTTTCCTTTAGAATACTTCTTTCTCTTTGGGATGAATATATCCTGTGCCTTCTGAATTGCTTCCAAAAATTCTAGCCATTGCTGCTCTGCCATCATCTTTGCCAGTGTTGCTTTCCAATCAATTCTAGCCTACTCTTCTTGCATGCCTCTTTACTCCACTGTAATACTGATACATCTGACTTTAGCTTCTCCATCTCAAATTTCAGGGTGAATTCCAACATATTGCAATCACCTTCCTCTCAGGGTTCTTTTACCTTAAGCTCTCTAATCAATTCTGGTTAATTGCACAACACCCAATCCGGAATAGCTGATCCTCTAGCGGGCTCAACCATGAGCAGCTCAAAAAAGTCATCTTGTAGGCACTCTTGAAATTCCACCTCCTGGAAGCTAGCACCAACCTGATTTTCCCAATCTACCTGCATATTGAAATTCTCCATGACTATTGTAATATTGCCCTTTTGGCATGCATTTTCTGTCTCCCATTGTAATTTGTAGGCCACATCCTTACTACTGCTTGGGTGTTTGTATACAACTTCCATTTGGGTCTTTTTACCCTTGCAGTTTAGCTCTATCCACAACGAATGAACACCTTCCGACCTATGTTACCTCTTTCTAATTATTTGATTTCATTTTTCTTTTACCAACAGAGAAATGCCACCCCCTCTGCCTTCCTTCCTATCCTTTCGATATAATGTGTATCCACAGACATTAAGCTCCCAGCTATAATCTTTCAGTCATGACTCTGCGATGTCTGCATCATACCTGCCAATCTGCAACTGTAATGTAAGTTCATCTACCTTATTCCACATACTGCATGCATTCAGATACAACACCTTTGCAATATTGTTGCACCATGCTCAACCTTTTGATTCCTAACTTTGAGGTCTTACCAACATCTGCCTCCACAACCTCTCCACTAACTGTTCTGGCACTCTGGTTCCCCTGCAGCTCTAGTTTAAACTCCAACAAGCAGCATTAACAAACCTTCCTGCTCAGACCCCCCCCCCCCCCCCCAGTTCAGGTGCAAACGTCCCTTCTGTACAGGTCCCATCTTCCCATCTTCCCTGGAAGAGAAACTAATGATCCAAACATCTTATGCCCTCTTTCCTTCACCAGCTCCTTAGCCACGTATTAAACTGTATAACCTTCCTAGTTCTAGCCTCACTAGCACGTGGCATGGGTAGCAATCCTGAGATCACAACCCGGGAAGTCCTGCCCTTTAACTTAGTATCTAACTCCCTGAACTATATTTAGTTCACAGAGCTGAGCATCTTTCAGTTTAATTCTGGCTGCACCTCTCGCTACAACTCAATTACAATGGTTTCTAAGTGCCTTGCAGTTGTATAAAATGTGTGTTATACCAGCTTCTTTTATTTCAAACAGAATGCCATGCTAATTTTAGAAAGCTGCTTAAAATAAAGAGTTGTTAAATTAGTACAGATAGAAGCAATGCCCTAGTCTAAACAATACATTGTATATGCTACATTAGACCATTAGTATATTTATTTCTGCCTCCGAATAACATTTCATTAAATTCAAAGGGATAAGTTTAGGGTGCTGAACACAGTCTGTTGTTATTGCTATCACAGCGTTTTCTGTGCTGCAGATAGGGGGTGAATTTCTTGTTCCAGTTGATCTTGTTGTGATTTAAAGATTTGGAGTAACAGAATATCAATAGTGATAAATACAATAAAAAGAAAGCTTTTTATACAATTCTTTTTACTGTTGTTAGATGAATCACAGGTGACAATGAGTGAGTTTACCAATCATTAACACAAGAGATTATAAAGATGCTGTTGATCTTGAGCAATATGCACAAAATGCAAGAGGAACTCAGCAAATCAGGCAGCTTCTATGGAGGGGAATAAACCCAGGCCCGGCAGATTGATGCTATCATAAGGAAAATGCACTAGTTGTCACCTTTTTTAAGATTAAGGGAGATTCAGTTTATCATTGAACACTGACTTCTACAGATGTACTGCTGAAAGTATCCTGACTCCTTGCATCATGGTCTGGTATGGTAATTCGAATGCTTGGGAATTTAAGAAGCTGCAGAAGGCAGTGAACATACATCATGGGCACACCCCTCCCACTGCTGGTGGTATCCACAGGAAGCACTGCATCAAGAAAGTATCATCTATCATTGAAGATCCCACCATCTGAACTATGCCATCTTTTCAGTTACCCATTGGGCAGGAAATACAGAACCCTGATATCCTACACCACTTGAACAGCTACTTCCTGCAACTGTAACCATTCAATTCTTGAACCAACCACCAAAACCCTACTTTAGCAACACTACAGTTTAGCAATGCTAGATCACCTTGCATTAAAAAGGACTTGTATATGTTAATTGTGTTTTCTTGTAAAAATTGTACACAATTTAAAATTAATTTATAATTTTCTTATGAATGCGTATATACTTTGAGCCTGGGATGCTGTAAATTTTTCATTGCACTTCTGCATACATATACTTATGTGTATGATGATAAACTTGATTTTAACCAAGTGCAAAGCAGTCAATAACAGTCATGAATCAGAGTCTGTCATGAGATACAAAGATAAATAAAAGTAAATATTACTGACATCACTGCTTCTCAGCAAACAAATTACAGCAAGAGTGACAGGCAACACATTAAGGATAACTTTCTTATAATTAAATTGTTTTTCACTATTGAAATTAGCCTGGTGCTAATTTCCATCCTGCTGTGGATTACCAGGGACCCTTGAGGGATTCTAACTAAAATTGCTTTTAAAAAAATGACAAGCTTTGTGACCCAGAGCAGTAAACTTTTGAGGAAAACAAAGAACATCTTAAATAGCAAAAGAGCCAACTTTTCTATTGTACATTATCAACATTTCCATGCATATTGGGTGCCCAAGTTAGGAAATCAAATAGTTCCTCATGAAAACAATTACATGTATTTCAAAATATGCATTCCCTACTTTAAAGTAACGCAAATACAAAGGAGAAAGAATAAAGTTCTTATCGACAGTGGCAACTCTGGATAATTTATCACACGATTTGCAATAGGATCATAAAAGATCCGTTGTCGCATTTAACAAAAGTATCGCAATTCAAAAATCACTTCGCATAACTCCAAAGTCAACTTGTTTTGAAAGCCAAGTTATCTCCTCCTTTCTGCTTAAGAAGCTCGGAATTTCCTAAGGTTAACACTTTGAATACGCAGTAACGCATTAGAGGCATTCAACTATTTTAACGTAACAAATAGGATGGAATGTTATTTTTCCTCATAAGGTTTCTGCGTGGAGCAATAGGCCATGGCTTTCAGGAAAGCAGAGCCAGGCATCCATAGGGTCAACCCCCGCAGGAGGGTTGGGCGATGCGCTGAATAAGGGAGAGGAGATTTGGTGCATCCCCGCAGCTGGGAAACAAGGCGGCACGGCCACCATCCTGCAAATGGTTGAGCAAAGGGAGGAGACGCGGCCCCCTCTTTCAGCCCTGCCCCGCGCTGCCGCATCACTCCCGTGAGCTCAACTTGGCCCGACGAACGCTTGCTGGTGACAGTGTTTTACCAAGCGTGTTACATGGTACAGATTACCCGACATCGGACGCCATCCACACCGCATCCCCGCTCCGCCGTTCCGCTAGCGATGCGCTTGCGCAGCTCGGACGCCGGCACGAGTATGCGCACTGGACAGCGTCCAGATGTTTCGGCCGGGATGCAAGGACCGTTAGGTGGGGAGAGGGTGGTGGAGGAGGGAATACTGGGTGAGAGAGAAGGAAGAAAGGGAAATGAAATAGAAAACTGAGTAAAAGGAGGGAGGGGTTTTGGAAGAAGGGGAGTACACAATGAAAGTATAGATTGATGTCACACCGTCCGCTGTATTGACAGTAGTCTTTAGAATAAAAGCCAGTGTGGGGCAAAAAACAAGGTGTCATCATACATTTATGAAACGGAAATCATATTTCACTCATCTGGAGTTCTTTGTGACTAGTAAAATAATGGAGAATTAGTAAATGTGGGCTATGTTGAGCTTTAGGGGTTTTTCTTAATAGATTCATCACAGAAGGTTGGTTCACAAAGTTTGAGCACTCACTACTGGGAGTTAAGTATTGACATGGAATTGGCTTTTAGACAGAAAGCAAAATGAGGGAATAAATAAATTGCCTTTCAGGTTGGTAGGGTTTGACTAGTAAAGTACTTCACCTAATTATATCCTATATCAGTGACTTGCCTGAAGGAGCTAAATTACATATTTCAGAGATAGATGGTGAGACAAAACAATGTTATATTGTGATTAGAAAGAAGAACATAGGAGTTTACGTACAAACTCAGTGGGCATGTCTATGGTAGGTGGAATATAATTGGAAAAATTATCGTGGTGCATGAAACAAAAATGCTAAATATATTTTAAATGATTAAAGATTGGGCAACATTGATGTTACAAGGGACACAAGACACCTAAAGCTAACATGAAGGTAAAACAAACATTGAGAAAGGCAAATGGTAAGTTGGCCTTTGTATGATAGAATTGAGTGAAAAAGTAAACATGTCTCACATCTTCCTCTCACCCCAACCCTCCCCTCTCCATTGACACCCCCAGCCTGCCCCCCCCCTGATCCCAGCTCTCATCCGTGCCGGGTCTTTACCATCCCCTCCGACCTTCAACTGTCTGAGGCAGAACGCTCTGTTCTCTGTAAGGGCCTCACCTTTGTCCCCCTTCGCCCACACCTCAGCGAGTTCCGCATTCGCCATGATGCGGAACTCTTCTTCCGCCGTCTCCGTCTCCGAGCCTACTTCTTCGGCAAGGACTCTTCCACCCCCACCGATGACCCCTTCTCCCGTCTTCAACCCTCCTCTTCTTCATGGACACCCTGCTCTGGTCTTCTGCCTGCTCTGGATCTCTTTATCAATAGCTGCCGACAGGACATCAACCATCTCAACTTCACCGCACCTTGTCCCCATTCCAACCTCACTCCTTCAGAACGCTCTGCTCTCCACTCCCTCCACACTAATCCTAACCTTATTATTAAACCCGCCGATAAGGGGGGTGCTGTTGTAGTCTGGCGTACTGACCTCTACCTTGCCGAGGCACAGCGACAACTCGCGGATACCTCCTCTTATTTACCCCTCGATCGTGACCCCACTAAGGAGCACCAGGCCATTGTCTCCCACACCATCACCAACTTTATCCGCTCAGGGGATCTCCCATCCACTGCTACCAACCTTGTAGTTCCCACACCTCGCACTTCCTGTTTCTACCTCCTACCCAAGATCCACAAACCTGCCTGTCCTGGCCGACCTATTGTCTCAGCTTGCTCCTGCCCCACCGAACTCGTTTCTGCATACCTCGACATGGTTTTATCCCCCCTTGTTCAATCTCTTCCTACCTATGTTCGTGACACTTCTCACGCTCTTAAACTTTTCGATGATTTTAAGTTCCCTGGCCCCCACCGCTTTATTTTCACCATGGATGTCCAGTCCCTATATACTTCCATCCCCCATCAGGAAGGTCTCAAAGCCGTACGCTTCTTTTTGGATTCCAGACCTAATCAGTTCCCCTCTACCACCACTCTGCTCCGTCTAGCGGAATTAGTCCTTACTCTTAATAATTTCTCCTTTGGCTCCTCCCACTTCCTCCAAACTAAAGGTGTAGCTATGGGCACCCGTATGGGTCCTAGATAAGCCTGCCTTTTTGTTGGCTTTGTGGAACAATCTATGTTCCGTTCTGAGGGATGCACTCAAACTTGGTGCAGCCACCGCGAAGGCCCGGTGGGGAAGGACCACAGTTTAACGTTCATCACCCGTAGGAGGGGGAGAGGTTGGGTGGGGAGGAGACCTACCCTCATCAGCGGTGTGGACAGATAATCAACATGGTGCTCAAGGAGTGGGTGGAATTGTTAATTTGGGAAAGTATTAGAGCCATTGCCTGCCTTTATTGTTGAAAATTTTGATTGTTAATAAGTCTTAACACTTGACCAAGAGTTGAGAGTAAACGCATGATTTACTGTAAACATCTTTCATTTGTAAATGAACAGAGTCAACGCAAAATTTTATTAATAACTGTATTGAATAAGGACTCACAGTCAACGAATGGTTTTCTTTTCTGTATGTAATTATTTTTATTTTGTAATATTTCTGAATAAAGTATTTTTGGGGAAAAAAATATTCTGGTATCTGTCCCCCACTTTTCCTTCACTACATCAACGACTGCATTGGCGCTGCTTCCTGCACGCATGCAGAGCTCGTTGACTTTATTAACTTTACCTCCAACTTTCATCCTGCCCTCAAGTTTACCTGGTCCATTTCCGACACCTCCCTCCCCTTTCTAGATCTTTCTGTCTCTGTCTCTGGAGACAGCTTATCCACTGATGTCTACTATAAGCCTACTGACTCTCACAGTTATCTGGACTATTCCTCTTCTCACCCTGTCTCTTGCAAAAACGCCATCCCCTTCCCGCAATTCCTCCATCTCCGCCACATCTGCTCTCAGGATGAGGCTTTTCATTCTAGGCCGAGGGAGATGTTCTCCTTTTTCAAAGAAAGGGGGTTCCCTTCCTCCACTATCAACTCTGCTCTTAAACGCATCTCCCCCATTTCGCGTACATCTGCTCTCACTCCATCCTCCCGCCACGCCACTAGGAATAGGGTTCCCCTGGTCCTCACCTACCACCCCACCAGCCTCTGGGTCCAACATATTATTCTCCATAACTTCCACCACCTCCAACGGGATCCCACCACTAAGCACATCTTTCCCTCCCCCCCTCTCTCTGCATTCCGCAGGGATCGCTCCCTACACAACTCCCTTGTCCATTCGTCCCCCCCATCCCTCCCCACTGACCTCCCTCCTGGCACTTATCCGTGTAAGCAGAACAAGTGCTACACATGCCCTTACACTTCCTCCCTTACCACCATTCAGGGCACCAAACAGTCCTTCCAGGTGAGGCGACACTTCACCTGTGAGTCGGCTGGGGTGATATACTGCGTCCGGTGCTCCTGATGTGGCCTTTTATATATTGGTGAGACCCGACGCAGACTGGGAGACCACTTTGCTGAACATCTACGCTCTGTCTGCCAGAGAAAGCAGGATCTCCCAGTGGCCACACATTTCAATTCCACATCCCATTCCCATTCTGACATGTCTATCCACGGCCTCCTCTACTGTAAAGCTGAAGCCACACTCAGGTTGGAGGAATAACACCTTATATTCCGTCTGGGTAGCCTCCAACCTGATGGCATGAACATCGACTTCTCTAACTTCCGCTAATGCCCCACCTCCCCCTCGTACCCTATCTGTTACTTATTTTTATACACACATTCTTTCTCTCACTCTCCTTTTTCTCCCTCTGTCCCTCCGAATATACCCGTTGCCCATCCTCTGGGTCCCCCCCCCTTGTCTTTCTTCCCGGACCTCCTGTCCCATGATCCTCTTGTATCCCTTTTGCCAATCACCTGTCCAGCTCTTGGCTCCATCCGTCCCCCTCCTATCATTTTGGATCTCCCCCTCCCCCTCCAACTTTCAAATCTCTTACTCACTCTTCCTTCAGTTAGTCCTGACGAAGGGTCTTGGCCTGAAACGTCGACTGCACCTCTTCCTAGAGATGCTGCCTGGCCTGCTGCGTTCACCAGCAACTTTGATGTATGTTGCTTGAATTTCCAGCATCTGCAGAATTCCTGTTGTTTGCGTTTTTAAATATCTCACTGTAGTACCTAAGTGAGACACCTTCTGGAATAGTGTGAGCATTTCAGTTTCCTTACCTAAAAGATTAGAGTTTCTCAAAGTTCCAGGGATACCAGGTTTGCTATTTGTGGAGAGATCAAGAATATTAGGCCTTTTTTGGGAGAGGGGGTAAGATCTTATTAAAATTTACAAGGTTTGTGCAGAACTCAATAAATAGACTGGCTGCACAGAGGATATTTTCCCTGGCTGAGGAGTCTAGAACAATGGTCACAGTTTCAGTACAAAAATTAAGCCATTTAGGTCTGAGACGAGGATAGTTTCCTCACAAAGAGAGTAAAAAGTCTTTGAAGTTATCTTTCCTGCGGGACTTCTGTTAACTCCATCATTCAGTTAATCTAAAACAGAGGTTAGAAAATTCCTGGACATTAAGAGGAGCAAGGGATTTTGGGATAGTGAAAATGCATAGAGGTAACGGACTATCCACGCTCTTGATAAATAGCTGAGACAGGCTTAAAGAACCAACTGGCCTAATCCTGCTCTTACTTCTGAAGTTCTAATGAAAAAGTGAAGATTTTCCTGAAATAATTGCTCTTCAACTCACCTATACAGAGCACACTACATGACACCAAGATATTCTTGCTTTAACTTCTGAAGTTGTGCAGATGTAACTAACAGAAACTAAAATGAACGAGCACATAGAAGAAAAAAGATATCACTCATTAATTCATTCTAGCAATACGGCAATCAGAAAGACGTTGAATCTAGCAGCCGAAGCCCTTGGCAAAGAGGATAGAGCCACCCACTACAAAAGCATTGGAAATTTCCAAAATATTGCAAGCATAATGCTGAATAAAAAATCACTGCCACCTTTATTGAGGTATGTGGTAATCCTGACGCAGGTCTTCTACTGATGTTCTTTGAATAATGGGAAAAACTCGTAGTAATTATAGACTGGGAAATACAATTCCTTTTCTGGCAACATTGCTTGGAAAAGTTATTAAAGCATTCAATATGTTGTACTATTGTAAGATGTATCTATACTTACAGAGATTGAAAGCTGCTACAGGGCACCATGGTAGTGTAGTAATTAGCACAAAGCTATTACAGCTTGGGGCATCAGAGTTTGGAGTTCAATTCCAAAGTCACCTATGAGAAGTTGGTACTTCTTCCCATAAATGTATGGGTTTCCTCCCACAGTCCATCCACATATCAGTTAGTAGATTAATTGGTTATTTTAAATTGTTTCATGATTAGGCTAGGGTTAGTTCAGTTGCTGGCAACATGGCTCGATGGGCTGGAAGGGGCCTATTTTGTGCTGTATATCTAAATACAATAAACTCTTCTCTGAAGTTTCATTCTAATATCTGAAGTTCACTGATTCTGTTAAACACTAATGAAGGCAGAATAAATGCCCCCCAAATTGAACAGTAGCCGAAAGAAAAAAATCTTCTATTACAAACATGAAATTCCACAAATGGTAGAAATCTTGAGCAACACACACAAAATTCTGGATGATCTCAGCAGTCAGGCAGTGTCTATGGAGTGAAATGAGCAGCTGATGTTTCAGGCCAAAATCCTTCACTGGGATGGCAGAAGCCAGAATAAGAATGTGGCGGGAGGAGTAGTAGAGCAAACTGGTAGATGAAGGGGAAGATGAGTGGATGCACCGGGGGGGGGGGGGGGGGGGGATGAAGTAGGGAGCTGTTGGAGTTAGTGTCCATTTCACCATGGACCAGGTAGTAATAGTGCCATAAAAACGTGAACATGTGAAGCTGTACTGCAGTTAAGAAGGCCCAGGTGCACACTTTAGATAAGTATTTGCCATTTTGTGTACGTTTAGTTTCCACTTTGTCCTGCCACTTTGGGCACTTAGTTTAGATAAGTATTGTAACCAAGTATACCTTGAAGGGGTACTGTCTTGTCCTGTAAGTAAATAGTTAACCTACTTACTGGTAGTGAGTCTTTTTTGGTCACACTCACCAGACCCGGGAACCTAATTTCACACAGCAATTTGCACTCCGATCAGGATTCGGTGATTGAACAGAAGGTGTATATCTTTAAAAGGAAAAATAAGAGAGCAATCCCCTCCCCCGCTCCAGTGAGGAGTGCTGAGTCCTGGAGAGGACCGACAACAGTGCAGGATTTGGGAGTCTGAGCAACCTACTGGTGGACTATGGGATGCCAGGAGCTTGGTCAGACAAGTTGGACTACCGTGGGGTGAAAATGAGACACCAAATCATCTCCATACTCAATGAGGTAGGTTTCCCCAAGTGGAAGGGGAACCGAGGGGTGCTTTCTGGTTGCTGGCAGCAATAATACAGCAACTGTACAAGACAATCTCATTGATGGAGAAAGAGGCAGATAGCTTGAGAAATAGAGTGGAAATGCTTAACCAGCAATATGTTGGTGGAGGCTGCCCAGTCAGTGTAGACTTGGGGTACAGAGTTAGAGAACAGGAGCACAGTGATGGCCTGTCAGCTAGTAAAGGGGCAGTAAGATGATTACAACATTTCAGGTATCCCTCACTCTTTGAATGGGGTTTGAAGCCACAGGAAGAGTGGAGCACAGCAGAGGAAGGGGTCAGATCTTTTTGCCAGTAAACTCTGATCAGAGAAATCTGTCACAATAGCAACAACCCACCAGAGGGTCATAGGCTAACCTCAACCATGATGGGGTAGTTAGTTAAAGCAGCAGCTCCCGGCTTAAAGAGAGTTTCACTACCCTTATTGGGACCAGTGATTGGGAGTACCATAGTCAAAGCCATCATATTATTGGAGGGACACACATCAAAGTTGCTGGTGAATGCAGCAGGCCAGGCAGCATGGCTAGGAAGAGGTACAGTCAACGTTTCAGGCCAAGACCCTTTGTCAGGACTAACTGAAGGAAGAACTAGTAAGAGATTTGAAAGTGGGGGGGAGGGGGAGATCCAAATGATAGGAGAAGACAGGAGGGGGAGAGATGGAGCCAAGAGCTGGACAGGTGATTGGCAAAAGGGATATGAGAGGATCATGGGACAGGATTCACCTCTCGTTCGTGAGAGGTCCCACCTCTCGTTCGTTCCACAACCTCGATGGCAAAGCAGACTGAGAAAGAAAGGAGATTGCACATATCCTGAATGAGGAGTGAACACAAATGAGCGCTGTTTCCTCTATGCTGCACGAATGCACTGAAATGCTTCTGCGCACGTAGCCTTCATCGCCACGCAGCTGAAATTTCCTTTTATACAATTTTAATATAATTTTGAAATTATGTTAATATATTGTTGAAATTCTGCTAATGTAATTCTGGAATATATGTTAATATAAATGTGAAATATCCTATAATTATGTGTTAATGATCATAAATTTTCTAAATAATAAATGTACCACAACATTTACTTTGAAACATTTTTGAGCTTCAATATATTTACATTGCCAGTGTTTCAAGTTACAACACTGTTACAAGTTGTAACAATAAACACAGAATAGAAGTTGGTAGCTCATTGTTAATAAACCACCAGCCACTGAACACCAATACATATTACAAAAAAAAATTTAAAGTGCCGTGCAGTTTTCAGAGCATATAAATATTTGCTGCTCAGAGCAATGGTTGGTCTGTCTGCTGTGTACATACATCTGTTGATGCTTCTGGACACATCTTCAGTGATGTTCCTGGAATCATTGGATATTTCGGGTCTTTCAACATCATACAACCTCCTCCAGGTGACCCAGCCGGGGCTGATCAGATGGATAGCTACTGCTGACTCCATGGCTCCCCTCTTTTGAGCCACAGCCATCTTGAGGCCCTCTCTGCCGCATCAGATGGCTCTCCTCTTCCTCTCTCCCTCGATGCCAAAAATGCTGAAGGCTCTAACTAAAGAATGGGCTACGAATCCCCTACAACCAACCTCCACTGGGAGACACCTCGCTCTCCAGCCTGCTGACAGTTGCTGACCAGTCCTGCGTACTTGGAGTGCTTCCAAGACTCAGATACTAGGACAATGCGATATGGTTGGGGAACTTCAGCTGCCCTTCGAGCTCCACCAATAGCTGCCAGTCCCTTGCAGAGGTCAGAATGCCTGCAGATGTTCTTTTGGCAGGTATTGGCTGCTCCCCAGCTCTGACAAAGGCAATGGTCTGCTTGGAGGGCTGGGACCGCTTCGCCCACTCAACTCCTGCGCTGACGGCTTCAGCGATGGTCTTCAGAACCTGATCATGCTCCACCTGTACCGTCCCTCACACAGCCGCTGAGGTTGTGCTCCAGGGTTCCTCGCTTGGAGCACAGTGGGCACGCAGATGACTCTGCCTTGCCCCATGTGTGCAGGTTTGATGGGCTTGGAAGCACATCGTACACCGCCTGGATGAGAAATTGGATGCGGTGTGGTTCGGCTTTCCAAAGATCAGCCCTGGTCACTTTCCTCTCAACCGCATTCTCCCATCTTGTCCAAGCTCCCTGTTGCTTTATTCCCACCACCTTGCAGGCTCTCATCTCCTCCACTACTGCTCTCACCTCCTCCTGAACTAGACGGCACCTTTCCTTCCCTCTGGTGTCCACTTGGGGAGTTGGAAAGGATCCTAGCCCAGCTCGGCTTCGTGTGACCACTCCCACCAGCCTCCTGTGATGCAGCCTCGCATCTGCCTCCTGAACAGCTTCCTCTGCCCTCCATTTCCTGCCAGTACTTACTTGGATCCCTGCTCTAGCCACCTTAGGGTCACTTGAGTCCCTCTACTGTAGCACTTCTCTGGCTCTTGTTACCTTGAATTCTTCCTCCAAGGATTTGAACGGCAGTTGCAGTTTGTTCTGGTGTCCATAGAGTGCGATGCTGCTCAGGCTCTTTGGCAGCCCCAGCCATCTCCTGAGGTGGTTGCTAACCCTCCCCTCTAAGGATTCGACTGTCGAGATCGGAACTGCATAGATGAGGAGGGGCCACAGGATTCTGGGAAGAATGCCATGCTGATACACCCAGGCTTTAAACTTCGCAGGTAGGCCAGACTTGTCCACAGATTTCAACCAGCCATCCAACTCGGTGCAGGTTGCCTGAATAGGCGTTGTGGGCTGTTTAAAAAAATAGAGAGAACATTGCAAATGAGCTGGGCCCTTTCAGTTGTTGGGCTAGCATTTGAAAGGACAGTCCAGAAGGGGGTGCTACTAGGATGTGTTCCTTGCAGCTATTCAGATAGAACTATCCCTATCCTCCAGCACAGTGGTCCCCAACCTCCTGGCCGCGGACCGATACTGGGCCGTGAAGAATGCAGCGGTGCAGCGGTAGCTGGAACACACCCAGCACATCTTTAAGAAAAAAGCCGAAATAAACAGGCTAATTAATTACGTGCTGCATTCTTCATGGCCCGGTATCAGTCTGCTGCCCGTGGCCCAGAAGTTGAGGACCACTGCTCCAGCAGATCAATCAAAAGGAATGAGTAACAGCTTGTTAAGTTACTCTGATAATCTGTCATGGCATGGAATGGGAACTGTTATTATAGAGCCTGATGGTCAAGGATAAGAATGACCCCATATAGGATTCTTTGGATCAGTGCAGTTGTCTTAGTCTGTTACTAAAGGTGCTCCTCTGTTCAGCCAAGGTGGCATGCAGAGAGTGAGAAACATTGTTCAGAATTATCAGGACTTTCCAGAGGGTCTGGAAGATTGTACTGGTGACAACAGACTAGTAGAACATGTGAAGGAGATGCCTTCATCCTCCAAAGGACCTCAGTCTCCTCAGGAAGTAGAGGTGACTCTGGTCCTTCTTGTACACAGCTTCTTGTACCATCCAGGTACACCCCCAGGTGCCTGTAGGTCCTCACTACATCCATGTCCTCACCATCAATAGTAACAGGGAGTAGTGCAGGCTTAGTCTTCCTAAAGCCCATCACCATCTCCTTTGTCTTACTGATTTGAGCTGCAGATGATTCAGCTTGCACCATTTGACCAAGTCCTCCACCAGGGCCCTGTAGTCATCCTCCCATCCTCCCTTTATACACTTAGCTATTGTTATCATCAGAGAATTTCTTCAGATGACATATCTCTGTGTTGTAGCTAAAGTCTGAGGTATACAAGGTAAACAAGAAGGGAGTCAAAACAGTCTACTGTGGGGCTCCAGTACTGCTATATACATGTCTGACACACAGCTCCGAAGCCGCACAAACTGTGGTCTGCCAGTTGGTTAGTCCATTATCCAGGATACAATGGAGGTGCCAACTTGCATTGAACGGAGCTTTTTCTCCAGCAATGAGTGTTGTATGATATTGAAGACACTTGAGAAATCAAAAACATGATCCTCACAGTGCTGCCTTGCTTATCCAAGTGGGAATAGGTGTCATGGTCCTTTCTGGCAATTCCTCACCTTGCTATTTACCACAGGAATTGGGCCGCAATCACCCCAATTTAATTTCCAATCATTCCCAGGTTGCACTAACTACACACAGCTGCTTTCCATCAGAAAATGCAGGATAAAGACCCTGTGATCACAACAAAGAGCTGCAAGTTTGTTGGTTGACTTGTGTATGAGTAACCTCGTTCCATGGTTCTTAGGACTATCAATTCTAAGTCTAACATCATTCCTGAATTGGCAACTAAAACCAAGACTCCTGGTAAAGACTCCCTTGGACACCAATTCCACGCTTGCTATGACTGTAATGCCTCCTGACTTGGTCTCTGTGCCCATGTTCAGCACTTGGGTTCGTTCCACCGCCACGTCCTTACAACAGTAGGCTTTGTTAATCAGGTAGATGACAGCATCGTCAACTACAATGTGCTCTTGGTAGGCAAACTGCAGGGGATCAAGGGCTGATGTGATCAGGGGTCAGAGGTGAGCCAAGACCAGCCGCTCTCAGGTCTTCTTGATGTGTAGGATCTGGGCCACTGTATAGTAGTTATTCAAGACTTTTGATTGGCCTTTCTTGAGTACTATGACCACATATGTTTTCCATACCAATTTCCCCCGGGATCAATAAAGCATGACTATGACTATGACATACAGTTGGGACCCTTCCCAGGCTGAGACTCAGACTGAAAATGCACTGGAGAGCTCCACACAGCTGCTCAACCCATTCCTTTTGGACCATGGGGTTCACACCATCTGGTCCCAATGTCTGAGTTTCCCCAGACCCCTTCTCACCAACTCAGTAGTGAAGGTAAGTCCATGATGACTGGGGAGTTGGTGGAAGGTAGGGGCTGGGGTAGGTGTAGATTGGGATAATAGGAGTTGGTATGTGAAGGTGTGGATGGTAGGTGCAGGGCAAGGAGGGGATGTAGACAGAGTTGTAGTGGGTGATGGAGTAGAGGGAGACAGAGAAGGAAGGCTTTATCTCGAGAGGCTTCCATGAGCAGAGGCTGAGATCGAGCTTCACTCCAAGTGAGGTAAGGCCGGGTAAGTTCCTTTAAAAGGAGAACAGTCTGCAGTGGTATTTTATTTGAAGCAAGGAAGACGGCAAGGCTGTAGTGTATTGGGTGGGTCATGACAGCTGAGATCTGCCCCTTGGTTTGTTCATCCTGCAGCACGTGGGAAATTAGGGATACTTCCAGTGTCCCTGACGACTATGTGTGCAGGAAATGTGTCCAGCTACAGCTTCTGGCAGACCGCATTGAGCAGCTGGAGCTGTGACTGGATTCATACTGGAGGATCCGCGATGCTGAGAAAGTTGTGAATAGCACGTTCAGTGAGTTGGCCACACCGCAGGTAAAGGCTACACAGGCAGAAAGGGAATGGGTGGCCACTAAACAGCGTAGCAGTAGGCAGGTAGTGCAGGAGTCCCCTGAGGTCATCTCCCTCCTAAATAGATATACTGTTTTGGATACTGTTGCGGGAGATATCTCATCAGGGGAAGGCAGCAGCAGCCGAGTTCATGGCACCATGGGTGGAAGGAAAAGGAGTGGGAGAGCTATAGTGATAGGGGATTCGATTGTAAGGGGAATAGATAGGCGTTTCTGCGGCTGCAAACGAGACTTCAGGAGGGTATGCTGCCTCCCTGGTGCAAGGGTCAAGGATGTCTCTGAGTGGCTGCAGGACATTCTGGAGTGGGAGGGTGAACATAGGTACCAACGATATAGTTAAAAAATGGGATGAGGTCCTACAACGTGAATTTAGGGAGTTAAGAGATAAACTAAAAAGTAGGACCACAAAGGTAATAATCTCTGGATTACTACCAGTGCCATCTGCTAGTCAGAGTAGAAATAGGAGGATATATCAGATGAATATGTGGCTTGAAAAAATGGTGCAGGGGGAGGGATTCAAACTTCTGGGGCATTGGAACCAGTTCCGGAGGAGGTGGGACTGGTGTAAACAGGATGGTCTGCACCTGGGCTGGACTGGAACCAATGTCCTAGGGGGAGCGGTTGCTACTGTGGCAGGGGGCTGAGAACAAGTGCAGAGAGACAGAGGGGTGTAAAATGAGGGTAGAAGCAAAAAGTAGTAAGGTGAAAAGTAAAAGTGGCAGGCAGGCAAAAATCAAAAAGGGCCATTTTTCAACATAATTGTATAAGGGCTAGGAGTGTTGTAAAAGCAAACCTGAAGGCTTTGTGTGTCAATGCAAGGAGCATTCGTAACAAGGTGGATGAATTGAATGTGCAGATAGTTATTAATGAATATGATATAGTTGGGATCACAGAGACATGGCTCCAGGGTGACCAAGGATGGGAGCTCAACATTCAGAGATATTCAATATTCAGGAGGGATAGACATGAAAGAAAAGGAGGTGGAGTGGCATTGCTGGTTAGAGAGGAGATTAACACAATAGAAAGGAAGGACATTAGCCGGGAGGATGTGGAATCGATATGGGTAGAGCTGCATAACACTAAGGGGCAGAAAACACTGGTGGGAGTTGTGTACAGGTCACCTAACAGTAGTAGTGAGGTTGGGGATGGCATTAAACAGGAAATTAGAAATGCGTGCAATAAAGGAACAGCAGTTATAATGGGTGACTTCAATATACATATAGGTTGGATGAACCAAATTGGTAAGGGTGCTGAGGAAGAGGATTTCTTGGAATGTATGCGGGATGGTTTTCTGAACCAACATGTGGAGGAACCAACTAGAGAGCAGGCCATTCTAGATTGGTTATTGAGCAATGAGGAAGGTTTAGTTAGCAATCTTGTCGTGCAAGGCCCCTTGGGTAAGAGTGACCATAATATGGTGGAATTCTTCACTAAAATGGAGAGTGACATAGTTAATTCAGAAACAAAGTTTTTGAACTTAAAGAAGGGTAACTTTGAAGGTATGAGACGTAAATTTGCTAAGATAGACTGACAAATGATACTTAAAAGTGTTGACGGTGGATATGCGATGGCAAGCATTTAAAGATCGCATGGATGAACTACAACAATTGTTCATCCCAGTTTGGCAAAAGAATAAACTGGGGAAGGTAGTGCACCCCTGGCTGACAAGGGAAATTAGGAATAGTATCAATTCCAAAGAAGAAACATACAAATTAGCCAGAAAAAGCAGCACACCTGAGGACTGGGAGAAATTCAGAGTCCAGCAGAGGAGGACAAAGGGCTTAATTAGGAAAGGGAAAAAAGATTATGAGAGAAAGCTGGCAGGGAAGATAAAAACTGACTGTAAAAGCTTTTATAGATATGTGAAAAGAAAAAGATTGGTTAAGACAAATGTAGGTCCCTTACAGTCAGAAACAGGTGAATTGATCATGGGGGAACAAGGACATGGTAGACAAATTGAATAATTACTTTGGTTCTGTCTTCACTAAGGAGGACATAAATAATCTTCTGGAAATAGTAGGGGACAGAGGGTCTAGTGAGATGGAGGAACTGAGGGAAATACATGTTAGTAGGGAAGTGGTGTTAGGTAAATTGAAAGGATTAAAGGCAAATAATAACACCAGGGCCAGATGGTCTGCATCCCAGAGTGCTTAAGAAAGTAGCCCAAGGAATAGTGGATGCATTAGTGATAATTTTTCAAAACTCTTTAGATTCTGGATTAGTTCCTGAGGATTGGAGGGTGGCTAATGTAACCCCGCATTTTAAAAAAGTAGGGAGAGAGAAACCGGGGAATTATAGACTGGTTAGCCTGACATCAGAGGTGGTGAAAATGCTAGAGTCAATTATCAAAAATGTGATAACAGCACATTTGGAGAGCGATGAAATCATCGGACAAAGTCAGCATGGATTTGTGAAAGGAAAATCATGTCTGACAAATCTCATAGAATTTTTTGAGGATGTAACTAGTAGAGTGGATAGGGGAGAACCAGTGGATGTGGTATATTTGGATTTTCAAAAGGCTTTTGACAAGGTCCCACACAGGAGGTTAGTGTGCAAACTTAAAGCACGTGGTATTGGGGGTATGTTATTGATGTGGATAGAGAATTGGTTGGCAGACAGGAAGCATAGAGTGGGAATAAATGGGACCTTTTCAGAACGGCAGGCAGTGACTAGTGGGGTACCACAAGGTTCAGTGCTGGGACCCCTCGTCTAAGTCATTTACAATATATATTAATGACTTAGACGAGGGAATTAAATGCAGCATCTCCAAGTTTGCGGATGACACGAAGCTGGGTGGCAGTGTTAGCTGTGAGGAGGATGCTAAGAGGATGCAGGGTGACTTGGATAGGTTAAGTGAGTGGGCAAATTCATGGCAGATGCAATTTAATGTGGATAAATGTGAGGTTATCCACTTTGGTGGCGAGAACAGGAAAACAGATTATTATCTGAATGATGGCTGATTAGGAAAAGGGGAGGTGCAACGAGACCTGGGTGTCATTATACACCAGTCATTGAAAGTGGGCATGCAGGTACAGCAGGCGGTGAAAAAGGCGGATGGTATGCTGGCATTCATAGCAAGAGGATTCAAGTCCAGAATGAGGGGTCACAGTTTGAGGATAAAGGGGAAGCCTTTTAGGACCCAGATGAGGAAAAACTTCTTCACACAGAGAGTGGTGAATCTGTGGAATTCTCTGCCACAGGAAACAGTTGAGGCCAGTTCATTGGCTATATTTAAGAGGGAGTTAGATATGGCCCTTGTGGCTAAAGGGATCAGGGGGTATGGAGAGAAGGCAGGTACAGGGTTCTGAGTTGGATGATCAGCCATGATCATACTGAATGGCGGTGCAGGCTCGAAGGGCCAAATGGCCTACTCCTGCACCTATTTTCTCTGTTTCTATGTTTCTAGACAGAGATAGCCTGTGTTGTTCATTTATGTGTTGAACTGGAGGGGGGAGGAAGGAGAAGGGAGATGTTGGTGCTGAGGGAGCATTGGGTGCCTCAGCACCTGGACTTGTGTGCCGAGGGGTGTGTGAACAGGAGGGAAATTGTCAAACCTATTGAAGAATTGGTTTAACTCATTAGCCCATTCACGGCTGCACTCTGAGGCTCTACAGCTAGGCTGATTGAATCCAATGATGTACTTCATGCCCCTCCACACCTCCCATGTGCTACTCTCCCCATGCTTGTTCTCTAGCTCTCTCCTGTATTCCTACTGTAATATACAGGGCAGCAACTGGGAAGCTGATAACTCTGGGTATCATAGTGCTACGTTGTGTATGTGGCATAGTGGGTGTCCACGGGAGTTATACTAGCCTATGGACCGGGTATCATGGTGTCTCATCTTTTGAGGGGTGCAATGTTGCTGTATGTGTCCATCTTATCTGTTCATCGAAGGCCGCTTCCGTATGCTAGCTGCGGATTGGCTTGTAAGGGGCATTGCAACCCCTCCCCCCCACCTCCCACCCCATCAACTACCATTTAATTGATGATATCAGAGCGCTGGTAGAGTTTAAATCTAGTGCACAGAAACCACTACCTCTCTTTTCACTCTCCGGTCGCCACGGCTAGCTGACACTGTGAAAACAGTAAGCAGTAGAGGTGTAGTGCAGTTGAGAGGGCCCAGGTGCACACTTTAGATAAGTATTTGCCAGTGTGTGTTTGTTTAGTGTCTGCTTGTCCTGTAAGTTATTAGGGTCACTAGTGAACTCAAGTGCGGGAGTCTCAGAGACTTCGGCAATTCAAACAAAACAAAAGATTTATTACAGAAGTTAACTTGTAGAACTAACAAGAACTTGCGCAAACTATACAGAATCCTGAAGAGCTGTAATAACTCACAATACACAGAATAACTCGTTCAGAGTTTCAGCAGACAAGGATCCACAACAACCGAGTAAAGAGGAGTTGGCAAGCCCTGCAAAATAGACGCTAGACCACACAGGAATTCAGGACAAGAGAGGCTAAGGACCGCTTACATGACTACTTTGAATCAGTGGACTGGACTGTATTCAAGGATTCACCTATGTGTCTGAATGAGTGTGCCACCGCAGTCACTGACTTCATTTGAAACTGTGTGGATGAGTGTGTGCCTATGAGAACTTCCTGATGCCTAAATCAAAAGCCGTGGATGAACAAGGAGGTTTGTAGTTTGCTGAGTGCTAGATCTGTGGTATTCAAGTCTGGTGACCCAGGTCTGTGCAGGAAAACCAGGTACAACTTGCAGACGGCTATCTCAAGAGCAAAGGAACAATTCCGAACGAGGTTGGAAGTGGAATCAGACGCACGTCAGCTCTGACAGGGTTTGCAGGCCATAACTTCATACAAAGCGAAACCTAACATCATGAATGGCTGTGATACTTCACTCCCAGATGAGTTCAAAGACTTTTATGCTAGCTTTGAAAGAGAGAATAAAGCTACAGCTGTGAGGATCCCTGCCCACCCGGTGACCCTGTGATCTTTGCCTCAGAGGTTGATGTCAGGCTGCCTTTCAAGAGAGTGAACTCTCCCAAGGCAACAGGCCCTATTGGAGTACCTGGTAGGTCTCTGAAAACCTGCGCCAACCAATTAGCAGGGTTGCTCAAAGACATTTTCAATCTCTAACTGCTACTGTCGGAAATTCCCACCATCTTCAAAAGGGCAAAAATTATATCAGTACCTAAGTTCACATTTATTCCAAACACTCTGGAGTGGTGCCTAGCGTACTTGAACCATTGAAAATGTTTGTAATGCTGAAGAACCTAAACATTTTGTGGCTATTGGTGAGTATCTGAACCTCCCGCCCTACATTCCTCCATTTTAGGTACCAAGTTTACAGGTGCCTCAAAGTTGTTTCTTTTGCCTGAGAAAAGGTGCAGCTTCCAATCCAAGAATACCTTACATTTGTGGTTAATTAAATCATCAGTTATTTTCATAACACTAGTTAAGGTTCTTAAGGAAGCTAAGAAGAACCAATCAAGAACTTTATTGAATCTTTATTGGAACTAATCTGGCATGGGTGTTACGCTGATGCCTGATATTTGTCATTCCAACAAATTTGGTTATTTGTAATGTTGAGATACTGTATGTTTCAAGTATTTTGTTAAGATAAGGACCCCAATTGGAGTTGGAGCTTTTCTATTCCTTCCTTGCTGATCATACCTTGTGCTATTTCGCTATTCCTCAGTTATAGAATCCATCCAGAAGAAGTAGCAATGTGCAGGTCTCAGGTGTTTAAGCCAGTAACAGCATGGATCATTCTGCACTGTGGCAATTAGATCTAGGCTACAGATGACCCTATATTATAGGGCTTTGCACTCCTAGAAAACATCCATATCTCAGTTTTCTATGATATAAAGTCATGTCATCAGTGCATGCATAATGAAATCTGAGTTATTTATTTTCTTTCTTTCTTTATTTACTTTCTATTCCATATAAATTATGTAATTTAAATTCTTAAATCGGGATTTGTGAATTCTGTGAGGGTGATTCTTCATGACCCACATGGCCATAACACCCTATTTAGTCATAGGGAATGTTTAGTTATAAAGTAAGCCTGTATTTAGTTACAAATTAGAAGACAATATTTATGTATAAGTCTGAAGTTCGCTATTCTGAATTTGAGTATGTCAATTAATGTGATCAAATCTAAAATAGATCTTTATTTTATAAGGAAAATAGATACAAATATTACTAAATCGTGGAGCAAGAGCCTGATTTCTACTGGTTTCCGTGAACTGTATATAAAATACGTTTCCAACAATGTCCAGAATATTGCTGAATAATATTTGTGAAACTTGTTAGCATTCATCATCAATATCCTTGGAGCTCATCAATTTCAGGATTTCTATGTATGCATACAACAATGTGGAAATCACAAAACCATTATCCAAAAGCTTGCTGCTGGGCAACAACATATGTGGTAGGGGCATCTAGGTATTATGCCTTGGTTTTATATTTGCAGAATTAAGCATTAGGTCTGCAGAGGGAAAGGAAATATTCTTCTGATTTAAGTGGAAGAGAGTGCCTGAAAGAACCTCCAGTAAGTCTTTGGTGATTAGAAAGATTATTAGTTTAAAAATACTTTTAATCTTCCCAAGAATTTATTCTAAATCTCTAATTTTTTTTTGCTACAGGGAGCCTTCCAGCATTTGGAAGTGCTTAAGGCAGATTCAGCATTTTTTAGGGTTTTGATTTCAATTATTTTAATTTTAACATTCTAAAAGAACTTTAAAATATTTTTAAGGTGCCAGACATCTGAAGCTACACACAAAATGCTGAAGGAACAGCAGGTCAGGCAACAACTATGCAAATGATTAAACAGTTGATGTTTCAGGCCGAGACTCTTCTTCAAGACTGGAAAGAAAGGGAGAAGACACCAGAATAAAAAGGTTGGGGGTGGTGGTAGAAGTAAGGCAAGCTAGAAGGTGATAGGAGAAGCCAGGTGAGTGGGAAAAGCAAAGAGCTGGAGAAGGAGGAATCTGATAGGAGAGAATAGTAGACCATGGGAGAAGGGGAAGAAGGAGAGGCACCAGAAGAAGGTGATAGGCAGATGAGGAGAAGAGGCCAGCATGTGGAATAGAAGAGGGAAGAGAGAGTGAAAAAAATTACCAGAAGGAAAAATCAATGTCTCCTTCCAGTAATTTTTCCCCCTCCTCCCAACATTTGTGACTTGCTTTGGCTATTCTAAATAATGCCTCTCGTAATGCAAGTATCACTTTCAAAATGCAGGTGTTGCTCAGAAAATCCATGTAGCAGTTTCCAGTAGTTTCTGCTGGAAGGACAGACAGAGGTCAATTAGGTCAAATTCATTGAGCAACAATGTGTCAGTGCTCAGATATTTGTAGTTAGAAAATGCTGAAACACTTGGTATCTCAGGTGCCGGCTATGAAATGAGAAACTCTTACTTTTTGGGTTGAATGCTTTATTCCTTGGATGTTTCTCTCCATACTGACATCGAAGAAGGGAAAACAATACTTATGAACAGTCTATGCTCCAAGCATACACTGGTGGCCATCCCCTACCTTTCCTACGCTGCATCGTTTTCCTGCGCTACGTGGAAGAGTCTATGTTACCAGCCGACACTGGTGGCCATCCCCCACTTTTCCTATGCTGCATCATTTTCCTGCGCTACAAGGAAGAGTCTATATTACAAGCCTACGCTGTTGGCTGGCCCCCACTTTTCCTATGCTACGTCGACGACTGCATTGATGCTGCTTCTTGCACCCATGCAGAAATCATTGACTATATCCATTTTGCCGCCAACTTCCACCCTGCCCTCAAATTTACCTTGTCCATTTCGGATACGTACCTCCCTACCCTTTCTCGATCTCTCTGTTTATCTCTGCAGACAGCTTATCTACTGATATCTATTATAAGCCCACAGACACTCACAGCTGCCTGGACTATACTTCCTTCCCACACTATTACTTGTAAAAATGCCATCCCCTTCTCTCTCAATTCCTCCACCTCCACCGCATCTGCTCTTAGGATGAGGCTTTTCATTCCAGAATGAAGGAGATGTCCTCCTTCAAAGAAAAGGAATTTCCTTCCTCCACCAACAATGCTGGCCTCAACCGCATCTCTTCCATTTCACGCACATCTGCTCTCACCTCATGCTCCTGCCACCCTACCAGGGATAGGGTTTCTCTTGTCCTCACTTACCTCCCCACCAGCCTCCATGGCCAGCTCTTAATTCTCCGCAACTTCTGCCATCTCCAATGGGATCCCACTATCAAGAATATCTTTTTCTCCCCCGCATACAGGGATCACTCCCTTCACAACTCCCTTGTCCATTCATCCCTTCCCACTGACCTCCTGCCTGGCACTTATCCTTGAAAGCGGAACAAGTACTACATCTGCCCCTACACTTTCTCACTCACTACCATTCAGGGCCCCAAACAGTGAAGTGACACTTCACCTGTGAGTCTGTTGGGGTCATGTATTGTGTCTGGTGCTCCTGGGGTGGCCTCCTGTATATTGGTGAGACCTGATTAGGAGATCACTTCACCAAGCACCTACGCTCTGTCCGTTCAAAAAAGTGGGATCTCCCAGTGGCTACCCATTTTAATTCCACTCCCATTCCCATTCTGATATGTCTAACCATAGCCTTCTCTACAGTTGCAATGAGGCCACGTTCAGTTTGGAGGAACAACACCTTATATTCCGGCTGGGTAGCCTGCAACCTGATGGCATAATCATCGATTTCTTGAACTTCCGGTAATAGCTCCCCCCAGCCTTCCTCCTTCACCATCCCCTTTTCCCTCTCTCACCTTATTTCCTTGCCTGTCCATCGCTCCCTCTGGTGCTCCTCCCCCTTTTCTTTCTTCCATGGCCTTCAGTCCTCTCCTATTAGATTCCCCTTTCTCCAGCCCAGTATCTCTTTCACCAACTTCCCAGCTCTTTACTTCACTTTCATCCCTCCCAGTTTCACCTATCACCTTGTGTTTCTCCCTCTTCTCCCCCCACTTTTTAATTCTGCTCCTCAACATTTTTTCTCTAGTCCAACTGAAGGGTCTCAGTCCAAAACATCGACTGTCCTCTTTTCCATAGATTCTGCTTGGCCTGTTTAGTTCCTCCAGCATTTTGTGTGTGTTGCCTGGATTTCCAGCATCTGCAGATTTTCTCTTGCTTATGATAAGTGCCTTACATAAAGGTCAGAGTTACTTGCACGGTATAAATAGATGTTTCATTTAGCCAGATCCATCCTATGAAAATAAAGGGGAATTTCTAACAGACCATGCACTGTAAGGCTCATAAAAAAAAATCCTTTGCAGCTTTATCAATGGCATTTCAGTTTGGCTGTATCCCATATGAAAATGATAAATTCTGCTTTCTGTGTTGCTTCAAATAATTCTGTATGGATTACATTTTTTGAACTCTTACTCAGTACCTGGTGATTGTGAACCCACAAATCTGAAGTACATTATTGAGTATGTATGCCTTGTTTTATAATGATTTGATAATTTTGCATTACTTCAATTCATATACTTCAAGATGACAGAAAAAGGAACAAAATTATTCAAGCAACACACACAAAATGCTGGAAGAACTCAGCAAGCCAGGAGCATCTATGGAAAAGAGTATAGTCAATGTTTTGGGCCAAGGCCCTTCATCAGGACTGGAAAAATAGATGAGGAGTCAAAGTAAGAAATGGGTAAGAAAGAAAATTATCCATTTTATTTGTGTCAGGCTCCAAAATCCGCAAGTACCTACAAATGGAAGTCATACACCTTTTTTTGATTGGATACTTGGCTAATTAATACAAAGTGGGCCAATCATCATTATTGCTTTCCCACCCCTCCCGCAGGGCTTCAGAGATTTGTGAAAAGATATATTACATCTTAACAGAAATGAATTTGAATCAGCACTAACAACAACATTTAGTTTAAGCCTAAGGCATTTTTGCTGCGACCATTATCAATTTGCATCTGATATTTAACATATAGATTTTCCAAAATAAATGTGTCCATATAACCTGATCTTCAGTACGCTGTTATTTACCCTCATCTATTTTGTTTTTATTCTCTTTGCATTTGAGATTTTCTTTTTGTTTCTGTGGTATAGCAACACTAAATATATCCTGTCTATGATGCCAGTATTTTCATAAATTGATCCACTTCAAGTTTATGATCTAATCCAATAATGTAAGTAGCTACTACAAATTTCATTTCATTTCAATGATTTTGTAGTTTTTGTCCTTTGTGTCACCTTAATGAAATTTGGCCTGCAGCTTTTCAGTTTTCACATTGAATTTAGTGTTCGTAAAACGCCTACAGTTAGTGACACAGTACCTTTTGTATTATCTAATTTTGCTCCCATAGGGGCCAGGATAGCATCGTAATAATGCTACTGTATTAGTAATACAGAGGTATGAATTCAGATTTTACAGAGGGAGTCAATAAATTTCAATGCAATTATTTAATGTAATCTAGAAGTTGCATGCAACTCTGTTGCATACTCAACAACTCTGTTGTTTCGAATTTGTGTATCCCTCTGATGAATGTGGATGAAAGTGCTTCTTTTGAAGTTTGTAGCTAATGAGGTTTGGTCTCAATCCTGATAGTTGCAAGTATTTGGAATCTTGAATGGATTAACTGGAATAAAAAAATAACAGTCTAATTCTCCAGATGGTCTAGAAGTCACTCCATCCAATAGGTGTCTCAGCTACATAGATCTAAAGTCCACAGCTCATTTGCACTGGGGGTTATATGTGAAGTACCTCAATTACCCAACCATCTTTTGAAATTGGAAGAGCAGGTTTATTGTTTGATATCAGCTAACCCATTTTGGAGAATATAAATGAGCCTCGGTTAGTATTAATGCCAGTCCAGATGAAGTGTCTTACCCTGAATATCAGCTATTCATTTTCCTCCATTGTTACTACTTAACCCACTGAGTTCCTCCAGCATCCAGCATCGCATACACTGCTTATTAATTACAGAGCATATGCAATTTCAATGCATGGATCATATTGGTAAATTGCTTTATTATTCTCAGTTGTACCAAGACAGAGTGAAAAACTTGTTCATACAGGTCAATTCAATGCAACAGTACATTCAGGTAGTACAAGACAAAATAACAGAATGCGGAATAATGTGTTATATTTACAGAGAAAGTGCAAAGACAAGAGGGGTGTAAGGTCATAGTGAGTTAGACTGAGGTCAAGAGTTCATCTTACTGTACCAGGATTACACCAAGATAAAAGCTGTCCTTGAGTTACATGCTTTTAGGCTTTTTTCTCTGCCTGATAGGTTGGGGCATAGAGGGAATGACTGGTGTGGGTGGGGTCTTTGATTATGCCGGCTATTTTACCGAGGAAGAGAGGTGTACACGGAATCCATGGAGGATAGGTTGGTTTCTGTGATGTGCTGAGCTGTGTCCAGAACTCTCTGCAGTTACTTGTGGTCACAGGCAGAGCAGTTGCCATAACAAATTATGATTCATCCAGACAGGGTACTTGCTATGGTGCTTCAATGACCATTTGCGAGGGTCAAAGGAAACATGCCTAATTTCTTTAGACTGCTGAGGAAGTAAAGATGCTGGTGAGGTTTCTTATCTGTAGCATCTACATGGTTGGGCCAGGACAGGTTATTGGTGATGGTCACCTCTAGGAACTTGAAGTTTTCAATCTTCTCATCTTCAGCATCATTGATGTAATCAAGAACATATGCACAGCTCCTTCCTCACTTTCTGAAATCAATAACCAGCTCTTCTGTTTTGCTGACAATAAGAGAAATGTTGTTGTCATGACATCATATTACTAAGCTCTCTTTACCCTTGCTGCACTCTGACTCATCATTATGCAAGAAATGGCCCACTCGGGTGGCAGCCACAAACTTGTAGATGGAGTTAGAGCATAATTTGGCCACATAAACATGAGTGTATAAAGAATAGAGTAGGGTTCCAAGGGCATAGCCTTCAGGGGCATTGCTTCTCACTTACAACTGAAAGATCTCATACCATTTGCCAAATTCTGAAAACTGATATTGTGCACACCAATAATGAAATGAATGTGTGTCCCATGTTTCATATTTAACTCACAGAGGAATAGAAGCCTAAGCAACTTGCGTAGTTTTACTTGTGGGTCTTGAGCGTAGTTCAATCATCTACAAAGGCATCTGGGGGTCCTGCTATGTGAAACATAAAAGTTAGCATGGAAATGCAGCAAGTAATTAGATAAAGAGCAAAATGCTAGAGGAACTTAGTGGGTCAGATAGTGTCTGCTGAGGGAAAAGGGCAGTTCATGTTCCTGTGTTGAATGAGTTCTAATGAAGGGCCTTGACCTGAAACATCAATTGTCCATTTCACTGTACTGTATTTTTGCATCTGCAGTCTTTCCTTTTTTTAAAACAATTAGGAAGGCTAATCGAATGTTGACTTTTATTACAAGGATCTTGAATATAAAAATAGAAAGGTTTGGTGAGACACAAATAGATCTTTATCCTCCATACTTAAGGCAGAGCACATTTGCAATGGAGAAAATGCAGGAAAGCTTTACTAGGTTGGTTTGTAAGATGAAAACGTTGACACATGAAGAAAGATTGAGTGGATTAACATTTTACTCATTGGAATATAAAGGAATGGGAAATGATCTCATTAGAACATAAGATTTTGAAGAGGATTGGCAGTGTGGATGCTAAGATGGTTGGCTACCTACAACTAGGGTATGAACTTTCGAATAAGAGGTTGTCCAATTTAGACAGATGAGTAGGAATTCTGGGGGTTGTTATTTAATCCAAGCATCTTTAGAGGTGGAGACATTGAATATATTCAAGAATTAAGAACAGTTAAATTTCAAGGAAGTCACAGTGGAGAGAGTGTTAAGATTATGTTGGGACTACAATTAGATAACAGAATGAGTTTGAGGGTTAATTGGTCTACTTCTTGTGTTCTGGTACTCTGGGTGATTTAGTTTAAAACCAGCATTCAGTACTAAGCAAAGCAAAAGTATAAGGCATGAGTTGACCATTGCCTAGTAAACTGGGAAACTATACTCAGTGGCCACTTTATTAGGTACACCTGCTTATTAATGCAAATATCTAGTCAGCCAATCATGTGCCAGCAAATCAATGCATAAAACCATGTAGACATGGTCAAGTGGTTCAGTTATTGTTCAAACTGAACATCAAAATAGGGAAGAGATGTGATCCCAATGACTTTGACTGTGGAATAATTGTTAGTGCCAGACAGGGTGGTTTGAGTATCTCAGAAACTGCTGATCTCCTGGGATTTTCACACACAGCAGTCTCTGGAGTTTATAAAGAATAGTGCAATAAACAAAAATCCTCCTAAGTCGCAGTTGTGTGGGTGAAAACACCTTAGAGGTCAGTGGAGAATGGCTAGGATTGTTCAAGCTAACAGGAAGGTGACAATAACTCAATTAACCACGCACTACTATGCGTTAACCACGCATTACATTCAGTACAGGAGCGTACCACAGAAAGGACAAAATGTCTGATCTTGAAGTGGTTGGGCTACAGAGCAGAAGACCATGAACATACAGTAATGGACACTTTATTAGGTCCAGGAGGTAGCTAATAAAGTGGTCTCTGAGTGTGGGTTAAAATACCTGCCATTTAAAGGATTAATACATAATTTGCAACAGGTGAGGCGAGGGCTTTCGTTGATCAGAGTTGACATGGATATTTCATCCTAGCTTTCCAGATACGCAAGCCTGGGCTGCATGATTGGGAGAGCAAGCTGTTGTCCATATAGCAAGCTCCCCCTCTCCATGCATCTGATGAACCCAAAAGAACGGCAGAGACCGATACAGTTTGGTACCGGAAGCGTCGTAGGAGTTGCCAATCAAGATTGAACTCAATGTGGGACTGCCTTAGGGACTCCAGCTCTGGACTTTTAACTTGAGGTTTACTTCCGAAGCCTTCCCCATGAGTGGGTATAGCTGCAAGGAGCGGAGGTTTGAGGTCAGTGTTTTCTTTCTCCTAGATGAGCTGCCAACCACAGATGACGAGCCCCATCTGTCCAAAGCGACTGGTTTTAAGGTGCCAGCGACTGCCTTTGCCCCTTCTCCTGTCAGTAGAAACAGTTCTGCCAGGCTGAGTAGCTAAGCCATATGTGAAGGCCAGGAGCTAGACGTGGTTGTCAGAGGCTATTTGAGCCGCATGCCACCGAGAGCATTTTATTAGGTAGTGGGAGCTTGTCCACATTACCAGTCCCGGCTATAACAACCTTCAGGAACAAGTAGATTGTATAGTCCACAAAGAACTAAAAAAGGAGAACGGTCCAACTGCATTTGATACAAGAAGTTAAACCTCGTATTTGAGTAATGGATAAGGCTTATTATATTGCCAAAAGATGGATATCAAGATTGGTCCTCAGGATTAGTAACAAGGAAACACCAAGGATTTGATAGGCAAAGTGGTGTAAAATAAATAAGCTAGCCAAGAAAATGAAAATAAACATAAAACTAGACTATTTAACCTCATATTATTATGTTAAAAGGTAAACAGTAACAAAATTTAACACAGGCCTCTTACAGTCTGAGATGGGAAAAGCTGTACAGGAAATTAAGGAAAAGGTAAAGAACTTGGAACAAATATTTTGTGTCGACACCCAAGACTGCAGTTGCTGAAATCTGGAGCAACAATCAATCTGCTTTAGGAACTCAACAGGATGAGAGGTATCGGTGTGGGGAAAGTAGTATCAGTATATCGAGTTGAAATTCTACATCGGAACATTGCATCATATTTTGTGTCTGTCTTTACAGAAGTAGTTAACAAAAAAATCAAAACTTCTTACAGTGCATCTGAAATAATGAAGAGTTGAAGAAAAATAGTATGGGAGAAACAAATGGGACTAAAAATAATAAAACAATACATTTCTCCTGTACTTTGAGGTTTTGAAACAAGTGGCTTTTTAATTTTTTATATCAGTTCAGTGGTGGAGCTGAACTGACCCTTTTTTTTGCAAAGTTTGGTTTAGGAGTGACTGCCCTCTGCTGGTCAGAATTAAAAAGATCTACTGGTTGGAAGGAGTGAAATTAAAATTTGAACATAAGGTTAGAATAACTTTGAAATTACAACCTAGACTTCAGATTAGAATCATAGAATCATAGAACACTACAGCACAGAAACAGAACCTTCCACCTACCTAGACTGTGCCAAACTATTTATCTGCCCTCTCCCATCGACCTGCACCCAGAGCAAAGGCCTCCATACTCCTCCCATCCATGTACCTATCCAAATTTCTCTTTAAGTGTTGAAATCGAAACTGCATCCATCACTTCTGCTGGAAGCTCATTCTATGCTCTTACGACTCGGAATGAAGACATCCCCTTTCGCGTGCCTCTTAAACATTTCACCTTTCATCCTTAACCCATTTTCTCTAGTTATAGTCTCACCTAACCTCAGTGGAAAAGTCTGCTTGCATTTGCCCTATTTGCATCCCTCATAATTCTGTATACTCAAGTCTCTCCACATCCTTCTACACTCTAGGGAATAAAGTCCTAACCTATTTAACATTACCCTATAACTAAGTTCCTCAAGTCCTGGCAAAAATCCTTGGAAATTTTTTCTGCACTCTTTCAATCTTATTGACATCTTTCCTGTAGGTAGGTCACCAAAACTGCACACACTACTCCAAATTAGGGCTTACTGACAGCTTGTACAACTTCTACATAACATTCCAACTCCTGTACTCAATATTTTGATTTATGAAGGCCAATGTGCCAAAAGCTTTCCTTATGACTCTATCTACCTGAGACACTACTTTTAAGGAATTATGAATTATGTACTCCCAGATCACTCTGTTCTACTGCAAACCTTTGTGCTCAGCTGCTTACCGTGTACAGTACTGTGCAAAAATTTTAGGCAACTATATATATATATATTTTGGTGTCATCCACAAATTTGTTGATCCGGTTTATCACATCATCATTCATAGCATTAACAAACAACAGACCAAGCACCGATCACTGCGGCATACCACTAGTTACAGGCCTTCAGTCAGAGAGACAATCATCGATCACTACTACTTTCTGGTTTCTCCCGCTAAGCCATTCTCTAATCTAGTTTACTACCTCATCCTGAATGATAAGTAATTGACCTTAGTAAAGTTCATGTAGATAACATTCACTGCCTTGCCTTCATCAACTTTCCTGATAACTTCCTCAAAAAAATCTCTGTAAGATTAGTTAGACGCAACCTATTACATGAGAAGCCATGTTGATTATCTCCTAAGTAGTCCCTGTCTATCCAAATACACCACTTATACAGACAGTCCTTTGGAATTCCAATAGCTTCCACACTACTGATGTCAGGTTCACTGGCCTATAATTTTCTGGCTCTTTCTTAAACCCTTTCCTAACCAATGGAAAAACATTAGCTGTCTTTGATATTGCGCTGCCACTCCTGCCCATCCTGTACCCAAGTCTCACTAATGGCTACAATGTCATAATACATGTGCAGATCCATGCCCGTTCCTACAACACTCCTTGCATTGAAATATACATAACTCAGAACATTAGTCCCACCATGCTCAAAATTTCGATTCCTGGTTTGTATGTAGTCTTAACATAACTTCATGCTTAATATTTAACTCCTGCATGAGAAGTGACTTGGATCCATTCCAATTCTCCTACCAGCACAGCTGGTCCACAGCAGACGCCATTTCCAAAAGACCATATATATAGGAGCAGAATTAGATCATTTGACCCATCGAGTCTGCTCCGCCATTTCATCATGGTTGATCTAAATTTCCTCTCAGCCCCACTCCTGTCTTCTCCCCATATCCCTTCATACCCTGACTAATCAATAATCTATCAACCTCTGCCTTAAACATACATAAAGACTTGGTCTCCACAGCTGCCTGTGGCAAAGAATTTCACAGATTCACCACTCTCTGGCTAAAGAAATTCCTCCTCATTTCCATTCTAAAAGGACTCTCCCATATTCTGAGGCTGTCTCCTCTGACCTGAGACTCATCCACCATTGGAAACATCCATTCCATACCCACTCTATCAAGGCCTTTCAACATTCAGTAGGTTTCAATTAGGTCACCACTCATTGTGAATTCCAATGAATACAGGCCCAGAGCCATCAAATGCTCTTTATATGACAAGCCATTCAATCCTGGAATCATTTTCCTGAACCTCCTTTCAACCCTCTCCAGTTTCAGCAGATCCTTTCTAAGGTAAAGGGCCCAAACCTGCTCACAACACTCCAAGTGAGGCCTCACCAGTGCTTTATAAAGTCTCAACATTACATCTTTATTTTTATATTCGAGTCCTCTTGAAATGAGGGCTAATATTGCACTTGCCTTCCTCACCACAGACCCAACTTGCAAATTAACTTTAGGGAATCCTACAAAAGGACTCCCAAGTCTGTTTTTTCATATTTTCTCTCCATTTAGAAATTAGTCAACCCTTTCATTTCTTCTACCAAAGTGCATGACCATACACTTCTGAACACTGTATTCCATCTGCAATTTCTTTGCCCATTTTCCTAATCTGTCCAGGTCCTTCTGCAGTGTCTCTACTTCCTGAAAACTACCTGCCCCTCCACCTATCTTCATATCATCTGCAAACTTTGCAAGAAAGCCATCAATTCCATCATCCAAATCATTGACATATAATGTAAAAAGGATTGGTCCCTACACAGACTCCATTGGAATGCCACTAATTACTGCAGCCAGCCAGAAAAGGCTCTCTTTTTTCCCCACTCTTTGCTTCTTGCCAATCTGCCACTGCTTTATCCATGCCAGAATTTTTCCTGTAATACCATGGACTCACAGCTTATTAAACAGTTTTTGTGTGTGCCACCTTGTTAAAGGCCTTCTGAAAATCCAGATACACAACATCAACTGATTCTCCTTTGTATATCCAGCTTGTTAGTTTTTCAAAGAATTCTGACAGATTTGTCAGGTGAGATTTTCCCTTGAGGAAACAATGCTGACTACAGCCTTTTTTATAATCCGCTTTCAAGTACTCTGAGACCTCATCCTTCATAATCGACTCCAACATCTTCCCAATCACTGAGGTCAGATTAACTGGCCTATTGTTTCCTTTCTTCTGCCTCTCCCCCTTCTTGAAGAGCGGAGTGACATCTGCAATTTTCTAGTCTTCCGGAACCATTCCAGAATCGAGTGATTCTTGAAAGATCATTGTTAATGCTTCCACAATCTCTTTAACCTCCTCTTTCAGAACTCTGAAGTAAATAACATCCAGTTCAGGTGACTTATCCACCTTCACAATCAGAATCAGAAGCAGAATCAGATTTATTATCACTGGCATGTGTCGTGAAATATGTTAAAACTTAACAGCAGCAATGCATAATATAGAAGAAAAAAATAGAAACCTTTCCGTTTCCCAAGAACATTTTACCTACCTACAGTAACTACACACAATTCATGCCTCCTGACACCTGAGACTTTCGCCATATGACTAGTGTCTTCCACATTTCGTTAGCTTTTCACTCAACCCTGGAACATCTGGACTACATAGATGCATACATCAAAGTGTTCTTTAGCAACTACAGTTCGACATTTAATACTATCTTCCTCTCAAAACTAATAAATAAACTTCAAGACCTTGGCCTCAATACCTCCTTGTGCAATTAGATCCTCAGTTTCCTCACTTGCAGACTCCAGTCAGTTCAGATTGGGAACATCATCTCCTCCTCAACTTCCTTTAGCACAGGTGCGGCATAAACCTGTGAGCCTAGGTCTCTGCTTTACTCATCTTACACTTACGGCTGTGTGGCTAAGCACATCTCCAAAGCCATATTTAAGTTTGCGTACACCACCACTGTCATTGGCCGAATCAAAGGTGGTGACAAATCACCAGATAGGAGGGAGACTGAAAATTTGGCTGAGTGGTGCCGCAACAACAAACTCTCAGTCAATGGCAGGAAGATCAAGGAGCTGATTACTGACTTCAGGAGGAGGAAACCGGAGGCCCATGAGCCAGTCATCATCAGGGGATCAAAGATGGAGAGGGTCAACAACCTTAAATTCCTCTGTGTTATCACTTCAGAGAACATGTCCTGGGCCCAGCACATGAGTGCGATTATGAAGGTAGCACAAGAGCGCCTCTACTTCCCGAGAAGTTTGCAAAGATTTGGCTTGACCTGTAATACTTCAATAAACTTCTATAAATGTGTAGTGGAAAGTATCTTGACTGGTTGCATTACATCCTGGTATGGAAACACCTATGCACTTGAACAGAAAGTCCTACAAAAAGCAATGGATATGGCCAGGGCCGGATTAAGCTAGTGCGGGGCCTGTAGCATATGTTATAAAGGGGCCCTAAATTTAAAAAAAATGCACATAAATATTAAAACATAAATTATTTACTTGCATTGTAAAGTAATTCAATTTTTTTCATTTTCTATACAGCCAGATAATACGACAAATGTCTGACACTTCAGTAATAGTATTATTTACATGTAGGTATCAATTTCAAATATCAGAAGTAACAAAACTACAATTTAAAAGTTACATTTTCTAGATATAGCATGAGCAAATTTGTTAATGATACTGGAAATGTCTATTTCATGCAAAAGTTTATGTTCAGTGCTCATTAGAGTGAGATTGTTCAATCTGTTTTGACCCATGGTGCTCCTTAGTTCATTTTTAATCCTTCTCAGTTTTGAAAATGAGCGTCCTCCACTGCAGTTGGTAATCATGAGTGACACCCAAAGAATTGTCAGTTATCAAATGGTACAACTATAACTCTACAAGGTCTTTTTTGACGCCAGTGAGAAGCAAGATCAATTTTCAACAGTTCAGTAAACTGCACACATAGTTCCCCCGACATGAAAACAACAGCGTTGCCAGGTCATCGTGAGAATACGGTGAGATGCCGATTTCGCCAGACTGCAGCTTGCAAGCATTTAATGCGGGGCCCTCGAAAATGTGGGGCCCGTCCCATATGCTACTTTTGCTACTAGGTTAATCCGGCACTGGATATGGCCCAGTCCATCATAGTAAAGCTGCCCCTCCATTGACTACATCTACATGGAGTGCTGTCGCTGGAAAGCGGCATCCATCATCAGCGGCCACCACCCAGATCATGCTCTTTTCTCACTGCTGCCGTCAGGAAAAAGGTGCAGGAGCCTCAGGACTCATAGTACCAGGTTCAGGAACAGTTATTGCTCTTCAATAATCAGGCTCTTGAACCAGTGGAGATAATTACATTCAACTTCACTTGCCCCATCACTGAAATATTCCCACAGCCTATGGACTCACTTTCAAGAACTCTTCACCTCATGTTCTCAATATTTATTATTATTATTATTATTATTATTATTTTCTCTTTTGTATTTGCAGTTTATTGTCTTTTGCACATTGGTTGTTTGTCCACCCTGTTGGATACAGACTTTCATTGATTCTATTATAACCCGCTCACCATGCTCGTATGCACACCTGGCTCATTGGCTGCATCTGCTAACAGCCAGGAGACTCAGAGTGAAAAGGCCACCTTTCGTAGACAATATACGCCTAGGGTTGGTATGATTTAGAGTTCAACCAAGAAGGAGCGTTGTGGTGTTCTGATTAAAGAAACCTTAATTTGAACGAATACTATGCAAATACTGCCCATCCACAACTATCAGTTGGCAAGAAATAACAGATTGTGCACCAAATAAAATTATAAAGAAATTATATTTACAAATTTTAGCTTTATCGAACAGTTAGTAGGAAAAAAAGTAATACTGAGCCCATTACGGTTAAACCAGTCCAAATATGCCCATGAAGTTGGACCTCATGCTGGAGTTGTCTGTTTAGACCATAAGACCATAACACATAGGAGCAAAATTAGGCCATTTAGCCCATTGAGTCTGCACTGCCATTTAATCATAGCTGATCCTTTTTGATCTTCCTCAGCCCCACTCCCCAGACTCCTCCCTGTAACTTTTGACTCTGTGTCCAATCAAGAACCTATCAAGTTCTGTTCTTAAATAAACCTAACGACTTGGCCTCCACAGCTGCCTGTGGTAACAAAATTCCACAAATTCACCACCCTCTGGCTAAAGAAATCTCACCGCATCTGTTTTAAATGGATGCCCCTCTATCCTGAGGCTGTGCCCTCTTGTCCTAGACTACCCCACCATGAGAAACATCTTTTCCGCATTGTCTAGGCCTTTCAACATTCGAAAGGTTTCAATGAGATCCCCCCTCATCCTTCTAAGTTGTAGCTAGTACAGGTCTAGAGCCATCAAATGTTCCTTGTACGATAACCTTACATTCCTGGAATCATCCTTGTGAACCTCCTCTGAACCCTCCCCAATGCAGGCACATCTTTTCTTTGATAAGGAGCCCAAAACTTTTTACAACACTCAAAGTGAGGCATCACCATTGCCTTATAAAGCCTCAGCATCACATCCCTGCTCTTGAATTCCAGACCTTTTGAAATTAATGCGAACATTGCATTTGCCTTCCTCACCACTGACTCAACCTGCAGGGTTGTTCTGCACAAGGACTTCCAAGTTCCTTTGCATCTCAGATTATTGGATTTTCACCCTGTTTAGAAAATAGTCTGCACATTTATTTCTTCTATCAAAGTGCATGACATGCACTTTAGACATTGGTTTTCATTTGCCACTTTCTTGCCCATTCTCCTAATCTGTCTAAGTCCTTCTGCAGCCTACCTGTTTCTTCAACACTACCTGCCCCTCTACCAATCTTTGTATCATCTGCAAACTTGGCAACAAAGCCATCTATTCCATCAACTAAATCATTGATATACAGCATAAAAAGAAGCGGTCCCAACATCAACCCCTGCAGAACACCACTAGTCACTGGCAGCCAACCAGAAAAGGACCCTTTTATTCCCACTTGCTGCCTCCTACCAGTCAGCCAATGTTCTAAACATACCTGTATCTTTCCTCTAATATCATGGGCTCTTAACTTGGTAGGCAGCCTCATGTATGGCACCTTGTCAAAGGCCTTCTGAAAGTTCAAATATACAACATCCACTGCATCCCCTTTATCTATCCTACTTGCACCAATCTCCTCAAAGAATTCCTGTAGGTTCGTCAGACAAGATTTCCCCTTAAGGAAACCATGCTGATTTTCTCCTATTTTCCCCTGTGTCACCAAGTACTTCATAATTTCATCCTTAACAATTGCCTCCAACATCTTCCATACCACTGAGGTCAGACTAACTGGTCTATAATTTCCTTTCTGCTGCCTTCTTCCTTTCTTAAAAAGTGAAGTGATATTTGCAATTTTCCAGTCTTCTGGTAGCATGCCAGAGTCCAATGATTTTTGAAAGATCATTCCTAATGCCTCCACCATCTCTTTGTCCCCAATTATTATTTGTTCCACCTCATTTTCTAACGGTTCTACATCTACTTTCATCTCTCTTTTATTTTTTATGTACTTGAAGATACTTTTACTCTCCACTTTGATATTGTTTGCTAGCTTGCTTTCATATTTCATCTTTTCCTTCCTAATGATTCTTTTAGTTGCTCTTTGTAGGTTTTTAAAAACTTCCCAATCCTCTATCTTCCTGCTAATTTTTGCTTTGTTGTATGCCCTCTCTTTTGCTTTTACATTAGCTTTGACTTCCCTTGTCAGCCATGGTTGTACTCTTTTGCCATTTGAGTATTTCTTCATTTCTGGAATACATCTGCCCTGCACCTTTCTCATTTTCCCCAGAAACTCATGACATTGCTGCTCTGCTGTCATCCCTGACAGCATCTCCTTCCAATTTACTTTGGCCAACTCCTCTCTTATACTACTGTAATTTGAGGTCCTGTCCTTTATTCAGTCCTGTCCATTTCCGGTCCTGCAAACAACTCCCTGATCTCACTTTGCAGGACCTCATCACCCTTCTTACCCATGTATTTGGTACCAATGTGGACCACACCTCTGGATACTCACCGTCCTACTTAAGAATACTGTGGACTTGATCCGAGATGTCCCCGACCCTGGCATCTAGGAGGCAACATACCATTCAGGAATCTGCTTCTTGTCCACAGAACCTCCTGCTGTTCCCCTACTCAATGAATCCCCTATCACTACTGATCACCTTTTCCTCCCTTTCTTTCTGAGCCACAGAGTCAGACTCAGTACTAAAGACCTGACTGTTGTGACTCTCCTTCTCTAGGTCACCCCCCCCCCCGCAAACAGTATTCAAAGTGGTATACATGTTGTTGAGAAGAACAGCCACAGAGGAACTCTGCACTGGCTGCCTATCCCCTTATCCCTCCCGACAGTCACCCAGTTACCTGTCTCCTGCACTCAGAGTGTAACCTCCTCCCTGTATGTCTTGTCAATCAACTCCCCAGCATTTCCAGCTGCAATTTCTTAACATCATCTGAAAGAAGCTGCAGCTGCCCCCACTCAGTTCTTTTGAACACTTTCTCCCACTAGGTAAGTCAACATTGATTTGGTCAATTGATTTGGTCAATGTTTGAAGTTGATCATATTGTCTCAATAAGTTCCAAAGCAATTATAATGCATTGGAGTGAAATGTCAGCTTGAAAGCCTCAACATCCAGATGACATATTAGCTTCTTTTACACTGATATTTAGACTTCAGAACCAATCACTTATTTCATGAACCTTCCTGGTGGTGCTGCTATGTTCTTGATGAGAATAGATTCTGCTTAGTTCTACCTCTCTTGGTTTTCTATTATTGTTATGTTACCATTTTTGGTACTCTTTCCCATTGTACTACACCATTACACCATATCTTTGCTCCATTCTGTTGTTCTGTGCTCACCACTGTTTGTTGTTGCATTAATTATTGCCATGTATCCTATACTACTTTTTCTGTGATCTTCTTGTGAACTGTTACATACCTCAAGGAGATCTGTGATTTTTTTTTTGTGAGAATGATGTAATGGTCTTTTGGAGGTCACCTGATGTAAGTTTCCCGCCGATGTGAGGTTACATGATGACATGTGCACCACGGGTATACAAGGGAAGACCTCAGATGATGCAGTTAGTTTTTAGTTTTTAGTTTTCCATCTAGAACGTTAATGTGTCTCCGTTTCAGTTGCGTATTTGTTTTTATGACGCAGTTTCATTTTTAAAATGGAGTGTTACGTTCCGTTGCAAGGTACAATAGTGCTGAACTGGCAATTTTTGCTAGATGTGTTGATATACCTTTTTCCAGTAGTATGGGAGAGTGAAGAATTTATCGAAGTATGGGACCCGAAGGATTAAGAGAAGTTGGTATCGTTCGGCAGTTGAACAAAGGATCGACCTTATTGAGTCTTCGTTGAAGAAGTAGCGACCTGCATCGAAGAAAACTCTTGCCAAAAGAGCAAGGAAGTTCATGCAAAGAACTGTTTTTGCATTTAACGCTTCAAGATCCAGTGCCGAGTGATGACTTGTTGAATGGCTGCATAGCAGTTAACTTCCCGTTAAGGTTTTTCTTTTTTTTTATTGTTTATCCGTGTTTAATAAATGTTTGGTTGTTTTTATATAACCTGTCTCGATTGATATTCACTGTTGCCGGTCACGTAACATAATTTGTGGAGGCTCATCTGGGATATGTTCCGAATTTGAGTTGACGTGCTGGTAATTGCCATTCTGATTTGGAAAAGGAAAATACCTGATTTTTTTTTTTAGTTTGATTGTTGTGTGAATGGTATTCGGCAACAATGAATATTGAAGAGTTTATGGATATGCCTGACTCGGGGTCTTTAGTGAATGGGAGAAAACCTGAGGTATTGGAGATTGCTAGGCGGTTGGATATTAAAAGAATTACGAAGAATACCACAAAGGCTTTAATACAAAGAAAAATCGATGAGCTTTATATTACTTTGTAAACGTTTGATGATGAGGTGTTAGATAGATTTCCAATGAGTAATCTGGAAATGCAGTTACATCTTGAACAAATAAAGTTAAAGCAATTAGAAGCTGATTTGGAAAGAAGTCAGTTAAAAGCTATAAATAAACAGAAAGAATTCAAGGCTAGAGAGGCCCATAAAATAAGGGAATTTAAAGAAAGAGAAGCTGAAAACCAGAGGAAATTTGAGCTAGAGATGGAGAAATTAAAGTCCGGGAATCAGTCTTCTTGGTTCTACGAAACAGTTTATTGCTAGTCGTGAGGTTATTTCGGCTCCTCCATTTAATGAAGCTGAAGTGGACAAATATTTCCAGCATTTTGAAATTGCTGCTCTGAGTTTAAAGTGGCCGAAAGAGCAATGGCCAGTGATGTTACAAAGTGTAATTAAAGGCAAAGCACAATGAGTTTATACAGCTTAAATGCTGATCAAGCACTGGATTATGACATTGTTAAACAGCATATATTAAAGGCATATGAGTTGGTTCCGGAGGCATATAGAGAAAGATTCAGAAATTTGAAGAAATCTGTGGAAAAACTTATGTGGAACTTGCCTATGAGAAATCTGTGTGTGTTGAGAGATGGGTTTCCTCTAAAAATGTGACTAGGGAGTATAATAAATTAAAAGAGTTGATTTTACTGGAGGGATTTAAAAGAAGCATTCCTGTTGAAGTGAGAACATACTTAAATGAAAGGGACACTGCTACATTGCAGGAGACTGCTAAATTAGCTGATGAGTATGCTTTAATTAATAAGAATAAATTTTCTCCAGGTAGAATTTTTAAAAGGAAAAATAGCACAAAGAGTCAAGGTAAACCAGAAATTAAATCTGAAGTTAGTGAGAAGAGTAAGGATGAAGGGAGATATGCGAAGGAAAGACATTTTGGTATTATTTGTAATTATTGTAAGAAACCTGAACATGTAGTAGCTAATTGCTTTCGATTGAAAAAGAAAGAGAAAGAAGTAGTCCCAGATGCTTGTGTGCAGCATATTGAAACACCTGTAAATTCACAGGGTTTAGGAAATACTAATGAAGATGTGTCAGAGTCTGACCAAGTTAAGACGGGATATGAAAATTTTATAACAGAAGGATTTGTATCCTTGGAAGAAGGATCCAATTCAGTACCAATAAGAATACTTAGGGAGCTTCTCAATTACTACTATTAGACAGCGTGCTAGACAAGCTAGACAAATATGTAAATAATTAATTTAAGGAGCGGAATGCAATTCTGATCCTTTCTGTATTAAAGTACACCACTTTTATTTGCAGATCATCGTTGTATATCTGTTATTATTTTGCACATTCTCAATATAATCTGGTTTGTTCTGTTTACCAATGCTCTATTCTCCTTGCTGTTGAATGTCGGTGAATGGAGAAATATACTTCAAGGCATTGAAAATAACACTTCTTCTCAAGCTGTCTCTCAGAATTGAGTATGACTTTCTTCCAATCCTGTTCAGTGGATTCTAAGGTGACTGATGAGGTCAGTATAAGACTGACAGAGTTTTGAACAGATGAGATAGATGGGTGGGTAACTTTAGAGATATTGACACCTTTGCCATTTACGCTGGACTTTTGAATATTCTTGACATGTGGACTTGAAGTTCTCAATACCACACTAAAAGCTCGCTTCACTTTAAACAGTCATAGAGCAGGGAATCCTCTGAGCATTTTTTCAAAGAAGTATTGAGAACAACCTTGAAGATTTTCCATACTCTCCACTAATTCCGTACCGCGACAGAGTATCTATTTTACGAATTTGGTGGCAAGCAAATGACCCAAATGATCATAAGTAGGGCCTTAATGCTGAGGATGTGATTAGGGGGAGACACTGGCTTTGACTTTCATAACTTGCCAATTTATTTGTGGAATTTTGTGAAGACAGCATATCTACTATCTCTCTATATTTTTAAGGTGCACATACTTCGTAAGTGCATAGGAGGGCAGAGATTACTGCTGCCTGATCCTAGACCATGTATTTTATGCCTTGCTTGAGATCTTTATTTTCTAGCTCAACTGTCCCAGATGAACAAAAGTTCATGACAGTGCATTGAAGGCAATGGTAAATTTCATCATCAATGTCCATCTTTGCAGAAAAGTGGCTACTGATATATTGGAAATAGTCAACATTTTCCTGGATTCACCATAGACCTTTATTGTCAGTGGATAGTGTTATACACAAAGTCAGGTTAACAGAGGATATTTGTTTTTGGCTGTTAAGCATATGCTTCAGTGAACAACCAATGATAATTTTAAACACAGATAAATGTCAAAGATATCTCATTACAGCAGCATGTCAACTAAGGTTCAGGTGATCTTAGTTCTGGGTGAAACTCTCTTACATTGAAAACAATTTCCTATTGGCCCTGTAGATTATCTCTGCTCCAAGAGGAATCTTCTTGGAGATGATGAACAGCATTGCAACAAGAAAGTTTGGAAAATATGTTGGGATTATGGTGCAGCCTTGCTTGACACTTGTCACTGGAATTGATTCTTTAGTGGATCCATGACCAGCATGCTATCACATGGGGGTAAATTATTGCAGACAGCCAAATCAGTCCTCTCTGTTTGATAGAAGTTTTAAAGGTCTAAAGAAGCCATTTACTGTATTTGATGCTGCTGTCTTCAATTCTTGTGGAGTTGTACATTTAAGTTCTCATGCTCGATGACACAAGATGAATGGAGGCAAATTAATGATTCATGAGCAGCTCTTTGGTCTTTAAGAGAGGGCAGTTCTGGAGGAACTCAGCCATGTCATTCCCTGTGAATCACGGTAGGGAAACTCTTCTGTAGTTACCACAGTCCAACTTGATTCTTTACTTAAAGCTGGAGCATGGATAAGTGTCCAATTTTGAACAGGGGGACATCTAGCAGGTAGTTGATGATCCAGAATATTTCTGAGACCATGAGCTGGAGGCTAGAGGGCAGCAAAGGTCCAAAGTGTGGCTGGCAGAGAGGGAAAAAGTATGTAAAGTTTGGCAGGGGAGGGGCAATTGGCTTGCAGGTTCAGATGAGGATGGGAGAAGGTTAAAAATTTGGAAGGGGATGTTCAAAGAAAAGAAAATAAGGTAAAATAATACTTAGCATTCTTAAAGCAACTTATCATATCATCAACATTTTATATCACTTTGAATCTGGGTAATTATAGCCCTGTTGCAATCTTCAGGTAAAGCTCTCTGTTCATTACTAGAATGTTGCACTGGTAATGGATGGTAATGCCACTGAATATCAAGAGTTACTGATCAGATTTTCTCTTGTTGTAAATGGTCATTACCTGGCACTCATGAGACACGAATGTTACTTTTCACTGCCTAAATGTTGTCCAGATCTTCTTCCATATGCTGAGGAATTACAAATAGCATTGAATGATGCATAATTATCAATGAACTCACACACTTCTAACCTTAAAAACAATGCAGCTGAAGCTATCTGGGCCTAGGACACTATCCCTGAGACTGGAGATAGTTGACCTACAACAACCACAACCATCTTCATTGGTGAAAGACTGGTGCTTGCAGTCATTGGCATGCTTTCCTAAAGATGTCCATTGACTTTACTAGAGATCTTTGATATCAGACTGTGTCAAATGCTGCCTTGATGGCAAAAACTGTCACTCTGATCTCAGTTTCAAAACTCAGCTCTTTGGTCGATGTTTTGACTGACATTGTGCTGACACCAGGAGTGGAGCCATCCTGGAAAATCCAAACCAGGATTCAGTGAGAAGGTTATTGATGAATGATTGCCATGCAATATCATTGTTGATGTGTTTTATCACTTTGCTAATGATTGAGAGTAGACTGATTAGGTAGTAAGTGGCTGAATAGAATTTGCCATGTGTTTTCCAGGATATACCTGGACAGTTTTCCACGTGGTTGAGTAGATGCCAGTGTTGTAAAAATTATCTTCCCAGTTTAGCTAGAGGTACAGTAGTTCTGAGATGCAGGTCTCAATACTTCAACTGTGATGTTGTCTGCTCCTTGTGTGTTGATGGGTTTTCAAAGCAAAAGAAAATGTCAATGTTGGGAACCTTAAATTTACCAGAGGTCAATTCCAGATCATCAAGCTAAAATCTGATTTACTTTCTCCCTCAACAGATGCTGCCTGATCTGTTGAGAATTTCCAATACTTCCGGTTTCATAACAGAACTGAAGGTCTGTTTAGGACTTCTGATCTACATTAACTACATGTTTAGGACATAAACTATAAAAGTTTAGTAGTGTCTCTAGAGCTGGATTCCCAACCTTTTTTATGCCTTGACTATTAAGCAAAGAGTCCTTGGATCCCAGGTTGGGAACGCCTGTGTAGAATGTATTTACATTTCTGGCAAGGCCCAGGAACAGAACTTTAATTTGGCTTCAGTTGAACTGGTCACTCTGGATTGTCTGAAGCTGTCCCCCAGTTGAGGAAACCACCTAATTTGATATGTAAGTATTTTGTAATGATAAACTATGTGTTCACATTTATTTATTGTGTGTTTCTATAACGTAAACCTTGTAGTGCTACAGCTGCAAGAAAGCACTGTTGTTATTGTTACCGACATACAATATCTGCCAGATTCTCTGGCTCTAAAACAATAAAGCTTTCTAAAAAGTGCACAAATACAAATTAGGGCAGCTATTACTTACATATACACCCATGAATTGATTCATTCAAATACAGAAATATTTCAAAAGTGTCCTGTTTGTTTTCCTAAATTTACAATGTTTCTAAAATTCCCAAAGTACCAAACACTTATCAGGCTCTAGACCACACCATGATCCAGCAAAATGCACCCTGACTCTTAAATGCCTGAAACAGGGCCTACTTTTCCCTTAGTTGAACAGGTAGCTAACTTTCCTTCTCGCCTGCTTCCCCTGGTCCTACTTTGAACCCACTTTCCTGCTTCTCAGATTCAAATATAAAAAGTTTACCAATTTTCTGTATGTTACTTCGGAAACCAACTTATTGTTTTTTGTGGGCTTATAATGGAGCGACAAGAGTGAGGTTAATTGGCATGATTGGTGGTCTGGGAATTGAGACTGACAGTAGGAAAGACAGGATTAGTAGTGAAGATTAAATAACGAATAAGGTTGTTGTAATTTGACTCTGGGGAGAGGCATCTATGTATCTAAAGGTAGCCACATGAATCAAGTTCTGACCACAGGAAACCTGCTCAGGCAAGCACTTAATGGAACTAAGTGCTTTATGACAGAGGTAAAATTTTGTTTCCGTATGAGTGACTTGTGGATATGCTAAGTGAAAATTATAGAATTAACCTTATATTCCGTCTGGGTAGCCTCCAACCTGATGGCATGCACCTTATATTCCGTCTGGGTAGCCTCCAACCTGATGGCATGAACATTGACTTCTCTAACTTCCGCTAAGGTCCCACCTCCCCCTCGTACCCCATCTGTTACTTATTTTTATGCACGCATTCTTTCTCTCACTCTCCTTTTTCTCCCTCTGTCCCTCTGAATATACCTCTTGCCCATCCTCTGGGTTCCCCCCCACCCCATCTTTCTTCCTGGACCTCCTGTCCCATGATCCTCTCGTATCCCCTTTTGCCTATCACCTGTCCAGCTCTTGGCTCTATCCCTCCCCCTCCTGTCTTCTCCTATCATTTTGGATCTCCCCTCCCCCTCCAACTTTCAAATCCCTTACTCACTCTTCCTTCAGTTAGTCCTGACGAAGGGTCTCGGCCTGAAACGTCGACTGCACCTCTTCCTACAGATGCTGCCTGGCCTGCTGCATTCACCAGCAACGTTGATGTGTGTTGATTATAGAATTAACTTCCAGATGCATGAAGAACATGGAATTAAAGCCATATATTTTCAAGTGTTTGATATGTGATTGAAATTGGTCATTTGACTTGTAAAAGTGGAGAACATTGCCATCCAGTTACAAGACAAATCCCTTATATTTTGTTCTTGAGAACAGGCAACAACTAGAAAGTTTGCACTTTTTACACAACCTTAACAAAATTCCAGAAAGCATGACCTGCTGCACTAACATTGTATTCAAAAATATGAAGACATAGGAGAGTGCAAATGCTGAAATTTGGAGCAATACAGATAATGCTGGAAGAACTCTGGAACATCTACGGAGGGAAATGGACGATTGACGTGTTAGATCGAGTCCCTTCGTCTGGACCTTCATCCCTATCTTTTAAAATTATGAAGGTTCCTGAGAAAATGAAACAAAATAGAACTGGTCTCAATGCTCTTATCAATAAGAATATTTTTAATAGAGGCAGAGGCGATTTGAAGAGGAACTATTTCCAACAATAAATACTCATGAGTTGCAATTCGCTGTCTGAAAATTTAATGTTTATACAATTAGACTGTTGATAACCCAACTGGAATAAAGGGAGGCATTCCTCATTTTGCCATTTGCCTTGCCCTTTCTTCTCTTATGTTGCCTGTCTCTAACACCCAGGAGCGGCAGATTCAAAAAGTGAGTGGGATCCGTCGGAACTTCCTGTAGAGCTTCAAATTGTGGGAGCCCTTACTTGTGATGAGTAACACCAGAATTAAAGAGCAAGTGAGATTTGCCTGGGTTAGAGAGAATGTTTTATGATGATAGGTTGAACGAGCTAGGTCTTTTCTCTTTGGAATGAAAGAGGATGAGATGTAACTTGATTGATGTGTATAAGATGATAAGAGGCATTGATAGAGTGGACAGCCAGCAACTTTTTCCCAGGGTGGAAAGATATTATAAGAGGGGGTGTAATTTTAAGGTGACTGGAGGAAATACAGGAGAGGTGTCACAGCACTTTTTATACACAGAGAGATGGATACATGGAACATGCTATTTCAGGTGGTGGTAGAGATAGGTACATAAGGGACATCTAAAAGACTGTTAGATAGACAGAAGGATGAAAGAAAAATTGAGGGCTCTGTAGGAAGAAGAGGTTAGATTGATCTTCTGGTAGGGTTAAAAGGTCAGCACGGCATTGTGGATCGAAAAGCCTATACTGTTCTATGTTCACCCACCAGAACTGTCTTCATAGATACTGCTTGTCCTGTTGAGCTCCTCTAATAGTTTGTATTTTGCTATGAATTTATATGACAGTGCATACCACATTAATCTTGTATAGACTTGGAGCAAGTCTGTGCTATATACATTCCTGACTATGAACTAAGCTAAGGTCATTTACCAAAAGTACAATGTGAGCAGAGGGAGAAAGAAGAACACTTTCATCATTTTTCTGGATGGGATTTAAGTTCAGCTTCCAGAGCAAAAGGAATAGCAATTTATTGTACCACCTCGTATATCGCTGCAATAAATATTAATGTATGTAAAAACTGAGTAGATATTAACCTTATTTGAACGTGCCCTCTATAACAAGATTACTTAACACAGTTTATTATTTATTTGAAACTGTCTTAGCCTTGTTCGGGGCACGACTGATAGCAGATGTTACACATGGATTTAATTCCACAGCTACCTCTATTTAGTAGCTGTCTTCTCTTTTGTTCTTTGCCTTGATGCTGCTTTCCTCCTTTCCCATTATGTGCTGGTACTGATTGCTTGGGGCAATAAACTTCTTCCCTTCTCTGGGATTCAGTGTTGCCCCCTGAAGATCTCATTAGCTACTTGTGATGTGTGATCACACATTCATTCTTGCAAAGAGGCCTGTGGCATACACAGCCTGCTGGCGAGCAGGAGTCGCAAATGGCAGCAGTTAGATGAAGCTTCTAGGTGTTCATTTGAGTTCATTTGAGCTCATGGCCTGAAAAACTGGGTTTGTTGGTGGCTTGGCTTCCTAACCACAGTTAGTGAATGAAACTGTGTAGAAACCCTTTATTGGTTCCTTTAATCTCTTCATAGTGTGCACAATATTTTCTTGTTAAACCTCATCATTATAGAAAACAACCCTGCATTTACAAAAAAAACCTTCACAAATGTAAAAAATTACGATGTTGCCAAAGTATATTAAAAATAAACCTTACATTATTTGGTAGATGTATTTAAAAAGTTAGCTTTCAATAAAAACATGGAATTACAATTATGTGTGTCTTCAAAAACCTGTATAAACTAGTTCTACGAAGGAATAACAGGATGATGGTTAAGCATTGTCAGGTGATAAAGCCTGTACCTTAGCCTATAGGCATGAGAAGGTGGAACTGTAGATCTCCTCTTTAATGTACTCATGGGATCTAAGAGGAAATGATAGAACATGTGGACAGTAATATAGGTTTTCTGTTTTCTTTTAAATTAAGAGAGAAATTATGAAAACATAAAGGAAGTGTCACAAATATGAGAAAATCTGCAGATGCTGGAAATCCAAAGCAACACACATAAAATACTGTAGGAACTCAGCATGCCAGGCAGCATCTATGGAAAAGAGTAAACAGTCAACGTTTTGGCCTGAGGCTCTTCTTCAGGATTGGAAAGGAAGGGGAGAAGTTAGACTGAGGCTACGTCCACACTAGACCCGATAAATCCGTAACCGAAGCTTTTTCTCTTCGTTTTGACCCTCCGTCCACACTGAGGTGGCGTTTTTCTCCCCCGAAAATGGAGATTTTCAGAACCGCTCTCCAGAGTGAATAAATCTGAAGACGCCAAATATCTGGCGTAATGTATACGGGGTAACCGGCTATTTTTAAAACCGCTGTCATGACATGCCGAAACAAATGGAGATGGCAGTGCGGCATTTCATTGTTTTCTTGAACACAACCTCCAACACCATAACAATATCTGACAATAGATGTGTAACAGCCTAATGTAATATTGTATGGAAATACAAGGTATCACTGATGCAGACATGTTTTATACATTTAACAAGGTGCTTTATTAATGTATTGCTTGTGCAAACGTTCAATAGATGCAATTGTCACTTTTGCTCAGTAACTCGTTTTATTGCGCATGTTAAATACAGCAAAATAATATACAAAGACATGGCAAAAGTAAAGACAAACAAATAAGGTAACAGCAAATTTCACTTTTGCCAAGTAACAAGCCTTACTGCATTTAGTTGTAGCTGTCGTCCCTTTCATTGGTGAAGAGACTATGGCTGTAGGAAATGTTTCTGGACAAACGCACACCAACTCTTTCGTTTGGCAATTTCCTTTTAAGTTTTTCTAGTCTGTAACCGGACAAACGCGCACCAAGTATACTGCTTCCACTTCGCTTGTTTTCTGTGTGTCCTGCACGTGCCCAGTAAGAGGAGATTTGCCCAAATATCCGTTTTAATGTGGACGGAGGTATTTTTAAAAATGCCTAGTGTGGACGCCTGCCGTTTTTACATGAAACCGGCGTTTTCAAAATTATCCGGTCTAGTGTGGACATAGCCTCAGGAGATTGGGGGGGGGGGGGGAATGAAGAAGTACATGGTGGCAGGTGATAGGTGAAACTGGGAGAGGGAGAGGGAGCGAAAAGTTCTAGAATGAAAGTGTGAAGAAACATTGTGATTTTGAAACTATCTTACTGTGGAAAGTTAAGTGAGCAATGGGATTATGATGAAAGTACAATAGCATTCTGATTGAAGAGCTTTAATACATGTTTCCTTTGAGTTTTGACCCTCAGCTACCCTTCTGTGATTCAGCTGCATGCTTCTAATTAGGTATCATCAGATTCAGTTGAATAGATAGATTCAAAATCTGCTTAAACCTGGTCAGAACATCTGAAAAAACAATTCAGCCAAGAAGACCTTATTTAAAATTATGCTGTTTTTTTTCCTGTTTATCCTCTTTTATTTCTTTTGATCCTTCTGCAGTGCATACATATTCATGAAGCAGCTATAATTCAGTGGTCGAGAAGTTGAAGCAAGCTGTATGTTGCTTTTTAGTGCACAATACAATTGATTGAGGTTCAGATTCATTTATTTATCACATCAACAGTGAAATATGTTATTTGCATTAACAACCACGTTAGCCCTGCCCTTAGAATGTTGCTATTACAGTTCGGGGCAATGGTGTGGAATTCCTGCGCCATCTATAAGGAGTCTGTATGTCCTCACTTTGAACATGTGGGTTTCCTCCTGGTGCTCTGGTTTCCTCCCACATTCCAGAAACGTGCCAGTCTGTAGGTTAATTGGTCATTGTATGTTCTCCTGTGATTAGGGTAGGGTTAAATAGATGGGTTTCTGGGCTGTGTGGCTCATTGGGCTGATAAGGGCCGTCCTGCATTGTATCTCTAAATAAGTAAATACGGCCAACGTCTCCTACAGATTTGCTGAGGACAGCCCGCAGGTGTTGCCACACATTCTGGCACCAAAATAGCATGCCCACAATGTTCAGTAGTACATTGGTTCTGCGGAACATTTTGGTTTAAGTTGGAGCTGCCGAAGGTGGGTGACAGCTTACTGGTGGTTTTCAGGGCAAGACATTTGACTGGATATTCCATTAGTAACAGTTTTTATATGGAAAATTGTTGTAAACGATCACCGCAAACAATGAAGAGGCAAGTGTAGGCAAGGCTGATCCAAGGGCCGAGCCATGCAGATATGAGATAGAGTTGGAGTGACGTCAAAGCATGTTCCAGGAGAAACTGGGGAGAAGTGGAGAAGTTAGAATTTCAGGGATGAAGTTGCAGCAAGCGGAGTGGAGAAAAGTTAAAGTGGATTTGTTTCGGGGCGTGTCCTCCTAAACCAGGAGCAAGGCTTGATCCACCTAAGTGATGTGCCAATTTGGAAAGGGCATTATGGGCCGGAAGCAGCCCAGTGCATATCATTGTGGCAGAGCTGGGGTCAAAGTGTGGGGGATGACCTGGTGCTTGGTTGATTTAAACGGTGCGCCAGATGGACTGAAAAGGCAGGGTGTCAGGACCAGAGTCAAGGGTCGACCCGGTTCTGCTCTGTGACGTTTTACTCTGCTCTCCTCAGCGCTCAGGCTGTGAGACCGCTCCAGATGCTCTGCGCTTCATGTCTGTGATCTCCATTGCGATTTGTCCCACTATATGTTGAAATGAGACTGAGGCTATGGGCCTACTTCTGCTGCTCTGGGATTCAGGTCTATGGACTCAATTTGGTTTGGAATGCTGTTGTTTGCTTTTATGGTTTGCATGATTTGTGCTTCTTTTCCCTCTTATCTTGTGGATTGGATGTTGGTCTTTTTCACAAAATTGGGTTGTTTTGGGTTTCTTGCTTTGTGGCTGCCTGTAAGCAGACAAATCTCAAGGTAGAAACATAGAAACGTAGAAAACCTACAGCACAATACAGGCCCTTCAGCCCAAAAATCTGTGCCGAATATGTCCTTACCTTAGAAATTACCTCGGGTTACCAATAGCCCTCTATTTTTCTGAGCTCCATGTACCAGTCTAGGAGACTCTTAAATGACCCTATTGTATCTGCCTCCACCACCGTCGCTGTGATTGTATAATTTATACATAATTTGATAATAAATGTACTTTGAATCTTTTGAGCACAAACAACAACAATAGCAACAATATAAAACAACAGCAAAACAAGCCCTTTCCTCCGTCCCACCAATTCATGCACTCACACACATAGACAGGCCTCCAACTACAGGACAGGCCACTTTGTGGTGTACTTGGGGACTCACAGACATTGGGTTTCTGACTTCCCCATTGACTCACAGTCCCAAAGATTTGTTCATTTGGTCTTGACTTCCGGACTCATCAACTTCAGTCTTCGACCTTCAAACCTTGATCTTCATTATCAACCCCAGGATTTGCTGATGATGAGAACCCGAACTCCAGGCCTTGAGCTCTGGGCTCGCTGACTCACCTGCCTGTGCATACCTCCAATCCTGGGACCTGCTGACCTGGTAGGACGTGCTGACTTGGGAGGAGGCAGGGGCTAGTATTCGTCCACAGTGCTTGCCAACTGAAAATTGGCCATGGGGATTGCTGGCCTTCAACTTTAGATTCTGGAGCACGTGGTGGAGGCCGAGACTCCAGTCTGATCCCAAATTGCCCCAAATCCCTGTCCCTAAACCCTAACCTGATTCCTAACTCCCTACTCTGTCCCCAAAACCATCATTACAGCCCTAAAAAACAATTAAGTCAGAGCTATGACCTCAATGGACATAGCAACTCATTACCATCTTGATTGGAAGACAATTAAACTTTTGTACAAAAACTCAGTTATGAAACATGATTATAATCTTAAACCATGTATAGTACATAATGTACCTTCTGTTTATGTGCTTTTGTACATTTAAACAAAGAAATTACTTCAAGTATGCATGGATAATAGGAAACCATGTGCAGTTTCTTCTGCTTGATATCTTCTCTGTGAAACTGTATCCAAATTGTGCAATTAACATTGAAAGTGCCGGGTAGGCAGGAAGGCTGTTCTAAATAAGAGAAAACTCCTACACTAACTATGGTTGGGAACTTACTTGAAAGAAAGCTTAATTCACTCAATGGGGTGAAGATTGCAGTCAGAAGTCATGGAAAGGCTAGGTAATCACTGGTTGCTTCAAATTGTTGCACAGATGGATCTCTTGACAGTGGTCCTGATCAGCTACTAATCCACAAATCCTTGAAGGAATGACAAGGCCAGTTTGCCAGATCCATTCATAAGTACTTGGGCCGTGAAGCAGCAATTTTGAAGAACCATTTGGAATCATACTCCTAAATCCAAAGAACAATTATGCAATAATGGAATTATGACAAACTACACCACTTTAGCAAAATTATAAACAAAAAGATGCTGGAAATCCCCAGCAGATCAGGCAGCATTGTTAGAGAAGGGAACATGCTGATGTTTCACAGTAATGACTTTTCACCAGCATTTTGCTAGATGTTCTTATGATCTCTTTAATTTCTAGCATATTTGTTGCAGCGAGTCTATTTTATCCAGCTCTTCTCCTACTTAGATTTCTACATCATGGTCACACAAGACAGCAATGTTTCCTTTTCTCTGTAAACTCTGTACAGTGGAATTCTGTACAGTGTAGAACTGTTGCCAGCCCTAATATAGAGCATGAACTCAGTTGACCTTTCTGCAGCTGGATAAAGTTGATGTAGGTAGACAGAGAGCAGGAGTGGCAAGTCCTCACACTGATCTAAACCTACTACAATCTGCAAAAATTGCCTATTTTAATCTGAATGAACAATCATGGAAAAAAAGATAGAATTAGAAGTGGTAAATTTCAAATAGGAAAGATTCAGAGGAGCTGAGGAAAATTGTTGGTCAATGTAGAATATGATGAACATTAATGTTTTCAAAATCAAAGATGCGAGCTGATGAACATGACTAGATGCCATTGGCATGTGCATCAAGTTTACAGTACCTGTTTGCTTACAGAAGCTCCATTGAAATGGAATGAAGGATGGAAAAGACAGTAGTATCAAACGCTGAAGGCAGATTGAATAATGTATAAAACCCTGTTTATTTTGATCAGGCATGAGGTATTCTGCAGATGCTGGAAATTCAAGCAACACACATCAAAGTTGCTGGTGAATGCAGCAGGCCAGGCAGCATCTCTAGGAAGAGGTACAGTCGACGTTTCAGGCTGAGACCCTTTCGTCAGGTCTCGGCCTGAAACGTCGACTGTACCTCTTCCTAGAGATGCTGCCTGGCCTGCTGCGTTCACCAGCAACTTTGATGTGTGTTGCTTATTTTGACCAGGAATGCTTTTGTTGATATCTCTTAGCTAGCCCTTGTAGTTTCAGGAAGAATTGCTTCCATCCTGATTTTGAGAGTTCTGAGCTGGTTAATGAGGCTAATATTGGAACCACAGACTCTTCAACGTATGGAGCAGATTACTAATGGGGTTTGTTTGTGAGATGGTCTGCTTGAACTGTCACATATGGTTGATATTTTTCCCCTACACTTCACCTTAGTAACTATCTTCTCATTAATATTTTAATTAAAGACGTGCCTTTGACAAAGTTATTGCTTATTCACCTGTTATCTATGCAAGTTGGAATCGTACCTTATGGGGTACTTCACAATTAAATAGAAGGCAACACATATTAGGTGACCTCGGACCCATTATAATTATGACCATGTATAGAAGGGATAGAAATTCAACAGTGGTGACTACAGAAGAAGGGTTTGGCCCAAAACATCGATTGAATATTTATTTCCATTGATGCTGCCTGACCTGCTGAGTTCCTCCAGCATTTTGTGTGTGTTGATTTGGATTTCTAACATCTTCATACTTCCTCATGTTTATGACTACAGAGGGGTTGCCTTGCAATCTCCCATTGGGAAAGCCATCTCCAGGGTCTTTCTCGAACACGTTCCTCAAGAGGCTGAACAGCTGTTTTCTGGATCACAGTGTGGACTTTGTCCATTTCGAAGTATTGTAGACATGATCTTCACTAGGTGCCAACACTGAGAAATGCAGGAACAGCACCAGCCACTGTAAATGGCCTCCCTCAACTTCACTTGAACATTTTTCAACATCAGTCAGGAGGGAATGTGGAACACCCTCCTTAAATTCAACTGGCCACGCAAAAAAATCCATAATAAAAAAAAAGACAGCCTTTGCAAAGTTGAATGGCCTATTTGTGCTGCAGGTACAGTAGCAGGATCCTATCTACCCAGTGCAGCTATGATTTAAATCTCCCCATATCTTGAATCATAACATACAAATCCAAGTCAAACCAAGGTATAATAGTTTATCTGAGCGTGCATCCTTATGAAAAGTGTGCATGTGCGGTCAACATAAGCATCATTTGCACAACATAAGATAAATATTCCTGGACTATCTTATACTACATTGAAAGGGTTCCTTATCAGTAGAATTAAATTTTCTGCTTCCTATGCTTGAGTGTGGAGATGTATCAAAATTCTATTTGCACCCTCTCCAGCCCCTTACTCCACACTCTATCCTCCTAATTATCCCTGGTTCCATCAAAAGATTGACCCACTGTATCCAGGAATACATACTACTGATGCTGGCTTCAAAATATTTCTTGATTCAGGTGATAATATCCTGTTCATAATTAACTGCGCAGTATCTTCTGGCCTTTAGATACTGGCTAGCCAATACTTATTGCTGCATGACAGTTCCACAACAACAAGTTACAGAGCATAGGTCAGCTCATTCCTAACCTCAATACATTTGCTTGGCTTGTGGGCATTTCCCATATCCTGTATCATAAATAAATAATTTAAAAAGCTCAAGGGGATGTATGCACTTCTAGTCTGGCCCCTCATATTTTAACTATGAATTGCCAACTGAAATACTGCAACCCATACATTTGAATTGATTGAAAGTTAAGTGGTCACATAGATTTAAAGTAAGGATATGAATTTTTAATGTTTTTGCATGACCTTTATTGGTTTAAAAGCTATTTAAAGCTTTACATATTTGGTTATCAGAAGCAATTAAAAACAATTCAATGGTCTGATGATTGTTTCAAAGAGTCAAAAGAACATTAAGGCAGACCAAGTTCATGCCTTCACAATCTACTACTTGAAGCCTTGTTACTATGCTCTAACCACTTTGCCTGACAGGAAAGATGAACCAGTCTGGCATAATCCAGAAAAAGATATGAACATCCGTGGAAACTGTGTAGGTAGCAAGCATCAATCCAGCTTAATTGTTAAACATTTTGCACTAGGGTGGCAGTAACATGGTGCATTTATTGCAAAATCTTATTTGCTCTTTTTGGACTAACTGAAAAAAAAATGCCCGGCTTTAGCTTCAAACATCAGAAGAAATTATCTTTGCTTGAAAGATATATAGAAGTTCAGTCCTTTGGACTAAACTAGGTGTAGGTTATCCAACTTAAAGGAATTTTGGGAAGAGAACTTCAGAAGAACTCCTACCATGTGAATTGTAATATAAAGGCAGCCAGTGCTAAAAACAGGAAGCATTGCTCATAATTTGATATTCAGCTTCAGAGTCTGTAGTTTCATGGTTAAGGCAGAAAGCAACTGGATCAGAATGATTCTATGCACCATTTATGTAGCTTTAAGGGGTACCCATATTTCAGCCCAATTCAGTACCTGTGCTGAATGATAGGGGGTTTTATGATTATAGTCTTATGTTACAAGAACTTAAATGGTCTGAAGGAGAAGTTACGCTAAAGATGGCCTTTATTTGGATTGAGAATCTGCTTTAATAAGAAACTGAATCAATTTTTTCCCATCAAGTTAATTTATACAGGAGATTATCTTTAAATGCAACTTGCCCAATAATGGAGTCTCCCTTTTTCCAAAAGTTCCCAATTCAGGCTAGCCTGAACTTGTGTCACAGACAAGTATGGCCAACATGTTACTTAACACAAGTTCTGGGTTATTAATCCACCATGATCAATAATGTAGACTAGTTACTTAGTATACTGTATGCATCCAAATTGTATCAAATGTTGAACCATAAAGATTGAACCAATGGGGTTCAAAAGTATTTACCTTAGACCCCAGTCAGAATGACCTGAAGGTTGGCTGCAGCCACATCTCAGATCCTGTCCAGGGACAGTCCTGAAATAAGGGACCAGAAGCACTTTTCCATTTGGATTGAATGGAGTGGAAGACTTTGAAATGGTAAGTAGTGTGTGTTTAATTTTCAATATTTTACCCTTATGTTTTAAACATTTCTTGTAATCTGATGTATTCTTAGCATTGCATTTAATAAAAATTTTATTTTTTAATTATTTATTCTCTCTGTATTTTCATGTATCTGGTATTATCATTTTTTTTTTCATTTGCCAACAGTAAGACTTTCAGGTTTTCTTGTTGCTGCACTCTGACCAATTAGTTTTAGAAGACAGCTTGAGACTGATTGGTCCTGCAATTCAACACAAAGTAAATTTGACCATAGGAAAAGAATCGAAGATTTGTAGGTGTTGGAGGAGAGGTTAGTGAGTCGGCTGGTGGTTTGCAAACACAGGTCACAAGCAGAATCAAACTCAGAATTGATCCAATGTATTTTGAACAGAAGAACATTTTTATTTTCAATATATCCACCATTACGCCATGTATTCAGCATGTTATTGCATACATATTATACCCGGCTGGTGGCATAGTGGCATCAGCGTCGGACTTTGGGACGAAAGGTCCTGGGTTTGAACCCAGCCAGCTGGCTCCCCTACACACTTTCCATCTGTGCTGGGTTACGAGCTGGTGATCTCTTTGGAAACTCACCTGGCAGAAGACAATGGCAAACCACTTCTGTAACTTGCCTCATATGCGGTTCCCCACTACGTCAGAGAGGCGTGGAGGGAAATTGTCCGCTAACCAGAGAAACTCCAGATGTGACGCATCTTTGCTCTATCAAGCATTAAAATTAGGTTTGCCCCAGTTTTTTGACCTTGCATGCAAACATACAAATTAAGTGCAGGAGTTGACCATTAGGCTCTCAAGCCTGCTCTATCAATCAATTAGACAATGGCTGATCTGATTGTAACTTCAACTTTGTGTAGACATTTTCTGACAGTAATCTTTTCTCTCCCTACTTATTAAAAATCTAACTATTTTGCCTTAACAATATTCAAGTACTGCCTCCACTTTTCTTTGATTCACAACCCTCTAAGCAAAGTAAAAAGTTTACTTCATTTCTGAAACAAATGGCTACTTCTTGTTGTTAACCAGTGACCCCAGTTCTAGAATCTCTCACAAAAGGTAATATCTTCCTACATCAACTGTTCCTCTGTATTTTATATGTTTGAGGCGAGGTCTGTGAACTTCGTTGCAGCCAAACCACGGTTAACATTGAAGCATTTTTCTTTCTACTTTTTGTTTCTCCTGTCAGAAGGGACATTGTATATGTCTTCTGGCAGTACTAAGATTGGTTTCTAGAGCATAAAAGTAGGGTCAGCAGTTCTGAAAATACCACCTGTCTCCGATTGAGTCTGGGTCTGTTGCAGATTAACAATGATGACGTATTACATCAAAGCCATATAATATTTAAACCAAGTGCTGATGAAGTTCAGAGCCTGCAGTCAGAAGCGTGAAGCATCCCTGCAATAATGATTTAAGCACAATTTTTTCTAACCCTATCATTAAACAAAGTAAATGATAGTTCATCAAAAGGGCTGCTGACAGTGTGCAACATCAGTCATCCATTTATCCAACTGGTGCTTATTATCCTTTGTGTCACTCTTAGGTCACAGTATATTGCTCCCAATTTATTTTGGCTAGGGAAATGATTCAATAATATACATTTCTCCAACAACTGATCAATTATAGCAAATTGGATTATTTATTCCAACTTACAAATATCCTTTTATTCATGGTTCGTCAATTTATGAATTTTCACTGCAATGCTATTGACTCTTTGAGGTACATGTCTCTGATAGATTAAGATAGTTTTTGCTGCAATAACTGTCAAACCACTCTCTGTGCATACATAATACATTTCACCCAGCCTTTTCCAGTTATGCAATTTCACTTGACAAAATGTTTTCCTGTAATGCATCTTTTTTTTTGTGAACTGAAGAATGGCTGTAATGGTTCTATTTGGCTTCCACTTTTCACGTCCTTCCTGGAGAAGTGCCTTGAATCTTGGCAATGGTGCCAGATTGGAAGTAGGAGTTTGAATCCAGCAGGAGGTATGTGGCTGGTGCTGTGTAGCCTTGGGATGAGAGACTGTGAATAATCCTTAGCCTGGCATTACAGGCATATGAGGTGCAGAAGATGATATTACTGAAAATTCAAAAGAAAAATAGAAAGTGACAGCAAAAAGTATATCAAGCACAGTATCAAGGGAGAAGAGTAAAGTTAACAATTCACATCCTGCACTTCAGAGCTGAGCAATGTTAGGGCTAAGAACAAATGGCCTTCTAAATCTTCTTAGATTTATGGATTCTGAAATAACTGATCAGCCTTTGTGAGAGCTGTGGTAACTTCAGTGGATGGGGCAGGTGATGCCTAAAGGGTGGGTAGTTTGTGAGATGGTGCACTCCTTCCACCTCTTACACCCTGCTTCTACGTGTTCCTGTTGCATCCAGCATGAATGTTTCTCCTTAACTTCGAGTGGTCATTGTTTAGAGTTTCCGAAGAGTTAATGGAAATGTTGCATTAGAAGTTTATGGCTTCTGAATCTTCTTCCCAATACACCTTGAAACCTCCCCCAAGAGTGGCCTCAAAACAGATGTCTACTTTGGGAGACTGGTGCTGGAATAAAGAACAGAATTGCCTGCCCAACACATCCAACAAAGTCAGTAGTGCCATGGTATAGGTCACCCGGGTGAAGACCCTGATGTTGCTTTGCTTAACCTTCCAGTAAACTTGAAGGTACTAAACCCCTCCACTCTAATAATCGCTGTTTAGATTTGATTGGTCCAGGTCTTAAAAATGACAAACATTTACCAAATTAACAACGGCCAACTAAATACGTCTGGTAGCAGAGAGGAATTAGGACACCTACCTAGAAATTTGTCTGTGGAACACTGCAACCACTGTGGGACTATGCAGAAAAAAACTCATGTTACAGTTGGAGTGCATGTTAACACCAGTACTTAATACTTCATAGGCTTTTCAGTGTTACATTTTCTGCATCCCAGCACAGTTTTTCTGGAATTGTATTTGCCAAGGTAATATCATCAGTGGTGAAGCAACATCCAAAGTTCTTTTCCAGTGAGATTGTCAACCATATTGGTCTTAATGATGAGAGGTGATGTTCACTTACAAAGGAATCAGGGTCAAATACACTAAATGCTCAAACCGATGGTTATTTAATGATATATTGATCCTGGGTGCTTGTTTCTCCCTGAAGGGGAGAAGACAGCTTTAAAGGTAGAAAGGTGTTAAGGTAGAAAGTTGTTGTGGAGGTGCAAGGGTGTCCTTTATCAACACCTGCACTTTTGGGTACCCTAAAGTGAAGCCAAATACCCTTCTTTGTTTTAATGCATTGACCACAAATCCCTGTTCTGCTTATCAAACATTTCTTGACACCTGCAATGTAGTAGAGAGCAGCTAGTTGCAATGGGTGAAACATCTCAGCAGCAACAGCTTTCATGAATCCCAAGGCATCGTTTCTGAGTTTCTTGCTTCTGACTTTGAGGGTAGTGGAGGCATTTACATTTCTCTGTGACCTTCGCTGTCTATCTCCTATTTGTTATGTTTTGTAATTCCAAAACTAATCAAAAGAAAAACACAGGAGACCAGGAATAATGCTTGTTTCATTTTTACTTTAAGCGAGGCATGTGCTTATGACATAGTGGTGTAATGACATATGCCATTCACATACTTTTACATATAACCTGTAATGAATTATGTAAACAAAAAAGAATGCTTAATCAAACAATATATTTACAATATTACTCAAATTTTACTGAATATTAAATACACAACCTTCCTCACGGGTTAGCTATAAACTCTAACTCAATATAAAATGCATCTCAACTTATATACATGCAAATAGTATACTATAGAATACAAATACCATATAGACATATGCAGCATCGTAAATTTTAAATTGTTGCTTTAAGGCCTAAGGATTTAATTGCTGTGAAGGATATCTTAATCTTTTGAGACAACTTCCTTCCTGACAAGGGGGTCACTCTGCTTGGCAGGTGAGACTTGTGGCTGTGAGACAGTCTCAGGAATTGGAGCCTCCTCCATGGAGGTTGGAGGAGTTGTCTGTAGGACTGCAGAAAGTGGTTATGACAGCTTCAAATACTTCTGGACATGTTGGCATTCTGAACAGTGAATGGCAAGCTGCTCGGTCTGCTGATCTATCCCAGGCAATCAAGGAAAACTTCAAACCAACACTTTCATTTTGACCATGATTAGATGACTGGCATTTAGCTCCTTCAACAATTTAGCTCTCAGTTTGGATGGTACAACTCTCAAACCCCACATGAGGCAACCTCCATCAAGGGCAAGTTCATTCTGGCATTGGTAAAAATGGATGAAGTGGAGTTTCTACTAAATATTCCAGCCATTTTGGGTGGCCATGTAGACCTGAGACAGTGTGGGGTCTTTTCTGGTTTCCCTTTAGATCATCTCTGCCAGAATAGGGAGACTTTCAATTTGCATTATGGAGCATATGTCAACAGGAGTGACCTATTTTCAGGTATTTCATTTTCCAACTGTAAACAGGACAATCCATCAGCATTTCCATGATGAGTCATCCTCTTGAATTTGATCCTGTAATTGTGGCCTCCAAGACACAGAACCCATCTCTGCATTCCTGCAGCTACTATTAGTGAAACTCCCTTCTGTGGATTGAAAGTGGTCACTAGTGGTTGTTGATTAGTAACTCTCTCCCATACAGATACTGACTGAAACATTTCACCAAACCAGACTCAAGGACTCCAGCAACTTTGATGTGCGTTGTTTCAAGGCCTCTGTGTTAATCTGTGCATAATTTTTCTCTGTAGTGGTCAGGGAACATGAAACAAAGGCTATGGGGCATTCACTTCCATCACTCATAGCATGTGACATGACTGCACCAGCACCATAAGGGAAGGTGACACAGGCAAGCTTCATTGGATGATGTGGATCATAATGTGTGACTACAGTATCTGTCATCACGTTTTTTTTTTACCTTCTTGAAAACCACCTCACACTGCTTAGTCCATGTCCATTTCTTCACAATCTGTATTAATGAGTTCAAAAGGTTGAGCACAGTAGCCAGGTTAAGCAGGAACCTGTTATACTAATTGACAAATCCAAAAAAGGACCACAACTGCGGCACACACTTTGGCCTTGGAGCATCCGCCACTGCTTGAATTTTTTCAGCGTATTTGTGTAATCCTTGTGTGTCAATGGTCTGACTACAGTAAGTAATGCTTGGTTTAAATAATTCACCATAATCTTCTAATCGTTTTAACACTGCCTTGAGATTTTTGAGATGTTCCTTGTCACCCTTACTGGCAAAAATGATGTCATCCAGGTAACACTGTGTGCTTGGACAGCCTTTTAGCATAACTTTCTGCTAGAATGCAGGTGCAGATGCAACTCCAAAAATAAGCCTATTATAGTGATAAAGCTCTTTGTGTGTGTTTATGGTGAGAAACTCTTTGGACTCTTTTTCCACCTCCATCTGTTGGTAGGACTCAGCTTAGTCCACTTTGCTGATGTGTTTCCCTCCAGAACATTTTGCAAAGATATCTTCTATTCTCTGCACAGGGTATTGATCTACTTTCAGTGCTGGTTTGATGATAACCTTAAAATCACTACTAATCCTGACAGATCAATTCTTCTTGGCTACTGGGAACATGTTGCCAATGTTGCCCATACACTCCACTCAATCTTGGAAAGAATTCCTTCAGCCTCTATGCGACCTAGCTCACTGGCTACTTTATCACAGGTGGTATAAGGTGATGATTTGTAAAACTTGGGTGTGGCATTTTTATTTAACACTATTTTACCCTTGAAATGTTTGTGTTTTCCACTGCTATTCTTCAACATGCTGATACATCATTTAGTACCTTTCTTAGTTCTCTTTCAGATGACTCTATTGCAGGAGTGTGGCATGCAAATGGTGGATTTATCTTTTTAGCCAATCATGGCCCCACAGTACTGGCCCTCCTGTTTTTACCACACACAAGCCAATGTAGCTTGTTGGTTGTTGTATTTCACTGTTATGAATGTCATTCCGACAGGAGTTAAGTCTTCTCCAGTATCAGTTCTTATTTGAATATCTGCTGGCTACAGTTGCCAGCAGTGTGTCAAGCACACATTTCTTATTAACATTGTTGTAATATTGCATTTTAATAGCCAATTCCTCAAATCAGAGTGGGGAAGCAAGGTGCTAACGATACAGGGAATTCAAAATCTTATTCCTGAACAGAGAAAAGTTACATGTGTAAGCCTATTTAAAAACGCAAACATGAGGAAATCTGCAGATGCTGGAAATTCAAGCAACACACACAAAATGCTGGTGGAACAGCTGGTGGAAGACTATAGATGCTGCCTGGCCTGCTGCGTTCCACCAGCATTTTACGTGTGTTGCTTGTGTAAGCCTATGCTGCTTTTTGTGCTCATGAAGTTTAGAATTCTTTTGTAGCATTTGAAAGACTGCTGATATATTTCCAGGCTGTGACTTTTAATTCTTTAAGGGGGAGACTTAGACTATTGTTATGGCAGAATTTGATCAATCATGGGTATGTAATGAAACTGTGATAATGGTGCAGTGTTAAACTTTCTGTCAGTTGAGCCAAGATGTTATTGAAGGGCAGGGTCAGCTCGAAGGGACAAATGGCCTCCTCCTGCTCACAATTTATACGGTAATTTTTTTTCCCCGCTGAATAATAGGAAGTGAATTTTGCTGTATGATATCTCACACAACTATAATTATGGCTTCTTTTAGCTAAATGTGAATCTTTATTGAGGAACTGCAATCTGAAGCATTAACTGCTTCCCTTTCCACAGGTACTGCCTGGCAATCTCAGTGTTTCAATTTCAGATAAGCACACCTGCAGCTGTTTTTGATTTTCATCTGCTTACCTGAATAAGGCAATTGTTACTTTAGCCGACATTGAAAAGTTTACATTAACAAATTCCAAACTCAGAAACAGTCACTGGCTCTGTTTGTTCTGGTAACAGAATGCTAGTGTTTACTTCGAGAGGAATTTAATAATTTAGGGGGTTATGTTTCAATTATATGGGCATTGATGAAACCACACCGGGAGTGCTGTGTACAGTATTCGTCTCCTTTTTTAAGGATGGATGTTAATGCATTTAGAATCCATTCAGAGCCAGTTTAGTAAACTAATACCTGAAATACTGTAGATGGGTTATCTTGTGACGAAAGGCTAGGCTTCTATCTGATGGAGCTTGCAAGAGTGAGAGAGACTTGATTGTGAGATTACAATTTCCAGGGATACTTACAGGATAGATATTGAGAGGATGTTTCATTTTGTGAGAGAATATAGATCTAAAAGTCATTTTTTAAAAATAAGGAGTTGAAGAGACTTATTTTTTCCTTCTAGGTTTGGAACACTTCCTCAAAAGACGGTAGAAGTAGCGTCTTTAATTACAACTTTGTACATCTAAGGCAGATGTAGTAAGCGACTGAAAGGTTTCTGTTAGGGGCTGGTTAGCCATGACTTTATTAAATGGTGGAGCAGCTTTGGGGAGGTGAGTGGCCTAATCTTGCTTCTAAATTTGAGTTTGTATTTTACTGCTGAGTAACACAAAATGGAAGATGCTGTTGGATATGTTGCATAATTTCATGCATAATTTCTGTTCACTGAATATGAGAATGCCACTTTCATTATTTCTGTAAAAGAAATTTACTTACTTATTGGTATGATGTTACATAATTTCAAAAATAAAATGTAATGGCTATCCCAGCTATAATGTATAGAGGGAGCTGTTATTCTACTTCTCTGAAGAAACCATGCCATTAAGCCCTCTAGCGGGCCTTTGTGAATGTACAAAAATTCTCTTTATATTTATCAAAATAAAAACAATTCAATTAAAATTGTCCCACCCTAATAGTGTTATTTCTAATTAATAGTGATTCATATCTGTATATGTGATCAATTCTGTTTCTTTGAAATATTCATGAACCCAAGGAAATTTGAATTCTATTTGCTCTATGACATATGCAGACTGGTTCAGGAACTAAGGTTGCAAGAAACCAAAACAGGCAGCATTCCATTCAGCTCCCTCAAGGTATTAGGCCCAACCTACTCCTACAGCACATCCCTGTCCTTATCCTCCTAAAGCCAATGTCGACTGTAAGAAAATCAGAAGTTGAATGTAAGAAATTATGTGATTTTAGAGCACCACAACCTAATAAAGTATTAGGGCTCTGTATCTGAGACCAGGAGAACCTGAGAAATAGAAACCCAAGACTTCCATGTTGAGCTTCTTCTGTGCCACAGCATGTGATCTTCTTATACCGATGTTTCTCACTGGCAAATTTGTTGGTGACTCAGAGACGGCATCTTTCACACATCCCAAAAACCTGGGAAATTTAATCTTTAAAGGGGAGGAGCCAGCAAGAACAGTGGGTTTTATCCAGAGGCCATTTTAACACTTTGCCAACTCATGAAAAGATAGTGTTAAATTCAGAACTGAAATGTTAACAGAGTACATTGAACCTATATTCACTTGCGTGGTTTGATGGATCTTACCATAATAGTCAGGAATAATAAGTTCATAAGGCTGGAAGCAGACCGTGTTGGTACTATTCCAGATTTGACATCTGCTGACATATAACATAGTCCATTAAGTAATTGATTCCGTGTTTGTCTCATTGTTCTTAGTACGTAAAACAATTCTAATAGATGAATCAATTTCAACTGGATGAAAAGATCTGGTATACTGTATCTTTGATGTTACCACGCAAAATTGCCTAACCAAACTTTTGGAGAATAGAGGTCATGTGTGTATTAAGTGCTGTCTGTAAGCGAACATAGCTGAAAATTTTTAATAATTCATCTATTGGTGGAATTAATTTCATTTGGCATGTGTGTGTGGAGGGAAGGAACATGATTCCCACATCCTCGGTACAATATGTAATCATTAAATGCATTAAAAATCTCAGTGTACACATAGGTGTATGATATGCACCCACTCAATGCACTCCTCCCAAAGTAATCAGGTTTAAATTATTGTGTGGACTATTATTGGCAAGTGGAGAGCATGTGAAGTAAGCACTTGAATTATCGTGTGCACCATTATTGGCAAATGGAGAGCTTGTGAAGTAGAAGAAAGTGAGATCAATTTTACTTCAGTATGAGTTAGTTTGCCTTGTGAATAATAAAATATATGTAGCTGTCTGATGTATTGTATTCATAACAATTAAAATGTTCCTGTCATTTTTTTTCTACTTTTTTATCCCATCCTAGCAAAGACACAGCTAAAATGGAATAAAGTCTTTGTATTTTGGAAGGGAGAACAGAAAAATAATTTCCTATTCTTAGTATGATGACATTATGTATCACTGGCTCAAAGCCTTGAAACAGTTTGATTCGAGCCAATGTATATATAGAAAAACAAACTTGCTTAACCTTTTTTTATTGTGGACTTATTTGACACAATGTATTGCATGAATTGTATTTCTCCAGAGATTACTAGGAAGCAACAATTACATATTTGTTTCAAAGTAAAATTTTCTATATTACTGTAACTTGCTTCACAAGTGAGATACTGAAACTTAAATCTGTGACTTAAATTAAACTTGTTGAATTCCACTGAGAAATGCCAGCTGCTTTAGTCCTTTGACTTTGTACAGTAAAGTACAAAGGCAACAGCAGTAAACATAGGTGGAAGAATGTCTCCTGAAACTCTCCAGTTCCTGGACGGGCTGCCTCATGAATACAGAGTTCCAGTGTGTTGGTCGATGACGTGGCAGCTGTGGAAATGTGATTTTTATTTCCACCATTGCCAGACCACACACGTATTGTAAGAGGACTGTCAATTTGCCAGTAGTTCAGCATTCCAATACCATGGTGTGGAACAAAATAAACTGTTGCTTTAATGACCTATAAATGGAAGAAGTTATTCTTGTGTTTGTGGTTATTACTCATGTTACTTCTAGTTTCAAGAGCAAGTAAAACTGGTAGGTAGCAAATAAACGTGTGAGTCTAACTTATACTTTGAGGCAGTAATTGAAATTCTATGAAGTGGATGACCAGTCAAAAAAGGTTTCTGCTAGATTAATGCAATATACAAATGTAGAAACCTCTTAAATATAGGTAAAAGATTCATCAATGGCTGGTGAAGCAAATGAGCTGCCAAGATATGATAAACTATGCAGGCCAGAAAGTTTCCTGCACGATTAGTGATCTACATTCAATGATGTGAACCCAACCTGGGTAATGAGAATGCTAAAATTGACCAGTTCTTCTGAGTTACAAGGAGAAAAGTCAGTTTGGATCCTGGTAGGATAGTTTTAGCCTATTTCAAATTGGACCTCACTTAAATAATCTTGAGCTGCTTATGACTGACTCAAAATATTGGTGCTAAATACATCCATTCTACACTCAGTGGCCACTTTATTAGGTACATCTGTACACCTGTTCATTAATGCAAATATCTAATCAGCCAGTCATGTGGCAGCAATTCAATGTATAAAAATATGCAGACACGGTCAAGAGCTTCAGTTTAGACCAAACAACAAAATGGGGAGAGGAGAAGGGCTGGATTGTCAGGAAGGTGACAGTAACTCAAGTAACCATGCATCATAGCAGTGGTGTGCAGAACAGCGTATCTGAACACACAGCATGTTGAACCTTAAAGTAGAGAGGCCACAGCAGAAAAACTCCATGGATGTACACTCTGGCAATTTTATTAGGTACAGGAGGTAGCTAATAAAGTGGCCTCTAAGTGTATGCTGACAAAACACGTCAGTTTATTTATTCATTTTATTTATTTGGAGACACAACACAGAATAGGCCTTTCTGGACCTTCAAGCTGCACCACTCAGCAATCCCAATTTAACCCTAACCTAATCATGGGACAATTTACAATGACCAATTACCCTGTACATTTTTTGACTGTGGGAGGAAGCTAGAGAAAACCCACACATTCCACGGGGAGGACGTAGGACGTACAGAGACTCCTTGCAGAGGATGCTAGGATTGAACTTCGAACTCTGATGCCCTGAGCTGTAATAGCGTTGTGCTAACTGCTATGCTACCATAGAGTTGGACATGTTTAATTAATTAATGAATGCAGAAATGAGTGCCTTCCAAAATTTAGATTTCAAATTTAAGTCACCCAGGAACACCTCAGAGACCTTCTTGATAATTTCTGTTAGTAAAGAACATTGAGTAATTTGCTATGTTAACATAACAACAAACTTAACTAGAAAAGAAGAAAGGAGTTAACATTGAGTAAGCTGCTTGCTATTTCATTCCATTTATTTCCATTTTAGCACATGAGAGTTTTGTGGTGAATGTGGGTTCTTTTAAGTTCTACCAAAATTCTGACTACATTCTGGTTTGGATCCTATAATATACCTGGGATCCAATAGCATTTTAATTCTTTTCTTCTTTAAGGTATTATTTCAATTTTTAATCAACTGTAAAGAACTAAGGGGCATCCTTAAAGAAATGTAAAATGACATAAAAATGTATTTTTCTATCTCTAATTTGCCGGTAAAAGTGACAGAAAGCCAACTTAAGGTGAATGTGAAAGAGTTCCTCTCTGAGGCCAGGAGAAGCAGGAGTTTTCTCATCTCAACAGTTTTATCAGATATACTCTGTGGTCACTTTATACTCAAACCTCCCCATATGACACCAACAATAAGTTCATGGTCAAAGTTACTTAAATCACATTTTTCCCTCATTCTGATGTTTGGTCTGAACAACAGCTGAACCTCTTGATTGTCTGCATGATTATGCATTGAGTTGCTGCCATGTGATTGGCTGATTAGATGTTTGTAATAACAAGCAGCTGTACAGTTATACCTAATAAAGTGGCCACTGAGTGTAGATTCCATGACAGCTCCAAGTAGAGGAAATCATCAGACCTATTTCCCTATATCCCTGCATCAAATTCTCTCATACATATCCATCAACCTCTTTATTTCTTTAGCACATATTAGCACTAAATTATAGGAGCCATCCAACCTACCAGTACCCTTTTGAGATAATATATGAAGAATTTGGAGCTCCAAGTAGAAACCTAGCCTGTCAGAGGGAAAACATGCAACATTTGCACAGGTGGCACTCAAGGTCAGATGGCACAGAGTATTTAGAGCAATTTTGGACCCCCTCATCTAAGAAAGGATGTGCTATCATTGGAGAGTGTCCAGAGGAGGTTCACAAGAATGATCCCAGGAATGAAACGACTAACGTATGAGAAGCGTTTGACGGCTCTGGGCCTGTACTCACTGGAGTTTAGAAGAATTGGGTGGGGTAGGGTGGGGATCTCATTGAAACCTATCAAATATTGAAAGGCCTAGATAAAGTGGATGCAGAGGATGTTTGCTGTAGTAGGGGAGTCTAGGAGTCTAAGAAGGGTGTCCCTTTAGAAGAGAGATGAGGGGGAGCTTCTTTAGCCAGAGGGAATTGATTGCCACAGATGGCTGTAGGGCCCAAGTCATTGGGTATATTTAAAGCGGAAGTTGATAGATACATCATTAGAGTATCAAAGGTTACAAGGAGAAGGCAGGAGAATAAGGTTGAGAGGGATAATTAATCAGCCATGATGGAAGGGCGGAGCAGACTTGATGGGCCAAATGGTCTAATTCTGCTCCTTTGTTTTATGGTCCTATGGTTATAACATGATATTCCAGGCTTTCGTTCTGTTGCAAGACCCTTAGAGATACTCCGATCTCTAATATTCTCTCCCTATGCTGCCAATGGCATTTCCTTATTGCTGCCGGACAGCCTTTGGGCCTTCTGATTTTTTTGTTGCTCACATGAAAGCCATCTGCTACTTTCGGCCCATTAAGACCAAGTAATTGATTAGCAGCATTCAAATGAAGCCCTGCAGTTAAATTCTGCACAGCCCTCACCTCAAATTCTCAATAGGCTTTTCACTAGACAATAAATTCAGCTCTTAAATCTTCAAATAGTGAGTTGGCTGCATATTCTGGATGATTTTTTTTCCATTTTTAAAACTAATTTTTGACCTTTGGCAAGTCTGCTTTGAGATACACAACTGCAACTCAATCTCATCTAAAACAGTTAAACCATGCCCCTCATGAGACTTTAGGAAATGGTAGTGAACGTACTTTGGCGAGGATAAAAGGTGGCTATAGCTAATCACAGCACTACTCTGAACAGAAAGCTCAGCTGGTGAGTCAAACAGCCTCTGTTAGACCAGCTGTCAGCTTCCCCAAACTCCAGAAGAAACCCCCATCACTGCCATGAGATGCGGAATAGAATCAGAAATCTGGCAATCTCCCCATTCGTATATCAAGATGAAAACTGAAAGTACCGCTCTGATCTCAGTCTAATGCTAAGTCTGCTTGCATATTCCAATTATGGAAAATAGGTGCAAGTGAAATACTTCATCTTCCAATTTACTGCATAGCTAAATGACACAGCTGAAGAAATTTATTAAAGCTTCTTTACAGAAGTGAAACTGATCCGTTCAATCTAAAGTCACCCATGAGGAATAAATTTGAAAAATTCTCCATTCTCCCAGTATGCCATTTGCCAAATTCATCTTCCTACATTGCAAGTCAGGAATGTGCCAGATGGGAGAAAATATAGAGAGACCCATAGGGATTCTAAAGTGCCAGCAAACATTCTGCCAAATAATCAATTTATTTGAAGTGCATGGACGCATATGGCCAGATGAGAGGAGGTTGGTAGATTCTGCTTAAAGAATAAACCTTTAGGGATCAGGATGGCAGACGCTCACCTCCATTTACTACTGTGCAGCATTTGCATTAACAAAAGGAAGACTTCCAAAAATAGCAATTTCCAGGATGAAATCAGTGCAAAGACTTCGCTTCTCATCAGAATCAACTAACGAGCAAATGGGAGCAGCATTGTTTGCTATTAGGAAGGCTCAAAATGATTCCAAAGCCTATGACAATGACACGTGCTTGCGACACAATCCACAGTAATATTTGTCAGGTTTTGCTTGTCGGATGTTGGATTGTATCACTGTGTTCTTACATCTTAGGCAGAAGCAAACCAAACACTGGGTCATTTTTAGTCTACTTCAAAGGTCATAAAGTTACTGAACCTGGACCAAGTCTCCACTTCTTACAGTGCCATGGAGTCATTATGTAATTTGAAGAGAAGTTTATTTCCTAACACTGCATGAATTATTTTCTATCAAACAGCATGAAATTCAGCAAGGTAACAATCGGACAAGGCAAAGTTTAAACTTCATGTGAAGACTGTTCACAATCCAAGGACATCAGATACAAATATGATTCAGTTTTGAACTGAAGAAGGATTGAATTTTATTACTGGTAATTTATTTTGAAAGGTAATAATTTTCAATAAAATCTTGTTTGCATCAAGAACCCTCTTATCCGAGAATATTTCAACAAAGTTGAGACCTTGTTTTCCTCACTCTTTGTTACTGTCCAGTACTGTAAGATAACCAAGATTTATTAAAACATTTATAAGGTGTAAGTGGATTTTGTGCACAAAGTAAACATTCTGAGATGAAGCAGTTCAGATATCGGATTTAAACCAACTGAAATATCATACAATTTCACTGGAGCTTGATCTGTATGTAAAGAAGAGATTGTTTCGTGAAGGGCTTTGTGATTTATGCATTCCAACAAATTTTTGATTTTTTGCAGAGGGAGATAAGTCACTGAAATTCTCTATCCCAAAGAGGTGCGGAGCCTAAACTTTTGAGGGTATTTAAAGAGGAAGTTGATAGATTTTTGAAGGATGGTGAGGGGGAATTGAGAGCTATGGGGAACTGGCACAGTAAAGAAAAACAAAACAGGGTTGTTATAATAGTGTTGTTATATTAATAGAGTTGTTAAGGAGGTGTATGGTGTGTTGGGCTTCGTTAGCTGAGGGATTGAGTTCAAGAGCTGCGAGGTAATGTTGCAATTCTATAAAACCTTGTTTAAACCACATTTGATATTTTGTGTTCCATTCTGGTCACCTCACTATAGGAGGGATGTGCAAGCTTTAGAGAGGGTGCAGAAGAGATTTACTATGATGCTGCCTATAAGGAAGAGCATGTCTTATGACGAGAAGTTGAGCGAGCTAGGGCTTTTTTTTTTGGAATGAATGAGGATGTGAGGTGTACAAGACAATAAGAGGGACAGATAAAGTGGACAGCCAGAGACTTTTTCCCAGGGCAGAGATGACTAATACGAGGGTGCATAATTTGAAGGTGATTACATTAAGGTGTAGGGGAAATATTAGAGGTAAATGTTTTACATAGAGGCTATTGGGTGCATGAAGTGTGCTGCCAGGCGTGATGGTAGAGGCAGATACATTAGCAACATTTAAGAGACTCTCAGATAGGCACATGGTTGATAGAAACCTGGAGGGAAAGAAAGGTTAGAATGATCTTAAAGTAGGTTATAAGGTTGGTACAACATTGTGCGCTGAAGTACCTGTACTGAGCTGCGTTCTATGTAGATGAACCATGAACAGCAGGGCAGGCTTGAGAGCCCGAATGGCCTATTTCCCTATATTCTTAAATGACACTGCATGTTGAAGAGTAGGGATTATGCCAATTTTGGATGAACCTACCAGCAATGAAATTTTGCCCAGTTAGAGCTCTAGATATTATGCATGATACAACAGTTCTTGCACCCTGAGCCTTTAATTTTGCTGAAGAATTTGATTCAGCTGTGCAACACAGTGGAGGAAGGGTTGGTGGGATGGAGATGTCTGAAAAGAGTGTGGTGGAATTGAGTTTGGGGTGTGTCTATGGATATTTGGGTCAGGGTATGGTTGAATAAAGAGGTGATGGGAATCAATCATAGAGCTGACTGTCTGGTAAACACATCATACTCCTTCCTAGCTCACCAGGTGATAGCAGCCCTTCTTTAATTAATGCCAATGTAAGCTTCAGTCTTCCTGTTAAAACCAACCTTGGTGTTCAAGACTTGTGCTGCATGGCATGTAAATTTGCTGCATCTGATCAGTGGCACCACCAGATAAAGAAAGGCTACTGAACATATTCCTTAAATTGTAGAGAAGATCTACCAGGATAATACCTGGATTAGAGGACCTCAGCTATGGGAACAATTGGACAGGAGAGGTGTGTTTCTCCTGGAGCAAAGAAATTTGATGAGTGACCCAACAGAGTTATAAGATTATGAGAGGATTTGATAGGGTAGAGTGACTAAATCTATTTTTCCCACGGTATTGAGGGTGGAGCGAAGTTATGATGGTGCTAATCGGCATCTCCTTTTCTTGCATCTTTGGAAACAGCTCTATGTCTATCTTTGATATCTCTTTTTTCCCTTTTCAAGGTTTTTTTGAAGACCCTAAGCTGGAGTTACACTCTGACTTCGGTTCTTTGCGGGAATGGGATCTGCTCTCAGGGTCTCACGACCGGCCGCTTTTTGATATCCCAAGGATGTGGCCTGGGAGACCAGCGCGCCTTCAGTGTGCCGGATTTTCATGGCTCTGGAGACGTTCTGATTCTAGGCCGGTGCCCCTGACTGAAGCATCATGGGAGAACGCAGAGCAGCGGTTAGCTGCTCTGGATTATGTGACCAGAGAGCTGCGCCTTTCTGGGGCCGACTCTCAGGTCGCAGATCTCGGAAAAAGCAATGCAACAGACTTTACATCATAAATCAGCGAGTTGTTTGTTATGTCTCCCCTCTCGCTGTGAAATGGGGACATCTCTTTTTCTCTTATTAGGGAGAGAGAGAGCCTGTGGTATGTTGAATTACCAGGTGAATGAGTAGTCTGCAAGTCTGTGTATTTATTGATGCTTGCTGCACATTTGAGTGCTGATGCTTTTTGCAGGTGTGGGGGGGGTCAATGCCTTGCTGCTGCTTGTGCGTGGGGGGGCGGGAGCTGGGAGGGCTTTGGGGTTCTAACCTTTAATCGTCATTCACTTTTTGGGGCACTCCTCTGTTTTCTTGGATGTTTGCAAAGAAGAAGAATTTCAGGACGTATATTGCATACATTTCTCTGATATTAAATGTAGCTCTGAAACCGATTGAAATACAAGAGGACACAGATTTAAGTGGAGAGTTAGAAGTTTTAAAGTGGATTTGAAGGGTAAGAATTTTACATGGAGAGTGATTGATATCTGGAACTCGCTGCCACAGGAGGTGGTACAATCAGATACAATCACAATACTTAGGAGACAATTAGACAGTTAAATAGGAAGGGCATAGAAGGATATATGATACCACTGCAGGCAAATAGGAATAGTGTAGATGAGCAAAAACTTTGTTGTGGACTGAAAGACCTGTTTTTATGCTTTCAGCTCAATGACTGTGCATTACTGGTACCCAAAAAGCAATCAGTGTGATGGAACTCGATTGTAAAGTGTACAAGGCGCGGCCAGCAGATGAAGGCCAGCAATTTCCACCGGCAAAACCAAAATGTGCAGCGGCAGCCTGCTCTGTATTGTGTATGCATGGTAAGCTGGCAATTTATCATATTGATTATTGCCAGTAGGAAGATAATCATTGCTAAACAAATATACCAGAAGTTGGTATAATTTCATTCACAGCTCAGCCGGATCCACTCACTTGATGGCTTTTGTGTTTTGGCAGAAGAACTAGTGGTCTATTGGAGCTAACTTTTGCATGGATTTGGGATCAAGTTATTCTTTGAAAGTGAGATCAACAGGGCTGTGTTAGGTCTGAGATTCTGGTACAGCATCTAATTTTTAACTGAATTCCAAAAAAATATTAGGGAAAAATATTATTTATGACAGATTTGGTATGATTTTGAAAGAAGGAACAAAAGCAAAGGTAATAAATAAAGGCATGGAAATGTGGTTGATGGGTGTAGTTGTAAACCATTAGTGAGCCGAAAGGCTGGAATTTCTTTGATACCCTATTATGCATTTTTTTAAAAGGTGACTTTTTACTAGATAAATTTAGCTACTAATGTGCTTCTACAAAGATTCCTTTCTAATAAAGGACAGTCTAGCTATATCTATTTGATGTTTAAAGCTGCTACCAATTCCTTTTTCTAGATTGCTAAATTCATGTTTTATCATTTTCATTCCACATCACTATGGAATTACAATAACCTTTATTTATAGCGTAACTTCTGCCTTATAGTTAAAAAAATTTCCATTCCTTTCATGATTGTAATCACACATCCTTTGTTTTGTATTGCTGCAAATTAAACCAATGTTTGAGCTACAAAAAGGACATTTTTTTTAAAATTGAAGGCAGTAACTTTCAACTAACTTGTAGTGTCTGAATACAGCCATGTATTAGAAGTCATAGGAATGAAGAAACATTTACCAAATAAAGATAGAAAATCAAACATTTGAACATCTTTCAAAAAGAGAGATTGATAATGGAACAAGATTTTGATTACAGCAAAGGATTTGGAGAAAGGAGGGCAAAGTGAAGAGAGGAAGAGATATAAGGATGGAGTTCCTGAGAGCTTTCGGACAAGTTACCAGCTATAGTCGGGTATAAAGAGGAGGCTGGAGTCAGGTGATAGTTGTTAGAGATTATTTGGGAGTTTGGCTCCATTTGGATAGTTCTCAAACTAGATCATGAAAGTGATTTTAAACTGAGAAGAGAAATAGGCAATTGGGGCTCTCAATTCTGTTATGTAATTTGTTGAGACATTGGCTGACTTGAGACTTAAATCCATATTCCTATAATATTCTACATACACTTCAATATTTTTGCTTATTATGAATCTATTGGTTTAGGAAACAAAAATAAGTAATGACCTAGCACCAATTTCTCCTTGTGAAAGAGAATTTCCAATTTCCACACCACTTTCATGTGAAGAACTCCTAATATCACTGAACATTTTGGCTATTGTTTCTATTACAGATTTGTAGTTTCTTAATAGTTTCTCTACCTACCCTAACAATTCCCTTGACATCCACAAAAGCTTTACTTTTATGACCTTTTAAGTACCTAAGTTCAAGTAATATGACCATGGTTTGTGTAATCAAAATATCAGTGTCCAATTGACACCACTTTCCCTGCATTCTTCTTGTATTTTTTCCCTACATATTAGAGATACCTAATATCTCTCAGGAACTTCATCCTTTTATTTCTTCCTTGCTTCATTTTGCCCTCTTTTCTCCAAATCCTCTTGTTTAATCAAAATCTTCTTTCATTACTAATCTCTCTCTTTGAAGGATATTAAGATGTTTACTTTCCTATCTTTATTTTTTAAATGTTTCTTCATTCCTATGTCTCCTGATACATTGCTGTACTCATACAATATAATTTGTGACCAAGCAATGCCCAGGATCCAGTCTATTTTGAATCTATACTAACTATCTGAGCGTAACTAAGAGTTAAATTAACTAAATTCTACACTAACTTGTTGCTAATTAACCTGCGAGTGCATTTTCTCCAATCTCAGCTGACAGGATTTCCAACTTAGAGAAACTTAGGGGTTAATGACAGTTCTTGGAACACATACATGACCTGAGGAGTGGCTAAACTCAAAAAGAACAGTTCTACTCAGAGGAAGATGATCAGGGGTTAGTTTCTGTGGTCCCAATTTTTTTTTGTGGTCATACACTGACTATGACCTAAGTGTATGAACTAAAGTTCAATTCACTTTTTAAAGCTATTGAATCTGTATCAAAACCAATCCTAATCTTAATTAACTGTGCAAAACATTCCTCAAGTCATCTCTGCTCTTTTTATCAGTTGCTTCAAGTCTGTGTCCCCTAGTCATTGATGCTTTAGCCATCTGTGCTGATATATGCATATTTGGACAAAAACGAGAAGTCATAGGGTTAAATTGAACTAGTCTTTTGAAAGGCTCTCCAAGCTCAGGCCAATCCAACCTCCACATGGAAAAGAAACAGGAAAGCTGCTACTCCCATTAAGAGAGTGATGACTGGCCTTGCTCTTCCAAGATCATTGCTGCAGTTGGAGATACCTACAAAGTAGGATTTCCATGAGGACAAAACTCAGCATCAGCTTGAAAACCCACACAGCACACACTAGCTAAGACACGTGAAAGCTTTTCTTCTATGTTTAAAGTGTTTACTATTCAACCTACCACAGCCCTTTCAGCATAGGTAATCTAATTTACAAACATTTGTATGTTTTTGTGGTAATTCTTTTCATCTCATCTTTAAACTCAGTTATTTCAAGGATCCGCTTTCTCAATGTTTTGTGTCCTCCACTTTATTCCTTTGGCAACCACCCACATTCCAAGTTCTGAAACAGTAGAATAAACCCATCTTATTCAATTAGTCCATGCCGTCCAATTACGCCCATGTGACTAAATAATTTACTAAGCTGTATACCTTTGGAATTTGGGAGGAGCGCCTAGAGGAAACCCACCCAGTGGCAGGGAGAATATACAAACTTATAGAGAGTGGCGGAACTGAATCCAGGTCAATGGTACTATAATAACCTCTGTTGCTTAGATTTAAATTCCTCATACTCAAATAATGTTGAGTGACTCCATATGGCACAAAGAACGTGGATCTGCAGAAACCAAGTGTTTGTAACCAGGGAATCTGAGGATAAGAAGCTTTGCATTTCACTGAAGTGGGATTTCCATTTGTCTTTTTAGCTTTGTTCATGCTGAGCAGATTCTCTTCCCTTCTTGGTTTTGAAGGGAATAACACCTCCACAGCCTCATCTCTTTTCCTGGCAAAAGTCTTCCACTGCAATCCATCTGAAATTCTATTATTCACAATTTAGGATCACCCAGGATCGCAGGTATGTTCCAGCTATTCGGTGCTTGAATGCTGGCCATTCTCAACATTTTCTTTTTGTGTAATTATTACTTTGCGGATAGTGATTGTCAGAAAACTGGTTAGAATGCTGATTGCTGCACCTTGGAGCAGAAAGCTGGCGTGATTGGAAGAGAAGTAGGTGTGGGGAATAAAGTTGTAATATAACTTCCTAACACTTGAACTCAATTCCTCAACTAATAAAGGCAAACATGCCATAGGATTTCTTCACCACCCTATCAACCTATGTAGCCACTTGCAAGGAGCAATGGACTTGGACCTCAAAATCCCTCTCAATCAGCATTGTTAAAGGTCTTGCCATTTTCAGTATGCTATTCCTTTTTTTTGGATGAGCCTCCCATATGGAACCTTGTCAAACACCTTACTAAAATCCATGTAGACAACATCCACTGCTCTAACTCTATCAATCACCTTTGTCATCTCCTCAATAAACTCGTTATAACTAGTTTATAAGACATGATTCACCCCACATAAAACCATGCTGACTGTCCTTAATTAGGCCATCGTCTCCCAAATGTCTCATAATCCTATCCAAAAGAATTCTCTCCACTTACTTACATACCATTGATGTGAAACTTGCTGGAATATAGTTTCCAGGATTTTTCTTATTTCCTCTTCATAAAGGAACAACATTAGCTACAACCGGTCCTCCAAGCCTTGCCTGTGGTTCAAGAGGATTCAAAGATATTGGCCAAAGGCCTAATAATCTCATTTCTTGTCTTTCTCAATAACTTGGGTATATCCCAAAGTATGTACCAGTGTATTCTTTAAGAGACACATTACATACTATCTCAAAATTCCCCAGAAAATTAACATGCACCACACTGATCTCTCTATCCTCCACATCTATCACCTTGGTAAATACTGATACCAAGTACTCACTCAGGACTTCACCCACATCTTCTGCCTCCGAGGGTATGTTCCCTCCTTTGTCTTTAAGTGGTGCTTCCTGCTCCTGAGTTATCCTCCAACTCTTGATATATGTATAGAATGTCTTTGGATTCTCTTTAATCCTACCTGCCAATGACCTTTTATGGCTGCTCATGAGTTTCCTAATTCCCTTTTTGAGTTATTTTCTGGCTTCTTTATAATCCTCTAGTGCTCAATATTACTTTAGCTTCCTAAACCCTACATAGATTTCCTTTTGCTGCTTGACTAAATTCACCAGCTCCCTCAAACTTGCCATCGTTTCTCTTCCTTCTTACTGGAACATCCCAGTTCTTTACTCTGTGTGGTTATTAGTTGTCTGTGGTACAATCCCATCAGAGTGATTACATATTTCTTATTTTTGAATTCTACTCATCTAGAGTCAGTGGATGAACCCTCTATTATGTTCCTTGAATACAGCTATGATATTATCCTTGATTAATAGTACAACTGCCCCTGCTCCTCTTTAATTCCTTTTCTACCTTTTCTAAAACATTGAACCCTGGAATATTAAACTTCCATCCTGTCCCTCTCTCAACCATGTGTCTGTCATGTCCACAACATCATATTTCCATGTACAGATCAATGCCTTGTAAATTCATCACCCTTACCCATAATACACTTCTGATTAAAATACACGTGCTGTATTTTACATGCCCATTGTATTGTATTTATTAACTTCCCGGTGCCTGTTCATACTGGTCATAATATCTACCTTCCTCTTAATCCCTCCACTTTCTGATCTGGTATTCTATTTCCATTCCTCCACCAAATTAGCTTAAACGTGTCTGAGTAGCACTAGCCAAGCTCCCCACCAGGATATTCATTCCTCTCCAGTTCAGGTGCAATCAGTCACTCTTGTACAAGCGATTCCTGCCCCAGAAGTGATTCCAATGGCCCAAGAACCTGAAATCTTGCCCACTGCACCAGTTCCTCAGTCACTCATTCACTTGTTCTTTCTATCTATTATCACGCTGACTAGCATGTGGCACCAGGTGTAATCCAGGGATTACTATTGAGTTCCTGCTTTACAACCTCATATCTAACTCCCTATACTCACTGCACGGGACTCCTCTCTTTTTCTACCTTCGTCAATGTCGATGTGCACCACAACTTCTGGATGCTCACCTTAAACCTTACGAGTGTTCTGCAGCCACTCTGGGCATCTTTAACCCTGACATCCAGAGGAACACACCTCTTACAGTGTTTTGCAGAAACAGAATCTTCTGTGTTTCCGCTGAAATAATGAGTCTCCTATCACAATTGCTCTGCCTGACTTTACCCTTTCCTGCTGAACCTTGGAGATGGCCACCACGCCACTGATCTGGCTGCTGCTGCTGCTGCTGCATCCTAATAGATTATCTATCCAGCAGGTTCCAAAGGGGCATACTTGTTGCTGAGGGGAATGACCACTGGGGAATAACCACAAGGGAATGCTGCACTGAATGTCTATTCCCCTTATTTCTCTTGGTGTTCACCCACCTATCTGAACAAGTGTTCAGTGTTTGTCTTCATTGAAGAAGACAAGGAAAACCTCCTGGACAAGTCGAACTACAACAAATCTAGAGGGAGTGAGAAGCTGAAATAACACTGGGGAAATAAACGCTTCCAAAAGCAAATGAATTTCCAACACCTGACGACCTGCATCTCAAGGTCTTATGGATACTGGGTGGATGTATTATAATCTTTCAAAATTCTAGAGATAGAAAGAAAACAAATGTAATCCAACTGTTTGAAAAGAGAGAAGACAAGAGAAAACAGAACAACAATTCTGACATCCAGAGCAGGGACTAGGCTAGAGCTTATTATCATGGAAGTGGTATCAGGGCACATTGACAACAGTAATAGAATTGGGAAAATAAGCTCTAGGTTAGGGTTAGGGGTTAGGGTTAGGGTTAGGGTTAGGGTTAGGGTTAGGGGTTAGGGTTAGGGGTTAGGGTTAGGGTCAGGGTTAGGGTTAGGGTTAGGGGTTAGGGTTAGGGGTTAGGGTTAGGGTCATAATAGGGAAATTATGAGATCTGATGAAGATCATAATATCTGATGTAGACTCATAATAGGGAAATTATGAGATCTGATGAAGGGTCTCAGCCTGAAACATTGACTCTTTATTCATATCTATAGATGTTGCCAGACCTATTGAGTTCCTCCAGCATTTTGTATGTATTGCTCTGGACTTCCTCCATGTGCAGAACCTCCTGTGTTTATGGTAAGGATATCATGTTTTAGAAAACCACAGAGTCAGACAGCTCAGAAATTGGCCCATCAGCTACTGGGTCAATGTTGGTCATCGAGTATGTCCATCAAGCAGACCACCGGGTCAATGCTGCCCATAAAGTGTAAAATGTTGAGATCCCGCATCTATTAGGGACCTTGTATTAAATCTTGCCAAGCATAAAAAGATCTATTCATGCCTCTTTTCTGTTTGCTGTTAGCTAGCTAATCATTAAGTCATTTGTTATCTCCTATCTAACAACATGGACTTTTATTTTCCACAATATTTTTTGTGGCATCTTATCACATTCATTCTGGAAATCTAAGTAAAGCACTTCTACAGCACACATTACTTCTTGAAGAAAGTCTTCACCTTTGAGAATGGCTTTTGGGAAAACATTAGAAGCTGTTATTGAAAAAAGCCTATATGGGACTTCAGACCCATAGAAAGGCAATTGATTTTTAATTGCACTTTGAAATAGCCAAGTAGATTTAGATTAGTGATGGGCAAAAGCCTTATATTGACTACTTTATTCCTTGAAAGAACGAACACAAGAGAGATAGATAAAGTGATTGGGAAGGAGCCAGATATTGTTGCTTTTCTTCATTTTTATAAGTGATTTGAGTGATGAAACAAATAGTCATTATTGGAGTTTGTTGTTGAAGATAATGCTTTTAAAAGCAATAAATTAGAAAAAAAATTGAACTAATTCCCAAAACTGTAGCAAATAATTTCAGTATTCCCAAATGTGAGTCCATCCTCTTTGGTCTTAGAAAGGATTGAACAGAAGACTTTTTAAATGATTATAAAGTTGTTAACGGTGAGATAAATTTACATGGATTATTAAAATATTGCATACGGTGGGAGAAGGTATTCAAAAAGGCTGATAGAGTACAGTCCTTTAACACAAAGGGAATGGATGCCATACTGCAGGAATGGTTTCATAGACCATAGAAGTATACAGAATAGGAACAAGAGTTTTGCAGTGATATTGACCATTCTGACCTTGGCAATAGCCCAAGAATAGGATGGTATTATAATAACTACAAAAGAGGCAAAATGGAAAGAGATATTTTTTCTCATTTTACAGGACTTCTTATTTATCAAATTATTGTAGAGATGGAGAGGAACTTGAGGAGCATCTGGATGAAGTAAGGTGATGTACTTTGACAAAATTGGGTTAGAAAATGTATTTGAATGAAGATAGCTCTTCTTTAAAAGAAGTTAGAGGTTTAATATGCAAGTTTGAAGCAATTGTCATCTGAAAGATTGTGTGAGTCATCATTTAATTCCTTGCCTATATTGGCACACACAGTCTCTGGCAGGAAGCTTCATGCTCAAAATAAAATGATAGAGAATAAATATTTTCCATTCAGGAAACAGACACATTAGTTTTTCATTAGCAATTCCCATTTTGACTGATCAAAGCATTTAGTTCCTAAATAGCAACGAAGTTAATCAACTTCCTTGTTGAATTACAGGGTAGAACTTTTGAAACAGTAATCTAATCTATGTCGCAGGTAACTTTTTAATTATATTTCTGTTTGTTCATTGTGATTTTGCAAAAGAAGAAACAATCCAAGCCAAGCAAAGAAAGTTAAAGATAGTATGAGCTCCAAATGAGAATTGTATAAATCTGCCACAGAAAGTAACAAGCCAGAGCATTAAAAACAGTTTAGCATTCAGTAAAAAGCAGTTTAGCATTCAGTAAAAAGAGGTCCAGAAATTAATTATCACAGTGAAAATGGAGTTTCAAAGCATTCTTGCTCAGGGCATAAAAACACACTGTAAAAGAAAATGATTAGTATCGATCTGTGTAGCATCCTTATAGCTAGAAATGGGAGAATTTATAATTCAGAGCAAGGACATTTTAACCAGTTTTTACAGGAGCACAACTGAGTGTGTCCTGACCAGCTGCATCACTGGCTGGCATGGGGCTTGCAAGGCATCTGACCGCAAGTCAAGTTTAAATTCAAGTTTATCATTCAACCATGCACATGAATACAGCCAGACAAAACTGTGTTCCTCTGGAACCAGGGTGCAAAACACAATACTAACAGTCACACATAGCACAAGGCACAAATAGCACATATAATTACGATAGCATTAAAACATACAGTCACAAAAAACACCTAGCCCAAGTCCCTGTGCATCATGGCCTGTAGAATGATGGTGCATGGGATGTTGGCCTAGAGCTGCGTTTCTGCAAGAGCAAGCACGCAGCCGTTCTTCATCATGCACTAATGCCGCCGCAGATCAATGCAATCCAGCTCGTCTTCCACTGAATGAACATTGGTGGGTGGCACCAACAGGATGGGCCAGCCGTGCCACACCGCCTCCAATGTCTCTTCTCCTGGGAGGCTGCAACAGCTGACACAGTGCCATGAGGGCCGGGTCTGCGTAACATTCGCCATCAGTCTCACCAATGAACCAGTGAACCGGACATTCTGTGTTCTGCTTTGCCAAAGCCCAACTGGGTCTTGTGATCACAAGAAAAATGTCTACGGCAATCATTTGCATTGTTTGTTGGACTGCACGCTGCCTCTGACCCCTCCCTCCTTGGTTGCTGTAGCAGGCAACATGGTCACAGCATTCCAGCTCCACTGCTATCGAGCAACTAGCTAATGGGGTAGGCCTGCAGCACTTGAGGTTCTTAATATTCTGCAGTGACTTGTGATCATATAGAAGACATAAATGATGAACAATTACGTTCTTGTTTGGAAGATAGCCTGCAAAGGATTGTGATAACTATGGATAGGTCTACCGGGATTTTTCTTCCACCTATTAGAGCAATTTATCAAGAGCACTGTGTATGCAGAGACCTTAGCATTGTCAATGATCCCTCCCATCCATCCAACAATCTCTTTGTTCCCCCTACCAACAGGCAGAAAGGACCATAGCAGTAGGACAAGAACTGTTAGGAGGGGAAACAGCTTGTTCCCCCAAGCAATGAAACTACTGAACTCCCTGCCACCACCCAGGTATGAAGTGCCAGTAGCATTTACTTTTACTTTTTAATTTTTAACTTGTGTCGTAAATTCACCTTATTATTTGTTAATTTATTTGTGATGATATTATTTTATATGTTGTGTGTGAGTTAAATATGCTTTGTATTGTGCTCTTTGATCTGGAGGAACATTGCTTCTTTTGGCAGTACACATGTTCACAGTTGAATGACAATAAACTTGAACTTAAACTTGGAAATGGTGGAGCAATTAAACAAATACTTGGGTTTTGGCTTGAAACATTGTCTGTACTTTTTTCCATAGATGCTGCCTGGCCTGCTGAGTTCCTCAAGCATTTTGTGTGTGTTGCTCGGATTTCCAGCATCTGCAGATTTTCTCTTGTTTGTGATTTGAAATAGTTTTATCTGTTGCTCACAAAAGGAGACACAAATAACCGAGCAATGGGGAACAAACAGTCTCAAGAAAAGGAAGAATTAAGGAAAATTAGTATTAGTAAAATAAGTAGTGCTAGGGAAATTAACGAGATTGCATGTTGAAGCACGTGGAATTGAGAATGGATTTGGAAATTATTTTAAAATAACAGAGAGCAGGTATACAATAGTTGGTTCATTGGTCATCTGTAAGGAGTTTGAATGTTTCTGCTGTGAACAGATGGGTTTCCTCTGGGTGCTCTGGTCCCCTCTCACATTCCAAAGATGTAACGGTAGGTAGGTGAATTGGTCATTGTAAAATATCCTGTAATTAGGCTCACGTTAAATAAGTTGGTTGCTGGGCAGTGCAGCCCATTGGGCTGCAAGAGCCTGTTCTGTGTTGAGGTGGCAGCTGACGACTGAATGAGCAACCAGGTGAAATAATGGCAGACTGAAAACTGACAAGGCACCAAGTGCCATTGTGAATTGTGAGAAGAATGCATAGGGACTTAAATGCAATTTGGAAAATTGAATGAGCGGAAAAATGTACAGCAGGTATGGCAACCTGTGGTAAATATGAAGTTATGCACTTTGACAGGGAAAATAGAAATGTAGTATGTTTTAAATGGTGTCACTGAAGACAAACATGCAGGCGAAGCATCCAGTTGAGAGGTAAATGGTATGTTAGTCTTCACTGCTAGAAGTTTTAAGTCCAGGAGCAATGCTGTGTCAGTACATTTATTAAGACTTTGATGAGCATTGTGTATTGTTATTGTTCCCTTAGTTAAGAAAGGATAAACTTACCATTGAGGGAGTGTCCTGAAGTTTCAACAGACTGATTCCTGGTAATGCTATAGGAGGAGAGATTGGGTGAATAGAACTTTATTAATTAGACTGTAGAAGAACTGAGAGAAAATCTCATTGGAATGTACAAAATCCTGACGATATTCAACAAGCTGGATGCAGGGAGGATTTTCTAATGGCTGAGGTATCAAGATATGGAGTAAGGCAAAAACAAAATGTAGTAACGAAAAAAAAATTGCTCAGAGGGTGATAGACCTGTGAGATTCTCTGTAACAGAGAACTGTAGAGGCCAAATCACAGAGTGCATTCAGCAAGAAGGTAGATAGATTTATAGACACAAACACATCAAGGGATACGAGAGGAGCCAAAATAAGTTATTAAAGTAGAAAATCTATCATAATTATAATGAATAGCCAACTTCAGTTCCAATTTTCTGTTTTTATGTTTTATTCCTTAGAGAATTGCTGCAAATAAATGTTTTAAATAACTAAAGTTGAGTTTCTATCTCCAAAATGACACAAAAAATAGAATATAGAAACTATTAAACTAATATAGTTCACAAATCATAAATGTGATGACACAGGGGAAAGAGCGTGAACAATAGATGTGTGGGCTAATCAGCATCAAGCTCTTGTAATCTCAGAACTAATCAATCTGATTAATTCTAATTCAACAATTAAAAGGACTGAGGGTTTGATGGAGAAGGCTCCATAAACTCGAAAGGGGACCCCCAGCATTTACACTCAGTGGCCACTTTGTTCTGTTGTCCACTAGGTGTATGTTTGTGATCTTCTGCTGCTGTAGCCGTCCACTTCAAGGTTTGACGTATTTTGAATTCAGAGATGCTCTTCTTCACAGCACTGTTGTATTGTGTGGTTATTTCAGTTATTTTCTATTAGCTTGAACCAATCTGGCCATTCTTCTCTCTCTGACTCCTTTTATTAAAAAGTCATTTTCGCCCACAGAACAGCTGTTCATTGGATGTTTGTTGTTTTTTGCACCATTCTCTATAAATTCTAGAGACTGTTGTGCATGAAGATCCCAGGAAATAAGCAGTTTTTTAAGATAGTCAAACCACCCTGTACGGGCCCAACAACCATTCCACAGTCAAAATCACTTAGTTCACATTTCTCCCCATTCTAATATTTGGTCTGAACAACAGCTGAACTTCTTGACCATATCTGCATGCTTTTATGCTTTGAGTTGCTACCATATGATTAGTTAATTTGATATTTGCATTAATGAGCGGATATAAGTTCTACCTAATAAAGCGGCTACTCAGTGTAAGTGACAAAGATTAATGAAGCAAAAAGATCTGGATATTATTAAGGATTGGTCTTGTAAGTGAAAAATAATATTTGCACCACTTAAGTCTCGTATTTTCTCCAACTCACCACCAAACAATTAGGCTTTTTGTCCATCAATTCGAACAAAAGTTCTGCTTGTTAGATACTGAAAGCTCTTTGGATTCACCACAGACTTAGCTACCTTGTGACTGACTCAAACTTGCTCCCTGGCATCTCTCTGCAATTGAAAAAGGGTGGTCACAATCTTAGTGTTCAAGTTTGTCCCCGAGTTCGTTTCAATGTTTTCTCTATATCAATTCCGTAATGTACGTAGTCCTAGAATGTATAATGGAGCGCAACTGTGAAACTATGGATAATAGTCTAAAAACATAAAGATGGCAGTTTCTTTCTTTAAAACAGATCTATTCAACTTGCTAGAATTATTGAGGTTTTGGATGATTTATTCTTTTATAAGCGCAAGGTTTGCTTAACACAGTCCTTCAAGTAATGACTAAGCTGAGGCTGTGAGTAGAGTGACATGCTTAAATGAAAATACTTACTGCGTTTCTGTTTCCAGTGCCTTATAAAGAAGTTGCAGAGCTCATATTGTTTTAGAAAATCATGCATAAGCTATTCATTTTCACCAACGCTATTTGTACTATCCCAACAATTCGATTTTTAAATGCTTTTACCTGAAGTTGTCATACATTCACTCTTGCTTCTAAAGTAATCCAATTGCAGATTGTTAAGTGACTTTCTGAGGAAATGAAATGATCATAAATTATATAGACAGTGCCAATGTCATTACAAATTAATTTCTAATCTTAAGTAAAACTGTGCAGTAAAATATGTCTTATTTGAAAAAAACTAATTGTTTTTATAATACCTTTCTCCAAAATTGTGCTGAGCTTCTTAATGGATCTGTTAGATGATGACAAATGAATTAAGGGAATAGAATATTTTTAATTGCAGAAAATTAAATTGACCCTAATTACAAGCATATTTTGTGCCATGCAAAGGAGATACTTATAATGACACAGGCTGAGGTCATGCAGCCTGTCGGGTTCCATGCCAGATAATAGGGGCACAATCCCATTAGGTTCACATCCTCTCTCTTTATTTCTCTGTGTACATGCAACTTTTTTTCCCTCTCACACATGCCCACCAGCTCTCTCTTAATGTTTGTTTTTCTACTTACCTCCACTAAAGGGTGATTTAGATTAGCCAATTAACCTAATATGGGATCCATATCACCCGGAGAAAACCCTATGACAGTGGAATCCTCAGTAAATGGTAGCGATCCTTTGCATAAAAAAGGTATTGGGAACCCCTGCTCTATGATCATGGAGAGAACTTGCAATACCTGCAGTCAGTGACCAGGTCCCTGGAGCTGGATGCAACGACACTGTCTGTTGTGTCACCATGATGCTTAAGAACTGAATCTTTATTATTATGAAGTTGTGAGGTGTAAAACCTCTCAAACAATTCTTTTGCATTTCAGCTGCCAAACACATTCCTGCTTTCTAGTGAACAGTAAGAGTCTGATTGCTATCGTGACACATTTTCAAAGTATTTTAGTTCAAGTTCAAGTTTCATTCACATTCATATACAGCACCAAAAGAAACAACATTCCTCCAGACCAACGCGCACAATATAGGAGATACAATTCACACACAGCACATAAATAATATTACCACAAATAAATCAGTAAATAATAAAAAATGTATTCCAGAACATTGACATTTAGCATAAGGTGCATTTATGACGCAAGTTAAAAAGTAAACAGAATACGCTACTGGTGCTTCATAAGTGATCAGATCTGGGTGGTGGCGGAGAGTTCAGTATCCTCACGGCCTGGAGGAAGGAGTTGTTTCTCATCCAATCAATCTTTCACTTTATTTTCCGTGAGGAGCTTCGTTTGTGCAGTGGTAAGGATAACATCACAGACCTTAAGGTACACAACACCACTTTACATGTATTTATACACAATATAAAATACTCACAATATTAATTTATGTAATTTAAAAGACAACTACACATAATAAAACTGACTGTTTTTACTGTCAAAGGTGCTATGCATACTCTAGATTCAAAATTGGGTGTTGAGTAGGCGACTAGAGGAAGGCAGAAAACTGGATAAGGCTCTCCTGGTGTTGTTGCGCTGGGACCTGTAGCAGCGTCCAGATGGTGTGAGAGTGTGTATGTGTGAAGTGTATGTGTAATGTCCTTTACTACTTGCTGAGCCTTCTTTATTGTCCATCCCTTATGGATGCTGCTGAGTGATTCTTGTTCCTGGCCAGGGATTTTACTACTTACCTGATAATTCTGTTGAGTAGGCTGAGGTTGACAGTGTCTATTGTACCAAACCATGCCGCCATGGTTGTAGGTTAAACATAGAACATAGAAAAGTACAGCACAGTACAGGCCCTTCGGCCCACAATGTTGTGCCAACCCTCAAACCCTGCCTCCCATATAAGCCCCCACCTTAAATTCCTCCATATACCACCTCTAGTAGTCTCTTAAACTTCACTAGTGTATCTGCCTCCACCACTGACTCAGGCAGTACATTCCATGCACCAACCACTCTCTGAGTAAAAAACCTTCCTCTAATATCCCCCTTGAACTTCCCACCCCTTACCTTAAAGCCATGTCCTCTTGTGTTGAGCAGTCGTGCCCTGGAGAAGAGGCGCTGGCTATCCACGCTATCTATTCCTCTTATTAGCTTATACACCTCTATCATGTTTCCTCTCATCCTCCTTCTCTCCAAAGAGTAAAGCCCTAGCTCCCTTAATCTCTGGTCATAATGCCTACTCTCTAAACCAGGCAGCATCCTGGTAAATCTCCTTTGTACCCTTTCCAATGCTTCCACATCCTTCCTATAGTGAGACGACCAGAACTGGACACAGCACTCCAAGTGTGGCCTAATCAGAGTTTTATAGAGCTGCATCATTACATCGTGACTCTTAAACTCTATCCCTCGACTTATGAAAGTTAACACCCCATAAGCTTTCTTAACTACCCTATCCACCTGTGAGGCAACTTTCAGGGATCTGTGGACATGTACCCCCAGATCCCTCTGCTCCTTCACACTACCAAGTATCCTGTCACTTACTTTGTACTCTGCCTTGGAGTTTGTCCTTCCAAAGTGTACCACCTCACACTTCTCTGGGTTGAACTCCATCTACCACTTCTCAGCCCACTTCTGCATCCTCTCAATGTCTCTCTGCAATCTTTGACAATCCTCTACACTATCTACAAAACCACCAACCTTTGTGTCATCTGCAAACTTGCCAACCCACCCTTCTACCCCCACATCCAGGTTGTTAATAAAAATCACGAAAAGTAGAGGTCCCAGAACAGATCCTTGTGGGACACCACCAGTCACAAACCTCCAATCTGAATGTACTCCCTCCACCATGACCCTCTGCCTTCTGCAGGCAAGCCAATTCTGAATCCACTTAGCCAAACTTCCCTGGATCCCATGCTTTCTGACTTTCTGAATAAGCCTACTGTGTGGAACCTTGTCAAATGCCCTACTAAAATCCATATAGATCACATCCACTGCACTACCCTCATCTATATGCCTGGTCACCTCCTCAAAGAACTCTATCAGGCTTGTTAGACATGATCTGCCCTTCACAAAGCCATGCTGACTGTGGCTGATCAGACCATGATTCTCTAAATGCCCAGGGATCCTATCTCTAAGAATCTTTTCCAACAGCTTTCCCACTACAGATGTAAGGCTCACTGGTCTATAATTACCCGTACTGTATCTACTACCTTTTTTGAACAAGGGGACAACATTCGCCTCCCTCCAATCCTCCAGTACCATTCCCGTGGACATCGTGGACATAAAGATCCTAGCCAGATGCTCAGCAATCTCTTCCCTCGCCTCGTGGAGCAGCCTGGGGAATATTCCGTCAGGCCCCGGGGACTTATCTGTCCTAATGTATTTTAACAACTCCAACACCTCCTCTCCCTTAATATCAACATGCTCCAGAACAGCGGTCCCCAACCACCGGGCTGCAAAGCATGCGCTACCGGGCCGCGAGGAAACGATATGATTTGGCGATAGGAGTCAGCTGCACCTTTCCTCATTCCTGGACTTATTTCCTGGCATAATTTACATATTACTATTTAATTATTTATGGAGCAACTGTAACGAAAACCAATTCCTCCCGGGATCAATAAAGTGTGACCATGACTATGACATTCCCTGTCACGCCCACTGTTGAGCTTGAATGCACGTGAGGTCATTACACACGCATCATCCATGTCAGTGCGGGAAGGAGATCAATGACGGCGGGCTGAAAAGCATGTTTGACATAACATCTCTGCCGGCATTCTGGATCAAAGTCTAAATATCCTGAGATAGTCATGAAAGCACTGAAAACATTGCTTCCATTTCCAACATATCTCTGTAATGAATGCAACGAAAACTAAATTGCGGAATAGATTGGACATAAGGAACCCCCTTCGAGTATCGCTGTTTCCCATTGCCCCTCGATAGGACCCTCCTGTTGCAGGAAAACAAGCCCAGGGCTCCCACTGATTCAGCGATATTGGTGTGTTGCAATGATTTTATATGTTCATACGGGGAAAATATGCGCTGTGTGTTTAATATCCAAACGTTACTTAAAATGTTATGCTGCTATTGACTTATATAACCATATAACAATTACAGCAAGGAAACAGGCCACCTCTGCCCTTCTAGTCCATGCCGAACGCTACTCTCACCTAGTCCCACCGACCTGCACTCAGCCCACAACCCTCCATTCCTTTCCGGTCTATACATCTATCCAATTTTTCTTTAAATTATAATACCGAATCTGCCTCTACCACTTCTACTGGAAGTTCGTTCAACACTTACCTCAAGCTCCCCGCCCTCCCCTGATAATTGACTTATCACTATATTCATGCAAGGAAAATATGCACTGTGTGTTCAATATTAAATTCGTTAGATAAACCCTTTTAGAAACGAAATTGAATGTATTAACCACTTATCATCTATATTGCTTTCGTGATTAACACCCCCCCACCCCCCCCAGCAGAATCGCCAAAAATGATTTGTAGAAAAAATTGGCACGTACACGCATGCACACTAGTGCCCGCGCAAGGCTTCATGGTCATTGTAGTCTTTCTCGGGGTAAACTCAACGTATTTGACTGCTACTCCTGTTCGTCGGCAACCCTACCCCACCTCCCTCGGTCGGCCGGTCCGCAAGAATATTGTCAATATGAAACCGGTCCGCAGTGCGAGAAAGGTTGGGGACCCCTGCTCCAGAACATCAACCTCACTCATATTGTCCTCACCATCATCAAGTTCCCTCTCATTGGTGAATACCGAAGAGAAGTATTCATTGAGGACCTCGCTCACTTTCACAGCCTCCAGGCACATCTTCCCACCTGGTCACTGTCCCCCAGATGTTCACTCACTGAGAGATCTGTGACCTGACCCGGTTCATTACCCAGTACTAGATCTAGTATGGCATTCCCCCTGGTCGGCCTGTCCACATACTGTGACAGGAATCCGTCCTGGACACACTTAACAAACTCTGCCCCATCTAAACCCTTGGAACTAATCAGGTGCCAATCAATATTAGAGAAGTTAAAGTCACCCATGATAACAACCCTGTTATTTTTGCACCTTTCCGAAATCTGCCTCCCAAACTGCTCCTCCATATCTCTGCTGTTACCAGGGGACCTATAGAATACTCCCAGTAGAGTAACTGCTCCCTTCCTGTTCCTGACTTCCACCCATACTGACTCAAAAGAGGATCCTGCCACATTACCCACCCTTTCTGTAGCTGTAATAGTATTCCTGACCAGTAATGCCACCTCTCCTCCCCTTTTCCGCCCTCTCTATCCCTTTTAAAGCACTGAAATCCAGGGATATTGAGAATCCATTCCTGCTCTGGTGCCAGCCAAGTCTCTGTAATGGCCACTACATCATAATTCCATGTATGTATCCAAGCTCTCAGTTCATCAGCTTTGTTCCTGATGCTTCTTGCATTGAGGTACACAGATTTCAGCCCTTCTACCTTACTGTCTTTACACCATTTATTCTGCTTCTCTTTCCTCAAAGCCTCTCTATATGTTAGATCTGGCTTTACTCCATGCACTTCTTTCACTGCTCTATCGCTCTGGGTCCCATCCCCCTTGCAAATTAGTTTAAACCCTCCCGAACCATGCTAGCAAACCTACCTGCAAGGATATTGCTCCCCCTCGAGTTCAGGTGCAAACCATCCAATCTGTACAGGTCCCACCTTCCCCAGAAGAGATCCCAATGATCCAAAAATCCAAAACCCTACTCCCTGCACCAACTCCTCAGCCATGCATTCAACTGCCATCTCCTCCAATTCTTACCATCACTGTCACGTAGCACTGGCAGCAATCCTGAGAACGCCACCCTTGAGGTCCTGTTCTTCAGCCTTCTGAAACTCATACTTCAGGACCTCATCCCTCTTCCTGCCTATGTCGTTGGTCCCAACATGTATCACAACTTCTGGTTGCTTTCCCTCTCGTACCAGGATGTCGTGCACCCGGTCAGAGACATCCCGGACCCTGGCACCCGGGAGGCAACAAACCATGCGGGTGTCCTTCTCATGTCCACAAAATCTCCTGCCTGCTCCCCTGACTATAGAGTCTCCAATGACAACAGGTCTCCTCTTCTTCCTCCCACCCTTCTGCACCACAGGGTCAGACTCAGTGCCGGAGGCCCTGCCACCGTGGCTCACACCTGGTCGGTCGTCCCCGCCAACAGTATCTGGGACAGTAAACTTATTATTCAGGGGAATGGCTACAGGGGTGCTCTGCACTACCTGTCTGCTCACCTTCGCTTTCCCGCCTCTGACTGTCACCCAATGACCTGCTTCTGACAGCCTAGGTGTGACTACCTCCCTATAGCTCTCATCTATGACTGCCTCATTCTCCCTTATGAGTCGAAGGTCATCCATGTGCCACTCCAGATTCCTTAAACAGTCTTCCAGATTGCCCAGCCGTACGCACTCCTGGCAGATGTGACTCTGTGGGAGAAGGGCTTTCCCCCAAGACTGCCACATCTCACATGAGAGGCACATCACCGTCTCAGGAGACATTGTAAAGACTAACTGAGAGCAAGCTCGTCCTCTGCCTCTTCTCGTCAAAGCCTCAAAGCTCCACTCCTTCACTGGCCCGCTCACTCACTGGCCGCTTTCCACATTGATTCAATGAAGCATTTATAAAATGTCTGGAGAATTGATGGCTGGATCTGAAGTTTCCACATCTTCCTAAGGAAAAATAGCTGTTGTTGCCACTTGGAGAGGATCAACTCACCATTGGTCTTAAAGGTGATTTTGTCATCTATAGTTATGCCGAGGTACTTGTATTTTCCAACACGCTCTATCGACTGGTCACTTATTTCTAGGGTTGGGACAGTGTGCTGTTGTTTTCTAAAGTCCACCACCATTTCCTTAGTTTTACGGGCTTCAGGTACAGATAGTTGTTCGTGCACCATCCAGCAAATTTATTGATTTCCTCACTGATACAGTCATCAGATTTGGTAGTGTCAATGACGATTGTGTCATCTGAGTACGTAGTGTAATACATGCCTGGGTGTGAGCTTCTGCAATCATCTGTGTACAATGTGAACAACACTGGTGAGATAATCAAGTTGATATTTGCCTGTTGGTGCTCATATAACAATTGTATCTCACTTTCTGATGTCTGTCTGTGAGGAAAGAGAGGATGAGGAGTATTAGGTGGGGGTTTACATTCATTTGTTGGAGCTTGTGTCCCATGAGGTTGGCCTGCACAGTGTTAAATGCGCTGGAGAAGTCCACAAACAACATCCTAACAAATGATCCGGGCCTCACCATGCGTGTGTAGGTGTGGTGCAGTAATGTCAGTACTGCTTCATCTACGCATCTCTTCAGTCTATAAGCGAACTGGAGAGGGTCACTTACCATCACCTGTAGCTGTGTAGGAGGATTTCATTACCAGCGATGTTAGAGCTACAAGACTGTAGTCATTATTGCAAATGTGATTGATCTTCTTGGGAATTGGGCATATGATGGCAGTTTTCCAAATGAGTGGTGTGGAATGTTCAGACAGAGAGCGGTTGAAGAGATGACAGAAAACCTCTGACAGTTGTCAACAACAGAGTTTCAGTAGCTGTCCACTGCTGTTGTCTGGATCTGGTGCTTTACTGGGGTTTGTTCTCTTGAGTACTCTCTTCACCGCTCTCAGCTGAAACTTGTCCTGATGGTAGGGACTTAGAGATGGTGGGACGGATGGAAGGGGTCCTTGACAATGCTAAGAGCTCTGTGTATGCAAAACTACTGATAAATACTTTGGAATGGTGGAAGAGAGACCTTGATGGTCTTCTCAGCAGTCATCATAAACCTTAGTAGGGCTTTTCAATCAGAGGCCTTGCAATTCCCATACCAGACGGTGATGCAGCCAGTCAGGACACTCTCAATATTGCTCCTGTAAAAATTGGTTTGAATGGCAGGTGGTGAGGGGGTGAGGAACCTCATTCTCAATCCTCTCAGGAAGTGTAGATGCCGCTGCGCTTTCTTGACTAAAGAAGTGGTTTTGGGGGACCAGGTGAGACTGTTATGTGCACTCCCAGAAATTTGGAGCTCCTAACTCTCTCCATGGAGGAGCTGTTCATGTGCAGTGAGGAGAGGTCAGCCTGCACCTTCCTAAAGCCCACAGTCAGCTCTTTCATCTTGTCCACGTTGAGAGTGTAGATGTTGTACTGTCACCATTCTTCCTTCTCTTTTATGCCATCTCGTCGTTGTTGTTAATGAGGCCAACCACTGCTGTGTCATCAGCGAACTTGATGATTTGCTTTGAGCTGGATCTGGCAGTACAGTCAAGCGTTAACAGTGTGAACAGTAGCGGCTGACTACGCAGCCCTGGTGGGCGCTGGTGCTCAGCGTGATGGAGCCAGAGATGTTTCTGCCAACATGGACTGACTGCAATCTTTCTGTCAAGAAGTCCAAGATCTAGTTACAGAAAAAGGTACTGTAATGCTTCTACCTGTAACCTATATTCCTATTTTAAAATTACCTGAGGGAATGTGATTAAGAGGTAATCAGGTCGTCAGATCCATACAAATCTTTTTGTTCTTGGTTGCAAACATTATTTAAACAAAGAACAGTTAATTAACTGGTTTCAGCAAAGTGTAATAGTTATCTGGAAGGCGAGCTAGTGGCCCACTTTCGGCCCGATCTTGTTGTGACTCCTGCTTGGTTTATTAGTTTGTCATCAGAGCCCCTCAGTGTTGCCATAACTCTACACTTTGCCACCTTAAACTCCTCCACTACCGATGACAATGGGAGCTGTAGCTGTCCTGATCTTATGTAGAGCCCCACTGAAGAAGAACTTTGGGGGACTCCCAGCCACCTCTGCAGGTGCCTATTGACTTTCCTCTTGATGCCTTCTACAGTGGTCATGGGAAATTCGTACACCGTGAGAAAGCACTGTAATGATAAACTTAAAACAATGGCTTTTGATATCCATCAGTGCTTGAAGCTTAAATTCTATATTCTTTCTGACTGAGGGATTCTATAATATTTTAAGTTTCTTTATGAGTTTAATAATTTAGTACATGGGCTTGGATTTTCTGATAGTAAAATCAATGGTAACATTTGTCTTTCCCAAGGCCTCTATCAAGAAGTGGCAGTGAAATATGAAGATATGAGGGCAGGTTGAATTTTTGACTGAAAACATTGATGGATTGTGATGTAGGCAGGCAATCATTGGGCTTTTTGTCAGGATCACTCTTGATGCTTAGAGACTCCCCTGAGGATACCTCTCCAGTGATTGTTCCCAGATGTAAAGATGGTAACCAGAGAATAGTGGACCAACTTCATACCAATTGTTTTTAGTATTCAATGACCAAGATCTCTGGTAGGAAGTTACTTTATTCTTTAGAAGCTTTAAAGAATGTCTACGATTAAAGTTGCAACAAACTTGCATACAGTTGACTACAAAGCTGATCAGCTTCCATTGAAGGACAGAGCATAACTTAGGTGAATAAAAAACATTGAGAAAGCGTATGAGAAGGAAGGGTATTCTTACACAGGGACATGGGGGATATAAAGTGATATGCATAGGTTACACGTGTGACTAAAGGTCAAGCAAATGGGTTATAATAGGACATAAAAATCTACAGCATATTACAGGCCCTTCGGCCCACAATGTTGTGCTGACCATGTAACCTACTCTAGAAACTATCTAGAATTTCCCTACTGCATAGCCTATATTTTTCTAAGCTCCATGTACCTATCATAGAGTCTCCTAAAAGACCCTTTTGTATCCACCTCTACCGCCGTTCCATGCACCAACCACTCTCATTGTCCTAATTGAGGAGTCAATGGTGGAAACAGTCAGCAGCCCCAACTTCCTGGCCGTCATCATCCCAGGGGAACCATCCCGGGTCATAGTGTGGGAAATCCTTTGGTTAAAGATTGAAAATCTGAGATGGATAGAGATCTGGGTATCCTAGAGCATGACTTGTAATTGAATATACAATGAATAATTAGAAAAATTAACATTCTAGCATTGTGCAAGAGGAAGTAAGGATGTTATGCTTCAGTTATATAAGTCATTGGTGTATCCATATCTGGAGTACTGTGTACTGTATTGGTCTCTTTAATATGAGAAGTGTAAAATATATTGGAGGTAGTTTAGAAAAGTTTGGAATGGGTGTATCATCTTGAATGCTTGTACCTGCTGGAGCTTAGAAGCATACAAGGTTCCATGTAAGATCCTTAAGGCTCTTGAAAGGGTGGGTGTGGAGAGGATGTTTCCCCTTGTGGGAGAATTCATAAATCCTCTTAAAATGCAGACTGTTTTTTTCCTCTTCTAGAAGGATTATGAGCCTTTTGAACTGTCTCAAAAGTAGAATCCTTGGACATTTCAAGTCAAAGGTAGATAAATGCCTGTGAGTCAAAGGAATGAAATGTTTGGCCCATTGAGTCTGCTCTGCCATTTCATCATGGCTGTTCCATTTCTCTCTCAACCCTACTCTCTTGTCTTCTCCCCGTATCCTTTCTCATCCTGACTAACAAAGAACTTTTCAACCTCTGTCTTAAATACACCCAATGACCTGACTTCCACAGCTACGTGTGGCAAAGAATTTCACAAATTTGCTACCCTCTGGCTAAAGAAATGCCTCCTCATCTCCCTTCTAAATGGACATCCCTCTATTCTTTGCTCTCTGGTCCAAGATTCTCTCACTATAGGAAACATTCCCTCCACATCCACTCTATCTAGGCCTTACAACCTCCAATAGGTTTCAGTGAGATCCCCATCATTCTTCTAAATTCCAATGAGTAAAGGTCCAGAGCCATCAGTTGATCCTCCTACAATAATCCTTTCATTCCCGTAATCATTCTTGTGAATCTCCTCTGAACCCTCTCCAATGTCAGCACGTCCTTAAATAAGGAGTTCAAATCTGCTGATAATACTCCAAGTGAATCCTCATCAGTGCCTTATAAAGCCTCAGCATTACGTCCTTGCTCTTATATTCTGGTCCTCTTGAAATGAATGCTAACATTGCATTTGCCTTCCTCTCAACCAACTCAGCCTACAAATTAACCTTCAGAAAATCCTCACACAAGGACTCCCAAAAATCCCTTAGCACCTTGGAATTTTGAATTTTTCTGCTCATTTAAAAAATAGTCTTATGCTTTTATTCTTTCTACCAAAGTCCATGACCATGCACTTCCTGAAACTATATTCCATTTGCTACTTCTTTACCCATTCTTCTAATCTGTCTAAGTCCTGCTTCCTCAACACTACCTCTCCCTCCACCTACCTGTGTATCGTCAAAGCCATCAATACTGTCATCCAAATCATTGACATACAATGTAAAAAGAAGTGCTTCCAACACTGACCCCTGCAGAATACCACTAGTTACTAGCAGCCAATCAGAAAATGCTCCTTTTATTCTCGCAATGGGGACTTGCCTTGTTAAGCAGCCTCATGTATGACATTTTGTCAAAGGCCCTCTGAAAATCCAAATACACAACTTCCATCAATTCTCCTTTGCCTATCCTGCTTTTTATTTCTTCAAGGAATTCCAACAGATTTGTTAGGCAAGATCTTCCCTTCTTGAAAAGATACTGACTTTGGCCTATTTTGTCATGTTCTTCAAGTACCTCAATTTCAACATCTTCCCAAACACTGAGGTCAGGCTATCAGGTCTATAATTTCCTTTGTACTCCCTCCATCCTTTCTTGAAGAGTGGAGTGACATTTGCAATTTTCCAGTCCTCTGGAAACAGTCCTGAAACTATTGATTCTTGAAAGATCATTACTAATGTCCAACAATCTCCTCAGCTACTTTTTCCAGAATCCTAGGGTGTAGTCCATCTTGTCTAGGTGACTTATCTACCTTCGGATCTATCAGCACCTTCTTCCTAGTAATAGCTGAACTTATGGCATCCTGCTAGTGTTTTCCACAGTGAAAACCTATGCAAAATTCAGTTCATCTGCTATTTCCTTGTCCCCATTACTATCTTACTAGTGTCATTTCCCAGCGGTCCAATATCTAATCTCACCTTTCTTTTACTAGTTATATATCTGAGAAAAACTTTTGATATTCTCTTGGATATTATTGCTTAGTGTTGTATTTCAGCTTTTTGTTCCTTATGGCTTTTTAAAATTGCCTTTTCTTGGTTTTTAAGAGCTTCTCAATCCTCTGACTTCCTACTAATTGTTGTCATGCCACAGAGTAATCCTTTGATTTAAATATAGCCTGATCATGGGATAATGTATAATCACCATAAACTGATACATGTTTGGACTGTGGGAGAAAGCTGGAGCGCCCAGTGGAAACCCACAAGGTCATTGAATGTTGAATGTGGGTTGCCCTGTACTGTAAAATGTGTTCTATGCTGTTGTACGGCTTTTCCCTCTCAAATTGCAGGGTGAATTCTGTCATATTATGATCACTGCCTCCTAAGGGTTCCTTTACATAAGCTCCAAAATCAAATCTGGTTCATTACACCCAATGCAGAATAGCTGATCTCCCTACTGGGCTCAACCATAAGTTGCTCTAACAAGCCATCTTCTAGACATTCTACAAATTCTCTCTCTTGGGATCCAGTACCAACCTGATTTTCCCAATCTATCAGTATATTAAAATCCTCCTTGTTTATTGTAACATTGCCCTCTTGACATGCTTTTTCTATCCTCCTTTGTAATTTGTACCCCACATCCTGACTAATGTTCAGAGAACTGAAAATAATTCCCACCTAAGTCTGTTTACCCTTGCAGTTTTTTAACTCTACCCACAAGGATTTTACATCTTCCGATCCGACGTCACCTCTTTCTAAGGATTTGATTTCATTTTTTTTAACCAAATGAGGCATGCTAACCCCTCTGCATACCTGCCTGACCTTTTGATACAATCATTTCCTTGGATGTAAAGTTCCCAACTATAATAATCTTTTAGCCCTTGATTCAGTGATGCCCACTATGTCAAACCTGCCTTCTCTAAAAGCACTACAAGATTATCCATGTTATTCTGTAAACTGCATGTATTCAAATTTAACACCTTCAGCCTTGTATCGATCACCATTTTTGATTTTGTCCCGTTTAGACTGCAACTCATCTCACTGACTGTAATTTTGCCATTATCACCTGTCTGTCCTTCCTCAGTCTCACTACACGCCACCTCTGTTTTAAATAACAGTCCTATCACTCTGGTTCCCCCCCCCCCCCCCCCGCTTTCCAAATTAGTTACACCCTCCCCACAGCTCCAGCAAACCTGCCTGCAAGGATATTGCACAACATCCCCCCCCCCCCCCAGGTTCAGGTATAACTCACCCCCTTTGTACAGATCATGCCTTTCCAAGCAGAGATCCCAAGAATCCAGAAATCTGAAACTCTGCCCCATTCATCAGTTTCTCAGCCATGCATTCATCAGCCAAGTCAACCTATACTTCCCCTCACTAGCATGTGGCAGAGGCAGAAATCAAGAGATTGCTTTGCCTGAGATCCTGCTTTTAAGCTCTCTGCCTAGCTCCCTAAACTGTCTCTTCAGGACCTTCATGCTTTTCCTACCTGTGTCATTAGTGTCAATATATACCAAGACTTCTGGCTGCTCACCCTCTCCCTTTAGAATGCCATGGACCCGATCCGAGACGTCTCTGACCCTGGCACCATGGAGGCAACACACCATCTGGGTGTCTCTATCACATCCACAGAATCTCGTGTCCACTCCTGAACTATGGTATCCCTACTCCTTTAACTACTCCTTTAACTATGGAATCCCTTTGTCTACCAGCCCCTTGCCATGATTCTCCTTATTTAATGCAATGCTTAGACATAGGTTCCTTGTCAGCAACTGCACTCATGAGAATTTCTCGGCAACCCTACAAGAGTCATTCATTCCAATCTCATTGTTTATTTAAGGTTTCTGTAGAGAGATGCTGCATTTTCTTGCTTCTTCCAACCATACAATTGCAACATTAAATCCAGGAGATTATTTTATCAAAAGTGCTGACAACGTGTGAGACTAACTTCCATGTTCATCAGTACAAGAGAAAGGAAAAGGTAATTCTATTAAACTGGACAACTTCAGACATTGTTACACTGTACTGATCACTGTACTCTGCCTCATTTACCATTAAACACCCAAAAGTAAGAGCAATGGAGAGGAAAGCCATTCATATAATACATTTCATGCCCAGCTGAGTGGTCAGTTATAGTCTTTCCATTGTTATGACCAAAATGAATGGTTGGCCTTAGTGGGGAAGGTAGGCTGAGGACGTATGAGTTGAGTACACTGCCTTACCTATCCAAATGCTTTGATTCCCTGTATTACTCATAGTTATTTCCCCAGCCACCAGAAATCCTCCAGCTCTCAAACTCCATTTTATTATCGTCCATGTCTGACTTACAGGTTCAAGGAACGACACCAGGGCATGCACTTTTCCTTTAAGTGCCACTAGGGATTTTGCCCCAGGAAAAGCATTTGGCAGGAGGAAATTAACCTGATTGAGGTAATGTGACGGATGATGTGAGCAATGGCAATGGTAAGGCTACCAGACACTAATCATTTTACACTCATTTGCATGAAAACTTGCTTCACTAGCTCCTTATTACTGTTCAAGGGGAGTGCCAAGGTTATTCAGGCATTTAAATTTTCTAAGCAGAATAGTCACCTCTGTGATGTGCTTGCTTTTATATTTCTACAATAAATGAAAGCTAAAATAAATAATTGAAGAACTATTGCACTATACAGTACTCCATCTTTCTTAAAGCTCCCTTGTCACCCAAAAGGCAGATTTCAATGGATCAGTTTAAACATGAATAATTTTTAGAAAATATTCTAATGAACATAAATCTCAGACCATTAACACCAAGAGAGATAATCACCTCAGTATCTTCCATTTAGTGACAGCCTTCGAGCAGCTTGTGAACTTAGTGCTTAAAGTCAGTGCCCTGCAGAGGTAGGCAGAAGCTGCTCCTGTTTAGTCAGGTGGGCTACAGATAGCTGAGACAGTCGAACCTAAGCAGCTTTGAGTGTTGCATGGTGACTGAATTGACTTGGGCTGGAGAGCTGCAGTTCTGGATTGATGGTTTGGAACAGCTATGAGGCCTTAATTTTAGAACCAGGATGGATGGAGAGATATTGACATACTGAGAGTGGGTGCCCTTGGTAGCTCCATGTTATCACTGATGCTTACAAGAGACACAACGGACGGTAGACTCTGTACCTGTCGTTTGTGCAGTAACTGTCAAAGTCTCATGAAGTCATAGACATGGTCATTGAGAGATATGGCATGGAAATGGGTCCTTTGGTGCACCTATTCTACACCAACCATCAACTACTCCTGGCCTTTAACAACACAGATAATCATCTCCTGGTAGAAGCAGTGTGCTCTGGGATGTCATCTTTCTGCTCTTGTGTCCTTACTGAGATAAGAAGATTTTGGATTGCCTTTGTCTGTGCTTCAGTGGCAGACCATATCAGCTTTGTTGTTGTTTCTAGAATTATTATCTACCCACTTCCTGGATAAGTCCTGAGATGTTGTAGAACTATTTCCTTGTTCCTTGATGTCTCATGAATTCTGTCCAGCAGGTCAAACAATGAGCCAAACCTTTCCACTTGATTCCAGAGCTGGTGTCATCAACCAGTGCCAACCAAGAGAAAGATCCTCTGCTGAAAGCAAGTGGTTTATCGGAATGGGAACCTTTGGTGGGCCATCTTTTCTCTGCAAAATAAGAAGGAATGTAAATGTATATATACACTATAGTCTGTTGTGTGATGATTGTGAGTTTTGTTGTTTTGTGTGTGTTTGTGTGTGTGTGTGTGTGTGTGTGTGTGTGTGTGTGTGTGTGTGTGTGTGTATACATGTTTCAAGTCTGTGCTTATGGGATATGGCCCTAGAGGCAAGAGCACATTTGGAACATTAATGAGGCCTTGGGATTTCTTACTAGACTATTTTCAAGTGTGATGCAAGACTCCAGGCAATGATTTCTGCCACAACATACTGCCACCTTCTCTTAATGTCTGCTGCAGAACCCTACCACCATCTCAACCCAGGGACATCTTATGATGATGGTGTAGCAGAAAGTTGTTTCTTGATATCAATTTACACAGTTTGGCAGATGTGTAGTACAAAGCTACTTTCTTTGTGGACCTCATGTTCATGGAAAGATTAATTTGCACATTCAAAACTTGCAGCAATTTTTAGTGTGTTTGTAATCCAAAACTGAGTCTTAGCTACACCAGCTCAAGTTAAAATGTATTAACTACACAGTGCAGGATTAGAACACCTATTAAAAGAAACCTAATTTCTAGGTTTTTTAAAAAAAATGTGCTTTCTTTGGTAATTAGGCAGGATTGTCCTTTGGATTGCATTTGTTCATAACAAAACTGCTATCGAATTTAATTTTGTCACTGTTATCAAAATTCATAATGTCATTACAAAAATGTTTTTAACTTATGGTGCAGGATTAGGTTACCTTCAGTGTCACAGGAAGGGCATAAGATTTCTTTCCCCATCTGTACAAATACTCATACTCCAGTCTAAACAAACTGTTATCAGGCTATATGAAAAATGATCCCAGGCAACTGATTTCTATTTTAAACCTTGTAAGAAGCATATATCATTTTATACAAATCACCCAAATATCCTTAATACATAGCACTTCCACTTCAGTATGGAGTTCAATATTATTTGTAATGGCTGCATTTTGAAATTCATTAATAATGTTGTAAGCTTGAACCTGTTATAGTAATGGGACATAAAATAAAGCACCATTGGCATTTCCATTCATTTACCAGAATTTGAAAGCAGCAACATATCTGTTCTGAATCCCCAAAATATCAGTCTAATTATCCAGAAGCAGTCCTGATGAAAGGTCTCAGCCTGAAATATCAAACTCTTTATTCCTCTCCATAGACACTACCTGACCAGCTGTGTTCATTCAGCATTTTGTCTGTGTTACTCTTTATAAAGGAACATCAAATTTAGGACTTTCCAAGAAGTTTTACAAATAATTAAGTACTTTTGAAGGTGTAGTTACTGTTGTAATATTGGAAATATAGCAGAACAGCAGAAAGAGAAAAAAAATGGCCAGGTTACTGGGAATACTGAAATAGTACTATCTGATATATTTTTTGCTCACATGAAAGAACCAAAAGAATTTTGTCTTAATGTTTCATCCATCAGATATCACCACTAACAGTGTAATCCTCCCCCTGTACAATAGAGTGTCAATGTATGTTTAAGTTTCTATAGTATGTTATACTCACAATCTTTTTACTCAATAGTGAGTTTGATAGCAAGGGTGTCATGGCTTCTATTAATAAGATCTGTTGTTTGAGTATTTATGTGCTCTGGTAAACCAATCTTAAACTTATGAGGTTATTATGTTCCAGTAACACTGGGCAAAAAGGGGCTTAAGGAAGAGCTCAATCATCTTTCTTCTTAATTAGCTGAATGTCCAATTAAATGTATAGAAGAAACACATATGCAAGGATTAACTTGTCACAGCTGTAATCTGAGAGATTTTGGACCACAGTCTGCTTTAGAGTTGAACCTCAGCTTTTGGGGATGAAACAGTTTGTCAAGGCATCATGCTACCCATTTTAAAATAATCATACTCCTAATTGTTTGCATTTCACCATTTCAGAGCTAGCAATGAATACCTTCTTATATACTTTCATCACTGACCCAACTTGTCTTGATTTCAATATAATTTTAAACATAGAACATAGAACAGTACAGCACAGGAACAGGCCCTTCAACCTACATTGTCTGCATCAACCATGATGCCAATTTAAACTAATTCCATCTGCCTGCACATGGCCTCTTTCCATTTCCTTCCTGTTCATGTGCTTGTCAAAATGCTTCTTAAATGTTGCCATCAAATCTGCATCAACCACCTTTCCCAGCAGTGCATTCCAGAAATCAACCTCTCATAGTGTAAAACAAAACGTCTTGAAAGTCTCCATTAAACTTTCCCCCTCACATCTTAAACCTTTGCACTATAGCATTTGTCATTTCCACCTTGGTATAAAGGCTCTGATTGCCTACCGTATCGATGACTCTCATAATTTTATACACTTCCGTCAAGTTGCCTTTTAGCCTCCGATGCTCCAGAGAAAACAAATGCAAGTGAATTTATTCTGCACCTTCTTCAAAGGCTCCATATGCTTCCTGTAGTGTGGTGACCACATGATGGTCTAACCAAAGTTTTATATAGCTGCAACATGACTTCCCAACTTTTATATTTAAAGTTCTACTGATGAATGTAAACATGTCACAAACTTCCTTTATGATCCCATCCACTTGTGTTGCCTCTTTCAGGGAACGATGGACTTACGCCCCTAGATCCTTTTGTGCGTGAGTACATCTCAGGGCATTGCCAGTTATTGTACACTCAATGGCCACTTTATTAGGTACCTCCTGTACCTAATAAAGTGGCTAGTGAGTGTGTGTTCATGGTTTTCTGATGCTGTAGCCCAACCACTTCAAAGTTTGACATGCTGTGCATTCGGAGATGCTGGTTTGTGCACCACTGTTGTAATGTGTGGTTATTTGAGTTACTGTCACCAGCCTGTCAGCTTGAACCAGTCTAGCCATTTTCCTCTGACCTCTCTCATTAACAAGGTGATTTTGCCCACAGAACTGCTGCCAGTGGACGTGTTTTGTTTTTTGCACCATTCTCCATAAAAACTCTAGAGACTGTTGTATGTGAAACTCCAAGGAGATCAGCATTTTCTGAGATAGTCAAATCACCCCATCTGGCACCATGTTTAAAGTCACTGAGATCATGTTTCTTCCCCATTTTGATGCTTGGTTTGAACAACAACTGAACCTCTTGACAATATCTGCATGTTTTGTATGCATTAAGTTGCTGCCACCTGATTGGTTGATTAGATATTAGCATTAACCGGTGTACAGGTGTATCTAATAAAGTGGCCACTAAGTGTATACTCTCCCTCCAAGTTTGACCTCCCAAAACGTATTACTTCACATTTGTCCAGATTAAACTCCATTTGCCTTTTCTCCACCCAGATATCCAGTTGATCTATATACTGCTGAATCATTTGATAAATTTCTTTGCTTTCAACTACCCTACTAATTTTTGTATCATCTGCATGTTTACTTCAAAGGTTTCAAAGGTACAGTTTAACGTCAGAGAAATGTATACAATATACATCCCGAAATGCTTACTTATCAGATCACTTACACTTTCATTGAGATCATTACTCTTGATTACAATAGATGTCCCAGCACTGATTCTTTTGGAACCGTAGAGCTTATGGAACACCACAGGTCACACCCTCTCTTCTACATCCAGGCCAATTTTGGTTAAAATTTATCAACCCAAAATGGGTTATGTGACAATTAACCTTCTGGACTAAACCTATCATGGGGGACCTTGTGGAATGTTTCACTAAAGTTCATGTTGACAATATCCGCTGCCCTAGCCTCTTCAATCAACTTTATTGCTTCCTCAAAAACACAATCATATTTGTGAGATAGGACATCCTTCACACAAAGTCAGGCTGAAAAATGAGTCTAATTCCTGTCCTGAAGAGCCTCCTCCAATAATTTCCCTAGCATTGATGTAGGGCTCACCAGTGTGTTATTTTGTGGTTTGTGGTTTGCACGTAAGCAAGGAATGGCAATGGCTATCACCTTAAATATGAAACACAAAAATATCTCTGTAGTATCCCTGCTTTAAGTACGATTCCAATGGACCCTTTTTGGAGGCAAATCTGGTTGAATGCTTTCAGCCAGATTCAGTTTGCACATGAAACTTGAGATGGGAGAGAAAAATGAGTTCAAACACAGTTCAAGAAACCGGGGAAACATGGATATGAGAAGTGCAAGCGCTTAAGGGTCACAAATCTCTTTTATTATTTGCTGTTACCAATATTATTTCACCACTGGTAGCTCCCTAACATTCAGCACTTTGCAATTTCTGTGTTTTGCTTAGATAATCAGTAACACAGGCTCTCTACAAACTTCTGTGATTATCTATTTCAGACAGTATGAAACAAAAGCACTGAGGCCCTGCTACAAATCACAAATCTTAGCATGTGTATTTCACTGAACAATGATCTCTCTTTGTCAGTTTTATGATGCTTAGATTTCCAGAAGGCATTTGATAAGGTTGCACACCAAAACTTATGGAATAAAGTAAGTTCTTACAGTGTGGGGTGTAACAAAATCCACAAGTCAATGCTATTGGCCCTAAATGTGGGCTTGGAGCTATGGACTGGGTGGTGGAGCATGGACAAAAATCTGGGTATTTAAAAGACTGTGGGTGTGAGGGATGAAGGAAGAGGATTGCTGAGAGAGCAGTGAGTGTTGGATTGTGGAAGGTAGGGGGAGAAGGCGGTCAGGAGAGTAAGAATGAAATTCTAAATGAAGTGGCTGAGGAACAGGGAGGACCACACGTATGAGATATCAAGAGGAGTGTGGAGGAAGCCAACTGGAATCAAAGAGGGAGAAAGTGTGTGTGTGTGTTGTGTGTGTGTGTGTGTGTGTGTGTGTGTGTGTGTGTGTGCAATTACTGCAATTTAGTGCACTTTTGGGGTGCCTCGAGGCAACACGTGTGGCAGCAGAACTCTCAATGGATACGATTAAATATTCTCGCTTCAGCCTGATACAGCTAAGAAGCACAACTGTTTCCAAGGTCAGTACAGTCAACAAAGATGTCTTAATGCGTTTGAATGAACTATAGCTGCTTAAAAATGAGAGAAGCAGTTCCGGTTGTGAATGGATTCCTTGTCGGATTCCATGCAGGAAACATGGCAGTAGGTCAGGGACACAAGTACGTTTAAGAAAACAGGGTGTTAAACTCCCAACACCGACTATCTTGCTGGCAAATGTGCAGTCGCTAGTGAACAAAATCAAAGATCTCGGAGCGAGGGTGCTGAATCAGAGGGACATTAGGACCGCGTGTGTCCTTTGTTTCATGGCATACTCGTAAACCCCTCCTGTACTGGATGCAGCAATTCAGATCGACGGGTTTACTATACACCATCAGGGTAAATCTATAGAGTCGCTCAAAAAAGAAGTGGAGGAGTATGCCTCATGATCAACTCTTCTTGGTGCACAAATATATCAGTGCTGTCCCAATTTTGCTCACCAGACCTGGAATATCTAGCAGTTAAGTGCCATCCATTTTACCTAACACGGAAGAATTCCAGGATCACTTTGCTAGCAATATACATTCCACCTCATGCCAATGTCAATCAGGTTTTAGATGATCTGAGCAATGGGATCAACATGTATGAAACAAGCATCCTAATGTCTTCCCCATCATTTTGGGGGATTTTAACCAGGCCATTCTGAAAAAATCACTAAGCAATTACCGTCAGCAGATCACTTGCAATACCAGAGGAAACAACACACTGGACCACTGTTACACCACTATCAAGAATGCCTACCGTGCTATTCCACGCCCTCACTTCGAGAAGTCTGATCACCTGACTGTACTCCTACTCCCTGAGTATAGGCAGAGATTGAAGACTGCAGCACCAGTAGTGAGGACCAAGAAGGTTTGGACAAGGGAAGCACAGGAGCACTTATAAGACTACTTTGAATTGGTGGACTGGACTGTATTCAGGGATTCATCTTCAAACATGGATGAGTATGCTGCAGTTGTTACCGACTTCATTAAAACCTGTGTGGATGAGTGTGTGCCCACAAAGACGTACTGTACATTCCCAAACTAAAAGCCATGGATGAAACAGGAGGTATGTCGTCTGCTGAAGGCTAGATCTGTGGCATTTAAATCTGGCGACCGAGGTCTGTACCAGAAAACCAGGTATGATTTGTGAAGAGCTATTTCAAAGGCAAAGAGACAATTTGAATTGAGGTTGGAGGCAACATCGGATGTACAACAACTCTGGCAGTGCTTGCAAGACATTGCTTCCTACAAAGCGAAACCCAATAGCATGACTGGCAGTGATGCTTCACCACCAGATGAACTCAATGCCTTCTATGCCCACTTTGAAAGGAAGAACACAGGTGCAGCTTGAAGATCCCTGCTGCACCTTTTGACCTTATGATCTTCATCTCAGAGGCTGATGTTAGGCTGTCTTTAAAGAGAGTGAACCCTCGCAAGGCAGGAGGACACGATGGAGTACCTGGTAAGGCTTTGAAAACTTGTGCCAACCAACTGGTGAGAGTATTCAAAGATATTTTCAACCTCTCACTGCTACAGAGGGAAGTTTCCACTTGCTTCAAAAAGGCAACAATTATACCAGTCCCTAAGAAGAATAATGTGAGCTGCCTTAATGATTACCACCCGGTAGCACTCACATCTACAGTGATGAAATGCTTTGAGAGGTTGGTTATGTCTAGACTGAACTCCTGCCTCAGTGAGGACCTGGACCCATTGCAATTTGCCTATCGCCACAATAGGTCAATGGCAGATGCAATCTCAATGGCTCTTCACATGGCCATAGACAACCTGAACAAGACAAACACTTATGTCAAGATGCTGTTCATCGACTATAGCTCAGCATTTAACACCATAATTCCCACAATCCTGATTGAGAAGTTGCAGAACCTGGGCCTCTGTGCCTCTCTCTGCAATTAGATCCTTGATGTCCCAACTAGAAGACCGTTGGGGGAAGCAACAGTGCTTCTGGCACAGAGTCTGGCCCTGTGGCTCAGAATGGTAGGGAAAGGAAGAGGGTGGCAGCAGTGACAGGGAACTCTATAGTTAGGGGGTCAGATAAGGCGATTCTGTGGATGCAGGAAAGAAACGCAGATGGTAGTTTGCCTCCCAGGTACCAGGGTCCGGGATGTTTCTGATCACGTCCACAATATCTTGAAGTGGGAAGGAGAATAGCCGGAGGTTGTGGTACATATTGGTATCAATGACAGAGGTAGGAAAGGGAGGAGGTCCTGAAAACAGACTACAGGGAGTTAGGAAAGAAGTTGAATAGCAGGACCTCAAAGGTAGTAATCTCGGGATTATTGCCTGTGCCACACGACAGTGAGAATAGGAATAGAATGAGCTGGAGGATAAATGCGTTGCTGAGGGATTGGAGCAGGGGGCAGGGATTCAGATTTCTGGATCATTGGCACCTGGTTTCTGGGTCAGATGTGACCCGTAAAAAAAAGGACGGGTTGCACTTGAATCCGAGGGGGATCAGTATCCTGACGGGAAGGTTTGCTAAAGCTTTTGGGGAGAGTTTAAACTAGAATTGCTGGGGGGTGGGAACCAAACTGAACTGATGGAAGAAAGGGAGGTTGGCACACAAATAGAGGAAGTTTGGAGACAGTGCGAAAGGGTGGATAGGCAGGTGACAGAGAAGGGACGCGCTCAGTCTGATGATTTGAGATGTGTCTATTTTAATGCGAGGAGTATCAGGAATAAAGCAGATGAGCTTAGAGCGTGGATCAGCACTTGGAGCTATGATGTTGTGGCCATTACAGAGACTTGGATGGTGCAGGGGCAGGAATGGCTACTTCACGTGCCAGGCTTTAGATGTTTCAGAAAGTATAGGGAGGGAGGCAAAAGAGATGGGGGCGTGGCACTGTTGATCAGAAATATTGTCACAGCTGCAGAAAAGGGGGAAGTCATGGAGGGGTTGTCTACGGAGTCCCTGTGGGTGGAAGTTAGGAATAGGAAGGGGTCAATAACTCTTCTGGGTGTTTTTTATAGACCAACCAATTGTAACAGGGACATCGAGGAGCAGACAGAGAGACAGATTCTGGAAAGGAGTAATAATAACAGGGTTGTTGTGGTGGGAGCTTTTAATTTCCCAAATATTGATAGGCATCTCCCTAGAGCAGGGTTTAGATGGGGTAGAGTTTGTTAGGTGTGTTCAGGAAGGTTTCTTGACACAATATGTAGATAAACCTAGAAGAGGAGAGGCTGTACTTCAGCTGGTATTGGGAAATGAAACTGGTCAGGTGTCAGGTCTCTCAGTTGGAGAGCATTTTGGAGATAGTGATCACAATTCTATCTCCTTTAACATAGCATTGGAAAGGGATAGGAACAGACAAGTTAGGGCAACGTTTAATTGGAGTAAGGGGAAATTTGAGGCTATCAGGCAGGAATGTGGAAGCATAAATTGGAAACAGATGTTCTCAGGAAAATGTATGGAAGAAATGTGGCAAATATTCAGGGGATGTTTGCGTGGGGTTCTGAGTCAGTACATTCCAACGAGACATGGACAGGATGGTAGGGTACAAGATCTGTGGTGTACAAAGGCTGTTGTAAGTCTAGTCAAGAAGAAAAGAAGAGCTTACAAAAGGTTCAAAAAACTAGGTAATGATAGGAATCAGAAGATTATAATGCTAGAAGGAAGGAGCTTAAGAATGAAATTAGGAGAGTCAAAAGGGGCCATGAGAAGGCATTGGAGGCTAAGATTATGGAAAACCTCAAGGCATTCTACAAGTATGTGAAGAGCAAGAGGATAAGATGTGAGAGAATAGGACCAATCAAGTGTGACAGTGGAAAAGTGTGTATGGAACCGGAGGAAATAGCGAAGGTGCTTAATGAATATTTTGCTTCAGTTCTCACTGCAGAAAAGGATCTTGGCAATTGTAGGGATGACTTGCAGTGGACTGAAAAGCCTGAGAATGTAGATATTAAGAAAGAAGATGTGCTGGAGGTTTTGGAAAGCATCAAGTTGGTTAAGTCACCAGGACCGGATGGGATGTACCCCAGGCTACAGTGGGAAGCAAGGGAGGAGATTGCTGAGCCTCTTTGCATCATCAATGAGGATGGGAGAGGTTCTGGAGGATTGGAAGGTTGCGGATGTTGTTCCCTTATTCAAGAAAGGGAGTAAGGATAGCCCAGGAAATTATAGGCCAGTGAGTCTTACTTCAGTGGTTGGTAAGTTGATGGAGATGATCCTGAGAGGCAGGATTTATGAACATTTGAAGAGGCATAATATGATTAGGAATAGTCTGCATGGCTTTGTCAAAGGCAGGTCGTGCCTTACGAGCCTGATTGAATTTTTTGAGGATGTGACTAAACACATTGATAAAGGTAGAGCAGTAGGTGTAGTCTATATGGATTTTAGCAAGGTAATTGATAAGGTACCCCATGCAAGGCTTATTGAGAAAGTAAGGAGGCATGGGATCCAAGGGGACATTGCTTTGTGGATCCAGAACTGGCTTACCCACAGAGGGCAAAGAGTGGTTGTAGACAGGTCATATTCTGCATAGAGGTCGGTGACCAGTGGTGTGCCTGAGGGATCTGTTCTGGGACCCTTTGTGATTTTTATAAATGACCTGGATGAAGAAGTGGAGGGATGGGTTAGTAAATTTGCTGATGACACAAAGGTTGGGGGTGTTGTGGATAGTGTGGAGGGTTGTCAGAGGTTACAACAGGACATTAATAGGATGCAAAACTGGGTTGAAAAGTGGCAGATGGCATTCAACCAGATAAGTGTGAGGTGGTTCATTTTGGTAGGTCAAATACGATGGCAAAATATAGCATTAATGGTAAGACACTTGCCAGTGTGGAGGGTCAGAGGGATCCGGGGTTCCCAGTCCATAGGACACTCAATGCTGCTATGCAGTTTGACTCTGTGGTTGAGAAGGCATACAGTGCATTAGCCTTCGTCAATTGTGGGATTCAGGTTAAGAGCCAAGGAGTAATGTTGCAGCTATATAGGAAGCTGGTCAGACCCCACTTGGAGTACTGTGCTCAATTCTAGTCACCTCTCTACAGGAAGGACGTGGAAACCATAGAAAGGGTGCAGAGGAGATTTACAAGGATGTTATCTGGATTGGGGAGCATGCATTATGAGAATAGGTTGAGTGAACTCGGCTTTTCCTTCTTGGAGCGGCGGAGGATGAGAGGTGACCTGACAGAGGTGTACAATATAATGAGAGGCATTGATCGTGTGGATAGTCAGAGGCTTTTCCCCAAGGCTGAAATGGCTAGCACGAGAGGGCATAGTTTTAAGGTGCTTGGAAGCAGGTACAGAGGAGATGTCAGGGGTAAGTTTTTTTACACAGTGAGTGGTGAATGTGTGGAATGGGCTGCCAGCCGTGGTGGTGGAGGTGGAAACGATAGGGTCTTCTAAGAGATTCCTGGATGGCTACATGGAGCTTAGAAAAATAGAGGGCTATGTGTAAAGCCTAGGTGGTTATAAGGTAGGGGCAATTTCTGCACAGCATTATGGGCCGAAGGGCCTGTATTGTGCTGTAGTTTTTCTATACTTCTATGTTTCTAATCTGCGTGGATTGGTGATAATATCTGCTTCTTGCTGACGATCAACACTGGTGCACCTCAGGAGTGTGTGCTTAGCCCACTGCACTACTCTCTCTGTATTGTTGACTGTGTGGCTAGGCATAGCTCAATTACCATGTACGCATTTGCTGATGATACAACCATTGTTAGTAGAATCTCAGGTGGTGACGAGAGGGCATACAGGAGTGAGATATGCCAACTAGTGGAGTGGTGCCACAGCAACAACCTGGCACTCAACATCAGTAAGATGAAAGAGCTGATTGTGGACTTCAGGAAGGGTCAGACGAAGGAGCATACACCAATCCTCATAGAGGGATCAGAAGTGGAGAGAATGAGCAGCTTCAAGTTCCTGGGTGTCAAGATCTCTGAGGACCTAACCTGGTCCCAACATATTGATGCAGTTATAAGGAAGGCAAGATAGCGACTATACTTCATTAGGAGTTTGAAGAGATTTGGTATGTCAACAAATACACTCAAAAACTTCTATAGATGTACTGTAGAGAGCATTCTGACAGGCTGCATCACTGTCTGGAAGGTTGGGGGGTGGGGAGCTACTGCACAGGACTGAAATAATCTGCAGAGGGTTGTTAATTTAATCAGCTCCATCTTGGGTACAAGTCTACAAAATACCCAGGACATCTTCAAGTAGCAGTGTCTCAGAAAGGCAGCGTCCATTACTAAGAACCTCCAGCACCCAGGGCATGTCCTTTTCTCACTGTTACCATCAGGTGGGAGGTACAGAAGCCTGAAGGTACACACTCAGTGACACAGTAACATCTTCTTCCCCTCTGCCATCTGATTCCTAAATGCATCTTGAACCCGTGAACACTACCTCATTTTTAAAATATATATTTTTTCTGTTTTTTGCACAATTTTTAATCTATTCAATATACATATACTGTAGCTGATCTATTTATTTATTATTATTATTATTTCTTCTTCTATATTATGTATTGTATTGAACTGCTGCTGCTAAGTTAACAAATTTCACAACACATGTTGGTGATAATAAGCCTGATTCTAATACCTAAGTATATGTGTTGTATGATAACAATAACATTATTCTGAAAAATGTCATTGCATAGATGTTTTTTTAGTTGCATATATTTTACAGAGTTTTTAAAAATGAAGAGTTTTGTTTCACCCCTCTTTAGTGCACCCCTCCCCCTTCTGGTTTCACCTATCACCCTCTGTTTCTCCCTCCCCTGCCCCTACCTTTAACTCTACTCCTTGTCTTTCTTTCTCCGATCCTGCTGAACTGAAGGGTTTCTAATCAAAATGTTGACTGTATCAAGATGATGCCTGGCCGACTGAATTCTACCAGCATTTTTCAGGTGATAGGTGATAGGTGAAGAGTGGGGGAGGAGGTGAAGTAAAGAGCTGGGAAGTTGATTTGTGAAAGAGATAAAGGGCTGGAGAAGGGGGAATCTGATAGGAGGGGGCAGAAGACCATGGAAGATAGGAAACAGGGAGGAGCATCACTGAGAGGTAATGTGCGCGTAAGAGAGGGAAACTGGAAAGGAGAATGGTGAAGGGGCGAAGGGGCAGTTACTGGAAGATTGAGGAATTGATGTTTATGCTATGAGGTTGGAAGCTATCCAGAAGAATATGAGGTGTTGCTCCTCCAGCCTGAATATGGCCTTATCACAGCTTAAGGGGAGGCCATGGAATGCAAGGATAAGTGGGAGATCAGTGAGGAGGGAGGAGTGGACAAGGGAGTCACCTAACGAGTGAAGTGTGGTGGGGTGGGGGGAAGGAAAGATGTTCTTGGTGGTGAGATCCCGTTGGAGATGGTGGAAGTTGTGGAGAATTATGTTCTAGATGTCAAGGCTGGTGGGGTGGTGGGTGAGGACATGAGGAACCCTATACCTGGTGGGATGGCAGAAGGATGGGCTGAGGGTAGATATGCACAAAATGGAAAAGATACGAGTGAGGGCAGTGTTGATGTTGGATGAAGGAAAGCCCCTTTCTTTGAAGAAGGAGGACATCTCATCACTTCTTGAGTGAAAAGCCTCATCCTGAGAGCAGATGCAGTGGAGACAGAGGAACTGAGAGATGGGGATGGCATATTGACAAATGATAGGGTGAGAAAGGGTATAATCCAGGTAGCTGTGGGAATCAGTCTGTCTGTAAAAGGTATCAGTAGATAAACTGTCTTCAGAGATTGAGACAGAAAGATCAAGAAAGGGGAGGGGGTGGCGGAAATGGACCAGGTAAATTTGAGGTCAGGGTGAAAGCTAGAGGTAAATTTGATGAGGTCGATAAGCTCTGCATGGGTGCAGGAAGCAGCACCAATGCAATCGTTGATGTAGCGTAGGAAAAGTTGGGGAGTGACTCCCGTAGAACACCATGAATCACTGGCAGCCAATTCGAAAAGGATCACTTTATTCCCAGTCTTTGCCTCCTGCCAATTAGTCAATGCACAATCCATTCTTTCCTGTAAATCCTTGGGCTCTTAACTTGTCAAGATCTTTCTGAAAATCCAAGTACGCAACAGCCATCGATTCTGCTTTGTCTATCCTGCTTGTTATTTCTTCAAAGGTTCCAACAGATTTGTCAGGCAAAATTTTCCCTTGAGGAAAACATGTTGACTTTGGCCTATTTTATCATGTGCCTCCAAGTAATTCGAAACCACATCCTTCACAATCGACTCCAACATCTTCTCAACCACTGAGGTCATGCTAACTGGCCAATAATTTCCTTTGTACTGCCTCTCTCTCTTCTTGAAGAGTGAAGTGATATTTGCAGTTTGCCAGTCCTCTAGAACCATGCCAGAATCTATCATGAAAGATCATTACTGATGCCTCCACAATCTCTTCAGCTATCTCTTTTTAGAACCTTAGGGTGTAGTCCATCAGGTTCAGGTGACATATCTACCTTCAGACCTTTCACTTTCCCAAGCACCATCTCCCTTGTTATAGCAACTGCACTTATTTCTGCCCCTTGACATTCTTGAACTTCCAGAATACTATTCATATCTTCCATAGTGAAGACTGATGCAATATACTTATGGAGTTTGTATGCCATTTCCTTGCCCCCCATTACTATCTCTCCAGCATCATTTTCCAGCAGTCCAATATGTATTCTTGCCTCTCTTTTACTCTTTATATATCTAAAAAAATCTTTAGTATTAGTTTTGATATTATTGGCTACCTTACCTTCAGATTTCACCTTTATGTTTTTTTAGTTGCCTTGTGTTAGTTTTTAAAACAGTAACACAGTTCCTCTACAGATTATGATAAGGTTCCATTCATGACAGTTGTTCAAAACCCAAGCAATTCACAAGTTAGAAACAGACACAAAATGCTGGAGGAATTCAGCAGGCCAGGCAGCATCTATGGAAAAAAGTAAACAAAGTTTCTCCTGCATTTTGTGTGTGTTGCTTGGACTTCCAGTGTCTGCAGATTTTTCTCATGTTTGCGCAAGTTAGAAATGTGGCCACAAACCGAGTTTCCACACGATGGAAGAAGGCTGCAGCCACACGGCAGCAAATCCATCCTAACAATTTCCCGAATGTATGTTTGTACGTATGGACTTGCAAGTAAGCAGGCATATTTCTTCTGAGAATGACCAGTTGTTAAATTTGCTAATAGTGCAAAGATAGGAGGGGAAGTGAACTTTGACGAGAACATAAAAGTGCTATAGAGATACAGAGTTAATTTAACCCTTACGTACTGTTCGGGGCAATTTTGACCCTTTTTGACCTTTGACCACGGTGAAAACACCTTAATCGCCATTTTTTCCAGTCGAAATTTTATGACTTTTCCTAAAGTGACCCAAAATGCGCCAAAATGAAAAGATTTAAAAAAATTAAACTTTTGTACTGGTGCTACAACTTTTGCAACACTGAAGCTGTTCCGGGACAAATTTTTCCCGTACCGATTGCAAGCCAAGGAAATATGGGATAAGGATATGGGCAGCCTGTGACGCGTGTTCCAGTTATGCTTGGAATATGCAAGTGCATACTGGGAAGTCAGCTGTGGGAGGCCCAGAGAGAAAGCAAGGCATGCACGTCGTGTTGGACATGACAGAAGGGCTGAAAGGACACAACGCGACCTGTGACAACTTCCTCATGTCTCATGAGCTTGGTCAGTCGCTCCTGAAGAACATCACAACGGTGGGTACTTCAGACAGAACAAGCCGGAGCTGTCACCTGCTCTGACTGAAAGAAGGGCGAGAGACTTCTAAGTTTGCGTTCACCCATGACACCCACAGTTGTGTCGCATATGGCAAAGAAAAACAAGAGTGGATCCTCATGAGCACTTTACAGAAGGCTGCAGAGGTCAGCCATCAGGGGGACAGAAAACCAGACCTCATCCTGGACTACAGTGCCAACGGGGGGGGGCGGGGGGAGTTTGACAACCTTGACAAAGTCACAGGCACATACAGCTGCAAGAGGAGAAAAGCCCACCGGCCTCTCGCTGTATTTCATAACATCATTGACATTTCCACATACAATGCCTTCATCATCTGGAGTGACCTGAGTCCTACCTGGAGGGCAAGCAAGAGGAACTGGAGGAGGTTCTTTTTGGAGGAGCTGTGAAAGGCCCTTGTGACTCCTTCTATGCAAAGGTGAAACACCTTCCCCGCGCACCTTTCTCTCAGCAGCAGTGGTAAGGGCAGTGCAGCAATCTGAACCTGGCCCTGCTCAGCAAGTCCCACAAGAGGCCAAAACAGGGGGACAAAAGAGAAGATGCAACTTCTGCCCTGTAAAAGAGGACTGCAAAAGATCGACTACTTGCAGCAAATGTGGTAGACTCATATGCAAGGGCCACACATGCAAGGTTTCCCACTACTGCTTTGAATGCAAAGACTAGTTTGCAAATAGCAACTACTTTTTTGTTTAGTATGTTGGTTAAATGTTATTTAATGTTGAATTAATAGCTAATAGTTGTAATTAGATAGTAGTTAGTAGGATTTTTTTATGATATAGCAGTGAGGACAGTGTTTGCTGATTGTAATGGTTGCAAATGGTTATATAATTATGGTTACATAATAAACCCCACAGTTCCAGAATGTTTTTTCCATTTTCAGTTTCAATAGAATATGTATAAATCTTTATGGCTGTTACGTTTTCACATCTTAGGTAAAATAGGACATTATATTGTGTGACAGTGTATGTTTTTTCTCCAACGGCGAGTGGTGTAAAACCTAAAAAATACACTGTCCCTCATCTCTGATGCATTAACTAAGGATTAATCACACTAACTCAGGATTAATGTCAGATAGGCTATTTTGACATTGTGAATAGATCAGTGGCTCAAAATTTGGTATAGACACTTGTTATAGGGGGATTCTTGGGCCAGGGTCAAAATTGACCCTGACCATACTGGGAAGGTATAAAATCTGAACAGTATGTAAGGGTTAAAGTCTGTTAAAAAGGATTATAATGTGGAGAAGTTCGAAATTGTCCACTTTGGAACAGTAAATAAAAAGTAACGGATGGATTGCAGAAATCTGAATTAGACAAAGATATATATGTCCTAGTGCATGATTTAGCAAAAACAAAAAAATAACATGCGCTAAGTAGGAAAACTAATTTAAAGTTACGATATGGAAATGTAATATTAAAGAAGGGAGTTATGTAAGACCACTTATGGAGCACTGTGTATGTCTCATTAAAGAAAAGTTGTGCAGAAGATACAAAAGCCTGAAAGCACATACCATCAGCCTCAGTGACAGCTCCTAGCCACTGTCACAAACCTTTTGATTCGTTCCCTCATACAATGAAATGGATTCTTGACCTCACAATCTACCTCATTTGAATCTTGCACCTTATTGTTTATAGGCCCTGCACTTTCTCTAGCAGTTAAACTTAGTTTTCCATTGATATTATTCATCTTGTCTCCACCAGTTCTCCATTGTAGGAGTGGAGCCCTGACATTTCCTAGGTTAAGAAGATAAGAAAGACTGAAAATACGTATACATCATCCCACCCAATATTATCTACCTGTCAGTCATCTCTACTCCCGTTGCTCCAGGCTCAAATCTTCTTCATGCTTTGTTGTGGTTTCAATTATCCACCACTTTGTTGATCAGTAAATGGATCAGAGCTACAGGTTATATGCTGGAACTAATATCAGAAATGTTGGAAAATACTAGCAATTCACACTTGTGTTTTTACTAAATTCCAAAGAAAATGCAAAGGTCCTGGTGAATTGCAGGAAATTCCAACAGATTCTGTACAATCCTGCCTATAGAGTTTTACAGCGGAATCCTATGGATTTGATTGTAAGGATGACTTCCGCTTTACTGAAGAAATCTGGACTGCCAGCAGACATATGCAAGACTGCCTCAGGCGCCAAGACTTTACAGGCTCCCTAACATACACAAGGAGGGATCCCTCCAAGGCCTATCATCAGAGGGATAGATACCCTGACTTACTATTTCGCTAAACATTTACTGACCATGCTGCCTCCCTATCTGGCAGCTGTGAGCAACATATTATGAATGCGACTGAGTCGTAAAAACGATAACCAACATCCAGCTGAACCCGGAGGACATAATGGTCAGTTCGACATGGTGTCCCTGTTCACAACAGTTCCCATTAAGGACAGCTTGTTCCTCCTGCAGTCAAGGTTTGGTAAGGGTACTATTGACCTTTTTAAACACACCTTTACATCAATGTACTTCCTCTATAAGGGCAACTACTATGAACAAATGGACAGAGTGGCCATGGGATCTCCCTTGTTTAATGGCTATGATTAATTGCTACATGGAGGACTTTGGGGAGAGGACTCTGAGTTCATCACCCTTATACCCCAAGTACTTCTTCAGATCCATCGATACCACCTTCATAGTGTGGCCTCATGGACTTCAGGCACTCCAACAGTTCGATGAACATCTGAACAGTATACATTCAATTTACAATGGAGAAGAATGGTTGCCTCCCATTCCTGGACATTCTAATACAATGCAAACAATATGGTAGCCTCAGACTTGATGTCTATTGTACCTCAACACTAACAGTCACCATCACGCCTCCCAAGGTAGAGGAGTTCTTTCTACTTTGTTTAACCATGTGAAAACCATTTCGGACCCGTAGAGTCTCCACAAGGAAATAATATGATTACGCACAACATCCCGACAGAATGACTACTCGGTGAAGGAAATCCATCGGGTACTTAAAAGGGCTGACAGAAAAAAACGGAAACCTAATAACGAAGAGGAATCCAGTGCTACCTCCTGTCTTCCCTTTATTTCCACGGTTTCGGGAAGAATCGTCAGGATCCTGAAGAAATACTGGATTAATACAATCTGCAAACCTGTAGGAAGCTCAAAGCACAGCTTATGTGGGTCAAAGATGAGCTGGGACTCGGGTCAGCTGGCGTTTACAGGATTCCCAGTGAATACAGCGTATATCGGCTAGACAGGACACATGGTGGAAACCCACAGCAAGGAGAACAGGAGGTGTATCCATTTGGGTTACCTGGAGAAATGTGTGGTAGTAGAACATTACATTTTCAATGGCCATAGGATTGATTTTGATGGCACTGAGCTACAGTGCCCTGTCAATGGATTTTGGGACCACCTGGTAAAGGAAGCCATTGAAATAAAGCTAGAGGAAAATAATTCTAACAAAGATGAAGGTCTCGCTCTAAGTGAGAAATGGAATTCAATTTTAAACAAGGTGGGACAGTGGAAACCTGATTAGATAAGGACAGATCAACCAGGCAGGACAGACAACAGGGGTATAAATAGTTTAGTGCCCATGCACCGGTCATCCATGCAGCCTGTTATAGCTGTTCCGATCAGTATTCTTACTTTTTAACTTACGTTATTTTTTGTATTTTTTTTTCACGGTAACACATTGAAGCTGCACCCTCTCTAACATGCTGGTAGAGAGAGTTTTATTTGGGTTTTTAGCACTGGAAATAGTTACATCCCGACATGCGGGACAGAAGCATGGTCGCATTGTTCATTCCAGGGACCAGCTGCTTGTGCTAATGCCGGCGAGTTTAGCGAGCAGAACGACAGACACCCCTGCTGAAATCTGGAGGAAAACACACAGAGGATGCAGAGGGGGATCACAAAGTCGAGGAAAGAGGACCTGGTCGAGACAACAGAGACTTATGGAGAAGAGGAGTTCGGTGGGTAATAAAATGGATGAGTTCACGGTGCTAGCCAGGCGTCAGAGAACATTTCGGGAGTGCAGTGTTATGTGTTTCACTGGAACGGGGCTGCACGAGGACATACCCGATCAAAACTTCTCCATGGACGCCTTCCAGACCGTTCCGGCTGACCAGAAGTGCACTGAGAGCGGTAAGCGTAAAGGAGTAGGGTGCTTACTGTTCTGGTTAACAACAGATGGTGCAATCTGGGTCATATTATGATCGAGGAACGTGTTTGTAAACCAGATATTGAACTTTTTACTGTTGGACTTTGGCCACATTCCACCAAGATACAACATTGGGCAGCACCGGAGGTCGTTCCCGCCTGTGGCCATCGAACTTGCAGCTCCTCCCCTGGAGGGTCAGACACCCTGAGCCATTAGACTGGTCCTGGACTTATTTTCCATCTGGCATAGTTTGCATTTTGTTGCTTGATTGTTTGTGGTTTTTGTATTGCTATATTTATGCTCTATTCTTGGTTGGTGAGGCTGTAACAAAACCCAATTTCCCTCGGGATCAATAAAGTATATCTATCTATCTACCTATCTAAATACCACTGGACTAGACATGCCCAGGCATCATCCTTGAGAAGATGGCAGAGTTTGTCACAGAACTATCAGTTAAAATCGATACCTGTACCCAGCTGGAAGCCTGAGAAGAGTACATTCTTCATATATGCTGGGATAGCACTGGATCCCTTTTCACTTATTACTTTTCTTGATGCACCTACTGGGTACTTAATATATTTCACTAATTACTGCTTTATCATTTTCATTGCTTTTTTATGTAGAGATAAATATAACATTGGAACAAACCTTTGCTAGAGGAAAATATTCTGCTGTAAATACAAGGAATGGTAGCTTATCTGAATCACCATCAATTATCAAAGCATCTACAAGTCCACAGCTATTAAGCAAGAAAATACGGCACAAATTTGACTGTACTGAGGCGCAGATTTAGACAAGTAACAAAAAAATCTTACATGCCTCAAATTCAATCCTTCAAATATAACAGAAAGACATGTAATAGGTTTTCTGATAGAAACATTTAAGATCACTTCCTGTGGACTGAATAACAGGGCAACAGAGGCTAATTAGCTATCATTCCTGCAGACTCAAAGCTATCACAAATGTTTTATAAAGATATTTTTGTTAGATAGTTCACAACACTGTGAACTTTAAATGGTTCAGCTCAACTTATCAATACTCCATAATTGCACATATCACACATGTGGTCAGGCGGTCATAAGTTGAACTCCCAAGAGAGCTTTTGCTCCCATGTGTTTATTTTATTATTTTTCATCATGAATATTTTAAATCATTTTGATATTCAGTGTTCTTTCATGTAAAATGTATTTTCAGAGATTTTCTGATTTGATTAATCTTGCATTGATTTAAACCTGTTGCCCAAACTTGACTACAGTTTTGAACAACAAAGTTATTCCATCGTATAATTACAATATTATTAGAACTTTAAAATGCCATTTGTAGTGAGTAGGTATTTAAATTCTCACATTTTAGAAGAAAGTGTCTGGATATCCCAGAGAGGATTGTCAGCTATGGGCCAACTAAGTGTTCCCTCTAATAATTATCGACATCCGACAATCATTTAATTGGCAATGAGTCAATATAATATTTGTATTAGGATGTCACTTTAAACTTCATTCAATTCTGATTTTGCAGCGTGAAAATGATGCCATGTATTGAATAAGTGTGTGATAATGTCATACATATAAATACAAGATCAAGTATAATATCGAATTAAAATCCTTTGTTTAAAGGAAATGTTTTCTCCCCCACAACACACTACTAATTGAACAGTCAGAAAGTGCATAAGAATTATAAATGGAACAGACATGAAGAGCTGGCCCAAACAACACTTTAAAATGAAAGGACAAATACACAGATTATTATTGCTCAAGGTCAGCAGTGCAACCCATTTTCACTCCTCTTTTTATTTATCTGTAGTCCTGCAATATATAATCTTTCATTTTGCAAGTTTTTGATTCTTTTTGCCACTTGCCTAAACTAATTACTAGCAAATCATTGGGACATGGGAGGAAAATGGTGCTGCTGTCAGGTGCCAATGGAGTCACAGGGAGAACATGCAGACTCTGCACAGACAGCACTGGAGCTCAGGATTGGACTCAGATCCCCATGTTGCTCATACAAACTTTAAGACTGCATCTGAGGAAGAATCCTATGCATTCTCATAACAGAATCAAATCAGACAATAATCCAACACTATAATCAGCAATCAAGATCCACGTAATAATTCTCATAGAAATGAAAATCATCTGGCCTTTTCTCCCAAACAATGGAATCAAATGATGTCACAACAATTTTAGGGCAGCAAGATGAAGTGAAATTTCCTCAATACTGTGCAGTCTTTCATCATTATTATTAGTTTCATTATTCCAGAGAACTTGTTTATTGCAATCTAGCATCGAATGCTTAAATAAAAGTCACAGTGTAACGACTTCATGTTTGATAACTGTTGCCATAAATGATTCATCAAAATGGTGAATTTAATGTTAAACATCTAGACATATCAAATTCTCTCCCCAACCAACCAAAATTTCTCTTGCTCCCAATCCAGCCTTTCCCAACCCGCTACCCAGCTCCCACCTCATTACAACATATACTTCTGAATGAGATCATCAGATACCCACAGGCACATTGCTATTGTTGATTGGGGTAAGGTGCTGTTTGGTATTTGGATGGACCTGGTGGTATGTTTTTATTCTGACTGAAGGGAAGATTCATTTCTTCAATTTAAGACTTCAGCACATAGGTGCTGTTCCCAGTAATGGATGTTGTGGTTACTATTGATGCAGGAAAGCAGCACGGTGGGAAGAATAAAAAGAGGGCACACATAGTAGAAGAACTTTAAGTCAAGTTGAGTTTATTGCCATGTGTGCAAGTACAGTGAGGAACAGGTACAATGATGTTTCTAGCAGCATCACAGGAATGTGGTTTAGGCAACATGTAGAATATAAATTATACAGTAATTATGAATAAATTGTAAAGTAGAGTAAAGAGAAAAAATATATCGTACAAAAGAAGATATTAGTGCAAAAAATACAGAGACAGGTCCATAGTAGTGCAAGAGGCAGTTGGTCGTGTTCCATTGCTGAGGTAGAATTATGGTTGTGTAGGTCAGTTGAGGAAAATTTATTATTGTAGGAAGGTAGCTGTTGCTCAACCTGCTGGTGTGAAACTTCAGGTTTTTGTACCTCCTGCCTGATAGAGTCAGCGAGAAGACAGCATGATCTGAATTATAGTAATTCTTGATGATAAATGCCACCTTGAGGCAGTACCTCCTGTAGATTGGCAATAGTGGGGAGGGCTATGCCCACTACTCTATGAAGCCTCTTGCATTTCTGTGTGTTGGAATTGCCATTCCGGGCCATGATGCAACCAGTCAGGAAACTTTCGCCAGTGGAAGTTTGTTTGAATATTTGTTGACACACCTCTCTGTAAACTTCTAAGTAAGTAGAGGTGTCGGATGGAGAGGTCTCACTATGATGAATAAACTCTTCTCGGGCTTCCAGCCGGTTACAGGTATTGATTTTAGCTGGCATTTCAATGACAAACTCTATCATCTTCATCAGGGATGATGCCCGGGCATGTCTAGTCTGGTGGTATTTAGAACCCCCCCCCCCCCGCCCTTTTGCCGAGCACCTACGCTTCATCTGCCAGAAGAAGCAGGATTTCTCAGTGGCCACCCATTTTAATTCCACTTCCTGTTCTGACATGTGAGTCCGTGGCCTCCTCTACTGTTACGATGAGGCCTCACTCAGGTTGGAGGAACAACACTTTATATTCCATCTGGGTAGCCTCCAACCTGATGGCATGAACATTGATTTCTCAAACCACCAGTTAACCCCCCCCTCCTTTGCCATTCCCCACCCACTTTTCCCTCTCTCACCTTATCTCCTTGCCTGTCCATCACCTCCCTCTGGTGCTCCTCCCCCTTTTCTCTCTTCCAAGGTCTTCTGTCCTCTTCTATCAGACTCCCCCTTCTCCAGCCATGTATCTCTTTCACCAATCAACTTCCCTGATCTTTACTTCATCCCTCCCCCTCCTGGTTTCCCCTATCACCTTGTGTTTCTCTGTTCTCTACCCCCACCTTTTAAATTTACACCTCGTCTTTTTTTTTTCAGTCCTGCCAAAGATTCTTGAGCCGAAACATTAACTATACTTTTTTTCCATAGATGCTGCCTGGCCTGCTGAGTTCCTCCAGCATTTTGTGCATTTTGCTTGGATTTCCAGCATCTGCAGATTTTCTCTTGTTTGTGATTGGAGATCCTTTTTCAAGTCTCAAATATCTCTAATCCACTGGAAAAATCATTGGTAATTCACATTGATAATAGGGGTGGGTGCTTTATTAAATCAGAAGAAATATAATGACAGGACAGCATTTCTTACTGTGTCTTTATTGAGGTAGATAGACTGCAGCTTTCAATACTAAACATTGTTCCAATAGCCTAGAGAATAGCTGACCACATTATATAATCCTTATGCACTACAACCATAAAACTGCAATGATTGTTAATAACCAATATTCCCTATGACATATGCTTCAGTGAGGACCCTCAGCAGGAGGCTTTAACTGCCAAAGACCATCAGGGAACAATTTTCTTCCATCCATGTCAACAAAGAGCAAAGAATAAGGATTATACATTTTTTTCAGGACGTCCTGCAGAGAAGACACATATACTGCAGGTATACATTGGGTCCGAGTCATCTTTCAAGTGACTGTAAAAATTACATTGGTCATGATTTCTTTCTTAACTTTTTTGGCTCCCTCTGGGCTGCAGAACAAGACATCACAGGATGCATTAGGGAAGTCATATTTGACTGAAAACACTTTTGTGTTAAATTATCACTGCAGACAGTGAGGGATGAGTGATGGCAAGGTGAGTTCAGGGGACGAGCCAAGATGGTGTGTTGCGGAATCAATGCACATAGAGTGAGCCATTCACAGAGGAGAAGTCAGGGCAGTGGTGTCCCAATCTTTGTACAACTGGCCCAGGTGCAAGGTAGAGTTGCTCTGGGCACTGAGAGGAGAAGTTGGAGCAGGGGCAGAGGAGTTCTGATGATCCGAGCATGAGGTTGAATGGCTCTGGGCGCAAGCTGATTTGAAGAGCTTGAGAGCTGCATCAGGTTGGGTGGCAAAATCGGAGCCTGGAGTGAATCGCTGGGTAGCATGGTCTAGCAGCCGGGTCCTAGTGCAAGGTATGATCTGCGTTTCAGACAATTTAAACGCAAGAGTGAGAGCCGATTTCGCTCACTCTCTGCGATGTTCACTCCTCGTTCCGGGGCACCGGAGCCTTTTGCTGTTCCGTTGTTTGGTCAGTTTAAACACTGACCCGGATAGACTGAAAATACAGGGTGTCGGGATCCGAGGCGAGAGCTGACTTTGCTTACTGTCCGCAATAGTCACTCCTCTCTCCATGGCGCTGAGGTAATGGAGACTGTCCTGGCTGCTGTGCTCTGTGCCTGCCAGTACGATGAATTGATAAGCAAGGCTTTAGGATTATTCCCGGCTGCTCTGGGGTTTGGATCTGAGGACTCAATTTGGTTCGGAATGTTGATCACTTCAATCGTTTGCATGATTTGCTTGTTTTTCTTTCTCTTGCACATCGAGTGATGGTCTGTTTTTCTTCTTTAATTGGGTTCTTTCAGGTTTATTGCTTTATGGCTACCTATAAGCAAAAAAAATCTCAAGGTTGTATAATATATACATTCTTTGATAATAAAGATAGGGTAAATACAGCAGCTTTTTTCCACTGAGGTTGTGTGGGACTACAACCAGGGGTCAAAAGGGTGAAAGGTGAGAAGTTTCAGGAGAGCATGAGGGGAAACTTCTTCACTCAGAGGGTCGTGAGATTGTGGAATGAGCTGCCAACATAAGTAGTCCGTGCTAGCTTGATTTCAACATTTAAGGAGTCTGGATAGGTACATGGATAGTCAGGATCAGGAGGGCTATGGTCCCAGTACAGCTCGATGGGAGTAGGCATTTCAGCATGGAATATGGTCCTATTCGGGGTATGGTGAGAGGGCAGATGTATGGGGTTAAATGGAATCTGGGATCAGCCATGATGAAATAGTGGAGCAGACTCGATGGGCTGAATGGCCTAATTCTACTCCTATGTCCAATGGTCTTATGGCTTTATGATCTAGATGGGCCAAAGGGCCTGTTTCTGTGCTGTACTTCTCTATGATTCTAAATGTACTATGTATCTTTGAATCTTCTGCAAGGGAGCAGAATTCATCTCATTCTTCCTTAGCAGACAGCAAATGATGTTGTGGATTCACAAGGACTGCAGGTCTACGAATGGTTGAGGAGCAAAGTGCATGAACACTGCTTTGATGCACCATGTGTAACACCAGAGATGCACTGAAACAGGAATTGTTTCCACCTTTTACCTTGTGGCTGGTGTGCGAGTACACCCAGGAACAAATCATACTATATCATGTTGGTACCAGTCTGTTTGTTCCTCCATGTATGACCCACCATACTAAATGAAGTGTTGGTAAATGGAGACAAGGATCTTAACTCCACAGATATGAGGCTAAAGTTACAGAGAAGTACAGCTTGGATGCAACCCCTTCAGCCCACCAATTCCCCATCGAACGTCAACCACTCATTTACAATAATCCTGCATTAATCCCATTTTTTATTCTGCTCATATTCTCATCAACTTCTCTCTCCGGATTCTACCACACACTTACACACTGGGGCAATTTCCAGTGGCCAATTAATCTACACACTTGTATGCCTTTTGAATGTAGAAGCAAATTGAACCAAACCATGAGGTCACAGAGAGAACAGCGGCAATCAGTGATCCGAAACGTGAAAAGACGTAGCTCACACAGGTTCACCAATTGAGTACGGAAGGCATCCATTCACAGCAGTTCGGTGTTTTGAGCAGCGGCAATCAGTGATCTGAAAAGTGAGAAGACATAGCTCACTCAGGTTCTCCATTTGAGTATATAAGGCATCACTTTGTGGCAGTTTGGTGTTTTGAGCAGTGGTCAATCAGCAATCGGGATCGATTGGCAAGAACAAATTAAAATAAGTCAGGGGCAAGCGAAACAGCCAGTGCGTGAGTGGACCGTGTTAGAGTGGGTATTTTGAGGCTTTAATTCTTCGAGGACTGTAAGTACCTCTTCACCATTAACGGTAACTGGCTTGGCTGACTAGTTGCATGCTATGGCAAAGATATTGGCAGAACAGTAGTGGTAAGTTTATGAATATGGTCTTCCTGAGAGAGGACAAGAGATTTGTGCTCTACAGAGATTCTTTTGTTCTTCTGGTAATCCATTGAAGGAGTAATTATAGGATTGCTGTAAGGGATCTGAAACTTCCTTGAATATGATGCAGTGGTTTGGTGGTTTCCTATTCACCATGTACAGATCACATTTTATGATCACATTTTTATGTAAGTACCACTTATTTGTGCAGAGAAAAGAATTAATCTTCTCAAATCATTTTTTGGGTTTATGACCTAAAATGAATTGATATGGAAAATCTTCCATCCCATTGTTGAAATCATCCACATTGTAATGTCTGGATTTCTTAGCATAAGCACAAACAATATGGGCAGACCAAACATCCAAAAGCAGCTGGACTCTGTACTGGGAGTTCACTTAACTCTAGGCGCTTGTATTTATAAGCATTTAGAGGAAAGAGGGATTATTTGAAAATTATTATGTTTTCAGCCTTACCATTGTCAGGAAACGTTTTAAAAATCTATTTCAAGCTTCTCTCTACTTCATGGCCTATAATATGCAGCTCTTCATTCTGCTTGTTGCAGTTCACTCCCACTCAGGCATATGCTCAACCATAAAAGCATCATATACAGTCAACATCTAATGACACATCTTTGAATGAGTGTTCTGGACCCAGCACTCTAACATTTTTAATCTTTTTTTGTATTTGTACGCGTGAAAGAACATCTTGTCGATATTATTCTGATCTAAACCAGGCAGCAGTCCAGAGCAGCCTGCATCCATCCTTCCTGCATCAGACAGAGCCTCCTACACTCCACTTGATGCAGTCGGTGAATTTACACAGCCCTTACTGGGTTTGACATGAATGAGGAGGAGCAAGTGGTAGTTCCAGAAAAGGAACCAGTGACAGATGGGAATACTGGGCCAAAGGTTCACAAACTTTCTGATTCACTCTTTCTTTGGCAAGACAAGGCAAAGGCTGAGTTCCAGATGTACAAGGCCCTGACCTTCTATGCGTGTTATGAGCTTAGAGTTTTCTCAGACTGCTGAAATAGACTCAATGAAAGGATGTTACAGACGAACAGCCATATGTGGACTTCAGGTACGATTCTTTCATTCTCTCTCTTTACATGAATTCTTCTTTAATGAAATGATCTCTGCTGGTTCCACCTAGAAACCACGCTGGTTGATAGACATGGCAAGGGGTCTTGATGATGTGATGATGTGGTTTGCTGTGGACAGGGCTTGCTTCATCATCAATGATTCTGGTTTGTACAGGCTTCCATGGTGGAGGCAGAATCACCGTGAGTTAAATTTCAGAAAGGACAGCAGTGAGCTGGCAATGCTCGTTACCTACTGCAGCATCCTGCCTAATGCACCTGCTGGGAGGGATATTGTCCTGGAGTCATTTAGTTTCGGACTTCACAGGCTGTAGACGTGTCACTGAACCACATGAGTATGAGCAGGATGAATGCTATCTGTGGTGTTTATGAAGCTGGTTTTCTTTGGAAAACTGTGGCTTTCACATCAGTGAACTGGATCCTTCTATCTTGATTCTCAGTGCTTCCAGTAAGATTATCAAAATTTCCCAAGAGCTCTTGTGAAAGTGAGAATGTGGGTCCAAGCCAGGGACAGTATCATAGTCATAGTTACACAGCATAGAATGGGCCCTTTGGCCTATTACATTCATGTCAATCTTCTTGTCTATTTTTACTAATCCCATTGGCCTGCATTAGGGCTGTATCTTTTCACTGCCTTGCCTTTTCAAATGCCTGTCCAAGACATAGTGATTTCATCTGATTCCACCACTTCCCCTGACAATTGGTTCTTGATATCAGCCACTTCCTTTGTAAAAAAAAAACTCCTCTCAGGTCCCCTTTAAAACTTCTTCCACTCACCTTCAAACTACACCTTCTTGCTTTTGGTACCACTACCATGGGGTAAAAAAATATCTTGACTCTCTACCCTAGCAATGCCATCATAATCTTGTATACTTCTATCAAGTTATCCTCTGGCCTATTGACTGTGCTGCACCAGTAGACACCAATGGGAGTTTCCTTCCCAGATACTCCCAGCCCCCATCAACTCTGATTAAAATTGATGCAAGCTCAACTTTCCCCATTCATGTTGTTGGAAGGTATCAGTTATAAGGGTAAATGTAAATAGAGTTGCTTGTTTGTTAGAATTCTTTTTTTGTTACTTTCATATTTAAAATTTGATCAGAGTGTGAATACGATTCCTGATGTGGCATTCTACACCTCGTTGTGAATAAATGAAGGGTAGCCTGTTCCATGAGGTTAGAGATTGTTGCAGTTGTACCTTTCTGCTGCTGCTAATGGTGCAAAGGTTCCTCAAATACCCAGGCTGTTACGGACAGGTCTGCTCTGCTTCAATCCCATTCAGCATGAGGACAATGTTTTAAAATGTTAAAATTTCGCTTCAAACAGATCTCCAACTGTGACTGATTGTGAATATCAAAGATATTCACATTTACTGGCCCTGATAACTGTGACAGCTCTGACAGTCTGTGAGGGCTGGGGGAGGAGGGGTTGTGAGCTTAGTGATTGTGGCTGGCTTCCTGAGCTGAAACAGGGCCAACGTTGGGAGCCAGGCTCCCAGGGGAATACTGAATTCAGACTGCCTCCAGGCCACACTAGATACTGACAGAATATATATTCTGGCGGGGCGTGTGTGTGTGTGTGTGTGTGTGTGTGTGTGTGTGTGTGTGTGCGTGTGTTTGTGTGTGTGTGTGTGTGTGTGTAGGTTGAGGATATGAGTATAAGAATAGTGGATGGGCAGGTGAATATTTGATGTTGCAGTGTTCACCGAGCTTGGCAATTAGCTTGCAGACGTTTCCTCAGCAGTCATGGTGACATATTCAGTGCACAGACGTTGGTGTTTCTCTCTGAGAGTGCATCCATTTATATACTCCCCTGTTCGCTTGCCTTGGGCCCGATTGGCTACCCCATCTGCTGACCTTCGAATTTTATCAGCTCACGTGTCTTTGGCTCTTAGGGGTTCGTAGATGGTGTCTATTTTGATATGTTTGCCTATGGACTTATCAGAAAAGAAACACACTTCTAAAAATTCTCATGCGTGCTTTATGTTGACCTGTGACAGAACCTCTGTGGTGTCCCAGTTAAAGTGGTGTCCTTCTCAGACTTTATGTACTGCGATCAGCAAAAGTGGATCATGTATCTGTACCACCAGTCTGTGCTCCCATAAATGGGTTGAGAGTTTACGTCCTGTCTGACTGATGTAGTTCTTGTTGCAGTCTCCACAGGTGATCCTGTACACCACATTGCTTTTGTCGGTTGTCAGTTGACAAAGGTCAACTGAAGGGGTAGCCAATTGCGAGCCAATAGAATTCAAGGATCAGCAGAAGGGGTAGCCAATCAGGACCGAGGCAAGCGAACAGGGGCCTATATAAATGGATGCACTACCAGAGAGGAACACCAATGTCTGCGCACTGAGGATGTCACCGTGACTGGGAAACGTCTGCAAGCTAATTGCCAAGCTTGGTGAACACTGCAACATCAGATGTCTCGACCTGAGCTATGAATATTTATCACCATCCTGAGAAGAAGAATATGTTGGAGCTCCAACCTTGACGTACCTTGTTAGGCCTTAATAATTCTTTCAGCAGCAGTCAATGTTTTACCTGGCTGGCATCTCGTTCATCATTCCTGCAGGGAGTATGAACTTTCCCAATCATCAGACCTCCTTGCAGGAATGAAACTCCATGAATAGGACCTCTCAGTTTCTATCTTTGAACCTGAGTACTGTATCCCTGGCCTGTCCAACTTCTCTGCCACCTTCAGCCACTGCACTTCCTGCAGAGTGGTTTGGTGTGACTCAGTCCTGACCGTTCATTTAAGGGCTAGAGCTCTTCCATGTTAGCTACATGACAGAATGTCAGCAGCCAAACAAAACTAAGTTGATTATCTTGTCACAAACACTGCTTTGCCTAGTAGAAAGCATTGTGCAGTGAAAACAAATTTGTGCTGTTGCACTGGGATCAAGATTGAAAACTGTTACCCTGAAGATGCAGCACCGTAATACTTCAACAGACTTATAATGGAGCAATAAATTGAAGAGTTTATTAAAAAAAACATAGGGGGTAGAATTTTCTCTTGGTTTGCCAGTAATGAATGACCAGTGCTGTGGCGCTGCTAGCTGAGAGCATATTCCCAAATTTGGTTTCTGTAACAAGAGGAAATCACTGATATCCGTCTGCCTCCGATATCCAAACCAAATGGAAGTTGTATTGCGAAGACACAAGTGAATGCAGATGCTGGAAACCTGGAGCTACATGCCAAAAGCTGGAGGAATTCAGTGAGTCAGGCAGCATCTATGGGATACAATAAATGTTGCCTGACCCGCTGAGCACCTAAAGTGTCTTGTGTGGGGTTTGAAGTCTGTTTTGTATCAGGTCATTTATAGCAATACTGCATCATACAGATTTTGCTCATGGGACAGATATACAGTATGAGCTATTTTGCAGCAGGCACTATTATAGAATGATAAGCACAAGGCAACATTTACAATTTATATTTTAATATTCCAGGAAAATGCCCACGATTGGAGAAACTTTGTATGATCAAGTTACCAACTCTACATGGATGTAAAACAGGAACTTTCATCTCAGGATTTTGAGTCTCCCAACATACCCAGTAACTTCCTGGATTTGCCGAAGAATCTCCTGAGAGTTTTCAAGTAACCCAAGCTCAAACTGCTAAGATCCATTCCTGGAACTCCTGTAATTTACTGAAGTGACTGGGCCTCTAGAGACTTTGTTTGATCCTGAAGTCAAGTATAAAAGATGGGCTTCATCAATCAAAATAGTCAGTGCTTAGGCTTTTTGAGAGCGGCTGCTATAGACGTGTACTCTTGGAACAAGGCAGATGTAATACTATCTTCACTCAGCAGGAGTACAGTTTCAAAAATCCCCAAGATTGTGTATGTACTTCAGACGATGGGTGGGGAGGGGACAGAAAAAGTACGCAAGCATGGAAAGAATGAGTCCATGCATACATACGCGCAAACATTTTTAGAGAGTCTGAACCTTCCTCCCAGCATGATTAGAACTGCTATGCCCTAACCACCCTCCAAACATGAGGTAATCCAAATCTTCAACACCCACTTCCTAACTCGGTGTAGAGACTTGCCCATGAAATTATTGGGAGTTCCTTATTGTCATTGTTGAATTCTCATTCCTGTTGCGAAAACCAGTCATTTTCTTACCTCTTCTATCTCTACGAATTCCTCCAGCATGATAAGCCTCCAAATTCTCATGTCCTTACAATGTTGAGCTCCAGAATTCCCATAATCATGTCTGTTTCTTCAGCTGCTACTGCCCTAATTCCTGAGAATTTTTTTTCCCCATAAATCGCCTGGTTTCTATCTTACTGTTTTCATGATATTCTTGAACCTTTTTGACCCAGCTTATGCTTACCTACCCTCCTATCTAGTCCATTTTCAGTTTTTTGTTCATGTTCTTGAGAAGCAGCTTGAAGCATTTTGCTACACTAATTGCACATATAAAAAGGAAGTTGTAACTGCAGCTTGAATGATCCAAGAGTTAGCTGAAAGCAAACGTTTCTTGGTATGCCCGTGGTATGGACACCTGTTCACCATGTTTAGATTAAGAACCTGCAAAACTGCCAGATTCCTAGATGGAAATAACCCATAATTTTCCTTGGCCCACAGCCTCTGGAAACCGTTGACCCAATTTGTCTATTAAGCAGGATAAATCTGGGAATTGTTGAATTTAGGTTCTTTGTGTGGTTCTAAGAGTGGATTTAGTCAAAGGAAATGTGTTAGCACATTTGATTCAAGATTTCTGATTACATCTTGCTGAGAGTTTCAGAAATTTCTCTGAGACTATTATATTCAGGCTCAATACAGACATTTGTTTAGTTTTTAAGAAGCTAAACTTGGCAAATAACTTTCCATTTTCCATCTGGACCCCTGTAAATGGCTCTGCTAATATAATCACGGAGGATTGTTTTTCAAAGAGCAGAGAAGAAGAGGGAAAATAATTCTGCTTATCAGGAATTTAAGTTTTCGCAGCAGGCTAAGGAAACAAAAGGGTGGAAATAATGTATCAGGCAGCATCTGCAGTGATAGGTGCTTGCATGACATATGGCAAAAAAATTTTCAGGTATCACTTCAGCTCTTGGAAAGCAATAGCCCTCTGGATCTCTATTCCCCTCCACTTTCCTCTGACTCCAATGCAATTTCCATTTCCTTCTGACCTTCCCATTCTCACACCAAGCAGCTGCTCTTTTCCTATCCCTACAGATGCTGCCCAGCTAGTTGCGAATCTCCACTGTTGTCTGCCCTATTTACAGATTTCCACCATCAGCTGTATTTTGTTCAGTGCTGTGGAAATTGGTGTTGTCTTATCTGGTGATTTGGGTGATGCTTTGAAGATTAAAAAGACGATTGGTATTTACAACTTGTTTAATGTTTTCCCCTATCAAGGGAAAAGTTAAAAATTAAGAATAAAAATGGAAGAGAATCTGAAATTGTAGTCAGGATTAAACCATGACAGTTTACAGGAAAGGGCATTGCAAATATCTCAGTGGGCCATTGATTTATTTATGATAGTGAAATACATAACTGAATATAGCAAGATGGTCTTGTTGTAGCCCTTCTGCATTTTGATGTTTCTGCAGACTCTGCTAACGCATTCAACGGGGAACCTTCCTTCATGTCATTTCTATCGTTTAATATATCTTAATGATTTTGTGATGATAAAATACCATCCTCTTCAGATATTCACTTGACTCAAGGGAAACAAACGGAAGATTTTTGCTTATTTTACCTCCTTCCATTGGACAGAACATACAATAGCTTGTAAACGCAAACACCAGGTTTAAGGACAGCTTCTGTATTATCCAAGACTCTTAAAAAGACTCTCTTCCACAATAAAGATGAACTCTTGATTTCTCAATCTACTTTGTAATGGTCCTTGCATCTTATTTGACTATCTGCACTGCACTTTCTCTGTAACAGTAACAGTGACAACATTTTGCAGTCTGTTAATCCCTTTGTACTACCTTGATATACATACATTTTGGAATGATCTGCATGCAGAACAAAGTCTTTCACTGTATCTCAGTATATTTGACAATAATAAACCAATTACCAAATTCCTCTCCCCAAAACTCTAGTCCAAAAAGGACAGTTCAGTCTACTCAGTGCAAAGTCCTTAAAATCATTAAATTCAGTGTATTGTTCATTATATTGGTAGCAGAAATGCCAGCAGGAATAAAGCACTGTTGTTGCTGTCAATTAAGATAGTCATTCATCAACAAGAATAGTGTGACTATGGACAGAAAACATTCTTATTTAGAATACTTAACTGGAAGAGAATTTTACCATAATACCAAAGCATGCGAAAGTTGAAGTCCTATTGAACTAACTCATGCCACTCTGTCTAATTCCTTATTTCAATAGATATGGAAACATTGATATCATGATGAGGAAGTGGATTCTGACATTATACAGCACAGACTGAATATTTACATGGCGCAGTGAAAATCAGGGTTCTACTTTGTATCAGGGCCTGGATTCCTTTTGCCTGCAAGATAAGAAGCTAATTAATGCAGTTCTAGTTTCAAAACTTTATCTTGAGTTTGTTGGATGAAGAGCTCGGAAACATCTGTGATTTTTCTACAAGCAGAACTCCTTGGTGCAGGCTCTATTTCACAAATGTAACATTCCCTAGCCTTTCACAGTCTGGAGAAACTCACCCTCCTCCACACCACTCTTAAAGGGATAACTTCACTTGGGAACTATGAATCTCATTCTTTTTTGTGGCTCCAAAGTAACATTTGAAGTTCCTAAGTCTCCATCTGGTTGTGTTTGTAGAACTGCAAATGGCAGAGTTATGAAGTGATCTATTGAAAAGACTTTCCTTAAAGAGGGAATAATATTGATGCAGATAGTAGACGTATATCTCCAGTGACATAGGTTCAGTCCTGATCTTGGGTGCTCTCTGTATAGAATTTGTATGATTTCCTTGTGACCACCTGGGTTTCCTCATTGTGCACCTGCATCCCAAAAATCTGCAGGAGGATATGTTGATGGATCACTATATATCACCCCAAAGTGTAGTCGAGCAGTAGAAATGGTAATTTTATAATTAGTTTATAATTGTCATATGTATCGAGGCACAGTAAAAAGCTTTGTTTATACTGATCTATATGTATCTATACTGTTCATTTCATCACATTGGTACGTTAAGGTAGTAGAAGAGAAAAGTAATAACAGGATGCAAAATAAAGTGTTACAGTTACAGATAAAGTGCAGTGCAGGGAGGCAGTGTGGTGCTAGGCCATGACAAAGTACATTAAGAGGTCTTTTATTGGACAAAGGGACATGGTTCCCAAATCTGAGTAAGGAGCAGTAGATGCGAATATGCAATATAAATTAGATGGAATGGTCTCAATCAGTACCATAGGAGGAGCTAGAAAAAATGGTACCAGAGGTTTTTGCAGACCGAGGCAACTTCTTTTCTCATGTCTTTCTTTTCAAGATGGCTGGTGTCCTTTCAAAGTCCATGATCTACAACTACAGCTCAGTCTACTTTTCTCCACGAGCGGTGGTATCTTGAATTCTCCATGAGGCCTGGCATTTCGATATCTCCAGGAGTGGCCTGGAAGACGTGCGCTTTTGGGGAGCAGGCCCGTGGATGACCCAGTTCCTCTCTGAAGCGTCACTAGAGACTGAAACATCGAGACAGCTGGCAGTGTGTGCTGCTGTTTGAAGATGGCTCTGTACTCGAGTGATATCTCTCTCTCTCTCTCACATGGTGTGTGAGAGCCTGCCAGTCCTCAAGGCCAGGGACTCACAGAAGTGAAGCAGAGGATTGTAACATCGAAACAGCAGGTGGCTGGTCTCCTGCTCTCGTTGTTGCAGGAGCAATCTCTCTCTCCCTTGCTAGAAAGAGAGCTTGTCTGTGATACCAAAGTGTTGGGATGGACTGTAGATTTTGATGGACTCTACATCATGGTCTTTGGGGGCTTTGCTGTTGCTTGCATGGCAGATAGCGGGGGTTGATGCTTTTACTGGAGCTGCAGGGAGGGGGCGGGGGCTTTGGCGTTCCAACATTTTCTGTCATTCATTCTTTGGGGTTTTGAGATACCAAAGTGTTGGGAGGGACTGTAGTTTTTGATGGACTCTAGATCAAGGTTTCTTTGGGGGCTTTGTTATTGCTTGCTTTGTGGGGGAGGGGTATTAATGCTTTTGCTGGTGTAAGTGAGGGAGGAGGAGGTAGAGGCTCAATGGTTTTGCTGCTGCTGCTAGTACATGGGGGGGACTTTGAGGTTCTGATGCTTCTGTCATTCATTCATTCTTTGGGCTTTTAGACTTCTGTGGGTGTCTGTGAAGAGTAAGAGTTTCAGGTTGTACATTCTATGATATTAAATTGAACCATAGAAAAGGCTGAAGAGCCTGTTTCTGTGTTGTATGCCACTGACTCTCATATCATTTTAAAATTTTGTTTGCTGTAACATTCAAATATAATTATACCATATTGCTAATAATATGAATGGTGCAAAATTGGGACCATCACATACATGGGTGACAATTTAACACAGACTCTAATTCAAGAATCACTAACTGACACTTATAACTAGTCCAAACCTTGGTTTGAACTTTGTAACCAACAGACCTCGGAGAGTCAGGATGCACAACTGCTCCTCCCTCCACAGCATCCTCAACACGGGTGCCCCCACGCCCAGGGCTGTGTGCTGAGCCCACTGCTGTATACTCTCCACACACATGACTGCATAACCAAACACCAGAGTAATTACATTAACATGAGAAATTCTGCAGATGCTGGAAATTGAAAGGAACTCAGCAGGTCAGGCAGCATCAGTGGAAATGAATAAACAGTCAACGTTTAGGGACTTCTTCAGGACTGAAAAGGGAAGGGGGAAGAGCCCGAATAAAAAGGTGGGAGGGGGGAAGGAGGATAGCTAGAAGGTGATAGGTGAAACCAGGTGGGTAGGAAAGGTAAAGGGCTAGAGAAGAATAAATTTGATAGGAGAGGAGAAAGGGAAGGAGCAGGGAATTAAAATGTTTGACCACCAGGAAGTTCCACTTTTGATGGATGGAGTGGAGGTACTCAAAGAGGAAGTCCCCGCATTTACATTGTCAAGCTTGCTGATGAAACAACAGTGGTGGGGTTCATCACCAACAACAATGGGATGAGACGGACTACAGAGAGGAGTGGACGATCTCGAGGCCTGGTGCCAGGCAAATAACCACTTACTCAATGTCACCAAGACAAAAGAGATGGTTATCGACTTCAGGAGAACGAGAACCACTCTCACCAGTCAGTGTCACCTTATGTATATCTATGTATATAAGATATCTTATGTATTTATTTCTATTGTGTTTCTTTATTATTGTGTTCTTTATCTTATTTTTTTTTTGTGTGGCATCACATTTGGAGTAACAATTATTTCATTCTCCTTTACATTTGTGTACTAGAAATGACATGAAACAATTTTGAATCTTGAGTCTCGGGCAACTTAGTAAACTATAGCATCATACAGAGTGCAGTGCAAGTGCCTATCAACATGGTCAAAGTCAAATTTATTATGAAAGTGTGCATATGTTACCATATAACTACCTTAGGGTTCATTTTTGCAGGCATTTAGAAAAAAATTAGGAAGTCCTATAGAACTTATGAAAATCTATACATAGGTAAAGACTGACAAACAGCCATGGGGAGAATAAGCTATTGGTGTTGGCAGTCCTCCCACATGCCTTTGAATTAGGGTTGCCAACTGTCCCGTATTAGCCGGGATATCCCGTATATTGGGCTAAATTGGTCTATCCCATATGGGACTGCCCTTGTCCCATATTTCCCCTGCTAAGGTAGAGCATTCCTATGAAACCATTCGTAAGCCAAAATGGCGTAAAGCAAAGAAGCAATTACCATTAATTTATATGGGAAAAATTTCTGAGCATTCCCAGACCCAAAAAATAACCTACCAAATCATACCAAATAACACATAAAACCTAAAATAACACTAACATATAGTAAAAGCAGGAATAATATGATAAATACACAGCCTATATAAAGTAGAAACAATGTATGTACAGTGTAGTTTCACTTACCAGAATCGGGAAGATTAAGCCAAAACCGAGAAGCACGTCACGTATGCGCACGTCACGCATGTGCACACAGGTACCCGCGCAAGGCTTCATAGTCATGGTAGTCTTTCACGTTGTAGACACAAGTGTCCCGTATTTGACTGCTATTTTTGTCCCTTCTTTGGGAGTGAGAAAGTTGGCAACCCCACTTTGAATGTCAGCATTGCTAATTCTTTAGGCAGGCATGGGACACTTACTGTTCAGCAACAAGAAGAATTCACTTCTCCAACCTCGCACACTGCTCCCACCAATTGACTATAACATTGGTATGATCATATAAACTATGCTGAGTAAAATATTTAATGGAAAATGCATCTGTGAGGTGACCTTATGGAGGCATCTACAATTATGAGGTACAAGGGTTGATTGATAAGTTTCTGGCCTAAGGTAGAAGGAGTCAATTTTAGAAAACCTAGCACATTTATTTTTCAACATAGTCCCCTCCTACATTTACACACTTAGCCCAGCGGTCGTGGAGCATACGAATCTTGGATCTCCAGAAAGTGTCCACAGCATGGGTAATTGATAAGTTTGTAGCCTAAGGTAGAAGGAGATGAGTTATACAGCTCTCGTTACATGCACATGCAGTTCAGCTCTTTGAGTGCTTATGCAGAAGGTTTGAAGTTTATAACTCATTAGGGTGATTGATAAGTTTGTGGCCTAAAGTAGAAGGAGCTGAGTTATTAACTTCAAACTTTCTGCATAATCACTACAAATCACTTTCTACGGCCCCAGTAATCACTGATTGGTGTTCAATTCCCACCCCAATGTGTAAAAAGTTTTTACGCTTTCCCTGTGACCATGTGGCGCTCCGATTTCCTCCTACATTTCAGTTGTCTGCGTGGTACTTTGGCAGCAGAAGTGTGGCAACACTTGCAGGCTGCCCCAGCACAATCTTCAGACTGTGTTGGTGTTTGGCACAAAACAATATATTTCACTGTATGGTTCAATGTTTTGATGTACATGTGACAAATAAAGCTAACCTTTATCTTCCAGTTTGCTGCCTCCCACTGCTATGGGGAAGTGATAACGTTCTCTACTCAGGGCAAAGAGATTTTATCCTCTAGGCTGCTAAGCTGATTTGTTGTCCACTATCGGCTTCCAGTTGCATTCAGTAGCTCTGTGCTGCCTGCCTTGCAAGACCGAGAGGGAGAAATGTACTGGACAGTTGTTATCACTGTTCTTGCCATGTTTTAATAGCTGTAAGTGTGTGTGGTTTCAGAAGTTAGAGCGAGCGTAGAATACAGATAAGTGGAGGAGAGCTCAGCGATCCATTCAAAGTTAGGGAGGTAGATAGATATTGAGTTAAGTGTATGGCATGAACAATTGCTTGTGGTTCACAGTGTAATTTTTGAAATCGGGACATAAAGAACTTAAAACCAATGAGCCTCCTATACCTGCAACTACTATAAATAAGTTTAGAGTGACCCATTGCCTCCACACCCCTGTGCCATATACTCCATCATCCTGTTAATCTAAAATCCTGCTGAACTACACTCACTTTTTTAGGTACCTCCGTACCTAATGAAGTGGTCGTTGAGTGTATGTTCATGGACTTCTGATGCTTAGCTCATCTACTTCAAGGTTCAACGTGTTGTGCATTCAGACATGCTTGTCTGTATACCACTATTGTAACGTAACAGTTAAATCAGTTACTGTCACCTTCCTCTCAGCTTGATCCAGTCTGGCCATTCTCCCCTGACCTCTATCAATAACAAGGTTTTCACAACAGAGCTGTGTTCACTAAATGTTTTTTTTTTGTTTTTTGCACTATTCTGTGTAAACTTCAGAAACCGCTGTGCATGAAAATCCCAGGAGATCAGCAGTTTTTGAGATTCACAAACCACCCCATCTGGCACCACCAAACAGTCCACAGTCAAACGTCACTTAGGTCATATTTCTTTCCCTTTCTGACGCTTGGTCTGAACAAGAACTGAACTTCTTGACCATGTCTACTTGCTTTTATGCACTGAGTTGCTGTCATGTGATTGGCTGATTAGATATTTGTGTGAATGAGCAGGGGTACCTAATAAAGTGGCTATTGAGTGTGTGTTTGTAATATACGTAACAACTGAATCTTTACAGATCTCTTTGGTAGAGCATTCTAAAGGCAATTGCCCTCTGACTAATGAAATGTTATTTCTCTCCTAAATGGCTGACCCCTTACTTTGAAACAGTGACTCTTGATCTTAGACACCCTGGCATGTAAACATCATCCACACAGTTACTTCAGCAAGCACTATAACGATTATGTTCAATTTCAGATCTCCTCTCATTCATCTATCTACATTCAGGAGAATATTTCCAGTCTACTAAATGTCATTTCCTTTTTGAAACTTGTCATGCGAGGAATTATTCTGATGAACCTTTGCTACACTCCCTCTATCATAAGGTAGCGGGATGAGGATTGGATCCAGTATTTCTCAAAGATGTCCATGGTAACATCATCATGCCCACATTCTGGTCTGCTTAAGTATCACCTACAGCAAGCTTCCCAAGTCCTTAATATACAGTAACTCCAGGCAGCAACTGGAGACAATTGACTATTCCCTTTTTGAGAATGGTGATCAAGGCTTCAGTCACCACCAGTAAACTTTACCAGATGCAAACTAGTCCTGAGATTACCTTCACTGAATGAGTTTGTAATAAACAACGTGCCTGACACTAGCTGACGATGGTTGGATTCTTCTACTGTGATGATGAGGTGAAGAATATATGTTAGGTGTGACTTCCACTGGGTCAGAAAGGTGTGTGTTCTCATATTTCACTATTTCCAGTGCCTGTCTTTCACTGTGAAATACATTTCTTCCCCAATGTGTGTAATATATATGGAGAAATCATTGCAGAGTCACTACTAACAAAGTTATCAGCTGGCCTTCACTTGTTTGAAATATCAATCAGCTTGTGCAATTGCAAACATTTTGATTTCATTTCCTTACTAAGGTGCTCAGCCATTTTTTTTTCTAATTTTACCACTGCTCGTTATTGAACTGTAGTACTTTCCTTTTGTTTGTTTATTCCTTTTGTGTGTTTTCTCTGTCAGTCTCTCTCTCTCTTTCTCTGTTTCTCACTTTCTCTCTTTAGTCTGTCTGGACTGATGGGTCTGCAGCCAAGAGGGCAGATGGACTGTCAGCTGCCATTCAGTTAACAGTGGTTCCAATGAAGAGCCAGGAGAATCTGATAAAGATTATGCAACTGTGTCCTTATCCTTTCCAGTTTTCACCCACAGCCTCTCTCTTCAGTATGATTTAGCTTATCACTCCATATCATGGATATGCAGAAGTACCATGTTCCCCAACCATGCGTCTTGACTGGAAGTCTGTGGCTGGATGTGGTTTTATCATGTTCTGTACTAAATCAGAATCAGGTTTATTATCATCGGCATGTGCCGTGAAATTTGTTAACTTAGCAGCAGCAGCTCAATGCAATACATAATTTAGCAGAGAGAAAAGAATAACAATACATTAAATAAAAAAATAAATAAACAAGTAAATCAATTACATATATTGAATAGATTTTTAAAAAGTGCAAAAACAGAAATACTGTACATTTTTAAAAATGTAAGGTAGTGTCCAAAGATTCAATGTCCACTTATGAATCCAATGGCAGAGGGGAAGAAGCTGTTCCTGAATCGCTGAGCGTGTGCCTTCAGACTTCTGTACCTCCTACTTGATGGTAACAGTGAGAAAAGGGCATGCCCAGGGTGCTGGAGGTCCTTAATAATGGATGCTGCCTTTCTGAGACACCACTTCCTGAAGATGTCCTGGGTACTTTGTAGGCTAGTACCCAAGATGGAGCTGACTAGATTTACAACCTTCTGCAGCTTCTTTCGGTTCTGTGCAGTAGCCCCTCCATACCAGACAGCGATGCAGCCTGTCAGAATGCTCTCCACAGTACAATTATAGAAGTTTTTGAGTTTACTTGTTGACATGCTAAATCTCTTCAAACTCCTAATAAAGAAAAGCTGCTGTCTTGCCTTCTTTATAATTACATCCATATGTTGGGACCAGATTAGATCCTTAGAGATCTTGACACCCAGGAACTTGAAGCTGCTCGTTCTCTCCACTTCCAATCCCTCTATGAGAGTTGATATGTGTTCCTTTGTCTTACTCTTCCTGAAGTCCACAATCAGCTCTTTCGTCTTACTGACGTTGAGTGCCAGGTTGTTGCTGCAGCACCATTCCACTAGTTGGCATATCTCACTCCTGTATGCCCTCTCATCACCACCTGAGATTCTACCAACATTGGTTGTATTGTCAGTAAATTTATAGATGATATTTGATCTATGCCTAGCCACACAGTCATGTGTATATACAGAGTAGAGCATTGGGTAAGCATACACCACTGAGGTGCGCCAGTGTTGATAGTCAGTGAGGAGGGGATGTTATCACCAATCCACACAGATTGTGGCCTTCCAGTTAGGAAGTCAAGGATCCAATTGCATAGGGAGGTACAGAGGCCCAGGTTCTGCAACTTCTCAATCAGGATTGTATTAAATGCTGAGCTATAGTCGATGAACAGCATCCTAACTTAGCCATGTGCAGAGCATTGAGATTGCATCTGCCACTGACCTATTGTGGAGATAGGCAAATTGCAATGGGTCCAGGCCCTTACTGAGGCAGGAATTCAGTTTAGTCATGACCAAACTCTCAAAGCATTTCATCACTGTCAATGTGAGTTCTACCGGGCAATAGCCATTAAGGCAGCCCACATTATTCTTCTTAGACACTGGTATAATTGTTGCCTTTTTGCAGCAAGTGGGAACTTCTGTCGGTAGCAATGAGAGGTTGAAAATATCATTGAATACTCCTGCTAGTTGGTTGGCACAGGTTTTCAGAAGCCTTACCAGGTATTCCATTGGGACCTTCTGCCTTGCGAGGATTCACTCACTTTAAAGACAGCCTAACATCGGCCTCTGAGACGGAGATCACAGGGTCATCAGGTGCAGCAGGAATCTTCACAGCTGTAGTTGTGTTCTCCCTTTGAAAGCGTGCATAGAAGGCGTTGAGTTCATCTGGTAGTGAAGCATCGCTGCCATTCATGCTATTGGGTTTCACTTTGTAGGAAGTAATGTCTTGCAGACCCTGCCAGAGTTGCATACTCATCTAGGTTCAAAGATGAAAGCCTGAATACCATTCAGTCCACCCATTCAACTCAGTGCTGCAGGCGCTCCTCTGCTTCCCTTGTCCACACCTCTTGGTCCTCACTACTGGTGCTGCAGTCTTCAGTCTCTGCCTACACTCAGGGAGTAGAAGTACAGCTAGGCAATCAGACTTCCCGAAGTGAGGGTGTGGAATAGCACAGCAGGCATTCTTAATAGTGGTGTAGCAATGGTCCAGTGTGTTGTTTCCTCTGGTATTGCAAGTGATCTGTCGATGGTAGTTGCTTAGTGATTTTTTCAGACTGGCCTGGTTAAAAACTCCCAAGATGGCATTAGGGTGTGCTGTTTAGTGCATGTTGATCCCATTGCTCAGATCATCTAAAGCCTGCTTGACTTTGGCCTGAGGTAGAATGTAAACTGCTACCAAAATGACCCCAGAGAACTCCCCGTGGTAGATAAAAAGGACAGCACTTCACTGCTAGACATTCCAGGTCTGGTGAGCAGAATTGCGACAGCACTGATATATTTGTGCACCAAGAAGAGTTGATCATGAGGTATACTCCAGCACCTCTGCTTTTGAGAGACTCTGTAGATCTATCCTGACAGTGTATAGTCCATCGATCTGGATTGCCGCATCCAGTCCTGTACGGAAGGGGTTAACCAGAATTCTGTGAAACAAAAGACACATGCGGTCCTAATGTCCCTCTGGTTTGGCACCCGAGCTCTGAGATCATCGATTTTATTCGCCAGAGGCTGGACATTCACCAGCAAGATAGTTGGTATAAGGAGTTTAAAACCCCATTTCCTTAAATGCACTTGTAACCCCGATCTACACCCGCACTTCCTCCGAGAGCATTTCCGACCACGATCGGTGTTGTGTCTGTCGGTTTTAAGCAGCGATAGTTTGTTTAAACACACTTAGACACCTTTGTTGACTGTACTGACCTTGGAAGCAGTTGTGCTTTTTAGCTGTATCAGGCTGAAACGGGAATATTTAATTATATCCATTGAGAGTACTGCTGCAACTCAAGTCACGCCTAGGCACCCCGGAATACTATCATTTTGATGTGTTACATTAGGAATGCACCGATTTTCTTCTGAATCTACCAAGACTTATTTTACTGTTACACTTTAAGGTTTTGTCTATAAATTATTTTCTCATTTAGCAAATGGATTGCAGCAGACGTTATATTATTTCAACAAAAACTAATTTTTTGAAGCACTGGATCTATTTTGTGATGAATTAGAGAGTGGAAGCTTTTAATTAAGCATTTACCACAATGCAACCCTTTCCTGATGACCAAGCAGGCAACACTGTTGCTGAATTTTCACAGCTAATTGTGTCCATAAACACTCTGAAGGGGATGGAACTGTTTGAACTGAAGCAAAAAAAAATCTGAATTCAGCACTGGATATCCAGAAGCCATTTCCCTTTATCTCCCTTTTAAATATCAACTTTTAATAACTCTTGAGGGCTGAACTTTCTGAGCAAGAGACTCCAACAAGAAATAACCAACCAAGTACTGAGGAATCAGATGGAGATCTGTATCACTAGATTATTAACCATAGTGTTACCTTCTAGCTTGCATTTTACATCTCAAAGGTTTTTGTGTATTTCCATGGAATAAGTTCATTTGTTATAGAAATTGAATTTAAATAGTATTTATATGTTCTGTACTGTATATGTTCCCTAAGTGTTCTTGTATGAAGTGTACAGTGCATTCTTCTTATCCATAAAAGATGGGAAGTGGAGTCCAGACGTTTCCTTAATTTTGAGGAAATGTGAACTAAATATTTTTGAAACTATATTGTCCTGGAGTACAGGCCAAGGAATGTCTAACTCAGCATTTTGCTGATCCCAACATTGACTGTAGGAATCTGATTTCCCTCACAAGTAGGGCAAGCCATCGCCTTGAAAGCTATGCTATCAAACAGGCAATTTGCGTGAACATCTATAGAGGGTATCTTACAGGAGCTTTTTTTACAGCTTCATAAATGAATGCATTTCAGAGTAGTCAGAGAGTGACCTTTTGTAGGTAACGTGCCACAGTGTTTCAAATCTGAGATCTGCTGCTTAAAGATCTAATGGTCCCTGACCCTCCTCTCACCATCTGCTGTCTAGTCTTTTGTGATACATTGAGTTTACCTTCATTAAACTGACTGTCTAAACCTCTCATAAGGATTGAGTTGGACTGAAATAACATTATGCATTTATTTGCCTTCTGTGGCATAGAAAATATCCCATGATATTCCACAGGACAATGTCTGTAAAACATTTAATCTACATAAATGGACATCAGGCTAGATAACCAACATTTTTACAAAGAGGAGCAAAAGAAGGCTGGAAGAGAGGGTTAGGGATGGAATTTCAGAGCTTCCTGTAAAGGCAGCAAAGGCACAGCAAAGACATTTTAAGGAACTACTTGATCAAAAATCTTGTATTGGAGTTGGCCCTTGATGAATTATTCTGTAATCGTATAAAAACTATTATTTTAAAATCAGTTTCAAATGGATAACATCTATACATTGAGCTAATCTCAAACCAAGGACCATTTTTTTCCCCCTTTCACTTTACTATGATTATAGAACAGAGCCACGGTCAAATATAGCTTCAGTTACATCAGCAGATTATCAAATGGTTTGATTCCAAAGCATTTTCAAATTATGTGCTCTCTTTCCAAGCCTCTGTGGTTATTATGAAGTTGCAGCAGTTAACCGATGATCACATGTATCAAAGATTTTAATTGTGAGAATGCCCTGTAATATACACACGGGTTAATTAACCATCTGAAATCCTCAAATCAAGTACCTCGAACCTGATAATTTATATGTTGTATAATAAAGCAAATTGCAAACTGTTCAGTAACAAATAATTTACTGAGTTCAATGCTCCTGATTTGGTTGGTTCCTTGGAGAGTGTTCTCTTATTTCATTAGGAGAGACAGGAGGTTATGTAATTTAATGGGTTTGCTTTAATTAAATTAGAACTACAGGCAATTGGGTTAATTTATGAGTTTAATTATGACTCATCCTTTTGAATAATTAACCTCTTGGCTCTTACACTATACTTGATAGAAGCTTCTTAGACCAAAGAGAATGTTTTGACAACACATTATATAGCACATTTATTACATCAAGTGAAGCTACAATCTCATTTTCATGGACGGATGTTATATTTTTAGTTACAGTATGTTGTACTATTTTTGTTACTTCAAACTTTTAAAGGTCATGCACTGAATTTGATGCTGAGAGACAATTCTGTAAGTACTAGCTCATCTACTAAAGCTATTCAAGCAGATGTACGCACTTTGTATCCTGATATTGGACTCATAAAGTCATAGAGATGTATAGCACAGAAATACTGTAAGCTTTAATAGATCATATCTGTGCTGACACTAATGCCCATCAACACTAATTCCAGTTGTCCATGTTAGTATCCTTCTATACCATCCCTACTTAAGTTCTTACTGAATTTTCCCTTAAACAGACTGGTAGCACATAGAACTTGTCTTCTATGTTGGTGAAGACAGAAGAACCAAAAGAAAACTATTCTTACTAAAGTAAATCGTTAATATGAACTTAGATGACAAAATTGTATGTAAGGGAGTAAAATAAAAGTTTTGAATAGGCTAACATTCAAGGTGATCACAAAAGGAGGTTTCTAGGTTTTTCTACCATTCCTCATCTTCCTTGTGGTTCTCTTGACTCTCCTTCCTGCTTCCAATGTTTAACTGTAAGGCTAGTGGCAAGAGCTAAGTCCGTTCAGTGGTAAGTCTGCACAGCTTATAGAACCTATTACAGATTTTGAGAGCCACTGAGAACTGCAGGCCCCCTCCAGAGTGGTCCAGTCAGTATTCTACAATACAAGTGGTCTAATTGATTTCAGCTTGTATGCTCATTATCAACAAGTAATTCTTCTGTCCAAGGATAGTGTACTGGTGCCAAAATCAAAGCGTGTGAAAGTTTGAGGGTGATGTGCTAGAACTGTGATGAGTTTTACTGTTTCATACCTCCAGAGGCCTGTGTTCAATCCTGAACTCAGATGCTGTCCACGTTGAGTTTGCACATTCTCCCTGGTCTCATATCGCTGTGATTCCCTTCGTAAGCAGCATTGTTTGCTCTAAAGGTGTCCATCATTGCAAGCATTCCAACAACACCCCCTCCCACCCTTCAATTCTTTTCTGATCCTCATAATTACTGACCAGTTTCTGCAATAAAGAGGGATGTGTGTCAGCAAGTATTGTGAAATGTGTTCAATTGATGTGGCTAAATTGGTTGAACAGTTGCCAGTTTATGCTAAACTGTGGGATCAGTGGTTAAGAATTGCAGCAGTGCATAAAGTGTGAAGTTGAATAATAGCATGGGTTGGTTTTGCATGTGGGTGATTATTATGCTGTGGATTGAGCAATGGATGGTACAGGAGATGCAGTTGTCAGAAATTGGAATTTGAAGATAAGCTTGGCCATTCATCTTACAAATATGTTTTCCTGAACAACATTTAGGTTCCTGGGGTTGTACTTCAGTTGCCACCACAACAACTCCTGCACTCACCACCTCACACCTCCCTCAAGAGGACTTATAAAATCTTCCTTGAATTCCACTTCTACTGGTAAGGACTCCTGTGCAATAACTGGAACCTTTGAATCAGAATCAAGATTTAATATCACTGGCACATGTCATGAAATTTGTTGTTTTGCGATAGCAGTGCATTGTAATACATAATAATAAAAAATATAAATTACAATAAGAAGTATACATCAAAAATTGAATAAGTAGTGCAAAAAGAGAGGTGAAAATAGTAAAGTAATGTTTTTACCTATTTTACTCCATTGTCCATTCGGAAATCTGATGGTGGAGGGGAAGAGGCTGTTCCTGAAACATTGGGTATGTGTCTTTTACTCCTGTATCTCTTCTTTGATGGTGGCAATGAGAATAGGGCATGTCCTGGGTGATGGGGGTCCTCAATGACATATGCTGCTTTTTTGAGGCATTGACTTTTGAAGGTGTCCTTGATGCTGGGGAGGCTAGTTCCCCTAATGGAGCTAGCTGAGTTTACAACCTTTTCTCGGCTTTTTCAGATCCTGTGTACTGAACCCTCCATACTAGACGGTGGTGCAGCCAGTTAGAATACTCTCCACAGTACATCTATAGAAATTTATGAGTGTCTCTGGTGACATACCAAGTCTCCTTAAACTCTTGGTGAAATACAGCTGCTGTTATGCTTTCTTTGTAATTGCATCAATACGCTGGGCCCAGGATAGATCTTCAGTGATGTTGACACCCAAGAACTTGAAAATTGCTCACCCTTTCCACTACTTTCTGGGAAGGGGTGTGTGCTTTCTGTGCACACTTTTCAGCTCTTTGGAGGCTTCCAATACACATTTTGGGAAATAGTCTCAGCCATCCTGCACCTCTCCTATATGACATTCAGGGTGACTCTAAGTAGATACTTATGATATCAGATCCTTTTTTCAGCCGTCCAATCTGAGTAACTCATGAAATCAACAAGTCTTTATCTTGATTATGTTTCAGGTTTCTTACTTTAAACAGCACACTGGTCAGTGCACTTATTTACCAAACCATCAGAGGGAGCTAGGATTTATAATGCAGCTTGATGTAAGTTTTTGATTAATGCAGGACATATTAGCCAAGGCTGATGAAGGGAGTAGTTAAACTGATCAGGTCATTATATTACAATAGCAGTTTGACAGTTAAATTAAACAATCTGTCTCTGAAACTTAAGCCTTTGTCTGGATCCAAACTAACCCCCAGCTGAGCGTTAGATTTAATAGTCCATAGTTATGCTATCAGGAATACTCTGTCTGTTCCCTTTTTTAAAAATAGGAATCATAATTTCAGTTTAGGAGTCCATGAAAAAGTCTGAACTTTGTTTTCATGATAATACAGTTACAAAACCAGGAGCAGTGGATTATATTTCCCCAAGAAAAGTGATTTTTATATTTTGCCTTCTGCAATGGACCGCAGGATATATTTTTTCTCTAAAAGCTCATCCATTCCAACTCTTTCGTACTGCACTTAAGAGAAAAGGTAAGACTGAGTAAAAGCAAATGCAGCTGTTGCAGCTTATAGAGATGACACTGTGGAATGTGTTAGTGAACCTTGGCTTCCTGAGCATGCTCCAGGGTAAGAAACTGCTCTCGAGCGTATCTTGCTGCAGAACTGTTGCTTTCAGAAAGAGACCAAAATCATATACTGTAATACTGTTATTGCCCAGTGAACAGCAGTGGTGGATTATCACTGGATTAACATATAGTTGTAGCAACATGACTGTTAATCTTTCAATGTACCCTTTGCTTTAATTGAATACTCATTTGTTTGGCTATTGGTGAACAATGCCTGATGCCTGCAGCTAGAAATTCAAGAATCTTGAATGGAAGAGGTTTCCAGACTGTTATCTCATTTCAGCCCTGAGATGTTGATTATAAAGCAATTGAACTTTACTCTTGCAGTTTATGACATAATTGAATCCCTTGATAAGGTTACTGCTTTGTAACCATGCTCAAATATCCACTTATTCCTTTTTAATTAGCCCTTTGCCAGCACTATGCAATTTTAGACAGACATAAAAGAAAACAATCCATAAAGGAGGCAGCGGCTTAGCAAGAAATGTTATTTTGAAATGTTTTCTGCATTAGCTTGTTGTCCTGTTCAATCTGCCAATTTTGCAGATTTAAGACTGTCCTGTGATGGCACAGTGCTCCTCCAGTACATTAAATTAATTCGCATAATACACATTTGTCATTATTTAAATCCAATGGCATCATCAGTTTTTTTTTGTAGTGAGAATTCAGAAATAAGTTCAAATTGAATACTTCATTTATTCTTAATTAAATAGTGCTTTATAGAAGTGCTGTCATCACAAGACACATAATACTGATAAACATAAGAAATTCTGCAGATTAATACTGATAAATACTTTAAAAAAGCAAAATAAATGCTCGTGCTCTATTACCCCCTCTTTGGTGAAAAGGAGGTTACAGCAGGATTATCAACTCCATGGAGACTAAGCGATTCCACAAGAAGTATTTCCATGAGTTGTACAGTGATCTTCCACCAGCAAAATCAAACAAAAATTGGTAGCAGCTGGCCTTTTGATTTTCCCTCACTCTTACTGAATAAAAGCAATCACTGGAATTTAAGAAATGTGATATGCTAGTAGATTTGGTGACCCAAAATAGCATCATCAGTCGAGAACCTAGAAAATTTTGAACCAAATTGCACCACTCTAGGATGCCCTGCAACAAGTAAAAATGAACACATCAATATAATCCTTCTCAATAATATAACTTGGATTATCATCTTTCACTAGATTGAACCAACTACTTTGCCAAATGTGTTTCTTGACAGACAGACTTCATTTTCCCCTTCTGCAATAAAGTAAATTAGTCACTGTCCATACTTTGGTGATGTCTTGGAATAAAGTGGTTGGAGCCAAATGTAAAATTTGTATTCCTACTTGCTTTGTATTAATGCATTACAAGCAATACCAGCTACTGTTGGATAAATTATATCATTTAGCATTGATATTCTGCTGGCTTAGGCAAAGTTTTCTTCTACTCAATAACTGAATTTTATGAAATATCCAGTGGAGTGCCATATAAGAATGCACTTCGGGAAATTTGTAAGTGATGCCCCATGACATAGTTGCTCAAAAGGGCTGTTACACACATGCACTGATGTTAAGTGACATGCAAGACATCTATATGTCCTAACACATAAATCTTTGACATATAATGAAAACTGAAGCATTAGTTAAGGAAATATAACCTTAAAGGACCTGTTGATGGAAAGTCCAATGTATCCATCTGGATGGGTCCTTGTTTCAGTGGCTCGAAATATGTTTATTCCCATCACACTCGGTGTCCTTGGGTTTCCTGCTCACAGCTGAAACCCTTTGTGTGTGTATATATATATATATATGAAGTGGGCAAGATCTGCTCCAACATGTGCGTTGTTCTATATTTCAGGTATATTTCATATATAGAAGACATATTTCATAGGTATGTTACTCAGTCTACATTTCCTGCTGCCTCTGGAAAGCAGCCTACATAATCAAAGACCTCATCCACCATGGCTATCCTCTCTTCAGACTCTTCCCATCAGGTGGAAGATACAAAAGCCTGAAAGCACATGCCAACAGGCTGAAAGACAGCTTCCATTCTGCTATCATAAGACTGTTGAATGACCTCCAAGTACAATAAAATTGACCCTTGATCTCACAATCTAACTTGTTGTGGCCTTGCACCTTATTGTCTACCTGCACTGCACTTCCACTTTTTTTCTGCCTCTGTTATTGTTTTTGTTTATATTATCTCAATATTCTGTTGTAATAAAATGATCTATATATGCAGTTTTCACTGTAACTCAGTTCATGTAATAAAAATAAACCAATTTACCAATGTATTTGAGGTCACATATTTATCATTCAGATAACAATATTTTCTGCTGAGAGGCCGCACAGATGGATGCAGAGCCACTTTAATGCACTCTTTAAATTGCATGCTCAGAATTTATTGCAAAATGTACAACTGTATTAACCAGTGTAACTACAATATGTACATGGAATTGCAGAGCATTGCTGTCTCATTTATAAGATCTTGTACAAATACATCCCAGTGACCAATTAGCACCTTTTGCAACGGGAAGAATAACTGGAGAGAAAACTTCCCTTTCAATTATCTGTCCAAAAAGGACCGTTTTTGGAAAGAAGAATGGCTTTTGGATCGAAGTCAAATAAACTGCAAATAAGAGATAGGTGAACAAAGGAACCAAAATGAAGATTAGAGTTATTAAAATCAGAAAAGTGCATGAGAGCAGTTAAAGGTTTGAAAAATGTATCTATTAATTACACCATTTTGGTTATTGAATAAAAACACCTATCAGCTTGTGCCATACTTACTTGTAATGCTAAATATTATTAACTAAATGCTATCAACCTGAGGGAGTTTAAACACCAAAGGAAAGCTGTTTAATCTGTGGTTAGATTTATTACTCTATTTATCCTCCTTAGTCTATAAGTGTGGTGTGGTCCAGCCTGCAGACATCTCTACAGAAGCCATCAATCCTGTCCCTTGGTTGACCCACCAGGAAACAAAACATTTGAATGATGTGTGAATGGACCTCCCTCAGTTCAGCTTTCTCTCTCCCCTACAGACAAATATGCACACAACAGTTGAAACTCACCCTCAAGGGGAAAGTTAAACTTGAGCATCAAACAATGCCAATATTTGTTCTGGGTTTTCCTTGTTCACAATGAGTAATGGATAATAAAAAAAAGTGAATCTTTTTTAATTTAATTATTGCACTGAATCTTGTTGGAAACTGCCAGAGGTTTTATGCTGGACTGTGGGTATTTACCCTCATAAATGTAAATTTAGGATGTTTGTGATTATGTATTCAAATACCAATGAGCCAAGTTTGCTGATGGATTCCAGCTAGTATTTGTCCCAGCATGCTGGTCTCCACAAGGAACCCAATAGTGTAGACTAGCTGAGATCTCCCAGCAGATAAAATTTTGCAAAATGGCAAAGGTGGCCAGTCAGGTCAATGTTGACCCCTGGAATAAGCCCATAAGTCCTAATCATCCACTGATTTCCTGCAATCCATTCACTCTCAGATGCCCACCAACTGCACATTGATTCTCTGACCACCCACTGATACTTGGCTAAGTTTACCGTGGCCAGTTAAGAATGTGAATAGGATTAAAAATATAATATTTTAAAATTATTTAAAGAAAACAAGTGACTTTTCTTGTTCATATTTAGTTTATAAAATAATTTTCCATTCATTTTTTAAAGTTTTTCCATTCATTTTACAATCAGGTTTATCACTATTTTACATGGCATGAGTTTTTTTGTTTTTTAGCAGTAGTACGGTGAAATTACATAAAATTACCATAAATTACAAAATTAATAAATAGTGCAAGGAAAAGGAATAATGATGTGATGTTCATGGACTCAAATGTCTGATAGGGAAGTGGATGAAGCTGTTTCTGAATCATTGATTGTAGCTCTTCAAGTTGCTATACCTTTTCTCTGATAGTAGTAATGAGAAGAGAGCATGTTCCAGATGGTGAGGGTCTTTAACGTGACTGCCACCTTCCAAAGGCTCTATTTCTTGACGAGGTCCTTGATTGTAGGGAGGGTTGTGCGTGTAATGGAGTTGGCTGAACCTACAGACGTCAGGGTGGTGGATTTGTGGAATTTGTTGCCACATGCAGCTGTGGAGGCCAGGTCTTTGGGTGTATTTAAGGCAGAGATTGATAGGATTTTGATTGGAGATGGCATCAAAGGTTATGGGGAGAAGGCCGGGAACTTGGGTTGAGGAGAGAAAAAAGGATCAGCCACGATTGAATGTTGGAGACGACTTGGTGGGCCAGATGGCCTAAATCTTCTCCTATGTCTTATGGTCTTATGGCCAGCTCTTGTGATCCTGTGCATTGGAGGCTCAATACCAGGCCATGATCCAACCAGACAGCATGTTCTTTCCTGTGCATCTATAGAAACTTGTGAGAGTCTTTGGTGACATACAAAATCTCCTCAAAGTTCTAACCAACTAGAGCCACTGGTGTGCCTTCTCTGCGACTGCATCAATGCAATGGGCCCAAGATAGATCCTCCCAGATGTTGACATCCATGAACTTGAAGTGTATTCTTCCGAATTCTCCCTTCCTGAAGTCCACAATCAACCCCTTGGTCTTGCTGACACTAAGTGCAAGGCTGATGTTGCGACTAGCACGTCTTTGGGATCTGTGTGGAAACTGGAACATCTGGTGGAAACCCAGTCACAGAGAAGGTGGAAACTCCACACAGACAGCACCGGAGGTCAGGATTGAACCCTAGTAACTGGGGCATCTGCTTAGGCATTGTAATCAATGTAAAACTGAAACCAAGATCCACAAGCCCATAAGCATAAAGGATACCAATAGCATGCTTGTAGTAATGCTTTTAAAAAATTTAAAACAATGGTAGACGTTTATTAGGTCAAAAATAATTTGTTAATTTCAATTTTAAAGGCTTTAAAGGCTTCTAATTGTGAGGGAAATTCACAAATCATTGCAAGATCTTGATGGATTTGACAGACAACAAAGTTGTGGGTATAGAATTTATCAAAGATTAACTCAGCAAATTTTGTGGATGGGGTTCATTCAGACCCTTCCACCTAGCCTAATTTCATTGCACAAGCCTTTCACAGTCCTCAGAGCTATGTCACTCAAGTTCAGGACAATTAGGCTGCAAATTCTGCAGTCCAGATTCAAACCAGTTAAGTGCAAGGCAGTGGAAAATATTGAGCAGAGTTGCAAGCAGAAAACCCACCTAGCAAAGTTTAGGTCCAAGTCATCATTTACAAAAAGCTTAAGCAGCAAAATTATCTCATATGGTAGAAAAATATAAAACAAATTTGTTGTCACGTGATACAGTGCATTTTAAATAACTGAACATACATATAACCCAAGAAATTATGAATTATTAAACCTGTAATAGACTTAGTACTTCAACTAGAATGATCTACCTTAATCCCCCGTATTTCTCCTTACTACTCAATCACTGTGATTTAAATGATGAATTACCCATTATTTTCAATGACAACAACCAACGATTGTTTTTAAAACCATTTTTAATAGGATGTGGGTTCTCAAATGATAGTGAAGACTGATTCTTACAGAGAATGCTTCCCCATATGTAGGACATTTAGTATGGAATTGACCTGAGCAGTTATCTGTTCTCGATTAAGCCTGACGTTCTTTGGCCGGCCAGATATGACTTGCTTCCAACTTTGTTGTACCAATCTAAATCATTATTTTTCATATTTCCCTGTAATAATTGTCATGATTTCACTTCACAGTTTACATGCTGCGCTTCTTTGGATTGGTCAACAATGCCTAAGAATTAGAAACTGCTGTTATAGGCTTTATGTTACCATCCTATTGTCCTGCAGTGGTTTATGTGCAAATCACAAAAACATGGCTTTTTTGGCCAAACCATAAAGATTTCAAAATTCAACCCAGCTCTTCTGCTTAAGCAGTGGACCGGCACGCAATTATCATTTGCTATGTAGGGTGCACACGCGATGACATCATCCATTATGAAGCACTAGGAGTTGAAGCTGGGTCATATTTTTCCACTTTGAAAAGAACATTGATCACTCCTGTGTTTTCACAGTTCTCTATTCAGTGTTAGTATTATATTTAAGTTGATTGTTGCATCTACAGTACAAATAGTCTCAGAGCACCATGAAGTCTGGCTGGCCAGTTGGGAGATTATTATCATTGAGGGAGTGATCTCTGGTGAGATGCATTGGCAATTCTACATGTATTTTGCCTTTCATGATGCTGTAGCTGTGGGATGTATGGAAAATATAATGTCCCACCTTTTCTTGAGGAGTAGGTAAAGGGCTCATGTCTATATTTCATTTCCTGTGATAGCCGCACTGTTTTCTCTGTCCTATGGTAGAGCAGTAACAAAGGTTATCTGTCAATAGTCAGGGAGATCTGTGATCTTCCATAGGCCTTCCTCCAGACAACTGTGTCTGGGCAGCTCTGCTCACATTTACTGTAATGCAAAAAGTCTCACTGATTAACCAGATACAGGATGGATCAGCACTTTAGAATGACGATGCTATTGCAATCACAGAAATATACTTGAGGGAAGGGCTCATTGTTCCAGGATATTTAGGTTTCAGACATAACAGAAAGATTTGCAAAAGAGGAAAAGAAGTCAGACCAACACATGCAAAATGCTGGAGGAACTCAGCAGGTCAGGCAGCATCTCAGGAGGGGAATAAACGCTGACGTTTCAGGCTGAGACTTTTCAACGAGACGAGAAAAGTAGGGGGAAGAAGCCAGAATAAGAAGGTAAGAGTGTGGATGGAGTACAAGCCAGAAGGTGATTGGTGAAGCCAGGTGGGTGGAGGAGTGCGATGAAATAAAAAGCTGGGTGGTAAGAGGTGGAAAAGGTAAAGGGCTGGAGAAGGAGGAATCTGATAGGAGAGCAGAGTGAACCATGGGAGAAAGAATTGGAGGAGGAGCCACCAGGGAGAGGTGATAGACAGGAGAGGAGAGAAGAAAAAGGTAAGAGGGGGCCAAGTATGGAATTGAAGAATAGGAGAAGCAGAAAAAATAACAACAGTTGGCAAAATCGATGTTCGTGCCATTAGGTGGAGGCTTCTCAGATGGAATATGAAGTTCTGCTCATCATGGTTGTAGAGGAGACCACGGACAGACATGTTAGAATGGGAATGGGTATTGGAATCAAAATGCTTGGCCAATGGGAAATACTGCTTTTCGTAGATGAAGCAAAGGTGCTCGACAAAACAGTCCTCTAATCTATAACAGGTCTCAATGCAGAGGGATTCAGAAAATGAGGGAATCAGACTACTGATTAAGTAGTGCTTAGAGGTGATATCCTGGACGGTGCTGTCTACTGAAGCTGTATGGATAGAATTTATGAATATGAAGGGGACAATCACTTTGCTCAGTTTCTACTATGATCCTCTCAGCAGTGAGTGGGAATTAGAACAGAAATATAGCAAAATGCAAGGGAAATTGGGTTATAGTAGTAGGGGATTTAACATTCCCAGTATTGAATGGGATTCCATAGTGTAAGGGGCTCAAATGGAGTTTAATTTGTTAAGTGCATCCAAGTAAATTTTTGAAACAATATGTAGAATGTCCTGCTAGAGAAAAGGCCGGAAAGGTAGGTAGTAGAACTGTCAACAGGGGAACACTTTGTGGACAGTAACCACAATTCCAAAAGTTTTGAGGTAGTTATAGAAAAGGATATGATTGGCTCTCAAGTTAATGTCTTGAATTGTGGGGTGGGGGTGAAGGTTGATTTCAATAGCATAAGAAAGGACCTGGTGAAAGCAGACTGGAAGCAGATAATTGTGGGTAAAATGGTAGCTGACAGGTGGGAATCTTTTAAAAGAGAATTAGTAGGACTTCAGGGCCAGCATGTTCTGGAAAAGTGAAATGTAAAGATGGCATGTTTGGATGTCAAAGGATATAGAAGATTTGATCAAGAAAAATAACAGAAATATGTAGCAAATATGGGCAATGGAGATCAAAAGAGTCTCTTGAAAGATATAAAACATGTAGGGGGAACTTAAAAAAGAGATTAGGAGGGTAAAGAAGATTAATGAAATATCCTTGGCAAGTAAGATTTAGGGGAACCCCAAGACATGCTATGTATATTATAATCAAGGGGATAGCTAAAGAAAGAGTATGTCCAAAGGGGTAATCTGTGCAGAGCCATGTGAGGTCCGAGAGGTTCTAACCGAATATTTCTCATCTGTATTCACCAAGCAGAAGAACATGTAAGATAATCAGTTCAGAAAGGGATACATAGGTAATTTAGTGCTGGTTAATATTTGGATGCAGGAGGTGTTAGATGTCATGGGTCACATAAGGGTTAATAGATTCCAGGACCAGAGAAGATCTAACCCAACTTGCATGAGAAACAGGAGAGGAGATAGCTCTGGCTCTGACAGAGACTTGTGCATCTTTGTTAAAGACTGGAGGATAGCTGATGTTGTTCCTTTTTTTAGGAAGGGCAGAAGGATAATTTAGATAATTACAGATTACCGAGGTTTATGTCAGTGGGAGGGAAATTATTGGTATTGATATATTATTGTCACATGTACCAAGATACAGTGAAAAGCTTATCTTGCACACTGTTTATACAGGTTATATCATTACACAATGCATTGAGATAGAATAAAGTAAAACAATAACAACATAGAATACAGTGTAAAGCTACGAAAAGGTGAAGAGCAGCGGAATGATAAAGTGCAAAATAAGAAGGCAGTAGATGGTAAGGCCAAGTGTCCATTTTATCACACAAGAGGTCCATCCAGAGTCTGATAACGGTGGGACAAAATTGTCCTTGAACCTGATAGTGCATGCTTTTTGGGTTTTGTGTCTTCTGACTGATGAGGGAGGGGAGCAGAGAGAATGTCCTGGGTGGCTGGGGTTTTTGGTTGTGCTGGCTGCTTTAATGAGGCAGTGAGAAGTATTCCTATGATGTGTTCAGCTCTGTCCATAGCTGAGGTTTCCTTCAGCTATGTGGATAGCAGTTGGCCTACAAAGTTAGGTACTTGATTGGTCAGGTCATGAAGATATACGGGGAGAAGGAAGGAGATTGGGGCTGAGAGGAAATTTGGATCAGCTGAGATGAAATGATGGAGCAGACTTGATGAGCCAAATGGCGTAATTCTGCCCCTATCTCTTATAGTCTTTTAGTCAAAAGTGTTAGGCATTCATGCAGAATCCTTTCTATGGGGCATCAATAACAATTGGTAAGAGTTGATGGGGATATGCTGAGTTTATTTAGCCTCCTGAGAAAGTAGAGTGGTTTATAAGCTTTCTTGTCCATAACATCAATGTGGTTGGACCAGGGCATGCTACTGGTGATGTTCACCAATATGGAACTTGAAGCTATCAACCCTCTTAACCTCAAGTTGTTGTTTTAGACAGCAGCATGTGCATTGGAGGAAATCTCAAGGCTCAGGATTTATGTGCATCTGGGAAAGCAGAGACTGTTAGGGATAGTAAGCATGGCTCTGTGCATGGGACATCCTTTCTCACTGATTAAATTGATTTTTTTGAGAAGGTAAGTAAGGAAATTTATGAAGGCGAGGCAGTAGACATATGGACTTCAGTAAGGCATTTGGCAAGATAATACAGTCCTGAAGGTTAAGGACATAGAATCCAAGGCAGGCTGGTTAATTCAATCCAAAATTGGCTTGGTAGCAGATGGTAGAGGAGTGGAGGAGTACTTCACTGTTTGCAAGTCTGTAACCATTGGTGTACCAGAAGGATCAATGCTAGGACCTGTGTTGTTTCTGATACTCTTATTAATTAGTTAAATGAAGAAGATATGATCAGTAAGTTTGCAGGTATCACAAATGTTGGTGGTGTTGTGAATAACAAGGTCACAGAGGAATAAGGTCAGATGGAAAATAGGGTGGAGAAGGGTAAACATATTGTAATCCTAACAAGTGCAAGGTTGTTGGAAGTCAAAAACGATACAAAACAAACCGTAAATGAAAGAGCATTAAGGAGCGTTAATAAACAAAAGGAAATTGAGCAACACCCCCTCTAATTTCTTTTGCATCTGGGCAGACCAACCATTGCTCTCAACAGGATTTTTTAAAATACATAACCTGAAACTATGCAGTACTTAAATGTTTCTCTTGGTAATACGTATATTATGAATGAAAATTGAAAAATCATATACTTTTGATGTTATATATTAATTGAGCGGTATAACGAAATACAGTACAACAAAGAAAATCTTTCACATTTTGTAAACGTTTTCTTATCTGTCTTTATTCCAGCTGCGAGGCAACAAAGACTATGTGCATGGGAACATTTCAGTTACTGCATGGCTGTGTATCCACACAGCTTAGAGGGCACAGTGAACTTGGGGTTCTATTCATTGTTCTGTGAAAGTGGCAACAGAGGTAAATAGGTTGGTGAAAGTGGCATATGGATTGCTTGCCTTCAAGGTCAGTGCACAGTATATAAAATTTAGTATGCTCCGTTACAACTTAACAAAATATTGGTTGGAGTATGGTGAATCAATCTGGTCAGAACTGATGTGGCTGCACTGTAGAGAATGCCTAGAAGATTTATCAGGATTGAAGAATTTTGACTGTGCGGAGAGATTGGATAGACAGTGTTTGTTTTCCCTGGAGTGGAGGCTGAGGAGTACCTGACAAATTGTATAAAATTATTACAAGCATAGAGGAAATAGTCAGAATCGTTTTTCACTTGGTAGGGCTATCAGAATAATGAGGGATTTAAGAGCAAAGAGAGTGGATGATATTTGGAACTCACTGTCAGAGGAAATGGTGAAATCAGATATAATCACAAAGGACCATTTCTGAGCTGGACTGTTCTGTAATTCTGTGACTCTGAAAGGTCATGATCTTTCTAAGTATCCTGAGGAGGTGATTGTAAGCAGGAGAGGGACAAGAAATCCTGTGACCTAACTTCCCAAGTCTGTCCACCATTTACAAGGCTCAAGTCAGGTGTGTAAAGGAATATTCTCCGCTTACATGGATGAGTGCAACTTCAACAGCATTCAAGAAACTTGACACCAGCCGACTTGGTAGGCATCCCATCTACGACCATTTAAACACTCCGTCACCGATACGCAGTAACAACAATTTGTGCTATCTACAGGGTGCACTGGTAAACTCAGAACTCACCAGGACTCCTTACACAGTACTGTCCAAATCCACAATATTTATTTGCTGCAAGGCCAAGAGCAATAATGGCTTGGGAACATCACTGACTTGCCTTCCAAGCCACACTCCTTTCTGGCTTGGAGATATGCACATCTCAATTTTTTCACCATTGATGAGTCAAAATCCTGAAAGTCCTTTCATAGCGCCATTAGGGATACAGCCACACCTAAAGGACTGTAACAGTTCAAGAAGGCTTCTCAAACTGAGCATGCTAATTGCCCATCTCTAATTCCCCTTGAGAAAGTGGCAGTGAGTTTCCTTCCTGAGCCACTGCAGCGTTTAAGCCATCCAGAGTTCCAAACAATTGTCCCAGAGACACAGAAAGATGGGCTATGTAGGAAGGAAGGGTTAGGTTGATTGTATCTACGTTGACACCACATTGTGGACCAAAGGGTCTGTACTGTGCTGTACAGTTCTGTGTTTTATGTTCTATGTTTTAAATGTTTTTAGAGTAACAGACTCCAACACCCTCTCAGCCATTGTGCTCCAGATTGCAAATACTTTCTGAGTGAAAAAATAATCTTGCTCCTCATCAGTAACTCAGCCCTCTGGTCTCAACATTACATTAGGTAAACATTAGGTGAAAGGCTTCTTACAGTCTAATCTATCTACCTATCAATCTATCTTTATCTAAGTGAAGAAGTCATTGTACCTTCACTCCTGACCATTGTACTTACCTGTGCCTTTTGTGTCATTTTATATTTAAATAGTGCTTGTGGTCATCCTTTCCGAAATGAAATTGAAATCGAAAACAGAAACTAGCTTCGTGACCAGCATATACTCAGTGAATTGTGGTAGATTTTTGAGGAGAGAATCTGACCTAATTTTTCTCGTTTTCAAAGTGTTCTGTCCAGTATGCTACCTACTGGGGCTTCTTTAAATAGCAAGAAAACCTGCCTTTACATAGCACCTCTCTCAATTTTGAGAGATCCACAGACATTAGGAGGTCACTTCTGAATTCAGGCATGAACATAATTATTTTGCGAGCTTCTGAAATTATATTCATGCACATCCTTAATGTTATTAGGAAAGAATGCATGCATCCACCACCTTACAACGAATGTTCTAGATGATTACTTTGGTGTTCTGGGACATCATATCCAAATGGTAAAGCCTCTGATAATGCAGTAGCTCTTCACTACACCAGCAGAGTGCCAGCCAAAATTTTGTTTTCAAATCTCATGGGGAAGCACAACCCTGCAAGCTTCTGTCTCAAAGGTGAGAGTGCTTCCACTGAGCCACAGCTGATCCATGAAGGGAAGAGAGAAGCAAATGACTCAGGGGAAGTGATTATCATAATTATATCACATGTGATTTACCACAATGTTGGAAACAAATTAAAACAAGGTTTTGAAGATTGACAATGACAGTTAAAGGATCTTAAAGGAGTTGACATATACTAATGACAATCTCGGCCTGGAACATGGAGTTCCACAGAACATTATTTAGGGAAATGATGACACCATGAAACTGTACAGACTGTAGTTTTATATTTATTGATTTATTATATACACATTGCCGAATATATTGTAAACAATGGCTTTTTTCCTTTTCTATCACAATAAAGAATCTGGGTAGAATCAATTCTATACACAGCCTTAAAGAAGAATTACATGAATCATTCCTAAAAGGAACATGCGATAACATGTCATTACAACATAACGTATCAATAAAATACCCTCTTAAAATATTACGCAATCGTTACTCCCTCTCATTGATTTACCTTGTCCACAAATGCCACACACCTGACACGAATGAAATGAGATGGTGAGTTAAACATTCTTTATCACCATAAAAGAGACGTTAAAGTGGAGCCACACATAGAGTTTCATAGTCATAGTAGTCATAGTCATACTTTATTGATCCCAGGGGAAACTGGTTTTCGTTACAGTTGCACCATAAATAATAAATAATAATAAAACCATAAATAGTTAAATAGTAATATGTAAATTATGCCAGGAAATAGGTCCAGGACCAGCCTGCTGGCTCAGGGTGTCTGACCCTCCAAGGGAGGAGTTGTAAAGTTTGATGGCCACAGGCAGGAATGACTTCCTATAATGCTCTGTGTTGCGTCTCGGTGGAATGAGTCTCTGGCTGAACGTACTCCTGTGCCCAACCAGTACATTATGTAGTGGATGGGAGACATTGTCCAAGATGGCATGCAACTTGGACAGCATGATGATTCATAATGACCCAGACAGTCCCATCCTACTTGAAGGAAGTCAAGACATTTTATGGAAGGGAGTAAGCTTCATTTTTGTAAATGTACATACAAAGGCTTCTCTTTCACAAGTATTGGAGACAATGGACTCCAGACAGCCATAGAATATTGGGGTACTTAGAAAAAAGACCGGGAGAGGAGTTGGAGAAGTGAGGAATGAGATCAAGCCTGAATTCAGCTATTTGGAATATTGGAGGATGAAGCAGACATGGTGAATGGGGCTACAGAGAATATAACAACTTGAAGAAAGGGACAACACTGGAGATGGGATTCGAAGATAAGACATTATTAGAGGATCAAGCATGCTTCAATAAGGAGATGTTGGGAATGTGAGGAACGAATAGCAAAGGAGGATGAAGATCTGGGATAGCTGCCAGTCACGGGTGTATTGAGTGAATATATTCCAATCTGAGATTATGGCCGTAGTTGGTTGTTCTTTGCTAATTATTAATTTTCAGAATCTGGGCATTGTTGACAAGGCTATCATTTATGGCCCATCTCTCAGTTTTCTCTAAAATGATTCTGGTAGATCACTTTCATGAACCGTTGCTGTCCTTTTGCTGAAGATACAATAATACAGTATTTGGCTAGGAGGTTCCAGGAATTGGAACCAGTGACAATGAAGGTTTTCAAGCCAAGGTGGTATGTGACTTGCAGAAAAAAACATGTAGGTGCTCTTATACTTCAAGCCTTTGTCCTTCTTGGTTTCAGAGATTTGGGCTTTGAGAGGTGCTATGAAACAGTAGAGGTAAATAGCTGATGTTCTGTTTGTTGATAATACTTGCAGTCACATTGCATCAATAGCTGATAGGGTAATGTATGGGATCAAAGTTAAATGGAGCAGTTGGAGCTGCACTCGCCCAGGGAAGTGGTGGTGAGTATATCGCTGTTGGAAGCAGGTCAGTGAGGGAAAGGAAATGTGAAAGTGATCATCAAGCAACATTTAAAGAAAACTTACCTGTGTGAACTTTGCACAACTTATGGAAAAATGCAGAATTCATACTATAATATCACTGAGCGAACTCCACAGTTTCCCTGCATACGGACAACAGACATCTGTTGCAGTAAGTGTCAATCTTACCTGTTCATCGAAAGCTGCTCCCCTGTTCCAGCTTGGGACTAGCCCTTTTAAGGAGCAGTGCAGCCCTTCCACTGGCTGCTGTTTGGCACCATTGCACTGGCTAATGACGTCACAATGCTGGTAGAGTATAAGTCAGTGAAACAGTGCAAGTGTGCTGTAGTGAAAGCAGACCAGAGTGTACACTTAGATAGGTATTTGTAACTGGGTGTAACTTGAAGGGTTTACTGAATGTTCAGTGTATCTTGTCCTGTAAATAAATAGTTAACTTACTTACTTGTGGTAAGTGTCTTCCGTCCCCATTCACTGAACCCCGGAACCTGATTTCACACAACAATTGGCAGAGTTCGGTGACTGAACAGAAGGTTATTATGCTTAAAGACAGAGAACCTTCCATGTGAGGAGTGCCGAGTCCCGGGGTGGACTGACAACAGTGCGGGATTTGGGAGCTTCGCCAACCTGCTGGTGGGTCATAGTACACTAGCAAGCTGGTCAGTCAGGCTGGACACCCGCGGGGTGGAAATGAGGCATCAGATCATGTCTGTCCTTAACAAGGTAGGGTTTCCCAAGGGGAAGGGGAGCCAGAGAGGTGCTATCTGGCTGCCGGCAGACATAGTAAAGCAGCAGTACAAATCAGTCTCACAGAAGGAGAAAAAGATAGATAGCTTGAGAAACTTAGTGGAAGTGTTAAACCAGCGAGGTATTACCATGAGGGAGGCAGCCCAGTCAGAGTTAGAGGATCGGAGTACAGAGATGGCCTGTCGGCTAGTAAAGGTGTAGCAGTTAGAGGCTCTCTGCAGGGCTAAATGGTGACCGGACCCCGTTAAGCTCCAAATCTTGATGTTGTGGGGAGGCAATCGAGACATGTTGGGGGGATGGGGATATTTGATCACTGTATATAGTGAGGATAGGGTGGAGGGGTTAGAAGAGAGCCTTGGAACTCCCCCTCTAAGTGAGAGCACTCATCCCTATGCAGCCGTGCCAGTACAGGCCAGAGGGGTGGCCATCTGATCCCGGACCTGGTAAGGGGGCCCCTGGCCCATAGCACCTCCAGCCTCCATGGAACAGGGTGAGGAAGAGTAGTGGGCTTTGGAAGAGGGACCTGGGGACCATAAAACAATGGGTCTCACTGAGTCGACTCCCATCGGAGAGTTCTCCATTAAGGAAATGGTGCAGGTGGGAGGAAGGCATAGGCAGAAGCCAGAGATGACTATCATTGGAGAGTTCTCCACTAAGGAAGTGGCGGAGCTGGGAGACAGGTACAAGGAGAAGATAGGGTAGCCTCTGCCCACATGGTTGGTGAGGATCTAGGATGCAGGAGGCGCTGGAGTGAGTCTATCCAACAGGGAGATCGGTGTCCTGGGAGAGCTGTCACCCACCATGTGATTAACAATGCTCTTTGAGTACCAGCCGCTTCCCATGGAGGGTGATGAATTGCAGAATGACATCAGCGGTTGTGGTTGGGTGTCCACGTTCTTCAAATGGGACTTGAAGCCCTGGGAGGGGTAGAGCACGAAGGGACCAGAGACCTTCGTCAGTGAGCTCTGATCATGGAAATCTATCACAGCAGTGGCAACCCACTGGAGGGTCAAAGGCTACTCTTGACCATGATGGGGTACTTACTTAAAGCCAGGGCTCCCAATTTAAAGGGAGTGGTGCTGCCCATATTGGGAGCAGCAATAGCGGGTACCGTAGACACTGCCTTCAGATTATTGGAGGGATTAGAGTATGTGTGGGAAGGTCCATGTAGTCGAGTGCACAAGTTAGACATGTGGCCTGGAGTATGAGTGTGACCCCAAAGGAATTGTTTTTGGCATTGCTCAGAGCTGGTGTTGTGAGGAAGCAGGAAGATGGGGTTTCCACACCCATCCTTTATGCCATGTGGAGGGAGCACTGTCCGGGGAAGAAAGACAAGAAGGTCGTTAAGGGAGAAGGGTAATTTTCCACGTGCTCTCTTGATAAAGGCCCTTTCTGCTCTCTGCAGGATTCCTCGCATTGCACTAAGGGTTCCCTATATATCCCTTGCTGGAGGCTCTGCAAACAGCACTGGCAGACTTTCACTGGTAACAGTGGTCAGGCACCCTCCCACCCTACTTGCATACTGTTAGAAGGGTTCCCGGCAGATATGGTTAGACCCATGATACCTGAGGCCTTACATACCCATTGCAGTACATTGGAGGAAAAGAGAATGTGCAGCGATGGATGACACTGGTGGACATCGGTGCCAAGCAGGGCTACCATAATGGGGTTAAGGGGCTCACTTCTCCCCACCTGAGAGATTTCTTTGCAGCTGACCATCAGAGCTGGACAGCCTGGACCCAAGATTGTCCTTATGGTGGTCTCCCCCGAGCGAATTCTGGGCATGAATGCGCTGAGGAGTAAATGCCTGTAGACAAGTAAGGGCTGGTTTACCTTAGGGGTAGCACGGGCAAGATACCAGTGGGATTGGCCTTTGGATCGCACTCTCCACTTCCCTCCCCCATCCCGCCAAGGTAGTGAACACTGTACAGGATCTCAAGATGCACCAACAGTGGGGAAACTGCGGAGGCCCTGTTGCGGGGTGGGGGGGGGGTCATTATCCCAGCATCTTCCTCAACAATAGCCCACTATGCCCAGTGCAGAAAGGGGATGGGATGTGGTGACTGGCCATTGACTATACACAGTTGAATATGCATTCACCACCCCCACAGGAGCTGTCCCGGATATTGTGGCCCTTATTGAGGATGTAGGGGTAGGGAGGGGAAGCAATGGTAAGCAGCAGAGGATCTGGCCAATGCCTTCTTCTCCATCCACTTGAGTTCAGCGTTCATGGACCAGTTTTGCTGGGACGGTAGACAGTATACTTTTTGCTGCTTCCCTTGGGTTATGGCCACAGTCCCTTATGCTATGATTGCCTGTGAACTGCAGGGGATACAATTACACCTTCTCCTCTCTGTATCAAATTGCACAGATGTGCTGCTACAGGGACCTCACAAGAGGTAGTGAAGCAGGCCCTGAATTCAACAACATTCTGCATAGCAGGTGATATCAGATCAGGCCAAACACAAGATCTTGGGGGCTGGGGTCCAAAGAGGAGACACCATGCTTTGTGGGGCTCCTATGCATCCTCCTCTTAACAATACGCCCCCTGTACCAAGTCTCCCGGAAAAAGGCCGCCTTCCAATGCAAGAGGCCTTTGAAACTGCCAAACAGGCGGCAGAGCAGATTCTTCCCTTGGCTCCAAGACAGAGTGGGGTGCTAGTCAAACTATAGGTTTCAACTACCCTCCGGGTGACTGAATGGAGCCTTTGGCAGGTGCTGAAGGCATGCCATGTTCCCTTGGCATTTTGGACAAAAACACTTGCTGAGGCAGCAGCCAGATACAGCCCCTTTGAGAGGCAGCCGTTTGCCTGCTACTGGGCTGTCTTGCGTGCCGAGCTTCAGACTACCATTGACTCAGTCAGGCCGTGTCCATACCTCCCCACCATTTGAAAGTCTGATGATGTTACCCACTGGGAGGGTCGTGCTCACTGAGTAGTCTTCCATTGCCATTACAAATTGGGCAGAGAAGGGATCCCTTACCTAATCAGTGGGGTAAACTCTACGATGACTTTACCACTGAGCAGAAGCAGCAAGACTGGTTTACCGATGGCTCCAGCTGTTGGCGGAGAGGTAAACAATGGTGTCCACCCTGATTCAGGGAGGGCCGTTACCCATGAGCGTGACGGGGGATTTAGCCAATTGACTGAGTTAGGGACTGCAACCCAGCCACCTGGGAGGCGGTGGGCCTATGAGGATCTACTGGGCGTGGCAAAAGGCATGCCAATACCAGTGCCGCATTGGTGTGAGCAGAACTGAGAGGTGCACGAGTGGCTTGTCTAAGAGCGCCTCTATTGGAAATGCAGTTGGGAGGATGTGCACCAATGCCCAATCATGGACTACACGTAGATGCCCACACCTCTCATGCCACTGAGGAGGTCATTCCTCATGCTGTCATTGCTCGAGTGGCGCGGATAATGATGGGCACACTATTTTCTGAGGACTATTTTCTGTGGTCCTCCTCCTTGCTTTTTCCCTCCTTAAATGCCCACTCTTCTGGGCAGACCAGAAAAGTGGGCATCGGGTCGGGGGGAAGGAATAAGGGACTGGGCAGAAGTCTGAGGGGTGGTATTGACGTTCGATGAGCCCAGGACAGCAGCTGTGAGCTATCCTACTTACCAGCTGGTTAGACCCAGGGAGTGGACAAGCTTGTCCCTCAGGATGCATCCGAAAGAGCATGGGGGCTGGTCAGGTATGGCAAGTCGATTATATGGGGCCTCTGCTACCAAAGAACAAAAAAGATAAGAGCTTACAATGTGCACACATAATCCAGGGAACTAGTGGCAGTGCAATGCATCCATGCTGACCAGAAAACAGCAATAAAATGTTTGTGGCACTTGTCATCCATTTATGGGATCCCCTGGGAGATCCAATTGGACAATGGCTCATATCTTACAAGAGCCAAAGTCCAGGAGTGGGCTGTGGAGTCTGGCAATTTGTGGGTGTTCCACATCCCATTCTACACACAGGTGGCAGGACTGATTGAGCAGATGAAGGGGCTGTTGAAACAGCAAATTGACCCCACCCACACTTTGCAGGGGCGGCTGATTGTGCTGCAGAAGGCGGTGGACAAACTGCACTCCCAGCTGGCTGGCCCAGGAGGGTCCCCAGTGTCCTGGCACTTGGCAGTGTTGGAAGAAGTGAAGTTGGAGGAGGAATTGGAAAAGGTCTGGATGCAGCACCCACAAAGGGTCACCAGAGTGGAGGGAGGTTGGCAGGTGGAGGGAGAAGATTATGGTGTGCAGACTAAGGAATATACGATGGGTGGTATTACAGGGATTAGGGGATAGTCTATTTAAGTACTCAGTAACTGACCAGGAGGGAGTGAGTGTGTGTTTCTTTATCTCTGATTTACAGATGTAACCCACTCACCAGGCTCGTATGCAAACTCGACTCATTGCTGGCTCTGCTAACAGCCATGTGACTCTAAGGTGAGAAGGTCACATTTCATTAAAAATAGGCATGGGGTATGATTTGGGGTTCAACCAAGCAGGAACACCATGATATTTCCATTTTAAAAAAAGAACTGAATTTGAGTGAATGCTGTCTGAATAAATAATGCCCATACACAATTATCAGTCGGACTGAAATAAAATTCGCACACCGCATAAAATTATAACGGAAGTATGTTTACCAATTTCAGCCTTATCGAATGGTTAATAGGAAAAAGAAAAAAATAAATAAAAGGGCCCATTACAGTTAACCCAGTCTAAATGTGCACATAAAGTTGGAGTTCATCTTGAAGTTGTCTTTTCACTCACGTGTTGGACCTACGGTCAGGGTGAAAGCACACACCACATTCCAAATGTCACTCAAAACCCATCTCAAACAAATGGGCATTCTCTATGGAGTATTGGCCCTTCCTCCTTGGAGCTATTCATCTGCACAAAGCACTCAATGTAATAGGGACACTCCTTCCCACGGCATCAACAGCCATTTTCTCTCCTGTCCTCTCCAAGCTCCCACCAAAAAGACCCATAAATGACACTGTCCGTCACAAATCTCACTCCAGCCAGCTTTCTCTAGAACCTTCTCCCAATTCCACCAACCTGATTGGCTGACAAAACATTCCCAAGTTGAACATCATAGCCACTCGTCCTTTAGCTAAACTGAAACATTCTGAAAGTAGAATACATTGCTTTTACAGAACAGCTAAAGTGAAATACCTACAGCATAGCAGTAAAAATCTTAACAAGGGCATTACACAAATAGCAAAGAGGTGGATGTAGACAGCAGCACAGATGATGGTGGCTGGTATGAGATCCTACAACACATTCCTACAGCTGGTATGTGAACCACACCAGGAATTCGATATGTTCCATCGAGGGGCGTATCACAGAGGCAGAAAGGTTCTGGATGATAGCCTTTCCCTTGTATGATAGGTTGTCCCAGGAACTGATACACGTGGCCTCTGTGATGGAGATGCTGGCCAATGAGTGTATCTTGTTCATGCTTAAGTCCCGGCCAATGAGATGGCTGCAGTGCTCAAGCATACAAAGGATGCACTAAGCAGAGTATCAGCTGAGATAGTGGCTATTCAGATGGTGGCCATGGACTACCTGCTCATGGAGAAAGGTGGCACCTGTGCTGTGATTAGTCAGGAGTGCCGCACCTACATCCTTGATGAATCTGGGAACATTAGTCGCCTGATTGATCATATGCAGCAATCAGTAAATAAGATCAGGAAAGTGGAGGGTCAGCTCCATAACTATTGTACCCTGGAGGGAAGCTGGTGGCCTTTTATGGTGTTGGGAGCTTGGTGGACTACTGTAGTACTTTGGGTAGCAAATAGGGTTGCCGACTTTCTCACTCCCAAATAAGGGACAAAAGTAGCAGTCCAATATGGGACACTTGTGTTTACCCCGAGAAAGACTACCACAACCATGAAGCCTTGTGCGGGCACCTGTGTGCGCATGCGTGACGTGCGCATACATGATGTGCGCATGCGTGTACGTGCCGATTTTTTTTATACAAATCGGTTTGGGCTTAATCTTCCCGATTCTGTTCAGCGAAACTACACTGTGCATACATTATTTCTACTTTATATAGGCTGTGTATTTATCATATCATTCCTGCTTTTACTATATGTTAGTGTTATTTTCGGTTTTATGTGTTATTTGGTATGATTTGGTAGGTTATTTTTTGGGTCTGGGAACACTCAAAACTTTTTCAGATATAAATTAATGGTAATTGCTTCTTCGCTTTACGCCATTTCGGCACGAAAGGTTTAATAGGAACGCTCTACCTTAGCAGGGGAAATACAGGACAAGGACGGTCCCGTATGGGACAAACCAATTTAGCCCAATATACGGGATGTCCCGGCTAATACAGGACAGTTGGCAACCCTAGTAGTAAATGTGGGCTGATAATTCTAGATATTACGGTGTTATGTTTTGTGTGTGGTATAGTGGGTTGCCCGTGGGGGTTATACTAGCCTGTGGGCTGAGTGTTACGGTGTTGCATCTTTTCAGGGGTGGAATGTTGCAGTAAATGTCAACTTTACCAGTTTATCGAAAGCTGATTCCCTTGCTAGCTAGAGATTGACCTCGATGCCTTATCCTGTAAATAAATAGTTAACTTACTTAGTGGTAGTGAGAGTCTTCTGCCCCACTTACTGGACCCGTGAACCTGATTTCACACAACAATGTCAAGATGGAATATACTAATTGCACTCTCCATCCCCAATCTTGTTCAGCCTTCAAGTTTTAAATATAATTCATTTTGTGCCACGCAAAAACATTACATAAGGCAAAAAAAAAATCCCATCAAGTCTAGAAAAAACAAAGAAAAAACAATTACTGCTGCTTGGATGGAGTGTGTTAGGAATGACAGTTGGTAGTAGTGGAGGCAAGGGAGAAGGTGTGGTGAGACAGCAAGCATTACAGCTGCTAAACACCCTTTCCCATCCATGCCAAATCATATGACATCCTTGACTTAGAAACTGGATTTAACAAAATACAATTGTGCCTGGTTTTTACTTGTAAATCACACACAAATAGTTATTTTCGGTATGCATTAAGTTTTTTTAACCCATTTCTTCTTGAAGTCTAGTCTTTTTGAGAATAATTGAGCATTTTCTGTATTGACTTGACAATCTGATTTCCCTGACTTTTTCCCTGCACATGAAGTGTGCAGTTTAAATTATTAATAACAAAACCTTATTAAAAAGGTTACACTCCACAAATTCAGTTGTTGATTCAAAATTCAAGAAATACTGTACTTCATGTTTAAATGAGGGAAGTTTGCTTGATTTGAACCAACGTGTCCAAGCCCCTGCTCCTTCCTGTATTTCCCCCTCCCATCTGCATTTTTGTTATCTTCTTCGTCTTTTTTTTTGACAATCCTTGCCCCTGTTCCCCACGCCAGTTTCTTGTGATCTTCCCCATTATTTTTCTGGATGTTACTCTCTATTCCTCTTCCCTCTGTCTTGAACTATTTCTTCCCCCCCACCCCCCACCAATTTTCATAATCACCTCCACCCCTTTCCATAATCCTTTCACCGGTCTCAGATCCCTGCCAAGAGTGGAGTAGATTTTCTGACACATGTACGAGCAGTTGAATTACTTTAATGCTGATTGCAGGTGGTGCTGTATCTATTAAGTCCACATATGTATCGACTGGTGTAGACCTAGAGACACTGGCTAGTCATTCAGTGTAGGCCTCTTGATCTGGCTGGTGCTCTGAGTTGTCCAATGCTGTCCACTGGGACACACACCATCCAAATCTGGAACACTGAGCTCAGCATTTGCCTTTGTGTCTTCATCCAGAGAACTTAGAAAACAACAAAATCAAAGCTTCTGACAGGAATGATCAAATAATGCCTGCAACCAAAAATGATCATTCAAAGATCTGAAAAGTCATTTCTGTTAGAAATGTTAACAGGTTGATGCCAGAAATCTCATTCTTTTTACGTAATCCTGATGGGAGTGATAAGACAAATGGCGTCTTAAGCAACCTTCTTTAGAAAAACATTGTGTGAATTGATTTGTTGAATTGCCCTTTTCTTTATATTTGTTGACTGCTTGGAAGGTATATCCCTGCTTTTGAGGCAATATTGTAGGTTCAATAGTGATTTCACTTAAAATAATACTGATGCAATGGGTTAAAAATATTTTCATAACAATATTTTGTTAAAGTGAGTAATGAATTTTACTTTAGGCTAATGTTTCACATTTTATCTTCCTGAGGGGGAAAAAAGAACACATGGAGGAGAAAAGAATAAAAGGCTTTGTTGATGCAATAGTGTGGAAGGAGATTCAACTGGAGTAGGAGTGATGAGATGAACTATGTAGCCAGATAGGCCATTTCCTTGTCATACAATCAATGTAACACTGCTGTTTGCTCTTCCGGAAGCAAATGAGATGTCAGTAGTGGAAATCAGCTTTGGTAAAGAACTGGGTGACCGTCTTTGAGCCATCGAACACAGAAACAGGCCCCTCATCCCACTATGCCCATGCTGTCCCTTGTGCCTTTCTACAATCATCCCCTTCACCCACATTAAGTTCTTAGCGTTCCATGTCATGTTGTTTCAAGTACTCGTCTAAGTGCTTCTGAAATGTTGTGAAAGTCTCTGCTCCACCTCCTCTTCAGGAACTGTATTCCAGCTTTCAAATACCCACTGTTTGAAAAAAATTCCCGTCATATCCCATCCAATCCTTCAATACCTTTCATCTTCAACCTATGCCCTCTTGCAATTCACTATCTACTCAATTTATCCCCCTCATAATTTTTCATGTCTTTGATAGGTCAGTCTCTCCTCTATATGAAAATAATCAGCCTATCCAATCTTGTGACCATAGTTCTCCACACAGCCAACATTCTGGTGAACCTCCTCTGCATCCTCTCCAGGGCAAACACATTCCTAAGTGTCTAACATACAGAACTATCTTATCATTCTGTGTCATGTAACTAATTTTGGGATAATAGTTGTTTTCAACAGTACCCCTTTCCCACTCAGCCAAAGTCTGCCAGCCATCTTTCTGCATGCTCCAGTCAAATTCAGGGCTAAAAGGGTTAATTAAATTCCAGTCCAACAAGTAGGTTGTGATAATGATGGCTTTGAATATACAATATCAATGCTGAAATGAAAAAAAAATATGTTATTACCAGGCCAATACTTCAAGAAAACTCCCTAACTGTAATCATTATCAGTTTGCAAGCATTCCAGTGCATAATGAATGATTCCAGTATACTCAAAGCCCTGTAACCAAGGACATATTTTCATAATCATAAATCATATCCATGCCTGCTTCAAAGGTTACAAATCTTTTTTAACTACTTCCTGTTTTTCCCCCCTTATCCTTTCCAAACTTTTTTTACTCTTTTACATTTCTATGCAGTTTCAGCAGCACTTTCCAATTTTCCAAAGCATTTCTAGCCTGTGGCTTAACCTTGAATTTCTTGGAACTGTCTCTCCAACATTTTATTTTTTACCCTGCACGGCCTCTATAGCTCCATCTGTAAGCATTTACTGTTCTTTTCTCACCTGCAGCCTCCTTACTGAGCTCCTGCTCTGCGGTCTGTAGTTATAAAATAAGCTTTTCGCAGACATATTCCGTGTTACATCTAGGATTTGCATATTCACCCAACCTCCAAGCCCCAACTATGCCAAGGGAATCAAAGTCAGATTTTTCATTTCATCTAATCAGAGGAGCATTGCAATAAGCATTTTCACGTAAGGCAATTCCAACAGGAACTCTCTCAGACAAAAAGTCCACTTTACATATTGACCTAGCTGATGCCTTTTTGAACCTTTTCAAAATCTACTGGGTAGAATTGTTTATTTCAATATGTGGGATCATAATCACAATTAGAAAATACTTTTGTCTAATCAGATTCTAAACCCTCCATGTGATCAACAAGCTCCTGTCCAGTTTTTGCTGTTGCTGAAGTCGTCACACATTCATGTTCACAAAGAAAACACAAAAGCTAAACTAGAGATTATTCTGGAGTTGCTTTATGTCAGGAACAGACCATTATTCAAATACTGTTACCATGCTGACTGATTGGAAGGCCGTTTTGTCCTTAAATTTTGACACCTTACGTTCTGTAAGAGGTGCTGACAAATAGACAATTTAGTATAATGAGGTGGAGACCAAGAATTATAAAAGAAGTTATTTGATTCACAGTCAAAAGACAAAATTATTACTTGTCTTAAAACAAAACTTCTGTGCTTAATGCTCCTGGGCAGGTATACTGAGAGCATACGTCAGGGATTTATAAATTAGGTCCCAATAACTCTTTATTTTAATGGGAACTTATAGGAGGGCCATACACAAAGTTTCATCCCAAATTTAATCCAAACCTTGAGTCACAGAGTTATAATACTGCCAGAGTTATATAACACTCTAGAATAGTGGAATGGTCTACTTTGCACCCAGTCCATGACGTCCACAAATCCTAACCCAGTTTTGAGTCTTTGGCAGTAAAGCCCAAAGGACAGTTTCTCACAATGTAACACAATTACTAGTTGGAAATTTCAACAAATGACAATGAGAATGCCAAATCCAAAGAAGGACACACTGATATAATTACATATATTCTTTCAAGATTAAAGTTAATTCTTCTTATGAAAGAGAGAGACTTTTGCCCAACTTGCTGTATGTGGTCCATGACTGCATATTGTTACTAAAAGGTTGCAATGCCAAAATGAATTCTATTCCTCATCATGATGAACAAAATCATGCAAATATTATTAATTTTGGACCAGAGATTTCTGGGGAATACTAATACTTTGGCAGAGAATTTGCTGGCTTTCCCCAAAGAGTCCAGTGGTGGAGTATCAAATCTGTGATGTAATGCAACACTTATGGTGGGGAACATACCCGCTGGAGATGGGCGAGTCTATTCATTTCGAAGGAAAGGAATGGCTGCAAGGAACAAGGGTTAAAAGTAATAGATAATTCAAGTGGTTTCAATTACAGTAATTGAATTTGGCAAAGTTATTAACAGTCTTTCATTATTTTATTTTAAAAATTAATTTGACAAGTATTTGAATGTCAAAGGCATTCAGCAGTCTTCAACAGTGTTGATAGAAGCTTTTTTCTTGGAGCATGGCTTAAATAGTTCCCGCCTATTATTGCGCACTGCCTTTTCACACCACCCCCTGTATCCAACTGCCATTTGCATGCACACATGTGTACACACACCAACACTTACTAATGTGGCAGTTACACGGTTGTACGCTCACACACATGCACAGCTAATGTATAATGGTCTTAGAAACCATAGAAACTACAGCACAGAAACAGGCCTTTTGGACCTTCTTGGCCGTGCTGAACCATTTTCTGCCTAGTCCCACTGAACTGCACATGGACCATATCCCTCCATACACCTCCCATCCATGTATCTGTCCAATTTATTCTTAAATGTTAAAAAAGGACCCGCATTTACCACCTCGTCTGGCAGCTCATTCCATACTCCCACCACTCTCTGTGTGAAGAAGCCCCCACTAATGTTCTCTTTTTCCCCCCTCACCCTAAACCCATGTCCTCTGGTTTTTTTTCTCCCCTTGCCTCAGTGGAAAAAGCCTGCTTGCATTCACTCTATCTATACCCATCATAATTTTATATACCTCTATCAAATCACCCCTCATTCTTCTACGCTCCAGGGAATAAAGTCCCAACCTATTCAACCTTTGTCTGTAACTGAGTTTCTCAAGTCCCGGCAACATCCTTGTAAACCTTCTCTGCACTCTTTCAACCTTATTTATATCCTTCCTGTAATTTGGTGACCAAAACTGAACACAATACTCCAGATTTGGCCTCACCAATGCCTTTATACAACCTCATCATAACATTCCAGCTCCTATACTCAATACTTTGATTAATAAAGGCCAATGTACCAAAAGCTCTCCTTACGACCTTATCTGCCTGTGACGCCACTTTTAGGGAATTTTGTATCTGTATTCCCAGATCCCTCTGTTCCACTGCACTCTTCAGTGCCTTACCATTAACCCTGTATGTTCTACGTTGGTTTTTCCTTCCAACGTGCAATACCTCACACTTCTCTGTATTAAACTCCATCTGCCATTTTTCAGCCCATTTTTCCAGCTGGTCCCAGTCCCTCTGCAGGCTCTGAAAACCTTCCTCACTGTCTACTACACCTCCAATCTTTGTATCATCAGCAAACTTGCTGATCCAATTTACCACATTACACGGATGCCTTCAGATGCCTTCAAACATTACTTGTGTTTGATTTTGAACAAGAACTATCTCTTCTCGAGCTGTAATCATTTGCATTCCTACCACAAGTTCTGGTATCTGGGAATCGGTTTATTATAGTCACATGTACTGAGGCAGCATGAAAATCTTCATTTTATGTACCATTCATGCACATCAAAGTTCAAGGTAAATTTAATATCAAAGTACATATATGTCACTGTATACAACCCTGAGATTCATTTTCCTGTGGGCATACTCTGCAAATTTATAGAATAACTATAACAGGATCAATGAAAGATCCACTAGAGTGCAGAAGACTGTGCAAATGCAAATACAAATAAATAACAGTAAATAGTGAGAACATGAGACAATGAGATAAGAAGTCTTTACAATGAGATCATCAGTTGTAAGAACATTTCAATGATGGGGCAAGTGAGAGTAGTTATTCCCTTTTATTCAAGAGCCTGATGGTTGAAAGGTAGTATCTGTTTCTGATCCCGGTAGTGCAAGTCCTGAGGCTCTTGTACCTTCGACCTGAGAGCAACAGTGAGAAAAGAACATGACCTGAGTGGTGGGGATTTCTGATGATGGATGCTGCTTTCCTCCCACAGCATTTCATGTATTTCACTCAATGGTTGATCATTTCACCATAACAGTACATTGAGGTGGTACAAGGGACAATTCGGCCCTGAGCATAAATACTGCTTATTGAGAGATTAATTATCAAAATAACTAAATGCATTGTTGCTGAACTTTCAAAGTGTCATGACTGCTTCATAGATCAGAAATCTCTCTTTTAAGTGCATTTGCAGTTGAAGCCCTGAGTTCAAGAGTCAGGAATTTATGTTGCAGTTGATAAAACTTTGATTAAGCTGCATCTAGAGTATTACATTCAATTCAGGTTACCCCGTAATAGGAAGGATGTGGATGCCTTGGACTGCGTGGAGAAAAGGTTACCAGGATGCTGCTTGGATTAGAGGGTGTAGACCATAAGGGGGGGGTGAACAAACGTGGGTTGCTTTCTCTGGATCAACAGAGGCTGAGAGGAGCCCAACAAAAGCTTATAGGATTACGAAAGGCATAGATAGAGTAGACAGCTCTTATCTTTTTTCCCAGGATCTATATTTATAATACTGGAGAGAATGCATTTAAGATGCAACATGTGGAGAAATTTCTTTACACGGAGAGTGCAGGGTGCCCGGAATTGCTTCCAGAGGAGACAAATATAATAGAGGCTTTTAAGAAGCTCTTACATAGGCAAGCGATTGTGCAAGAAATGGAGAGAGATGGGCATTGTGTAGACAGAAAGGATTAGTTTAATTAGGTATTCAGTTACTAGTTTGTTAGTTTAGGACAGTATCTGGACCAAAGGCTCTGTTCTTTGCTATACTGTTCTATGTCCTATATTCTTTTTGTCAGGTGTCTTCAAATACTTGCAGCATGAAGCCTTGATTTTGACTCTGACTTTGATGTGCAATTATAAAGGTTACCTACTCCATTTGGAGTCAAATGAGTTCACTGAGTACCACTGAATGTGGTCTCTCATTCTGTGGTCTTTCAAGCAGCTTGCAAATACACTCAAACTGTTGCTCTGCATTGAAAGAAGTGAAGGCAATGCGACCTCACTGATGTGTCCAGGAACTAAGTCATTGATTAGACACCATCACTAAATAACTTCTTAGCATCATTCAGGAATATTTTACCAAAGTTCCACCTGAAGCAGAATTTTATTAGTGAATAGTAATTAAGCACATTCCACCCCGACAGTCACAGCTGCAGTAGTTCATTTTCCATCTGAGGGAGGGGTCTTTGTACAAGTAATATGCAACATTAATGCTGTCAGATCCAGCTTTAGTAAAATATTTGTCCACAGGATGATACGAAGCTGTTTTTGCACTGTTGATTAAAAAAATGAAACAGGATAGAGAAGTCTATGCTGTGCAAGGAAAAAAAAAAGACCTCATAAGGATATTGGACTATTTCCAGAAATTGAGGTTTGCAGACTTGGGGTAAGGGAGGTGATTTTGCATCCAACTGTAACTCATCTCCACTGGGAGTACGTGATCTATTTTTACTACTTTCTTCCATGGTCAATTGACAGTCATTCTCAAGTTTCAGCTCATCCAGGAAAGTTCAAAGGTTATTCTCTAAAATTATAGCCTGTTCTTTTCAGTCTGCTTCCAGCATCCAAATCTCTTTTTTGTTTCTCAGGACCTCCATGTGCCAATATGTGCCAATATGTCACAGAACCTTCTGAAACATCTATTATGTCAAGTCAACATTGAGTAATGGAATCTTGCTCTGCAGCAGGAGCTCACTTTCTCAATCTGTCCGTGCTGGTTTCTTGAAAGACTAAGTGAAATACATCTGCAAAAATGTTTGATATTTGTTGATGTACTTACAACAACCTAGTGCCACGATCCAATAAAGCATAGGGTTTGAGATCAGCATAGGTTAATGGATGTAGAAATTGGTTGACTTCACAATTTATCACTGGTTGATTCTTGGAGGGGAGCCAGAAGATTGGTCATGGTGTTCATGAAGAAGCTTGGACAATTCTTCATCTTCTCTAATAGCACCCATCCATGTTATTTACACAATTTGGCTTTATTAATGTTGGATAACGGGAGAAATTGTTCCTAAAAGTTCTTTACATACCCCAATTTTCATATGATCTGTAAACTATGGATCTTTGCTTGTGCAGGTTGAACATTATGCTGTAAAACCTGTAGTTATTCGATTCTAATAAATTATCTGCCCTACACCAATCCCTCCAAATGCTCTAATCTTGCTTCACCGTATTTTTTTTTCAGAACTCTTTCAAAGTGTAGAGTGGGATTGAAATTCAACATGTGATACAAAGTTTTACGTGCCACAGGAGTGAATTTTGATATTTTGCTTGCAAAACAATGTAATATTAATGTAGCATGCAAAATGATACCAGGGACATCTGTGGGCATTGCAAGTTAGCATTTGGTAAATTGGCAAGTTATTCCAATTTGTCACATGTTCCAAGATACAATGAAAAACTTGTCTTGCATACTGCTCATACACAACAATCATTACAACAGTGCACTGAGATAGTACAAGGTAACATCATAACTGAGTGCAGAATAAAGTGTTACAGTTATAACGAAAGTGCAAGGTAGACAAAAAGATGCCATGTCATAGTGAGGTAGGTTGTGAGATCGAGAGTCCATTTTACCATATTAGACAACAGTTGGGCAGTCCTATAACAGTGGGCTATAAGTTGCCCTTGAAACTGGTGGTACATGCTTTCAGGCTTTTGTATCTTCTGTCCAATAGGAGGGGAGAGAAGAGAGACTATCCAGGCTGAGTGAGATTTTTGATTATGCTGGCTACCTTACTGAAGCAGGGAGATGGGTCCATAGAGGCGAGGCTGGCTTCCATGATGTGCTGATCTGCGTCCACAGCCCCCTGCAGTTTCTTGCCACCTTGGCCAGAACAGTTGCGATGTGAAACCACAATGCATTCAGTTTAGGATGCTTTCTATGTTGCTTTTATACAAATTCATGAGGCTCAAAGAGGACATGCCAGGTAGAGTTGCTGGCGAGCTTTATGGCCATTGAGTCAATGTAGTTGGAGCAGGACAGGCTATTGGTGATGTTCACTCATAGGAACTTGAAGTTCTCTGCCCTCCCGACCTCAGCACTGCTGATGTAAACAGGAACTTGTACACTGCCCTTGTCCTCCTTCCTGAAGTGAAAGACCAGCTCCTTGGTTCTGCTGACACTGCAGGAAAGGTTACTGTCATTCATGATGATTACAGTCTTTAGGCACTGTGAGACAGTTAAAGGTTATAAAAAGACTTCAAAGGGCATGCAGTAAGATGATAGGATAATTGCAGGATACAAGAATTGAGAAACAAACATTTTTCATGAGATATTAATAATAGTCTGTGATAAAATCTTGCCATTGGTTATTGAACCAATATTCTAACAACAAGCCACAAAAACAGAAATATATTGTTCTTGAGTAAATATGAACCTTTAAGAGCTGCAACACTGTACTAGTGTTTAGGGAGTTGCTCTACAATGAAGCATATGGTTCCAAATTGTTCTTCCTATTGGAAAAACTCATCTTTAAATTTTTGGGATGTGAATGGACCATGTGTGACCAAAATTATTTCACACAAATATCTTAAAACTATGTATAATAATATATATATAATAGATACAGTGTGAATCATATGTATTATTTGCGATTTTTTCCATTTACTAAAGTCTTTAAAATATGATTTACTCAAGGTAAGTTCTTGCCCCCTTGCAGATATTTTGTGGACTTTTGATTTTTTGACCAAGTAAGAGGCATCCACAAAAATGAGATTATTTCCACAACCCACAGAAAATAAATTCACAAGATGCAACAATTTCTGCTAATTATCCATTTTCAAAAGAGTGCATTTAATATTCAACTTGTTTGCATTTCTGATGCCAAATGAATTTGAAATGACCCATTGGTTACAAAGAGCCAGTCCAGAACATATAACAAGTCAAATTATAACTTATAAATAGGTTTGTTGATTATTCCACCATTAACTTGAAGTTACAGTTTTAAAAATGACAGATGATCTTAGCGTTCAAATGAAAAATTGGCTTCCCATATTTATTATTTTAATGTTTAGTTCTTATAACTTCTATTTAAACCTGCATGCAGGTTCAAGAATTAAAACAGAAATACTGGAGGTGACCAGCAGGTCAAGAAGCATCTGTGGAGAAAGGAAAAATCAGAGCTAGCATATCAGGTTGATCTTTCATCAGAACAGGGAAAACTTTGAAATGGAAAGGCTCAACAGTGCTCAGAAAGAGCAAGTGATAAAGAGAAGGAAAAGGATGCCCAGTGAGAGTTGTTTTTGGGAGTAAGAACATTCCAAGGATACACAATAAAAACGCATTAGTCAGTATCTGACTGAAATTGAAGTCAAAAAACATGTTAGAGATGAACCTGTACCCAACAGGAAACCGAGCCATTGGAACAATTATGTCCCAGGGACAACAGACAAGTTATTAGAGGACTGCAGACAGACAAAGGTAAGCAATATAGAATGAAATAGAAAGATTATCCAGACTCCCTTTGGGGGTTAGTTGGAACTTTTGCAGAGCATGATGAGCTCATACAAGAGGTTCCACTGAAAATACAAAAGGCCCAATTCACATAAGAGTCATAAAATATTTCGAAAATATTTTGCAAATCAATTCAATAATTGCAGACCTTGTCAGCTTATAGGTAAATTAAATTTTTAACACAATTGTTGAACTATTAAAGAAAACCCAAGAGCATGTCACTGGTAATTTCTCATGTGTGCATAGAGAATCATATTAGCTATGCACAATGGTTGAGTTCTTATTCAGTCAACTGTGTGTGTGGAGTGTCACTCATGTAAACAATAAAAGTACTGTTCAATTTAAATGTCAGTCGATTTCTATCTTCTGTATCTATGGTACGCTCTATTGCAAGTATTGAGCTTCATTTTCTGAGAAAGTTTTATTGTGTTTGCTTGATAGCCTGTGCTGTACATACCTGGCAGTTCCATACCTGTCCTCCCTCCCCACCCATCATCATGTGGTTTTGTGAGGTTTTTTTAACCAAAGATTTCATAACCAACACATAGCAATAGCATTGTATGGTTAACTACCTTGGAATTGGTCAGTAAGCTATTAGTCTACTTAACTCCTGAATTAAGGGAGAGATCACAATGCTATGACATGTACTGATGACTGCTGGTGCCTAATTCACTCTAACGGCTTCATCAACCTGAGTTAAAATGGGATAATCACACTGTTGGATGGGTATTGTCAGAGATAGGAGAGCAAGTCTGTGGCAAATTTCTCACAGTAATAAGATAACAATGGTGAAGATTCAATTAGCTTGCTCAGTGTAAAAGTTATAGAAAGCATAGAATTCCTGAATAACATTCACAAACACTATAAATGCCAAATAGCAGCAAATACAGCTTAAGAGGATTTAAGTCTGGATTTGGTTTTAAGGATTGAGGATGGACGGATGGGAAAATATCTGTGGGGAAGAATTTTGTGATAGTGGTCATAATTCAGTTGGACTTTAGGACAGTTTTGGAAAATGCTGAGGACAAAATGGGATTTAGGTTTTAAAAAATGGTCAATATGGTCAATATTACACCAGACTGAATAGGGATTTAGCAGAAGTGGATTGGAGCAGCTACTTTAAAGTAAAGTGGTCTCAAAATAGTCAAAGGTGTTTAATGACTTTTGCAGGGTTAATAGGTTCTCATAAAAAGAAAAGGTGGGGCTACCAAATCTAAAGCTCCATTAATGACAGACTGCGTGGTGGATAAACTAAGACAAGGAAAGGAAGTTTATGAAATGTTAATACAATAGCAAGACAAAGAGAAAGCAGAATTATAGAAACATAGAAGATAGGTGCAGGAGTAGGCCATTCAGCCCTTTGAGCCTGCACCGTCATTCAGTATGATCATGGCTGATCATCCAACTCAGAACCCTGTACCTGCCTTCTCTCCATACCCCCTGATCCCTTTAGCCACAAGGGCCATATCTAACTCCCTCTTAAATATAGCCAATGAACTGGCCTCAACCGTTTCCTGTGGCAGAGAATTCCACAGATTCACCACTCTCTGTGTGAAGAAGTTTTTCCTAATCTCGGTCCTAAAAGGCTTCTCCTTTATCCTCAACCTGCGACCCCTTGTTCTGGACTTCCCCATCATCGGGAACAATCTTCCTGCATCTAGCCTGTCCAATCCCTTTAGGATTTTATATGTTTCAATAAGATCCCCCCTCAATCTTCTAAATTCCAATGAGTATAAGCCTAGTTGATCCAGTCTTTCATCATATGAAACTCCTGCCATCCCAGGAATCAATCTGGTGGACCTTCTTTGTACTCCCTCTATGGCAAGGATGTCTTTCCTCAGATTAGGGGACCAAAACTGCACACAATACTCCAGGTGTGGTCTTACCAAGGCCTTGTACAACTGCAGTAGTACCTCCCTGCTCCTGTACTCGAATCCTCTTGCTATGAATGCCAGCATATCATTCGCCTTTTTCACAGCCTGCTGTACCTGCATGCCCACTTTCAATGACTGGTGTATAATGACACCCAGGTCTCGTTGCACCTCCCCTTTTCCTAATGAGCCACCGTTCAGATAATAATCTGTTTTCCTGTTTTTGCCACCAAAGTGGATAACCTCACATTTATCCACATTAAATTGCATCTGCCATGAATTTGCCCACTCACCTAACCTATCCACATCACTCTGCATCCTCTTAGCATCCTCCTCACAGCTAACACTGCCGCCCATTAGTGAATAAAAGAAAGAATGTGATGAGATGCTGTCATGAAACTCCAAAATGAGAGGATTAAAAGAGGACAGAAAAATTAGGGATCTGGAAAGTAGCTCAGTTCTTTGGTGTTTATATTATATATTTGAGGGTTAACCAGTTTCAAAGCTGTCGGCGGTATTTAAGAAAGATTAAAAGTTTATGAGGAATACATAAATATAGACTTGGATGATATCAATTTAAATGCAGGAGCATGAATAAGATGTTTTAGATAATACAATATGTGGCTGTGAGGTTGATAATCAGAGTAAACATTTTGAAAACTAGGAAATCTTAGATGGCCTGCTAGGATGTGCAGAGAAGTAGTGGATGGAATTTAATTCAGCCAAATGCAAGGCATTGAATATAGAAAGGTGCAATGGGACAAGGGAATATGTAATAAATTGGAGCATATTGAGGAGGGTGGCAATTAAATTTGCTGTTGACTCAAAGACTGGTGAAGATATAGATAGCAAGGAAGGTTGCCAATGGAGACAAAGAGACATAGATCAGCAGGAAAGTTGGGCAGAGTTGTGGCCTAAGGAATTTAATCCAGACAAATGTGAGGTAATGCATTTTGAATTGTCTAATATATTTCAATATATACAGGGATCATTGAAACATTGATATACAGAGGTTCTTTGGCATGCAAGTCATGGCTCCCTGAAAATGGTGCTACAAAAGAGGGAAGTGCTGGTGTTTAACTTACTTTCCTAGGCAGGTGTATTAAGTATAAGAATTGGATCATCTGTGTTGGTGCTGCACAAGACATTTTTAGACCACACTTGGAATATTGTGTACAATTCTCATCACCACAGAATAGAAAGAATGTGGTAGTGCTAGAAAAGGTATAGAAGAAATTCACCAGGATGTTACCTGGATTGAAGGCTTTAGTTAGAAAGAGAGATTGGATAGGCTGCGATTGTTCTCAGTGGATAATAGAAGGTAGATGGGTAAACTTACAGAAATTTAAAAAGTCATGGGGGGCAAAGGCAGGGTAAATAGGTAGTTATTTTTATTTCAGGGCAGGGGAGTCTAAAGCTAGACACCACAGGTTTAAGGGGAAAAGGGAAATACTTAAAGGTGACCTGACGGGTAAGTTCTTCACACAGTTGATAGTAGTTATGCAGAGCAGGCTGTCAGAGGAGATGATGGAAACAGGTACATTATTAGGGTTTAAACAAGATTTGGACGGTTAGGGATATGAACCAAATGCAGGAAAATGGGATTAGCATACATCAGGCCAAAGGGCCTACTTCTGTGCTATATGATTCTATGACTAATGAGAACAAAAGGATCTTGGGACCTATGTCCAAAAATCAATGAAGGCAGGAAAAAGAGCAGCTTGGGTCTCTCTCCAAAACGTTGACTACTATCTGTTAATTTCCATAGAAGCTGCCTGATTTGCTGTGTTCCCCCAGCATTTTGTGTGTGTTAGCTTGGTAAAGAGGCATGCTTTCCTTTATTTATTGTTTGAGAATGTAAGAGTAAGGGTGCTATGCTATAATTAAATAAAAAAAACTACTTAGGCCAGTTTCTGGCCACTACATTATAGGAAAAATTTCATGACGTTGGAGAGGTTACAGAGAGAATAATAAGCTAGAAATCTATAGCCATGAGGAAAGGCTGGATAAATTAGAACTCTTGTCCATATTCTAGTAGAAGCTGACATGGCTCTTGCCTGAGGTATATAATTATTATTAGGGTATAAAAGAAATAAGTAGGAAGTACATTTTCATCTAAGCAGAGGATTAATAGATTAAACTAATTGGTAGAGGAATGACAGAGGGAATGAGGAAATTTCCTTTCAGCCAGTGGGTGATAAGGATGTGGATGTCACTCTCTGAAAGCTGTGTCGGGGAAGAATCCCATTCCATTTAAATGGTACTTGGATATGTATTTGAAGAGCAGTGACCTGCGGGGTTATTGATGCAGTACTGGAAGGTGGATAGCACTGGGAAGGAGCGAGCTGATAGCATTTTAGTTTGTTAATTATTTATGATTTTGTGATATTTTAAGCTTCACTGGGTTGAATTCTATTTCCCATTTCTCAAGATTTCCTGCATCCCTTTCAGTAAATTAACCTAACAGGTGTTTGCTCTTAGCAAGCGATTGATCCCAGCACGTGGCTGATTCCAGCAGGCAATTGTTTTTAGCAAATCATTGGATCATACAGGTGTTTGCCCCGGTTTGTGATTGATCTTAGTAGGTGATGGATCCCAGCATGTGGTTAATCCAAGCATGTGATTGGCCCTGCTTGGTGAATGTACCTAGGGGTTGATAGATCCCAAGTGATGTTGGTCCTACTGCTGATGGAGATGCTGCATCCAATCAGGTTGTTAATCCTACAGACAATTTATTGTGCAGGGGATTGACTGTAGCAGGTTTCTGATGCTGGCCAGTGATTGATCCCAGCAGGCTATCAGTTTTATATATTGGCTTTTCATTGATCCTGGCAGGTGTTTGATGTTAACATGCGATTGATCCTAGTAAGTACTTGATGTTAGCGTTTGATTGTAAAACATGATTGACTCTCTAAAGTGGGTATTTCTAACACATGGTTGGATTATCCTTACCTCATGATTGAACCTAGAATATAAATCTGGTCTTGTGGCAGTTGCAGCAATATCCAAAATTCTTGAGGAAATATTTAGAGAGACTAATTGTAACTAAAGTTGGTGGAGAATTTATCCATTTGCTGAGTTGATAGCATTTTGTTCTGATAGCACTAGCCAACCCAAGATGATGGATTCTAACTAATGATAGTCTCTGGCTTCCCACACATCAAAATATGTATCAACAGCCTGAGCTCATTTTATTTCTCAATATTTTTCTGATAAAAAAAATGATGGATTTAAGATTTCTTCCAAATATTTAATATATTACAGATGCTTGTACTCTGGCACACATAACCTTCTATTCTCTTGGGGAACTAGCAGGTACATATAATAACTTGTCTCCTCTCAGTACTTATTTATCATACTTGGCTAAGCCTTCTGAAACAGCTTGAGTAATTTGGCAAGTGATATGCAATTTCTTTTAACCCTGTGAGTGCTGTAACATATCCAAAGAACGTAAATGCTCAAAAGTATGTTTTACAAAACATAGTATTTATTTTTTGGTCCATTAATTTTCCTAAAGATTAATTTTGTAAATCCTATTCCAGTAACCTCTGAATCCTGAACTGGAAGTGTACAGGTTGAGCACCCCTCATCTGAAATGTTTGGGGATGGAAGTGTTTTGGATATTGTATTTTTTTCACATTTTGCAATATTTTCATCTATAGAATGAGATAGCTTAGTGATGGGACTCAAGTCTAAACATGATATTCAATTGCATTACATGTACAGATTTATACCTATACTCTGAATGTAGTTTTATATAATATTTTAATAAAGTGTTGCATTAAACAATAATATATACATTGAACCATTAGAAAGGTAAGCTATCACTAACTCATCCAACCAGGTGGACAGTAGGTGGCTGTTTGGCATCACCATCATTCCCAACTTTTTGTAATCAGCAGATACTTTATCACCACAAATATTTAAAAAAATAATGCTGTGCCCTTTCTTACATTTCTGCAACCAGCTTGCTGAATATTCACAATTACCTTAAATTTTCAGTTTGTTGTGATAGATCTTTGCTTGTTTCATGGTCAGCATACTGTTAACGGCATTTATTCACTCCAGCGTGGACCAATCCACTCTTTCAATACACGATTGAGATCTTCAGTTTTTGCTGTCTGTAGTGTTTTTCAATTTTTCCTTAATCTGTTCATTACTTTCTGCACAGAACTTTAACAGTCTGTCCTTCTGCTTCTTTAGGTCGTAGATGATGGTCATTCCAACACATACTCCTCTGTCAGATGCTTCACACTTACACTGCTGACAGGTTTTTCCAACAACTTGATTTTCTGCATTATAGATAAACTTTTTCTTTTCACTATCATGCATAGTAGTAAATTCAGGCCTTTTTGACATTTTCAACAGTATCTTCACAGCACAGAGCATCGAGGAAGCAGAAAACACATGGTAATCACTGTGAGTAATGCACTAAGTTCTGGCTGTAATTCCTGAAAACAAACTGGTGCCAATAGAGCCCCATTCAAGGTATGTGAGGTCACTTCTCAGAACTGTCTGTGATGTGCAGAGACCTGCTCTTCGCTTGGAAACCTTCCCAACGCCTTGTGGAATTTTCTATTTGTGGCATCATATCAGCGCTCAAAAAAATGTTGGATTTTGGAGGTTTTCAGATAAAGGGTGCTCAACCTGTATCAGCATCTGTTTGTGATTGTGTTGTGGACTGTGAATGGTTTACAATGTGTGACATACACAGTCCCAATGACAAACTAGGAGCATTATCGCCCGTAACTCTTCTTGGAACTCCAATGTGGCTTCTGTGGCAGCAATTGAAATGGATACCACATTGGTTAAGACTCTAGAGGCAGCTCAATGAATGCCAAATGATCCTGACATGCAATATTTATTTGACACTCCAGCTAACGATTTCTCGTAGCTGTGCACCACAGAACATGCAACCTGCAGCAGGGAGGAAGCCACACCAGAGACTAGAAAATCATTATTCATTACTTCCAGGCCATTTACTGGTTAGCTGATTTCACTTGCTTCTTGCTACAATTTTGCAAGGGTTTGGTCCTCTACAGTTGCTTCAGTTTGCAGGAACTTACAGGGAATGGAAAGACATTTTTCTGGCTCAAAGCTGGGTGGATCGACAGTCTTTTTTTCTTGGAATATAGACTCACTAGTAGAATGTGCCAAGGACACACAGCTGCTGGAAAAAAGAGGGGAATTACAAGGAAGACTCCCAACAGGACATCATGGGTTAAATCATTGGCAGTTTTTGTAAGCTGTTAGATGTGGGTGTGAAGATTATAGCAGAAGTAAGCCTGTGTAAGGATGAGGTTAAGCAAATTGATATTGAGTTTAAATCCTAGGTGGTTGACATATTTGGTATGTAAGTGATGTAGATGTGGTGAAGTGATTGATGGGATAGGCATTTGAAGATATATGCACTGACCTTGCGCAGCAGTGAGACACCATTAATTTTTTTATGCCACTGCAATGACTTCTTCAGGAATTGACATATGGAAATGACTTCCACACTCTTGGACCTCAGTGCAGAGCTGAAACACCTCTCCTCAGCCAACATGTGCACTACATTGCCCATAAAAACTGGCTCTGAACCCTCTCATCTTGTGCCATTCTTCACTGTTTCTCAGGTCAGATTAACTTCTCACAAGACAATGAGTATTTATCTGATCCAGCCTCAATGAACCTCCACTTCAGGGTACCTTTAACTGGATCCGGACACTGACAATATTAGTCCCTGCTGATGTACTGAACCAATCAACTGTGCAAATAGGGCAGGCAGTGTTGGCTGGATGCTGAACTTATTGAAATGAGCAGACCACACAATGTTGGCATGCTGCCTTCTTTGAAATTAACAGGCTTTGGTTAATTGTACATTGTAGTTCCCACACCCTTCTTTGGCAGCTTGGCTCTCCAAACAAAGTTTAAAACATGTGAATATTCAATGAATTGCTGTATGCATGATTAGTTTAAAAAAAAATTCTGGCAAAGCACCAGGATAGAGTTGAGCAGAAGAAACAGAAACATGTACATGATACTTTAGTTTTAAGTATTAAATTTCTTTCTGATGAAAATTACAATTTGTGAGCAGGTTCAGGATGCGGTGTTGACAATCTCACTTGGATCAAGTTCCACTGATTATTAACAGGGTATTTTTACTTGTTACTGAGTTACTAGAAGAAGTAATCCATTTGAACTAATGGTTAATGTTACTGCACTTAATGAACTTTCCATAAAGCTTACTTTCAGGTTAAAATCTTCAGTCAGTTTCCCACGTTTCCACCCACTCTCTTACAAATTAGAGTTCTAGCTACTTAAAGACATGAGAGAGAGGGATTTATGATGATTTCAAATATTTGGGTAACCACAATGGCATTACTGTAAATATTAGATTATTGGTGATCTTGACCAGTAAGAAGCTAGTGTTTTCATAGATTATAGAACCACTTAATAAGTTAATCGGGTTATATTTTCCTCCTTTCCACACTAGTACTCCTCAGAACTGTGGCTGATGAGATTTCTAACATATGCTTACAAGATGAATGTGTGAGCAAGGAGGACGAGCCAATTCTGCAATATGCTGCACGTGCATGACTCTTGCATTCAAATAACTTTAGAAGGTGTTGACGCTGGATCAATAAGATACATATCTATGGCATCTGTGTTTATCCTACATCTCTGCTTCCTATCAATGCCGCAGACACAAAGGGGAATGATTTTTCACTGGAACTTTTAATTGACTAGTGAGTGGCGGGATTAATTTTGGAATACAATATTTTCAGGTCTTCCTTTGCATCCAAACTGGAACTGTGCAAGTGCAATCTTAATACAGCTGGCACATTATTACCACAGTATTAAGATGATGTTGTTGTTGTCACATCTGAATTAGGTACACTTCAAATTATGAAATATAAAATGCTGCAGCACAAAAGGATGCCATTGAGCCTATTATATCTGTGCTAGATCATTTCTATGATTGTTATAAATCCTGTACAACCTGCCTATTAATGGTCTGTTTATTTATCCAATATTCCTTTGAAAGTTTTGATTAAATCATAAAATTATTTAGCCAGTATATTCCAGTGGCCCACAAATTGTGTTGCAAAAAATATTTCTTTATTTTGGCTCTGAATTTTTATGAATTACCTCAAAGCTATAAGCTCTGGTCATTTATGTTTCTGCCAGAAAAAAAACTATTTCTCATTTGTTACGTTTGCGATGCTGGGAAGCTGGGTGGCCGTGAGTAACACACACAAGAGACGGAGAGGTGAGGAACAAACATGTAGCTGTTTATTTTGCTTGGAAGTCATCTACCCAGAATGCCCTCTCACATTATGTTCAGTATGTCACACACGGGGAAGCCTGACAGCAACCTGTAAGGTTCAAAATATACGTCAATACATAACATATCCCTCCTTGTTTCTCCCCATTCCCATACACAGACCAGCTGCTGAACTATTAACATTCAATGGAGTGATCATCAAATTCAACCAACAACAAAATGCATTTTTTCCTTTAAACTAGGGAAAGAGAGTAGACTGCTTCTAATCCTAGACATAACCCTAAGGATTATTCTGCCCCACGTGCTGAGGGTTAATCACTAAACTAGAGATTCAATCTCTCTGGAGACTGCCTATTCTGCGGATGTCAGCAAAGTCATTTCATCTCTTGGTGGTGTATGTGTAGATCTTGGTTTGGGTGCTGCATTGTCAGTAGAGGGCACCTACAAAAGCACAGGGGATGGAGGAGCATTGATCTTAATGGATGTTCTGCAGTTGCTTCAGAATCCTGTCCCATTTCTATAACTGGATCTGGATTGGTTAGTTTGTGTTGGTTTTCATTAACCTCAGAAATGGGCAATAACTCCAGATGCTGTAGTTACTAGTTTCCACTGTGTACGACACAGGGCCAGTTTGTGCCCTCTACTGTCAAAGGTATTCACTTTGTTCCAGAGATGTAGATCTGGTCAAGTACATGCTCTCTCCTGCTGTGAAACTTCTGTGCTTCACTTTAGCATGTCCCTCTCTGGAGTTTGTTGTTCATTTAGCACAATCTGTATTGTGATTGGGGGTCTGAACAGGTCAAGCCATGTGCGAAGCTGCATCTTTATCAGTGTGGTGGCTGGAGCTATTTGATGGTGGCACCAGGTGTGTTTTGTTATAAGACCATAATATAGAGAAGCAAAATGAGGCCATTTGGCCCATCGTGTCTGCTCCGCCATTTCGTCATGGTTGATCCAATTTTCTTCTCAGTCCCAATCTCCTGCCTTCTCCCCGTATCCCTTCATGCCTCTGCCTTAAATATAAATAAAGACTTGGCCTCCACAGATGCCTGTGGCAAAGAATTCCACAGATTCACCACTCTCTGGTGAAAGAAATTCTTCCTCAGCTCCATTCTAAAAGGATGCTCCTCTCTTCTGAGACTTGGTCCTCTTTGACTCTCCCACCATTCTCTCCACATCCACTCTATCAAGTCTTTCAGCATTCAATAGGTTTCAATGAGGTCACCCCTCATTATTCTGAATTCTAGTGAATACAGACGCAGAGCCACCAGACGCTCTTCATATGACAAACTATTCAATCTTGGAATCATGTTCGCAAACCTCCTCTGAACTCTCTCCAGTTTTAGCATGTCGTTTCTAAGATGAATGGGCTAAACCTGCTCACAATACTTCAAGTGAGGACACACCAATGCTTTATAAATTCTTAACATTACATCCTTTCTTTTATATTCTAGTCTTCTTGAAATGAATGTTAGCATTGCATTTGCCTTCCTCACCACAGACTCAACCTGCAAATTAACCTTTAAGGAATTCTGCACAAGGACTCTCAAATCTCTTTGCACCTCTTTTTTTTTGTATTTCCCTCTCTTCATTTAGAAAATAGTCAACCCTTTTGTTTCTTCTTCAAAGTGCATGACCATACAGTTCCCAAGAAAGTATTCTATCTGCCATTTCTTTGCCTATTCTTCTAATCTAGGTCCTTTTGTAGCTTTCTTACTTCCTCAAAATTACATGCCCCTCCACTAATCTTCACATCGTCTGCAAGCTTTGCAACAGAACCATTAATTCCATTATCCAAATCATTGATATATAATGTAAAAAGAAACGGTCCCAACTCAGACCCCTGTAGAAAACCACTAATCCCCGGCAGCCAACCAGAAAAGGCTCCCTTTATCCCACTCTTTGCTTCCTGGCAATCAGCCACTGTTTTATCCGTGCTAGAATATTTCCTGTAATACCTTGAGCTCATAGCTCATTAAGCAGCTTCATATGTGGCACCATGTCAAAGGCCTTCTGAAAATCTAAGTACATAACATTAACCAAATCTCTTTTGTCTATCCTGCTTGTTATTTCTTCAAAGAATTCCAACAGATTTGTCAGGCAAGACTTTCCCTTGGGGAAACCACGCTGACTACAGCCTCTTTTATCATGTGTCTCCAAGTAGCCTGAGACCTCATCCTTCATAATCAACTCCAACATCTTCCCAACCATTGTGGTCATACTAACTGGACTATAGTTAGTTCCCTTTTTTCTACCTCTCTCCCTTCTTGGAGTGACATTTGCAATTTTCCAGTGGAGTGACATTTGCAATTTTCCAGTGGAGTGACATTTGCAATTTTCCAGCCTTCCATAACCATTCCAGAATTTAGTAATTCTTGAAAGATCATTACTAATGCCTCCATGATCTCTTCAGCCACCTCGTTCAGAACTTTGGGGTATACACCATCTGGTCCAAGTACATATCTAATTTCAGATCTTTCAATTTTCCAAGAACCTTCTCTCTAGTTATGGTAACCTCACACACTTTATGACTCCTGACAACAGAAACTTCCAGCATACTGCAAGTGTCTTCCACAGTGAAGACTGATGTAAATACTTACTTATTTCATCTGCCATTTTCTTGTCCCCCAATACTATCTCGCCAGATCGTTTTCCAGCAGTCCGATATCCACTCTCACCTCTCTTTTACACTTTAGGTATCTGAAAAAAAATCCTTTGATATCCTCTTTAATATTATTGGCATTTCTTGTTATGTCAACAAGAAAATGCTATAGTGCTGGTTGAGAGATACATTTCTCTCTGAAGTCCTGAGGGCTTGGTTAATTGTACGAATCATTCAGCAAGGCTATTGGGACTGCATGACTGGTGCTGAATTGATGTGCTGAGTACGATTTGCTTCCATAAATAGCTTGAACTTTTCAGACAGGAGTTGTTGGCCATTGTCACTTACAAGCTATTAAGGAAGCCCAAAACAGCTATAGATAGAACATATGTAGCTTCTCAGTAACTTTTTCAGATGGAGTTCTCTTTATGATGGCAATCTCAGGCCATTTGCTGTGTGCGTCCACCAGGACTAACAACATATGGACTTCTACAGGTCCTACAATATCTTTGTGAATCCCCTTTCATGATACCCACTCATAGAGTCCTTCTCTGGCAGCAATAAAAATGAAGGCAAAGTGTGCATGCTTTGGCCTCCTCTTCAATGGTTGCATCCAGTCTTGGCCACCAAGTGTACCTGTGTGTGATTTTTTTTTCATGCACAATACACCACAGTGTCCTGCATGAAGCATATCAAGCATTTGCTTTCTTAATGCTGGAGGACTGACAACACAGCAGTTCATAGTAAACATCCGGCTTGGATTGTGAGCTCCCTACAGTGAGTCTGATAAGGTTTCAATTCTATGGTTGGCTCTCCTTTCCATTCATGAGTTACCATGTCCACCACTTCAAATAGAACAGGGTCAATACATGTGTGCTTTTGGACATGCTGCAGTTATCAGAGCTGTAGATATCTCCTTGAAGTAAAAGATCTCTTTTGGGGGTGGCTCTGGAGCTGTAGAGCTAAGGGAAGTCTGGATAGTCCATCAGCGTTCCAATGATGCTCGGACCTGCTGTACTTTATATTGTACTGATGTGCGGAGCTCAATGTTGCATTTGACTAGCAGCCAGGGAAGGAATGCCTGCATGTGGATCAAAAGATGGCATCAAGGGCAACGTAATAATTCTCCACCATCAACTCTGCCTTCAACCACATCCCTTCCATTTCCTGCACATCTCTTCTCACTCCATCTTCCCACCACCCTATCAGGGATAGGGTTCCTCTTGTCCTCACCTACCACCCACCCAGCTTCCTCATCCAGCACATAATTCTCCATAACTTCTGCCATCTCCAACTGGATCACACCACAAAACACATCTTTCCCTCCCCCCACTTTCTGCTTTCTACAAGTATCGCTCTCTATGCAACTCCCAATCCATTCATCCCTCCCCACTGATCTCCCTTCTGGCTCTTATCCTTGCAAGTGGAACACATGTTACATCTGTCCCTACACCTCCTCCCTCACTACCATTCGGGGCCCTAAACAGTCCTTCCAGGTGAGGTACCACTTCGCCTGTGAGTCTGTTGGGGTCCCATACTGTGTCCAGTGCTCCCGGTGTGGCCTCCTGTATATCGGTGAGAGCTGATGTAGATTAGAAGACCGCTTCACCAAGCACCTACACTCCTTCCGCAAGGAAAAGTAGGATCTCCCAATGGCCACCCATTTTAATTTCACTTCCCATTCCCATTCCAATATGTCTGTCCATGGCCTCCTCTATTGTCTCGATGAGGCCACACTCAGGTTGGAGGCAACACCTCATATTCCATCTCGGTAGCCTCCAACCTGATGGTATGGACATTAATTTCTCGAACTTCTGGTAATGGCCCTTTCCCCCCTTCACCATTCCCCATCCCCTTTTCCCTTTCTCACATTACCTCCTTGTCTGCCCATCGCCTTCTTCTGGTGCTCTTCCCCACTTTTCTTTCTTCCGTAGACTTCTGTCCTCTCTTATAAGATTCCCTTTTCTCCCATCCTGTATCTCTTTCACCAATCGACTTCCCAGCTCCTTATTTCAGCTCTCCCCATCCTGGTTTTACCTATCAACTTGTTTTTCTCCCTCTCTTTCCCCCACCTTTTAACTCTACTCTTCATCTTTTCTCTCCAGTCCCGCTGAAGGGTCTCGGCCTGAATCATGGACTGTACTCTTTTCCATAGATGCTGTCTGGCCTGCTGAATTGCTGCAGCATTTTGTGTGTGTTATCAAGGGCAATGATCTGTCAGTCATGTAAATTGTTGACCAAAGAGGAATAAGTGGAATTTCTTAATTCCAAAGACAATTGTGAATGCTTCCTGCTCAATATAGGCAGAGTTGTTTTCTACCTTGCTTAATATCCTCGATGCGAAAGCGATTCAACTCTCTTCACCTGATTGCATGATGTGTGAGATAGCTGCCTCCATACCATAGGGTGATGTGTTGCAGGCCAACTGTATGGGCAAAGATGGATTGAAGTGTGCCAGTGCTTCAGGTTGTGACAAAGCTATTCTGGCCTTTTTAAAAACCTCTTCACAGTGATCAACCAATATGCTGATTTATTTAAAAGTTTATGCTAGCTAGGTTAGGAGCAAACTTTGCATGGTATGATAGTAGTACTAAGAATGATCTTGATTGACTTGCATTCTGTGGTGATGGAGCCTCTACAATTGCCTTCACCTTTGGCGCCTTGTGAAGCTCTGAGTTGTTGCGCACATGGCTCAAATATTCAATCAAAGGTCAAAGGAACTTGCAAATGGATAGGACGCTCTCATTTGCCACCCACATTCAAAAACTCTGAGGGAAAGATGGCTCTCGCAATTCTCTCTTGAAAAAATTAGCAGGCATGAAATGGGGAGTTAATGATCACACACTTAGATCAACTGCCCTAGCACTCTGCTATGCACCTGCAGAATACTGTGCAGCTGTGTGGGGCAGATCAGCCCATGCGAAGAAAATAGACCCGTTGCTTAACGAAGCCTGCTGAATAATCACGGGCACACTGCGTCCCACACCCACCAACATCATTTACAGACTTGCAGACATTGTTCCCCCAGAGATCCGAAAACACACTACAAAAAAAATTGAAAAAGGTAAACAGAACTCGGATCCATGGCATCCACTACATCATCATGTGCCAGTTTCCAATCCCCTAAAATTGAGGAAAAGCTTTGCTACAGTGGAGGAACTACTGCACGGAGCATCCCCCCAAACATATAGGATTGATCTCTGGCAACAAACAGAAGCCAGAACCCCACAAACAATACAGTGCAGGATGCCACAGGAATGTTGCCAGACGGGGCACTGCTTGACAGATGGAAGTGGTGCACTCTCAACAGAGCGAGAGCGGGAGTTTTTTATGTAGGGTTCTCAGTACTATTAACTGCTAACTGCTCAAATTGAAATGACTTCTCTGTAATGTTAACTGATGATGTAAGGGTCTCTGTAGCAGCATGTTTGGGTTATAATTAGTGATAATGGGACTTGTATTCATTTACTCACCAATGGAAGAGATGCTATTCTTTCTGTCTGTGTGAAAGTTGTTAGTTTGTGCGGGCTTGGGGTTTTCAGCGAGGGAGAACAAAGAGGAAGGACATGCTGGATGCGCTCTGGTAGACCATCATGGTTGGTCCCAGTCGGAGGGTCGAGGAATTCGGAGGAGATCGAATAGTGGAGAGAAGACTCCATTAATTGAACTCCAACGGTTGTGTATGAATTGCTTGAACTCTGATAAGTTTGACGCCTTTTTCTTTTCCTTTAGTATTTGTATCTCTATTAACCACATAGTCACATTAAGATTTATAAAGTGTAATTAGTTAATTGTACTTTGTGCGCTGTCTGATATTTTATGTGTGAGTTTGTACCGGGGTGCATTACACAGCATCTACACAAACGTGAGGCACAGTTTGGCGGGTGGATGGGGTTTCCCCCAGACAAACATGAGTCGATAGCCCTAAACGTTACATGTAGGACGGGAGACAATATGGTGAAGTGGGGTTTAGGGACCAGCGAATCCTGTGAGTGTGGCAAAAGAGTACAGAACATTGAAATGTTCTGCGCAGCTGCCCACTCTCACCTGATTTAGCTGACACTGACCTTCTCAACATTAACCAAACAACACTAGAGTGGCTGGCTGTCTGGTGTGACAAACTATGAATGAACTACACAGACCACATATGAGTCTATCCCATAAGGTGTCATTCTGCTACTGGCCAAAATCACAGTGTTCAGACAATTCCTTCAGCACTGGCACAAACTGTGAAATAGAAATATCTTCCTCTTTATTCCTTTTATGAAATCTAAAACTCTCAGACATAATCAAAGGTTTAGGTGAATAGTGGTCCTTTAAGACTTTAACTATGTTCTTATAAGGCTTATCATCAGGCTTAGAAGGTTGCACTAAGACTGCGTAATAAATTGAACATTTTTGCATCCATCACAGTCAGAAATGTTGGATCGTGAATATCACCATAATAAATATTCAAATCGTTCAGTATATGAACTCCATTCCTCTGTCAATTTGTCATATGGTCCCATACTTTCAAACATTGTCGCCATTTTCAGTCACAATCACATCCCAGAAAAGTTAACTAGTTTTATCCATCTCTTTCTTTCCCTCTCTTATTTGTTTTATTTAATTTTCCCATTCTCATTCTCTCCCCTTGGATTCTTCACTCACCACGTTTCTGTCGCCGTTTTCTTGTGGTGTCGGAACCTTTGTTTTCGCTTACCCACATGACACAGCAGTACACTGCAAGCGTGGCCATGAATAACACACATGAGAGACAGAGGTGAGGAACAAACATGCAACTGTTATTTTGCTTGTAAGTCATCTACCCGGAAAGCCCTCTTACATTATGTTCAGTACGTAACATTCAGAGGAACGTAGCAGCAACCCATAAGGGTCATAATATACATGAATACACATTATCCATCAAAACTATTTGTGATCTTCAATAAGTACATCAACTCTCCTTTTAGCCTTGTTTGATCCATGGAAATCTCCTTCTCAGAAATCATTTCATTTTCAACACCATTCTCATAAACATCCTGTTTGCTACCTTTATAGTCCTGAAGACCTTCTTAAATGGTGTTATCAAGAAATAAATAGAAATACTTTGGTTAAGTACTTTGCTTTTGCATTTTATGAGGGTTTAACGTGACTTCCCTTCTAATATACTTCACAAAACCATGCAAACTCTTTTAAACAACCATCTTATCGTTAATTGACACCTCCTTGTGCACTCAGTAGTGTAACTAGTAGAACTGCTCCAGTGATCTGGGTTCCACCCTGGCATCTGCTGCCATGCACATCACAATTGCACACTGTTCCTGTGACAGCCTGTGTTTCTTCTGGCTTCTTCACACATTCCAAAGTTGTGCAAGGGTGGGTTGATTGGCCATTGTAAGTCACTCCCAGAGTTTAGGTGAGTGATAGAATCTGGGGTGAGGTGATGGAAATGTGGAGAGAAAAAATGAGATTACTATGGCATTAGTGTAGATAGCTGCTTCTGTTCATCAATTTCCGTGCTGTGCTGTACTGACTCTCTCCACAGCTCAGTGAATGTGCATATACAGTGCTGGGCAAAAGTCTTAGGCACCCAAGATTCTTTATATGATTTTAGAAGGTAAAAACTCCACAGAGCCCTGATCACAACATCAACATGCTGCCTGGCATTACCTGGAGAGACAGAACAAGCAAAAAAGCCAAAGTCTGCAGTAGAACTATGGTCATTTCTCCAAGATGCTTGGAACAACCTACCAGCTGATTTTCTTATAAAACTGCATGACAGTTTGATGCAGTTTTAAAGGCAAAGGGTGGTTGAACCAAATATTAATTTGATTTAGTTTTGTTTTTTACTGTTTCCTGCTTTTTGTAGAAAAATTTTTGATATAACCATATAACCATGTAACAATTAGAGCACGGAAACAGGCCATCTCGGCCCTTCTAGTCCATGCCGGACTCTTACTCTCACCTAGTCCCACCGACCTGCACTCAGCCCATAACCCTCCATTCCTTTCCTGTCCATATATCTATCCAATTTAACTTTAAATGACATCATCGAACCTGCTTCAACCACTTCTGCTGGAAGCTCATTCCACACAGCTACTACTCTCTGAGTAAAGAAGTTCCCGTTCATGTTACCCCTAAACTTTTGCCGTTTAACTCTCAACTCATGTCCCCTTGTTTGAATCTCCCCCACTCTCAATGGAAAAAGCCTATCCATGTCAACTCTGTCTATCCCCCTCATAATTTTAAGTACCTCTATCAAGTCCCCCCTCAACCTTCTATGCTCCAAAGAATAAAGACGCAACTTGTTCAAACTTTCTCTGTAACTTAGGAGATGAAACCCAGGCAACATTTTAGTAAATCTCCTCTGTACTCTCTCAATTTTATTGACATCTTTCCTATAATTTAGAAACTTTTCTTCCCATTATTTTTGAAAGCAACTTTGCTTTACAATTTTTTTGAGATGTGCCTAGGGCTTTTGCATGGTACTGTACTTTCAGGTCCCTCTGCTCTTACACCCCTTTAATATTTTATCATTCAGTTGATATTTCCTCTCTTCATTCATTCTGTCATGTTTCTGCTGTTTTTATCAGTATATCTTCTTCCCAAAGTCTACAGCTATTTTCTTTATTGTTCACTATATTTATATGCCATATCACCGGCAAACTTGGAAATTATGCTCTTTATTCAGGTTTCATATTTCTGTTAAAAATTATGTTTCTAATATAAAGTGCTGGGAAAAACAATATTGAAAATGTTTTGCCTAACTGGAAAACAATTGACCATTGCTGTTTTCTGTTCTGTCTCTCAGCAATGTGACATCCACTTGCCAGTGCCCCGATAATTCCATGGCTTTAATTTTGATTACTCCTACTCCTCTCATTCATCAATTAATTTACTCTCTGAGGCCGTCACACTAACATTTTATTGGTACATTTTTATTCTTTCATTGTCAGCTGTGACTCAGATGTTGTGAATTCAAATCAGAAGCTTGTGGGTTCAAGTACCAATCTAAATCATATTGTATACCTCTAATATAGCAGAAATATTCTCTGTAGATTCAGAGGAGTGCCACCATACAAAATAACGATGCTGAGCCACATAATAAAAAGACAATTGATAAGATTGCTCAGAAAGATAGATCCCAGATTCTCCAAACGCTAGTGGCACACTGATGTGCGTTATCGTACTGCTGAATGACAAATTCGGTGATCTAGGTTCAACACCGACCTCGGGTATTGTCTGTGTGGAGTTTAAATGTTCTCCATCTGATACACAGATATCCTCTGGGTGCTCTTGTTTTCTCCCACAATCCCAAGATGTGTGGGTGAGTAAGTTAATTGACTTCTGTAAGTTGCCTCTCAGCTGTTGGTGAGTGTTAGAATCTGGGGGAAGATGAGGGGAATACCTGGAGAATAAAATGGGATGAGAAAATCTGCAGATACTGGAAATCCAAGCAACACACACAAAATTTAAGAGGAACTCAACAGGTCAGGCAGCATCTATGGAAACAAGTAACCAGTCGATGTTTTTGGCTGAGACTGTTCATTAGGACTGGGAAAAAAGAAAACAAAATGGAATTAGTTTTAATGTGTGCATGCTGGTTTTATGAGCTGAAGGGCTTACTTCTGTGCTGTATGAATCCTAAACTCCATAAAGGAAAGATAGAGGAAATTGAGGAAATAAGTGAAATAAGATTAGAGAAGGATTTCCAGATGTTGTGGTCCTGGTAATTGAAGGTACATCTGCCACTGGAGGAACAGTTTTATTCAAGTATGATCAAGATTCTAGGATTTGATGCTCCACAGGATTATAAGTTGAGGGATATCGCTTTGTAACAAGGAGCAAAATTTTGGAGGAATTTGAAAACAGGGGTGTGGAATTTGAAATTGATGTACTATTTAACCAGAAGACAATATGAGTCAATAAGCATAGGGGTTATTTGAACTTGAAGCAAGTTAAGAATTGGTCTGTAGAGCTTTGGATGAGCTTGCTTGCAGGTAGTAGAATCTAGAAGAACCGGCAGGGTTGAGACAAAAAATAACAAAGCAACATGTGAAGGTGCCAGTAGCAGATCCAGTAACGGAAGGGTAAAGTTAGTCAAAGTTTTTGAGTTGACAACAGGAAACCTTACTGATGAAGTAGATGTGAGTTCCAGACTGTAATTCAAGATCAACTGTTGTTACTGATGTACTGAATCCTCAAACTGAGAGATAGAATTGTGGCTAAGGAGCAGCTTTTGCAATGGCAACCAAAGGAAATGTCTTTAGCTTTCCCAATGTTTTGCTAGTGAAAATTTCTGCTCCTCCCTTACTAGGATTTCAAATCACCGGACCATACTTCTGTATTTCCAGCTAACATAGATGGAGATCATTTTCCTCACTGAGCCTATGCTGGTTCATAAAGCAATTCCATTCTGCCACTAATTTTTCCATATAATCTTTTCAACATCATTTCCATCAACTCCCTCCAGATTCTACCACTCACAAGGGAAAATTTACTGTAATCAATTAACCCACCAACCTGGATATCTTTGGGATGTGGAGGGAAGCCAACCTAGCCAAAGGGAGAAAGTAAAAGCTCCAAATGGCATTAACATCAGGACTGAACAACTGTGCCGCTCAGTCTGACAATTTAGAGAAAGTGGAGAGGTGGTATTGAGGTAAAAACTGGGTGCATTCAGCATATTTATGAAAATGTTTACACATATACAGTGTGTAGTGCAGAAGTAGATAGCATCAAAGTTCAAACTTTGGTGAACTGTCTGGATGCTGAGGATTCTATATGATGAATGAGTGACAAGGAGCAGAATCAGACAAATGCAGATTCACCTAGGCTACAGTGGAGAGTCAATGGAAGAAGATATTATGTTTACATGATCCAATGGATGGGGAGGAATAGATTGCCCTGGACATAGTTGTAGAGTCATAGAGGTATACAGAACAGAAACCGACCCTTTGGCCCAATTGGGTCTAAGATTCTCAGCTAAACTAGTTCCATTTTTCACATTTGGCCCATTTTCTCCAAGTACCCATCCAAGTACATTTTAAATGTACCTGTTTCAACCTCTTCCTTTGGCAGCTCATTCATACATGGACCATCCTCTGATTAAAGGTAAAATTAGCTTTATTTGACATGTGTACATCGAAACATTGAAACACATGGGTGAAATGTGTTGTTAGTGTTAACAGTCTGAAGATTGTGCTGGAGGCAGCCCGTAAGTGTAGCTATTCTTCCTGCACTAACATAGTATGCCCTCAACTCACTAACCCTAGCCCTAACTGTACTTCTTGAGAATGTTGGAGGAAACCAGAGCACCCGATGGAAATCTATGTGATTACGAGAAGAACATGCATACTCCTTACTGCCAGCAGCAGGAATCGAGCCCCGAATGGCAATCACTGATGTTGTGAAGCATTATGCTAACCACTATGCTACTGTTCATATTCATTTATTTTTTATTTTTTATTTCTCTCTCTCTCTCTCTCTGTCTCTCTCTCTCTCTCTCTCTTCCTTCTCCTCCTCCTCCTCCCCCCTGCCCCCCCCAGCTTCCTATTAAATCTTTTCCCTTTCATCTTAAACATGTATCCTTTAGTTCTTGATTCTCCAACCCTGGGAAAAAGATTGTGTATATTCACCATATCTAGGTTATTTAGACAGCACTTGCGAATTTATCAGGCCTGTTTTAGCAAACTGGCAGGGACAGATATTTGATTAAAGAGAGTCAAACGAGGAGCTTGGGGTAACAGCAGCACTAATTTGAGGGATTAGAACATACAGAGTGGAGAAGGCATTAAGAGTTTTGTCTTGCAGACAAAATAAGTTTGAAGATATGAGAGAAACCAGGGAAAGATGCTAGTTCAGGCTGGAGCAAGGGTTGAGGCATGATTCAGAAATTCTAAAAAGGCACTGAAAATATTTATAAATCAGACAGCACCTGTAGAGAGAGAGAAAGACAGACAGACATAAGAGTTAACTTTTCAGGGCAAAGACCTTCCTTCAGTTCCAGCATTTCCTGGATTTTTTTTTAATGTCAGATTTCAAGCATTTATAGTTTTTATTTTTGAAAGCCCCAGAAACTTGGCCTAATCAACTAAGGAAAGGAAGTGAAGTGGGAAAGGTAACAGGCCTGGATTATATCATTCTTAGTGATGGACAAGTCTGCGAGCTTCACAGACTCTTTGCTGGATGTGGGAGTAGAGAGGACAGAAGTTGAGACTGGGTGGAAATTAAACCATACTTCTATCAGTAACCTAGGATATATCCCCTCTAGTTGGTGTCCTGCCAAAGCTTTAAGTGCTTCTTCTTTATCTACTCTAATTCTTATCCAGTATTGCAATTACCCTTTCTTCAATGCTACTTTGGAAGAATTCTCTAGTGACAACAGATATAAAACATTCATTTCTTAACCATGTCATAACAATTACCTCTGTACAAAAATCTTTGTGCTCCTTAATCAGCCTTACCCTTTTATTGATTTTTCTTTTTTACTATTTATCTGGTTAGAGTTTAATTTTAATACATTCACTCTTAGCCACTAATTTAGTTTTGTATTCCCTTTATTACTTCACTTTTTCTGTATAATGAGCATAGTTTCCTCATAAAATTATTTTCAGTTTCATTGTAATTTCCTTACTTTTGGTCATACATTTAGCCTCACTTCACATTCGATTGTTCCTGGTTTTACCCTAATTATTCTTAACATGGTGATATTATGATCACTATTGCCTAACTGTTTTCACACCAAAACAAACCCCATATTACACTTCATTCTCCCAAGCTTGAGCCAACAATATATCTTTCGATTAACTTCCAATCTTCCTGTTCCTTGGTATTCAAAGTTCGAAGTTCAAAGTGATTTATTATCAAAGTTCATTTATGTTACCACATACAACCCTGAAGTTCATTTTCTTGCAGATACTCACAATAAATACAAAGGAACACAATAGAATCAATGAAAGTCTGCCCAAACAGTACAAACAACTGATGTGCAAAAGACAATAAACTGCAAATATATAAAAAAAGAAATAATAATAACAAAAAATAAGCAATAAATATTGAGAACATGAGATGAAGAGTCCTAGAAAGTGAGTCCATAGGTTGTGGAATTAGATCAGTGTTGGGGTGAGTGAAGTTATCCACACTGGTTAAGAGCCTGATGGTTGAGTTGAAATACCTGTTCCTGAACCTGGTGGTGTGGGACCTAAGCTCCTTTACCTCTTTCCTGATGGCAACAGTGAGAAGAGAGCATTGCCTGGATGGTGGGGATTCTTGATGACGGATGCTGCTTTCTTGCAGTAGCACTCCTTGTAGATGTGTTCAATGGTGGGGAGGATTTTACCTACAATGGACTGGGCTGTATCCACAACTTAATGTATTTTTTTCCATTTGAGGGTATTGGGGTTCCCATACCGAGCCATGGTGCAACCAATCAGTATATAGTCATAGTCATACTTTATTGATCCCAGGGGAAATTGGTTTTCGTTACAGTTGCATCATAAATAATTAAATAGTAATAAAACCATAAATAATTAAATAGTAATATGTAAATTATGCCAGGAAATAAGTCCAGGACCAGCCTATTGGCTCAGAGCGTCTGACCCTCCAAGGGAGGAGTTGTAAAGTTTGATGGCCACAGGCAGGAATGACTTCCTATGACGCTCAGTGTTGCATCTCGGTGGAATGAGTCTCTAGCTGAATGTACTCCTGTGCCCAACCAGTACATTATGTAGTGGATGGGAGACATTGTCCAAGATGGCATGCAACTTGGACAGCATCCTCTTTTCAGACACCACCGTCAGAGAGTCCAGTTCCATCCCCACAACATCACTGGCCTTACGAATGAGTTTATTGATTCTGTTGGTGTCTGCTACCCTCAGTCTGCCGCCCCAGCACACAACAACAAACATGATCGCACTGGCCACCACAGACTCTTAGAACATCCTTAGCATCATCCAACAGATGTTAAAGGACCTAAGTCTCCTCAGAAAATAGAGATGGCTCTGACCCTTCTTGTAGACAGCCTCAGTGTTCTTTGACCAGTCCACTGAACACCTCTAGAAGTTTATCAGAGCTTTAGTTGATATGTGAAATCTTTGCAAAGCTCTAAGAAAGTAGAGGCCCTGCCTTGTCTTCTTTGTAATGGTACTTATGTGCTGGACCCAGAACAGGTATTCTGAAATGATAAGGCCAACGAATTTAAAGTTGCTGACCTTCACCTCTGATCCCATGATAAGGACTGGCTTCTGGACTTCCAGTTTCCTCCTCCTGTAGTCAATAATCACTTCTTTGGTTTTGTTGACATTGAGTAAGAGGTTGTTGTTGTGACACCATTCAGTCAGATTGTCAATCTCCCTCCTATATGCCGATTCGTCACCACCTTTGATTCAGCCAAAAACAGTGGTGTTTTGATCAAACTTAAACATGGCACTGGTACTGCACTTAGCCTCGTAGTCATAATTATGAAGAGAGTAGAGCAGGAGGCTAAACACACATCCTTATGGTTTACCCATGCAGACATTGGAGGGGATGCTGTTGCCAAATGGAAATGACCGGGATCTCCAAGGGAGAAAATCAAGGGTACAGATGCATAAGGATGTATTGAGGCCAACCCCTTGGAGCTTATTGATTAGTTTTGAGGGGATTATAGTGTTGAATGCAGAGCTGTAGTCAATGACAAACATTCTGATGTATGCACCCTCACTGACCAGATGTTCCAGGGTTGAGTGATGAGCCAATTAAATGGCATCTGTTGTTGACCTGTAGTGTAGACAATTTGGCAAATTGGAGCAGATCCAAGTCACTTCTCAGGCAGGAGTTGATATGTTTCGTCACCAACCTCTCAAAGCACTTCATCACGGTAGATGTAGATGCTACTAGACAATAGTCATTGGGGGAGGTAGCCATGTTCTTCTTGGACACTAGTATAGTTGAAACCATATCATCAACAGCTACACTTGGTCCTTTTTACACTGAAATTGTGATCAAGAAAGTGCATCAGTGTAACCACTCTCTCAGACATTCGAGAATATTTAACATACCTACAAGATTTCTCTCAAACCTCTACTGATCTGCTGGAGGAAGTATTCATGTGGATTGCATCTCAGTCTGGTATGGCAACTGCCCTGCTCTTGACCACTGGACCTGTGGAGGGTGGAAAACATAGTCTAGACCATCACAGGCTCATCACTTCCTACCATGGTATGTTGATTCAGTAAGACCAAACAGTATTATCAAAGACCAAACAGTATTATCAAAGATGCCTGCCACCCTAGCCATATCCTTTATCTCTCTTCTACCTTGTGGGAGAAGATAATGAAATTTGAAAGTCTGGACAACCAGATTTAAGAACAGATTTTTTCCCACTGCTACCAGATGCCTGAACTAATCACCTCTTTCACATTCTCTTCTTGGTGGTGTTGTCATGTTCTTGGACACTAAACTCTATCCTTCTCAGTTATGATGCTCCTATTACATTAGAATTGCAATGCAGTCTTTGCACCACTCTGCTATTTTGTGGCCATCACCATATTTATTATTGGCTTTTATTATCACCATGTATACGGGTTACTTCAGGAGCTTTATGCAAGCAAGGAATTTCATTGCACCCTTGGGTATATGGCAATAAATTGCTCTGATTTGATCAAACTATTCTAACTTAATCTGGCTATATCATGCATCTGCATTATAGTGCTATGCAATAAAAAACAGCTGTCACTTATAAATCTTCTTTATCCCAGACTCATCTTAGACTACTTCACAGCTGTCTCCTACCTCTGCACTATACTCTTACACCAGGCCTATTTGCTTCTCTCAGTATGAATGTAAAATACAGCAGATTCTGGGAGCATTTCTCCATGATGTTATCTGACTCTATGCATATTCCCAATATTTTCCATTCAACTTCTCACATTTAATTCTCCAAATTATTATTTATAGTCTCAAAGATTTCAATCTAATACTCATCCCTCGTATAAATTGCTCATCACTTCTTTAATTTGATTGCAAGCATGTTGGTCCCATTTCTATTGAGATCCATTCATCTTGAACTGGTCCCAATGGACCAAGAGTACAAAGACCTCCCTCCTGCAATATTCCTTCAACTCCATCAACCATGTCAAGCATTGGAGGAAATCACAAACTGGCAGTGGAGAGCTAAGCTTAAAACAGATTGAATATTGTGAAGTTGAAAAGCATTTGTCATTCTTGGATCTTGTTATCTGAAGGCAGTGTATGAAAAATTCATGAATGTGCTCAAGTTGTTGATGAGGTGTTTATAGTTAATGGGTCATATCTACAGCTATTATTTCAGGTTGTTTAATGTGTCATAGAGTTACAGTTGATCATCACAGAAATAGGCCCTATGGGCCACCGCATCCATGCAAATATTTTTGCCCATTTACACTAATCTTATTTGTCTACATAAAGTCCGTATCTATTAAAGTCTTGTCATTTTAACTACCTGTCTAAATGCCTCTTAAATGTAGTGACTGTATCTAACTCAAAAAATCCCTTTGGCATTGAGTTCCAGATATCAACAATTCTCTGTATAAAACAAAACTTGCCTGTCAAATACCTCATAAAACTCCTTCTTCTAGCCCTGTTAGTTTTGATACCCCCTACCAAAGGAAACGTATTTAAAGGTTCAGAGGTTCATTTATCATCAAAGTATACAACTCTGAAATTCTTCTTCTCCGGATAGCCACAAAGCCAAGGAAGAAAACAACGGCAGCATGATCATCAATCCCAAATCCCTCCTCCCAGCACAAAAAAACAAACAAAAATGAAACAGGCACATTGACCCCCCCCCCCCCCCAAATCCCTCTCCTCCACACACAAAAAAGAGAAAAGTATCAGGCGAAAAATGCAGAATATAAAAAAGTGTAAGACTGAAAGAAAGTCCATTGTCTAAATCCATATCCACACAGCCACCCAGGCTTCCCTCTCCAGCAGCACAGCATTCTGATGATGCCTTCTTATAATTTTATACATCTGTTTGGTCACCTCTCAGCCTTCTTTCCTCCAGGGAGAACCAGCCCTACTATCCAATCTCACTCCATAACCAATAAGAGTCATAGATAGGGTAGATATTCAAGTTTTTTTTCCTAAAGTAAATGCATCAAAACCAAGATGTATGATTTAAGGTGAGTGAAAATTTAAAGAAGATTTTTGGGCTAAGTTTTCTATTCAGAAAATGTTTGACATCTGGAATTCACTGTCAGTAGAAGTAGTGGAATCAGAGATTATTTCAACATTTAGACGGAGGTAAGTAAAGATGGCGTAAAAGGATACTGTCTAATGTGCGCAAATGGGATTAGTATAGATGGCAAAGAGGTTGGCAAGACATAATGGCCTTAAGGGCCAATTTTGTGCTGAAACAGCACTATGGCTCTAAGGTACTCCAGTCCACCCAACATCAGGTGAATCCCCTGTGCACTGACTCAGGCATAATAATTTCCTTCCTATAGTGTGGTGACCAGACCACCAGACTGCGTACAATACTCCAAGTATGGTCTAATTAGAGTTTTGTTAAGTAGCAACATAACATCCCAACTTTTATATTCTATGCCCAAATCTATGAAGGCAGTATCTCCATGTACCTCTCCACCACGTTATCTACCTGTATTACCACTTTCAAGGAACTATGGACTTGCACTCTAAGGTCTATGACCATTCCTTAGGGCTCCCGTGCAGGTATTACCCCAATTTGACTTCCAAAGCTGCATCACGTCACGTTGTCATGATTAAATTACATCTGACAATGCTCTGCCTAACTTTCCATCTGATCTGTATCTTGCTGTAGCCTTAGACAACCTTCCTCACAAACCATACCACCACCGACTTTTATTTATCCACAGGTTTATAAATCACACTCTCACATAATTCTACATTCAAATCCATGTTAACAAATCAGAAACAAGAATTCCTGAACCTATGGTATATAATTGTTCACAGACTTTGAAACAAAAATGCATCCTTCCACATCTACCTCTGCTGCTATCTCTGGGCCAGTTTTGGATCTAATTAGCTGGGTCACCTTGGATTTCAAATATCATAATCTGACTGCCACGCTCTTTCTTTTACTCCTGATCAAACTTTCAATCTGTGTAAGTGTCTGCCATTATTGATTTTTAAGCTCTCACAAAGCTAAATTGTTGAGTGCACAGACTGATGCATATCAGATACACAGCTTAAATAAAGTGAATCTGCTTTACCTTGGATGATTCATAGACTGTCCTCGGGAACACTCTACACCCATTGTTACAGCCCCATAAGCAATTTTTCAATTCTCAAAGGAGCAACAAACTTAAAGTTACAATTATTGTTAACATGTACTACAATATAATACGCAAAAATGGCATTCAATTTAAGGTGGCATGCTTAAAAGGCTGCCATGATGTTCCAAAATGTATAACTAGTGAAGGCTAAAACACCAGCACACCAGAAATCGTTTTATGGGTAGAGATGCCTCAAGTCATACCCAGGAATAAGACCATAAGTCCAGAAGACATAAGGGCAGAATTAGGCCATTTAGCCCATCAAGACTGCTGCGTCATTCAATAATGGCCGATCCTTTTTTCCCCTCCTCAGCCCCATTCTCGGCATTTTCCCCGTAATCCTTAATGCCACATTCAATTAAGAACCTATCAAACTCTGCTTTAAATACACCCAATGACCTGGCCTCCACAGCTGCCTGTGGTAACACATTCTACAAATCCACCATCCTCTGGCTAAAGAAATTTCTCCCCATCTCTGTTTTAAATGGACACCCCTCTATCCTGAAGCTGTGCCCTCCAGCCCTACACTCCCCCACCATGGGAAACATCCTTTCCACTTCTACTCTGTCTAGGCCTTCCAACATTCAAAAGGTTTCAATGAGATCCCCCCTCATCCTTCTAAATTTCAGCGAGTACAGACCCAGAGCCATCAAACATTCCTCGTATGATAACCCTTTCATTCCTGGAATCATACTTGTGAAACGCCTCTAAACCCTCTCACACACCTTTTCTTAAATGAGGATCACAAAACGGTTCACAATACTCAAGGTGCCATATAAAACCTTAGTATCACATTCTACTCTTGTATTCTAGACCTCTTGAAATGAACGAATGAATGCTAACATTGCATTTGCCTTCCTCACCACTAACTCGAGCTGCAAGTTAAACTTTAGGATATTCTGCACAGGGACTCCCAAGTCCCTTTACATTTCAGATTTTTTTGATTTTCTCCCCGTTTAGAAAATAGTTTGCACATTTATTTTTTCTACCAAAGTGCATGACAATACATTTTCCAATATTACATTTCATTTGCCACTTTCTTGCCCATTCTCCTAATCTATTTAAGTCCTTCTGTAACCTACCTGTTTCCTCAACACTACCTACCCATCCACCAATCTTTGTATCATCTGCAAACTTGGCAACAAAGCCATCCAGTCCATCATCTGAGTCATTTATATACAGCATAAAATGAAGTGGTCCCAACACTGACCCCTGCAGAACACCACTAATCACTGGCAGCCAACCAGTCAAGGATCCTTTTATTTCCACTTGCTGCCTCCTACCAATCATTCAATGCTCTAACTGGTTTATTAACTTTTCTGTAATACCATGGTCTCTTAACTTGGTGGCACCTTGTTAAAGGCCTTCTGAAAGTCCAAATATACAACATCTATTGCATCTCCTTTATCTATCATACTTGTAATCTCCTCAAAGAATTCCAACAGTTTCATCATGCAAGATGTTCCCTTAAGGAAACAATGTTGACTTTGTCCTATCTTGTCCTGTGTCACCAAGTACCTTATAACCTCATCCTTAACAATTGACTCCAACATCTTTCCAACCACTGATGTCAGGCTAACTGGTCTATAATTTCTTTTCTGCTGCCTTCCTCCTTTCTTAAAGAGTGCAGTGACATTTGCAATTTTCCATTTCTCTGGCACCATGCCAGAGTCCAATGATTTTTGAAAGATCATTACTAATGCCTCCACAATCTCTAGCACTACCTATTTCACAACCTGAGTGTGCAGTTCATGTGGTCCGAGTGACTTATGTATCCTTAGGTCTTTCAGCTTTCTGAGCACCTTCTCCCTTGCAATAATAACTGCATGCACTTCTCTTTCTTCTCACGCTACAACACCTGGCACACTGCTAGTGTCTTCCACAGTGAAGACTGATGCAAAAAACTAATTTAGTTCATACTGCCACCTCCTTGTCCCCTGTTATTATTTCACCAGCCTCATTTTCTAATGGTTCTATATCCACTCTCATCTCTTTTATTTTTTACATACTTGAAAAAGTTTTTACTACCCACTTTGATATTGTTTGCTAGCTTGCTTTCATATTTCATTTTTTTCCCTTCTAATGATTCTTTTAGTTACTCTCTGTAGGTTTTTAAAAACTTCCCAATCCTCTATCTTCCCACTAATTCTTGCTTTCTTTTGCCTTTACATTAGCTTTGATTTCCATTGTCAGCCGTGGTTGTACTATTTTGCTATTAGAGTATTTCTTTGTGTTTGGAATACATCCTGTGTTTTCCTAATTTTTCTCAGAAACACACACCATTGCTGCTCTGCTGTCACCCCTACAAGCATCTCCTTCCAATTTACTTTGTCTAACTCCTCTGTCATGCCACTAATTTTCTTTACTCCTCTGAAATACTGCAATGTCAGACTTTACTTTCTCACTATTAAATTTCAAGTTAAACTCAATCATATTGTTATCATTGGCTCCTGAAGGTTCCTTTACCTTAAGCTCCCTAATCACCACCAGTTCATTACATAACACTCAATCCAATATGGCTGATCCCCTAGTAGGCTCAAAGACAAATTGCTCTAAAAATCCATCTCATAAGCATTCAAAATACTCACTCACTTGAGATTCATTACCAACCTGATTTTCCCAATCAACCTGCATGTTAAAATCTCCCATGACTATCATAATATTGCCCTTTTGATACACCTTTTCTATCTCCTGTCGTAATCTGTGGTCACATCCCAGCTACTGTTGGAAGACCTGTATATAACTGCCATCAGAATCCTTTTACTCTAGATAGGATCGGAAGATGTTCAATCCTTGTGGGTTGAGTTAAGAAACTGCAAGGGTAAAAGGATTCTGATGGCAGTAGAAAGATCTTTCTACTGATTTGATACCACCCTCTGGTACAATATGTCACCTTGGACATTCAGCTCCCAACTACAACCATCCTTCATCCATGATACAGTGATGGCCACATCATACCTGACAATCTGTCATAGTGCAACAAGATCATCCACCTTATTTCTTATACTCTATGCATTGAGTCATAACACTTTGAGTGCTGGATTTGCTACCCTTTTTGATTTTGCATCCCTAATACACTGATACTCAACTTGCTGGCTGCAATTTTGCCCTATCATCTGCCTGCCCTACCTGACAGTCTGACTACACACTATGTTGCTTTTTTACCATCTGTCCTATCCTGAGTCCCTGCATTCTGGTTCCCAACTCCCTGCCAAATCAGTTTGAAGCCTCCCCAACAGCTCTGACAAACCTGCCTGCAAAAATATTGGTCCCCCTTGGATTCAGGTGCAACTCGTCCTTCTCTTTACAGATCATACCTCCCCCAGAAGGGATCCCAATGATCCAAGAACCAGAAGCCCGGATCCCTGCACCAGCTTCTCAGCCACGCATTTGTCTGCCAAATCGACCTGCTTCTACCCTCACTAGCACGTATCAGAGGTAGCAATCAGAAATTACTATCCTGGAGGACCTGCTTCTTAGCTTCCTGCCTAGCTCTATAAATTCTCTCTTCAGAACCTTATTGCTATTTCTTCCTATGTCATTGGTTCCAAAATGTATCAAGACATCTGGCTGCTCTCCCTCCCTCTTTAAAGTGCTGTGGACACAATCTGAGATGTCCCTGACCCTGGCACCTGGGAGGCAACATACCATCCGGGTGTCCCGTTCACATCCACAGAATCTCCAGTCTGTTCCTCTGACTTTTGAGTCCCCTGGAACTACCGCTCCCCTCTTCTCCCTCTTTACCTTTTGCATCATGGACTCATGCTCAGGCCAGTAACCTGGTCTCAGTGGCATTCCCCTGGGAATTCATCCCCCACAAAAGTATCCAAAGCAGTATTTTTATTTTTGAGGAGAATGGCCACAGTGATGATCTGTACTAACTGCCTACTCATATTTCCATTTCATTAATAATCCATCTCATTAATAGAACCTGGAATCTGGGATTCCCTTTGGAAAGCTGAAGTTATTACTGACATACATCAAAGTTGCTGGTGAACGCAGCAGGCCAGGCAGCATCTCTAGGAAAGGATCCTGACGAAGGGTCTCGGCCTGAAACGTCGACCGTACCTCTTCCCAGAGATGCTGCCTGGCCTGCTGCGTTCACCAGCAACTTTGATGTGTGTTGCTTGAATTTCCAGCATCTGCAGAATTCCTCGTGTTTGTGATATTACTGACATAACACTTTTACTTATGGGTACATAAGAACATAAGAAACAGGAGCAGGAGTAGGCTATCTGGCCTGTTGAGCCTGCTCCGCCATTCAGTAAGATCATGGACTCATCTCCACCTAACTGCCTTTTCCCCATAACCCTTATATTCACTGAGGTAGCCTCTACTGTTTCATTAGGCAGAAAATTCCACAGGTTCTTTGGGAAAAGCAATTCCTCCTCATCTCCATCTGAAGTTTACTGCCCCGAATCTTGAAGCTTTGTCCCCTAGTTCTAGTCTCACCTACCAGTGGAAACAACTTTCTTACCTCTATCTTATCTATCACTTTCATAATTGTATATGTTTCTAAAAGATCTCCTCTCATCCTTCTGAATTCCAGCATGTACAGTCCCAGGTGACTCATTCTCTCTTCATAGTCTAACCCCCTCATCTCTGGAATCAACCTGGTGCACCCTGTCTGCACTGCCTCCAAAGCCAGTATATCCTTCCTCAAGTAAGGAGACCAGAATTACATGCAGTACTCTAGATGTGGCCTCACCAGTACCCTATACATTTGCTGCATAACCTCCTTGCTCTTAAATTCAAACCCTCCAGCAATGAAGACCAGCATTCCATTTGCCTTCTCGATAGCCTGCTGCACCTGCAAACCAACCTTCTGCAATTCATGCACAAGAATTCCCAAATCCCTCTGCACAGCAGCATGCTGCAATCTTTTACCATTTAAATAATAATCTGATCTTCCATTCTTCCCTCCAAAGTGGATGACTTCACATTTATCAATATTGTACTCCATCTGCCAGGCCCTTGCCCACTCACTTAACCTATCTATATCTCTCTGCAGAGTCTCTGTATCCACCGCACAATTTTCTTTTCCACTGTATTTAGTGTCATCAGCAAACTTAGATACACTACACTCTGGTCATTAATGTTCTGTATACCGTGAACACTTGCAGTCTCAGCACCAAGCCCTGCAGCACACCACTCACCACTATATCCCAACTCTCTGCATTCTATTGATTAACCAATTCTCTTTCCATGCTAATACATAACGGATAGAGAATAATGGACCTGCCTTTGTTGAATCTATGGTGAATCTGCCTGATGGATCCATCTCTTTTCAAATGCCTTGCTATTTCTTCTTTAATGATAGCATCCAGTATTTTCCCAACTACAGATGTTAAACTAACTAGCCTATAATTACCTGCCTTTTGCCAACATCCTTTTTTGAATAGTGGCATGACGTTTGCCTTCTTCCTGTCCAGAATCCAGAGAATTTCGATAAATTATCACCAAAGCCTTAACTATAACCTCTGCCATTTCTTTCGATACCCTAGGATGCCTACCATCAGGACCAAGGGACTTGTCTGTCTTTAGGCCCACAAGTCTGCTCAGCTCTATCTCTTTAGTGATAGATATTGTATCGAGGTCCTCACCCCCATTGCATCCATATCATCTCTCTTCGGCATGTTAGACATGTCCTCCAACTTGAAAACAATACAAAAATTCAATCCCCTCAGCCTTCATTACCTAATATCAATTCTACCTTCTCATCCTCCAAAGGACCTGCTTTCACTTTGGCCACCCTTTTACGCTTCATATAGTTACAAAAGCTTTCACTATCCATTTTTATATTTTGTGTTAGTTTATTTTCATAATCTTTCTTCCCTTTCTTTATTGCTCGCTTCATGGTTCTTTGTTGCTTTTTAAAGTTTTCCCAGTCTTCCAGTTTCCCATTATTCTTGGTCACTTTGTATGCACGTGCTTTTAGTTTGATGCCTTCCTTTATTTTGTTAGTTATCCATGGCTGGCTCTCCCCACCCTTACTGTCCTTGCTTTTAACAGGAATATACTTTTGTTGAGCACCATGAAAAATCTCTTTGAAACTCTTCCACAGTTCCTCAACTGTCCCACCATATAGCCTGTGTTCCCAGTCTACCCAATCCAACTCCTCCCTCATCCTGTTGTAGTCTCCCTTGTTTAGGCATAGTATACTGTTTTTAGATTGAACCATTGCAACCTCCATTTGTATGAGAAACTCAGTCATTCTGTGATCACTCTTTCCAAGAGGATCCCTAACTACAAGATCATTAATTTTACACAGATCCAAGACATCCGGGGCACCTAGGTGCGACTCGAGTAGCAGCAGAACTTTTAATAGATATAATTAAATATCCATTTCAGCCTGATACAGCTAAAAAGCACAACTGCTTCCAAGGTCAGTATAGTCAACAAAGATGTCTTAATGCGTTTAAACAAACTATCACTGCTTAAAGCTGACGGAAACAATACTGATTGTGGACTGATGCGTCCTTGTAGGATTCCACGGAGGAAGCGTGGCTACAGATAAGGGATAGAAGTGTGTTTAAGGGAACAGGGTTTTAAGCTCCCAATACTGACTATCTTGCTGACAAATGTGCAGTCTCTGGTGAATAAAATCGATGATCTCAGAGCTAGGGTGCTGACTCAGAGGGACATTAGGACCACGCATGTCCTTTGTTTCACAGAATCCTGGTTAACCCTTTCCATACCAGATGCAGAGATTCAGATCAACGGGTTTACTATACACCATCAGGATAGTTAAAGTCTCTCAAAAGCAGAGGTGGAGGAGTATGCTTCATGATCAACTCTTCTTGGTGCACAAATATATCAGTGCTGTCCCAATTCTGCTCACCAGACCTGGAATATCTAGCAGTTAAGTGCCGTCCTTTTTACCTACTGCAGGAGATGTCCGGGATCATTTTGGCAGCAGTATATATTCCACATCAGGCCAATGTCAACCAGGCTTTAAATGATCTGAGTGAGCAATGGGATCAACATGCATGAAACACACACCTTAACGCCTTCACCATTGTTTTAGGAGATTTTAACCAAGCCAGTCTGAAATATTCACTAAGCCATTACCATCAATAGATCACTTGCAATATTAGAGGAAACAACACACTGGACCATTGCTACATCACCATCAACGATGACTACCATGCTATTCCATGCCCTCACTTCGGGAGTCCGATCACCTGGCTGTACTTCTACTCCCTGAGTATAGGCAGAGACTGAAGACTGCAGCACTAGTAGTGAGGACCAAGGTATGGACAAGGGAAGCTCAGGAGCGCCTACAGGACTGAGTTGAATTGGCGGACTCGACTGTATTCAGGGATTCATCTTTGAACCTGGATGGGTATGCTGCAGTTGTTACTGACTTCATTAAAACCTGTGTGGATGAGTTTGTGCCTACAAAGACTTACTGTATATTCCCAAACCAAAAGCCATGGATGAACCAGGAGGTATGTTGTCTGCTGAAGGCTAGATCTGTGGCATTCAAGTCTGGTGTCCCAGGCCTGTATCAGAAAACCAAGTATGATTTGCAGAGGGCTACTTCAAGGGCGAAGAGACAGTTTTTGAATGAGATTGGAGGTGACATCGGATGTGCAACAACTCTGGCAGGGTTTGCAAAACATTACTTCCTACAAAGTGAAACCCAATAGCATGAACGGCAGTGATGCTTCACTACCAGATGAAATCAATGCCTTCTATGCCAGCTTTGAAAGGGAGAATATAACTACTGCTGTGAAGATCCCTGCTGCACCTGATCATCCCGTGAGCTGTGCCTCAGAGGCCGATGTTAGGCTGACTTTAAAGTGAGTGAACCTTCGCAAGGTGGAAGGTCCTGATGGAGTACCTGGTAAGGCTTTGAAAACCTGTGCCAACCAGGCCTCCAATCTGACAAACAGTTATCCACCACTACTCCCCGGCATCTCCCATCCAGCCACTGCTGAATCCATATTACTACTTCAATATTAATACCTAACGATTGAACCTTCCTAACTAACCTTCGGTGTGGAACCTTGTCAAAGGCCTTACTGAAGTCCATATAGACAACATCCACCGCTTTACCCTTGCAGGAGTATTCAAGGACATTTTCAACCTCTCACTGCTATAGGCGGAAGTTCCCACTTTCTTCAAAAAGGCAACAATTATACCAGAGCCTAAGAAGAATAATGTGAACTGACCTAATGACTATCACCCGGTAGAACTCACATCGACAGTGATGAAATGCTTTGGGAGGTTGGTCATGACTAGACTGAACTCCTGCCTCAGCAAAGACCTGGACCCATTGCAATTTGCCCATCGCCATATATAGGTCAATGGCAGATGCAATCTTAATGCCTCTTCACACAGCTTTAGACCACCTGGACAATACAAACACCTATGTCAGGATGCTGTTCATCGACTATAGCTCAGCATTTAATACCATCATTGCCACAATCCTGATTGAGAAGTTGCAGAACCTGTGCCTTTGTACCTTCTGCTGAAAATGGATCCTCGACTTTCTAACCGGAAGACCACAATCTGTGCGGATTGGTGATAGCATCTCCTCCTCGCCGACGATCAACACTGATGCATCTCAGGGGTGTGTATTTAGCCCACTGCTCTACTCTCTCTATACCCATGACTGTGTGGCTAGGCATAGCTCAAATACCATCTATAAATTTGCTGATGATAGAACCATTGCTGGCAGAATCTCAGGTGGTGATGAGAGGGCATACAGGAGTAAAATATGCCAACTAGTAGAGTGGTGCCGCAGCAACAACCTGGCACTCAATATCAGTAAGATGAAAGAGCTGATTGGGGACTTCAGGAAGGGTAAGACGGAGGAACACACACCAATCCTCAAGGGTCAGAAGTGGAGAGAGTGAGCAGTTTCAAGTTCCTGGGTGTCAAGATCTCTGAGGATCTAACCTGGTCCCAACATAACGACACTGACTATACTTCATTAGGAGTTTGAAGAGATTTGGTATGTCAACAAATACACTCAAAAACTTGTATAGATGTACCTGGGAGGGCATTCTGACAGGAATGGTGTGTGGGGTTGGAGGGGGCGGGGTGCTACTGCACAGGACCGAAAGAAGCTGCAGAGGGTTGTAAATTTAGTCGTCTCCATCTTGGGTACTAGCCTACAAAGCACCCAGGACATCTTCAAGGAGCAGTGTCTCAGAAAGGTGGTGTCCATTATTAAGGACCTCCAGCACCCAGGGTATGCCCTTTTCTCACTGTTACCATTAGTTAGGAGGTACAGAAGCCTGAAGGTACACACTCAGCGATTCAGCAATAGCTTCTTCCCCTTTGTCATCTGATTCCTAAATGGACATTGAACCCTTGGACACTACCTCACTTTTTAAATATATATTATTTCTGTTTTTGCATGATTTTAAATCTATTCAGTATACATATACTGTAATTAATTTACTTATTTATTATTATTATTTTATTTTGTTTTTTTTCTTCTATATTATGTATTGCATTGAACTGCTGCTGCTAAGTTAACAAATTTCACAACACATGCCAGTGATAACAAACCTGATTCTGATAACGTGTTCCGTTGTAGGTTCAGTAACATGCTGTTCAAGAAAACTATCACGTATGCATTCTATGAAGTCCTCCTCAAGACTGCCTCATCCAACGTGATTCATCCAATCTATGTGCAAGTTAAAGTCCCCCATGACAACTGCTGTTCCATTCTTAAATACTGGTCAGGCAAACTGAAAGCCAGTCCATGCATTATGAGGTGGTTTCAACTCTTTTAATGGCAGCCACATTTCAGTACACAATTAAGGACCTGAGCTTTGGGTATACTAGCTGAGAGTTACAATATGGCAGGAAGACATTGCGTCCTGCTAGGCAGAGACACTGCATATACAGGTTTTAATGTAGCTGGGAGTATGATTGAAGACAAATAGCTGACCAAAATAAATGAAAGGGACTGGTATACATCTAAAGCTAATAAGATGAAGCCTTAAAACCAAATGGATAACCTATAGATGCTCAAAGAAACTGAGGTAATGATGATAAGGTTACTTGAATAGAAAATTAATTAGAAGCTACTGGCAGAGGACTGGCACCTCTTGTTTAATTCCTTGTTTTAGTTCCACAGTTTCTGGCTCAGTTTCTTCCTCTTCTTGTAGGAGCAGGAGTATGCCATCAGATTCTTCATGTAATCTTAATATAATTCATATAAAGGTAACTCCTCATACAAAATTAATATAATGTTGGCTGCTCTATGCTTTTTAGCAACTCCTCTTCTGTGCCTTTTCTCCATACCCTTCCATTCCTCGATCTATTAAATCTTTATCCACCTCTGCTTTAATGATCTAGTTTCCTCCTCCTGCCAGGGCAGAGAAATTCAAAGAGATAACTTTCTTCACACTTTAGTTTTAAATGACCAGCCACTTAACCTGTAATTATGTTATCTTGCTCAAGATCCCTGCAGTACTCCAATAGATACTTCCTTACAGTCAGAAGACCCAGTTATCCCTAGACTCTTGCTTTCTATGAGATAGCTAGTTTTCAATCTGTTCTAACACACTTCCTTCGATTTTATGAGCTTTTAATGATATACTAGTCTCCTATCAAATGTATTCTGGAAATCTGAATACAAAATATCTTCACAGATTTCCCTCTATGATTTCTCCTTATTCCATCAGCTGCGGAAGTTAACAGAGCTTAGTAATTATTTCTTCATGTCAGCCATATTTTACTGCTGCTAACTACATTGCCTAAACTGCAAATGACTTTTGAGAATGGACATACAAATAGTATAATGATTTTAATGCAAATGGGAATCAGTAAATGCTTGATGTCAGACAGCCCATGCTATTCCTCTATTCAAAACCAGAACTGGAAAAGATCCAGAAAACTCTACACCAACTATGTGAAATCAGAAGTTGGAAACGTATTATGATTTATAATCGAAGATGTTTGAAAAAAATATTTAGAGACAAAATTACAATAAATAAGAATTAAGACTTATTTAAAAATGCCGTATCATATTTCACTCAACTCATTCTATTGTTTGAAAAATTGATAGATAAGAGAGACACAATATATGTAATTACTGCATTATGAATTGGCTATTCAAAAGGTTTTTCCATAAGGAAAGAGAAAAGTTAATATGCTCCATACCTTGTTCAGAATAAAGGACAAAGGACACAGGTGGAATGAGCTGCGTAAGAGACAATAAAGGAAAAGATAAAAATGCAAGTGCTACATTTCAACCAAGTTGCTTGCCCGTGTCCAGGTCAAGAAAATATATACCCTGAGACACACTGTTTATTATTCACAGAACTGATTTGGACAGAGAGTCAACATTATAAATGTAACGTTTGTGATACACTTATTTGAGAATGTGTAATTATTACTGAAGAAGATGCTGAAGAGGTACTGGTCCAGGTTTCCTTGTTGAAATGAAAAAAAATGTTCATGGTCCTAACACTGGGAAGCTAACAGCACCTATGTATTTAACTATGAACATTCAGGAGCTGTGCTCACTGATTCCCTGCTCCACCACAGGATAAGTTTTTTTTAATAGCATTTGCTGATGTAATCAGTAATTGACAAGAGCATTCAGTACAAGCTATTCCTACTGTGAAATACCTTGAAAATATGAAGTTTTGTTACACGAAGTGTAAGTTGTTTATTTAATGACAAACTAATAGCCCACATAATTACTGCTTAACAAGCTCTTTAGCCCCTCCGCCCCCCAAAAAATCTAATTTCATAGTTGTGAATTATAATTGCCTTAGAAAAATATTTCAAATTATAATAGGGTAGAAATTCACCAGAGTGTAAGTGCTAAATGTGTAATGTACTCCTCAAGTACTTCTTCTGGCAGCTTGTTCCATATACTTACCATCCTCTGCCTTGTCTTCAGGTCCCTTTGAAATCTTCTCCCCTCACCTTAAACTTATGCCCTCACATTTTGCTCCCTTTCTCTGGTGTGCATTTACCCTATCCATTCCTCTTAGTATTTTATATTCCTTTATATACCTCTCAGTCTCCTGTCTATCCCCTCCCAGCCTGTCTATCCTCTTCCTGTAACTCAGGCATATGAGTCCTGGCAAAATTCTTGTGTATCTTTGCATTCTTTTCAGTGTAATGATGTCATTCCTTGAACACGGTGACAAGGATTGTGTGCAATACTCCGTGCAGGTGGTGTGTAGGGTAAGGGTGTTGACCTGGGAGAGAGCTGGCCTGGTCCTAATGTTCTGAATAACTTCCTATGCTACAACCATTATATGATATATAAAATAGTTCTTACTCATCAGTGCTAGTCTTGACTTCTGTCAGGACCACAAGACCATAAGACCATAAGAAAATCAGACATAGGAGCAGAATTTGGCCATTCAGCCTATCTAGTCCACTCCACCATTTCATCATGGCTGATCCTAGATCCCTTTCACCTGCCCTCTCACCATTTCCCTTGAAGCTCTGACCAATCAGGAATCTATCAACTTCTGCTTTGATTATACCCACAGACTTGGCCTTTACCACAGTCTGTGGCAGAGCTCTCCACAGATTTACCACTCTTTGGCTAAAATAATTCTTCCTTGCTTCTGTTCTAATAGGTTTTCCCCTCAATTTTGAGGCTGTGCTCTCTAGTTCTGGATACCCCCACCAGAAAAGCCATCCCCTCCACATTCATCTTATCCAGTCCTTTCAGCATTCTGTAGGTTTCATTGAGATCCCCATACATTCTTCTAAATTCCAGTGAGCACAGTGAGGACCACTTGATTCTGAGACATATTAAAGGGGTGAGAACTGAGTGAGCTTAGCCATGATTGTGTATGCCTGAGTGTGGCATAAAGAAGTCTGGGTAAGACTGAAGTCAATGGGCATCAAGGAGGAAACATCCCAATAGTTATGATCACATCATGCACAAAGGAAGATATCTGTGCTTTTTTGCAGCCAATCATAACAGCGCCAGCACATCACTGCCTGAATTTCTCAGGGCAGTGTCTGAGGCCCAACCACCAGGTTCATTGTTGACCTTCCTCCTTTTGTATGTGGAATGTTATTTATTTATTTATTGAGGTACACCGTGGAATAAGTCCTTCTGTCCCTTTGAGCTGCACCACCCGGGGGGCTTAATCTGAGCCTTTGAGCTTTATCACAGGACAATTTTCAAAGACCAATTAACCTACCAACTGGTATGTCTTTGGACTGTGGGAGGCAACTGGAGCACCTAGAGGAAACCCATGCAGTCACAGGGAGAGTTTATAAACTCCTTACAGGCAGCGGTGCAAAATGAAGCTGAGTTGCCTGTACTGTAAAACATTGTACTAACCACTACGCAATCATGCTGTCCACTCCTGACTGCATAACGTGCTATGCTATGGTCAGCTCCTCAGAAAAAGAAGCAGACCATCCTTGTAAGATGTGGAAGGCGTTCAAGAATTCTACCCATGTGACAGGATACATCACCAAAAAGGGGCGCCAAGAACATCCTGGGGGTGGTGAGAGAGTCACAACGGACCAAATCATAACAGGACCCAACAAGCTTTACAAGGATGCTGTCTGGATAAGAAAGCATGTGCTGGAAGGAGAAGCTGGACAAATGTGGATGGTTTTCTCCGGAGCGGCAGATGCTGAGGGAAGATGTGATCGATGTTTATAAGATTAAGCGAGGCATAGATGAAGTATACAGTCAGTATCTTTTATCCAGGGTTGAAATGTCTAATACTAGAGGGCATTCATTTAATGTGAGAGGGGAGTAATTTCAAAGGAGGTGTGCAGGGCAAATTTCTCACAAACAGTGGTACGTGCCTGAAATACTCTGCTAAGTGTGGTAGTAGCTGCAAATATGACAGAAGCTCTTAACTAGGCACATCAATATGCAGAGAATGGAGAAGCATAGAGTTCTGTAGGCAGAAGGGCCTAGTTTAGTTAAGCATTTAATTACTAGTTAAATTAGTTTGGCACAAGGTTCATGGGTCAAAGGGCATGTTCCTGTGCTCCACTCCTCTATGGTCTATAACAGGGGCAATAGACATGCATTGGAAAACTACCCACAATTTACCCTCTAAATCACATACCATCCTGACCTGAAAATATGTCACCGTTCCTAGGTCTAAAGATTGGAATTTTCTGCCCAATACAGTGATGTGAGGACCTGCACCAGAAGCACTGCTGTAGTTCAAGTGCCTCATAACGACTTCTTAAAAGCACTTAGTGATAAGCAATAAATGATTGTCTTGCCAACAATGCTTACAGCCCATAAATTGATTTGAAAAGGTAAAATCAGCCTGGGCCTAATTTTCTTTTTGTCTGATTAAAAACCATCTTTAATTCACAAAAATGGGCAAATAATCTACCTGATGATTATCAATGGAATCAATTATGTAGAACCATTATTAATTCAACAGCTATTATTGCACAATAAAACAATAATCTATTGTGGATTAAATGCTTACAAATATTTTATTGCCAATTAATTCATTTGATTCTTGATAAATTTGTATTTAAGTTAAAATGCTGTTTGATATTGTAGCCAAACATAAGGATATAACCACTTTCACTGTGTTTCTTTGATTCCAGATGAATGTGTAAAATTTGACTTCAAACTTACCAAAATTCATTATCAGTAGATAACTAAATAAAGTTAATCTATTTCTTGCAAAGATGATTTGACCTGTAGCTTCAATATATGGTCACTTAGTCACTGCATTGGGTATTGGGTGTTAATTATGTATTTACTTATTTTGTTATTCTAAAGATGATTGAACAAGTGCAATGCACATTTTAATCTAATTTTAGCTACACCATCATTGGAATTAAAGTGCTAACTCTGTGTAGCCCAAAACCATATGCTTTTCTAGTTTGTAAAATGATTTACTTCTTTTGTAGTCAGAATTAATACATACCAATTCTTTAACACTTTGCCAGAACATTCTATACATCTAAAGATCTTAAACAATGTTTCAGCTGTCCTGGAATGGAATGCCAACAACTCAGATAATTGGAATATGTTTAAACATACTGGATGATATGTTTCCATAGTATTTGTTGATGGCCTGTCTATTGTGTAACATGATAACTAGTGAGAGACCAATGAATGGTCAGTATTGATGCATAATGCCTCTAAGCGTTATTCTTATATGGACAAGTTCACCTTGTGGTCAAACAAAACTAGTAGTGGAATAAATGCCTTTCTTTTTTAAATACTTTATTAGTTACCCCTCTCTCTTCAGACAGTAGCACATCAGGCTGAGACATGATCTGATGGGAATGCATAATGCCTGGTGAAACCTTGCAAACACATATTTACTACTGAATTGTCCCAATGAAATCAGTCGGTCACAATCCCTTTTTTATCTCATTTGATGGCGGAAATGCTAATGCAGTTTATGAGAATGGCAATTTGCATAAGCCAGCAATGCTTTCATAACGTATGTGATGCAGTGAGTAATACTGACTACTTCATTAGCAGCTTGGCAAGTTGCCAAGACATTCCAGTGCAAAGTGTTTGCCTTCAGGACTTCCTTTGTCTCTCTGTTAAGAAGCTGTATAATGTCATTTTTCACACAGGAGTGCACCCTTTTTGTTGATAGTTTATGAATAGAAAACACACTTCTTCCAAAACTCAGCCAGATTTACTTCATACTTTTGCACCATGTTGGTACAATTTATTCTAATTTGATTCCCTAAGTTTGCCCAATCTCTCGTGGCAAATGTAGACAATTCTGACAGCTGCATTAGAGAATGGGTACTCATTAAGTAGATGCAAAGGGATTTGATTAACAAGAAAATTCTCCGTTAAACCCAGTGAACATAATTTTTCCCACAACAGAATGCCTCCAGGACTTGACAAGTTCGTGTTGGGTTTCTTGTTTGGTGCAGGTGTGCAGAGGACCTCCTCGGTATGGTTGCCTGGCAACCCGTCTGTCTAATCCTTGTGACAAGACTGGTGAATAATGAGAGAAAAAGCATCCCTTCTGTTCAATCCAGAAGCCTGAATGAGTGATATGGTTTCCACGCATTCCATATAATCCATGTGCTGTCACTTGGCAACAGCTAGTATTTGGCAGTTCTTGGAGCGAAAGCATCCTGTCTCAAGTTCATCTCCAACACAGCAGGTCACAGACAGTGAGTGCACTCCATCACTTTTAACTTATGACACCTCCCTTAAAAAGGTGAAAGAGCAAGTTCATAAAGAAAGCAACACCTCCTGTCCCTTCCAGCTGAGCAGAGAACTGTTTTACTCTTATATAGCTTAGCAATTTCTTTTGCGGAGAGAGGGAGTGGAGAGAGAATCCACCTCATTTTAGTTATTACAGCTGTTTCTATATTACTGCAGAGTGCTTCAGTACTTGAGTCTGCGTACCCATTCTCCAACAGTGAAAGCTATCATTTGTCTTTGCTCCTTCATGTTGTTGCAGCTGGATTTTGACATTGCTTGCTTCAGCATTTTTGTAAAAAAGACAAAAAGCTTCCTTGTGAGCTGACCTTTTACTATCAAATGACAGCTAGACAGCACTGTTTGTAACTTATTTACTGGCACCAGTCCTGTAAAAACTGAATTTAATGTTTGCAACTTTTGATTGGCATAGTTATTAAAAAATCCAACTCCCAGCTGAGCAAGAATGACATATAGATCCTTGTGTTATGAGGGGTCCTTTCATACCACAATACAAAACTAATCATCACAACCATGACTTTAAAAAAAATAGCTTTGACATTTTAATATCATATAGTTTATAGTCATTTAATATACCAGAAAGCTCCATGCCTGCTTAGAACCTTGGCTGGCATTCAAACAGAACATACAAGTAGTATAAGTTACTTTGATTCTTCGCTTGAAAAAGGATTAAATCAAAGATAGATTGTGAAGCCAGCTTTTCCAGAAGGTGATTAATATATATCACTGAATGTTATTCCTGGCTGATATTCAACTGAAGAACGACATAATTTTATAGACCATTGCATTGTCCTCGAGAAAATGGTATATCCATTTGGCTATTGAAAATAGTTCTAAGTTACTGTAAATATGTGAACTGACAGTTGATTTTTCACATACATTAAAAATTAGTTTGAACAACTTGACAACACAGCTTAGAAATTAAGTGCACTTTGAAAGAGTCCACACAAATTTGATGCTGTAATCTGCTACCCTCCTTTGTGCTGCAGATATTGTTGAATATTTTACTTTGGAACACTCCTAGAGTTAGCTCTGTCTGAATTCTAACTAGGATTTTCTGTTGACCTTGCGTTTTTCTATGCACTCGAAATGGAGTTAGCAGACTAGTGCCGTTGCAAGCAGTAAGATCAAGAGCAGAAATGATGTGGTGCCAATTGCAGTCCTTAGCTTCACAAAAAATATATAATCATTATGGTTGCAATTGGAGAGTTAAAATGGTCAGGAATTGGGACATTGTGACATTACTGTACACTATAATAGCTTCCTTAAACCCGATGACAGCCATCACAATTGAGAAAACAGATTTATTTTTATCATCATGTTTTAATCATTTCTAACCATTTAAACTGCTGCAAATTATGTTTCACAATAACCAAATTTATAGAATTTGCTAAAGAATTTACATACTGATGCAGCTATAAAATTTATTAAAATAATTTGTCCACATTATCAACCATAAAAAGGAGATAGCAGATGACACTAAAATTTTTCAAATAGAAATTTTCTGTTGGAAACAGCAGTATGCTTAAATTATAATTTTTCAAGTGATTACTAAGCTAATGAATTAGCAAATCTGTTCAGGTGGGGAGAACCATGGATAGAAAAGACTTGATTTTATAAATTCTCAGGGCAATTATATATTTCTGTAAGATTTTGTCATTGGTATTTTAAAAGGAAGCTAGGTTTGCTGGTAAACTAAAATAAACTAAATAATTTATATGTAATATACCAGTCAGCATCATGACTTTTGTCTATGAATATGAAATATTTTAATCTATTTTCTCTCTTGATCCAACTACGAGGGTAGATTTTAACTTCTGCCGTCATTTTGGCAATTTGGTGGGGTAGGATCAATCTGCCATGTGATCACTCCAAAGATTTCATTATGTTTGCAAAGTTAACTTAAGAAGAACCATTAATGTTAAAAATCTACTGAAATGAGAGGGTGGAAGTGTGCCAATTCAAGTTGGGATGAGGACAATGGAAGCACATTACCATGATGTGTCAGGAAGATGCATAAGAGGAGAACATTGGAATATCAATGTGTCAACCAAAACATTGACTAACCATTTCCCTCTATGAATGCTGCCCTATGTACTGAGTTCCTCTAGACATTGTGTATTTTTGTACCAGATTCCACCTTTTGCAGTCTCTTGTGCCTCCAATTGCATATTTAATGAAGTGAAGAACAAATGAATAGAAAAGGGATGAGAATCATACTACCTTGATTTGGAGTAAGGGAGAGAGCGTGGCCAACAGGACTAAGGATGGGAGCGGTATTACCCTAAATGGAAGAAAGGGGGTGCCATTCTTCTTGGAATGAGAGTAGAAGGGAACCTGCAATGCCATATATAAAGGTAAATTGGTAACCAATATGCTCTGAGTGGATGCAAGAGGATAAGCCGTACCATGTAAAGGGACACAGTATTTTCTTGAAGAGGAATATGAGGAGAAGATTTCTAACTGGCATAGTAGTGGAGAACAGAGATACCTTGAATGAGGGCAGAGGACAGTTTTTTTTCTATTTGTTAGTTGAACAGTGAAAATTGTTCTCCAAGCTCTAAAATTAATACAGTGGAATCACAAGAGGCTGCAGAGGTGGGATAAATCGGGTGAACAAAACAATCTGCTGGAGGAACTCAGCAGTTTGACCAGCATCTGTGGGAGGAAAGGAATTGTTGACCTTTTTAGGTTTAAACTCAGCACAGGAGCGAGGATGACAATTCCTTTCCGCCCAGTGATGCTCCTCGATCTGCTGAGTGCCACCTGCAGATTGTTTGTTGCTTAAAAAAACAGTGCTGTTCAGTTGGAAAAAGGCTTAACTCAGAGTAGAACAATATTATGTTCATTTCTGTGACTCCTAGCACTGGGCAGAAGTTTGACTTCTGATATTCCAGTGGGATTTTTGTTGAACTAGAAACATTTTACTGACATAAAACTCCCTCAAATGATCTTACTGAGACAATATCCAAAATTCATCTCAGCATCATTATCACCCTGACTGGTCTGATAAATTATAACCCTTATTTATTTGAAGCACAACCAGATTTTGCTATCCCTTTTCCACTGAAGCCATTCAAAGAACCAGCCCTCAATCTGCATTCTCTGCCTGGCTATTCTTACAGCACTTAGTAGTCTTCCTGCTTTCTCTATATATTGCTCCCATTTAAGATAAAATCTTCCTTTCATCTTCTTCACTCCAAATTGATTTCCATTGGAGATTGATCCACGGTCTGGGTGAAGAGTCTCAACCTGAGACGTCAACTGTTTATTTTCCTCTACAGATCCTGCCTAACCTACTGAGTTCTTCCAGCAGTTTAATTTTCATTATAACTAAGACTTCTCTGACTGGGTAGCATGGAAGTTATAGGTATCAGAGATATGATAGAATTCAAGGGGACTATGATGGGGGTGGGGGTGGGGGAAGGAACCTATTCAGCTAAAGGTACCCATAGGCTTATCTGAAGAGATATGTCTTTTTCAGTCCTCCTTGAGATCTGTGAGCTCCCACAACTTTAAATGCAAGTTTAGATATAAACCTGGACTGCTTGATCTATGGATTTTAAGGTCACTGTCATTCTCAGCTTCCTAGCTCTAGGATCATTCCAGGCTGCAGCCGCTGATCTCTGCCACAGCTGCCAGTTTCCTTTTCACATTACATTAGGTCAACCAAAGACACAGAGATTCTGCAGGTGCTGAAAATCTAAAACAACACACATAAATTACTGTGTGAATTGAGCAGGGCGGGCAAGGTCTCAAAGGTTAAAGGCTTATTTATTATCAAAGTATACAACTTTGAAACTCTTCTTCTCTAGGTAGCCATGAAACTAAGAAAGAAAAGAATGGCAGCTTGATCATTAACCCTCAAATCCCTCCTCCCCACACACAAACTAATGTGTGAAAAACACAGAATATAAAGAACCATTAGATTGTCTATAGCCCAAGTCCATATCCAAAATGCAGAAAAACTGGGTAACATTCTCTGAGCAGGATGACAGGCCTTCCCTGCTGTGGCAGCAGAGCGATTCCACCAGCGATCAAAAGGCAGTCTGTCGAGGCAAGTGGACAGCCAACATCTTATATTGAGGTCCTTCATCCAGACTGTGGACCGGTCTCCACTGGTCCAAAATGTCGACTGTTTACTTCCCTCTTTAGATGCTGCCTAGCCTACTAAGTTCCTCCAGCCATACGTGTGTGTTGGTTTAAGTCATCTACAATCTTAAGTTTAAGGAGAAAAAACTTCAGTCTTTTCAATATTATAGGCTCCCTGTGAGTGCTTTTATTAATTGTACTCATGTAACTTTATTCATAATGGGATTATCCTAGGTAACATCATGTCAATTGCCCCCCACCAGTAGTCTTTGAGAGTCTCCCTGCACCCTTGTACAAGGCGTATGCATTCTACAGGTACCATTTTCCAGCTCCTTGACTAGGTTCCTGTGGCCAATTGGCAGCATCTCTCCTTCCCTCTCTAATTATTGCAGTATCCATTGTTTAAGCAATTTCATTCTCCAGTAGCCGGAAAAGCACTGCTTGTAATATGCTTATAACCCTTTTAAAATACTGTCTGCCAAGGTCACCACACTGAAGCTAAATATCAACATGTGCAAGCTTTTGCATAGAGATAATTCACAGGGAAACCATCCAGTGCTCCATGGGAATCTACAAAGACTGTGATCACGGTTGGACTTTAAAAACATCAAAAATAGTATCAAAAATAGTGTTATTAAAAATAGTGAGTACCAGGCTTTTGACTTCCAATGCCATCTGTATGCTAACAGAGGAATAATTTAATAATAGAAATTGCTTAGGTGGACATGGCAAACACAGGCAATGGATGAGCTCAGATCAGCAACTTGGTCAGTATGAGTATGTTCGACCAAAAGGCCCGTTTATGAGCTGTATATGACTATAAGATATAGGAAGAGAAATGGGCCATTCAGCCCATCATGTTTGCTCTGGCTTAATTTTTCAACACATTCTCCTGCCTTCTTCCTAAAATCTTTAACCCCTTTACCAATTAAGGATTTATCCATCTCTGCCTTAAGTATACCCAATGGCTTATCCTGCACACAGCCTTCTGTGGCAATGAATTTCATAGATCGATTACCTGATTGTGTGACTGAAATGCCAAACAATTCAACACTAACAATGGGCAGTTGATGGTTGGCAAGGACTCTTTGGGCTGAAGGGCCTGTTTTCATGCTAAAAGACTCTAGTTTAACCTTTTGTTCCACAACTGCAAGCCGGGACTGCATACACAGAGATGCATTGGTCAGAAACTTTACTGAGAATCACAACAAAAGGAAAGGTAAACTGAAAATAACTTCCAGGCTGAAATATGATTAGCATCCAAAACATCAGAGAGCAAAGAGGGACAGAAGGTTTAGATCAGAGGTCCCCAACCTGGGGTCCATAGATCCCTTCCTTAATAGTATTGGTCCATTGCATTAAAGAACATTGGGAATCCCTGGTTTAGGTGGTGTTATGTTTTAGTTGTGTGATCAATTGAAGATTAGCACTGTCCTGGGTCACTGGCTGTAACCTACTAATCATAGAAGAAATCATTACATGGGATGGGAGTGGAAAAAAATAATTTAAAAAATTGAGCAGAGTCAAAACACAAGAGAAATATTCAGGAAGAGAAAGTCGAGCAGATAAATAATGAGTAGAAAGTAAATGATGGCCTCAAGTGGGAAAACAATTCCGGAGTCAGATATGAAGGAATCATGGTATAAAAGTTAGAAAGGAAACAAGTCAGATCAGTTTTGCAAAGATATTAGGGTGCATGAGAAAATGACTTGCAGGTGTTAAAAAGTAGTTCCAGCAGCTCCATTTGAGACCAATAAATGCCCAGTCATAAAACACTGCTGAAAACACGCATAACTTCATTAATAACCAAGTCATAAAGAAAGTGCTTGGTAACTGAGTTTGTCGTGTATTGGAGAAAGTTTTAATGAGCGGTTATTGCATCAATAACATTATGGCACACACAGTTCATCTGCACAGCACTGCAAGTAGTTTGGTTGCCTTGTGCTCCTCCGTACAAGCTGGGGAAACTGCACTTTCCTTTGAAACAGCAGAATGTGTGGCAAGTTCAGTTAGACACCTTGGGACATGAAGAGACAGGAAATGGAACTCTGAGCTGAGGTAAAGTTAGAACTTTTAGTTGAGATTCCAAGGCTTGATACAGTTTAAATGTTTTAAATTTAAAAAAAAGTTACCTGAAGATGAACTTTAGATTGGATTGACATTTTGCTCAAAACCTGAATGAAGTTACGTGTTCACAAGTCCTATAAGCTATTCCAATTTTTTTGTTCCATAGACTACATACAGTCACATCCTATATCTGTCAAAGTCAAATCTCTGGAAAATAAAGAACACATTTCAATTTTGTTTTTATTTTGTTTTCCGCTTCCATGTTAGGGCCTATTGTCATACATAGCGGTGCTATCAAGCTAAGCTTTCAGACATCACATCTACTTGTAGACTTGCACATGTGCCATTTTTAATGTTGAAATATCTGTTGATACAAAATGAATATAAACCAAAGTTCTATATTGTACAAGATAATCATGTTTGGAAAATATACATCCTATTTGCTTTTTTTAAGTCCTTGAATATAAACCAAAGTTCCCTACTATGCAAGATAATCATGTTTGGAAAAGTTATATCCTATCTGCTTTTTTAAAGTCCTTTTATGAAACTTAAGCATTGATTATAGGTAGGTTACCTCCTTCATAATCTCATTTTGAAAGCACTCAGTTTACTCAGGAGCAGGGCGATAATGCCACAAATGATTTAACTCACCTGTACTCTTGAAGTATCACTTTTAAAAAAGTTGCATGTCTGGACGCTGGTCCTCAGCACACCACACCCTTGAAACACAGTTCCTGTCAAACTTAATCACAGTATGGTTAGATTCATCCAGAATTTATATTACCTTAATGCTGTGGAGATCTCTTACAGTTATCAAGCTGTGATAAGAACTCATGATTTTTTAGCAAGATATTGTGCCTGTAAAGATCAATAGATAAAAATATTTCTCTGCCTAACCACATGTTACAAAGAAAATCTTCAGTTATAACCATCCTTGTGCACTACTTTGAAGGTTGACAAAAATCTTAGGATTTCAGGCAGTATTAGGATGCTATTCTGAATTTTGGATACCAATCAGGATTCAAGACAGATAAAAAAATATCTCCAAAGGTATTAATAGAATATTGCAAGTGTATATTCTGGTCAGGTATCCCCTTAATGGTAGTTTTGGTGGTGACTAGGTTCTTGGAACTGATCTTCTGTATGCGTGGGTTGGGGGAGGAGGAGAAGCATGTGACAAAGGGAAACCCGAGAAGAGAAGAGAAGAGAAGAGAAGAAGAAATAATTTTGGAAAAAGCAAATCAGCTCCAGAAATTTACAGTGTGCAAATGTATTCCAAGTCATCAACCCACTCATAGATTTGATCAATCACTTTCTACCAAAACAGGATCAAAAGTATTTGAAACAAATAGTTTGAATTATAAATTGTCATCTCTCAGACATATAAAAGTTAATATGAACTCCATGACTGATAGCATCAAGACAAAGCCATCATGGAAATTAGAGATTGGAGGACATTTAATTGCTTCAATTAATCTTTCTAAAGCAAATTCTGATTGTATTTGGAAGAGGTCATGAAGTTCTATTGCATTGGGGCTTGTTAGGAGTACTGTATGAACTCTGCATCTCAGTCCAACTGAAATTTCACTACATGGTTCTGCCATGATGTGTACAATTCATTACTTTTTGTGAAATGTGTATAAATATTTCAAATATTTCTATACGTTTTATGTAGATTTGCAATGTCTTCTGAAACTATTCAATTAGGCCTCAGGAGACAGGTAGTAACATAAAGTCCATTGTTAATAAGTTTAGCATCAAATTGCCATCCAATAGATTTAATTGTCATCTTACATTTAACTTTTTTTATCTTTTATTAATTTTCTTGTTGGTTGTTCCTTCTCCATGCCCTGTGGTGCATCAGACAACAATCTTTCTGTTTCCTTAGCACTTGTCTGTTTTTTGAGGCCAAGTTGCTAGATTGATGCTTAACTCACCATGGATGAAAGGTTGGCTGGATTTAAACCCGGGAACGCTCACCTCGAAGTCCAGTGTGGATGCCACCATGCTTGCTGGTGTATTAGTTTTCAATAGCATAACTTTTCCTCCAAGCCACATGAAATCAAAACCAAAAGCAGAACTTAAATAATACTAACTATACACTGTGATGTTTCTTTCATTTCTACCTTGCATAAGAATACTATTTGGTGATTGACAAGAAATTAACTCAAAAGTAGTAAGGGATACTAGATTGAAAGCAATAATAGTTTTGACCCAGAACTTCAACAATTTCTTTTCTCATGAAGACGATGCTCAACCTGCTGAGTTCCTCCAGCAACACACATAAAAATTGCTGGTGAATGCAGCAGGCCAGGCAGCATCTATAGGAAGAGGTACAGTCAACGTTTTGGGCCGAGACCCTTTGTCAGAACTAACTGAAAGAATAGACAGTAAGAGATTTGAAAGTGGGAGGGGGAGGGGGAGATCCGAAATGATGGGAGAAGACAGGAGGGCGAGGGATGGAGTTAAGAGCTGGAAAGTTGATTGGCAAAAGGGATATGACAGGATCATGGGACAGGAGGTCCGGGGAGAAAGACGGGGGGGGAACCCGGAGGATGGGCAAGGGGTATAGTCAGAGGGTCAGAGGGAGAAAAAGGAGAGAGAGAAAAAAAAATAATAAATAAATAACGGATGGGGTACGAAGGAGAGGTGGGATATTAACGGAAGTTAGAGAAGTCAATGTTCATGCCATCAGGTCGGAGGCTACCCAGACGGAATATATGGTGTTGTTCCTCCAACCTGAGTGTGGCTTCATCTTGACAGTAGAGGAGGCCTTGGATAGACATATCAGAATGGGAATGGTATGTGTAATTAAAATGTGTGGGCACTGGGAGATCCTGCTTTCTCTGGCGGACAGAGTGTAGGTGTTCAGCGAAACGGTCTCCCAGCCTGCGTTGGGTCTCGCCAATATATAGAAGGCCGCATCAGGAGCACCGGATGCAGTATATCACCCCAGCCGACTCACAGGTGAAGTGCCGTCTCACCTAGAAGGACTGTCTGGGGCCCTGAAAGGTGGTCTTTGCCAGAGGTATGAAGCTAGGTCAGAGTGCAGGACTCTGATGTGTGTACATGTTCACAAGGAAGGACAGAGTAGAGTGAGTGGCAAAGGCCACTGAAGACATATTAGATCTACCCTCCCCAATGTTTTCTCTTACATCCAAGGCCACCTTTTCTGCAACTGCTCCTTGGCTTCCCATGCTTCAGAGTGGCAAAAGCACTGCAGCTGCTTTCTGTGCTGGCAGCTGGGTTGGGTACACTGTAGCAAGGTCTATTGCTTACAAAACAGCTTTAACATGCAAACATCTACACTTCCCTGGGCAAGGTATTCTACCACTGACTTCATGATCTATTATTTTTTAATGAACTCTGGTAAGGCTGGTTTTCAGGCCCTGATTTCACCTGTGGTTCTGTTCTCTGCTTGAGTTCCAGGATTGCATGAAACAGGGTGAAAATCACCCCAGCAATTTCTAAATTTACTTCTTCTCTATTTTCTGATCAACTGTTTAGGCACTTAGTATAATACAATATACATATTTGTTCCAGTGGCAAAAAAAGTGTGGAATCTAATTTCTAGACAATTTTTTATCTCATTTTCACCAGTTTTTGATTGATAAGCTATTCATGGTGCCACAGAGTCATTGAACCATACAGCATATGAACAAGTCCTTTGGCCCATCATCCTCACGTTGACTTAACTAATCCCTCTTAACAGTACTTGGTCCATAGCCTCACAGTGGTCCTCCCACACCATCAGAGGACCCAAAACCAAGTGCAGAGGCAATTCCAAATGTTACAGAGCCTTGGGGGTGATCACACTTCCTATCTGGCCCCTCACCCTCAGTCCAGCCTTGATAATTCAAGTGATCATATGATACCTTTTGAATGCAGTGTGTGTGTGTGTGTGTTCCTGCCTCCACCATCTTCTCGGGTGGAGTATTTCAGAATCTGTATTGTATTATAAGGAATATCAGGTATATTCAATCAACATTTATGTTCCTGTAGAAATAGTACATGAACAGGATTTATACCAGTACTCTGGTGGAAATATAATTCTACAAAATACAACCTTCAGAAAATGAAACCAGAAATTTAAGTTAGAAGCTGGCACAGAAATTAGAAACTATGCTCACCAATGTTGTACGATTAACACATACTTTCTGAAACCAATGTTGTATTCCTCATTGTTGCCTTCAGTCTGACCCCATTCAGTACTGCATTACTACCCTTCTTCTGACTGTCTAAAACCTTGATTCTTTCGTATATCTTGACCTTCTTTTCTAATGCTAGTATCCGGTGCTCATTCCCCAGCACTTACTCCACAACAACACTAATTACTGTTCATCATAGAGCTCTACTAAATCAAATGGAATGAAAACAAAGGCAATGTACTGTTGATGGAAATCTGGCAAAGAAAGTGCTGGAAATATTCAGCAAGTCAAACAACATTTGCAAAACGATGAAAAGGTATCCACCTGCTACACTGGGCTTTACTCCACTGAATGTCAACTTGTGTTCTCCAAAGAAATGCCTGTGCATGACAATATGACACACCTCAACACTGGAGTTTAGAAGGCAGCACATCTGACCTCCCACTCAGCTACGGGAGTCAACATTGAGAACAAAGGCAATTCCCAATCCTACAGAGTGGAGGGAACACAGCCGCAGTCTAGGACCAGTCATTCAAGTGAGGTGACCGACTCTTAATAAAATGGTAAGTAAAGGTCGGTGTTTTAGCTTTTATCTTTTGTTTTAATTAATACTTTCAATGAAATTGCTTATGTTGCATTTATTAATTTACTGTTCCAGAAAGGCACCGTTCATTATTAAGGATGTCCAACACCCAGGGCATGCCCTTTTCTCACTGTTACCATCAGATAGGAGATGCAGAAGCCTGAAGGCACACACTCAGTGACTCAGGAACAGCTTCTTCCCCTCTGCCATCGATTCCTAAATGGACATTGAAGCTCTGGACACTACCTCACTTTTTTTAATATACAGTATTTCTGTTTTTTGCACATTTTTAAAATCTATTTAATATATGTAATTGACTTACTTGTTTATTTATTATTACGTTTTATTTGATTCATTATTATTACTATTTTTTCTCTCTCTCTGCTAGATTCTGTATTGCATTGAACCGCTGCTGCTAAGTTAACAAATTTCACGTCACATGCTGGTGATTATAAACCTGATTCTGATTCTGACTTTTCTAATTAGATTCTTAAAAATTGATTTTTTACTGTGCTGAGATCTCTCTGATCATCAGAAAGATAGTATGTACAGAGAGAGAGAGAGTGGAAGACCCTTCCAGCAGCTTGGGCTATCAGTAGGCCTCTGGAGCAGTCTGAGCCATCTCACCTCCTCACACTCCCAGTTCTAACCACTTCACAGAGCAGCCACAATGCGGCCTTCAGAAACTAGGAGCCACAGAAAAGGCAGCAAAAGGAATGCATGACTGCAGAGATATTATGGTAAGGCAGGGACCAGGTTAAGGGCAATCTGGCTTATCAACTAAATTTCATACCCTATGGATGCTGCCCGCAATGTTAGTTAGTCCCTGCGTGGTCACTAGATCAAAAAGTGGATCTAATTAAGGGCATGTAACAAGTTCTTTCCATCATTAACGAGAGAAAATCTGCAGATGCTGGAGATCCAAAGGAATACATACAAAATGCTGGAGGAACTCAGCAGGTCAGGAAGCATCTATGGAAATGAATAAACAGTCAGCATTTCAGGCTGAGACCCTTCTTCAGGACTTAGTCATTATTATTAATATAAGTGTAAGTCCAAATGTTTCAGAGTGATGGATAATGTCCAACCCCTCTAGACTGCATATTTGCTGTTAGAACAATCAGACACAAAAAAATAATTGCCCAACTAATCCACTAACATATTTCTGCATCTTTTCAAACAAAAAGCTTTCAAAGAAATGCTACTTGAGTACAATGCAATCACTCTCTGTGTCCCTTGCAATGGAGAGAAGCAGCGGTGGGCAACCATTTTGAAGTATTTCATAGAATCACAGAATAATGTAGCACTGAAGGAGGCCACTCGTTTCATCATGTCTGAGCTGGCTCTTTGGAAGAGGCATCCAATTAGTCCCCCACCCCTGCTGTGCCCCTTTAGTTCTCCACCTTATTTCCCTTCAAAGATTAATCCAATTCCCTTTTGGAGACTGCTATTGAATTTCCTTCCACAACCCTTTCAGAGAGTGCGTTCCAGATCATAACAAAAATCCAAATAAAAAAAATGTTTTCCTCATGTTACCTTGGGCTCTTTTGCCAATAACCTTAAATTGGTGTCCTCTGATTGCTGACCCCTTACCACTGGAAATAGTTGAAGCAAGCCTATTTAATTGAGTTAACCATAATCGACACAAGTTTACCTTAGGGAATGTTTTGGATGTAATGAAATATGGAAGAAAACATGTGGTGCACTTGGTTGTTTCCTTTGAATTACTAGTAAATTTTGTTTTTTATCTTAATTTGGAAGTATAGCCAAGAGCATCCCCTGAAACTGTACAAAGCTAGATAATAGCAATTTATCAGCACAGATGGCACAGCCAAAAATTGTAGAGCAAACAAAAAATTTAGTGAATATTCCTGGATAGTTAACATACAGGCATCAATTCATCTACGTTAAACTCTTATGTGGGATTTAAATCAGGATTGTTTGGTTTAATTCAGAAGTGCAGGAAAGTTGATTAGTTGTTGGAGAAAGAATGTGATTTTTGTAGACGTGTCTTCAATAAAATAAAAACAAGCTGACACACTGAACTTTATCAATCATTAGTTAGCTCTCATATGGACTATTATATACAGTTTTGAAATTATTCTTTGGATAGGATATCAAGGAATTTACAAGGGAAACAAAGATTTGTCGAGATGAAACCATGGAAGAAGGACTTCTTTTATAGGGCAGGATTGGAAACATTAGGATTGTTTTCCTCTGAATAAAGAAACTTTGGGGGAACCTAATAGATTCATTAAAAGTTACGCAACATTTTGATACAGTGAGTAGGGAAAACTGGTGCCCCGAGGAAAAGATAGGTAACCAGAGATCAAAAATAATTGGCAAAAGAACCAGAGAGGAAATGAGTTTTCTTTTTCTTGAAGAGGACTATTTCGTAGGATGTTGGGAAAAAAACTGAGGGGTTAAACTTGTTGGACAACTTTAGAAATGAGCTGAAACTCACACTGCTGACTGAAAGGCTTCCTTCTGTGTTGGAGGAACCTAATCTTTTATACAGTAATTGGAGATGAACTTCAAGTATTGCGTGTTACAGGGCAAACAATAGGGTCCTTTCATTCATCTGACATTACGCAACATAATTCATTATACTATAGATGCAGTTTTCTATTGATTTGGTATAAATTAATGTTGCTGTTAAACCTGAATTGCTGTTCACATGTGAGAAAATAGGAAGGAATATTATTTCCCATCTGTATGTTACTATTTTTATCTCTTGTGCTTTGGAACATCCAATGATGACAGTTGCAATATTCCAAATCCATGGGATGGGAAAAGGATGAGGTTGACTTTTCAGTTCTGGTCACCTCATTACAAGAAGGGTGTGGGTACTATAGAAAGAGTGCAAGGAAGATTTAAAAGGATGTTGCCTGGATTGGAGGGAGTACATTATGAAAACAGGTTGAGTGAATTTGGCCTTTTCTCTTTGGAGTGACGGCAGATGAGAGGTGACCTGATAGATGTGTATAAGATGATGAGAGACATCGATCGTGTGGATAGCCAGAGGCTTTTTCCCAGAGCTGAAGTGGCTAACAAGAGGAGGCATAATTTTAAGGTGCTTGGAAGTAGGTACAGGGGGATGACAGGGGTAGGTTTTCACACAGAGAATGGTGGATGAGTGAAATGCACTGCAAGCGAAGGTGGTAGAGGTGAATACAATAGGATCTTTTAGGAGTCTCTTAGATAGGTACATGGAGCTTAGAAAAATAGTGGGCTATGCGATAGGGAAATTCTAGGCAGTTTCTAGAGTAGGTTACATGGTCAGCACAACATTTTGGGCCTAAGGTCCTGTAATGTGCTGTAGATTTTTATGTTCTATGTTCTATGTTGACTACTTCTGCACAGACTCAGTAGGCTGAATGACTGTGACCTTTCTGGATTCAGTGAAATCCTGAAAATGGCATCAAAATCCAGAGTCTAATTCTCCAAGGAAATTCTTTAGAGCATTCATCATAACTTGAGAACAAACCCCAAAATAACTCCATTCGAAATCCATCTCCGTCTGTGAACATTCTGTCAGTGTGTTGCACTTTGTGCATTCATCAGCGCTCTGAGGCCTGGTTCTTGTCTCACTGATGAAACAGGATGTTGGCGATGACAAGGTTGTGCACTAAGTATTTTGCCAGGAAACAACCTCAGTATAGTTAACACTTCCTATTCCTTCCTTGCTAATAATATACCTTGCCAGGCAGATACACCTTTTCCCATCCTGGCATTAATGTCATCCTGGAGGATTAAATCACCTCCATCTGGATGTAGACCAGAACATTTTCAAATCTGGAATGGAAGCCATCCTGTGTCTTATTCAAAGTATCTAGAGCTACAGTGTTTGCACTGATGATGATAGCATGCCAAAGTGACTCAAAGGGTCATAATTCATTCATGATATTCAGCAATGAGAGTTTCCGAGACACCATGACTAGTTTACTCTGGTTAAAACTCTCTCCATATGGACCACCCCAAAAGTTCATGCACTGGATTTTTTTTTTATTTTCGTTGCCTGATCACTATGTCTGTCTCAGGGTGGTGTTGTTGAAGTCAGGTTTATGAGCTGTGAGCGTGAAGCTCAAATCTGTTGGTGTTGAGAGGCACAAATGACTCTTGGGCTGACCACTATCTAATATGGTCAGTTATCTCGCCAATCCAGCCGCAAAACATCCATCTATCAAGAACCGCACAAGGACAATTCTTCAGTGCCTCATGTTGATTCCCAGTCAATGAAAGCCACAGCATGTCCATAGTGTCCGAGCTGCCTTGATCCCACTATAATTGGCACCTGTAAAGAAAACTTGTGTTTTTAGACCAAACTGATGAGATTGAGCAGCTAATTAATTCCAAACATGAGGCACAATTCCACAAGAGAAGAGAATCAGATTTAAAGGTACCTGAAGATGAGGTCCAACAAGAGACCTGTGAACTAAAGAAGAGGTTGTAGATGGAAAACCATAGACATCTTGACAACTTGCTGTCAGCTATGGCAATTATAAAACTGTAAGGCCCATTTATAACTCAATACTAATCCCCATCTTACTGAGAACCAAGAATGGGGGTGAACATATCATGGTTGGACAGGTAGTCAACATGCACTGGAAGAAACACATTGAATTCCTCCTCAAATTTACTCCTTCCCTGATGTGAGTGCATTGATCCCATCCCACATTGGCCTCTTTGGTCCAGTTTTATTCTTATTGAGAAGATCATCTCCTGGACCAGGGGTTCCCTACATATTTTATGCCATAGACCCCTGCCATTAACTGAGAAGTCCATGGACCCCAGGGGGTTGGGAACCCTTATCCTAGATCAGGAACAAAAAATATGGTATCCCACTGAAGTTTTAAAAGTGGCCATGAAAAGATTTCAAAAATGAACCCACAGCCTTATTGGTGGGAGCCATGGTAGTGTAGCGGTTAATGCAATGCTATTACAGCTTGGGCCATTCCAGAGTTCAGATTTCAATTCCGGCATCCTCTGTAAGGATTCTCTGTACCTCCTTCCCGTGGAATGCATGGGTTTTCCCCAGATGCTCTGGTTTCCTCTCACAGCCCAAAGACATACCAGGTAGGTTAACCCTAAATTGTCCTGTGAATCGGGTTTGTCAGGGGTTGCTGGGAATTACACCATAGAGGGCGGGAAGAATCTACCTCACTCTGTATCTCTAAATAAAAATAAAAAAAGTTTTCAAACTTGGGAAGTGAAATATATTCCATTATCCCTCAAAAATGTTGTAATAATGACCATGCCCAACATTGTGATCACAGAAGAGGAGTCGGTCTCATTGTTGTCACGACAACATCAGTGCCAAGGACCTTGTCTTGGTAGGCAAAGAACTGATCTCCAAATCATAGTGTGGATTCAGTCTAATCAAAGGCATGGTGGATGTGACCTTCATTGTGTGACAATCCCAAAAGAAGTACAGAGGACACACTCCTCAGGCTTTTGCAATCTCACTAATCCTCGACTCCTTCAACCTCATTGGACCAGGAACACTTACCTTGATAACCCACAGAATTTGACCTCATCTCATGTTTGGTACATTTTGGCATGCAAGCTACGCTCCAACCTTCTGTAGAGAGAAAAAAAAGTAAGTCAACATATCAGATTGCGACCCTGCAATGGATTGAGAGGGAAGCAAAAAGATTCCCAGTATATAGAAATAGGAAGGGTGTTGTGATAGAGGCTGGAGCCCTATAAGTCCTTGGGGACATATGTAACAATCATTTTTTTAAGGAGGCTTTGCATGTATCTTTGAATCTTCTTCTTGTACTTCTATTCCTGGCATACAGGCACTGTCTCTACCTTCTTTTAAAGTTGTGATCTCTGGACTTATAGCACCATCTAGACGATCTCCCCTCATTTAATCCTTTTACCAATTGCTTTAAACCAATGCCTGTTGGTTTTTGACCACTTTAGAAAGAAGATCCTTTCTATTTAGGCCACATGGTCTTATACAATGAGATTAAATCTCAATTAAATCTCCATTTAGCATCTACGTTCCAAGGAAAACAGCCTTTCCCCTTAGCTGAAGTTTTCCATTCCTGGTCTAATTTTCCAATGATGAATATATTGAGCACAGGAGTAATAATTAAAGAAATATTATATAATCAGCTGATAAATTGTATAAACATATTCCTTTTTAATTGTTTAGCTAAATAGCTATCTTTAAGTAAATTCATTAATTCATCTACTTATGAGGTGTACCATATACAGTATTTTCATAATCAATTGAGCGTAGAGTAATTAGAATACAAAAATAAATCAGACATTTTAAGTGTATATTTGCTTGCAATATGCAATTAATTATACATATAAGATTTCAGACTGAGATCTTTGTGGATTACGTGCCAAGTTATGATAAAGTTTGTCAGCCAGATTATGCCCGATGCTTCGCTATCTACATACACTCAGTGGCCACTATATTAGGTACACCTGTACACCTGGTTGTTAATGTTAATATCTACTCAGCTAATAATGTGGCAGCAACTCAGTGCATAAAAACATGCAGACATAGTCAAGAGCTCTAGTTGTTGCTCAGACCAAACATCAGAGTGATGAAGGAAAGTGATCTAAGTGACTTTCAGAATAGAATGATTGTTGGTGCCAGGTGGGGTGGTTTGAGTATCTCAGAATCTGCTAGTCTCCTGGGATTTCACACATTGCAGTCTCGAGAGTTTATTGAGAATGGTGCAAAAAGAAACAAACAAAAAAATCCAGTGAGTGGCAATTCTAAAAGCAAAAATACCTTGAATTTCTACCCTGGACCCAATATGTTGATGCAATTACAAAGAAGGGTCAGCAGCAGCTATATTTCATTAGGAACTTGAGGAAACTTGGTATGTCCCCAGAGAGTCTCATAAATTTCTACCTATCTATCATGGACAGCATTTATAACTGGTTGCATCACCGGCTGGTTTCGAAGAGCCACTGCACTGGATTGAAAAATGCTGCAGAAAGATGTAAACTCAGCTTCCCCAGCATCCAGGATATCTTCAAAAAGCAATGCCTCAAGAAGGTGTCATTCATCATTAAAGACCCCATCACATACGATCTGTCCTCTTCTCATTGCTACCATCAAAGAGGAGATGCTGAAGTCTGAACTGCACACTCAATGTTTCAGGAATAGCTTCTTCCACTCCATCATCTGATTTCTGAATGGACAAAGAATCCATGGACACTACCTTACATTACTTACTTAATTATATATATATAGTGTATGGGGTGTCAGGGAGGGGCAGCACCTCTGGTGGGGGAACATTCGCATCCTTTTCAAGGCGGTTAGCCCATCTTTGGACCCCACCTGGCACTCAGCACTCACCTGTGGCTCCCCGTAGCTGTTTGCATGTGACAACGGCCACACCTCCGGCAACGGCTTCGACAAGCCGGCTAAACCAGGTGAGGGTAGCCGACGGGTCTCAAACCCTCGGTAAGATAGGGAGTTGTCTATCCCAGCATGTGAAGACAGACTCCGGCGGATTGAGCGGACGAGACCAATGCAAGGTCCAACAGTCAAGAAGGCGGTTTCTGCAAGCGTCGTGGAACGTGTAGAGCAGGACAAGGCACAGAAGACGTCCTGGTCATCCACTGTGCCTAGTCCCATCTCCAGCCGTCTTGACTCTGTCTTGCCACTGGATCCAGATGGGAATTGGGAAGAGAGAGTGAGGCTGACGCTGCGCAACTCTCCCTCACTTAAATCCAAAATCACGCGCTAGTCTCGACACCATCATAATGGGGTTGAGGTCCTTATCGACATTGACAATGGACGAACATATGTGTGTGTGTGTATATATATATATGTGTGTGTGTGTGTATATCCATTGTACAGTTTATTTATAGTTTTCTTATAGTTTTTGAAATAGTTTAAAAAATTATGTATTGTAATGTACTGTTGCTGAAAAACAACAAATTTCACAACATATGACAGATATATTGAACCTGATTTTGATGGTGGCTTGAAGGGAGAACTCATTCTTTCACTGCTGTAGAAAGACTTTGAGTCACCTTCCCCTTAACGGCATTTGTTTTAGCCTGCAATTTTGGAGTAAACTGTATAGATTTCCTTCTTACTCTGCCTTTACTGAATTCAGCCCAATGTTATAACCTGAAATTATTTTGTAGAAGGCAAAAGCTTTTATTTATATATTACTGCAGTGTGTAACCCCAGTGATTAATGTTTAGCATTTTTATTCACCATTAAAGATTTCTCCCAACCTAATCTATGTAAAAAAGTATTTATCTCCTTTCTATACTGAGTACTGTAAAGGATCTCAAAACACAGTGAATAACATTTGAAAGACATAACATTTTGCTGGTAAGTCAGTAGCAAGTCAGGAAGAGCAGGCTATGTTTACCAAGCTGGAGCCTTTGGAAGAGATGACTAACAGGTGGGAAGTGAAATGTAGTTGACAAACCAGGATTACGTGCAGAAGCACGGTTTCCACATCTCCTCTGGCCAAGTACTGCTTAATAGGCAGGAGCAGCTGTGAGCAATTTCCCAGCTAATCTATTAATTAGAACAGTGTGCTTATTAAAAGAAAGATGAGATCGAATGAGTCCTACATCAACTTGACAGAGAAGCAATGCCCGAGGAAACTTTAATTCTGAAAACAGGTCCTCAAGGACACCGGCTAAATGCCACTGCCATACCCTCACTATGCTTCAGAACTAGAACCTGCTTGACCAGAGCAGTAAAAGTCAGTATTACTTCGAACCTCTTCCTGGGCTGGAGCTGGGGACAAAGGTAACATCTCAATGTTAGACTGCTGCATTAGGAAGATCATGGGGAGCTAGGTTCTGATAAAAGGACATTGACTTGAGATGTTTTTTTCATCTCCGCAGATGCTGCCTAACCAGCTGAGTATTTGCAACAGTCACTGTTCAATTTCATTTGAATCTCCTTGGGCAGAGAGTACTAGACAGAACTAGATGAACAGAAAACAGGGAACACATGCCAAAAAACTGCTGCAGAATTTGGAAGATGTTTTATAATCTTTCCAGCCAGGATATATCCAGCAAGTCAGGATACAGGGGGAAAAAAAAGTACAAAGATATAACATAATGCAAACAGAAAAAACAGGTAATTGAGGCTGCAGACCTCAGCAACCGTTTCACTCTCCACAGATGCTGCTTGAGCTGATGAGATCTTCCAGCATTTCTATTGCAGTGTTCTCTATTTCTTTTTCATTGCTTGATGAGTTTGGTTAGAAGACACTATACCCTTGATCTGCTTCTGTAATTGGGATCCATCCTTAGTCTCAATGACTGCCTTCATTACTTAACCACCACTTTGCCCCAGTGAGACCTGGAGCTTGCTACCACTTTGCCCCAGTGAGAACTGGAGTTTGCTACCACTTTGTCCCAGTGAGAACTGGAGTTTCCTGATACAATCCTAAAGAAGGTGGCATCTCTTTCTTTTTAGAGTGGCTCGATTTTAGCTAGCTATGAGAGTATGATCTGCTAAGAGGGGATGGAATGCATTAATATGGATGTCGAATTATTTATCTCAAAACCTCCTTTGACTTCAGCTTTGTTGCATAGTCTGAAATTCAGCCTTTGCACATGTATCGATTCTTTCTTGTTCTACAGGCTAAACAAACTCTCATGTGTTATCTGATGCCATCATACTTACGATAATAGAAAATGCCTGTGCAATCCTGCCCATTGACACACAGATCCCTGTTTCTGAATTTCCTTGGATGGTTTGTGTAGACTCAAGGCACACAGATAGACTCTGTGCTTAGTTTATCTCATCTTTCTTGATGCTTGTTTGGCATAAGATAAAAGACCAGGTCTGATGCTATCTCCTTGGCATTACACTACTCTTTAAGCATCCTTTCCTCAATTTCTGCTGGCTGTTTAACAGATATTTCTTGTGATCTGTTAACAACCATGTCTCTGATTTCACATAAGAACACAGAAAACTGACAGTACAATACAGGCCCTTCAACCCACAATGCTGTGTACTTACTTTAGAAATTACCTAGGGTTACCCATAACCTTCTATTTTTCTAAGCTCCATGTACCTATCCAGGAGTCTCTTAAAAGACCCTATCATATCCACCTCCACCACCGTTGCCAGCAGCCCATTCCATGCACTCATCACCCTCTGCTTAAAAAAACTTGCCCCTGACCTACTGTACCTACTTCCAAGCACCTTAAAACTGTGCCCTCTCATGTTAGCCATTTCAGCCCCCAGGAAAAAGCCTCTGACTATCCACACAATCAATGCCTCTAATCATCTTAACACTCACAATACGCTGGAGGATCTCAGCAGGTCGGGTAGCATCTGTGGAAACAATCAATCAACGTCTCGGGCCAGAACCCTTCTCCAGGACTGAAGAGGGAAGGGGCAGAGGCCCTATAAAGAAGGTGGGGGGAGGGTTAGAAGAAGAAGGCTGGTAGGTGCTGGTGAGTGTTGCTTTGACCCCAGCATCTGCAGAGTATTTTATGCCTCTAATCATCTTATCAGGTCACCTCTCATCCTCTGCCGCTCCAAAGGTAAAAGGCTGAGTTCACTCAGCCTATTCTCATAAAGCATGATCCCCAATCCAGGCAACATCCTTGTAAATCTCCTCTTCACCCTTTCTATAGTTTCCACATCCTTCCTGTAGTGAGGTGACCAGAACTGAGCTCAGTACTCCAAGTGAGATTTGACCAGGGTCCTATATAGCTGTAACATTACTTCTTTGCTCTTAAACTCAATCCCACGGTTGATGAAGACCAATGCACCATATGCCTTTTTAACCACAGAGTCAACTTGCGTAGCAGCTTTGAGTGTCCTCTGGACTCGGACCCCAAGATCCCTCTGATCCTTCACACTGCCAGGAGTCTTACCATTAATACTATATTCTGCTATCGTATTTGACCTACCAAAATGAACCACCTCACACTTATCTGGGTTGAACTCTATCTGCCACTTCTCAGCCCAATTTTGCCCCTGTAACCTCTGATAGCCCTCCACACTATCCACAACACCCCCAACCTTTGTGTCATCTGCAAATTTACTAACCCATCCCTGCACTTCCTCATCCAGGTCATTTATAAAAATCACAAAGAGAAGTGGTCCCAGAATAGATCCCTGAGCACACCACTGGTCAACGACCTCCATGCAGACTATGACCCATCTCCAACAACTCTTTTCCTTCTGTGGGCAAGCCACTTCTGGATCCACAAAGCAAGGCCTCCTTGGATCCCGTATCTCCTTACTTTCTCAATAAACCACAGAACTTAGATTCACTTTGATTTTATACATGCCCTTTTTGGAACAATAGAACTCAGGTTATGATATTTACAGACTGAACTACCAGAATGATGCCATAATCGTTGCTCCACACTTCCGCTGCCACATTCAATAGTTGGCTGATTTCATTTGGACTTTGACTATCTGTTCTGTGTCATGTTTGGGCCAACAAGGGATGAAATGGGGCAGCTCAGTACACCCACCCATGTGGGAAAGAATGGATAAAAGTCACTTGCAAGGTTACAAATGGAGCACTCTCCTCCTTTCCTTACACCCAAGTTTCACGTCGATCATGTCAGTCTTCAGAATAACGCATCCAACTATGCCTGTAGGCTGCTCATTAAAGTCTTCAACATCTCGCATTTGGAGCAGAACTGATGTATAACCTGTCCCCAGGGAGATCGCATCAGACCAGCTCTTTCATCTTTGCTGGTGGCAAGCCATTTGTGCCAAACAAACACCATATGAATAACCTGCCTCTTGACTCCTTTATAGAACATGTGAAGTCCCATGACATGAACTAGTGGTTGCAAGTGTTTGTGCAGGTGAGGAAACGCCTCTTTTTATTATTGCCTTCTTGCTTGGCCAATTAATGCTGTTCAGATGAGTAGTGTTAGCTTTTTGAAGGCAGAAAGATGGAAGCTTAAGGTGAAGAGAGATGGATCATACATCAACAAGATTTGTAGGATCTTTAGAGAGGTCAAAGTGAACAGCCCTGTGGAAGTGTGAAACTTGATCCAGAAAAAATTGGAAGTTTAAAGTTAACTACAATAATAGCTTTGCAACATTAAGAACATGCTCATTAGGTTTTTATCCAATAAAGTAGTATAGGAGAGTAGTATTATAGGTCGACCTTCACTAATCCGACTACTGTAATCCAGTTCCTTCGATAATCCGGCACTGATTATGCTTAATGGATCCTTCTGTAATTTGGCATTTTCACTAATCCGGCATTCCTCAGGTCCCAATGGTGCTGGATTAGTGAGGGTCGACCTGTATTACAATATAGAAAAATATGATATCCAAATCATGCAAAGGAAGTTCCCACTAAGAGCAATATAATAGTGAGTAGATAATATTCTAGAAATTAGTCCTTAATCATGAACACTGAATTCCCAATATTGTTATAGATATGTGTTGTATTTATCCTGGAAAGATCAATTCTAAAAATTAATTCTTAACCATCTAGAGCATTTAACAACTCAATGCCCTCTGATAAAATGGCTGCACACATCACTGCTAATGGATCATTGATCTGAAATTCTAACTCAGTTTTGCATAAGTGTGCCTAACCTGCTAAGAGTTCCCAGCTTTTTCTGTTTTTATTTCAGATTTCCAGTGTCTGCAGAATTTTGCTTTGATTAGGCTGTAATCTCCGAAATCCCTGATGCAAAATATCAACAATTCCATTCCTCCTACAGATATTATTTGACTCAGTGAGTTTCTCCAGCAGATTGTTCTTTGATGGTAAGTAATCATATGTGAAAACAGTCAGCTTTCTCTGATTGTCTGTTGGATTCCATACAAAAGCCGAGAGGAGCAATAATGTTATCGTAGAGATGTACTGTAACATGAAAGAAACGACTTTCAGCCCATTGAGATAGTGATGGCTTTCTGCAGGATGAATACAGTCTGCTCAATTTCTTCTGCTCTTTGTGTCACCCCTGCAATTCTTTCACCCTATCCATTTCCTTTTCAAAAGTTAGAAGTGCATTTACTTCCCTTCTGTCATTCTTTCAGTCAGTGAACTCCACATCCTGATTATATCCACATGTGAAATATTTTGCTTTATGTCACATTACTTTTTTAGTCAGCATTTAAATCTGGATCCTTTGGTTCTTAACCTGGAAACAATTACTCTTTATTTGTTTGGACTCTTTATGATCCTGAATATTATCAAATCACCGCTGAAACTCCAATTTTCTAAAGAATCCAATCGCAGATCTTCCAGTTTATACACATAACTGAAGTTCCTCACACCCCCGGGACCTTTCCAATAAATCACTTCATGGCCTTCCTCCAGTGTGGTTACCAGAAATGCAGAACCATGAAAATCATGCGTTAAAAAAAATAGATTAGATTCTCAATTCAAAACTGCTTCCAATGCAGCAATTCTGATCACTAATGTGGGCAGAATACATTTGGAATAATAGGTTTTAGTCCCATTGAGGTGAGTTGTATAATTGAAGGAAACTGGATACTTATCCTGAGCATGTTTAGTGAGAAGTTCAGCCTCCTGAAGTGGTAATTGGTCACTGAGGGGTGTATCAAAGACTGCACTGACTGTAACATACTATATATAAAATTATTAGAGGCATAGATAGGGTAGATGGTCCGAGCCTTTTTTCCTAGGGCGGAATGATCAAAAACTATAGTGCATAGGTTTAAGGCGAAAGGGGGAAAGTTGACAGGAGGTTTGAATGGAAAAGTTCTTTACACAGAGAATGGTAGGTGCCAGAAACGAGCCGCTGGGAGGAGAGGTGAAAGCAGATAAGGAAGCAACATTTAAGAGGCATTCAGACAGACCCATGAACAGGCAGTAGATGGAGAGATATAGATCATATGCAGAGAGGTGGGGTTAGCTTAAATTGGCATTGCATTTGACACAGTCAACGTGGGCTGTTGGGTCCGTCCCTGTACTGTACATTTCTATGTTCGAAGTTTATACTGCCAGGGAATTCCTCAGTATTTGAAGCCCAAGTTGCTAGGTGGTTCTTTCTTTCTTTCTTTTCTTTGAGATCCAGCGCCCCTTGAGCCACAATCCCCAGCAATCCCATGTTTTAATGCTAGCCTAATCATGGGACGATTTACAATGACCAAATTAACCTTCCAACTTGTACATCTTTGGACTGTGGGAGGAAACCCACGTGGTCACAAGGAGAACATACAAACTCCTTCCAGGCAGCGATGGGAAGCAGTCTTTTTCAAGGGAAGACCTTTCCCTTACATGTTGTGCCACTACAGATGATATCAGGTAAGTTCAAAATTCAAAGTTCAACTAAAATTTATTATCAGATACATACATGTCACCACATACAACCCTGAGATTCATTTTCTTATGGGCATACTCAACAAATCTATAGATAGTAACTGTAAACAGGATAAATGAAAGTACAAGAGCACAGAGGACAACAAACTGTTGAAATGCAACTATAAATAGCAGTAAATAACAAAATAAAGAGTCCTTAAAGTGAAATCATTGTTTGTGGGAACATCTCAATGGATGAGTGCATGGCCTGGGTGGTGAGGACCTTTGATGATAGATGCTGCTTTCCTACAACAGTGTTTCATGTAAATGTGCTCAATGGTTGGGATGGTTTTACTTGTTACGTTCAGGACCAAATCCACTACTTTTTGTAGGATTTTCCATTCAAAATCATTGGTGTTCCCATACCAAGGCAAAATGCAGCCAGTCAGTACACTTCCCACTTTTCATGCCAAATCTCTGCAGCTTTCTAAGGACGTAGATGCACTGTCGTGTTTTCTATGGAATTACGTGTATTTAATGGGTCCAGTGCAGGTCTTCTGAGATAATAACACCCAGAATTTAAAGTTACTGACCCTCTCCATTTCTGATCCTCTGATGAGTACTGGCTCGTGGACCTCTGGTTTCCCTCTCTTGAAATCTACAATTAGTTACCTGGTCTTGCTGGCATTGAGTGAGAGGTTGTTGTTTCTACACTACTCAGACAAATTTCCAATCTTGATCCTGTATGCCTATTCATCACCACATTTCATATATCCCACAACAGTGGCGTCATCAGCAAACTTAAATATGATGATGGAGCTCCACTTACTCTCACAGTCATAGGTTTAAACTGAGTAGAGCGGGGCTAAGCACACAGTCATGTGGTGCACCTGTGCTGATGGAGATTGTGGAAGAGATGTTCTTGCCTGTGATCTGCAAATGAGGAAATCCAGGATTTAATTGCATAAAGGGGTATTGAGGCCCAGGTCTTGGAGATTACTGATTAGTTCTGAGGGGATGATGGTATTAAATACTGAGCTGTAATTGATAAAGAGCATCCTGATGTTCAGATGTTCCAGGGTTGTGTGAAGAGCCAATGAGATGGCATCTGCTGTAAACTTTATGCTCTGGTAGGCAGATTGGAGCCGATCCAAGTTGCCACTCAGACCAGGAGCGAATATGTTTCAACACCAGCCTCTCAAAACACTTCATCACTGCAGATATAAGTACCACTGGGTGATAGTCACTGAGTCAGGCAACTATGCTCTTCTTGGAGACTGTCATAAGGTGGCGGCTGGGAACGGACCCAAGTGCAAGACACAGACACTAAAGTACTAGGGTCAGGACTAGGATACAGGGTGAGGGCTAGGACATGGACACGAAAACCAGGAACCCGGAACAGGACTGGACAAGAGAACTAGGAGCTCAGGCTTGGACTCCGAGCCAGAGACTGGACATGGACCCAGAACCTGAGTCTTGCCTCTGGCTCGGACCCCAGAACTAGGCAAGGACGAGACTTGGCTGACAGGCAGGACGAGGCTGGAGACCTGAGGCGAGGCTTGAGACTAGAGACTTGAGGCAAGGTTTGAGACTAGAAACTTGAGGATAGAGGCTTGAGGCTAGAGGCTCGAGGTGAGACTTGAGGCGAAACTTGAGACGAGGCTTGAGGCTTGGCTAGAGACTTGAGGCGAGGCTTGGCTAGAGACATGAGGCTTGGGGTCCTGAAGCTCCTCCTGGGCAGGGCGCGGTACTCCTGGGCAGGGTGCAGATCACCACCCGACAGAGGCAAGGGACAAGAAGGGACAGAACCAACCTCAGGGTAACGGCAAGACGGCCTGCTTACCCGACGGAGGCAAGGGACAGGAAGGGACAGACCCAACCGCAGGGTAATGGTAAGACGGCCTGCTTACCCGACAGAGGCAAGGGACAGGAAGGGACAAAACCAACTGCAGGTAACGGCAAGACGGCCTGCTTACCCGACGGAGGCAAGGGACAGGAAGGGAGCTAGGTAAAGGGTGGCTCCAAGACCACAGGTGAGACGAGGCAAGAGTTACTGGCAAGACAAGGCAGGGCTTCAGGCAAGGAAACAGAAGGCAGGGGAAGGGATACAAGGAGTAAGGACAAGAACAATCCAGCTGCCACGCCCTGGTCTCTGGAGGTATTTATGCAGCCAGCCCCAACGTGAATCAGCTGCCTCAATTAGTGCTCAACAGGAACGGAAACAGGGTAGACAGGAAAACCTGGAGCAAGGGTCAATGGACCGGACCGTGAACCGGAATGCAGACCATGGTCCATGACAGAGACTGGTATGATTGAAGCCTGCTTGAAGCAGTTGGGTACCACACACTGCTGGAGTGAAAATTCAAAGATTCTAAGATTCATTTTATTGTCAAAGTATGCACGTATACTACAACTGTATTTATCTACTCCAGATAGCCATGAAATACAGAAATGCCATGGTTGTTAATGGAAGAAAAGACATCTTCTCCCCCCCAAACCAGCATGAAAAAGAAAAGAGACAAAATTTGCAGACCCCAAAATCCCACCACCCCACCCGCAACAAAAAAACAGCCACAAAAAGAGTCAGTGATCCTCTGCACATAATCCCCAGCCCCCTCACTCATAGAAAAGATCAGCAACGGTAGCAGCAAATTCCCAACCCTGCTCTTACACACAACAAACAAACAGATCACCCACCCGTCAATCGTCCACAAGAAAGAAAACACCAATGAAACTGAAGGAAACCAATGTAAAGTACTTTCAGGCCCCGTTTAATGCTGAGGATGTGTTCCTCAGAGGTGGAGCGCAATATAAACCAGCGCTATGTGAGGTCATTATAACATTACACAAATAGACATGACCACCTGATTAAAAAAACAGTCAAACCAAGATATATATTATTTCACGTAGACACAGTAATTTGTGGAGTAACAAACACACAAATAGGCCTAATCTGTACTTCAGTGGAGCAGCAAAACATCGCAGCAGGCGCGGAGGGAAGCGGGTGGTGGTTATGTCTTAGAGGAGGGACCAGGTTGTGGGTTCTCTTCTAACTTTGGCTTCTTCTTCAAGTAGGCGTTGAGATTTGAGGAAACCTTTTCTTAAGTTTCCTCTCATGAAGCAGTTCTCAGTAGCAGGAAATCATGTCGGGTACACCTGATTTGCCTTGTTGCTTCGCTCCCAGTCAGGGTCATTATCAATGGACTGGTCCATGTTTTGTGCGATCGTGGGGATGCTAGTGCTGAGGAATTCTGTGTTGAGGTTTCTTGCTGGTGTTTCCTCTTCTCCATCAGTGTCCTCAGATTCATCCACTTCTCATTGATCTGCCAATTCTCAAAGCTTTTAGTTATTAAGGTTCTCACCGTGAGATTCAAGTAACTCTTCAACATTGCCATCATTAGCATCCTCTAATCCTGCTTCGTTGGCCAGTTTAATGATGTTTTGGATGACTGGTTCCACCTGAAATCCTAGGATGTCGTTGCATGCTTCTGGACATAGGTTCTTCCACACTCTGTTCATGCAGCTTTAAGTTGCAGGCCATTTGGGAGAAAAAAATGGAATAAATTGGCAAGGGAACAAGAACGTTTACAGACACAATGAAGGCAGGGCGTGAACTGATACATGATTGGCGGTGAGTGGCTCAGAGTGTATGTAAAACTCTCTCATTGGCTGATTTAATGTTTACTGTAATAGCGGCCATTCTTGAGAAGTTCTGTGTTGTTCAGAATGATTTTTTGTCAGATTTTAAAATTTCAATAAAGAATTGAATAACCGCATTGTAACGAATAAGCGCTATGTGGGGTGGCATTATGCGGGGTCTGAGTGATCAGTGCAATAATTACATAAATCTCAGAATGCGGGCAATGTCTTTTCACTGCATAGGAGGAGAGCAGCCGCATGAACTCAGTCCTTCCGTAAAGAGTGACCGCCAATCCAGATCCAAGTACTGCCAACCTGTGGCCGTATACAGCCCACCCAGGGCTGAACGCGCTTAACAGGCCCGAACACTGCCGATCCGGAGACGAACACACTGATCTGGTTGCTGACTGCCTCGCGCTGAGCCATCGCTAACCCCTTCCGCATTTATCTCGACGCCTCAATCTTTGTCGCAGCTTCGAGATGGAGTCGCTCCGGACTTTTCATGAGTCAGCTTGTGTTCTCTGTCATTTTCAGCCGCTCCCATCTCTAATCTCCACGAGGCAGCTCTCCAGACACAGCTCATTGCTGGATCCTTCGATCAGGATTCAAACTGTACATCACAGGCTCCAACAGTTTCTGTAACACAAACAAGGCAAAAAGAACAAGCAGAAGTTGTAGAAAGAGTGAAATAGTTGTAAAATTTTACTGCCTGGAAGAAGTCGCCCACTGAATCGTTGTTCGCTGGTGCCATCTAGACTGGAGAGGTTGAAGGTATCTGTGAATAACTAGCCAGTTAGTCAGCACAGATCTTTAGTCTTCTGCCAGGTACTCCAGACTGGATGCTTTCCTTGGATTCATTCTCTTGAAGGAAGCCCGTACATCACCTTCAGATACTGAGACCGAAAAATCATTTGGAGACATGTGGGAGTGCAAAGGTTCCTCCCTGTTCTGGTGGTCAAAGGGAGCATAGAAGGCATCGAGCTCATCTGGAAGCCAAGCTATGCTGTCCCCCCATGCCACTTGAGTTAATTTTGTAGGAAGTTACGGCATTCAAACCCTGTCTCAGCTGTCAAGCATACCTCATTGATTCCAGTCTAGTCCGAAATCTCCAGCCCAGTCCAGGCAGGTGCTGGGTGAGGGTATATAAGCTGAGGTTGGTGAGAGTCTCTGTTAACAGGAAGTGGTTGCAGGATCTGCGGTCAGTGATTATTACTGGGGCAGTGCATTGTGTTGTGAGTAGTGGTGATGATGGTGTGTGGGGTGAGGTAGGTGATTGATGACTGGTGTCTAGAGGGGAAGATAGATTGGGAGATCACTGTTGGGGAAGTTGATATTACAGTCAGGGACACAGCTAAGTTTAACATGCTTCTTCCAGTAACACTCTGATCAAATTGTTATTGTCCAAAACAAAAAACACACAATCCCTGAACCGAGATCATGATCCCAAGTGCCCAAATGAATTTCCAGAGTGACAATGTTCAACACAGAAAACTACCTAATGCTGTTATACTCTGGGAAACATTGATTTCCATACACATGACACTGAGGTGAACAATTCTTTCTTACAGAGTTAATAAGCCATTTTTTCTGTATCAGAATGCATGTCAGATTGGTCAAATAGTTGCATAATCTGGCAATGTTGTTTAATGAAATAAAGTTCAATAGGCTGAAAGAAAACTTGTAGTTTCAACACAGAACGAGAATATTCAGTGCAAATAGCCCTTGTCAATATTTACCCTCTATGGAAGCAGATATTTCTAATTTTATGACCTGCATTCCTTCCATATCCCTTCTTGTTTACTTCATTCAACTATGCACTCTCATCTTGAATGTTGACCTTATTTTGACTAAATTCAAAACTTGTCCGACTCCAAGGGAAGTGAGCAGTGTGGATTAGATCAAAGTGTTAACTACTGTTAAAACCAAGAAAAACCTGCGAAAATAACAAACTCAGATGTGGGTTTGTGCTGCCTACTGCCTTTACTCAACCTTCCATGTAAAAGTATTCCTTATGCTTTCTGATCTAACTGTCTTACTTTTAATCTCGGATCTAAACCACTCAGACCTGCCATTGATCAATGCCTATCCTTTCAATAACTTTAAAAATGTCACTCATAACCCTCATGATTTTAGTTAACATTTCAAGGCTTCTACTTATTGAAATTTCATCATCAGCTTGTCCCTATTTACCATAGCTAAGAAAGTGCACCTTTCTTTTCCCTCAGAAGGCTAAAGATATTTGACATGCCCTGATTGACCCTCACCACTTTTTATAGATGCATCACAGAGAGCATCCTATCCAGATGCATCACAGCTTGTAATGGCAACTGATCTGCCTGAGACTACAAAAAGCTCAGTGCATCACATGAACACCAGCCTCTCCTCCATAGACTCTGTCCACACTTCTTGCTTCCTTGGTAAAATTCAGTCATACATGAATAACCATGAATGCATCCAAATGAAACAATGTTCCTCCAGGGCCAAGGTGAAAACACAGTCATACATAGCAAAGGCACATATAGCACATATAAGATAGCAGTAAAAACAGTCGGAAAAAAAAATATAATATAGCCCATGTCCCTGAGTGACTCGCTCTGTAAATTGATTGTGCATAGGCGTTGTTGGCAAGAACAAGCTCTCAGCAGGCTGCAGACGAATGCATGCACACATTCCAGCTTGTCTTCCACTGAGCAAACAGTAGAGGGCAGCACTGATGGGAGGTGCCAGCCCACAATCCAGTATGGATGCTCTGCCACACCATCGCCACTGTTTCCACTTCTGGGCAGCTGCAACAGGCAAGCCAGCAGCATGAGGCCCAGTCCGAGCTACAACCGAAGACAAGCAGCTCCCCCGTTGTCAGTCTTGCCAATAAATCGGTGAAACAGAACTGTAGTATTCAACATTACCAATGTCCAACAGGGTCGTGTAATCACAAGAAAGATGTCCAAAGCAATGACTTGCTGTTAAACTGCACACCATCTTTATGCGCTGTCTCTTAATACCTTTCTGTAGCAGGCAGCAACACGGACTGCACCAAGTCCAGCTCCTCTGCTAACAAGCAAGTCACTGATGGGGTAGACCTGCACTACTTAAAGTCCTTAAATTTCCTTAAGTAGCTTGCAGTCATAAAAAAGACAAAAAACACCTTTGGTTGGCCCTGGAGAGGCTGTTACATTCGAATGTGCAATTACCTTCCCAGAAGTGTTTTCTGGTAAGATGATCTTACCACAACCACCTAAGACATTCTCACTTCCCCCTTCTTCTGGGCAGAAGATACAAACTCTGAAATCACAAACCATCAGGCTCAAGGAGAGCTTCAATTCTGTTGTAATAAGGCTATTAAATAGACTCCCTTATACAATAACACCTTATTGTCTGCCTAAACTGTAGTTTTTCTGCAACTGTTACACCTTTTTTTTGCATACTAATATTATTTTTCCCTTGTACCACCTCAGTGTACTGATGTGATCAGTATGAGTGATATGTAAAACAAAGTTTTTTGCTGTAATTTGGTATATCTGACAATAATAAACCAATTTAAACTTTACCAATTTATTATCAAGCAGTGTTCTTATAAATCCATGCTATATCTCCTCAGAAGTCTTAACATCCTTTGTAGATTGTGGAGTAAATCATAATGTCAATTCATCTTATTGTGTGCCTTTTATAATTATGTACACTTGCGGTATGATCTAAACTCCTGAATATTTTTACAGTTACATCATCTTTAGAAGTTGATTTTATTATATTCTGTATTTGCAGACATAATAGTTTGGTCTTGCTGAGCACTCAAATGTCATTTTATTTTTACCAAAATGTATCATTACACACTGCAATCCTATCTGCCGCATTTTAGTCAATTCCTCTTGTTCATTTGCTCTTTATTTTGGAGTCATTTGTAAATGTTGGCATCACTTTTTTCTGGGCTAACATCCACATAACTAATCGATATAGTGATAAGATGTAGTCCCAGAACTAAACAAGGCGACAGATCACTACTTCCTTGCACTATCCGAAAAGGTGCATGTAACTCCACCTCTCTTCTACAGATTCCTATTCTCTCTAGTTCTGTATCCCTGTTGCAATGAGCGAAGGATGTGAACCCAAGTGCAGGACACAGGCATGGAGATTGAGGTTAGATGCTTACATGGGCATAAATGCTGAACAGCAAACAGGAGGGATCTTGACACGGAGCCCTGATATGGAGCCTTGACACGGAGAGATGGAGTCTCATAGGTAAACCTAGAAACTGGCGCTAATCTTAGAACAAACGGTTCTAAGCGGTCAGGACATGTAGTTATCTCACAGGAAAAAAGACCAATGTACTGGCGACTAGAGGTTGTGAAGCTAGGGCTCTTATACTGCAGTTCTTGATAGAAACCAGATGTGCCGTCATCAAAGCGAATTAGAAGCAATTGAGAAATTAATGGAACTATGGCTAAATCAAAGGAAATTAGGAGTAAGGTAGGGAATTAATGATCGGGACCATGACAGCCCCCTCCCACCCCCCAACAGGAGTCTCATCAGGCTTGTCCGGATTGTCCCGATGGAAATCATTGATGAGGGAGGGGTCCAGGATGAAGGAGTGGGGAATCCAGGAATATTCCTCTGGGCCGTATCCCTCCCAGCCGACCAAGTATTGGAGGCCCCTGCCTCAGCGGCGCACATCCAGTAATCGCTGGACGGTGTACGCTGGGTGGTCGTCAATGATCCGGGCGGGTGGAGGGGGTTTGGCAGGATGGCATAAAGGGCTGACAGACACAGGTTTCAATTGGGAGACCTGGAATGTAGGACGGATGTGCATAGAGATTTGGGCAGTTTGAGTCTGACCACCGAAGGGTTGATAATATTCTCAATCTCGAATGGTCCCAGGTAGCGAGGGGTGACTTTCTTGGGTTCATTCTTAAGGGAGATGTCTTTAGAAGAGAGAGAAACCTTCTGCCCAGGCCGATAATCAGGTGCAGGAATCCAATGGTGATCGGCAATCCTCCAGCTGTGGTCTGCTGAGCGGAGCAGGGCCGTGCTTGTGTCTTTCCAGATCTTGCGGCACCGGCGGAGATGGGCCCGAACAGAACACAACAATGTCGTCTTCATGAGCGGAGTACAGAGAGGGTTTGTAACCAAGGGAGCATTTAAAGGGGAACATTCCAGTGGCGGTACTGACCAGGGAGTTGTGGGTGTACTCTACCCAAGCGAGATGGATGCTCCAGGAAGACGGGTTGTTGGCGGTTATGCAGCGTGGTGCTGCTTCCAAATCCTGGTTTGCTCGTTCTGTTTGACCGTTCATCTGCCGATGAAAGCCGGACAACAGACTTACTGTGGCTCCAAGAGCTTGACAAAAAGATTTCCAGACTTGAGAGACGAATTGGGGACCCCAGTTAGTAATAATGTCAGAGGGAATCCCGTTAAGGCGGAAGACGTGGTGGACGAGAAGGTCGGCAGTTTCACAAGCTGTGGGGAGTTTGGGAAGGGCTACAAAGTGCACAGCTTTGGAGAAGCGGTCCACCACAGTGAATACGGCAGTGTTTCCATGTGAAAGGGGTAGTTCAGTAACAGATTCCAGTGCAATGTGAGACCAAGGGTGACTAGGGACAGGTAGGGGACGAAGCAATCCAGGAGGTGGTCGATGGGAGGCTTTTCTGCGGGCACAAACAGAACAGGCAGAGATGAAGGAATGGATGTCCACCTTCATGGAGGGCCACCAGAAATGTCTCTTTAGGAGGGACAGAGTCCAATCGATCCCGAGATGGCAGGAGAAATGAGAAGCGTACCCCCACTGGGGAAACTGAGTTCGAACAGAATCAGGCACAAAGAGGCGATTGGAGGGTCCGTTGCCTGGGTCAGGTTGAGTCCTTTGGGCCTCTTTGACTATGGCCTCAATCTCCCAGGTGAGGGCAGCCACCACACAGGATGGTGGAAGGATGGTCTCGGGGTTGGGAAGACCCCTCCTCAGAAATGTACTGATGGGAGAGAGCATCGAGCTTCCCGTTCTTGGACCCTGGATGATAAGTGAGTGTAAATCTGAACCAGCCAAAAAATAATGCCCAACGGGCTTGTCAGGAATTCAAGCATTTGGCGGTTTGGATATATGCGAGGTTCTTGTGATTGGTCTAGACAATAAACGGAAGTTCCTCTCCCTCCAGCCAGCACCTCCACTCCTCCAAAGCGAGTTTGACTGCCAGTAACTCCCGGTTCCCTACGTCGTAATTGCGTTCAGCGGGGGGACAACCGGCAAGAAAAGAAGGCGCAGGGTTGGAGTTTTTGGTCTGGGCCAGACTGATGGGAGAGGACAGCTCCCACCCCAGAGTCGGAGGTGTCGACCTCCACAATGAATCGACAAGAGGGGTCTGGTTGAACCAGGATGGGAACGGAGGTGAAACACCTCTTCAGCTCCAATAAGGCAGCGTCTGCTTTGGGGTCCCAGTGAAAAGGGGTCTTAGAAGTGGTGAGTCGAGTAAGAGACGTTGCCACCCAGCTGTAACCCTTGATGAAGCGAGATAAAAGTTTGTGAACCCCAGAAATCGCTGGAGTTGCTTGAGTGTCGTGAGTGTTGGCCACTCCGCCACCGCCCGGATCCTCTCAGGATCCGTCTTCACTTGTCCGCTCTCTATGATGTATCCCTAAGAAACTGACAGAAGGGACATGAAACTCACACTTCTCAGCCTTCACAAATAGTTTGTTCTCCCAAAGCCTCTGCAGAACCTGATGGACAGAGTGGGTGTGTTTCTGAAGACTGCTGGAGAAGACTGAGATGTCATCCAAATAAGCAAACATGAAGCAGTTAATAAAATCTCTAAGTACATCGTTTATCAAGGCTTGGAAAATGGCAGGGGCATTGGTGAGGCCAAATGACATAACCAGGTATTTGAAGTGACCAAGGGGGGCGTTGAATGCTGTTTTCCACTCAGCTCCCTCCCTTATCCTGACCAGAAGATAGGCACTTCGTAGGTCCAACTTGGAGAAGATGGTGGCTCCGTGAAGTTGCTTGAAAGCAGAGTTGAGAAGGGGCAGTGGATACTTGTTCTTTATGCTTATGCTATTTAGGCCTCGGAAGTCAATGCAGGGGCACAGTGAGCTGTCTTTCTTCCCCACAAAGAAGAAATCTGCGCCAATGGGGAGGACGAGGGTCAGATAATGCTCACTGTGAGAGTCATTTAAGTAAGCCTCCATTGCTTCCCTTTCTGGCCGGGAGAAGTTATACAGCTGACTGGTGGGTAGAGGGGCTCCGCGGAGAAGGTCAATAGTACAAACATATTGGCGGTGTGGAGGCAGGGAAAGAGCCTGTTGTTTGCTGAACACTTCTCCCACATCCTGGTGCTCTGCTGGAACCTTGGATAAGTTGGGGGTTTCAGTGGCAGACGAGGTCGCAGTGACTTTCACAGGGGAAAGGGCCGATTGAAGACAAGTGGAGTGACAGAACAGACTCCAGCTGGCCATCTTCCCAGTGGACTAGTCGATGTGAGGATTATGGCAGACCAACCAGGGATACCTAAGAACTATAGGAGCTTGAGAAGAGGAAACTAGGTTAAGTTGTACCTGCTCCTGATGGTTCCCAGAGAAAATTAGAGAAAGAGTTGGTGTGCAGTGTGTGACTTGGGCCAGGAGTCTACCGTCCAGTGCCCAGGCTTCCAGAGGGGTACTCAACGGCTCCCGAGTAATTTCGGCCCGGAATGCTATGTCTTCATCTAGAAAGTTTCCCTCAGCAGCAGGGTCCACTAGAGCTGACAGAGGCAGGGACTGTTGGTTGTAACATAAAGTAGCTTGGATCTGCATCCAGGTTCGAGGAACAGAAGGGAAAGTTGTCTGGTTCACGAGGATCCCCCTTTCTACCGATTCCTTCCCTTTTGGCCAAAGGGGACAGGTAGCACGGAAGTGGCCGGACTGGCCGCAATGGAGACATGAGACACTCCCCCACTCTGAATCTCCGGAGTCGCTCTGTGGGAGAAAGACAGTCCGTCCCAGCTGCATGGGCTCCTCTCCTGAGGTGGTAGAAATGGCCGGACTGGGAGCTATTCTAGGGGCAGGAGGAGAAGAGAGGCTTGTACTGGTGGGAGACGATAATGAGTGCCGTGGAGTGGCCAAAGGTGGAGGACGACCAGATCTTTCCCTATGGTATTCTCGGAGATGATTGTCCAACCTGGTGGCTAGGGAGATTAAGGAATCCAGGCTATCGGTGTCATCTCTTGCTGCCAACTCATCCTTCACCCTGTCACCGAGACCATCCCGAAATACCTCTTGGAGTGCCTTGTCATTCCACCCCGAGTCAGCTGCTAATGTCCGGAACTCCATGGAATATTTGGCAACACCGTGTGAGCCCTGACAGAGAGTGAATAGACGCTTAGCGGCATCTTTACCACGGACAGGGTGGTCAAAGGTCTTTCTCATTTCTGTGATAAAGGTGGGGAAAGAAGAGCAGATCTCCGGTTGATTATCCCAGACAGCTGCAGCCCACGCTAAGGCACTTCCCTGCAACAACCCCATAATGTAAGCTATCTTCGACTTGTCCATGGAGTACCTGGATGACTGCTGATCGAACACCAAGGAGCATTGCAGAAGGAAGGCCCGGCACTTCCCCAAGTCCCCAGTGTAGTGTTCTGGTTCAGGTACGTGCGGCTCTCTTGGTGGGGGTGTTGCTGACACGTAGGGGGTTGCCACTACAGACTGGTTTGACAGAGTTCCAGGAGTCAATGGGGTAAGATTAGTGGATACACGGTCCACATGGTCACCAATCTTCGTAATGTTAGCGGACAAGGGAACGGAGGTTCTCGCTGACATCCCAGAGAAGTTCATCGTGCAGACCCAGTAGGGAGATCTGGCTGGCGACAGCTTGTTGCAGGGTTTTCGTGTCCACTGGGTTCATTGTAGCCAGTTCGTTCTGTTACAATGGACAAGGCGAACCCAATCGCAGGACACAGGCATGGAGATTGAGTTTGGATGTTTACACGAGTGTAAACGCCAAACAGCAGACAGGAGGGATCTTGACACGGAGCCCTGATATGGAGCCTTGACACAGAGGCTTGACTCAGAGACTTGACTCAGAGGCTTGACTCAGAGGCTTGACTCAGAGAGACGGAGTCTCACAGGTAAACCTTTAAACTAGGGCTAAACTTAGAACAAACGGTTCTAAGCAGTTGGGAAACGTAGTTATCTCACAGGAAAAAGACCAACGAACTGGTGACTAGTGGTTGTAATGCCAGGGTTCTTATACTGCAGTTCTTGATGGAAACCAGGTGTGCCATCATCAAAGTGAATTGGAAGCAATTGGGAAATTAACAGTCAGAACCGTGGCAAACTCAAAGGAAATTAGGAGCAAGATAGGGAATTAATGATCAGGACCATGACAATCCCACAATAACATTCTGTTAAAGCACTTATTCAAACATTGTATACTGTGTCCATTGCATTTTCCCTATTATTGTTTTTTATTACCTCTCCAAGTATCTGTGCTTTGGGCACTGGATGATGGAGAATGCAGACTAAAAGGCCTTACTTCAGCCTGGAGGATGCGAAGAGGCTAAGTACAGAATGATTAAATCTGTATCAAGTACATTTGGTTTCTGTTTCAGTGCCAATAATGTTTCTCCTAAGTTTGTTTACTTTTCCCAAATATTTCAGACTAACACTGAAACACTATTTCTATCTTAGCACAAACCCTTTTAATTCAAAAACTTAACTTGTGCTATCTTTTGAATACATCAGTAGGGTTCATTATTTTCCTGCATTTTATCAATTTGTGTCTTTTCCTGACTAGTTAGGAAGCCAGAACAACTGTAGTTCCCATTAGTCTCGAATTAGAAGCTTCCTTGTAGGTACACAGAACATAAGACCAAAAGACCATAAGATATAGGAGTTCAATTAGGCCACTTGGCCCATTGAGTCTGCTCCACTATTTCATCATGGCAGATTCATTTTCCTCTCAACCCCATTCTCTTGACTTCTCCCCATAAGGTTTCACATGCTAACTAATCAAGAACCTATCAAGTTATACCCAATGACCTGGCCTCCACAGCCAGCTACGGCACTAAATTCCACAGATTCATCACCGTCTGGCTACAGAAATCCCTTGTCATTGGAAATGTTCTCTCCATTTCCACTCTCTCTAGGCCTTTCAACAGTTAATGCATTTCAATGAGATTCCGCCCCCTCCCCACCCCGGTACTTCTAAATTCCAGCGAGTAAGGGCCCAGAGCCATCAATCACTCCACATACAATAAGCTTTTCATTCTCATTGAACCTCCTCTGATCCCTCTCCAATGTCAACACATCCGTTCTAAATAAGAGGCCCAAAACTGTTCAGAATACTCCAAATGAAGCCTCACTAGTGCCTTATAACACTTTAGCATTACATCCTTGCTTGTATATTCTAATCCTCTCAAAATGAATGCTAACATTGCATTTATCTTCCTCACCACTGACTCAACCTGCAAATTAACCTTGACGGAAAACAGCAGGAGGACTTCCAAATCCCTTTGCACTTTGGATTTTTGAATTTTCTCTCCATTTAGAAAGTAATCCATCTTTTATTCCTTCTCCCAAAGTGCACGACCATACACTTCTTGATATTGTATTCATTTGCCACTTCTTTCCCCATTTTTCTAATATTTCCTATTCCTTCTGCAGCCTGCCTGCTTCCTCAACATTACCTGCCTCTTCACCTATCTTTGTATCATCCACAAGCTTGGCCACAAAATCATCAATTCGGTTGTGGAAGTTATTGTATACAATATAAAAAGAAGCAGCCCCAGCACTGACCCCTGTGGAACACTACTAGTCATCCACAGCCAATCAAAAAAGGCTCTTTTAGTCCCACTCCTTGCCTCCTGCCAATCAGCTAATACTCTATCCATGCTAGTATCTATTCTGTAATACTATGGGCTCTTGCTAAGCAGCCTCTTGTGCTGCACCTAGTCAAAGGCCTTCTGAAAAACCAAGTACACAACATCTACCAATTCTCTTTTGTCTATCCTGCTTATTATTTCCTCAAGGAATTATAACAGATTTCTCAGTCAAGCTTTTCCCTTAAAAAAACATGCTGACTTTGGCCAATTTTATCATGTGCCTCCAAGTACCCTGAAATCACGTCTTTAACAATCAACTCCAACATCTTGCCAACCACTGAAATCAGGCTAAATGGCCTATAATTTCCTTTCTTCAGCCTTCCTCCGTACTTGGAAAGTGGACGGACATTTGCAATTTTCTCATCCTCTGGAACCATGTCAGAATCTATTGATTCTTGGAAGATCATTACTGATGCCTCCACAATCTATTCCGCCACCTTCTTCAGAATCCTTGAGGCTAGTCCATCTTGCTTGGGATGTATCTATCCTGGGCCTTCCGATTTGCTCCCAGAAACTCCACTCATTGCTGCTCTGCTGTCATCCATGCTGGTGTCCATTTCCAATCAACTTTGGCCAGCTCCTCTCTCATGCCTCTGTAATTCCCCTTAATCCACTATAATACTGAAACATCTGTATTACATCTGTAGAAACATCTGTAATTCTATCATTTGATGATCATTGTCCCCTGGGGCTTCCTTTACCTTAATCGCCCTAATCAAATAATTCGATTCACTACACAACACCCAATCCAGAATAACCGATCCCTTAGTGGGCTCAACATCAAGCTGCTCTAAAATGCCACCTTGTAGGCATTCTACAAATTCTCTTTCTTGGGTTCCAGCACCAACTTGTTTTTCCCAATCTACCTGCATATTGAAATCCCTCATGACTATCATAACATTGTCCTTTCGACATGCCTTTTCTGTCTCCTTTGTAATTAGTAGCCCTCATCCTGGCTACTGTTCAGAAGCCTGTATATAACTCTCATCAGGGTCTTTTTATCCATGTAGTTTCTTAACTCTTCCTACAGAGATTCTACACTTGCCAGTTCTATGTGGCTTCATTTCATTTCTCACCAACTGAGCCGCACCACCCTGCCTGTCCTTTTGATACAATGTGTATCCTTGGATGTTAAGCTCCCAACTATAATCTTCTTTCGGCCATGATTCAGTGATGCCCACAACGTCATACCTGCCAATCTCTAATTGCACTACAAGATCATCTACTTTATTCCATATACTGTATTTATTCAAATATAACACCTTCAATCCTATATCCATCACCCTTTTCAATTTTGTCCCCCTTTTACACTGCAACTCATCCTACAGACTGCAATTTTGTCTTGTCATCTACTTGCCATTCCTGACAGTCTCTCTACACACTGCCTCTGCTTGTAAATCAACAGCTCTATCACTCTGTTTCCTAACCCCCTGACATACTAGTTGAACCTCTGTCCAACAGCTCCAGCAATTCTGCCTGCAAGGATATTGGTCCCCCTTGGTAAACCAAACCTTTTGTACATATCATACTGTTCCCAGAAGAAATCCCAGTGGTCCAGAAATCTGAAACCATGCCCCTTGCACTAGTTTCTCAGCCACACATTCACCTGCCAAATCATCCTATTGTCACCCTCACTGCCATGTGGCACAGGCTACAACACAGAGATTGCTAACCTGGATGTCCTGCTTTTCGGCTTTCTACCCAGCTCCCTAAATTCTCTCTTCAGGACCTCCTCACTTTTCCTAACAATGTCATTAGTCGCAATATATACCAAGACTTCTGGCCGCTCACTCTCCCCCTTTAAAATGTCGTGGATGTGATCTGATATGTCCCTGACCCTGGCACCTGGGAGACAACTTACTATCCATGTGTCTCTATTGCATCCATGGAATCTTGTGTCTACTCCTCTAAATAGGGATTCTCCTATCACTACTTCAGTACTCTTCTCCCCATTTCCTTCTGACCCACTGGGTCAGAGACCCGGTCGCTGTAGCTCCCCACTGTAGGTCGTCTTCCTCAATAGTATCCAAAACAATATACTTACTGTTGAGGAGAGCTGCCGCAAGTGCACTCTGCACTGGTTCCCCATTTTCCTTCCCTCTCCTCACAGTCACCAGTTTTTCTGTCTCCTTCAACATGGTGTGACTACCTCCTTGTAGATCCTGTCTATCACTTCCTTGGGTTCCCGTATGAGCTGAAGGTTATCGAGCTCCATTTCCTTAACTCATTCTCTGAGGAGCTGCGGCTGAATGCATCTGCTGTGGTTACCCAGGACACTGGAGGTCTCTCAGGATTCCCACATCTCACACAAAGATCACAAGACAGCTTCAGGAGCCCTCTTCACTACTCTAACCATGCACTAACAGAAATGAATAAAGAATAAATGAGAAGATTCATTTATGCTTGCCTAACAGGTTAAGTTGAAGACAACGCATGAAGTCTTTCATTTTTACACTTCATTATTCAACAGTATGCAGCTAAAACCATGTGATATAGCAATCCATTAAACAGGCAACTGAGAAGAGGAGAAAATGGCAACACGATGCAGCTCGCAGCGGCCACCCCGGTGGAGATATCTGTTATTTGTCAAGTAGGGTGCCGTGCACAATCCTGATTTGATGGAGACAGACGTGAGAGCACAGAGGAACATCTGGTGAAACTTCTGAAATGCCTGCTTTGAAGGGGAACGACCCGTGTCCTCGGCCTTGCTTGTTGCTCGGCGACCAGGGTGAGGTTGAAAGCGCTCGGCAGAGGATGGTGCTTGGTGCTCGGTGTCGGAGGGGCTGGTCGGAGGCTCGAAGTTTTCGGACGGACTCCACTGAGTTCGGGTGCTTCCAATGCATCAGCAAGTTTACGGCGCTTGGAGGTTCATGGCAGGGAGAGTTTCTCCCTTCTACCATCTGTGTGAGATGATGGGGCTATTGGGACTTGAGACTTTTTTTTTACCGTGCCCACAGTCTGCTCTTTATCAAATTATGGTATTGCTTTGCACTGTTGTAACTATATGTTATAATTATGTGGTTTTGTCAGTTTTAGTCTTGGTTTGTCCTGTGTTTTTTTGTGATATCTTTCTGGAGGAACATTGTATCATTTTTTAAGGCATGCATTTCTCAATGATAATGAACGAGGACTGAGTATCTTCATAATATAATAATAATAATATAATCTGCTAACTGTCAAATTCAAATGAAACTACCATTTTGAATTCTAGCTTGTAAAAGAAGCTGGAGCCAAATGAGAAATCCAATCCTTGGTAACAGGTGTTTAGCTCTTGGTTCTATTAGTTAGCTAAGATGGCTGTCTAATTACCAAGAGTACCCTGGAGTATTGTGAACAAGTTATCTATAAATCTGCCGATGGTATAACTATAGTTGGCAGAATGTCAGATGGTGTTGACGAGGCGTACAGGTGCAAGATAGATCAGCTGATTGAGTGCTGTTGCAGCAACAACCTCGTACTCAACAGCAGTAAGACCAGGGAATTGACTGTGGACTTCAGGAAGGGAAAGTTGAGGGAACATACACCAGTCCTCATTGAGGGATCAGAAGTGGAAAGGGTGAGCAGTTTCAAGTTCCTGGGTGTCAACATCTCTGAGGATCTATCCTGGCCAATAGACGGATGCAATTACAAAGAAGGCACAACAGCAGGTATATTCCATTAGTAGTTTGAAGAGAATTGGTATGTCACCAAAGACACAAATTTCTACAGGAGTACCATGGAGAGTGTTCTGACTGGTTTTGTCACCATCTGACATGCACAGGATCAGAAAAACTTGCATAAAGTTGTAAACTCAGCCAGCTGCATCATGGGTACTAGACTCCCCAGCATCCAGGACACCTTCAAACGGCAATGTTTCAAAAAAGTAGCATTCACATTAAGGAGCACCATCACCCAGGACATGCCATCTTCTCAATGCTACCAGCAAGGAACAGGCATAGGAGCCTAAAAACACACACTCAATGTTTCAGGAACAGCTTTTACCCCTTTGCTATCAGATTTCTGAATGGTCAATGAACCCATCAACTCTGCCTCAGTAATTTTCCCTCTCTTTTTTGCACTGCTTATTTAATTTAATTTATTTCTTTATATATTTATTGCAATTTATGGTTTTTTTTATTTTTATGTATTGCAAGGTACTTCTGGCGCAAAACAACAAATTGCATAACATATGTCTATTATGCTAAACCTGATTCTGATGCTGTCGTCTGCTCAGCTTGAAAAATTAGAGAACTGACTGCAAAGAGTTTCCTTATTTCTAAATATTCATTCCAAGATGTGCACCTCGGGGATGCTCTGACACCCAAGAGACATTTCTGAGTCTACTTTCTCTATCTTTGTGGAAAATAGTTAGGAGTTGGTCATTAATCAATAGATAAACACAGCTAAGAGCACTCCTGGGGAAAGCAGCTACTTAAAGCAGGAGGTATTGACTAGAGGACGAGTACATTGACACCATTCTCACCAAACATCAGGGATGAAAGCAACTTAAATGTTCTGTCAGTGTACTCACATTATTAACATCATTGAGTTAACACATCTATAATGGTTCTGATAGTCACTTTTTTATTGGTACACCTGTCTTATTTTCTTGTGTACCTAACTTGGACATTTAGCGTAGCCCGTTAAGTTATGCTTTCCAAAACTGAGTTGCAGAATCCATAATTTGAAGGCACGTTTGAGTTTTGAATACTGAGCTTCCAAAAATCCTTTTTAGCACATATTGTCACTGATCTCAACATTTCCACTTGAGTTTTAGATTGAAAATCTGGAGGTGTTAAGTCAATTTTATTGTCATTTATACAAGTACAGTGAGGTACAGGTTCAATGAAAAATTTGCTTGCATTTTCATCACAGGCACATAGACTCAGACAATACACAGAACATAGAATGTGCATGTTATACAAATTCAAATACACTTGGACAGGTTGCAGATGGAAAGGGTTAAAGCACTAAAGCACTAAAATCTGGCAAATGGGACTAGATTAGATGGGAACTTTGATTGGCATGGACCAGTTCAGCTAAAGGCCTGTTTCTGTGCTATATGACTATTTGACTCTAAGATAATGAAGGAAATGACAACTGTACAAAAGAAGACATTAATGCACAAATATATCACAAATCTATCGTAGAGCAAGAGGTGATACATAGATTTTCTTCTTTCAGTGACATATTCTTGGACATTTAGGTCACTTTGAACATCAATATTACTCGCTTGCCATTTGAATACACTCATTTTTGTGTGGCGCACCAAAATGGGTAACTTTGCATTCTCCTGCAATATATCCCATCTGCCATATTCTTGTCCACTCACTCAGTTTGTCTATGTCACCTTGAAGCTATTGTACATCCTCCTCCCTGTTCACAAGTCAGTCTAACTTTATGCCATCTGAAGACTTAGAAATATGATATTTGATGTCATGAGCCAAATCACTGTTACAGATTGTGCAGAGATGGCATTGAATGCTTACAGTACCCAGTGGTCACAGCACACCAGCTCGAGAAAGATCTATTTATTCTCACCCTATGAATTTCTGTCTAATAACCCATTTTAAGTCCATGTCTGTATATTATCCCAATTTCACCTGCTCTAACTGTGTCACCAATGTCCTCTACCTGGCATGGCCTCAAGAAAAGTCTTCAGAAAATTCAAAGGTATCACATACCCACTGCTTCTCTCTTAATGTCACAATGCTGGCTAATGAAATATAGGTGAAAATGAAGGTTAATACAGAAGGAGATTGTTCCCCCAGGGTTGGAGATAGCTAGAGAATGAAAGTGCAGATATGGTGGCAACAATCTATGGTATTTTATAATGACCAATTATTACACTTGCTAATAGGATTACAGAATGAAAGAAGGCCATTCTACCCATTGAGTACAGACTGTACTAGTCCTATGTTTGGGTGATGTAGCTGCTTCCTCCATGACTCTCAATACAGAGCCCTGCAACTACATTCCACTTGGAATTTTATCCAGTTCTCTTTTGAATTCAATCTGAAACATAGAAAACCTACAGTACAATACAGGCCCTTCGGCCCACGATGCTGTGCCAAACATGTCTCATAAAATATCTTATTGTATCCGCCCCCACCACTGTCACCGGCTGCCCATACCACACACTCACCACTCTCTGAGTAAAAAACTTAACCCTGATATCTCCTCTGTACCTACTTCCAAGCACCTTAAAACTGTGCCTTCTCATGATAGCCATTTCAGCCCTGGGAATTAGCCTCTGACTATCCACACGATCAATGCCTCTCATCATCTTATATACCTCTATCAGGTCACCCCTCATCCTCTGTCACTCCAAGGAGAAAAGGTCAAGTTCACTCAAATAATTGTCATAAGGCATGCTCCCCAATCCAGGAAACATCCTTGTAAATCTGTTCTGCACCCTTTCTATAGTTTCCACATCCTTACTGTAGTGAGGTGACCGGAACTGAGCACAGTACTCCAAATGGGGTCTGACCAGGTCCTATAAAGCTTTAACATTACCTTTCAGCTCTTAAACTCAATCCCATGTTTGATGAAGGCCAATGCATTCTATGCCTTGTTAACCACACAGTCAACCTGTGCAGCAGCTTTGAGTGTCCTCCGGATTTGGACCCCAAGATCCCTCTGATCCTTCACACTGCCAAGAGTCTTACCATTAATACTATATTCTGCCATCATATTTGACCTACCAAAATGAACCACCTCACACTTATGTGGGTTGAACTCCATTTGCCACTTTTCAGCCCAGTTTTGCATCCTATTGATGTCCCACTGTAAGCTCTGTCAGCCCTTCACACTATCCACAACACCGCCAACCTTTATGTTATCTACAAAGTACTAACCCATTCCTTCACTTCCTCATCCAGGTCATTTATAAAAATCACGAAGAGAACAGATCCCTGAGGCACACCACTAGTCACCAACCTCCATGCAGAATACGAACCATCTACAACCACCCTTTGCCTTCTGTGGGCAAGCCATTTCTGGTTCCACAAAACAAGGTCCCCTTGGATCCCATGTCTCCTTACTTTCTCAATAAGCCTTGCATGGGGTACTTTGTCAAATGCCTTGCTGAAATCTATGCATCTACTACTCTACATTTATCAATGTATTTAGTCACATCCTCAAAAGATTCAGTCCGTCTCGTAAGGCACAACCTGCTTTGACAAAGCCATGCTGAATATTCATTATCATATTATGCCTCCATTACTACACTTTCCTCAATCAGCCACTCCAATTTCAGTGGACACCATTACCATGATCTTGCACCCCTTTTATAATTGTGTCCTCTGAGTTATATTACTTCTTCCCATACTTCCTACCAAAATGTAACACTTCACATTTCTCAACACTAAATTTCATTTGCCATCTAACCATCCGTTTTACCAGTCTGACTCTATCATGCTGAAATCTGTTTCAATCCACTTCATAGTTCACTACAGCTCCGAGTTTTGCACCATCTACAAATTCAAAAATTGTTTCCAATTATGACTAAATAAACTGCATTTCCTTCATTGATCCTCTGTTAAATCATCCACAAACTTCAATGAGCTAGTTAGAATCACTTAGACCTGAACAAATCTATGCTGTTTTTCTCAATCTATTGCCATTTATCGAAGTGACTACTTATTTTTTACTACTTATCTATTGCCATTTATCAAAGTGACTACTTATTGTTTTTAGAAATTTCCCTTCTATCAAGGTTAAACTGACTAATTTTTATATACTAGATTTAACTCCACTGCTATCCGCAAAGAAACTACAGATATTTTTAATCCAAAATAAAGCTGAAGTTCCACCCTTCACAACCTGGATACAGTTGGGATCTTTTTAGAAGATGACTTGTCCACAAGAATTCAACTAAACCTCTACATATCTGCTGTGGAAACTATCATGACTGGGTTACTTCTCAGTCTGGTATGGCAACTGCTCTGCTACAGACCAATAAAAATTATAGTAGGTGGTAAACACTGCCTAGTTCATCAAAGACCATCATTTCATAGTTCTAAGCGGAAATATTTGATGATTCCCTTCATCTCTGCATGCAAGGTGTGCCATCTTGGAATCCCACCATAAAGAATGCTTAGCATGCCATCTCATGCCTGCATTTTGGAATGTCCAGTCACCTGACTGTACTTGCACACCTGGTGTACAGCCAGAGACCAAGGATGCAGTGCCAGTGGTGAGGACAAAGAAGATATGGTCAAGGGAGGTGAAAGAGCATTTACAGGACTACTGTGAAATGTTGAACTGGACAATATTCAGGGTTTCATCTTCGATTCTGAATGAAAATGCCACAGTTGTCAATGATTTCATCAATACCTGTGCCTTTGAGAAAACAGACATTCCCAAACCAAAAGCATGGATAAACCAGGAGATTCTTATTCTGCTGAGGGCTAGATCTGTGGCATTCAATATTGGTGATCCAGCACTATACAAGAGGTCCAGATATACTTACAGAAGGCTATTTTAAGAGCAAGGAAACAATTACAATTGAACTTAAAGACAGAATCAGATGCACATGAGCTCTGACAGGTTTTGCAGGCCATTATTTCCTACAAGGCGAAACCTAATATCCTGAATGGCTGTAATTCTCCACTCCCAGCTGAGCTCAATGCCTTTTATGCCTGCATTGAAAGGGAGAATAAAATGACACCTGTGTGAATCCTGTGATCTCTGTCTTGGAAGCCAATATCAGAACGTCTTTCAAGACGTCTTTCTCAAGGCATCACACCCTGATGCCAACCAACTGGTAGGAGTGCTCAAGGACATCTTCAGTTTCTCATTGCTGCTGCTGGAGGTTCCCACCTGCTTCAAAAGGACAACAATCATACTAGTGCCCAAGAGAGCAGGGTGAGCTGTCTCAATGACAATCACTCAGTTGCACTCACATCTACTATGATGAAATTCTTGAGCGGTTGGTGATGGCCTGAATCAACTGCTGCCTAAGCAAGGTTCTGGATCTGCTGCAATTTTCCTATCACCACAATATGCCTACAGCAGATGCAATCTCACTGGCTCTCCACTTGGCCTTGGATTACCTGGACAATATTGCAGGTTGCAGAAGTCTCACCCTGCTAATTTGATCAAGAGAGACAGATGCGGGGAATAACACTTCCTGGATGGAAATCTGGATGGTGTGCCACAAGTTGCTACTATATTTACTGGTCAAGGACCTGGCCCGTTCAATTTGCCTATAGACAACAGATCTATAGCTGATGCACTCTTACTGGTTCTCCATTCAGTCTTGGATCACCTGGAGAATAGCAATACCTACGTTAGGATGCTGTTTATTGATTACAGCTCAACATTCAACATCATCATGCCATCAGCACTAATCAACAAGTTCCAAAAGCTGGGCCTCCGTACCTCCCTCTGCAACTGGATCCTTGACTTCCTCATTGGGAGACCACAGTCACTGCAGATCAGAAATAACTTCTCCTGACTGTCAATCAACACTGGCGCACCTTCAAGTTTCATGATTAGCCCACTGTTCTACTCTCTCTGTACCCCTGACCATGTGGCTAGGCACAGCTCAAATACCATCTATAAATTTGTCAAAGGCAAAACTATTGTTGGCAGATTTCAAATGGTGATGAAGAGGCATACAGTAGTGAGGTAGGTCTTTGGCGGAGTTGTGACAGTGGAAAGGGTGAGCAGTTTCAAGTTCTAGGGTATCAACATATCTGAAGATCTATCCTGGGCCCACCATATTGATTCAATTAAAAGGAGCTATATTTCATTAAGAGGTGATGAGGTTTGGTATGTCACAAAGCTTCTAGCAAATTCTACAGATGTACCATGGAGAGAATTGTAACCTGTTGCATCATCATCTGGTATGGCAGGGCCAATGCATAGGATTGGAAAAAATCTGCAGAAAATTGTAAACTCAGCCAGCCTTATCATGGGCACTGGCCTCTATGGCATCTAGGATGTCTTTAAAAGGCAGAACCTCAAAAAGGCAGCATCCATCATTAAGGACCCCAATCACTCAAGACACGGCCCCTTTTCATTGCTACTGTCAAGAAAGAGGTACTGGAGCCTGAAGACACACACTCAAAACTTTAGGAACTGCTTCTTCCCCTCAGCCGTTAGATTTCAGAATGGACGATGAACTCATTTTTTATTATGTATTGCTCTGTACTGCTGAGATCAACAAATTTCATGGAATATGCCAGTGGTATTAAACTTGATTCGGATTCTGATTCACATGCTCATCAATTCCTTCCATCCAATCTACTTTCATGAAGTATTGCTTCAGGAAGGTTTGTTGTATCGTCAAGCTGCTTGCCACCCTGGCCATTTGCGTTTTCTGTCTGCTACCCTCTAGGAGAAGACACAAGAAAGGCTTCTTCCCACCTACTATCAGCCATCTGAATCAATCACCTATTTCACATTCCTGAAATATGCTCAGAGGAGAGTTTGGACAGTCTGGGGCTATTATCTCTTGATTTGCTAAGGCGGAGGAGGGGAGATTTGAGAGAAGCTTAAAAACATATACAAAACATAGATAGAGTAGACAGCCAGGATTAAAAAAATATTTAGTACCAAAAGGCATTTACTTAAGTTAAGAGGGAGAAAATACAAAGGAGATGTGGGAGGTAAGTGTTTTTACTAAGATAGTAATGGGAGCCTGGAAGACACAGCACAGGTGTTTGTAGAGGCAGATGGAATAGGAGTGTTTATGAGACTCCTGCATAAGCACATACAGAGAACTATGTGATCAATTAGTGGAGAAGAGGGCTTAGGTCAATTAGGAGTCACTGGCTTAATCAGTTCAATATAAATTGTGGGCCAAAAGGCCTGTTTGATACTGTTATGTTATATTTTCTATGTTCTATCCTCTTCCCATACTCCCATAAAGGCTCATACCTTTAATTCTACCTCCTCTGTTATTGTAACTTCAGCATTTCTTTCTGCATTATTTCAATTTACAGGACTGTACTTTGCACTTTTCTGTTGTTTTGTACTCATTGCTGTATTTATTGCACTGCGAGGTCACAGATCTCTCAGTGAGTGAGCATCTGGGGGACAGTGACCACCGCTCCCTGGCCTTTAGCATTATCATGGAAAAGGACAGAATCAGAGAGGACAGAAAAATTTTTAATTGGGTAAGTGCAAATTATGAGGCTATAAGGCCAGAACTTGCGGGTGTGAATTGGGATGATGTTTTTGCAGGGAAATGTACTATGGACATATGGTCGATGTTTAGAGATCTCTTGCAGGACGTTAGGGATAAATTTGTCCCAGTTAGGAAGATAAAGAATGGTAGGGTGAAGGAACCATGGGTGACAAGTGAGGTGGAAAATCTAGTCAGGTGGAAGAAGGCAGCATACATGAGGTTTAGGAAGCAAGGATCAGATGGGTCTATTGAGAAATATAGGGAAGCAAGAAAGGAGCTTAAGAAGGGGCTGAGAAGAGCAAAAAGAGGGCATGCCTGGCAAGTAGGGTAAAGGAAAACTCCAAGGCATTCTTCAATTATGTGAAGAAAAAAGGATGACAGGAGTGAAGGTAGGACCGATTAGAGATAAAAGTGGGAAGATGTGCCTGGAGGCTGTGGAAGTGAGCGAGGTCCTCAACAAATACTTCTCTTCGGTATTCACCAATGAGAGGGAACTTGATGATGGTGAGGACAATATGAGTGAGGTTGATGTTCTGGAGCATATTGATATTACGGGAGAGGAGGTGTTGAAGTTGTTAAAATACATTGGGATGGATAAGTCCCCAGGGCCTGATGGAATATTCTCCAGACTGCTCCACGAGGTGAGGGAAGGGATTTCTGAGCCTCTGGCTAGGATCTTTATGTCCTCGTTGTTCACAGGAATGGTACCGGAGGATTGGAGGGAGGTGAATGTTGTCCCCTTGTTCAAAAAAGTCAGTAGGGATAGTCCGGGTAATTATAGACCAGTGAGCCTTACATCTGTGGTGAGAAAGCTGTTGGAAAAGATTCTTAGAGATAGGATTTATGGGCATTTAGAGAATCGTGGTCTGATCAGGGACAGTCAGCATGGCTTTGTGAAAGGCAGATCGTGTCTAACAAGCCTGATAGAGTTCTTTGAGGAGGTGACCAGGCATATAGATGAGGGTAGTGCAGTGGATGTGATCTATATGGATTTTAGTAAGGCATTTGACAAGGTTCCACACGGTAGGCTTATTTAGAAAGTCAGAAGACATGGGATCCAGGCAAGTTTGGCTAAGTGGATTCAGAATTGGCTTGCCTGCTGAAGGCAGAGGGTCGTGGTGGAGGGAGTACATTCAGATTGGAGGATTGTGACTAGTGGTGTCCTACAAGGATCTGTTCTTGGACCTCTACTTTTCGTGATTTTTATTAACGACCTGGATGTGGGGGTAGAAGGGTGGGTTGGCAAGTTTGCAGACGACACAAAGGTTGCTGGGATTGTAGGTAGTGTAGAGGATTGTCAAAGATTGCAGAGAGACATTGATGGGATGCAGAAGTGGGCTGAGAAGTGGCAGATGGAGTTCAATCCAGAGAAGTGTGAGGTGGTACATTTTGGAAGGACAAACTCCAAGGCAGAGTACAAAGTAAATGGCAGGATACTTGGTAGTGTGGAGGAGCAGAGGGATCTGGGGGTACATGTCCACAGATCCCTGAAAGTTTTCTCACAGGTAAATAGGGTAGTTAAGAAGACTTATGGAGTGTTAGCTTTCATAAGTCGAGGGATAGAGTTTAAGAGTCGTGATGTAATGATGCAGTTCTATAAAACTCTGGTTAGGCCACACTTGAAGTACCGTGTCCAGTTCTGGTCACCTCACTATAGGAAGGATGTGGAAGCATTGGAAAGGGTACAGAGGAGATTTACCAGGATGCTGCCTGGTTTAGAGAGTATGGATTATGATCAGAGATTAAGGGAGTTAGGGCTTTACTCTTTGGAGAGAAGGAGGATGAGAGGAGACATGATAGAGGTGTACAAGATAATAGGAGGAACAGATAGAGTGGATAGCCAGCGCCTCTTCCCCAGGGCACCACTGCTCAATACAAGAGGACATGGCTTTAAAGTAAGGGGTGGGAAGTTCAAGGGGGATATTAGAGGAAAGTTTTTTACTCAGAGAGTAGTTGGTGCATGGAATGCACTGCCTGAGTCAGTGGTGGAGGCAGATACACTCGTGAAGTTTAAGAGACTATGAGACAGGTATATGGAGGAATTTAAGGGGGTGTATATGGGAGGCAGGGTTTGAGGGTCGGCACAACATTGTGGGCCGAAGGGCCTGTAATGTGCTGTACTAGTCTATGTTCTATAACCATGTATCCAGTTTATTCTGTGAACTTCATGGCAGCAAGGAATTTCATTGTTGATGAAATTCCTTGTGTAGATGACAGTCAACTGCACCTGAATCTGATCTCAGGTAGGTTCAAACTATCCAGTTCCCTGTGTTCCACCCATCAGCTTTTCCACATTCATTGCTACCTAAACTAACTTGCTCTCCTTTTCAATTCTGATGAAGAATCTCAGGCCTAAAACACTAACTGCTTCTCCTCCACAGATGCTCCCAGGCCTATTGATTTTTTTCAGAACTTTTAGTTTTCATCTTGAATCCATAGATTCTTGAAAGTAACGTTCTTCCTTCCTTCTCTCAGCAAGCTCAGATGTAATCCATCTAGACCAGATGTAACTGAGTCACCAATATTACTAGTCTAGTATTGGGTGAGATCAGAAAAAGTGACAGAGTTCAGATAATTTTTGGAATGATTCAATATTATTCCAACTCTCACCATATCCAGCAAAATGTTTATACAACTGATCCACCACTTAGGACCATAAGACCAGAAGATATCGGAGCAGAATTAGGCCATTTGAGCCATCGAGACCACTCCACCATTTCATCATGGCTGATCCATTTTCCCTCTCAGCAATAAGTTAAGAACAATAATAAGTACAAGAAAAGGCATATGACCCCTGTAAGCAGAGTTAAGTGTAGAATTTACTGCGACATGAAGAGAATATTGAATGTGATGTCTCAACTTATGAAATAAGTATGATCATCAGGAATGTTATGAGTAATGGCCAGAACAAGACAATAGTATTAAACAGAAGTAAATAAGTGTTCCACTGTTGTAGGGTTATCAGAGCTGCTGTGTTGCAAATCCAGGGAACCTTGGTTCAACCTTGTGTGTTATCCAAAAATGACTTTGTAACTGAACATTGTTCCTCCAACACAATTTATTCATATTACCAGTGAAGTTCTGACAAGGAGTGACAGCATGAATTTCTCAGTATAACAACTATGTACAGTTACAGAAGTTGCTCAGACAACATCGTGTGATACACTTAAAGACTGAGTCCATTAGCACAAACTCAGAGGTTGGCCTGATGGGACTGGAACCATTTTACAACTAAAGATTTGAATGGTCCACTGTACAAGCATATCTGAAGTGCAAACGTAAAATGATCATCCTCAATGTCCTGAGAAGACAAACTTTGTTTATGCTATATTCAAAGCATACTGACACTGTAACCGTGACACTATTTCCGAGAAGTGTTGTATATTGGCAAAGAGATCAATACCTCAGACACAACACAAAATTCATGGTCAACTGGCAACAGTTATCAGGAAGAGTTATACTTATGAGATTTGGACTACCTACAACAAGACACTGAAAAATACCACCAACTCTCTCACAATAAAATTTTTCAAACCCACTGGAAGGAGAAGAAAAGCAAAGTGAGTGCATAGAGTTATAGATTCATAAGTCATACAGAAAGGAAACAGGCTCTTTGGCCTGACTGGTCCATGCCAGCCGAAGTATCCCATTCAACCTAGTCCCACTTGCTAGCACTTGGTCTATAACCTTCTCAATCACTCCTATTTGTGTACCTGTCCAACTATCTTTTAAAAGTTGTTATTTTATCTGCCACATAGATACCACCCTTTGTGCAAAAAAAATTACTCTCTCTCAAGTTTCTCTTAAATGTTTTCCATCTCACCTTAAGCCTATGGCCTCCAGTTTTTGATTGACTAACCTCTGGAGAAAGACTGAGTTCATTCAACCTATCAATGTCCCTAGTGATTTTATATGCTTCAGTATCCTAGGCTGGTACAAGGTGTGCTGATATGGCCCGCGTGTTGAGAGAGAGACACTGAAGTGGATCAACAGCTCACTGCTTTAATAAGAACTGTACAGAAATAATGGAAAAAACAATAAACACTAGTCCCTCCGCCTATTAACTAAAACTTTCAAACTAAAGCTAACGCTGATACAGAGGCTTGGTAGTAGGAAATTAATACTAAATAAATACTGCTCCTTAACAGCATCAGTCTAAAAAGTTACCTTCTTTCCTGGATTTAGGGCATTGGTAAGCAGGGAGCATTGATGCTGTGCAATTGGTCAAGTCTTGACAAAATTGACATGAGGGGAAGGGAATACCACTACAATGAAACACTAATTGGCTACTCACAAGCATGGTTGCAGAATCTGTTACACAGCCCGGTTGCAAGGGCATACAGACACCATGGCGGAGTCTATCGCTGTTTCAGGGCCCCCTTCCCTAGTCACAGCACTTGGGGCATCAGAGATATGTGCCTGAAACAAGTCCAGGATGTCAGGGGTCGGAAACCAAGAACATTCCTCAGGGCCATACACCTCCCAATCCACAAGATACTGGACCCTAACTCGCGCTCAGCGAGATGCCAGGAGGCACTGCACAGATTAGACCAAGGATTCATCCACCAAAGTTTATGGGTCCCTGGGGAGTGTTTTGAACCAAAAGTCAGTGGAGGGGAAGGAGGCTAGCTGGAAGGTGTTAAGTGGATGGGAAAGGTCAAGGCTGGAGAAGAAGAAATCCAATAGGAGAGAAGAATGGAACATAGGAGAATAGCAAGGAAGAGGTGACCCAAGGGAAAGTAAGAGGTAGGTGTGAAGAGGTAAAAGATCAAAGTAGGGAATAGAGGAAAAGGGGTAAGGGCAGATTTTTTTTTACCAGTAGGAGAAATCGATATTCATGCCATCAAGTTGGAGGCTACCCAAGTGGAATATAAGGTGTTGTTCCTCCACCCTGAGGGTGATTTCATTTTGGCACAAGAGAAGGCAATGGATGAAGATCAAGATTGTTTAATGCCATTTCCAATACACAAGAGAAAAGGACAATGAAATAATCGTAACTCTGGATCTGATACAGCACACAAAAAAATCAATAAATAAAGAGCACACTAATAAAAACAATAAATATAAATACACAAGATAGCTTATATGCATAGATTGACTGTATGTCCATAAGATAACGCTAGACACAAGAGTGTCTGTACATAAGAAGACTGACAGGAAATGATAAAGTAGTGGTAGTTGGGGGTGTGCAGGTGTGGGTTAGTGGTGGAGGTGTTGATCAGCCTTATTGCTTGGAGAAAGTAACTGTGTTTGAGTGTGGTGGTCCTGCTGTGGATGTTACATAACCTACTCCCTAATGAGAGTGGGACAAATAGTCCATGTGCTGGGTGGGTGGGATCCTTCATGGAGTTACTGGCCCTTTTCTGACACCTTTCTGCATATATGTCTTTGATGGCAGGTAGGCTAGTCAGCACAGGCAAAATGGGCTGAAGGACTCGGTCCTCTGCTGTTACTTCGGTTATAACTTTTCCACATCCTCACTCTTCTATATCATCTTGTTTCAAACAGGACAGCAAAGAGATTGGCACGTGTTAAAAGAAGGCTCCAAGATTCCTCTAGTCTTACAAGGATTCATTAATAATCTAAACATTTGTTTGAATGAAAGCCACAGCATGGGCCTGATCAGGAAACTGGCCTCTGAAGTATTACAGGGTGACGCATTTTGCCGCCAAGAGTGTGCACATCGGGTCAGTTATACCTGAACTCTAGAACACAACTCAACACAAGGCTGTGACTGAAACAATCATTGGTTCTGATGTCTGTGCCCATCGGGTCTTGTCTGGTATTTGTTAAGGAAGGAAGACTAAAATGAACGCAATGCATCATTTTAATGTAATTCTCTGGAGGGAATGGGGGAATGTTGGTCAGGCATTATCAATGGTAATTGGGTTAACAATTGCTCAAGGTTTGCACTAATGGCTCTGCTGTAAGCATGTTCAAAATTATTACATCTGTCACCTAGTCTCAGACAAACTAAACCAGGTTTTATCATTCAGGAATGCTCAGGATTTCTAACACCCAAAGTAGCAGTCTGATAAACTTGCAAGATATATCTCCTGTTGAAAATAATGCCTGACTTCAAAAGCAAAGTATGGGAAAAATTACACTTTTTACTTTGCAGTTTGCTGGTAAAACTGCCAAATTACAATATGTATCTCCTTTCAATTAAGAATGACAGATTTATTTCACCCAGTGTCTACAAACCACACAATGATGTCATTCAGAAAAGTTTCCAGATAGTAGCCCTGAGGTTAACAAAAACACTGCTTAAACCTGTTTTATTCTTAACAAGCTCTGAGTTGCATATTAATCCTTCTTGTGGTTCATTGTTTCATCAAAGTGGATAATTAAATTTATAATTATACTTTCAAATAACAACTAGCAAAATAGCATGGCATGTCTATACTATTTTGTTTTCGGTGTCTTCCAATTTTCCTTCTTGCAGTACAGATTTACAACTCTCCTCACTTCACATTTAAGTAAGTTATTAAATGCAGCTTAAGAATTATGATGTTCATAGACAGAGGTTAGCAACATAGAGAAAAAATTTGGGAGAAATGGTGACACTTAAAAAAATTTACAGGTTTTGGTACCTCTGACTACTCTCGTATTTATTACCTATCCCGAATTGGCATTGAATTTACTTCAGAAAGAAGTTTGGAATCATATACGTTATTGTGGATTTGGAATCACATATACGTCAGACTGGCTAAGGATAGCAGATTTCCCTTCTCAGGAGATGCTAAACCAGATAGGTTTTTGAGAACAGTCTGATAGTTTCATGGTCAATGTTACTGAGAGCAGATTTTCATATTAGATTTCATTGATTCATTGAATTTAAATTCCCCTGCTGCTGTGCTGGGATTTCAACTCCCACTTCTAGGTCATTAGTCCAAACCACAGGATAACTAGTCCAACACTGTGACCAGCAAGGAGTTGCATCCATTTTACAGCTATTACCAATACTTAACAACTTTTATAGCGGGGATGGTCAGCATGATATTGCTTATGACAGTAATCATAGTTTATTAAAATAAATTTTCTGCAATTATATAGCCATGCTTTTGAGGACTGAAGTTGAGCAGAAGATAGGAAGTTCATAGTTTAATACCCTGCTATGATAAGGTTCCTAACGTTCTTATGATTTCTGTGATGCTTATTTATCTTCTGCAGGGTGATTTATTAGGTCTGTTATCCATATGTGAGTACAATTCAGTTGTGCTTTCTCACTGGACTGTTTGGAATTGTGGAAAATCTGATTCCATGTCATTACACTCATATGATGTATATGAATTTGTGAATTATATGTATGATGCATTTGTACATACACTGTGCTCGAATAAAACAGTTGCACATGATCCAGCAAGGAATTCTCTGTATTCCTTGCATGCCCACATATATTACAAAGTGTCAAAAAGAGAGGAATAAATAGGCCTTATGTGAAGCACAAAGAAAAGCCCAAAGTCAATAAAGAGAACTTCCCTACAAGTTGAAATCAATGAGGTAAGGGCAGTGCTACTGTGGACATTGGTGGTTAATGCTGAGTGAGTGTATGCGGGTGTCATCATGGGAGAGAACCCCAGCCAAGAAGGTTAAAGCAACACTCCTGTAAAGAAACATTCCTGGGAATATCCTTGGGCAAGGACTGGCACAACTCTACTGGACAGCTGCATTATTTATTCAAAATGACAGAGGTTATGACCATTTTGCACATTGCCCTACAATGATCACAGTTTTTCTCTAGTTGTGTTCTTGCTTGTAAAAATTGTGTATAATTTATGTTTTTTCTTATGAATACTGCTTACATGATGCTATATGCCTGTGATGTTGCTTCAAATGGGTTTTTCATTGTACCTGTGCATACATGTACTTTTTTATATGACAATAAACTCAACTTTTACTTTGATCTGGAATTGGGAATCAAAAGTCATGCAAGACTATCAGCAAGTCCTTTGAACCATTGAAAGCCCTGTCTCAGCACAGTAGTTTTGCATGAGAAGTTTGTTTGTGGTTTAACCAATGAGTGAATTCTTTCAAAGTTATTAAATGCATCAAGTTTTATGCTTGACCTTGGGGGAAAAATTGTGCTGTCTATAGAGATTGCATAGGGGAATGCAAAATAAATTTGTCCAATACATGGTACAAATAGAATTCCAATTTACAGTTACAGAGTGAGAGTCAGAGTAGATTTCCAAATTACTTTTATCGATGTATCTGAAGCCTCAGTTCCATATGTGACTACTTAAAACAGAAAATGTTTTGACTAACAGAACAAAAGGGCACGTATCCTCACAATGCAAGTGCAAAGTAAGGCTGTGATCAAAACAATTCTGGTAGTGTGATTTCCTCTCAAACGGGATGTCTCATTGTTTGCAATGTCTTCTTGCTATGAAGATATCCCTTTTGAGAGGAAATCATGCTTCCAGAATTATAGTGATAGAAAATTAAATGAGCTCAAGACAGAAGTATTTATTATTTAATGGTGGGTGTTATCACCATGTACATCAATATAGCCCAGGGCTTCTTCACCTGGGGTCCACGGACGCCACGGTTAATAGTAGGGGTTGGAACTCCTGATATAGCAGCAGATTGCTCAATAATTTACCAGAATATTTATCTATACCTAATCAGCTGATAATCACAAATGAAGACTACATAGAACTTGAATAAGTGTCAGATGAATTATTGATCAGTTAAGGTTAGATAAGTATCCTCTGTACCACAGTGATCAATAGATAGAACAATCAATGGGCTTAGTTGCTTACACCAATCAATCCACCTTAATAAGCAAAGGCTAGCGAAGAGAATCAATGCTAGACTTGAAAGAGTATTGGGTATTGACGTTTCAAAAATATACTGCAACATAGTGTTGAGAAAATATGCAGAAACATTCCAGGGCACCTATGCAATATTGGGTACCTTCATGCGGATATGTATATAAAGCCAGATCCAAAAGCCATTTACATCCCATATGTATTGAAAGAAGCATTAAATAAAGTAACACCAAATGGAGATCTGATGAAGAAAAGCTAGATTGACTGAGCAACACTCGTTGTGCCAAAAGCAGTCCATTGGATATATCCTCCTCCTAATTCACATGATTCCTGTCAGCCAAAGTCTTTCTTCTCCTTAACCTCTTCACCTGTCTATCACCCACACTCTCATCTCACTGATTCTCTTGTCTACCTTCCTCTTCCTTGTTCCTTGCTCCACCATCCTCTTATCATATCCCATCATCTTCAGCCATTTGTCACTTCCACCAATCACCTGTCAGCTTTTAACATCATGACTGCCCTCATCTACCTATCAACCTCCTTCAGCTGAATGCACCTATCACCTTCAAATTCTTGCTCCACCCCTTCCCTTCACCTTTTTAAACTGGCTATCTATCCTTTCTTTCCAATCCAGATGAAGGGTCTCATCCTGAAACGCTGACTGCCCTTTTCCCTCCATAGATGCTGCATGACCAGTTGAGTTCCTTCAGCTTCTCTTGCATTGTTCCAGACTCCAGCATCTTCAATCTCTTCTACCTCTGGTTTAGATATATAGTGTTTATAAGGTGACAATCAACCAGGTATCAGTCTTTGTTGCTCATTTCCAAGGAGCTCTATGTAGAGTTGGTAGGAGCCAATATTTTACCTATACCAAAACTATCATATGCATGTATACTGAATACGGAAGGGGAGGAGCCAGCAAAATTTCATAATCAATAAAGATAAGGGTCTTCCCTCCTGCAGAAATCTACGTAGACTGTGAAACCATCACAGATATTATTTCAAGCTTCCAGCATTCTGTGTTTACATTGTCTACATTGGAGAAATCAAATGCAGATTGTGTGGTTGGTTTACAGTGATTTAGCCTCCCATTACCTGCTAGTGTAATTCACCACCCCACTCCCACACTGATTTATCAGTCTGTGACTTCCTGTATTGTTGCTATGAGTTTTAATACAAACTTGTAGAAGAGCCTCTTCTGCCTCAGCACATTGCAGATGTCGAGATATAATACTTAAATCTGTAACTTCAGGTAGCGTTACTTTGGTACGTATCAGTCATCCATCTGTGATTTTGGCTCAGCAAGATTGCTTCCCATTTTTTTTTCATTTTTTTTTCTTTTTTTATAAGCCTAGCCTGACCTGCTAGGCATATATTCTTGCTAACCATTTCACATTCCTACATTGTTTTGTCCAAAGCAAAAGTAATTGGAAGAACTCGGAGTTGAGCAGCACACACGGAGAAGGGAATTGTTGTCATTTTGGGTCAAAACCCTGCATCACGAATGCCCCCATTAATTTTTCAATATTCTCATTCTCTAACTGTTCCCATTCACTCATTGAATAGATAACCTTGTTTACAGTCTATCCCCATGGTCACCTCAGTTTTATGGCATCAGACACATCCACCATTCCTTCAGCTGCTTACGCTATTTTTTCTCTCCTCCCCATTTCCTTCACAGAGTCTTCAAACTGAAACAATAGCTCAGTTTCTAGTCTCTGCTAGTACTTCCAGCATTTCTGTTTTCATTTTAGACTTCCAAAGCTTTCAATCTACAAAGTCCTGCAAGGAATAGATCACTGTCTATCTAATTAGGATGATGATCTAATAGCTACAAACAACAAAAAGAAAATCTTTAAGTTTTAGAACATTCAAGCAGCTATACGAATACAATTTAAAATTGAAAAGAAGTAAGTGTACATTTGTTCACTAAGTTAATAAAAAAAACTTGGGCTAAGAAACAGATAAAATTAGATTGCAGCCATTGTAAGAAAAGCTGGAAGCAATTTGAAGGCCAGGAAACCTGAAAACATTACAAAACATAATACTGTACATGGCTAGGAATGTTCAGTGTAATTTTTCTGCCAGATCTATGCAACGGTACTGAAGCAACATGAGAACTGGATTGGTGAAGTGAAAAGCAAATGGCATACAATGTTTGTAAGAACAATCTGGGAAATGAGTCATTTTCCCCCTACGTTGCAACAGGTATATTGAAGCCTGTTTTGATGCTTCCAATTAAGGATTAGGAGATGTCATATTCAGATGGTGGATAATAATCAAGAAATACCTAGTACTTTTGCCTTACCAGTTCTGATTGTCCCTTTTTAGAAAGGATGTGGAGGCTATGGAGAGGATTCAGAAAAGGTATGTGCTGTAAAGAGAGGCTTGACAATACAGACATATTTACTCTGGAGTGGCAAATGCAGAGGAGAGATCTGATAGAAGTCAATAAAATTATGAGAGGCACAACAAAAAAAGCCAGCAACTTGCAGTTCTGTGGGTGAAAATGTTTTGTTAATGAGAGCAGTCAGGAGAGAATGACCAGACTGGTTCAAAGTGACAGGAAAGCAACAGTAACTGTAACCATGTGTTCCAACAGTGGTGTGTAGAAGACCATTTCTAAACGCTCCACATGCCAAACCAAGTCTATATGAATAGTTACTTTAATGAATTTGCTTCTTTTGAGCTCTGAAAACAATGATGGATGGCAGGACATTGAATCCGAGAGAGGATAACAACTTCTTTCAGTGCTGGAACATCAGTTTTCTATTGTGCTCTGTCCTGATGTTAAATTCCACTGGGTGGGTTCAATCCTAGCCTGCAGAGCTGCCTGTATGATGTTTGCACATTCTCCCCATGACTGGGATTCCACTGAATGCACAAATTTCTGCCCACATCCCAAAGGTGTGCTGGTTGGTAGGTTAATTGTTCAGTGCGCATTGTCCCTAGTACGTACAGTATGTGTGTGGTAGAATCTGGAAGAAGTTGATGGGGATGGAGTAGAATAAGAAATGGTAAAATTAGTGTTGGATTAGTGCAAATGGACGTGCAATGGTTGGCATGGACTTACAACAATGAACAGTACACCAGAGGAATGTGCTTCAGCCTGCAATGTCTGTGCTGAGCTTGATGCTCAATTAAACTAACCTCCTCTGCCAGCACTTACTTAATATCTCTCCATTCTCTACATGTTAATGTACCTGTCTAAATTCATTTTAAACACTGCTGTAAGCCCCCTCCCCCCACCCCCCTGCTGGCAGTTCATTCCAAGTACCCTGTTTTCTCTATAAAACAGGAGTTCCCAAGCTGAGGTCTACAGACCCCTTGGTTAATGGTATGGGTCCATAGCATAAAAAAGGTTGTGAACCTCATGTGTAAAAAGAAAAAAAAATCTTTAAACTCTCCCTCTGTCACTTTCAAACTACATCCTCTGGGCTCTGACTATTGACTTTGCCCATGCCTTTCATGGTCTTACAAACCTCTACCAGGCTGTCCCTCAGCCTCCAACACTAGGAAAAAAAATTCTATGTAAGTTTGTCCAACCTCTCCTTAAAGTTAATACCCTCTAATCCAGACAACATCTGGGTAATTTTCTTCTGCCCCCTCTCCAAAATCTCCACACTCTTCCTGTAATGGGGCAACCAGAACGGCAGCAAGTACTCTAACTATGTCCTGAACAAAGTTTTATATAGCTGCTGCATGATTTCCTGACTCTTATGCTCAAGGACCGGGTAGATGACAGCAAACATGCCATATTCCTTCTTTAGCACCTTATCTACAGTACACCTCATACATGGGCTGGTTTCCATGCTGTTTGACTCTATGATTCCACTGAGTTTAACAAAAACAAAAGCTGGAAAGGTACAATTCCAAGCATAAGCAGCCAAAGCTGAACTCCCACTCCCCAGATGGAAACATTTGCCCCTCCACACTGGCTCCCTGAAAGAGCTGTCAAACAAACTTACCATCCCTGTATCAGTTCTTTCGAACTATATTTTTTTATTTAAATAGAGACATAATTCACTTTTAAACTTAATTTTGAACCTGTCTGCATGATCCTTTCAGGCAAGATGTTGCACATTATAACAACTGACTGTTTAAAACAACTGATCACTCCCATAGCTTCAACCATCAAAAGCAAAACTCTATCAATTTGCCCTTGGTCTGTTCTGTTTTAAGGGGAATAATCCCTCAATCTCCATGCTCTCCAGCTACCAAGTACACTCTTTTGGCTGTTTCCCAATTCATTGTCTTCAGCCTCACTCTCTGTGGATCTTGCACCTTCTGCCAGTCACCTTGTGAGTTCACTCCAGGTGGTTCAGTTTCTTTCCACATCACAAGATATGCGCTTCAATTGGTTAACTGACCACAATAAAATGTTTTCGTGTGTAGATGAATGGTAGAAGCTGGGTGAGTGATGAGAATGTGGGGTAATGAGATTAATGTCAGAATCATGTAAATGGGTTGTTGATAGTCAGCATAGAAAGAGTGGGCCTAAGAACCTGTTTCCATGGTGTATAACTCTATGATCCACAGTGAAAAAGGAATAAGAGATTATGGGGCTAGTATCCAGTCCACATTTCTGCCTGGTGTCTAGAGGCGAACATAAACAATAGTTGGTTGCTTTTAGAATGTACCACACATGAATAGATAAACTGTGGAGGACAAACTTACCTGGTAATAAATCAGGAAAATTCAGTGGCCTGTTTACAGAAAGATAACCACGTTCAGAATCATTTGGAAGTAAGTTCCAACTGGAAACAAGATCTTGGGATCTTGCGAGTCTTGGGGAAAGGATTGGCACTTTATCCTACTGTGAGTGGGTGGGTTTGAGGGTGTCGGAAAAGTAGCATGGTGATGGGACGGTTTAAATCCAGTAAATGTGACAGACTGTCAGAAAGTTCAACCAATTCATAATCCCTGACACAAGGTGCATGCAGGCGACCCAATCAGAGCACTAGACTTACAACATTGACATTTTAGATCAATATCAATGGTTCAATGGTTCCACTTAATTTCAGAGGATATATACAATATACACCCTGAAGCTCTTACTCTTCACAGACATCCTCGAAGCAGAAGAAAAACCCCAAAGAGTGAATGACAGAAAAAAAGTAAAAAGCACAAAGTCCCCTGCCCCCCTCCCACACACAAGCAGCATCAACTCTCCCCACTTATTCGAGGAGAAAGGTTCAGCATTCCAACCACCCACCATCCAAGTAACAGCAAAGCTCCCCAAAGAGAGACCATGGTTTACAGAACATCAGAAACTAACTGTTCATTCCAACAATTCAACATCCCTCAGGCTTTCTCTCGCACTAACAAGAGAGAGACAGATATCATTCCTTCTGCACCGAGGGGGGAGACAAACAGTCATTGTTTTAATGTTAAGATCACAGTCTGAAGCGTCACATGTTATTTTGAGTTCCCCAACTTGAGAAACTCTCACTCACTATTGAGAGAGAGCGGGAGAGAAAAAAGAGAGAGGAAGAGAGAGCGAAGTGCAGAGGCTTCTGACAGCCATTCTCCCTGTCCCGATACCGGCTTCCCATGGTGCTTCAGTTCGTGACACTGCTGAGAACTCATGTCCACAGGGCCGAGCAAAACCGCACCCCGAAGGTGCTCAACTTTCAGTAAGGCAGCACCAGGAGATATAAAAATGTGGCTGATCAGCGAGCTCCAAGAAGGGGAGCACACTGTCAAACAGAACTCCAGTTTGAGTGCCTCTGTAGGTCATTGACTTCGACAGGACCCCAGCCACTTTCAAGAGTAAAATAGAGACAATATTAACAGAATCTGAAAAACTAACAGAGTGTGCACAGGATTCTTGAAATTCTCAGTACTAATTAGATTGTAGTAAGGGCATGAGATGGTTGGGCAGATGTTTAAAAGCAGAAAGGAAAATCTTGCATAAAACCTTTGTTTCCTTCAATCTGCGTAAGGCTTTCTGCACAGTTAGAAGAGTTATTCCAAAATCTTTGCACAACATTTCATTGGAACTGGGTCTAAATACTTTGGAAATTACTTTCCAACTTTTGGAACTTACCATTTGTCATTCTATATTTTAGCTCTCATAGAACTTTACCATGCTATGATAGTATTGCACCTGGAGGGGGACCAACATCAACAAACAGGAAGAGCCAGCATAACTGTAAAAGCTCTCCTTGGTTACCGAAGTGAAAGAGTGATTTAGTTAGGAGACGCAGGGACAGAAGTATATATGTACCCAAACAAGCAAAGATAAGCTTCAAAATGCTGATGGAAATATCTTGCAGCAACTCCCAATTACCGGCACTTAAGTGCACAAAGCAGTCGACAGAGGTTTTGTTTGCCTGAAAGATCAGTTACAGAGTTATAGATTCACAAACCCTAAAGATCCTGTGTTTTCAGTCTCTGAGGTCCATGTACAAGCAGCCTTCAGGACCCAGATGGAGTGCCCGGCCAAGTAGTAAAGACGTGTGTTGATCAACAGGCTGGAGTATTTACTGATTCCTCTCACTTCAGGAACCTAAGACACACGCCTGCTTCAGGCAGACTTCTATTATACGGATGTCTAAGAAGAATGTGGTGAGCTTCCTGAATGACTCTCATCCAGTGGCACATACATCCACAGTGATGAAGTGCTTTGAGAGGTTGGTGATGAAACATATCAACTCCAGCCGGAGAAGTGACTTAGATCTGCTCCAATTTGCCTAGCAGAGCAACAAGTCCAAAGAAGATGCCATCTTAGTGACTCTTTAATCAACTCTGGAACATTTGGACAGCGAAGTGTGTACATCATATGCTCTTTATCGAGTACTGCTCAGCATTCAATACCATCACCTGCTCAAAACTAATCAATAAGATCCAAGACCTTGGCCTCAGTTTCTCTTTGTGCAATTGGATCCTCGATTTTCTTACTTGTAAACCCCAGTCAGTTCGAATTGGCAACAACACCTCCTCAATATTCTCCATCAGCACAGGTGCACCACAAGGCAGTGTGCTTAGTGCCATGCTCCACTCACATTACACCTATGTCTATGTGGCTAAGCCCAGCTCCAATGCCATATTCAAGTTTGCTGCGCACACCACTGCCATGGGCTGAATGAAAAGTGGTGATGAATCAGTATATAGGATGGAGATTGAAAACCTGGTTTACTGATGCCTAAACAACAACTTCTTACTCAATGTCAGCAAGACCAAGGAGCTAATTATTGACTTCAGAAGAAGGAAACCAGAGCTCCATGAACCGGTTCTTATTGGTGGGTCAGAGACGGAGAGGGTCTACTAATACTACTACTACTACGAGGGTCAGTAACTTTAAATTCCTTGGGTATATTATTTCAGAGGACCTGTAGAGGGCTCAGCATGTACGTGCAATTATGAAGGAGCCATTACAGTGCCTCTACTTTCTTAGGAGTTTGCAAAGTTTCAGTATGACATCTAAAAGTTTGACAAACTTCTATAGATGTATAGTGGAGAGTATATTGCCTGGCTGCATCACACCCTGGTATGGAAACACCACACCCTTGAATGGAAAATCCTACATAGAGTAGTGGATATGGCCTAGTCTAACATGGGCAAAGTCCCCCCTCCATTAAGCATACCTATACAAAACACTGTCACAGAAAAGCTGCATGTATTATCAGGGATCTCCACCACACAGGGCATTCTCTGTTGCTGCTGCCATCAGGAAGAAGGTACAGGAGCCTCAGGACTCACACCCTTACACCACCAGGTTCAGGAAGTGTTATTACCCCTCAGCCATTGGGCTCTTGAACTAAAGGGGATAACTTCACTCAACTTCACTTGCCATTCATTGAAATATTCCCACAACCCATGGACACACTTACAATGCCTCTTCATTTCATCTTCTTGATATTTATTGTTTTTTATTCATTATTATTTCTTATTTTTTTGTATTTGCACAATGTGTTGTCTTTTGCACACTGGTTGAACACCCAATTAGGTGTGATCTTCTATTGATTCTATTAAAGTTATTATTATGATTAGTATGCCCTCAAAAAATGAATCTCAGGGTTGTATGTGATGACATATATGTATTTTGATAATGTATTTACTTTGAACAATGAAGTCTGAGTTATATCGCTTGGAAACAGGCCCTTCAGCATCACCGGTCCATGCCAACCAAGCTTCTCTCATTTGACAATGCTTGGCCTATAACCTCCTCAACCTTTCCAATCCATGTACCTGCCAATATGTCTTTTAAAAGTTGTTATTTTATCTGTCTCAACCAGTTTCTCTGGCAGCTCATTCTACGTACATACCACACTTTGTGTAAAAAGGAAGTACCTCCTCAATTTCTATTAAATCTTTCCCCGCTCAACGTAAATCTATGACCTCCACTTCTGACTATTGTTGTACCTGTTTCAACCACTTCCTCTGCTAGCTCATTGCATGTATGTAACACCATCTGCATGAAAATGACGTCCCATAAGATCTTAGTATTTTTTCCCCTCTCCTTAAACTAATACCATCTCAATTTTGATTCCTCAAACCTGTTAAAAAGACTGAGTGTATTCACCTTATTTAGCCCTTCATGATTTGATACACCACTATCAGTTCAGCTCTTAGTTTCTTACACTTCAAGGAATAAAGCCCAAGCTTGCACAACCACTCCTGTAACTCAGGTTCTAAAAGCATCTTTGTCTACCTTTCCTGCACTCTTTCCAGATCAATAACATCTTCCCTGTGACAAGGTGACACAAACTGAAAATGCAAACTAGCCAAAATTATGCACTGCAACTTTGCCTGTCAAAATGAGTGTAAATTTGAGTATGCAAACCCTATTGCGTTTCCACAGATACAGGGTGTCTTCAACTGCTCTTATGTGGCAATCACCATAGCTCCTTAATCAACAGCAAGAGTTTCTATTCCATAAGCACACCATTTGTTGTTGTTCCACAGATCTGTTCTAGATTTCCACCTAACTGCCATAGTGTCCTCATCCTGTGGCATTCTAGGGGAACTCTGGTGGTCGGAAGCTACAACACCATCAAGCAGTACTAGCATCAATCAAATACAGTGTGGGGTTTTTCTATGTAACAGGGTGTAGTGATACAGGGAATAGCATCTGAAAATGCAGCAGAAATGGTTTTAATAGTCAATTCGAAAATGAATTGGACAAATGTTTCAAAGGAGAAGAGAAGTAACCTGGCAGGGGTATGTGTTTAATTAGGTTGTTCTGTTAAAATGCTAGAGTAGGCTGTATAGTCCAACTTCATGCTCTTTCGGTGATTATACAGCCAATCACAATGAAGAACAGTTTGTAGGTCAGGTAGTATAAAACACAACATTTAAGCTATTTAAATATATTGCAGATGGTGAAATAAAGGTTGGAATGTATATTAGGAGATTAAAACAAAATCTGAAATGCCATGCATATTTCTTTAAAAATTACTTCACATTGTTCTAAAAAGCACAGAATTTTGAAATAATTATATGAATGAATAACAGTCCAGATAATATCATCCTCAGACTTTGGAAATATAAAGTAGCACAAAGGCTTAGCATAGCATTAAATACTCCATCCCATCACATTTAGAGAGATTATTACAATGACAATAGATCATAAACATCAAAAGTTCTTGTCAGATCATTGCTGCCTGCCAGTTGAAGAACATTTTAAGATGATAAAGCAATGACAGAGCAGGAATTCTCTGACAATGACATTTTGATTTCTACATTAACTCTGAGTTAAGCTACTATATGCTTCGTGGTCTAATGATGGCAAACAGTTTTGCATTAGCTATGATCATTGAGTCCAGGCCTCTGTGAACCGTCAGTGGAAAATGAAGTCCTGTTTCGACATTTTTTTTTGGATGACTCAGCCAGGATCCAATATGCAACTATTGAGATGTCAATCCAACAAAGATACTCAAGTAGGAACTTAAGCTAAAGAGTATACTGGACCCAGCCCCATACACTACAGGCATATTCCTCCCCACCATTGGTAATAGCTGCATGAGAAGCTTCCTGAAGAAAGCAATGTCCATTGTAAGACCATAAGACCAAAAAACATAGGAGCAGTATGAGGCCATTTGGCCCACTGAGTCTACTACACAATTCCATCTTGGTTAATTTATCGTCCCTCTCAACCCCATTCTCTTGCCTTCCCCCTGTAATTTTTTAATCCTAAACTAATCAAGAACCTATCTATCTCCATTTTAAATACAGTTGGTCCTCTGTATCCGCGGGGGTTTGGTTTCGGGACCCCCACGGATACCAGATTTTGCAGATGCTCAATCCCACATATAAAATGGTGTAGTATTTGCATATAACCTACGCACATCCTCACGTATACATTTAATCATCACTAGATTACTTATAATACCTAATACAATATAAATGTTATGTAAATAGTTGTTATACTGTATTGTTTAATGACAAGAAAAAAAGTCAGTGCATGCTCAAACAACAAGTGCTGGAGAGAGAATTCTGTTTTTTTTTTCCGATCCCGAATACGGTTGAATCCACAGACACGGAGGGCCGACTGTATACCCAATATCTCGGCCTCCGTAAGTGTCTGTGGCAATGAATTCCATAAGTTCACTAATTAATGCAAATATTTCACTTGCCCTGCTTACCACAGACTCAACCCAGTTTCTCCCCATTTAGAAAATATTCTATGCCTTTATTCATTCTACCAATGTGTATATCCATAAACTTTCCTATACTGTATTCCATCTGCCACTTCTTTGCATATTCTTCTAATCTGTTTGTCTTCTGCAAACTCTTTGCTTCCTCAACACTACCTGCCCTTCCACCTATCTTTGGATCTTTGCAAACCTGGCAGCAAAACCATCAGTTCCATCATCCAAATCATTGACATGCAGTATTATGTGAAAAGAAGCACCAACCTCTGTGGAATATCATTACTCACCAGCAGCCAATCCAAGAAAGCCCCCTTTATTCCCACTCTTTGCCAACATTCTATCCATGTTAGTATCTTTCCTGTAATACCATGGGCACTTACCTCATGTGCGGCACCTTCACAAAGACCTTCTGACTTCTGAAATTTCAAATATATAACATCCACTGACACTCCTTTGTCCGTCTTATTTGTTACTTCCTCAAAGAATTCCAACAGATTTGTCAGGCAAGATTTCCCCTTAAAGAAACTATGTCAACTTTGCAAACAACAGGAATTCTGCAGATGCTGGAAATTCAAGCAACACACAACAAAGTTGCTGGTGAACGCAGCAGGTCAGGCAGCATCTCTAGGAAGAGGTGTAGTCGACGTTTCAGGCTGAGACCCTTCGTCAGGACTAACTGAAGGAAGAGTGAGTAAGAGATTTGAAAGTCTCAAATCTCTTTCAAATCTCTTACTCACTCTTCCTTCAGTTAGTCCTGACGAAGGGTCTCGGCCTGAAATGTCGACTGTACCTCTTCCTAGAGATGCTGCCTGGCCTGCTGCATTCACCAGCAACTTTGTTGTGTGTTGCATGTCAGCTTTGGACTATTTTATCATGTGCCTCCAAATAATCCAAAATTTCATTCTTAATAATGGACCCCAACACCTTCCCAACCACTGAAGTAGGGCTAACTAGCCTATAATTTCCTTTCTTCTGCCTCCCTCCCTTCTTAAAAAGAGGAGTGACATTTGCAGTTTTCAAGTCCTCTGGAACTATTCCAGAATCTAGTGTTTTTTGAAAGGCTATTCATTACTTTTCTTTCTCAATATTTTTATTAATTAATTACTTGCATAGACAAATACAAACTACATTATGATATAATGGAAACAGAAACAAGATTGAATTGCCCCATAACTATGTATAGTAAATTAACCATAATATTGAAAAGGTATATTTTATTCTAATCTAAAGCAAAACCAAAACCCCATAACAAAACAGAACAAAAAGAGAAAAAAAAACAGTTGTTTGGTTAAAGGAAAAGAAAATAAAATCTCTGACATATGACATCACTTGAATCATTCATTACTAATGCCTCCACATTCTCTTCAGCTTCCTCTTTCACAACCCTGGGCTGGGGTTTAGTCCATCTGGTCCAGGTGACATCTTCTTTTAGACTTTTCAGCTTCCCAAGCACCTTCTCTTTAATAATAGCAACTACACTTACTTCTGTCCCCTGACACTCTTGAATTTCTGGCATGCTGCTGTGATCATGAACACTGATGCAAAATCCTTACTAAGTTTGTCGCCATTTCTTTGTTCCCTATTACTATTTCTCCAGCCGTTTGATATCCTCTGTCACCTCACTTTTTGTTGTAGCTTCCAGTTTAAGATGGTGCTAGTGAAGCCCAGTGACTCATTATCGGTGGCAAAACAAAACAAGGAAAACATCTAAGTTCTTTATTAATAGCACCTTCAGTAGCAAAATTTCTGCTAAAAGATCACCATAAACAGTGAATAGATGGATGGAGGCAAGGCGGGACCAAAGCAAAGTTGAGGTGAGCGGAAGCGAGTTAGGACGAGGCAGAGTCCAGGCCCACCCCCAAGAGTGAGGAAGGACCCGAGGTTTGATGGATTTAAGCACCGAGCTGAATTGGAAAGGTTGGGTACAAGCCGAATCGTGGCAGTGGCGTCCTGGCCCCAGACTGTATCTAAGCAACAGGGCCTGGGTGCGGAAGTGTGGATTGACACAATGTTTGGACAATTTAAGTGCAGGGCCAGATTGAAAGGGGCAGGGTGTTAGGACCGGAGGCAAAGGGGGGGCCAGTTCTTTTTGCTGCTCCGTAGCGCTTACTCGACTCTGTAGTGAACTGAGGCTGTGACCTGTTCCGGCTGTAGTGATGCCTGTTTTAGTCTCCAAATTTGAGGAAGGACATTCTAGCTATTGAGGGAGTGCAGCGTAGGTTCATGAGGTTAATTCCCGGGATGGCGGGACTGTCATATGTTGAAAGATTGGAGCGACTGGGCTTGTATACACTGGAATTTAGAAGGATGAGAGGGGATCTGATTGAAACATATAAGATTATTAAGGGATTGGTCACGCTCGAGGCAGGAGGCATGTTCCCGATGTTGGGAGAGTCCAGAACAAGAGGCCACAGTTTAAGAATAAGGGATAGACCATTTAGAACAGAGTTGAGGAAAAACTTTTTCACACAGAAGGTCGTGGTTCTGTGGAATGCTCTGCCTCAGAAGGCAGTGGAGGCCAATTTTCTGGATTCTTTCAAGAAAGAGTTAGATAGAGCTCTTAAAGATAGCAGAGTGAAGGGATATGGGTAGAAGGCAGGAAAAAGGTACTGATGGTGGATAATCAGCCATGATCTCAGTGAATGGCAGTGCTGGCTCGAAGGGCTGAATGGCCGACTCCTGCACCTATTGTCTATTGTCTATTGTCTATTGCCTGGCTTCGTATCTGTCGACTCACTTCCATAAAACTCCTGCCCTGAATGCTATTTTCTTACTTGTATTGTTTGCATGATTTTTTTTTCTGCACATTGGGTGTTTGATGATTTCTTTAGTGGGTTTGTTTGAGTTTCTTTGATCTGTGGCTGTACAATATATAAATACCTTGAAGATTAATGTACCTTGAACTTTGAACTTTTAGCATTTATATATCTGAAAAAAAAACATTTGGTAACTTCTGTAGTTATTGGCTACGTTACATTCATATTTCATCTTTTTTTCTGCCTTTGTAGTTGCCTTCAGTTGGTTATTAAAGCTTCCCTTCTCTTGGTTACTAAATGCCCTCCCTTTTGCTTTTATGCTGCCTTTAGCTTCCCTTCTCAGCCATGGTTGCCTCATCCCCCTTTTAGATAACTTCTTCAACTTTGTGATGTATCTATCCTGTGCCTTCTGAACTGTCCCCAGAATCTCAAGCTATTGCTACTCTACCACCATCCCTGCAGGTGTCCCATTCCAATCAACATTGGCCAGCCCTCTCTTATGCCCCTGTACGTACATTTACTCCACTGTCACACTGATACATCTGACTTTGGCCTTTCTCTCTCAAACTGCAGGGTGAATTCTATCATATGTGGCTATATTTTATTAAGAGTTTGAAGAGATTTGGCATGTCAACAAATACACTCAAAAACTTCTATAGTTGTACCCTGGAGAGGATTCTGACAGGCTGCAAAACTGTCTGGTATGAATGGGCTACTACACAAGACTGAAAGAAGCTGCAGAAGGTTGTAAATCTAGTCAGCTCCATCTTGAGTACTAGCCTACAAAGTATCCAGGACATCTTTAAGGAGTGGTGTCTCAGAAAAGCAGCGTCCATTATTAAGGACCTCCAGCACCCAGGGCATGCCCTTTTCTCACTGTTACCATCAGGTAGGAGGTACAGAATCCTGAAGGCACACACTCAGCGATTCAGAAACAGCTTCCTTCCCTCTGCCATCTGATTCCCAAATGGACATTGAATCTTTGGACACTACCTCACTTTTTTTTTAATATACAGTATTTCCGTTTTTACACATTTTAAAAAATCTATTCAGTATATGTAATTGATTTACTTGTTTATTTATTATTGGTATTTTTATTTTATTTATTATTAATTTTTTTCTCTGCTAGATTATGTATTGCATTGATCTGCTGCTAAGTTAAAAAAATGTTCACGTCACATGCCGATGATAATAAACCTGGTTCTGATTCTGATCCCTATCTCCTAACTGTTCCTTTACCTTAAGGTCCCTAATCAAATCTGGTTCATTAAACAACACCCAATCCAGAATTCCCTTTCCTTTAGTAAGCTCAACCAGAAACTGCTCTAAAAAAACAAATTGTAGGCAATCTACAAATTTCCTCTCTTTGGATCCAGCACCAGCTTGATTTTCCTAATCTACTGCACCTGCATAATGAAATCCCCCAGGACTATTGTAACATTGCCCTTTTCACCTGCCTTTTATATCCCATTGTAATTTATATCTCGCATCCTGGTTGCTGTTCAGAGGCCTCTGTATAACCTTTGCAGTTTCTTAACTCTACCTACCAGGATTCTGCATCTTCTGATCCTCTGTCGCCTCTTTCTAAGGGTTTGATTTCATTTTTTACCAACAGTACCACACCCACTGCCTACCTGCCTGTTCTTTCGATACAATGTATATCCTTGGATATGAAGCTCCCAACTATTCGTTCAACCTTGACTTAATGATGCCCACAATGTCATACCTGCCAATCTCTAACTGTGCTACAAGTATGTTTACCCTTTTCTGTTTTCCTTGTGCACCTTCAGTGCTATATTCATAATCCTTTTCAATTTTGCCCCATGCTGTACTTCAATTCATCCTACTGCAATTTGGCTCTATCTTCTGTCTGTCCTTCCTCACAGTCTCACTACACATTGTCTCTACTTGTATATCAACTGCCCAATCCTCAGGCCATTCTGGTTCCTATTCCCCTGCTAAATCAGTTTAACCACTCCTCAACAACTCTAGCATGGCTGCCCATGAGGATATTGGTCCCCCTGGAGTTCAGATGTAACCCATCCTTTTTGTACAGGTCATACTTTCCCCAGAAGAAATCCCAAAAATCCAGAAATCTGTAACCCTGCCCCCTACACCAATTCCTTGGCCACACATTCATTTTCCATATCATCTTATTCTTACCCTCACTGATGCATGGCACAATCAGCATTCCAGAGATTACTACTCTGGAGGTCCTGATTTTCCCAATATTCTCTCTTGAAGGCCTCCTCCTATGTCCAACCTATGTTATTGGTTCTAATATGTACCATGACTTCCAGCTACTCACCCTCACTCTTTAGAATGCTGCTGACTTAATCTGAGACACCACTGACCCTAAAAGCTGGGAGGCAACATACCATCCTGGTGTTTTTTTCACCTCCACAGAATCTCTGCTCCTCTAACTATGGAATCCCTTGTCACTACTGCACTCCTCTTCTCCCCCTCCCCCTCCCTTCTGAGACACAGCGCCGGACTTAGTACCACACACCTGGTCACCGTGACTTCCTTCTGTTTGGTTGTTTCCAACCCCTTCCCCCCAGCAATATCCAAAACAGTATACTTATTACTGAGAGGAACTGCCATAGGGGAACTCTGCACTAGCAGCCTATTCCCTTTCCCTTTCCTGACAGTCACCAGGTACCTGCCTCCTGCAACTTAGGGGTGATTACCTCCCTGTAGCCCAAGAGCAGCCAATTTATTCTCTGAAGAAAAAAAGTTTCATATCAATATTCACACTAACACGCTCCAAGCAAAATTATGATTTGAGACTGTACATGCTGGGATCTGGAGCCAATAAACAATTTGCTGGAGAAACTCAATTGGTCAGGGAGCACCTGTGGAGGGAAATGTACTGTAATTATTTCAGTTCAAGACTTCACACTTGGACTGAAAGAAAGAGCGGAAATAGCCAGTATTAAAATATTAAGGGAAAAGATGGAACTAGAGCTGGCAGGTGATCCAGGTGGGGGAAGTGATTGGCAGAAGAAAGGGCAAGAGTGGTAACAGTGCCAGATTTCAGGTGGGTGAGGTAATAGATGGAATTGACAAAGGGATCAAGATGATGGAATCTGACAGGCTGGGAAGGCAGAGCAATGAATCAAGAGAGGAACTTGGGGAGGGAGGATGGAGAAGAGTTAAAGAGAACCAGTGAGAGGGTGATGAGCAGATGGAGTAGAGAGAGATGTAGTCATGGAGCTAGGTGGATCAGGAGGGAAGCGAAAATGGACAGAGGGGGAGCAATTACTGGACGTTAAAGATTTCAATGTTCATACTACCAGTTTAAAGGCTACTCAGGTGTACTATGAGCTATTAATTTTTGTTTAGCCTCAACTTAGCAGTGGAGGAGGTCGAGGACAGACTTGTTGGTGTGGGTATCAGCCATTTTAATTCTCCTCCTCATTTCCACACTAGCAAGCTGGCCTGATGCAGGGGTTCAACCCAAAACATTGACAGTTCCTTACCTCCTACGGGTGCTTATTGGCCCGTTGAGTTCCTCCAGCAGATTATTTGTTGCTCCAATCAAACTGATGATCACCGGAAAGCAAAGGAACTGACAAATTGTTTTTTGATTCACAGGAAAATTCTTCTTTTTAGTTGTGCTTCAGAAATATGTTTGCAGACATCACAGGGTTAAAAAGAATGGAATGTTGTAACTTTGCTCAGGCAGGAAATACAGCTGGAACTAACTGAGAGACATATTTGAGTGTAATTTTCATTAGAGGAACCAAAAGGATTAGGCATGAAAAGGGAATAAAACCTAAAATTCTACAGAGCAGTTAGAAATATCAAAGCATTGCTTTTATGTATGTATAAATAACTGGGGGTCCTAAAGGTTCAATTAAGCAGTAATAAATGAATCTTATCAGGAAAGAATAGATTGCCACATGCAGTGGAGACATTTATTTTCACTTCCAGTGCTGAAGTGTCTGTGTGGGATTCATTTCAAGTTATTCTGAGACCTTAGCACACATTTGGAAAAACATTTGGTTTGTTCCAGTTATACAATAATTTTCAAAAGAGTCAATTTCAGCTGGGGCCTTGTCTGCCTTTTAGAAATGCTGGAACTTTAACAGACAAGGTTATCCAGGTTTCTGATTAGATTTACAGAGTCATCGGTGTCATCGATCAGACAAAGAACAGCATCTGAATAGAAAACATAGATTATTGGTCTAATACCGCAAACCATTAAGGAGAGAGGAAGTGGCTGGAAGATTACTCTGGAAACCCAAAGTTACAACATGGGCAACTTTGGAGAACTGCTCCAGGATGAACTGTATTGAGATCACCCCTTGCTTAACCAATATTTGGTATATTGTGAGCAAGTCTGGGCTCCATATCAAAGAAAAACTAAGATGGCCCTAGAGAGACCAGAGGAGGTTCACAATAATAATCCCTGGACTGAAAAGCTTGTATATGAGGAGGAATTAATGGCTCTAGGCCCTTACTTGATAGAATTCACTAGAATAGGAGAACATCTCATTAAAACCTACTAAATACTGAAAGATCTGTATAGTCTGAATGCAGAGAGGATATTTCCATTAGTAGGAGAGTCTAGCATCTAGGGCACAGCTTCAAAATAAATGTACATTCCTTTAAAACAGAGAAGAGGAAGAATCTATGGAATTTGTTGCCATAGAGGACTGTAGAAGTTATGTCATTGGGTCTATCTGAGACAGAAGTTGATAGTTTCATGGTTGGTTAAGGGTTTAAGGTTACAGTGAGAAAGCAGGAGAATGAAATTGAAAATAAATCAGCCATGATTGAATGACAGAACAGACTCATTCACTGAATGGCCCATTCTTCCATTTCTTGTGGTCTTAGGAACTCGCTAACCTTAGGGAAAAAAAGAATTTTGCTCCACCATAACAGTGAATGACCCTTTATTTTAAAATAGTGACCTGGCCTAATGCAAAACCCAACACAGAACATCCACCATCCCTCTGCATTAACATTTACTATTTACTTCACTGAATTCTTGCTCTTCCAGTTACTTTCTCGAAACTTTGGATTTGATCAGAAAGTTCCTCTTTTTTCTTGTTTTTACTCTCAGTATGAGCTGCCAAGTCCCCTTTTTTCTCTTTTTCTTTTTTTTCTTTTCTGTTTTTGTTGATAGAGAATAGTGGGTTTTTTAATATATATAAAAATTATAGAAGTTTCTTTATCTTTTTTTTCCTTTTTATGAAATGATGAGGAGAATTGATTATCTTATTTTTATTATATACTATTAGATTAATACTATGTATGATTTTGATAGTTTATTTTACCTCTTATATGTATTATTATCGATATAGATATTTGAGATAATCCTCCTCTTGTTTGTATATATGTACTTTTTAAAAATCAATAAAAAGATTGATAAAGAGAGAAAGAGTTCTTCCACAAGAGCAAACATCCTCTCCTCTCCACCCTTGGTAACTTCTATGTTTCAATCAACTTTTTCCAATCAATGAAAACCCCTCAAATATCTGCAGGTGCTGGAAATATCAGTGATATGATCAATTATTGACATGAAACATTAATCATGTTCTCCCTCTTCACAGATGCTGCCTGACCTGATTGCTTCCAGGAATTTTGATGATTATATTTCTGATAAGACTATAAAGCTAGAATGTATAATTTGGTATTGTGAATCAACCATTGTCGATGTGCATGGAAAGAGTAAGTTGGCAGGGCATTTTTGAGCTGATTTATGTATATTGAAGCTATAGCTAATGCTGTTAATGGAAGAAATATAAACATGTGAAACTCCACTGAAAATGTGATAACCAAGTGGTCAAGCTTCCCAATTAGCAGCCAGAATGTTGTACCATTGATCTAGTGACATGAATCAGAACCCAGGTATAGTAGTTGGTGAATTTATGTACATGTAGTTAAATAAATCTGGAATTTTTTTATTGTTATGAACTGTTATTGTGAAGCCATGTTTACTTGGAGTATGGGTTTCCAAAAGGGAAATTGAATGTTTTGTACATATACAGTTTTTAAATTTTGTTTTTTGCTCAGCATAACAAAACTTGCAATTTCCAGGTACATTTACATTTCTTTCCCTCACAGATATCAGCTATCAGAACATCTCCATTAAAGTATAGACATCACCACCACCTATACAAAAGCTCTTATTAGTATAGCAGACAGGTTGACATCTACATATTGAAGAAAAGGTTGCCATGTTTTATGAAAACTGTTTGTTTTTGAGTGTACCATACATGTTAAAAAGTCCAAAAGAATGTATTTGAAACCTAGAATTTAAGCCAAAGTTACCTCCACCAGCTCTAACCATGGAACCAGTAGACATTCATTAAAAACCCAATGGTTTACCCAGGAAGGAAATCTGCCATCATAATGCAGTATAGTCTATAGGGAACTCTAGGCCAACCAATACAGTTGACCTTTACCTACCTCCTCAGTTAATGGACCAGAATGGATGCACAATGTATGTAACATTACCCATGACATTCATATCCACCAAATGATTACATAAAAATTGCTATCCTGAAAGTTCACTGAGGTTGGCAAAAATGTGTTTCAGCTGCAGCATTCCTTCAATTTAACTATATATGTGAACTGAAGTGGATGGAGATTTAGGTCCTGAAGAGGTTGAAATGTCCCATTTTCCAGGTACCCATCATTCCTGTAGAAAACCAATAGGAATCTCTCCAGGAATGCTGCTAGCTTCTGCAAGCTAGATCTTTCTAAAGTCCTCCAAGCTCTCAAGGTCATCCAACAATTCATTTCTTCCCACAGATGCTCTTTGACCCACTCAGTGCTTCTCATTTTGTGTTTTACTTCAAATTCCAGCATCTGCAGTCTCTTTTTGTCTCCGAGACCATCCTGCAAATGTTTTGCAATTGTAAATTCATGCTCAGAAAATAAAACCAGTTGCCATTATGTGAAAGTGCTATGGCACTGAGAAGAAGACTGTGTTACCAGATTAATGAATCGTAAAATGAACTTAAATATACAATGATATATTCAGGCGTTCCATCTGCATAGAGGAGAAGATGCTTCTGTGTTAACAGGTATAGTTACAGAGTGTAGAAAAAAAAGAAGAAAAAAAGAAAAAAGAAGCTAAGCCAATACGAATGACACAGGCTGAGAAATCAAGTTACCCGAAACTGCAAAATTCAAAAGTCCAGAAGACTGCAATGCACCCAAACCGAATTGTCTCACAAGCTTGAGTTGGACCTCATTGAATCAGAACAGGAGGTCACAGACTGTCTGTTCAGAGTGGGTGTGGGATGAGTAATTAAAGAGGCAGGCAGTATGAGCCTCAGGGTCACCCTCCATGGACTGAAAGCGGGTGCCCTGCCGAGAGATCATCCTATTGGCGTTTGGTTTCTCCGCTGCAGAGGAGACCACAATATGTAGACAAAATGCAGTGCATTAGACTGGAAAAAGTGCAAGTGAATCACTGCTTCTCCTTGACTGTTTGAGTCCCTGGATGGTGAGAAGGGAAGTGGTGAAAAGACAAATATTGCATCATATTTTATTATCGGATCTCCTGCAGTGTGAGTCCATTGGGACTGAACTTGTGAGGGAGCTTGTGTTCTTTAGGGAGCCTATACTGAGACTGCCCTTTGCTTCAGTTCCTGCTGTCATCCACTCATACATGGTGACTCACCCCATGAGGCGCCAGTCTCCAAATCCCATGTGAAATATGGGCATGCAGTATGAGCTGGTGGCTGCAAATGTAACATTGAATGTTGGGCTACTTATGCATCACAGCCATGTTGCCAAGCCCTCAGCATTTGGCCAATTGGAGACTCTTAACCTTCTGAAGTGAGAGGCTGAAGAATAGGCTTATGGACACAGAGACTTGTGTGGTGGGGGGGGGGTGTGTTGGGGGTGTGGAGTGGTTGATTTTGGATAGCTTGTGATTAAAGGTGACATGCTTAAAGCACCTGTGGTGGCTGTTACAATCTGTCGCATGAGGTGATGATCAATTTAAATCATGCTTATTCCCCATTGTATCAAATTCAAAGTCAAGTTTATTGTTACACATGCAGTGTGCACCTGCTGATCATGCAGGACTTTAAGAATGTGGGAGTGTTTCAGTGAGTGTGCTACCATGTCATTTGGTAGATGTACTGTTTCTGCTGTGGAAGAATAACTGACCATGTGGAATCTGTGAGATGTAGATCTGAGTTTGGGACAATAAACTTGAGGCATTTAAGTATTGTATTGGAGCCTAGATCGTCATTGGAAGAATGAAGGACAAATAGAATGCAGCTCTGTGTGAGCCCAGAAAGGCAGTTGCTTGCAGAAGGGATTTGATGATATCCTCACTGATCCTGACCACACGTGTTGGATTTGTAGCCATTGTGCCAACATCTAAATCCAAGGTTTCCAAATGCATTATGGGAAAAGAAGCCAACATTACCTGTTTAATGGTCTATTTTGAAAGAAGAAAGTGGAACCTGACTGCTGAATTAACAGACACCAAGTATTAGGGTTATTTGACCTTCATGAAGGCAAATGTTACTAAAGTAAATTTGTTTAAGGAAACAATGGAGCAAATATTTCCTGTTTACTGGACCTTTAAGCAAATGATTTCAAAACCATGAGGATCCTAGGCAGGCAGTACATCAGGGAATGCTCCAGAAGACAGGAAGAAATGTAAAATTATTCTCAGAGATATTGATAATGTCAATCTTGGAGCAACCATTACACCAAGAGAACCCCAAGTTTGAGACTCAGAGCAGACAGCAACCAATGGGAGTGAGCATGGCCAGTTCATCTAGTAAGGGCAGTATTAAAATCCAAGCCATGAGTCTTGTGATTTAGTGAAGTAAGTGATACTCTAGAATAGTGACCTAACTAAGGATCGAGTTATTTGTTTATGTGACTGAAGACTGAGTTGCAGCAACATTTACTTGGAGTGTCTCATGTCCATCACATCAGTTTGACTAAGAAGGTCAACAGATTATCAAGTGTCATGCTGCAGAGGATCCTTGGAATTCAATTCCTGACACTGACTATGATTGGTACCTCCATCCATTGCTGCATCTTGGCAGATTTTCCAGTTTGTGGTGCAAAAGCGATCTACCTTTTATCTCCACCTTACTTGTTAAAGATCTAGAAATTCTGGTGGAAACTGGGGTGTTTGCTCTTCTCCATGACCAAACCTGGCAACCTGTGCACTTACTCCTACCACTGGTCTCAGGCACAACACATTTCACTTTAAAATGTTGGTTTGATTCAACTACTGCAAGCTGCTTACAAAATCAGACGTTACGGATGAACACCAGAACTCTTTATCTCCCAATCTACCCCATTGTTGCTCTTGCACTTTATTTGTTTAGCTGCACTGTAACTTCTCAGTAACCACAAAATTATATTCTGGATTTTGTTTTCTTTCTAATTCCTTGATTTAGCTATGAATGGCGTGCAAAACAAAAGCTTTTCACTGTATCTCAGTACGAGATGATAATAAAACAATTCAAATATGTGTTGAGACAATAAGCTGCACAGCTGGTGTTGGGTAATAGGAGAAAAACATGAATTTGAGGCTGTAGCAGTTGTATCCAACTCCGGGTGATATAGTTCCTCCATTTTTCAGAATATCTAATTCATATCACTATGCTTCTAACCTGTTAATTTAATTTAAATAAAGCTTTGATTCTCTTCATTACTGTTAGTTTAGTTTATTTATGCATACTCTACTACAGCTCACAGAAAGTACAAGTCATTGTGGAGCATGGACCACATTTTAATAAAGTAATTTTTATACCCAAGAAATTCTGCAGGTGCTGAAAATCCAGAGCAACACACACAAAGTACTGGAGGAACTTAGCAGGTCAGACAGCAACTATGGTGAGGAATAAGTTGTCAACATTTCAGGCCAGGTCTCTTTATCTAGTCTGTCCTGAACAGTTTGAACTGCCTACTCCCATCAACCTGCACTGCGACCATAGCCCTCCATACTGCTACCATCCATGTACCTAACCAAGCTTCTCCTAAATTACCATGGTCCGGTCCGTGAAGTCCGTGTTCCGGTTCATGGTCCAGTCCAAGGCTCCTTGTTCCGGGGTTTCTGGTTTTCTCCAGTTTCTGTTGTGGGCACATGATTCTCATTTTGGGGCTGAGGCATAAATACCTCTGCAAACGAGGGATTCCCTGCTGAACTGTCCTGTTTCCCTCCCTGTCTTTTCCATGCTCGCCTGGTTCTCTGCCTTGATACCTCGCCTGATTCCACTGTTGAGTTCAATCGCCAATGCAGAGATGGAACTGCCTGTCATTCTTCGGTGTTTGTCTCCTCTTGTCCTTGTCTCTGTGGGGTAAGTCAGGCTGTTCTGCTGTTGCCCTGTGGGGGATCTGTTTTGTCTTGTCCTCACCTCCATGGGGTAAGTCAGGCCATTCTGCCATTGCCCTGTGGGGGGACCTGCCTTGTCTTGTCTTGTCTTTGCCTCTGTTGGGTAAGTCTGGCCGTTCTGCAGTTACCAAATGGATGGTCCCGTCCCACCTTGGTGTGGAGAAGAAGTTGAGTCCTGGCTTGTCTAAGTATAAGTCCTGGCTCTATGTCTATGTACCGTCCTGTCTCATGTTGGTGCTGTGTTGAAGATGAGTCCTGGCTTTTTGAAGGATGAGTCCCGGCACCATGTTGATGTACAGTTCCCAGTCTGCCTCCAAGCTCCAGCCTCCAAGTTATCAGCCTCTGCATTCCAAGCCTCAAGACCCCAAGCCTGTCTGCAAGCCTCAAGACCCCAAGCCTGTCTGCAAGCCTCAAGACCCCAAGCCTGTCTGCAAGCCTCAAGACCCCAAGCCTGTCTGCAAGCCTCAAGACCCCAAGCCTGTCTGCAAGCCTCATGACCCCAAGCCTGTCTCCAAGCCTCATGACCCCAAGCCTCCGGTCCTGCAGTCATGTCCATGCCTGGTTCTGGGGCCCGAGCCTGAGGCAAGACCCAGGTTCTGGGTTCTTGTCCAGTCTCTGGCTCGGGGTCCAAGCCCAAGTCTGTGTTTTTGTCCCCGCTCCTTGTCTGTATCCTGTCACATCCCTACTCTAGTCAAGTCCTGTTCCTTGTACTTCAGTGTCTGTGTCTTGCATTTGGGTCCATTCCCAATGCCCCCATTGTGACATAAATGTTATCAAAACTGGAAAGGAAGGGGGCTGGTTTCAACACTGTAGGACATGATGATGCTAAATGGAGCGCATCTGGCCCACTAGCTATCCCAGACCTTTCCAAATGCTTACAAACCTGATTAATCAATGCTTCTTCACAAGAATAAAACAAAACATCCCATCTAAATTGGATGAGATTGCAGAGCATCCAGATGCTGAGGAATGAGCCCAGTCTGCAAAGAGCTGGTGTGCAGATAAAGCAAGTAGTAGATAGATTAGTTTATTTTCAAATACTCCAGAGTGCAATGAAATCCCTTTATTGCACCAAGCTCACAGAGTAAGCAGTATACATGGTATTAATAATAAATAACAGAGCATTGTTATTTATTGTGATATGAAATGAATGCAAAACTCAGGAGTTTGTCCTTCAGTTATGGAGAACTTTCTTGAGCTCAGTAGAATACTGTAGGTGATACTGACTATCTTATAAAGGTTACCTGACCACCTACTGAGAGGGCAGGTAGCCTTACAAGGAAGGTTAGGGCAGGCTCAGTAGTTTAAGCTGCATCTGTGGGTTGAAAAAGTCTGTCAATGCTTCAGGCTAAACTCTGCATCAAGGCTGAGAGAAGAAAGATGAGATGGTTAGTATCAACGGAAGAAGAAAAGCAACAAAAAGGGTGTCTGAGGTGACTGCAGCATTGAGGAGATGTGTAAACTGAAAGGTAGATAGGTGCTAGGTAGGGAAGGTGAGCGGTGTATGGAGTTGGAAGATTGTGGTAAGTAAATGTCAGATGGAGGTAGACAAAGAGAGAGAGGAAAGAAGAGAAAAACAGCAACTAGGTAGCATGACAGGATTGTGACAGTGGTACACAGCTACAGCACGGATTTGATCAGGAATCTGATAAGCAAAGGATGTGAGAATGGGAACCATTAGAGAAGAAGGGTGAGGTGAAAGACAGTTAGAACCATAGGGGAGGTGGCTGTACCTGTGTGTGAAGTTTGTGGTTGGAGGAGAGGGAATGGGACAACGAGATGTGACAGGGATTGGGGTAAGATGGGAAGACGGCAATAATGGGATCACTAATTGATGAGAAAGAAAAGGTAAAGAAAATAAAAAAGCGAAAATAGAGTAAATAAACTAAAATTAGAAAACTCAGTATTCATGCCATTTGATTGTAGACTATCCAAGTGGAAAATAAGACATTTCCCTCCAGTTTGTGTTCTGCTTCATCCTGGAAATAGAGAAATCCAAGAATAGACTAATCAGTGTGCGAATGGGAAGGGGAGCTGAAATGTACTGCAACTGGGAGCTTGCAATGATCATTAGAGACTGAATGTAATGTTCTACAACATGGTCATGGAGCTTGGTCATGCCCATGTAGAGGAACACCAAGTACAGTAGACAAGATTGGAGGAGACAGATGTGAACCTTTGACTCACTTTGAAGGACTGTTTAGGTCCTTGGATGGTGGTGAGAAAGGTCGTGCAAGGTCAAGTGTTATATCCACTGCAAGGGCAGGGCAAGTACCAGGGGAAAGAGAGGGATGGGGTGGACGGGTGAACAGACCAGCGAGTCATGGAGGAGCTATCCCTGCAAGAGAGGGAAGTGAAGATGTGGCTGGTGATGAAGTCTCATTGAAGCTGGCAAAAATACCAAAGGATGATATGCCGGATGCAGAGGCTCATAGCAGTGAAAGACAAGGTCAAGAAGAACTCTATCTTTGTTTTCTATGGGGGGAGGTGGGGTGAGAGCAGAATTACAAGAAACAGAGAGATGTGAAATTGAATCCTGCAATTCCTGTAGTAGAGAAAAAAATGGGGAGTGGTACTTGAGAAAGTTTGACATAGAGACTGTTCCTTCATGACAAGAGACCTAAGCAAGGATGGTTAGGACCCAAGTGCTGCAGCATACATGACTAGAATCAAGACACAATACAAGACTAAAGCAAAGACAGCATTTTAAACTAGACGCTAGGAGAAAATCCACAGTTGAACTGATGATTATGTACTGAATATCCGTTCAGGTGCTCTTTAAATATTAAAATCTTTGCACCAAGATAAATCCCAAACAATTCGTGAATTAAGAATTCTTTTTTATGGTGAAGACCTCTTGCCCATCGACAAACTTGGATAGTTGTGGGATTGATGGTGGGCTAAAGGGCTGGTGTATACAGGTTTTAATTTGAGAATGTAGAAGTTTAATAACAAAAATGTTTAGTTGATGAATTTCAATTTTACTCACTGTCTGAGGCTTCTTGCCTATGTCTTTAACAATAATCAGCCAGCATTGATGAATTCCAATTGCCCTGATACCATTTCTCCATGACCACAATGTCTTGGTGAAACCTTTCACTATGCTTGTCACTGACAGTGGCAAGATTTGCAGAGAAATCAAAAAGAGAATGGAGAAAAAGAAGCTTTAGTGATGTGTTGCACTTCATTGTTTTGAATGCTTGAAGCATATTTTCAGTTAGCTGTACATAGTTTGGTGTTCTGTACTTGCCAAGAAAAGTTTCAACAACATCCTGAATGCCTTCCATGTGATTTTCTCCAGCCCCACTAGAAGTTCTTTAAATTGCTTGTCATTGATGACCTGTTTAATTTGTATGCCAACAAATATGCCTTCCTTAACTTTGTCAAGTTAGCGTAGGAAAAATCTGTCACAAATATTAAAATCATTCACCGAAATTTTTGTGTCTGCTGACAGCAGATTCCATCTTGCAGTCTTGAATCCAGTCATTCTGCATTTGCCTTTGACAAAACCAGGTCTCTGCAAGGTCCTTTAACTCAGATTGAGTTATCATATGAGTCTCACTCAACATAATGAGGTCAAAATCTATACCAGTATCAGTGTTATTTTCCATTCCTGGATCCTGCATCATGGCATCTTCATCTGCCTCCTCTAGAATCCATGTCTCTGGAGGCTTTGGTACTGGAAGACCATTGTCATGTGGTACTGGTCTCATGGCTTAAGGGACAATAGGGTATTCAATAGATTTCTTGTTTTTTTTAGCAGAGAAATGAGACACACTGGTCAGACAGGAGTAGCACTCTGCCACATGATCCTTCTGCTCTCGGCATATCATTGAGACCATGAATGGCATTGACTTCAGACGACCTCTAAGCCAAATTCTATGAACGAAAGCACATAGTGTATAACACATGTGAGGAACCCAGGCTTTGTCATGGTTGACAATTTTACTCAGAGGTTTCTTAATAAGAGGAGTCATGCTCCGACTTTGAGATTTAAGCTTATACTCGCCACAAATATAACAGAAAGTGTCATGGCTCTTACAAAATTGACAAGATATCTACTATCACAAATACGCCTGAAAATACAATGCATTTATTTTAATGAGTACACACAATATGCTATATATATAAAGCATGCACATCAACATGATCATAAGCTGATATACATGTAAATGCAATGCATAGAATGGTGTGTGTGTATATATATATATATATATATATATAGCTTTAAATACCTGTCCTGCTATGCAGCATCCAGCTTGCCTAAGTATGCCCAGGCCTGCCTGGACAAGATAGAAAACTTCTCAACTTACCTTTTGGGCAACATTTTAATTTACTTGAATTAGGAATTGAAATAACAAACATACGTGATTTCAAAACAATGTCATGTGGTAGGGAAATTTCATGTGATTTTTATGATCAGCAGCCCAAAATCCATAAGATACACCCCAAAGTTTTCAAGAAGCAAAATCTTTGTTGTCCAGTGTAATCATTTCAAATTTGATTAAATTGAGTAACACACATCAAAATACTGAAGGAGCCTGGCAGCATCTCTGAAGGGAAATGACCATTCGATGGTTCGGGACTGGAAAGGAAGCCAGAATAAGAAGTTAAGAGAGGGTGAGGATTACAAGCCGACAAGTAAAAGGCAAGACCAGATAAGGGGGAAGATGGGTTATTGGGAGAAGAAGTCAGAAACTGGGAAAAGATGGGTGGAAAACGTAAAGGGCTGAAGATGAAAGAGTCTAACAGGAGGAGCAGTGAACCATGGAAGAAGAGGAAGTTAAGAACCAGATGCAGGTAAAGAGAAGAGAAGGAATGAAGGAGGAATGAAATAAAAGAGGAGAGCAGGGAAGCAAAAGCACTGGAAGTTGGAGAAGTCGATGTTCATCCTATCAGGTGGGAGGCTACCAAGACAGAAGATAATGTGCTCTCCTTCAAATGTAGAGGAGACCATGAATAGGCACATCAGCATAGGAATGGGAAGTTGAATTGAAGTGGATAGCCACTGGAAGATACTGCCATTTGTGGCAGATGGAGTGAAGAAGTTCAAAAAAGTGGCACTCAGTCTGCATGGTTTTCACTGATATACAGGAAGCTGTACTGGTAACACTAGATAACAATAGATAATTCCTGTAGATTTGAAGTGTTACCTCAAAGGGACAGTTAGTTTTGTAGGGTCATGAGTAGGCAGCTCTCAGACACCTCACTTTGCTTGCTCTTTGCACAGGACGCCACAAGATATCTTGACTTCTGGTTGAGCGGGCGCCAGTGAATAACAACATCCTCCAGATGGAAAATCTTCTAAATTATTTCATTTTTTCTATGCCTTCTGCTTGTTCCTTTTGTATTGTTTGTGTTAGCAAAACTATTGGTGTTAGTGATGCACAGTGGATCTTGATCGAAGGAACCAGCACCCTGCTATGTCCAGAGAGCTGCCTCGTGGAGATCGGAGATGAGAACCCAAAAGGAACTGAGAACACAAACTGACTCTTGGTAAAAACCAAAAAAATCAGTAAAAATCTTGGTAAAAATCAGTCAAAGATGGGTTCATGACTGACTCCATCTGAAAGTGGTGAGGAAGATTGAAGCACTGAGGTGAAGGCATTTGGAGTTAGTCAATAATCGCTCCCAATGGGGCCAGAGGTCACTGATCACACCCAATGGGGCCAGGAGGTCAATAATCACTCCCAATGGGGCCAGAGGGTCAGTGATCATTCCCAATGGTTCCAGAAGGCCTGTGATCACTACCAATGGAGGCTAGAGGGTCAGTGATTGCTCCCAATAGGGCCAGAGGGTCAGTGATCACTCCCAACAGGGCCAGAGGGTCAGTAATCACTCCCAATGAAGGCTAGAGGGTCAGTGGTAACTCCCAACAGGGCTAGAGGGTCAGTGGTAACTCCCAACAGGGCCAGAGGGTCAGTGATCACTCCCAACAGGGCCAGAGGGTCAGTGATCACTCCCAACAGGGCCAGAGGGTCACCGATCACTCCCAACAGGGCCAGAGGGTCACCAATCACTTACAACAGGGCCAGAGGGTCAGTGATCACACCCAACAGGGCCAGAGGATCAGTGATCACACCCAACAGGGCCAGAGGGTCAGTGATCACTTGCAATGAAGGCTAGAGGGTCAGTGGTCACTCCCAACAGGGCCAGAGGTTCAGTGATCACACACAATGAAGGCTAGAGGGTTAGTGGTCACTCCCAACAGGGCCAGAGAGTCTGTGATCACTCTCAATGGAGGCCAGAGGATCAGTGATCACTCCCAATGGGGCCAGCGGGTCAATGATTGCTCCCAATAGGCCAGAGGGCCAACGATCGCTCCCAATAGGGTCAAAGGGTCTGTAGTCACACCCAATGAAGGCTAGAAGGTCAGTGATCACTCCCAATGGAGACCAGAGGGTCAGAAATCGATCCCAATGGGGTCAGAGGGTTAGTGATTTCTCCCCACGGGGCCAGAGAGTCAATGATCACTCCCAACAGAGCCAGGGGGTTAATGATTGCTCCCAATGGGGGCCGAGTGTCAGCGATCACTCCCAATAAAGGCCAGACAGTCAGCAATCACTCTTAATGGGGCTAGAGGATCAACAATCAACAAATGGTGTCAGAGGCTTAGTGATCATTCCCAACGGAGGCCATCATTCGGACCAGGCATGAGTTCTAAGTCACATAAGGACTGTTCAATGTTCTGAGATTTATGAGATTGGGCTGTACATTGCATTGGTCTCCTTCAGCTTTTCTGCATTTTCTTTTTAGTGGCCTATTGTCAGGTGGGTGATCTGTAAATTCTTTGTGTGTGTGGAGGATGGGGGGTGAGGGGAATTTTGATGCTACTGTCCCTGTTCTTTTAGGCAAGTGAGGGGTTTGGTTGTTGCTCTTTTTTTCCTGCAGTGGGGGGGTTGGGTGTCACAAGATCAAAGACAGGACTGTGTAGGTGTTTCTGCAGGTTTCATAGAAAAATCTCTCTTTTCCCCTTCAAACTTTCTGTTTAGGGACTAGTTTTGATGGTATCTTGGCCAACACACACAAAAGGCTGGAGGAACTCAGTGGGTCAGTCAGCATCTATGGAGGGAAATGAACAGTTGATGTTTTGAGCTGAGACCCTTCATAAGGACTGGAATAGAAGAAAAAGAAGCCAGAATAAGAAGGTGGGGGAAGTGGAAGACTAAAAGCTGGCTGATGATTGGTGACAGCAGGTGCTGGAGGAGGGAGGATGATGTAAGAAGCTGGGAGGTGATAGGTCGAAGGAATAGGGCTGAAGAAGAGAGAATCTGATAGGACAGAGAGTGCACTATGTGAGAAAAGAAAGGAGGTGGGGAACCAGAAGGAGGTGACGGACCCATGAGGACATGGGAGGAAAGGTGAAGGGGTGAGAGGGCCACTGGAATAAAGGAAAACAGAAAACAAAAGGGTTGGAGAAAACAGAAGGGAGTTGTTACCAATATTTTATGGTAGCCGCCCATTTCAATTCGACTTTCCATTTCCATACTGACATGTCTATCTCTACTGCCATGATGAAGCCAAATGCAACACTTCACATTCCATCTGTGTAATCTCTAAACTGATGAACATTGATTTGGTAACTTCCCTCTGTTATTATTTAAAGATTGCCTTGTTTATATTTGTGGGTAGGTTGAGGGTGCTTCAGTTCTCTAAGATCCATGTGCATTGGTAGCTTCTACTGCTCAGGTAGACATTGACTTTGCATTTTTGTACAGTATGGTATTCATTTTGATGTTGTGGAGGTTGGATGTGGAGATTACTTGCTGTGTTCAATTGAAGAATTTTTGAGAATTCTGACTCAGAGAGAAACAGTTCATCAAATCAAAGATTTGCTTGAGGGTTTGTAGGAGTGAAACACATGGATCATTCTGCTGAGTTAATTGTTTAAATGCTATGAATAACCTTCTGCTTTTCATTTAAATGCTTTCCGTGACATGTAAAGAACCAAAATCATCATCCTAAAAATTGGTAAATTGGTTTATTATTGTCATATATACCAAGGTACAGTGGAAAAAAATCATCTTGCATGCTGCCCACACAGATCATTTCATTAGAACAGTGCATTGACGTAGTATAAGGTAAAATAGTAACAGAACCTTGAGGTGGTATGGTCTACACTATCATAGATTTCATTGCTTCACAAACGAGAAACTGCTGGAGGAACACAGCAGGTTGACTAGCATTTGGGATGAAAGAAGTTGCTAATGCTTCCAGTTGAGATTCCTCATCAAGATCAGCAGTATGATGTTTGCTCCAGATTCAAGCATCCACTGTTTCTTGTGTTTTCTCTTGCTTTACAAACACATCTTTTTGTTCAATTCCACTTTTACTAAGCATTCTGTTAAATCTGGATAAAGAGAAAGACTAGTGTCATTGACCTGAAAAGCTAACTCTGTTTCTCCCTGTACAGATGTCGTCTTATCTGAGTATTTCCAGCATTTGCTATATTTATTAAGCAAAAGCAATACATCAGTCCTCCTATTTATATTGTAGACATCTCCCATCCTCTTGCAATAGGTTTTAATTTGGGAGGGCCAAGTGCAAGATGTTGCATGAAAATGTAAGATAATTATTAAAATTTCCCTGGCAACTGCTGCACATATGAAGAATTCCTTACATAAAGGGTGACCAACTTTTTATAGTTGGGATTAATAAGTCAAACATTTACCTTCACATGCATAAGGTACAATTCCTCACCGATGCAACTTTATCTTTCTAAATAAACATGATTCATGCAATTGCCCCCCTCCAAAAATGATACAACATACCAGTATGATAATTCCTGCAACAAAAATTGTGCATTGCCGTACTTCCATTGTGCTGATCCAGAGGTTAACCTCACTAAAGAGGTGCCATCAGTTTTCTGGATCCACAGTGTGCATCAGGTGAATGCACACTGAGTTATTAGTATCTCCTCTTATAGGCATTTGCTGTCACTGCTAACTAACATGGTATATTTTTGCACCTCTGTTCTAAATTTGATAGCCAGCTCAATAGCCAGAAGCTACTTTAACATCTGAATAAATATGATTAGCTTTAACTGGTTCTTTAATGTTATTTCATTCATTCATTCATTTGGTTTACATGCCCCCAGTTGATCATGTTTATATTATTAATGGTAACTTTGATAAGTACTTTCGATGTTGAAATGAACTAAGACATGCTGATAATTAAATAGCGTACACACTAACCTATCTGACATAAGTTCTGATATAGACCTGCTCTAATATAGTTTCTTATTAAAGTCCAGATAACGTTTAGATTTAAATTTATTTAATAATCACATGTACATCAAAACAAACAGTGAAATGCATTGTTTAGATAAACAACCAACACAATCTTAGGAAATTCTGGGGGCAGCCCGCAAGTTTCGGTACACATTATGGCACTAACATAGCAAGCCCACAATGTCCAGTAGAACAGCCTGAGGCCAACTTACAACAGGCAACAACAACAAAACAACCCCCTTTTCCTCCTCCCCCCCAACCCCGCACACACACACAGCTGGACCTCCGATCTCAGTTCAGGTTTCCTCTGGGCCTCTGACCTTCAGAAGGTAGACCCAGACTCAGAAACAACAATTCTGTGACCTCTGGACTCACCGACTTGGGGGTGGGGGGGCGGTGTGGTTCAACCTCCAACATGCCAACCTCAAGCTTTCACTTCCAGATTTGCTGAGCTCTGGTCCTCCAACTTTGGGAGCTGCCAAACAACTTTGTGCCTCCAATCCTGGGAAGACACTGACCTCAGACTTCTGACTCCAGGACACTCCAACTTCAGGGATCACAAGCCCTCATTCTTGGATTTCAGACCTTGGAACTCTGTCTTCAGGTATCTCTGACCTCCAATCTCAGAGCATTCCAACCTGAATTCTGACCTCTATCTTCCTCTCTTAACTCTTCTATAAGTAGTTAAGCAGTTTTAAATCTAAGCTGTATGTATTCTAGAGCAGGTAGACTGCATTATACTCTAATACTATATTCTACATCCTGTTATTATTTTTCCCTTTATACTACCTCAATGTACTTGGTGTATGGACTGATCTGACTGGATGTCATGCAAACAAATATTTTCACTGTACCATAGTACCGATGACAATAAAAACCAACTACCAATTTGTAATCCAAACACAACCCAATGATAGTGGTATTCATTATCAGTGTACATTCTCCATCTTTTTTGCTGCAATGATCTGCAGCAAGGTAATGGAATAGAACAGGATCTCCATCTGTTCAGTCTGTCCAATGCTAAAACTGGGTAATTTTCCATTCTGGGTTATTTGAAAGGCAGTTCCCATCTGCAATTTTTGCGCTGAATGTTGGCGCACGGTTGGTGGTATGGCTTGGAAATAGCTTCAGAAATAACTTGGTCCCAGTCACATCTCAAAGGATCAAGCTGTCTTGAAGAACAACTTCATTTTACATTGAAGCAGATATGAAATTATTAGAATAGATAGCTAAATGCTTGTTCAAAAAGTTAGGTTCAAGGAAGAACTTAGCATTTAGTCAGCCGCCTGCACCATGCTCAGTGGTGTAACAGGTAGAATGGTAATGTGCAAGAGGGCAGAATATACTTCAATAGTGCTGATGGCAATGATTCTTTGTGCATCTGACCTTGCATTAGTTAAATTTATTGTCATGAAGATACCAAATTTAAAGAGCAATGCTTCAGCTGGCAATGTAGAAATTTGTGATAAACAGCAGGGACTTTTCCGAAGAGTTCTTCCCAAAATGCTGCCTGTAATGCAAGTTACTCTATTGTTTATACTTCAGAGATTTTTTAGGACCTAGGATATATAAATAAATGTACCAAATGAGAGAGCGAAAAAGAAGAAATATCAATTAGCTGAATGATAAAACAATAATGGGATTGCAGCTTTCTAATAATCTATCACTATTGGTTTACAGCACACACTCACATCGGACTTGGAAAGGTCCAGTGGTGAACATCTTTGACTGACTTGGGGTTGCTTTAAGGAGAAGAACTTAAAAACATAGGAAATAGGGACAGGAGTAGGCCATCTGTCTGCTCTACCATTCAATAAGATTATGGCTGATCTGGCCATGAACTCATCTCCACCTACCTGCCTCTTCTCCATAGCTCTTATTACTCTTCTATGCAAAAATTCATCTAATTTTGTCTTAAATACATTTACTGAGGTAGTTTCCACTGGGCAAAGAATTTCATAGATTCACTACTCTCTGGGAAACAACTTTCCCTTTCATAATTTTGTATGTTTCTATATAATCTTTCATTTTTCTAAACTCCAGTGAGTACAGTCCCAGGCGACTTAATGTCTCCTCATAGTCTAACCCCCTCATCTCTGAAATCAGCCTAGTGAACCTTCTCTGCACCTCCTCCAAAGCCAGTACATCCTTCCTCAAGTAAGGAGACCAGAAATGCACAGAGTACTCCAGGTGTGGCCTCACCAGTACCCTGTGCAGTTGTAGCATAACCTCCTGGCTCTTAAATTCAATGCCTCTAGTAATGAAGACCAACATTCTATTTGCCTTCTTGATAGCCTGCTACACCTGCAAACCAACCTTTTGTAATTCATGTGCAAGCACTCCCAACTCCCCCTGCACTGCAGCATGCTGCAATTTTTTACCTTTTAAATAATAATCTGCTCTTTTCCTTACAGGTGCAAGGAATCTTACACCACAACTCAAGTCTACTTGAATCCATTCATTTTGGATTTCAGCAAAGGCAGGAAGATTGTTTAGAGCCGACAGTCCCATGGGAAGATAGCTTGGAGGAGGCCTTTGAAAGGAAGCTCTTCAACTACGCAGGACTGGTCAGCAACTGTCAGCAGGCTGGATGGAGAGTGGGGTGTCTCCCAGTGGAGGTTGGTTGCAGGGGATTTGTAGTCCATTCCTTAGTTAGAGCCTTCAGCATTTTGGGCATTGAGGGAGAGAGGAAGAGGAGAGCCATCCGCAGTACCACCGATGGGGCAGAGAGGGCCTCAAGATGGCTGTGGCTCAAAAGAGGGGAGCCATTGAATCATAAGCAGCTAGCCATCTGGACACAAGATGGGGTCTGATCAGCCCCAGCTGGGTCACCTGGAGGAGGTTTATGATGTTGAAAGACCCAAAACACCCGATGATTCCAGGAACATCACTAAAGATGTGTCGAGAAGCATCAGTAGATGTATGTACACAGCAGAGGATCAGTAGGAAAGGTAGTGTAAATGATCTGCTCTATTGGGAGAGCTTGAACTTTCCAATATTTTAAAGAGGTTACGTACAGTAGCTCTGATTGTCTTGACTTTAGTTAATGAGGTGGGTGTTATTGGTATTTAAAGCAGTAACAGCTAAAGGATAATCAGGATAGCCATGTAAAAATGATATGTACCTATATAGGCTATGTGTTATTGCTCGTTGCCCACAGGAACCTATAGGTCCTCTAAATGCCTCCCTCCAACATCTCCTTCCTTTTCTCTTATGTCCAGTCTCCTTTCTTAACAGATTTATTTCTCTATAGTCCTGTGCTTTTCCCACCCACATGGCTTCACCTATCTCCTTTTAGCTATCCTCCTTCCCCTCCCATCCGCCACCTTTTAATTCTGGCATCTTTCCCCTTCCTTTCCAGTCCTGAAGAAGGGTCTCAACCAGAAGTGTCAACCGTTTGTTTATTTCCATGGATGCTGCCAGACCTGATGAGTTTCTCCAGCATTTTCTGTATGTTTCTCCAAAATAATCCTTCCATACTCTTCACTGTGGTCAATAAATGGATTTCAGAAAGAGTTAGCGATTTCTCTGTTAAAATTGTTAGAATCCTGAGATTTCTCATGCAGTAACCAGCACTCCAATGATTTTCTCCCTACTTCACCATAAATAGCAAGCCCTTTGAATCCAAACATACTAGCTCCAGACACTACAACACATATACAAATACAAACACTAGATCCAGGCCGGGTCTTTATGTGCTGCTATTGTGACTCCCGTCTCCCCTTCCGCCACCACCACTCTGCAACTCCGTCTCCCTCAGATCCCACCGTCAGCTCCTGGGCCTTCAGAGGCTCCATCTTCCTCTCACCGCAACCATCCCCTCTCCACTGACACCCCCAGCCTCCCCCCTCCCCCCTCTCCCCTCTGATCCGAGCTCTCAAGATTCCAGCCTTGAACTCCAGGCCGGGTCTTTATGTGCTGCTATTGTGACTCCCGTCTCCCCTTCCCCCACCAATACTCTGCAATCACATCTCCTTCAGATCCCATCGTCAGCTCCTGGGTACTCAGAGGCTCCATCTTCCTCTCACCCCAACCCTCCCCTCTCCATTGACACCCCCAGCCTCACCCCCCCTCCCCCGATCCCAGCTTTCATCCATGCTGGGTCTTTACCATCCCCTCCGACCTTCAACTGTCGGAGGCAGAGCGCTCTGTCCTCAGTAAGGGCCTCACCTTTGTCCCCCTTCGCCCACACCTCAGCGAGTTCCGCATTCGCCATGATGCGGAACTCTTCTTCCGCCGTCTCCGTCTCCGAGCCTACTTCTTCGGCAAGGACTCTTCCACCCCCACCGATGACCCCTTCTCCCATCTTCAACCCTCCTCTTCTTCATGGACACCCCGCTCTGGTCTTCTGCCTGCTCTGGATCTCTTTATCGCTAACTGCCGACGGGACATCAACCGTCTCAACTTCACCGCACCTTGTCCCCATTCCAACCTCACTCCTTCGGAACGCTCTGCTCTCCACTCCCTCCGCACTAATCCTAACCTTACTATTAAACCCGCCGATAAGGGGGGTGCTGTTGTAGTCTGGCGTACTGACCTCTACCTTGCCGAGGCACAGCGATAACTCGCGGATACCTCCTCTTATTTACCCTTCGATCATGACCCCACTAAGGAGCACCAGGCCATTGTCTCCCACACCATCACCGACTTTATCCGCTCAGGGGATCTCCCATCCACTGCTACCAACCTTATAGTTCCCACACCTCGCATTTCCTGTTTCTACCTCCTACCCAAGATCCACAAACCTGCCTGTCCTGGCCGACCTATTGTCTCAGCTTGCTCCTGCCCCACCGAACTCGTTTCTGCATACCTCGACACTGTTGTATCCCCCCTTGTTCAATCCCTTCCTACCTATGTTCGTGACACTTCTCACGCTCTTAAACTTTTCGACGATTTTAAGTGTTCCCTGGCCCCCACCGCTTTATTTTCACCATGGATGTCCAGTCCTTATATACTTCCATCCCCCATCAGGAAGGTCTCAAAGCTCTACGCTTCTTTTTGGATTCCAGACCTAATCAGTTCCCCTCTACCACCACTCTGCTCTGTCTAGCGGAATTAGTCCTTACTCTTAATAATTTCTCCTTTGGCTCCTCCCACTTCCTCCAAACTAAAAGTGTAGCTATGGGCACCCGTATGGGTCCTAGCTATGCCTGCCTTTTTGTTGGCTTTGTGGAACAATCTATGTTCCATGCCTATTCTGGTATCTGTCCCCACTTTTCCTTCGTTACATCAACGACTGCTTTGGCGCTGCTTCCTGCACGCATGCAGAGCTCGTTGACTTTATTAACTTTGCCTCCAACTTTCACCCTGCCCTCAAGTTTACCTGGTCCATTTCTGACAGCTCCCTCCCCTTTCTAGATCTTTCTGTCTCTGTCTCTGGAGACAGCTTATCCACTGATGTCTACTATAAGCCTACTGACTCTCATAGCTATCTGGACTATTCCTGTTCTCACCCTGTCTCTTGCAAAAACGCCATTCCCTTCTCACAATTCCTCCGTCTCCGCCACATCTGCTCTCAGGATGAGGCTTTTCATTCTAGGATGAGGGAGATGTCTTCTTTTTTTAAAGAAAGAGGCTTCCCTTCCTCCACTATCAACTCTGCTCTTAAACGCATCTCCCCCATTTCACGTACATCTGCTCTCACTCCATCCTCCCGCCACCCCACTAGGAATAGGGTTCCCCTGGTCCTCACCTACCACCCCACCAGCCTCCGGGTCCAACCTATTATTCTCCGTAACTTCCGCCACCTCCAACGGGATCCCACCACTAAGCACATCTTTCCCTCCCCCCCACTCTACATTCCGCAGGGATCACTCCCTACGCGACTCCCTTGTCCATTCGTCCCCCCCATCCCTCCCCACTGATCTCCCTCCTGGCACTTATCCGTGTAAGCGGAACAAGTGCTACACATGCCCTTACACTTCCTCCCTTATCACCATTCAGGGCCCCAAACAGTCCTTCCAGGTGAGGCAACACTTCACCTGTGAGTCGGCTGGGGTGATATACTGCGTCCGGTGCTCCCGATGTGGCCTTTTATATATTGGCGTGACCCGACGCAGACTGGGAGACCGCTTTGCTGAACACCTACGCTCTGTCTGCCAGGGAAAGCAGGGTCTCCCAGTGGCCACACATTTTAATTCCACATCCCATTCCCATTCTGACATGTCTATCCATGGCCTCCTCTACTGTAAAGATGAAGCCACACTCAGGTTGGAGGAACAACACCTTATATTCCGTCTGGGTAGCCTCCAACCTGATGGCATGAACATCGACTTCTCTACCTTCCGCTAATGCCCCACCTCCCCCTCGTACCCCATCTGTTACTTATTTTTATACACATATTCTTTCTCTCACTCTCCTTTTCTCCCTCTGTCCCTCTGAATATACTACTTGCCCATCCTCTGGGTCCCCCCCCCCCTTGTCTTTCTTCCCGGACCTCCTGTCCCATGATCCTCTCGTATACCTTTTGCCAATCACCTGTCCAGCTCTTGGCTCCATCCCTCCCCCTCCTATCTTCTCCTATCATTTTGGATCTCCCCCTCCCCCTCTAACTTTCAAATCCCTTACTCACTCTTCCTTCAGTTAGTCCTGACGAAGGGTCTCGGCCCGAAACATCGACTGTACCTCTTCCTACAGATGCTGCCTGGCCTGCTGCGTTCACCAGCAACTTTGATGTGTGATACTAGCTCCTCCCAAGTTTACCAAACTTGCAAAATGCTGTGCCTCAAAATACTAATTTACTATAATTTAACTTAAAATTCTCAAATAAATGTTACGTAGTTGAATGAATTATTCCTTTCTTCTTCCTACCTAACCAGACAGATCCTCAGGGTTACCATTCATTGAAATGTTCATCCTATGGAAAATATTTTAAATAATTAGAACAATTTGAAAGAAGAGCAATAAAGTCTCCTTAAGAAGATCATTCGACGGTGAATTGCATTTTACTGAGGGGAATTTCACAATAGAACACCCTTGAGACAATGGTGGAGAGATGACTTCTTGAACCACTGCAGTCCATCTAGTGAAGGTAGTAAAAGAGTGTTATTGAGGAGGGTGTTCTAGGACTTAGACCATGCAACAATAAGGTTCTGGTGGTTAAGGTTGTGGATTTCAGAGGTGCTATCAGAGCAGTCCATGAGATGAACTGCTGTGTATTGTGTAAATGGCAAACACTGCAGCTACTGTGTACCAATAGCGGAGGAAATGTCTGTATAGGGTGGTAAGTGTGAAGCCAGTCAATTAGACTGCTTTGTCCTCGATCAGAACCAGTTTACTGAGCGTACTCATCCAAATCAAATGAGGAATTATTCCTTCATATGCAAGATATACAGCATATATTGTGCATATAGGAGCGAGATTGAAAATCTGGCTGAGTAGTGGCATAACAACAGCCTCTTACTGAATGTCAACAAGACCAAGGAGCTGATTATTGACTTCAGGAGAAGGAAACCTGGTCTATGAGAAGGTTTTCATCGGAGGATCAGTGGAGGAGAGGTTCAGAAACTTTAAATTCCTCGGTGTTATTATTTCAGAGGACCTGTTGTGGGCCCAGCACGTAAGTGCAATTACGAAAAAAGCATAGCAGCACCTCTACTTCCTCAGGAGTTTGCGAAGATTCAGCATGACATCTAAGACTTTGACAAACTTCTATAGATGTGCTCTTCTCCTCTCTTCAACCCTCCTCCTTTACCTGGACAACCTGTCCTGGTCTCTGCCTGCTCTGGACCTTTTCATTGCCAACTGCCGACAGGACATCACCATCTAGATTTCAACACTCCTCTCTCCAGTTCCAACCTCACTCCTTCTCAACATTTGGCTCTCCACTCCCTCTGCACCAATTCTAACCTCACCATCAGCCCACAGATAAGGGAGGTGCTGTAGTAGTCTGGCATATTGACCTCTACCTTGCTGATGTCCAGCACCAACTCTCAGACACCTCCTCTTACTTACTCCTTGAATAGGACCCCACTAAGGAACACCAGGCCATTGCCTCCCACGCCATCACCCCCAACCTTATTGTCTCTGGGGACCTCTCATCCACCGCCACCAACCTCATAGTTCCCACACCCCACACCTCCCATTTCTACCTCCTACTCAAGATCCACAAACCTGCTTGTCCAGGTAGACCCTTTGTTTCAACTTGTTCCTGCCCCACTGAACTCATATTTGCATACCTTGGCTCTGTTTTATTCCCTTAGTTCAGTCCCTTCTTGCCTACGATCCGTGACACTTCACGCGTTCTGGATCTTTACAAAGATTTCAGGTTCCCTGGCCCCCCAATCATATTTTTACTATGGATGTCCAATCCCTAGACACCTCCTTCCCCCATCAGGAAGGCCTCAAAGCTTTCTGTTTCTTTCTGAACACCAGACCTAACCAACCCTCCAACGAGCGGAACTTGTCCTCGCTCTGTGATTTCTCCTTTGGCTCCTCTCAATTCCTTCAGACAAAAAGGGTAGCCACGGGCACTCACATAGGTTCCAGCTATGCCTGCCTGTTTGTCAGCTATGTGGAGCAGTCTATGTTCCAAGCCTACACTGGTGACCATCCCACACTTTTCCTACGCCACATCATTGGTGCTGCATTGGTGGTACCTCCTGCTCCTATGTTCAACTCATTGACTTCATTCACTTTGCCTCCAACTTCCACAATGCCCTCAAGTTTACTTGGTCCAATTCTGACACCTCCCTCCCCTTTCTCAATCTCATTGTCTCTATCTCTGGAGACAGCTTATCCACTGACATCTACTATAAACCCACAGGCTCTCACAGCTACCTAGACTATACCTCGTCCTATCCTACTACTTGTAAAAACGCCATCCCCTTCTCTCAGTTCCTCCATATCTGCTGCATATGCTCTCAGGATGAGGCTTTTCATTATAGAACTAAGGAATTGTTCTTCCTTTTTGAAGAAAGGGGCTTCCCTTCCTCTACCATCAATGCAGTCCTTAACCGCATCTTTTCCATTTCACACACATCTCCTCTTACCCCATTCCTCCACCGCCCTACCAGGGATAGAGTTCCTCTTGACTACACCTACCACCCATCCAGCCTCCTCGTCTAGCACATAATTCTCCAAAACTTCCGCCATCTCCAATGGGATCCCACCACCAAGCACATCTTTCCCTCCCCCGCCCCCAATTACTGCTTTCCACAGGGATTGCTTCCTAGGCGACTCCCTTGTCCATTCATCCCTCCCCATTGATCTCGCTCCTTGCACTTATCCTTGCAAGTGGAACAAGTGCTACACCTCCTCCGTCACTTCCATTCAGGGCCCTAAGCAGTCCTTCCAGGTGAGGTGACACTTCACCTGTGAGTCTTTTGGGGTCATACACTGTGTCCAGTGCTCCTGGTGTGGCCTCCTGTATATCGGTGAGACCCAACATAACTTGGGAGACTGCTTTGCTGAGCACCTACACTCAGTCCACCAGAAAAAGCCAAATCTCCCAATGGCCACCTACCTTAATTCATCTTCCCATTCCCATTCTGAAATGTCAATCCATGGCCTCCTCTACTGTTGTTATAAAGCCATACTCAGGTTGGAGAAACAACACCTTATATTCCATTTGTGTGGCCTCAATCCTGATGGTATGAACATCAATTTCTCAAACTTCCAGTAATGGCCCCCCTTCACCATTCTCCATCCCCTTTTCCCCCTCCTTGCCTGCCCATCGACTCCCTCTGGTGCTCCTCCCCCCTTTTCTTTCTTCTATGGACTTCTGTCTCTTTCACCAATCAACTTCCCAGCTCTTTACTTCATCCTTGCCCTTCCAGGTTTCACCTATCACCTTGTGTTTCTATCTCCCCTCCCCCACCTTTTAAATCTACACCTCAGCTTTTTATTCTTTCCAGTCCTGCCCTAAATGTTGACAATAATCTTTTTTTTCTGTAGATGCTGCCTGGCCTGCTGAGTTCCTCCAGCATTTTGTGTGTGCTGCGAGGACATGGCCCACTCCATCACGGGTAAAGCCCTCCCCACCATTGAGCACATTGGCAAGAAACACAACTGCAGGAGAGCAGCATCCATTATCAGGGACCTCCATCACCTATGCTGTCTTCTCACTGCTGCCATCAGGAAAAAGATCCAGGAGCTGCTGGCTCACTGCACCAGCTTCAGGAACTGTGATTACCCCTCAAGCGTTAGCCCCATAAACCAAGGTGATAACTTCACACCACTTCACTTGCCCCATCATTGAAATATTCCCACAACCAATGGACTCACATTCACATTCAAGGACACTTCATCTTATGTTCTGGATATTTATTGCTTATTTATTATTATTATTATCATCATCATCATTATTTCTTTCTTTTTGCATTGCGCAGTTTGTTGTCCTTTGCACAGCGGTTCAATGCCCAAGCTGGTGTGGTCTTCCACTGATTCTGTTATGGTCATTATTCTACGGATGTATTGAGAATGCCCACAAGAAAATGAATCTCAGGGTTGAATATGGTGACATATATGTACTTAGTTAATAAATTTAGTTTGAATTTTGAAAAGTCTCAGAATATATATATAATATATATATATATATGTGTGTGTGTGTGTGTGTGTGTGTGTGTGTGTGTATAGCTAGAGTGCCTAAGACTTTTGCACAGTATTGTAGTAATTTTATGTGTTGCAGTGTACTGCTCCTGTTGCAAAAAAATTATGACATATGTGAGTGATGATAAACCTGACTCTGATATGGTTCTCTATTGTGGACTGAGAGTGGGAAGGGGGCAGAGAGAGGGAAGGGAGTGGGCTGTACCAGAGGGACATTCTATAATGATCAATAAATCCTTTGAAATCAAATGAACTTGCCTGGTGTCTCAGGGCTGTGTATGTTGTTGAGTTCCATTGAGTCATCGTATACTCATGATAACCCTATGGATTGTGTAGTTGTCCATCAGGTTTTTGTGGCAAGGTACAGAAGTAGATTATCAGGCCTTTCTTCCATGCAGATACTGCTGCTGCCCAGGTTGGGACCTGGTCGGATTCTCGGATTCGAACTTCAGGACCATCTGCTTCGAAGTACACTGCTGACGCTACTACTTCGCGGGCCGGCCCATAAGTATATATATATATACACTCTATACACTCTCTTGGAACCATTGTACTTATGGTTGATGCAGCTGAAATTCTGTTCATGACATTGATATTGGGGGTTCAGTGCTGACAGTGTCATGGAATACAAGGCGGTCTTTGGACTGTCTTTTGTTGAAGATGGTCATTGTCTGGTACTCTTGGTACTGTTGTGGCATGAGTGTCTTTGATCACTTCTCACTTGCTGCTTCTCAGCTAAGAGCTATTTATGTCTTAGGCTGTGAATGGAATTGAAAATTACACAATAAACAGCGTATATCCAGCTTCTGATATTCTGATGGGAAGATTGTTAATGAAGAAGATTGTGTAAGATTAGTTTTTTTGCCATATACATCAGATAAAACTCACAGAGTGAGCAGTATGCATGGTAATAATAAATGTAACAGTAAATACAGCAACGATCACAAAGCAACAGAATGATGCAAAGATATTAGTGAGTTCTGAAGCACTACAGAGAGAAATGTTTAAGTGAAGATAACAGAGTAAGTGAGAGATATAGTATTCATTTAAGGATTAGATAACATGATAGCACCACCAGGAAGAGAATGTGAAAAAGGTGATTGGGTCACAAGTCTGAAAGCAGGACAGTTGAAGATGGCTGCGCCAAAGACTGTCCTGACAAATTCCAGCAGAGATATCCTGAGGCTGGGATGATAATCATGTTTTGTCTGAGCTGTTGCTCCAAATATTGGATAGTTTGTCTTTGATGCCCATTGATTTCAGTTTTACCAGGGCACTTTGATGCCATATTCAGTCAAGTGCAGTGAATTCAATGGTAATCACTCTTAGCTCTTTGGTACATGTTGGGACCAGGGCTGTAATGAGATGTGGATCCAAGAAGATGTGGTAAAATCAAAATTTGGGCATCATCAAGTTGGTTACCCTAGATTAAATATCCCTTTTAGCACTGTGATCAATCTATCACTTTGCTGATGACTGAGAGTCAGCTGATTTGTTGATAATTATCCAGCTTAGATTGTCCAATTTTTTTGTGAACAGGGTAACTTTCCACATTTTCAGAAAAATACAGCTGGTTAACAATATCAGAGCAGTTTGTCCAGGACTGCAGCTAATTCTAGATGGCAGTTCCTCAATGTTGCAGCTGGGATTCTGGCTTGTCCAAGAGCTTTGTCTGCATCCAATGCCCCCAACCATATCATGAAGTGATGCTGTTGGCTGGGGATTGGACTTGTGCTGTTGCTGGTGTCAGGAAGCGGCTGTGATTCATCATCTTATTGGATAAGTGATTGCAAGTGTCCTTGACATGCTGGACCCTACTATTATAGAGAATGAGAATGTTCTTGTTGAAAAGTCTACACTGTATTGTCTTTGAACTGTAAAGAAATGTGCTGCGATATTTCAGTAGAGGTAAGCATACACGTTGTACCTGAATTAGTCAGTTAGACAGTGTGGTTTTATTTAAGATTGTCATGAAGTGCAGCTACTTTCCCCAGCATAATACCTTTGTTGATCTTTGCTTATCGTCAGTGGTTTCATTTCAAAAAGATAGCATCTCGGTAACGATTGCATTTTGTTCATGTTTCTTCTTGCCCAATATCACTTTGATTTTTATGTCAATCTGAAGGTTCTTTTGTATATTTTTACAGAGAATTTCCTCTTGCCCAGAATGAGAACGAGTAGGAAAACTGATGAAAGAATTAGATCACAGCTTAAAATGTCATTTTAAAATTGACTTGTTTGTTTTTGTTTCTTGGTACATTGCATTTGAAATACATCCAGAAAAAACAAGTGTGTATACCCACTTCCACTCAGTGAAAAGCAAGGCAGTGTAAATTTTCTTAACAATATGTGCTGGTTACATTTATTTGCAGATTGAAAGTAATATAGTTTAGGAAATAAACTAACAAGACAATTAAGATTAATATTGGTGATACTTCAGCTATTTAATAGAACTATTCAAATATTGAAGCACTTCTGAAGTGTAGACCTCTCTGAAGTTCTTACCTGCAGGAACCAAATGGAAATATTTCAGAAAATTCTGAATAGCATTTTTGGCGAGTATCATAATCTGTATTTTCAGCATTTAAAATTTGTTTGAGAATTTGCAGTAAGTTGTATTTCAAATCTCACAGTACTACTTTCTTGTAATTTTAGTCTTCAGAACCTCAGAATCTCTACCAATATGCTGCAGCACCACCACAAAAATATCCATCCTTAACCTTACCCTGGAAATCTGCCATAATACTTTCAATTAGCAATCATGAATCTGTGATTGATAGTTTTATTTCAGTCAGTTTATTGTGATATATTGAGCTTAGAGAGAATAAAGGAGAAATATAAAGACACCATTGTAAAACAGGCAGAATGGATTGGCTGAATGGCCGAGTCCTTTCAGAAGGCCTTTGACAAGGTGCCACAAATGAGGCTGCTTACCAAGTTAAGAGCCCATGCTATTACAATAAAGTTACTGGCATGCTTAGAGCATAGGCTGATTGGTAGGAGGCAGTGAATGTGAATAAAAGGATCCTTTTCTGGTTGGCTGCCAGTGACTTGTGGTGTTCTGCAGAGGCTGGTGTTGGGACATCCTCTTTATACACCATATATCAATGATTTAGATGATGGAATTGATGGATTTGTTGCCAAGTTTGCAGATGATATGAAGACTGGTGGAGGGGGAGATTGTATTGCGGAAACAGGTAGGCAGCAGAAGGACCTAGACAGATTAGGAGAATAGGCAAGAAAGTGTCAAATGAAATACCATGTTGGAAAATGCATGGTCATGCACTTTGGTAGTAGAAATAAATGTGCAGACTATTTTCTAAATGGGAAGAAAATCCAAAAATCTGAGATGTAAAGTGACCTAAGAGTCCTTGTGCAGAACACCCTACAGGTTAACTTGCAGGTAGAGTCAGTGGTGAGGAAGGCAAATTTAATGCCGGCATTAATTTCAAAAGGTCAAGAATACAAGAGCAGGGATGTGATGTTGAAGCTTTTTAAGTCACTGGTGAGGTCTCATCTTGAGTACTGAGAACAGTTTGGGCTCCTCAGCTAAGAAACGATATGCTGATACCGAAGGGGGTTCAGAGGAGGTTCACAAGGATGATTCCAGGAATGAAAGGGTCATCATACAAGGAACATTTGATGGCTCTGAGTCTATATTCGCTAAAATTTAGAAGGATGGGGGGAAATTCATTGAAACCTTTTGAATGTTGAAAGGCCTAGACAGAGTAGATGTAGAAAGGATGTGTACCATGTGGGGTAGTCCAGGACAACAGGGCACAGCCTCAGGATAGAGGGGCATCCATTTAAAACAGAGATATGGGGAACTTCCTTTAGCCAGACAGTGGTGAATTTGTGGAGTTTGCAATCACAGGTAGCTGTGGCGGCTAGGTCATTGAGTATATGTAAGGCAGAGTTTGATACATTCTTGATTGGACACAGCATCAAAGGTTATGGGGAGAAGGAGGGAAAGTGGGGCTGAGGAGGGGAAACAAAGATCAGCCATGATTGAATGATAGAGCAGACTCGATGGGCTAAATGGCCTAATTCTGCTCCTTTGACTTATGGTCTTATGTTCTTAGTTGCTAATGACTACCAATCAACTTCTCTGGCCTAAATGGTGAGACCACTAATGCTGTAAAATAATTTTATTCTGTTTTTATTTAAATTCTAAGTGCTATCATTTGTATATAAACTGTATTCTCTGTGTGTTTTAGATAGCCCATTGTTTCTTTGCTGAGGAAGTGAAGTGTTATTTTTCAAATATTTGAATAGAAGTACTGCAAAATGGAACTAAGACAAACATTCGGCTATGATCTTGATGTATAGTGGAACATTCTCAAAGGACTGGATGGCCTATTTCTGCTCCTATTTCTTATGTTCTGTAAATCACTGGATGCATCATTCACTGAATTACAGTACATCCCATTGCCTTTACTGCATGGTGAAACAATTTCAGCTGAGATGTACAGGAGAAGGTGAAGTGGCCCTGCTTCAGCAATCTCAGTGCCATTAAAAGGGTGAGAAATGGGTCAAAAGAAATACAGTGGATTCTGATTAATTAGGCTATTGCTTAATCAGGAAAGCTGCTAACTTGGAACAACTCAAAGAACTAAAACTTATCGAGGAAATTGCTGGGATTCCCTTTGTTTAATTGGGACACTATGCGGCATAATTGGAGCAAGAGATGCTACACTGTGCTTTAGGCGAACCAGTTTTAAATAGTGTCAACTACATGTGTTTGTGTTCAAAAAGCAGTGAGTTTTGTTAATGACAGTTGGCAATGCATAAGCAATACGACAATTCCAAATTGTTTTGCTCACTGCTGATTGAAGCGTCCAGGCTTAGAGATTCAAGAAATAACCAGGTGTGAAAATGAAATGATTTCACTAGTTCAATAAGTTAGGACCTTTAGGACCTGTGAATAACTTGAAGGTATTGATAGTCATTTTGAATATTACAATGATAATGAAGATTTGGAGGATGCAGTCGTTGATACGATTGTATGAAGGCAGTCCATTATCTGCTCTGGGTGTCTGCACTGATTTTGTTCGCTGTGTACACTGGATGAATTCCTCCATCGACAACTATTACTAATTATGTGATAGATGTCTCAAGTGTTTCATGTGTCAATCTCATGTGTTTATCAATAATGCCTTACTCCCATCCTCCATTGATGCTGCTCATCCTGTTGAGTTCCTCCAGCAGATTGTTTGTTGCCTCAGATTTTGACATCTGCTGCCTGTTATGCCTTCCAGTCCGCACATATTTATGAAATCCATGCAAGGTGCAGGGAACCTTGGTAACTTCCCGAATATTGCAGAACACATCAATCTGAGGAGATGTCACTGACATCACCTGGAAATGGATGGTCAGATCAATAGTATCCTTCATAACCACGAAGAGTTGGACCACTCCCCACAAGGCTGTGGCACTACTGCTGTCACTAATCAAGTAGAATGGTCAACTGATTAACCCTTGCGTGACCAGAACACATTGCTGCCCAAGGACAGCTGAGTTGACAAAAGTGCTCACTAAATACTGACTTGACATTGTGATTCCCCTCTTCCCACTTTCCCTAGCTGCTGTCCATCTCTCCTCTTTTCTGCTCACCCCTTGAGCTTCTGAAGAAGACATGATCGCAGTGAAGCAAAAGTGAACCAAAGCAATACATCTTCAGTGAAGCCTAGGCAAAGGTACTTAGAATTCACTTATCACTAAAAGTTATCAAACAAACAAAAAGAACAAAATACAAATAATGTGTAAGGAAACCTTTGATGTGGGGTTGTTGAAAGATCCTTGCTGCACGTTTGTGCATGATTTGTTGAGAGCATGAATCAAATACAGGAAGAGTATAATTTTTAATTACCCTGAATAAAGTTAAAAGTTATATATTTTTAAATAAGATCATAAGATATAGGAGTAGAATTAACCTATCTGGGGTATTTTTTTCAATCCAATCTCCCAGCTTCTCACCGTTACCTTTATCCCCTTTGCTAATAATCAACCTCTGCCTTAAATACACCCACAGCTCTCTGTGGCAATGAATTCCACAGAATCACTACCTTTTGGATGAAGAAATTTCTCATTTCAGTTTTAAAAGGACGTCCCTTTATTACAATGCCGTGCTCGCAGATCCTATGATCTCCTACTAATGGAAACATTCCCACCATGTCCACTCTATCCTGACCTTTCAGTATTCAATAGGGTTCAATGAGATCACCCTTCATCCTTCTGAACTTCATCTGGTGCAGGCCCAGAGACATCATTCTGGGTAAGTTCATTCGTGAATCCAAACCGAGTGAACTATTTATAGGCATAGCAAGAATAAAGGTTACATTTCATTATCTGCAAGGTCTAATGGCATTCCACAACCAGCCACATCTTACCCTCTCCTCCCCTCTCAGATGTTTACAGAGGCAACTCCCTCTGTGACTTCCTGGACCTCTCATCCCTTCCCAGCCACCCTTCTCTATCCCCTGGCATTTTCTCCTGCAACTGAAGAGATGAGACAAATTCAAGTTTATTTATTAATCAAATGCATATTGAAACATACAGTGAAATGCATTGTTTGCATTAATAACCAATACCACCTGAAAATGCCCGGAGGCAGCCTGCAAGTGTCCCACAAATCCCACTGAAAACATAGCATGCCCACAAGCAACAACAACAATAGCAAAACAAACCCATTTCCCACCCTGTCTGTCTCTCTCGCGCGCGCACACAGATACACACACACACACACACACACACACACACACACACACACACACACACACACACACACACACACACACACACCCTCCAACATCGCACAGTCTCTCTAGAGTCCTTGACCTCAGACTCATAGTCATCGGGCCCCCAACCTCCAGTCCCTGGCTTGAACTCGCAGACGCCAGGCCTGCAATTTCTGAACACGGCAACCCAAAGACTTTAACTTTCCAGCTTCAACCTCCAGTATTGACCCAAGGATTCACCAATCACAGAACTTTGAAATCAGTGCCTCAACGTCTGGACTCAGTTGTCAAAAGGACAGGCAGGTAGGCAGGCAGAGGGAGTGGGATAGCTCTGTTGAAAAAAAATGAAATCATTAGAAAGAGATGACATAGGATTAGAAGATGTAGAATCATTGTGAGTAGAGTTAAGAAAGTACAAGGTTAAAAAAAAAAACCTTAATTAGAGTTATACACAGGTCTCCAAACAGTAGCCAGGATGTGGGGTACAAATTACAATGGGAGATAGAAAAGGCATCTAAAAACAGCAATGTTACAATGATCAAGGGGATTTCAATATGCAGGCAGATTGTGAAGATCAGGTTGGCACTGGATCCCAAGAGACAGAATTTGCAACATGCCTATGAGAAAGCTTTTTAGAGCATCTTGTGGTTGAACCCTGAAGGGTAAAGGCAATTTTGGATTGGGTCACAAACAAAAGAGAAAATCTGTGGATGCTGAAAATCCAAACAACACGTACAAAATGCTAGAGGAACTTAGCAGGCCAAGCAGCATCTATGGAAAAGAGTACAGTTGATGTTTTGGGCTGAGACCCTTTGGCAGGACTGGAGAAAAAAAGATCAGGAGTAGATTGGGTGCTGAGTAATGAACCAGATTGAATTAGAGAGTTTAAGTTGAAGGAACCTATAGTTTGAGAAGGAGAAGCTAAAAAAAAATATAGAAACATAGAAACATAGAAAATCTACAGCACAATACAGGCCCTTCGGTGCACAATGCTGTGCCGAACATGTACTTACTTTAGAAATCACCTAGGGTTACCCATAGCACTCTATTCTTCTAAACTCCTAATCTAATCTAATCTAAAACTCCATGTATCAGTATTTCAGTGGAGTAAAGGGAATTACAGATGAATGAGCAAAGAGCTGGCCAAATTGATTGGAAGGAGACACTAGCAGGGATGACAGCAGACCAGTGATGGCTGGAGTTTCTGGGAGCAATTCAAAAGGTGCAGGATAGATTAATCTGAAAAAAGAAGTATTCTAAAAGGGGGGTGAAGCAACCATGGCTGATATGGGAAGTCGAAGGCAGCACAAAAACAAGAAAGAGAGCATAAATATCAGAAAAAAATAGTAGGAAGCTAGATGGTTGGGAAGCTTTAAAAAACCAATAGAAAGCAACTAAAATGCAATAAGGAAAGAAAAGATAAAATATGAGGACAAGCTAGCCAATAATATAAAAGAGGATATGAAAAGACTTTTCAGACATATAAAGAGTAAAAGAGAGGGAAGAATGGATTTCACACTACTGGAAAGTGACACTGGAGAGGTAGTAATGGGGACAAAAGAATGGTGGACAAACTCTAAGTATTTTGCATCAGCCTTCATTATGGAAGACTCCATCAGTATGGCAGAACTAGGAGGGTATCAGGAGACAGAAGTGAAAATAGTCACTATTACTAATGTGAAGTCACTTGAGAAGCTGAAAGGTTTGAAGGTAAATAAGTCACCTCAATCAGATGGATTACACCCCAGCTGAAGAGAATGTGAAGGACTGGAAAATTACAAATATCACTCAACTCCTTAAGAAGTGGTGGGGGGTGGGAGGCAAAAGACAAGAAATTATTGGTCAGTTAGCTTCACTTCAGTGGTTAGGAAGATGTTGGAGTCCATTATTAAGGATAAGGTTTTGAGGTATTTGGAAACTCTTGATAAAATAGGATTAGGTCAGCATGGTTTTCTTAAGGAGAAATCTTGCCTGATAAATCTGTTGCAAGTCTTTGAGGAAATAGTAGGCAGCAGAGACAAAGGAGAGTCAGTGGATGTTGTTTACTTGGATTTTCAGAAGGCCTTTGACAAGTGCAGCACATGAGGCTGCTAAACAGCAGCCCATGGTAATACCAACATGGATAGAGGATTGGCTGACTGGCAGAAGGTAGAGAGTAGGAATAAAGGGGGCCACTCCTGGTTGACAGCCGGTGACTAGTGGTGTTCCACAAGGGTTGGTGTTGGGACAGTTGCTTTTCACATTATATGTCAATGATACATATGACAGAGTTGTTGGCTCTGTGGCCAAATTTGTGGATGATACAAAGACAGGTGGGGAAAGGTAATGTTGAGGAAGTGGCAAGTCTACAGAAGGAACTGGACAGATTAGAAGAATAAGCAAAGATGTGGCAGATGGAAAACAGTGTATGGATGTGTATGGGCATGCAATTTAGTAGAAGGAATAAAGGTATAGGCTATTTTCTAAATGGAGAGCAAATCCAGAAATCAGAGGTGCAAAGGGACTTGGGAGTCCTGGTGCAGGATTCCCTCAAAATAAATTTGCAGGTTAAGCTGGTAGTAAGAAAGGAAATTGAATTCATTTCCAGAGGACTAGATTATAAAAGCAAGGATGTAATGCTGAAGCTTTAAAAGGCATTGGTCAGACCAAATTTGGACTATGGTGAGCAGTTTAAGGCCCTTATATAAGAACGGATATGTTGGCATTGGAGAGGGCTCAGAAGAGGTTCCCGAGAATGATTCTGTGGATAAAATGGTATAAGGAGTGTTTGAGGGCCTGTACTCAATTGATTTTAGAAAAATGGGGTGGGGAGCAGATCTCAATGAAACCTATCGAATATTGAAAAGCTTAGATAGATTGGACATGGAGAGGATGTTTCCTATAGTGAGGCAGCCAAGGACCAGAGGGCACAATCTCAGAGTACAAAGATATCCCTTTAGAAAGGAGATTATGAGGAATTTCTTTAGCTAGAGTGTGATGAGTCTGTGGAATTCATTGTCATGGATGGCTGTGGAGCTTAAACATTGGGTTAACTTAAAGCATACGTGGATAGACTCTTGATTAGCATGGGTGTCAAAGGTTATGGGGAGAAGACAGGAGAATGGGGTTGAGGGGGATTATAAATCAATTATGATTGAATGGTGTAGACTTGAAAATCAGAATGACCTAATTCAGCTCCTAGTATATGTGTTATGGTCTTATGGTCTACACAAAAGTTTTTATGAAGGGTCACCATCCCAAATGTTAACTTTTTCTGCCTCCATGGATGCTGCTCAGCCTAATGGGTTGTTCCACAGTTGGATGTTGTTTCATCATCTGCAGTTGCCTGTGTCATCAGACTGCAACCTTCACAGTTTTGAACAAGTGTAAAAGTGTCTTTGTGAGACTTCCCACCCCTTGAGTTATCCATGTGGAAATTAACCAAGGAAGTTTTAAGTATTGTTGCAAGTTACTCAGTGGATACATCTTGCTTGTTCCATACTTGACCCCAATCACTATGATTGAAAGAGATAAAGGTCCAAAGCAGGAACTATCTTTAGAATAGACAAAATAATCTGCCTTCATAAAATAATCATTTTAAATATAAAATGAAATGGGTGCTCTGATGTTTTATCACATTACAACAGTAATTCAACATGTTGTGTCAGTGTTGCTCTATCAATTATTTTTAATGTAGTGAAATATACTTTTATACCATCATTGTAATGATGTAAAGTAAATATATCACATCATATTAAGGAAGAATATTAACCAAACTGCTTATGAGTTGAGTAAGAAAATAATACATCTACCACTCACTTTCTGTGACTAGCTGGGGCCATTTTTCCTGTGGGTCCTTTGGTTTAGTTCTGGTTGGAGCTTGCAAGTAGTTTTGGTGCATGAATTCATAGCATTGGTCAGCTCCAGGAGAAAAAGAATGGAAAAAAGGCCTGTGAGAATAGAGGCTTTTAGGTCCGATCAGTCAAAGGTTGAAGGTCATTGAATCATGCAAGGAGAAAGGCAATCCATTATTCCAAAACTAGGAAAGAAATATATCATTAGTCCTTTTCCAATATGTATCATAATAATTATGGTCCTTAATTACTGACCTTGGTGTGAGTGGAAATAATTTCTCCTTATTTATTATATTAAGCACTCAGAGAATTTTTGTCTGAGAATGTTAACACTCTAGCTGTTATTGGACAAATATGCTGTGGTCTATAATTTTGATCTAGAGACGTGAACTTGAATTCCATCAAGGTGGTTGTTAAATTTAAATTACATCAGTTTGGAATTTAATTCAAAAGTAATGGTAACTATGGTTGCTTTATGGTTCAAAAACAGGGACAGGGTGTCCCACAGAAGGAGATGCAGCTCCAACTTCATTAAATTATGAAATCTCTTGCAATCCGGAATGGACATCAGATTTGAGAAGGGCCTTTTTCTGTGCTGTATGACTCTGTAACCTTATTTCCCCATGTTACTTGACAACTCTGAATTGTCCCTCATTACCTAGAGTGTAGATGAATTGCAGACTTTCAGAGTGGGAAATTGAAGAAGAGAGGGTGAATGGATTAAGGTAGATTAGTGTAAAAGATGGTGCTTAATGGTCAGATCAAACACAGAGGTCCTGAAGGTCCTGTTTACAGTCTTTTCCTGTATGATTCTGACAAATGCAAATGTATTGTGTATTTAAATGACCTTTTCCTGGACCCATCATAGGAATATAATTGCAAAGAAAGTATGACATCAGCTCAACTTCCTCGGGAATCTGCAGATATTCGGCATGTCATCAAAAACCTTGGCAAACTTCTATAGATGTGTGGTGAGAAATGTGCTGACTGGCTGCATTACTGCCTGGTATGGGAACGTCAATGCCTTTGAGCAGAAAATCCTACAAAAGGTAGTGGATTCTGCCCAGTACATCATGGGTAAAACCCTCCCAACCATTGAGCATATCTATATGAAATGTATCCATTAGTCAAAGGTCCTCACCACCAAGCCATGCTCTTTTCTCGCTGCTGCCATCAGGTAGAAGGTACAGGTGCCTCAGGACTCACACCATCAGGTTCAAGAACAGCCACTACCCCTCAACCATCAGGCTCTAGAACAAAACGGGATAATTACACTCATTTAAGGATTCTTTTGTCTTATTATTTTATGCTCATTATTTATTGCCATATATTTATACCTGCATTTGCATAGTTTGTTCACATTTTACAGTTCCTGATGCTTCCAGTTTGCAACTCCTGTTTATAGTCACTGTTCTATAGATTTGCTAAGTATGCCCACAGAAAAAGAATCTCAGGCTTGTATGTGGTGACAGGTATGTACTCTGATAATAAATTTTACTGTGAACGTTGATCTAATGCGTCTGAAAGTGCTTTATTTGCCATAGAAATTTTATGCTGCCTTTACAAAATGAAGTGTTTTTTGCTCTCAACATTTCTTTCCCAATTGAGGAAAGAAAAAAATAATGGTGCTTCATCTTGACTGACTGCATTAGAAGGGAGAAATTGTAGCTTCAGCAGGGATGTGCACCGGTTGGAGGAAAGTTATTAGTCAGAGAGGGGGCAGCTGAGGAGATGTAAGGCCAAGAAATTACCAGTTCCTTGGTGCTCGGAAACTAGTCAAGGTTATCTAATATCTGTAAATGCCTGATTAATCCATCTCTAGCTACCTTCCTGCAGATAGTCTGATAGTGCTCCAGTGATACTATGAGGGAGGTCAGAGGATCAGCTGCAGAGAAGCACAAAGGTGCTGAGAGAAATGAGGACAGCAGCCAGAGTGAGACTTGAACAGTCTGAGAAGAACAGAGCCTAAACTGGCAGATGTGGGTCACGCTGCTCAGGCAGGCTGCCCCAGGTTTTCTACAGAGAATCATATTTTAAAAATTTTCTTTTGACTGTCAGCCAGTCCCAGCCCTGGCTCGACCATAGGGAGCAATCTCTAAATTACTGAGCTGGTTTCTATTGGAGTGTGGCACAGGGTGTGCCTGGCTTCGATTTCAATATTTTAAATTCAAACAGTGACCTGACCTGGGTGTAGGGACGATTTGGGATCTCTGTGACTAATAGAGTGAACAATGCATCCTCTTAACCAGGAGACTGACGAATAAATAATCACACTGTGGAGGATTAGAGTGGATTAGAGTTAAACCCTTTATCAAATCTGACAGAAAAATGAGAAAGAAAAATTGGAGAGAGAGAGAGAAATAGAAACAAAAAAAGGACTGAAATGAAAAAGAGATCTTTGACAATTTGACAATTCTAAAATAATCTCAACTGGAAGGAATCAATCTACGCACTTTCCATTGTTACTTTCTGGGCCAGAGATGGATTCACCGTCAATGACAATTCACACCTTGTTAAAAGGGCACTTACACTGTTAATTACTGGGCTAAATTTTTTTGTGTGGTGAGGTTAGAGCCAATTAATGTACAAATTCATCAACTTCATAATAACCATGCAAGATGGCATTTTTGCAAAGCTACTGCTGATACAGTGAAAATCAACAAACAAATTGTAGCATTTTGCAATTCATAGGGTTTTTTTTCCTACATATGAATAATGACCAGTATTGTTCAGTTTTTTTTCAGCTAATGCTGTATTTTCCATCTCAGTTATACCTTTCTTACCAGGCACAATTTGTATTATTTTTTATTTGAAGTACAGCCAATTTTCTGCAGGCATTCAACCTAACCATTATTTCACTAAGAATTACTCCCAGTACAGATTGTGGTCAAGACTGCCAGAAATGCATCTTGCTTTTTCAATCTTCTTTGGCATACTATTGTACCTCCCTTTTAACAAGCTCCCTTATCAAAATATATAAGACATCTGTAGGTCAGGGTTGAATTGCCTCCACTCCAGTTCCTGGGTCCTGATGAGACTAACTGCTTAAGAACATGTGAAACAATGAGGGTTATCAATAATATTGACTGCAGAAGTGAATAAAACTAGAGGACACAGATTGGGGTGTAAGGGATAAGCAACTCTGAGGGAATCTGTGAGTGCTGAGCGTTTGGAATGCACTGCTGGAGAGTGGTAAATGGAATGCTAACAGTGGTATGAACCTCAACAAGCATGAGTTGCCTAGGTATTGAATGCTATGGGCCAAATGCTGGTAGGTGGTTCAAATAGAGATGGGTGCCGCTGATTGGTATTAACATAATAGCTTGCTTTCGTGCAGTTTGACTCCATGACTCTGTGACTTTAAGATACGATCACATTGGGAAACATACTAAAGTAACGCATACACAGAACACTGGAGAAACTCCACAGGTCAGGCAGCATCTATGGAAAGGAGTAAGCAGTTGTGATTTTGGGCTGAGAGCTGATGAAGACCAAACAATAGATATCTAATATCAGTAATGTATTACAACAAGCAGAAGGACTAACACAAAAATATATTTTAAAAACACTTGTAATACTTGATTGTTTTTCAACTCCTTTAGAAATTATTTCAATGCAGTTTTAAATTATTCAAATTTTAAACCTACAATACTGATACTTCCTATGGGTATCACATCCTTTTTTTGAAGTACTTTCCTTGTTGTGCATTGTTAACAACACCCCTATACCTATAAAATGTGATATGGCAAACCTGAGCACAGGTGGGAACATAAAAACTGTTGTAATTCATAGCTTTCTTATTATATGCTCCACCCAATATTGGATTTCACTGACTTCAAAAGAACTCAGTATTGAATTACTCCTATAACAATCAGCAAATGTAATTTCAGCTTCTTTGTGTCCCTGTCGAGACCAAACTTCACCTCCCCCCTCCCATCCCCCAACCCCCCACAGCACTCCCCCCCCCACCCCACACGCTCCACCATCTCTCCCTACATGTTCTGACTCTGTATGATATCACCGGAGATTAGATAGCTGTAAACAAAAAGGCATCTGAGAGAGAAAAAAAATGAAGCAGCATCCCAAGGCGTAATTGCAAGAATTAGTAGGAAGCGGATCTAATCTGGTGGCAATTCTCTGCAGGGCAAGTTTGCATCTCTGCAATATATCAGGTGAGGCAGTAAATGGAATCTCTCCCCACAGGAAAGAACATCAGCAGGCAATTAACGATTCCTCACTCCTATTCAACAGATGAATAAAACACATCATTTGTTTGGCTCTGTGTACACCAAGGACATATTCTCACCCTTGGGTTTGAAGACTGTATATACCCTGCGACAGAGCCTCTCAAAATCTATACAAACCTTTGACTGAACAAGGTTAGAAAATCAAATGACCTCACTCCTAGTATTTTCCAACACAGTTACAGTAATTTACAGTGCACATGTGGCTTCTTTCAATTTCTTGTATGAAAGTAATAATTGTAAAGCAGCCTAATCAACATTTCCTTACACATTCTTAGCTTACAGAAATCTATTTTTTTCTTAAATGAAAGTGGAACAGTCTTTATTGCACTGTTTAAGTTTAATGAAGTCAAGCTGTGCAACCATTCTATGCTTGTGACATGCATCCTGTAATATTAGTCTTTTGAGGGAAAGTTAACTCGTGCATTTCAGATATATATTGTAAGCCTCTTATAGTACAGTCTCTCCAATGTATCAAGCATCTATTATTAAAACGCAGCTCTCATCAAAATAAATTTGGACTATTATTACTGAACTTAGAATTTCAAAGGCTTTTAGAACTGCTTCAGTTACAAAGTGAAAAAAAAGGCAAGGCCATGACTAAGAATTTGAAAGATAATAGAGGCTTTGTCAGAGTTGGAGTCAGTGCAGGTCATGTTGCATAACTTCACAGATATGACAGTGCATAATCTCGCTATTTAAGCAGCTTTGTCATCGAAGCCGCTTCTTGGGATCAAAAATGAAGCAAGGCAAGGTGGAGAACAGTATAGCTGAAACTGAAAAAAAACTCATGTTCTGACTTCAACATATTTTGGAGTTCACTGAGGTATTTTTTGTTTAAGATCTCTATTTATGAATCCTGTGATGGCTATCATTCATATCAGAGGGTTCCCATTTCTAGACACAAAGCACTAGAAGTTCATTGGCCATAAAAGGTACATTTTTTTGTTTCCCTGATTCCATCAATATTTGCCTTTCAACTACACACCTTGAACAAGTACTTGGAATCTTTGGATAAACCAATTGTAATGTTATTTTAGTGGTACAAAATAGGTGTAAGTAATATCAGGGTTTCCTGCCCCTGCTGAAACTGACCAGTGCTGACATCATGCATGAAGTCTTAAAGCGTTGGTGACAAATAAATCCAACCATTATCAGAAGTCATTGCAAGACTTCTGCAACATTCACTGGAGCCAGGGCAGGCAAGAGCTAGAAGGTGAATCCCACCTCATGGAAGTTGGTCTTGAAGCCTCTGTACAAGAGATGGACAAATGGAAGAAGTCAAGGAGTCTTGGAAGCCATCAAGTACAGAAATGAAGCAACTGATCAGGGAAAGATAAAGCTGCTATATTATCCTGGGGAATCGGTCCCAGTGCTGTCAGAAATTTAATGAACTCAATATTCCCTCATCTGCTAACATATGCATCATTACACTCACACAGTTACACTCAAATGCACACCACACATCTTAAATATACGCACGTCAACAAATTGAACCATTGCAAGAATAACAAACAAACATTCCTTCCTTCTTTTGCTGAATAGGTTTGCAACACTGACTGGAGTGGGCAATGTAGGAGCTGTAGATCTTTAGGTCAGCTGCCCAGCCATGGATCAGATGCCATCCAGAATGACTATGTGCTCTAATCTAATCATCCTTCTCACATCTCCTCATTTGCTCCTGTTTTTTGAGATGGTTTAAACATGTCCTAGTTATCTACTTCCCATCATGCCCATACTCTTCCACTTTCCTCATTTCAGATGTTCATAGCAACATTATCCTGCATGTGGTTGAGAAATGCTAATTTGGATACACATCATGTGTTAGCAGCTACTGTCAGGAATAATTGGTGTCAAATAAGGATTAGATAATAGTGACGTTCATCTCTGTAGGCAAAGCAGTCGGATTTGACCATACAGCTAGAATTTTTACCTGAAAATGATAACAGAATTCATAGAAATTCTAGGCCCTTTGTTTGCCTTGCTCTTCAGAGAGTAGACAGTGGGATCTTGGAGTGCAGATCCAGGCAGATTCTATGCCAGTTGAAGTTCCTGACTATAACACATGTGCTTCTTTTCCTTTGATTTACTCTGGCAAAATCTTCTTGCTTTTGGCCTCTCTCCTCTTGCTCCTACGTAGTGAGATGAGTTTCAATGAGGCAATAAATATCAGCCTTATTCAGCGGTTATCCAATCCATTCCAAGTCATCCATTTATTGTCTTCAGTCTTGTTAAACCAATGCACACTTATCCAAATCAATCCTGAACAAACTATCACATTGTTCACTGCAATTGTTTGCGTGATTTGTTTTTTTTCCCCTTTCTCTTGCATATCGGGTGTTAGTCTTTTCATTATTTTTTTTCCTTAATTGGGTTCTTTTGAGTTTCTCGTTTTCTGGCTACCTGCAAGCAAACAAATCTGAAGGTTGTATAATTAATAAATTTATTTGATAATAAATGTACTTTGAATCTTTAAATAAATGTTGATCTTCTTAAATATCTCTCGGACAGCCTAACATTGAGTTAAACCTGTTTTCCTGTTTGTAATTCATGCAGAGGCGTTACTTACAAATTCTAGACTAAACGTCATCATAGAGCCACAAATTAGACATTGGACAATGAATGACTTTGCCATGTGCTCTCAGTGGCCACTTTACTAGATACGTCTGTACGTTTGCTTGTTAATGAACCAATTATGGCAGCAGCTCAATGTTTAAAAGCATGCAGACATAGTCAAGAGGTTCATCCCAAACATCAGAACAAGAAAGCAATGTGATCTAAGTGACTTTGACCATGGAATGATTGCTGGTGCCAGACAGGTTGATTTGAGTATCTCAGAAACTGCCGATCTCTTGAAACTCACAACATCCTGTAGAGTTTACAGAGAATGATGCAAAAAACAAAAAAATCCAGTGAGTAGCATTTTTGTGGGCAAAATCGCCTTGTTAATGAGGAGGCCAGAGGAGAATGGTCAGACTAGTTCAAGCTTACAGGAAGCAGACAGTAATTCAAATAATCACATGTTACAACAGTAATGTACAGAAGAGTATCTGTGAATGCACAACACATCAAAACTTGAAGTGGGTCAGCTATAGCAGCACAAGACCATGAACATACACTCAGTGGCCAAATAATAGATACCTCTTTACTCTGTATACAGGTGAACCATGTGCATAATGTGCCATGCATAACAGGAAATGCATTTCAGTTTTACACCAAATTCAGTCAAATGGCACATAAGGAATGTATATATTTGTAATTCAGAGCTACAGAAGTAATACAGCCACTATGCGATAATCGTTACACAGAACAAGCACAACACCAGAATCCTTCCCAAATCTAAGAAAATACAGTAACTTCTATCTGTGAAGTATGTAGCCATTTCTCAAAGTCATCCCAAAGGGTTATGAGTAATGCTAGTTGGTAGTGAACCAATAGAAAATTCGTGCTGTGGAGTCAAGTTTCTTAAAAATTTTCCTCAAGCAGCCTGTACTTTCTTTTCATAAAGGATAATTATAGCTGATGGATTGAGGAGGTTTTAATCAAAGCAACCTGGCCTACTTTATTCTTCTGATTCAATTTTATATATTTAGCAAAAGAAAATGCCATGATGCAATTTTCTCACCTATCACATTTAACAAAATTTTCTTTGAAATCACAATTAAAAAGGGTTAAACATAAGGCACTAACAGCTCATTAAGAAGCAGTTTGATTACGGGGCTTTAAATAAGCCATGCAAGTAATTATGTAATCTTGTCTTGCACTTTTTCAAGGAGAGCGATACCATTCGAAATGTCAGCCTGTCTCATTTGTACTTTAATTGCTGAATCAGGATCTTTCACATGCCTTGTCCATCCCTCATCACCACTGCATTTCTTATCATTTATCAAAATCAGAGCAAGGAGAATTTCTAGAGTACAAAAAGCCAAAAGCACTTGTAATATTCCCAGATTTAGCTATTAGATTGACGTATAGTTGCAAGTCCCAACTATCATGGCCTTTTGAACTTTACATATCAGTCCATCACAATGTTAAACAATTTGTTTGGGTTTTTTTTTTCTGGAGGAGGATAGTTAACCTTCTGTATTCAATAAAGTAAGAAATACATTTGTGCACAGAGCAGAGGACATTTCCGGTTTGAATAACCATTATATTACACCAAGAGCTCCCATGTGAATTGAGTACAGATTAGTTGCAGAATAAAGTTCTCTCTTCCCCCAAACGTAGGGATGGAGTTTCTTCACCCTTAGAAATGTGGGCAAAATCTTATCCTTTTGTTCAAAACAAACATGAAATGTCAGTACCCATCTGTCATATAAGCCTAGTTACAAATTTCTAGCTATTTTCAGAATTCTCCTGATGCTGTTTCACTTGCCTATCCTATAGCAACCTCATGGACTTTACAATCTGGAGTTTGTTTGAATTGTTCAGTATCTAGATGTAAAACAGCATTACCCAAGAGCATGCCAACAAAGCCCCCTTTGTTTTATGAAACACAATATCAAGACCTTCATATGTGTTTCACTTACATTTTAATGGATAAAGGCAAGAGATTAATTGTTAAATTGCTTTAATGCAAAGTCAGTAAACGAACATAAAGTAACCAGTCCAGGAAATTTTACCTTTCATTAGCTTAATTTAAACCACGCCATATAATAAAGAAAAAGTTAAAAAATGCTACACTATTATTTCACTGAGCCATGCATAATATTCCATTGGATTATCCATTCACTGAATTGGACTAAGACTTGTCTCGAACTTGATTTACCTAGTCTTTTTCATGTAGTCACCTTCATCAGTTCTTCTCAGAAAAGTGCTTCTTTGTCCTCTCATCTACCTTTACATAAGGCAAAGCCTCAGATAGAAATGATTGCTGTATTTGAAACAATACCACTGTCTAGAAAATGGGTAGGAACATTCTGCTCACACCATGTGACAAAGTTTCCTACCGTAGCCCTGTACTCAGCGTCATCTCCCTTGCTGATGCATCCAACTATGGCAGAGTCATCGGAAGACTTCTGAAGATGGCAAGACTCTGTGCAGTAGTTGAAGTCCAGGGTGTAAATGGTGAAGAGAAAGGGAGACAAGACAGTCCCCTGTGGAGCCCCAGTGCCGCTGATCACTCTGTCTGACACACTATATTGCATCAATTTAATCAGAATCAAAATCAGAATTAGAATCAGGTTTGTTATCAGTGACATATGTTGTGAAATTTGTTGTTTTGCAGCAGCATTACAGTGCAAAACATCAAAATAAACATTAAAAAAATAGGTAATGCAAAGAACCTGTTTCTAAAATATTGAGTGAGTATTTCAGGCTCCTGTGCCTCTTCCCTGTTGGTAGTAATGAGAAGAGGGCAAGGACTGGGTAGTAAGTAATTATGAGATGAATCTGGCAGATAGGATTAATGAATATTTAAATATATCAGTCACTATATTAAGAGTGAAAAGGTGGCTAGGAGGAGAAAGGGTCCTCTTAGAGATTGGGAGGCATCTTAAGTGTCGTAAGACCTCAGTCAAAGTAAGGAATCGAAAGGCTGAGCCTACAACAGCATACTTGACAATCTACAACTCAGCTGCATCTACAAACTTTTGTATTTTAATGCAAGAAGTATCACAGGAAAAGTGGATAATAGTGCTGAAGATGACTTAACTGGTTCACAAATAGATGTGTAGTGAGGAGAGGCTATTGATAAGGCAAATTTTGCAGTCAACAGGATAAGGTGCAGCGTAAACAGTGGACAAAATCGAAAAGGATGAATACAGGACTGAAGGTGTTATATTTGAATCTACACAGTATACGGAATAAGGTAGATGAACATGCAGCTGAGTTGCAGGTTGTCAGGTATGCTGTTATAGGCATCACTGAATCATGGCTGAAAGATTATAAGTGGGAGCTTAATGTCTAAGGATACACATTGTATTGCAAGGAAAGACAGGAAGGCAGAGGGGGAGGTGTTGCTCTGTTGATAAAAAATGAAAGCAAATCATTAGAAAGAGGTGACATTGGGTTGGAAAGTGTTAGATCATTGTAAGTAGAGATAAGGAACTGCAAGGGTAACAAGACCCTGATGGGAGTTGCAGACAAACACCCAAATGATAGTAAGGATGTGGCCTTCAAATTACAATGGGAGATAGAAAATGCATGCCAAAAGGGAAAGGGAAATATTACAATAGTCAGGGGGAATTTCAATATGCAGATAGATTAGGAAAATCAGGTTAGTGCTGGATTCCAGGAGGGGTCATTTCTAGAGTGCCTACGAGATGGCTTTTTAGAGCCGTTGTAATTTGTAGGCCACATCCTTACTACTATTTGGGTGGTTGAGTCCACAAGGGGATCAGCTATTCTGGAATGGGTGTTGTGCATTGAACCAGAATTGATTAGAGAGCTTAAAGTCAAAGAACTCTTCGGGGAAAGTGATCATAATGTGATCAAATTCACCCTAAAATTTGAGAAGAATATATAAAAATCAAATGTATTAGTATTACAGTGGAGTAAAGGGAATTATGGAGGCACAAGAGAGTAAATGGGCAGAGCTGATTGGAAAAGAATGCTGGCTGGGATGATGGCAGAGCAGCAATATCTGGAATTTCTGTAAGCAATTTGGAAGGCACAGGATATATACATCCCAAAGAGGAAGAAGTATTCTAAAAGAAGGACGACACGGTCGTGGCTAACAAAAGAAGCCAAGGTCAACATAAATGCCAAACGGAGGGCAAATAATAGAGGAAAGATTAATGGAAAGTTAGAGGATTGGGAAGCTTTTAAAAACCAACAGAAAGCAAATAAAAAAAGTCATTAAGAAGGTAAAGCTGGAATAGGAAAGTAAGTCAGCGAATAATATTAAAGAGGATACCAAAAGTCTCTTCAGTTACATAAAGTGTGAAAGAGAGGTGAGAGTGGATTCCAGACTGCTGGAAAACAAAGCTACAGAGGTAGTAATGGGGAACAAGGAAATGGCGGACAAACGGAACAAGAATTTTGCAGCAGCCTTCACTGTGCAAGACACTAGCAGTATGGTGGAAGCTCCAGGTGTCAGGGGTTATGAAATGTGTGGAGTTACGATAACTAGAGAGAAGGTTCTTGGGAAGCTGAAAGGTCTGAAGGTAGATAAGTCACCTGGACTAGATGGTTTACACACCAGTGTTCTAAAACAGGTGCTGAAGACATCATGGAGGCATCAGTAATGATCTTTCAAGAATCACTAGATCCTAGAATGGTTCCAGAAGGCTGGCAAATTGCAAATTTCACTCCACACTTCAAGAAGGGAGAGAGGCAGAGAAGGGAAACTCTAGGCCAGTTAGTCTACCTCACTGATTGGGAAGATGTTGGATTTGATTATTAAGGATGAGGTGTCAGAGTACTTGGAGACACATGACAAAATAGGCGATAGTCAGCACTGTTTCCACAAAGGAAAATCTTGCCTGACAAATCTGTTGGAATTCTTTGAAGAAACAAAAAGCAGGATAGACAAAGGAGAATTGGTTGATGGAGTGTAGTTGGATTTTCAGAAGGCCTTTGACAAGGTGCTGCACATGAGGCCGCTTATCAAGCTATGAGCCCATGGTATTACAGGAAGGATTCTAGCATGGATAAGATAGTGGCTGATTGGCAGGTAGCAAAGAGTGGGAATAAAGAGAGCCTTTTCTGGTTGGCTGCCGGTGACCAATGACGTTCCACAGAGGTCCATGCTGGAACTGATTCTTCTTAGGCTATACGAGGGGTGATTGATAAGTTTGTGGCCTAAGGTAGAAAGAGTCAATTTTAGAGAACCTAGCACATTTATTTTTCAACATAGTCCCCTCCTACATGTACACACTTTTTCCAGCGGTCGTAAGACATACGGATCCCTTCTTTGTAGAAGTGGTCCACAGCAGGCGTGATTGATAAGTTTGTGGCCTAAGGTAGAAGGAGATGAGTTATTAACTTCAAACTTTCTGCATTTTCACTCAGAGTTGAACTGCATGTGCATGTAACAAGAGCTGTATAATTCATCTCCTTCTACCTTAGGGCACAAACTTATCAATCACCCCTGCTGTGGACCACGTCTACAAAGAAGGGATCCGTATGCTCCGCAACCCACTGGACTAAGTGTGTACATGTAGGAGGGGACTATGTTGAAAAATAAATGTGCTAGGTTTTCTAAAATTGACTCCTTCTACCTTAGGCCACGAACTTATCAATCACCCCTTGTATGTTAGTATGCAAGTTAATCCTTAATAAAATGTTGTCTGTGATGTCTATTCTCACAAATATTGGCAAAAAATCATACAATTCAGGCGATTAATATATTGTTGTTTTGGGATGATAAAGGTCATGGCAATAAACATCTGATGGGAGGAACAAGTTTAAAGAACGACTCTTCCTGAAAGGGCATTGGATGTAAAAACAATGGGTCTTGACACATCTTGGTTATCATGCTGAAGACCTGTAAAGAGCAAGAGGATAAGACGTGAAAGAATAGGACCTATCAAGTGTGACAGTGGGAAAGTATGTATGGAACCAGAGGAAATAACAGAGGTACTTAACATAGAACATAGAACATAGAATAGTACAGCACATTATAGGCCCTTCGGCCCACAGTGTTGTGCCGACCCTCAAACCCTACCTCCTATATAAGCCCCCACCATAAATTCCTCCATATATACCTGTCTAGTAGTCTCTTAAGCTTCACTAGTACATCTGCCTTCACCACCGACTCAGGCAGTGCATTCCACGCACCAACCACTCTCTGAGTAAAAAAACTTCCTCTAATACCCCCCTTGAACTTCCTACCCCTTACCTTAAAGCCTTGTCCTCTTGTATTGAGCAGTGGTGCCCTGGGGAAGAGACGCTGGCTATCCACTCTATCTATTCCTCTTATTATCTTGTACACCTCTATTATGTCTCCTCTCATCTTCCTTCTCTCCAAAGAGTAAAGCCCTAGCTTCCTTAATCTCTGATCATAATCCATACTCTCTAAACCAGGCAGCATCCTAGTAAATCTCCTCTGTACCCTTTCCAATGCTTCCACATCTTTCCTATAGTGAGGCAACCAGAACTGGACACAGTACTCCAAGTGTGGCCTAACCAGAGTTTTATAGAACTGCATCATCATATTGTGACTCTTAAACTCTATCCCTCGACTTATGAAAGCTAACACCCCATAAGCTTTCTTAACTACCCTATCCACCTATCCACACAATCCATGCTGCTCATCATTTCCAGCTAACCCTAATCCTCATCCTCCGTTACTCCAAGGAGAAAGGGTCGAGTTCACTCAACCTATTTCCATAAGGGATGCTCCCCAATTTAGGCAACATCCTTGTAAATGTCCCAGGCATCTTTTCTATGGTTTCAACATCCTTCCTCTAGTGGACCAGAACTGAGCACAGTACTCCAAGTGGGGTCTGACCAGAGTCCTACATAGCTGCAACATTACCTCTCGGCTCCTAAATTCAATTCCACGATTGATGAAGGCCAATACACCGTATGCCTTCTTAACCACAGAGTCAACCTGCACTGCTGCTTTGAGCATCCTATGGACTCAGACCCCAAGATCCCTCTGATCCTCCACACTGTCAAGAGTCTTACCATTAATACTATATTCTGCTATCATTTTTGACCTACTGAAATGAACCACTTCACACTTATCTGCGTTGAACTCCATCTGCCACTTCTCAGCCCAGTTTTGCATCCGATCAATGTCCCACTGTAAGCCCTGACAGCCCTCCACACTATCCACAACACCCTCAACCTTTGCGTCATCAGAAAACTTATTAATCATCCCTCCACTACCTCATCCAGGTCATTTATAAAAAAATCATGAAGAGTAAGAGTCCCAGAACAGATCCCCAAGGCACACCACTGGTCACTGACCTCCATACAGAATATGAGCTGTCTACAGCCACTCTTTGCCTTCTGTGGGCAAGCCAGTTCTGGATCCACAAAGCAAGTTCCCCTGGATCCCAATAAACTTTCTTTCTTACTTTCTCAATAACCCTTGCATGGGGTACCTTATCAAATGCCTTGCTGAAATCCATATACACTACATCTACGGCTCTTCCTTCATCAATGTTTTTAGTCACATCCTCAAAAAATTCAATCTGGATCTTAAGGTACGATCTGCCCTTGACAAAGCCATGCTGACTATTCCTAATCATATTATACCTCTCCAAATGTTCATAAATCCTGCCTCTCAGGATCTTCTCCATCAATTAGCAACCACTGAGGTAAGACTCACTGGTCTATAGTTTCCTGGGCTATCTTTACTCCCTCTCTTGAATAAAGGTACAACATCCCCAACCCTCCACTCCTCCAGTACCTCTCCTGTCCCCATTGATGCAAAGGTCATCGCCAGAGGCTCGGCAATCTCCTCCCTTGCCTCCCACAGTAGCCTGGGGTACATCTCGATGTCCAGGTTACTTTTAAACAGTAATGGCATTTGCCTCCACTACCTCCTCTGAAATCTCATTTTTAAATATTCACTACTCTCTGTGAGGGGGTGGATGCTAAATGATTCAGACCTCTAAATTTCACACTCTTCGCCTCAAAAGTGAACCATCTAGTTCTGTGGAAAATATGACCATCTCTTCCAGAAGGAAGAAGGAGTCAGTTTTAGAAAACATAGCACATTCATTTTACCTACATTTACACACTTAGTCCAGTGGTCGTGGAGCATACAGCTCCCTTCTTTGTAGAAGTCGGCGTCTTGGACCTCCAGAAAGTGGTCCCGCAGCAGGGGTGATTGATAAGTTCTAAGGTAGAAGGAGATGAATAATAGAGCTCTTGTTACATGCACATGCAGTTCAACTCTGAGTGAAAATGTAGAAAGTTTGAAGTTAACAACGCATCTCCTTCTACCTTAGGCTATGACTAAGTGTGGACTAAGTGTGTAAATGTAGGAAAAATGAATGTACTAGGTTTTCTAAAATTGACTCCTTCTACCTTAGGCCACAAACTTATCAATCACCCCTCGTATGTTAATGATTTGGGTAATGGAATTGATGGCTTCGTTATAAGATTTGCAGATGATATGAAAATAGATGGAGGGGCAGGTAGTTTTCAGAAAGTAGAGTGACTACAGAATGAGATTACAGAAGGAGGCTACAGATTAGGAGAATGGGCAAAGAAGTGGCAGATGGAATACAGTGTTGGGAAGTGTTTGGCCATATACTTTGATGGAAGAAATAAAAGGGTTGACCGTCCTCTAAATGGAGAGAAAACACAAAAATAATGGAAGTACAAAGGGATTTGGGAGTTTTTGTGCAGGATTCCCTAAAGATTAATTTGCAGGTTGAGTCTGTGGTGAGGAACGGAAATGTGATGTTAGCATTCATTTCAAGAACACTAGAATATAAAAGCAAGTTTGTGATGTTGAGACTTTATAAAGCACTGGGAGGCCTTACATGGAGTATTGTGAGCAGGTTTGGGCTCCTTATTTAAGAAAGGATATGCTGAAACTGGAGGGTGTTCAAGGAGGTGCACAAAAATGATTCCAGGAATGAAATGAAGAACATTTGATGGCTCTGGGCCTATATTGACTGGAATTCAGAAGATTGAGGGGTGACCTCATTGAAACCTATCAAATGTTGAAAAGCCTTGATAGAGTGAATATGGTGAGGATGTTTCCTCAGGTGGGAGAGTCTAAGACCAGAGGACACAGTCTCAGAAAAGAGGGGCAACCTTTTAGAACAGAGATGAGGAGGATCATCTTTAGCCAGAGAATGGTGAATCTGTGGAAATCTTTGCCGCAGGTAGCTGAGGAGACAAATCCTCATGTATATTTAAGGCAAAGGTTATATACATCTTGACTGGTCGGGGTACAAAAGGGAGAAAGCAGGAGATTGGGGTTGAGAGGAAAATTGGATCAGCCATGATGAAATGGTGGAGCAGACTTGATGGGCCAAATGGCCTAATTCTACTCCAATATCTTATGGTCTTATGGTCTATGGTCTATATCTTGAGCTGAAGGAGATGGAAGGGATTTTTTACGAATGCAATGGATTCTGGTGAATGAGTCTTAATTGCCTCTGTTAATCAGGACAGCCTCTTATTTGGGACAACTCTTAAAGAACAAAAGCTAATTGATAAAATAGCCTGGATTCCTTTTGATTATTTGGAACTCTATGCCACTTAATTTGGACAGGAGACTGTTGCCAAACAGTTTCTAACTAGTGTCAGTTGCGTGAACTTGTGCCGCTGTTAAACACTACTTTGCTTGGAGTGAACAGTTTTTGAACAGTATCATTTGTGTGTGTTTGTGTTCAAAAAGCAGTGATTTTTATCACTGATAGTTGACTAGTAAGACAAATTAGGATTGATTTGTTTACTGTGGTTTCAAGCTTGAGGCTAAGAGATGCCAGACACGTCCAAAAGTGAAATGAAACAATGTCACTACTTCAACAAGTTAGGACTACAAAGAATGTGAAGGTATCGACAATCATCTTCAATGCTACAATGAAGATGAAGATTTTGAGAATGCAGTTTTCAAAAGTATTGTATGAAGGTAGTCCTTTATCTGCAATAGGTGCCTGCATTAATTTTGTTCATTTATGGTCAAGCAAAAGAACATGGCAGCATGTTGATTGTCCATCAAACTTTACAACTCCTCCCTTGAAGGGTCAGACACCCTGAGCCAATAGGCTAGTCCTGGACTTATTTCCTGGCATAATTTACATATTATTATTTAATGATTTATGCTTTTATATTGCTATATCTATACACTATTCTTGGTTGGTGCAACTGTAACGAAACCCATCTTCCCTCGGGATCAATGAAGTATGACTATGACTATCCTTTCTGACAATGACAGTGAAATATGTGCGGGAAAGTTTGTAAAGGGGAAAACTGTTGCACTGGGACAGTTCCACCTTTTCGATCTCAGAAGTCCATGTCCAATAGTATGAGTAGTTGCTACAAACTGGGATCTTCCTTGGCTGCAGCAGATAACTGTGACTTCTTTGGTGCCTCATCATACCATTCACTCTCCACAACGCAAGCAGAACTGCCTTGTTGGCCATTGGATCTCACTGTTGATCTCATCCACCCAGTTCACCGGAGGAGACTTCACATACTAAGAAATTTAAGTCAAAGTTAACAGCATGTGATTCAATTCAATTTCAATAGCTACAATGACATTGTTTACTTCATTACTTTGGGTTGACAAATGGTTCCTTTGAGATGCATATTTACTGTGGAAGCCAATTGTTATTGAGAAAATATACTGAAGATTCAAACATCTTTGTTAGGAGAATATAATTAGCACAGATATTTTTAAAAACTTTGGATGACAGAAACACAGATATCCACAATTAATGTTGCTCGGGCTGTCTTTGAGTACAAAAAAGCTATTGATTGCATATACCTATGACCATGTTTGATATGCTAAGTGACAACATCAGCCTGGTCTGCCAGCTTGAACTCAAATCACAATGGTGCAAATAACTTAGCTCATGTTGCCTGGTGAGGCCAATTAACACAACCCCATTTTTTTAACGTTTGGCTGATGCATAAGCAATCTCTTTGTCTGTGTGCCATGCTGTCTGCTCTTAGCTTCAACTTACTGCTTTCAATTTACAATAAGAACTGAAGAATTGTTCTTGCTTGAATTAATATCTGCTATACTCACATAACTCCCAAACAACTCCCAAATAGTAGCCCCTAATGTAGTTCCTGGAGACTGGAAGGTGGCTAATGTTGTTCTGTGGTTTTAAAAAATATAGGAAGAAAAATCCAACAAAATACAAACCATTCAGTCTGACATCAGTAGCGGAAAAGTTTCTAAAGGGAATTCTGAGACATACTGTAGAATCTATCCATTTTGGATTGATAGAGTTTGAATAGGAGGAGTCAGCAGAGGAAGACATGCTCTCTGAACATTTCAGGGTTTTTTTTTGAAGAGGTAGATAAAGGTAGGGCTGGATGCTGTCTATTTGGACTTTAGCAAAGTCTTCAACAAAGTCGTACATGGTAGGCTGGCTGGAAGGTTAGTTTCCATGGAATTCAGGGAGATCTAGCTTGACAGATTCAACATTGGCTCTGAGGAAGGAAGCAGTGTGTGGTGGCTGAAGGTTGTCTCTTGAAATGGTGGCTGGTGATGAATGGTGTGCTGCCAGATTTTATGTTAGTACCCTTGCGATTTGTTATTTTGTAAATGATTTGGATATGAGTTCACAAGGCTGATCAGTACATTTGCAGATGATACGATTTTGGAACATGCTGCTCATAGGGATGAAGGTTACTATAGATTACAAGGGGATCTTGATCAGTTCAAGAAGTGAGCTGAGCAGTGGCAAATGGATTTCAATACAAATCGGTGTGAGGTGACGCATTTTAGAAAGTCAAACCAGCAATGGACTTACAAGGATGTTGCCAGGATGAGAGGACTTGAACTATAGTGAGAGCTGGTTCATCTAGGTCTTTATTCCTTGGAAGTAGGAGAATGAGAGGTGATCTGAGAGAAATGTTTACAATTATGAAAGGCATACATAAATTTGACGGTAGTGGAGCAAAAATGCTAGATTTAGGGTGAGAAAGGAGGATTTAAGAGGGATGTGAGGGGCAACTTTTTCAGGTAGAGCGTGCTACTAATATTGATTGAGTTGCCAGAAGAAGTGGTTGAAGCTGGTAAAATAGTATCAGTTTGGAATCACTTGATAGGTACAAGGAGGGCCAGGGCTAAGAGGGATATTGGATGAATGCAGGAAGTTGGGTCTAGCTGAGTGGGCACCATGGTCAGCGGGCACTGGTTGGGCTAAAGGGCTGTATCCATGTTGTATTACTTTATGACTGTAAGTATTTTATGTTATTGGAAAACACTTGATAAAGCTTGAAACACTTTACAAATAAAGTTATCACTGTGTGGCTAAGTAGAGCTCCAACAATGTATACAAGTGTGCTGATGACACCCCTGTTGTCGGCTGAATCAAAAGGGGGTGATGAATCAGCGTAAAGGAGGGAGATTGAAAACATGGCTGACTGGTGTAATAACAACAACTTTTCACTCAATGTCTTTAAGACCAAGGAACTGATTGTAGACTTCAGGAGAGGGAAAGCAGAGGTTCATGAGCCATACTCATCAGATGATCAGAGGTGGAGAGGGCCAGCAACTTTAAATTCCTGGGTGTCACTATCTCAGAGGACCTACCTTGGACCCATCATATAAATATAGTTGCGAAAAAAGCATGACAATGCCTCTACTTCCTCAGAAGTCTGCGAAGGTTCAGCATGTCATCGAAAACCTTAGCAAACTTCTATAGATGTGTGGTGGGAGGTGTGCTGACTGGCTGCATTATGGCCTGGTATGGCAACACCAATGCCTTTGAGTGGAAAGTCCTAAAAAACATAATGGATTCAGTCCAGCACATCATAGGTAAAACCGTCCCAACCATTGAACACATCCACATGAAACGTTGCCATAGAGAAGCAGCTTCCATCATCAAAGATCTTCACCACTCCACTCTGGTTATGCTTTTTTTCTTGCCGCTGCCATCAGGTAGAAGGTAAAAGTGCCTCAGGACTCACAGCACCAGGTTCAAGAGCAATTACTACACCTGACCCATCAGGCTCTTGAATAAAAGGAGATAGCTATAGTTATTTAAGGACTCTTTGTCATTTCACGCTTGATAATTATTGCTGTTTATTTATATCTTCATTTGCATAGTTTGTTTATACTTTACAGCTCCTGATGTTTACAGTTTACAGTTATTGTTTTATTTATATGCTAAGTATGCCCATAGAAAAAGAATCTCAGGGTTTTATGTGGTGACATGGATGTACTCTGATAATAAATTTTACTTTGAGCTTCAAACTTTTGAACTCTGATTAATGATGTGAATAAGAAATTACCCAATAGTATAGGGAATTGACAGTGATACTAAGTGGGCAAAGATTTCACTGAACAACACTGACCATTATCACCATGATTGAAAGTTTCTGTGGCCTGTTTTCCTACCATCCATAAATAAAACAGGCAAATAATACCTATGATCAGTCCAAGATCTCTCCTCAGCGCCAAACGTCAGAGTGCTCTATAGATTTCTGAACCAATTTGAGTCAAGCTTGGCAGAAATGTTGGAGCATGAACTTGATTATTTAGCAAAGCAAGAGAGGTAAAATATTAATGACTAAGATCGTGTTGTCACTGTGAGGTCAACTTCAACATCAATGAATACCAGAGGATGAATCCTAACCATTTTTTAGGGAAGTAGCACTGAAATTGCCAATACTGCCCAATGAAAATGACAGCACATTCCACATTTCCATACATGCATGATCCAGAATTGGTGTGAGTGGTCCAACAGTGGAGGACTGATATTCAGTGTGAGAGCCATAGCTTGACAGAATGCACCGTACTTACATATCACACTCAGTGGAGAACCCTGTGTAAAAAAAAAAGGGTAGACATCTTTTCTCATTTAATTTGAATGAAGAGAATTGGCTTGAGAATCTCAAATTATTGTCTTTATAAGAATGCGAGACTCCTAAGGCAAATATCTCTTCTTACACTTTCCTTTTTTTTTTTAGCATTTGTGGATTATTTAGATTTTTAAAAATGTTCATGGATGTTTTTAGGTCTTTCAAGGCACCTGCTCTTAAACTAATTGAGCTTAACAAGCAAGTTCCTTTTATGTAATATTTTTGATTTGTTTTAGAAACATTTAACATGTTTCCATGCTTTGACAGTCTTAGAGGGCTGTGGTTAACTTCTGACTGTCAAAATGGGAAAGGTATTATTTGGACGCCTCTCAATAACAAGGAAGCCACAGTTACTGCACAAGTCTATGCCACCAATAATTCTTCTAAGGATTTCCTAGTCTGATCAGCTGCAGATTGCAGAAGATATGTCACAACTTGACTTAGAAATAAATCATTGTTCCTCCACCATCATCCGGTTAAAATCCTGGAAATCTCTCCACAACAACAGTATGGATATACCCACATCTCAATGATTGCAGCAATTCAGGAAGGCAATTCACCGTTACCTTCTCAAGGGCAACCTGGGAAGGATACTTAAATGCCGGCTCAGCCTGCAAAGCCCTTATCCCTTGAATGCTTTTAAAAAAAACAGAGCTTGTTGTGGAACAGTGCTTGCCAAAGACACAAATCTCAGACTGAATGGCTCCATTCTTATTTAGACCCAAAATTAAGACTGAATGCAATGCAAACCGTAGTTTAAAGTGCAATGCCACATTGATGAAGCTCAGAACTGAACAATAGATCACTCTGGGAGTTAGGAGTCATTTTAAAAAAAGTTGAGAGATGCAGGCTGGCTTACAGTGGAAGGAAAAACAAATTAATGCCAATAGTTATTTTTAAAATTCAGAGTGCAGAAAATGTTTGTGCCAAAACTACTTTCAGACAGAAATGTGGTAGTGGATATAGGGATATGGAGAAATAAAATTAGCAATCCATCAGTAATACACTGAAGGCCATTATTCACAATGAGCCACAAATAAATTCCCAGTAGTTAATGGTTATGTTGATTCAAAAGCAGATGAGTATTGAGTGTGCAAAATATATATGGTTTAGAGAATAAAAATAGATTGTAATTAAGCAAAAATTGTGTCAAAATTATTGGCTTGGAAGCTGCTGAGACTATACAAATATTTAGCCATGGAAGACAACTGCTCAAAGATGAATAATTACAAGGGTTCAGCTAGAATCTAAAGTAGGAGTTGGATCACTAATGTAAATGGTCAGACAGATGGTAGAGGAAATTTAGATACTCACAAAGTTGATGTATTTCACATTGGATAAATTGATTTGGAAAGAAAATAATTAGTAGATGAAGAGTCAAAATGGAAACATGGGAATAATTGTAAAAATTATCATCATTATCAACAGTTTACATTTATATAGCAATATTCTTGCAACAAAGCTGGCCAAGTTGTTTGGCAGAGAAATAATGGATATCTTTAATAATAAAAGCTAATTGAATTTAGCTACATGAGCAAGATGCTATGTTTTCAGAACATTTCAAATCGAGGAGAAAATAACAAGTTACAAGTGTTTAGAAACGGAATTCCAGCAGTAAGGTACGCGTTGTCAGAAGATTTGATGACCTCTGACTGAGACTGTAGATCAGTATACAATATTGTAACCAACTATATTGTAACAACAATATTGTAACCCTTGGAGGGTCAGACACCCTGAGCCAATAGGCTGGTCCTGGACTTATTTCCTGGCATAATTTACATATTACTATTTAATTATTTATGGTGCAACTGTAACGAAAACCAATTTCCCTCGGGATCAATAAAGTATGACAATGACTATGACTATGACTAACTAGATTCAAGATTGACAATGAAGGCTCAGTTTAGCACAAAGACAAAACTGAGTGATCAGGCTGGGGATCCAGGGAATATGATCCATGGGTGTTGACTAAGTTGGCCTAATTTCTAAGGTAGCAGGACATATAGACTGGGTCAGCCCAGGGGAAACTGATTTGTCTGATCGACTGGGCTGTGTTCCCAACTCCGCAATCTCACAATCTAGAGCAGGGCAGTGTCCATATCAAGGTATAAAGCAAATGGATAAGATGGTTTCATAAAATTTGGTGAGAGTCACCAGCAACAGTCCAAATCTCCTTGGCCTTGCAAGGCAGTAGAGGCACTGATGTGTATTTTTGATCGTAGTTTCCATATGGCTGGATCAGGGCAAATTGTTGGTGAATTTTACACATCATAAGAATATAAGAACAATATGTTAGAGTTCTGCTTCTCCCAAAATTTCAGCTAGCGATTTCTACATCTTACCACCAACTGTGTATAAGAAATTTGCATCTAATCCCGCACTCTGTTACTTGAGATCTATGCTCCTTGGTTTCTGATGCCTCTCTAAGAGAAGTAAGTTTTCCCTGCTTAAACCTGTCTGGGCCTCTCATAGATTTGTACACCACAATTTTGACTCTCTTCAGCCTCCTGAGTTCCAACAAAAGCAACCATAGCTCATCCAATCTTTCCCCCATGGCCACAGTTTTCCAATCCTGGCAACATCTCTGTAACTCCCTTCTGTAGCCTCCACAGTGTAATCACATTTTTCCATGTGGTGGCCAGAACTGTACACAGTACCTGAGATGTGGCCTAACTGAGACTGTACTCAGCTCCAGCATACACTTCCTGTTTCAGTTAATAAGGAACAGCATCTAATTTATCTTTTCAGTCAGGTCATTAACCTGTCCTGCTATCTTTAATGAACTATGCACATCCACTCTAAAGGCCCTTTGTTCCTCTAGACAACTCAGTACACTCCTCCTGTAGGCTACTACCTTGCCTTATTGTATATCCCCCAAATGCATTGGCTCACACTTCTTAGTTTAAATTCTATTTGCCATTTCTTTTGTTTAAAAACATTTCTCTTCATCCTCAAACACAGGGCCACTTTTGTACCATCTAAAACTTTTTGATCATGCTTGGTATAATGGTAGTGGCAAATACATCAGAGGCTTTTAAGACTGTTGTGTATGTGGCCTGGTTACACAGCAATGCTATTAATAAAAACACTGGAGATGGGAGCTAAGGTTCATGGTTCTTTACTGGCAGGAACAGAACTCAGCACACACATACAGATCAATAATAGTGCATGCTCAATATGCGCCTAATAGCCATCCAATGACGAGTTACTAAAACATAAAGTAGTCCCTTATTATACTGTGGGCTATACGGTACACTCCTCCCCTTTTATTTTAATGGTGTATCAACTGTTTTGTTTTAACTGGGGCACAGCTTCTGCATTCTTTGTCTTTAAACCAACAGTCGTCAGGGTCATATGACATGTTCCCACAACGGTAACATTTCTTTCCTTCATTCCTGTTCAGTGACATTTTATTTGTGGCATATTCCAGAGATTATTGTTGTATCTCGGAAGCACCCCGTGCTGCTGTTTCCGTTGATTTTGCAATATTTAACGCTTTCTCAAATGTAAAGTCTCTTTCACACGGAGCGCTTCTTCTGTGTGGTTTCACAGTGCATGCCACACACTAACCTGTCCCTCAATGCGTCCGATAGACCAGCTCCAAATTGACAATGTTCTGATAATTTGCACAGTACAATATTCAGAAATGCTTTCATTTTTGCTCTGATTCCGATTGTGAAATTTAAAACTTTCAACAATGACTAGTGGTTTGGGGTTTAACTGCTGTTGGAGAGTGTCTACTATTTGCTTGAACATTTTGTCAGCTGGCTTTTCAGGGGTTAACAATCTCCGTAGCAGGCCGTATGTCTTTGCTCCCATAATACTGAGTAATACTGGCTTTCTTTTCATCCTTAACACCATTAGCCTCACAATATAACTCCACTCTTTCAATGTAAATTGCCCAGTCTTCAATGCCACTATCAAATGCTGTAATGATCCCAATCATCACCATCTTTGTTATGTTAATTTAGCGCTGCTCTCCCCTTATTTTCCTTTTTGACACACCTGTCTTTTTTGCTAGCGCTACGAACACACTCTGTCTAGATGTGTGTGTGTCGCTCCTTTTTATCTTCCTTCTGGGGCAGGCAGACCCTCAGCCCCTGGGGGTCAGCACCGGCTGTGGTCTCAGCTGGATGTGCTGTGGCTCCCACTGTGTCTCTTGGTATCCCAACGTTCCCGAACCCGGCTGTGCTCCCACTTACATCCAGACTCGTGGCCTCACTTTGCCTCCTTCTCCTGCTCCTTGGCTCATTTCTTGCACTCTGCCTCTGAGTGTCGTTATCAACTAAAACACGGCGTTTTGATAAGATGTAGGTTCATTAACCTCGCTGCCAATTTGTTGTGTATGTGGCCTGGTTACACAAAAATGCTATTAATAGAATCGCTGGAGATGGGAGCTAAGGTTCATGGTTCTTTACTGGCAGAAACTGAAGTCGGCACACATGTACAGATCAATACGTGTCTAATAGCGCATGCTCAATATGCGCCTAATAGCGCATTCAACGATGTGTTACTAAAACATAAAGTAGTCCTTAATTATACTGTAAGCTATACGGTACAAAGAGATATTTAGATTGACACATGATGTAAGAAGGAGCGATATAGACATTGTGTAGGTAGCAGGGATTATTTTTGGCTTTATTATTTACTTTTTAGTTGGTCCAGCACAAAATTGTGGACTGACAGGCCTGTTTCTGGGCTGAACTGTTCTATGTTCTATGATCTTATCATTTAAACATAAATTGTTAATACATATTACAAAAATCTTGAGATCAAATAAGAAGGTATACCAGTTATATACTCATCAATCTTTATTTTCCCTTCCTGGCAGTTTTAGATCCAATTTTACACTCTCTCTTGGATAAAATGAAGTTTCAGTTTGACCATCTTGCCAGAGAGCACCTTATCAGACTTGATAAAATCCATGCAGAAGTTCAAAAATACTTCTCTCATCACTGCCCCTCATTGCCTCTTCAAAGAATTCAATCCTTTGTCAGTTCTGATATTGCTTGAATAAATTTATGTGAAGAATCCCAGATTAATTTGTGTCTCTCTTGGTGAAGATTTATTGTCTCCTTTGAATGTAATTTGCTTAGCAGTTAAATATGCTAAATGCCCATAGCTACATGGTTCATTCCTTCTTTCCTTGATAAATGATTGGTTTATTATTATTAATGTCACATGTATTGAACAAGCTTTTGTGTGCTATCTATGACATACATCATGGTAGTAAAAATGAAAATAGACTGAAGAATGTAATGTTAAAATTGCAGGGAAAGTGCAGTGCAGACAGACAAGTAAATTGCAAGAACCATGACGAGCTAGAATGGGAGACCAAGAGTTTAACCCTAGTATGTGGAAGGCCCATTGGAGAGTCAGATAGCAGCGGGTTTAAAGCTGCCCTTGAGTCTGGTGGTATGTGCTCACAGGCTTTTGTATCTTCTGCCTGATGGGGGAGGGGAGAAGAGAGAGTGACTGGGGTGGAAAATGCAAGCTACTTTTCCAGGGCAGTGGGGAATGTAGACAGAGTCAATGGAGGAGAAGTAAGTTTCTGACAGTACAATGCTATCAGCCCTCCTATCCTTCAGCATAACAAATAAAGCAGTTTGAAAAATTGCAGACAGAATCTTCATGATTTCCTTCCTTGCTTCTTTTAATGGCCTGGATATGCTTCCACCTGGGCTTGGTTACTTATCCATTTGCAAAGGTGATAGCCTTCTTAATATTTCCTCTTTCATAGGTTAATCACATCTAATACCTCATAATCGTTTGTCTTAATTGTAATATAAGCACAAACCCTTCATGTGAGAAGATAGTTGCAAAATATTCATGAAGAAGCTTAGACTCTCCATAAAGCCATAGTGTGCCTTTTTGGTCTTTAACAGGCCTTATTCTTTTCTCAGTAGTCTTATTGCTCTTCATTAAAATGTATTAATCATTTCTAAATTTCACTTACCGATATTTTAATATACTCTTTAGTTACCTTCCTAAGTGAACTACATATGTTTGAATTAACAAAAACTATACATACACAACAGTATAAACCTAAATAAAAGTAACAAAATTAGTACAAATTGAGAGAAACATGCTCCATGGTAGAAATAGGTTTCCTAGGTTGGTTTAAGAACCTGATGACAATGGGGAAGTGTCTGTTGAACCTTGAGGTGAGAATCTTCAAACTCCATTACCACCTACCTGATGGCAGCAATGAGAAAGGAGTATATCCTGGATAGGTCAGAGCCGTCTCGTATTTCCTGAGGAGACTGAGGTCCTTTAACATCTGTCGGACGATGCTCAGGATGTTCTACGAGTCTGTGGTGGCCAGTGCTATAATGTTTGCTGTTGTGTGCTGGGGCAGCAGGCTGAGGGTAGCAGACACCAACAGAATCAACAAACTCATTTGTAAGGCCAGTGATGTCGTGGGGATGGAACTGGACCCTCTCACGGTGGTGTCTGAAAAGAGGGTGCTGTCCAAGTTGCATGCCATCTTGGACAATGTCTCCCATCCACTACATAATGCACTGGTTGGGCACAGGAGTACATTCAGCCAGAGACTCATTCCACCGAGATGCAACACTGAGCGTCATAGGAAGTCATTCCTGCCTGAGGCCATCAAACTTTACAACTCCTCCCCTGGAGGGTCAAACACCCTGAGCCAATAGGCTGGTCCTGGACTTATTTCCTGGCATAATTTACATATTACTATTTAATTATTTATGGTTTTATATTGCTATATTTATATTCTTGGTTGGGGCAACTGTAACGAAAATCAATTTCCCTCGGGATCAATAAAGTATGACTATGACTATGGATGGTGTTGGTCCTTGATGATGGTTGTTCTTTTCGTGAGGCATTGCCTCCTGTTGATGTCATGGTAGGTGGGAAGAGCTGTACACATGATAGAACTGGCTTAGTCCACCATTCTCTACAGCCTCTTATATTCCTGTGCATTGGAGTTCCCATACTAGGCTGTGACACAATCGGTCAAAATGATTTTCACCGTTCATCTGCAGAAGCTTAGTTGAAATTTGAACTGTTATTGCCTTTGTGCTTTTGCACCCCTCTGAAATGTGTTTACAGATATTCTTGTGTTTCTCTGGAACTACTCAGAGACCTATAGTTCAAAGGCTCTTTTTCCCTTTGGCTCAATTTATCCATTTAAGAATCTTTCTAACATATCATATCTACAAATGTTTGTATTTTCAGATTTAATAGTTTTTTTACCATTATTGTCACAGGCCTCTCTTTTTTTTTGTCCTCTTCTCTATCTTGTCTGAAAATTCTGCAGGCATGAGTATTAAACTGTTCCTCATTGAGTCTGTGTAATAGCTCAAATATTATCCTGTTATTCAATGTCTTCAGTTCCTCAGCCTTGTTAATAAATTCCACACTTCTATATATATACTTTTCATGATTGTTAGAATCACTTTTTGATGATTTGGAACTGGAATTGAAATAGATTTAGTATTGTCACATTTACCGAGGTACAGTGAAAACTTGGCTTTGCATGCTACCATACAAATAATTCCATAACAACAGTGTATTGAGGTAGTCAAGACAGAATAACAAGGTAGAATCCATCTTACCATAGTAGAAGACCATTCAATATTCTTATAATAGCAGGATAGAAGCTGTCCTTGAGCTTGTTTGTATGCCCTTTTAGGCCTTTTTATTTTCCGTCCATTGGCAGAAGTAAGAATGATTGTACTGTGTGGAGTCTTTGCTCATGTATGCTGCTTCTACTGAGAGTGTGAGAAGAGTGGACAAAATCTATGGACAGAAACTGCTTTCCTTGATGTGCTGAGCTGTGTCCACAACTCTGCGCAGTTTCAGAATCAGATCTAATATCATCGGCATATGTCATGAAATCCATTGTCTTTTTGGCAACAGTACAATGCAGTACACAATAATAGAAAAAAGAACTGAATTACAGTAAGTATATACAGAGTATATTAAATTGTTAAATTAAATAGATAGTGCAAAAATAGAAATAAAGAAGTAGTGAGATAGTGTTCATGGGTTCAATATCCTTTTAGAAATCTGTTGGCAGAGCGGAAGAATCCTGAATCCTTAAGTGTGTCCCTTCAAGCTTCTGTACTTCCTTCCTGATGGTAGCAAAGAGAACAAGGATGACCTAGGTGGATGGGTGTCCATAATGATAGCAGCTGCCTTTTTGAGGCATCGCTCCTTGAAGATGTTCTGGATATTTCTTGTACTTGGTTAGAGCAGCTGGCATATCAACCTGTGATACATCTGGATAGGATAGTACATCAATTAAAAAATAGTGAATGTCAAAGGGGATATGCAAAATATCTTCTTATTCTGCCTTCTGACTTTCTCCCTAATTATCTGCTTTTCATGGCCAGTTCCGCTTTTCTCTCTTTGAAATCTTTGCTCTGTTCCCCATCACCATAAACCCTCCCCTGTGGAGGGTTTATGGTGATGGGGAACTGAGCAAATCTGGTGAGAATATTGAATCCTAATCTTGTTACAATGTAGCACATCCAACCTGTATTACTCTCACATTACCTATAACTGACCCAGGGCCCAGGAAATGGTAGCATAGTACTTAGCCTAATGCTTTACCGTATAGGTGACCCTGGTTCAAATCCTGCTGCTGCCTGTAAGGAACTTATACAGTCTCCCTGTGACCTTATGAGTTTCTCCAGGTGCTCTGGTTTCCTCACACAGACCATGGGTGTACTGGTTGGTAGGTTAATTGGTCATTGTAAAATGTCCCTTGATTATGCTAGGATTAAATTGTGGGTGGTTGCTGGGCGCCGTGGCTCAAAGGGCCAGAAGGGCTGCTGTATTTCAATAAATAATTAAATAAACAAATAAACCTGGGACTCTCCCTCCTCAAGCATCTGTCCAGCCATATGGTCATTTATAGTTCTACAGTGCATTAGAGCATGGAGCATTGAACATACAAATTAGGAATGGTTTATGTCATACCCTGGTTCATATATTTACTGTTATGCTGTATGTATTTCATTTAGCAGTTCTGTAAGAGCAGTCTATTCTGTTTCCAGCTTGTTGAAGGTGAGAGATGAGAATGGTTGAATTAAGGAGAGGTTTCCCTGGTGAGGGACACTAAGGTTGAGCTTGGGGCTTTTGTTTGAGAGGAGACAAAGAAGGAAGATGCAGGAGAGAAGAGGTTGTCGGATTCGACCCGGAGCAGGACAGTGATTCGACAAAGCCAGGGGCAAGATCGATTGAGCGGCAGTGACCATGGAGAAACTTTGAGCTCCAACTTGTGCACATTTGACTGTTTCATTAAAATGGGTCCTTTTCTTTTTGTTCTTTTCTCTACTAACTCTTTAGTCAAATTAAGATTCATAAATATAATCTTTTAATCGTATGCAGTGTACTGCCTGTTATTTTGTGGTACTTTGTAACAGGGCAGCAAATTACACAGCATCCACACAGACCGGGGTTTGGGGTGGGACAGCACCTCAATCTCACGCGTTTGGCGGGGCCGGAGGTCGTCTTCCTGAGACTCACATAGCCAAGGAAACCAGGGGGTTTCATTTACAAGAGAGGGTTCTAGGAGCAGAAATATATGGTGCCCTGAAAATGATGTTGCAAGTAAACCATGTTGTGAAGAAGGTGCTTGGTCATCAGTCAGGACAATGAGTATATAACTTGGGTGCTTATATTACAGTTTTACATGCTGTTGGTGAGGCTGCATTTAGAATATTATGTTCAATTTTGGTCACCATTCTGGAGGAATGATGCCATTAAGCTGGAAAGAATGCAGAGGAAATTTTCCAGGCTGTTGCTGGGACTCAAGGGACTGAGTTATGGAGAGAGGTTGAATAGGTAGAGATTTTATTCATTGGAGTGTAGAAGAATGAGGGGTAATTTTATAAAGATGGATATCTCAGTATTCTATCAAATCTCTCCTCTTGACTCTAGGCCTAATATCCTCTCGTTCTTTATTCCGTAACCCTGAGAAAAAGTCTGTGCACATTCAACCTCCCTAGGCCCCTTCACGTAATTCGGCAGATCCCTGAGGGTATTTTTCTTTGCAATAGGTCATCCATTCTGAATACCACTTAGCAAGTGCAGGCAGAGCCAAGTTCCATGGCATCTTACCCTAAAATAGAACACATTTTGCAGAACAAGATGCTCTCAGGCATCATGATCTTGGGTGCCCAGATACAGTGAATGTGCACAGTCTTTTCTCCCCAGGGTTGGGTAATCAAGAACTAGAGGGCATGGGTTTAGAGTGAGCAGAAAGAGAGATTTAGTAGAAACCTGAGGGACAACTTTTTCACCCAGAGGGTAGTCCCTATATGCAATGAGCCTTCAGAGGAAGTGCTTGCAGCAGCAACAGTAACAACAGTTGAAAGGCACTTGGACAGGTACGTGGATAGGAAAGTTTTAGAGGTATATGGACAAAACAGTGGTAAATGGTGCTAATTTGGATGGGAATCTCTGTTGGCGTAGACCAGTTGGGCAGAAAATGCTTTATGATTCTATAACAGTATAGCTCTTCAACAGGTCCTTCTATACTCATTCATGTGTGGAATTCTGAGTAATTCAATGTTCCTAACTCTTGAACAACTGCTGACAGGACCTCATCATTTTTTGTACATATGTCATTGGTGCTGGTTTTATCACAACTTCTGTTTGTTCCAACATCCACTCAGATGGTACTGGAGCTACTCATTGATGTACTTTATCCTGTTACCAGGATTCTGCAAGGTCATCTGTGAACACAGGAAAACCTTTTCTATTCCTAAACAATAGGATGCCCTGGAAGCAGCACCTTTTTATTGATATTTCACATCCCCCCCCTTTTCCATCTGAGCACCCCCATTGTGCTATCGAACTTGGCTCTCACTGCAGTTGTCTCCTGCTAATTGGTATTCAGAATGGATTTCCTATTGCAGAATGAGATGCCCTCAGGAATTATTGAGTTACCTGGAAGTTGCCAATTTCCTTCTGTTCACACCGTATTGAAGTGTAAGGTTCTCACCTTCTTTCTTTCTTTTTTTTAATTAAATTTTTTATGCGTTTCTACAATACAGTACAAAAAAAACCATCAACTAAATGAAGATTTATACAGTGCAAAACAAATGTGTCCAAATATATAATTCATAACAATAAGGAAAAAGCACCTAAAATAAAATCTTATAAAATTAGTGTCTTCCCCACCCTGCCACTTATATACCCCAGGCCAACCATTTCTATGTATAAGAGAAAAATTAATCGGAGCATTCAACCCTGCAGAGCTGTAAGTATATATAAAAAAAGAAAACATAATGCCAACTACTAAAACTGTAATGTAATTCACAACAAAAAACCGTAAAACTTACAGAAAAAAAAGCCGAAAGTAAGGGGTTATAGTACAAAAAAAGATAAACTTAATCTAAAGAGGAGTTCTGAAAGTACTTAAGAAAAGGTCCCCACACCTTATGAAACTTTATGTCCGAATTAAGAAGTGAATAGTGAACCTTTTCAAGATCTAAGCAGGCCATAATATCACTAAGCCATTGAGCGTGAGTAGGTGGGGCAGCATCTCTCCAGCTAAGAAGAACTAACTGTCTAGCCAAGAGAGAGGCAAAAGATAATGTTCGACGTTTAGTTGGACTCAAGTTACATGTCTACTTCACCCAAGGTGACAAAAAGAGCAATCAGAGGGTTATGTTCTAAGTGGCAATTAAGAATATGGGAAAGAACTTCTCTCCAGAGTTTCTCTAGACTAGGGCACGGTACATATGGATAAGAGAAGCCTTGCCCCCTTTACACTTATCACAAACGGGACTAATGCCAATATTCGTTGTCTTATTTTTTGGTCCTTCTTCCATAACCAGTCTGACTGCCCAAAATAGGTGGCAATGGAGTTGAATTCTAGTAAGGATCTTTCTATTTCTGCATTTCTTGGATTCGCACTTCCTTGTCATTTACCTAGACTAATTGCTAATCCTCTTATTAGACATACTCTGAGAATATGGGCTCAGTTCAGAAAATATAATGGCCTTCATGGTTTCTCTCTCTCTAGCCCTATTTTACACAATCATCTTTTCCTACCTTCTATGCGGGATTCAACATTTCACTATTGGTACAGAAAGGGTGTGAGGCGCTTTGAATATCTTTTCATAGATAATCGTTTTGCAACTTTTTAACAACTGTCTGTAAAGTTTAACCTACCTAATACTCATTTCTTTAGATACCTTCAAATTAGATATTTCATTAACTCTTTAATATCAAACTTTCCTGAGATGCCTGAGAAAAACATTGTGGACCTGTTTCTTTGTATTGGTCCATTGGGTAAAGGTTTAATATCTGCTATTTGGGATAAGTTAGTGATCTTGAGGCATGCCCCCTTTGATAAAATTAGATCTGCCTGGGAGCATGACTTAAATATTTCCTTATCTGATGCGGTTTGGGGTTCAATTCTTAAGTCAGTCAACTCAACCTCTCTATGTGCTCGCCACCGCCTTTTGCAGTTTAAGGTTGTACACAGGGCTCATATGTCTAAAAATAAATTATTGCAGTTTTACCCTGACATTAGTTCTCATCTTCTAAATTACCTCAAATTCACTATTTTTCTCTCTGATTGTTCTGTCTTGAAGTTCAAAGACATCATCTCCTGAACAAATAGCATACGTAAAACATTCAGACTTGTAGATGGACAGCAATTGTTGCTCAAACTCTAATACCAGAGCTCAATTAATCCAGTTGAGGACACTTTCTGGACCTGTGTATGCTCAGGGAACACATTATGTTTTAAAAGAATGTTTAGGATCTCTGATATTTCTATCCAATCACCTCACATTCTTTTAAACTTTAATAGATACGTAACTATTCAACCCAATCATTTCATTATGTAAAAAAAAATAAAGTGCATGAAATATTCAACAGATCGGGAAAAGAAACACAGGTAAAGATTCAGGTTGATTAGATTAGATTAGATTATGAGGACACGCATTCCTCTTTTCTTGTCATTTAGTAATGCATGCATTAAGAAATGATACAATTTGTTCCTCCAGAATGATATCACAGAAACACAAGACAAACCAACACTGAAAAAACTGACAAAAACCACATAATTATAACATATAGTTACAACAGTGCAAAGCAATACCGTAACTTGATAAAGAACTGACCATGGGCACGGTAAAAAAAAAGTCTCAAAGTCTCTCAAAAGTCCCATCATCTCACGCAGACGGTTGAAGGGAGAAACTCTCCCTGTCATGAGCTGCCAGCGCCGCCAAATTGCTGATGCAGCATCCTGGAAGCACTGACCACAGTCTGACTCTGAGTCCGTCCGAAAACTTCGAGCCTCTGACCAGCCCTCTGACACTGAGCACCAAGCACCATCTCTGCCGAGTGCTTTGACTCCGGCCCCAGCAACAGGTGATAGGCAAAGCTGAGGATTTGGGGCCTTCCCCTCCGGAGATTCTCGATCGCACAGTAGCAGCGGCAACGTAGCAGACATTTCAGAAGTTTCTCCAGATGTTCCTCTGTGCTTCTCATGTCCATCTCCATCAAATCAGGATTGTGCATGGCCCCTATTTAACAAATACGATATCAATTTGGAGCAGCCGCGTGCGCTGCGTCACGTCGCCATCTTCTCCTCCCCTCCCCTGACTCTTCATCAGAATTGCAGCCATTAGGTTCTGGACGGGTTTCACTTGCTTCAGTGCTGAACAGTTACAATTGAATTACAGATCAATCTAGTTAGTGATGCATTGGGCCTAAGAAGTATTCCCATAGGGTGGAGTTGGGGTGGCTCAATGATCCGAAGGTTGATAGAGCTATATTGATGGAAGATTAAAGAAGGAAGATAGAGTGACAGTAATCAAGCAGAGGAGCATATTAAAACTATTAAAAGCATGCCATGTTTGCCAACGTCTAGCAGATTAGGCGGTGACTGTGGAAAGGGAAATTGTGTTAATATTCGAGATGGACATCCTTACAAGAGAACAGGTCTGTTCTGAAAATAAAAGGTAAAGCAAATTATATGAAATGATAGAATTTGATTTTGAGCCTTAAAAGCTACAACATGTCCAGATGGAAGATGAGGAGCTGTTCTTCTAGCTTAAATTGAGCTTTGATGGAACAAGCTCGGGGATCACAGACGGATAGTCAAGGTGGGAATGGTGTGGAGAATTAAAGTGATGGGCCGCTGTGTAGACCCTATCAAGGGCAGCAAACTTATTTATTTTATTTTTTATATTTTTTTGTTTTAGAGATGCAGCATAGTAACAGGCCCATTCAGTTGGGCCATATAATTGGATGGCAAAGAGCCTGTGCCATCCAACCACATCTATGTGATCGATTAACTTCCCAAACCATACGTCTTTGGAATGTGGGATAAAACTGGAGGAAACCCACATGTCCATGGGGCGAATGTACAATCTCCTTATGGAGAGTGCCGGAACTGAACCCGGGTCATGGTCACTGTATTAGCATTATGCTAATCACTGCACTACCGTGCTGCCCATAAATAGATTGGAAAAAGTACAAATGAATCCTGGATGGACACTATGAGTGTCCTCTTCGTGGGAAGGAGTGAGTTAAAAGAACAGCTGTTGCATGGGAAATTGCGCTGAGAAAGAGATTGGTAGGAGAAGATGAAAAGGAGTCATAGAGGGTATTATGGCGCCAGTGACCAATGGTGATGCTTGCAGACAGCTCACAAAACAGCTAAATACTCCAGTAGATATACTTCCTGTGAAATGTGATCACTGCAGTCTGCAGTCTGTAGTTTCCCTTTTAAGGACGTACTGTGCTTTTGAACTGACTAAATGATCTGGCACTTTTGCGATCTCCTGGGGGATTTGGTGAACTAGACTCTCGAGAGTGCAAGTATGGCCCGGATGGATGATGCACCATGGCCTGATAGCAGACGACAAACCTGTGGTCGGCTCTATTACGCTATGCTGATTAAGGTGATGAACAAGATTAAAACCGTTGAGGACTAGAGCGGAAAGCGATCAGTGATCAGTGCCGTCTACCTGCATCTGACCGGTTTCCCTCTCCCCTCGACAATACTGTCAGGTGGGAGGTGCGGGAGTCCAGGTTTCCATGTTGTCTGGTTCGGAAGCAGTTGCTGCCCTGCAGCCATTAGGCTCAGGATGGGTTTCACTTGCTTCAGTGCCGAACAGGCTCCGCAGCTGTGGACTCGCTTCTGGGGTCTCTGCATTTCCTGTTCTGTGTTTTTGTTTACTTTTTTTTGCTATTTGCATGATTTGTCCTCTTTTGAAAATTTGATATGTGGTGGTCTTGTTGTGTGTGCGTTTTTAGTGAATTCTATTGTGTTCCTTTTTTTGTGAGCACCTGCAAGAATATGTGCCTCTAGGCTGTATATGGTATATTGAATTGACTTTATTACTTACATCCTTCATATATACAAGGAGCAAAAATCTTTATGTTATGTCTGCGTCTAAATGTGCAAAGTGCAATTTATAGTAATTTATAATGAATAGTATGTACAACAGGACAGTCAATATAACATTGAAATATAGTTGTGTCAGCATGAATTAATCAGTCTGATGGCCTGGTGGAGGAAGATGCCCCGGAGCCTGTTGGTCCTGGCTTTTATGCTGTGGTACCGTTTCCTGGATGGTAGCAGCTGGAACAAGTTTGTGGCTGGGGTGACTCGGGTCCCCAGTGATCCTTCGGAACCTTTTTATATACCTGTCTTTGTAAATGTCCTGAATAGTGGGAAGTTCACATCTACGAATGCGCTGAGCTGTCCGCACCACTCTCTGCTGAGTCCTGTGATTGAGGGAAGTACAGTTCCCATACCAGGCAGTGATGCAGCCAGTCAGGATGCTCTCAATTGTGCCCCTGTAGAAAGTTCTTGGGATTTGGGGGCCCATACCAACCTTCTTCAACCATCTGAGGTGAATGAGGTGCTGCTGTACCTTTTTCAGCACATAGCTGGTATGTGCAGACCACGTGAGATCCTCAGTGATGTTTATGCCGAGGAACTTAAAGCTGTTCACCCTCTTAACCCCAGATCCACTGATGTCAATAGAGGTTATCCTGTCTCCATTTCTCCTTAATCCACAACCAGCACCTTTGTTTTTGCAACATTGAAGGAGAGGTTGTTTTCTTGATACCACTGATGACTTCTTCTCTGTAGACTGCTTCATTATTATTTGAGATTAGGCCAATCAGTGTAGCGTCATCAGCAAATTTAATTAGCAGTTAGAAGCTGTAGGCGGTGACACAGTCATGGGTATACAGTAAGTAAAGGAGGGGGCTTAGTACACAGCTCTGAGGGGCACCTGTGTTGAGGGTCGGAGGGGCAGAGGTGAGGGAACCCTCTGATAGTTTGATAATAAATTTGATCTTTGAACTTTATCCATTTGGAGTTTTGAACGGGGAAGGGCAGGGAAAAGGCATCTGCTCGAGGCACCTACACTCAGTAGTCTCTTTATTAGGTACAGGAGCAAACCCAATGTGGTCTTCTGCTGCTGTATCCTATCCACTTCAAGGTTCAACATGTTGTGCATTCAGAGATGCTCTTCTTCTCACTACTATGGTGACGCGTAGTTATCTGAGTTACTGTCAACTTTCTGTCAGCTTGAACCAGTCTGGCCGATCTCCCCTGACCTCTTTCATTGACGAGGCATTTTAACCCACAGAACAGCCACTCACTGGATGTTTTTAGTTTGTCGCACCATTCTTTGCAAGCACCAGAGAATGTTGTCTACGAAAACCCCAGGGGATCAGCAGTTTCTGAGATACTCAAATCACCCCATCTGGCACCAGCAATCATTTCACGGTCAAAGAAGAGAGCATTTGGTTCATTTGGCATGTGTACGGCTGAAATGACGAGAAAATGAACTTGAATATGGATATGGATCATATGTTCGGCTGAGGAGACTGTTCCTGTGCCAGACTGTTCTACGTTCTGTATTCTATATTCTACTCACGACCCCTACTTTGACTGTCCGTACACGCAGCTATGTTACTCTGTCAAAAATCAAGCACTTCATTTCACTGGGAGCATTATAATTTTTTTCCTGCATCATTCTTTATTTGCCATGGTTTTTATGCTGCTAAGATATAGAACTCTCCCACATCCATGCCTTTCTGAGGATCATTAATGGCCCTGTCACCTTTCACTATACTAAGTGGAATAGCAAGGTACCTTTATTGTCCAAAAAGTTGGAATCCTTCAAAATGTCTTATGTGGATTTGTGTCATTTTGTGAGTAGAAAATAAAGAAAGACTATAAATTTTCATGGATATGTCTTTTGGATGTGAAGGTAAGTGGCTTGATGATGGGGTTTGTGGAACAGGGGGCAGTTGACAAAATGTTCTCCCCCAATGGAAAGCTGGATGAAACCGAGGAAGCAGACCACGTTCAAATGTTCTCAGAACAAAAGAGAATGTTTCCTGCTCAAAATGCTCAAATAGCAGCAGATGCAAGTTAATGACTATCATGTTACTGCCATGAAAGAGGAATTTCCTGGAATCAACTGTCAGGTGAAATCACTGAAGAATAAAGAACTGGGTTCAAGATGCTGTTCTGGGAGACAGGCTTTGAATGTCATGATGACAAGACAGGGGTGTGACTGATTTATCAAAATGGTTTAACTTGATGTCCCTTTTCTGGTTTCAAAAATTTCTTACAGTCTTAGAGAGATGCAGTATGAAAATAAATCCTTTAGCCCACAAAGTCTGTGTTAACTAGCACTGCCCTTTAACACTCATCCTTTGTTAATTCCATTTTTTATTCTTTCCACATTCTTAACAACTCCATTTGGATTCCTTACCACATCAGAGACAACTAACACTTAACCTGTCAACCCACATATCTTTGGGATGTTGGAGGAAACAAGAGTATTCGGAGAAACCATGGTCACATGGAGAATATAAACTCTATACAACTCCATTCCAGTCCGAGGTATATCTCTCTTCGTAGAGATGCTGCCTGGCCTGCTGTGTTCACCAGCAATTTTGATATGTGTGGCCCGAGGTATTGGTATTGGTTTGTTATAGTCAAAGTCAAAGTATGTTTATTATCAAAGTACGCATGATGTATACAAACTTGAGATTCAACTCCTTACAGTCAACCACAGAACAAAGGAACCTATTAAAAAAAGATCGTCATACACCTCGATTCAGCCCATACCTGACCTTTCTAATTCAGCCCAGCACTTAAATCTATCAAACTGTGGGTCTTTCCTCATTCTTCGGACCAGCCACGGGCCCCGCTGCCTCAACTCTGCTTTGGTTCTGCAGCTTCAAATTGCCTCCAAGTGCGCTCCAACAGCCAAACCTCGGCTCAGTCCCCACTCTTAGGCCCAGGCCTTGCTGCCTCAGTTCAGCTCGTACACGATACACCGCAATTGCCCTGCACCTTCAAGAATTAGTCACATGTACCGAGATATAATGAAAAGCTTGTTTTGCATACTGTTCAAATCATTACACAGTGCGTTGAGTTAGAATAAGCTAAAATAATAACCTTGCAGAATAAAGTGTAAATGCTGCCAAAAAAGTTCAGTGCAGATAAACACTAAAGTGCAAGATTATAACAAGGCAAATTGTGAGGTCAAGAGTCCATCTTATTGTACAAGATGTCCATTCAAGGGTCTGATAATAGTGGAATAGAAGCTGTTCTTGAGCCTGGTGGTACATGCTTTCAGGCTTTTGGAGAACAAAGAATATTCATGGAGAAGAAAGAATATTCATGGAAAGTGGGGCCTCTGATTAGGCTGACCGCTTTACTGAGGTCAGGATTGAATCTGGAGCTCTGGTTCTATGAAACAGAGGCTCTACTTGTTGTACCTTGTGTTTTTATGTTTTCTTGCTTCAAAAACTAAACTGACTGAGCTGTGACTCTCCCACAATATACTCTCTTTTATTTTACCATTTGTGCTCTCTCAAATTAATTCTAGCTGTCACAGATTTGTACAGCATTGAAACAGGCTTTTGGCACATGAAACCCATGTTGACCCTTTTGCCAATTTATAATAATCCCATTGGCCTGCATTAGGACTGTATCCTTTTACTCCTTACCTTTTACTCCAGTATATAGGTGTCTATGTAAATGCATATCAGATGCAGTTACTATATTTGATTCCACCAGCTTCTCTGGCAAAAAGATCTTACTTCTCCCACCCCTTCTAAAATTCCTTCCTCTCATGTTAAACGATGTCCTCTGTTTTTGATGTCCCAAGCTTGGGGAAATGATCTATATATGTCTCTCATAATCTTACATACCTCTATCAGGTTGCCCCACAACATCCTTTGCTTGAAGGAAAACAAATTTAGCCTACCTAATTTCTTTCCAAATCTAAAGTACTCCAATTTAGGCGGGAACAGGTCAACAGGAGATGCCATTTCAATGGCTCTTCACTTCCCCTTAAACATCTAGACAGTGAAGATGCATACGTCACGATGCTTTTCATTGACTACAGTTCTGCATTCAACAAAATTATTGTCTCAAACTAATCAATAAGCTCTAATACCTATGCCGCTATACTTCATTGTGCAACTGCATCCTTGATTTCCTCACTTGTATACCCCACTCAGTATACCCCACTCAGTCAGGTTTGCAACATCATCCGCAATCACCATCAGCACAGGTACACCACAAGGTTTAGTCTCTGCTCTGCTCACTTTATACTTATGACTGGGATTCTAAGCACAGTTCCAATGCCATATTCAAGTTTACTGATGATACCACTGTTGTTGCCCAAATCAAAGGGGGTGATGAACCAGCATAGAGGAGGGAGATTGAAAATATGGCTGGATGGTGTCACAGGAACATCCTCTCAATCGATATCAGCAAAACCAAAGAGCTGATTATTGACTACATGAGGAAGAAACCAGAGGTCCACGAGCCTGTCCTCAGTAGGGGAATCATAGATGGAGAGGGTGCACAACTTTAAATCCCTTGGCGTTAAAAGTTCAGAAGATCTGTTCTGGGTCCAGCACGTAAGTGCCATTACAAAGAAGGCACAGTAGTGCCTCTACTTTCTTAGAAGTTTGCGCAGATTCAACATATCATTTGAAAGTTGGATGAATTCTACTGAAGAGTATACTGACTGGTTGCATCAAGGCCTGGTATGAGAACACCAATTCCCTTGAACAGAAAAGCCTACAAAATCAGTGGACACCGCTTAGTCCATCAACATGTAAAGTGCTCCCCTCCATTGAGCACCTTTACAAAGATTGTCTTTACAGGAAAGCAGCATCCATCATCAAAGACCCCCACCATCCAGTCCATTCTCTCTTCTTACTGCTGCCATCAGAAAGGAGGTACAAGAGCCTCAGGACCTACACCACCAGGTTTGTGAACTGTTATAAACCATCAGGCTATTGATTCAGAGGGGATAACTTCACTCACTGCAAAACTGAACAGGTTCCACAACTTATGGACTCACTTTTAAGAACTCTAAAGCTCACATTCTCAATATTAATTACTTATTTATTATTATCACTACATTCTTCTTTTTACATTTGCACAGTTTGTTGTCTTTTGCACATTGGTTGTTTGTCTTTGTTGAGTGCAGTTTTTTATTGACTCTATTGTGTTTCTTTGTATTCACTGTGAATGCCTGCAAGAAAATGAATCTCAGGGTAGTATATGATGACGTGTATGTACTTAGATAATAAATTTACCTTGAACTTTGAACTTTGAAGATCCTGTTGTATCTCCTCTGTGAATAGGTACTGATCTCTTCAGAGAAGAGAATCAGCTAAGAGTTTTAACTAAACCCCTTCTGAGAGGAGCACTAAAGTAGACATTTGTACAGACCCATATGCAAGCATATCCTTAATGATTATTTCAGGGGTCACTTGAGGCACTGCTATGTCCCTCGATTCCCAACTTCATGAATATCCATCTTAGAGCAAGTTGTTTTTTTTTAACTTTCTGTGGGCTCACTTCTGTTGTAAGGCTGATGTTATTTTCTTCCCCTTTTCAAATTCAGTACTATTTTCAGCACTCTGAAGCCAAGTTGATTGTAGCTCTACATGACTAATCTATAAGTATCAGAAAACCATTGGCAGCTAGTTTAATCATACAAGCAATTGTGAGAGAAAGTACTGCTCACAGGAAGAAGTACATCAACTTTAAGCACTATGAATCATGCAGAATAAACTGATCTCAATACTTTTTCGTCTTCATCATGTGTTGGGCAAAATAAATTAAAAGTCATGGAAGGACAACCAGGCTCGTTTTACCACATTCACTGTGTTATATTATCATAAAAAGACATAAAAGGTACTGCTTCTTGTGATGCGAACTGCTTATTTGTTTCACTAATCACCATAGATTTGATAATATTTTAAACAAGAAGAAGGGTTGAAGAGAAGGCTGCAGGAATTCATTTTTGGAGGTATATGTTTTGAACACAGTTGAAATCTGGAGCTAATTTTTCATGCATTTACCAACTGTTAGCCATCTGTGCAGGAGTCAGGAAAATTCTTCTATTGCCTGCTTCTGATGAAATGTTGAATGCACATCAGTTTAAGCTGTCCAGTCCAGTTTACTTTCTGTCCAGATTTTATGGACCACAATGTGATTTGGTTTATGCCAAAGCTGCAACGTGGCTAGCTCCTACTGAAATCTTCCCAAGCTGGTGTGTGTAACCATAGTTTATGTGAGGACACTGACAGAAACAGATGTCAGAGCTGGTAGCATTAATTGTACTTAATAGTGGTGTTTCTGCTTCCTGATATAGCCTTACTCTGATCATTATTTTCAATATCTGATTCATTTTTGAGGTGGTGTAGAAACTGTTCACTGTAACCACTCACTCTAGGCCTGACTGTGGAGTTACACAAAGGTAAGCTTGAGAAATAATTCCTCTCAAAGACATTGACATCTCATACCTTCACTAACAATGGACCCTCACCAACCCATTCATGATCACACTCCCAAACTGAGTAGAACAACTTCATTCAAATTATGACCAATCTGTCCAGAACTTCCTATTATCAATGGACCACTTCAATACACTGATTTGACTTTTCCAGATCCATACTCTTGATCCATATAATATTATTCATCTGGTGTTTAGAGACTAGACAGACCTTCATCATATTGCTTAAGCAATAACTTAACCCAGGTTTGAAATAAACATCAGATTTTAACGCTGTGTTTTCTCTTCTGGAAGAACAAACTTGCATAACATTGTGGCACAGGTTCAGGCACCAGCCACAGCATATGGTTGCAAATATGCCAAACAACATGGCACCAGTGGGTGTCGGATGCACCCAGCTGAAGACAGGAGGAGGAGGAGATAAGCAGATTTTTTTTCTTAAGATAGCTTCTGGGCGGTGATTCCTTACTGAGTTCCACTTGCATGCAGCTCTGTTCATGACTAACTGTTAAAATTTGCCTCTACTCCCCACACCCATATTTTTCCTCACAATCTAGGTTAAAAAGCAGTTTTTGTTTCTTCCAAGTTTTTCTGTTTCTTCCTTTTTCCTGAAGGAGGGCCCTACCTGACCCATTGAGTTCCTCTAGCATTTTGTGTGTGTTGCGTTCTCTTTTTCATTTTCCATTTCAAAGTTGTCACCAATGCCCCTCTCCACCTGCCTCTCAAAGATGAAATCTGGTGCTGCAGTTTTAATCCTTGTCTGTCCAAAGTCCTCGAATGGGATCTCCTAAATCCATGCCCATCTTTCTGAAATTACTTGTTTTGAGTATTTGTAACCTGAGCCGTCTCATGCCACAACTCCAAACTAGCTGAATCAGTTACTAATCTCAAGAACCAGTTATTGCCTTTGTATCCTTTGTCAACACTGACTATATTCTTTTCCTTTGGTTGTCTAGCTCAACTACATCACCCTCACTCAGTTGGTTTGAGTTCTGTTGGCTTAGCTAGAGAAACTTTACAGCAATTACATTTCTTTCTTAGCTTTGCTCTATTCCTTTGGAAGTCAGCATCCTCTTCCCACACACTCCAATTCATACCTGGACACAGGGATCTATCCTTAATCTACTCTGCTAACTCATTTATAGCTACTTGGTAACTTAATCTGAGGGCACTAGATGACACTACATAAGCCATATTCCACATCTGCATTAATTAGACTGAATGCCAAACAGCAGGTTTTGAAAAGCTGGTTTTCCGGCTCAGAACTGCCAGCTTCATTGCACTTCCGAGCAGAAGATACAGAAGCTTTTATTCCCACACCATTAGGTTCGAGAACAGCTGCTTCACTTCAACCATTCTGTTCTTGAAATTCACTGCATAACCATGATCACTACCTCAGCATACAACCATTAATACCATTTTGCACTACAGTTCATTCTTTCTTGTGTTGATTGTGTGCTTCTTGTGTAAATGTGTACAATTTATGCTTAATTTATGATTTTCTTATGAATGTTGTATCTCTAATGTTATGTAACTGTGGAACTGATGCAACTAAGCTTTTCATTGCACCTGTGCATAACGTACTTGTGCATATGATGACAAACTCAACTTTGACTTCACAGGATGGAGGTGTGGGTTTCCTCAGTGAACAGCGAGTGACTCTCCTCCTGCTCAGTGCATGACCAATACAGTCACACCAGTGCCCCACTGATAGAACTCTCTGAGTTCAAAAGCAGAGCTCAAATCTCCACTGAATTCTCAGCACTTAGCTTTGGAAATCTGCCCACTGAATTAGCACCCATTTAACCTGGTGCTTGTCTTGGAGTTCTTTGATTCAATGGGAAGAAATAGCTGGAAACAGAAGGATGAATAGCAGGTACCATTATCCCTCTGCAACCTTACAGATGCTATTCATTGCTTTTCTAATTCTGGAGTTGGACCTTGCCCACTAACAGCCCAATGCATTCAGTAATCTGCAGCCAGTATTACTGGTGTCTACTGTGATATTGATATTGTTCATTGCTAGAATAAAATGGATTATTTCAACAATTTATCTTTGCTGTAAAGTACACTTGTCCCACCCCTCAAAGCAGAGATTAAAACCATCTGGCCACACAGAGCACTGTGCTTTATCTTTTAACATACAATCTGTAAGTCCACTTGATATATAGTCATGAGAGGCCATTGCAGATACATAGGGATAAGCCATATACTCTGGCTGAAATCAAGGTAGAGATAAAATAGAAAAAAAAGTAAGAGACTAAATAAATATTAGTGCAGAAGCATTTATTACTTTCAGCAATACACTGAAATGTACTTCTTCAGCCAACACCTAGTATGCTATATTGTTCCAGTGAACAGTTAAAACTTCTACTGAAGGTTGACTGACTGTGACAAATTCAAGTAGAAGAAAGAAGAAATAATGTTATTAGTCTGATGCTAAGGATTGTGCCACTGCATGAATTTGTCCAAGGGGTTACTCAGAGTATTTCCCCACAAAATGCAAAGCTGACTCCACCAGGCACCTACACGGCTCATGGTTGGATGTGCTGGCACCAGTTGTTTGCTTCCACCAGCAGATATTTTACTGAGATTCACAGTGTATTCACTGTTTCAATCCAGCTGGAAAACTGTCACTGAAATTAAAAGTATAAGTGACTGACATTGCTTGCTATTTACACTAAGAACTGAAAACTGGCTCTTGTTTATGACAGGATGCTTAGCAAGGAATATTGGTTAGGAGTTCAACTTACTCCCATACAACTCTTTGATCCCTGCAAGTGTCAGCTACTGTGTTAGAAAGCTGGGCTTGGCATAAAGGAACCTCCCCACCTCCCCAGACTGTGGACAGTGAATATCCATCACACTGACATTCCACGTTCCTAATAAATCACATAGCTGACACATGTACTATTAGTTAACAAATCAAATAAAATTATTCCCTTTACAACAGACTTCCCATCAACTGTTCACAATTCAAAAGTGTATTTAACCTTAGAAATTTGACCTTGTATGAAAATTAATGTTAATGATTTGATGATTTGGTGATCATAGTGATAATGATGATAATAATGATCATAATGATGATGATGATTATGGTGATAATGGTAGTTATGATGACAACTGCTAGGTTAATTCAGGCAACTCCGGAAAATTTCACTGGCTCTTCCCATTGCAAAGATTAGAACATATTTTCCCCACTGATTGTACATGTAATAGCATCATATGTCTTATGGTCTTAGAAACTGGATCACACTGAAGCATAGCATTCCTGTTACAGTCGAAATGCAATTAATATTGGTTGTAAAAATGTTACTTGTCTTAGTAAAGCTTAAACTACCCCCCACAATTAATGTTCTAATTTATTTAGTCAACAACAAGCCATCATGTAATGTAATCAGAAACCCAATCACCAAGTGAAGTTGGTCTTTGAATAATAGAATGTTTCTGATGGAACATCATCTTGCCCTTCACCGCTTATTTACTGGTGCAACATGCCGATTGAAGCAGACAGATCACAGCTTCTAGACTTAAATATCTCAGTCCCAATGGCAACCAACTTTGAAACTCCTCACTTACTTATATCCAACTAACATGGTTTCACTTAAGTATTCCAATACAGCAGTAAGCTTCATATTTAATATCCATATTAAGCTTAATCTGAAGTCTAAAGCAAGAACATTTGGATTTATTACCCTGGCAAATCCAGATCATCACAACGGATTTTTCCTGATTTACGAACATTCTATTTATAAATTTTCATAATGATTCAATTGATTCTTTTGGGTATGTCTACCTGATTTACAAATCTACTTTTCACTATCACGAATTTCACTTAATGCTCCACTCATAGGAGCACTGCCGTAAAGCAGAGGTCACCTGTATTCTGAATATCTCTGAGTACAAAAATGTACTCTTCACCTCACACTCTTATCCACTTTCTGCCTTTGGAAACAGTCTGTGACAACGGGAGTGTTGTGAATCTAATATTTCAGAAATATTTAAGTAATCTTGTAATTATTTTGCTGCTTAAGCATTCTTGTTCATATAAAATAATTCATCGTGAGTTATATGTATAAATACGTGAAATCTATGTGTATTCTCACTACCATGTGATACATACAAGCCTCGCTTATAGTAAACCCAAAGGCAGGCCCACATCTCAGACTCCCTTGTCTTCCTTTGAATTAGTGAAATGCTTTGAAGTTATAAAACATAACACTGATGATGAGGTATTTTAAAAAAATTAACCCAAGTGTCTATTGACTTATTGAAGCACAGTGAAATGTACAAACTAAAAAAGGAACGTCGAGTTAAAAAAAATAGCATAACACGTATTCTACAGAAGGGAAGACGTGATCGAGATTTTAAAATAAAGCAGTAGAGTGAGGAATTCATGGGTTCATAAAGAGTTGTTACTGGATAATAATAATCATAAATAAAGCGGAAATAGCTGGCTGTGCCATAAAAATTGACATGTTCATGTTTGATTACATAAAAGATAACCAGACTATGCACAGTGAACTTATTCAACAACATTTAGGAGCTAAAGAAATAGCCAATGATAAACGAGAACCAATTTTGCTGAGTGCGTCAGATTTAAATGTGTACAGTTTGCTTTGACGTTTACCTGCTCCAACCAAACTAGCGTTAATGTGTTTGTTTTGCTGGTATTGCCAAAGTAATGTCTGAACTTTAAGAACCAAAGCTATTATTGATTGCAGAACACTTTGGGTTTCATAAGCAGAATCAAAAAGATGGGGAGTCAACTACAACTTGATTGGACATCCATCCACCAACTGCATGCCACATCCCTTAAATTAAAGTCAACTGAAGGCAAATTAAGAAAGGGACCAGAAGATGTCCCACCTGTCTCCATGTTGTACACCATAAACTGTCGTTCAACAGAGGACAAACAGGTGTTGATGACAACCTCTCTACTTCTGGGTGGAAAGCATATTAAACCAAGGAAGGACCATGCTGTCAGCGGAATCACGAGAGTGACAAAAGCAGTGGTCTGACTACAACAGTTTTTGTAGCCAACATTTCTGAGAAAGCTTCTTATAAGTTAATCAGGTGGTTAGTTGCGAAGCATGGTTTGGTTTTAAGCTGGAAAAGAGTTCAAAGAGCTTCAGGAAATTTACTAGCATTCAGCTTTTGTAAATATCAAGAACCAGAATCTATTCTGCATGTGTTAAGGTTATTGAATGAATTCAAGTGGGAGAGAAAAAATTGCATATAAAAGTAGATACAAAGACCAAATCCTAGCTGGATGAAGGGAAGGCCAAAAAAGAAAGGATTTAGTTGATAATACAAAAACAGACTATTTTTCACATAATGTAGTGGGTGAGGAAACTGAGAGGAGAGATCAGATTGTAAAGGAAGTGATAAAAGGAGTACATAAGATGATACTCCAGTGAACTAAATGCAATTTCCCAAGATCAAGATACACAAACTAGAAGAAGAAAAAGAAGAGAAGAGATGGAAAGAAAGAATTGTGTGTGAGAATGATAATGGTATGAAAGAGAGAAGGAATGTGAGAAAGATGAAGAAGGGGAATAAAGTAGATTCAGAGGGAATAAAGGAGAAGAAAGCTGTCCCGTGTTGTCAGAACCACTTTCTGCCATCTCAGAGCCAACTCCCACAAACACCACAGAGAAGGTTCTAGGACATGAGATTGTTTTCACTGTCACAAGTCTCACCTGCCAAGCAGATACTCCTTGTCAGGTAAGACATGATCCCACAAGAGTTAGAAAGTCTCCACAGGGATTAAGTCTTTAGGCCTGAATGGGACAAATTAAAATTTACTATATCGTGGATGTGTGTATATAGTAGTTTCATTATACAATATATTGTTAAGTGTGGGCGCGTTGCCAAGTGGTTAAGGCATTGGACTAGCTACCTGAAGGTCGTGAGTTCGAGCCCCAGCCGAGGGAACGTGTTGTGTCCTTGAGCAAGGCATTGAATCACACATTGCTCTGCGACGACACTGGTGCCAAGCTGTATGGGTCCTAATGCCCTTCCCTTGGACAACATTGGTGTCGTGGAGAGGGGAGACTTGCAGCATGGGCAACTGCTGGTCTTCCATACAACCTTGCCCAGGCCTGTGCCCTGGAAAGTGAAGACTTTCCAGGCGCAGATCCATGGTCTCTCAAGGCTAACGGATGCCTTTACTATACTGTTAATATAGTTGAGATGCATTCTAGGTTGAGTTGGAGTTTATAGCTAAGCAGGGAGGAGTGGTAATATTTGAGTAATATTGAGTACTAATTTGAGTAAATATGTTTTGATTACACATTCTTGTTCATTTAAAATAATTGATTATGGTTTATATGTATATACAAGTGAATTGCATATGTCATCACTCTATCATGTGATTTTTGCATGCCTTATTTAAAGTAAACTTGCAGTTAGACCCCCATTGTCTTCCTTTGAATTAATTTAATGTTTTGAAGTTACGAAACATAAAAGGGAGTTTTTTTTTATAAAATCGTGTGCTTAACAGCACCATGCGGGTTGTTTCCTGAGGAAGATGGTATTAACCTTCTCTTTTACAAACTCTTATATCTATCAGGATATCACTGACATAGAGTTAACAGTCTTAAAACTTTTCATATGATACAAATACAATAAAAATGCTCACTATGTCACAGCAGTGGCTGTAAGCACACTTAAGAATGATTGTCCTCAATCAAGGAAATTCTGGTCACATTTTGTTGTAGCCAAATCTAAAAGGAGCAACCAAAGGTATCAGAGGAGAGAATAATGAGGAATGTTGGTGGCTGAAGGAAAGCTGGATTGATAAGCAGAAGTCTTTTAAAATAAATGTTCAGAGACTGGAGGAATGAAGACCAAGAAGAGCACGTGAAATTTAACATAGGAGTATCACACAAAGACTAAGTGTGCCGTCTCTAAGGAGGTTGTATGTTCTCTCCGTGACCATGTGAGTTTCCTCTGGTGCTCCAGTTTCCTCCCATAGTCCAAAGTATATCAGTTAGTAGATTAATTGATCATTGTAAATTGTTCTGGTATTAGGCTAGTGCTAAATAGGTGGGCTGCTGGGCGGTGTGGCTCGTTGGGCCTTAAAGGCCTTTTCCGCACTGTGCCTCTGAATAAAACTTTCATAAAATAATTATGTAAGAATGTTTGAATAGTAAACATGCATGGCTTAAACAGAGTGAGAGAAATCTAAAAATGATATTGGAATACCTGCTCAAGAAGATGAAATAGTGAGAAGTTACTTGGCATCTCTTTACTCAGTTGCCTGTTACACATCAGGTTTCCAGGAGCATTGGAGGAAGAGATAAATAACACATCAATGACTGAAATGAAAATGTTTTCAATAAAGAGTCTCTTTAATATACAAGATGCTTGATACCGAGCTTATACATATAAATGTTAAAAGATTTGTAGTTATCTAATTGCAGGAAGGAAAGGCATTATAAAACCCTATTATTTTAGTAAAGTCTAAGGATTAAGCTGGAAACAACAGTAATTTAGAAACATAGAAAACCTACAGCACAATACAGGCCCTTCGGCCCACAATGCTGTGCCAAACATGTACTTAATTAAGAAATTACATAGGGTTATCCATAGCCCTTTATTTTTATAAGCTCCACGTACCTATCCAGGAGTCTCTTAAATGACCCTATCATATTTGCCTCCAACGCCGTCGCCGACAGCCTATTCCACTCACTCACCACTCTCTGTGTAAAAAACTTACCCTTGACATCTACTCTGTCCCTTCTTCCAGGTATCTTAAAACTGTGCTCACTCGTGTTATCCATTTCAGTCCTGGGAAAAAGTCTCTGGCTATCCACACGATCAATGCCTCTCATCATCTTATACACCTCTATCAGGTCACCGCTCATCCTCCGCTGCTCCAAGGAGAAAAGATAGAGTTCATTCAACCTTTTCTCATAAAGCATGCTCCCCAATCTAGGCAACATCCTTCTAAATCTCCTCTGCACCCTTTCCATAGTTTCCACATCCTTCATGTAGTGAGGTGACAAGAACTGAACATAGTACTCCAAGTGGGGTCTGGCCAGGGTCGTATATAGCTGTAACATTACCTCTCAGCTCTTGAACTCAAACCCAAGGTTGATGAAGGCCAACGCACCATATGCCTTCTTAATCACAGAGTCAACCTGTGCAGCAGCTTTGATTGTCCTATGGCCTCAGACCCCAAGATCCCTCTGATCCTCCACTCTGCCAAGAGTCTTACCATTAATACTATATTCTGCCGTCATATTTGATCTACCAAAATGAACCACCTCACACTTATCTGGGTTGAACTCCATCTGCCACATCTCGGCCTAGTTTCGCATCCTATTGATGTCCCGCTTTAACCTCTGACAGCCCTCCACACTATCCACAACATCCCCAACCTTTGTGTCATCAGAAAATTACTAAACCATCCCTCCGCTTCCTCATCCAGGTCATCCATAAAAATCATGAAGAGCAGGCATCCCAGAACAGATCCCTGAGGCACACCACTGGTCACCATCCTCCATGCAGAATATGACCTGCCTGCAACCACTCTTTGCTTTCTGTGGGCAAGCCAGTTCTGGATCCACAAAGCGATGTCCCCTTGAATCTCATGCCTCCTTACTTTCTCAATAAGCCTTGCATTGGGTACCTTGTCAAATGCCTTGCTGAAATCTATATACACCACATCTACTGCTCTAACTTCATCTATGTGTTTAGTCACATCCTCAAAAAATTCAATCAGGCTCAGGAGGCACGCCCTGCCTTTGACAAGGCTATGCTGACTATTCCTAATCATATTATGCCTCTCCAAATGTTCATAAATCCTGTCTCTCAGGATCTTTTCCATCAATTTATCAACCACTGAAGCATGACTCACTGGTCTATAATTCCCTGAGCTATCTCTACTCCCTTTCTTGAATAAAGGAACATTATCTGCAACCCTCAAATCCTACGGAACTTCTCCTGTCTCCATTGATGATACAAAGATCATTGTCAGAGGCTCAGCAATCTCCTCCGTCACCTCCCACACCTGGTGTACATCTCGTCCGGTCCCGGTGACTTATCCAATTTGATGCTTTCCAAAAGCTCCAGCATATGCTCTTTATTTAATGTCTATATGCTCAAGCTTTTCAATCTGCTGTAAGTCAACCCTACAATCACCAAGCTCCTTTTCCGTAGCGAATACTAAAGCAAAGTATTCATTAAGTACCTCTGCTAAATCCTTTGGTTCCATACACCCTTTTCCACATTAAGCACTTGATTGGTCCTGTTCTCTCACACCTTATCCTCTTGCTCTTCACATACCTGTAGAATACCTTGGGATTTTCCTTAATCCTGCTCACCAAGGCCTTCTCATGGCCCCTTCTGGTTCTCCTAATTTCATTCTTAAGCTCCTTCCCGCTAGCCTTATAATCTTCTAGATCTCTATCTGTCAGGGCACTGAAGCAGGGACCCAATCACAGGCCAAGTACTTTGCACACTGTGATATTTACTGAGTAGCAAATCCAGAGGGGCAACAAAGTTCAGGTGGAGATCAAAGGTTCCAGAGAAATCCAGAATCAGGCAACAGGCAGAGTCAATATCCGGACAGGCAGAGTTCAGATACGAATGCTGAAAAGGCTCAGGAAAACTCATTGGCACAATCTAGCAACAAACAGGTGAAGACACAGGACTGAAATACACTGAGCAATAAATGGAGAGGCAGATGCTAGGTGGAGCACAATGAGACAGGAGTGGCAGCAATACAGGTAATAATGAGAGACAGGTGAGAGGTGGAGTATTTAGTAATACAGGGGCCAGAGTAGAGCAGGAGTGGGGACAGAAGCACATGGCAATACAAAACCACAGACTGACGGCTAGGGGGAAACACACAAAAAAACAAAGTTCAACTGGAGGTATTGACAGTACCCTCCCCACTATGGACACCTCCTGGCATCACGGCAGGTAGAGTTGGGTGCTGGTGATTAAAGTTCCCGATGAGGGAGGGGTCCAGGATGTTATGGGCGGGGACCCAGCACCTCTCCTCAGGACCATAGCTCTCCCAGTCCACAAGGTACTGGAGGCCACTGTCCCAGTGACGAACGTCCAGCAGTTGACACATCGTGAAGGTGTCTGCCCCATCGCTGAGCCGGGGGGGGAAGGGGTTTGGGGACAGGACACAGGGGGTGGCTCATGAAAGGCTTGATGCGGGAGACCTGGAAGGCGGGATGAATGTGGCGGAGAGTGGAGGGGAGCTTGAGATGGACAGCAGCAGGGCTGATGACATAAGCAATGGGAAAGGGGCCAATAAAGCAGGGGGCGAGCTTGCAGGAATCCACCTTGAGGGGCAGGTCTAGGGTTGAAAGCCACATATGCTGTCCCTGGCGGTAACGTGGGGCCTTGGAGCGATGTTGGTCAGCTTAACACTTGATCCTAGCAAAGGCATGGAGAAGGGCAGAGTGAGGACGCATCCACGTCCACTGATAACGGCGAATGGATGCCCCGGCAGATGGAATGCCACCCTCCTCCTCCTGGGCAGGAAACAGTGGAGGCTGATAGCCAAGGCAGCACTCGAGGGGGAACAGACAAGTTGATGAGGATGGATGAGAGTTTGTGGCGTACTCGGCCCAGGATAGCTGCTGACTCCACACAGAGGGGTTCTGGGAGACCAGACACCGCAATACTGTCTCTAGCTGTTGGTTGGCCTGCTCGGTCTGGCCATTGGTCTGTGGGTGGAATCCTGAAGACAGACTCAGAGGCACCCAGAAAATTACAGAATGCCCTCCAGAAGTTGGATGTGAATTGAGAGCCCCTGTCTGACACAGGTAAACCATATAATTTAAAAACATGCAGTACTAGTAACTTGGCTGTTTCTTTAGCAGAGGGGAGTTTAGGTAAAGGAATGAACTGTACAGACTTGGACAAATGATCAACTACTGTGAGGATGGCGGTATTACCACCTGATGGGGGAAGACCAGTGACAAAATCCAAGGCAATGTGGGACCAGGGTCTCTTGGGAATAGATGGGGTTTGTAACAGACCAGCGGGAGACCGGTTAGCGATCTTGCCTGGAGCACAGACCGAGCAGGCTGAGACGAAGTTGTGGATGTCTTCTCCCATGAAGGGACACCAGAACTGCCAACAGATGAAGGCCTGAGTACACTTGGTTCCAGGGCGACAGGATAACTGGGAAGAAAGACCCCACTGCAATACCTGTGAGCAGACAGAGCTGGGAACATAAACACGGTTAGTGGGGCACTGGTTACAGGCTGCCTCGCTCTGTTGAACAGCTTGCACCATGGCTTCGATGTCCCATTGTGCTGCACCCATGAGACAGTGAGCAGGGTGGATGACATCGGGGACCTCAGGGGTCTCAGAGGAGGGAAATCTTCGGGAGAGGGCATCAGGTTTTCCATTCTTGGAACCAGGGTGGAAGGACAGAGTAAAACTCAATCTTGAGGAAAACAGAGGCCAACAAGCTTGATGAGAGTTGAGACGCTTGGCAGTACCGAAATATTCCAGATTCTTGTGATCAGTCCAGATTAAAAATGGCACCTTGGCTCCCTCCAGCCAATGCCTTCACCCTTGCAGAGCTAGCTTCACAGCCAGCAGCTCCCGGCTTCTGACATCGTAATTCCGCTCTTTGGGAATGAGGTGGTGAGAAAAGAAGGCTTAGTTTCTTATCCTTGGCTGAGCGCTGAGAGAGAACAGCTCCTATGCCAATATCAGACACATCCATCTCCACAATGAACTGCCGGTCGGTGTCGGGTTGAATCACATTGGGGGCAGAGGTGAAACATCCCGTCAGGTCAGAGAATGCTTTTTCAGCAACGGGGGACCAGGAGAATCTGACAGCAGATCAGGTAAGAGCAGTGAGTGGTGCAGCCAGTGTACTGTAATTTCTGATGAAACGGCGATAGAAATTAGCAAAGCCCAAGAAGCATTGCAACTCCCAACAAGTTGAAGGTTGGGGCCATTCGCCCATCGCTTTGACCTTCTGTTGGCCTATCTGAATGGAACCGCCTGAAATTACATACCCAGGAAGGAGACGGCATTACGATGAATCTCATATTTCTCAGCCTTCATAAAGAGCTGGTTCTCCAGAAGGCGCTGGAGAACTCTGCGGACGTAACCTGTGTGTTCAGCAAAGGAGTTAGAAAAAATCAAAATGTCGTTGAGATACGCAAAAACAAATTGACTCAGCATGTCCCTGAGCATGTCATTTACCAGGGCTTGGAAGACAACGGGGGCATTGGTGAGACCGAATGGCATGACCAGATACTTGTAATGGCCTGAGGTGTTGTTGAAGGCCGTCTTCCACTTGTCCCCTTCGCGGATGCGGACAAGATGGCAGGTGTTACGGAGACCAAGCTTGGTAAAAACTGAGGCTCCTTGGAGTAGTTCAAATGCCGAGGTCATAAGTGGAAGAGGGTAAACGTTCTTAACAGTGAATTTATTCAGTCCCTATTAATCAATGCATGGATGTAAGGAGCGGTCCTTCTTTTTAACAAAGAAAAAATTGGCACCAGCAGAGGCGAAAGACAGCCGGATGATGCCTGCAGCCAGAGACCCTTGAATGTACTTACTCATGGCTTCTGTTTCAGGTATGGACAATGAATAAAGGAAGCCCCTTGGGGGAGATGTGCCAGGCAAGAGGTCAATGGCACAATCATATGGACAATGAGGTGGTAGAGAAGTGGCCTGGGACTTGCTGAACACAGCTTTGAGGTCCATGTATTCAGGAGGGATGGCACTAAGGTCCGGAAATTCCTCGGGCGGATCTGGGCTTGGAGACAAGGTGATCTGAGCATGGCAAAGGCAGTGGAAGTGATGGAATGGGCTCCAGCCTGCAATCTTGCGACTGAGCCAGTCAATGTTGGGGTTGTGTTTAACTAACCAGGGATGGCCCAGGACAATGGGAGCTTGAGGAGAGTCAATAACATAAAGGGTTAACTGTTCATGACGGTTGCCGGATAAACTGAGACTCACTGGGGGCAGGACATGGGTGATGTCAGCCAGTCTCTGACCATTCAAGGCACTGGCCACCAATGGTGACTGGAGAGCAGACGTGGGTAATCCCTACTGGGCAGCCAAGCCGGAATCGATAAAACACCCCTCCACACCAAAATCGACCAAGACGGAGACTGCTCGCCGTTGGACACCCCACTCCAGAGAAGCAGGTATGAGAATGAGTGGCATCGAGGAGGGCCGGACGGGGGTCACGATCACCAGTATGTCTCGTCCTACTGGTGAGCGCTTGGCTTTTACTGGGCAGGTGGAGATGAAATGGTCTGGTTGGCCACAGTACAGACAGGAATTCTCCTTTGTCTTTCAGTCGGCGTCAGGCGAGTACAGTTAACCATCATAGCTTCAGGCTCTGGAATGGGAATTGTAGATGGGGGCAAACAGCAGGACAATGTAGACTGACGACGAGCTTGGAGCTCACCCAGTGCCCCCAGGGACCCTCTGGAACCCTTCCCTCTGCGGCTCTGCTGAAGGCGAACACCAATACGGATGACCAAATCCACCAGGGCTTCAAAGGTGGCAGGAAGGTCCTGGGTGACCAGCTCATTTTTGATGTCTTCAGGAAGGTGTCGTACTGTGCCTCTGAGTTCCAGCTGTTGGAGGTGGCTAGGGTCCGGAATTCTATGGCGTAATCTGACACAGATCTGCGCCCCTGCTGCATGTGCAGCATTTCACCGCCAGCCTCTCTCCCATGTTTGGAGTGATCAAACACTGATCTTATCAGGATATTGGCCCTCCTTGGTTTCAAGTGCAACCCGTCCTTTTTGTACAGGTCACGCCTGCCCCAAAAGAGGTCCCAATGATCCAGAAATCTGAATCCCTGCCCTCTGCTCCAATTCCTCAGCCACGCATTTATCCACTCCCTCACTCTATTCCTATACTCACTGTTGTGTGGCACAGGCATTAATTCCAAGATTGCTACTTTTGAGGTCCTGCTTCTCAACTTCCTTCCTAACTCCCTGTAGTCTGTTTTCAGGACCTCCTCCCTTTTCCTACATATGTCATTGGTACCAATATGTACCACGACCTCTGGCTGTTCACCTTCCCACTTCATGATATCATGGATGCGATCAGAAACATCCCGGACCCTGGCACCCGGGAGGCCAACTGCCATTCACATTTCTCTCTTGCTTCCACAGAATCGCCTGCCTGACCCTCTAACTATAGAGTCCCCTCTCACTGCTGCCTTCTTCTTTTCCCTTCCCTTCTCAGCCACAGGTCCAGATTCTATGCCTCAGGCACCACTGTTGCTTTCCCCAAGTAGGCCGTGCCCCCAACAGTACTCAAACTTATTGTTAAGGGGAACAGCCACAGAGGTACTCTCTTGTATCTGACTCTTGCCCTTCCCTCTCCTGACTGTTACCCATTTACCTGTCTCCCAAGAACCTAATGTGAGTACTTGCCTATAGCTCCTTTCTATCACCTCCTCACTTTCCCTGACTAGATGAAGGTCATCGAGCTGCATCTCCAGTTCCCTAACCCGGTCCCTAAGGAGCTGCAGCTCAAAGCACTTGGCGCAGATGCGGCCATTCCGGAGGCTGGAAGTCTCCCGGACTTCCCACATCTGACACCCAGTACAGAACATTGGCCTCACTGCCATACTTCCTGTTTCTATTCTTCACTGGTAACTTAATTTAACAATATGAAATTCATTGTTGCTTGGGACAGTTGAATTTCTAGCACAGTTGTAGTTGGTAACAAGTTTGGCAAATGTATAATGAAGAAAACGCTTCAGGAATATGAGAGGTGGCTGTGGAATGATACTTAAAGTAGAAGGATGTAGATCTTGATATAAACACTTGGACTGAGCATTTGAAATAAGTAGCGATTATCTGCACTGTATTTAAGAAGTAGTCAAGAACACCACCAATCCCACAGGACTAAATCACTTCCCAGCTGTTGAAGTAAGCACTTGTACATCAGACCTAGTGATGCCTCTGGCAAAGCTCGTCCATCACAATCACAACATTGACAACACTTAACAATATGGAAAGTTGCCCAGGCTTGTCCTTTTCATAAAAAAGGACAAAAATAATGAATAAACCAGTTATGACTCCAATAGCCTGCTCAACTGCAACTCAAAGGAACCAAGGATTATGGGAAAAATATTCGTATTCAGAGTTAAGGTCACTTAACAAGCATGAACTCAATAACGGATGGAATAGACAAGGGGCTGAACATTCAATTATAACAGCCAATCTTCAAATCCACAAAGATGCAGGTCCCATGGGAGGGATTGAATGCTGGAGTAACCAACAACTGGAATAAGTTGAGAGGCACACATTTCTGTCTTTAACCAAGGCAAAGACTAGCAATTGGGAATTGGTTTATTGTTGTCACATGTATTGAGATGCAATGAAAAGCTTTTATTTGCATGCCATTCCAGGAGATCATTCTATACGTAAGTATATTGACATGATACAAAAGAGGGAAAAAGAACAGAACATGCAGAGTTACAGTTACAGATGAAGTGCAGATGGGAAGATAAATTAAGTACAAGGGCCATAGCAAACTGCAATTCTGTACAAAAGTCTTTAGCACACCACACACATACATATATATATGTATACACACACACACAAAGATGTTGGGAATGGTGAGAGTGCAGTGCCACAGGAGGGGTATGGGACAGGTGGCAGAGAAGGAATGCCAGAGGCAGGGGGTGGCAAGGGTGCATACACTCAACCCTGAGACACCAGGTAAGGTCATTTGATTCCAAACAATCGCTTTATTGTTCATTGTAGAATGTCTCTCCAGTGCTTTCCTTTCCTCCCCTCTCCCTTCTCCTGTTCCAAATCATGATTCCACTCTCAGTCCACAATAGAGAGGTCATGATATTTTTTTGTGCAGCAGCAGCAGCAGTGGATTACATAAAATTATTACAATACTGGGCAGTAGTCCTAGGCACGTATACTGTATATAGTTTGGGTGCCTATGACTTTTGCACTGCACTGTACACTTAAGAGATCAAGAGTTCATTTTCAGAACACAAGAGGTCCAAACAAGAATCTGATAGTAGTGGGATAGGAGTTGTCCTTAAGCCTGGTAGTATGTGTTCTCAAGCTTCTATAACTTCTACCTGATGAGAGAGGAATGACAAGGGTGGATTATGTTGCTTGCTTTCCCAAGGCAGCTGGACATGTAGATGAAGTCAATTTTTTTTTGCGGTGTTGGGAAGAGCAATTGCAATACCAATCTGTAATGCATCTGGTTAGGATGCTTTTTATGATGCATTTGCAAAAGTGGGCAGAGTCACCGAGGACATGCCAAACTCAATCAGCCTTTGTGAAAAGCTGACTGCAGTGTAAAGTTGGTTACTAAGTTATTCAGTGCACATTATGCTGTAAGCTCTAATATGTCAAGAGTCCCGTAAAATTGTGATCCCCAGTTTGGAACAAGGCTGCTCCTCTCTGTCTGAAGAATATCAGCTTGGGAGACATTTTTAGTCTGAAATATTTTACTGCTTACAAGACACAAGATTTGTGAATTCCATTACAGCTAGAGGGCTTTGCACAGCAAGGATACATTAGAGAAATATGATCACATGATCATTTTCAGAGCTGAACTGATCAAGCAAAGTTTCTGCTCATGGCAACATTTATCCCAATCATTCCTTACCTGCACTTCTCCCAGTTTTATGTGATTTCATAATTATCAGCTGCAGCACATCAAGTGTCAGTGTCTATTAGAACATAAAATGTGTAGGTTGATCACAGGATAAGGAAGAGTTCATTTTTTAAAACAGCTTGTGTCATATATATTGTGTAGAGAGTACTGGAAGTCTGGCTGTGATTACAAAGCGTTTACCTTACTGAGGCATTCAATGTTACTTGATTGAGCTTTTGCCAGAAGCCAGAGGTGAGATCAACTGCCAACTCGATGAATTATTAAAAACACAAGGAACAGAACGCAGAGTAGACCACGTAGCAATGTCTAGCCTACTCCACCACTCAGTAAAATAACTGACTCATTTTAATGCATCTTCTTGCCCAATCCATTGAGATGAACAATGACTTGCTTTCATTCCAGTTTTGCAGGCTCTGATACTCGAAGCCATGTGCACATTTTTCGAATGGACGTGGGTTGCCTGATGGGTGACTGGGGGTAGTTTAGTCCCAGGAGTGTGTGCTCCTTCTACCACTTAGCCAAGAACACTGTATATCCCAATGCATAGACATGTCGTTTTGTGAAATCAGGTTTGGTGACTGGGTACAGAGGAGACCCACTAGCAGAAAGTAAGTTAACTATTTACATAATTACAGGACAAGATGGATACTAAGCATTCAGTAAACTCTTCAAATCACACCCAGTTACAAATACTTATCTGAAGTGTGCACTCAGGCCTTCTCTCACTGCAGCACACTTCCACTGTTCCAGCGGCAGTGGTTATGACCCCGGTCCATTGGTGAGCCCATAGGCAAAAGACGGTGCTTTCAGTGCACAAATTTGTACTCTACCTGTGCCATGACATTATCAGCCGGTGCCATGGTGCCAAACGGCAAGGGTTGCAATGCTCCTTAAATGGGCCATGGGCCAACCCCTAGCTCGCAGAGGGGAGTGGCTTTCAATAAACAGGTAGGATTGACACTTACTGCAACAACCTGCCCCTCGAAAGACTCAACAACATGACACTCAGCCCGCAAGCTAGTATAACTCCCAGGGATGCACCACTAACCATACACAAAATGTAACACCATGATACCCAGAATTATCAGCCCACCAGCGTACTACAGTAGTCCACCAACCTCCCATTGTCCCAGGAGGCCAAAAAAATTCCTACCTGGGGGTCATAGTCATGGATCTGGCACCCCACTTTCCTAATCTTATTTACCGACTGCTAGACATGATCGCTGTTTGTCATCATATTAATAATATGGCTGATAATGTGGTTAACTGGTCAGCATCTGCGGATGACATCAAGATTGTGGGTGTAGTGGACAGTGAGGAAGACTATCATGGCTTGCAACGGGATCTGGACCAGCTGGAAAAATATGCTTAAAAATGACAGATGGAATTTAATGCAGACAAGTGTGAGATGTTGCACTTTGGTAGGACCAACCAGGGTAGGTCTTACACAGTAATTAGTAGGGTACTGAAGAGTGTGGTAGAACAATGAGATCTGGGAATACAAGTCCATAATTCATTGTAACTGGTGTCACAGGCTGATAGGGTCATAAAGAAAGCTTTTGGCACATTGGCCAGGAAAGATATAAATAAGGTTGAAAGAGTACAGAGAAAATTTACAAGGATGCTTCCAAGCTATAAGGAAAGATAAAATAGGTTAGGACTTTATTCGTCGAAATGTTGAAGATTAAGAGGAGATTTGATGGGGGTATACAAAATTATGAGGGGTATAGGTAGGGTAAACGCAAGCAGGCTTTTTCCACTGAGGTTGGTTGGGCAACAACTAGAGGTCGTGGGTTAAGGGTGAAAGGTGAAAAGTTTAAGGGGAACATGAGGAGAAACTTCTTCACTCAGAGGGTCATGGGAGTGTGGAACAAGCTGCCAGCACAAGTAGTGCATGCGAGTTTGATTTCAACATTTAAGAGAAGTTTGGATAGGTGCATGGATGGTAAGGGTATGGAGGGCCATGGTCCTGGTGCAGGTTGATGGAGGTAGGCAGATTAAATGGTTTGCCATGAACTAGATGAGACAAAGGGCCTGCTTCTGTGCTGTAGTTTTCTATGACTCCATGACTCCGTGAATCCAGCGAAGGACGGAAGAGACCATTATTGAGTGAGTGCTTGGACAATGACCCTTTTCCCTTAGTGGTCTTCTTACCCCTCTTCCCCTGGCAGTGCTCCTTCCACATGGCCGAAAGGGTGGGAGGGGGAACCCCAACTACCTGCTCTCTCAGGACACCCAACTGAGTAATGCCAAAAACGTTTCCTTACAAGTCACCCAGGCACCTTCAGCTTCAGGCTGCATGTCTAACTTGAGCAGCGGATGACAGGGACCTTCCTCCATATACTCTAATCCCTCCAATGATCTGACGGAGGTGTCCACGGTACCCCCTATCACTTGTCCCAATAAGGGCAGCACAACACCCTTTAAATGGAGATCTGCTGTTTTAACTAAATACCCGTCAATGATCAAGGATAAACTGTCCTGTAGGACCCTCGGTGGGTTGTTGCTGTTATAGTACATCCCTTTGATCAGACCCCACTGGTGTAGGGCTCTGGCTCCTACCTCTACTGTGCTCCAATCCTCCTGGGTCTTCAAAGCCCACTCAATGAGTAAGGGATACCTGATCTTAACGGCTGCTATCATTCTGCCCTATAGCGATTCATCACCTCAGTGGGAAACAGATGGGACTCAGAGGGTGTTGTTAATCACATTGTAGAATGACAGCTTCCCCAGAATACTCATCTCCCTGTTGGATAAACTCACTCCAGCACCCCCTGCATCCCAGATCCTCAGCAACCACGTGGGCAGAGGCACCCCTGGATTCTGCCTATACTTGCCTCCTAACTCCACCAGTTCCTCAGTGGTGAACTCTCTGAAGGAATTCATCTTGGCGAGACCAGCTGTGTTATGCTCCTCAGGTCCCTCCCTCTCACAATGTTCCTCTTCCCCAGCCTCCTGGTCTTCCTCACCCTGTTCCATGGAGGCTGGAGGCCCTTGCTGGGTCAGGGACCACGTGGCCACTGGTCTGGCCTGTAATGGCACATCTGCATGGGGGAGACGCCACTCACTTAGAAAGGCTTTCTTCTATCCTCACTATCTAATACAATGTCTCCATCCCCCATCCTTGTGTTGGGGTCGCATCCCCGCAACATCGGGACTTGCACCTTAACAAGGTGCAGTCACCAGTAAACCCTATGGGCAGCCTCTATCTGCTGCAACTTTCCTAGCAGACAGGCCATCTTTATACTCCTATCGTCTAACTCTATATCCCAAGTCTGCGCTGACTGGGTGCCTTGCCAATGGTAATACATCACTGGTTTAGCACTTCCATTTTGATTCTCAAGCTATCTATCTCTTTCTCTTTCAGTAAGCTTGTTGCTTTACTATGGCTGCCAACATCTAGAAAGGACCCTTCTGGTTTCCCTTCCTCTCAGGGAACCCAACCTCATTAAATACAGACACGAAGTGGTGTTCCATTTTCACCCCGTAGGAATCTAGTTAGCCCATCAGTAAGTTGGCAAGACTCACAAATTCTGCACAGTTGTCAGTCCACACCGGGATTCAGCAGTCATCATTGGGGAGGGTTTTTTTTTCCTCTTATTTTTACCTTTAAACATATTAATCTTCTGTTCAATCACTGAACCCGCTCATAGCACCCATTGTTGTGTGAAATCAGGTTTGCAGATTCGCGACAGAAGACACTCACTACTGGTAAGTAAGTTAACTATTTATTTACAGGACAAGACAAACACTAAACGTTCAGTAAACCAGTTACAAGTAGTGTGCACATTTATCTAAAGACCTCTCTCACTGCACCGCACTTCCACTGATCACATGGCACCAGTCCCAAACCCCAGTCCATCTGTGAGCCTCTGAAACAAGAGACTGTGTGCTTTCAGTGCACTAGATTTATGCTCTACTGGCACTATGCCTCATCATCCAGTGCCATGCGACCAAACAGCAGCCAGTGGAAGGGCTGCAATGCTCCTTAAATGGGCCAATCACCTAGCTAGCATGGAGAGAACATCTTTCAATAAACAGGAAATATTGACAGTTGATCTTCTTAATACTATATTTTGTCAAGGATGCTTTAAGCTCATCCTTGAATCTTTTCCTTTGCCCTGTAGTATTCTCTTGGAATGGAGTTTCCTTTTTTGGAACCTAGTGTTGACCATGCAAATGAGATGGACAGTCCAACCAAACTGACTGAGTTGTAATTAGAACCTCAATGCTGGAGATATTAACCAGGGACAGCTCATTGTCATTGGTTCCCATGCTGGGAGGTGCTGGAAGAGATCATTTTGGTGGTATCATTCAAAGACCTATGGTTCCTTCTCTAGATAGTCTAGGTTGCAGCATGGCAGGATTATCTGCCCAGACAACTACAGATTTGGTTCCAGAAGTGACATTACAATCTCCAAACACCAATCTCCTCCCTTGGCCATGAAGACGGTGTTGATTTGCATAATTTATGTCTGTATTTTCTGAACACTTGTCCCCAAGGCATAAAAAGTGGTCCATATTTTGCCATGAATATTTATTGGTGGAGAAGACTGGGTGTAGCTTTGCAGGTTGATAGAAGACCTTTGTTCTGCAGGTACTGAGTGTAAGGCCCATCCTCCTAAATGTGACGGTAACCGAATCCAATGGCTTGAAGCTTTGTGCACAAACACAAATAGCCTCTGCATTGGCAGCTCGGCCACTGAGAATATAGTGGCCTTGGTTCAGGCGTGTGGTCAACACGGGCTGAACTCTTACCACCCACCATCTATTGTTTAAGTCATAGGGTTTCGGCTGGATCTCCGCTGTCATGTACCAAAGGAGGCTATGGCTGAATGAACAAAAACAAAATAGGTGATCCCAGTCATTCCCACGGAAGCTGGCAGAATAATTAATGAGACAATAAATTACAATAACTGCTTAACAGCCTCTTGGTTCCTGGAACATTAATTTTATTAACTCAGAGTCTTGTTACCTGAAAAGAAAACTATTTCACGTATTTCTGTGTTGTTTATCTCTCTCCCTAAATCTGTCTGTGCTCCTGAATATTAATCTGACTTTCTGTACACCATTTAAATCATTTTTATTTCCTTCTCTGTATGTCCAGAGGTAGATCCTGTGTGACTCACTCAGCATGCTTCACTCTGAGTGTCTGAAAAAAAATCACTGCTGCTTTTCCCTCCCTCAGACATCGTATCTTTTGAAATCCTACAACAGCCTCTCTGTTGTATGGGCTTGCTTTTGAAGCATTAACATTGGAGATTTCAGTATTTCAGCCTATGAGATATTTTGTATAGACGGGAAGAATGGACAATAAGGTTTGTGAAGATAGGAGGGTGGGGGTTACCATGGTCCTGTTAATGATAAGATAAGGCAGTAACCAGGAAGAATCTGTGCTTAGCAGAGTAGTGAATCAGCACCAGCAGACATTGGAAATAACAAGTAAAGATAATATCAATGGAATAGTTTATAGGCATTCATGTAGCAACAAAACCACGGGAAATCTTGTGTCAAATGTCACTAGTGGGAGCAGTTTGTAGGCTTTTTGCTCATGATAACTGCTTGACCCAAGACTGCAAAACATTAGAGAGGGTTGTGAACACAGGCCAGTACATCGTGCAACCCAGTGTCCCCTCCTGTTTGCATTTCCTGCTTCCTTGTGAAGGCAGCTAACATAATGAAGGATCCCTCCCACCTCAGCTGTAATCTATTTCTTTCAGAGCAATGACTCCCCACCCCAGCTCTACATATTGATCTATTGTCTGCGCATGCCCTGTTGTCTACATATGCCCAGTGTTTTTTCTCTCTCTAGCTGCAATGTGAATACACCAGCTAAGGCAATCTCCCTTGTGCATGCTTTTATTTAATTGATATGTAGTTGTGCACAGACACATCAAATTGGCGATGAGTAGGATTCTGAATGTCAGAGAATATCATGAACTGCACCAACAGTTACAGGGTGAAACAGCGAGAGTTCAGGAGCACGAGAAAGCTGTCACAGACGCTTACACAGGAACATGTGAAAGATGCACTGAATTTAAAGTGAAAATAACGTGGTGATGGCTTCAGTCAGAAAAGTTAACAAATTTGATAGTGCTAATGAAGATTGGGAGTTGTATATTGAGACAGTAGTGGAACATGAATAATGTGGAGGAGCAAAAGAAAGCCCCTACGCTTCTTAGTTTAATGAGCTCAAGAATGTATGGTCTCTTCGTAGCTTAGTAACCATTTCAAATCCAGCAGGCAAGATGTTCAATAAAATTGTTACAATTTTACAAAATCACTTGAGCCCTAAACCACTACTAATAGCTGAGAGGTTTAGATTTTACCAAAGAAATCAGTCAAAAGATGAAAACATTTTTGTATACATTGCAGAACTGCTCATGCTTTCCCAGTATTGTGACTTTGGAGATGGACTTTCTGATGCATTAATGGACAGGCTTGTATATCACATGTATAGTCAAAGCACTAAGATGAGGCTACTGTCTGAAAGAGACCTAACCTTAGAATGGGCATTGACCATTGCGATATTGTTTGAGTCTGTAGCAAAGGATGCAGCAGAACTACAGAAAAAGTGTTTAGAATGTAAATGCAAAAAATGTCCCTGAATGGTGCAAAAAATCAAAAATTCGATATGCCTAGGGAGCGGCCTAAGTGCTTTGCTCACCTTCTGAGGACCAAGATTTCGTGGCTCTGGAGACAGGCGGATTGAAGGTCGGTGTCATGGCAGGAGATTGGTGCATCGTCATGGAAATGGAAGATCTACAGCTGTGTGCCCAGAGATCTGAGATCTTTGGGCACAGAGCTCGGGAAAAGCGACGCAATGGACTTTTAACATCATAAACCAATGTGTTGTTCGTTATGTCTCCCCTCTCACGGTATAACGGAGACACATCTTTCTCTCTTATTAGGGAGAGAGAGAGAGCCTGTGGTATGCTGAATACTGGGTGAATGAGTAGTCTTTGAGGTACTGCAAGTCTGTGTCTTTGCTGTTGCTTTGCTGCAAGTTTGAGTCCACAGTGGTGGGTGTCGATGCTTTTTTTTGCTGGTGGGAGGAGGGGGGGATCGTTGCGTGCTGCCGCTTACACATGGGAGGGAGGAGAGCTGGGGAGGGGCTTCCCAGCTATCATTTAACTGTCATTCATTCTTTGGGGGCACTCCTCCGTTTTCATGGATGATTGCAAAGAAAAAGCATTTCAGGATGTATATTGTATACAGTTCTCTGTCATTAAGTGTACCTTTAAAACCTTTGAAACCTTTGAAGTGACCAAATGTAAAAGAGAATCAGACATCACAGGGTCGGACAAAAGCGAGCTGTCATGCCTAGAACTGCATAGTATTACTGAAGCAGATCACAATATAAGATGGATCACAATAGATGTGCCTGTTGCAAATCTGAAAATGGAGCTAGATACAGGGCCAGCTTTGTCCTTAACTCCAGAGGCTGACTACCACAGACTGTTTTCTAAGATACCATTAGAGAAGACCTCAGAGATGGTAAAGGCTTACACAGGTGAATGAGTGGTTCCTAAAGGCAAACTGAAACTGAATGTGACTTATGGAGGGCCAGCACTTTTTGGACAGAGTGGCCCTCAATCTAAGCTCTCAGTGTGACTTCAACAGGCGACTGCAGCCCAAATGGCAGCACTAACCAGAGACTGGCACAGCTGCTTAATGCTAATGAGGTGTTTGAGAAGAGGATTGGTAATCTCAAAGGCTTGAGGGCCAGGATTGAACTGGATGAAACAGCAACATCAAGATTCCATGAAGTGGGTCCAGTGCCTTACCCATCCTGAAGTGGATGCTGAACTTTAGAGCTTGGAGGCACCTGGAATTCTCTGCTAGGTTGAGTGGAGCAATTGAGTCACGCCCATTGTCCTGCTGATCAAGAAAGGGAAGGCTGGAGTTATTTGCATATGTGGGGATTTCAAGGTGAGCTTCATCCTGGTGCTATTTACTGTGCAGTATCTCCTGCTATGAATAGAAAACATTTTTGCATCTTTGACAGGCATGGAGAGTTTTCCAAGATTGATTTGTCATAAGCCTATCTGCAAATGGAGATTGAGCAGTCAAGCAGGCAGTTCCTCTCAATCAACACTCACAAGAGACTGTTCCAGTATCAATGTCTCGTCTTTGGCGTCGCATCAGCCCCAGCAGTTTGGCAAAGAGCAATGGGGCAAGTGCTTCAAAATATCCCAGAAAAACAATGTTACCTTGATGAAATCATCATGACTGGCAAGAATGATAAAGAAAATATCCAGAACGTTGGTAAGGTGCTTACCAGGCTGAGTGAGTATGGTCTGCGTGCAAAGAGAGAGAAATGTGAGTTTTTCAAGAATGGAATCTGATATTGTGGACGTGTCATTGACAAGCATGGCTTACGTAAGTCACAAGAGTAGACTGAAACAGTACTATAGGCACCCAAATCGGAAAATGTGTCACAACACTGGTCATACTTGGCTACTACCATTGGTTTCTTCCTAACATTGCTACAGTGCTGCACCCATTGAACACACTGTTACAGACAGGAGCAAACTGAGAATGGTCAGAAAGATGGGAAAAGCAAGAAAACAAAAAGACTAACAACATTTGATGAACTGTTCACCCATTATGACCCATCCCTGCCCATCAGACTGGCATGCAATAGCATTGAAGCCATTTTGTCACACATTATGAAAGATGGATCTGAACACCTGAGTATGGTTTGCTTCAAGATCACTAACAAGCACAGAATACAACGATTAACAGATCGACCGAGAGGCCTTTAGTTTAGTATGGGGAATAAAGAAGTTTCACCATTATTTCTACAGACAAGTTTACGCTAGTGACAGATCACCAGACTCTTGTGTCCATTTTTAATCATAGGAAGGGAATTCCAGTGATGACTACTACCCGGTTATAACTTTGGGCACTATTGCTATGAGCCCACTCTTATGACATAGAGTTCAACCATACTAAAGAACAGAGACACACTGATGCCTTTCATTGATTCTAGTAACTTTTTTGATTTTACTAGGTATGCCTGCAAGCAAATGAATCTCAGGATTGTATACAGCGGCATATGTTTTGATAATAAATTTACTTTGAATTTTGAGCAAATCAGCTTCACAAGAGTAATCTTGAGGATGATTTCATAGACCGCAGCTTCCTGGAACAATATGTAATGGGAGTAGCTGGGAACAGATTATCTTAGGTTGCATAAAATTTAACAAGACAGATTTAATTAGTAATAGCACAGCAAAGTATACTTTGAAAAAAATTGATCATAATTTGACATTAAGTTCAATTGCGACATTCTTAAGTATGTAACTAGAGTTAGAAATATCAATAAAGCCATGTACAGAAGCATGAGTTAGCTAAAGTGGATTAAGAAGTTACAGTAAAAGGTACGATGGTACACATTTAAGAAAAACTGTCTAAAGAATTAAGGATAGTGTTCAATTAGAGAAGCTCAAAAATCTGAAGAAAAGTAGCAGACTTGTGGAAGGTTTCCTCTTTCTCCCTCTGCAGATACTGCTTGACCTGCTGAAAACCCCCTGTTTAATATTACTTTATTTTAGTAATTCCAAGGATTTGGAAAATGCTAAAAAGTAGAAAAAGGAACTGATAGAAAGGGAAAATATGAATGTAAGTTAGTAAAATATATACACATGGCTAAAGCTTCTAAATGTATATAAGATAGTAATTACTATTCCCTTAGAACAGGACTAAAACCTGGGGTCCATGGACCTCTTGGTTAATAGTAAGGGTTCATGGCATAAAAGACATTGCAAACCCGTGCCCTAGAGGATAGGATAAGAAAATATTTGATGAAAAATAAATGAAAAACATTGAGGAATTTGAGGGATTGAATCTGCCTTCATATATGATGGAGCAAAAAACATTGTAGTTACAAAGTGGAGCCAATGGTCGAATATGAAAGAGCAGCTTGAAGTAATTAATAATAAAAAAAAACTGGAGAAATAATGGGCTGCATGAAAACAAATTTTCTGGATTGAACAATGTTCATTCTGGGCTTGCAAAGGAAGTAGTTGGAGAGAACGTGGATCTTTCTGTGACTTCCCTTTCAGAGTTGAGCTTTGAACTGTCTGTATGACCCAAAATTTTTGTGGTGGCAACTGCATTCTTTAAGTTGCAGGATAGTTGTGATGTGTCACGTACATGCTGAATCAATGCAATGGGATCCAGGCCCAAGAGTACGGAACAAGTCAACGTTTAGCTGCTAGACCGGATTTGGAGGTGATTCAAAGTGGCAAAACCAAGGCAAGACTGAGTCAAGTTTTGGGGCCCAGACCTCAGAGTGAGGAACAAGCCGATTTTTGACTGCTTTAAGTTCAGGGCTGAATTGGAGAGGTTGGAATTGAGGTGGTGGGTTCTGAGCCTGAGCTTGAGAGTATATTGAAGTGGCGTGGCCTGGGTCTGAGAGTGAGGAACGACCTGCTGTTTGGTAGATTTAAGCATGAGGCCTATTTGAAAAGGTAAGGCTGTTGGGCTAGAGGCAAATGTTTAGTTCACTGCTCCGTAAGGCTTACTTATCTCTGTGCTGAATTGAAGCAGTGGCCTGCAAATAATGAGTCCCTGAATCAGTTTTGACTGACTTTGTGGCTGTGTACTTACTTTCGGAAACTTCAGTTCCAAATATTATCTACTGACCTTTATTATTTGCATAATTTGTTTTTTTCTGATCATTGAATGTCTGAAGGTCTTATTTGAATTGGCTCTACTGGGTTTCTTGGCCACAAATCTATCAATTCTGTCATCATTGACAAATAACATGAAAACGAACTGTACCAACACCAACACTGTGGAACACAACTAGTCACAGCAGCCAACCAGAAAAGGCCTCCTTTATTCCCACTCTTTGCCTCCTGCCAGTCAGCCAATTTTCTATCCATGCTCATATATTTCCTGTAATACCATGGGCTCTTATCTTGTTAAGCAGCCTCATGTGCGGCACCTTGTCAAAAGCCTTTTGAAAATCCAAATAAATAACATCCACTGACTCTCCTTTATCTATCCTGCCTGTTATTTCCTCAAAGAGTTCCAACAAGTTGGTGTAAAGTAGATACAGTGTGTAGTAAGAATGTGAGGAAGGACAGGCAGATGATTGGGTAAAACTGATTTTTGTAACAGGGTGCCAAAATGAAAAAGGATGATGAATACAGGACTGAAAGTGTTATATTTAAATGCATGCGATCTACAGAATAAGGTGAGTGATCTTGTAGTGCAGCTAGAAGTTAGTAGGTATGGTGTGGGCATCTCTGAGTCGTGGTGGAAAGAAGGTCATAGATGGGAACTTAACATCAAAGGATGCACATTTTATTGAAAGGACAGGCAGGGAGGCAGAGGAGGTGAGGTGACTCTGTTGGTAAAAAGTGAAATCAAATCCTTAGAAAGAAATGACATAGGATCAGAAGATGTAGAATCCTTATTGGTAAAGTTAAGAAACTACATGTGTAGAAATAATCTGAATGGGAGTTATATGCAGGCCTCTGAACAGTAGCTAGGATGTGGGATACAAGTTACAATGGGAGATAAAAAAGCTTGCAATGTTATGATAGTCAGGGGGAATTTCAAGTAGATTGGAAAAATTCAGTTGGTGCTGGGTCCCAAGAGAGGGAATTTGTAGAATGCCTATGAGATGGCTTTTTAGAACAGCTTATGGTTGAATCCAGTAGGGGAAGGTCAATTCTGGACTGGGTGTTATATAATGACCCAGAATTGATTAGGGAGCTTAAAGTAAAGGAACACTTAGGAGACAGTGATCATGATATGATAGAATTCACCCTAAAAATTGAGAAGGAGAAGCTATGGTCAGACGTATCAGTATTACAGTGGAGTAAAGGGATTTACAGAGGCATGAGAGAGGAGCTAGCCAAAGTTGATTAGCAGGGATGACAGGAGAAGAACAATGGCAAGTGTTTCTGGGGGAAATTCAGAAGCTGCAGTATAGATACCTCCCAAAGATGAAGAAGTATTCTAAAGAGAGGATGAGGCAACCGTGGCTGATGAGGGAAGTCAAAGACAGTATAAAAGCAAAGAGAAGGCATACAAGTATTCTATATCTTCCGATCCTGTGTCAATCCTTTCTAAAGATTTCATTTCATTTCTCTTCCAACAGAGCAACCCCATGCTCTTGCCTACCGGCTTGTCCTTTTGATACAATGTGTATCCTTGGATGTTAAGCTCCCAACTGTGATCTTCTTTTAGCCACATCTCAGTGATACCCACAATGTCATATCTGACAATCTCTAAATGTGCTACACCATCATCTAATTTATACTGTATATTCTGTGCATTCAAATGTAACACCTTCAGTCCTGTATTCATCATGCTTTTCAATTTTACTCCCATGCTGCACTTCAATTCATCCTGTTGACTGCAATTTTTCCCTGTTATCTGTCTGTTTTTCCTCACAGTCTCACTACATACCACAACTGTGTGTGTACCAACTGCCTCATCATAATTTTTATCACTGTGGTTCACATCCTCCACTAAATTAATTTAACCCTCACTAACAGCTCTAACAAGGCTACCAGCAAGATCAGGTACTGCTTATTCCCTTTGTCCTGACAATCATCCTGCTACTTGCCTCCTGTGACTTAGGGGTGACTACCTTCTTGCAGTTGCTATCTATCACCTCCTCATTCTCCCAAGCTTATTCTTGCTGAAGCTTGTTGAACCAAAACCTTTCACTCTAACACAGGCCCACTTCAACAATGGCTGCTCTGCTTACACCTCCCTTCTTTTTATTAGGTCAAATAAAACTCCTTTCTAATGAGATTTGTTCTCTTCAAATGGCTCCTGCCCTACAACAATGTCTCGCTCTCACTCATTTTTCTGGTGCACCTGATCTTCTGACACAGTATCACCAGATCTGATAACCCATCTGCCCCGAAATTCTAATGCGTTCTCCTTTTAATGGGTAGGGGTCTATAGGGTTGATACCCTGAGCCCAACCGATCACCATATGGACCACCATAGATATGGACCAATAGTTTCCCATTATCATTGCATACCGAGAAGACAAGGTTGTTCTATATATCCAGTGAAGGCTGATCAGAGCCTTGGGAATCAGTTTCCTTTGTAATGTTGCAATATATGAAAACACGTCAGTGATACAAGGGAGGCCTACGTACAAAGACCTGATCAAGTTTCTGGATGTGGTTGTTCACATTTTTCACTCTGGAAAGAAAAGAAAAATCCATTGTCTATTGCACAACATTAGAATAAATGTTGTGCAATGACATTTCCAGGCAATTGCATTTCTCAGTAAAGTTAGAAATTAGAAGGAAATAATCTGTTTCTGCCCCTGGTGTTGAAGCTATCATCCATGCTTTAATTTGTTCCAGGTCTGATGAAAATCTGACTGTCTATAAAAGTGAAGTTAACCAATACTCCACTGTCTCCTTCTAGGCTGACTGCGAGTCCTGCTCACCAGACATCTCCTGCAGGTTGGACTTTCACCTCACAAATGCCTCAAGTTAGAAATTAGTTAGAAATTCTCATTCTTGTGTTTAAATCAGTGCATGTCCTCAGCATATCTAATCTCTGCAACATAGTCCAACCTTCACTCTGAGTTTCAGCTCTGTCCTCGTACTCCCCCCAGCAAATTAAATGTAAAGGGACCATACTCTAATAATGGCAGGAACCTTAACAGTGATGATGTACAGGGGTAGCCTGGAGTCCAGAAGCCATTACTGAAAGTGGAGGCACAAGTTAATAGGGTAGTTAAGAAAAAGACATATGGCATAGTTGCCTTTATTAGTCAAGGAATTGAATTCAAGAGTCAGGATGCAGCTTTATAAAACTGTATTTAAGCTGCACCTGGAGTATCAAATTTAATTATGTTGCCCCCTATACAAACTTCTTTTTCAGACCATCTATCAGCCTCTACTGCTCCAAAGAAGGCAATTCTCTTTCAATCTTTTTATTAATTTCAAAATATAGAAACAAAACATAACAATAATACAGAAAATATGAGATGTATTGTTACATTTAAAAAAAGAGTAATTGCAAAACCAAATAGTGGAAATTACCAAAACTCCCATACATGTAGAACTGATCACGGATAATATAAAGCAAAAAAAAAGAAAGAAAGAAAAAGAGAAAAAAAAAACCCATCCCAAAAGAAAAAAAACTAAACTAAACTAAAAGACTTGGGCAAAACTAACAACTTAAAAATGGAAAAGAAGAAAATCTCAGCATCGACGATTCCATTCCCCTCCAACAACAGTACAGAGAAATAAAACAAGTTTGGAAATGATCAAATTACATCAAATGAAAATGCTGAATAAAAGAAAGCAATTCATGTATGTCCAATCTCCCTTTGCTGCACTTGACTCTAATCCGCACAGCGTGCTGGTAAACCTCTTCCGCACATTCTCCAAAGCTTCACATCCTTCCTATAGATAGGCATAGGTAGAGTAGACAACTAGTATCTTTTCCCCCATGTTTGAAATGTCTAATACTCGAAGGCATGCATTTAAGGTAAGAGGTGAGGGAGGATCTTACTTACTGCCCAGTGTGCCTTTTTGCTGGTGCTTAGGGCAGCAATGAAGCTCCTCAATCTCTGGTGGTATTCAGGGCTTCCTCTTGGTTTTTACTACTGTCAGTCATGCAAGTCCCAGGTGGAGACTCAGGAGTACTATCTCACTCAGGTGTAGAAGGAACCTTCAGTGCTGTTTCCATAAAAATTTTGTTTTCCCAGTCTGGGTTGTTAGCCCTGAGCTAAACCCCAGAACCTAGAGGACCATGGACCACTATTACTCTGGCCTCATCCCTTTGACCTGTTTGGCATACGTGACTGTACCAGGAGTCAAATCATAAAGCCCTGTCTCCAGCCAACAGAGCTCTCTGGATCACTGAGGCACAGAAATCTTCAAATCCTATGACTAGGTTGTGGAACTCCTGGAAGGTGACGGGAAAAGTTCAAATGAAACATCTGTGGCAAGGTTTTTTAAAACAAAGAGTGGTGAGTGCTTGGAATGCACAGCCAGGACTGGTGGTGGTGGCAGTTATGATAGCAGCATTGACAAAGTTGTTAGGTAGGTACATGAAAATACAGGGAAAGGAGGGATATGGATCATATTCAGTCAGAGAGAATAGGTGTTATTAGCTTAATTTTTTCTGCACAAATTCATGAGCTTGTAATTACACTGGGTTCCCTGTCTGCAAAGCCCTAAACTTAAAAGAAGATATTAAGCCCTATCTGATATAGATACATACTTACAGGTACTCTCATAATAGGGAAGTTATACAGTATCCACCTATTCTTCAAGGACTAGCTTACTTTCCTGTCTAGCCTCTGCAGAGAGGTTTAGCTGCCGGTACTCACTGCTTGAGTGGTGAGTCCCCCCTCCCTACCAAGGAGGAGATACTTCTAGCTGATGAAGTAGTTAAAACACATTTATTTAATTGTTAATGATACATGTTTAAACTTACACAAATAGTTGATAACATGCACTTAATGCTTACAGAGGATTTCTACTTTACAAAAGAATTACACACTACAAAGGATTTCCAAACACTTCCAAGCTAAAAAAAACATATCAACGAGTTGCAGATGAACAAGCCATCCATCGCAGAAATGAAAGTTGAGAAATAAATTCTAGTTCTTCTTTCTGTCACCCAATCCTTCTGTCATTCTCCTTGCCTTTTCTAACAATTCCCAATGCTTATGTTATTTATTTTTTTCTACTAAATGACATCATCAGCATTTGATGTTTTCTAGAAACCTTTGCTGGCACAATGTAATTCACACAGATGGTCTTAAAAGCTTCTGGTGACAGAGATCCCTAACTTTCACAGTTAATGCTGTGAGGGCCGAGGCTCTGAATACACAAGCATCCCACATGTAACCATGTTTAACGTGCTAAGTGATAACCTGGTTGTTTTGTGCCTGGCTAATACAGCTAAGAAGTCACTTGGCCACAGCACTTTGCAAAATAGACCTTTTAGCAGGTAGCTACCTGCTGTAGGCTGGCAGTTTATATTCTGGAACATTGTTTACAAAGCTGTGCCTCCAAATTCAAACTGATTATTTCTTGCAATTTACATTACAAACTGGAGCATGATTCTTGCTTACAACAAAACGACTGAGCAAAGAATATTTTTAAAAGTTTAACTTTATCACAAACAACTCTGACCCCTTGGAAAGTTCATGCTGCAGTGCTAGAAAGCTGAGTTTAACAATAAGCCTTTCAGGCCCTGGAAAATGAATATCCATCATAAACCAAAGGATCTGTTCCTATGTTGTAATATTCTATGTTCTGTGTTCTATAACTCAGTTGTAGAAGTAGTGCTTCTTACTGAATTGATCTTAAACTGTGCAGTTCCCTTCCAGTCCTCCATTGCTTTGCTGTTAAGGCCCTTTTTAAAATTAACTCCTGACTATCCTTTTGGTTGTTTCTTGCATCATTTTCTTTGCTTCGCTCTTTATTTGCTTTGGAGATTTATATTTTGTGAAAAAGCAATATTCCGTCTTTGATTCTGCTCAGTAACTGATCTGTCCATCAAGTGCTTCATGTCCTGCTAAGTACTTCCATCACTTTCTATTCTAAATTTGTATTTCCAGCATCTGCAGGATTTTCACAAAAATGCAAACACTTTTTCTTTAGACACAAGCTAAACGGGTTCACAGAGAGGAAATGTTTAAGGAAATATGGGATCAAAGCAAATGGGACTAGCTCAAAATGGGATGAATGGCCTATTTTCATGCTGTATAACTCCACGTCCGTATGGGTACATGCGCTCATGGCCCACCACTTCCCTAACCCATTGCTAATGATAGAGTTACTACAATAGTAATTATAACAAAGTTTATAGTGTACCAATCCACATAATTGCATTAAAAATAATGTTGAAATCTCTAAAACATGTGTGTTAGATCAACCTGTGGCATTTTATTATCTGCATTTTCAGTTTTTAATTTCAAACTTCTATACAGTTCAACAGTAACTCAGAACAGTGCAAAATCCTAAAGATTCTCTTGAGAATATAGTTGACAGACACTGTACCAATAGAACAAAAGTTAACTGATCCTTTCAATTCCTGACTAAATGGGAACTGCACTGACACACCAGCATGGAAATTCAAAGTGACATTAAAGGGATTGGTATTTATTGTAGCCACTACATACTGCACTGTGGCAGGTTTTAGGAGGATTAGAATCCAAGCAGTATTGCAAAAATGTACCTAGAATTGCTAAAGCAGTATTGGTTGTGATATACTAAAATTCACTTTAGAAAAGAGTTCTCAAATTGAATACTGTGAGAAGTTGGTGCCTGATAACTGGGTAAGGATGATTATGAAGTTAGTTGTATCTCTCTGGGGTAACTGTGGTCATCAAAATGTGGAAAAGAGCAGACTAAGTAGATATTTTACATTCAGTCCTCAGTGCTAGAAATGTAATAGAGCAGATTCAATATAAATTCCACCAAAATTAATCACTGGAAAACAGGATTTTTTTTTGTAGAACTACTTTTCTGAAATTTTCACTCTTCTTAATTTTTCAAATTGCGACTAATTCTTTCAAGGAATCCAATTTATTAATACAGTTTTGCACACACTAGTTTGTACAAATTATGCTGCCTTTTCCAGGTGGCTGCTGCAATCTGTTTGCAATAATGAACCAGTGGCACCTTCATGCAATCCTTCAGGTCAATAACGATCATCCTGGCTACAGAGAACTCCCTGATGAAGGGAAAGGTCTGGACTGTGCAATGCAGAAGTCCAAAAACAAAATGTGGAGTACGTTTTTCTGATCACTGAAATTTAGAAATACTTATCAACTTTCCATCGGATGTGTGCAGGAGGAAGGCAATGACAGACAAAACCAACAGTGCTAATCTAGTGTTTATGTTGCTGATGTGTGAAGCCCAAGGAAAATTTCTGGTACGTTTTCCATCTACAGATGACAGTAAATAGCTACTATTCTCACTCTGCACAGCATCAAAGTGCTAAATTAAGATCATCTAAGCCATTCCTGGAGTGGAATTTGGGCCGTCTGAACCTAAAATCAGAACATAACTGATGAAACCATGCTAGCATTTGAGAAAGAGTGCATTTTAAAGCAGCTTTTAGAATATGATTTCCCATTATCGATGTCAACCAAGCAGATAGCTTAGTCCCAACCAAATAATACCCATCATGGTAAGTCAAGACAAATCCTGAAGCAATCTTATGCTTCCTCTTGCATCACATAGTACAGAATTATTAAAATGTCTTAGATTTAAGCACGCTTGGATGTCTCATAACATTAAATGAAGGTATAGTGATACTCTTTTTTGCAGTCGTCTCCAGATAAAACTGGTTACTTTTCAATCTCCTATGAAATGAAATCACATTATTGAGATATTGTAAAACATATTTACCTGAAAGAGAAATAAAATTTCTCCCCAATCAATAACATTGATTTGAGAAAATGGAATGAAATAAAAGAACATTGTGTCCATTTACGTGATTTGTTCATATCTGTTTGACCCAGAGAAGGAGAACTGACTTCTTCCATTGCTGCAGTCCTTCTGCTGAAGGTATTTACACAATACGTCATTAGGTAAGAAGATCCAGGATTTTGACACAAAAGTTTTAAGATTCAGCAAGTCAGGGTGGTATATTATTTTGAATAAAACATGACGTAATGCTTAGAACAGCAGGGTTTCCATGCATCTGACTCCTTTACTCTTCCAGGAGCACACATAAAAATTGCTGGTGAATGCAGCAGGTCAGGCAGCATCTATAGGAAGAGGTATAGTTGACCTGGAAGTTACTCTTCCAGGTGTTTGGGAGTTGGTCCTGTACTTAAAGTATACTATTAGTGCTAGGAAAGAACGTTTAGAAAACACATTTACCACGAGGAATCTCACACCCATAAACTTTTGTTTATTATTCTCATGTGCACCAAGGTATAGTGAAAAACTTCTTCTTTGTATGTCATCCATTAAGATAATTTTAACACATCACAAATATAGTGTAAGGGAAAAACAATGAGCGAGAAGTGTTACAGTTACAAAGAAAATGCAGTGCAAGTAGATAATAAGGTCCATGATGTGATAGATTGTGAGATTAAGTTATCATACAAGAGGTCTGTTCATTAGTCTTATGCCAGCAGGATAGAAGCTGTCCTTGAGCATGGTGGCACACACAAAATGCTGGAGGAACTCAGCAGGACAGTTAGGTAAGGAGATAAGGTGGGAGAGGGAAATGGGAATAGGGAATGGTGAAGGAAAGGTGGCGGGGGGCATTAGCAGAAATTCGAGAAATCGATGTTCATGCCATCAGGTTGGAGGCTACCCAGATGGTATATAAAGTGTTGCTCCTCTATCGTGAGTGTGGTCTCATCACAGCAGTAGAGGAGGCCCTGGACTGATATGTCGGAATGGGAACGGGAAGTGGAATTAAAATAGGTGGCCACTTGGAGATCCCGCTTTTTCCAGTAGACGGAATGTAGGTGCTTGGCAAAGCAGTCTCCCAATCTACATCAGGTCTCACCGATATACAAGAGGCCACACTGGGAACACCAGATACAGTAGATGACCCCAACAGATTCATGGTGACGTGTCGTCTCACCTGAAAGAACTGCTTGTGGTCCTGAACGGTAGGAGGTGTAGGAGCAGGTGAAGCACGTGTTCCTCTTGCAAGGATAAGTGCCAGTAAGGAGATCAGTGGGGAGGGTCGAATGGACAAGGGAGTCATGTAGAGAGCAATCCCTGCAGAAAGCAGAAACAGGGGGAGTGAGGGAAAGATGTGCTTGGTGGTGGGATCCTGTTGGAGATAGTGGAAGTTATGGAGAATCACATGCTGGACACTGGGGCTGGTAGGGTAGTAGGTGAGGACAAGAGGAACCCTATCCCTGGTGGGGTGGTGGGAGGATGACAGCAGGAGTGCGTGAGATGGAACAGATGTGGGTGAGGGCAGCATTGACGGTGGAGGAAGGAAAGCCCCTTTCCTTTAAGAAGAAGAACATTTCCTTAGTTCTGGAATGAAAAGCCTCATCCTGAGAGCAGATACAGCAGTGACAGAGGAATTGAGAGAAGGTGTTGGCATTTTTACAAGTACAAGTTGAGAAGAGGTATAGTTCCGGGTAGCTGTGAGTATCAGTGAGTTTATAAAAGACATCAGTAATTAAGCTGTCTCCAAAGATAGAGACAGAGAGATTGAGAAAGGGGATGGAAGTGTCAGAAATGGACCAGGTAAATTTGAGGGCAAGGTGGAATTTGGAGGAAGAGATGATGAAGTCAATGAGCTCCACATGGAGTAGGAAGCAGCACCAATGCAATGTGACACAGGAAAAGTTGGCTAGTGATACCAGTGTAGGCTTGGAACATAGACTGGTGGTCTATATTGTATGAGCAACACCTTATATTCCATCTGGGTCGCCTCCAAGCCAATGGTATGAACATCGATTTCTCGAACTTCTGGTAATGACCATTCCCCATTCCCATTTCCCTCTCTCACCTTATCTCCTTACATGTCCATAACCTCCCTCTGATGCTTCTCCCACTTCCCTTTCTTCCATAGCCTTCTGTCCTCTTCTATCAAATTTCCCCTTTTCCAGCCCTTTATCTCTTTCATCAATCAGTTCCTAGCTCTTTACTTCATCCCTCCCCCTCCCTGTCCTCTATTTTAATGATCACCTACCACCTTGTGTATCTTCCTCCCCTTTCGAAACCTTCTTACTCAGACCTCAGCTTTTTTCTCCAGTCCTAATGAAGGGTATCAGCCTGAAATGTCAACTGTTTACTCTTTTCAATAGATGCTTCCTGGCCTACTGAGTTCCTCCAGCATTTGGTATGTGTTGCTTGGATTTCCAACATCTGAAGTTTTTCTCTTGTTTGTGCTTGAGCCTGGTGTTATGTGCTTTACGATGTTTGTATCTTTTGTCTGAAAGGTGAGGGACAAGGAGAGAATTTGATGGAGACTAGAGTCTTTGATTATGTTGGCTGCTTTAGTGAGGCAGTGAGAAGTGTAGACAGAGTACATAGATAGGAGGCTGTTTTCATGAAGTGCTGAACTGTCATTCTGCGGTTTCTTGAGATCTCAGACAAAGCAATTGTAAGCTAGCTAGGAAGTTTTTTTAATGCATCTATAAAATATCTATCCCTCCTAATTTAAATATTTTGCTGAGGACATTAGGATGAACCATTGTTAACATTTTAGACAATAATGTCAGACTTTGCTAATATATATATCTCCATGAAATTAAAATTAGGCAAGATACTTTTGAAAGGAAAAAATAACGTGGTTTAAAAAGAGCACACAAATGGAGCATATCTTAGAACCACATTTCCAGTAATGCAATGCCTCCTCAACCCCACCCCACCACCCCCTCCCTGTGCTACAACTATCCAGATCATGAGCCAGTCATTTCTAAATTCAATAGGATCTAGTTTCCAAGCATACTGAGCTAAACTTTCAACAGAGCAAAACCTTTGTTTTATTCTTAATGAATACTTCATCTATCCTTAGTGAATACCATTAACAGTATCCTCCAGTGAGAGGGACGTTGATGAATTGGATCAGCAAATTTGCTGATGATACAAAGATTGGAGGTGTAGTAGACAGTGAGGAAGGTTTTCAGAGCCTGCAGAGGGACTTGGACCAGCTGGAAAAATGGGCTGAAAGATGGCAGATGGAGTTTAATACAGACAAGTGTGAGGTATTGCACGTTGGAAGGACAAACCAAGGTAGAACATACAGGGTTAATGGTAAGGCACTGAGGAGTGCAGTAGAACAGAGGGATCTGGGAATACAGATACAAAATTCCCTAAAAGTGGCGTCACAAGTAGATAGGGTTGTAAAGAGAGCTTTTGGTACGTTGGCCTTTATTAATCAAAGTATTGAGTATAAGAGCTGGAATGTTATGATGAGGTTGTATAAGGCATTGGTAAGGCCGAATCTGGAGTATTGTGTTCAGTTTTGGTCACCAAATTACAGGAAGGATATAAATAAGGTTGAAAGAGTGCAGAGAAGGTTTACAAAGATGTTGCCAGGACTTGAGAAACTCAGTTACAGAGAAAGGTTGAATAGGTTAGGACTTTATTCCCTGGAGCGTAGAAGAATGAGGGGAGATTTGATAGAAGTATATAAAATTATGACGGGTATAGATAGAGTGAATGCAAGCAGGCTTTTTCCACTGAGGCAAGGGGAGAAAAAAACAGAGGACATGGGTTAAGGGTGAGGGGGGAAAAATTTAAAGGGAACATTGGGTGGGCTTCTTCACACAGAGAGTTGTGGGAGTATGGAATGAGCTGCCAGATGAGGTGGTAAATGCGGGTTCTTTTTTAACATTTAAGAATAAATTGGACAGATACATGGATGAGAGGTATATGGAGGGATATGGTCCATGTGCAGATCAGTGGGACTAGGCAGAAAATGGTTCGGCACAGCCAAGAAGGGCCAAAAGGCCTGTTTCTGTGCTGTAGTTTCTATGGTTTCTATGGTTTCTATGAATGTGAGGACGTAGAACAGGCTGATATGCTGAAGCATGCCGATGTTAAGAAAGAGGGTGTCAATAGACAATAGACAATAGGTGCAGGAGTAGGCCATTCAGCCCTTTGAGCCAGCACCACCATTCACTGTGATCATGGCTGATCATCCACAATCAGTACCCTTTTCCTGCCTTCTCCTCATATCCCTTCACTCCGCTATCTTTAAGAGCACTATTTAACTCTTTCTTGAAAGAATCCAGAGAATTGGCCTCCACTGCCTTCTGAGGCAGAGCATTCCACAGAACCACAACCCCCTGTGTGAAAAAGTTTTTACTCAACTCCGTTCTAAATTGTCTACCCCTTATTCTTAAACGGTGGCCTCTGGTTCTGGACTCCCCCAACATCGGGAACATGTTTCCTGCCTCTAGCGTGTCCAATCCCTTAATAATCTTATATGTTTCAATCAGATCCCCCTCATCTTTCTAAATTCCAGTGTATACAAGCCCAGTCACTCCAATCTTTCAATGTATGACAGTCCCGCCATCCCGGGAATTAACCTCATGAACCTACGCTGCACTCCCTCAATAGCTAGAATGTCCTTCCTCAAATTTGGAGACCAAAACTGTACACAATACTCCAGGTGTGATCTCACCAGGGCCCTGTACAACTGCAGAAGGATCTCTTTGCTCCTATACTCAACTCCCCTTGTTATGAAGGCCAACATGCCATTAGCTTTCTTCACTGCCTGCTGTACCTGCATGCTTACTTTCAGTGACTGATGAACAAGGACACCTAGATCTCGTGGTACTTCTCCTTTTCCTAACTTGACACCATTCAGATAGTAATCTGCCTTCCTGTTCTTGCCACCAAAGTGGATAACCTCACATTTATCCACATTAAACTGCATCTGCAATGCATCCGCCCACTCACCCAACCTGTCCAAGTCACCCTGCATTCTCATAACATCCTCCTCACATTTCACACTGCCACCCAGCTTTGTGTCATCTGCAAATTTGCTAATGTCACTTTTAATCCCTTCATCTAAATCATTAATGTATATTGTAAATAGCTGCGGTCCCAGCACCGAGCCACGCGGTACCCCACTAGTCACTGCCTACCATTCTGAAAAGGACCCATTAATCCCTACTCTTTATTCTCTGTCTGCCAACCAATTTTCTATCCGTGTCAGTACCCTACCCCCAATACCATTTGCTCTAATTTTGCACACTAACCTCCTATGTGGGACTTTATCAAAGGCCTTCTGAAAGTCCAGGTACACTACATCCACTGGCTCTCCCTTGTCCATTTTCATAGTTGCATTCTCAAAAAATTCCAGAAGATTAGTCAAGCATGTTTTCCCCTTTGTAAATCCATGCTGACTCGGACCTATCCTGCCACAGCTATCCAAATACACCGCTATTTCATCTTTTATAATTGATTCCAGCATCTTCCCCACCACTGATGTCAGACTAACAGGTCTATAATTGCCTGGTTTCTCTCTCCCTCCTTTCTTAAAAAGTGGGATAACATTAGCTACCCTCCAATCCACAGGTACTGATCCTGAATCTATAGAACATTGGAAAATGATTACCATTGCGTCCATGATTTCTAGAGCCACCTCTTTATGTACCCTGGGATGCAGACCATCCGGCCCTGGGGATTTATCAGCCTTCAGTCCCATCAGTTTACCTAACACCATTTTCTGCCTGATGCGAATTTCCTTCAGTTCCTCTGTTACCCTAGGTCCTCTGGCCACTATTACATCTGGGAGATTGTTTGTGTCTTCCCTAGTGAAGACAGATCCAAAGTACCTGTTCAGCTCGTCTGCCATTTCCTAGTTCCCCATAATAATTTCACCCGTTTCTGTCTTCAAGGGCCCAAATTTAGTTTTAACTAATTTTTTCCTCTCCAACATACCTAAAGAAGCTTTTACTATCCTCCTTTATATGCTTGGCTAGCTTACCTTCATACCTCATCTTTTCCACCCGTACTGCCTTTTTAGTTATCTTCTGTTACTCCTTAAAATTCTCCCAATCTTCTGGCTTCCCACTCATCCTTGCTACGTTATACTTCCTCTCTTTTATTTTTATACTGTCCTTGACTTCCCTTGTCATCCACGGTTGCCCCTTACTCCCCTTAGAATCTTTCTTCCTCTTTAGAATGAACTGATCCTGCACCTTCTGTATTATTCCCAGAAATATCTGCCATTGTTGTTCCACTGTCATCCCTGCTAGGGTATCTTTCCAGTCAACTTTGGCCAGCTCCTCCCTCATGACTCAATAGTCCCCTTTGTTCAACTATAATACTGACACTTCCGATCTTCCCTTCTCCCTCTCAAATTATAGATTAAAACTTATTATATTATGGTCACTATCTCCTGATGGCTCCTTTACCTCGAGTTCCCTTATCAAATCTGGCTCATTACACATCACTAAATCCAGAATTGCCTTCTCCCTGGTAGGCTCTAATACAAGCTGCTCTAAGAATCCATCTCTGAGGCATTCCACAAACTCCCTTTCTTGGGGTCCAGTACCAACCTAATTTTCCCAGTCTACCTGCATGTTGAAATCCCCCATAACAACCTTAGAATTACCTTTGCGACATGCCAATCTTAACTGTTGATTTAACTTGCACCCTATATCCAGACTACTGTTTGGGGGCTTGTGGGTAACTCCCATCAGGGTCTTTCTGCCCTTACAGTTTCTCAGTTCTATTCATACTGACCCTACATCTCCTGATTCTATGTCCCCCCTTGCAAGTGACTGAATTTCATTCCTCACCAACAGAGCCACTCCACCCCCTCTGCCAACCTGTCTGTCCTTTTGATAGGATGTATATATCCCTGAATATTCATTTCCCAGCCCTGGTCCTCTTGCAGCCATGTCTCTGTTATTCCCACAACATCATACTTGCCAATTTCCAACTGAACCTCAAGCTCATCCACTTTATTTCTTATACTCCGTGCATTCATATATAATTCTTTTAATCCTTTTAAAGTAATACTTTCACTCCCCTCATCTTTCACATCGATTCTCATTGCACTTGGCCACACTCTCCGATCCCTTCCTGAGCTTTCTACCCCTTTAATTCTGTTGTCTTTCTTAACTTTTCTTATTCTCTCTTTCCCTTTAACTCCATTCTTATATTTCCAGTTCATCCCCTCACCCCCACTACTTAGTTTAAACACACCCGTATAGCAGTGCCAAACCTGCCTGCCAGAACGCTGGTCCCCCGTCTGTTAAGGTGCAACCTGTCCCTTCTGTACAAGTCACCCTTACCCAAAAACAGATCCCAGTGGTCCAAGAATCTAAATCCCTGCTCCCCACACCAGCTCCTCAGCCATACATTCAGATCCCCTACCTCCCTGTTCCTGTTCTTGTCCTCTCCAGCACAAGGAACTGGAAGCAAACGCGAGATAACCACTCTGGAGGTCCTGCTTTTCAGCCTTCTTCCGAGTTCTCTGAAGTCACGCTGCGAAATGTCTCTCATCTTCATCCCAATGTCATTTGTGCCGACGTGCACCACCACCTCCGGCTGATCACCTTCTCCCTTGAGGATGCTCTGCAATTGATCCGTGATGTCCTGGATCCTGGCAGCAGGGAGGCAACACACCATCCTTAAATCTCGCCTGTTGCCGCAGAAACCCCTGTCTGTACCTCTCACTACGGAGTCTCCTACTGCCATGGCTCTACCTGATGTTTGTCTCCTCGGCTTTGTTTCAGTGCCAATTTTTGACTCGCAGACCTGTCCGCCTCTCAGGCTGGCACTGTCTTCTGTCCCGACAGCTTCCAAGAGGGTGAACCTGTTTTCAAGAGGCACATCCCCCGGGGTCTCCTGTAATCCAAGCATCCATCCCTTCCTCATCGTCACCCCCCTTCTCTCTTCCATTATCTTCAGTGTAATAATCTCGCTGCAGGTCCTGTCCAGAAAGATCTCTGTTTCCCGGATGAACCTGAGGTCATCCAGTTGCCTCTCCAGTGCCTCAACATGGTCCTTCAGGAGCTGAACCTGGACACACTTTCCACACTTGTAGCAGCCAGAGGCACCATCAACGTCCCTGACCTCCCACATCATGCAAGCAGCACACTGAATCAGTTGACCTGTCATTTCTTCACCACTTCTCACCCTCTCCAACTGTGGTGTAGTCTCCTCTCTTAGCCTCCTCGCCGAAGACTCTCGAGACAAAGACTTGCACTTTTCTCACAAGGCACTTCCCTCGACAAGGCCACTCCCCTAGAGCAAATCTTGATTATATTGGCTGATATTTTGACTAATTCGTTTCACTTGTCGCACCTCGGCCGACCTCGAACGTTTGTCTTGCAGGCTCGTCTCGATCGGGTTTTAAATCAACCGCTCCTTCTCAGCCAATTCCCTCACTCACTCCTTCAATTGTCGCACCTCGGCCGACCTCGAACGTGTCCTGGAACTTCTGAAAAACATTAGGATTGATAAGTCCCTAGGGCCAGCTGGATATACACCAAGTTACTATGGGAAGTGAAGGAAGAGATTACTGCACATTTGGTGGCGATCTTTGCCTTCCTCACAGGCCATAGGAGTAGTGCACGCAGATTGCAAAGTCGCAAATGTTATTCTTATGTTCAGGAAAGGTAATAGGGAATTACAGACCAGTGAGTCTTACAGCAGTGGTGAGCAAACTATTGGAGAGGATTCTTAGAGATACTGCAGGGGTTAAGAGTATTTGGAGAAGCAGAGTCTGATTAGGGATAGTCAGCATGGTTACGTGAGGGGCGAGTCATGCCTTATCAGCCTGATTTAATTCTTTCAGGATGTGTCAAAGCGCGTTGATGAAGGTATTGCAGGGGATGTGATGTATATGGATTTTAGTAAGGCGTTTGATAAGGTTCCGCATTGTAGTCTCATTCAGAAAGTCAGGAGACATGAGATCCTGGAAAACTTGACTGTGTGGATTCAGAATTAGCTTACCCACAGAAAGTGGTTGTAGATGAGTGTATTCTGCCTGGAGGTCAGTGACCAATGTATTCTGCAGAAGTCTGTTCAGGGACTCTTCCTGTTTGTGATTTTCATAAATCACCTGCATGAAGAAGTGGAAGGATGAGTTAGTAAATTTTCAGATGACACGAAGGTTGGTAGTGTTGTGAATAGTGTAGAAGGTTGTTGTAAGTTACAATGGGACACTGACAGGATGCAGAACTGGGCCAAGAAATGGTTGATGGATTTCAACCCAGAAAGTGTGAAGTGATTCACTTTGGAAGGTCAGATTTGAAGGCAGAATACAAGGTAATGGCAGGATTCATAGTAGTATGGAGGAACAGAGGGACCTTGGACTCCACGTACATCAGCGCAAGTTGATAGGGTGGCTAAGATGATGTATGGTGTGTTGGCGTTCATTAGTTAATGGATGAGTGGATGAGAAGTAACTTGATAGATGAGTACAAGATGATAAGAGGCATAGAGAGAGTGGACAACCAAAGATTTTATTTCCCAGGGCTGAAATGGCTAATTCACAGGTGCTTAACTTTAAAGTGACTGAAGGAACTTATGGTGGGGATGTCAGAGGTATTTTACACAGAGGGTGTCAGGTGTTTGAATGTGCTACCAGGGCCTGTGATAGAGGCTGATACATTAGAAACATTTAAGGGGCTCTTAGATAGTCTGTGATTGGCAGTCAGGAGAGCAGTGAGACAACTTACATTGAAATTGCAATTTACAATAAGTTTCCGATGAAGGACCTTGTCCCAAAACGCCAACTGTTTATTCCTTTCCATAGATGCTGCCTGAGCTGCTGAGTTCCTTCAGCATTTTGCATGTGTTACTCTGGATCTCCTGCATCTGCAGAATCTCTTGTGTTCACCAGAAAATTAGTTCTTTAATTTCTCTCAGTGGCTTCAGTACTGTAAGCCAACTTTTTCCATCTAGATGGCATCTTGCATTAAACATAGACTAAACTGCAGTATCTCTAAGTTCCTACATGCCCATCTCAAAAACTCTTTAGCAGCTGAAATAATTGGCAAAATTTGCTGTACTTTTTGATTCTTCTTCAGACAGATTCAAATCTTTTGCAATTGAATCCCTCAGCCGCTCCATTTCCACCTCCAGACTCATATTGTGCTCCTGATCAATCTTCCATGTGTTATATTTAGTAAATTGCCTTGCTTGTTCAAAACTCTGGAGTCTATTTTCTATCATATGTTTTACTTCAATTTTGATAAAACATAAAATAAAGTCAAGATGAACTTCTCCAATATTGCAATGTAGTCATGTTTCTCTTTAGGAAATCAAGCAATCTTGGATAGATTTTAAGGTTGAAGAATAAAAAATACAAAATACAGCAATGAACATAGAGATACACTCAAAAACAAGCTTCTTAAAATCCTGAGGGAAAAAAGTTAGTGAAAAACAAAGGAGAAAAGAAAAATCAAGGACAAAAGATTTATAGAATCTCTATAAAACAAAAGTGCTCTGGTAAGGTATTTGAAGGTCTGAAGCAGTCCCAGGAGTCATCGCTGAAGACATGTCTTGGCAAGAACAAAAAAACAGGAAAGGGCAGAAAATCAAAAAATATAGGAAATGTGAAGAAAGTCAATGAGTTCAGTTAAAAAGTCTGTACACTTTGTTGAAAGATACTGATCAGGGATAATAGGTGACTCAAACCAGTGACCCCTCTGGGCTGATAATGTCAGGAACCCAGTGTTTCACATTTAATTCCTCTGGAGCCATCCCAACACAATACCATTCTACAAATTTGTCCCATGAATACAGTCACAGAAATCCAAGAGGACCATTTCCTGTCATTCTGCATTCTTGAAGTGAAGAATTTACAGCTATGCGTTGGAGAAAAAGAATGATTCTCATGTAAATGAGACGATGCTGAGGATGTTCTACGAGTCTGTGGTGGCCAGTGCTATATGTTTGCTGTTGTGTGCTGGGGCAGCAGGCTGAGGGTAGCAGACACCAACAGAATCAACAAACTCATTCGTAAGGCCAGTGATGTTGTGGGGATGGAACTGGCCTCTCTGACAGTGGTGTCTGAAAAGAGGATGCTGTCCAAGTTGCATGCCATCCTGGACAATGTCTCCCATCCGCTACATAATGTACTGGGTGGGCACAGGAGTACGTTTAGCCAGAGACTCATTCCGCTGAGATGCAACACAGAGCGTCATAGGAAATCATTCCTGCCTGTGGCCATCAAAGTTTACAACTCCTCCCTTGGAGGGTCAGACACCCTGAGCCAATAGGCTGGTCCTGGACTTATTTCCTGGCATAATTTACATATTTTTATTTAACTATTTATGGTTTTATTACTATTTATTATTTATGGTGCAACTGTAATGAAAAACCAATTTCCCCCGGGATCAATAAAGTATGACTATACTATACTATACTAAATAAACATATATGGAGCAATAAAACATTAAATTATTTGCAATTTCAAATGAAACTATGGTCAATGTCAAGGATATTTCCAAGAATATCAAAAATATTGTAAAAATATAATTCAATGTAAAATTATTATCAAATTTCATATATGTTATCATATACAACCCTGAGATTCATTTCTTCTGGGCATACTCAATAAATCTATAATATAATAACCAAAGCCAAGGTCTTGGAGTTTATTAATTAGTTTTGAGGGGATGCTGGCATTGAATGCTGAGCTGCAGTCAATAAGAAGCATCCTGATGTATGCGTATTTGCTGTCCTGATGTTCCAGGGTTGAGTGAACAGCCAATGAGATGACACTCGCTGTGGAACTGTTGCTTCGATAGGCAAATTGGAGTGGATTCAAGGCAATTCTCAGGCAGGAGTTGATGTGTTTCATCACCAACTTCTCAAAACATTTCATCACTATGGATGTAAGTGATAATGGGCGATAGCCACTGAGGTAGGTTACCGTGCTCTTCTTGGGCAATTGAATCCTGCTTGAAACAAGTAGGTACCACACACTGCTGAAGTGAGAGGTTAAAGATCTCAGTGAACACTCCAGCCAGTTGATCAGCACAGGTCTTTAGTATCTGGCCAGATACCCCATCTGGACCGTATGCTTTTTGTGGGTTCACCCTCCTGAAGGCTGCTCACACATCAACCTCAGAGCCTGAAATCATAGGATCACTGGGGGATGTGAGAGTTTGTGATGGTTCCTCCATGTTTTGACAGTCAAAGCAAGCGTAGGATGCATTGAGCTCATCTGGAAGCAACACCCTGCTGTCACCTATGTCGCGTGGCTTTATAAGAAGTGATTGTATTCAAGTCCTGCCACAACTATTGAGCATCCTTCATTGATTCAAGTTTAGTCCATGAGATGGCTTTCTGGTGATTGTAACTGGACCTCTTGTAACTTTCTTGGTCACCACAGACTTGAATGCCTCTGATCTGGTTCATCCTGGAGTTCTGATTGGAGAAGACTCCGCATGATATTGTGGGGATGTTCTCATCAACAGCTGTTTTAATGAAGTCCATTACTAGCATGGGGTATTCATTCTGATCCACAGAATCCTTGAACATGGCCCAGTCCACTGACTCAAAGCAATCCCGTAGCCACTGCTCTGCCCCCCATGACCAGCTTTTTGTTGTCCTGATATCTGGAGCTTTGCTCTTTGCCTGTATGCAGGTGGGAGAAGGACAGTCAAGTGAACCTACTTACTGAAATGCACTCTGGGCATGGAACGGTAAGCATTCCTTATCTTAGTATAACAGTGGTCTAGTATGTTTGCCCTCTGGTGTTACAGATTAAATGCTGATGGTAATTGGGCAGGGATTTCTTCAAAAAAGCAGAGCTGAAATCCCCGACTATGATTTGAAATGCATTGGGATGCACTGTTCCTCGGTTGGAGACAGCATCATGCAGTATCTCAAGTGCTTGATTATAGTTGGTGATATGTAAACTGCAGCCAGGATTAGGGAAGAGAAGGCCCTAGGTAAATATAATGGATGGCACTTGCCTGTAAGCTGTTCAAGGTCGGAGGAACATGAATTCCACCTTTTGCCTTTTCCAGATCAGCATTTTGGTCCATTTGATAAAATGAGAAGTCTTCTGGTTTGACTGCTGTTATCTGACATACTGGAAGAAAGCCTCATCTCGGTCAATACAACTGTTCTTCATTTCCCTCCGATACAGCAATCTTGCCCTTAAGTCCTCAATTTTGTTCTCCAGTGACTGCAAATTTACCAACAAGATGCTGGGTGGAGGGGGCCTCATCCCTCACTATTTTAGCCGATTGGAGTCCCCCCTCCACTCCACCTCCTTTCCAGCCGTGGCAATGAACTTTCATCCACTTAATGGTGCGTATCTGCCTGGTCTGCCAAGCCCTTCAGTCGATCATGAAAACAGTTGATCATTAATTTGATTTAAAAATATAGTGCTTGGAGGGAAATTACATGCTACAGATTGCAGTGGGAGTAATTCAAAAGAGGTATATCTAAAAGTATATTTAGATGCATTGTCAGCAGCACACAAAACGTCACCGTGGTTCACCGGCGCCATCTTGACAAAATTGATAAAATTGCTTCACTCATATATTTACTTATGAATAGCAATAATTTTTTTTCCATTAAGTTACTGAACTTTAAGAGGGGAAGGTTAATTTGAAAAACTTAGGAAAGTGCATGGGGCCCATAGCAAAGAGCATCATTGAAAATAAAACAGGATGCACCATAGAGTGTCACAGAGTCATGCAGCATGGGAACAGGCCGTTTGGCCCAACTCATTCATGCTGACTGAGTTAGTCCCAATTGTCCATGCTTGGCCCATAGCCCTTCAAACCTCTCCTGACCATGTATCCATTCCAAGCAATATTGATAAGCTCATCCTGGATTCACTCAGGCTTTCACTTCATTTGCACATTGACTTAGTTTATCAATGAATGCCAATCTTAAGTAACTAGACTGAGGAATAGGAATCAACGGGAAACAGTCCTTATCACCAGACTGACAAGTATTCAGTTATATCCCACAGTATAAAATTCTGTATGTGCCGGACATCTGAAATAAAATGATAATCCTGCGAATATTATTAGGTCAGGCAGTGTTTAAGGAGGAAATAACAAATAGTGTTGCAAGCTGGTGCTCTTATGTTGGAAATTGTTAATAAGCCAGACAGTACACGTGGAAAGAAAAACAGAGTTAGAACTGCAGGTTCCTGAGGAATGTCAAACTTTGGAGTAAAATAAGCATTTGTTTCAGAAGATAGTGGAGTTGAAGGACAAGTAAGAGGTCTGAACACAGGAGAGGTTGAACAACAAAACAGTTGGCAGTGTTGGATAAAAGTAGTGGTCGAGGCCTCGAGAAGATTAAAAGGTGGATCAGTTGGAGGAGGAGACAATGAAATCCAACTGGAACAACTGAAGTAAGAGAAAAAGCAGAGTGTGACTGCTAATTATGAGAGGTATAAATCTGGAGTGTCTAATAATCTTTCTATATGCTAAGTGATCTATCATTATCATTGTTCTAAAAATCTTAAACTCCATGGTACTTGCCCTGTGTTTTCTTCAGAGGTTTGAAAGCTCAAACCCCACTTGAGAAACCAACCCAATATCTAGGTTAAAGCTTCAATGCAAGTCCTGTACTATCAAGGTTGCTGCTTTTAGATAAGGTAGTTAATAGTGTTATTATAATGTCACTCAGTTAACCACTCCCACGTAGGAAGAATTCACATATTGTCCAAGCAGCATTATCAATAAAGTTCAGTTGAAGGTCCTGCATACTGTTGGCATCCTTGTGTGCTCTGCTTTCTCCCTCATATCGAACACAACATGGTGTCAGAAGTAGCTGAAATCGATGAATTTGGCCTAAGACTGTTCTTGTTCGTATATAACTATGAAAAATACCCAAAGTCTTATCAACTTAAACTGCCTATGATAGTTTGCTAAGTGAGCTGAGAACCAGCCAGGATTGCTAGGCAATGCCTTCAGGCTGCACCCAAAGGTGGATACTTTGTAATAATCTGTGGGCAACTAGCCTGGGGAAGTGCACAGAGACACAGACACAGAAGAGAAGTCAGTAAACTCTCAGGGGACAAAAAAAGACTTTTGTAGTCCAAATAAATGAAATACTAAACAAAGGAGCAAATACATGCAGTACGCACATCTACTTACCTAATAAAGCCCTCCCCCTGAGACATTTAATTTCTCCAAACCAAGGAACTTTGAGAGATGGCTCAGATGCTTTGAGAGATTTAGGGTTGAAAGTAATCTCATTCAGGCTTCAGAAGAGCAGCAAGTAAGCACAGTAATATACTGCGTGGGTGACAAAACAGATGATATCGTCTGGATGATTAGGACTGATTGATGCTCAGAAAAAGAAGTACAAAACAGTACAGGACAAATTCAAAGAATATTTCCCAGGAAGGCAAAATGTGATAAATGAGCAGAAACAAGGTTCAGTCAGAAAGACTACAGAAAGAGGTATCAGTAGAGCTCAGCTCAAACAAAACAGACAAGCAAAACAAAGAACAGGAAAAATGTTTAACTGCAAAAGATGTGGCAAGTCTCGATTCCATGTCAAAGAGCTCTGTCGAGGAAAAGAAGTGAAATGCCTCCAATGCATTATAAAAACCAGTGTCATTCAAAAACAGTTCTTCAGGAGGTCAAAGGAGACCATGATTCAGACGAAAAGAGAGCTTTCCTTGGGGCCCTAGACTCAAATAGACAAGTCCAGTGACCTTGTTTCAGTTGCAGAGTAAGACAATGATGTTCAAACGGCTATGGTGCATGCTGTCGGACTATTGTCCCTTTGGTGAATTGGTCTGAAACCCAAAAAGCTTCATAGCTCCTGAGCAGTAACAAAGATTTTGGTCTGTGTCTGAGATCATGCATAATCTTTGTTTTCTCATGTAGTATTGTCTAAAAATTTTGGAGAAGGGAAGGAAGAATGGGTAGGCTTGTCCTCAGTCTCCGGCCCATGAGCAGCTGTAATGGACAGTATCCAGTTGCAAGAGGTATGGAGCGATAAGCTAGCAGTGCCTTGTAGGGGTCTTTTGTCTTTAGTAGGAGACTCTGAACAGTTTGTACTGCTCTTTCCACTTCTCCATTTGCCTGTGGGTATTTGGGCTGCTTGTCTGGTGTTTGAACTCAGAGTACTGAGCAAACGCTTTGAATTATGAGAAGCTGAATTGTAGATTACTGCCTGACGCAAGTGTCTCTGGTATTCCATGGTGAGCAAATACAACTTTCAGGTGCTGTATAACTGCTGCTGAAGATGAAGAGGACAGCTTGGACACCTCAACATTCCATCAATAGTTATCCACATTGAGAAGATATTTGTCTCTTTTCAGCTTGAAAAATGTCTGTGTCTGCAAGTTACCATGGAAAGTCTTGGAATTCTGTGGGACAGAGAGGTTCAGCATGATTTTTGTGCAGTTTTCCACATGCTTTACATAATCTCCCAGCTATGTGCTCAAACCAGGGCTCCACACATATTGCCTTGTTCTTTGGTGACATTTTTCAATGTCTTGATATCCTTGGGTGAATTTGCCAGATGCTTTTGGCATGTGTAGAAGCAGGAATGCTGAGTCTGGACACCTTTAGCAGCAAAACATCAAGAATGGTAAGGGTGTCTCTTTCAAGCCAGTAAGATCTGAGTCAGATCTTTTGGAACAGCAGGCCATTCATGTTCACAATGTTATATGACCTTGCTGCAGCTTTGGTCCTTTTTCAACTCAGTGTGGATCAGAACATCACAGGGTGAACTCAGGCAGAGCAGCTGTGCACTCATGTGCCTTTAAAGTCTACGAAAGGAAGAGAAGAAATAGAGTGGCCTGATCCTTTTGACGAGGATCATTTACCTGAGGTGCACCTGTTAAAGAGTCTCCATCCACTCCAACACTCAGGAAGCTATACCAGATCGGGTTGTTTATCTGTCCCAACACAGAGATATACTCCATAGCCTAATAACTTAGGAAAAGTGACTAAAGAGGCAGAATAATCCCCTCACTTTGCCAAGTGTTCAGGTAGACCATCCTGAACTCCATGAGATTTAGTGCTTTTCTTTAAAAAAAGTTCTAACGTTGAAAACATTACACAAGACTGTTCTTAAAAAATGAAATTGGTGGAAAAAAAAGGAAAACAAAGTGAGAGAGAGATCATTAATAACAAAGAGAAAGACAGATATAATGTTGGCAATTTTATTTTATGTTTATGCAAGCATCATAAGTTACGTGCTATGAGCAAAATGAATCATGCAATTGCAGTGGCTATAATTTCAATACCGTTCTATGGACAAGAAGAACATAACTAGTTTTTCTTTTTTTCTTCTGGAAGGGGTATGTTGTGGCAGTTAGTAATGTTATTACTATGTCACAGTTAGCCACTCCCACATGGCTACATAATAAGCAACATCATCACTAAAGTTCACTTGAAGATCCTGCATGCTGCTGGCATTGTTGTGGTCTCTGCACTATCCCTCAATATTGAAAATAACAAGTACAAGTCCTGTCTGCCTTTAAAACGTGTCTGCTAACGAGCACCTACTATTATTTAAACAGGAGATTTCTTACAACATCCCGGCTAACAATTGTTCTGGTATTCAGCACTATTTATAGTAGATCATTTAGTCATGTATATTGTTGCTGCTTTCTGATGGATATTCACTTTCCAGGGACCGAAAGGCTTATTGCTAACTTCAACTTTCTAACACAGTGGCATGATCTTTCCAAAGGGTCAGACTTGCTGAAGATAAAGTTATGCTTTTAACAAATATTATTTTGCTGTAGACAAGAACCAGTTTTCACTTCTTAATGTAAATTGCAAGCAGTAATCAGCCTGAAATTGGATGCACAGCTTTGCTAGCAGTACAAGCTGTTAGACCACATCAGGTGTCTGCCTGCTAAAAGGTCTGCTTTGCAAGTGAAGTGACTAAGAGATTTCTTGCCTGCATTAGCCAGACACAAGACTATAGAGTTATATCACTTAGCACATCAAACATGATTACAAGTTGGGATGTTTATGTACTCAGAGGCTCAGGCCTCACAGCATTAATTGTGGATGTTTAGGATCTCTGTCACCAGAAGCCTTTAACACCATCTGTGTGAGTTACTTTGTCCCAGCAAAGGTATCTCAAAAACATGATATGCAGATAATGCCATCTGGTAGAAAACAGCATAAATACACAAGAAACAACAGGAATTCTGCAGATGCTGGAAATTCAAGCAACACACATCAAAGTTGCTGGTGAATGCAGCAGGCCAGGCAGCATCTCTAGGAAGAGGTGCAGTCGACGTTTCAGGCCGAGACCCTTCGTCAGGACTAACTGAAGGAAGAGTGAGTAAGGGATTTGAAAGTAGGAGGGGGAGGGGGAGATCCAAAATGATAGGAGAAGACAGGAGGGGGAGGGAGAGAGCCAAGAGCTGGACAGGTGATTGGCAAAAGGGGATACGAGAGGATCATGGGACAGGAGGTCCGGGAAGAAAGACAAGGGGGGGGGGACTCAGAGGATGGGCAAGAGGTATATTCAGAGGGACAGAGGGAGAAAAAGGAGAGTGAGAGGAAGAATGTGTGCATAAAAATAAGTAACAGATGGGGTACGAGGGAGAGGTGGGGCCTTAGCGGAAGTTAGAGAAGTCGATGTTCATGCCATCAGGTTAGAGGCTACCCAGATGGAATATAAGGTGTTGTTCCTCCAACCTGAGTGTGGCTTCATCTTTACAGTAGAGGAGGCCGTGGATAGACATGTCAGAATGGGAATGGGATGTGGAATTAAAATATGTGGCCACTGGGAGATCCTGCTTTCTCTGGCGGACAGAGCGTAGGTGTTCAGCAAAGCGGTTTCCCAGTCTGCGTCGGGTCTTGCCAATATATAAAAGATATAAATACACAAGATTTGGGATTATTAGGGATGAAGAGGAGAATGACAGAAAGATGGGGTTACAAAAAAATGTATAATTCATTTGTTAACCTTCAGTTTCTGCGACAGTTCATCTGTACCTCATTAGTATATTTTTGTAGTTCATAAGAATTGCACCTGTGTTTGGAAATCCTTTGTCGATTTGTAAATCTTTTCTAAATTATAAATTTTCTACAAGTATTAAAGTGTGTTAAGAATCATTTGTCTACATATAAATATATATCATTAAAAATAACTGAGTTTAAACTACTTTGTTAGCTAGAAGTATCTCCTCCTTGGTAGAGAGCAGGGGACCGACCACTCAAGCAGCCAGTATAAAGAGGGTCTGCAAAATGGATACTTAATCTGTGCTTGGTCTCATCTGTGTGAAGGAGGCCCCACTGGGAGCACTAGATGCAGTAGACATCTAAAGTACATGGATAGTTGTACAGGTTGAGCTCTCCTTATCCAAAATGCTTGGGGACGGAAGTGCTTCCAATTTTGGATTTTTTCTGATTTTGGAATATTTGCATCTATATAATGAGATAGCACCAATATAATGAGATGGGACCCAAGTCTGAATATAAAATCTAATTACATTACAAATATAAATTATACATGTACCCTGAAAGTAGTTTTATACAATATTTTTAATAATTTTGTGCAGGAAGCAACAATGTATACATTGAACTAACAGTAAGGTAAACTATTACCATCTCAGCCGACTAGATGGATGGTCAGTGGCTGTTTGGCATTAGCATCATTCCCGATTCTTTGTGATCAGAAGATGCTTTATCACCACAAATATTTAAAAAATTAGTGCTGTGCTTTTTCTTAAATTTCTGCAACCAGCCTGCTGAACATTCGCAATTTCCTTCAATTTTCTGTTCATCGTGATAGATCTTTGCATGTTTCATGATCAGCGTACCATTAAGCAGCATACGTTCACTCCATTGCTGACGAATCCACTCTTTCAATACACGATTGAGATCTTCATTTTTTGCTTTATGCAGTCTTTTTCTATTTTTCCTTAATCTGTTCGTTACCTTCAGCACAGAACTTTAACAGTTTGTTTTTTTGTTACTTCAGGTCATAGGTGGAGGCCATTCAAACACCATACTCATTTGTCAGATGCTTCACATTTACACTGCTATCAAGTTTTTCCAACAACTTGACTTTCTGTGTTATAGATAAACATTAATGCTTCCTCTTTTTCTTTTCACTATTACCCATTCAGATCTTTTTGATATTTTTGATAATATCTTCACAGCACAGAGCTGAGAATAAGTGCAAAACACATGATAATCACTGAGTAATGCACAAAGATCTGGCTATGAAGACTGCTGAAAACAACCTGGTGCCAACAAAGCCCCACTCAAGATATCTGAGGTCACTTCTCAGCATTGTCTGTCGTGTGCAGAGACCTGCACGTCACCTGGGAACTTTCCCAGTGCTTTGTGGAATGTTCCATTTGTGGCGTCATGTTGGCGCTCAAAAACATTTTGGATTTCAGAGGTTTTTGGATTTCAGAGGTTTTTGGATTTTGGATTTTTGAATAAGGCATGCTCATCCTATAATATGCATTGCTACATCCTAAGGTTTTGAAAGGTACTAGACTGAGGAAAGTTCCTTTGTTTGTGATCACATTAACTGTAAGAGCCAAATCTACTGTGATGCTGCCACCAGTTTCAATTCTGTAACTTTTTTCCATCTTAACTCTCTGAAATTGCTAATTTGCTACCAATTCAATTGAATTATGGCTACTGTTGTGCTTTGGCTGCAAATGTACATGGAACCAAATTGAGAAGCTGGCTGAGAGTGGAGTGTTACTTTCCACTGCTAATGCAGAGTTCAAAGTCAGATGCAATAAGGCACAGAACACCTAATCCTCTAAGATAACGCATATATTAACTGCAAACCGTAGGATCAACATTGAAAAATAGTTATTCTTTATCCTATGTGTTAACTACGATGAGCTTTTGTCATTTGCATAATCCAAATGACAGGTAATCTTTTTTCATTCGGTGAAACTGTACCAGTAGCACAGTAGGGAACCTTACTGACAAGTGTTAAATTAGCAAATGAGGCCTGATTTATGATTTGCCCTCTCTGCTTTCAGAGCGTTTCTCCAATATATCTATATTAATTTTCCACAAGCATTTTTCAGATATTTGGGAAAATAATCCCAGACACATTGCAAAAGCAGGCCTCCCCTCCTGTTAACACAATAATAATAAGAGCCTGAACAGCAATGATGAGACAGTGGCAGCACATTACATTATGGGGCAATAAGAGACAAGCATTCCCTGTACCAAGATTCAACAAGACATAGACAATACAGGAAAAAGTATGCAAGGATGTTTCTAAACCACAAAGGTGTGCTGTTCAAGCATCAGTTGTGTTCGCCAAGAAGATAATGAACCAAATTACATTGAGAATATGAAAAATAATGCAATGAAAACAAAAAAAATAATAAATAATGATTACTTTTTCTCCCCCAGGAAGCAAACTGCATGATCTAGAACTGCTCCACTGATTCTGGGAAATGTATTGAAGCAAGATTGAGCTGTGCCTTTGAGATCTGACAATTGAAATGAGAAATTTGAGTCTGTGGCACCAAAGGAGTTAATATAGGTATTCCTTCTCAATGTAAAACGTGAACAAGAAAATTCATGTCACTTGCTTAAATTATCTAGGAATCATTTGCTGAAAATCTGAAGTTCAGACCAAATATCTGCAATTGCCTGTTTATGTTTTCCCTCAGCTTACCTGTCATATGGCTTCCTCCGTGGCCAACCCTGTTAGCATATGGCATTACAAAGGATTAGTGAGCTAGTAATATATCCTCTTTTGGACGTTTTACGCTCATTATTTGAACAGATATGCTATAGCCCATGTGTTAGGTGAAACTCTAATTTGAGGTGAGCCACCCTGTGGAGGTTGTTTTCCATCTGTGACTCCTTTTATGAGACATTACCAGAAGGTATTCTAATGAGCGTTTTATTACTCATACCACCTGCTGCTAATCTGTTACCCCAAAAGCCTAATTGAAGGGGTGGTTTACAGTAGTTGCACTATTATCACCTGGGGATTTGGATACAGCCATAAGCCAGTTAAAAGGGATGTTGTTACCATAGGGCTGATTTTTGCTTTTGTTTTAAGTGATTAGGGTGTGATGATTATGACAAATGCAAGACTGTGGTTACTCGATGTAACAGATACCTATTTAACTCTTTGAGTGACATGCTTCATTTTAGCGCCGGGGTTCCCAACCATTCTTATGCCTTACCATTAACTGAGGGGGTCCATGAATGACAGCCCTTGTTTTAGCATGTGTAAGTTGTCAGTCAAGTTGAAGATTATTCTCATGGGCGGACATACGTAGGGTATAAATATCACGAATATTAGCTTTTTGCAGCAGCACAGCACAATACATTACAAACTTGATAAACATAAGTTAACATAAAGTTAAATTGACATAAATTATACAACAAAATGAACACAGAAGGAGGTGCTGCCTCAAGAAGGCAACGTTTGTCATCAAAGATCTCCACCATCTGGGCCATGCCATCTTACAGCTACATTGGACAGGACATACGGAAGACTGAAGTCCCACACCAGCAGGTTCAAGAACAGCTACTCTCCTTCAACCACTTGGATCTCGAACTGGCACACGGTAATCACTACATTTTAGCAACACTATCACCACTTTGATCACTTTGCACTAAAAAGGATTTTGTTTTATGGTTCTAATTGAGTTCTTTCTTGTAAAAATTGTGCATGTTTAATTTATGTGTTTCTTGTGAAAACTGCTTTCCTGATATTATATCCCCATGATGCCACTGCAAGTAAATTTATCATTGCACCTGTGCTTTCATGTTCTTGACAATAGACTTGATTTTGACTTCGATAACGATAGTAGTGTACGTAGAAAATAGTCTGAGGTAATGTTAGGGTTTATCAGGTAATGTTAGGTTGGTTCAAAAGCCCAATGGTAATGAGAAAGAAGCTACTGTTAAACCTTGAGGCCTGGGTCATTAAGCTCCTATACCTGCTTCCTAATGGCAATATCAAGAAGAGGGCATGACCTGATTGGAGGGGTCCTTGTTGACGATATCGCCTTCCTGATAGGTATGTGTCTTTTGACAATAAAGGCAATATATCATTTAGACATTGCAGCCTTTAAAAAACACTTAAAAAATAAAGTACTGGCCATTGTAAATCTAAACTTTAAAAATAATCTGAAAAGAGGCAGAATAAACAGCAAGAAGTGCAGATTATTCAATCATTGTTTTGGACACAACCCTCAAACTGAATAAATATTCTCACCAATTGGAGAGTTTAGTCTTTTGTATGAAGCCTTTCTGTCAGATCCAGCCTGAAGAAAACATTTACATGTACAGAAAGCTGTAGATACTTGAAATTCCCTGTCACTACTGGCAAATTTTACGGTTATCACTCGCTCAGTATCAGCAAAACCAAAGAGCTGCTTATTGACTACAGCAGGAAGAAACTGGAAGCTCATGAGCCAGTCTTCATCAGAGGATCAGTAACTTTAACTTCCTCATCATCATCATTTCAGAGGGTTCTATTCTAGATCCAGCACATAAATGCCATTACAAGGAAGGCAGAGCAACATCTCTACTTCCTTAGAAGTTTGTGAAGACTTGGCATGTCATTTAAAAGTTTGCCAAACTTCTATAGGTGCATGGTGGAGAATATACTGACTGGTTGCATCATGGCCTGGTATGGAAACACTAATGTCCTTGAATGGAAAAGCCTGCAAAAAGTAGTGAATACAGTCCAGTCCACCACAGGTAAAGCCCTTCCCAAAACTGAGCACATCTACAGGGAACGTTGTCGCAGAAAGGCAGCATCCCTCATCAAGAACTTGCACCATCCACATAGTGCTCACTTCTCGCTGCTACCATAAGGAAGGAGGTACAGGACCCTTAGATCCCACATCACTGGGTTCAGGAACAGTTATTACCCCTTAACCATCAGACTTCTGAACCAGAGTGGAAAACTTAACTCACCCCAACTTTGAACTGATTCCACAGCTTATGGACTTACTTTCAAGGACTCTACACTCATGTACCTAAAATTATATTTTTTTACTTACAGTACTGTGCTAAAGTCTTAGGCACATATATATATAGCTAGGGTTCCTAAGACTTATGTACAGTACTTTAATTGTCCACATGGAGCAGGGAGCAAGCTTGTAAATCTGGCGGGAGCAAAGAATTTTGGGAATGGTGAGGGTGGCATGCCATGGGAGGGGTGTGGGACAGGTGACAGAGAAAAAGTGCCTGGGACAGGGGATGGTGCTGCTGCAGACACATACAACACTAAGACACCAGGTAAGGTCATTTGATTCCAAACAATTGGTTTTGTTGATCATTACATAGCGTTTCTCTGGTGCTTTCCACTCCCTCCCCTCTCCCTTTCCCTTTTTCTAACCATAATTCCCCTCTCCCCGCAGCCTTCGCACTCTTAGTCAATAATAGAGACAAATATCAGAATTAAGTTTATCATCACTGACATATGTCATGAAATTTGTTTTGTTTAGGAGCAGTACAGTGCATTACTTAAAATTACTACAGTACTGTCCAAAAGTTTTAAGGAAACCTAACTAACTATATATGTGTACATATGCCTAAGACTTTTGCACAGTCCTGTGTCATTACTAATATTATTTTGTTTTTATTTTTGTGTTTGCGCAGTATGTTGTCTTTTACACATTGGGTGTTTGTCTGTCTTTGTTTGCGTGTAGTTTTCATTGATCTTATTGTGTTTCTTTGTATCTACTCCAAAAGACCACAAGAAAATGATGGAGTACATGGTGACACATATGTACGTTGAAAATAATTTTACTTTAACTTTGAACTTTAATGGATGACTACTGAATGTGGTGGGCTGAATTACCTGTTTATATGGCTCTTTGACTCTAGAAATAGAATTTGTTTCTTATTGTCACATGTTACCTAGATACAGTGACAAATTTATTTTTGCAAGCCATCCATACAGATTATTTTAAGACATACTGTAAGTACATTGAGGTAACACAAGGGAAAAGCAGTAAAAGTATGCAGAATGTAGTATTACAGTTACAGAGAAAATGTAGTGCAGGAACACAAGAAGATGGAAGCCAAACCAAGGTATATTGTGAGGTCAAGAGTTCCTCCATCATACAAGCTGTCCGTTTAAGAGTCCTGTCATACTGGGATCGAAACTATCCTTGAGCCTGGTGATGTTCGTTTTCGGGCTTTTGTATCTTCTGCAGAACTGGAGGAAGGGGAAAAGTGAATGTCGGGGGTTACTGATAATGTTATACAATAATTTGAATACTTCTGTGACTACGGTCATGGTATCTAGTGCTGGGAGTCATTGTTAGGTAGGTTGCCTTAAAGGTTTATGCGCTGCTTATCTTCTTGGGCCTTACCTCTGAGCTCCTTAATGCTCGTAGTCTAGAGATTCCCATGCACCTGGGAAAGGTTATAAGCCAGACGGGAAAGGAAGCATTTAATAATTATTTTTTTAAAAGCAGGAAGACAATATTTTGTTAATGACATTTTGAAAATTGGCAATTATAATTCTGGGAAGGGCACCAAAGTTACTGAATGGAAACAAGCAGTAGATTGGGCAAAGAATTTGCTTATGTACTGGGGTGTAGATATGCATTTGTACACTGTATTACACCTGTGTTTGTGCACGTGTATTTAACCTGCTTAAACCAAGATTATTTAAATTTATTCTGTTAATTTTCAGCCTTGCACTCCAGAGAGCATTGAGTCATTGCTGGAGCTCAGGGAGAAAGGCATGGAGATAGATAGATAGAGTCCGAGAGGGAGAAAGAACAAAGATGATTTCACAATGAACCTGAATCAAGAGATCAAGATGGCAGGCTCAAGGGGAAAGTTGAATCCTCCCTGAGCTCACTACCAGATTGTGGAGGAACGTTACCCAATTTTTACCTTCCCAGATCACCAGAGCTCATCCCATCCCATCCAATCAGTTGAATGCAGACAATACCCTGTGTTGTGAAGAGGACGTACAGAGCCTGCAAAGAGATATAAAGCCTCAGAGCCATAGAGTAATACAACATGAAAACAGGCTAATAGGTCCAACTTCCTCATGCTAATCAGGGTGTACATTTAAGCTAATCCCATTTGCCTGATTTTGTTTCATACACAGCTAAACTTTTCCTATCCATGAATCCAAGTGTCTTCTCAATTTATTGTACATAAACACACCATCAACTAAGTGAAAAAGTTGCCCTCACTTACTTACTGCCCATTATACCACTGGCATTTAGGACAGCAATGAAGGTCCTCCCTCTCTGCCTGTAAAGAAGGATTCTTCATTGCTGTTTCTATAACAACTGTATTTTGACCAGTCAGTGTTGTTAACCCTGAGCTGAACTCCGGAACCTGGAGGTTTGGTAGACTACTCTTAGTTTGGCCTCTGCCCTTTGACCTGTTTGGAGTGGGTGACACTACCAAGAGCCAAAGCATAAAGCACAGACTCCAGCTAACATAGCTCTCTGGGTCACTGAGGCATGTAAGACTCCAAACCCTACGACAAGGATGTGGTTCTCATGGAGGAAGTTGCCCCTGAAATCTATTTAAAATCTTTCCATTCTCACCTTAAATTTTATGCCCTCTAATTTTTTTATTCCCCTTCCTTGTTAATAACACTGTGTGTATTGCCTGGTTTAGTGCATTTCATTTTTAAGCACAGGGATTGGATTAGTTGGAGAACAAGAGGATGAGAGAGGGCCTGACAGAGGAATAAATGGTAAACTGTTTTACTATTGTCACGTGCACCAAAGTACAGTGAAAACCATTGTTTTGCATGCCGTCCACATAGATAATTTCAAGTTCAAGCTCAATTGTCATTCAACCATACATATGTATACAGCTAAATGAAACAACTTTCCTCGGGGCCAAGGTACAAAACACAGTACATATGATCACACATAGCACATAAGCATGTATAATTACGATAGTACACACAGCAAAAAAATACCACCACAAGTCTCTGAATGGCACCGTCTGAAGATTGATGATGGTATTGTCCTAGAGCCATGTCTCATAAATCAGAATCAGAATCAGAATCCTTTATTATCGCCAAGTATGTGAACACATACAGGGAATTTGATGCCGGTTTCCCTCAGCTCTCGCTGTACAGAATTAAAAAGCAAACAAAACAATAGTGCAAATAATCATGAACTATATACAATGAGGTATTCCTGTGTATGTACAGGTGGACTTGGTTTATAATAGACTAAAATTCAAGTGTTCATAAGACTGATGGCATACGGAAAGAAACTGTTCTTGTACCTATTTGTCCTGGCATACAGTGATCTAAAGCGCCTACCAGAAGGAAGGAGTTGGAACAGGTGATGTCCAGGGTGTGATGGGTCTATAATGATGCTACTTGCTCGATTCCTGACTCTAGATGCATATAAGTCCTGGATCGAGGGCAGCTTCACACCAATAATCCTTTCTGCAGCCCTGATGGTTCTTTGGAGTCTATTCTTGTCTTGTTTAGTACACAGCAGTTCCTCATCTCATGCCGGCTCAAAAGACGAAGACAAATCAGCTTGTCTCACAGTGGTTCAGCAGACGAAGGGAAATCAGTTTATTTTGCTCTGGGTCAGCCGCAGGCAATCCAGCTTGCCTTCTGAGGAGTGAACACTGAAAAGCAGCATCGACAAGAATGCCTAACCCAGCATTGATGCTATTTCCAGCACACCTGATGTCCTCTGCCACACAGCCTTCAAAGTTTCCTCCCCGGGATGGCTGTAACAGGTTGCATGAGGATCTGCACAACAACCGAGACAACACTGCTCTCCTGTTATTGGTCTTACCAATGAACCAATGAGCCAGACTTGCAGTATCTTCTACTTACCAATGTCAAACAGGGCCTTGCAATCACAATGAAAACACTTAAGCAACAAATCTGCACCATTGTTGGACCCAGAGAGGATGCTGCAACCAAGCATGTTGTCATCTTACCGTAAATCAGTGAGCTGAGGTGCTACAAAGGAGAACAATAATGGAATGCAGAATAAAGTGTTGCAGTTACAGAGAATATGCAGCGTAGGTAGACAATAAGGTACAAGGCCCTAAAGAAATTGGTTATGAGGTCAAGTATCCATCTTTTTGTACTAGGCGACTTGTGTTTTATAACAGCGAGATAGAAGATGTCCTTGAGATTGGTGGTATGTGATTTCAGGCTTTTGTATCTTCTGCCTAATTGGGGGGGGGGAGTGTTACGTACCCCGTAACTGGGTTGCCAAACCAGCAGAAATGGATCACTCAGTTGGAGTCTGGATTTCTGGAACTAAGAGAGTTTTATTAACGAAACAAGCAACACAGTACTCTAATCAAAAGGATAATAAATGCAACAGTTCAGCAATGATAAACACACATGTACACAGAATTAAGATAACAGGATCAATCAAGCTCTATCATTGTCTAGGGGTAAATGACCAGTTTCAAAGTGACGCAAAGTTCAGTTCAATTGAGTTCAGTTCAGTTCACAGTAATCACTGCCGTGGCGATGGACAGTGGGGGGAAGGAGAGAGAGAGCAAAGACGAATGAATATTCAAACGGCTTCCACACAGACCTTCGATATTCTTCGCAATCAGCTTTCAGGCGAGCCCTTTGTGATGTCTTCTGAGGTCACCGACCGTGACCCCTCCGTTTCCAGATACGATCGTTTCTCTGCGGTGAACCTGGCACCCAGGCAGGGGCGGATATGCACCAGGTTCCCGCCGATCGTACCTTTCCACCCTGTGCGTCTATGGCTTGGTCCCGCGATCAACCCTCCAAAACACCCACTAACTTGTGGGAGGTGCACCGCTTCCAGGGTCTCATTACCTCGTGGTGTCGTGTGTGTGTTGCCTTAGCGAACCTGTCCCTTTTTATCCCCCTGCTGGGGTATCGCCTGTCCATCACTTCAAACAGTTCAGGGTTCAAAGGGGGAGCCGATGTTGACAGCTCTCCTTCCATCCCTTCATTAACATCTCCAAATGCTGCTCCATTGTTTTTCTTATCTCTCTTTCTCCTGAAGACAGGTGGCAGACCAACTGCTGATCCCACTGGTGCCAGCACAGGATAGCTAACGTCTTAATCTATGTGTACTCTCATCACAGGAGGAAGAGAGAATGTCTGGGGTAAGTGGAGCATTTGATTCTGTTTGCTGCTTCATTGAGACTCAAGTATTGACAGAGTCCATGAGGGGCTAATTTCTGTGAAGTGCTAAGCTGTGCTCATGACTCTCTGTAGTTTCTTGTATTCTCAGGCAAGGAAGTTGCCTACCAATTTGTAATACCTCCACACAGTATGCTTTCTGTGGTGCTCAAAAAATGGTGAAAGTCGAGGAGATACCAAATTTCCTCAGCCTCCTGAGAACGTGTCTGAAATTCATTCCACTGACAATGGTGAAATAAATTTTGAAGGAAGATTGCAATGCACAAGAAATATTGGAAGAACATATAATGCTATTGACTGAGGATAAATGGTGGAGTACTTAAATTTTAAAATACATCTGTAATAAGTCTGACCTACATTTATTAAAGAAGGACCAGCCAGACCTCCTATGCAACATTCTTGACACAGTCAGAATGTTGAGAGTTTTAGCCCTACTTTGAGTATCCTTGAAGGCTGCTATTTCAGTGTGATTCCATGTTAGAGATCTCTCGGAATATCTTCCCCAATGTGAACAATAAGACTGTGGATTTACCACTGAAGCTTTTCACTGATTGGTTTTAAGATTTCATCAAGAATGCTATCTATTCCTGAGGCCTAGTTACTTTTAAGTTGGGGTTTGGCCTTCTTGATTTTATGTCAGGGAATAGTACTAACAAGACGGGTCCAGTGAGATGACTAACCACTGGTGTTGTCTGTGTGGACATTATAATTTTTCCCTGTCAGTACATGGGTTTCTTCTGGGTGGTTTCATTTCTCCCCACGTTCCAAGGATATGCGGGTTTGATCATAGTATATGGATGAGTAATAGAGTCTGGGGGAGTTAATGGGAATATGGGTCAAATTATACGATATTCGTATGAATCATAGTCATTGCATGCTTGGTGAATCTAGGGGTCTGTGTTGTATGACTTTTTGACTTATTTGCTCTATGTTTCAATGCTGTGGGTAAGAGACGAAAACCATTTATACCAGGGACAAATATTAAGGCTTTTATAAAGGATACTGTGAGAGGAAGTGATTGATGTTGGTAAACTAACAACATTTAAAATGCACTTGAACAGGTGCATGGATAGGAAAGGTTTAGAGGGATATGGGCCAGAAACGAGAAGATGAGAATAGCTAAGATGGGAATCGTAGTCAGCAGAGACCAATTGTTTTCATACTGTTTGACTCTATAACTGTATGACTGAATCATATGTGAGAAAGTGCTTGAAGTACTAATACGTATCTCCATTCCGGGTGAGTTAACCACCATCCCTAGTACTCATGGAGGAGAGGGTATGTTGATAACTTTTACAGCACTGAAGACACACATGTCCCCGGTGTTGGTCCTGAAAATGGAAAATGGACAGATACAGGCAGAGAAATGAAGTTACCTGAAGTTGTAGGTTACCGTATTAGGTCCAGACGGCTGCAACATTCATCAATATATTGACTCAGTGTAATATTGATTAAGCTTGTTACATTTTTCCTTTTTTTTCCTCTGAATTGGTGCAGTGTCACCTGCCAGCCATGTCTTCCTGCTCTACAATTCACAACTCATATATTCTTTTGTCTATGTTTTCACTCCATAACTGATCCCACTGACTCATTGGCACATGGACAATACAAATACCTATGCCAGGATGCTGTTTATTGACTATAGCTCAGCGTTCAACACCACAATTCCTACAGTCCTGATTGAAAAGTCACAGCACCTGGGCCTCCTTAACGCCTTCTGCAAATGGACTTCCTAACCAGAAGACCACAATCTGTGCAGATTTAAAGTAACATCTTCAGCTCGCTAACAATCAATTCTGGCGTACCACAAGGATGTGCACTGAGCCCACTGCTCTACTCTCTCCACACCAGTGACTGTGTGGCTAGGCATAGCTCAAATACTATCTATAAATTTGCTGATGATAAAAACCATTGTTGGCAGAATCTCAGGTGGAGAGGAGAGGGCGTACAGGAGTGAGATACACCAACTTGTGGAGTGGCGTTGCAGCAATAACCTTGCACTCAATGTCAGTAGGACCAAAAAGCTGATTGTGGACTTCAGGAAGGGGAGAATGAGAAAACACAAACAAATTCTCATAGAGGGATCAGAAGTGGAGCAATTTAGAGTGAGTGATTTCAAGTTCCTGGGTGTCTATATCCCTGAGGACCTATCTTGGTCGCAACATATTAATGCAACCATAAAGAAGGCAAAACAGTGGCTAAATTTCATGAGGAGTTTGAGGAGATTTGGATTGTCATCTAAAACACTTGAAAACTTCAACAGTTGTACCATGGAGAGCATTCTGACTGGCTGCATCATCATCTGATATGAGGGATGGGTTGCGGGGGTTGGAGGGGGCTACTGCACAGGATTAAAGCAAGTTGCAGAAAGTTATATCATGGTTACTAGCCATTGTAGTATTCAAGACATCTTCAAGGAGCGGTACCTCAGGAAGGGAACATCCATCATTAACAAACCCCACCACCCAGGACAGTAGTAAGGGGAACAGACAGGAGATTCTGTGGATGTGAATGGAGCACCTGGATGGTATGTTGCTTCCCAGGTGCCCAGGTCAGGGATGTCTCAAATTGCATACACAACATTTTGGAAAGGGCAAGCATGAAGAAACCTGCAGATGCTGGAATTTCAAGCAAAACACATAAAAATTTCCGGTGAACGCAGCAGGCCAGGCAGCATCTCTAGGAAGAGGTACATTTGACGTTTCGGGCCAAGAACTTTCATCAGGACTAGAATCCAGATGAAGGGTCTTGGCCCGACATGTCGACTGTACCCCTTCCTAGAGATGCTGCCAGGCATTTTGGAGAGGGAGTGGAGCAGCCAGATGCCTTGGTACATATTGGTACCAATGACATAGGAAGGAAAAGCAAAGAGGTCCTGAAAAGAGAATTTAGAGAGCTAGGTAGAAAGCTGAGAAACAGGACCTCCTGGGGAGAAATTTCTGGTTTGCTGCCTGTGCCACGCACCAGTGAGGGTAGAAACAGGATGATTTGGCAGATAAATGCATGGCTGAGAAGCTAGTACAGGGGGCAGGGCTTCAGGTTCTTAGATCATTGGGATCTTCTCTGGGGGAGGTATGACCTGTTCAAAATGATGGGATGCACCTGAACATGAGGGGGACTAAAGTTCTTGTGGGCAGGTTTGTTAGAGCTGTAGGGGAGGGTTTAAACTTATTTGGCAGGGGGATGGGAACAGGAGTGAAAGGACTTAGGATAGGGTGGATGGTAAGAAAGTAACGATAGTGTGCAGTCAGTCTGTTAGGAAGAGCGGGCAGGTGATGGGGCTTAGTTGCAGCCAATAGGCTGAGTATCAAAACATTAGGGATGCAGAATCAGAAAGTATAGCAAATATGGTACTCAAAGTGTTATATCTAAAAGCGTGTAGTATAAGAAATAAGGTGGATGATCCTGTTGCACTATTACAGATTGCCAGGTATGATGTTGTTGCCATCACTGAATCATGGCTGAAAGATGGTTGTAGTTGGGAGCTGAATGTCCAAGGTTACACGTTGTATCGGAGGGATAGGAAGGTAGGCAGAGGGGGTGGTGTGGCTCTACTGGTAAAGAATGGCATCAAATCAGTAAAAGGATGTGACATAGGATTGGAAGATGTTGAATCCTTGTGGGTTGAGTTAAGAAACTGCAAGGGTAAAAGGACGTTGATGGCAGTTATATAGTCATAGTCATAGTCATACTTTATTGATCCCAAGGGAAATTGGTTTTCATTACAGTTGCACCATAAATAATTAAATAGTAATATGTAAATTATGTAAATTGGCTCAGGGTGTCTGACCCTCCAAGGGAGGAGTTGTAAAGTTTGATGGCCACTGGCAGGAATGACTTCCTATGACGTTCTGTGCTGCATCTCGGTGGAATGAGTCTCTGGCTGAATGTACTCCTGTGCCCAACCTGTACATTATGTAGTGGATGGGAGACATTGTCTAAGATGGCATGCAACTTGGACAGCATCCGCTTTTCAGACACCACCGTCAGAGAGTCCAGTTCCATCCCCACAACATCACTGGCCATATGAATGAGTTTGTTGATTCTGTTGGTGTCTGCTACCCTCAGCCTGCTGCCCCAGCACACAACAGCAAACATGATAGCACTGGCTGCCACAGACTCGTAGAACATCCTCAGCATTGTCCAACAGATGTTAAAGGACCTCAGTCTCCCCAGGAAATAGAGACGGCTCTGACCCTTCCTGTAGACAGCCTCAGTGTTACTTGACCAGTCCAGTTTATTGTCAATTCGTATCCCCAGGTATTTGTAATCCACCACCATGTCCACACTGACCCCCTGGATGGAAACAGGGGTCACCAGTGCTTAGCCCTCCTCAGGTCTACCACCAGCTCCTTAGTCTTCTTCACATTAAGCTGCAGATAAATCTGCTCACACCATGTGACAAAGTTTCCTACCGTAGCCCTGTACTCAGCCTCATCTCCCTTGCTGATGCATCCAACTATGGCAGAGTCATCCGAAAACTTCTGAAGATGACAAGACTCTGTGCAGTAGTTGAAGTCCCAGGTGTAAATGGTAAAGAGAAAGGGAGACAAGACAGTCCCCTGTGGAGCCCCAGTGCTGCTGATCACTCTGTTGGACACACAGTGTTGCAAGCACACGTACTGTGGTCTGCCAGTCAGGTAATCAAGAATCCATGACACCAGGAAAGCAGCCACCTGCATTGCTGTCAGCTTCTCCTTCAGCAGAGCAGGGTGGATGGTGTTGAACGCACTGGAGAAGTCAAAAAACCTGACCCTCACAGTGCACGCTGGCTTGTCCAGGTGGGCGTAGACACGGTTCAGCAGGTAGACGATGGCATCCTCAACTCCTAGTCGGGACTGGTAGGCAAACTGGAGGGGATACAGGCCTCCCAAGAGTGGCTGGGAGGTGGACCACTGATTATTACAGGAAATAGAAAAGCAATGTCAAAAGGGCAATGTTATGGTAGCCATAGGAGATTTTAACATGCAGGTCGATCGGGAAAATTAGGTTGGTAATGGATCTCAATAGAGTGATTTTGTTGAATGCCTAAGAGATGGCTTTTTAGAGCAGTTTGTCGTTGAACTTACTAAGGGATCAGCTATAGTGGATTGGGTGTTATGAAATGAACCAGACACAATTAGGGTGCGTAAGGTAAAAGAACCCTTAGGAACCAGTGATCGCAATATAATTGAGTTCAACTTGAAAGTTGTTAGGGAGAAAGTAAAGTCTGATGTAGCAATATTTCAGTAAAGTAAGGGAAATTACAGTGGTGTGAGAGAGGAGTTGGCTAAAGTAAATTGGAAGGAGATGCTGGCAGGGACGTCAGCATAGCAGTAAGGTTGTGTGTTTCTGGGAAGAATGAGGAAGGTGCATGACATATGTATTCCAAAAATGAAGAAATACGCAAATTGTAAAATAGTAAAACCGTGGGTGACATCGGAAGCCAAAGCTATTGTAAAAGCACAAGAAAGGGCATACAACAAAGCAAAAATTAGTGGGAAGATAGAGAACTTGGAAGTTTTTAAATACCTATAGAGAGCAACTTAAAAAATCATTAGAAGGGAAAAGATGAAATATGAAAGCAAGCTAGCAAATAATATCAAAGTGGATAGTAAAAGTTTTTTTCAAGTATGTTAGAAATAAAAGAGAAATGAGAGTGGATATGGGACCACTGGAAAATGAGACAGGAGAAATAATAATGGTGGACAAGGAGATGGCTGATAAACTGAATGAGTATTTTGCATCAGTCTTCTCTGTGGAGGACACTAGCAGTATGCCTATGTTGTAGTGTGTGAAAGAAGAGAAGTGGGTGCAGTTACCAATAAAGCTGAAAGACCTAAAGGTACATAAGTCACCCGGACTATATGAACTGCACCCTAGGGTTCTGAAAGAGGCAGCGTTATAGATTGTGGAGGCATTAGAAATGATCTTTGAAAAATCATTGGACTCTAGCATGGTGCTAGAGGACTGGAAAATTGCAAATGTCACTCCACTCTTTAAGAAAGGAGGAAGGCAGCAGAAAGGAAATTATAGACCAGTTTGCCTGACCTCAGTGGTTGGGAAGATGTTAGAGTCAATTGTTAAGGATGAGGTGATGGAGCACTTGGTGACACAGGATAAGATAGGACAAAGTCAGCATAGTTCCCTCAAGGGAAAATCCTGGCTGATGAATCTGTTGGAATTCTTTGAGGAGATTACAAGTAGAATAGATAAAGGGGATGCAATGGATGTTGTATATTTGGACTTTCAGAAGGCTTTTGGCAAGGTGCCACACATGAGACTGCTTACCAAGTTAAGAGCCCATGATATTACAGGAAAGTTACTAACATGATTAGAGCACTGGCGGATTGGCAGGAGCTAGTGAGTAGGAATAAAAGGATCCTTTTCTAGTTGGCTGCAGGGTCAGTGTTGGGACCATTTCTTTTTCTGCTGTATATAAATGATTTAGATGATGGAAAAGATGGATTTGATGCCAAGTTTGCAGATGATACGAAGACTGGTGGAGGGGCAGGTAGAGCTGAGGAAACAGGTTGGATGCAGAAGGACTTAGACAGATTAGGAGAATGGGCAAGGAAGTGGCAAATGAAATACAATGCTGGAAAATGCATGGTCACGCACTTTGGTAGTAGAAATAAATGTGAGGACTATTTTCTAAATGGGGAGAAAATCCAAAACTCTGAGATGCAAAGAGACTTGGGAGTTCTTGTGCAGAACGCCCTAAAGGTTAACTTACAGGTTGAGTCGGTGGTGAAGAAGGCAAACGCCATGTTAGCATTCGTTTCAAGACGACTGGAATATAAGAGCAATGATGTGATGCTGAGGCTTTATAAGGCACTGGTGAGGCCTCACCTTAAGTATGTGTACAGTTTTGGGCCCCTCATCTTAGAAAAGATGTGCTGGCATTGGAGAGGGTCCAGAGGAGGTTCATAATGATGATTCCAGAAATGAAAGGGTTATCATATGAGGAACATTTGATGGATTTGAGTCTGTACTCACTGGAATTCAGAAGGATGAGGGAGGATCTCATTGAAACCTTTTGAATGTTGAAAGGCCTAGACAGAGTAGATGTGGAAAGGATGCTTACCATGGCGGGAGAGTCTAGGACAAGAGGGCACAACCTCAGGATAGAGGGGCGCCCTTTCAAAATAGAGATGCGAGAAATTTCTTTAGCCAAAGGGTGGTGAATTTATGTAATTTGTTGCCACATGCAGCTGTGGAGGCCAGGTTGGTGCGTGAATTTAAGGCAGAGATTCATAGGTTCTTGATTGGACATGGCAACAAAGCTTACAAGGCGACAGCCAGGAACGCGGGTTGAGGAGGAAAAAAAAGGATCAGCCATGATTGAATAGTGCTGCCGACACGATGGGCCAGGTGGCCTAATTCTGCTTCTATGTCTTATGGTCTTACAGACATGCCTTCTTCTCACTGTTACCATCAGGAAGAAGGTATAGAAACCTAAAGGCACACACTCAGCAATTCAGGAACAGTTTCTTCCTCCCACCATCCGATTTCTACATGGACATTGAACCCATGCACACTACCTCACTACTTTTTAAAAATTTATGTCTGTGCTTGCACTGCTTATTTTAACTTAACTATTTAATATGTATAGTTATTATAATTCAGTTTTCTTCTATATTTATCATGTATTGAATCGTACTGTTTTGTCAAAGTTAATAAATTTCGCAATATATACCAATGGTCTCAAACCTGAATCTGATTAGCATCACCTTCCTGAACAAGAAGGCAGAGCAGGGCTTCCGCATTCTAAGGCGATTGAGGCAAGCAGGGCTCTTGCCTCCTTCACCCCCACCCCCCATCTTAACTGAATTTTACAGGAGCACCACTGAGAGCATCGTGACAAGATGCTTCTCCATCTGGTATGGGAGCAACCAAGCATCAGACCGTAAGTCCCTACAAAGGACTGTGAGAATGGCTGAGGGGATCATAGGGGTCTCTCTACCATCCATCGGGGACAGTTATCAGGAGTGCTACATACGCAGGCACTTAGTATTATTAACGATCCCACCCATCCATCCATCCAGCATCTTTTTTGACTTTCTACTATTAGGCAGAAGATTCTGATGTATAAAAACAAAAACAATCAGGATGGGAAACAGTTTCTTACCTCTGGGCATTAGGCTTCTGAACTCCCTGCCACATTGCATTTGAAGTGACACTGGTTAATCTGTTCTGTACTTGACACTATTTAATTTATGCACTTTGTTTATTTATGCATTATTCATTTGTAGATTTTACCCTAACTTTCATAAGTTATTTGTGTGTTACGTGTACTACTGTGCTTTACACCCTGGTTGGAAAAACATTGTCTCGTTTGACAGTATACATGTATCAGTTAAATGACAATAAACTTGGCTTGACTTGGCTGGTGCTGAGGAGGTCTAAACCACAAAGCCTACGGATGTTTTGTGGTAAGCTCTCTTCAAGCCTCACAGGAAGCTGACTCTTTGCCACAGCCCAGATACTCCATCGCACTATCACTGCCAATGCTGCAACATTATCAAGATGTAGGCAATGCTTTGCTGTTTTGTTTTTGTCTCAAAGCTGTCATCAGTATCTCTGATTACTGATACTCAGAACCTCCCTACATGGTTCAATCCACAATGCTAGCACTTATATGCATTCATCATTGTGTATGTAGGACTAGCTACTGTCTTTGCTTGACCCTTTCTGCCACACCATAAGCAGGCTAAGATCAAAACTCTCAATTGTTCTGCAACTGTAGGCTCCTTTAGTTGCTGGCCAAGAAGTACAACATCTGACAGATTCACTTTGACTTGTACAAATCAGGTTGCACACTATGAATTCATCACTTACCAATTTTAGAAACTGACCCTTTAACCTCCTCCAACTTAGAAGTGTTTCCTGAACATCTAATTTAAACCTTTGATGGACTGAAATGATACTTGGTTTGAATGTTGGTGGAAGTGTGTCCAGGAGCATTTGACTGTGTGAAGAAACTCCGAGGTATGCTGTGCCATGTGTGACACTATATCCCATTGTAATGTCTGCCACTGTTTGTTTTTGTTGACTTGAGAACTTGCATTTGCAAAATTCCACAACGATTTGTGGTCAGAGGTGGTTCACTGTCATCTGCTGCTGCCTGGATTTCTTTCAGACATCTGTGGTTTTTTTTTTATTTTGGATAAAACCATCTAGCCATCTAAATACTCCATGCAGTTTTAGTATTAACACCAGATGCAAAAGCGTAGAACAGACCGGCTGAGCCACACTTGGGAAATTTAAATGAGAAGCACAGTGCTACGTGATCTGGCAACAGAGCAAACAAATGCTGTTCTGGGGAGCGTGTGAAAGACATATGGTATGCCCTACTCAGTGTATGCATATTTTATGCTCCATGTGTGGATTGATATTTGGTTCTGTAAAAGCATAATATAATGAACTAACTGTGCAAAAAAGGTTGCTTTGAATAAACTGCTTGGTTCTGACCTCTGCAACTTTTACTGAGTCAAATTATCAGAAGTTTCAGACATTATTTTCAGTGCAGGCAGATCTTTTTGATTGTGGGACAGCTTGAATTGCCTTATACTATATGTAATACCATATTTGGTTTTGAAACATCAGTTAGAAAACATGCTGCCGCAAGCCCTGTTGTAGTGTTTTGTTCCAATATATTTTCCCATTGGGCTTGGTTAAGCTTTATATTTATGCAAAATATTTTGTGGTTGTGCTGCTTCTTCCTACCATCTCAAATACGTCCTCCAACAATCCTAAGACCTCGTCAATTGTCCCCTGGATTTTGAAAGAGCTGCTCAATTTTAACTCGTCCTGTGCCTCTCTTGTCTTTTCATTATATCCTTTATCAATAATTGGCAATTGATTTGTTATTGTCACACATACTGAGATATAAGGACAAGCTTTTGTTTGCATGCCATTCAGGCTGATCGTTGCCTACCTAAGTACATCAAGGTAGTATTATAGAACAAAAACAGAATGCAAAACGTAGTGCTACAATTACAGAGAAACTGCAGCGCAGGTGGGCAGATAAAGTGCAGGAATAATGACAAGGTAGACTGAGAGATCAAGAGTTCATCTTTGCCGTGTATGAGGGCTATTCAAGGGTCTTATAACAGTGGGATAGAAGCTGCGCTTCAGCCTGGCAGTATGTGCTCTGAAGTATTTTTATCTTCTGCTTAATTGCAGGAGGAGGGAGGATGAATGAGGTGGGAAGTGCCTTTGAATATGTTGCTTCTAAATTATTCAAAATAACCCACTTGTACTTCTAAAATGTAACTAAATATGAAGGAGGAGAAAGAGAAATGATGCATGAGAATCAGCTTGGAATCTTTGGCCATCCAGGAGTCACATGCATCTGTACAGCTAGCAAATCCCTAAAGCATATGCAGTATTTACCATTCACTTGGCATGTACCAGTCCTTACATCGAAGGCCATTCACATTGCCTACTGCAGCATCTTTACGAGAGTTCATACACTACTCCCCCTCCCACCCTTTACTTCTGCACACTGAGGAATGTTGTTCTGGTTTCCTTTGAGAGTACAATATGAGCTTGTGGACAACATCGATATCTGAAAGAAGTGTCACCAATGGTGACAAGGTGATGAAGAAGGCTTTCAACGCTAACATTCATCAGTTAAGGTATTGACGATATAAATTGAGATGTTATGTTGAAGTTTTTCAAGATGTTGGTGAAGCCACTATCTTGTATTTGGAATATTGCATTCAGTTTCGGTCACCATTCTACAGGAAAGATGCAATGACAGTGGAGAGGGTGCAGATGGTGCCAGATGGGACTGAGTTGTGGAGAGAGGCTGAGCAGGCTGGGACTTCCTTCACTGTTTCATCGGGGAATGAGGGGTGATCTTATAGCATTGCATAATTTAGAAACATAGAAACGTAGAAACATGGAAAACCTACAGCACAATACAGGCTCTTTGGTCCACAAAGCTGTGCTGAACACATCCTTAACTTAGAAGTTACCTGAGGTTACAAATAGCCCTCTATTTTTCTGAGCTCCATGTACCTATCCAAGAATCTCTTAAAAGACCCTATCGTATCCACCTCCATCACCGTCGCCGGCAGCTCTTTCCATGTACTCACCACTCTCTGCGTAATTTTGGGTCATTGCTCACCGTCTTTTCCCCAGGAATGAGAGCATAGATTTAATGTGAGAGGGGAAAAGCTCTTATGTGAAGGCCAACCTTTTTGCCTAGATGGTGATCAATATGTAGAATAAGCTGCCAGAGACAATGTAGCTGTGGCATATGCATGAACAATATTTAAAGTGTACTTGGACAGGTACAAGGATTGAAAGTGTTTTGAGAGTTTTAAGAGTTATGGAGTAAACACAGGCAAATAAGACAACGTAGACCAATTGAGCCATTGGGTCTGTTTCCATGCTGTATGACTATATAACTCAAGAGCAAAGGTACCAGTGCTTCTGTCCCACCAGGATGCCCAAAACCATTTAAAAATTAGTTATAATTTTGTTATCATCTCTGTTCTCTATTTTCAAGATATGTAATAGCTTTGCAGATAAGTCTCAGCTGCCAATTTGAACACATATTGAAAGAATGAAATCACATAAAGCACAGTATGCACTCAGAAAGCATTGAGTGGAGCTCTGGGAGTATGTCACGAGTTGCAGAGCCTCATTGTAACAATTAAGGGAGGGAGAGAGGAAATCAAAGCCAAAAATGATTATTTTTCAATTCCTGAGCACATTATTTGATTATCAACATGGCCTCTTGAAGTGTCACTACAACAGGCAGATGGAAGGAAACATATCCACCTTTTCCAACAGGCCTCTGCAGCACAGTGAAGGAACCAAACAGGGATACTTTTAAAGAAACAATTATAAACAATCTATTGTCCTAAACCTTGTTAATTTTGCAACTCTTATTCAAACAAATGAACGTAATTGCTTTTTATTATATTTCAAGTTTTGAATCGTTCTCAACATGAAGCTATTTCTAATAGATAAAAATAATGCAATTAGCTTGCACAGCATAATATTACACTGCCAAATGACAGGATCATCTATGGTTGAGTAAGTGCACATGGAAAGAAATTTATACTCCTATTGTGGTCTCAACAGAGATATGCACAGGTTAATTTTTATATCTTTTATATTTCTGAAATCAGAGTTATAGCATAAGAGAAGGTTTAATCGGCATCTGGTCGGAGTAAGCGCATGTCTTTTGTTTAAGAGTAGTAATATATGCTCTTGAAATGGTCTTGCAGTTCATACCAGGCACCCCTGCTGCTTTTAAGGTATACATGCTCCCATCTGCAATACTCATAACCAGGCTCTTTTCAGTTCCTGTTGTCACAGGTTGCTCAGCTTTGCCTCAAGTCTCTCTGTCTCAAATCCAACAGCAAGCTTTTGTACTTCTGTACTTGCAAAAAATCAGACTATTATAACAACGGGGTTTTAAAAAAGAAATAAAAATGAATAGAGTTGTAATTAACTTTCCTCATGGTGAGATATGGGTGTACAGATTATAGATTTTGTTTAAGATCAGAGTGTCGCTGCAGATGTCTGTTTTGTCTGAACAAGTGCACAAATGAACTTGTGGACTGTGACTGAACTGAATTCTACTTCACTGAATAGGTATAAAACCACTGCTGAGAAGATTCTTTCTTGTAAGTAGTGGAAGGATGGCATAATTATATTTTTAATGATAAGAATAGTTTCTCTGAACCTCCTACAAAACTAGTGATTTTATTTTTTTTTGCAATGACTTGAAGGAACTTCTTTATGCAATGTTGTATAATAGCTTCTCAGTATTACTGTTCCAACATCAGACACTCACAAGGGCCAATGAGTCATGGCCTCATACCTGTATTTCAAATGTAAATGTTGTATTGACCCAATTCAATATATTCCCCTCTATGATGACACATATTAGATAGATTGCATGGAAAAATACGAAGTAAATATTTTTTTGCAAATTTTATCTAGCCAGTTATGCTCATGAAAGAATATTTAATTGGCTACAATTGTGTAAAATTTCTATTTAAAGTAGGTCAGATCTCAAGATGCTTATTATGAAATCCCTGGTTAAAATGTTAGCATTTGTGGGACAGGCAGGGCTTGTATTTGGTGGGTGTTAAGGCTGGGAGTGTAACATCAATCTTACTGATATAGAAAATGTAGAACTCAATTCAGTGCTCTCCACTTTCCACAAAACAGTCCATTGTTTTTGAGTCAGGTTGACATTTTCATTAGGTATAAAGTTGTTGCAGGTGATTTTTGGAAGCTGAATGTTGGAAAAATTTTGCCACAAAGCCACCAGGAGTTAACTGGCAATTCCTGATGTAACTGACAGCAAGTTCTGCATTATCTCTGCACCTGTATGTAAATGCAGAAGTCCAGAAGCTGCAGTCAGTTTCACCTCTAGGGACCTGACCGTACAGGTGGAATTTGATGTAGAGCAGGATCTTGTGATATATTCATCCTTTAGAAATTTTGAGCCAAGTAGCTGAATATCCCCACTGACTGAACTGGTAGAGATCAGCCACAATTTACTAAAATAATTATATGTTTAGTAATATTTTTATAAAATGCTTTGAGTATTTTAGATTTTATAATATGCATTACAGGCTGAGAATAAATGGGGAAGACATAAAACAAGTACAGAACTTTTGCTACTTAGGAAGCTGGGCGAAAACAGATGGCAGGTGCAACATGGACATCAAAAGAAGAATAGGGATGGCAAAAGACACCTTTAAGAGAATGAAGAGAATACTGACCAATACTAAACTAGGCATGACAACCCATCTCAGAGTACTGAAATGTTACGTTTATCTGGTTATGTTATATGGCTCAGAATGTTGGACAATATCTAGTAACATGAGAAAACGAATTGAAGCAGCATAGATGTGGTATTTTGAGGAGTATGCAAAGAATATCATGAACGTTTGTAGGGCAGTTGGTTTATGACATTACATAAGGATGCTGGCTGCAGTTTTTTTACTTGAGTTTGTAGGCAAGGCTAATTTTTAGTCCTATCGGATTTCCTTTGCATGTCACACGACTTTGTTGAGAAGAATCACTCCAGTTTTCCCCAACAGTCTCAGGGCTGGGTATGTCTGCAAAAGTACCACCCATCACCCCGGCACCTTCTCTGCCACCTGTCCCACACCCCTCCCAGGGCACTCCACCCTCACTACTCCCAACATCCTTTACTCCAGCCAAATTTACAAACTCGCTTCTCCACTCCACATTTTGCAACCCATCTATCTGTGACTTGCTTGCTAAATATTGCTTTAAAAGATCAAATTTCCAATTATCAGTCACATCTTCCCACTTGCAAATTCTCCAGCAGCTTTTGCATTGTGACAATACAAACAGACAACACCATTTTCTGTATTGTATATAAATATGTCCTGACCTCAGGAGCTTCCAGTGGAGTAGTTTCTATTGTTTCATTAAGTCATTCATTTTAAATGAACGAGCGGTTCTTTTGTTCTTCATGTCCTTTGCTTCTTTGGAAATCGATGTAGTGAATCAATAATTTCTTCAATAAAAACTGTATAAATAGGCCAGTTCTAAAATCTGCAGACAAATCATCACAAACTCCACGTTGTCAACACCATCCTCATCAGAAACCGGGAGACGAAATGTGTTTGTGTTCCATCATGAAATATATTTAACATGCTAATAAGGTGGAGGGTGACAACCTTTTCTGCGCAGTTTAAATTCCTTTGTGTGCTAGTAGCAAAAGATGTGTGCACATGCAAACGCACACACCTTAGAGGCAGCATTATAATAGGCACAGCTCAAACATCTATAAATTTACCAATGACACAATTGTTGATAGAATTTCAGATGGTGATGAAGAGGCATACAGGAGTCAGATAGACCAGCTGGTTGAGTGCTGTTGTAACAATCATGCACTCAACGTCAGTAAGACCAAGGAATTTTTTTTGGACCAGGAAGAGAAATTCAAGAGAGCACACACCAGTCCCCATTGACCGATCAGAAGTGGAAAGGATGAGCAGTTTCAAGTTCTTCTGTGTCAACGTTTCTGCGGATCTATCCTGGGCCCAACACATTGATGCAATTACAAAGGAAGCATATCACCGGTTATATTTCATTAGAAGTTTGAGGAGAATTGGTATGTCACCAAAGATACTCACAAATTTCTACAGATGTATCGTGAACAGCATTCTAACTGGTTGCATCACTGTCTGGTATGGAAGGATCTTTGCACAGGATTGGAAAATGTCAGGGCTCCAGTTGCAGAGGGATGTACAGAGGCCCAAGCTTCAGAACTTACTGATTAGAACTGAGGGCATAATTCTGTTGAACCCTGAGCTGTAATCCATAAAAAGCAGCCTGATGTAGATATATTACTTATATAACATATTATCCTATATTAATCCATGTTTTAAATTCTCCTCAATTCTCAACAACTCTGTTCAGATTCCACCAGGTGTTTTATCACTGGGAGCAGTCAGCCTTTCAGCTTGCACATCCTTGGAATGCAGGAGGAAGCTGGAGCAAACAAAAGGAATCCACATATTTACAGGGAGACTGTTCAAATATCTGAGGTCAGGATCGAACCTGGGTCTCTGGTGCTGTGAGCTAGTAGCTCTATAGACTGTGTCACTGTGCCATTCTGTGTACCATCTACAAAGTGCACTGCAGCAGCTTGTCCATTTCACACTTACAGGATCTTCCAGTTCTGGGACCTCTGCAAAATAGAAGCAGAGAGACAATATCCAATTGAGAATGCACAGCCTGCTCATTCCCCTCCAAGTCACACACCATCCCTGAAACAACAGCGACCATCAAAGTTCAAGAAGGTACATCATCACAACCTTCTCAAGGAGAATAACTGGTAAACCTTGCAGCAAACCTCACCAAATAAACAAAAGCAATTGGGTTGGTGAGATTATATGCAATAGAGAGGGTGCACAGTAAGCCATTAGTCAAATATTTAAAGTTTGTGTTGTAAAACTTCAGATTCAGATTAATTTAGTATCATACGCAGCAGTGTGCAATGAAATTCCTTGCACATGAGAAGCTTACAGAGGAAACAGTGAACATGGTGATTATAAATACAGCAGTAAATGCAAACAGGCGCAAAGGAGTAGAATGGTGCAAAGATGATAATGCACTCTAACACAGTGCAAAAAGAGATTGCAAAGTGACCATAATGGAATGACTGAGAGAGAGAGAATTGCAAGTCTAAGAGAATAGCAACACCATTGGGAAAGAGGTATGTAAGAAGTGATTGGTCCAGAGGTTACTTGTTACTACAATCAGGAAGCATGTACAGGAGCCTAACGATCCATATTTAATGATTCAGAAGTAGCTTCTTCCCATCCACCATCAAATTTCTAACTGTTCCACAAACACTAACTTATTATTCCTTTATTTTCAAACTATTTATTTATTTTGCAGTTTATAGAAGCTTTATGTCTTTGCTCTTTCTTGCCACCATAAAACAAAATATTTAATGTCTTATAAGTGATATTAACCCTGATTCTGATTCTGAGATCTCATCGCAATGAGGAAGAAACTGCTCCTAAGTACGAATGGCTGGGCTTTCAAAGTTCTGCATTTTCTCCCAGAAAGTGTAAGAAAGAAATGGGAATGGTCAGCATGACAGGCACTCTTGACAAAACAGTTAGACTTCATGAAACAACACACCATGAAGGTGGACTGGATAGAAGGAAGGGCAGAACCTGTAATGGAGAATGTTTGCCAAGCTCTGCAGTTTCTGTCAGTCCAGAGCAGAGCAATCTTCATGCTAGGCTGAGATGCGTCCTGACAGGATACGCCCTATATTACATCCGTAGAAGTTCAAGAGATCCTTATCGACAAGCCAAATCTTCAATGACTAAGCAAATACATACACTGATGCGCTTTCTTTATCTGGGACATCACTTCCCTATTTTGCAGTACAGTTGTCATACCTGTAGGATGGAACTCTCAGCAGTACTGCCAGAGTCAAAACTACTCCTCACAACCATAAGCATGATCTAGAAAATGAATGAGTCCATAGGTGGAAATTCTGCACCACCGCATTTCCATCAGGTCTATCTGCTGACTGTTCATAATCCCTACTCTTAGTTCTATATTGCTTTGAGGATTGGTCTTTAATTTACAAATCCTCCACACATGCAACACAGCCTCTCTGCACAGTGAACATGCAGTAATGTTGACTTTCTCTTAGCTTATTATGATCACGGGACTGAGAAGGCAGGTGGGTCGCATATGATTTCACACGGTCATGGGTCAAAATCAATGACAGTAAGAAAACAAAGAACTAAAAACATAAAAAATAATCAGCCAGACTCCCAGTCTGGAGCTAAGCCAAAAGGACAGTGTGGAACTGAACAGTGACAAAGAACCTGTCTGATTTGAGGTTGCAGGGAAGGAGACTTTGAAGCATGTAAATCAAGACCAGAAGGTAATCTCAAAGGGAGACAGGAAAGTTAGCTGATTCTGAAATAATACACAAAGGGAAAAGAGGAGAGGAACTTGTCAGTTATAAGTTGAACACAGGGCATGAACGAGGTTGATGGGAGAGGAAGCCAAAATGTTAGAGGCAAAATAAGAGAAGAAAGAAATAAGAAACAAAGAAATGTTTTGAGGTCTGAAAGGAGTAGGATTTTGGAGAAATATTTTGTAATTACGAACAGCTGGAGTCAGTTATTCTTATACATGTTATGGAAGAGTTACCTTCATGAAATAGTGTTTACAGATCTTTTAATCAAACTTGGAATGGAAGAAGAACCACAATAAGAATAGCCCATCATTTTCAAGGCCCTGAAACCACTTTTCAAGAAGAATCTAAACTTCCATAGAAATTATTTTGAAGCGAGTAGAATAGTTCTATTCTGAGAGTACAATAAACACAGAGTCTTTTCAAATGTGTAGGCAAATAGCAAAATTGTTATTGAGTTTATTCCTAATCATTTGATCACGTGGTCCATTTTTTTCTGTGCTGTATAACTGAAAATTAGCCCAGCATAGAGCAAGTCACAAATGTGATCACTTCTGGGTGAAATCTTGCCAAATGGGAAATCTAGCTAGACATGTCCAGTAGTGACCTTGTGATGAAACGCACATGACTGCACCTTCTCTAAATAATGTTCCCTCTGGACTGTTGCAGGGGAATCTGGATCGTGATGTCCTGGAGGTGCTGACATGGGGTCGTTCTCTGGCAACAGTTGCAATTATCACTTGATTCCACTTGTACTGGAGGTTCTTGAAGAGACCAATGTGAAAACCACAGAGACTGCCATAGGTCTATCAGTAGATGCTTAATAGAGCATTTTCCTGCTTAGTTTGGGATGTTTTGCACTTATTTTGCTCTTTGCAGTGAACACTTGTGTGTTCCCAATGAAGGATCAGAAGGATCCCAGTGACAACTGAATGCTACATATCCTTTTTGAGTCTCAGTGGGTCAAGGATTCCAATGAATTGTTATGGGTTTCTAATGAAAAGCATAGAATACAATGGGAAAAAAGACTTGAGGAACCTTTACAAAGCACTGATTTAGTTGGAGTAGTGTGCTCAGATCTGAATGTTACCTACTTTAGGAAAGATGTAAAGTTTGAGATGGGGTGAGTCGGAGAGATTTACTGAAAGGATTCCAGGAAGAAGGATCTTTATTTATATAGATAGATTCGAAAAGCTGGAATAGTTCTAGAAAAAGAAGAAATTGCAAATGAGTCTGATAGAAGTATTTAAAGAGTAGAGAGGGAGGAACTGTTTCCATTAGCAGAAGCATAAAGAACCTAGGGGCATAGCAAGAAGGTGACTGCCAAAAGAATCAAACTAACATGAAGAATAGCTTTTTTAAGGAGTGAGTGGCTAGGATCAGAAATGCATTGTGAAAGGAGCAATAGAGGCCGACTTAATTTCAATGATCAGATCAGATCTGGATAAGTATCTGAAGGACGAAGGATCCTGTTCTGATGAAGGATCATGGCCCAAAACATCGACTGTTTATTTCTTTCTATAGATGCTGCCTGACCTGCTGAGTTTCCTAGCATATTGTGTGGGTTAATCTGGATTTCCAGCATCTGCAGAATCTTTTGCGTTTATCTGAAAGGAAAGCTTTTTTTTGGGTTATTGGGAGAAGATGGTGGATTGAGCACTGCTGAATTACTCTTTTGTGGACACATGTTGACATGATAGGACAACTGGCCCACTTCTGTACTGCCAGCACCTCCAGTTGAACTTTGACTTTTTGTGTGCTTTCCCCTTAGCCATCAGTCTGTGGCTTTTGTATTGCCATGTGCTCTTGTTTGTTTTCATGCCCCATGTGCTCCTTTCCCCGCTCCTGCTCTACCCTGGCCCCTGTATTACTGAGTACTCCGCCTCTCACCTGTTTCTCATTATTACCTGTTTTGCTGCCACTTCTGTCTCATTGTGCTCCATCTATCATCTGCCTCTCTGTTTATTGCTCAGCGTATTTTAGTCTGGTGTTTTCACCTGTTTGTTGGCAGCTTGTGCCAGTGAGTTTTCCTGAGCCTTTCCAGCATTTGTATCTGAAGTCTGTCTGTCCGTCCTGCCTGTTTCCTGATTCTGGTTTTTGGAATTCCCTGAAATTTTTGATCCCTGCCTGAACTTTGATGCTGACTTTGTTGCCCCTCTGGATTTGCTACTCAGTAAATATCACTGTGCACTCAGTACTTGGTCTGTGATTGGGTCCCTGCTTCAGTGCCCTGACAGTACAATGGACAGTAGAATGGATCCAGGCAGACCCCAGTTGTCTGAAAGCTGTCCTGGAACAACAGAGAGTGGTGCTGGTGAGACCCCAGAACCAGCTGGACTTTGTGTTCAGGGCAGTGGAGTCGATTTCTTATGGCCCAGACTGTCACTTCACCTGTCCTGGAGGGCACATCACGTTCTGCGACTGCATCTTCCACTCTGCGTTCTTGCTCACTCCTCTCATCCAAGAGCCCTGTCTGTCTCCTCCTGAAAAGTACTCAGGTGAACCCGGTACCTGCCGCTCTTTTCTTTCCCAGTGCACCCTCACTTTTGAATTGCTACTAACAACCTTTCTGACTGATCGAGCCAAGGTGGTCTACGTCACCACTCAACTGTCCAGTCGGGCGAGAGAATGGGGAACACCATCTGGGAGGCAGGCTCACCTTTCTGCATCAGTTTTCAATTATTTTCTGAGGAGATGAGAAAAGTGTTTGATCACTCCAAACATGGGAGAGAGACTGCCTGTGAAATGCTGCACATGCAGCAGGGGTGCAGGTCTGTGTCAGATACGCCATAGATTTCCAGACCCTAACCACCTCCAGTGGCTGGAACTCGGAGGCACAGTACGACACCTTCATGAATGGCCTCTCCGAAGAAATCAAAGATGAGCTGGTCACCCAGGAACATCCTACCACCACTGAAGCCCTGGTGGATTTGGCCATCCATATTGATGTTCACCTTCAGCAGCGCCGCAGAGGGAGGGGTTCCAGATGGTCCCTGGGGCCACTGGGTGAGTTCCAAGCTCCTCGTCAGTCTACATTGCCCTGCCATTTGCCTCCATCTACAATTCCCATTCCAGAGCCCGAAGCTATGAAGGTTGACTGTACCCGCCTGATGCCAACTGAAAGACAAAGAAGAATCAGCACCCATTCCTGTCTGTACTGTGGCCAACCAGACCACTTCATCTTCACTTGCCCAGTAAAAGCCAAGCACTCACCAGTAGGACGAAGGATACTGGTGAGCATTACCCCTGTCCGACCCTCTTCGATGCCACTCACTCTCATACCTGCTACTCTGGACTGGGGAGTCCAACGGCGAGCAGTCTCCATCTTTGTCGATTCTGGTGCGGAGGAGTGTTTTATTGATTCCAGCTTGGCTGCCCAGTGGAGATTACCCACGTCTGCTCTCCAATCACCATTGGTGGCCAGTGCCTTGAACGGTCAGAGACTGGCTGACATCACCCATGTCACGGCCCCAGTGAGTCTCAGTTTATCTGGGAACCATCATGAACAGTTAACTCTTTATGTTGTTGACTCTCCTCAAGCTCCCACTGTCCTGGGCCATCCCCGGTTAGTTAAACACATTGACTGGCTCAGTCGCAAGATTGTAGGCTGGAGCCCATTCCGTCACTCCCACTGCCTCGGCCATGCTCAGGTCACCTTATCTCCAAGCCCAGATCCAGCTGAGGAATTTCCGGACATTAGTGCCATTCCTCCTGAATACATGGACCTCAAGGCTGTGTTCAGCAAGTCCCAGGCCACTTCCCTAGTGCTTCATCGTCCATATGATTGCGCCATTGACCTCTTGCCTGGCACATCTCTCCCAAGGGGCGTCCTGTATTCCCTGTCCATACCTGAAACAGAAGCCATGAGTAAGTACATTCAAGAGTCTCTGGATGCAAGCATCATCCAGTCGTCTTCCTCCCCTGCTGGTGCTGGGCTTTTCTTTGTTGAAAAGAAGGACAGCTCCTTGTGTCCATGCATTGATTACCAGGGACTGAATGAAGTCACTGTTAAGAACCATTATCCTCTTCCACTCATGACCTCGGCATTTGAACTACTGCAAAGAGCCTCAGTTTTTACCAAGCTTGATCTCCGTAATGCCTATTATCTTGTCCACATCTGTGATGGAGACGAGTGGAAGATGGCCTTCAACACCACCTCAGGCCATTACGAGTATCTGGTATGCCATTCGGTCTCACCAATGCCCCCGTTGTCTTCCAAGCCCTGGTAAATGATGTTCTCAGGGACATGCTGAACCAATTCGTTTTTGTGTATCTCGATGACATTCTGATTTTTTTTTTACAAAGTCCCTTGCTGAACATACAGGTCATGTCCGCTGAATTCTCCAGCGCCTTCCAGAGAACCAGCTCTCTGTGATGGCTGAGAAATGTTAGTTCCATCACAATACCATCTCCTTCCTGGGGTATGCAATTTCAGGCGGTTCCATTCAGATGGACCAACAGAAGGTCAAGGCGGTGGTCAAATGGCCCCAACCTTCGACTCGTCAGGAGTTGCAACACTTCTTGGGCTTTGCTAATTTCTATTGCCGCTTCATCAGAAATTACAGTACACTGGCTGCACCACTCACTGCTCTTATCTCATCTGCTGTCAGATTCTCCTGGTCCCCCGCTGCTGAAAAAGCATTCTCTGACCTGAAGGAACAGTTCACCTCTGCCCCCAACCTGATTCAACCTGACACCGACCGTCAGTTCATTGTGGAGATGGATGTGTCTGATATTGGTGTAGGAGCTGTACTCTCTCAGTGCTCAGCCAAGGATGAGAAACTATACCCCTGAGCTGCCTTCTCTCTCTGCCTCACTCCCACGGAGCGGAATTACAATGTCGGAAACTGGGAGCTGCTGGCTGTGAAGCTAGCTCTGGAGGAGTGAAACCATTGGCTGGAGGGAGCCAAGGTGCCATTTTTAGTCTGGGCTGATCACAAGAATCTGGAATATATCCGTACTGCCAAGTGTCTCAACTCCCGTCAAGCATGTTGGCCTCTGTTTTTCTCAAGATTGAATTTTACTCTGTCCTTCTGCCCTGATTCCAAGAATGGAAAACCTGATGCCCTCTCCCAAAGATTTCCCTCCTCTGAGACCCCTGAGGTCCCCGATGTCATCCACCCTGCTCACTGTCTCATGGGTGCAGCACAATGGGACATCGAAGCCATGGTGCAAGCTGCTCAACAGAGCGAGGCAGCCTGTAACCAGTGCCCCACTAACCGTGTTTATGTTCCCAGCTCTGTCCACTCACAGGTATTGCAGTGGGGTCTTTCTTCCCAGTTATCCTGTCGCCCTGGAACCAAGTGTACTCAGGCCTTCATCAGTCGGCAGTTCTGGTGGCCCTCCATGGAAGAAGACATCCACAACTTCGTCTCAGCCTGCTCGGTCTGTGCTCCAGGCAAGAACGCTAACCGGTCTCCCGCTGGTCTGTTACAAACCCCATCTATCCCCAAGAGACCCTGGTCCCACATTGCCCTGGATTTTGTCACCGGTCTTTCCCCATCAGGTGGTAACACCGCCATCCTTACATTAGTTGATCATTTGTCCAAGTCTGTACAGTTCATTCCTTTACCTAAACTCCCCTCTGCCAAAGAAATAGCCAAATTACTAATACTGTATGTCTTTAAATTACATGGTTTACCTGTATCAGACAGGGGTTCTCAATTCACATCCAATTTTGGAGGGCATTCTGTAATTTTCTGGGTGCTCTGAGTCTGTCTTCAGGATTCCACCCACAGATCAATGGCCAGACTGAGCAGGCCAACCAACAGCTAGAGACAGTATTGCGGTATCTGGTCTCCCAGAGCCCCTCTGCGTGGAGTCAGCAGCTATCCTGGGCTGAGTACGCCATAAGCTCTCATACACTAGTCTCTCCCACTTCGAGTGCTGCCTTGGCTACCAACCCCCACTGTTTCCTGCCCAGGAGGAGGTGTTTGGCGTTCTATCTGCCAAGGCATTCATCCATTGTTGTTAGCAGACCTGGAGAAGCACTCACTCTGCCCCTCTCTGTGCCTCTGCTAGGATCAAGCTTCAAACTGACCACCATTGCTCCAAGGCCCCACATTACCGCAAGGGACATCATGTGTGGCTTTCAACCCGAGACCTTCCCCTCAAAGTGGATTCCCACAAGCTTCCTCCCCCACTTTTTTCAGCCCCTTTCCCATTGCTAAAGTCATCAGCCCTGCTGCTGTCCATCTCAAGCTCCCCTCCACTCTCTGCTGTATTCATCCCACCTTCCATGTGTCCCACATCAGTCTTTCATGAGCCACCCCCTGTGTCCTGTCACCAAACAACCCCTCCCCCACGGCTCAGTGATGGGGCAGAGGCCTTCACGATGCATCAACTGCTGGACGTTCGTTGCCAGGGCTGTGGCCTCCAGTACCTTGTGGACTGGGAGGGCTATGGTCCTGAGGAGAGGTGCTGGGTCCCTGCCTTTAACATCCTGGATACCTCTCTGATCAGGGACTTTCATCACCAGCACCCAACTCTACCTGCCGTGACGCCAGGAGGCATCTGTAGAGGAGGTACTGACAGTACTTCCAGTTGAACTTTGACCTTTTGTGTGCTTTCCCCCTAGCCGTCAGTCTGTGGTTTTGTATTGCCATGTGCTTCTGTCCCCACTCCTGCTCCTATATTACTGAGTACTCTGCCTCCCACCTGTTTCTCATTATTACCTGTATTGCTGCTCCTTCTGTCTCATTGTGCTCCACCTATCATCTGCCTCTCTGTTTATTGCTCAGCGTATTTAAATCTTGTGTTTTCACCCATTTGTTGGCAGATTGTGCCAGTGAGTTTTCCTGAGCCTTTCCAGTATTCATATCTGAACTCTATCCGTCCGAATATCGACTTTGCTTGTTTCCCAGTTCTGGTTTTTGGATTTCCTTGGAAATTTTGATCCGAACCTGAACTTTGATGCCAATTTTGTTGCCCCTCTGGATTTGCTACTCAGTAAATATCACAGTGCACTCAGTACTTGGTCTGTGATTGGGTCCCAGCATCCTGACACTGACATTCTCCAGACATTCTCATTATCTGTTTTCTCCAGGTAGTGCTCTTTATCACCTCATGCCTGATGGTTTGCTCATCTCCTCTCCCCAGATAATATCCCCATTACTTCTCTCCTGCTGGTGCTCCATATCCTTCCAGCCAATTATGTTCCTAAACTTTTCACAATGACCTTCCCAGTCCTTTTCTCCCCATCCGTCTTTCCTTCATTGTAATTCTTATCCCACCTTTCCTATTGGTGCTCATCATTCCCATTTCCCCTTGGTGTTTTCTATTTTATTAATCTTGATAGTGTTCTAACTCTTATCTCCTAGTGTGCTGCCAACGCTATAGCTCTCAATGGTTACTTCCCCCTCCCCACCCCACCCCACCCCATCCTTGATGATGTTACTTGGTACAGTTATCCTGAAAGACTACCCACATAACCGCACATTGAGCTCCAATGGCTCCAGTCTCCCTCAGGCATCGGACACTGAATCTTAGTTTGCCCTGAGGTGAACATTAGGAGGATGAAAAACATGTAATGGCTGGTAGCTAGTGTCTTTGTATTACAAGCTAGTAAATGTTTAGATGGGTATAATAAAGGGAAAAACAGAATATAAACCACTGTTTATCTATTCTCCTGCAAACATTGTAACTATGCAGAAGAGACATGGAGCAAGTTGAAAAACACTCACCCAACATTTATAGGAATCTTCTTGCTTTGCTCCACTCCCCTCCCCACCCCCTCCAGGATATCTTGTTGTTGCTCATAAATTATTGGGTTCATAATCAGTTCTCAAACACCCTAAAGTGTCCCTTATCTTCACTTAGGACATTAAGAGACAATATCCACTACAACTACAAAACAAGGCCAACACCAGTTTTAGACCCTCATGAAGCATATACAAACTGGCTTTTAGGGGGAAAAGGCTATGTGGCTCCCGGACCAGGAAATCCCATGGATTTTGAGGACACAGGAAATGCTGGGGATTCTGAAGCAGCAGACAGTTTGCTGGAGGAACTCAGTGGGTCAAGCTGCATCTGTGGGGTGGGGAAAGAGCTGTGGAAGTTTTGAAGCCGTACCTCAGGATTTTGTGAGGCTTTGTATCAATTGAACTCTTTGACACTAGAATTAAAGCAGGACACCCAATGAGGTGACAGCGTAATTTTTTTTTGAAGCTGGGAAGGCATGCGATAGGCTGAAAGTTTAGGTGATAATATCAGGTAGCTAGGAACTTCAGCACCATATATGGGAACAGGAAGGAACTGAAGTGATGTCGAGTTCATTGTAAAGCAATAGTACAGATGATTTTAATGGAACATTCCTTCTCTTCTAAATAATGGAAAAATAATCTACAAAAATCAAAAATTAACAGACAGACAAAACTTGAGATAACGTCAATAAATGCTGGAAATAACCAGCAGTCCAGGCCACATCTATAGAGAGAAACAATGTTAACTTTTGAGATCTGAAAAAATTGGAAATTACCACTGCTTCATATTCCATCTTCTAAACCCAGATGAAGGGTCTCAACCTGAAACATTGACTGCCCATTGCCCCCCTCCATAGATTCTTCCTGACCTGTTGAGATCCGCAAGCATATTCCGTGTTCTTTATAAGTTCCCACCACCTAGTCTCTCTTCTGTCTTCATATGTTTATGCTGGTGTTACACTATGATCAAGTTCTGATATACAGAATATAAGTCAGCTGAGCTATTATGTACATTGTGGCTATGCAAACTATGCACAAAGGACTCATGAACAAGTTGCAAGATTTCTCATCCTTCTTTCACAAGAACCTTCTCCCCAGGATATCCTGCTGTTTTCCTGCCAGTTATTGGATTCATGGTCACTGCTCTGTCAGAACTCTTCCTTATTTCAATTTAGAATGTAAGGACATTATGCTCCACACACCAGTGTTGTGTAAAATAAAACTTGCACCAACTTTAGAGAGCAACAGACATGGAATATACTGTACACTCAGTGGCCACTTTATTAGATTCACCAGTACACCTGCTGTTTTTGCAAATACCTAATCAGCAAATCATGTGGAGCTACACAATGCATAGAAGCATTCAGGCATGGTCAATAGGTTCAATTGTTGCTCAGAGTGAACATCACAATTGGGAAGAAATATGACCTAAGTGACTGACCATGGAATAATTGTTGGTGCCAGACAGGGTGGTTTGAGTATCCCAGAAACTGTTGACCTGCTGAGATTTTCATGCACAACAGTCCCTAGAGTTGACAGAGAAAGGTGTGAAAAACAAGCAAAGAAAAAATCCAGTGAGTGGCAGTTCTGTGGGTGAAAATGCCTTGTTAATGAGAGAGATCAGAGGAGAATGGCCAGATTGATTCAAGATGACAGGAAGGCAGCAGCAACTCGAATATGCTACAGTGGTCTGCAGAAGAGCATCTGTTAATGTAGAACATGCAAAACTTGAATTGGATGGCAACAACAGCAGAAGACCACATATATACAGTCAGTGGCCACTTTATTAGGTACAGGAGGCACTGAATAAAGTGGCTACTGAGTGTAAGTCCATTGTTGAATTTTGAGACAATCTATATCCATTATTTAAACACTAACATTGCACTTTTAACAAGGCCTCCTTTGCTACCAAGCACTGGTGTGATTTTACATTACAACTGCATTCATGCCAATGCAAGCAAACTACAATAATTAGACGTAAATTGAAATCTCTAAGTAAGTTATCAATTTGAAGGATGAAATTTTAATCCTAGTTTCCAAATCATTGGGGGAAATTATCCAAGAATTATTCAATTGTAAATCACGACTCATTTCAAAATGAAAATAAATCAGCTTATTGTTAGCCACACATAATCAGCAGAAATCATGAAAATAAACAAAGTGAACATATGTCGCTGCAAGATTTGCTAAAAGGAAGTAAAGCTCTTACAATAGGTTGATTTAATTCAAATAACATAAACGTTAACAGCTTACATAAGGGAAGATTTCAGGCATTGTGTCTGGCCTGTTGTAGGAACTTCCACTGATTCTGATGACCTTTAAGCAACTACTTGGAATGAGTGTTGAAGGATGACATTCTGAATTTAAAAGTATTTAATACTGAATGGCATACAGGATGGTTACTGCTGACCTCCTGCAGAGAAAGCTGGTATGTTTCTGCACAAAAGCTATTGTAGTGATTGGTGAAAGGGAACTGTGGGAAGGAGTTATTTTCCAGTTATCTTTTGTTTAAACCTTTCTGCACAGGAAAAGGGAAAATGCTCTTTCTGCTCTGGGTATGAAATATTATATTTCCAAAGGGACAATCACAGGCAGGACAAAAGGTACAAGGCCACTGGTAGCTATTGAAATAGACTGCCATTAACAGTTTCATTACTGTGCTTTTGCAGCTAAAGCCCTAAGCAGTTGACAATAAGCTTAGCCTTCAAACTTTCATCTATTCAGTTTTGCGAATTATTTTGTTTTTTTTTAGTCACATCAACTTATCCATCAAGTACTGTATGAGAGAGCAGAAAACAAACTGCCTTCTCAGAGTTTTTCCCAGAATGATAAGACATTTGAAAATGGATCAATGCAAAGGTGTCTAGTTCAGGAGTGTGCATGTTTCTTTCTCTCTCTCGGTCTCAATTTGCAACAGGATTTGGGAGGTCCACATATGGCTGATCATAATAGCAGTTTATGTGTGTGCGCGGTAACTTTCCAGTTTATTTGTGCAGCTGATCCAACTGTAGAGCAGGCCTAGTGTGCAAATGAATTGAAATTTACACAGCAACAAGGTAACAAAGTGCATAGCAGTCTAAGGGGATTCAAGATGCAAATAAAAAATAACATCAAGTTTATGTGATCTAACTGAAAAAGGAGGAATTTCTTAAAGGATTTCCTGCTCCAATGTTTACGTAAAAATGAACAGCTTAGTTGAGCCACTCATGTTAATTATCTATCATCTCCAATATCTTGTCTTTATCTTTCACTGGTGCTATCCATTGTTCCACCCTTACCTGTTCACACACCACCATCCAAGTCTCTTTCAGTGCTTGCATAGTTAACCCTAGCCCACTCAGATCACCATCTTGAATTTCCTTCCTTTCCTCAGCAATATTATCCAAGTTTGAAGGGGTGTGTGTCATCTTTATATAACCATCATTCAGTTCTAATGTTCCAGCTTCTCCACTGATCTAACAGCTCTGTCAATCTTTCTATTTCCTTCTATGATCAAAGGTAAGGATAAGCCACAGGCACCAATACTGGTATCTTCCTGAGTTGGCATCTGAATTGTAATCTGTATCTAGCATTTTAACTCTCTCCTGTCTGATATTAAAATCTTGCATTGGATGTTTTCTTTAAAAGGTTTAAATATTGAGTTATTTATTGATTATTACTTTGATTTGCTTGCAATTAGATGTGAAATCAAGTTGTAATTGATGGGGGAACATGCTCCTTTCTACATCAATGGTGCAGAAGTTACGAAGGTTGAGAACATCACCAAAGCCTGTCCTGGTCCAACCACGTCAATGCCATCATCAAGAAAGCTCACCAGTACTCCATTTCCTCAGAAGACTATAAAAATTATACCCCTGTTGACCCTTACCAATTTTTATCAATGCACCATAGAAAGAATCTATAATGACTTGGTATGGCAACTGCTCTGCCATATCAAGAAACTGCAGATTGTTGTGGAAACATCTCAGCACATCCTAAAAACCAAACTCCCCTTCATGGACTCTGTTTATATTTTTCACTGCCTCAGCAAAGAAGACAGCATAATCAAAGATCCTGTGCATCCCATACCGTCTCTCCCATTGAGCAAAAGATATAAAAACCTGAAATCATGTTCCACCAGGCTGCTTCTACCCCATTGTTATGAGACTATTAAATGGTTTCCTAGTGTAATAAGGTGAACTCTTCAACACACAATCTACCTTGTTATGATCTTGTACTTTATCATCTACCTACTCTACTCTTTCTCTGTATTTTGAATCTGTTTTTGTTTTAATTTGTACTACCTCAATGCACAGTGCATGAAAGACAAGTTTGTCACGACACCTTTCTACATGTGGCAATAATAAATGAATTCCAATTTCAATTACCTTTTTCAGGAGAATGACTTTAATGTTTTGATCTGATTGGCAATGTATTTAGGTCTTGATGAATCTGTTTTTTTTTGATCCTCCAATTACAGAGGCAGATCTTCTGCTACTTTGAGATATTTGGTCAGCTGCAGTTCATTTTTTGATTTTCAGACATGACATTTCATCTTGCAATGGGATGAGGATGGGGATTCCTTTCTGGATTCCAAATAAAGGCAGTGAAAGATTTCAACAAATACTGGTGGAAAAGATTCTTAACAATATTAACCGTAGTTAAATGGGCCATGATAAGACCAAATTATATGCCTGAAAACCCATCTTTGCTTTCTCCATTTTACAACATTGTTGATTCAGAGCCTTATCTTCCTATGCACATGAAGCTCCTTCAATAATTCCAAAAGACTGAAGTAGGGTAAATACTGAAAGGGTTTTATTCGTTGTACAATACAACTTCCATGGTGAGTGTCTGCCCCTGGACTGAGGGGGAGGGGCAAGGCAAAATCACCTGTATTCAGGACTCTGTGGGAGGCGCCACAGGGGCAGTCAGCAGAGGGGTGTGTCCAGACATATATATGATTTACCACAGCACATCATACTTATAATATCTTCATTGTATAAATGAAGGTTGCTACTGCACAAAGTTCTCATGTTCTCAGGTTCATCCAAAGAAATCTTGGAGGTATTCACCATGTCAGACAGTTATCAAATAGATATCTGTTGGTTGCAAAAAGGCAAACACAATTTTAGCATTCACTTTGACAGGACCGGAATATAAAAACAAGGTGTACTGTACTGCTAAGGCTTTATAAGGCATCAAAATACTGTGAACAATTCTGGTCCCCATATTTAAGGATGGATATGCGGTCCCCAGAAATTGTCCAGAGGAGGTTCAAAAGAATGTCAGGTTTAACAGATCAAGAGCACTTGATAAACACAAGAGATTCTGTAGATGCTGGAAATTGAAAGTAACACACACAAAATGCTGGAGGAACTCAGCAGGTCAGGCAGCATCGATGGAAATGAATAAATAGTCAACATTTTGGGCCAAAACCATTCATCAGGACTTGATATTTGTGATATCATGAAAGCATTTTATGTCTCTGGGCCCGTACTCAATGGAGCTCAGAAGGATGAAAGGGGATCTTATTGAAGCTGATTGGATATGGAAGGGCCTGGACAGAGAAGTGGAAATGATGTTTCCTCTGGCAGGCAAGTCTAGGATCTGAGGGCACAGCCTCAGAATAGAGTGCCACCCCTTTGGAACTGAGATGAGGAGTAATTTCTTCAGTCTGAGGGTAATGAACATTTGGAATTATTGCCATAGACAGTTCTGGAAGCCAATTCATTGGGTGTATTGAGCATATTTAGTCATAGTTATAGTCATACTTTATTGATCCCGGGGGAAAATGGTTTTCGTTACAGTTGCACCATAAATAATAAATAGTAATAGAAATAGTAATAGTAATACTACTATTAGTAAATAGTAAATAGTAATAGTCATAGAAATAATAAATAGTAATAGAATAGTAATAGAAAATAGTAATAAATAGTTAAATAGTAATATGTAATTATGCCAGTAAATTATGAAATAAGTCCAGGACCAGCCTATCGGCTCAGGGTGTCTGACCTTCCAAGGGAGGAGTTGTAAAGTTTGATGGCCACAGGCAGTAATGACTTCCTATGACACTCTGTGTTGCATCTCGGTGGAATGAGTCTCTGGCTGAATGTACTCCTGTGCCCACCCAGTACATTATGTAGTGGATGGGAGACATTGTCCAAGATGGCATGCAACTTAGGCAGCATCCTCTTTTCAGACACCACCATCAGAGAGTCCAGTTCCATCCCCACAACATCACTGGCCTTACGAATGAGTTTGTTGATTCTGTTGGTGTCTGCTACCCTCAGCCTGCTGCTCCAGCACACAACAGCAAACATGATAGCACTGGCCACCACAGACTCGTAGAACATCCTCAGCATCGTCCGGCAGATGTTAAAGGATCTTAAAAGATGTTAAAGATTTAAGGCAGAGATTGATAGATTCTTGAGTGGTAAAGGTGTTAAGAGGTACAGGGATGAGGCAGGAGAATGAGGTTATAAAAAGATCAATCATGATTAATTGGTGAGCAGATTCAATGAGCCAATTGGCCTAATTCTCCTTAGATTTCTTATGATCTTATGGTGTTAAATAGAGAAGAAAGAACTTGTTTTCATGTGTCGATGTGTGATCAGAGAGGAAAGAAATGACTAATTCACCCAGCTCCTGATGACGGAGAAACATACTTAAACATACAGTAGAGCAGGTCGTCTATCGAAACCAGCAGGCCTGTGCCAAACGATTTTTCAACTCAGATATCAAAGCACAGCTTTCCAATTGTCAGGGTACCAGCTGTCTGGTCACCTGGTGGATTCCCCAAGAAGTGCGATAGGGTAGTGTTCACTTCCTCAGCTTACCCAGGTCTCTGGCTGGAAATTCAACCATTGATCCCATTATGTCAAACCAGGTATAAGCAGAGTAGACCTATTGAAATAATAAAAGAGAAAAGTAATAAAAGTTTTCTATTTGTTGTAATTAAGTTATTTAAAATGTTTTAAAGTATTTTAATGAGTGTTTTTAATCAGATACTGTATGATTTGGAATGTTTTTGGAGGTGAAGTGTAGCTGGCCACTTGCATTTGCAGAGGCCTTGGATCATGATGGAAGAAATGGACTGCACTGAAGCATAGCCAACCAGACATCTCAGAACAAGGAATGACACCCCTCGTGGCTGGATGTACAAAATTAGATCAATCCTGACTAAAACATACTACCAACCCTACCAAATCTCAAAGCCAACTCCTTACAATATATAAATAACAAGTAAAATTCCAAAGCAAACCAATTCAAAAAACATCATTATTAACACTAGTCTTCACAGCATCATAGTAGAAAAAAATATCTCACGGTCCTTCACAGAACTGTTATCAAACTACTGTATGTTTGACACCAAGATAAATATTAGGACAGATGACAAAAACCTAGTCCATATGATAAGTTTGAGGAGCATTTTCGAAGAGGAAGGAGATGGAGCAGTGGAAAGGTTTTGAGTAGGAGATTCCAGGGTCTTTTTTATTATCTAAATGCATTTGCCTCATCATTGCATAGTTGCCAATGATGGAACAAATACTTCCAGGGAAGATTTGAGGTTGTGGAAATCCTGCACAGGCAGGTACATCTTAATCTCCACCCAGCCTATAGAAGACACCTGCCACTCATTTCCAACTCATCACCTGCAACCTATTTAAACCAAGATCTCATTCACAGTCCTTGTTCACTCAATGAACCAGCTAGCCTCAACTAGTTGCTCCTAGCCTTCAGTAACCTTGTTGCCTGTGGTTAGTATTTGTTCTCTCTTGTTTTGTGGCCCCTCGTGACTTGTTATTTTTGCAGTCTATTATTAAAGTTATCATTCATCACTGAATTGTCTCCACTGCTCTGCTTCTGGGTTAAGCCTCCTCTACATTTCCTGACAGGTTGAGTGAACCAGCAACTGGCCTAATGGAGTTTGCTTGTCTAAAGGAAGTCTTCTGTTGATATGAGTATGTGATCCAGAAGCAGCAGGAAATGATTGACCATATGCTCATCACTCTCAACCTACTCTTCATCTTACAACAGCCACCCTACTCCAGTCAACCTCCTCCCCCAGAGCCCTGGATTCTGGTGCCTGAATGGTTCAATCATCTTTAACCCAATCCTGCAACGTCCTGCCCCAATGCATCTTACACTTCGAGCTCCAACTATCGCAGTTTTTTTCAGACTGAGCTAGGATTGCCTACATCATCTCTCTCCTGACTAGGCAAGCTCTGACCAGTGCCACCTCGAAGTGGGACAATAAGACCTCCATTTGCAACTGATATGAGCATTTCACCACGGAGATGCACTAGGTTTCCAGAAGTGGAAGGGAGGCAGCGGATCAAATACTTCACCAGTGTCAAGGCTCATGCTTTGTGCTACATTACATTGTGGAACTCGCACCCTCACAGTAGAGTGCAACTCGACTGCAAAAGCGTTGCTGGCCCATTACCATCACAGCTTCTTGGAGCACTTGAAAGATAAGCTGTCTACTCAGGAGATGCCCACTGACCTCGAAAGCCTCCTCACTCTGGCCCTTCATATTGACAAGCATCTTCTGAAACGACATTCCAGATCATCAGCCAGAATCCTAGTTCTGTTCCCATAATCATTTCAGGACCCTCATCAACAATACATCCTGAACCCATGCAGTTAGGGAGAGCTTCCTTAACAACCCCCACTGACGGAAGCCCCTAGGAGTCTGAGAGAGTCAGAGTGTGCACACGGCTTGAGCACATGACCATTGGAGAGCACTGCAAGTCCATTCAGTTCCTCCTAATCAAATCACCCAAAACTCCTCTCATCTTGGGAAGGATGGCTCACTACCGACAACCCTCACTTCGCCTGGTCATCTGGTTGACTGCAAAGTTGGAAACCTATCTGACAGTCCACTTGCCTGCAGCTTCAGTTGGCATCACCCTGTAAATCCGTGGAAATGGACAAAACCCTCCACTTCACCAAACGCCCACAGGAATACCACGCTTAACCATCACCTTCTGTAACAGAGATGCCAGCACCCGGCACCTTACAGACCACACAATTGTGTGAACAACTTCCTCCTGGCACTACCCCTCCCTGAAGTCTTCTGTTCTCCCTCTCCCCTCCTGAGACACAAGCTATGAATAACTACATCACTGAAGCACTACAGCATGCTATCAGGTTTCAGCTTGGATCTATCGCTCAATGAGGAGTTCTAATAGACCCATCCAGATCATCCTGCGCTGTCAGGTGCCAGCCATAGGAAGAGGTCCTGTCAGGTATGTACCTCCCAGTTGCCACCCAGCTCACAGGAATCACCTGCCATTTGTTTCCAACTCATCACCTGCAGCCTATTTAAACCTAGCTCTCATTCACAGTCCTTGTTCACCTATCGAACCAACCAGCTTCAATCAGTTGCTTCTAGTCTTCAGTTACATTGTTGGTGGCATTTAGTATCTGTTTTCTCTTGTTTAGTGGCCCCTCATGGCTTGTTATTTTTGCAGTCTATGATAAAAGTTGTTGTTCATTGTTGAATCGTATCCACTGCTCTACTTTTGGTTCAAGCCTCCTCTGCATTTCCTGACATGTTGTAATTAGAGAGGTGTTGATTTCCCAGATGGTCATATGACACTGGAAGACCAAAAAGATTTAGCAGACCAAAGGGCAGATCTTTTAGAGAATGACCGGCTTTTTTCATATTGCAAGTGGCATCCATGCAGGTAGTAGATCTCTTCATTACACCTTGTGAACATAAAAGAACTGTGCACTTATTGCTTTGGCAAGTATCAACAGACGTATCATTTTCTATGGGAGTGATTGGGATCTAATGGCCATTTGCCATAATTGTACGGATCTCCAGTGTGCCAATGTCATTAAAAAAGAAACATAAATACTAAAAGACAAAATGTCATTTTTTTCTGCATTGCTGTCTGTTTGAGGATTTCTGCAATCCCAAGTCAGCTCTGTACATTTCAGCATCTGTTTCAAGTTTTTTGGCTACCATCTCCACCTTCAGGAAATGTGTATTTTGGCAATGTTGAAGAGTGTATGTTAATGCAATAAATGGCAATAATTACAAATTACCCTTCATTACAAAATGTATGTTCTAGAAGGTATGAGTTTCCAACTTTGGTTACTTTCATAGACTTACAGAATAATATACCCACAGATTATAACTAAGTTCAAAAGGAATAGAGGGTTGTCTTCATCGCATTGGAAACCTCTCTTTGTGCAGTTGACTTTGGTAGTTTTAAATGGAAAATTGCCTTTGGCTCCAACTAAGGTCTCTTCTGGCATACCTTTTGCAGTAGGACCTCAGGATCAAAGAAAACAATTTCTTCTGAATTCATCAATTTACTATTGTGAACTATTAAGGCCTTTACATCACTTTAAGAACAGCTGATGCTTTTATGTTTCCCAGCAAAGTATGTAACAAACAAAGATCATTATGCTGGCTTTTAATGCAAATTTATTTAACTTCTATGATTTGCTCACCAGAAATGCCCATGGTAGACCTTTGGTCTTACTCATAAATGAAGGCATTTCAGCATCTTTACTTACTTAGGAGGTTAAGGAAGTTTAAGTTTACCAAACTCTCTCATAAACTTTTATAGATGAACTCTTCAAAGTATCCTGACTGGTTGCATCATAGTCTGGTATGGCAATTCAAATATGCAGTATTGTAGGAAGCTGTAGAAATTAGTGGACTCAGCCTAATACACCAAGGACATATCCCTCCTCATCTTTGGTGGTATCTACAGAAGTTAATGCCCCAAGAAGGCAAACATCCAGCATCAAAGATTCTCACCATCTGGGCCATGCCATCTCCTTGCAGCTGCCATCAGGGCAGGAGGTACATGAACTCCATGTCCTAAATCTTAAGTTCAAGAACAACTACATCCCTTTAAACATTTGGTTCTTGAACTAACTTGCACAATCCAAATCACTGCCACAGTATAACAATGTTATGACTATTTTGTACCATATTGGGTTGTTATTCTGCTCTAATTGTGTTATTTCTTGTATAATCTTTTACATTTTTTCTTGTTAATGATGTGCACTGTGTGTGATACTATGTGCCTGGGTTGGAACTGCAATTAATTTTTTCATTGCACCTGCACAGACATGTACTTGTGCATACGATGATAATTTCAACTTTGAGTTTGGCTAATGCATTTGAAGTCATCCTTAATATACAAAAGCATCAAACCAACCTGAATATCTGCTCACCTGATGTTGCTGGGATGCTTCCTTACACTTACACACCACAAATTTGAAGAGATTATAGCATAAATATAAATGATTTTGATTTAGTGTAGTCTACATCCATATCACTTGTCTAAATCCGCATAATCACCTGGTTAGTTGCTCAGAGATAAGGAAATGCAGTAAGTGTCAGGCTCACTGTGGTTAGCCTGTGGAGAATGAGCCAGAATTAGGTTAGTGTGGTGGCAGTTATACATAATCAGTGGTCTAATTAACCAGTTGAATAAGTTTCCTCAATGTGTTGGACATCCTATTGAGATTTATTCAGGGTAACTTCCCAGCATCTTTGTTAAATTTGGCAAAGTATAGGAGCCCTGAAAGTGATGGTTTTCAATGTGAATCATTATACTGAGTTATTGGTCAGATTCACTTTACCTGTTGCTTGGAGTGGACAATATCAGGATGGGCATTCATGACCCATTGTGGGATCACAACATGGGAAAATCATCAGCATGCCTTTCCATTCCCTCTCCCAAAGAAAAGGGTAAGTTTCAGAAGAAAAATGAATTCAAAAAATCTTTACACCCAATCTTTTCACACAAGGAACTTGCACCTCACATTTAAATTGGCCCAGCTCCTGCAAACTGCATGAACCACGGTGTTTTCGTACATCACTCACTTCATTAAATCCTACTGAGATTGTACTGTGAATAGGGAACACAATTCTATTAAATTCCTTCAGATGAAACACAGCATTCCATTGGATTTTTTAAATCATTTTTTTTCACCTGCAGGGTAACTTTTAAAGCTTGTGCACCTGGAAACCTTAATCCCTTTTTAATCCATCCCTTTCCCACCCATTGTGTTTCCCCATTTAGACTGGAGAATTATGCTCTTGGCAAAAGACTTGCAATGGGCGGTGAGACTATGATGTGAGTCCTGGATGGAGAAAATAAATAAAGTATACATTACTTTTATAGACGGGGACACTCTCAGATGCAATGTGTTCTTCAGAACCAGTTGGCGCAGGTTCTGTTTTCTCTAGCAGAGAACTGGCAGTGCTCCCAGATCATGAAAGCCTTTTCCTGTAGCCAAGGCAGATTTTTCCTTTACTTTTCCTGTAAGTCACTGATCATTTTCCTGTGTGTTTTCCTTGATATGCTCAGATGAGAAAATACACAAAGACAAGTATGGAAATAATTAAGTTGCAATTATACTCTGCTAAATAGGAGAACAGTCTGTTCTGAATGCCCCAAAAACTTGTAGCCATGATATACAGTAATTTGAACAGTCAATGCAAGAAGCAGCAGCACCTTTAGTTTGGGAACACTAAGCTACCATTTTTGACAAGCGGAAAATAACAGGAACTTCAGACTTTGTTTCTTAGTGGATAACTTTCTCAGCATGTACAGGCAACACAAGCTTAAAATTTTGGGCAAAGGATATTGGGGGTGGGGGGATGAGTGTAAACGCTTATACAGAGAATTCAGTGCAGCATGGGATGTTGGAAATAGAACAAGTCATTGCATTGAATAGGAAATCGGCTGGGTGTTTTAGAAATAATAATTAGTTCTCAGGGAAAAGTGCTGGCGTTTGTAACTGTTGGAGTTGCTTGTGAGACCCAATGGCTGCTTGTGTACTAAAACAATTCTATGATTGTAGGTAAGGGGACTTTGAGGATCTTTGTAGTACAGCAAAAGATATTGGAAGAGTTTGATAAACTTGGACATTTAATTAACACACACAAAATGCTGAAGGAACTCAGCAAACCAGGCAGCATCTATGAAAAAGGAGTAAACAATTGACATTTCAGGCCGAGACCCTTCATCAGGACTCAACTCTACACCCATGAAGCTACATATTGACTGATAGTTTGTTGGGAGGTCATGCCCAGTGGGAGGTATCTAAATTGGTTGGAGGAGTTGAGAGGAATGGGACTGTATAAATCATTTATGCAATTTAAGTTAATGTTAATAAGATCATTAAAAGCCAAATAAGACACTGGCTGTAAGAACAACAGAGGAATATGAGAAAATAGACGCAAGAGAAAGTCACTCGACTCTCAAACCTGTCCCACCATTCAATCCGATTATACTGTTCTGCCTTATTTGCTCTAATGTGCTAGTTCATAGCCATGGGTTCCCTGATCTTCCAAAAATTATCTACTTCCTCTTTAATTATCTCTAACGATTCAATGTTCAAAGTAAATTTGTTATTGAAGTATGTATATGTTACCATACCTTGAGATTCAGTTCCTTTCAGATATTTAGAGAAAAATAAAGACATTATTTTTTATAGAAAAACTATACAAAGACTGGTAAACTATCAATGTGCAAAAGAAGATGAACTGTGCAAATAAAAAAAAATTGAGAACATGAGTTGTAAAGAGTCTTTGGAAGTGAATCTGTAGACTGCAGAATTAGTTCAGAGTTGTGGTGAGTGAAGTTATACATGCTAGTTCGTGATGATTGTAGAGTAATAACTGTTCCTGAACCTGGTGGAATGGGACCTAAGGTTTCTGTATTTCCTGCCCATTGATAGTAGTGAAAAGAGGACATAGCCTGGACATTGGAGGTCTTTGATTATGGGTTTTGCTTTCTTGTGGCAACATTTCACTTAAATGGAATTAAAGTGGTGCAGAGGGCTTTTCCTGTGATAGACTCAGACGTATCTACCACTTTTGTAGACTTTTCCATTCCTGGGCATCAGTATTCCCATACCAGGCTGTGATACAACCAGTTGGAATCTTTCCTCTGTGCAGCTATCGAAGTTTGTAAAAAGTTCTTGTTGAAGTTATAGGCAAACATCTAAGAAACTTACGCAATAATGAGAATTCCAGAGGTTCTGTGAGAAGACAAAGAACTCTTCAGCTCCTTGAACTTATCATCATGCAAAGTGCATGGCAAGACAACAAATGCTGCACATACAGCCCATGGCGTTCCACACAATAGTATCAGTCCGGAATGCCTTTCCTCCATACTCTCAGCCAATAGTTATCTGTTCTCCATCACCAGAGCTACGGAGAATAGTTAGTTTAGGGCTCTGGGCCTTGAAGGTGGAAGGCTACTAAGGAGAGAGCTAGGATGGGACAAGGGGATTGGTGCTGTCAGTCAGGTAGAGGAAGAGTATATTGACCAAGGAAGAGCCATTGCAAGCATTAATTATGTAAGTTAGTGGAAAAAAACAGTCATGTGGGGAGAATGAGCAAAATAATTTTTAATAAACCATTAGTGTAAATGGGTGGCTGATCGTCTATACAGGCACAGTGGGCCAAAGTTCCTAATTTCTGGTAGTATAACTCTGTAACAGAAAACATAAATGCAGCATTAGAACATATTCAAGGCTTTGGAGGCTTCTAATATGATCTGCTCCCAGTGGTTCCATGGTCTGAAGATCCCTTTTCACTCACGATGAAGGTGGCCTGAAAGAATGGTGCCTGGAAAAGGAAATGCAACATACTTCATATCTCAGACTGTACTTAGAACTTGATAACAGAGCGATTCTGAATCAGCTGTAGTAAAGCCTGGCATTGTGAATCTCAGTTCTGAATGCTGTTTGACTGTTTTATTGTTTGCATGATTTGATGCCTTTTTCTTTCTCTGCACATTAGGTGTTTCATGGTCATCCCTTGTTTTTAAATGGGTTCTACAGCGGTTCTTTGTTTCATGGCTGCCTGTACGATGAATCTCAAGGTTGTATAAAGTCTACATTCTTTGATAATAAATTTTCTTTGAACTTCAAATAAAAGACGTCATCAGCACTTATGCCTTAAGGGGCCACCAGATCATTTTATGAGGCAGAAAGAGGTATAATAAAATGGCTATTTCTGGAGTTCTGCATTCAATTCTGGTCACTTCATTATAGGAAAGATGCAGAGGCATTGGAAGGGGTGCAGAAAGTGTGATGTGTTCTATATTCATAGGGTTGGTTGAAAATGGGGACAAGAAGTGAAAGAACCAGCAGGATTTTAACTTAAATCACAGGCTTTTGTGCTGTGAAAAATGGCTGAGGTCTTATTAGAGGCTACCAAGTCCCTGAGTAAGTTCCCCATGCTGCAGTTAAGTGTTCTGTTACACTGCCAGGAACTAACCTCTTTGGCCCACCATGTCTATATAAATAATCAATCACCCACTCACACTAATGCTGTATTAAACTTACTTTGCTTATTCACCATCAGCACCCCAAAATTCTACTACTCACCTCGACACTACATGTAGTAGTCAATTTACCCACAAACCTGCACAACTTTGGTACTGGGAGAAAACTGGAGCAGCCAATGGAAAATCACATGGTTACAGGAAGAACAGACAGGACTCCAGGTTAGGTTCAAGCCCAGGTTTCTGATAGTGTGAGGCAGTGACTCTGTTCACCTCTCTGCTCTGCCACCTTTTCATAGCCATTCTAGGCAGCAGTGTAAGCTTCAGGCAGCAACTAGGCCTCAGGCTGCGGAAATTTTGCCTTGCCCTTGAACTTCTCTGTTAGCCATTTGACAGCTCATGTTGCCCAAGGCCTATTCCACTTTCTTAAAATACCTTCAATAACAGATAATGAATAGCAGTTGAAATATATTTAATTAATTAAAATATAGGAAGAAATTAAAGAAGCATTTAGTTAAAATCTATTAAACCTCTATAGATTCATTTAAAGCACAAACATAGAGTGGAAGAAAGAAATGAAAAAATAAAACTGAACCTTAATATTTTTTGAAGGTTTTCAGCACATTTCAAATATGTGTTAGGTACAGCAGCAAAGATTGATGTAAATCAACGGAGGCAGATTGGATGCTCAGGCCTCTGAATTTAGTGGACTCTGGAACTGACAGTGAAATGTGGTTGTGGGAAGAAACTAGGCTCTCTTTTGAATTGCAGGCCAAAGGGAAAGGTTTTTCTGGCTGAATCCATGCCAGACTTGACAGGTGCCATTTATTCAATATGGCAGTTAATCCAGGAACATTCCCACCACTCTCCCATTGCTTCCATTCCCATTTGCTCCCTCAGTGTGTCTGCTTGTTGACCCAGACATTCCTTCAGCACAGGTCTATCTCAGCTAAGACAGTCCCTCAGCCTAGACCCTCAGCCTAGACCCTCTGTCAACATGGCCCTACCTCCACCCAGACACCTCAACTCTGAGCCTTTCTCTGCCTGGTAGGCCTCTCAATGCTGACTGCCAGTTCACTCAGCCACTCCGTCTGAAATGTCCGTCACTACAGCATGCCAGATTTAAAAATTTTACTCTTTATTTATATGAATAAAACTAAAATAATTCTGGGTATGGCCAAACTGAAGCTACTGACATGCTAACATGCACATACAATACTGACAAACCCAAAGAGACAACTAAATAATGGTGGAAACTTAATAAGGGAAAGCTTCTTAAATCTTCTTATTGTGTATTCAATGGCATTAGCTTCTCGAGCTTTTATCAACCTCCGCACAAAGACTTGCATGTAATCATCAATATATACATCATCATTCTTGTCCTTCTGAGTCTATAAATTGACATGAAATCACTCTTCCACCTTTCTCTCGTACACTTTATTCCCAGAAGTCTAGATTACTACTGGATGTTTGGTCCCAATAACCCACAACTGGAGTTCCAACTCTGAGCTGTACATTGGAGCTCTCTGGATTTCTCCTTTGAAGCGTCTCTGTCTTGCATTCCCTGCAGAGTTTCAACCAATGCCTCAATCTTTCCATGTAAGTAGTTTCTTTATTAGCCACTTCATGCTTTTCCCTGAGATCCTCTAAATATCTATCAGGGTTTCATACATAAGAAAATCCTATCAACAGGAACTATAATCAGACAGTTCATTTGCCATATTTTCAGATGATCATGTCATAGAAATCCATATTCATTATTCCAATATATTTTTGACGTTGAAGAAAAAATAGTCGAAGTAACAATATTTTCATCTTTTCATATTTCATCAAGTTTTAAGGCTTCTTTTGTTTCCGGTTATTGAAGCTCCTGGCATTGAAAAAAAAGTTGCTATTTCATTTCAGTGATAATTTCCATATTATATCTCTTTGGTCTTCTTTGCTCTAAGAAAAAATGTCTCAGTTAATATTGTTCAAGTAAATCTTCATTGCAACAAGTCCAAAGCCTCAACATCCTTCCTAAAGAGTTAAACAAAGTGGGACAGAACTTCTACCCTGTTGTTATTGCTCATTCAAGTAACTCCATGGAAGTTAAGGTTTCCAGCATGTTCTTATTTTAAATCAGCCCACAATTGCTATAGGTCAGCCTCATTCTACTTCTTTGGACTCTTCCTGCAGGCCAATGAGAGAGCATGAGGTTCTGTTGTTGTTCCTTCTCATGCTTCGTGGTGCAATGGGCAACATTTTTTGCCATTTCCTTAGCATTTGTCTGTTTTTTATGAGGCCGAGTTGCTAGCTCGATGCTCAACCCAGCATGTTTGGAAAGCGTGTGAGGTGCTTCGAACCTTGGACCATTCGTCTCCAAGTCCAGTGCTAATGCCACTACACCACCAGCCAGCATGAGCCTCTGTAGAGTCCCTTCTTTCAGTCTGGGAAATCTGGCTGTGCTGAACCTGGAAAAAGAACGATCATTCCAATTCAAATGAATGAGGACTTCAGCTCAGAAGGAAGTGGTATGTACAGTAATTTAATGATCTCAGTTGAGCTTTACTGTTTTTAGATGAAGTGCAATATTTACTTTAAAAAAAGGTAATGTGTTTGTCTTCTTATTTGTGAATGCTAACGGCGTTCACATTCAGTGGAGACACAATAGACTGTAACTGCTGGAATCTGGAGCTACACACAGAAGCTGGAGAACTCAACTAGTCAGGCAGCATCTATGGAGGAACGTGGACAGTTGATGTTTTTGGGCAATGCCCTTTGTCTGGACTGAGTGGTCAGAAGAAGATGATTCAGTGGTCCTGTTTAAAGTGATAGATTTTATGGCCTTTGGGTTTTCTTCATTTTGCTGCTTGCTTGTGATTCCAACAGGCTACCTGGACTAGACTGTCCCTATGCTGCATTAGTTTACTCTGAAAGTTGTGAGCTGGACCAGAAAAAATTCTCCACCCTGACCCATGTTAGAACAGAAACAAAGTGAAACAACCGACTACTTAGGGTCGAATTTTCACTACAGATGTCAATTAAACCATAAGATTCAAGATTCAAGATTCAAAAAACTTTATTGTCATGCTAACCGTACATCAACTCCACAGGGCAGAATGAGACAGCGTTTCCCAGGAGCAGTGCAATCATAATATAACAAACACGACACTAAATAATAAACATAACAATAAATAGTAAAACACAACAGCCGCATGTCAGTTAAAATCAAGTTATAAGTGTCCAGTGCAAGTTAAAAGTGTCCAAAGCAGTCAGGTAGAGCAGCTATTTAGCAGTCTGACTGCCTGTGGGAGGAAGCTGTTTAGTAGCCTTGTGGTTTTAGTTTTGATGCTCCTGTAACGTTTGCCTGATGGCAGAAGAACAAACAGTTCATGGAGAGGGTGTGAGGGGTCTTTAATGATGTACCGTGTCTTCTGGAGACACCGACACTGAAGAGGTCTTGGACAGAAGTAGGGAGACCCCAATAACCTTCTCTGCTCCCCTAACCACCCTCTGCAAGGCTTTTTTCGACAGCACTGCAGCTAGAGTACCAGATTGTGATGCAAAAGGTCAGCACACTCTCAACCATGCCTCTGTAGAATGTAGTTAAGATGTTAGTGGGGAGTGATGCTTGTTTAAGCTTCCTCAGAATGGGCAATCTCTGCTGGGCCCGTTTCACAATCCCAGTGGTTTTCCTGGACCAGGTGAGATCAAAAGTTTTAGAGCATTATTTTTAACATTTCCAAATCAGAATATTCAGTGAGTTGTAAGTCATTTTGGTTGTGCAAGAGGGTCAAAAGATTGCAGGTGCTGGAATTTGGAGCAACACACAAGATACTGAAAGAGCTTAATGGGTCAGGCAACATCTGCGAAGGGAAATAGGCAGCTGAAGTTTCAGTTCGAGGAAGTCCTTATAATGATGGCGATGATGATGATGATTGATAGTGATACCAATGGTGATGGTGATAGCAATGGCAAATGATTATAAATGTTTCTGATATTAGTAATGGTGAGACTGCACAATGAGAATAGTGTGCCATGCCTGAATTAGAAACTTTGGTTCAGGCAATAAGACAATTGCAACTACAAAAGAATTCCAGCACAGTGGAAGATAGACTCAGGCCGAGGACATTGGAATACATGGTAGCTATAACAAAAAAATGAAGTATTTAATATGTATATGGTACAAATAGAGCTGTTTTACTGTAAAATAAAACTGAAGTAGCAAGTGAATATTATAGCGAACAGAATATAATTTGTGACTGTGAGAAAGTAATTTTGCCAATACAGTAACTATTGTAAGCTAAGAAATGTATCACCAACTTGGAGGAAAACCCATGTTCTATTCAATGAGGTTGTTGAAATATTGAGGAAATATTTTAATTTGGAGCCTTCAGAAATTTTCAGAAGCTATATTTTCAGTACTACCAGATAAAAGACTGGAGAAGTGTTTGGCAAATATAGTTTTGAACTAAATTACTTAATGTGGCACAGTAATTTTGGGAGAGTTTGAAGCCATGTATTGAGGGATGCTATTTATTTCAGGATAATTATTCAGCTATAACCCTGAAAATAGCCCTGAATACATGCTTAAAAAGACATGCAAAATTGGACAACTTTTGGAAATACCATTGGTAAACCATTTAAAACAGGGAGCTTCAATAATAAATTACATGCATTATGTGATGGGAATGATGTGCAGCAACAGTTTTATTAGCTTCATTGATTTTGAGTTGTGTGACCAGAAGGGATGGGCTAGAGAGAAAACCTCAGGTCGTTAGTGCTAAAGGGATCTGGGAATACAGGTCAATAATTCATTGAAAATGGCGCCACAAAGAAAGCTTTTGGCACGGTTGCTTTCATAAAAATCAAAGTATTAGGTACAGGAGGCGCGATGTTATAGTGAAGTTGTATAAGTCATTAGTGAGGCCTAATTTGGAGTATTGTGTGCGGTTTTGGTCACCCATAACAAGAAAGATGTAAATAAGGTTGAAAGCCTCTGGAGAAAATTTACAAGGATGTTGCCAGGACTGGAAGACCTGAGTTTATAAGGAAAGATTGAATTGGTTAGGACTTTATTTATTGGAATGTAGAAGAATGAGGGGAGATTTGACAGAGGTAACCAAAATTATGAGGGGTATAGATAGGGTAACTGCAAGCAGGCTTTTTCTCCTGAGGTTGGATGGGACTAGAAATAGAGGTAATGGGTTAAAGGTGAAAGGTGAAAAGTTTAAGTGGAACATGAGGGGAAACGTTTACACTCAGAGGGTCATAGCTTGGTACCTACAAGCTCAATTTCAACATTTAAGTGAAGTTTGGATAGGTACGTGGATAGTTAGGGGTATGAAGGGCTATGGTCCCTGTGCAGGTTGATGGGAGTAGACAGTTGAGATGGTTTGGCACTGACTAATTGAGCTGAAGGGCCTGTTTCTATGATGTACTTTTCTATGGTTGGACATGCTTCTAACACACTGTGCGAATATACCCAAGGACTGACACCAAGACCCAGATTCATAATCATCAGGAAGTGAAACCCACCTTCCTAGTCCCTAATGCTCTGCAATCCCGTCAGAAAATGGACCTCAAAAGTTTAAACAATTGAGATGAAGATGTTGCACTGTTACTAGGGAACACAAATAGCTGTAGTTTTAAGGTGATATGAAACTGTTCTTCATGGTAATAATGAAGTTATTCTGAGCAATGTGATACAAGGCCACTGCACAGGGCACAGAAAGACAATCTTTAGTGACCTATCACATGCCAATGCACTAGCCAACAATGACCAGGCAAGCACAAAGTTTTGTCCTCCATTACCATGGCTACTATATGTGGTAAAATGATCTCTGAAGATCTTCATGATCTTCATGTCGCAGGTACAACGACAAAACCAGATGCTCATAGTAGGAACAGAGTGGAATGCTGGTCAACTTCATCAAATGTGTAAACCAGGGAATCTTGTGACCAGGGTTTTGTTCCAGTTAGCTTGAACATGATATGCATAGTAATGAGATAAACCACGACCTTCCTTGTATAATCCTGCATCATGGAGTGATGGAATAATAAATACAATATGGAAACAGGTCCTTCAGTCCAACTTTTCAATGAAGACCAAGGTAGACAATCAAAGAAGGGGCGCAAAATGTGGTGACAGACAGACCAAGAGATTCCAGTGAATACAGAAGGAAAGAAGCAGTTGATGTCACAATAAAGATTTTGGTAGAAAATGTATTTCTGTCTTTGGTTTTTAAAAAGGGGAGCAGTTTAACATATGTAGTGATGATTGTTAAAATGATGACTATGGCTTTAACCTATTACATCAATAAGTATTGTCATGTGATTTATCTGCTCTCTGATTGGCTGGGAGTTGCTTACAGGCAGTAAGGAGGATAGGGATGGTAGGAAGATGAGTGAGGGCGGTCTTGGAGTTAGGAATCGAGAGGAGATTGAGTGTGTGTTGAAAGCAGTGGGTCGAGATGGCCGACTGGAAAATGGTGGAGACAGAGAACATCAAGGAAAGAGCCCAGCTGTTGAAGGAAGTTTTTGGCGAGAGTGGAAGTGAACTAGAGATGGAAGTTGGCGGGAAAGAGGAACAGAATGGAAAGAGGAAGAAAAGAAAGCAGAGGTACAGAATATCAAACTCTGAGGATCAGCGGATGATCAAAACAGGACAGCAAGACAATGGGAAAAAGATGAGATTAAAGCAATTATAAAACTGAGTGAAGAAGGGGCGTCCTTTGCTGATTGGAACCCGATTCGTTTGACGAAGATGCTCAACAAAATTGTAGGCGAGATTAAAAGAGTAAAGATTTTACGAAATAGATTGCTATTAGTGATTTGTCAGGATAGTGCTCAGCAAGGCAAAGTGATAAGATTAAATAAAATAGACGGCAAAGCAGTACAATGCTCAATACCCAACAATAGAAAGTGGACTAGAGGAATTATTTCGGGGATACCAACAGAAGTCACTATCGATGAGATTAAACAGAACATAAAAGGAGCAAAAATTATTGAGGACAAATGTTTGAAAGTTGTAAGAAACGGGGAAAAGTATGATAGTTTATCGGTAATGATTAACTTTGGTGAAGAGAGATTGCCGACAACGTTTACTTACGGTGTATGTGTTATACGGTTAGAATATATATACCACCGCCTTTAAAATGCTGTAAATGTCAGAAATTCGGGCACGCTGCGGCAGTCTGCGGATGAAAATAAAGATGTGGGAGATGCACTGGAGAACATGAATATGGGAAATGTGAAGCGGGAGCTAGGCTGAAATGCTGCAATTGTGGTGAGGAACACAGCGCAGCCTGTCGAGGGTGCACTTACAGCAAGAAGGTGGCTGAGATACAATATGTAAAAGTAACTCAAGGAATCGGTTATGCAGAGTCAGTGAAAGAATTTGTTGAAAAAAAGGCTGTCAAGCAAACAAATACAGGGAATAATAAACTGGTGAATTGTGAGGGCTGTAATATGAAAAATAAGGATACACTATTAATGAGGAGAAAGGATTTCATACTTTTTATGGTGGATGCAATTAACTGTTCAGCACAAACAAGCAAAAGAACTGAGAAAATTAAAATTATAGTCAGGTCTGCAGAAAAGTATCTTGGTATTAAAAGGATTAGGTGGGAAGAAGTCAAAGAAACACTGAATGGAGGATCCAACAGTTCACAGGCAGGGGAGATGGAATCTTAATGGCAGTATATTTATCGCAAATGGTCAAGAATTTAAGAAATATATTTCAGAACTTAAGGAAAATCCTCAGATTTTATGGTCGAAGCCCAGGGTAAATGTGCAGAATTCCAACAACAGATAAAAGTACCCGACAAGAACAACTGTGAGTTGGAAAGAGATTGGAAAATGGAGGAAATTATTACAAGGATACAAAAGGAAAAGGAATTTGTTGCAAAGTGAATTATCTACATTCAGATTATAAAATGAAAACATGGAAGCAAATGAAGAAGAACTCCGAGGTCTCAATAAACAGCTGCAGGCTACGATCCAAGAAAAGGAAAACCTGAAAAAGCAGATAGACTTGGAAAAACAGCAATTTTAAAAGTATAACGTGCGATAAGTACTATTCTTTAACAAGACAATTTTAGTCTTACAAGTGATGTAGATGAAATCAATGTAATTGAGGTAATGCAACTACATGAAAACGTGACAAAATTAGGGAAGAATAGCAGTTTGCAGCATTATCTAATGAGCGCATTAAGCATTCACGAGGAATTGCAACTACAGAGTGATGCTAATAGAGAACTGCAGGCTGAACTAGATTGTCTAAAGTAGAGAACTCCAGGACATATTTGGTTGGAACACCACAAGTCTAGCAGGTGGCGGTAATGCACTGAAAAACTGGTTGCCATCCGCCATAAAACAAAAAAGAACAAGAAGAAGATGAGATGGTAGGAAATGATGAGAAGATGGAGGTAGTGAATGGGAAGTGGTATTGGGTGATAAGAATTGAATGCAGGTTTTTGGGAAACAGAAAAATAAGCAATGATTTGAGGATAGTACTAGCTTATCATCTGGTGATGAAGGAAGAAGACAGGATTTAAATAAAAGAAGGAAGGAAGAGTATAAGATTTGTTTACTTTTTAATGTGGGCTTGTTTCTGATACCAATCCAATTAGACTAACTAAGGATTTGAAAAAAGCATCAGGAGATATTGTGGACACAAAACCATTAAAAAATGAGGCGCTCTTAATATTTTGTAAGGATAGTAAGCAGTGTGAGAAAGCTTTGGAGTAAAAACTGTGAGTGGAAAGAAATTAACACCAAGGAATTATATTGAATGACAGTGACTTTGGGGAGTAATGTCTGGAGCACCTCTTGATGTATCCATGGACGAAGTTTAAAATAATTTTGTTGGGGGAAAAGTTGTGGATACTAAACATTTAAAAGGGTTTCATGGTGGAGTAAGAACAGATAGTGTTGATAAAATTTGATGGAAAAAATTCTCGGATAGGGTTAGTTTAGATTATATGTTTTATATGGTTCGAGTCTATGTGCCTCCGTCCTCTGAGATGTTTTCAGTGTCAGGTGTTTGGTCATATAGCAGCCATTTGTAAGGGTATAAAGAGGTGAGGTAGTTGTGGTGGAGAGCATGATTATGGCAGTTCTGGAGAAGACATTAGGCTAAATTGTAGCAACTGTGGAGAGGAATATAGTTCTGTGTCTGCAGGGTGTCCTGTATATAAGAAAGCTGTGGAAGTGCAGCATGTTCAGGTGAAAATGGATATATCATATGCAAAGGCTTTGCAGAAAGTACAGAAGACAGAATAATATCCAGAATACAAAAAGATTAAAGTCAGTGTGTAAAGTGCATGATTCTATAACAAAGGATTCATTGATTGTTGGTTTATTTCAGAGACACAGCGTGGACCCTTTGAGCCGCACCACCCAGCAACCCCCAACAACTCCAGTTTAAACCTAACCTAATTGTGGGACAACTTACAATAACCAGTTGACCTAACCAGTACACCTTTGGCTGTGGGAGGCAACCAGAGGAACCAGGGAAATCCACGCATTCCACAGAGAGGACATACAGACTCCTTATAGAGGACACCAGGACTGAACTCCAATCCCCGATGTCCTGAGCTGTAATAACATCACGTTAAATAATAGGCTACTGTGTTGCCCACAGTTTGGAAGTTTGTCACATTTATGACAGAAGTGGTAAATTGTGCAGCACAACTAAAAGTTTGTACGGCTAAAAATAGAACAGAAAAAAATTAATATTGTGTTAAAAGCTGTAGAAGAACATCTAGAGATAAAAGACCTAACTCTAAAAGTTATTTGTGATGCTTTACAAGGAGGAGTAAATAATGTTCAGACTTCAAAGGAGGGTTCTTAATGGTTTATCTAATCTTACAATGGAATGTAGAAGCCTGTTAGCTAATGGTCAAGAATTTAAGAAATTTATTGAAGATTTACGAAACAAACTTGATGTTATTTGTGTGCAGGAGACCTGGTTGAAATCTTGTCTAAGTTTTAAGATATAGTACAAGGTTATGTTGATGTCAGACACAATTGGAAAATGAATAATGAACTAGGAGTGGTTACCTTTGTAAAAAAAAATGGATAGCACATAGAGTTATGGAAACTGGAGTTGTTTATGAGTCAATTGTGGTTGAAACTTGGGGAAGGAGTAGTAAAGTACAGATATTTTTTTTATAACCATTGTGAAAGATTAACACTTGATATACTGGAAAGTGTGGGTAGAAATGGGGAAAAAAACAAGGTAATATGATGTGGGAATTTTAATGTTCATAGTACTATGTGGGGCTGTTGTGACAGAAATGTGAGTGGGATGGTAGCGGAAGACATTCTGGAAGAAAAGTGCTTGGTGTGCTTAAATGATGGTAGGAGCACAAGGATAAATCTATTTAAAAACACTTTCTGCTATAGAAAACACTGGTGTCTGAGGATAAAGCAAGTGAGTGAAACTGGGATGTGTATAGTTATACAACAGTGGGGAATAATAATATCCCATTATCTGTACAATGGGAATAGGTGTGTATCAGAGGAAAAGTTGTCATATCTCCAGATGGAATTTTTAAAAAGGCATATTGGGATCTATTTGATGATTTATGTGAAAGTAGATTTTGGAGGATATCGATTTGAATAATAATACCTTCTGCTCTGTAGTCATCTCAATAACTAAGGAATCAATTCCCAGATCATTGGGAGATAATAAAAGGAAAGCTGCTCTCTAGTGGAGGGATGACTGTAAAAGAGCTGTGAACGTGTGGAATAAAGGGTTGAGGAAAGTTATGCGGTGTTACTCCTATTCATCTTTCATACAATATAAAAGAGCACGTGGCCATGTGGTTAAGGCATTTGTCTAGTGATTTGAAGGTCACTAGTTCGAACCTAGGCTGAGGCAGCGTGTGTGTCCTTGAGCAAGGCACTTAACCACTTAATCACACATTGCTCTGCAATGACACTGGTGCCAAGCTGTATGGGTCCTAACGCCCTTCCCTTGGAAAACATTGTGGCGTGGAGAGGGGAAACTTGCAGCATGGGCAACTGCTGGTCTTCCATACAACCTTGCCTAGGCCTGCGCCCTGGAAACCTTCCAAGGCACAAATCCATGGTCTCATGAAACTAACAAATGACTAAAAAAAAAAAGAGCTCAAGCTATAGTTAGAAAAGTAGTGAGAAAGACAAAGAAAATGTACTGGAGAACACACTGTGATCCTATTAGGAAAGAGATCCAGGTAGGGGACGTTTGGGTATGATATGGAAAATGGAGGGAGTTAGAAAACTTGATGCATGATCAGTTTTGTATAGTGGGGAGAAGATTGCAGTTACTGACTCCAAAAAAAGCATAATTATTAGCAAAAGTGCATGTCAGTGTACATAGTTCAACCAATTTAAGTAAAGAAAAGAGTTCTTGTAGAGAAACATTTTGCCAAACAGACCTCAGGTTCCAGAAAAAAACATATGTTCCAGCCCCTGCTTGGATGTTGAATTTACAACGTCCGAACCAAAAAGGGCTATTAGTTGTGCTGGTCAGGCATCACCTGGGAAAGATAATTGTTTATTATAATGTCACGGTTATTAGATTCAAAACATATTGGTTTTGGAATTCTTTAATACAATATGCGCTGAGGGGCAACATCCTCCTTTGTGAAAATTAGCAATTTTATCCCTATATTGAAACCTGGGAAGAATCATTCAGACCCATTTTGTTAACTTCATATGTATTTAAGATAATGGGACAAACGGTTAAAGCAAGGCTTTCTTGTTTTGTGAAAAGTAATAGAAAATTAACAGTATACCAATATGGAATTCATAAGGGGAGAATGACCATGGACTCAGTGTTAAATTTGGAACCTGATATTTGTAAGGCTCAGGTTAATAAAGAATCAGTGGTAGTAGATTTCTTTGATGTAGATAAAGCTTATGATATGTTATGGATTCAAAGGCTGGGAAAGATGAGGCTAGGTAGCAGAATGTTCACAAAATGCTCAACAGGCCAGGCAGCATCTATGGAAAAAAGTACAGTCGATGTTTCGAGATGAGACCTTTTGCAGGACTGAAGAAAAAAAGACGAGGAATAGATTTAAAAGGAGGAGGGAGGGGAGAGAGAATCACAAGGTGATCGGTGAAACCAGGAGGGGGAGGAATGAAGTAAAGAGCTGGGAAATTGATTGGTGAAAGGGATACAGGGCTGGAGGAAGTGGAGTCTGATAGGAGAGGACAAAAGACCATGGACGATAGAAAAGGTGGGAGGAGCACCAGAGGGAGGCAATGGGCAGGCAAGGAGATAAGGTGAGAGAATGGTGAAGGGGGGGGGGGTGTTTTGAAATCAATGTTTATGCCATCAGGTTGGAGGCTAACCAATTGGAATATAACCTGAGTGTGGCCTCATCGTAACAGTAGAGGAGGCCTTAGATTGACATATTGGAATGGGAATGGGAAGTGGAATTAAAATGAGTGGCCACTGGAAGATCCCCCTTCTTCTGGCGGTCAGAGCATAGGTGCTTGGTGAAGTGGTCTCCCAATCTACATCAGGTCTCATCAATATACAAGAGGCCACACAGGGAGCACCCGACACAGCATATGACCCCAACAGACTCACAGGTAAAGTGTTTCCTCACCAGGAAGGACTGTTTGGGGCCCCGAATGGTAGTGAGGGAGGAGGCGTAGGGACAGATGGAGCAATTGTTCTGCTTGCAAGGGTAAGTACAAGGAAGGAGATCAGTGGGGAGGGATGAATGGACAAGGGAGTCGCTTAGGGAGCGATCCCAGCGGAAAGCAGAAAGTGGGGAGGAGGGAAAAATGTTCTTGGTGGTGGGATCCTGTTGGAGATGCCAGGTGTTCTGGAGAATTATGTGCTGGATATGGAGGCCAGAGGGGTGGTAGACAAGTGGGTGGAACCCTATCCCTGGTAGGGTGGCGGGAGAATGGGGTGAGACCAGATGTGTGTGAAATGGAAGAAATACCGTTGAGAGCAGTGTTGATGGTGGAGGAAAAGAAGTCCTTTCTTTGAAAAAGGAGGATATCTCCTTTGTTCTAGAATGAAAAACCTCAACCTGAAAGCAGATACAGTGGAGGTGGAGGAATTGAGAGAAGTGGATGGTGTTTTTACAAGTAACAAGGTGGGAAGAGGCATAGTCCAGATAGCTGTGAGAGTCCGTGAGTTTATAACAGACATCAGTAGATAAGCTATGTTCAGACATAGAGTGAGATCGAGAAAGGGGAGGGAGGTGTCGGAAATGGACAAGGTAAATTTGAGGGCAGGGTGGAAGTTGGTGGCAAAGTTGTGTATTATTTTTGGTGTCCGCAGCATTTTGTGCATCATTGTTATTGTCCTGCCGAAGGATTTCCATCTGAAACATCGACTGTACTTTCTTCCATAGATGCTGCCTTGCCTGCTGAGTTCCTCCAGCCTTTTGTGCGTGTTGCTTGGATTTCCAGCATCTGCAGATTTTCTCTTGCTTGTGGTAGAATATTCAACTAGATTCAAAAATTTTTATGTGACAGTAAGGTACAAGTTAGGTTGGGAACAACATTGTCTAAGGAATATGGGATAGAGAGTGTGTGTAGCCCACTCCTTTTTAATATTACGGTTAATTATATTTTCTTAGATTTTAGGTTAGTTAATTCCAAATTGTTACATACTAATTACAATATGGAAGAGAAGCAGGAATGTAAGTTATATAGTTAGGAAGATTAGGGCAGCTATTAATGAAGTAGGGGAATAGGGATTTTGGTGGATTTTTAAATTTTCTGTTGGAAAGACTCAAGTTATTTGTTTTTTTCTAAAAGGAACATTACACTTACAAATGATTACAGGTTATATGGTAAATCTCAAACAGGAATCAGTGATAAAGTTTCTAACTACGTGGATGGACACAAGGCTAACATGGAAGGTCCATGTGAATAAAATTCTAGAGAATTGTAAGTAGCCCTTAATGTGCTCACGTGCTCATTTGGGTGCAAGTAGGAGGTCACTTAAACAAATGTATATTGCCTTAATCAGATCTGTCTTTCATTATGGATGTGTTACTTATGGGTCAGCTTCACCAGCAGTCTTAACGTTCCTAGATGAAGTTCAAGCTTAAGCATTGAAGTTATGTTGTGATGCTATTAAATCATCCCCAATTTCAGCATTACTGGTGGAAATGAGAATTATTTGAGGGATTTCTCTGGGAGGTGGAAATTTAGTGGGTATATTACCTGTCTCTTTGCACCACACTCCAACTCAGTGGGTGATGGTAATGTACATTATTTTGGTCTGCCAGCCACCATTAACATTTACAAGAAGAAGAAGAAGAAGAACTACTTTCTGGCTTGTTGAAAGTCTGGGGAACCTCTCAGAATGGAGTCATGCTTTGCTAGACTTTGTGTTTATGCAATTCTTCATAAAGATCTCAAACTTTACACTGGGAGAAACCAGAACAAAGAAATTAGTTTTAAAGTTAATACTAATCCTTTACAAAAGTGAAAATACAAAGCACTTATCATAAAAATCTTGACCCAATAAAGCCGAAGGTTCTGGGTATTAGGAAATTTCAAAACTCACTTCAACAGATATTTATTGCACAATAGTACCAAGAGATGTGGATCAAAGGCATAAATTCATGGGTGTGACATATACTGCCTGCAAATTAATCACTGAGCTTTACACTACTTCTTTTGTTCTTAAAAGCTTTCTCAGGAAACTTTAATAGGCAAGTAATTAGATAAATTATCTGCCATGATTTAAAACTCCTGTTGGCTACAGTTAAGTAAGCAGTGGGCTTTTGAATATTCTTTTAACAAAACTTTGGGGAAATGGTCAAATCATAGAAAATACAACATAAGACAGAACAGAGCTAGACAGGCCATTTGGCCCACAGTGCTGTGTCACTCTTGATGCCAGTTTATACTAAATGTCCTCCTCCTGTGTATCATCCCTATCCCTCCATTCTCTGCATATTATGTGTCTATCCAAAAAGCTCTCTAACTCCAGCAAACTGCTTACTCCACTATTACACCTGGTAACTTATTCCTGGCACCTACTGCTCTATGTGTAAAGTCTAGCCCCTCACGTCACCATTAAACATGTCCTGTCTAACCTTAAAAACATGTCCTCTGGTGCTTGACATTTCTACCCCAGGGAAAAGATCCTGACTGTCTGCCCTATCCATGCCTCTCATAATTTTAAAGACTTCTGTCAAGTTTCACCTCAGCCTCCAAAGCTCCAGGGAGAACAACACAATTTTGTCCAGTCTGTCCTTACTGTTCATACCCTCTAATCCAAGCAGCATCCTGGTAAACCTCCTCTGCACCTTCTCCACAGTTTTCAAATCCTTATCAAAACAGGACGAAAGGAGGTGCATGCAATACTCCATGTGCAGTGACTGAAGTTTCATATTCAACACACCTACCAATGAAGGCAAGCATACCATATGCTTTTTGCCACCTTATTCCACTTAGGTAACCACCTTCAATGAACTTTGGATGTGCACCTCAAGATTCCTCTGTACCTCAATGCTATTAAGTGGTGTTCCATTTACTCTATGCTTTCTCTTTTTATTTGACTTCCCAAAATGCAATGCCTTACACTTGCATTGATTAAAGTCCATCTGCCATTTCTCTGCCCATATCATTAATTGATCTATACCCTGCTGTGTTTTTGATAGCACTTTATACTGTCCATAACTCCACCAATCTTGTTGGCTTCCCCAAACTTGCTCATCCGCCCATCTACACATTCATCCAAATTTTGATACATATTACAAACAACGGATGTCCAAGTAAAGATCCTTGTTGTGGATCTTCACTAGGTACTGACATCCCATCCCTACACTCTGCCATGTTTGGGCAAGCCAGTTCTGAACACAAAATTGCTATTCACTCTGGATCTCGTACATCTTTTCTACTGAATTAACCTACCATGGTGGAGTTATTCAAAGGCCTTACCAAAGTCCATGTAGATAACATTCACTACCTTACTCTACTTTTGCTTTTGGAATTGGCTTGCCCACAGAATGCAGAGAGTGGTAACAGATGGAGTATATTCTACCTGGAGGTGGGTAACTAGTAATGATTCACAGGGATCTGTTCTGGGACCCCTGCCCTTTGTTATTTTACTAAGTGATTTGGATGAGGAAGTGGAATAGTGGGTTAGTAAGTTTGCAGATGACATGAAGGTTGGAAGTGATGTGCAGTGCGTTGAAGGTTGTCTTATAGTTCCTACAAAATATTGACAGGACTCCAACCAGAAAGCTAGCTAGGGATTTTTTCTTTGGAGAAAAGGAGGATGAGAGGCAACTTGATAGAGTTGTATAAGATTATAAGAGCATATATAGAGTTGACAACCAGTTCTTTTTTTCTCAGGGCTTCAGAGGGGAAAAAAAAAACAGAAAATGTCATTTCAGGTAAGTGAGGAAAGGTTAGAGGAGATGTTAGACGTAGGTTTTTTACACTGAGAGTGGGAAGTGCCCCGCATGCATTGTCAAGAGTGCTGGTACATTAGGGACATTTAAAATACTCTTAGATATGGACATAGATGAAATATAAACAATGAGTTATGGGCTATGTAGGAGGGAAAGCTTGATTGATCATGCAGTAAGTTTAAATGTCACCGCAACATCATGGGCTGAAGGGCCTGTACTGTGATGTACTGTTAAAAGTTTTATGTTCTATCAAGCTCCTTGGTCGTCTGCTCAAAAAAAACTCAGTCAAGTTTGTAAGGTGTGTCCTGCTCTACACAAAGCCACAGTGACTGTTGGTAAGCCTTTCCAAATGTGCAAAAATTATTCACCTCAGTGTCTTCTTGAATACTTTACTTATGAATGACATTAGATGATCTGACCTATAATTACCTGGATTTTCACTATTTCTTATCTTAAACAGAAGCACATAATTTCCTGCTCTTCAGTCCTTGGGGGGCTAGCCTGTTGCTAGTGAGCTTATAAAGGTCCTCATCAAAGCCCCTGCAATTTCCTCACTTATTTGTTTCAATACTCTGGGATATTGCATGCCCTAAGCTGCTTTCACCATGCTTCAAATCCTTCAGCTCGGTAAATGTCATCGTAAAGTTCTCATTTAGTAACTCAGCCCATGTTCTGAATCCAGGCACAAATTCCCTCCTTTATCATTGGAAAGACCTCAACTCATCTCATGGCTTTTGTTATCTTTGGGCATTGAAGTTTTAGCAACTAATTAGGTTGTTTTGAAGTACAGTCATTCTTGAATACCAAGCAATTTAAGCATAGTAAGGTTCCACTAAATAGAAGTTAAATAAGTTACCAGATCATGAGTCTTAGATGTTTTCTGAGATACATATTGGCCAGGGTACAAAGAGAATTCCCTTGCATCTTTTGGAATATTGCCACATAATTTTTGTATTGTCATCTAAAGTTGCAACAACAATTTGCATTTATATCACGCTTTGAATGTAATCTTATAGAGTCATGGAGTACTACAGTACAAAAACAGGCCCTTCATCCCTTCTAGTCCATGCTAAACTGTTATGCTACCTAGTCCTATTGACCCACATTTGAACAATAAACCCCTTACTCATTCCATCCATGTACAGTACTTATCTAATCCTCTCTTAAATATTGCCATCAAATCCATACCCACCACTTTCACTTGCATCATCCTTTGAGCGAAGATGTTCCTCCTCAGGTTATCTTTAATTATTTTACCTTCCATCCTTAACCTATGATCTCTAGTCTCACCTAACCTCCATGGAAAAAGCTTGCCTGTATTTACCCTATTGATACCCCTCATAATTTTGCATAACTCTATCAAATCGCATGTTAATAAAGAAAGTCCTAACCTGTTCAGCCTTTCCCTATAACTCAAGTCCACAAGTCCTGGCAACATCCTTGTAAAAGTTCTCCATAGTCTTTCAGTCTTATTGATATTTCTCATGTAGGTAGGTGACATTAGCTGTACCAATACTCCAAATTTGGCCTTAGCAATGTCTTGTACAACTTCAACATTACATTCCAACTCCTATACTCAGTACTCTGATTTATGAAGGCCAATGTGCCAAAAGCTTTATTTATGGTCGTGTCTAACTGTGACACCACTTTCAAGGAATTATGGACCTGTATTCCCAGATCCCTTTGTTCTACCACACTCCTCAGTGCCCTACCATTTACTATGTAAGCCCTACCCCTGGTTTGTCCTCCAAAAGCGCAACGCTTCACACTTGTCTGCATTAAATTCCATCCTAATGAAGGGTTTCTGCCTGAAACATCAGCTGCTTATTCCCATCCATAGATGCTGCCAGACCTGGAGAGTTCCACCAGCACATTGTGTGTAATGCTCTAGATTTCCAATATCTGCAGTATATCTTGCATTTTAAATTCAATCTGCCATTTTCCCCAGATGGTCTGGATCATACTGCAAGTTTTGAAACCCTTACTCATTGTTCACTACATCCCCAATCTTGGTGTCATCCACAAATTTGCTGATCCAGTTTTATCACATTATCATCCAAATCATTAATATACAGTAGAAGAAAAATGACTGACCCAGCACCAATCCCTGTGCCACACCACTTTCAGTGAGAGAGACAAACATTTACAACCACTCTCTGGCAGCTGCCACTAAGCCGAAATTGAATCTAATCTACTAACACATCATCCTGAATGCCAAACAACTGAACCTTCTGGACCAGGCTCCCGTACGGTACTTTGTCAAAGACCTTTCTAAAGTCCATGTAGACAATGTCCAATGCTTTTCCTTCATCAATGATCCTGGTAAAAGTATCAAAAGCTATGAGTTTGGTTAGACACGATCTACCACACACAAAGCCATATTGACTGTTCCTGATCAGGCCCTGTGTATCCAAATACTTATATATCCTGTCCCTTAAAACACCTTCCAATAATTTACCCACTACTGACATCAGACTAACTAACCCATAATTGCTTGTCTTATCTTTGGAGCCTTTCCTGAACAATGGAACACTGCATTTCTGATACACCTCAAGCACCTCATTTATTTCCTGCTGCACATACATGCTATGCACCTCCCTCTTAATCAGGGCCTCAATACCTCTCTGAAGTCAAGATTCCCTTTGTCTGTTAGCCCAGCCTTTTATTCTAACAGGATTATACAAACAGTACTCTCAGTATTTCACTTTTGATGGCCTTACTAAGTATCCCTTTGCCAGAAAACAACCTATCCCAATCCACACCTGCCAGATCCTTTTTTGATGCCATTACAATTGCTCTTTCGCACATTCAGAATCCTGAGGACCCGACCTATCCTTCTCTATAATTACCTTGAAATGAATGCAATTATGATTATTTGATCCAAAGTGTTCCACTACACACACTTCTGTCAACTGCTGTCTCATTCCCTAAAAAAAAGATCTAGTGCCAGACAATCTCTGGTTGGAAATTCCATATATTGATAAAGGAACACATCTGACGGACTGTCTCCTATAGAGTCCTTGTACAATCTGGGAGTCCCAGTCAGTATGTGGAAAGTTAAAATCACAAGTGTGCAATCTCTCTACAAATTTTTTCCTTTAAATCTCGCCAACTGTTAGGGGGTCTATAATATCACACCATTAAAGTGGTCATCCCTTTCTTATTCCTCAGTTCCAACTATATAGTTTTAGTAGATGAGCCTTCCAGTCTGTCCTGTTGATGTGACATTTTCCAGGATGAGTAATGTCACACCTCCCCCTTTAATACCTCCCCTCCATAATGTCTAAAGCAGTATACCCTGGAACATTGAACTGCAGTCCTGTCCCTCCTGCAATCAAGTCTCATGAATGGCTACAATATCATAATTCCACAGGCTGATCCATGCTCTAAGCTCATCTCCGTTCCCAAAAATACTCTTTGCATTGAAATAGATGCAACTCAGAACATTAGCCCCAGTGTGCTCAGCCTTCCTGATCTTGTCTCCTGTCTGTTCCCCTTACCAATGAATCTCCTACCACTCCTGCTCACCTTTTCTTTCACTTCCTTTCTGAATAACAGAGCTGGAGAATTGACTGCTGTAGCTTTCCTCTGCCTGGCCATGCATCTTGAGAGTATCCGAAACAATATACTTTTTATTCAAGTAAGCAGACACAGGGGTACCCTGCACTGACTGCATACCCCCTTTCCTTCTCCTGACTACAGTTACATGTGTCCTGCACCTTACAGTTACATGTTACATGTGGCCTGTATCTCCTGTCAATCAACCCGTCCATCTCCTGAATGATTTGAAAGTCATCTAGCTCCAGTTTCTTAATGTTGTCTGAAAGAAGCTGCAGGTGGATGTATTTCTTGTTTATATAAATTAAATATAATCTCAGGCCTAGAAGTTCTTAAACATCCCAAAAGATTGATGTGCTGTTCTTGATTGAAATTCCATTTAAATAAAAACTTGTAAAATAAAACATGCATCTTAATAGGGCCAGCTCTCCTTCATGGTCCTTCCTTGTCAATAAATCTGTTGGCATTCTTCAAGGAAACAGCAGACAGGATAGACAAAAGAAGGTCAGAGGATGTTGTTTACTGGGACTTTCAGAAGGCCTTTGACAAGATGCCACACATGAGGCTGCTAAACAAGATAGAAGCTCATGGTATTACAGAAAGGATACTAGCATAGACAGAAGATTGATTGACTGGCAGAAGGCAAAGAGGGTCAATAAAGGTTTTTATTTCCGGTTGGCTGCCAGAGCCTAGTGGTGTCTAGGGAGAGGGGTGAACCTCATTGAAACCTGCTAAACATTGAAAGACCTAGACAGAGTAGACATACAGAGGATGATTCCAATAGTGGGATAATCTAGGACTATAGGGCACAGTCTCAAATTAGAAGGGCATCCCTTAGGAATAGAGATGAGAAGGAATTTCTTTAGCCAGAGGGTGGTGAATCTCAAGGATTCATTGCCACAGACAGCTGTAGATGCAGAATCATTGGATACATTTAAAGTGGAGTTTGATGGGTACTTAATCACTAAGAGTGTTAAAGGTTATAATCTCCTGGGCTTCTGACACACCGTGACTACAATGTGATGTCCCATGTTCACACTTCCCTGGTTTTCCTAAGCATTTCCACGGGCAGTAGATGGTACTGATTGTTCCTCATCCTCATTCTCCACTCACATTCTCCACATTATCCTGAATGTTGTCTACCCTTCAAATGCTAATTTAACCCTCACCCCAGTTGCTGATTCGAGTCAAAACCCTCCACTACGGCTCTCTATCTTTCAAATCCCACTGGAATGCCTGCATCCCAGCCCTACAATTTAATTATTTTTCTCCGCTTAATCATGAAGCTTTAGTTGAAACTAACTTCTATAAATTACCTGCCATGAGTAAGTGCTCCTGTTGTACCATTGAATAATGAGTTTGTCTTTAAATTCTGTTTTCACAAAGTGCTCGAGACGTGAACAAATCAATAAGCAATTTTAGATAGCAGCTTCCATTACTTTGGGGCATTTCAAAACACTCTGAGTGAATGAAGTATTAGTCACCATTGCTCTATAGGAAGACAAGTCAGTAAATATAATCACAGCAAGTTATAACTCCTGCAAGAGAGCATGGTCTAACCACTTTGCCAGCAGCTGTTTTGGCATCTCTCCTCACCAGAGCTGGAGTCATATGCAACATTTTCAAGTAATCAACAAAACTTGACTGAAACCGAACACCTTCATAAGAGAAATTTGTGCTCCACCTTGCAATATGGCTGTTAACACATCTCAGTCCATTGTCACACCATTAACAGATTTGATCTTTAAGCTACATTCCATGATGAAGCACATGTCAGTAACTGAACTGATTGCAATCAAGTAATAGTGCACCTTTGTGGATTGTGAAAAATGAAGATTAGTGGTAAAGGCAAGAGTCATTGTCCATCCTAAATGTCCTTGGGAAAATGGTGACTTTCTTGTGAAGTTAGTTGCAGCTGTTAGAGCAACTATCACTTGTGGTTCAGGTGATCTGGATTTGGTCCTGACTTTCCCTGTTTACCTTGTAGAGTTGGCACACTTTTCTCTTTTACCATCCATTTTCCCTCTAGTATCCCAAAAGCCTGCAGCTTTGTAGGAATTTACAAAGAGTTAATGGGATTGTAGGAAGAATAAAATGGGTTGCCGTTGGAGTTGTGTAATAACGAATGCTTGTTTGCAGGGATTTGGTGGGACAAAGGGTCTGTTTCTCTGCCATTTTTCTCTGTGACTCCATGACTCTATAATCATTGCAAATGAAAGTTCACTGTTTAGATCCAGGAATGGATCCTGGAAGAGAGGTAGAGTGAAGGAGATATTTAATGAGTTGGGGAAGACAGATATATAGAAAATAGAGATACTGAGCGAGATAGAAAGATAGAGATAGATATTGAGATATATCTACCAAAAGAGAGTGAGGGAGAGTTTGAGAGAGACTGTTTTGGAAAGTTTGAGAACCGGATGCAGATTTCAGGTGATTTGGAAAGACTCAAAGACGATATGAGGATGCTTTCTTTCAAAGCACTGTCTTAATATTCGACTGGCAATGTCGGGCAAAGTGATGTTGGTGAGCCCATATGGCTTTAAAAAGGAATTGGATCTGCACTGCAAAAAAAATTAAATAAAGCTGCAGTGTCCTCGTAGTAATTCATCACATTGATGAAGGGGTGAATAGCCTTCTGCATTGTTACCTTAGACAATTCTACCATAATATGCTCTCAGTGAAAACAGGCAATATTGTCAAGTCCTGCACAATGTTCATGGCAGTGAACTCCATCAGAATAGAAACAGGGATATTTGCATTCTGCATTCCCTTGCAGTTTTCAACCCACTTTTGCCACTGAGCAACCGGCAGAGATGGCACAGTGGTTCATGAGGTTTGCAGGGCTCTCAATGATGGAGGTTGCAACTGACTACACATACAGTATATTGTTTTGTATACTGTACTGGAATCAATAGAATTGGCCTCACTTTGTGACTAGCTGTCAGCTGATTCCAGTCTACTGTCAACCATCATGGGTATCTCCATTCTGCAGGTGGTTTCTCTTATGCTTAGGCAGTCCCACAGGATCGAAGATGAGTTGCTTCTATTCTAGATTTGTGAATTTTCAGTTGATTGTTGAGATAAGTGTGAAAACCACAGATTTTTTATGGGGGGGAGGATATGGCTAGTGGGCTGACAGGTGTGTAGCTTGGGAGGTGAAGCTCTCCTTCCACTGCTATGCAGGGCCTCTGTACCTGAACTTGAAGTTCTCAGTACCATTGTGAATGCTCCTTCTCCCCTTTGAGTGACCATGAGCCAAGTATTCCCAAGAGTCAGTTGGGATATCAGTTTATTTTTAAAGATAGGTAGAGAGATAAATTAGATTAGATTAATTTATTGTCAAATGCACCAGGGTACAATGAAATTCCATGCTTACATGCTCACAGAATAAACAGTATACACAGTAACAATTAATACAATAAATATAACAATAAATAATACAATAGCGCAAAGCAGTAGAATGGTACAAAAGAGATTTATTCTGCAACAGCACTGCGCTGCCTGTACTTGAACCACCAGTGGTTTGCCATCTAATGACCTGACCTGGTTGATTACTCTAGTGTGCATTTCTGGCATGTGCCTATATGAAAGATGATAGATTATTCCATGGCTATGCTCAAATTATGCTACTAATACTTGACCTGCTCTGAGGGAGTATGGAAAAGGAAGTATCAAGATTTCCAGATGCACCCGGAGAAGTGGACGTCTGGATCTGTGGCATGTTTTTATTTCAGACCTGTGCAACTTTGCAACCAAGGCTGCCTCTTCTGGCTCTGCATGGTGAGCTGTTGAAGTGCAGGAGCTGGAGGAAGAGGAAGTGGATGAGGGAGATGAGCACAAAAAGGATTAATCAACACAGTTCCATTCTGTGCATGGATAACTCATTCAACGTGCATCTTCAGCCAGAACTTCAATATCCCATCCATTAACCGTCCCATTTGCTCACCTTGAATTTTGCCTCCAATTTCCAAAACTGAACTCAAAATATAAAGGAAGCTTTAAAAAGTTTTAAAAGTTCAGAGTTTTAAAATTCAGTTCCACAGATTTTTAACTCCATTGAATGCAGATAAACTTGAAAGGCAAACTTCATTTGTCAAAATGATGCTTTTTATCACAATGTAAAGGTATCTGTTGCCACAGAAAAATCTTTACAACTTTGTAAATTAAATTGTCCCATAATTTTAATCATTCTTAGTTCCTTTGGCTATGTGGGTAGCCTGTCCTTGTACAGTCTGCAACAGGCTTCTCTAATGGTTGTAGCCAGTCTTATGCTGACTAACAGAGAGGGAATGCCACTGAGAAACTCTGAGAATAGAATATCCAGACATGGATACCATGTAAGGCAGCAACCTGACTGTGTGGTGACAAGCAGCTTCCCATATTCCCAAACTTCTTCCATTGCCTGTAATTTTTAGATGGTACTGGGGCATATAGGTGAAGTGGAGATACGTCTCGACCAAAGGAGGTATAAGGTGCTCCTTCCCTTTGCATACATGTAGGTCACCCTTGGGCAAGATTTAGCACCTGCTTAACGCTCCCCCAGTCAAAGTTACATGAAGCCGTGGGACCAGGGTTGTGTGAGAAGGTGCATATCCACAAGTCCTGTTTATGCAACCACTGATGCCAGGCAGGCAGTCTCTGGAGAGTATTGATAATTGCTGGTGTCACCAGTCTTGTAAAGTCACTGCCCAGAAGAAGGCAATGCCAAGAACAATCATGGTCATGCAAAAACCATGATCCCCCATGTCATATGACACAGCATACAACGAATGTATGAAATATGGCAAAGTTTGAAAGGAAAAACACAACAAGAAACAACAGCATTTCATTTTCTACCTGGACTCTCTCCAATCTGGATACAACAAGGAGTCTGTCGATATTCAGCATTGGTAATTGTACAATTGTAGAAACAGCTACATGTTATACTCTCCATGAGGTGGGGAGCGTGTTGAACTTCATGTGCACTTAGTGGCTACTGTAATTAGGTACCTCCTGGACATAATAAAATAGGCACTGAGTGTATATCCATGGTCTTTTGCAATCCACTTCAAGGATTGACATGTTGTGCATTCAGATTTGCTCTTCTGCACACCATTATTGAAATGTGTACTTATCTGAGTTACTGTTGCTTTGCTGTCAGCTTGAACCAGTCTGGCCATTCTCCTCTGATCTCCCTCATTAAGAAGGCATTTTCACCCACAGAACTGCCACTCACTGAATGATTTTTGTTTCTCTCACCATACTCTATAAACTCTAGAGTCTGTTGTGCTTGAAAGTACCAAGAGATCAGTAGTTTCTGAGATACTCAAATCACCCCTTCTGGCACCAACAATTATTCCACAGTCCAAGTTACTTAGATAACATATCTTCCCCATTCTGATGTTTGATCTGAAGAACAACTACACCTCTTGACCACGTCTGTGTGCTTTTATGCATTGAATTGTTGCCACATGATTAGCTGATGAGATATTTGCATTAATGAGCAGGTGTAGCTAATACAGTGACCACTAACTGTAATATCTTTATAACTGTGTCAAAGATGCAGTGGGTGAGTGGGTGTGTGACTTGCAGCTGTGCAAACTGTGCAATGATACTGTTGGTACAATTGATTATTGGCTAATGAGTGATAGGGGAGTATCTCCCTGGTGCCAGGATATAATATTTGAAGATGTACTTCCTGGGTAATAGAACCACTGAGTCATAGATCAATACTACATGGAAACGAGCCCTTTGCCCCAACCAATCCATTCCAACCTTTGTGCTCATCCAGCTAGCCCCATGGTATTATATTCGGCTCGTATCTGTGTAAGCCCCACCCTTTCATGTACCTATCTACGTACTACTTAGATGATAGTACTGTACCTGCCTCAACCACTTCCTCTGGCTGATCATTCCATGTATGCACGACCTTCTGTGTGAAAAAGTTACCCCACAGGTCCTTTTTAAACCTTTCCCATTTTACCCTAAATTTATACCCCTAGATTTTTACTACCCTACCATACCCTGGGGAAAGACTGTTACAAAACACTGTTTCTATGTCCCTCACCATCGTAAATAATTCTAAATGGTTGCCTCTCATTTTGCTACATCCCAAGGGATAGAGACCTAAAGCCCTATCCTGGTCAACCTCTCCCTATAACCCAGATTCTCTAGTCCTGGCAACATTCACATATATCTGTTTTGTACTCTCTCCAGTTTAACCACATCTTTCCCATGATAGGCCGACAACAACAGTATATAGTACTCCAAACGTGGCCTCATCAATGACTTGTACAGATGCAACTTAATGTCTTAACTCCTATATATGGTGCCATCGCTGCTGCAATCTGCATGGTAGATGGCTTTTTGTTACCCTGTCTACTGTATTCATGATGCCATTCAATGACCTATGCACCTGTACTTCTAAGTTTCTCTTTTCCATTAATCTCCACAGTGCCCTACCATTCATGGTATTCCGCAAGTTCTACTTTAGCTTGACTTTTCGAAATGTATCAGATCACACTTACCTGTATTGAAATCCATTTGCCTCTCCTCAACCTATTTAACTGAATGATCAAGATCAATGATAGTATTAAACAGGAAATTAGAAATGTGTGCAATAAAGGAACAGCAGTTATAATGGGTGACTTCAATCTACATGCAGATTGGGTGAACCAAATTGGTAAAGGTGCTGAGGAAGAGGATTTCTTGGAATGTATGCGGGATGGTTTTTTGAACCAACATGTCGAGGAACCAACTAGAGAGCAGGCTATTCTAGACCGGGTTTTGAGCAATGAGGAAGGGTTAATTAGCAATCTTGTCGTGAGAGGCCCCTTGGGTAAGAGTGACCATAATATGGTGGAATTCTTCATTAAGATGGAAAGTGACATAGTTAATTCAGAAACAAAGGTTCTGAACTTAAAGAGGGGTAACTTTGAAGGTATGAGACGTGAATTAGCTAAGATAGACTGGCAAATGACACTTAAAGGATTGACGGTCGATATGCAATGGCAAGCATTTAAAGATTGCATGGATGAACTACAACAATTGTTCATCCCAGTTTGGCAAAAGAATAAATCAAGGAAGATAGTGCACCCGTGGCTGACAAGAGAAATTAGGGATAGTATCAATTCCAAAGAAGAAGCGTACAAATTAGCCAGAAAAAGTGGCTCACCTGAGGACTGGAAGAAATTCAGAGTTCAGCAGAGGAGGACAAAGGGCTTAATTAGGAAAGGGAAAAAGATTATGAGAGAAAGCTGGCAGGGAACATAAAAACTGACTGTAAAAGCTTTTATAGATATGTAAAAAGAAAAAGACTGGTAAAGACAAATGTAGGTCCCCTACAGACAGAAACAGGTGAATTGATTATGGGGAGCAAGGACATGGCAGACCAATTGAATAATTACTTTGGTGCTGTCTTCACTAAGGAGGACATAAATAATCTTCCAGAAATAGTAGGGGACAGAGGGTCCAGTGAGATGGAGGAACTGAGCGAAATACATGTTAGTAGGGAAGTGGTGTTAGGTAAATTGAAGGGATTAAAGGCAGATAAATCCCCAGGGCCAGATGGTCTGCATCCCAGAGTGCTTAAGGAAGTAGCCCAAGAAATAGTGGATGTATTAGTGATAATTTTTCAAAACTCGTTAGATCCTGGACTAGTTCCTGAGGATTGGAGGGTGGCTAATGTAACTCCACTTTTTAAAAAAGGAGGGAGAGAGAAACTAGGGAATTATAGACTGGTTAGCCTAATGTCGGTGGTGGGGAAACTGCTGGAGTCAGTTATCAAAGATGTGATAACAGCACATTTGGAAAGCGGTGAAATCATCGGACAAAGTTAGCATGGATTTGTGAAAGGAAAATCATGTCTGACGAATCTCATAGAGTTTTTTGAGGATGTAACTGGTAGAGTGGATAGGGGAGAACCAGTGGATGTGGTATATTTGGATTTTCAAAAGGCTTTTGACAAGGTCCCACACAGGAGATCAGTGTGCAAACTTAAAGCCCCCGGTATTGGGGGTAAGGTATTGATGTGGATAGAGAATTGGTTAGCAGACAGGAAGCAAAGAGTGGGAATAAACGGAACTTTTTCAGAATGGCAGGCAGTGACTAGTGGGGTACCGCAAGGCTCAGTGCTGGGACCCCAGTTGTTTACAATATATATTAATGACTTGGATGAGGGAATTAAATGCAGCATCTCCAAGTTTGCGGATGACACGAAGCTGGGCGGCAGTGTTAGCTGTGAGGAGGATGCTAAGAGGATGCAGGGTGACTTGGATAGGTTGGGTGACTGGGCAAATTCATGGCAGATGCAATTTAATGTGGATAAATGTGAAGTTATCCACTTTGGTGGCAAAAATAGGAAAACAGATTATTATCTGAATGGTGGCCGATTAGGAAAAGGGGAGGTGCAACGAGACCTGGGTGTCATTATACACCAGTCATTGAAAGTGGGCATGCAGGTACAGCAGGCAGTGAAAAAGGCAAATGGTATGCTGGCATTTATAACAAGAGGATTCGAGTACAGGAGCAGGGAGGTACTACTGCAGTTGTACAAGGCCTTGGTGAGACCACACCTGGAGTATTGTGTGCAGTTTTGGTCCCCTAATCTGAGGAAAGACATCCTTGCCATAGAGGGAGTACAAAGAAGGTTCACCAGATTGATTCCTGGGATGGCAGGACTTTCATATGAAGAAAGAATGGATGAACTAGGCTTGTACTCATTGGAATTTAGAAGATTGAGGGGGGATCTGATTGAAACATATAAAATCCTAAAGGGATTGGACAGGCTAGATGCAGGAAGATTGTTCCTGATGTTGGGGAAGTCCAGAACGAGGGGTCACGGTTTGAGGATAAAGGCGAAGCCTTTTAGGACTGAGATTAGGAAAAACTTCTTCACACAGAGAGTGGTGAATCTGTGGAATTCTCTGCCACAGGAAACAGTTGAGGCCAGTTCATTGGCTATATTTAAGAGGGAGTTAGATATGGCCCTTGTGGCTAGGGGGATCAGAGGGTATGGAGGGAAGGCTGGTGCAGGGTTCTGAGTTGGATGATCAGCCATGATCATAATAAATGGCGGTGCAGGCTCAAAGGGCCGAATGGCCTACTCCTGCACCTATTTTCTATGTTTTCTATGACTCTTCATTCATTCAGCTTGTCGAGGTGTGGCATCAGGACTTGACTCTTTGCTTAACTCATACTACACCTTTCAGCATATTTCTACCATTGGGCATGACCTCTTTAAGAAGTGTGGAATGGCTTCAACCTTCAAAATCCCCTTGCAGAAGCATGCATCCAAACGGTTGAACAGGGTAAGTACTTCAATCATTAGTGAGAAGTTCATATACTGCTTCCATCTCACGAAAACATAAATTGCACCCAATTTTGGGGTAATTGAAATAAAGTACTATTAATTGGGAATTCATTTAAGAATCAGAAAAAATGCAAACATTATTAATAATGATTCAACCTCCTGTTCTTTCGAAAGAACAGGAGTCCAGTTTTGAGGTGAAATCAGATTGTCTGAGCTTTATTTTACTGGAATGAAGGAGGCTTAGGGGCATGCTTCACGTGTCTTTTAGGGAATGGGGAGCAAGTTGTTCAGCTTTGAAGAGAATGTATGTGGCTTTAGTAAGATCTGTATTGGATTATGGAAATATAGTATATGGATCAGCAGCTAGGTCTCTTATAAGGAAACTGGATGTGATTCAGGCTCAGGCCTTGAGAGTGTGCAGTGGGGCTTTTAAAACGTCACCAGTGTCAGCACTACAGGTAGAAATGGGAATAATGCCTTTGGAACTAAGAAGGATGCAACTGATGGCAAACTACTGGGCTAACTTGCAGGGGCACAATGATTCTCACCCTACTAAAGGAGTGTTGCAGGAGTGCTGGGAAAATGGGAGGTTTCAGAGGGATACCTTTAGTCGGGTAGGGAATGATATCGCGAAAGAATGTAGAGTGTTTGATCTGAGGATAAGTCCTTCAGTAGTTTATCCGGTTGTAGCTCCATGGAAGCTTGTATGGCCTGACATAGACTGGCATTTGTTAGAGGTAAAAAGGAAAGAAAGATATAAAACAGATTTGGTAAATGCAGTTAACTGTCATGTGATGGAAAAGTATAGTGATTATACTCACATTTATACGGATGGTGCGAAGGAACTTGAAACAGGAGTGACAGGGTTTGGGGTGGTAATACCAGCAAAAGAAATTGGAATCAGCAGAAGAACATCTAATAAGTTAGGGGTGTTTACAGTGGAGATGCTGGCAGTGCTGGTTGCGTTGCAATGGGTGCAGAAAGCCAGACAAGCCAAAGCATTGATATGTTCAGATTCATCCTCAGTTCTAGCAAGTTTAAGGTCTTTTCACACAAACAGTCGGCAAGATGTACTTTATGAAGTCCTTCAGTTAGTTACAAGAATTGCAAATCAGGGAGGTCAGGTAAAATTTCTATGGGTTCCAGCACATGTAGGGGTGAAGGGGAATGAGAGGGTGGATGAGTTGGCAAAGAGGGCATTAAAGAAAGAAAATGTGGAAATGCACATTAGTGTCAGTAAAGCAGAGGTTAAGTGTGTAATCTGGGAAAAAGTCAACCGAATGTGGCAAGAAAGATGGGACAGGGAGGGGAAAGGGAGACATTTATATCAAATACAAAAGAGTGTTGCAGTTACTAGGGTAGGTAATGGAAACAGAAGAGAGGAAATTGTGTGGACTAGGTTAAGGCTGGGGCATTGTGCATTAAACAAAACATTGAAAATGATAGGGAAACACCAGGCAGGATTGTGCGAGGAATGTTAGGAAGAGGAGTCAGTAGAACATGTAGTTCTGAGTTGCAGGAAGTATGGGATACAGAGAGAGATGATGAGAAATAAATTAAGGGAGTTGGGGATGCAGGAATTCACATTGAAAGGGTTGCTGGGCATGGGTGAGAGAGCACAAGTCCGGGTATTTTTAGCGTTTTTAAGAGGTACAGGGGTTTTTTATAGAATATGACGAATAAACAGGAATAGGATACTAGGATGGTCAAAGATGGGAGGGTGAAGTGTAGGTTTGTATATATACGTGTGTGTGTGTGTGTGTGTGTGTGTGTGTGTGTGTGTGTGTGTGTGTGTGTGTGTGTGTGAGTGTGTGTGCGCGCGCGCGCGATTGGGTGAAGGGATTTAGAATGTATGTCTAGTGCACATTCTGGAGCAGAGGGTGGCGGTAATGCACCATTAGGCTGGATGCCAACTGCCGTAAAACAAGATACAGACAGACAGACAGGCTTAGGGGCAACCTGACACAAGATTGCAAGATACATAATAGGGTAGATCGTCAGAATCTTTTCCCTGTGATGGGTTTATCAAAAACAAGAGGGCACAGGTTGAAGGTGAGATGAAAGATTTTTAAAGGAGTCAGGAGACTAGGTATATTACATAGGGAGTGGTTGATAACTAAATGAGGCTGTTTTTGGAAGTGAGTTTACCTACTTAAGATTTGCCAGGGTGGGTCTCTTTGGTTAAGCCCACATTCAGGAGATGAATCTACAGCTGCTGAAAGCAGTGATCAACCATAGAGCAATTGAAAGGCAAAGTAACTAAGATGCAGGATGCCTGAAGTAAAAACAGAAGATGCCAGCAGTTCAGGCAGCATTTCTGGAGAGAGATGAAAAGGTAAATTTTGAATCACCAAGGCCATGCCTCTGTCTTTTTCCACATGCTCTTCAAGGCAGACCCAATGTTTTACTATTTGCTGAATGTTGGTGCTTTCAGGACGCTATAGAGGCTATCAACACAATCCAAATACAGAAAAGCGTACAGTCAGTGCTGAGCAAAGTTCACACAGTTTCTTCAACTGAAGAACTATATTCATGATAGTGAATTCTGATGGGAGTTTGAGCTCTGGCCCATGATCAATCAACTGTCTTTCTCAAACAAGCTAAGCAGAGTTCTCACTGAATTCAACTTGTAAAGTTACTCATACCATGGTATAACTACAACCAGATGCCAAATGAAAGAATTTAATGCTAGAGCTAATCTGAAGGTGCATTTCAATAGATTCTCAGGATGAAAGAAATATAACTCCTGTAGAAACTAAGTGGTGAGACAGCATCTATGAAGTCAATGTTTTGGGGTCAAAATCCTGCATCAAGGTTTTTCTAATGCTGCCTGACGCACTGAGTCCTCCAGCAGTTGGTTTACTTTTTGCCCAAGATTCCTGCACCTATAGTGGGTTGTGTCTCCAACTCAGTCTCACGAGTTCCTTTTTCACCACTGGATGTGCCATGCTGAAAGTCAACTTTGAATTTCTTTTCTCATAAATGATAAACTATGGTTTTGCCAAGTGCCTAAGAGATCTTTATGATTGCAGCCCACCAGGAAGTTCTATGTTTAAGCCTCATGATGCCTCAATCAATTAAGCAATTGCTCTCAATGATTTCAACCTGCCGTGATCTAGGGAACAAAAGCAGATTACACCATGTTAGGGACAGCAATCAGGAGAATGGCGATCCAAATTAAGAGGCCTATTTCCTGTGCTAAAAATGTATCAGAAACGTAAATCATACCAGAATGATTCAATAATTCAAGAAACATTCCTGGCTTCTCCCTCTTCTTTTTCCTCATTAAGACTTTTCACTAAAACCTACTTCTATGACCAAATTTTCAGATACCAGTCATACAGCCGTTCTCTTTCATTTATTTGAAGTGGCCTGGAATGTTTTGTTAAAATTACAGCATAAATATAAATTGTTCTTTACAGCTCAATATCAATTTGTCCCATCTCAGCAACATACTTCTTCCTTGTTCTGAAACAAAACCAAATTGGTCATGCAATTTTCTTCTCCTTCTCTTGGCTGTAATTAATCTTTGTAAAATTAATTTAAAATGAATTTGCAGGCTGCAAAAATTCCAACTGTTCCTACTTGTTCTAACTAATGACAATTTCTAAAAGATGGAGTCTGGCCAATTTGCCTTTCAATAGTATTTCTAACAACATTCTGTGGATTAACATTGCTCAGAAACTTCATTGGATTCATGGAGTTTAAGAAACTACATAATAACGTATCAAAGACCAAAGGCCACTTACTCACAGCCCTGCCCCCCACCCAGTGGGTTACCTCCCATCTTCCTACTGTTCACAAGGCACAACTTAGAAGTGTGAAGGACTCCTGCTGAACTGTTTGGATGAATATACTTCTAACAACACGCAAAAGTTTTTCATATTCACTCTTTCCATCACCAGCTCTGGTAACTTGGTGTAGCCTTTACAAAATGCACAAAGGTATTTCAAAAAATCTTTTCTAACAGCGCCAGCCAAACTTGAGACATGTAAAACCTGGAAGGATAAGGTAGCTGAGCCGTAGGATTATATGAGGATGTGACTAATTTTAGCCACAAACTATCCATACTTACCAATTTTTGCAGATAATACAAAGATTGGCAGTGTTGTGGAAAGTGTAGAAAATTAGCAAAGAATAAAGCAGGATATAGATCAATTGCAGATATGGATGGAGAAATGGGACATGAAGTTTAGACTAGCTAAATGTGAAGTGTTGCACCTTGTAAATGTAAGGAGACTGTACGTTGTTAAGGGCAAGAGATTGTTAAAGGAGATGATGAGCAAAGGAATCTTAGGATCCAAGTTCATAGCTCCCTGAAGGTGCCTAGAGAGTGTAATAGGGTGGTTAAGAAGGCATATGTCATGCTTGCCTTTATTCATCGAGGCATTGAATTCAGGAAGTTATTTTGCAGCTTTATAAAGCCACATCTGGTATATTGCATACTGTACATTTCTAATGACACTGTTGCAGAAAGGATGTCGAGGCTTTGGTGAGGGCGCAGAAGAGGTTGACTAGGATACTGCCTGGATTAGAGGGCATGTGCTATAATGAAAGGTTGGTCGGACTTGGGTTGTTTTCTCTGGAATAGTGGAGGCTGAGGGGAGATCTGATGGGGTTTGTAAGATTATGAGAGGCCTAGATAGAGTAGACAGACAGTACCTTTTTCCAAGGGTTGAAATGACTAGTACCAGCGGCCATGAATTTAAGGTAAGAGAAGTAATTTCAAAAGAGCTGTGAGGGGCTAGATTTTTACTTAGAATTTGGTGGGTACTTAGAATGCACTGTCTGAGGTGGTAGTAGAGGCAGGTATATCAGGAAATTTAAGAGATTCTTAGATAGGCACACGAAGGATACGGACATTTTGTAGCCAGAAGAGATTACATTGGTTGGCCAATTAATTATTAATTTAATTGGTTTGGCACAACATTGTGGGCTAAGGGGCCTGTTCTTGTGTCATACTGTTCTATGTTCTATGTCTTATTGCTTTATTGTCACTGTACCTAAATTCAGGAACTCCCTGCACAACATCATGCTGTGAACCTTTTACACATAGACTGCAGCAGCTCAAGAAGCAGATCCATACTGTCTTCTTGAGAACAATTATGAATGGCTGTCAATGTTAGAATTGCCAATGATACCACATCCCGTGCAAGGAAAGAAAATAATCATACCTGTCAGTTGACATCCTCATACCTCCTCCATTCTCCCAGCATGTGTCCTTTCTCATTGGCTTGGTTGCCTCAACAAAACTGGTGGCTGAGTCAGGACAGGTTGGCACTGGGAATTATTAGCATTTATTCCAGACACCATGAAAATTCTAAAAACAAGAATATTTCCTGCTTATTGCCTGTTTATTACCTTCTTTCGACTAATAACTCTCTTATACTGGAAATTGCTGAGAAGAAGTTTTATGAGTAACAAAGCCAGTAAATGTACTCAAGCTGGCATAATCAGAATCAGAATCAGGTTTATTATCGCCGGCATGTGACGTGAAATTTGTTAACTGAACAGCAGCAGTTCAATGCAATACATAATCTAACAGAGAAAAAATAATAATAAATAAAATAAAATTAATAATAATAAATAAACAAGTAAATCAATTACATATATTGAATAGATTTTTTGAAAACCGTGCAAAAAAACAGAAATACTGTATTTTAGAATAAAGTGAGGTGGTGTCCAAAGATTCAATATCTATTTAGGAATCAGATGGCAGAGGGGAAGAAGCTGTTCCTGAATCACTGAGTGTGTGCCTTCAGGCTTCTGTACCTCCTACCTGATGGTAACAGTGAGAAAAGGATGTGCCCTGGGTGCTGGAGGTCCTTAATAATGGACACTGCCTTTCTGAGACACTGCTCCCTAAAGATGTCTTGGGTACGTTGTAAGCTAGTACCCAAGATGGAGCTACCCAAGCTAATCCTCAAGAATGGCTCAACAGCACTACCACTGACTAACTGGGTTCCAGGCTACAATCGTGGCTGGTGAGGAGAGACACAGGACAGAAGGATGAAGCCCACCAGATTTGCTTTCCAGTTGCGTCCATCCCAGATAGAATGGTAGGAGATTCCTTGTGATCATCAAGTTATACAGAGAACATCCCTTTTTGTCATTCAGCACCATTTTTGTGCTAAAATTGAGCCTGGTGATTACAACAACAATTGTATTGAACCACAATCTATAACCTCCTGACCTAGCATTATCTGTACCCTATCATTTCACTGGGATATCAATTTTAATTCATGAGGACTGACGAAGAGCATGTGAGGAACAGTACTAGGTATACCTAGGGTCCTAACACTGGTAGATTTATACATGTGTGCTAAACAGTTTAAGGAACAGGTAATATAACAGACCTAAGTGATCCCACAAGCAACTGGTCAGATCAAAGATCTACAGTCCTGCCATATCGTTGAGCTTGCTGTTCCCGGAGTGGAGGAATTTGAGGAGGTGACCAGATAGATTTATAAACAATTATAACAGACATAAGTACGGAAGATGGTCAAAATCATTTACGCATGGTACAATTATCAAAAACAAGAACACATAGGTTGAAGAAGAGAGTAAGGAGTTTAAATGGGGATCTGAGAGGATGAGTTTAATTACACAGAGAATGGTTGATACCTGGAATACACTGCCAATAGAGGTGATGGATCCAGATAAAACACCACAAAATTCAGGCAGATGGAGTTGGATGTAGTGTCATTGGATGAGAAGGTTAGAATGAAACTGCTCTCAGCCAAACTCAGCTGAAGGTGATTACCTATGGAACTTAACTCCGAGGTAGTAATGTGATTGTCTCCACCATACATAAGTTAAAGAGTGAGGCACAGAACTGACTCTGTGTTCTGAGTAAGTTGTAGAGGAGAGCACACTGCAGAGAGGCATAGAGTAAAAGAAAAGTGCAGTACAGAAACAGGTCCTTCAGCCTATCTAGTCCATATGCCAAACCATTTAAAATGACTAGTGCCATTGACTTGCACCCAGACCATAGCCCTCGATACCCTGCAATCCATATACCTATTAAAACTTCTCTTAACCATTGAAATTGCGCCTGCATACACCACTTACACTGACGGCTCATTCCACACTTTCATGACCCTCTGAGTGAAGAAGTTTCCCCTCACATTCCCCATAAACTTTTTACCTTTCACCTTTAACCCATGACCTCTAGAGTCCCATCCAATCTCAGTGGAAAAAACCTGTTTCCATTTATCCTATCCTAACTTTGTATACTACTATCAAATCTCCCATCAATCTTTTACATTCCAAGGAATAAAGTCCTAACCTATTCAATCTTTCCTTATAACTCAGGTCTTCCAGACTTGGCAACATCCTTGTAATTTTTTTCTCTGTACTCTTTCAATCTTATTGACATCTTCCCTGTAGGTAGGTGACCAAAACTGCACACAACACTCCAAATTAGGCCTTGCCAATGTCTTGTATAGCTTCAACATAACACCCCCTCTCCTGTACTCAGTGTTTTGATTTATGAGGGCCATTCTGCCAAAAGCTTTCTTTATAACCTTATCTACCTTTCAATGAATTATGGGCCTGTATTCCCAGATCCCTTTGTTCTACCACACTTCTTAGTGCCCCTCTCTTCACTCTGTAAGACCTACCCTGGTTGGTCCTACCAAAATGCAACACCTCACACTTGTCTGCATTAAATTCCATCTGACATTTTTCAGCCCATTTTTCCAACTGCTCCAGATCCTGTTGCAAGCTCTGATAGTCTTCTTCACTTTCCCTTACACCTCCAGTCTTAGTGTTATCCACAGATTTGATGATTCAGTTAACTACATTATCATCCAGATCATTGCTATAGATGAGAAACAACAATAGACCTAATATTGATTCCTGCAGCACTCTAATAGTCACAGGCCTGACTTCTCCCACAAAATTAATGTCTATGCCCTACAAGACATTTTTAAATGTGAAATACCCTCAGAGAGTAAGACCATATGTTTTGGGTATATACCTCAAGAACGGTTGAAAAGAGATAAATATTTAATGAATGTACTGCTGGTGGCTGGTAAAAAGACCCTTACCAGGAAATGGTTATCACAGGAGAGCCCAACTTTAAATGTATGGATGGAAATTACAATGGACATTTACAAAATGGAGAAGATAACAGCATCTGTTAATCATAAGTTGGAACAATTTTATTCATACTGGAAAAAATGGTTTAACTACATAACACCTCATAGGCCTGATTTTATTCTCACAAGTCAATGAATATGTTGAAAAACAATCACTTCACTCCCTGCTCTGTACATAGTTTTCTTCTTTAGGTTGTTCTTTCTTTCCTCTCCTTCCTATGAGTATATACCTCAGATAAATATTATGTGGAGATTTTTGACAAATATGATTGTATGACATATATGTACGGCATCTGCAATACATCTTATGGAAATGTTTATTTGATGATGAAATTCAATAAAAAAATAAATTACAAAATTAATGTCTAATCCAATATACTACCTCATCTTGAATGCAAAGTGACTGAACCTTTTTGGCCAACCTCCCACACAGGACAGAAATAGGAAGATCATACAGTTAAACATGTGACTAATGAGTTGGTGTAGGAGGGAGGGTGTCAGATTTTTGGATCATCGAGCTCTCTTCCAGGGAAGGTGGGAGCTATACTGAAGAGACAGTTTGCACCTAAAATAGGAGTATACCAGTATCTTAGCAGAAAGGTTTGTTAGTGCTGCATAGTATTTAAACTAGAGTTGCAGGAAGACGGGAACCAGAGTGCCAGACAGATAATGGAGAGGTTGGAGGTTAGTTAGGAAAATTCAATTGCTAGGTATACATGGAGAGGTGGTAAATTGGATCAGACATTGGCTCAATGGTAGAAGCCAAAGAGTGGTAGTAGAGAATTGCTTCTCCGAGTGGAGGCCTGTGATTAGTGGTGTGCCACAGGGATCAGTGCTCGGTCCATCGTTATTTGTCATCTATATCAATGATCTGGATGATAATGTGGTAAATTGGATCAGCAAATTTGCTGATGATACAAAGATTGGAGGTGTAGTAGACAGTGAGGAAGATTTTCAGAGCCTGCAGAGGGACTTGGACCAGCTGGAAAAATGGGCTGAAAAATGGCAGATGGAGTTTAAAGCAGACAAGTGTGAGGTATTGCACGTTGGAAGGACAAACCAAGGTAGAACATATAGGGTTAATGGTAAGGCACTGAGGAGTGCAGTGGAACAGAGGGATCTGGGAATACAGATACAAAATTCCCTAAAAGTGGCATCACAGGTAGATAGGGTCGTAAAGAGAGCTTTAGGTACATTGGCCTTTATTAATCAAAGTATTGAGTATAAGGGCTGGAATGTTATGATGAGGTTGTATAAGGCATTGGTGAGGCCGAATCTGGAGTATTGTGCTCAGTTTTGGTCACCAAATTACAGGAAGGATATAAATAAGGTTGAAAGAGTGCAGAGAAGGTTTACAAGGATGTTGCCGGGACTTGAGAAACTCAATTACAGAGAAAGGTTGAATAGATTAGGACTTTATTCCCTGGAGTGTAGAAGAATGAGGGGAGATTTGATAGAGGTATATAAAATTATGATGGGTATAGATAGAGTGAATGCAAGCAGGCTTTTTCCACTGAGGCAAGGGGAGAAAAAAACCAGAGGACTTGGGTTAAGGGTGAGGGGGGAAAAGTTTAAAGGAGACATTAGCGGGGGCTTCTTCACACAGAGAGTGGTGGGAGTATGGAATAAACTGCCAGACGAGGTGGTAAATGCGGGTTCTTTTTTAACATTTAAGAATAAATTGGACAGATACATGGATGGGAGGTGTATGGAGGGATATAGTCTGTGTGCAGGTCAGCGGGACTAGGCAGAAAATGGTTCGGCACAGCCAAGAAGGGACAAAAGGCCTGTTTCTGTGCTGTAGTTTCTATGGTTTCTATGGTTCTAGGTTGTGGAGACAGATGTTGTTAAGACCTTAGAAAAAGTCAGGAATCAAAAGGTTGAGCATTGTGGGACTAATGTCCTGAGCAGTGTATATTTCAATGCGAGCAGTGTATATTTCAATGCAAGACGTATTATAGAAAGGCAGATGAGCTCATGGCATGGATCAACACATGGAACTATGATATTGTAGTCATTAGTGAGACTTGATTTCAGGAGGGTTAGGACTGGCAGCTCAATATACCGGGCTTCTGTTGTTTTAGACTTGACAGTGTGGCAGGGGTTAAAGGGGGTGGGGTGGGTTACTAGTTAGGGAAAATTTCACAGCAGTTCTTAGTCAGAACAGACTGGAGAACTCGTCTAGTGAAGATTTATGAGTGGAACTGGGGAATAAAAAAGGTATGACCATGTTAATGGGGCTATTGTATAGACCACCCAATAGTCCATGGGATTTAAAGGAACAAATTGGTAGAGAGATTGCAGACTGTTGCAAGAAACATAAGGTTGTCATAGTAGGTGATTTTTAACTTTCTACATATTGTCTGGGACTCCCAAACTTTAAAAGGATTAAGTGGGATAGAGTTTGTCAAATGTGTTCAGGAAAGTTTCCTTAATCAATATGTAGAAATCCCAATGAGAAAGTGTGTGATACTTGATCTCCTATTAGGAAATGAGACAGGCCAGGTGATAGAAGTTTGTGGAGGGGAACTTCACATCTGGTGATCATAATGCCATTAGTTTCCAAATAAAAATGGAAAAAAATATGTGAATCTAGATTGAAGAAAGGCCAATTTTGATGGTATCAGAAAGGATCTGGTAAGTGTAGACTAAGACAGGTTGTTTTCTGACAAAGGTGTACTTGATAAGTGGGAGGCCTTCAAGAGTAACATTTTGAGAACAGAAAGATTTAAAAGGTAAAGATAACAGGTTTAGGGAACCATACTTTTCAAGAGATAGTGAGGCCCTGGCTGAGAAAAAAAACAGAAGGTACATATTAGGTATTGGAAGGTAGGAACAAATAAGGTATTTATGGAGTATAAGAAATACAAGAGAACACAAATGCAAGAAAGTAATCAGGAGGGCTTAAAGAAAGCATGAGGTTGCCCTAGCAGATAAGGTGATGGAGAATCCTAAGGGATTCTACAGATATGTTAAGAGCAAAAGAATTGCAAGTGGAAAATTGGTCCTCTGAAAGATCAGAATGGTAATCTATGCATGGAACCAAAAGAGATGGGGGAGATCTTTAATGGATTTTTAACATCTGTATTTACTTGTGAGATGGATACTGCATCTATAGAAGTCAGGCAAAGCAGCTGTAAGGTCATAGACCTTATACAGATTATTGAGGAGGAGTTGCTTGATGTCTTGAGGAGAGATATTGAGGAAGTTACCTGGTGTTCTGCAAACACGAAATAAAATGAAGTAAACTGAGAGAAATAGATTTCTATGGCATCAAATTTCTGAATTGCAGGAAGAGAGGAGGTAAGTGGATAAATGTTGCTTTGTAAGGTCCTGGGGGGAGGTGAAGACAGATGAATAAATTAAAGCATCCAAGAAGGAAAACTCCTGTTGAATCTGAAAATGGGACCTTCCACCATTCATATACTGTAGTCTGGAAACAATGAACCAGCTAAGATCCTGGTTACCAAAAGCTCATAAGACATTGGAGCATTCCGCTGATTGAGACTGCTCTGTTATTCCATTGTTGCTATTTGTTATCCCTCTTGATCCCCTTCTTCTGCCTTCTCCCTGTAACTTTATCTCTTACTAATCAATAATTTATCAATCTCTGGTTTAAGTATATCCTTTGACTTGGCATCCACAGCCATCTGTGGTAATCAATTCCATAGAATCACCACCCTCTGCCTACTTCAAAGGGATGTCCTTCTATTCTGTACCTTCTGCTCTCAAACTCCCCCACTATAAGAAAATCCGCTCCACATCCTCTTTATTTTTCTAGGACTTTCAATACTTGATAGGTTTCAATGAGATTTCCCTCCCCCCCCCCCCCCCCATTCATCTGCAGTGCTGTCGCTGAATAAGTTATCCTGGTAGAGAATATGAAATGGGTATTGGTGATTCAATGAATTTTCATTAGCAGGCTATGAAACAGGCAGTGTTATGTAGACTCTTGTAAAAAAAGTTAAACCCATCAAGATGAAATGTGACATTTTTTCCTTTAAGAAACAGAAGCTGGAGTTGGCTTTTCAGCTTTTTCCATTCAGTAAGATTATGACTTGTCCTTTACATTAGTGACACTTCCTTCACTAACTTCTTGGCCCTTCATATTTTAAATTCTAAAAATCTGTCAGTCCTAGTACTGATTCTCAGCTGCAACTCCATAGGTCTCTTGAGTGAAGAATCTCAAAGACTCACTATTCATTAACTATCTATTTGTGATTCATATTGGTATTGGTTTATCATTGTCAGATGTAAAATGATAGAGTGAAAACTTCACTTTGCATGCCACTCAGACAGCTCATGCCTTATATCAGAGTAGTAGAAAGGAAAATAGTGGTTAGAAAATGTTGTTGCCGTTACAGAAAAAGTGCAGTGCCAGTAGACAAATAAGGTGCAAAGGCCATGATGAGGTAGATTGGCAGATTGAGCATTCAAGAATTTGTCCTATACTGTATGAGGGATCCATTCAAGAGTCTGAACAGTGCAATAGAAGCTATCCGTGAGTCTGGTGGTAAATGTTATCAGGTTTTTGTATTCTTTGCATGACAGGAGAAAGAAAAAGAGTGAACAACTGAGATGGGAGGGGTCTTTGATTATGTAAATTGCTTTCCCGAGGCAACAGAAAGTGTGGACAGTCAAAGGAAGTCTGGATTGCATGTGGCCGATCCTTTAATTTTGAGACTGCGATCCATGATTCTAGACATCTGAGTTTGCTTTACCCTGTCAAACCCCTTCAGAATTCTGTTCACAGACCTGGTCTGTTCATCTCTCTTTATAAGACAAACATATCATCATGTTTTCTATATGCCTGTGAGAGAACATGCCTAAAGATGATGTGGGCCAAACTCTGAGATGGGCATGCTAGCTATCAAAATGGTAGTGATAATGATGTAGCAAACTTGGGCATGATGATCAATGAGAGAATGATGAAAATATCAGGATTCATGCTGGAGTAGAAAACCTCTACCAGAGACAAAGAGAATGTTACAACTGTGTTTGGCTGCACTACAGCCCCACATGTGAAGAATGTCAATTAGAATGAAAGAATTGTGACCCTGGACTAACATTGTGCAATTGCTCCCAAATGAAGTGATTCATCTTCCTAGTCAGTGCATGGAAACAGGATGCAATGAGTGTGCTTCCTTTACTGTATGGATATGCTGATTAATGACAGTTGTGAGATACATGTCCTCTTACTTCTGCTCTTTTGTGTTTTAGCCCCACAGGAACTGTTTTTTAAAAAAAAAAAGGCAGTGTCTCATTTATATCCAGTGGCAAGTTACAGCTTCTGATGAAAAACAAACCTCTTAATGGTGGGCATTATTTGTGAGCCTTTGCTATTCAAAAAAAGTAAAATACTGTACAATTATAACATTTCAAAACTCTAAACTTTTGAACTCTGCTTTCAAAGAAACATTCTTTTTCCTTGAAGTTGCAATGATTGAGAAATGTCCTTCTTAGATATTTTGATTGTATACAGCAGGGCAGATTCTGCCTATACTAGTATCATATTACCATATCATTGCTTATTTCACTCCCTAGTGTATACAAAGGTGAGAAGCATTAAGACACATTAAAGTCCACACTGTTGAATTGAAAGCTTTGCTGCTTTGGGTTATTAACTTGGCAGTATTGTACTTTGGAGAATGGTTCCCATTAAGGGATATTATCTGCTGGTTATTTCTCTCTCGAGAAAAGTATGGTTGGGGAAGATTGTGCCAGTTCTTCACCCGCTGCATTGACTGAGAAGTCGAGCTGATGTCAGAGTCAACGGCAAAGCACGCAGACAAAACCAAAATTGTTGTAAGCAGTGTAATTTTGAAAATGTCAGAGTCAGTCGCTGAGTTGCAAAGATAACAGAATGGACATCTCCAGACACATGCTAGTTTTCCTTCTATTTCTACTAAAAAGACAAATCTGGCTTATTTCTGTAACCTTATCCTTTGGTCAGTGAGTCTGATCAGAATCTGGTCCTTTCAAATTATTGTGGTTGGAAAAACTTGCTTATTGGTTAAAGGAATGTGTTTTTTCGTATTTTATAGTAGTTTCTCAATGTTCTCAGATGAGTCAGGAAGGTCAGCGTCATCTTTCAATGTCATATACTCTGAGCTGCAACGCACACTAAATCCTAAAGGAGCTCAGCAGGCCAGGCAGCATCTATTCAGGCTGAGACTCTTGATTTTCTCTTGTTTGTAACTCTGAATTCCATTGTCTTTCTCAGGCATCCTACCGACTTGCCTAGTAACACTCAGTATTGTGCAAGATGTGTTGCTACAGTCCACCATTGAACCATGCAGACATTTACCGTGACGCTTGCATCACATTTATAGTACAAACAAACATACATTTGGAGGCCCAAGTACCCAGTGGAGAATGGTGAAATGATAATAGTGAAAGCGGCACTGGAAAATGTCTACTGGTATCACATTTCCCTCCAGAAGCTTGCTGTGATAACTTAACTGTGTCAGGCCTGCCCCTGATGACACCTACCAGCCTGCACATGCAGGCTTCTCCCAGTCTCCACACAGCTAACAGAATTCACCTGTCACTCATTCTAGTCTTATCACCTGAGGCCTATTTAACTCCAGTTCTCATTCACAGTTCTCCTGCACTCATCGAACCAGCCAGCCTCAACTAACTGCTCCCAGCTTTCGCTCTGCCTGCCTGAAGCTTATCTTGTTGCATGTGGTGTTTAGTTTCTGTTTTGTTTAGTAGTCCTGTGTTTCTTGTAATTTTGTGGCCTATCATTAAAGTTATCATTTACTGCTATATCATCTCCTCTACCCTGCTTTTGGGTCAGGGCTGCATCCACACATCCTGACAGGATGAGTGAGCCCTCAATTGACCTTAACAGAGTCAATGCTTACCTAAAAGAGGTCGTCCACTGATACAGCACACAGTCCAGAAGCAACATTGACCATCTGTCCGCCACTCTCATCCAACTCTCTGTTTTGGTGTAGCAACTCCACGCCAGTCAACTTCCTCCCCCGAGCCCCGTATTCCCATACCCAAATGTTTCAATGAATCTCTCATCCAATGTTGCAACTTCCTGTTCCAGAGCACCTTCTGCTTTGAGTTCCAGCCATCCCTGTATTCTACGGAGCAGGACAAGATCGCCTTCCTCATTTCTCTCTTGACTGGGTGAGCTCTGAACTGGGCCACTTCTAACTGGTAAAATAAAGCCATCATCTGAAACAAATATCAGGGGTTCACCGCTAAGATGTGCCATGTTTCCAACCATCAGGGAATGGAAATGGAAAGGAGGCAGTGGATCTGATGCATCACCTACTCTAAGGCTCACACTCAGTAATGGATTACACGGTGGAAATCTGGATCTCACGGTAGTGTGCGAATAGAACATTGAAGTGCCTTTGGCCCATTACCATCACGGCCTCTCAGAGTGCTTGAAAGACGAGTTGTCTGCCAGGGAGATGACAACTGACCTCGAAAGCCTTAGTACTTTGACTCTCCAAATCAACAAGCGTCTTATGGAATGATCCTCCAGATTGTCAGCCAGAACCCAGTTTTCATTTCCAGAAATATTTCAGACTACAGGGCCCTCATCAGCAATGCCTCCAGAATCCAGACAATTAGGGAAAGCTTCCTTAACCACACCCTCCCCCCCCCCCCCGGTGCAAATATTAGTAGAATTAAATTGAATTGACTTTATTACTTACATCCTTTATAAATGTGAGGAGTAAAAATCTTTACATTACGTCTGTCTAAATGTGCCATGTGTAATTTATAGTAATTTTTAAGAAATAGTATGTACAACAGGACAGTCAATATAACATAGAAATACAGTTGTGTCAGCATGAATTAAGCAGTTTGATGTCCTGCTGGAAGAAGCTGTCCTGGAGCCTGTTGGTCCTGGCTTTAATGCTGCGATACCGTTTCCCAGATGGTGGCAGCTGGAACAGTTCGTGGTTGGGGTGACTTCGGGTCCCCAATGATCCTTCGAGCCCTTTTTACACACCTGTCTTTGTAAATGACCTGAACAGTGGGAAGTTCACATCTACAGATGTGCTGGGCTGTCCGCACCACTCTCTGCAGAGTCCTGCCATTGAGGGAAGTTGTGCACATTTTTGTGGATAGTCATCTACCAATGCTTCAAAAGCCCACTGCATCTGGGGAACAGTGCATCTAGATCGAGACAATGGGCCTCCAATCTGCCAAGCTCTCCCCAACCCCACATTCGTGCTTTGTAGAAGAGGACCCATCTGCCAGGGCCCTGTTTTGTCACTGCCGGAATACTTGGAGGAGAGCACAGAGGGCCATCCTAGCTGCCAGCCGCAGCCAGCCCCCATCCAGACCACTCCAGCCTGTACTATGAGTCTGGCTGTCCAGCTGAGATCCACCTCTACACACCAACTGCTGCAAGTGCTCGCTCTGGTTTATTGGTATCTTCAGGATCACCCATCGCATCAATCCAGTCACGTACCATCCCCAGCTGCCACCATCCCTCAGGATCACACCTACTTTTCACACGTCTAACCTCAAGCCTATTGACTATGGACTACTTAACTCTCCTGAGCCTGCACCTCTGGAACTTAGGATGGTGGAAGGTTCTCCAGTGTACATGGTTTGCCTGTTGATGGATCTACTTCACCATGGACAGGATGTGCAGCATCCAGTTGACTGGGAAGGGTACAGCCCAACGGAGAGAGTTTTGGTGCTGTCCAATAACATCTTGGAGCTTTTGCTCATTGATTATCCTGGGCAATCGGGGTTTGGCCGTAGGGAGGGTGGTGTCCTCTCAGGCCTTCTCCTGCTGACACCTCCCAGCCTGCACATGCAGGCTCCTCCTAGCCTCAACCCAGCTAATATAATTCACTTGCTGCTCATTACAAATTCCTTACCAGCCGCCTACTTAATCCTGAGGCTCACTCATCGAACCAGCCTACTCCAAGCTTACTCTCTCCCTGCCTGAAGTTTACCTTGTTGCTTGATGTTTTTAGTTTCTGTTCTCTCTTGTTTTGTGGTCTCTCGTGGCTTGTGATTTTGTGGCCGATTATTAAGGTTATTGCTTACTCCCATCATCTCCACTGCTCTGCTTTTGTGTCAAGCCTCCTCTACATTTCCTGACAAACTGCATTTGGCACAGTGAGCTACTAAAGAGTGGTAATCTTGGTTAGTGGTAGAATACTGGCATGTGCATGGTAAACGGGATTAGTTTAGACAGGTACTTGTTATTCAGCGTTGACATGGTAGGTGCTGCATGTCGCGACAGCTCTATGATTTGAACTTCATCGCTTGAGTATATTTAAATCATGGTCTCAGCAGTTAGTCGCAAAATTGCACAGTACACGCAGCAGCCATTTTCAACTTTCCCCTGATCGCTCAGCTGGACAACGAAAATCTCGAAATCCAAAAGAAAAGTTTCAACTGTGTCCCCAGCACATGTGTAGCGAGATCTTCAGGCAAGGCATGGAGTAAGCACAAGACTCAAATGCAGAAAGTAATGAGGAGGATCATTAAAAAACAGAACAGAGGAATAACAAATTAATCAGAGTGTACCTACTCGAGAGGGCTAGAGTACAGGGATTGTTTGTTCACTCGTAACCCAAATTCAGCACTCAGCGCTAGTTGTAACAAACTTAAATATAGTGCCAATAGCGCAGGAAGCTTGTGCATATAAAAATCAGAACTCAATAAACTAAAAAGAGGATGCATGAGGAACTCACATTCAAAAAGCAAGCGGCATATCTTGTTCCAGATGCTGTTGAGGGGGATGACCTGACAGGGGACACCCACGATGACGGGGTCTCTGGCACTGAGCCTGGCACTGTTGGGCAGGAGGGAAGGAGGGAGAAGAGGAATGCGGTAGTCATAGGGGATTCCATAGTCAGGGGAACAGACAGGAGATTGTGTGAGCCTGATAGAGATAACCGCATGGTGTGTTGCCTTCCAGGTGCCAGGGTATGCGATGTCTCGGATCAGGTCCAGAATATTCTGAAGGGGGAGGGCGAGCAGCCAGTTGTCTTGGTACATGTTGGTACCAATGACATAGATAGGACAAGGGAGGAGGTCCTGAAGAGGGATTTCTGGGAGTTAGGAAGGAAGCTGAGAAGTAGGACCTCCAGGGTAGTAATCTCGGGATTGCTACCTGTGCCATGTGCTAGCGAGGGCAAGAATAGTAGGATCAGGCAGATGAATGCGTGGCTGAGAGACTGGTGCAAGGGGCAGGGCTTCAGATTCTTGGATAATTGGGATCTCTTCTGGGGGAAGTATGACCTGTTCAAAATGGACAGGTTACACCTGAACCCAAAGGGTACCAATCCTGGCGGGAAGGTTTAATAGAGCTGTTAGGGAGGGTTTAAACTAATTTGGCAGGGGGATGGGAACCAGAATGATAGAGCGGAAGAAGAGAAAAACAGAAATAAATCTAAGATTGTGAGCAGTAAAGATGTCAGGAAAGACAGGCAGGTGATGGGGCAAATTTGTAGCCATTGGGATGAGTTGCAGTGCAATAAAGTTGCAGTGAAATCAAAGTGAAAAGTACCAAATACTGGTCTTAAGGTGTTATACTTAAATGCACGCAGCATAAGGAATAAGGTGGACGATTTTGTCGTACAGCTACAGATTGGCAGGTATGATATTGTGGCCATCACTGAGACGTGGCTAAAGGATGCATGTCTCTGGGAGCTGAACGTCCAAGGATACTCGGTGTATCGGAAGGATAGGAAGGTAGGCAGAGGAGGAGGCGTGGCTTTATTGGTAAGAAATGATATTAAATCATTAGAAAGAGGTGATATAGGATTGGAAGGTGCAGAATCTTTATGGGTTGAGCTAAGAAATCACAGGGGTAAAAGGACCCTGATGGCAGTTACTTATAGGCCTCCAAACAGCTGCAGTGATGTGGACTACAAATTACAACAGGAAATGGAAAAGACTCGTCAGAGGGGCAGTGTTATGATAATTGTGGGGAATTTTAACATGCAAGTGGATTGGGAAAATCAGATCAGCAGTAGATCTCAAGAGAGAGAATTTATAGAATATCTGCGAGATGGCTTTTTAGAACAGCTTGTTGTTGAGCCCACTAGGGGATCGGCTGTACTGGATTGGGTATTGTGTAATGAACCAGAGGTGATTAGAGAGATTGAGGTGAAGGAACCCTTAGGAGACAGTGATCATAACATGAATGAGTTCACTGTGAAATTTGAAAAAGAGAATCCAAAATCTGATGTGTCGGTATTTCAGTGGAGTAAAGGAAATTACAGTGGCATGAGAGAGGAACTGGCCAAAGTTGACTGGAAAGGAACACTGGCGGGAAAGGCGGCAGAGCAGCAGTGACTGGAGTTTATGTGAGAAGTGAGGAAGGTACAAGACAGGTATATTCCAAAAAAGAAGAAATTTTTGAATGGAAAAGGGATGCAACCGTGATTGACAAGAGAAGTCAAAGCTAAAGTTAAAGCAAAGGAGAGGGCATACAAGGAAGCAAAAATTAGTGGGAAGACAGAGGATTGGGAAGTTTTTAAAAGCTTACAAAAGGAAACTAAGAAGGTTATTAAGAGGGAAAAGATTAACTATGAAAGGAAGCTAGCAAATAATATCAAAGAGGATACTAAAAGCTTTTTCAAGTATATAAAGAGTAAAAGAAAGGTGAGAGTAGATATAGGACCGATAGAAAACGATGCTGGAGAAATTGCAATGGGAGATAAGGAGATGGCGGAGGAACTGAATGAATATTTTGCATCAGTCTTCACTGAGGAAGTCATCAGCATACTGGACACTCAAGGGTGGTAGGGAAGAGAAGTGTGCGCAGTCACAATTACGACAGAGAAAGTACTCAGGAAGCAGAATAGTCTAAAGGTAGATAAATTTCCTGGACCAGATGGAATGCACACTCATGCTCTAAAGGAAGTAGCTGTGGAGATTGCGGAGGCATTAGCGATGATCTTTCAAAAGTCGATAGATTCTGGCATGGTTCCGGAGGACTGGAAGATTGCAAATGTCACTCCACTATTTAAGAAGGGAGCAAGGAAGCAAAAAGGAAATTATAGACCTGTTAGCTTGACACCGGTGGTTGGGAAGTTGTTGGAGTCGATTGTCAAGGATGAGGTTACAGAGTACCTGGAGGCATATGACAAGATAGGCAGAACTCAACATAGATTCCTTAAAGGAAAATCCTGCCTGACAAACCTATTACAATTTTTTGAGGAAATTACCAGTAGCCTAGACAAGGGAGATGCAGTGGATGTTGTATATTTGGATTTTCAGAAGGCCTTTGACAAGGTGCCACACATGAGGCTACTTAACAAGATAAGAGGCCATGGAATTACAGGAAAGTTACATACATGGATAGAGCGTTGGCTGATTGGCAGGAAACAGAGAGTGGGAAGAAAGGGATCCTATTCTGGTTGGCTGCCGGTTACCAGTGGTTTTCCACAGTGGTCCGTGGGGCCGCTTCTTTTTACATTATACATCAATGATTTGGATTATGGAGTAGATGGCTTTGTAGCTAAGTTTGCTGATGATATGAAGATAGGTGGAGGGGCCGGTAGTGCTGAGGAAATGGAGAGTCTGCAGAGAGACTTGGATAGATTGGAAGAATAGGCAAAGAAGTGGCAAATGAAATACAATGTTGGAAAGTGTATGGTTATGCAGTTCAGCAGAAGAAATAAACGGGCAGACTATTATTTAGGTGGGGAAAGAATTCAAAGTTCTGAGATGCAACGGGACTTGGGAGTCCTCGTACAGGATACCCTTAAGGTTAACCTCCAGGTTTAGTCAGTGGTGAAGAAGGCGAATGCAATGTTGGCATTCATTTCTAGAGGAATAGAGTATAGGAGCAGGGATGTGATGTTGAGGCTCTATAAGGCACTGGTGAGACCTCACTTGGAGTACTGTGGGCATTTCTGGCCTCCTTATTTAAGAAAGGATGTGCTGACATTGGAGAGGGTACAGAGAAGATTCACTAGAATGATTCTGGGAATGAGAGGGTTAACATATGAGGAACGTTTGTCAGCTTTTGGACTGTATTCCTTGGAGTTTAGAAGGATGAGGGAGACATCATAGAAACATTTCTAATATTGAAAGGCATGGACAGAGTGGACGTGGGAAAGCTGTTTCCCATGATGGGGGAGTCTAGTACGAGAGGGCATGACTTCAGGATTGAAGGGCACCCATTCAGAACAGAAATGCGAAGAAATTTTTTTAGTCAGAGGGTGGTGAATTTGTTGCCACGGGCAGCAGTGGAGGCCAAGTCATTGGGTGTATTTAAGGCAGAGATTGATAGGTATCTGAGTAGCCAGGGCATCAAAGGTTATGGTGAAAAGGCGGGAGAGTGGGACTAAATGGGGGAATGGATCAGCTCATGATAAAATGGTGGAGCAGGCTCGATGGACTGAATGGCCGACTTCTGCTCCTTTGTCTTATTGTCTTATGGCATGAAAAATATAAGGACTAAAGCAGTCGCTTAACAAGTTCTAGTTAAGACAAATCATTGATGTGCAGTTGGATCAGCGTGATAAAGCCCGATGATCTCTGTTGCCCACAGTGTCCGAAGAGTTCATGACAGGGCCCACTTACCTATAGTCAGCACATAACGTCCTAGGAAAATCTGGATATTTGCTATGATACTCCATAATTAACTAAGGATCCAAAATGTAATGGGAGTGAATCTAGCATCTCTCCTCGGGGCCATAACTCTACTTCCAGTCCACAAGGTACTGTAGTTTACCATGAACAAACAAAAGTCTAGCAGTTGTGAAACTGTGTATATTTGTTGACCGACAGCAAAACTAAGAGGTGGAGGAAACTTGGAAACAGGAGCCAAGGGACTAGAAAGTATGGGTTTAAGGCAGGAAACATGAAAGTTATTATGAATATGTAGAGTTTGTGGTAATTGTAGGCAGTATGATAACGGATTGATTCTCTGTAGAACTTTAAGTGTATTCAGGAAGTACTTCCAAGATTTAACCTGCACAGAAAGGTGTTAAGTAGACTGCCAAACCCTCTGGACCGGACTGAACAAAGGACCTAGTCACCTTCAACAATCAGCCTGATGCTGCTGCTGTTGGGAGTTGGGCATTAAAAGTGATCTGGTCTTTGACCATGTCTGCTTGCACCTCTTAAACAACTAATCAGCTGTATGGATACCTCCTCAGACTCTTGCTCTGGGAATAGACGAAGACTGCAGCTGAACTGACATTCAAAGAGTGGCATCCCAATGGAGGAGTGTTAAAGTGTGCAAACTCTGCCCAAATAAGATAGTCTCTCTATGTAGGCCAGTTTTCTGAAAACAGACACCTCAGGGATTTTTCCAAATCCTGGTTCACTCTCTCTGTTTGCCCATTGGTTTGCAAAAGGAACCCAGAGGATAAGCTTACAGTAGCCCCAGTGAGTAAACAAAAAGGCCTTCCAGATTTTTGACGTGAACTACAGACCACAGTCTGAGACGATATCCTGGGGAAAGCCATGTATCTGGAAGAAATTCCATAGCATAAGGTCTGACATCTCTGAAGCTGTGAGAAGTTTGGAAAGAGGAGCAAAGTAGCATGCCTTTGTGAATCAGTTCACCACAACTTAAATAACAGTATTCCCTCAGGAAGGAGGAAGACTAGATCCATCAAAATATGAGACCAGGGTCAAGTGGGAATAGGTAAATTTTGTAAGAGACTTTGTGGTAGTGATCTAAGTTTCTTATTTTGGGCACACGCATTGCACACCAAAACATAATGCTTGGTGACCTTGGTTATGCCCAGCCAACAGAACTGCCTCTTAATGAGCTCCAATATACGTGAAACTTCTGGATGCCTTACCATATTAAAGGCATGCCTGCAATTCAGTACCTTGGAGTGAACCTGTCATGGTCCTGACCAAACAGAGGCAGGTCTCCAAGTTTCAGCGCTCCATTTTCCTGGAGTATAGTTAGCTGCCACTGTTCCTTTAAGACTCAGCCTGCCAATTATTGCCTGCCACATTCCTTTATGGAAAGTCTGTACATAAAGGCCTCATGCTGAGCACTTGGTGCTCAATCATAAGAGTTTCATTTCTAGTACCACTGTTTGTGATTTGATTTGTGTTGTCTTGTTTATTTCTAGACATTACTCTGCACTTGGGTTCACAACCATCTATTGCTCGCTCATTACAGCATGATTGAGCCATCATAAACCCAGCAGAGTATGAATGTTTGCGAATTGCATTGGCCTACCAGAGACCAACAGTAGGCAGACATGATAACGTGCTTCAGGAGATCCTCACAACTCTCTGGAAACTCTCTGACTCCGGTAGGCAGGATCTGACTACAGGCTGAGTGGCTGCCAGGTCTGCGGCATGGTTAAGGTAGAGACTCTATCAATACTCATAGAGATTGCAGCACCTACCAGCTCCCAAGCAGTATGACAGTAACTCTGAAATATGCCAAGGATTCCTGGGATAATGCTCCTTAGCCTTTGCGTCACAGCTATCCAAGTTCCTGTTGGAATGCAGTAAGGCAGCCTATATCATCTCACTCCTCACTGGAAGAGCCCTTGTCTGAGCAACCACAGTCTAGGAGAAGGATTCAACTGTCTGTGCCAGTGCAGATCCCTTTTCAGAAACTTTGAGGAGGGTGTTCTATTACCCTGCTGGAGGACATGGGTCTTTGACCTGGCAGAGGGTTTTATGGACTTAGCAATTTGACTCAGTAACCAATTAACAGGAAGGAGAAGAGTTAGACAAAGGAGATTACTCAAAGAGACTTACCCCTGACTATCCTTCATCCTCTCCTATTCCCTGGGCTGGGACTCTCCCTTGACTAACGCGGATCCTAGCCTCCAAGGAGCCTATGCAAATAGGCTGGACGAGACTCCCTCGAACCAAACGAGAGAGAAGGAGGGAGTGGTGCTCCATTTCTGTGGAGATGCCAGACATTATTTGACCTCTTATCCAAGCTGCTGGGAAACTCTCAAGACTTTCCAGTGTAGGGAGTGCTGTGCTAGTTTCCAGCATCACTCCCAGTTGGGCTCCCTCTGGAGTGGTGCTCCCCTTGTAGCTTTCATGGGAGAGCGAAAACATTCCCTGGATACCTTTATTGATGCCGGTGCAGCAGGGAGCTTTTGGGCCTCAGACTGGCCAGAAGATTGAAAATCCCCTTTTCATGTCTCAACCAGCCACGGGGCTGGATGGGAGACATTTGGTGCCAGGAAAGATCAACCATTCAAGCTCAAGATATGCAAAGTGTAGAATCTATCCAGCTCTAACTCATTTGCTCCCCAGAAATATCATTCATTGTGAGTCACCCCAGGTGTCATCTCACAACCTAAAAGTCAGTTGGAAATTTGCTGCAACTATTTCGGTTAAATGACTCCAGTAGCTTCTAGGTTTTGCCAACTTTTTGCAAGTCGATTCATCTGCCTTCAGTTTAGTGGTGGCACCACTGATCAACCCCAACAAGAAATCTACCGAGCCCTTTCGCTGGACCCCAGAGGCCAAGGTGGCTTTTACAGAGATAAAGTAAGAGTTCATGTGCATACCTATCATAGTTGCACCAGACCCCGACTTACCTTTTGTGATGGAGGTTGACGCGTCAGACATGGAAGTTGGTGCCTTCTTGTCTCAATGACCTGTCTTGGACCACAAACTGCATCCCTGTGCTTTATCTTTCTCCCACGGAGACAAGCTATGACATTGGTAATTGGGAATTGTTGACTGTAAAACTAGCACTGGAGGAGTGGAACCACTGGTTGCAGGGGTACAACATCTGTTTGTTGTGTAGACTGACCATAAAAACATCCAGGATGTGAGGTGGCTGAATTCCAGGCAGGCACGTTGGTCCCTATTCTTTAACAGGTTCAACTTCCTTATTACTTTTCACCAAGGATCAAAAAATCAAAACCAGTTGCCCCCTCTTACCAGTTAAAAGCACCTAATGGGGAAGAGAACCCTTCAACTATAATTTCCAGCCGTAAAGTGGTGGTGCCCATCTGCTGGAACATAGACTTGCTAATACGACAAGCCCAAGAACAACATGAGGCAGACCCAGGTAATGGTACTCCGGATATATTTTTGTTCCCAAAGCTATCCATTCAGAAGTGATCAACTGGGAATTCTTTGAAGATGGTTGGGCATCCAGGGGTGGCTTGCACCCTAGAGTTCATCAAGAGACATTACTAGTGGCCAGGCATGACCAAAGATGTCTGGGAATATGACTTGGCGTGTGATTTCCGTGCGTGAAAGTAAAAACCATCAGGACAGCCTCAAGGTCTGCTTCAGCCTCTCCTCATTCCTACTCGCCTTTGGTCCTACATTTCTATGGACTTTGTCACTGGTCTTCTAGCATCATGGGGTAATATAGCAGGCATGGTGGTCGTAGACCAATTCTCCAAGGCCTGCTGCTTCGTACCCTTTCCCAAACTACCATCAGCTTCAGAGACTGCCAAGCTCATGTTACACGTCTTCAGGATTCACAGTTTCCCCAGGACATCGTCTCCGATCACAGTCCTTAATATTCCTCTGAGTCTTGGAAGGCCTTTTGTGAGGTCATTTGGGCCCCTGTCAGTCTGTTATCCGGGTTCCATCCATAGATCTGGGTGGAACTTGCTTACAACAGACTTTGACATTCTTCTATTGAGATGTCCCGTTTCTCTTTCGAATGTCGGTTTAGGTACCATCCTCCATTGTTCTCAGAACAAGAAGCAGAAGTGGAGGTTCAGCAGACCATCTGGCCAACTGGTGCAGAGATATTGCCAGAAATGGGTTAAGGTGAGAAAGATGCTGTGGCTAATTTATGACAACAAGTGCAGGCCAGCCACTGGAGAAGACAGTCTAAACCTCAAATGAAAATTTTACCTCCTCCAACCAATGCCTCCATTCTTCAATTGCCATCTGAACAGCAAGCAACTCCCTTCTAGCATAATTCCTCTCGACGGGAGAGACATGTTTGGAAAAGAAGACACACATGTAACTTCTGGTCAGAGGTGATTCATTGAGACGGCATGCTCCTACTTCAATGTCCTAGGCATCATCCTCCACTGCAAAAGTTGGATCCAGACAACGGGAACAAATGCAGGTGCACTGGTAAATCTGTTTTTAAGGTCACAGAAAGTATCTTCTGCCTCTGAAGTCTAACAGAAAGGCCCTGCAGGCCTTAAGGGAGGTTGATAATTGGAACTGCATTAGAACTGAAGTTGAGAATGAAACATTGATTGAAGTTGAAAAGCCCTAAACAGTGTTAGAGCTGTTTAACCAATGTAGGTTGTGACAAATTCTATACCACTTGGGTCTTCACAGGGTCCATCCGTAGATTCCCCTTGGAAATGACAAATCCAAACTATAGTGATGTAGAACTTGCTCTTCTCAAGCTTTACAAAAAGTTGATTCTCCAATAGACGTTGAAGAGCACTCTATACATGCTGGACATGTTCCTGATGCGATTGAGAAAAAATAATATTGTCCAAATAAACAACCGTAAAATGGTTGATAATTTCTCAGAGCATGTCATTGATAAAATTTTGAAAGACTGCTGGATCATTCACTAAGCTGAGTGGCATCAGCAGACACGCATACAGTCTGGTGGGCGTGTTGAAGGCAATGTTCCATTCATATTCTTCTCAAATCTGGATAAGGTGGTCAGCATTGCAGACATCAAGTTTCATGAAGACTTGCTCCCTGTAGTAGCTCGAATGCCAAATTCAAAAAAAGGAGTGGATTCCAGTTCTTAATAGTAAACTTATTCAGATCCCTATTCAGTACGCAGTCTCAGACCGCTGTCCTCTTTGAATATGATAAAGAATCACGCTCCAGCAGGTGAAGTGTATAGTTGAATAAACCCAGATACCAAAGCCTCCTTAATATACTGTTCCATGGCCTGGATCTTGGGAGCAAATAAGGCATAGAGACTTTTTCAGGAAGGACGTGTACCTGATAGCAAGAGAGTAGCACAATCATATTCTCTATGTTGAAGATGAGTTGTGGTTTTCTTCTTCATAAATACCTCCAGCAAGGCCAAATATTCTGGAGGCTCTCTGGGCAACTTGGTTCACTTAGTTCTGAGGAGTCAGAAGGTAACTGGGGACTTATGACCGACAACTCTGCATAATCCACAGAATTATGGGGCAACTCAGAACCTTAGTCTGCTGCCTTGGAAACTTAGGCTCAGGCTGGCCTCTTGGGGCCTCCAACCAGCCTCTTAGAACCTCCAGCAGGTTTCTCAGAACTTTTAGAAAGACAATTATTCTGACAAAAAGTTGACCAACCCTGTACAGTGCCAGAAGACCTATTAACACGGGATTTATGGAAAAGTAACCATCCATAGCCAAGGATTAAAGGAGTATCTGGAGAGTGAATAAGGTGGAATTGAGTCATCTCATCATGCGTACCAATCATTAACTTGAGAGGAATGGAAAGATAAGAAAATTGTCCAGGTCCCAATGACCACTCATCCAGGCTGCAGCAGAGTCGTTAGACGAGTCGCAACTTATTTACATGGATTCTCTTGGTCGGAACAAGATCTGAAAACTTTCTTGTTGAACCAGTCTACCAATGCTTCAAGGGAATGGTGATGTCCCCCCTCCCTACAAGACAATAGTGAAGGTAACACCACCCAGGAATTTTTCGAACCAGGAGAGAGACTAGCGATCATCACATTTCTCCCCTCACTGGATGGTCCTGCGAATTTCCCAGCAACACAGAACAAGAGATCTAAATGGCTAGTATAAGCAGCTGCTCTGTTTTACACATTTCCTTCACTCTGCGGGAACCAGGTTCTTCCAGATGCATGTGCTCCTCCCAAGGAAACTATGAGGGTCTAGGTTGAGACTCGAATTGTGGAACCCCCAGAGAAAGCACTGGGTGATTTTTGAGAGCCGGCTCTCTGGGCAAATTCGCCATGCCTCTCCCTCCTTCCCTCAGAGCTATAAATTCTAATAGCCATATCTAAAACTCCTCCAAATCACCTTCAGGATCCCTGGTCACTAGAACATCCTTGAGTTGGTCATTTAATCTCCCTGAAACAGGGCAACCAAAACCTTCATGTCCCACCTGCTCTCTCCTCCAAGGTCAAGCAAGGGATCAAGCCCCCTAACACAAATGGATGAGTCTGCTGCAGCCTCTGAATCCACAGCAGAGTGAAAGAGTACCTCCCTCATAGTTCTTAAAATTAAATTAATATCAAAACACATGGGAGAGACCTTCTCCCATAAGACCATAGCCCATGAAAGGGCCCTGCCCAGTAGGAAGGAAGTTATACAAGCCACCTTACTCTTGTCCGAGGGGAACTTGGCAGGTTGTAACTTGAATGCTATAGAACACTGATACAAGATAGCATGGCAAGATTCGGGGTGCCCACAGTACCGCTCCAGGGCCAGCAGGTTACCTGACCCTTCATGGTAGTCCTGGGCAAATGTAGCAGGATGCACAGGCAAATGTTCAGAACCAGAGTCCATCCCCGAAGAATGGTGATCATGCCTACCAGTTTGAGCCTTTCTGCAATGATGCTGATATCTCCTGCAGTAAAAGTTCATGTTATCCACCTGCCTCTCCTTGGCAGGTCAAAGCCATGCAGAAATGATCAAACTCTGCTGCGTCCATGATGGCTGAGTTCTGCTGTAGTGAGATCTTCAGGCAAAGGAACCCAGGCACGGAGTAAACTCGAGACTTGAAGGTAGAAAGTAATGATGAAGATTTATTCGAAGATCAGAAGAATAAGAAATGATCCAAAGCGTACTTATTTAAGAGGGCTAGAGTACACAGAAAGTTTGTTCACTCAGAACCCAAATGCAGGATTCAGCAATGTACGCTAATCATGACAAACTTAAATAGTGCATATAGCACGGGAACACCGTGCATATCAAATCAAAATTCATTAAACTAGAAGTGGGGAACCTGCATTCAAAAAACAAGCGGGATGAAAAACATAAGGAAAATCTAATGACTAAGCTAGTCACTTAACAAGTTCTATTAAAACAATTCAATGATGTTCAGTTGTGATGGAGCGCCGAGGCCTGACACTCTCCACTGCCCCGCACTGGTCTGAAGAGTTGATGACACACTTGGGTGTCCTTTAGCATAAGGATGCCTGAAGTTTGACCAAAGCTCTGCCTGCAGGTCCGTGGAACACCTAGACAAAGTGTGATGAATACAAATCATACTGGAAGTATTCAGATCAGGCAACATTTGTAGAGGAAGAAAGAATTAATATTGTGCGTCCAGTGACACTTTGCCCATTTGTAATCAGCACAGGTACAGAGGTGAGGAGAGCACAGATGGAGAGGTAAAATTTGGGAACTTATTTTTTTCCCAGATATATTAATCACTTCAACAGTGCCTTTACCTACTCTTCCCCAGCAGGAAATTGTCACTAATGTTGTTTTCATGGGAATCTTCTGTATAAATTCAATAACCTCCATCCCCTAAGCCAGCAGTCCCCAACCACCGGGCCACGGACCGGTACCGGACCGCAAGGCATGCGCTACCAGGCCGCGAGAAAACGATATGATTTGGCGATAGGAGTCAGCTGCACCTTTTCTCATTCCCTGACATGCCCACTGTTGAGTTTGAACACGCGTGAGGTCATTACGCATGCGTCAACCATGTCAGCACGGGAAGGAGATCAACTCCTCGAGCTTGCAGATGAGGATGGGCTGAAAAGTATGTTTGACATACCATCTCTGCCAGCATTCCGGATCAAAGTCAAGGCTAAATATCCTGAGATAGCCAAGGAAGCAGTGAAAATGTTGCTTCCATTTCCAACATATCCTTGCAATGAATGCAACGAAAACTAAATTGCGGATCAGACTGGACATAAGGAACCCCCTTTGCGTATCGCTGTCTCCCATCACCCCTCAATAGGACCGTCTTGTTGCAGGAAAACAAGCCCAGGGCTCCCACTGATTCAGCGATATTGGTGCGTTGCAATGATTTTATATGTTCATACGAGAAAAATATGCACTGTGTGTTTAATATCTAAATGTTATGATGCTATTGACTTATAAGTGACTTATATAACCATGTAACAATTACAGTATGGAAACAGGCCATCTCTGCCCTTCTAGTCCCTGCCGAACGCTACTCTCACCTCGTCCCACCGACCTGCACTCAGCCCATAACCTTCCATTCCTTTCCTGTCTATATAGCTGTCCAGTTTAACTTTAAATGATAATATCGAACCTGCTACTGGAAGTTCGTTCAACACTTACTTCAAGCTCCCCTGATGATTGACTTAGCGCTATATTCATGCAAGGAAAATATGAGCTGTGTGTTTATTATTAAATTAGTCAGATAAACCCTTTCAGAAACGAAATTGAGTGTATTAGCCACTTATCACCTATATTCCGGTCGTTATTAACACAACCCCCCCCCCCCCGAACAGAATCACCAAAAACAATTTCCAGAAAAATATCGGCAAGTGCACGCATGCGCAAGTCACACGTGCGCACTGGTGCCCGCACAAGGCTTCATGGTCATTGTAGTCTTTCTAGGGGTAAACACAACGTATTTGACTGCTACTCTTGTCCGTTGGCAACCATCCTCCCCCTTCCCGCTCCCCACTCCCCGGTCGGCCGGTCCGCAAGAATATTGTCAATACGAAAGCGGTCCTCAGTGCAAAAAAGGTTGGGGATCCCTGCCCTAAGCCCTCACCTGACCTATTTGCAATGCCATTTGAGGCACAGAACAACTTCAGCAGTTCAGGTGATGAAATTCACCCTTACAGAATTCACAAATCAATGCACAAATATTCGGAGTACAGAAAAAAAAAATGCTCTCTCAGAATTCTTGTAAGTAAAATTAAATAAATAGCACAATATTTTTCTCAACTCATGTTTCTTGATGCGGCTTCACGTTAAAGGAAACTCATGATATGCATATTTTTCTGGGAATACAAGCTCCCTGTAATGTGGAGGTCAACTGCAACGGGTCACAACTCTTCTCTCCCTTAACTCCACAAACATCCTGTCTCAGATGAGAAAGTCTACAATTATATTCATACTAATTGTGCTTAATCGGAATATCAAGACTGGAAGTACTTCGCTTTACCAGAAACAGTTACTAGATTTGATGCTGTCCACAACGCAATGTGAGAGTAAGTGTAAGTTATTAACATGGGAGACAAAGGAGGGTTGATGAACATTGCCTACATGGCAGTAAACACTTAATAAGGTTCTACATAGCCATATTTCAGGAGGAATGTAACCTTGTGATATGGTTTAGTCTTTGGTATTGGAGATATGACACAGAAAAGGGTTTATCAGGGAAAGTTTGAAATTGGATGCTGGGTGTGGGCTATGCAATTTTGCGGCTAATTGCTATCGCCATGATTTGAATATACTTTAAGATTCTTTACACAAACACTGATTAGAACCAAAATAGAGCAGTGGTTGACCTGACTTCTGCTAAAGTTGTCAAAGCAGCATGCTGACAGATAACAAACTATTTTGTGTTTAGAACACAAGAACTTAAGAAATAGGAGCAGGAGTAGGCCATCTGGCCCGTCGAGTCTGCTCCACCATTCAATAAGGTCATGGCTGATCTGACCATGGACTCATCTCCACCTACCTGCCTTTTCCCCATCATCCTTAATTCCCCTACTATGCAAAAATCTATCCAACCTTGTCTTAGATATACTTAATGGAGTGCATTAACAGTTCTTAGAAACATCTGTGGAGGTTGGGTTAAAGAGGTTCCAAAACACAGGGTGTCCAGTATCACCAGTGAAGAATATTGCCCACCTCACTGCCCCCATCCATCCCCATCCTTCTTTTCTCCAGTAAATGATATTTTCATTCTGTTACTAGTTGTATAAAGGCCCTCATTTCTCACTTTCAACAGCCAAGCACACTAAGACCAACTGGCACTTCTTAGTTAATGGAAGGATCATCTCCAGTTCCCTGCCCTTTCTTCATGTTCTATGCTCCATTCTTAAGCAGGCTGAGGATACACCTAGGAACAGCAGTGTGTATGACTGGTACGGGGAGAAAACACGCTGGCAGAAAAAGGACAGTTGGTGAGTTTTAATGTTTGTAAATGTGACTAGGAAATATGGACAATTGATAGTTGAGGCAGAAGAGTGACGTCTTAGAGTAGGCTTGAGAATAAGGGACTTGGGTGAAAAGTACAACAGTATGCAGTAAATTGTACCATTTTGTGTTCACTTTTTCTGCTTGGCTTATAATTTTGAACTAATGCATCTACCAGTGTGCTTTCAGACCACTGCCAATTCAGTAGCAACCTACCATTGTGATTCCATCAGCAAGTTCTTCTTCCTTTCAGTCGTGAGAATATCCTGATTCTCAAGTCAAAGCATATAGTTTTTCAGCAAAGATAAAGCACTCTGTCTAACTATCCTTTCTATTCATTATTACTATTCTTCTGAGGCTGGATTCATTTTAGTGGAACCACATAGGAGGTTAAGGATATAGAATCAGAAGTGGGTGTGGGATGGAGAATTAAAGTGACAGTTTAAGCCTCTTACAAACTGTTCTGCTGTAGGCCTGATCTTTTGGACTCTTCAGTATATCAGAGACCATTAAATGAGTAGAAACTGCAGTATATACAATTGAAGATGCATTAAATGACTGTTTCATCTGGAAAAAATATGGGGACCCTGAACAGTGGGAAGGAAGGAGATAACAAGGCAAATATTTCATATCCTGGAAAGATGCCAGAGTGGGTAATGAGGGAGGAGCAGTAGAGAATCATATCTTCTCAGTGGAAAGGATCCCTTTGTAATATTAAAGTGGGAGATGAGGAAATGATGGTTTTGATGAAGGTTTAATGGGTTGCAAGTAACAGCGAAAGTGAAAACCAGAGCAGTGAAAGGTGAGGACAAAAGGAACCCTGTTTTAGGTTCTGGGAGGGAGGGGAAGGTAGATGAGCAATGAAAAAAGATGAGGGAGGCACTTGAGCAGGATTTAAACAAAGGTAGTTTTGCAAGTGATGAAGCAATGTTGAAGGTTGATGAAGGAATGTCACAGATAGTGCGTATATAGATTATCAGGTGTTTTACAAAGTCTGACATTATAGAGTGAAGGCTAAGCAGACTGTAAATGCTGAAGTATAGAAACTGGAGGATGCCAGACAATGGTACTCCCCAGGGTCAGTGATAGCGCCACTGTGGCTTTGGTATATATTAACGCTCTGGATGTGAGCATGCAAGGTCAAGTTTCAAAGTGACATCAGTGAAACAGATAGATTTTACATTCACCATTACTGTTACTAGTTTTCTCTTTTAATTTCTGTTTTAGTTGATAAATTTAAGTTTCTCTGCTGCACTGGTGGGATTTCTCTTGGGTTCTCTGGATCAATTAGGCCAGACCTTTGGATAACAATACTGTTTGTACGCTGCAGTATTTTATTACTGCAATAATAGACATTTATGGGAAAATGGAATATATATCTCAAAGTTCTGACATCATATTTGTAAGTGTAGTACCAGCTGTCATATTAACTACTTGGTTGTGCAAGCTAAAGCTATTTTGTGACAGGTAATACAATGGATGAAAGTTACACTTTTATTGACATTGGATTCACTTTTCAATTAATATTAATTTGGAACTGCAGAGAAATGGTAGGAACAAAATTCTCCCCATCATTGTAGTAATCCCTTTGCAAAAATAAGGCAAAATTAATCCTAACTTTCTTCCTTGTAGCTCTGCAAATGTCAGAATAATAAGATTAAACAGCTGCTTTGATGTCAGTTGGCAGGTTTTATACAACCAGCATGCAATATGCCAGTCAACTATCCTGAACATAGAAGAGATGCATTGAAAGAGGCCAACGATTAGCGGAACGATTGCAACAGAGTCTTTTGATACCTTAAGACATTATTACCTATCCACATATCTCTGCTGCTGGAAGGCAAAGTCACCTTGGCCCTCGATTATTATATGCCAGGCTCTTTGCAGTTAGCATTAGTCACATCTGCAGTGTCAGCAAGTTTGTTGCCCACACATGTACAGTGCAGGTGACAGATGTATTATTTGGCAGAGGCAATTTTTTTTTTAAATACAAGAACCAGCTGCAGCAGCAAGATCAGCCAGCACCACTCTACAGGTCACCTAGGTTTCCCCAGAGTAAAATTCATTAATTACGTCCATGCTGTCACTTTGATCCATATGAATAAAACAATTTTGGTTAGCAAATATGATCAAATTCATTTACCTGTGTTCACCTACACTTTCCTCAATGCATGATTAAAATATTCAGACACAATCCTGGAAAACTCCTGCAATCCTACTTGTTACGTTTTGTAACATCAAAGCATTAAACTAATTCAATGGAACACAAGGGGGTCCGAAATGTACGAGTATAACTGTGTTAATTTAAGGGCACATGTATCACGTGGTAATGTGATGACATATGAAATTCATCTATTTATACATATTATCTGTAATGCAGAGGTTCCAAACCTGGGGTCCATGGACCCCTTGCTTAATGGTATTGGTCCATGCATAAAAAATGGTTGGGAAACCCTGCCATAATGAATTATTTAAGTGAATAAGAATATATATATATACACACACACACACAAAATTACTCAAATACTACTTAAGTATTAAATCCACAACGGTCCTCCCTGCTGAGCTATAAACCCCATCTCAACTATATACCCAGTATACTATATAATACAACTACTATATAGGCATCCATAGCATAATAAGTTTTTAAATTGTCCCTCTCAGGCTTAAAGATTTAAACACTGTGGAGATTTTCTTACTGTTCTGGGGTAATCTGGCGGGAGGAGAAGATGGTGGTGTGACGCAGCGCACGCAGCTCTCCGGTGAAATGATATCATATCTGTTAAATAGGGGCCGTGGACAATTCTGATTTGATGGAGACAAACGTGAGAAGCACAGAGGAACATCTGGAGAAATTTCTGAAATGCCCGGTTCGCTGCCGCTGCGACTGTGCGATCGAGAATCTCCAGAGGGAAGGCCCCAAAATCCCTGGCTTTGCCTGCTGCTGGCTACCAAGGCTGGGGTCGAAGCGTTTGGCAGAGATGGTGCTCGGTACTCGGTATTGGAGGGCTGATCAGAGCTCGAAGTTTTCGGACGACTCAGAGTCAGACTGTGGTCGGGCATGGCAGGGAGAGTTTTCTTCCTTCTCCCGCCTGCTTGAGATGTGGGACTTTCGAGAGAATTTGAACTTTTTTGCTGTGCAATGGCCTGTTCTTCATCAAGTTATGGTATTGTTGCACTGTTGTAACTATATGTTATAATTATGTGGTTTTTGTCAGTTTTTCAGTCTTGGTCTGTCCTGTGTTTCTGTGATATCTCACCGGAGGAATATTGTATCATTTCTTAATACATGCATTACTAAATGACAATAAAAGAGGACTGCGTGTCCTCATGATCTAATCTCTTTCCTGACAAGGGGATTCACTCTGCTTGGCCGGTGAGATTTATGGCTGTGAAACAATCTCAGATTCTGGGGCCTCCTCTGTAGTGCTTGTAGGAGTTGACTCTGAGACTGCAGGAACTGGTTCTGACAGCAGTAGTCACCTTTCTTCTCTAAAAATTGGCTCTGCTCTCCTTAACTGATTGATGTGCCATCTCAAAATGATATCAGATGCAATCTCTACTGTATCGGAGAATGGTCCAGTTCCTTTCTTATTCTTTCTGAGTACCATTTTTGATCGCCTCTGTAGTCCATTGTCAAGGCTACTTGTTCAGGAGTGAAACATTTAACTTCATGTTTGAGAAGCTTTCAATTAGCCTCAACTGTTTGTCCTGCAACTCCTCCTGAAATTAGGTTGGGTTTGAAGAGATCTAAGTGTGAGCACAAGGGCCATCAGGCCACCAGACAAAACTTCAATCCAACATTTTCATTTTAACCACACCTAGATGACTGCGTGTAGATCTTCCAACGCTTTAGCTCTCAGCTTGGATGATACAATATCTCTTGATCCCCACATAAAGCAACCTCTGTCAAGGGCAAGTTCATCTCGGCACTGGTAAAAGTGGGGAATCAGGAATGTCTGCTGCACATTCCAGCCATTTCTGGTGGCCACATCGTGTGGGGTCTTTTCTTGTTTCCCTTTGGATCATCTCTGCTGTAATAGGGAGACTTTTGATTTGCATTAGGCAGAATATGTCACGAGGAGTGTATTTTTTTGTAAATTTTTCCAGTACTTCCTTTTCCAGGGGTAATCCATCAGCATTTCCATTAATTATCCTCAAGTGAATTCAATCATGTAATTGTGTCCTCCAAGAAACAGAGCTGTTCTCTGCATTTGTGCTGTGCTGTTAGTGGAACGCTTTTCTATGAATTAAAAATGACCACTTGTGGTTGATGATCAATAGCGGGGGTAAACTCTCTCCTATACGGGTACTGGTTAAAATGTTTTACACCCCAAACCAAGACCTCTCTGTCAATCTGTGCATAATTTTTCCCTGCAGCAGTAAGGAACGTGATGCAAAGGCTATGGGGCATTTGCTTCCATCACTCATAACATGTGACATGACTGCACCTACCTGATACCATAAATCAAGTCATCACAGGCAAGCTTCACCAGATGATGTGGATCACCTACTGCACAGAGTCTTGTCATCTTCAGAAGTTTTCTGATGACTCTGCCATAGTTGGATGCATCAGCAAGGGAGATGAGGCTGAGTACAGTGCTACGGTAGGAAACTTTGTCACATGGTGTGAGCAGAATTATCTGCAGCTTAATGTGAAAAAGACTAAGGAGCTGGTGGTAGACCTGAGGAGGGCTAAGGCACCGGTGACCCCTGCTTCCATCCAGGGGGTCAGTGTGGACATGGTGGAGGATTACAAGGACCTGGGGATACGAATTGACAATAACCTGGACTGGTCAAAGAATACTGAGGCTGTCTACAAGAAGGGTCAGAGCTGTCTCTATTTCCTGAGGAGACTGAGGTCCTTTAACCTCTGTCGAATGATGCTGAGGATGTTCTACGAGTCTGTGGTGGCCAGTGCGATCATGTTTGCTGTTGTGTGCTGGGGCAGCAGGCTGAGGGTAGCAGACACCAACAGAATCAACAAACTCATTTGTAAGGCCAGTGATGTTGTGGGGATGGAACTGGACTCTCTGACGGTGGTGTCTGAAGAGAGGATGCTGTCCAAGTTACATGCCATCTTGGACAATGTCTCCCATCCACTACATAATGGACTGGTTGGGCACAGGAGTACATTCAGCCAGAGACTCATTCCACTGAGATGCAACACTGAGCGTCATAGGAAGTCATTCCTGCTTGTGGCCGTCAAACTTTACAACTCCTCCCTTGGAGGATCAGAGCCAATAGGTGGGCCCTGGACTTATTTCCTGGCATAATTTACATATTACTATTTAATTATTTATGGTTTTATTACAAGTTAATTATTTATGGTGCAACTGTAACGAAAACCAGTTTCCCTCGGGATCAATAAAGTATGAGTATGACTATGACTATATAATATGTTGGGACCATGTCTGATGTCACAATTTCCTTTAACTCTTTGAAAGCCACCTTGGACTGCTTTGTGCATTGCCATTTCATCCCCATATGCAGTAATGAATTCAAAGGGTGGAACACAGTTGCCAAGTTTGGCAGAAACCTGTTATAGTAGATGATAAACCCAAAAAAGGACTACAGCTGTGACACATCCTTTGGCCTTGGGGCATCCATAACTGCTTGAATTTTCTCAGCATACTTGTGTAGTTCTTGTGCATCAATACTGTGACCACAGTAAGTGATGCTTAGTTCAAGGAATTCACAGTTGTTGTGATGTGCTTTGAGCCCATAATCTTCTAACCTTTGTAACACTGAGTGTCTGAGCAGCCATGCAGCTCCTGGTCCATAGTTTTTTGCCAGAGTGCAGGTGCAGGTGCATCTCTAAAACTAAGCCTATTATAATGATACAACCCTTTGTGAGTGTTTATAATGAGAAGCACTTTGAGTTCCTCTTCCATCTCCATCTGTAAGTAGGCCTCAGCTAAGTCCACTTTGCTAAAATGTTTTCCCCCAGAAAGGTTTGTAAATATATCCTCCATTATGGGCAGAGTGTACTGATCTGCTTTCAGTACTGGGTTGATGGTAACCTTAAAATCACTACAAATTCTGACAGACCCATTCTTCTTCGCTACTGGGACTACCGGCACTGCCTATAGGCTCCACTCAAACTTGGAAAGAATCCCTTCAGCCTCCATGTGATTTAGCTCACTGGCTAATTTATCATGGATTGTATAAAGAACCAGACAGGCTTTGCAAATCGTGGGTGCGGCATTTTCATTCAACACCATCTTAGCCTTGTTATATTTGAGTGTTCCTATGCCATCCGTGACACTACTATGGCACCATCCAGTATTTTTCTTAATTCACTTTCAGTTGGCTTTATTGCAGGGAATGACGATGTTCAGACAATCTCTTCAATTCAACCATGTATGCTGAAAAGGGCATGCCTTCCTTTTGATTCCGCTTATGAAACCTAAAGCATTCTGCAATCAACAATGGCTTCAGTTCTCAATGTTCCTACATTACTTTTACAATAGCAAAAAAGCTCATTCTGATGGTTTGGTTGGAGCAGTTAAACTTCAAAGGAAGTTGTATGCCTTTTATCCCAATGCACTCAAAAAAATTGGTACTCATTTCTCATTGGCTATTTAATTTACTTCAAAATGCTGTTCAGTTAGCTCAGTATACATGAGCCAGTTACCCACTGAGCAATTAAACATGTCTATTTTTCCAACGTAACCAGCTACTTCTGCTCCTTTTTTTTGAATATTATCAGCCAGTCCTCATTGTTTATGAAACTGTGAATTTTTCTGTCTTTTTTGCCTTTTTTTTAACTTGATCGTTTCTTTCCTTCGAAGGACACTGGCTGTGCTCCTTTTTTTTTAAACTTGACCATCTCTGCAAGTGTTGCACTGTGCTGTTTATTTGCTCACTGTTTCTCGCTCATATTTTTTACTCAAACATCTTGCTGTGCTTCAACAGCTTGGTTGCCATCTCAGATGCATTGTAAAAATACCTGGTCACCAGTGTTATGTTTTGTAACATCACAACATTAAACTCATTCAAAGGAAGACATGGGAGTCCAAAAAGAGTGAGTTTAACCTTGTGTTTGCTTTAAGGTGAACGTATATGTTGTGGTAGCATGATAATGTATGCTATTCATGTATTTATACAAATAACCTATAATGAATTATTTAAACAAACAAGAATGCTTAATTAATTTATATATGTATATATACACACGATTACTTAAATATTACTGAAATATTCAATACAAAACACTATTTTTCCATATTTTCTTATGACTTAAAAATAGGTTATTCAAACCATCAAGACTAGGTTCTAGGAGCCACACCATCATTCCTTCACTTATTCCTTGAAATTATCTCTTTTCATATGTCTGTGAACACTCACAAATTCCTCTATCAATTGCTTTTATAAAAAGTAGGTTCAGTGGCTACTTAATTAAGTATAGGAAGTACCTAATAAAGAACGTTTGCATATTGTGCATTCAAAGATACTCCACTGTTGTAATTCATGGTTACTCGAGTTGCTGTCAGCTTGATCCAGTCTGCCTACCTCCTCTGACCTCTCTCATTAACAGGACGTTTTCACCAACAGAACTGCCGCTCACTGGGTATTTTTGTTGATTTGCACCATTCTCTGTAAACTCTGGAGACTGTGGTGTGTGAAAATCCCAGGAGATCAGCAGTAATAGACTTACCCAAAGAACCCCGACTGACAACATCAATTGTTTCTTGATTTCTCAAGTTCCTTCAATACTATTCTGCCCTCATTGCTGGGGGAAAAGCTCCATTTAATGCAGGTTGGCGCTTCCATTGTATCCTGGATAATGGACTACCTGACTGGCAGACCACACTACGTGCAGCTTCAGAGCTGTGTGTCAGACCTGTTTGGTCTGAGCAACAACTGAATCTCTTGACCATGTCTGCATGCTTTTATGCATTGAGTTGCTGCCATATGATCGGCTGATTAGATATTTGCATTAACAAGCAGGTGTACCTCATAAGGTGGTCAATGAGTGTTAAGTCCACAATTTGTAAATTGAAGGATTGCTACACTATCAAAGACGTGCCCCCGTACAGCCATTCTCATCAACAGTAACAGACTGTGTATTAAACAGCTTGAGTTGGTGATTAGCTTCCATCTGTACCATAATTTAAAGATGTTCTTGTATTATTTGCAAAGTGATATTTCAACAATATTAGAATATGCATGATCCACAAGAGCAGTGCTGGCTTTTTTGTATAAAACAAGATAAATAAATTACAAATTCACAAATCATAAGGTGTTTATATATACTTCCTGATAGAAGTGAAAATTTTATAAATTTTAATTTATCCACCCAATACTATAAAGTTACAAACTAGATCAGCATCGACTACTTTTTAAAAAATTAACCAGAATTGTAGATGCATTATCATTCTAAGGATGTGCAAATTAAATTCTAAAATCACCTTTATAAGTAAAGATATCTAGTTGGAATTTTGTATCCTTAGCTCTTTCAGGTTCATGGGTCAAAGTCCTAGAATTAACAGAATCATCACTACAAAGGGAAGATCTATTATCATCTTCTAATTTCAAGTAGATGGGCAAAGACATTGCCCAAGATCAATTAAGTAAAAAATTACTGCTTCAGAATTTATGTAGAAGTAAAAAGCAGTTAATGACACCGACTTTATTCATAATGAATCAGACAGCAACTGGAGATAACTTCAGATGGCCAGTAATAACATGAGATTAATCATGAAAACTGATAAAAGGAAATTAAGAAATGGCAGAGACTTTGAACAAACATTCAAGAATCATAAGGGGGCTCAACAGAGGAGATAATGTGAAGATGTGCAATCCAGAGCAGAAGGCCATAAATTCAGGGAATATTTGCTCACCCGGAGAAGGCAGAGATGAGAAGGAATTTCTCCTATCAGAGAGTTATGAAATGGTGGAATTCCTTCTGGCAGACTGAGTTCCTAAGCACATTCAAACTGAAATTGTTTTTTAGTTTACAGTGGACTCTGAAGTTAAGTAGATTAACCATGGTTTTATTGATTTTATTTATCAAGCTCTGCCCAGCCACAGAATGCAGAACAGCAGTACAGGAACAGGCCATTCTGCCCACTATGTCTTTGCTGATTGTTTTGCCAATCAAGCTAATCCCATTTACCTGCCTGTTTATGTACCTGTTTTGCTGCCTCTTAAACATTGCTATCACAGTCACATAATTATTTGCTAACATATTATTATTTCTTAATTTTTAAAGTTCTTAAAATGAAAATCCAGAACATACTTTGCAAACTGTGCCATTCCTTTAGAATATAGTCATTACTAGGATCTCACAAGGTAGCTTCCCATTCGAATCCAGTGAACATCATGTTGCTTTATTTTCATAGTAGTGATGAACCAACTATTTAAAAGGAAGTTACGGCTTTATCATTTCAATCTAAGTACCTCTTTTATCCAAAGTGTAAATTTTACACACTGGTGGTGAATACCTAGAACAAGCTGCCAGAGAAAATGTTTGAGAAAGGTACAATAACAATATTAAAAGATATTTGGACAGGAACATGAATAGGAAAGGTTTAGGTGGATACTGTATGGTCCAAATTCAAGCAATTGGGACTAACTTAAATGGGCACCTTGTTAGGCATAGGCAAGTTGAGCTAAAAGACCTCTGTTTCAATTCTATAGCACTCTATGGTTCTACGATAATTTGCTTTTACAAAAGTGAAAACCCATTTCATTATTTATAGTTGTGTTTGAGATTGTCTTTAAGGATATCAATTTTTAAAAGATGATTTGCATTTGATCCCTACTTCCTTTTTCTCTGGCTTCTCCATCTTCCCACCACACCATACATCACCATCTGATGACGACGACGTTGGCTCAGACCTGAGAGGCCAGCATTGGGCACTTACATCACCATCTAATATCACTTTACTTTCTGTAATAGACTTCATATTACGTTTACCACTGAAACTTCTGGATGCTTGATTTTTGGTTTAGGCCTCGTTAATTTTTATAGTTCTTCAATCTGATTACTTTCGAGGAACTCCTTTCCTTTTCCTAATTCATGCAGGTCCCAAGTGCTCTGTGAATGTTACCAGGGTCCTTAGCTATGTAACTTGCAGCAACTTGAAGAATCATTGCTGGAGTTTATAGAAATTAAGCACACAACAGCAAGCCTAATGAATGACAGATCCTGTTCATTCACTAGCTCTAGTAATTCCAACCCAATTCACAAAAATTAAGTAAGAACCACTTTCTTTCATTTTTAGGCAATATTAATTTTGTTAAAATATGAATATTTTTCTGCCATTCAGAACTTCTCATTCAAAAAGAGTTCTAAGAATTAGGTTTACTTTGTCATAATTTCTTCTTTTAGTATAATATATAGTACCATGGCAGGTAAAATTCAAGAGGGAGGAAGTCAAATGAATAGTGAAGGAAAATGAACTACACAAAGTAGATAAAAAGACAAATAATCAGAAATAAATAGAAATTGGGAGAGAAAATCAGAAATTTAATTTCTTCATGAAAACACATGAAAGAAAAGCCCATGGAACTAAGTCCTTCATATGATGAATTAAAAGTTAATGATCAGGAAAATTAAAAGTAATTCTCCTGACCTTTATAATTTGTAGAACTTTTAGTTTGAAAAATAGGAATTGCATAGAACACCATGCAAGAACACAATTTCTATTTCTTAAGAATGAGTCCAACATTCATTTTAATATTAAGGCCATAAGACATAGGAGCAGAATTAGGCCATTCTTCCCATTGGGTTTTGTCTGTCTGTCAATGGTGGCTGATCTGTTTTCCTTCTCAACCCCATTCTGCTGCCTTCTCACCATATTTCTGACATCCTTCTAGTCAAGAAAAATGTCTGCTTTAAATATTCCCATTGACTCAACTTCTATAGCTAAATGTGGAAATTAATTCCATAGGTTCAGATCTTACCAACCACTGAAATCAAGCCAACTAGCCTAATTTCCTATCTTTTGCCCCCACCCCCACCCCCACATCTAAAAAAGTGAAGTAACATTTGCAATTTTTCAGTCCTCTGGAACCATTGCAGAACCTAGTGATTCTTGAAAGATCACTAATAATGTTTCCACAATCTCCTTAGCTACTTCCTTCAGAAATCTAAGCTGTTGTCCATCTTATCCAGGTGGTGTTATCTACTCTCAGGCCTTTCAGCTTCCCATGACCCTTCTCCTTAGTAATAGCAGCTATACTCACTTCTGTCTCCAACTTAATTGAATTTCTGGCATACTCCTAGTGTCTTCCATAGTGAAGAATGACACAAAATACGTATTGAGGTTGTCTGCTATTTCTACTCCCATTACTATCCCTTCAGCACTATTTTCCTGCAGTCTAATATCCACTCTTTCCTCTTTTCCACTCCTTTATTCTTTATATATTGGGAAAACATAGTATTCCTCTTTCATATTATTGAGTAGGTTACCTTCATATTTCACTTTTTCTCCCCTTATTGTTCTTTAATTGCCTTCTGTTGGTTTTTAAAAGCTTTTCCAGGTAATCCAAGGCCAAGTGAAGAACCAGTGAGATTGCATCTGCTGTAGACCTATTGTGGCAATTGGCCAATTGCATTGGGTGCAGGTCCTTGCTTCGGCAGGAGTTGATTCTAGCCATGACCAACCTCTTAAAGCACTTCATCACAGTATAGGTGAGTGCCACTGGGTGTTGGTTGTCGAGACAGCTCACACTGCTAATGGCATGTTGGCCTTCATAACAAGTGGAGTTGAGTATAGGAGCAAAGAGGTCCTTCTGCAGTTGTACAGGGCCCTGGTGAGACCACACCTGGAGTATTGTGTGCAGTTTTAGTCTCCAAATTTGAGGAAGGAAATTCTTGCTATTGAGGGAGTGCAGCGCAGGTTCAGAAGGTTAATTCCCAGGATGGCGGGACTGTCATATATTGAAAGATAGGAGCGACTGGGCTTGTATATACTGGAATTTAGAAGGATGAGAGGGGATCTGATTGAAATGTATAAGATTATTAAGGAATTGCACATGCTAGAGGCAGGAAGCATGTTCCCGATGTTGGGGGAATCCAGAACTAAAGGCCACAGTTTAAGAATAAGGGGTAGGCCATTTAGAATGGAGTTGAGAAAAAACATTTTTGCCAAAGAGTTGTGGATCTGTAGAATACTCTGCCTCAGAAGGCAGTGGAGGCCAATTCTCTGGATGCTTTCAAGAAAGAGTAAGATAGAGCTCTTAAAGATAGTGGAGTCAAGGGATATGGGGAGAAGGCAGGAATGGGGTACTGATTGTGGATGATCAGCCATGATCACAGTGAATGGCAGTGCTGGCTCGAAGGGCTGAATAGCCTACTCCTGCACCTATTGTCTATTGTCTATTGCTCTTCTTGGGCACTGGTATGATTGGTGCCTTTTTGAAGCAGGTGTGAAACTCCAGCTGCAGAAGTGAGAGACTGAATATGTACTTGAACACTCCCACCAGTTGGTTAGCACAAGTTTTCCGAGCCCTGCAAGATACACCATCAGGATCTGACATCTTGCGAGGGTGCACCCTCTTGAAAAGTTTTCTGACGTTAGCCTCCAAATCAGAGATCACAGGGCCACCAGATGCTGCTGGGATTCGTATAGGTGTAGTCTTGTTCTCCCTTTCAATACGTGCATAAAAGGCATTGAGCTCATATGGGAGTGAAGTGTCACAATCATTCATGATGTTAGGTTTTACTTTGTAGGATATAATAGCCTGCAAACCCTAGCAGAGCTGATGTGCATCTGATTCTGTCTCTAACCTCAATTAGAACTGCTTTTTCTCTCATAAAATAGCCTTCTGAAGGTCGTATTTGGATTTCTTGTATAGTTCTGGATTACTGGTCTTGAATGCCACAGATTTAGCTCTCAACACACTATGAATTTTTTGGTTCATCCATGGTTTTTAGTTTTCGGTAAGTCAGAATGTTCTCGAAGGCACATACTCACCCACACAGGTCTCAAAGTTTGTGACAACTGTGGCAATTTCATTCAAATTTAAAGATGAATCCCTGAGTATTGTCCAGTCTGCCAACTCAAGGCAGTGCTGTAAGCATTCCTCTGCCTTCCTTGACCGTGCTTCTTTGGTCCTCACCACTGGTGTTGTGGTCTTTAGTCTCTGCCTGCATGCTGGGAGTACAAGTACAGCCAGGTGATCGGACTTTCCGAGATGTGTGCGTGGGATGGCATAGTAAGCACTCTTGATGGTTGTATAACAGTGGTGATATGTTGGATCCTTTGGTTCCACAGGTGATGTGTTGGTGCAAGTAGCTGGCCTGGTGAGATTGCCCACAGTGATAGGGAAGGCATCATGGTATGCTGTCTCATGCCTGCTGATTACGATACTTAGCTTCTCCATTGCCTACCTGATGCTGATCTTAGGTGAACTGTGCACTGCTCTCGGGATGATGGTGAGAAACTCCCTCAGTAGATAACAAGGATGACATTTGAATGCTGGATGATCAAGTTGGGTGAGCAGAATTTGGACAGACCTGCAACATCTGTGCAATGTGATGAGCTAACCATAAAGCATACTCCACCTCCTCTACCATTAAAATACTCAGTTGTCCTGTCTTTGCGGAGAATATTGAAGCCACCGGGCTGCAGTGCTGCGTCCAAAAAGGTGGGTGACAGGCATGTTTCCATAAAGCAAGTACACAGCAGTCCCTGATGCCTCTCTGGTGCAGCAATCTTGCTCTGAGATCTTCCAGTTTTATTTTCCAGATACTGTATATTTGCCAGCTGGATAGTTGGGAGTGGGAGTCTTATGCCTCTCTGTTTTAATCTTACTTGCTGTCCCCACTTCCGTTTTCTTAAAGGGGAGTTGCACTCATGACCCCAGTCTGCTGTCAGAGGTTCATTGATCTTGAGTATCGATAATTTTTTTAAACATCCTACAATGATGCTGCTTACTGAAGTATCCATGGCTGTGACTGTGGATTTCTGCTGTAGTATTCCTCCTATATGGGAATATTTGATGATTCCCATCATAGCTGCATGTAAAGAGTCACCACTAATTGGCACCATCTTTATGATTGGAAATTTAATACGTTCTCTCTGATTATAACAGTTATAAATTGATCTAAGGAATGAAGTTGAGGTTAACATTTACTGAGTTCTCACATATATTTCTAGCCTTTGGTTAAAAATCCTACATATAACTAAGAGGAATAATGTGAGCTGCCTTAATGACTATCACCCAGTAGCACTCACATCTACAGTGATGAAATGTTTTGAGAGGTTGGTCATGACTAGACTGAACTCCTGCCTCAGCAAGGACTTGGACTCACTGCAATTTGCCTATCGCCACAATAGTTCAATGGCAGACACAATCTCAATGGCTCTTCACAGGGCCTTAGACCACCTGGACAATACAAATATCTACATCAGGATGCTGTTCATCGATTGTAGCTCAGCATTTAATACTATAATTTCCACAGTCCTTATTGAGAAGTTGCAGAACCTGGGCCTCTGTACCTCCCTCTGCAAATAGATCCTTGACTTCCTAACCGGGAGACCATAATCTGTGCAGATTGGTGATAATATCTCTGCCTCGCTGACAATCAACACTGGTGCAACTCAGAGGTGTGTGCTTAGCCCACTGCTCTACTCTCTCTATACCCATGACTGTGTGGCTAGACATAGCTCAAATACCATCTATAAATTTGTTGATGATACAACCATTGTTGGTAGAATCTCAGATGGAGATGAGGAGGAGTACAGGAGTGAGATATACCAATTAATGGAGTGGTGTCACAGCAAAAACCTTGCACTCAACGTCAGTAAGACGAAAGAGCTGATTGTGGACTTCAGGAAGGGTAAGACGAAGGAACACATATCAATTCTCATAGAGGGATCAGAAGTGGAGGGAGTGAGCCGCTTCAAGTTCGTGGGTGTCAAGATCTTTGAGGACCTAACCTGGACCCAACATATAAAGAAGGCAAGACAGTAACTATGTTTCATTAGGAATTTGAAGAGATCTGGTATGTAAACAAAAACACTCAAAAAAACTTCTATAGATGTACTGTGGAGAGCACTTTGACAGGGTGCATCACTGTCCGGTATGGTGGGGGCTACTGCACAGGACCGAAGGAAGCTGCAGAGGGTCGTAAATTTAGTTGGCTCCATCTTGGGTACTAGCCTACAAAGTATCCAGGACATCTTCAGGGAGCAGTATCTCAGAAAGACAGCATCCATTATTAAGGACCTCAGCACCCAGGCATGCCCTTTTCTCATTGTTACTATCAGGTAGGAGATACAGAAGCCTGAAGGCACACACTCAGCGATTCAGGGACAGCTTCTTTCCCCTCTGCCATCCAATTCCTAAATAGATATTGAACCCATGAACACTACCTTACTTTTTTAATATATATTTTTCCTGTCTTTGCATGATTTTTAATCTATTCATTATACATATACTGTAATTGATTTATATATTTATTTATTTTTACCTTTTTTTTTCTTCTTTATTATGTATTGCATTGAACTGCTGCTGCTAAATTAACAAATTCCATGACTCTTGCCAATGATAATAAACCTGACTCTGATGTTTCAAGCTTTCATGACATGAACAAAATTTAAGGCAGAGCTGTAACAGAACTTTTCTAATGTGTGGCTGTGGAGTAATACAAATTATTGCGAAAGGCACCAGTGTTGAAGTTGAAATATAACCACTTCTAGATCTATCAAATGCTTGTACAAATGCTTGTAATTAATGATTGCATCCTCACCTGGCCCTGAACTTGATTGTCAATATATTTCTTTTTATTACTATTACTAACATGAGGCAAGAGTGTTAGGTTCAAACCATCCAAATGAGTGGAAAAGATTAAAAAAAAACAATGTTTCTCTAATTGGAAAAACATTCAGTGGTAAAAGCAAAGGCACTTTGTACGTTTGTAGATCAGCATGTATGCGTTAACTTTATACAGTTTTGAGTTTTGACTTGCTTCTGCTTTGATTCAATGACATAACATACTCAACACATCACTTTGAATCAATGATATCCTTTTGGAATATACTACATTGGTACAATGACAAGCAATTGCTGCCACTTTGCTCTGTAGCATTGATACACTATACCATTCAGATCCTTCAAAGTCTTAATCTTCTAGGATTGAGTGGCAATCAATTATTTTATGCTTTACCTTGGAAGCTTAATGTGGGTACTGCATTATAATATTATACTAGATTATTGTGAAGAATATCAGAGGTAATACAGTACATTCTGAATTCTTTGGATCTCTCTAGGGATATTACATTAGTTTGCAAAAATATGTAGTCATATTTCAAGGTTGAAATAAAGGAGAAACCCACTGCAAGTTGGATCTTTGCCAAATAAAGCTGCCTAACTACAGAGGGAAGGTGGTGGGAGAACACCAGGGATGCCAATCAAACGAACACAAGCTTACTTGCAAAATTAAGGGAAAGAGAATGTGAGAGTCCTATAAATACTCTTCCTTAGTAAAATGATGTAAGAATCTTAGTTGTAAGAATTGAGTTTAACTCTGGTCTGGGACAAATTTCATGCATTTCCATTGATTGCCTGAGAAACAACATTTTTCATCACACCTATTACCAACACTAATATATGTTCTAACAAAGAAATAGAAAATACTGCAATTGCAATTGCTCAACAAGTCAAACAGCAACTACAAGAAGAACAGAAATTTTGAACTTTCTGAAATGGTTTGTTTATCAGAGTACTAACATGCTTGATTTATTATCTTGTGAGATCTGTCTGCAGGTGTGGCTTGACCTTCTAAGGTTTTTTGTTATTGGTAAACTGTACCAGATTGCCTTTGAACCACGTTTTCGTCAATTATCACCCTGCTATGTGGGCGATTATATAACAGCAGTTCTATTATTAAACTTGGACATTGTTAACTTGACAAAGTAAATTTAAATTCCTGACTGTTAAAGGTAGGAGGGGAGCCCTAACATGTTTTGTGGGAGACAGATGCTGAGTGTATAAAAATTTACTTCATTGAAGTGCAGTGACTAATTTTGCGTGCATTCCCATAATTGGATTTCCCGAGGTGTAAATCTCTCCAAAATGTCTGAACTGATATTCCCATACAGTCTACTACCCCAGCCTCAAAGAAATCCATACTTCTGGCTAACAAGCCCTCAAGACACCACCATGAGCCATCAACTCACATCCTTACCTCCCATTATAGTATTGCACAATGAAAACACTCTCAAAAACCAACATCCTTCTTTAGCACAATTCATGATACAAATGGCAGCATCTAAACCGTTCTGAGCAAAATGTTCAAAGCTGTTGCTTGCAATTTCCAGCATCTGCAGATTTTCTCTTGTTTGTGGCCATCTGCAGATGTTGTTTAGAAGAGCCTATTGTTACACTGAAAATCATAATTTGTGCACAACATAGATATGATCATCTGTAATTGCTGGATAGAATATTCAGTACAATATTTTGGTCATTGCAGAAAGAGTGGGCAAGGTAATAATTCCAGCAGGAGCCCTTTGTTGGAACTCTGAGAAATGACATCAAATCCTGATAAGTGTCAGGTAATGCATTTTCAGAGGACTTGTGAACCTAGGAAATACATAATGGATGGAATGGTCCTAGAAGTTATACATGGAATTGGATGTACTTCCAAAGATACTCGAAGGTAACAGCACAAATAAATAATATGGTTAAGAAGGCATTTTGGATACTAGCTTCATTTGTCAAGCCATTGAATACAAGAGTAGGAAGGTATATTTCCAACTTGATAAAACATTGGTCAGACATTAGTTGCAGCATTATGTGCAGTTCTGGTCACCATATTGAAGAAGGGATGTGATAGCACTGCAGAGGGTGCGGAGCTGATCCACCAAGATATTGGCTGCAATGAAATGTTTCAATAATGAGAAGAGATTGCAGAGGCTGAGATAGAAGAGGTTAAGAGGGGACATTTTTGGCAAATATAATGATATGAGGATAATAGGTTGGGTAGGCTGCAGCAACCTTCTCCCCATATCAAAGACAGATAAAATTAGAGAACATAGTTTTAGAGTAAAGGGTACAAGATTTAGAGCTAGAGGAGATTTAAGTGGGACCATCTTCAACCAGAGACTGATGAACTGGGCTGCACTGCCTGCCGAGTGCAAGAAGCAAGATCATGACAACAGTTAAGCAGTGTCTAGATGAGTACTTGACCCACCTAGACATAAAAGACAATGAAGCAAGAGCTGGTTAATGATATTAATATGAAAGAGCACTGACTGTTGGCATGGAAACGATGGGCCAAATGGCCTGTTTCCCTGCTGCATGACTCCATGTTTCTATGATAATTTTCCTGTTTAATTTTTGTAAAATATGTCACGTCTTTTTGAAAGGATATGGGGCCCTGTATTGGACTTTCTCACGGGGTGAGGACTGAGGTTTTTTGGTGTGGTGCACCTCTGCTGTGTATGTTTACTTTTGCCTTCATATTTTTCTCCCTTTTGCTGCTCAATATTTAACTTGATTTTGTCATGGTTGTGGTTTTTGTGGATGTGCTGTATTTTTTTTGTTTGTAAAAAATAAAAATAAAAATAAATAATTTAAAAAAATTTTAAATATGTCACATCAGAATAGGTCTTGCAACAACAACATTTTGTTTGATTTTGATTGCCTTGTAATGGGGGTTACTGGATATCTTGTTTCAGTCATACCTTGATTAGGATTTTGCATTATTAAGAAAACAGTAGAAAAATAATGAGTTTTGACAACTGATACATAAATGATTTGCAGTATCTTCATTACTTTTGCTCAAATAACTTGCATTATTACCAAACTAATTATTTGCTGCCAAATTATTTTAAATCTTATTAAATTATGCTTTAGAACCAAACTGAGCAAGGTCACTGTAGAGTTAAATATTGAGATAATCAATACTAATCATTGTACTGACAAGCATTCCCTATAAATTTAATACTTATAAATGATATAAAAGTCTAATTGGAGGTGATGAAATAATTGAAGGCTTGATTATTAGAGACAGATAATTCCTAATTATACTTTTTTTCTTTCTTTGAATGAAGATAGTAACTCGCATTAAGGTACAATTCTAGGAACAGTGGAAGACTGTTCTATGTTTAAGGAACCAATGCATTTTGAAAGAGCCCATTCAGTGACTGTTGGCAGGATGTACAAATGCCATGTTCTGTGCCCAGCTTCACCCTCTCCATTTTCTTAATAACAACATCCTTCCAGCAGTGGTTTTGAGTAGGAACAAGAAATGGAATAGAAGTGTCCCAGCCTTGCTTAAGGTTTATTGAGCTCAATTGTTGGGATTCCCAACTGTAAGTTCCTCTTTGTTACTGGACAAAAATATGATGAATCAAATTGCCTGTTCATTAAGGAAGTTACTGACTTTTCATTCTGTAGATGTTTCCATGCCAGGTGAGATTGGTTAGCTCGGGATTAAATTTAATACTTACTGATTTACAAACACCGAACTTCTAGGTGGATTTTATCAATCATTTAATAATATGTTATTCCATGTTCCGCTTTTGCTTTAACTACGCACAGTTTCTAATTGCAGCTTGGAAAGGATGGTCATCATCTACAATGTGCTTTTAATACTGGCTGATGCTAGACACTCATAAATTATCAGGAAATACCAGTGCATAATATATAAATGCACCGTAAATCATTCCAATTAATTTTATCAATTAAAGTTAATGTCTATGTGATTTGTGAGTTTGCAAGGTTATATACATCATTCAAACTGAATTGAAGTGCTGCAGAATCAGCATTTTGAGAACTGGAGATAATCGAGAGCTTTGCTCAGCTAATGCTGTGGCCTCATTGACCTGATTGGCTAGTGCTTTGAATGTGATTTACAGCACTTCTAGTAATTATTGCTGATCACTATAGTGGTGAAGCAATACATAATGAAGAGCTGCTGAAGTAATGACATTTATTTGATTAGTCCTCACAGCTAGAACATTATTTGTTCATATGCACTAGGTTGGTTTATGGACTATCCGCAAATACTTTCCATTAACTCCTGAGAAAATAAATTGATACTATCTCATGATGACAGAAAGCTGCATTCAAGAAATATCCATGACTACACCTTCATATGCCTTAAAAATGCCTTGCTCAGCGGTCTGCAAAGGACAAACAGAAACAAGGGAAGCTACAAGTGAGTTACTATATATCATGCTTCGCTGTGTCTGGAGTGCATAAGGATAGTTCAGTGATAAACCACCACTTAGTACATATTAATTTATCAATTAATGCAGGTTCTTGGTGGGCACAACCCAATAGATTCACTTGGTGCTGTGCAGAGGCACGCAGAAAAGGAAGCTCCTCAACTTAATGGATTGTGCCAAGTTGCTGTCTCACATATAGAGGTTGTTGAAGAAATTTAATTCACTTTGGTATCTATAGGGGTTAGAATCAGCTTGGGACCTTGCTTATATTCACTACCCAAAGCCTCCAGCTGAAAAATCTGAGGAGTTGAATGTTGTGTGTGAATATCATGGGAAGAAGGAGGGAGAACCAGCTTTGTCTTTATTTTACCCACCAGAAAATTACTTGCAGGAAAATATTTGGAAAGCATATTCTGCTATTGTTTTCATGTTTAAATCTCTCATCACTTACTCTGGAAAACTGCTAAACTGCATTCAGAACATTCCCCCCACCCCTCTTTAAAGTGCTCTAAGTCCTATATATGAGCTTGAATCTGTACCCTGCCAGTACATTGCTAAGTATGAATTGGCACCATTTCATCAAAGAGGATTGTATTAGCAATCGTTTTAATCACGAACAATCTAAGTACATATAATTGAAAATACACTATTCATTTGAGAGTGTGATGAAGGACAGAATGGCTTAGCATAAAAACACGCTGGGAATGATGAGCATCTTGGCCATTCATTTTCTGGATCTCACTCAAATAAATGACCATACAAACAAACAAACAAACAAACTTATGCTATTGGGTAACAAACAATCTGCTGGAAGAGCTCAATGAGTTGAGCAGTAGATCATTTCAGCAGATTCAGCATCTGCAGTCTCTTATGTCTCCTTTATTCTTTTGAGTCTTTTTCTATTAGTCAGCTTCACCCAGCATCTGAAGCAACACCATCTGGTATAGAGGTGGAGGGAAACTACTGCACAGGATCCAAGTAAGCTTCAGAGAGTTGTAAACTTCGTCAGTTCCTTCATGCCTCCGTAGTATCCAGGACATCTTCAAGGAATGATCCTTCGGAAAGGCGGTGTCCATTATTAAGGACCACTATCACCAACATCATGCCTTGTTCACATTGCTACCATCAGGGAGGAGAAACAGAAGCCTGAAGGTATACACTCAGCAATTCAAGAACAACTTGTTCCCCTCTGCCATCCAATTTCTGAATGGCATTGAACCTTTGAACCTTACCTCACTACTTTTTATTTCTATTTTGCACTATTTATTTAATTTAGCTATATATATATTGTAATTCATGTTTTTTTCTATTATTATGTATTGCATTGTACCGCTACCACAAGGAAACAAATTTCACGACATATGCTGGTAACATTAAACTGGATTTTAATTCAGATCAGGGGAACTAGTTCATTGGTATTGGGTTCAAGCTACCAACTGAAATCAGGATCACATATTGCACCTCTCACCTGAAATGTTCTGAGCATGATTTATTTTTGGTTTTGCACATTCCTTTTTGAGCCATCCCAACTTTAAATAAGAATTCTTCCTGGGGTAATGATTAGTGAATTTCTATAAAGTAGGCAACCAATCACAAAGAGAAAGATTAATCCTACTCAAATTCCAAAACACTGTTCAAGATCAAAAACAAAACTAAAACAAATTTCTGTGCCAGTGCAGCCCATATTAATTAGAAAAATGCCAATCTCTATGACTAAAAGATCAATATGTTATGCAGCTATTGTTTTTAACATGTTAAATTGGTATCTGTCCATTAATGGAGTTTCTCAGTAAAGTTGCTGCAGGTGTAGGTCTCTTATGGAGATATACAGCCAAGAATCCGCTTAAAAATCTATATCTTGGGTTAACATAGAACATAGAACAATACAGCAAAGTACAGGCCTTCGGTCCACAATGTTGTGCAGACCCTTAAACCCTGCCTCCAATATAACCCCCCCCCCACCTTAAATTCATCCATATACCTGTCTAGCAGTCTCTTAAATTTCACTAGTGTATCTGCCTTCACCACTGACTCAGGCAGTGCATTCCACGCACCAACCACTCTCTGAGTAAAAAACCTTCCTCTAATATCCCCCTTGAACTTCCCACCCCTCACCTTAAAGCCATGTCCTCTTGTATTGAGCAGTGGTGCCCTGGGAAAGAGGACTGGCTATCCACTCTATCTATTCCTCTTAATATCTTGTATACCTCTATCATGTCTCCTCTCATCCTCCTTCTCTCCAAAAAGTAAAGCCCTAGCTCCCTTAATCTCTGATCATAATTACTACTACTACGTCGACTCAGGCCTAGGGGGCCGGCGGCGGGCACGATGACGGACTCTCCATTTCTCCCTCTCTCTCATCAGTGTGTTCAGTTCATCTGCATTAGCCGTGCCGCTGCCTTCTAGGAGCATATTGACCATAGTCTTGGGAGGGCGCCCAGAGTTCATCCTCCCATGCTTGGGCTGCAATATGATGACTGGGCTGGCAGGTAGCTCGGGGTAGAGTAGAGATTGCCCCACTAGTTGCAGTCTCCTCGCCTCGGTTTTAGTGGTGAGCATCGGTAGGTTGTTATAAAACCATATAACAATTACGGCACGGAAGCAGGCCATCTCAGCCCTTCTAGTCCATGCCAAACTCTTACTCTCACCTAGTCCCACCGACCTGCACTCAGCCCATAACCCTCCATTCCTTTCCTGTCCATATAACTGTATAGTTGAATTCATACATATGATAAGTTGCAATAAAATTACTTCTGAAACTTTGTTTTATTAGCTAGCATGCAGAGGATAATGTATATCAAACATATCATTATCTGCAACTTCCACCATCTCCAAAGGGATCTCACCACTAAACATCTTTACCTCTCCCCCTCTACTTTCACAGGTAACACTCCCTGCATGATTCCCTTGTCCACTTGTCCCTCCCCACTAACCTCCCACCAAGGTGATAGGTGAAACCAAGTGGGTGGGAAAGGTCAAGGGCTGAAGAAGAAAGAATCTGATTGGGGCAGAGAGTAGAGAATAGGAGAAAAGAAAGGAAGGAGGACCCAGGGGAAAGTAACAGGCTGGTGGGCAGAAGTGAAAGATCAGAGTGGGGTATAGAGGAATGGGAGAGGGGGAGATTTGCTCACTGGATGGAGAAATCAATACCCATGCTATCAGGTTGGAGGGTAACCAGATGGAGTATAAGCCGTTGCTCCTCCACCCTGAGGGTGGCCTCACCTTGACACAAGAAGAGGCCATGGATGGACACATCAGCATGGGAATGGGAACTGAAATTAAAACGTTTGGCCACTGGGATGCTTAGTTGTGGCAGATGGTGCAGACGTGCTTGACGAAGTGGTCCCCCAAATCACAATGGGTTTTACCAATTTAGAGGAAGCCACATCAGGAGCGCCAGACACAGCAGCTCGACGTTCGTCATGTGCTGTGGCCAACTCACATCAAGAGCCATCTGGAGCATTCGTGTATAGCAACCATCTAGTGACTTTTGCATCGTCTTGGTGAGTGTCCACGTCTCGCATCCGTACATGAGAATGGAGTCTATAGCTGCTACGGAAATCCTCTTCTTAAGCCCTCTGGTTAGGTTCGACTTCCAGATTTCCTTCATATCCTTCATAGCCCTCCACGCCAGTGCCTTCCATATCTTTATGTCCTTCTCCGAACTCATCATTCTTGACCCAAGGTACCTGTAGTCAAAGACTTTCTTAATGGTATCATTCTCTACGGTCTTGAGAGTACCTTCGTCGCAGTTAAACTGCATGTGCTCTGCCTTTTTAGCATTTAGGTGAAGTCCAACTTTATTGCACTCAATTTCCACTTTTGTCAGTAGCTGCTGTTCTTCCTCCATCTGGTCAGAGAGCAGGACTATGTCATCTGCAAAATCGAGATCTGTGAGCGTAACTGGTCTGACCCTTTTGGTTTGTCCTGGTTTTATGGTAAAACCAAGCTTGTCATGATCTTTAGTAGCTTGACGTAGAGTGTAATCAAGGACGATTATAAAGATGTAGGGCGCCGGAGTGTCTCCTTGCAGGACACCAGCTAGGAGCTCGAACACGGCTGTTTCTCCATCTGGTGATACAACTTTCGCCATGGTTTTGGTATAGCTGGACTCCATTGCTCTCAGTATACGGTCTGGCACTCCGTAAGCTTTCAGGATCTTCATCATTTTACCTTGGTGAATGGAGTCAAAAGCTTTGCAAAAACCGATGTAAGTAAGCATGGCTGGTAGGTTGTTCTTCTTGACATCCTCGATGATCCTATGGAGAGCAAGTATTTGTATTACTGTTGTGCACTTCTGCCGAAAACCATCCTGATTGAATCTTAGCTTAGGGTCAATGGCGGTGCGAATCCTGTTCAAGATCATCCAATTGTATAACTTTGCTAAGATGCAGGTCAAGCTGATACCGTGGTAGTTATCTGTCTTTGTGAGGGATTCAGACTTGGGGACTGGGATAATGTTTGAGAGTGACCACTGTTCTGGTTTGTCGCCTTTCATCAGTGCCCTATTACATAGGTCCAACAAAGATGTCGTCCAGGTTGCAGTTCTTCAGGACATCTGGTGGTATCCCATCTGGTCCAGCTCTCCTGTCCTGTTTGAGTGCATATTTGGCCTTCTTCAGTTCCTCAATGGTGAATGGGCCGTCATCGATGTCAACTTGCGTTAGTATCATGGGTATGTCCTCCTCTTCTTCTGTGATCGTTGGAAGGCTTCCCAGCAGGTTCTTAAAGTGGGTAAACCATGACAGGACATGGTCCTCTGCTGTTTTACCACTTATTTGACCTGATGGGGGCTTCTTCCGTCTACTGATCTCGTTGACTAGGTGCCATGCTTCTCCTTGCCGCATGTCTTCATTAGCAGCTTCTATCTCTCTAATCCTCTCAGCTAGTTCCTCTTCCTTCAGTCAGTCATAGGTGGCAAACAGATTCTTCCTTGCTGTCTTGAACTTGTCTCTTAGCTCTTCTGTTTTGCTCTGTCTAAGTTCAGCATGACAAGCATTGAACACACTTCTTGCTGTGACGACATCAGGATGTTTCGAGATCTGACTCTGCTTGATTCGCTTCACAGTAGGCAAACTCTTTGTTGCATCTGTGTGTGCATCTATGAGCCGTTGATAGCGGTCGGTGGCAGTCCCTTCCTCCCCCCCTTCCAGTGGGCCAAAGCGATTTCTCACCTCCACTGTGTACTGGGCTTGAAGAATAGGTTGTGAGGAGAGTGCCTTCCAGTCTACCTTCTCCTTGGGACCTGTGGCTTTGGGCTGGCCCAGGCTCAGTCTCACTTGCATTGACACTGCTCTGTAGTCAGAACTGACCGAGTTGAAGGTGCTGTAGGCTTCTGTGTTGATCACACAATTACGCCATTTTGTTCTTACGAGGATGTAATCGAGCTGTTTCCTGTGGATGGAGGTTCTGTTTTCATATGTCCACAGTTTACCAGTTCGCTTCTTGAATTGTGTGTTGGTGGCAATGAGACTGTGTTCCTGGATGAAATCAACTAGATATTGTCCATTTCTGTTGGTAAAGTCTTGGTATGAGTATGGAACATCTTCCAGTCCGACCTGGGCATTAAAATCGCCGAGCACAGCCAGGAAGTTATGTGCCGGTATTGAAGTGATAGCTTCGCGAACTTTACTGTAGAAGGCCTCCACCTCCTTCTCCTTGCTGCAGTTGTGCAGGGAGTAACAGATAATGAGAGAGGTCGCCGGGTTTCCGTCGCATTCTGCAGTAAGGATTCTGTCACTGACAGACTACGCCTCTCGGTGCCTTCTTCACCTCGCTGTTCAACATCAGCTCTACTCCACCTTGTGCTGACCTCATCGTCGGCTCTCTCCATGTGGATGAGGTGATGAGCTGCATCCCCTCTACCTCTGTGAACCTTATCTCTTCGTCAGGGTGTACATGACGGTGTTCTTGGATCCCCAGGATGGAGATCTCGTAGCTGCTTGCCTGTGATGCCAACTCTGTGCATCGAGGCAAGAGACAGATGGTGTTTGTGTTGAAGGTTGAGATAATCGTTTTTACCTTACGACGCAAAAGAGGCGCAGTTCGCTCGGCCCCCTTATAGGACTCAACCCTCCCCGTGGGGTTTGAGGTTGCATCTTCATACTGCCTGTCTCGGCCAGGGTCTGGGCGTTGCACAGAGTTCCTGATCACTCCTGGCTCTGGAAGTATAGGGAAGTTGTTGGGTTGTCTGTGACCATAATGCCTTACAAGGTGCGAAACGAAAGGCTGTGTGGCGCGCCACTCCTCACACAGACAGTAGGTGGCTGTTGGCTCACAAAGAGTTTATCCGCCCTTTGACAGGTTTTATTTTTAGTCCTGCTGGGTGCCTACACACCCTCCTCCCTGGTTAACCAAAGTGCACGGGGGGTGTGCCGGTTGAGTCGCCAACAACCCAATGTTGTCATAATGCCTACTCTCTAAACCAGGCAGCCTTCTGGTAAATCTCCTCTGTACCCTTTCCAATGCTTCCACATCCTTCCTATAGTGAGGCGACCAGAACTGGACACAGTACTCCAAGTGTGGCCTAACCAGAGTTTTATAGAGCTGCATCATTACATCGTGACTCTTAAACTCTATCTCTCGACTTATGAAAGCTAACACCCCATAAGCTTTCTTAACTACCCTATCTACCTGTGAGGTAACTTTCAGGGATCTGTGGACATGTACCCCCAGATCCCTCTGCTCCTCCACACTTCCAAGTATCCTACCATTTACTTCGTACTCTGCCTTGGAGTTTGTCCTTCTAAAGTGTACCATTCACAGTTCTCCGGGTTGAACTCCATCTGCCACTTCTCAGCCCATTTCTGTATCCTATCAATGTCTCTCTGCAATCTTCGACAATCCTCTACACTGTCCACAACACCACCAACCTTTGTGTCATCTGCAAGATGATGACCATCTAGCAACATGTTATATATACAATGCAAACAATTTTCTAATGAGGAAGCAGTTTAATCCTCACACTTAACAGCTTATTTTTATATTCTGTTAAGTAGTTTTAAAAAATTGGAATAAAATAATGGCAGTATTAGTGAAGATAACTACAGGACTGTCACTAAATACCTATCTTGTTTGATACTGTTTCTTAAAGAAGGGAATCTGTTTTCCTTATCCTGTCCAGTCTATATTTGACTACAACTCAACAAAGTTGTTCAATATTTTGGATAGGACTTTCGCATTTGGTTGACCACTTGTTGGTATGTGGTGCTACTAGATCCTTCCAAACAGTTTTGGAAAACATGCAGAATGTGTATGCATTGAAAAATGAGAAGTCCAATCAGTCACATTCCTCTTTTCAAAAGGTCTCTCAGAATTGAAGATGACTTGCTTCTATTCCAGTTCTCTGGATCCTGACATGAAATTTAAGACCAATGCTGACCTGCAGACTGTGGTATTTGGAGTAGAAGTCATTGGTGATGGGAGAGGAGTACACTCTTTCTTCATTTATACTGTATAGATGATGGATGGATGCAACCCCATCAATGCCATTCTAAATACGCAGAATCCTTTTGAGCCCTTATAGGCTACGGATGTCCTCAAGATTGTCTCTCTTGTGATTGCTTGCCACCATGAAACTCAGAGTTGTGTTTGTTTTGGAAGCCTGGTGTTCAGCGTGCAAACAATATATCCTATCCTACGAAGCCGAAAGAGTGCAAAGACCACAACTTTCAAGATGTCAGGCTAAAGGAGGAGCTGATTTGATTTTATTATCTTGCCAATGTGTCGGCAGGATTTTATGGAGACAGTGTTAGTGGGTGTTTCTTCTGTGCTTTAAAATACCTCCTGTAGATAGTCCGGATCTGAGAAGTATTTAAGAGGGTAAGGTTCACTGCTGTCCAGTAGGTCATGAACTTTGCACTAACCTTAAGCTGGTGTAGGAGAGAGCTGGGGTCTGTGCTGGATTAACTGGCACCTCCTGTTGATGCTGCTCTCCAGTGATAACTCAGTGGAAGTCTAATTGGACTGCATTTGTCTGTGGCTGCATGAGAATGTGATGGGGACAGCTGCATCATAAATCTGCAGGCCATAGCATTCTGGGTGCTATATACTGTATATATGGTTTTTCTGCCATCATAGCTATATGTGCTGTTTGCTGTGTGTGACTGCTAGTGCTGTGTTTTGCATCTTGGCCCCAGAGGAACATTGTTTTGTTTGGCTGTATGCATGCGTATAGTTGAATGACAATTAAATTTGAACTTAAGCTTAAACTTGACTTTAAACTTAAAATGTCTTGATATTCAAATGTTCTTTACTCAGACAGTCAAAAGTGTGATGGTGCACTGAAGACAATCAGACAAGAGTCAAGTGACTGCAGATGCTGGAATCTGAAGCAACATGAAATTTACTGTGTGTGGGTATAGTGATTGACTTGAGCCAGATCCAGAAAACAAATGGGCAACACCCATCCATCCATCCAATAAAGCATTTTCTGTTTTTATGTGAATTCCTTCTGTCACTTAGCCCTTCATCACATTCTTTAACAATAGGTTTGTCAGGTGAACAGTGTTACTCTGATAACATGTATACTTAAAGCACCATGTGATACTTCAGTCACCACCAACTCAACCTGCAAATTAACCCTTAGGGAATCCTGCACGAGGATTCCCTAGACCATTTCTGGATTTTCTTCCCATTTAGAAAACTCCAAGTTTTTATTCCTTTTACGAAAGTGCATAACCATACACTTCCAAACACTATTCCATTTGCCACTTCATTCCCAATTCTTCTAATCTGTCTAAGTCCTTCTGCTCTTCCAGCTTCCTCAACACTACCTAGCCCTTCACTTAGTTTGTGAATTTGTCCAAAAAGCCACCAATTCCAACATCCAAATCATTGACATACAATGTAAAAAGAAGCGATCCCAACACTGACCCTTGTGGAATATCACTAGTCACCGGCAGCCAACCAGAAAAGGCTCCCTTTATTCCCACTCTCTACCTCTACCAATCATCCAATGCTCTATCCACGCTAATATCTTTCCTGCAATGCCATGGGCTCTTATCTTGTTAAGCAGCCTCTTGTATGTCATCCTGTCAAACACCTTCTGAAAATCCAAGTACACAACATCCACTAATTCTTCTTTGTCTATCCTGCTTATTATTTCCTCAAAGAATTTCAAATAGGTTTATCAGACAAGACTTTCTCTTAAGTAAACCCTGCTAACTTTGGCCTATTTTACCATGTGCCTCCAATATTCGAAACAACGTCTTTAGCAATCGACTCCAACATTTTCCCAACTACAGAGGTCAGGCTAACCGGCCTATAATTTGCTTTCTTCTGCCTCCCTCCCTTCTTGACCCATTTCTATTTTAACTTGCGCAGCCAGTAAGTGAGATTTTGGACTGGCTGGTGATTATACGTGAATCTGTATTTCTTCTGTATCTGTTGGACACTTGGACTTCAATATGCTTTACCAATCAAAATAATTTATCTAGCAAATGATGGGATCCCTTAATGTTGGCACACATCTGGAGATGCTTGAGATTTAGCATGCATTATCATACCAGCTCTTGCAAATTGCACAGATTTCTTGTCATTAGGAATCATCATTCAATTTGCATACAGCTTAACCAGGAATAATCTGGTGGGGAAATTTCTTCCTTCACTTGCCTGTTCCAAATCCTAAGCCTCAGGATAAGTGAATGCATTATTTGCAGTACTAATATAGTTACCTTCTGTAGGCATTCAAAGCTGAAATTTCTTGCTTGAAAATTTATGTAATGTAACACAAATTAAGGATGACTTTTTATAAAATCATGTTAAATTGATTTATTTCAGGCACTTCACCCAATCACACAGGCGAGTTGGGCTTTCAAGTCCAACCTTACCCATTGGAATTGGCGCAAAATGCACCAAAAGGATCAGGATCATCAACAGCACACACAAAATGTTGGCGGAACTCCGCAGGCCAGGCAACTTCTATGGAAAAGAGTACAGTCGACATTTTGGGCCGAGTCTCTTCATCAGCAGGACTGGAGGGAAAAAGAGAGGAGTCTGAGTAAAAAGGTGGGAGGAGGGAGATGAGGAATCATATGGTGGTAGGTGAAACGGGGCTGGGGGTGGTGAGGGGTGAAGTAAAGAACTGGGATGTTGATTAGTGAAAGAGATACAGGGCTGGAGAAGTGGGAATCAGATAAGAGAGGTCAGAAGACCATGGAAGGAAGAAAAGGGGAGGAGCACCAGAGGAAGGTGATGGGCAGGTAAAGATATAAGGTGAGAGAGGGAAATAGGAATGGGGGATGGTGAAGGGGTGGCATTACTGGAAGGTCGAAAAACGATATTCATGCCATCAGGTTGGAGACTACCTAGACGGAATATAAGATGTTGCTCCTCCACCTTGAATGTGGCCTCTTCGCAGCAGTAAAGGGTCAACAATATAGGATTTGTACATGCAACCACGTGATTATTCAGAGCATGTTCCTGAAGATTTTTATTGAAAATATTCATTCCTTTTTGAGAATATTGTAGGAAAATGGCAGTAAATATATCTAAACAGAAAATGATTGTCTGCGAGGAAGAATCCAAAAGAGAAGAAAAGAGACTTGTGTTTACAATGCTTGTACCTGCATCCAATCTGCATAACATGGATGATTTGTGTTGGGCGAGTGCTAGGTTATTTGGATAAGAGACTCCAGTTCAGCAAGGCCAGTTAAGAAACAGCAGTGTTTTTCCTAAAGTATGGTGTAATTCAATCAATGACAATAATTTTGCTCATTAGAACTATAAGAGTAATAGCTCAAAATTAATGTTTGTAATTTATTTTAAGAATAAAGTCATGCTTTGTTATAATAAACTCAATTATTACAAACCCACAGTCCTGATCCTAGATGAAGTGCCATTAAGGTCTGTGGAGTTTAACTCCAACTAAAATAAACAGATCAGCAGCTCTTGCTGCTTGATTTCTGGCTCAGTGGAACAAAACAGCACAGCTGTAATTAATTTACTTTCTCAGGAAGTACCTCATGTCATCAGAATTTCCTGGGCTTCTTTCCAGTACATGAGCAACCCACCAAAACTGGGGTTAAACTGTAAATATTTTGCAGAAATCTATACCCTATAAGTAACATTGGGACAGAACTGCAGATCCAAACAAGATAACCCTCTCATAAGACGTCTTCCAGTTCCCACAGCTGTGTAATAATGAGTGATGGTCACATGGATGATGGGGTTAAACCAAGAGTGAGAACACATAGTTTACAAATATGATCTGGTAAGATCCCAACATGTGTTGATTCTGGAGTTATTTACAACTCAGTTTCCAGCTTCTGAGATATATTAGGAACAAATCTTGGATTGAAATATGTCTGAGGTCAGTTTGTGTTGGACTGAGCACTACCAGGGCTTTTTAAAGCTGCAACTTTGATGGGAATGCCACAGAAGGATTAGAGAATATACTCAGGGATGGATGTTCCAGAACCCAATCAAATTTGTCTTTGTGAATAAATGGGAGGTGTCTTGCACAAGGGCCAGAAGTTCCAGTTCTTTTATTAATCCACATTCAACCAGGTACAAGTGTTACACAATTGGAACCAGCAACAACAGACTGGGGAGAAATTAGAATACAGCTCTTAGCCAGGGGTCCAAGGGGAGAGTGCTGGCCAGTATTCATTTGCCTCCCCAGAGCACATGGACTGTGACACTGCAGAAGTTGTTGAAGATGAAGATATTGTCAAGCTCTCAATCCTGCTTTACAGACTGCATTGGATGTAAGCACCCACAGTTTTATTCTCCCCTCATCACAGACCTGCCCAGATGCTTCTCTTTTTCCGGGTAGACAGAATCTCCCACCTGACCAGGAACTGGGTTTTGAGCAACACGACAGTGATTTGTGGTTCTTGTATCTGTGGAATGCTGATCAGCTCTTCTCTCTCATAATTACAGGATTCAATATCCCACTGCTGTCGCTCCACAAGCACCTTAGCTGTTCCTAGTCAACATGCTAAATGGAAAACTGATGCTGCACATGGCCAGACAGCTCTCTGAAGCGTGCCCATTTCTTCCAGACCTGCTGAAAGTCATTCTGCAAGGCCACCAACACAGCAAGCAACTTCCAGTACCTTGGCTGCAACTGTGGGGGGGGTTCAACGGCTAGGGGCACTAGGCAAACAAATGGAAGTTGAGGATTGGTGCCAAGAAAAGGCATGTAGATAGTTTAAAATAAATTGCTGGAAGCACTCAAGAAGCTAGACAGCATCTGCATACAAAGATACATAGTTATTGTTCCAAATCAGAGACATAAGAGACAGCAGATACTGAAATCTGGAGAAGGAAAGAGCAGACAGTGGGAGAAACCCAGCATGGGGAGCAGCATCTCTGATGAGGCTTCAGGTCGAGCCCATACATCAGGATATTGTTTCAGGTTGACAGTACTTGAATCTCTTTCCACAAACACCACCTGACCAGTTTAATGTTACCAGTGTTTTTGTTTTCTTTTGTTTCACGTTAACATCAGCGACAGTTTCCTGCCTTACTACAAAGTTCAGATGCTGATTTGATTTTTTTATGACTTGTGAACAAGTGGATATCAAAGTGTCACAGGACATTCAGGGACACTAGAAAGCCCCAATTTAATGATCACCTCCAAGTATTCGGGGAAAAATTGTGGAGAACCAGTTCTCAAATTTCTGCTTGTGGTGATGGCACTTCCCACAGCCCTGCTTGGACTGGAGTTCCAGGATTTTGAGTCAGGACCAAGAAGGGAGGCAGATATTTTCCCAGATCAGCTTGGTGTTTGACTTGTGGTGATGTTTGCGGATGATGATGCTGCCTTGACTTTCCTAAACACTATTTACAAAGGATATTAGAACATAGAACATAGAAAACCTACAGCACAATACAGGCCCTTCAGCCCACAAAGCTGTGCTGAACAAGTCCTTACCTTAGAACTATCTAGGCTTACCTATAGACCTCTATTTTTCTAAGCTCCATGTACCTATCCAGGAGTCTCTTAAAAGACCCTATCATTTCTGCTTCCACCGCCTCCGCCAGCAGCCCATTCCACGCACTCACCACACCCTGTGTAAATAACGTACCCCTGACATCTCCTCTGTACCTACTTCCAAGCACCTCAAAACTATGCCCTCTCGTGCTAGCCATTTCAGCCCTGGAGAAAAGCCTCTGACTATCCACATGATCATTATCTTGTATGCCTCCATCAGGTCACCTCTCATCCTCCGTCGTTCCAAGGAGAAAAGGCCAAGTTCACTCAACCTATTCTCATAAGGCATGCTCCCCAATCCAGGCAACATCCCTGTAAATCTCCTCTGCACCCTTTCTATGGTTTCCACGCCCTTCCTGTAGTAAAGTGACCAGAATTGAGCACAGTACTCCAAGTGTGGTCGGACCTGGATCCTATATAACTGCAAAATTACCTTTTGGCTCCTAAACTCAAGCCCATGATTGATGAAGACCAGTGCACTGTTTGCCTTCTTAACCACAAAGTCAATCTGCTTTGCAGCTTTGAGCGTCCTATGGACTTGGACCCCAAGATCCCTCCGATCCTCCACACTGCCAAGAGTCTTACCATTAATGCTATTTTCTGCCATCATATTTGACCTACCAAAATATACCACCTCACTGTTATCTGGGTTGAACTCCATCTGCTACTTCTCAGCCCAGTTTTTCATCCTATCAATGTCCCGCTGTAACCTCTGACAGCCCTCCACACTATCCATGACACCCTCAACCTTTGTGTCATCAGTAAATTTACTAACCCATCCCTCCACTTCCTCATCCATGTCATTTATAAAAATCACGAAAAGTAGGGGTCCAAGAGCAGATCCCTGAGGCACACCACTGGTCACCAACCTCCATGCAGAATATGACCCATCTACAACCACTCTTTGCCTTCTGTGGTCAAGCCATTTCTGGATCCACAAAGCAATGTCCCCCTAGATCCCATGCCTCCTTACTTTCTCAATAAGCCTGGCATGGGGTACCTTATCAAATGCCTTGCTGAAATCCATATACACTACGTCTATGGCTCTACCTGCATCAATGTGCTTGGTCACATCCTCAAGAAATTCAATCAGGCTCATAAGGCACGACCTGCCTTTGACAAAGCCATGCCGACTATTCCTAATCATATTATGCCTCTCCAAATGTTCATAAATCCTGGCTCTCAGGATCTTCTCCATCAACTTACCAACTACTGAAGTAAGACTCACTGGTCTATAATTTCCTGGGCTATCTCTACTCCATTTCTTGAATAAAGGAACAACATCCGCAACCCTCCAATCCTCCGGAACCTCTTCTGTGCTCATTGATAATGCAAAGATCATTGCCAGAGGCTCAGCAATCTCCTCTCACAGTAGCCTGGGGTACATCCCGTCCGCTCCTGGTGACTTATCCAACTTGATGCTTTCTAAAAGCTCCAGCACATCCTCTTCCTTAATACCTACATGCTCAAGCTTTTCAATCCGCTGCAAGTCATTCTTACAGTCGTCAAGATCCTTTTCTGTAGTGAATACTGAAGCAAAGTATTCATTAAGTACTTTTGCTCTTTCCTCCGGTTCCATACCCGCTTTTCCACTGTCATACTTGATTCGTCCTATCCTCTCACATCCTATCCTCTTGCTTTTCACATACTTGAAGAATGCCTTGGGGTTCTCCTTAATCCTGTCCGCCAAGGCCTTCTCGTGGCCCCTTCTGGCTCTCCTAATTTCATTCTTAAGCTCCTTCCTGCTAGCCTTATAATGTTCTAGATCTCTATCATTACCTAGTTTTTTGAACCTTTCATAAGCTCTTCTTTTCTTCTTGACTAGATTTACAACTGCCTTTGTACACCACGGTTCCTGTACCCTACCATCCTTTCCCTGTCTCATTGGAATATACCTATGCAGAACCCCATGCAAATATCCCCTGAACATTTGCCACATTTCTTTCGTCCGTTTCCCTGAGAACATCTGTTTCCAATATATGTTTCCAAGTTCCTGGCTGATAGCCTCATATTTCCCCTTACTCCGATTAAATGTTTCCTGAACTTGTCTGTTCCTATCCCTCTCCCATGCTATGGTAAAGGAGATAGAATTGTAATCACTATCTCCAAAATGCTTTCCCACTGAGAGATCTGACACCTGACCAGGTTCATTTCCCAATACCAGATCAAGTACAGTGTCTCCTCTTGTAGGCTTATCTACATATTGTGTTAAGAAACCTTCTTGAACATACCTAACAAACTCCATCTCATCTAAACCCTCTCTCTAGGGAGATGCCAATCAATATTTGGGAAATTAAAATCTCCCACCACAACAACCCAGTTATTATTACACCTTTGCAGAATCTGTTGCCCTATCTGCTCCTCGATGTCCCTGTTACTATTGGGTGGTCTATAAAATACACCCAGTAGAGTTAGTGACCCCTTTCTATTCCTAACTTCCACGCACCGAGACTCCGTAGACAACCCTCCATGACTTCCTCCTTTTCTGCAGCCATGACACTATCCCTGATCAACAGTGCCACACCCCCACCTCTTTTGCCTACCTCCATGTCCTCTCTGAAACATCTAAAGCCTGGCACTTAAAGTAGCCATTCCAGCCCCCAGCATCATCCAAGTCTCTGTAATGGCCACAATATTGTAGCTCCAAGTGCTGATCCACATGAAAAGCTCATCAACTTTGTTCATAATACTCTTTGCATTAAAACAGACACATCTCAAACCATTGGTCTGAGCATGTCCCTTCTCTATCAACTGCCTATCCTCCCCCTCACACTGTCTCCAAGCTTTCTCTATTTGGGAGCCAACCTCCCTTTCCTCCATCACTTCATTTCGGTTCCCACCACCCCTCCCCCCCTCCCCCCAGCAATTCTAGTTTAAACTCTCCGCAGTAGCCATAGCAAACCTCCCCTCCAGGATATTGGTCCCTCACGGATTCAAGTGCAACCCGTCCTATTTGTATAGGTCACACCTGCCCCAAGAAAGGTCCCAATGATCCAGAAACCTGAATCCCTGCCCCCTGCTCCAATTGCTCAGCCACGCATTTATCCTCCATTTCATTCTATTCCTATACTCACTGTCTCGTGGCACAGGAAGTAATCCAAAGATTATTACATTTGAGGTCCTGCTTCTCAACTTCCTTCCTAACTCCCTGTAGTCTATTTTCAGGACATCCTCCCTTTTCCTACCTATGTCGTTGGTACCAATATGTACCACAACCTCTGGCCTTTCTCCTTCCCACTTCAAGATATCGTGGACGCGATCAGAAACATCCCAGACCCTGGCACCTGGGAGGCAAAATACCATCTGCGTTTCTTTCCTGCGTCCACAGAATCACCTGTCTGACCCCCTAGCTATTGAGTCTCCTATCACTGCTACCATCCTCTTCTTTTCCCTACCCTTCTGAGCCACAGGGACAGACTCTGTGCCAGAGGCGCGACCACTGTTGCTTCCCCCGGGTAGGCCATCTCCCCCAGTAGTATTCAAACAGGAGTACTTATTGTTAAGGGGGTCAACCATTGGGGTACTCTCTAGCATCTGCCTCTTGCCCTTCCCTCTCCTGACTGTTACCCACTTCTCTGTCTCCGTAGGCCCCGGAGTGACTACTCGCCTATAGCTCCTCTCTATCACCTCCTCACTCTCCCAGACCAGGCGAAGGTCATCAAGTTGCATCTCCAGTACCCTAATGCGGTCCCTAAGGAGCTGCAGCTCGACACAACTGGTGCAGATGTGGCCGTCCGGGAGGCTGGGCCCTCCCACATCTGACACCAAGCACAGACAACCGGCCTCACACACATACTTTCTATCTGTATTCTGCACAAGTAATCTACCTCACCTCGACTCGTTATCACCGAAGACCCGTTGAGCCAAAGCCCTCCTACTCTGGTTCCATCTACTCCAGCGCCCGCTCCTCTGACGCCCGCTGTAAAAATCTGTCTTCTTTTTAAACCCTTTTCTCTTTGTTCTCACTGGCTGGCATCCATGCGCTTGCGCAGTCGTGCCCCATTCAAACCACTGAAGATATAACCGTCACCTTTTGAACTCTTCTCGATTTTAAACTCTTCTCGCTGTTCTTAGTGGCTGACGTCCATGGGCTTGTGCAGTTGTGCCCTGTTCAAACCACTGAAGAAATATTTGGGAATGTGATGTAAAGTTCCATACCTACCTCAAGCATCCCTTGTAAATAATGAGTGCATAAGATATAGGAGCAGAATTAGGCCATTTGGCCCAGTGAGTCTAGTAAACATTTCATCATGACTGATCCAATATTCCTTTCAGCCCTACTCTCCTGCGTTTTCCCCACCCCCCATCCCTTCATGCTCTGTTCAATTAAGAATCTATCAACCTCTGCCTTGAATATACATTAAGGACGGCCTCTACAGCTTCCTGTGGCAAAGAATTCCACAGATTCACCATCTTCTGGTTAAAGAAATTCCTCCTTATTTCTGATCTAAAAGGAGGGCCCTGTTTTCTAAGACTGTCTCCTCTACCCTTCTACTCTCTCACTATAGGGGACATCCTCTTTACGTCCACTCTATTAAGGCCTTTCACCATTCGATATGTTTCAATGAGATCACTCCTCATTCTTCTGAATTCCAGTGAATACAGGCCCAGAGCTATTTAGCACAGGCCAAGTCATATGACAAGCCATTCAATCCTGGAATAATTTTCCTGAAACTCCATAGAAACCCTCTCCAGTTTCAGCACATCCTTTGAAAGATAAATGGCCCAAAACTGCTCACAGTTCTCCAAGTGAGTCCTCACCAGTGCTTTATAAAGTTTCAACATTACCTCCTTGTTTTTATATTCTAGTCCTCTTGAAATTAATGCTAACATTGCATTTGTCTTCCTCACCACAGACTCAACCTCCAAATTAATCTTAAGGGGATCCTGCACAAAGACTGCCAAGTCTCTTTGCACTTCACTTTTTTTGTACTTTCTCTCTACTTAGAAAATAGTTAACCCTTTCATTTCTTCTGTCAAAGTGTACAACCATGCATTTCACCACATTGTATTTCATCTGCCATTTCTTTGTCCATTTTCCTAATCTGTTTAATATCTCTGTAGCCTCTCTACTTTCTCAAAATTATCTGCCCCTCCACCTATCTCCAATAGACAATAGATAATAGGTGCAGGAGTAGGCCATTCAGCCCTTCGAGCCAGCACTGCCATTCACTGTGATCATGGCTGATCATCCACAATCAGAACCCTTTTCCTGCCTTCTCCCCATATCCCTTGACTCCGCTATCATTAAGAGCTCTATCTAACCCTTTCTTGAAAGAATCCAGAGAATTGGCCTCCACTGCCTTCTGAGGCAGAGCATTCCACAGAACCACAACCCTCTGTGTGAAAAAGTTTTTCCTGAACTCCGTTCTAAATGGTCTATCCCGTCTTCTTAAACTGTGGCAAATGGTTCTGGACTCCCCCAACATCGGGAACATGTTTCCTGCCTCTAGCTTGTCCAATCCCTTAATAATCTTATATGTTTCAATCAGATCCCCTCTCTTCCTTCTAAATTCCAGTGTATACAAGCCCAGTCGCTCCAATCTTTCAACATATGACAGTCCCGCCATCCTGGGAATTAACCTCGTGAACCTACGCTGCATTCCCTCAATAGCTAGAATATCCTTCCTCAAATTTGGAGACCAAAACTGTACACAATACTCCAGGTGTGATCTCACCAGGGCCCTGTGCAACTGCAGAAGGACCTCTTTGCTCCTATACTCAACTCCACTTGTTATGAAGGACAACATGCCATTAGCTTTCTTCACTGCCTGCTGTACCTGCATTCTTACTTTCAGTGACTGATGAACAAGGACACTTAGATCTCGTTATACTTCCCCTTTTCCTAACTTGACACCATTCAGATAGTAATCTGCCTTCCTGTTCTTGCCACCTCACATTTATCCACATTAAACTGCGTCTGCCATGCATCTGCCCACTCACCCAACCTGTCCAAGTCACTCTGCATTCTCATAACATCCTCCTCACATTTCACACTGCCACCCAGCTTTGTGTCATCTGCAAGTTTGCTGATGTTACTTTTAATCCCTTCATCTAAATCATTAATGTATATTGTAAATAGCTACGGTCCCAGCACCGAGCCTTGCAGTACCCCACTAGTCACTGCCTGCCATTCTGAAAAGGACCCATTAATCCCTACTCTTTGTTTTCTTTCTGCCAACTAATTTTCTATCCATGTCAGTACCCTACCCTCAATACCATTTGCTCTAATTTTGCCCACTAACCTCCTATGTGGGACTTTATCAAAGGCTTTCTGAAAGTCCAGGTACACTACATCCACTGGCTTTCCTATGTCCATTTTCATAGTTATATTCTCAAAAAATTCCAGAAGATTAGTCAAGCATGATTTCCCCTTCGTAAATCCATGCTGACTCGTACCTATCCTGCCACTGCTATCCAAATATGTCGCTATTTCATCTTTTATAATTGATTCCAGCATCTTCCCCACAACTGATGTCAGACTAACTGGTCTATAATTGCCTGTTTTCTCTCTCCCTCCTTTCTGAAAAAGTGGGATAACATTAGCTACCCTCCAATCTGCAGGAACTGATTCTGAATCTATAGAGCATTGGAAAATGATTACCAATGCATCCACGATTTCTAGAGCCACCTCCTTAAGTACCCTGGGATGCAGACCATCAGGCCCTGGGGATTTATCAGCCTTCAGTCCCATCAGTTTACCCAACACCATTTTCTGCCTGATGTGAATTTCCTTCAGTTCCTCTGTTACCCTAGGTCCACTGGCCGCTATTACATCTGGGAAATTATTTGTGTCTTCCCTAGTGAAGACAAATCCAAAGTACCTGTTCAGCACGTCTGACATTTCCTTGTTCTCCATAATAATTTCACCTGTTTCTGTCTTCAAGGGCCCACCTTTGGTCTTAACGAATTTTTTTCTCTTCACATACCCAAAGAAGCTTTTACTATCCTCCTTTATATTCTTGGCTAGCTTTAGCTTTACCTTCATATCATCTGCAACAAAACCATCAAATACATCATCCAAATCATTGACATATAACATAAAAGGAATTGGTCCGAATACAGGCCCCTGTGAAACGCCACTAGTCTCTGTCAGCCAGTCAGAAAAGGTTCCTTTTATTCCCGCTCTTTGCCTCCTGCCAATCAGTTATTGCGTTATCCATGCTAGAATCTTTCCTGTGGTTACAGGAAAGTCCTCTATTATATGCCCTTTCTTTGGCTTTTATGTTGGCTTTGCCCTCTTTTGCTAGCCATGATTGTGTCATCTTTCCTTTAGAATACTTCTTCCTCCTTGGGATGTATAAATCCTGTGCCTTCCTAATTGCTTTCAGAAATCCCTGCCATTGCTGCTCTGCCATCATCCCTGCCAGTGTTCTTTTCCAATCAATTCTGGCCAGCTCCTCTCTCATGCTGCTGTAATTCCCTTAACTCCACTGTAATACTGATACATCTGACTTTATCTTCTCTTTCTCAAATTTCAGGGTGAACTTGATCATATTATGATCATTTTCCCCCCCAAAGAGTTCTTATCCTTAAGTTCCCTAATCAATTCTGGTTCATTGCATGGCACCAAATCCAGAATAGCTGATCACTATTGGGCTCAACTACAAGCAACTCTAGAAGTCCATCTTGTAGGAACTCTGGAAATATGCTCTCTTGTAATCCAGAACCAACTTGATTTTCCGAATCAGAATCAGGTTTATTATCACAAGCATTTGACGTGAAATTTGTTAACTTAGCAGCAGCAGTTCAATGCAATACGTAATCTAGCAGAGACAGAAAAAGATAATAAATAAAATAAAACATAACAATAGATAAACAAGTAAATCAATTATGTATATTGAATGTTTTTAAAAAATATACAAAACCAGAAATACTGTATAGGAAAAAGTTAGGTGGTGTCTAAAGCTTCAATGTCCATTTAGGAATCGGATGGCAGAGGGGAAAAAGCTGTTCCTGAATCATTGAGTGTGTGCCTTCAGGCTTCTGTATCCCCTACCTGATGGTAACAGTGAGAAAAGGACATGCCCTGGGTGCTGGAGGTCTTTAATAATGGACGCTGCCTTTCTGAGACACTGCTCCCAAAAGATGTCCTGGGTACTTTGTAGGCTAGTGCCCAAGATGGAGCTAACTAGAGTTACAACTTCTGCAGCTTCTTTCAGTCCTGTGCAGTAACCACTCTATACCAGACTGTGATGCAGCCCATCAGAATGCCCTCCACTGTACAACTATAGATGTTTTTGAGTGTATTTGTTGACATGCCAAATCTCTTCAAACTCCTAATGAGGTATAGCCGCTGTCTTGCCTTCTTTATGACTACATCGATATGTTGGGACCAGGTTAGATCCTCAGAGATCTTGACACGGAGGAACTTGAAGTTGCTCACTCTCTCCATTTCTGATCCCTCTATGAGAATTGATATGTGTTCCCTCATCTTATCCTTTGTGAAGTCCACAATCAGCTCTTCTGTCTTACTGATGTTGAGTGCCAGGTTGTTGCTGCGGCACCACTCCACTAGTTGCCATATCTCACTCCTGTATGCCCTCTCATCACCACCTGAGATTCTACCAACAATGGTTGTATCGCCACCAAATTTATAGATGGTATTTGAGCTAATGCCTAGCCACACAGTCATGTGTATACAGAAAGTAGAGCAGTGGGCTGAGCACACACCCCTGAGGTGCGCCAGTGTTGATTGTCAGTGAGGAGGAGATGTTATCACCAATCCACACAGACTGTGGTCTTCTGGTTAGGAAGTCGAGGATCCAGTTGCGGAGGGAGGTACAGAGGCCCAGGTTCTGCAACTTCTCAATCAGGATTGTGGCAATTATGGTATTAAATCTGAGCTATAGTCAATGAACAGCATCCTGACATAGGCATCTACCTGCATTTTGAAGAATCTTGTAAAATCAATTGCAAAATTTATGTTTAGTATGCTGCTCTAGTTACCTTCAGTGATGTTCATGAGGAGTTTGCATGTACTCCCTATGACTGTATAGGTTTATAACTGGGTGCTAAGGTTTTGTCCCACATTCCAAAGACTACTGTGAATTGCTCCTAGTGTACAGGTGATTGGTAGAAGCAGTAGTGAGGAATGAGAGGTGATGTCTTGGGAAGTTGACCCATCATTAAGGAACCCAACTATTTGGGCTATGCCCACTCCCTGATGCTGCCATCAGGCAGGAGGTACAGGAGCCTGAAAACCCACCTCTTGATATTCATCAAGTTTCTTCCCCACTGCCATCAGGTTCATGAACTGGCCTGAAAAACCCTAACTCTACCTTGGACAATATTTCTTTATTCTTTCAACCTGCACTAACATTTTGTTTATTTTATTTCATTGGTGTCATATATAATGTATGTTTATTTTTATATGTACAGGTGTAATTTATAGATTTTGAATACATTATATAATTTATATAACATTCTATAATTATTTAAAGTATACATTATATAATTTATAGAAACATATACATTATGCCGGCTGGTGATGCAGTGCCACCAGCATTGGACTTCAGGGAGTGGTCCTGGGTTCGAATCCAGCCGGTTCCTTGTACACTTTCCATTCCTGCTGGGTTGAGTACTGAGCTAGCATTACAGCCTCATAAAAATGGACAAAATGACGAAGAAACAGCAAGGTTGCCACCCAATGCATGACAAGGTGTGGAAATAAATAAATACAGTGGCATGCAAAAGTTTGGGCCCCCCGGTCAAAATTTCTGTTACTGTGAATAGCTAAGCGAAGAAAAGATGAACTGATTTCCAAAAGGCATAAAGTTAAAAATGACACATTTCTTTAATATTTTAAGCAAGTAAACTTTTTTATTTCCATCTTTTACAGTTTCAAAATAACAAAAAAGGAAAAGGGCCCGAAGCAAAAGTTTGAGCATGGTAGCACTTAGTAACACCCCCTTCAGCAAGTATCACAGCTTGCAAACGCTTTTTGTAGCCAGCTAAGAGTCTTTCAATTCTTGTTTGGGGGATTTTTGCCCATTCTTCCTTGCAAAAAGCTTCTAGTTCTGTGAGATTATTAGGTTGTCTTGCATGCACTGCTTTTTTGAGGTCTATCCACAGATTTTCGATGATGTTTAGGTCAGGGGACTGTGAGGGCCATGGCAAAACCTTCAACTTGCACCTCTTGAGGTAGTCCATTGTGGATTTTGAGGTGTGTTTAGGATCATTGTCCTGTTGTAGAAACCATCCTCTTTTCATCTTCAGTTTTTTTACCGACGGTGTGATGTTTGTTTCCAGAATTTGCTGTTATTTAATTGAATTCATTCTTCCCTCTACCAGTAAATCTTTCCCATGCCACCGGGTGCAACACAAGCCCAAAGCATGATCGATCCACCCCTTTTCAAAAAGTTCTATTCAAAATGTTCAAAAGGACATCTAAACAAGCCTGATGCATTTTGGAAACAAGTCCTGTGAACTGATAAAGTTAAAATAGAACTTTTTGGCCGCAATGAGCAAAGGTATGTTTGGAGACAAAGGGGTGCAGAATTTCATGAAAAGAACCCCTCTCCAACTGTTAAGCACGGGGGTGGATCGATCATGCTTTGGGCTTGTGTTGCAGCCAGTGGCATGGGGGACATTTACTCGTAGAGAGAAGAATGAATTCAATTAAATACAAACAAATTCTGGAAGCAAACATCACACTGTCTGTAAAAGAGCCGAAGATGAAAAGAGGATGGCTTCTACAACAGGATAATGATCCTAAACACACCTCAAGATCCATAATGGACTACGTCAAGAGGTGCAAGCTGAAGGTTTTGCCATGGACCTCACAGTCCCCCAACCTAAACATCATCGAAAATTTGGAGATAGACCTCAAAAGAGCAGTGCATGCAAGACGGCCCAAGAATCTCACAGAACTAGAAGACTTTTGCAAGGAAGAATGGGCGAAAATCCCCCAAACAAGAATTGAAAGACTCTTAGCTGGCTACAAAAATCATTTACAAGCTGTGATACATGCCAAGGGGGGTGCTACTAAGTACTGCCATGCAGGATGCCCAAACCTTTGCTTTGGGCTCTTTTCCTTTTTTGTTATTTTGAAACTGTAAAAGATGGAAATAAAAAAGTTTTCTTGCTTAAGATAGTAAAGAAATGTGTCATCTTTAACTTCATGCCTTTTGGAAATCAATTCATCTTTTCCTTGCTTAGCTATTCACAGTAACAGAAATTTTGACCAGGGGTGTCCAAACTTTTGCATGCCACTGTACCAACAACAATACATCATATGTATAATTTATGTTAAAGTCTATGTTAATTTATGCAAGTCATCTTTGTAATGTACTGCGCCGCTGCAAAAAAAACTTAACTTTCAACAAACTTGAAAGTACATCTACAAACTTGAAACTTGATGTGTGAGAGAATGGATTACCAGGAAGTAATTAGGAGAATGGGACCTGGCATAGACTCAATGGGCCAAATGGCTTCCATCTCCTGTATGTCATTATAAAATTTAGAAGTAAATTTGAGCACACCTGTACACAGTCCAGTTATTTATGTGTTGCTTTCACACCATGGGTTTCTGTGCTGCTTGTTTATAAAGACATTAGCCTTTGTCTGCCGGAGAAACACAACAGTTGGTATGATGGTTGGAGTGTGACTGTCTCTGCTAAAATAAGATGGAGTTGTGAATTTTCCAGGTTTCTTTCATTGATTATTACAAAAATTATGGATCAGATCCCTGGCAGATCCAGGTGAGCAGTTATGTTGTTTGGTGAAGACTTCTGCTGCAATGTGCATACTATCAATCATCCACTGGAATCTTAAAAGACGTTTTTTTACATCACCGGTAAACTATGGGACTTTGGCATCAATGCAGACAGTAATTTCTGGTATTTTTCAGGAACGTACTCTGCTGTTATTTAAATGTTCTTAATTATTGATTTTTTTTAACATTTTTAGAAAAAATGTTTTACTATATATGTCAGGAGTTGGAATATCTTTAAAAGATTTGAATGTTTCTGAAGTCAGAGAAGATATTCTCTGGCTGAGTTAACCATTCAAAGTTTCCACAAGTTGCTTATCCAGTTGTCAACGGTTTCTTTTTTCCCACTCAGGGCCTTGTTCTGGCTGCTGTACAAAATGCCATTTACCTTATGAAAAGCTGTGCCAATGGCTGGGTATGACCACATGGGGTGGATGGAGCTTGCTATTTTTAGCAAGTTCATGTAAGAGGATCTATTCAAGGTGAGTGTAATCTTTTCCATAGATCAACAACAAGTATGGGCTGCTCTTCATCAACCAAGACCAACATGTTTGATAAGTTGTATGACTAGGAGATAAATACATGGGATTGACAGTAATCCGGATATGGGGTGGTGGTCTTGGTTAACACTACAACCAATCCTCAGGTTTAGCTGTGGGAGTTGCAGTGGAATGCAACAGCCTAGTGGTATTCTACAATGAACAACACTGATATGATGATTCTGAAACTGATAGTATTGAGTACTTCAGTAGCACTGGGCTGGGTTTCGGGGCATTGATTTAACCAAGTTATGGAAGGGGAACAAAAATAAAAGCTGGAAATACTTAATCCAGATCTTAAGGAACTGGAATTGGGCCATTAAGTCCTTTGAGCCTGTTTCACATTTACTGTCATGACATCTATCTCAAAAAGTTCACAAACGTTCCTTTGTCTGCAGCTTCAAAAAAGAACTTAGATTTTTTTAATTTCCTAAAAAAACTTAATTAAGTTCATTAGACATAATATATTGTTTCTTGAGCTCATGCCAGCTTTCTCTAATCAGTTCAATATCTCTATGTTGAATCACCTGGTCAGCAAATAACTTAACTGCACAAACTTACACAGGGCAGAATCTGGGGGAAAAAACTACTGGAAGAAAACTTTTTAAGAAATTTCCCCAAAGACAACAAATTAACTGTTTAACAAAATAACAATTTCAGACACCAATTTGACTACCAACTCAGTGCACACTAATATTTCCAGAGTCAAATAGTTTTTCTTCCCTGTCAATTTTCTTTGCAGAATATTAAATTAGGACCAAGTTACACACCCCACTTTCAGGTTAAATATGGTGAGAATTCCAAACTTCCACCATCCTCTGGATGAAAATAACCCAGAGCTCATAAACTGATGTTGTGTACATGGATTTTCAGAAGACATTTGACAAATTGCTACACATGAAGTTACTGAATAAGATAAGAGCCCATGGTATTTGTGGAAGGACATTCTTGCTATTGAGGGAGAGCAGCGTAGGTTCACAAGGTTAATTCCGGGGATGGCAGGACTGCCATATGTCGAAAGATTGGAGCGACTGGGCTTGTATACTCTGGAATTTAGAAGGCTGAGAGGGGATCTTATTGAAACTTATTAAAGGATTGGACACACTGGAGGCAGGAAGCATGTTCCCGCTGATGGGTGAATCCAGAAACAGAGGCCACAGTTTAAGAATAAGAGGTAGGCCATTTGGAACGGAGTTGAGGAAAAACTTTTTCATCCAGAGAGTGGTGGATATATGGAATGCTCTGCCCCAGAAGGCTGTGGAGGCCAAGTCTTTGGATGCTTTCAAGAAAGAGATAGATAGAGCTCTTAAAGGTAGCAGAATCAAAGGTTATGGGGATAGGACAGGAACCGGATACTGATTGTGGATGATCAGCCATGATCACAGTGAATGGCGGTGCTAGCTCAAAGGGCCGAATGGCCTACTCCTGCACCTATTGTCTATTGTATTACAGAAAAGATACCAGCATGGATAAAGCATTGGCTGATTGACAGGAGTCATAGAGTGGGAATAAAGGGAGCCTTTACTTGCTGACTGCCAATGACTAGTGGTGTTCCACAGGGGTCTTTGTTGGGACTGATTACTTTTACATTATATGTCAGTGATTCAGCTGATGGAATTAATGGCTTTGTGGTCATGTTTGTGGACAATATGAAGATACATGAAGGGGCAGTACTGTTGAGAAAGCAGGGAAGCTGCAGTAGAACAGATGGATTAGGAGAATGGGCAAGGGAATGGCGGATGGAATAGAGTATCAGGAAGTGTATGGTCATGCTTTTTAGTAAAAGCAATAAAAGTGTAGACTATTTTTGAAATGGAGAGATCATTCAAAAACTGAGGCACAAAGGTTCTAGAGAGACCTTCTGCAGGATTCCCTAAAGGTTAACTTTGAGTTTGAGTGGGTAATGAGGAAGGCAAATGTGATTTTAGCATTCATTTTGAGAAAACTAGTATATAAACGCAAGGATATAATGGTAAGGCTTTATAAGGGACAGGTAAGGCCTCACTTAGTGTATTATTAGCAGTTCTGGGATCCTTATCCAAGGAAAGATGTGCTGACATTGAAGGGGGGGGGGGTTCAGAGGAGATTCATGAGCATTATTCTATGTTTACCCTATAAGAACTGATTGATGGCTCTCAGCCCATACTCACTGGAATTCAGAAAAATGAGAGGTGAACTCATTGAAACCTATCGAATGGTGAAAGGCCTCAATACAGTGGATGTGGAAAGGATGCTTCCTATAGTGGGGCAGCCTAGGACCAGAGGGCACAGACTCAGAATAGAGGAACGTCCATTTAGAACAGTGAATAGGATGAATTTCTTAAGCCAGAGGGCGGTGAATCTGTGGATTTAATTGCCACAGGAAGCTCTGGAAGCCAAGTCATTGGGTATATTTAAGGCAGAGGTTCATAGAGTCTTGATTGGTCAGGGCACGAAGGGTTACAGGAAAGAGGCAGAAGATTGGGGCTGAGAGGGAAATGGATCAGCCATGGTGGAATTATGAAGCAAACTCGTTGGACTGAATAGCCTAATTCTGCTACTATATCTTATTGTCTTATAATTTCTCCCCCACTTTTATCCTTCTAACATACTTTAAATCTATACATTTTGCCAAGGGAAGGAGGTCTTTTCAATCTTTCCTCTTAGCTACAATTTCCAGTCCTGACAGTAACTTCGTCTCTTCTTCACCTTTTTGAAAGTAAACACATCTTCCCTGTAATCTAGTGACCATAACAGTATGAAGTACTCAAGCTGGTGCTTAACTAATGTCTAATTAGCACTGTATACCACTACATCTTTGTCACCCGCTTCTTTGCAGACTGTTAAATGGATACAGAGAAAGACGCAAAGGTCCTTGTTTCAGTTCATACACAGCAGCTGTGCATCTGAGGACTTGTTGTTCCCTGGGGGCATGCAGTAAGACAGACATCAAGTGCTGCTGGAACTTACAGACATCGACTAAGAGAATGGTTCCCTTTGGAAAATTGTTGGTCTTTCAGCACAGAGAGATGTCTGTAAGGGAAGGCTGTGGACTGGAACAGTGCAGGGTGCAGAAGTATCTGCTAAAGGATGCCTAAAGCTTGGTGCAGCCAATGCTAAGGTTCTGTGGGGGAAGACCACATTCTGCTACCTTACCTGAAGGGGCTGAGTTAGACGGGGAAGCCTCTGAAACTAAAATAGTGTATAACCATGTAAATGGCAATGGTGCTATTGTTAAAAAAAAGGAGGCTTAAGCTACTGAATGTATTGACCATTAATGTAAAATAACTAGCAGTTTCTTTTTCTGTATATTTTTATTATGAATAAAGTTTATTTTTGAAATATAAAAATGTTCTCATTTCCTATTCCACAGCTAATGAAGGAAAACATTGTCAATACTTTTAAAATTTTTGATCAGTCTACGGTACCCTGCTACCTTAAGGATCTCTGCACATGCTGTTACAAGACCCTGTTATTCTTCCCCACTGCTCAGTATCCCACTGCTTATTTGCAGTTTTCTTGCCTTGTTGCACATCCCAGATTTCTTCAAGATTCTCTGAATTAGATTTATTTTTCAATGTTCTGCTCAACTGACCTGGCTGTTAATATTTCCTGCCATCTTATTTGACACTTCTGCAAACTTATTGATTGATTGTTTGATTGATTGAGATGCAACACGTAGTAGGTAGGCACTTCTGGCCTTTCAGACCGCGCTGCCCAGCAGCCCCTGATTTGACACTAGCCTAATCACCGGACAATTTACAATGACCAATTAATTTACCAAACAGTATGTCCTTGGACTGTGGGAGGAATCTGGATTACCCAGAGGAAACCCACGCGGTCACGGGCAGAACCTACAAACTCCTTACCGATAGCGGCAGGAATTGAACCCTAGTCGCTGGTACAGTAAAGCATTGTGCAAACCACCACATTACCATGCTACCCCAATTTAAGTCTGTTCCTTGATTTAAATCTAAGTTATCTACCTGTCTGTCTTGAATTTTTACTTGGAAAAACAATGTTATTTTGTTCGGGCATGTGCAACATAATAAAATTGTGTTGGTACTTAATGAAAATTAGTGTTTATCCTTCTGTTCTGCATTGGCTGACTCATAGATACCAATGAACAGTTCTGAGAAGAATATTAATATTTTGAGATAAGCCGGCCATAGTTATATAGAATTAATAATTATACTTAATGAAACAACAATGTGACAATGTTACAATTAAAGTTCTGCATGTTGATATGAAATGTTGCCTAATGCAAAAGTTGCCATATTGTTATATGGCAAATCTCAAACAGTAATTCACTTTTAATTTAATTGATTCAGTTATTTAATGCTCTCCTGCTAAGCAATTTGCATGTTCTACAATTAAAATTAAGTAATTTAAATTTTCATTAATACATTTGTTTTAAACCCAGGAATGTACAAACGTTTTTATCTAAATTCATGCAAATGTAATAATTTTGCAAATAAATGGAAACAAATCTTAACTGAAGAGATCCAATTTTGGCAAATATTGCACACTGTTGAAGTCGATACAAAATCCTGGGTAACTGACCAAGTGCTCAGATGTATCATTTCATAACATTTGTGGTAAACCTCTAACAGTGCTGCTCAGAAGTAATAAGTTGAAATGGTTCTGTCAAAGAACAGGAGTTTTATACATGTACAGTTGCATATACTGTTCCATCACTGGGGTGAATCTGTATCTACTTAAGGCAGAAAGTTTTAATTACTTTTAAGTAAACAGTGGATGAAGTATATAATTAGTCTTCCCAACTCAACCCTAACTTTCTTTAGGCCAATTAAATGACTGCAGCTTTTCAACAGAATTTCTCTGTGCATAAGAAAGGACTGTCTTTTTCATTCTATAAGGAGATGAAGAATAAAAGCACATTAAGTCTGTATAACCCTACTTCTGGAAAAATCATAGTTAATTATTTGCCTGAAGTCTAATTCTCATAATTCTCAAATCCAAACTTCTATCAGTCCTAGACTTAACCCAAAAATCAAATAGCCATGCCCCTCTACATCTCAGGTCTAAATTACTGACCCTTTCTCCTGAGATTCCAGTGCCTTATACTTCACTCTCTAGTGAGACAGGCTCTCAGCATTTGCCCTGTTAACCTCTTCAAGAATATTGAACATCTCAACGAATCATTTTTCATTCTTCCATGCTTCAGTGGGCCAATAATATGTAGTACAAAAGGAAAAGCAGTAATAGATTGCAGAATATAGTCTTCCAGTTACAGAAAAAATGCAATGCAGGCAGACAATAAGGTGAAAATAGGTCAAATCAGGTTGGAAAGTTGTGATTTGCAGGGTAATACAGGGATCCGTGCTGGGACAACCTATGCCAATGATTTCAGCTTGAGGGATCAGACATGCAATACATCTAAGTTTACTGACGATAAAAGGTCCCGTAGAAATTGAGCTGGAAGGACAATGCAGAGAGTCTTCAGAGGGATTTAGATAGGATGTGTGAATGGGCATAGTCCTGGAGATGGAATTTAATGCAGAAATAAAATGCTTTGGTGGAGATAACAGAGAAAGTCAGTGTTGAGTTTTAAATAGTGATGAAATGAACTGTGATGCTGTATAGATGGACCTGGCTGCCCTTATACCTGACTTACTGAAGTTGGAATAAATACTTCAATAAACAGTTGACATACAAATGCTAGGATAATTTGAGTACAAAACATAGAGAGACCTTGTGCCAATTACAGAAAGTTCTCGTGAGAGTGCCTCGAAATACTGTGTAGAGATTTTGTTTCCTAATATAAGGAAAGTTTAATGTGTAATAGGGGGAATACAGCAAAGTTCACCCAGTTGAACTTTGTTGTGGGGGCAGGTCATTTGAGGAGTCCTAAAGCAAATGATGTGTCCAGGCAGTCTTCAGGTAAGATAACGGTGCACATGATCACAACAGCCACTGCGGGTTTAACCAAAGGCACAATTGCTCGTCTTTTATGTCGTTTCTGGTTACCAAGTACTTCAGGTACACTCCATCAGTGAGTTGCTTAATAGCGATAGAGCAGGACTTGGTGCAGATCATGCTGCTGCCTGCTACAGAAAAGCATTGATCTCTATGCATGAGGGCAGTGTGCAGTCTAAAAAAATGGAGTGAGTGACTGTCTTGGATCACAAGACCCTGTTGGACATTAGTAATGTAGAATTTTGCAGGTCTGGTAGTCTGGTTCACTGGCTCATTGGGGAGACTACGTGGCCTCGGTTATAGCGCAGACATGGCATCACCTATTACAGCCACTTAGTGGAGAAACCCCGAAGGCAGAGTTGTAGAGAGCAGAGGCAGGGTGGGTAGGCTGGAGTCTGAGCTGGTTGCGGAGTGGCCCTCTTGTCGATGCTGCTTTCCCGTGCCAGCTCGGAGGAAGACAATCTGATTGCATTTGCCTGCACATTGCTGTGGGTTTGTTCTTGCCGACAAAGTTCAGGCACCATCAGCCTACAGGACATGACACCCAGGCTCCTGGACTACATGATATATTTTAGTGTGACTGTAGGCTCACTGCTATCTGAAGTGCCTTGTGCTGTATATAACTACTGGCACTATATTTTGCACCTCAACCCTGGAGGAACAGTGTTTCATTTGCCTGTCTTCATGTGTGATTGAATGATGATTAAACTTGAATTTGAACTAGAATCAAGGGTTACATAGAGAAATATAGAAAATAGGTGCAGGAGTAGGCCATTCGGCCCTTCGAGCCTGTACTGCCATTCAGTATGATCATGACTGATCATCCAACTCAGAACCCTGTACCTGCCTTCTCTCCATACCCCCTGATCCCTTTAGCCACAAGGGCCATATCTAACTCCCTCTTAAATACAGCCAATGAACTGGCCTCAAGTGTTTCCTGTGGCAGAGAATTCCACAGATTCACCACTCTCTGTGTGAAGAAGTTTTTCCTCATCTCTGTCCTAAAAGGCTTCCGCTTTATCCTCAAACTGTGACCCCTCATTCTGGACTTCCCCAACATCGGGAACAATCTTCCTGCATCTAGCCTGTCCAATCTCTTTAGAATTTTATACGTTTCAATAAGATCTCCCCTCAATCTTTTAAATTCCAGAGAGTATAAGCCTAGTCGATCCAGTCTTTCATCATATGAAAGTCCTGTCATCCCAGGAATCAATTTGGTGAACCTCCTTTGTACTCCCTCTATGGCAAGAATGTCTTTTCTCAGGTTAGGGGACCAAAACTGCACACAATGTTTGCAATGTCATAATAGGGGCTGACAAACTGAACGTAGGTGAGAAGGAACACACATGAAAGTTGCTGGTGAACGCAGCAGGCCAGACAGCATCTGTAGGAAGAGGTGCAGTCGACGTTTCAGGCCGAGACTCTTCGTCAGGACAGGTGAGAAGGAATGTCTTCACACAGAGAATATCAGAAATGTTTTACCCAAGATGTTTGCGGAAGCTCAGTCACTGGGTTTGTTCCATAAGACCGTAAGACATAAGAACAGAATCAGGCCATTTGTCCCATCACGTCTGCTCCACTATTCAGTCATGGCTGATCCTTTTCTCCCCTCCTCAGCCCCAAAGCAGAAGTCAATATGTTTCTAGTTAGTAAGAGAATTGAGGGTTATGAGGTCAGTGCAGCGAAGTGGTGCAGAGGGAACTAATCAGCCATGATCTTGCTGAGTGCCAGGGTGAGCAGGATGAGTCCAATGGCCTATTCCTGCTTCTTTGTCTTACGTTGTCACAGTACGGCGCAGCGCAGTAGCGTAACGCTATTACAGTGCCAGCGACCCAGGTTCAAGTCCCACCACAGTCTGAAAGGATTTAGTACGTTCTCCCCGTGATTGCATGGGTTTCCTCCTGGTGCTCCGGTTTCTTCACATAGTCCAAAGACATCGGTCACATGGCTACAAATGCGCAGCGCAGTCTCATTGGGCTGGAAGGGACTGTCACCATGCCATATCTCTAAATTAAATTAAATATTAAATAAATTCCACTCTCAGTCTCAATCTCCCACAAAAGTTTCAGCAGAAGATTGGTTCTGGAGCAAAATATCATTCCACAGCCTTGCTATTCCAGAAGGGTTATCAGAATTGCTAGCAGTTAAAGTTAGCTACCATGTTTTGCTATCTAAATTACCATAGGTTTTACTTGGAGGGGAATTGATGGCAGAAAACTTCTCGAAGCTTTATTTCTTTTGAAGATGCAATGGAGGTAACTGAGTAGTCTTACATTTGTTTTAAGTGCATCAAATGGCGAGCACAATAGGCTCATTGGTCTGCATCCCGCAAGGTGACCTGTCACAAGCAGCTGCTTGGTGTGATAGCCCAAACGCCTCAGGAGTTACCATCAACTGGGAAGTCTTCCTGTTGCACTATAGTTTACCTACATTGATGTGAGGAACAGAAAAATCTTCTGCTAGGTGCGTTTCTCTAAGGAATATGATGATGTTTCCAAATCTTTTCCCTCATTAAACGTTGTGACACCAGATCTGCCTTGCATTAAGTGTTCAGTGTTTCATGAGTCTTCACAGCTGTGGAATCTGCACAATGTTTTCATTGATCAGGTTTTAACAAGCCATTAATGAGCATAGCTCTGTACAAATCAGCACTATAAAGATCTTCTCATGTTACTTATTGAATCATGAAAGTTGAGAGAAGAAATCTTGTGGAAGTATTGGAGCAAGAGAAACTATCTTGCCTCCTTAAACTAAATTAATAGCAATTCCAAAAACTTTACAAACTGCATAAATGTATTCAATTTTGTTCCTGCTGCAGAACTCATCACAGTATTCCCTCTTGTAGCTTTTGTGTCTTCATCCCAGAGCAAATCATGTGAAAAATATGGAAGGATTTGCGGACTGACTATTAATCTGATGCACCGCTTCTCTGCATACACACACATTATTATACTAACTGATACAATAAGTGGTTAGCCCTGTAAGGGAGCACAATGGAGGAAGTGGTGTGAATTACATACACGCCACATGAGAAGAGGTGATTGATCAGCATTGACTGATACAAATCACCTGCCCCTAATATTTCAGAGCCAGAACATTTGTCCCCACTCATCAGAGCTGTATGAAACGGGATTTGAATCCTTCCCGATTTAATGTAGAGGGATGAAGTCAGAACTCCTCTCCTATTCTAAATTACCAGCTATGGGGCCTGCTGTCCTCAACTAACTGTGCCGCAGAATAGATTATTTTCCGTTCAACTTATGATCTGTACAATGGAAGAGAAGCCAATATTGATTTCTCTAGTATCGTTCCTCAAACCAAGCCATTTTCCTACATTAGTATCTCAGTTCAGATGCAAAAACCAATCCCTTTTATTGCAGAGTATGGCACAAAGAACAATGGAAATAACAGTAGCAGGTTAACTCAAATTACATTATGTATAACTTTAGGACAAAAAATATGATGCAAAGGAGAATTTCCAGGGGTCAATTTCTGTGACAGTAATCCTATCCGAAATCTGAGGGTCATGGTCATTAGCATAGTTGGGCAGGCAGCCACTTCAGTAGCAACACAATAGGGAAACCCTGTCAGTAAATGCCTTGAATAGTTCTGAAAAGTGAAGTCACAGTCTGTCAGGTCAGATACTTCTAGGCAAGAGTTTATTTAAAGTTTTATTGCTCTTAATATATGCTTCAGTATTGAATGGTTACTGAGTCCTCCAAAATCAATTATTATCTAATTGCCGTTAGAGAATGGAAGTCCTATTCCAGTCAAGGATGTGCGTATTTCTGGATGCATGGGTAAGATTAATATTAGATCCAACCCTGGTGGAATTTCTGAAACAACATGGAAAATCTCTTAGAAATACTCCAGGTTTGCATTGAGATGTCATAGTCATTCTTAGAGCAACATAGCACAGATAGTGGCTCTTCAGCCCAACCTGTCTATGCCAATCATGGTGCTCACCCAGCTGGTTCCAGAGTCCTACTATTGGCCTATAACATTCTAAGCCCCATCTTCCCCTACCCTAAATAAATGACTACTACCATCCACCTTATCCATGTCTTTCATAATTTTAAACATTACTCTAAGGTCACCCTTCAATCTTCTTTATTCCAAGGAATAAAGGCTAAGCCTCACCAACCTCTCCCTATAACTCAAGCCATCTAGTCCCAGAATTATCCCTGTAAATCTTTTCTGCACTCCTTCCAGTTTAGTCACACTTTTCCTATAATAGGGTGACCAAAACTGTACACAATTCTCCAAGTATGGCCTCAGCAATGACTCTCACAACTACAACATTATGCCTCAATTCCGATACTCAATGCCCTGACTGATGAAGGCCAGCGTGCTAAAAACCTTTTCACCAACCAGTCTACCTATTACACCACTTCTAATGAACTATGCACTTGTACTCCTAACTCACTCTGTTCCATTACACCCCATAGTCCCCCGCTATTCACAGTACAGTATAAGTTTGACTTTCTAAAATACATCCCCTTACACTTAATTGTATTGAAATCCATTTGTCACACCTCATCCCACTTCCCTAACTGATCAAAGTTCCCTTATAATTTACAATAGCCTTCTTCACTATCAGCGACACCTCTTATTTCACATTATCTGCACACTTAATATTCAAGCCTAGTGCATTTGCATCCAAATCATTTATACAAATAACTAATATAAAGGTCCCAACATTAATCCCTGAGGCATTCCTCTAGTTTGCTTCCTCCATTCTGAGAAACAGCTTTCAACCTCCACCCTTTGCTTCCTACCTCAGAGCCAATTTGAAATCCAGCTGTCTCCATGTGACCTAAACTTCCAGAGCAGCTTACCATGCAGAATTTTGTCGAAGGCCTTGATAAAATCTAAACAGCCAACATCCACTGCCCTAGCCTCATCCATCTTTTTGGTTACTTCTTAAAAACTCTGAAAGGTTTGCCAAACACAACATTTCCACCCGCACTGCCATGCTGACTTCTTCTAATCTGACTCTGTCTGTCCAAATGCAGGTAGGTCCTATCACTCAGAATTGACTCCAGCAACTTCCCAAGCACTGATGTCAAGGTGACCAGCCTTTAGTTCCTTCACTTGTCCTTGCTACCTACTTAAAAAAAACAAATGACATTAGCCACCCTCCAGTTTTTGGGACCTCACCAAAGGCTAACGATGAAGCAAATATCTCTGCAAGGACCTCCACTATCTCCTTGCTAGCCTCGCACGAAGTCCAATGATGTCCTTTGTCAGACCCTGGGGAACTAACCATCTTAATGCACTGTAAGACTGTGACCACCTTCTCCATGGTAGTGTAAATGTCTTCCAAAACATCTCCACTTGTTTCCTTTATCTCTTAAGCAACCATAAATTCCGCCTCAGTAAGTTCAGAGGATAAATATTCATTAAAAGTTCCATCTAAATCCTGCAGCTCAAGTTACAGATGGTCCTGTTAATCTCTAAGGGAACCTATTCTCTCCCTAGCCACCCTTCTCAAAGTTCAAAGTTCAAAGTATATTTATTATCAAAGTATGTATAGTATATACAACCTTAAGATTCATCTCCTTACAGTCAGCCACAAAACGAAGAAACCCAACAGAAAAAGAATGCCAAACATACAATGTGCCCAAAAAAATCAAATCGTGCAAACAATAAAAATAAGGAAATAACAATCAGAACTGAAGTTTATGAAAGTGAGCCCACAGCTACGAAGCCAGTCATTACTGCAGCCAGTAAAGGAGCCCGTTAGTTGTAGTCCACAGGCTCAGTTCAGCACAGAGATGAGTAAATCTCCTAGAGCAATTAGATGAAATGCCCTGTCCCTCGCCTTTGATCCAGCCCGTACACGACATTTCCAAATCGACCTGGAGCTTAAATTGATCAAAGCTCGGGTCATTCCTCGTTCTCAGGCCCAGGCCTGGGGCTCGCCTCCTTGACTCTGCATCACCTCCACTCGCCTCACCTCAGTTCTGCTGCACCAAATCGCCTATCAGTCCACTCCAGCAATGACTAAACACTGGCTTGGTCTCTGCTCTCGTGCCCGGGCCAAGCTGCCTTCTTTACTTAATATAGCTATTGAACCTCTTGGGTTGTTTTCTGAACTGTACCTGCCAGATCTATCACATACCCTCTCTTTGCCCTCCTGAGATCCCTTCAAGAATACTTCTAATCTGCTTTACGATCATTAGGTGATTCATTCAGTTTCAACCTCCTAAACTCAATGTATGCACTCTTATTTATTCTGACCAGAACCTCAACAAATCTCATCAGCCAAGGGTGCTTAAACTTGCCAAGTTTACCTTTCACTCTAATAGGAACATACTGTTCCCGTACACTTTCTATTGCACTCTTAAAAACTTCTCACTTGCTAGTTCTTCCTTTCCTTTCAAACAGGCTCATGCAATTGTCCTCTACTAGATCCTCTCCAATTCTCCCAAAATTAGCTATGCTTCAATTTAGAACCTTAGTCTGTGGAGCTGTCCTATCCTTCTCTATCACTATCTTAAAACTAATAGAATAATGACCAATGGATCCAAATTGCTCCCTGACTGTAATTTCTGTCAATTGTCTTAGCTTCTTCCCTATGAGAAGATGCTGTATTGCACCTACTGAAGTAGAGTTTAGTGGCCACTATTTAACAATTTCAACCCCATCCAACCCTTAACATTTCAGGTAGTCCAATCAAAACTGCAAAAATTAAAATCTCCTGTTCATACAAACTATTATTTCTATAACTATGATCAATTTCCTGCGGCTCAAGTTCCCACTGACTATTGGGGGGTTTCAATAATACATTCCCACTTGAAAAACTCTCCCCATCCTTTTTCTAAGTTCTCCTCATATGGCCTCCTTGGACGATTCCCCCAAGACTGTCACCTTTAAGTATTGCTGTTGCATGCTCCCTTATCAAAAAGGCTTGACCCTTACTTGCGTGCCTGTAACTTTTTCATGTCGGGAGTATCTGCATCCTGGAAAATTGAGCTGCCAATCCTACTCTTCTCTCAACCATGTTTTTGTTATGGCTGTCATATTCCACTCCCCAGAGTCGAGCCACACTCTGAGTTGTCTGATGGATATCAGATGAATGAATGACAGTCAATGGCATAACAGCCTGAAAGATCAGGATCCTTTTCCAAATTCCAGTACTTTGGGTCTTGCTGCATTAGATTATACCCTAAAGGAGGAGTGAACCTCCAGAACTCATAATGTAACTATAACAGACGCTTTCAAAGGCATGATTGGCAGGAGGAAATCAACTACATCAGCAGTATACAGTATTTTTCATGTATTTTATTGATTTAATGTGAGATATACAGTACTGTGCAAAAGGCTTAGGCACATTTAAATAGCTGAGGTGCCTAAGGCTTTTGCACATTACTGTATTTGTCAAGCAGAGAGCAAGTTTTGTAAATCTGGTGGGAGCAAAGGATACCAGGAATGGAGAGGGTGGAGCTCCGTGGGAGGTGTGTGGGACAGGTGACAGAGAAGGAGTGTCGGGGTGGTGGGGGGATGGGGTGGTACCTGTGCAGGCTCACCCAGCCCTGTGACACCAGGCAAGGTCATTTGATTCCAAACAATTGGTTTATTGATCATTACAGAATGTCTCTCTGGTGCTTTCTGCTCCCTCTCCTCTCTGTCCCCCTTTTTCAAACCATGATTCCCCTCTTCCTGCCTCCTTTCCACTTTCAGTCCACAATAGAGACCCATATCAAGATCAGATTTATCATCACTCACATATGTCATGAAACTTGTGTGTTTTTTTTTGTGGCAGCAGTACAATGTAACACATAAAACTACTACAGTACTGTGCAAAAGTCTGAGCCTTCCTAACTGTATATATGTGCCTAACAGATTTGCACAGTTTTGTATAAATTAAGATAGATAGACAGATAATGATACTGTGGTAATGAAGTAAAATATTATAATTTAGGCTGCATCTGTCTTCCAAACCTTAAATACATAAGTGATTATTACACCTGAATTGAAAATAAAAGCACTATACAGGTCCTCCCAAGTTCCTGAGTACTGCCCGTAACCTAAACAGTTTTCAAATTGGAAAAATAGATACCCAGCAATATATTTAATTAAAAACAGCAACTAAGCAAGGATACCATATAATTAAACCAAGGCATTTATCTCGACCAACCAAATTTTTCTGCAAGACGTGACAACATTGCTGCAAACCAAGTTCCCACACAGCAAGATGCCTGGTGGCCCACAGCAGCCGGCAAGTCTATCCTGCCAGTTTCCCAAACACATGTTGGTACATTTGGGCTACACATATGTCGGGTCTTCATATACTGGCGAGTAATGTGAACTATTATTATCCAGTCTTGCACTACATGACAACACACAAATGAAGGAATTGATCTCAATATCATATGATTAAGAAGTACAGTATATCCAATGGCTGTGGATGACAAATAAATAAGCTGCTGTACACTAGGCTGTACATAGGTTGAAAGTGACTGGAAATAATAAAGTCGCTGATGGAATTAGTGGGTGGAGGTATTGATCAGTCTCACTGCTTGGGAAATGTAACTGTTTTTGAGTGTGGTTATCATGGTGTGGATGCTATGTAGTTTCCTCCCTGATGGGAGAGGAACAAACAGTCCATGAGCAGAGTGGATAGGATCCTTCCTGAGGTTATTGGCCCTTTTCCAGTACCTTTCTGTATGTTCTGCACATCCTTGATGGTGGTTAGGCTGGTGAGGGTGATGCATTGGAAAGTTTTAACTACCCTTTGTAGAACCTTCCTGTCTGCTGCAGTGCAGTTTTTGTACCAAACAGCAATGCAGCTTGCTGGGATGTTCTCTGCTGCGCATCTGTAGAACGATGTGGATGTATGGATGTTCAAACTCCAGCTCCCTTCAGCCTCTTCAGGAAGTAGATGCATTGGTGAGCTTTCTTGACTGTGTAGGATGTGTGCTGGAACCATGAGAGGTTGTGTGTGATGTGCATTCCCCAGGAGTTTGGAACTGCTTGCAGTTTCCACTACTGTGCCCCCAAAGTAAAGAGGGATGTGAGTGGTGCAAGTTCTCCTGAAGTTGATAACCATCTCTTTTCTCTTGTTGACTTTGAGGAAGAGATTAGTTGCCTGGCACCAGGCCTCAAGCTCTTCCACTTCCTCTCTGTAGGCCATTTCATTGTTGGTGGTGATGAGCACCCCCCCCCCCCCACCACCAATTGCCATGTCATCGGTGAACTAAACGATGCAATTGTTCGGGCGTTTGACCATGCTGTCATGTGTGAGCAGAGTGTACTGCATTGGGCTCAGCACACATTCCTGTAGGGCACTTGTGTTGAAGATGATGAGGAGGGAGGAGCAGTTGTGCGTCCTGCCTATCTGAGGTTTGTTCGTTAGGAAGTCCAACACCCAGCTGCACGGTGATGTACTTAGACCAGGGAGTAGGAGTTTGTTCACCAAGAGTTCTGTGACAATGGTGTTGAATGCCGAACTGAAATCCAGAAATAGCACTCTGACATAAGCGTCCTTGTTTTCGAGGTGCATGACCAATGCTATGGCATCTGCTGTAGAGATGTTCTGTCAGTAAGCATATTGGTGAGTATCCAGCGTAGCAGGAATAGAGTTTCTGATACATGCCCTTATCAGCCATTCAAAGTACTTCATGTTGATTAGCATTAGTGCCACTGGGTGGTTGCCATTTAGTTCTGAAGCAATAGAGTTCTTTGGTACAGGGATGATGGTGGCTGATTGGAAACCTGCGGGGACAGCAGAGTGAATGAGTGAAGTGTTGAAGATGTCCGTGAAGTCATCGGTGAGCAGGTGTGCACACTCCCTGAATACTCAGCCTGGGATTTTGCTTGGCCTTACAGGGGTTGACTCTCTGCAGAAGTCCTTCTCGTGTTTGCTGTTACAGACTGATTCCTGGGAGGAGAATAGATTTTGTGGCTAGCATTGTGTCACATGCCTTGAAGTGTGTATAAAAGTTGCTTAGAACTTCAGGGAAGAAGGGATCTCTGGAACAGTCAACACAGATTTCCTTGTGTAGTCAGTAATGTCCTTGATGCCCAGCTACATATGCGGGACAGGTGCTCGTGAATGTTCTATGCATAAGTGGCCTAAGGTGAGGTTTTTCCTGGCTGCTCTGATTGCTGTTCTGTCACTGGACTTGAAGGCAGCATCCCATGCTTGTAATAGAGAGCACACCCCTGTGCTCAGCTAGAGCTTCTGGTTGGGCTGCACAATGACCATTCTTGAGGCACCAACATCATCTACACACTTACTGATGTAGTCCATGACAGATTTGGCATATTCCTTGAGTCCTATGTCTCCTCCATTTGTGGTGGCTTTCTTGAACATCTGCCAGTTCAAAACAGTCCTGGAGCAGAGAGACTGCCCCATTAGACCATACAGTGATGGTCCTCGTGACTGGTTTCTCCATTTTCAGTGGCGGTTGGTATGCTGGGATTAACATTATGGAGATGTGGTCAGAGATGAGGGTGTGGGATGCCTGTATAAACATGGACCAGTCTGTTCCCCTAGTAGCTATTGTGATGTGTTGGTGGGATTTGGGTAAAATGTTCTACATGATTACATGATTGAAGTCTCCTGCAATAATGAAGAGAACATGTAGATGTTTGATTTCTAGAGAGTTGATAATACTGTAAAGCTTTCTGAATGCGACCTTATCATTTGCACTTGGGGGGATATAGACAGCAGTGATGAACACAACAGTAAACTCCATGAATAAATAATGTGGGTGGCATTTAATTGTACAATGCTCAATTTTCCCCAGAACAGTGACTGCTAACTACAGATGGGTTTATGCACCAACCTTTGTTAATGTACCCACAGATTCCACCTCCTTTGGATTTCGCTGAAAGAAAGTTCCTGTCTGTGCAGAACAGAGTCAACCCATTCAGTTGAAATGCCGAGTAGGGCATGTTGTTGTCTAACCACGTTTTGCTGAAAACCAGAGTTCAGCAGTTTCTCATCTCTTTCTGTGCATTCATTCTCAGTGTCACTAAGTCCATTTTATTACCTAGCGATGAAAAGCGATGGTCAGGTTAGCTCTCAGCCAGACCAGCACCCCAGCTGTACTGTCACGTTTCTGCTTCCTCTCACACTGCTTGCATTTGTTGCTTTCTCAGCTGAGCCACTTAGGCCAAGTCATTGTCCCTGGGTCTGGTGTCTGTAAAATTCCTTCTCTGTTCAGCACCGTCACTGGTTAGGTTTGAGGATAATTTGAGAGAAATACTGCAGCAGTTCACCTGGAACTTCCAGTAACTGGCAAACTGTCTGAACGTGCCTATCAATTATCCTCAAGGCTAGTCTCCAGGCAGATGCCTCCATATTATTCTTAAATCCAGAGGTCAGTCAGTTTGTGCAATTTAACTTTCTGCACACTCAAAACATGCCCTTCATTAAGTATATAACAATGTTTCTCCTTATGTGTGCTCAAATCCAACTTGTACATGTAATGAATGATCATAGTTTACAGTATGAACTCCGAAGCTTCACTCCTTACAGAGTAGGAAGGATATAACAATGAGATCCTCTTGTGACCTGCAATACATAAATCAATGGAGACAACACGAGGACAGCCTCAAGCAGCAGGCCTGGTGACTAATCCACCTCTGCACCAGTCTAAGCTTGTTGGCTGATTAGCAAGAACAAGAGCAGGAGTAGAGCTGCTGCTGTGGCAGACCAATGTAGTTTTCCGGAAAGAATAGAGCAGCTTAATGCTCTTTGGAGAGTCTCCCATTCTCCATGCATGAGTCAGCTATTGCAGGTTACTACTGGAGGAAAGATTGCTGCACTGATGTGCAGCTTTGCAAGTTTAATCCGTGTAATTCATAGTCAGGGAAGTAACAGTCAACTTGTGTGAACACATTCTAAACTTCCATTAAGTCACTAAGGAATAACTTCTTGTTCAAAAAAGGAATCTGCAATTTGAACTAATTAGGCATAGCTGCATGGTTAGATCCAGAAGTGTGCAAACAGAGGTAGTTACCACATCCATCTTGGAAATGACAAGACACTGAACTATATTTGTATGTAATGAGCCAAGGTGGTGCAAATTTCTCTACTCCCCTTGGCTTTCTGGCAGGTTTCCACCATTTCTTTGAGCATTCACATCAGCCTTCTACTCAAGCCTGTCTCTTCATTATCTTCCACTTCAAAACTCCTGCTCCTCTAGAAAACTGGCCTGTACCAAATGGGCAAACTGAGAATTCAGACTTCCAAAACCATGCCTTCTCTGTCAGTTGGGAAATCCACACCTTCCCAATCTAGTTTGGCAGCTGTGTGTCTGAGTTTTTTGTGAATGGCAGCCATAATGCTTCAGGAGATGCATCAGCATGTCAGCTACCATGTCCCATATTAAATCAGGTACATGATTACACGGCCCTCTTCACAGTGATCGAATGCAGACTGCAGTTCGAAGAATATGGGGTAATAAACAAGACTCTGGCACAACTCAGTAAGTTAGACTGCCTCTGTGGAGATAAATAGATAGTTGATGTTTCAGGTCAAGACCCTTCCCCGGACTGATTGATAGTTCCCAATACCCCTGCAGTCTATTTAACATTTCTATGTTATCCAAACTCCATAGCCAAAGACCATAAGACATAGGAGCAAAATTAGGCCATTCAGACTATCGAGTTTGTTCAGCCATTTATCATGGTTCATTTATTATCGCTCTCAACACATTCTCCTACCTTCTCTCCATAGCTTTCAACACCCTTACTTAACAAGAACCTATCAGCCTCCACTTTAAATATGCCTAATGACTTGGCCTCTGCAGCTGTCTGTGGTAATGCATTCCACAAATTCACCTCCTCCTAAAGAAATTCCACTTCATCTAAAGGGATGTCCTTCTATTCTGAGGTTCTGCCTTCTTGTCGTCAACTCCCCCACTATAAGGAGCATTCTCTCTACATCCATTTTATATAGGCCTTTCAATATTCAATAGGCTTCAATGAGATTCTCCCCTCAGTCTTCTAAGCTCCTGCGAATACAGGCCCAGAGCCATCAAATGCTTCTCATAGGTTAACACTTCATTTACAGGATCATTCTCATGAACCTCTTCAGGATGTTCTTCAATGCCAGCACATCCTTTCCTAGATAAGCAGCTCAAAACTGCTCACAATACTCCACGTGTGGTCTGACTAATGCCTTGTAGTCTCAGCATTACATCCTTGCTTTTATATTCTAGTCCTCTCTAATTGAATTGCTTTTGCCTTCCTTATCTCCATCTCAACGTGTAAGTTAGCCTTTACGAAATTCTGTACCAAGGCTCCCAAGTCACTTTGCACCTTTGATTTCTGAATTTGTTCCTCATTTAGAAAGCCTTCAATCCTTCTATCAAAGTGCATGACCATACACTTCTCTACACAGTATTCCATCTGCCACTTCTTTGCCCATTATCCTAATCTGTCTAAGTCCTTCTGCAGGCTTCTTGCTTCCTCAACCAGTACCTGCTCCTCTATCTATCTTTGTATTACCCGCAAACATGGCCACAAAGCTATCAATTCCCTCATCCACTTCATTGACATTATATAACATGAAAAGAAGTGGTCCCAACACCAACTCCTGTGGAACACCACACGTCATCGTAGCCAACCAGGAAAGTCTCCTTTTATTTCCATTCTTTGCCTCCTGCCAGTCAGCCGATCTTCTATCTATGCCAGTTAATCACCCTATATTTGTTCTGATTTATTTCCCAGTACAAATGATAATGAACACCAGTTCTTTAAATTAAAAGAAGGACTATTTAACGTGTGTGGTTAGAACATAGAACATAGAACAGACAGCACAGGAACAAGACCTACAACCCAAAATATTGGGTCAAGCTGATTTTAGTTTAGTAATCAAATGTCCAAATTAACTAATCTCTTCTGCTTACACAATGTCCATATCTTTCCATTTTCTGTGTATTCTAAGAGTGTGAAAGAGCCTATCTAAGACCACGTTGAATGTCTCTATCTTATTTGCTTGCACTACATCCAAGGCAGCACAATTCAGACACATTACATGCAATGTATAAAAACATGCCTGCATATCTCCTTTGAATTTACCCCCTCTCACCTTAAATGCACTCCCACTGGCATAAGAGATTTCATCCCTGAGGAAAAAAAGATTCTAGCTATCTACCATATCTATATCACTTATAATCTGATAAACCTCTATCATAGTGTTATATACCTCAATCAGGTCTCCCTTCAGCCTCTGCTGCTCTAGAAAAAAACAACCCAAATTTGTCCAACCTCTCCTTATAGTACACGATCTTTAATCCAGCCAGTATCTATTTTTGAACCTCTTTTTTTTCAGAAGCTTCTTCTGCACCCTCTTGAAAGCCTCAGCGTCCTTTCTATAATGGGACAAGCAGAAATGAATTGAGATTCCAGATTTAGCCTAACTAGAATTTTATAAAGCTGCAAAATAACCTCTTGATCTAAATTCCTAGACTAATTAAGGTAAGCGTGCCATATGCCTTCATTACCATCTTATCAACCTGTGCAGCCATTTTCAGGGAGACCCCAAGATCTCTCTGCACATCAATATTGTTAAGGGAGCTGCTATTAATAGTGTATTGCCTCTTTATGTTTGATCCCTGAAAGTGCAACACTTCACATTTGACAAGGTTAAACTTCATCTGCCAGTTCTCCACCCACATCTGCAGCTGATCTATAACCCAGTGTATCTTTTACCATCTCCTACACCACCGACAACACCACTAACTGTTGGATTGTCTCCAAACTTACTAACTCACCGATCTACATTTTCATCCAGGTTATATATATATATATATATATATACAGTCATCCAGGCAGAATAAATCACATCAACCTTTTTCCTCTGTCTCCTATGGGCAAGGCAATTCTGAATCCAAGCCAGAACACCATGGATCCCATGCACCTTAATCTGGATGAGTCTCTCATGGGGGATCTCTGTCAAATGCCTTACTAAAATTCATGTAGACACATCCATGGTTCAGCCTAGTAGGTTTCTGCTCCGGTTTATAGAGATACTACTCAAGTTGATTCATACTTGACTAGTATCAAGTAAAAAGGGAATAGAGACTCTTTCCTAAAAGGGAATAGAATCATTTTAAATGCAGAGGTCATTAAATTCAAGCCAGAAGATAAATTATAATTACTTGAAAAGAATGAAGAAGAGAACAGTGAGCAAGATGGAAAAATAGAAGACAACACCCCTCCCCTTCCCATTTGCCCAACTTGCTGATGGAAATGACTGAACAGTCATGATAGTGGGCTTGCATAGTCTATAGCCAACCTCCACTCATCTACCAAGTCCTACTGCCCAGATCTGTGCAGTCATTGGAATTTTGGTTTGTGTGGCTCATGACATGGCTAATCATTACTTGTGTGGCATCAATGTAGTTGCATGGGTTGTCCAGAGACATAAATTCACATTACAAATAGATGATCCAGCAGCTACCCTTGGTCCTAGTCAAATGCTGCAAAACACTGGCTGCTACAGAATGAAGACATCATCATAACAGTTAGCATTTCCAAGGATCGAGTGATGTCATGGACTGTCTGGTCACACCCCACCGAGATAGTGAAGAAATGAAATTCTTTCCAGCGATGTGCACTGAGATGTGGTGTCACCAACCCGAATGCAGTCACTGGCATAGTGTGCCCATGGGAAGCCTGAAATCAACGTGAAGCTATGCTTTCTTTATTCCACATTCTGCTCTCTGCAAAGGGGGATTGAACTGTTCTCAGCTTTCATTGAATTGAATATAGCAATAGCCACTGTACACTGTTGTAAACTGGAAGATTTTGCTAATATATCCATTGGAACATTGGAGCCGAACTTAACTCATAAAAGTTAACAGTCATGATGATCTTAGCAGCCACAAGAAACTACAAATGCTGGAATCTGAAGGAACAAAAAAATCTGTTGCAGGAATGTGGTTGACCAAGCAGTATCCAGGGGGACAAAGGAGGTTTTGATGTTTTGACTTGAAACCCTGCATCAAAACTGAAATTTATCAACCACCAACAAAGTTCTATACACCTTACTCTAAATGTTAAGTTATACCTAGACCAGGTGGTGTTTTTCATTGAGCTCATGCATACTGGATTACAGCCTCCCCAGGCACTGCTCTACGCTATTTAGGGTGCTATAGGAAATATTAAAATAAATTATTTCAGCTAGCTAGCAGAAGTGAGACAAAGGAATATAGCACATACTGTCAGTCTTGAACTTTCAGGCGTCAGATTAAGAAACACCTCTACATATGTTGTAGAAATCTGAAATTCTCCATAAACTGCAGCTATTTAATTGAAGCTGAGATTGCAAAAGAAAATGACAAACAAGGATATCAAAGAATAAGTAGTTCGTTCACAGTTTAGACACATTTTCATTGAAGAACAAAGCAGGCATGAGTGTCTAAATGGCTGACACCTCTTCCTCTCTTCCTGTGCTCCATCCAATACTTCTGTGAAACTGTGCCACATATCTGGTAGCCAATAAGTCCTACTCCTCTGCCTGTTGCCAACAATCCTATAAATGCTTTGCTTAGCAGTGTGAATCCAGTTTTACTTGTCATCTTTGGCTCAGTGGTGCTACTTTTAATTCTGAGTTGGAAGACTGTGGGTTCAAGTAACATTGAGGAAACGACAATGGCCTTCAAGAAGAAATCTAAGCTCCTATCTTTAACATTCAAAGGCTTCCCACCATCATAGATGTCACCATTAATCAGTCTAGTTACATAAATACTGTGGCTACAAGAGCAGGTGAGTGACTCACATTCTGATAATCCAAAGTCTTTCCATTGACTATAAAGCACAGTCATGACCACGTCGCAATATTCAGCAAATGTCTGGATAAGTGCAGCAGCACCAGATCTCAAGAAACTTGACATCATCCAGGATAAAGTAGCTCACTTTTCTACCATCACATTGACCATCCCAAATAAATATTCACTCCCTCTACACAGTCACACCATGTTGGTTTATTGTTACATTGATGAAATGCAAAATCAGAATCAGGTTTATTTTCATTGATACATGTTGTGAAATGTGTTTCTTTGAACTGTTTGTAAAATGTTGAGTATATGCTATCAAGACTTCAGGTGTGCCTCTTTTGATTGTCAATGAGGAGATGTTATTTCCAATCCATAGTGTCTGAAGTCTTCCAATGAGGAAGTCAAGGATCCATTTGCAGAGAGAAGTACCATGGGCCTTCAATTAATACAAAACCCAGAACCTCTACTGCCAAGGGGGGCAAGTGAATACCTGAATACATTATAATGTGGAGACGTATTTATGTTTTCACTGCCATGGGATCTATTGCTGAAACATCCCACTCAGCAACACTGTCAGAATACTATCTGAAGAAGCACTGCAGTGGTTCAGAAAGGTAACTTATCACTACTATCTTGGGCACAGAAGGGTTTAGCCAATAATTCTGGCTTTCCCAGTGACATCCACCTAATAAATAAATTCGGTTCTCTGGGTTAGAAAACAACCTCAGCTTAATTTATTGTATACCTAAAGTGATTGCAAAGAATGCAAAATATTATAAATTGTGGGTTTGGAAAAAAAGTGAAAATGGGATCTACTGGAGTCTTAGGCATGAATTTTGACAGTACTCTTACGTATAAAAACTTGGGAGATTAATTAAAAGGGGCATAATTTTTTGCAAGGATAAAAAGGGGTCATTTAAAAAAAGTAGAAATCAGCACCTGAGTTGTGAGAACGATTTATATAACCTGGCACAGATCTCAGGAATAGAAGTTGACTAATTAGCAGTTTAATGCAAAGGATTAAGGAAAATATGGATTCAGGATCTCAGAGAATTAGGAGATATTGTATTAAGACGGGGAAGTCAGCACAGCTAGTTAAGATTTGGTGGGAAGACACCAGGGTTGATGTAACTGGGAGAAAGAAGCACCTAATCCTAGAATCATATAATTCTATGGCATAATATTATAACCTAGTGATATAATTGGAATAATACAACCTTTAATATTTTGCACATTTTGCAATCTCTTTAAGTATGCAATAAATTAAGCTGAGGTTGCTTCGGTAGAGTGGAGCTGGAGGGAGTGACTGCTGACTGGCAAGACTCCCTGAAATCATGAGCCGAACTCCTTGTTAATGTCTCTTAAATGTCAGAGGTATATTATTTTGGTTTACAAACTCTCTCAGGATCTACTGGGATTGAAAGTTTCTTGGAACTCAGTTACAGTGTGCGCATTTGTCCTAGATGTTTATGCTGTAAAAATAGCAAAGTGAAGTCAGGAGTCTTATCGGTAAAAGAATATAGTTGGGAAGATATGGAAAGATGAAATAAATGCATGTGACTGCAGGGGTTTTCAAAGAGAAACAGCAGAAACAACATTTTAAATAGCTACCTGATACAGCCTTTGTCAGATGTGTAATGGCTTAACAGTTGAGTAAAATTTTCAAGTTGGATTGGATTGTGTCTCTCTCTACAAATGACTGGGCCAAAATCCTCAGTAATATGAAGGATATTCCTGACCACTGTACCCACTATGAGGTTATTGTGATTGCCTTTGAGGTGGATTAGGTGGATGTGGCCAAAAATTTCTTTTGCAGCCAAAGCACTAAGCATACTGTATCTAGAGCCTACCAGAGTTTAACCCACTAAGCAGTATTAGAAAATAGAACATAAAAAAAAGAACACAAAGCACTGTACAGGCCATCTGGCCAGATGTTGCACCAATCTTTTAACCTACTGTAAGGTCAATCTAACCCTTCCTTCTGACATTTCTTGTGACAACATTCCATGTAGTTGTGCTCGGTGGTGGAGAGAGCTTTACCCATGATAGACTGAGCTATATCCACTACTTTTTAGAGGCTTTTCCATTAAAGGGCATTAGCATTTCCATACCAGGTCATGATGCAACCAGTCAATAAACTCTCCACTGTATATCTATAGAAGTTTGTCAATGTTTTAGATGACATGCTAAATCTTCACAAACTTCCATGAAAGTAATTACCATCATCCCTGGCAAGATGTTCCATTCACTCATCCCTCTCTGTGTTAAAACCTATCTCTGATATCTCCCCTCTACTTTTCTCCAATTGCCTTAAAATTATGCTCCCTCATATTAGCCAGTGAAACAGTCTCAGGCTATCCATTCAATCAGTGCCTGCTATCATCTTGCACACTTCTATCAAATTGCCTCTCATCTTCCTTCAATTCATAAAGAAAAATCCTATTTTACTCAGTTTGAATGTTCTGTTGGATAAAAGTCAAGGATAACTTTTAGGGAACTTTGGTTTTTGAGGAATTTTAATTCCCTTGTTAAGAAGAAGGAGGTGCATGAATGAGGTGTTTTTGGAATATAAGAAGTGCAAGAGAACATTTAAGAGAGAAATCAGGAGGGCTAAAAGAGGATATGAGGTTACTCTGGCAGACAAGGTGAAAGAGAGTCCCAAGGGCTTCTATAGATATACTGTATTAAGAGCTAAAGGCTAGCAAAGGACAAAATCGGTTCACTTGAAGGTCAACGTTGGTCATCTATGCATACAGCAAAAAGAGATGGGGAGATTATAAGTTAATTTTTTGCATTTTACCGAAGTGTTAGTCAGAGGGTTTATAGAACTGAGGCAAAAGAATAGTAATGTCATGAACTATATCTGGATTACAGAAGAATAGGTGCTTTCTGTCTTGAAAGGGAAAATGGCTTTGTGCCAGGTAGGTCATGTCCAACCAATCTTATAGAGATTTTTGAGGAGGCTGCAAGTTAATGTTGATCAATGGAAATGAATTGTCTACATGAAATTTAGCAAGGCCTTTGACAAAGTCCTATGTAGGAGGCTGGTTCAGAAGGTTAAATTACCTGGCCTTCGGGATGAAGTAGTAAATTGGATTCAGCATTGGCTTTGTGGAAGAAGGCAGATTGGTAGTAGATGGTTGTCTCTCTGACTGGAGCCCTGCAAATAATAGTGTGCCATAGGAATCAGTGTTGGGTCCATTGTTGTTTTTTCATCTCTATTAATAATATGGTAAACTAGATCAGGAAATCTGTGGATGACTCAAAGTTTGGGTTGTAGTGGACAGCATGGAAGGCTAACAAAGCTTGCAGTGGCATCAGGACCAGCTTGAAATGGGCTGAAAAGTGGTAGATGGAATTTAATGCAGTCTGGTGTGAGATGTTGCACTTTGGCAATATATAAGAACATAAGAAATAGGAGCAGGAGTAGACCACCTGGCCCATTGAGCCTACTCTGCATTCAATAAGAACATGGCTGATCTGGCCATGGACTTATCTCCACCTTTTCCCATAACCCTTAATTACCTTACTATGCAAAAGTCTATCCAACCTTGTCTTAAATATATTTACTGAGATAGCCTCCACTGCTTCATTGGGCAGAGAATCCCACAGATACACCACTCTCTGGAAAAAGCAGTTCCTTCTCATCTCCATCCTAAATCTACTGCCCCAGATTTTGAAGCTATGTCCTCTAGTTTAGTCTCACACCGATGGAAACAACCTTCCTACCTCTATCTTATCTATCCCTTACATAATTTTATATGTTTCTATAAGATCTCCTTTCATTCTTCTGAATTCCAGTGAGTACAGTCCCAGGCGACTCAATCTCTCCTCATAGTCTAACCCTCTCATCTCCAAAATGTGCCTGGTGAATCTCCTCTGCACCGCCTCAAAAGCCGATATATCTTTTCTCAAGTATGGAGACCAGAACTGCATGCAGTACTCCAGTTGTGGCCTCAACAGTACCCTGTACAGTTGCAGCATAACCTCTCTGCTCTTAAATTCAATCCCTCTAACAATGAAGGCCAACATTCCATGTGCCTTCTTGATAGCCTGCTGCACCTGCAAACCAACCTTTTGTGATTCATGCACAAGCACTCCCAACTACCTCTGCATAGAAGTTTGCTGCAATTTTTTACAATTTAAATAATAATTTGCTCTTTCATTTTCCTTCCAAAGTGCATTACCTCACATTTACCAACATTGTATCCCATCTGCAAGACCCTTGCCCACTCACTTAAACTATCTATAGCTCTCTGTAGACTCTCCATATCTTTTGCACAGTTCGCTTTTCCACTCAATTTAGTATCATCAGCAAACTTAGATACATTACATTTGGTCCTCTCTTCCAGTCTGTTAATGTATATCGTGAACAGTTGCAGGCCCAGCACCGACCCCTGCGTCACACCGCTCACCACTGATTGCCAACCAGAGTAACACCCATGTATCCATCCCGACTCCTTGCTTTCTATTAGTTAACTAATCCTCTATCCATGCTAATACTTCACCCCCAACTCTATGCATCCTTACCTTTTGGATAAGTCTTTTATGTGGCACCTTATCGAATACCTTCTGGAAATCCAAGTAAATAGTGTCCATCTGTTCCCCTCTATTCACTGCGCTCAAGATATCCTCAAAGTACTCCAGTAAGTTTGTCAAACAGGACCTGCCTTTGTTGAATCCACGCTACGTCTGCCTGATGAATCCATTTCTTTCCAGATCGCTATTTATTCTTTAATGATAACTTCAAGCATTTTCCTAACTACAGATGTTAAATTAACTGGCCTATGGTTACCTGCCTTTTGCCTACATTCTCTTTTGAATAGTGGCGTGATATTCGCCATCTTCCAATCCACCAGGATCTGCCCAGAATCCACATAATTTTGGTAAATTATCACCGAAGCCTCTACTATAACTTCTGGCATTTCTTTCAGTACCCTGGGACACATTCTATCAGGACCAGGGGACTTATCTCTCTTCAGGCCCACAAATTTACTCTCGGAATGAGATTTTCTATTCCAGAACATCTGAGATATCCTCCTACTTCAAAGAATGGTGTTTCCCTTCCACGACTATCAATGCTGCCCTCACATGCATCTCCACTATTTCCTGGAAATCTGCCCTTATCCCATCTTCAATCACAGTAATAGGGCTCCCCACTTCCTTACCCACCACCCCACGAGCTTCTGTATCAAGCAATCTTTCTCCATAACTTCTGCTATCTCTGACAAGATCCTACTACTAAGCATGTTTCCCTACCCCCACCTTCACTCTCGACTTTGCATAGGGATTGTTCTCTACATGACTCTCTTGGCCACTCAACCTACCCCACTGATCTCCCTCTTGGCACTTATCCCTGCAACTGGAAGAAGTGTTACACCTCCCATTCTCCTCCTCCCTCAACACCATTCATGGCCACAAACAGTCCTTCCAGGTGAGAGGACACTTTGCTTGTGAGTCATTGGGGTCATATATTTGATCCAGTGCTACCGGTGCAACCTCCTCTACATCAGTTGACCTATCAAAGATTGGGGGACTGCTTTGTTGAGCGCCTTCATTCCATCTGCTGCTAAAGGCAGAATTTCCCAGTAGCCACCCATTTTAATTTTACTTGCCTTTCCCATTCAAACATGGCAGGCCATGGCTTCCTCTTGGAGAAGCAACAATGCATATTCCATCTGGGTAGCTTCCAATCTGAACAGAGAATTGTCTAACTTCTGGTAATTTCTAATCATCCCCCCTTCTCTTTCTGCATTCCTTATTTTGGTTGCCCTCTCACCCCTTCTCCTCACTTGCCCATCACCTCCCTCCCATGTCCCACCAGCTTTCCTTTCATCCATGGTCCACTGTCTTCTTCTATCAGATTATTTCTCATTCAGCCCTTGACCTTTTCCACCTACTAACTGCCAGCTTGTACTCCTTACCCCTCCTTTTTTATTCTGGTTTCTGCCCTCTTATTTTCCAGTCCTTGAAAAGTCTTGGCCTGAAATATCAACTTTGTTCCCCTCCATAGATGCTGCTTGATTTGCTGAGTTCCTCCATAACTTTGCTTGAGAAAAGAACTGATTGTTGACTTCAGTCTTCCAGAAGTGGAAGGAGGGTGAGCATGTGCCAGTTTACATTGAGGGATCAGTGGTGGAAAGAGTCAGCAGCTTTAAATTCCTTGGTGTCAACCTATCAAATTACTTATCTTGGGCTCAGCACATAGCTGCAATCAAAAGGAAGGCTCATCAATGTCTTTAATTTCTTGGGAGGTTAAGCCGGATCAGTCTGTCACAGAACACCAACAAAACAAACTTTGACAGACGTACTGTTGAAAGTATCCTGACTGGTTGCATAATGTTGTGATATGGCAGTTCAAATGCACAGGTATAAAAGAAGTTGCAGAGTAGAGGGTTCAGCACACATTACAGCCACATTCTCCTCAACTATTGGTAGTATCTACAGTAGACACTGCCTCAAGGACACATCATCCATCAGCAGACTCCTGCTATCTGGAACAAGCCATCTTCTCATTGCTAGCATGGGGCCTGAAGTCCCACAACACCAGGTTCAAGAATAGCCACTTTCCTTCAAGCACTCAGTCCTCGAACCAACTGACACAAGCTAACCATTACAGCTTAACAACTGTGTGACCACCTTGATCACTTTGCACTCTATTGGTCTTTTTTGCTCTAATGATATTCTTTTTTGTTAAATGTGTGTTTCACTTATACTTTTGTTTTGAAGGCTGATCACTGGTAATGCTGCTGCAAGGAAGTTATTCATTGAACTTGTTCATACATGTTTTTGTGCATATGGCAATAAGCACAACTCTGACTTCATACAATGAGTTCCAGACTCTTGCAATTAACTACACTTCCTCATCTCTTCTCCAGTCCTCCTAATTATCTGAAATCTATGCTGTCTGGTTTTGACTTTCTACCAGGGGAAATAAGCCCTTCCCATTTATCAGTCTGGGCCACTTTTAGTTTTACTGGGACCACAGCAGCTTGCATTCAAGTACAATTGTGTGAAACCAAATATAATCAGATCATTTATTGTTGCTTATAAACCATGGTCAATTGATTTCCTCAAGCTAGCTGACGTAATCAGTGCTTGTCAACAAGCCCATATCGTGATGCTGGAGATTGGTGACAGCTGCAAAGATTGAAAATGTTTAGAAGTTAGATTGATGGGCTGACTTGGCACTATATTATAGTAGGCAAGAAGATATGGATAGTTTTTCTTACCCCTGTTCAGTCAGGCTGAAATGTCAAAAGCTGTTCCAAGTCAGGAATTGTCAATGGTATTGGAAATTATTTCTAAGAACCATCACTTACCCTGGAGTCACTCAACTGTGCTAAATGTGATTTTGACTTCGTTACTCATACTCTTTCTGTCACAAATCTTATTCTTCTGATCTACAAGCAGAAGATTAAAAAAAAAGTAATTATGACTGTAAGACTCCGGGAAAGGTTTCACTGCTAATGTAATGATGTTTCTGTAGAAGCAGTGTTTGAGCAATGGTTGGAGATAATAGATGCTTTGGAATGTGAGCCATCCAATCAGGGGGGTGGGTTTTTGTGTTGTGTGCCCAACATGAGTGTGAGCTGGGGTTCTTTGTTCAGCAGGAGATGGAGAAAGAAGATGCTGGAGAGAACCGATCATAGGATTCAACTCGGTGGAGGATCATGATTCGATGGAACAGGGTACCGAGGTCTTCTGAGGATCGGTGAATATGAATTTTGGAAGAACCATAGAACCATAGAAACTACAGCACAGAAACAGGCCTTTTGGCCCTTCTTGGCTGTGCCGAACCATTTTCTGCCTAGTCCCACTGACCAGCACACGGACCATATCCCTCCATACACCTCCCATCCATGTATCTGTCCAATTTATTTTTAAATGTTAAAAAAGAATGCGCATTTACCATCTCGTCTGGCAGCTCATTCCATACTCCCACCACTCTCTGTGTGAAGAAGCCCCCCCTAATGTTCCCTTTAAACTTTTCCCCCCTCACCCTTAACCAATGTCCTCTGGTTTTTTTCTCCCCTTGCCTCAGTGGAAAAAGCCTGCTTGCATTCACTCTATCTATACCCATCATAATTTTATATACCTCCATCAAATCTCCCCTCATTCTTCTACGCTCCAGGGAATAAAATCCTAACCTATTCAACCTTTCTCTGTAACTGAGTTTCTCAAGTCCCGGCAACATCCTTGTAAACCTTCTCTGCACTCTTTCAACCTTATTTATATCCTTCCTGTAATTTGGTGACCGAAACTGAACACAATACTCCAGATTCGGCCTCACCAATGCCTTATACAACCTCATCATAACACTCCAGCTCTTATACTCAACACTTTGATTGATAAAGGCCAATGTACCAAAAGCTCTCTTTACGACCCTATCTACCTGTGACGCCACTTTTAGGGAATTTTGTATCTGTATTCCCAGATCCCTCTGTTCCACTGCACTCCTCAGTGCCTTACCATTAACCCTGTATGTTCTACCTTGGTTTGTCCTTCCAACGTGCAATACTTCACACTTGTCTGCATTAAAATCCATCTGCCACTTTTCAGCCCATTTTTCCAGCTGGTCCAAGTCCCTCTGCAGGCTCTGAAAACCTTCCTCGCTGTCTACTACACCTCCAATCTTTGTATCATCAGCAAATTTGCTGATCCAATTTACCACATTATCATCCAGATCATTGATATAGATGACAAATAACAATGGACCCAGCACTGATCCCTGTGGCACACCACTAGTCACAGGCCTGCACTCGGAGAAGCAATTCTCTACTACCACTCTTTGGCTTCTTCCATTGAGCCAATGTCTAATCCAATTTACCACCTCTCCATGTATACCTAGCGACTGAATTTTCCTAACTAACCTCCCATGCGAGACCTTGTCAAAGGCCTTACTGAAGTCCATGTAGACAATATCCACTGCCTTCCCTTCATACACTTTCCTGGTAACCTCCTCGAAAAACTCCAATAGATTGGTCAAACATGACCTACCACGCACAAAACCATGTTGACTCTCCCTAATGTCCCTGTCTATCCAAATGCTTGTAGATTCTGTCTCTTAGTACTCCCTCCAATAACTTACCCACTACCGATGTTAACTTACTGGCCTATAATTTCCCGGCTTACTTTTCGATCCTTTTTTAAACAACAGAACAACATGAGCTACTCTCCAATCCTCGGGCACCTCACCTGTAGACAGCAACATTTTAAATATTTCTGCCAGGGCCCCTGCAATTTCAACACTAGTCTCCTTCAAAGTCCGAGGGAACACCCTGTCAGGTCCCGGGGACTTTAATTTTCCTCAAGACAGCAAGGACCTCCTCCTTTTCGATCTGTACAGTTTCCATGATCTCACTACTTGTTTCCCTTAATTCCATAGACTTCATGCCAGTTTCCTTAGTAAATACAGACGCAAAAAACCTATTTAAGATCTCCCCCATTTCCTTTGGTTCCGCACATAGCCGACCACTCTGATCTTCAAGAGGACCAATTTTATCCCTTACAATCCTTTTGCTCTTAATGTACCGGTAAAAGCTCTTTGGATTATCCTTCACTTTGACTGCCAAGGCAACCTCATGTCTTCTTTTAGCCCTCTTGATTTCTTTCTTAAGTATTTCCTGCACTTCTTATACTCCTCAAGCACCTTATTTACTCCCTGCTTCCTATACATGTCATACAACTCCCTCTTCTTCTTTATCAGAGTTGCAATATCCCTTGAGAACCAAGGTTCCTTATTCCTTTTCACTTTGCCTTTAATCCTGACTGGAACATACAAATTCTGCGCTCTCAAAATTTCTCCTTTGAAGGCTTCCCACCTTCCGATCACATCCTTGCCAGAGAACAACCTGTCCCAATCCACGCTTTTTAGATCCTATCTCATTTCTTCAAATTTGGCCTTCTTCCAGTTAAGAACCTCAACCCTAGGATCAGATCTATCCTTGTCCATTATCAAGTTGAAACTAATGGTGTTATGATCACTGGAACCAAAGTGCTTCCCTACACAGACTTCTGTCACTTGTCCTAACTCGTTTCCTAACAGGAGATCCATTATTGCATCCCCTCTAGTTGGTCCCTATATATTTTGATTTAGGAAACTTTCCTGAACACATTTTACAAACTCTAAACCATCTAGACTCCTAACAGTATGGGAGACCCAATCAATATATGGAAAATTAAAATCCCCTACCACCACAACTTTATGTTTCCTGCAGTTGCCTGCTATCTCTCTGTAGATTTGCTCTTCCAATTCACGTTGACTATTGGGTGGTCTGTAATACAATCCCACTAATGTGGCCATACCTTTCCTGTTTCTCAGCTCCACCCATAAGGACTCAGTAGACAAGCCCTCTAATCTGTCCTGCCTGAACACTGCTGTAATATTTTCCCTAAGAAGCAATGCTACTCCCCCACCTTTCATTCCTCTGCCTCGATCACATCTGAAACATCGGAACCCTGGAATATTAAGCTGCCAGTCCTGCCCCTCCTGCAGCCAAGTTTCACTAATTGCTATAACGTCATAATTCCACGTGTCAATCCAGGCCCTCAACTCATCCGCCTTCCCTGCAATACTCCTAGCATTGAAATATATACACCTCAGAAGATTCTTACCACCACTCACAACCTTTCTATTAACGGATTTGCTTGAACTTTTAACATCATTTATTTTCACCCCAGCCACACTGTCAGCTCTGGCACTCTGGTTCCCATCCCCCTGCAAATCTAGTTTAAAGCCTCCCCAATAGCATTAACAAACCTCCCTGAAAGGATATTGGTCCCTCTGTAGTTCAAGTGTAACCCGCCTGCAGCTGGAGTTGAGCTCCAGCTTGTGCACATTTGACTGTTTAATTATAATGGCCTCTTATTGTTTTTTCCTTTCTTTTCTTTACTAACCCTCCAGTTAAGATTCATAAATATAATTCCCTTAATTGTATGCAGTGTGCTGTCTGTTATTTTTTGGCACTGAGTTGTAATAGGGTAGCAAATTACACAGCAACCAAACAAACTGGTGTTTGGGATGGGAGAGCCATCTCAATCTCATGAGTTTGGTGGGACTGGAGTGTGCATTCCCCAGACTTACGCAGCTGAGGAACCGGGGGCGGGGGGTTCATGACCAACTGAGAAACATCACCATTATCGAGATTCTTAATTTTGGTGCTTTGGGGCCTGTTTTGGAGCCCAAAATTTCATTCTCATGAAGAACATATAGTATTGAATTGTTTTTGCAGATCATGCAGTATTATAGAATGCAGGTAAACCCCATTTACATTGTTTTCACTGATACGATGTGGAATCTGGTCTCTTATACAGCACCAAGTAAGGATGCTGGAAGCTACTTCAGTGTATGGGTTATAAAGAGATTACATCTAGAGTTAATCAGATTTTCAGACAAGTGTAAATCTTAGATTTATCGAAAAATGTGAGTCCATAATCCATATATGGATTGTTAATTCATGATCTTTATATTTGCATCTCCCTCAAAGACACAATTGCCAATCACAATATTTTTCCTGCAGCGTACATAAAGAATGATCAAGCACCCAGAACAATGGCTAGCCTGCACTAATTTACTTCTTGGCTATCCCAAACAAATAGGAGGTGACAATGAATCCAACACCTGGTAGAAGTCATTATGCAGAGTGTCGTCAAGAACAGTGACACAGGCAGCGAGCGAGCACTCTGTCTTCAGACGTTTTCCACAAATTCTACTGAAAGAGCTGGGTAGCCAGAGGAGGCTAAGAATGCAAAGCAACACAGGATGACACCACAAAGTGAGCTGAAGTGCCAGAGGCAGAGGTGGTGAGAGAGCATCCAAAGTGATGTTCCAAAAATCTGATCACAGTCCTGGAAAAATATTAATTACTTTAATGACACAAAGTTTGGGGGGGTGTTGTGGATAGTCTGAAGGATTGTCAGAGGTTACAGTGGGACGTTGATAGGATGCAGAACTGGGCTGAGAAGTGGCAGATGGACTTCAACCCAGATAGGTGTGAAGTGGTTCATTTTGGTAGGTCCAATTTGAAGACAGAATATAATATAAATGGTTAGACTCTTGGCAGTGTAGAGGATCTGAGAGACCTTGGGATCCACATCAATAGGACACTCAAAGCTTCTGCGCAGGTTGACAGTGTTGTTAAGAAGGCGTATGGTGTGTGGCATTCATCAACCTTGGGATTGAGTTCAAGAGCTGAGAGGTAATGTTACAGCTATATAGGACCTTGGACAGACCCCACTTGGAGTACTGTGTTCAGTTCTGGTCACCTCACTACAGGAAGGACATGGATACTATAGAAAGTGTGCAGAGGAGATTTACAAAGATGTTGTCTGGATTGGAGGGAGTACCTTATGAGAACAGGTTGAGTGTACTTGGCTTTTTCTCCTTGGAGCGATGGAGGATGAGAGGTGACCTGATAGAGGTGTATAAGATGATGAGGGTTATTGATTGTGTGGATAGTCAGAGGCTGTTTCCCAGGACTGAGGGGGCATCGTTTTAAGGTGCTTGGAAATAGGTACCGAGGGGATGTCAAGGGTAAGTTTTTCACACAGAGAGTGGTGGGTGCATGAACCGCACTGCCGGTGGCAGTGGTGGAAGCGGATACATAGGGTCTTTTAAGAGACTCTTAGATAGGTACATGGAGCTTAGAAAAATAGAGGGCTATGTGCTAGGGAAATTCTAGGCAGCTTCTAGAGTAGGTTACATGGTCGGCAAAACATTGTGGGCCAAAGGGCCTGTAATGTGCTGTAGATTTCTATGTTCTATGATCTATATTCACATCTGATCACAGTCATTGGAGACAACACGGACACACACATGTGCATGCATACACACACACACACACACATGCACTCTCTCACAAACACACACACACACACATGCACTCTCTCACAAACACACACACACACACACACACACACACAGTCACTTGCTCTCAGACTCTCTTTCACTCTGATATATGAACCCTCACACAATCTTGCACGCTCTCTCCCATATTCTCACACTCACTGTGTCAGTCACACACACACTCACATGCACTCACATTGTCTTTCTTACATACTCTCTCACTCTTTCTTGCAAGCAAGTTCTCTCTCGTACTCTCACACACACTTTCACTCTCAAGTTCTCACACACTGGCTCTCTCAAGTACTCATTCTCACACACAAAATACACACACACACACACACACACACACAGATCTTGCTTCCTCTCACAGGAGGAACGCTACAGAAATACCAGCAACAGGACGCCTTGTTGTACCTCTAGCCATTGCACAATGGGCATTATTGAAGGTGATAGAAGGTTCACATTCCGTTCATTTACTCTTCGCCCCACATGATTTTTCTGACAATGGCATAATTATGCCCTTCCCTCTCTCCCCTCACCATGACTATGTGCTTGTGGGACATTGTCCAACCTGTTCAAAAGTTCCCATGTGATTCCCAGCAGCACTAGCTGGGCCTTGGTCATTCCAGTGAATGGAGCCAGAGCCCATCCTTTAAACCACAGAGTTGCTGGTTGGCTCAACAACTGTTGTTAAACTGATTCCAAGGGCGCAAGCAAAGGTCCCACCACAATATAGGCAGAGGCCACCTAACCTTTAAGTAGAAGATATCATTTCAGGCATCCAAAATCAACTCATACACACTGTCAGCTTCCATCATGGACTCTGGATGGGGATTTTACTTACAAGATCATAACACTCCATGATCCCTTAAGATAATAAGAGGGACTGGTAGCCAGCCTGCATGTTTCCCATGGAACTAATGGTTAATATGAAAAGGTCTAATTTTAAGGTGATTGGAGGAAAGTATGGGGAGGGGGTGTGGATGTCAGCATTTTTACACAGAGAGTGGTAAGTGTGTGGAACGCATTGCTGGGTGTATTGGTAGATATATTAAGGACATTTAGGTGAATGAATGGAAAAAGGAGGGCTATGTAGGTGGCTTGTGATAGATTGATCTTAGAGCAGGTTAAAAAGTAGGCACAAAATCGTGGGCCAAATGGTCAGAACTGAGTTGTACTGTCCTATGTTCCAAGTTCCAAACATTCCTCTTCAGAGATTTTTGAGATACAGTCTATTTGACATCAACTCTGTGGGTTAGAATTTAACAGTCTCTAAGGACAACAGCAAGTGGTCTGAAGATGTCTTTGATTTTGCGTCATACTAAACTACTCATGGTGAGATACCTGTGCAATGATCCATATGAACACGTATAGGACATTGATGAGGCTCCACCTGGAGTATTGTATACAGATTTGGTGAACCTGTTATCGGAAAGATGTCTTTAAATTGGAAAAAGTGAAAAGAAGAACTACGAGATTGTTTCCAGAACTCAAAGGCCTGAGTTAAAGGAAAAGATCAGCTAGGCTAGGATCTTATTCATTAGAGCACAGAATACTGAGGTGGTGAACTCATAGAGGTGACTAGAATCACCAAGGGCATAAATAGGGTGAATGCAGACAGTCTTTTTTATATGGAAAGAGAATCAATTACCAGAAAGCATAGGTTTAAGGTGAAAGGGGTAAATCCATCTACTCCATTGGCCCATCACCCACACAGTCCTCCCACTGGGTTCCTTCCCTCTACTACTTTCATCTGCCCAACCTATCTCCTATATTTTGTTCCAGATCCATCTTCTTTCTGTATCAGATTCCATAATTTTTAGACCTTTGTTACCTCTAACTATCACCTCTTAGCCTCTGCTGCCATTTCTACTCTTCTCTCCTCCATCTGCCTATCACCCCTCCTCACCTGGATCTACCTAACACTTGATCATTCTTGCTACACCCCTTCCACACACTTCTGTACTTTGGCAGTACCTCTCTCTATCTTTCATTCTAGATGAAGGGCCTTGCATCAAAACATTAGCAGTCCATTTCCCTCTGTCAAATCTTCCTGAATCCTCCAGAATCTTGTTTGTTTCTGTGTTTAAGTTGTACCCTTTACCCATTAACTTTGTAAATGGAAAATAACAATTGCTGACAGCATTACAGATGTGGGGTCCTAGGTACCTCTTTATCTGCCATAACTAATACGATGAACAAATGTAATGAACAACTTTTGTCCTCTTGCCGCATTAAATACTCAGAATTGTAACTGAACATGGTTAAAATGCTCGTTTATTTCTGTTTACAGTAAATGTGCAGTAAAAATAAGGGAACTTAAATTTATGATTAAAATAACCGATTTAAGATCGTAAACAGATGAGCTTTTCTTTGGAGAGATTAGTTGGTCAATATTAGTGTTAATATTGGAGCAAACAACATTTCAGTAACATAGCTGGTAAAAGTTGAAGAGAAATGTGAAGAAGAGGAATGAAAATTAGGTAGCTAGATGGGCAAGGATTGGTTTTCAAGTGGTAATTAAACACCAGACTGTTTCAATGTAATTTTACTGTACGGCTAACAAAATAACATCAAAACATTGAAGTGATTTACATGTCACTTCCAGAGGTCAGTACAACACCAAGTTATTATTTTGGCCATACTTTACCATTTTATCTGAATATTCTAATACATCCTATGAGTGTACAAGCAGGGCACCAACAAATTCATTGGCTCATCACTTGTGACCAACTTCCAAAGTAGTGAGGCTCGACAACAAACACTTTCTAAAGCTAAAATCTACCACAAAGCACTGCCTATAGAGGATGGGATTGACGTATTAACAGCGACAACGTTGATGAGGCCTTTGTTTCGGCAGAAGTACACAAGGGAAGGGAGGGGGGCAGAATGCAGTCCATCACGTGAAAAGCTTTCGGAGTGTCGGAGAGGCTCCAGAGAACGTTCACAAGAATGATCTTGGGAATGAAATGCTTAACATATGAACAGCATTTAATGTCTTACTTGTTAGAGAATTGGGAAAAGGTGGGGTGCAGGAGGCAGGGAAAATAACAAGGAATGACACTTTCAGTAAGTAGGATTACCAAGGGTTGTAGGCAAGGGGACAGGGGGCTCATCAGAGCAAGAGGTCATAGGGATGGTAAGGCTGAAGAATGGTGTGTGATAAGCACATACAGTACAGAATTAAGGTGCTTTGGCCATTTCTGTTTGTGTGGCCCATCAAGTGTATGGTGATGGGATAATTGGGCAGAGGAGCAGTAGTCCAATAATGGTGATTCTGTAACACTACCTGACAGTATCCATGTCCTGGATTGTGATCGTAAAGCTGCCATGTACTGGGAGTGCTTAATGATAAAAATCTTTATTAATATAATTATAAAACTCTGGTCAAGCCACCTTTGGAGTATTGGGTACAGTTCTGGGTACCCCACTATAGGAAGGATGTTGAGGCTATGGAAGAGGTGCAGAAGAGGTTTTACCAGGATGCTGCCAGGTTTAGACGGCATGATAAACTTGGGTTGTTTTCTCTGGAGCGCTGGAGACTGGGGGGAGATCTGATAGAGGTTTTCAAGATTATGAGAGGCATAGATACAGTGGACAGAGAGTATCTGTTTCCCAGGGTTGAAATGTCTAATACCAGAGGGCATGCATTGAAGGTGAGAGGGTATAGGTTCAAGGAGGATGTGAGGAGTAAGTTTTTTTACTCAGGGAGTCATGGATGCTTGGAATGTGCTGCCTTATATGTGGTAGAGTCAAATGCATTAGAGGCTTTTAAGAGACATTTGGATAGGTACATGGATATAAGGAAGATGGAGGGATATGGGTATGGTGTAGGTAGGCAGGATTAGTGTTTGGGTGTTTTTGATTTGCTTTTCAGCTGGTTCAGCACAACATTATGGGCTAAATGGCCAGTTACTGTGCTGTACTGATCTATGTTCTATGATGGGTGTACCAAGGACAACATGATCCAAGTCCTCCTGCTGTGCTCCAAGAGTGGTGTTGCATGTGGAATGGTGTCAGTCCATGTGCCCTTGACACTGAATACACATCAGGGATTCCGCGTGTTTGGACAAATTTTAAGAGTTTATAATGTGATCTAGAAACACCCATTATTGCTGTTTTAATTCAATGAAACTTGATTTATATTGTGCAAGAATATGGAATTGAATTTCTAGACAATCTTCTTTCCCTTGTCATAGCAGATTGTCTGCTGCTATGGAGACATTTTGTTGTTCTTTTTCTTGTCAATTATATTCCTGCCTAACCCAGCCGAAAGCATCTATTCATGGTGATCACAGTGTACAATGAATTCACCTCGACTGATTTTTGAATAGGAGTGATCCTCTGCTCATTGTTAAACATAGACAGGTAGATTATGAATGCTTTCTGTCAGAGGTGCTCCCATTTTATGCCTGTCTAATACTTCTTCATAAAAATGAATAAAAGAAAATATAAACCAAAATATCCCCAGTACTTAGATTTCTAACCCTTGGGCTTTGATCCATTTTGTTTCGCTCTGCTCCAGACTCCCATTTCACTGCCTTAATTTTCTGGTTAGTTTGATTTTCTACTTAATCATCCAGCCATTTGCCTTTTACTTCCTGTCAATCTTGTAAATTCTTTTATCTCCAAACTTCCTCCTCCATTCCCAGGAGCTGCTACAAATACAACTGATTCATTTGGAAGAATCAATCTATATTTCTGAAGGAGGGCATGCTGTTTTTATTTCTTTGAGTAAGTTTATAAGTGCCTATTCTAGAACTTCATCCATTTTGGTGCAAAGTAACAATAGAGACAAATACTCTGGGTCACCATGACAAATGCGTATTTGTTTCTTCATGATTGAGCAGACCATTCTTCATTTGACCCACTAAGATGCATCAGAGCTTAACTGTGCTTTTTTAGCATTGATTAAAACATGGTACAGATGCAGTAACTCAATGGTTTCAAGTACAGTAACTGAAATGATATTGTCTACTGTATAGCACAAATGACTTGGAAGGGACTAACATGGATTTGATGGTCTGAATAGCCTCTATCTATCAGCATTGTTCCATGACTTCATGATTCTTTGATGAACATGTTCATGGAGAGGCACCAGTAAATTTTCTGAATTACATCTATTAATGATGCACGATTGACAAGGGTTCAGGACACCCAAACTGATTCCTAATGGAATCAAGTACTTATCTCCAGTAGTTTTCTTTTATATAATTAAACAGTCTTAATGTGTTAAATCAACCTTCTAATTATATTCGTCCCATCTTGTATTATTATACACAAGATTTTCCAGTAAGTGTGCAAGTGTTTCTGAAGATATGACTCTTCTGTTCCAGTCATGACTTCCTTTGAATAATCATCCAGAAAATTTTATGTTATCTTTCCATGATTTATCCTGCTTTGGTTTCAATGAATGGTAAATTCATTGCTGCAAACCCATTGCTGCAAAATGAATGCTCTCTGCAAACCCGTGAAAATACCAGGAAAAGATTAGGCTTGTTAACATGCAATGGTCGCAGTAATGTCCAATCTAATGGGCATAATTTCACCAGAAAATGTTTGCCCTAGTCAACTGCTCCAACTTTAGCATCACAAGGAGAAACACAACCTGGTCCATTACCTTTGTTAGTAGAAGATCATTCAAGATGGAATTGAATGAAAAAGGAAGAATGATGAAAGAACACCATGACTGAAACAGCAGCAGCGCCAACATCAGTGCCGAACTAAATGATAATAGGTTCACATACCCAAGCTAGGGTGAAAATTATAAACACACATGTGCTCATGATTTTCCTTCGCTATGCCAGCAGAAAGTAAATGTGTTTGAGAAGACCTGCTTTTCAAGCTATACATTGAGATTCTCCTGGTAAAAATGGTAGCTTCATTACATGTAAATGGTAACAAGGAAGAGAGCTTCAGACTCTAGTAGATTTCCCTCTAACTGAGCACTGTCAATTGACTGTCTTCCTACTTGCTTCATATTCCTTCATTTGCCATTAATCTCACCCTTTAATTTCCTATGATTAAAGAATAGCTTTATTTGCCATGTGCATCAAAACATCAAAACAGTGAAGTACGTTGTTTGCATTAATGACTAACAACGTCCAAGGATGTGCTGGGGCAGACTGCAAGTGTTCCTGCATGTAGTATGCCCACAATTTACTAACCCTTACGTCCTTGGAATGTCGGGGGAAGTGGAGCACCTGGATGAAACCCACATGGTCTTCGAGAGGATGTACAGATTCCTTACAGAGAGTGGCAGGAATTGAAACCGATTGTTTGTGCTGTAAAGTATTTCGCTAGCTGCTACATGACTGTGCACCTGCGATAGAGCCATGATTCACACGTTGGCTGTTAGTTGTGAATGCTTATTCATTGCTAATCATTTTTCATGGTGAAAGTTCAAAATGGAATCAGCATCTTAGGGCCAACTGGGATCTGACTGAACAGGGCCAATCAGACAGAAGTGTTGTGAAATGGACTGTAGAAATATCGAGAAGTGTACCCAAGTGTATAGCTAGTGGTATCCTGCACAATAGTACACAAATGCTGCGCACTTCCGTCTCCACAGATGCTGTCTGACTGGCAGAGTATTTGACTTGAAGAGATTACTGTAAAGATAATGTCAAAGATGACATGAGGAGAAATAATGGGGGAGAGAAGGACAAAAGAATAGTAATTACATTGTTAAAATATCACCAGCAATGAAAATTTGAGTCAGGAAGGATGTGTAGACTTAGGAAAGGCTGCACCAGTGGTTTACCAGGATGCAGCCTGTATTAGAGGTATGAGCTATAAGGAGAGATTGGACAAATTTAGATTGTTTTCTCCAGAGTATCAGAGGTTGATGGGATATGTGATACAAGTTTATAATATGAGGAGGCAGTCAGAAACTTTTTCCCATGGTACAAATATGAAATAAGGTCATGTGTTTATAGTGAGTGGGAGACTGTATAAAGGAGATGTGCAGGGCAAGATTTTCACATAGAGTCTGGTAGGTGCCCAGAATGGGCTGCCAGGGAGAGTGGTTGAAACAGTTTATAGTGGTGTTTTACATAGACACATGAATTTGCAAGGAATGGAAGGATATTGATCACATACAGATAGAAGAGATTTAATTTTGCATCACGTTTACGGACAACAGGGCCTGTTCTATGCTGTACTGTTTTTGCATATCCTATGTTAAGTGCATATAGACTTTTATTTCTTAGTGCCATAGAATAAGTTACAGTTACACATTGTTAAAAGGCTGCTTGACCTAACCTTACACTCAATGTCAGTAAGACCAAGGAACTGGTTGTGCACTTCAGAAAGTGTAAGATGAGGGAACACACACCAGACCTCATAGAGGGGTTAGAAGCTGAAAGAGTAAACATTTTCAGGTTCCTGGATTTCAATATCTCTGAGAATCCATCCTGGATCTAACCTATAGATGCAGCTACAAAAAAGGCACAACAGTGGCAATATTTCATTAGGAGTTTGAAGAGATTTGTAATGTCACCAAAGACACTCACAAATTTCTGTAGATGTACTGTGGATAGCATTCTAACTGACTACATCACCATCTGGTATGGTTGGTGGGGGGGGGGGCGCGGGTGGAGGTGGTTGATGGATCAAAATAAGCTGCAGAGAGTTGAAAAGCTATTCAGCTCCATCACGGGCACTTCTTCTCCTCTAGCCTCCGTTGGTCAGAGTTGAGCGTGGATATTGTGTCCTAGCTGTCTAGATAGGCAAGCCTAGGCAGCACCATATGGATAGCAAGCTGTTGCCCATGTATGAAGCTCCCCTTCTTCATGCATCTGATAAACCCAAAGGAACAGCAGAGACTGATACAGTTTGGTACCAGCAGCATCACAGGAGTTGCCAGTCAGCGTTGAATTCAATGTAGGACTGCCTTAGGGACTCCAGCTTCAAATTCTTCCCTCAGGGTTTACTACTGAAGCTTTCCCCATGAGTGAGTATAGCCATAAGGCAGTGGAGGTTTGAGATCAGAGTTCTCCTTTTCCTAGATGAGCTGTCAACCACGGCTGATGAGCCCATCTGTCTGAAGCAACTAGTTTTAAGGTGCCAGTAACCTGCCTTTGTCCTTTCTCCTATCAGTGGAAATGGTTCCACTGGGCTTAGTAGCTAAGCCACATGTGAAAGCCAGGAGCAGGATTTGGATGTCAGAGGCTATTTGAGGTGCACACCATTGGGAGCATTTATTAGGTAGCGGGAGCTTGTCCCCATTACCACCCTCGGCTATAACAACCTCATGGGCACCAGCTTCTGTAGTATCCTGGACATCTTCAAGGAGCAATACCTCAAAAAGCTGACATCCATCATTAAGGATGCCCATCACCCAGGTCATGCTTTGTTCTTTTTGCTGCAATGGGGGAGGAGGTACAGAAGCCCAAAGGTACATACTCACTGATAAAGGAACAACTTCTTCGCCTCTGCCACCAGATTTCTGAATGGACTTTGAACCCCGCTATTTTTTTATTTCTATGTTTGCATTACATTTAATTTACGTACATATACTTACTATAATTCATGATTTTTTTCTATTATTATGCATTGCATTGTACTGCTGCTGCAAAGACAACAGATTTCATGACATATTCCATTGCTCCCAGTCTCGATGCATGTTAAGATTGCACATGCAGGCTCCTCCCAGTTTCCATCTAGCTAATAGGAGTTACCTGCCACTTGTTTTTAACTCATCGACTGCAGTCCATTTAAACCCAGCCACAGTTCTTGTTCACTCATATGAAGCAGCCATCTATTCTTAGCCTTCATTTATCTTGTTGCTTGTAGTATTTAAGTATTTTGTTTTGTGGCCCCCTCATGGTTTCTACTTTTGCAGTTTATTGTTAAAATTATCATTCATTATTGAATTACCTCTGCATTGCAACTTTTGGGTCCACATTTTTGACAATGCAAGGATGTGAGATTTTGATAATGAAACATGGAAAGGACAGACAAGTAGCTGGGTAACCAAGGGATCAAGGCAATTATTAGTCATGAAGCTGTAGATTCCCAATAACAATATAAGTGTAGGGTCTATGGGCAACCCTGTTGCAATCCAGTCAAAAGTTTTGTTTCTTGTCACTATGCTGTAGAAGTGAAAAAAGACAAAGCTTGTATAAAGCTTGGAACCAGAGCAATTTTGTGCTTAACTTGATACTGCAAAACTTTTGTGCTCATTGCTTTTTTACTGTAGAATCTTTCTGGTGAAGACAAATAATAACACAAGTGGAACCAACAGAAGGCAGATAAAGAGAAACAGGTTTATGGATGCAGTTCCTGTATCAAACTGTGCCATGGACTATTCTGACAGTGGTGATTCATATCAATGTATTAAAACTGGGCAAAGAAGTGTTAGCAATAATATTTCCACTGGTAGATACAGTAATTACATTTTTTTTGTCCACAGAAGTAACAGAGTGACTCACACTGAACTACTGAAATATTAATTTGTTTCATTTCAGTTCTTCAAATCTTTCAGGTAGGAAAAGGAGCCTAAATATTTTTTTATCTTTGCTCCCATAGAACATACATATGTGAGGTATATGAAGAAAGATAGCTACTCTAATATACTGGCACCATGTTTATGTTGCATTTATAATACACTGAGCTGAACTATGAATGACCTATTCAGAGCCTGTTTGACATTGAACTAATTAACACTAAAAACCAACAATCATATTTATGTGAACAAAGCAGTTTTATAAATCACACCCTTAATATGATAAAAATACATCAAGTTTCTTCATAGAAGTATAAACACATTTTAACAAGACCTGCAAGTGAGTGACTTAAAGCTTTGTCATAGTAAAAGGATGGAAGGGTGGTATGAAAAGTAATAAGGTAAATAATAAGGAGAGAATTTCAGATCTTAACATCTTGGTTGCTGAAAATGTACTATAGCTGCCTATGTCAGGGCAAAAAAACAGTAGGTGTACAAGGAGCTAGTGATGGGGCATTGCAAAGATCTTGGCATGCTCCGATGAAGTCACAGATATAAGCAAAGTAAAAAGCATGAAAGAATTTCAACCAAGCACAAGTTAGTTTAAATTTAGATAGTAGAGCAGGAACCAATGTATGTCAACCAGCAAAAGGATAGGGGAGAAGATCTGGTGTGAGCTGGGGTCTAGCAGTAGACTCACATTTGGCAAACAAATCAGGACCAATGCAGAAGGTCACTGTACAAAGTTATATTGGAAAATGTGTGTACCTTTGGAAACAGGTGTACCATATGGATATGCTATTATACCAGCTACTAATTGCTGAATGTTTACTTCTTTCAAAATTGAATGTGTTGGGGGTAGTCACTTTAAAGTTCAAAGTAAATTTATTATCAAAGTTTGTGTATGTCACCAAAAACCACCTTGAGGTTCATTTTCCCTTGCAGGTATTTATAGGAAAATAAAAGAATGCAGTAGAATTTATGAAAAACTAAATAACAAAAACTGACAAATAACTAATTTGCAAAAGAAGACAAAACATGCAAATAGTAATAAATAAATGATATTAAGCTGTAGAGTCATTGAAAGTGACTTTATAGACATTGGAGTTACTTCAGCATTGAGGTGAATGAATTGATCCACATTGGATTAGAAGCCTGATGGTTGTTGGGTAATAACAGTTCTTGAACCTGATGATATGGCACATAAGGCTCCTAAACCTCCCACTCGATGCTAGTAGGGAAAAGAGGCCTTAGCCTGGATGATGGGGGTTCTTGATGATGGATGCTGCTTTCTTGGGGCTTTTGAGTTCAACCCTGTGCCTGTCACTTGCCCTGATGAACACCAGCACAAAAGTTGTCATGGACATTGTCAAAAAGTTTGAGGTGTTGCTACTTTAGTGAGTAGCAGGACAGTAAATGTGTGAGATAGAAGGGAAAGAGGTTCTTCAGGCAGACCAGTGGGAATAGCATGCAATGGACAAGTTTTGAGAAACTTCTATAGATGTGTACTGGAAAGTGTGTAGACTGGCTGCATCACAGCCTGGTATGGAAACAACAATGCCCTTGAAGATCCTACAAAAAAAGTAGTGGATACAACACAGTCCAACCCCACCATTGAGCATATGAACACAAAGCATTGTCGCAAGAAAGCAGCATCAATCATCAGATCATCAGGGACCCCCACTGTTCAGAACATGTTCTCTTCTCACTACTGCCATCAGGAAAAAGGTATAGGAGTCTTAGGACTCACATCTCCAGGTACAGGAACAGTTATTATCCTTCATCCACCAGGCTCTTGAACCAAAGGGGATAACTTTGCTCAACTTCACTTGCCCATCATTGAAATGTTCCCACAACCTATGGAATCACTTTCAAGGACTCTTAATCTCATGTTCTTGATGTTTATTGCTATTTATTTATTATTATTGTTTCTTTTTGTATTTGTACAGTTTGTTACCATTTGCACACTGGTTAGTGTGGGCTTTCATTGATTCTGTTATGGTCATAACCATATTATGAATTTATTGAGTATGCCTGCAATAAAATGAATCTCACTGTTGTAAAGGGTTATGTATATGTGTACTTTGATATTAAATTTACTTTGAAGTATGAACTTTGAACAAGGCAGATATGTTAGTAAGCTTGTTAAGTATGACATTGTCCAATGTAAATAGAACAGAGTGGATGTAGAGAAGATATTCCCATTAGTAGGAGGTGCAAGGATCTGACAGGTCTGCCTCAGAATAAAGGAATTCCCCTTTAAATCTGAGATGAGGAGGAAATGTCTTCAGCCAGAGGGTGGTGAATCTTGAATTTTTTGTCACAAAGGGCTGAAGATGTCAATTGATTTCATGCATTTTAGGCCAAGATTTTTGATTTTAAATTTTTGATTGGTAGGAGGTCAAGGGTAATAAAGAGAAGGAAGGAGATTGACAATGAAAATATCAATTATGATTGAATGCCGGAGCAGACTTGATGAGGTAAATAACCTTTTACTGCTCCAGTGCCTTATAGTCTTTTGAATGGACATGTCCCTGTAAACAAGCTGTATTGGTGAGGTTCCAAGAGAAAACAAAGTACAGAAAAATACAGTCAGACAAAAAAATATAAGGAAGGGTGCTTGTTGCTAGGAGTAGGACCAGATCTTCAAAAGGTTGACAGGTTTATTGATACCAAGAAACATGTATGAGGTCACTTAGGAGATAATTATAAATGTCTTGCAGGAACATTTTAACCAAGAGCCTTTAGATCTTCCAAAAACTACCTGAATGTCATGTGTTCCTCTGGACAAAGGAAACAGTGGTGTGCTAATGGGTGTAAAATCCAGACTTATTTACACCAGTGGCTATTGGATCATCTGGTGTGCAGGCTACCAAATGTGAGAATTCTAGTAGAAATGTATGGTATAAAAACAGAAAATGCTGGAGATACTTAGCAGGTCATGCAGCATCTGTGAAGAAAGGAACAGACTTAACTCTTTAATTCATCAGAACTAGAATTGTGAGTAAAAAAGAAGTTTGTAGGGTGGAAAAGTAAGGTAGGAGTTGAAGAGAGAAAAATAGAACTGACTTTTAAGTCTGGTTGCTATAAATGGTATTGTTTATACCAAGGACTGGGTGATGAATGCTTCTCAATCCTAGCTGTTCTGTCTCAATAAATGTTCATAGAAGGAGATAAATGAGAGTGGTACAAAAAATATATAAAATAAAATACTTGGAGTGTAGGTGCAATGCACAATTTCTAGAAGTTGAAATAAAAGAAAATATTGTAAAAGCTCAATGGATCAGGCAGTATGTGTAGGGCGAAAATTGGATTAATTTTACAAGTAATTCATCTTACATCAGATCTGCCCAATTCTAAAACAAACAGCAAGGATTGGTTATCTGAAATTATGAAATTCAGCAATCAAGTGCAATTATATTCCTACATGGGAGATGAGAAATTTCCGGAGCAGTGTAGGAAGCCAAAATAAGGCTAAGGATAGAGAATATAAATGGAAGCTTAGGGTTACATTACACTGGACAATAAATGTTTTCAAAAGTGTTGCTTCCTCAGCATTTTTTTTGTTTATGATAGACTGCTTGAATATGAACACAAATATAATTTCAAACTACTTGTATCACGTAGAAATTTGGAGAAACAACACGTTAACTTTTATTGAATATAATGTGTTTAATTGCATCATGTTGCTGATGCTTTGCAATAGTTCAACTAAGTTAAAAATATTTTGTTAATGATTTTCATTTGTACTCCATGTCTGAGGCTTCTCACTTAAGTGTCCAACAATAATTCACCAGCACTGATGGATTCCAGTTGCCCTGGTATCTTTTCTCCATGACCGCAATGTCCTGGTGAAACCTTTCACCACGTTCGTCACTAACAGCAACAAGATTTGCAGGGAAGAAGTCTAAATGGGAATGCAGAAAACGGATCTTTAGTGACATGTTGCATTTCATGGTTTTATATGCTTGAAGCATGCTTTCAAACAGCTGCATGTAGTTTGGTGCTCTGCAGATGTCAAGAAAAATTTCAACAACTTCCTTGAATGCCTTCCATGTGATTTTCTCCAGTCCGACTAGAAATTCTTCAAATTGCCTGTTATTGATGACTTGTTTGATTTGTGGACCAACAAAAATGCTTTCCTTAATCTTGGTATCAGTTATTCTGGGAAGCATCTGTCTCAAATATCAAAATCCTTCATAGAAATTTTTGTGCCTGGTGATAGCAAATTCCATCCTTACAGTCCTGAACCCAGTAATTATTACTAAAACCTGTCCTGCCATGCAGCAGCTGCACCACCTAAGCATGCCCAAGCATGCCTGGACAAGATAGGGAACTTTCCTGCTTACATTGTAGTCAACATTTTAATTGACTTGAATTTCAATTATGAATTGAAATAATAAGCATAAGTTTATTTTAAAAAATGGTGTGTGATAGGGAAATTTCATGGTGATTTTCATGATCAGTAGACCAAAGTTTATAAGATACACCTAAAGGTATTCAGGAAGCAAAATCTTTGTTGTCCAGTGTTATCAGACTGAGAATTTAAAGTAATGTTTTGTGGTTCACTTTTTAATTCACTGTCTGGTATAATTTATATTCTATGTGTTGTCTGAACCTTGCATGCTTTTGATGCTGCTGGCAAGCAAGTTTTCCATTGCACCCGTACCTCACTGAAATTGTGCACATGACAATAGACTTGACTTGACTTAAGACCCTCAGACATAGGAGCAGAATTAGGCTATCCAGCAGAATCAAGTCTGCTCCACCATTCTATCATGGCTGATTTATTATCCCTGCACTCCATTCTCCTGCCTTCTCTCTGTAAACTTTGATGCCCTGATTTATCGAGAAACTGTCAACCTCCACCTTAAATATACCAATGACTTGGCCTGCACAGTCATCTTTTGCAAAGAATTCCACAGATTCACCACCATCTGGCTTAAGAAATTCATCCTCATCTCTGTTCTAAATGGACATCCTTCAATTCTGAGGCTATTCTCTCAATTCTGAGGCTGTTCCTTCAATTCTAGACTCCCCCAATATAGGAAACATCCTCTTCACATCCACTTTATCCAAATATTTCAATTTTCAATAGGTTTCAATCAGATCCTTTCACATTCTTCTAAACTCCAGCAAGTACAAGTGCAGAGCCATCATATGTTCCTCATACAGTATGTTAACACTTTCATTCCTGGGATCATTCTCATGACCCTTGCCAATGCCTGCACATCTTTTTTTAGATAGGGGGCCCAAAACTGCTCACAGTATTCCAAGTGCACTCTGACCAGTGCCTTAAAAAGCTTCAGCATTACATTCTTGCTTTTGTATTTTTGGCATCTCAAAATGAACACTAACATTGCATTTGCCTTCCTTACCATTGATTCAACCTGCCAATTAACCTTTAGGGAATCCTGCACGAGGACACTCAGGTTCCTTTGTACCTCTGATATTTGAATTTGCTCCCAATTTAGAAAATAGTCCACACCTTTATTTTCATGGTCCGGTCCGTAAAGTCTGGATCCTGGTTCACGGTCCGGTCCATTGTTCCTTATTCCTGGTTTTCTGGTTTTCTCTTATTCTGTTGGGTGCTCTAATTGAGGCAGCTGATTCACATTTTGGGCTGGCTACATAAATAGCTCCTTGGTTCAGCATCAGTTGCTGGATTGTTCCTATCCAAACCTTTCCCCCCCCTTCCCCCCCTTCCCCCCCTTCCCCCCCTTCCCCCCCTTGCCCCCCTTCCCCCCCCTCCCCCCCTTCCCCCCCTTCCCCCCCTTCCCCCCCTTCCCCCCCTTCCCCCCCTCCTCCCCTCCTCCCCTCCTCCCCCCCTCCCCCCCTCCCCCCCCTCCCCCCCCTCCCCCCCCTCCCCCCCTTCCCCCCCTTCCCCCCCTTCCCCCCCTTCCCCCCCTTCCCCCCCTTCCCCCCCTTCCCCCCCCTTCCCCCCCCACCTCTCATTCCCCCCCCACCTCTCATTCCCCCCCTACCTCTCATCCCCCCACCGAGCCCTGTCTGAAGCTTTGCCTCACCTGAAGCCTACCCTCGCCTGCACCCAACTGCCAGAGCAAGGTAAGGAACTGTCTATTGTTGTTTTGAACTGTCTCTGTGACCACGCCTTCACTAGTTAGGTCCAGCCATTTGCCGCTACCTAGTGTTGGGAACCATCTCTGTGTCCACGCTTTCGCTAGGTAGGTCCGGCCATTTGCCACTACCTAGTGTTGGGAACTGTCTCATCGTGTTCAGCATTCTGTGTATGAGTCCCAGCCCCATGTCCTGTTCCCAAGAAGGGGTCCCGGCTCTGTATTCCATGTCCCTGTGCTCCTGTCTCTCCCTCGACCAAGGCTCTGTGTTCCTGTCTCTCCCTCGACCAAGTCAAAGCTTCCAGCTTTGTGTTCCGAGGTTCCTGTTTCCCAAGACCACGTCATGTCTTCGCCTAGTTCAAGAATCCGAGCCCGAGTCAAGACCTAGGTCTGGGTCCTTGTCCAGTCTCTGGCTCGGAGTCCAAACCCAAGCTTCGTCATGTCCTCGCCTCGAGGAACCCAAGCCTCGTCATGTCCTCGCCTCGAAGAAACCCAAGCCATGTCCAGTCCTGTAGCCATGTCATGTCCTCTCCTAGTTCTGGGGTCTGAGCCCGAGTCAAGACCCAGGTTCTGGGTTCTTGTCCAGTCTCTGGCTCAGAGTACAAGCCCAAGCTCCCAGTTCCCAATCCTGGTACCGCTTGCCTAGCCAATGTCCTAGCCCAAGTCTGTGTTCTTGTCCAAGCTCCTAGTCTGCATCCAGTCACGTCCCTAACCCAGCTCTCTAGTCAAATCCTGTTCCTAGTACTTCAGTGTCTGTGTCTTGCATTTGGGTCCGCTCCTAGCCGTGCCTGCTTTATGACATTTATTCCTTCTGTCAATTGCATGACCATGCACTTTCCCACACTATATTCCATCTGCTGCTTCTTTGCCCTTTCCCCAACCTGTCTAAGTCCTTCTGCAGACCTCCAGCTTTCTCAACACTACCTGCCCTCCACCTATCTTTATCTGATCCACAAACTTGGCTGCAAAGCTATCAATTCCTTTATCTAAATCATTGACATATAACATGAAAAGAAGTGGTCCTAAAACCAAACCCCTGAGGCACACCACTGGTCACTGGCCAACAACAAAAAAGGCTCCCTTTATTCCCAGTTTGCCTCCTGCCAGTCAGCTATTCTATCCATGCTAGCATTTTCCCTGTAACACTATGGCCTCTTATTTTGTTATGCAACCTCATGTGTAGCACCTTGTAAAAAGCCTTCTGAAAATCCAATAAACAACATCCATTGACTCTTCTTTGTCTATCCTGCTTTTTATGTCCTCAAAGAATTCCAACAGATTTGTCAGGCAAGATTTCCCCTTTAGAAAACCATGCTGACTTCGGACTACTTTATCATACACCTCCAATTACCCCAGAACCTAATCCTTAGGAATAGACTACAACATCTTTCCAACCATTGAAGTCAGGCTAACCGGACTCTAAGCTCCTTTCTTCTGCCTCCTTCCCTTTGAAAGGAGCTGAATGACATTTGCAATTTTCCAGTTCTCCAGAACTGTTCCAGAATCTAGTGATAATGATCATTACTAATGCCTCTACAATCTTTCAGCTATGTCTTTCAGAACCCTGGGGTGTACACCATCTCGTCCAAGTGACTTATTTACCTTCGGACTTTCTAGTTTCTCAAGCACTTTCTCCTCAGTAATGACACTCACTTCTGGTCCCTGATACTCCCACATTTCTGGCATTTTGCCAGTGGCTACCACAGTGAAGGCTGATACAAAATACTTTTTAAGTTCTTTCACAATTTCCTTATCTACTGCTCCAGTGTCATTTTCCAGAGGTCTGAATTCCAATCTCATCTCTCTTTCACTCTTAGTGTATCTAAAGATACTTTTTGCATCCTCTTTTATATTATTGGTGATCTTCCCTCATATTTCATCATTTCTCCCATTATGGCTTTTTTTTAAATTGCTTTATGTTGGTTTTTAAATCATTTACCTTCCCACTAATTTTTGTTGTACTATACACCTTTCCTTTTGCTTATATGCTGTCTTTGACTTCCCTTGTCAGCCACCCTTTATAATACTTTTTCATTTTTGGGATGTATCTTATCTCTACCTTCTGAATATCCCCCAGAAACACCAGCCACTGCTGTTCTGCTGTCATCCATGCTTGTGTCCCCTTCCAGTCAACTTTGGCCAGCTCCTCTCTCATACCTCTAATTCCCTTTACTCAACAGATACATCTGGTCTTAACTTCCCCTTCTCAAACTGCAAGGTGAATTCTATCATGTATAATGATCACCACCTCCTAAGGGTTCCTTTACCATATGCTCCCTAATCAAATCTGGGTCATTACATAACACCTAATCCAGAATTGCCATTCCCCTGGTAGGCTCAACCACAGGTTGCTCCGAGAAGCCATCTCAAAGGCATTCTACAAATTCCCTCTCTTGGTATCCATTAGCCATATTTTCCTAATCTATACTGCCTGCATATTTAAATCCCCCATGATTATCACAACATTGTCCTTTCTACATGCCTTTTCTATCTCCCATTGTAATTTGTAGTCCACATCCTGGCTACTGTTCAGAGCTCTGTATATCACTGCAATCAGGCCTATCCTCCAGTCCCCACTCCCATGCTGAATTAGTTTAAACCCTCTCCCACAGCTCTAGCAGCCCTATCTGCAAGGATATTGGTCCTCCTAGGGTTCAAGTGAAACCCATCCTTTTAGCACAAGTCATGCCTTCCCCAGAAGAGATCTTGTTGATCCAGAAATCTGACATCCTGCTCCCTGCATCATTTCTTCAGCCATTCATTCATCAGCCAAAACATTCTATTCTTACCTAAGCTGGCATGTGACACAGGCAGCAATCCAGAGATTACTACTCTGGAGGTCCTTTTGGCAGCTTTCTGCCTAACTTCCTATATTCTCTCTTCAGGACCTCCTACATTTTCCTACTAATATCATTAGTACCATGATTTCTGGCTGCTCATCTTCCCCTTTCAGAATGCCACGGACCCGATCTGAGACAACACTCACCCTGGTACCTGAGAGGCAACATACCACCTGGTGTCTCTCTCACGTCCACAGAATCTGCTTTCTGCTCCTCTCGTTATGGAATCCACTATCATTACTGCACTCCTCTTTCCCATCTTCCCTTTTGAGCCACAGAGCCAGACTCAGTGCTAGAGATCTGGTCACTGCAGCTTCCCTCCGTTAGGTTCATGATTTGATATGGTTGGTTTTACTGTGCTTTGTAATATTCCAAAAGCAATGTGTAATTGAAACCACTGTGGTAGTTAATAAGTGTTATTAGCCTGTGTTAAATTTACTGTGGCAACTGATGTTTCGGGAATGTTGTATATTGAATTTATGTTTGTGAATAAATAGGTAGCAATTGTCACACAGGATGTGAGATTAATCATGGACGAAGTACTTTTTCAACAAAGAAATTGATGAGAAATTTCAGTACTTAGGATGGATCCAGTCAAAATGTTAAGTTTAGCTTAATAGATAATACTTGAAGAGAACAGAAGAAATGGGTAAATTTATGTCAGATCATTTTTAAAAACTATGTGTACTATCTATTTGTGGAACTTGACATATATAAATAGTTAACTACTGGGGGTTGTTTTAAATGAACATTGTGCACCTTAAGAACCTGGTGAAGGATATTTTCCTGGTAGCTACATCCTTGCTATGAACATAAGAGATTCTGCAGTTGCTGAAAATCCAGAGTGACACACAGAAAATGCTGAGGAACTCAGCAGATCAGGGGCCCTCCATGGAGAGGAATAAAGATGATGTTTTGGCTAGAAACATTAACTCTTTACTCCTCTCCAGCATTTTGTGTGTGTTACTGCATCCTTGTTAGTTGCCTACATGATTGAATCCCTCATAAATCACAATTCCAGGCTTATCATTTGTAATTTCCAGACGATGTTAGGGCTGTGTCTTGAAGATATAATTTTTTTGGTTGATTTGAATACTTGCAAGACTTTTGGATACAAAAATGGAAGGCAATGACATGTAAAGGATGTGGAAAGATATAAAGGAGTTGAGAAAGTGTGATTGATTGCAGAACAGGGAAGCCAACGAGACTTTGCTGAGGTGAACAGTCTCAAAGGACCAGAAATCAGCAAAATCAGCAAACACTGGGAATCTGGAAGGAAATCTGCGTAATCAAGAGATTAATGAGAATGGGCTCCAATGAATGGAAAGTGGGTGGAGAGGAAACTAACAGGAGATAAGAGATGAATCAGATATCAGTTCTGTTAGAATGCACTTTTGGATAAGGTTGGTTTTGCAGAGAAGAGGATGTAGGAATTGTCAAGTCAAAGAAGTCAATGTAGTTCTTGTTGAAGGTGACTGTAGTCAGGTGAAGTGAAGATGGCAGGCGATGAAAGAAACCAATGGTTCACTATGCATTTTGGGAAGATCCTGGAACTGAAAGCATTTTAATAAGAAATAAGTAGTATTTAAGTAGTCAAGCAAGATTTGGCACAAATAACTGAACCAGATTTCTGCTAAATACCTTCAAATCTTCATTCCCCTCTTGAGTTGAGTTAGAAAAGATTGAGCCATTCCACTGAAACCAACCATGTGCAAGAGAATAAGTATTTTTTCATGTCAGAAGTATCAAAGACAAAGACTAGGGAGTCATTGAGCAGATCCACAACTCTAGAAATATTTTGGTAGATGAAACACAACTAGCCTGTCCATAAACATTGCGCTTTCCTTCTATTAATGAAAACTAAAGTGGTGATTTATTAAACTTTGAGTTATTGTTTTAAAAAAAGTTACTTTACCTTTTGGGAAGGATTTTTATAACTTTTGCCAGTGAAACTCTCTGCTAACACTTGATGAGCTTGCTTCCAGTACGATAAAAGTCTTGGGAGAGATTGAAACAAGAAATCAGCCTGCAATACTTGACCGCCATCATGCAGCTATAATCCACACACTTCATTTTGTCATGGCATGAGTTTATGGAAAGGGAAACAAAAGATATAGAATTATGCATGCCCTTTGTAAAACATCAGACTGCTCCAAAACACTTGACAGTCAATGATCAACCTGCTGGAGGAACTCAGTAGGTCAAGCAGCATCTGTAATTATTAACATTTTGGGTCAAAACCCTGCATCAGGATTTCTGAATCACCTACTAATACCTTTCTGCCTACAGATGCTGCTCCACTGCTTTGTTCCTTCAGCAGATCATCTGTTGCTCCAGAGTCTGGTATTTGCAGTCTCTTGTGTCTTCATGGCCATTGGTAGCATTTTTTGAAGTGTTGTCGCTGTTAAACTCCAGCACTGCAATCTCCCATCGACAGCAATCAATTAATAACCAGATAGTCATTTCTCTCATAGATACTTGGACTATACCTCATCCCACCCTGCTACTTATAAAAACACTATCCCCTTCTCTCAATTCCTCTGTCTCCGCCAGATCTGCTCTCAGGATGAGGATTTTCAATCTAGAGCAAAGGAGATGTACTCTTTTTTTTTCAAAGAAAGGGGTTTCTTTTCCTCCATCATCAATGCTGCCCACAACCACATCTCTTCCATTTCATGCATGTCTGCACTTTCCCCATCCTCCTGCCATGCTACCAGGGATAGGGTTTCTCTTGTCCTCACCTACCACCCACCAGCCTCTGCATCCAACACTTAATTTTCCAAAACTTACACCACCTCCAGCTGGATTCCACCACCAAACACATCTTTCTCTCCCCCCTCCCCCCAACTTTCTGCTTTCCACAGGGATTGTTCCCTACACGACTCACTTGTCCATTCATCCCTCCCCACTGATCTCCCTCCTGGCACTTATCCTTGCAAGCAGAATAGGTGCTTCACCTGCTGCTATACCTCCTCCCTCACTACTATTCAGGACTTCAAACAGTCCTTCCAAGTGAGGTGACACTTCACCTGTGAGTCTGTTGGGGTCATATACTGTGTTCGGTGCTCCCGGTGTGGCCTCTTGTATATCGGTGAGACCCAACGTAGATTGGGAGACTGCTTCGCCAAGCATCTACGCTCTGTCCACCAGAACAAGCGGGATCTCCCAGTGGCCACCCATTTTAATTCCACTTCCTTTTCCCATTCCGATATGTCCATCCATGGCCTCCTCCACTGTTGGGATAAGGTCACACTTAGGTTGGAAGAACAACACCTTATAATCCATTTGGGTAGCTTCCAACCTGATGGCATGAATGTCGATTTCTCAAATTTCTAGTATTGCCTCCACCCATTTCCCATCCCCTTGCCCCTCTCTCTTGTTATCTCCTTGCCTGCCCACTGCCTCCCTCTGGTGCTCCTCCCCTCCTTTCTTCTTTCTTCCATGGCCTTCTGTCTCTTTCACCAATCAACTTCCTAGCTCTTTGCTTCATCCCTCCCTTTCCAAATTTCACCTATCACCTGCCGTTTCTCTCTCCCCTTCCCCCACCTTTCTAAACTACTTCTCAGCTCTTTTTCTCCAGTCCTGCCAAAGGGTTTCGGCTCAAAATGTCGACTGTGCTTTTTTTTCAATAGATGCTGTTTGGCCTGTTGAGTCCCTCCAGCACTTTGTGTGTGTTGTTCAGCCATTTTTAGCAATTTTTTCTGGAAAAATATTGGCCTGAACTAGCCTGATCCCTCTTAAAATTCTATCATGGGATCTTTTATAACCGCCTGAGATGTATTTGGTTTGACGTCTCATTCCAAGAGGTGCACTGGGATCTCAGCATAGATTTGTTTGTTTGGTGTCTTGGGAGTTGGACTTGAAACCTCAAGCTTCAGATACAGAAGAAGAAAAGCTATCAATTGTATTACAGCTTTTGCTGCACAGATCTGTGGGCCATGACATCAGTTTAGCCACTGAATGTTTCCTCAAGTCTGACTGACTACCCAAAGATGGCACATATGGGTGGGGAACCACCATGATGGCCTGATCAATCAAAGCTATTGGTATCTGTGTGTGGGACCTTCTTTTACCACTGCACAGAAAGTGACAACCTCTGCTAACAAAGACTGAGCTTCTGGAGAAGAAGGTATCAAAACTGTGTACCTGCTCCAAGACAACCTACAGCTAACATACAGTAGAAGACTGATGTACTGTAGCTGAAACTTGCCTCCTCCTTCTCAGAAACTTACATCATTACTTGCCATGGAACAATGCTATAGATAGTCTGCCTCTACTTTAGAATTTGTGCTTTGGATATTCCTCTGTAGAATTGCTGTATTGATTTTACATAGATTAATAGATTCACTATGGCTTTCCTTTCCCATCATTTTTGTCTGTTGTTTCTGTTATTTGGATAGCCATTGTGGTGAGGCTACTCTTGTAGTATTGTGTGTAATTCTGGTCCCCTAACTATAGAAAGGGCGTCATTAAGTTGGAGAGGATGCGGAAAAGACTGCCAGCACTGGATGGGTTTGAGTTATAAGGAGAGGCTGAGGAATGACCTTATGGAGGTATATAAGATTGAGCTTCGTAGATAAGGTGAATGATCAGAGGGTAGGAAAGCCTAAAATACATGATATGAGTTGAACACACACAAAAAAATCTGCAGATGCTGGAAATCCACAGAAACACAAACAAAATGCTAGAGCAACTCAGCAAGCCGGGAAGCATCTATGGAAAAGATTAAACAGTCGACATTTTGGGCTGAGATCCTTCATCAGTCCTGATGAATTGGTCTTAGCCCAAAACGTCAACTGTTTACTCTTTCCATAAATACTGGCTGGCCTATTGAATTCCTTCAGCATTTTGAACATGAGTTTAAGGTTGGAGGAAGAAGATATAAAATGGACCTGAGGGGTAACTTTTGCAATAGAGTGTTGTGGGTATATGGAATGAGCTGCCTGAGGAAGCTGTGGAGGTGAGTACAATTACAATGGTAAAGAGACATTTAGAGAAGTTCATAGATTGGAAGAGTTGAGAGAGAGATATGGGGCAAACAGGCAAATAGGACAAGTCCACGTTTCCAGCTTGGTTAGCATGGACTAGATCAACTGAAGGGACTTTTTTCTGTGCTTATATAACTCCGACACTGTCAATCTGCAACACATTCCTCTCCTTTGTCAAAAGTCCCAACATTTCAAAGAGATTTTAAATCCTTAATGCACGAAAGGGAGACCATAGAATTCTTCAAGAAGAGGAGACAAGTTCTTCCAATGATCTGGCAGGAAAATAGGGGGAAAAGAATCAGCCATGATTAAATGTTGGAATAGACTTAATGGGCCAAATGGCCTAATTCTGCTCCTCTATTTTATGGCTTTGTGGTTAACATACATCCTCAAGGACTGTTAAAATAGATTGCTTGGCATATCTCTTACAGGTACTCCTGGGGCCCCGCATTGCCCAATGTAACTGCATACCTCCCTGCATTCTTCCAGTTCTACCTAGCTAAGGTTGATTACCATCAGCGAATACTGCTCCCATTTCACTCCAAACACACTCACTTAGTAAATGTCAAACTTACACTGTCTGGCTGCAAAGTATGAGATCTTTCTACTTCTTTCAGATTGGCTTTATTGTCCCAAAACAACAAAATTGAAATCAGTAGGAAGTGGAAAAGATCAGATTATTTCTAATTATTAGGACTTTTTCAAAGTACACTTATTGTCAAAGTATGAATGCAGTATACAAACTGAGATTTGTCTCCTCAAAGACAACCATGAAAAACAGAAAGCCATGG